>NC_140150.1:0-2400000 GCF_964035555.1 Netta rufina
ACCCCTACACGTACCAACCCACAACCTCCCAACCCCCCCCCCCACATATCCCTACTAACCCCTAACCCTACCCTAACCCTAACCCTAACCCCAACCCTAACCCTAACCCTAACCCTAACCCTAACCCTAACACCCTAACCCTACCTTAACCCTAACCCTAACCCTAACCCTAACCCTAACCTACCCTAACCCTAACCCTAACCCTAACCCTAACCCTAACCCTAACCCTAACCCTAACCCTAACCCTAACCCTAACCCTAACACCTAACCCTAACCCTAACCCTAACCCTAACCCTAACCCTAACCCTAAACCCTAACCCTAACCCTAACCCTAACCCCTAACCCTAACCCTAACCCTAACCCTAACCTAACCCTAACCCTAACCCTAACCCTAACCAACCCTAACCCTAACCCTAACCCTAACCCTAACCCCTAACCCTAACCCTAACCCTAACCCTAACCAACCTAACCCTAACCCTAACACCTAACCCTAACCCTAACCCTAACCCTAACACCTAACCCTAACACCTAACCCTAACCCTAACCCTAACCCTAACCTCCCTAACCCTAACCCTAACCCTAACCCTAACCCTAACCCTAACCCTAACCCTAACCCTAACCCTAACCCTAACCCTAACCCTAACCCTAACCCTAACCCTAACCCTAACCCAACCCTAACCCTAACCCTAACCCTAACCCTAACCCTAACCCTAACCCTAACCCTAACCTAACCCTAACCCTAACCCTCTAACCCCTAACCCTAACCCTAACCCTAACCCTAACCCTAACCCTAACCCTAACCCTAACCCTAACCCTAACCCTAACCCTAACCTAACCCTAACCCTAACCCTAACCCTAACCCTAACCCTAACCCCTAACCCTAACCCTAACCCTAACCCTAACCCTAACCCTACCAACCCTAACCCTAACCCTAACCCTAACCCTAACCTACCCTAACCCTAACCCTAACCCTAACCCTAACCCTAACCCTAACCCTAACCCTAACCCTAACCCTAAACCCTAACCCTAACCCTAACCCTAACCCTAACCCTAACCCTAACCCTAACCCTAACCCTAACCCTAACCCTAACCCTAACCCTACCCTAACCCTAACCCTAACCCTAACCCTAACCTCCTAACCCTAACCCTAACCCTAACCCTAACCCTAACCCTAACCCTAACCCTAACCCTAACCCTAACCCTAACCCTAACCCTAACCCTAACCCTAACCCTAACCCTAACCTAACCCTAACCTACCCTAACCCTAACCCTAACCCTAACCCTAACCCTAACCCTAACCCTAACCCCTAACCCTAACCCTAACCCTAACCCTAACCCTAACCCTAACCCTAACCCTAACCCTAACCCTAACCCCTAACCCTAACCCTAACCCTAACCCTAACCCTAACCCTAACCCTAACCCTAACCCTAACCCTAACCCTAACCCTAACCCTAACCCTAACCCTAACCCTAACCCTAACCCTAACCCTAACCCTCCCCTAACCCTACCCCTAACCCTAACCCTAACCCTAACCCTAACCCTAACCCTAACCCTAACCCTAACCCTAACCCTAACCCTAATGACCCTAACCTTAACCCTAACCCTAACCCTAACCCTATCCCTAATGACCCTAACCCTAACCCTAACCCTAACCCTAACCCTAACCCTAATGACCCTCACCCTAACCCTAACCCTAACCCTAACCCCTAACCCTAACACTAACCCTAAAGCTAAACATAACCCTAACTCTGACCCTAACCCTAACCCTAATGATCCTAACCCTAACCCTAACCCTAACCCTAACCCTAACGACCCTAACCCTAACCCTAATGACCCTAACCCTAACCCTAACCCTAACCCTAACCCTAACCCTAACCCTAATGACCCTAACCCTAACCCTTACCCTAATGTCCCTAACCCTAACCCTAACCCTAACTGCTAACCCTAACCCTAACCCTAACCATAACCCCTTGTCTATTATCCTTGCTTCCTCGATGTCTCCTTAATCACTTTAGAACACAGTGGGGGCACTGGCAGCCTTATGGGGGAGCCCTAGCATGCACTGAGAGATCTTTGGTGCTCTCTAGAGTAGACTGGAGTGCTCTGGGATGCCTGCAGATCAGGCATCTGGCAGGGGTTGGGGCGATATTGGGGGCCTCTTGAGTGCACTGGGATGCATCTAGGGGATGCTAGAGCACACTGGAGAGCCCTGTGTAATTTCCAGGGGAGAGATGGAGCAGACTGTGTGTTAACCTCCCAGCTATGCTCCCACTCATGACCGAGCAGCAGTGCTACTGCACATAATCTTGAGGGGATGTTACTGCACATGCTCGCAGGGCACTGCTGTGTGCACTCCCGAGGCAGCACAACTGCGCATGCCCGATCGTAGGCACTACCATCCACGTTCGCGTACCGGCACTTACTGCGCATGCCTGAGTCCCGGGCACTGCTACGCATCTGCTCGCCGCTCTGCCTTTGTTCTTCTTGCACCTCTCGTTGCCTCTGGGGCGCATGCGCGCCGTGCTGGCTCTTGCATGTGCTGCGTTTTGCTCACCAGAGAGCAGCAGTGAGTACTGTGCTGCCCGAGCTATGCCCAGGAAGATGCCTGTGTTTGCGACTTTTGATCACAAGGTGGCACAAGTGAGTTTGTAACAGCTACTGCGCATGCGTGTCACGCAGTGCTTTATGTTTTCTGATCTGTTTCTAATGATTTCAACGGGAACTGTGCAGAAAAAGACACGAAGCTGGTGGGAGACTGCACCTCTCACCCCTGTCTCAAAGGAGAAAAATTAGCCCTTGCCGTGTGTGGCTACTCACTGGCAGTAAAGCAAACGACAACTACTCATGGCATGCACTGGAAACTACAGAGGCTGGCTGGAAGCCCAAAGACTACAACTCCCAGAATGCTGCAGGACTCAATAATTTCTGACCCTACAGCAGCACACACCCTCCCACACCCACCCACTCCGCTACCAAATGTGGAAGCCATGCAGAACCTGGTGTGACACCTCTTGCCTCTGTGTCCATCTTGGCACAACCCAGAACCTGGTGTGACACCTCTTGCCTCTGTGTCCATCTTGGCACAACCCTCCCTGTAGCTTCTCGACCCCTATCCCAGCCTTCCCTCAGGACAGCCAGTCCCACAGCTGTCCCCCAGGTGGACCCAGCACCTCCTGTGCCATCTCCACAGCCCCCAATAGTCTCATGAAAGCCCAACCACACTCACCCTGACTGTCCACAAGAGCTGGCAACTAGTCCTTTGTCAGAGAACAGCTCCAAAGCCCCTTTACACAGCGGGGCCATCCCCTTCTGCCTCTAACAGGGGCTCTTCCAGACCCATCCAGCAGCTGCCACCCTTCAGGAATGCTGGGCCACCACCTAATACATTCCCCCACACACACATGCACTATTTAACCTGCTTCCTTGAACATAGTGACAGCCACTTACTCTGTGCAAAGGGACTGCAAAGACAGGAGTGCAATAAACAAAGCAGCTGTTTATTCATGCACATCAGTGCCTGGAGGGAGGCTGTTGCATGGTTGATGGTCCCTGTGCACCCATTTTCCCCCATTTAACCTCAGAAATCAGCACTGGATCAGCACTCATCTGTCCCATGCTGATGTGTTGCTTTCTGTTACCATGGAGCAGGACTGGAGGAAGGAAAAATAAGGCCAGGGAGCAGGACAGAGCGTAAAGAGCGAAAAAGAGAAGCACCATCTAGACAGGTGGGTATAGCAAGGAACAATGGGGCAGGCAGCAGGACAGAGATTTGCAGGGGAAGATGAGACAGATGCAGATAGCAGTGAGAGAGGAAGAAAAAGGGAAAGAGAGGGGAGTAGGGAGCCAGAGGCATGGATGGATAGGTACAGTGGGAGATGGTGGACGTTGAAGAAGCTTCTTGCTTGGTCTCTCTGCCAGCTTCCTCCTTTGCAGATCCCATTGCTTGTCTGTCATCCACCTAAGAGAATGCACTGGCATCTTATAACTCTGGTAACATTAGAATTCATAACTAACTAGTGTCTTGCACATACCCGGTATGTAACCATACAGCACTTTTAATGACATACACAGATCATGCCATGGATGCTGGTGACCCGGTCTGCTAAGGACAGCTAAGAGGGATCCTTCTTCCCCCACGGACAACAGCTTTCTTGTCTGCAGGTACAGGCAGCTTCCAGCCACACCCACTTCATTTCAGGCTTCATCTGTCTTATTTGTTGCTGGTCTTATCTTCAGCCACAGCAGTTCCTGTCAAAAGTGAGTGATGAGTCCACCTTCCTCATTTCACCCATGCCACTACAACAGTGAGGCAAAATCCTGCAAATCTAAGCCAGATGGAGTCGGTGACATCCACAGCAGAGTAGAGTATAACTTAGCCCTCACTGCTAGACCTGAAAGAGGAAGAGAACACACAACTGTTATCAACGGGTATTATCCAAATCTATTTTAGGCTAGCACCCTTCCTTCTGTATGAATTTCTGTACCACTCTTTCCCAAATTGACTCAAACCTGCTTCAAGGTTGGTCCTGGAGCTAGACGCAGCCATGCAGGGCAACCAGTGTTGGGGGAGTCTCCATGGAAGCTCTGAGGAGGTGGGGAGGCATCCAGCATCTGTAATTGGAGGGGAGGGGGGGGATGAGACTAATATCTTTTTACCATCCTCCCCTCTGCCAGTTCTCCACTCATTCCCTGGGGCTGCCCCGACTTCAACTGACAGGGAACCTTTCATAGTTCTCCCAGGCAAGTGTGCCTGGCAGACCCAGCCCACAAGCCACCGTACACCCACCCTGCTCTGGGGCTCCTGGCTCTCTGTGTGCATGGCCACCCAGGGCTGCACAAGGCCATAGGAAAGACCACAGCAGTGGCTGCCCCTGCCCCACAACCCCTGCCCACACCGAGCAGGCTGTGCCCTGCAGTCCCCCGGCACCAAGCCTCTCCATCACATCATCCTGGGGCAGTCAGGAGACACCCCTGAGCCCACCACCACCAAAAGGTCTCGCTAGCTGCACTGGTGGTCCCAACACTTGCCTGGTGCCACTAACATTTATGCTGAAATGAAATGCTTTCTTACTGCCGCCATGCTGCAGAGAGCACAGCACTGCTACTGTGCATGAGCAGAGCTGGGTGCTGCAGTTCTGCATTTTGGGCATGGGGAGGCAGTAGCGATCATGGCAGCACTTGAGTTAGGTGTGGAGCAATCCTGTTATAATAAAATTCCAGGAGAGGTCCTCAAGATACAACAGCGGTGAAAAGATGCTATAGAACCAGGGGAGTACTGAGGGACACAATAAAGGGTTTTGCAGGAGTCAAGAGAAAACTGTAATGGTCCTGAATGGGTGAGTGGGGCAACATGTCCACTCAAAAACCCAGTAGCAGAACACAACATGTCCCTGCATGCATCTTTGCCTATGTGTTTGTAAGCTTGGAATCCACCTCACCCCATCCCAGAAGCAACCCACATAGCTAGGAGAACACTTTTCAATAAGGTGCAAAGGGACTGCGGGAACCATGGCTATGTAGGCAGCAAGGAGGGAACCAGTCTTGTAGGCAGCAAGGAGGACCCCAGCACAGTTTGAAGCTGGTGGGAGGTGCATCAGCCTCCTGGGGGGCTGATGTGGGAGCCTAACAGGTTAGGAGTCACCTGGCTGAGCCTCCCCTCTTACCTTGATGTAATGTAACTGCATCAGCACTAACTGACAATAAATAAATAAATAGAAGAAGAAGAAGAAGAAGAAGAAGAAGAAGAAGAAGAAGAAGAAGAAGAAGAAGAAGAAGAAGAAGAAAAGAATAAAGAAAAGAATAAGAATAAGAATAAGAATAAGAATAAGAATAAGAATAAAAGAATAAGAATAAGGCAAGGGCTATCCTCTGCTTGTCTTACTGTGACAGGAGAAGGAAATGCTGATGATCCCCAGGGAGTAATCTGTCCTCTGCTTGGCCTCTGAATGGCTTGTGCCCCAGTCCCAGCAGTGTCTGGTCATCCATCCTGTTATCCTGTGGCATGGTAGCAAAGGCGCACAGTACCATGTAGTCACCAGACCAACTCCAGACAGTGAAGGGAGATAAAGAGACACCTGGCATCATGGAGGCTTGGGGATAGGAACATGGCTGGTTTGTAGTTGCTATGACTACCGGAGCACTGTATGGCAGTGGGCTGAAAGATTTTATGCAAGGATTTGGGCGGTGGGGGTGGGGGTTGTAGCAGGTCTTTCAGGTGGTGTAAGAGGCATTTGTGGTGTTGGGCAGGCTTCATGGGTAGTTCTGATGCTGGAAGTGGTTCAGGTTTGGGGGTGGTTTTGCAGTCCAGGGGCCTTAGAGGTTGTTGGTGATCTTGGGGCAGGTTCTAGTGACATGGGGCTTTGGGGGCTGGTTTGAGGGGCATCTGCAGAGCCCCCGCTCTGAGAAAGTTCACAAGCAGGAGGTCAGGGTGGTGGTGATCTACCAGAGGGATTCTAAGCATATGTGGGTGACAGTGCCTTCAAGTACTACATGTACTGTTGACACCGCAGAAGAAGTTGTGGGGGACCCCAGAAGAAGCATCATCTTCAAAGTCATTGCAGGGGACCCGAGTTGACACATAAAATATCCTCAGTCAGAAGGCACCCACAAGGATCATTAAGTCCTACTCTTGGCTCCACGTAGGACCACTCAAAAATCATATCATACTTCTGAGAGCATTGTCCAGACTTGAGTTAGAGAATTGACTTAGAGAATGATAGCTGTTCATGGTCTAAATGGGTTCCAAGGCTGAATTGGGAGCATATGTTACTATACCTAAGGGAGAAAAGATATTAAAGTGTTAAAACTTTCTACACATGCAATACAAAGAAAGCTAATAAGAACAACTGTACTGGCTATACAGAGAACAACGTGCAAAATAATTAAAAAAAATAAATAAATTACAATCTTATAGAAGTTGGCATTTTCAACAGGAAGCTGCAGGAGAAGATATCCATGAATGTATGTGCATCGTTGCACATACAAAAAAAGGTGAGTTTCTTTCTAAAAAAAAAAAACAAAAACACTTTGTAGCATCTTCTTACGGAAGTCTCACAGCACTCCCGTATTATCAGAGACACAAAAACGGCATTGTAATAAACATAAAAATAAAAATAAAAGCCAAGCTATGACGAAATAATACATCTGATGAAAGACAAAGAATTCTGATAGACCCAGTAATTTTATGATGTTTCTTTTCTTTAAAACAATTACTTTATTCTTCATGAAGCAGCAGCATCCACCCTCAACAGCTAAACGCGACAAGCATTTTTGCCTCCTGGGGTTTACCAGGGGTTATTTTGACTACTGATAAAGACAGCAGTGTTATGAAATCGTCACATTAAATGAATTGAACAGAGAGCATTAATCTGGGCAAATTACTTCTAATGGTTAGAAAACTATGGCTGTAGCAAAGTCAGACAATAGTTTCCATTAGAGAACAGAAAGATTATGCCCTATATAACCTCCTTTCTCTTAGACTGTACTGCTCAAGGAAGGTTTTCATTCTTCTGTGATATAATTTAGAAAATATTTCCTGGATCTCTGACAAAATACATGCCTAGCCTTCCCTGCTAAATTACCCAAAAGCATCTGCAATGATGGGTGTAAACCCAGCTTCTCTTTCTGAGAGTCCCGAACTCTAGTTGAGAGGGAAGGTATCAGGGAAAACACATACACACAAAAATAGATAAATAAATAAATAAATAAATAAATAATAATAATAATAATAATAATAATAATAATAATAATAATAATAATAATAATAATAATAATAATAATAAAATTAGCATTTCTTTAATTTGATTTCAACAACTGCCACTGGAAGTTGAGCCTAAATGGTTACATTCCCTGTGAATGTTTACAGGCTTTTTTTTTGCCAAATAGCCAGTGCCACCCGCAGAGGCAGTGTTTGGAAGAGCTTTTTCATTCTGCATTTAGTCTAGAAAGAACATAGAAATAGGAGAAGTATCCACAGGCAAGAAAAGCTCCTGTCTTCCCTGCTCCTCTTTTGAGATGTTTCTCCTGTTTTTCAGCCATCTGATCAACTGCATTGAATATATGCTTCTAGTCATCTGCTTCTAAGACTTTCAGAATACTGACTTTCTACCTATTTCCATGTTCTCATTGTTTACTGTTCTTGAGGTTCAATCACTTTACTGAAGGCATATCTGCTTCCTCCAGTGTTTTCAGTCACACTGATCCTCTTTCAACCTCTGCATGCACATGGAAAATGGATTATTATATTCTGCTATGAACAGTTTCTACATTTTATAACAGATGCATCAGATGTACTTGGAACCTTTGCCTAGATAGCCCTTATTTTTTCCTAAACTGACCATGTTTTACCATGTTTGTAAGTTCATTTCAGGCAACATTTTCATGACCAATTGTTTACCATCAAAAGGCATAATTGTTTTTGAGACTGAATCAAGTGTGCCAGAGTTTAAAAAGAATACCTCTTATCATTGTCTGATATCTTTATTATCTGTGTGACCTATATTTGCACATAATTAAACATCGTAGCACATGAGTATAGACTCTGGTAACAGTCACCCATATTATTTATCTTACTATTAGAAACTGCTTTTGAGAAACATTTACAGGTAGTCCCGATATGATAACTGTGATTGTGTGTTTCTCTGCCAAGTTTCTATGACTTACTGGGGCAGGGAGTTTAGCAGTTAGCAATACTGCCAAATTAGGTCCCCTTGATGTCTGAACATGTAATCCCAAATTGAATATTGGTGTGACAGATTGTAATATGTTTGTATGACAACGTTAAACTGGTCCTCTCCTCTTCTTGGACTGTTCTTAAAGTAGAACAATATTATTGAGCACTATCACTGATGCAGTGTGGCCTTGGAAACACACCAAACCTGCCTCTATGTTTCTCCTGTGTGGTGAGAAGAAAAAGTATGCCATACAACAGACCTAAGCTTCCAAGAGACAAGTCCTCAAATCTTGCACATAGTACCAGAATAACCTTTTTTAAAAGCATTATTGGTGTGACATACACAATGAGCTCTGTAGTGGAAAAAGCTAGTCAATTTATCCTAATTCTTTCAATAGACTTTCAGCTCTATCTGCCAGTAAGCAACATTCCCAGTCTTATTGCAGTCTGAGAAGAAAAATCTTCTTTGTGTTAGTATTTTTCATGCTGATCACCAGAAGGTTTGTGATGAATGTTGAAGACAAAAACAAAGCCTTCATTGAGGCTAATAGGAAGAGTGCCTCTTTCATGAGAGAAGGAGAAAAGGAATCAGGACGATAATACAATATTTTGCAGGCATACAACTCTCATTGAATAGCAGTGCAAGAGCACTTTTCTGAAATATTATCTCTAGTAACTTTTCTGCACACAGTCTATTCACAGATGTATTTCCTTTGCCAATCTAAAGTAGCTATTTTATCAGTAGTTTAAAAGTAAATACACACTTGTGATGCACTCAGATACCACTGACTGTATTCAAGTGTCCATCATACAAAAGCACTCAAACAAAAAATACTCAAGTATCGATAGCTTCATTGCACTGTTCTGCACTGAGGACTTTTTCCAAGCAAAGCTCATGTTATTTGAGAGATTGGTACTCAACTAGATAGCAGTTCTCCTAGCTGATTGGTACTCCGTTAGTGGTTCATCCCAGAGAGGGAGGAGGGAGGATTAGTGAACAGCTTAGCTGCCGACTGGGTTAAACCACGACACTGCTAAAGCTTCTATAGACCAAAGCCAGCTTTTTTTGGTAGATGTCATTGTAACCATCCCAGTATTTCTAAATCCTAATTTTATTCAGATTTGTTTTTATCCCTATGCTAGAGATCTGTTGTTTTAGTAGTTGATGTTCTAAACATCCCTGGATCTGTTAAACTGAGTTTTTTTTTTTCTCTCTTTAATAATCTGTTAGTCAGTCAAATTGCATGTTACTTGAACTGTGTAATACTTATGTTCAGTTGTATGCACAGCAATTGACCTTTTCTTTTAAGATGAAGATGCTGCGTTTCTGTTGTCGTCCACTGTTTCATCATTTATCAACTGTATACATGATAAAATTGTTTGAGTTTTAGGAACACATTCTTTGCTTACAAAGCAAAACATCACTGAAAAATGAGAGTCATCAGAAAACATGAAGACATTCAAGGCAACTTCATGGGTAAATATTTCTGTTTCTTACTACTGACCAAACAATAGAAGAAAAACAAACAAACAAACAAACAAAAAGTGCTTTTTCTTAAGCACGCTAATTTGAATTAAGGGTTTGTTTTTTTCACAGAGGCAGTTTCCTACTGACACTGGCTCAGGCTACATTATGATTTACTTTTTCTTGTGAAGAAATGTGACATAAGTATGCCTCAAATATATGAGATTCAGACAGCAAAGACAGTTTCTTACAGGATTAGAGTAGAGAGGAAGGAAATAAATTCAGTGCATTCAGTCACCTCATCATGAAATTCCCTATCCATGGCTTAAATATACAGCACTGACTGGTCAGAAGTCAGTTTTGTATTAAAAAGTAGATTCTTTCGGCTCATTTCAAGTGCTTTTTATAGGAGGTGTAGAAGAAATGTGAGAAAGAGGTGTCCAATTATAGAAGAATCACAGAATCACAGTATCATTTAGGTTGGAAAAGACATCTGTTTTTTCATCATAGTGGCCTTCTTGGCCACCTGAACATCCTGCTGGCTCATATTCAGTCAGCTGTCTACCAATATCCCCCGGTCCCTTTCCACCAGGCAGCTTTCCAGACACTCTTCCCTCAGCCTGTAGCATTGCATGGGGTTGTTGTGCTCCAAGTGCAGGGCCTGGCACTTGGCCTTGTTGAACTTCATACAGTTGGCTTCAGCCTATCCATCCAGCCTATCCAGATTGCCCTGCAGAGCCCTCCTACCTTCAAACAGATCAACACTTGTGTCTTACTGCCCTGGATATCCTCGTCCAGATTACTGATATAAAGAGAACTGTCCCCAGTACTGAGCCCTGGGGGACACCACTAGTGACCAGCCTCCAACTGGATTAAATTCCATTCACCACAACTTTGGGCCTGACCACCCAGCCAGTTTTTATGCAGTGAAGCATGCACTCATCCAAGCTATGAGCAGTCCATTTCTCCAGAAGAATGCTGTGGGAAACAGAGTCAAAAGTTTTACTAAAGTCTAGAGAGGCAACATCCACAGCCCTTCCCTCATCCACTAAGTGCATCATCTTGTCGTAGAAAGCGATCAAGTTCATCAAGCAGGACCTGCCTTTCATAAACCCATGCTGACTGGGCCTGATCACTTGGTTGTCCTGTATGTGCCACATGATGGCACTCAAGATGATCTACTAGATAACCTTCCCAGGCACTGAAGATGAGAGGAGACAAGACTGGATGGATCAAAGGAGAAGAGTAAGTTGTTTTTTGCTTGTTTTATTTAGAGAGCATCAGTGCAAACTATTCAATTAAAACAACTTTGACTAATTAGATATTTCCAAAAATCCTCTGTGACTAAAAGTGTCTTTTCCTTCATTCTTTTGTCAAAAAGGACATCTATGCATTCTGATTCTTTTAAATAATTCTTCATGCTCTATTTTCATCATCGAATACTGTACTGGGTTGTTGGGTTTTGGTGTTTGTTTGTCTGTTTGTTTTGTTGTTGCTTTGATTTTTAATGCAGAAATGACACAGGCATAAACTAATCCTGCACTGAAATAAAACACGAGAGATTTGAAGTAATTTTATGATTTTATGAAGTCTCTCGTCTCTGTTTTCCTGTGATTGTTGCCTTTTGAGTCCCTTGACCTGAATACAATAAAAATGGTGATAAATATGCTTATCAAATTATATTTCCATTTTACTGTTCAAGTCTAGTCTAAAAATGGAACTTAATTCCAATCCTCTAACTTTTATTCCTTTTCAGTTCTTTTCCAATAAAGGCAGCAGTCTTAGATTATCATACCATTGCTTGATTTAACATGAAGTCTAGATACAATAGTCTTGCATTAGAGACAAAATGAATCAGCATAGTAAAATTCATAGCATTTGTACCTTCAATATGCTAAATGACTTTTTTTTTTCTTTTATAATCAAAGATCAAAGATACAACATAATGCATACCAGTTCTGTGGTACATTTCACTCTATCCCTTAAGAAGCACTCCCTTGAACAGTAACATGGAAATAGAACTAGACTTGAACGGTAAAATGGAAATATTAAGAATGCCCACAGATACACATGTATCATATAACCCCTTAAACCAGGCAGACTTAATAGACATTGTAGGTATTCTTTTTTTTTTTTTTTTTTTCATCAAACAGCCCTCTCACTTGAGCATGGTGCCACAGAAACTCGCTCTTGGCATCCTTTAGCATGAATATGTTTGCTATATTAACAGCTAGTGCTCAACCATTTTCTCCCAAGCCCAGAAGTCTTCTTACTACATCTCTTGGTCTTAATTCACCTGCCACCTCCTCTAAATATTGATTGAGCTCTTAGAACTGTTTTCTGCAATTTAACCTTCCAGACACATTCCATCAGGAAGGCAAACTATTTCCCACTAGGCTAGTTTTCTAAGCCAAAACTAGTAGGGCTCTGGGATAACAGCAGCACTGCTTCACAAATGCACTTCAACTAAATCCAAGTCAAAATTTCACTTCCAGAATTCTTCCTTTCCAGAGAAGCATGGGAATGAGGGAGAACTTCTTCTTTTTGAGGTGTTGTATGGCTTCATTTATGGCAGTGTGGTACAATTCTGTGCACCTTATACGGTTTGTTCTGAAAGCAATGGATCTTCTAATGACTTCACAGATTTTTTGCATACTACAATCATGTAAAAACATTTTCACATAATTGTCTTCACTAACCAAAATCATCAGCGCACACAGGAAATAATCTTTGGCTCAACTTTGCTGTGAAAATGTTCACATGGCATTACTACCAGATGACTTTATATTACATGTTAATTTCCAGTACATATCCTAGTCTGTTTTGTGTTTTATTCTTGTACATTAATAAAATGGGTTCCCACCATAAGACTAATGGTCTGATTCTGGTTTTACACCTTTTCTATACAAACACAAATGTGATTAAACCAAGCCTGGTAAGAGAACCAGGCTCTGATAGGCTAGAGAGATATTTTTCTTTCCCCTTCCTTTTTTTTATAGTTCCAAAGAGTGAAAATAGATATGAAAAGCTCTCTGCTTGTTTGGCAACTAACAGAAAAATACCTGTTTGCATTTAGTAACACTCAACACTGTGAATCAGATTCTTTAGTACAAAGTCAGTTTAGAGACCCTAACCTGTTACTTCATGCTCTCTGCAAAAGTTTTACTTCAGCTTCTTGCCATTTTAGAAATCAGGGCTGAGAAATTTTTCAGGAGACTCCAATCAAGGAAAGAATATCTCCAGAGTTTCCCTTAAGCACACTCTTTTAGAGTAGCTTATTTTTCAAATTATCAGTTTAGATAAAAGTCAGACAGCAATAAAAATAAGTCCACAGTTAACATGAGAAAATGGAAATACTATGCTGATGTAAAATGACAGTAGTGTGCTTTTGATTGCTTTATGAAAGAAAACAAATCTGTATTATCTGCACGCAAAAAGTAGGAAATCATTTAAAGTCTAATATCATGTTAAGCAGGAAGGAATTTTAAATGATTATCTTAATTTGTACACTTTTTAAAAGGATAAAGTAAATGACTAATGTAGAAATGGGTAAAGCATAAGGTTAGAAGCATGGTTGCCATCTAAACTGCCATCTGAATTCACAGAATCTTTCATCTAGTGTGACTTAGAATTAGAGTAAGGAAGCCAAGATCTAACATTGCTTCAGTCAGTAAAAAGGCATTTATTTTGGCTCTTGATCCCAAATTTATTCTGTAACTCTCTGAAAACTTCTTTCCTTATTAGAAAACAAAGAAGGAAAGAAGGAAATAGCTATTGAAACAGCTTCAGGGCAGCTGCCTAGAATTTTTCATGGTAATTAGTTCTGTTCATAGACTTAAAAAGTATAAACAAGTTTCATTAAATACAGATGAATGACATTTTCTACATTCATAAAACTATACATCAGCATTTGTACGAGGTCATGAAAGCATATAGTCCTCATCTTAATTAACCATGGTAGTTTAAAGTCTAAAAAGTAGTGGTAGGGGGGAATCTATTGTTAATTAATCCATTATATTTTTGTTTATTACACTAATATGATGTATATAGGCTTTGAAATATGTAATCCTAATGCCAGTTTCTGTAGTTATGAAAAAAGGCCTATGCTAACAACAAAGTTCATTTTATGTCTTGTATTCTAGTTCACTTTCTATCTTCTCAGTTTAAGGGATGTAGCCTGAGGCCACAGTCATGTTAGTGAGCTACATGTAATATTGGCGATAAGCCAAGTATCAGATTCTCGCAGGAACTAACTCCAAAATAATAATGAAAAAGACCCTGTATACATACATGCTACACACTGGAATGGTAAGTCTACCTCGTGAGTCTCATGCTGTACCTTTCGTACGATCTTCAGCAGATAACTAAAACCTTATGCAAAAGTTCATATAGGGGGCAACCCTGGTTATATGTGCAGACTAGGGGATGAGACGCTGGAGAGTAGACCCACAGAAAGGGAGATGAGCATGAGCCAGCGGTGTGCCTTGGTGGCCAGGAGGGCTAACTGTATCCTGGGGTGCATCAAGAATGGCATTGCTAATCAGTCAAGGGAAGTGATTGTTCCACTCTTCTCTGTGCTGGAGTGGTCTTACCTTGAGTACTGTGTGCATGCTGGGTGCCACAGTACAAGAAAGACACAAAGCTGTTAGAGAGTATCCGAAGAAGGGCAGCAAACATGGCAAAGGGTCTAGAAGGGAAGACATATGAGGAGCAGCTGACGTCACGTCTACAGCTTCCTCACAAGGGAGAGTGGAGATGCAGGTGCTGAGCTCTTCTCTCTGGTGACCAGAGATATGACCCAAGGGACTGACTTGAAGCTACGACAGGGCAGGTTCAAACTGGGTATCAGGTAAAGGTTCTTCACTGAGAGGGTGGTTGAGCACTGGAACAGGCTCCCCAGGGCAGTGGTCATTGCACCAAGGCTGACAGAGCTGAAGAAGTGCTTGGACAAGCTCTCAGACACATGGTCTGACTTTTCTGGTGGTCCTTTGGGAACCCAGGAGTCGGACCCGATGATACTTGTGGGTCCCTTCCAACTTGGATTCTATGATATGGTTTATCAAGACATACATAAAAGCAATTGTCTACTTACCTACAATAAATATTTCTGATTGTACTTCAGTCAAGAGAATGATTCTGTATCAGCCATGTGAATCTCAGTCTGAGCCTTGGCTGATTGCAAGAAGCTGTGCATGTATCATAACAAGACCTGCTGCTAAATGGCTACTTCTCAGTGGAGAATGAAGTGCTATGCTCATAGACATTTTTACTTCAGCAAACTTAATCATCAGTGAAATGATATTTATTTTTTTGTATCTAGAAAAGCATTTTGGTGGGCAGGACCTATCAGACTGCAAGCTTCCCATCTTCATAGGACAGAAAGATGCTTAGCAGGTATCCTGAGAGGAAATTGAAAATGAGTTAGCTCTGTGCTGTAGTAACAGCACATCACTGCTTTTAAATTGCAGAACGAAGTTCAAAGAAACAAACTGCTCTCCCCAACTACTGCAAGGCAGATGCACAACCTTAGGAGATACTTTCACACTATTCATAAACTAATAATAATAACAGTCATAATAAAGGAACAAAAGCACTGAGAACTCCAACACTAAATACATTTTGAGTGAAACTGGATATGCCTTGACTATGTCACACAACATACTAATGCAGAGATCTCCAACATGGCACAAACTAGGTGTGTTCATATCAGTGTGGCACTAAGCATGAATAAATCCGTTATAGCTAAGTTCTTAAGTTCTGATTTGTATATTTTGTGGGCATATCTTCTCACAAGCATCACCAGCTCAGGCATCTCAACCACAAGCCTGTACTTGTACCAACAATTCTTTTATTTTGGCTAACCTGGAGCAAACGAAATGGAAATCTACAGGATTTGTTTATTATAATAATAATAATAATAATAATAATAATGTAAAGTGAAATGTAGAAACAGTTAAACAAATAAAAAGGTATTGAAGAGAAAGAAAATCAGTGAGACATAACTGAACATGGACAGACTTTCAAAGGAAGCGATGGAAGCATGTAGCTGACAAAGCACTCCAATACTACATGGAGAATATTTCAATATTGGCATTCGATTTGAAAAGATGACCAGGCAGGTCTGATTTCTCACTCTTCTAATTTCCATCAAGTTTCTGACCTCTCCCTAATGTGTATTAAGAGAACATTTCAAAGATCAGTGCTCTGCATGATTTCCAGAAGCAATTTGTGCCAATGGAAAGTGAGATATACAGCATCTGAATGAGTACAAGGAAGCTTGATCAAAATTCCAGCCTCGTGGTTTGTTCTGAATTCTTGCTGCACTCCTTTCAGATCTGGAAAGTTACAGATTGACATATCTCTGGATTTTTTATGTTGTGATACTTTTCTCCTAGGATCTGTGCCCTACTGGTTCTGGGAAACTTGTGACCTCTGCATTTTTAATTAGAACTTGTAACTTTTTCCATAGCAACATGTTTTGATGTCGCAAATACAGAATCTGTCAAATCAAATGACTTCCAAGTGCAAAGCTAAGTACTTCTGGTCAAATGAAGTCCAAGTATATAAAAACACTGAGATGCAAGCAAAACTGAAAATACACAGCAAAGCAAGGATGGAAGTCTTGGCCTTGGTTAATTCATAACTTCTCAGTGATTAATAAATCAATACAAATATGAAAGAATTACATTGCATGCTGAAGTAGTTTAGATGAAGAATTCTTAATACTAATTTCCTTGAAGATGAGAACAGATAAAATCCATCTGTCTGATTGGTGTGCCAGTACTCACATGATACAAAGGAACAACTATTTCCAGGAAATATTATAGCTACGGAAAAACTTTGTTCACATGTTGAACTGTATAAGCAGGCAGGGAAAGAAAAAGAAATCCTTTGAAACAAAATCTGAACTTAGACTTTAGCAGACCCACAATATTATGAGGTATAGCGTGATTCCATATGATGGGTTAAGAAAAACAGCATAACATAACATTTAAATATGTATTTTTTCAAAAACATTTCCTTATGATGTATGTGCCCAAAATATTTCTTTCAAATCTCAGGAAGAAAAACTAGATTTTTTTGTCATTCAGTTACATTATCTGTATGTTATTATAATACATTCAGTGATTCTTGATTATAGACACTTAATGGTATCACTGTTCCTGAGAGCGGTATAGGCTTTTTTGCATATTTCAATGTCAGTAGAGGCTTGCACAGAACATTGCCACTTGTCACTTTTTCCTTTCACTTACCAAGAAGGAAACTACCAACATTCCTCTCTAACATGAAAAAAATATAGACAATATCATTTTCTGATGAACCAGACTTGTGCTCACTCCCACCATAGTGAGCTACTTGTCTTTCCTTTTCATACATTAAGCTAAGACTAAGCATAGACAAGGAAAGCTTCTTTTACTGTCATTACCATTACTGCACATGATAATAACCGTTATGTAATGGCACCCATAAGTAATTGTTTGTCAGGCCAGCAGACAAGAGATATGAGTATGATCATCTTTTTAAAAATAATAATAATAATAATATATACATGTATTGTATAGAATGAACCCCTTCAGGAAGAGAAGAGAAGCACCAATGTGCGAAGTTTTTTTTTTCTGGGTAGCATTAAACAAATGACTACTATCCCTTTGTCTTTACCATCTGTTTCTACTTTTCACAAAAAACACTGGAAAATAAAGCTAAATGTGGTGTGTTTTAACTTTGCATTGCAAACAAGGCCTTCCTGGGGTTCCTGGATCCCTCATCATTGCAGATGCCCTCCCTGAGTGTGCATAGGGGAGTGCAGCACAAAAACATGAGAATTTTCTATTTCCTAGCAGAAATCTGATGTTTTCCCTCATCTATCTCTGATTTAAAAGAAAACTGAAAAAGTTCAACATTCCAGAAAATGTATTTTGTTAGCCTGAAAGACTATCTGAACTGAGTATTCAAATTGATGACAATACTTACAAAATTTAGATTTTCTGCTTTAAAATGAAATGCTTTGTTTATATTAATTTCTAAAATTGTCAGAATATTTTTTCAAATTATGTGTTTAATCTTCCCAATTTAATAAAAAAATATGTTGCCATGAAAACTTCAATTTCCAAGATAAACATTTTAAATTTATTTACAAAACAAGACAACAGTAAATCTTCTGCTACATATAACACTTGCTTAAGTAATCTGGCAGCTAATTTGTTAGTATTATATACAAGAGATACAGAAAGAGCATCGCTTTACTTAAGAGTGTCTTAGAAATAACCACACTATTTTAAAGATAAATAGTAAAAAATGAATGTTTTGGAGTTTAGAGAAACAAAATTTCATGGATCTTGCCTTCCAAGTATAGACTGCTCAAGCTAATGCCTGTAGCAAAGAAGGTGTCTAGTGTCCAAGAAGCTTGGTGAGAGAAAACTGGCATTGCTTTTATAAAAAAAATATTTAATTTCTATGTTTGCAGTTTTCCCAGCTCTTTCCATAGATCTTGGCTGCCTCAAGGGTCCTAAGGATGCCACAATCTTAAACGGTCTTATAAATCTAGAGAGGGAAATGATCTGTCTCTTGTCTTCAGCAGAAAGCCTTGAAGAATGTCTGTGGGGCTTTACCAGAGAGTTGCTGAAAAAAGAGCCAAGATCCAGTGGTCCCTGACCTTTCCCAGCCCTCCTCCACCAGCATCAGCCTGCAGCCTGCTCTTTAAAAGTTTCTGCTCACCCAGGGAGCAAAATTAGAAATCTTCTCTAGGGACAATCTTTCTTCCACCAAGCCACTCACCAGTGTCTTCCAATAATGTACAGAAACCAAAACCAAAAAAGAAAAAGTAAGTTAAAAAATATATGTCGCTCAGTAAGGATTTCCCACAGCAAAGCGTAAATGCCCAGACACGCCCACAGAGTCTAACACTACTCTATCAGCAGAGCCCTAGCCTTTAGTTTAGGCTTTCAGTGTTCAGTGTGCACTGTATTGGTGTAGAAAAAGTGCCAAACACGCTGCTGGTGATCCATGCATCTATAAATCATATGTGTAAGCATGTCTGAACTGCATAACATCAGCACTTAAAAAGTGTTGAGACCCTCTGATCTCCATGACTAGTAAAAACATTCATACAAATGTACATTAATGGAATACCTTCTCCAAAATTTTTGGTCTTATGACTGTTAAGTAAGGCTTTTTGAAGGAAAGTTGTGTTAAAAAAGCTCTGTTAGTATAGTCTCATTTTTATCCTAAGTCACCACAGATCAGGGTAAATTTCATAAATGTGGAGAGATTTCAAATAAACTCAAAATCAGATTTTAAAAATAACTTGCTGCACTGCACTTATTTTTTTGTTCAATTCACTGATAGTCATCAAAGAGCCTTTTAAAATGAATCCTATGAAACAGTGCTCTTCCAATTTGTATTACACCTTGTAATTCCTGTCACAGGTTCCAATATTAGGCAAGATCAGAGGTTTAGAGAGATTTTGCACCACCTAGTGAGCAGCTGATGCCTGTGTTAGCAAGAGGGGATGCAGACACTAGGATGGAGCTCCAGGTACATTATTTTGAATGGGTAAAGTGCCCTCTCATCATGGAATTCACAGGAAGTTTGGAAACTGCTGCCCCAGAAACACAAGCATGTTAATGTTCATTCAGCAGCACAGTTCCAGCATCTATACCATCAGCATCTCCTCTGTTTGCTTTAGAACTGCTTCCTGCTGGTGCTTTAACCACAGAAGGGAAAAACCTGGTCTCAAAATGTCATAGAATGTTAGAATGACTCAGGTTGGAAAGGACCTTAAAGATCATCTAGTTCCTAACCACCTGCCATAGTCAGGGACACCACCCACTAGATCAGGTTGCTCAGGGCCTTATCTAACATGGTCCTGAACACCTTTTTTTTTTTTTTTTTTAATTTAAAACCACTTCCCCTTTTTCTGTTATTATCTGACCAAGCAAAGAGTTGCTCTCCATCTTTTTTGTAAGTCCCTTTTAGGTAAAATTAGGTAAAAGTCCCTTTTAGAAAAGATGCGATGTGGTCACCCCGGAGCCTCCTCTTCTTTAGGCTCTGGCTCTCTCAGCCTTTCTTCATAGGAGAGGTGCTCCAGAACTCCAATCAACTTTGTGGCCTTCCTCTGGACCCGCTCTAACAAATCCACATCCTTCTTGTGCTGGGGGCCCCAGACCTGGATGCAGCTCTCCAATTTGGGCTTCACAAAGGCAGAGTATGATAAAGATACTAAACAGTACCTATCCCAGGACAGACCCTTAAGGGATACCACTCATCTCTGGCCTCCACTTGGACATAGAGGTACCACTCTCTGGGTGCAAACCTTCAAGCCAACTTCTTATCCACTGATTGGTCCACCCATCAAATCTATCTCTCTCCAATTTGGAGACCAGGATACCGTAACGGACCATGTCAAAGGCCTTTTAGAAATCCAGATAGATGACATTAGTCAGTCTTCCCATGTCAACTGATGAAGTCACTCCATCCTATGCCACATCCATGTCCTATGAAAGTAAACCACAAGCCATAATGCAAATCTGCTTTGGGCTGGGATTGCATACAGATCACAGTGTTTTCCCTTAAATAATCACCAGAAATACAACAGGATGTTTAAAAAAAAAAAAAAAAAAAAAAAAAAAACTCTTACACTCTAATAAATCCTTGCACTACAGTAAGTATCCACTATTTTTCAATACACTTTTAATCATTTTTGTTCTTACACTGCCAGTCATAGGTATCCCAGGTACCCAACTGTGCTCTGTTCACAACTTTCAGTGAACCTGGATTTTAAGTGAACCTGAATGTTATTAATGTGCCCTGTTTGTCCAGAAATGAATGTTATAAAAACCTTCTGTAAATAAGCAACACAAAAGCAGGGTTTTCCTCCTCTACTCTACCCTTGGAGGAATAAGGCAAAAACTTGAATGCAAAGAAAATGCCCATTGTCAAATGTTCCATTCAAAGTAAAAACTGCAAAATCCATATCTGGACTTCCTTTTGCAATAAATTCCAGTTTATACTGTGGCAAATAAACATATCAAATATTTAATCTCCATCCAACCCAAACTGCCTTAAGTAGTGAATCACACCAAACATCTGTTTAGCTAAATATCTTGCTTTCTACAATAATTACTAAAGGATAACCATGGAAGTACATAATATTAGGACATACATATATTAAAGAGCTCCAGAATCTTCTTTCACCCTCTAGAAACTTGCATTTTAGGAATTTCTTAGATTGGAAGACAGCATTGGTCCTCTCTGGATTTCTTTTCCAAGAATGGGTTCATTATCCCTTGAACTAGTGCTAACTTTCCATACCCATGATATTCTGCAGCTAAGAGTTCACAGCTGAGCTGCCTGTCATGTGAAAAATAGTAATTTTCTCTTTACTCTAAGAGTGTCTTTTGTTGCCCCCTACTTTTCATGTTGTAGAAAGCACACAAGCATTACCTTTGCAATGTGTCTCATGACTTACTACAATCCTGTCAAATCTCTCCCTTTTTCTCCATTATTGTATTCCTTTTCACACTGAAGTGTTTAATTTTATTAAACTGTTTCTGCATTAAAAATAATTGCATACTCTCCATTATCTTTCTCAAGCTCTCTCAGTTCTCCTATCTTCCTTCTGAAGCAGTAGAATGAGAACTACATATATATGCAGCAGCAACTTTATAGTGATAAAAGAATTTGTTCTGAATTTTTAACAATCACCTTGCTTTTTTTGACTATTACTGAAAATTTAAAAACAAAAACCTTAAACTGTCTATAACTATTGTATTTTATTTTATTTTATTTTTCTGGTTTTAATTGTAAACTCAGAGCCAACTACTGAACATGTAAAACTAGGCAGGCTTGTGGTTTTGTTTGTTTGTTTCTAAATCCTGATGCATCATTTCACATTTCCTACATATAGGTTTATCTTCTATTCCATTTGTTGTAACCCAGACACATAATGGAACAAAGTTTTCCTGTAATTCTTCAGAGAGACTGAAGACAAGAGCCTACCATGAAAATGCCATCTCCTTGTTATTTTCCCACTCCCATCCACTTCTGAATGCTGATAAGCCTGGGTTCTAGACCCATGGAGGACTTTCTGGAAGATGACTATTTTATTATGCCTTGTTGCCTACTTTCTAAACCAGTAATTTTTATGTATAAGGACCTATACTCTCATATACCATCATAGCCTAGTCCTTTCAGTACTCAACTGTGCTTTCTGAAATATCTCATTATGATTTTGATATAACTTCAGAGTAGAAAAAATATAGTGTTTTTATTTGCTTTATTTTAAGTGCATTTCCCGTTATCAGGCTTTAGAATTAACAGGATTTTGCATATTGACTGTTCAGCAATAACTATATGCCTTTTACTCCAAGCAAGCAAGGTAACAAGACAGTTTCTTTCCTGCTCTGTAGCTTCAGTGCTAAATGCTTCTATTGCAGGACAAACTCCATATACTGGAATCCCATAATTCAAGTGTGCAGAAGATAAGTGTAACTAGGGAGTGTTTAGTCAACCAAAAGTAGCTGAAGTTATAATTTATATAGCTACATTACTTACAGAACTTTCATAATTAAATGCCTTAGCATTAGACTGACACATGCTACTGTACATAATTATAGTTTATATAGCAACATTAAATATTTATAGATATGTATTTATGAACTACCTGTCACCAGAGTAAGTTCAGTTCATGGAGACATCACACTAAGGACAAGAGAAATATTACTTGAAAGTTCCCTGAAACAAGAAGAAAAAACATGGTGTGGAGGTTAATTCCCTCTGTCCCTTACTACAACAAGTAGTTGATTTCCAGCTTATAGTCAGGGAGACTAAGATAACTGATTTTACAGATGATTCATAAATATGCAGATTGCACAGTCTCTGAATTATGCTTTGTCAGTCAGTGGGAACTAATACTGTCTGCTCAGAGAAAGATAAATTCCTCCATAACATACAGCTGTGGTTAATACACCATGGCAGAAGGGGAAAGGGGAAGAGAAAGAGGAGGGGGAGAACATAGGTTCCATAGGCACCTACCATTGGACCAGGCTGCCCAAAGCCCCATCCAACCTAGTCTTGAACACTTCCAGGGATGGGGCATCCGCAGCTTCTCTGGGCAACTGAATCTGACCGGGCCCGTAACGGTTAATCAGCTACACCCCTTAACGTGACAGCAACCTGTTCCAATGCCTCACTATGCTCTGAGTGAAGAATTTCTTCCTTATATCTAATCTAAACCTACCCTCTTTTAGTTTAAATCCATTACGCCTTGTCCTATCACTACACCCCCTGACACAGAGTCCCTCCCAAGCTTTCCTGTGGGCCCCCTTCAGGTGTTGGAAGGTTGTCCAGGCTGAACAACCACAATTCTTTAAGCCTGTCTTCGTAGGAGATGTACTCCAGCCCTTTGATCAACTTTGTGGTCCTCCTCTGGACTTGTTCTAATAGGTCCATGACCGTCCATCTTCTGCTGGGGGCATAAGATCTGAACGCAATAATCCAGGTGAGGTCTCACAAGAGCAGAGAACAGGGGGAGAAATGCCTTCTTTGCCCTGCTTCTTTTGATGCAGCCCAGGATATAATTGGCTTTCTGGGCCGCAAGTGTACCTTGCCAGCTCATGTTAAGCTCTCCATCAACCAACACCCCCAGGTCCTTCTCATCAGGACTGCTTCCAATCCATTCTACGTCCATTCTGTATTTGTGCTTGGGATTGCCCCAGCACAGGTGCAGGACCTTGCACTTGGCCTTGTTGAACTTCATGAGGTTCACGCAGACCCATCTCTCAAGTCTGTCCAGGTGCCTCTGGATGGCATCCTCTAACATGTTGACTGTACCACACAGCTTGGTGTCATCAGCAAACTTGCTGAGGATGCACTCCGTTTCACTGTCCATGTCACTGACAAAGTTGTTAAATTGTGCTGGTTCCAATACTGACCCCCCTGTTATTGATATCCACCTGGACACTGAGCTGTTGACCGCAACTCTTTGAATGTGACCACCCAGCCAATTGCTTACCCACTGAGTGGTCCATCCATCAAATCCATGTCTCTCCAATTTAGACATAAGGATATAATGAGGGATAGTGACAAATGCTTTGCACAAATCTCTCCAGACAATTTTAAATCAATGCTTTAAACACCTAAGTTTTGTGTGGTTCTTCATCTCAACTGTGGAATTCAGAACCATTTGCTAAGAGTAAATGTACTGCAACACATGGGGAACTGCAGTATACTGCATTTATGTCCTGTACTGTCTCAGTTTCTCTTATACCTGTCCAGTAAGAAGGGTCAAGCTGAATTTCTTTTCTGTATATTCATAATAACCCACATCTCCCATCTTCTGGAAGTCTTCTCACTGTCAAACTGATAAGAGAAGTGGCACTAATGCAAAGCAAAGCCCACACCATAGTTTATAAGGACATCTAACATACCGACCATTGTTAAGAATAATTGTTGCATCTCTAGAGACTTTACAATTAACTTTAACATTAACAATAAAAGATTGAGATTACAGCTGATGGTAGTGCAGTAGATGCAGAGAATTTTATCCACATTACTGTTTTAATATTAAGCATCCAAAATTTGCACTCTGATTTTCCTGAACTTTGAATCTGGCTCTCAAGTATAGTCTTTTGAATATGAAAGACCATATTAAAATGACACATATTTGGGCTGTATGGGAGGTGAAATTTTTGGCAGCATTAAATTTTTAAAGAACTTCTTTATGACTAAAATTCCTTACTATTTATTTGGTAGTTGTGTATCCATATCCTCTGGGAGTCTCGGTCTGAGAACTTTCTGCCGTGGTTTTGTTTGGTATTTGAATTAGAATTTTCTTTTTTTGTGTCATTCAGTCATTCCTCCCACACATACACACAATTGACGTTTGGGTTTCTTCCCCTGTCTGAAGAATCTGTTATCAGACAGTAATCCCCTGAGCCTACAGACTAACCTTCCTTGCATATTTGAAGCCTAAAATTTGAAATCAATTAAATGAGCAATAAAGGTGAAACTATGACACTATTTGAAAATAAATTTTATAGAGGTCGATTAGCTGCCAATGTTTCAAGAGCCATATGGAATTTGTTTTCATCTCATAGTGGCAGTTAGTGAATCTTACCTTTCTTTTCAGAGGAGTGACTATGGGAAATTATTTGCTAATGCTATATGACTTTAAGGTCCCCTTCCAACATAAACCATTCTATGATTCTAAGGGTAAAATATACCATTCTATCAAAAGTTGAACCTGATGATCTGCTACAATGCAGTTTAGTTTTGTAGAAGGAAAATCACCATTCATCAGGATATTAACTACTCAGAAATGCCACTCTGTACTTTGCTTTTTCTTGCCTGTATGGACAAGCGCATAGTCTAAACAGAGACAATCATCCATTGTGTTGTTGTTTTTTTTTTAAGTGGAAGGCACTGCAGAGTTCCTTTAATTAATCACTGTATGCAAATAAGAAGCATAACTTCAGAGTTGCTGTGTCTGGAAGGCTGCAGACCACAGAACAGTTTGACACAGAAGAAAAAAAAAAAAAAAGATCCTATCCTTAACTTACGTAATTGCTACACATTTTACACTACCTTCTGTCCTTTTAGATATTTCAAGAGACTGCTGAATATTGTGAAATGTGATTGCAATTGTAAATAAAAGAATAAATATTTTTTTCCTTCAAAACGTTGTCCTAAACACCTATGTAACAGATGCTGATGCTTTGCCATAAGGTTAAAATAGATGCATTCAGCATCTGTTACCGAGCCACCATGGCAGAGATTAGAACATCATGTTTGTGTTTAGATTATCTGATATAAACACATCTGGGTGATTGTTCTGGGATTAATTTGTTGAAGTCTGACATTTGTGTGCTGTCACCTTATTATTATCTGGTCCTCACAGGGTTTGTTGGCAATTCCATTACTACCACCCCCATACAGCTAAAGGAAGGGAAATAAGAAAATTGAAAGGTCAGACTTCTTAAGTCATCTTCACCATGTGCTTAACATTTAAATCAAAAAAATCATGAAAGAACTAACCACAGGCACAAAAGATAAAGGACAGAAGCTCTTTTTCTGTTACGGTTCAAAACACCTTCTCACACAGATTCTGGCACTGATTCTTCTCCCAGCTGCACAAGATTTATTTCCCATTCTCTTTCAAGATGCCAGAAACTTAGCCTCTAGCTAAAGTTTGCTAAGACAACTATTTTTGACTTCTCTTGATGAATCTGTTGCACCGCATTCTAAACACTTGCTCTTTCCACCACAAGAAATGTTCACACAAAAATAGCAGCATGCTGAAGTGTATGTGGAGCACTGGAGATGCATAATACTATAAACTGGAGTTTATAGTATTATGTCTGCTAACTCATCTCTGAAAAATTCTCAACCATTCTTTATTAGAACACAGCGTTAGTCCACATATAATTAAATGCAAAGTGGTGATGAGGCAGAGGTACTCAGAGAACAAAATCTTCTTAAAACTAACAGGCCCAACTGTTGGTATTTCCTTTCTGATTATGTCCGTTTATGTCACTGTTGTCAGTGGGAGTGTGAAATATTAATAAGTACAAGTTATAGTAACTTACTGGAGTTTGCCTTGTAGCGAATTAGGAGCTTACCTGCCTGTCATGAAGTCCAAAGACAGTCATGTTATTTATTCATGGAGGTAAAACTCTGCGCTGAAGTCTGAAAACTGTAATATTTTGTGTAGTCCTGCCTACATACAAAATATCTTCAGCTACCAAAATTCACTTAGTATCAGATCGTTGAATAGGTGCTCAGTTTCATATGTTTTACATAGATCAAACAATCCACAATAGAATTAGAACCTTTCAACCACTGTGTAAGTGACATTTTAATGTAAGCAGATAAAGCATCTGGATCCCTTCATTTTGTTACTTGCATCCACAAAAATTGTAGCAGAGTATCAGAGGCCTTTAATAGAGCATGATGGGGTTGGAAAACTTGTGGTTATTTTAAATATATTTTAAATATGTAGGTTTTTATGGCGTTTTTGATATGTAAGCCTCAGATTGTGGCAAATGATTGTATAGAATTAAAAAAACAAGTGGGGAGGGGAAGGAAGAGGAGGGGAAGGGAAGGGACAAGGTCAGACTTAAAAAGGAAGTTAAACTCTAAGGAATAAGCAATGCTGCTTTGTGAAGACCCTCCAAAAAAAGAAATGACAAGATTCATTGTGGTCAACATAGACTATGGAGACTGAATGACCTCTACGACTTTGACAAAAATTACAAAAAAGTGTATAAATCTGAACAAAACCCCCTACATAATGCAAAAACTTATCAGTGGTAGCTCAAAAAGACATCAAACATATAATAGGGTATTAAATGTAATATTATCCATGTGTCATCTTTAGATCAACACCTACAGTTGCCTAGGGCAGGAGGGCAACAGAAGCTGAGGCTTATGTTCTAGGGACATGATTAAATTTAAATAAGAAAAAATACCTTGCTTGCTTTTTCATTACTTGGGAGCTAACATGAAGGTACTAATTTAGTTTGCAAGCATTGTCACTGTAATACACTCAGTACTAAATTGAGAACCATTCTTGAAACCTCAGAGATGAGGAAATGAGCAGGAGTAAATAGTACCTCCCTTTTCTTATATAGGTTCATTGCAACTTTTTTGAAATATTGACAGTTAGGGAATATGGTGCAACCACTTACAAGGTGTCACCTGTTGTGAGCAAAAACCATGCAGAGTAACATATCAGTTTAAAAAGCTTCCTATTCTACTGATTTACTCAGAGATGGTAGCTGGAAAGAATATGGTCTTCTGAAAGTGCCTGCTTTAGTGCACAGCCTCAGAAATGCATGCAGACAACTCTAGTTACAATAATACAAACACACATCTAAATCTATAACTGAAAGCTTAGACAAATACGTCAGTTTAACACATCTCTATCTCAGTATAAAAGATTTATAAATACTGTAAAACTCTCAGAAGAAATTACCAGAGCCCCTCCTTCCCAGCGGAACTGGAACGAGTCACACCTGACAACTCTCCCAAAGTAAAGTGTTGGAAGCTGTTTTTGCAGCAGGTGAAGGAAAATACAAGTTTAGGTGAGGAATCTGTCACAGCTCTGACACTGCCTCCAGCAAGATAAAGGAAGGCATGAGACAACTTGTCTAAGAGTCTGGTTTCCCTCAGCAGGAGGGCAATGAAAGTGTTTTTAATGTCAGTTAAATCCATTCCTCACACTGAGTGAGCTACAACAGAAAAAGGCAAGGTCCAGCTTGGGGAATTGATGCATTTTGAGTGTGATGATGCCACAGTGAACATTTCACTTTAGTGTCAGCTTTGTAAAATTCAAAAACTGGGTATTTGTCTATGCTGTTTGCCTTCTCTAATAGTTTCCATTGTGGCCTACTGACTTTAACAATCAACATAACCTGCTTCTTTCTGCAGACACTAATTATTATTTCTGCAGTTTTACAATGCAAAACAAAAAACAAATAAAACAAAGTAGCATATGAAGCCCACAAGAAGTGTAAGACAATATAATGAATTGGTTTCTTCTCATTCAATACTGGTGAGGACAAAATGACTCCAGGAATGCATTTGGTCCTAAAGCTTCTATGTCACTGAAATCCTAATCTTTAAAAAAAAAAAAAAAAAAAAAAAAAAAACACTGGAAAATGAACTTTGACTGTATAAACCTTTAAATAAAAATAGCATTTTTACTAATATATTCTTCCCAAGTGCCTACTTCTTCGTAGTATGTTTCCCATCCTAATACTGTATGTTTTTGCAGCTGGCAATTGACACTGCCAGTGAGCCTTTATGTTCAATGTTATTTAATATATTCCCATCAGAAAGTTATTTTTACTTTTCAGTTTCAGTATCTTCTTGTAGTGTCCTGCATATAATGTTCATGTTGCAATTTGCATTTTTTCCCATAGGATAAATAAATAAAGATTCAAACAACAATATTGAAAGAATTTAGGCTTACTTGCTGAGAGAAAAATAATATATAGAATGGAAAACTGCTTTACTCTACTGAAAGAAAAAAAAAAAAAGAAACAACAAAACTTTATGTTTCAATTGTCTAAACAGGAGATAACTGATACAACACCATCTCAATGAAACATCTGCATTTAATTTTATAGGTATGGTAAGATAACATGTTCAGTTATCACCATACATGGTAGGATGGAAACTCCACAAAATATTGTCTCATCCGATAGAACAATCTCTTAAACAACGACAACTGGCCCTTCAAAACAGTCTATGTGGGTCTGTGTACACATGCCATTTTTCCATGAATCTGACATTTCCTGGCCTAGCATTAGGTGCGGTGGCTAAACCCATGCCACCCTTAATGTTTCAGCAACAGGCTTGTAGGAAGTCACATTCTCCCTTTCCTGTGATGTCACAGCCACAGGGTGATGCACTGGGAACCTTCAGGCTCACATCTGAAGGGAACACCAGCCAGTTCTAGGGTTCAGGACCATTCTTTACGCCAGTGGCATTTAAGGCCAGTGGTCTCACAGTCCTGTCTAGAATTTCACATAATCACAGAATCACAGAATTTTCTAGGTTGGAAGAGACCTCAAGGTCATCGAGTCCAACCTCCAACCTAACGCTAACAGCCCTCCACTAAACCATATCCCTAAGCTCTACATCTAAACATCTTTTGAAGACTTCCAGGGATGGTGACTCCACCACTTCCCTGGGCAGCCTGTTCCAGTGCCTCACAACCCTTTCAGTGAAGAAGTTCTTCCTAACATCTAACCTAAAACTCCCCTGGCTCAACTTAAGCCCATTCCCCCTCGTCCTGTCACCAGGCACGTGGGAGAACAGGCCAACCCCCACCTCGCTACAGCCTCCCTTGAGGTACCCATAGAGAGCGATAAGGTCACCCCTGAGCCTCCTCTTCTCCAGGCTGAACAAGCCCAGCTCCCTCAGCCGCTCCTCGTAGGACTTGTTCTCCAGGCCCCTCACCAGCTTCGTCGCCCTTCTCTGCACCCGCTCAAGCACCTCGATGTCCTTCTTGTAGCGAGGGGCCCAAAACTGAACACAGTACTCGAGGTGCGGCCTCACCAGAGCTGAGTACAGGGGGACGATCACCTCCCTAGCCCTGCTGGTCACGCTGTTCCTGATACAAGCCAGGATGCCGTTGGCCTTCTTGGCTACCTGAGCACACTGTTGGCTCATATTTCACACATACTAGCCTCAAAACACCCAGGAAGATGGAATCAGACCCACCTGAGATTATGGCAGCAGCCTACAAATGGTTCTTTCATTTACTCTTCCACTATTCTTTGTTTATGAAACTATAATCGGCTTTTTGCCCATATTGCTCACAGTAACATGGGCTTATTTACTGTGTTTGAAGAGTAGACATCATTTACATATGTCTGCTCAGGTCGTATCTGCCATTGCTGCATTACAATAAGATATAAATTCCATTTCTGCTAACAACTAAGTAAATATACTCTCTCCCTTCCCCTTGACTGAGAAAAATTTTATTCACACACAAGCAGTATAAAATACTGTGACCCCTTTAAAACTCTTAAAGACAACACTTTCTGCTGAATTAGAAAAATAATCTTATGTGGCTACAGAAATAATGTTTGTGTTTTATCAATGTTGTTCCCGCCAAAGGCTGGATTATCTGTTTCACATCCATTTAAACACAGGAAGGTTATAACAGGTCAGACAGCAATCTGGACTTCATTGGCCGGGAAAACTGACCTCATAAATCTGATTTGATACATCTGTCCTTTCAGCTGTCTGCGTATATGCCAATGCATTCAGTTGGCCATGTGCCTGCTCAGTGGAAGATCAACTCCTGTGGCTACTGCACAGAGGATTTTCCAAGTCTTCCTCTCAGCTACAGAAGTAAATATATTTGAAAGAAGTGCAGAAAGGAAGACATATTTATAGTTGCTTGTAGGTACCTAAAAGAGACCTAGTCCTATGATGAACAATCAGGAAAACATTGAAACTATCTTGAGTAATATTGACTATGCCTGTTTTTGTAAACAGATATTGATGTTACTCTCATTACCATAATTTCTGAGTACACATGAGAGTCTATGGATGACGTACATCACTATATAATGTTGCAACTTGCATTGTGTATACCTGTCAGTTTTCACCTGAGCAGTAAAAGATTGGTAACTATCACTTGAATACAGTTAAAAAAAAAAAAAAAACTTTCAAAGAGACCAAGTGGGAAGTGGAAAGGAAGGACTGAAACTAACATTGTATAACTAGAAAACAGGTATTATGATGTAACAGTTATTAAAGGTATACAACTTGCTGAACTGCATTTTCAAGAGTGAAATGCCTCAGTGTGTTTATCACCAAAGACATGAAGTCTGTGGCTCTTCATCAAAATTCGTACATATAACTATGAGTTTTTTGAAGGGGTTCCACAGCAATTCCTTTTTCCTGTGGTGTTATGACCATTCCATGTGTTAGGCCTATCCATAGAAGCTTACATTATTTATTTTCCATCAGTAATGAACCAACTTAAAATAATTAGTGATATAAGACAGAGAGAAAAGTACATTTTGCTTATTGTCTTTTCAAAATGAAGACTGTTAATCTATTTTAATAAAAGTCCCTATAAGAACAGGCAATTATTGTAACAGTTCATACTTGATCAAGCTTTCTTCTTTCTGTTGACTTCCACTAATCTCTAGGAGCCTTGATGAGAAACGTCAAAACTGCTGCTATTATACTTAACCTGGAAAAGTGACGCCAGATGATAGAGGTAGGAACAAATGATAAATATGGTGATTTTAGAACATTTCCTTCCTGCCTGAGATGTTCTTTTTCAATAGACACAGATGTAATTTCATGATTGATAAACACTTATTTTCCAAATGTCTGACTTTGTTGCTAGATGCATTTAGCAGCAGTAAGATATACAGCTATGAAGCCTGGCATCTGCACTGATTTATGTTTGTTACAGGCACCGGTGTTTCACTTCATAGTGGGAGAGCAGAGGATTAAAAAACAGATTAGCCTCCACACTATGGATGAATTGAGCAGTCCAGCTGCTTACAAGCAAATTAAAGAATAGGCTCATGTTATTGATCCAATTTTCTGCTATGTGCTGAGAGCATGCAGCAGTTTGATATGATTTTACAATGACTCCACTTCCAACATCCCTTCTAGTAGTGCATCATAAGATAAGAATATCATGGGAACAGCAGCTGATAGAATAATCCACCCATTGATTTCTTCTCCCTGTTTACTCCCAGTATTTTAATTGAATTTTGTGGTTCAGCATTTCAGGCTGTGCTTTCAGAGTCAACTGGAGTACAAAATAAAGCAATGGGAAAAATCAAATTCTTGAATTTTGTCCAAATGGTATTGGACAAAAATAGACTCAAAGATTCTCATTGCAAATTTGACTCTGGAATTAAGGTTGTGGGGTTCTGTTGTTGTTGTTTTGTTTTGTTTTTTGGTGGTGGTGGGTTTTGTTTTTTGTGTGTGTGTGTGTTTTTTATCTTTGGTGGTAGTGGTAGTGTTTTTTTGTTTTGTTTTGTTTTGTTTTGTTTTGTTTGTTGCTCTGGTTTGTGTTTTTCTTCTTTTCATGCAGCTCTTCCTTGCAATAAGGGCAATGTGAAAAGGAGAATACTGGGAAAGAGAAATTTTCTTGTTCCCAGAAAGCAGGTTAAAATTTTAAAGGAGTTGGAGGTTTTGAAGAACTCACTCTTTGACACAGAAGTCACAGAAGAAACATACCAGAGTGGAATGAGTTGCTGTCAATCACCTCTTAAAAACTTTCTTTGGCTTGGTTTTCAGTCTCTCATCAAGGCACTATGCAATTGCTAATAATTGCTGGACATATAAAGGCATTACAATATATAACACTAAGAGAAAAAGAAATATTTAAAAATAGGTATTAACAGTTCACTTCCACTCCAGCATTGGGAAGTCTTCACGTGTACTCTTTCCCCGTGCTTTATTTAAGCTTCAGTTAAGTAATAGTGTTTTCCAGCACCTCGAGGACACAGTCCTGTATCTTTCCTCCTGCTTTACCTGGAGAATGTCTTTAAGAATTCACAAGAGAATTCAGCTGAGATTTACAAATATCCTCACAGACTATGGATGATAAATTCCATTCAAATTTCTCCCTACTCTCCAGAGTTCTATGCAAACTATAGGTAACTAATGCCCTTTCCTATTTAGAAATGCTGTAATAAAGATGCAGATTCATTCCAAAATGACAGTGTGAGAACTGTGATATATACTTTTTCAAAAGTTCAAGCAGCTAAGGAAGTGAAAGGCCATTATGTAAACAGAAAATATACAATGAAAAGAAAAAGGAAAATACACAACTTTTCATGTTGACCACAAAGTTTGCACAATGACTTTGGGCTCATTAAACAGTTGCACTCATAAAATCAAGATTAAAGCTGAAGAATAAGGCAGGCACTCTTAATATTCCGTGAGGTATCCTGGACCTCCAGCACTCCTTAGCACCGTACCTGTTGTTTAGAGGAAAAATATTAACCATATGTACAACAAAAGATTTGTAAGTTTGAGATCTGCTCTTAATACAGTAACAATTCCAATCCCTAGGTTAATTTCAAAGCAGAATGACTTTACCATCTGACAGCTAAGAATTTGGAATGATACAAATTTTGGAAGGGGTTATAGAATGACAAATGCAACACAAAATTGTATTTGAATGTTGTGAGGAAAACATTAAGAGGAAAACCTATCCTTCTTGCATAACGAGAAATATTTTTAAGACATGATGTGGTTCCGCATTTCAAAAGGACCACAGCATAGTAAGGCCAATGGTGCCAAGACACACAGAAGAACAGCAGGAACTCATGCAGTTCCAAGCCTTCAACATTGCACATCTTGGCTATTCTTGCAGAAGCCACAGATAACACTACCCACAAGGCAGCTACACATCCATGTCTAGTCACCAGCAGAACAGTGTAGTCTATCAGGATACAAGAAATAAAATGAGGCAAGAGCCTTCAGCAGTATTGATTATCTGCACATTTTTCTAAATAGGAATCATAGTGTGGACAATCAAAACACCTTTTTATGTTAATGACTGCTCTAACCTTACCTTCTTCATTTTTGGAAGGGGCATATGACATGCTCGTTGGATGAGAAACAACATAGATACCCAAGGTTAGAACTGGTATCTGTCTCTCCTTTTGGGGTCATCTGGTCCACATGGGGTTTCTTCTGTCATTTGAAAGGAACCCACATGAGTTTCATACTCCAGGCTCAAGATGAGCTAGCCAAAACATGCATTTTCTACCTCTGTTTCCAGAACAACATTCTCATTGAAACACTGTGTAATTCACCAGACCTGAGGCAGTGCCAGCTAGCCTTCCAAAAAAACATCCTAAGCAATCACACAGAAACAATTTAAATTTGTTTTCTAAGTGTGTTTGTAGGCCCTGTTGTTTTCATGGTTTACTGTCAGTAGAGCAAAAAGGCTTTCTCAAGGAATGCCGTTCCTGCACACTCCCCAGCTTGGCACCAACCACCCTCCAGTTTGTAACCATCCTTTTTTTTTTTTTCATACTTAACCTAGCTCCATCCAGAAAGTAACAGACAGGTCCAGAAATGCCTCATTACTTAGTATCACACCCAGGGAAAAAGCACAAGGAGCACATTAAAAACATGGGCAAAGACTGCTGTGATTGTCAGTCAGGGTGGAGACTTACCACAAAGTATATCTGTTAATTTTCTTGGTATAGTATCAATATAATCTATATCTTTGCAGCTTTTTACTGTCTTCCCATTCCTCTTTTCAATGAGCAAAACATAAAACAAAATCCATCTCTTCATGGTCATTTAGGACCTATCCTCATGCAGACTACTATCTCTCAGCTGTCCTCATGCAGAATACCAACAGACACTTGTTTATCATTGATTGTGATGCAGTGTTCACCTCTGTGCAGTACAAACAAGAAGTTCTCTTCTCTTTCCCATGCTGTTCCATTTGCACAGGAAGAGCATGGCTGCTAGTTCAGCACCCTGCTTCAGATCACTCCTTGTCTCAGTACTTACAAATGAAAAGATGATGTATTGTGCCAACTGTATATCTTATTTTGCAGACCAGTAGTTTTTCTTATAATCACTAGGCATTACATGCATTCTCCTAATTGTTTCCAGGCTCTTTCTTCAGACAAAGAGAATTTCCATGTCAGAGCTTTGCCCAAAAGCATTTTCTCCCTCATGTCTTTGAACTAGAGACCATTAAGCAAAGGTTCAATTAGTCAAAGATAGTCTCTTCTGGCACATATGTGCAAAGATATATAAGTTATATCAGTCCCCCACAATTTTATATGGTTTGGGTTGATAGAAGCTTTGCTTCAGGTAGGTATCAAATACTGAACTGCAATCACTATGGAAGAGAGGAGTACTATTTCTGTCTTAGAGAAAATAAGAACCCTCTATGCTAGGGCAACAACCCTTGTAAAAAGGCTTGTGGGCATGTCCTATGAGGAGAGGCTGAGGACATCTGGGTTGTCTAGTCTGGAAAAAAGAAGGCTGAGAGGCAACCCCATTAATCTCTACAACTTCTTGGGCAGGGGAAATGGAGAGGGAGGTGTTGGTCTCTTCTCCCTGGTAACCGATGACAGGACTCATGGGAATGTCACAAAGCTCAGCCGAGGAGGACCAAACTGAACATTAGGAAAAAAAATATTTATTGTGAGGGTGGTCAAACACTGGAGCAGGCTTCTTAGAGCAGTGGTTGATGGTCCACGCCTGTCAGTATACAAGAGGCATGTGGACAATCCCCTCAATAATATGCTTTAACTTTTGGTTAGCTCTGAAGAGGTCAGGCAGTTGGACTTGATGATCTTTGAAGGTCCCTTCCAACTAAACTATGCTATGTTATGCTATGCTATGCTATTCTGTTCTGTTGTGTCCTGTCCTGTCCTGGGTGTACCACAGATAATTTTCAGACTTCTGAAGTAGTATATACTTTAAAAAAAAAAAAAAAAAAAGCCATAAAAGATGCAAGTAGAATTCTTTAATAAATACTTGACAGAAGGCTAACTTTATGTGATTTTTAAAGGAATTTCAGTAAGTGACTAGGAACTCACTGCAACACTTATAATGTGTATACTACAAGACTATGCAGATTAAGTCCAATTTCTTGTTTGCTATTTATCCCCTGTGACACAATTAATTAATTGATTCCAGGTATAAAATACTGTGCAAATCTCACAGTGGTAATATAACCACATCATCTGAAGTCTCCTATTCTTCAACAGTTCATAGAATACGGGTAGATTTTTTTGCTGAGCACTACATAACTGCATTATATAAAGCTGCTGCTAGCAATATCAAAACATATTAAAAGTTTAACTAAGACAATGTGTTTGAGAAGAATTTGCTTTCTTTGGAGCTGGAATGTCCCCATAAAAAGGCATGATCTGTACTAGACTGAGCTGTCCAATGATCTGCAAACACTGAACACTGTGTCCTGGAGTAAACTCTGCTTTCTTCTAACCCAAATTGGTTTGGATTCCTCCAGTGCATGCAAACAGCATTTTCAAATAACGCTAATGCTATGTGTCTTAAACCTGCATTTTGATTTGTACAGTTGACTTTCACAGATGTACTTTCAGTTTATAGTACTGCAAGTCTACTGACAGTACGACAGGGCCTCTTAATGAGGGGAGGGTAAGTGTGTGAAAGTGTCCCTGAAAAGCATAGCCGATCCCGATTTCAAGACAAAATCCATTATTGTGATTTGTCAAAAAATGGTAGTTTGCTTGTTTGTTTGTTTTTCCCCAGATTCTCTCTCTTCCTGCTAGTCCTTGGAAAGTAAAATTACTCATGCAGATCTGTGCAGCACAAAAATATAATTAGACCAATACATACTTTTAACGTCTCCCTCTGCCAACACAGACTCATGTGGCTACTAGACTCTTTCTGAATATTTTGCTTCTTTTGAGTGCCTCTCTCCCTCTCTCACCTGCACTCTCACCTCTACTTCACCTCATCCCTTGCAGTGTCCCACATCCTTTCTACCACTGTTTCTGTTTTTCCTTAAAGCTTTGTATTCCCTAATCTTTCTCACCTATCTTTCTTGTTAATACTTGCAGTCCCACATTAGAGAACAATACAAGAAAGTGCAGGACACCTACAAGGGTATCAGTTGAGAGCTTCAACTGACTGCTTATGAAGACAGAGAGATTTTAATTTTGCAGAATCTGAGATTTACCTGGAAATACAGTGGATAAAATCACAGTGAAGACAACATCTGTATTACTGAACAGAAAACACTGTGCTTGAGTTTTACGATCCTCCTAGAAGTTGACTCCATGCCTGGTTTTCCTCATAGGAAAACTGAAAAGCTGCGCCTTCATTCAGTTTCTTGCACAGAGAACTATGCCTTTCACTGCAGAACAACTTAACATACATAAGCACTTCCAGACTGCCTCAGTCCAAAGGTACTTCTGGCCTGGAGTTCTGTCTCCAACACTGAACAGAAGATGATGTGTAGAAAACAAGTGCAAGAAACAGAGTAAGTGAAGAGCAATTAATTCTTTGATATACCCTCCCAGTTTACTGCCTTTTTTAGTAGTAAAGACAAATTGTAACATTGGCAAGGAGTCACAGCTTTTTACACTTTCACCATTTCTATTGTTTGTCACACAATACAGAACTCAGGTCCTGGAAGACAAATATAATATGAAATGCTTCTACATCGTTGCTCTAAATGCATGTAGTTGCATTAATTTCAGCTTCTCTCCAAAGACTCTTTAAGATTTCTCAGTAAGGACAAGAAGATACCAGACACAGAAATGGTGCAGAGCAAGTCCGTCCTTTTAGTATGCTGGTGTCAGGACATGATCCTTCCAACAGAACACATTCTTTAAGCTATTTTGAAATGTCCAACTAGCTAAGGCTTCCACCCTTAATAGTCAAATGTAACTCATTCCAAGTTTTATGTTTTATATTTTATATATATATATACATATTTTTTTTAACTAATTTTTATATTTTTTATATATTAGTTTTATAACTAATTTTATAGCAGGACTTCCTACTACATCCTTTGTACCTCCCATGGATAGCATGGAATGGACTACAGATGAATGTAGAAACTAGGGTCAGTCATAGCTGGACATTGACATATTTCCTTTGTGTGTGTACACATATGCATAGTAAGAGAATACATATAAAGGCAGGAGATAGCCCTCATGCTTTAAGATACTATTCATATTCTGATATCTAATAAGAGAAAGGCAGTTTAAATACATATATATGTAAGTGATGACTACTTTAATAACTATTTGGGAGAGGCTTCTTCCAAAAGAGACTGAACTACCTACTCTTAGTAATATGTACCAGTGTCCAGCACGGTGGATTGGTTTCCAATCTGAGACATAATTTACATGCCCGAAGGAAAATTGCAATGTCTGATCTTACTGCTGTGAAAGTAAAAAGGCCAGGTGAGTATCTGCAGAATTTGAAACAACAGAAAAACTAGGAATCAGCACGACAACCTGATAGCACTACTCTTTTAAATAAATAAAAGCCACTGCAGAAGAGAAACATTTTACACTTCATTGTAGTGAATCTGGTCTCCAGGTTTGAAGAGTTTCACTCTATCAGCTTATAAAAGTCTACACGCCCTCTGAATCGTAGAATCATTAAGGTTAGAAAAGACCTCCAAGATCATCTGGTCCAACCATCCTTCTACCACCAATATTACCTGGTAAACCATGTCCCTAAATACCATGTCCAACCTTTCCTTAAACACCCCTAGGGGCGGTGACTCCACCACCTCCCTGGGCAACCCGTTCCAATGCCTGACTACTCTATCTAAGGAGAAATGTCTCCTAATTTCCAACCAGAACCTCCCCTGGCACAACCTGAGGCCGTTATCTCTTGTCCTATCACTAGTTTTCTGTGAGAAGAGGATGACCCCCAGCTCCCCACAACTTCCTTTCAGGTACAGGGGAATGATCACCCTGGTCCTTCTGGCTACACTATTCCTGATACAAGCCAGGATGCTGTTGGCCTTCTTGGTCACACTGCTGGTTCATGTTCAGATGAGCACTGATCAACACTCCCAAATCCTTTTCCTCTGCACAGCTTTCCAGCCACTCTGCCCCAAGCTTATAGCGTTGCACAGGTTTGTTGTTACCAAAGTGCAGGACCCACCATTTAGCCATGCTGAACCTCATCCCATTGGCCTCTGCCCATCGATCCAACCTGTCCTGATCCCTCTGCAGGGCCTTCCTACCCTCCGACAGATCGACACATCCCCTCAACTTGGTTTTGTCTGCAAACTTACTGAGGGTGCACTTAATTTTACACTGAAAAAAAAATATATGTATACCAGCAACTGAAATGAAGAAGTTTGTGCCACCTCCTCCTCAAGATTTAAGCAACAAGGCAATCCTCCCTGATAGCAGAGTGGGTTTGTTTTTTTTTTTGGTGGTCTGGTTTATGCCAAGTGGCACCCTGAATTTCCTTGGAGCACACTGGAAAAGGAAGGTATCTCTGCAGAAGAATCTTTGGCACAGTGCTCACGGTTCTTGCGATGTTCCAAAACTGCTTGTCATGAAGCATCCTTCAAGCCACCCTTAAGACAATTATAACATGCTGCTTTGTGGCGATTGACTGTAGATGGGAGTCTGCTACACACTGTATTCAACGTACTTGTGCCTCTGCTGAGACCTACTACCATATAGGAAGGTTCAGTACTGCAAGTCTGAAAGAAGTGAAAACTCTGATATGTTCATAAGTCATCTGCCCACTAAATTTCTTTCCCTGTAGATATAAAATCTCTTATGCATCTGCCAGTTCCCAAAGGTCATGAGCAAAGTATGGCTGCAGTGCCAAATTATTCTCAGTATTTCAGAGCACATTATGCGTATATCATTTGACAAAGAGAAATAATCTGTATTAGAGAATGGTATAAGAGCAGTAGAGTGAGAAGAGAAAACATGAGGCCTATTTCACAGATCAAACAGGAGACAGAAGTCATTCTATGCCACAGCCAATACTCCTTTCTGTACCAAATTCCTCTGCAGCAAGCAGGGGAACAGAGCTTGAAGCAAAGGTTTGTCAGGGAATCCACATGTGATAGCCTTGCTATCCAGGAACAGGTAGTATGTCCAAACTTCCTGACGAATGGTCTCATTGTTTGCTTGCATTGGATGAATGAATCTTTAAACAACTATAAGCTTTACTGACAGTGCTAATTTCCCCCCAAAATGATATACCTGTCAGACTCCGTGGATCTTATAAAAATTAATACTAGCTCAGTGTTTGTAGCATATATCCACTCAAAACAAACAAACAAAATAAAATCAAAAAAGCATGCATTTGACTAGTTTTTGAAATGCTCCTGTAATGAAGGCAAATATTAGCAGTACACCAGAGCATGTGTACTCCATATAAAATTGCATCAAGGGAGATTTTGTCCATGAAGAGAGACCTCATACAAAAGTTTACAAATAATGAACTCTGTCTGACAAACTCTTTATGGTTTCCAAAGAGACTTCAGACTTCAACCCAGCTCTGGTTCAGCCAAGTGAAAAAAGCTACATCCTGTGGGGGAAAAAAAAAAAAAAAAAAAAAAAAAACTATGCAGCTACGTATACCAAAATTTTTAATTCTTAAAGAGGAGCATGGAATAACCATCTGAGCATCTGAGTGCTAATTTTCAAAATTCATAGTTTATTTAACATTTTTAAGTAGTGCATATGCTCTTTTTTGACCCTCATTGCAAAGCAATAGTTGAGTGTTAATTCCAACAGAATTGTGTATTGCAGAAATGTTTGTAGTTATTACATCTTTCCAAACAGCTATCAGGCAAAACCTCTACCGAGTCTGAAGAGTACTGTCAAGTTTTTCTCACAGCTCTGCTTTGCCATAGGGACCCACAAGGATCATCAAGTCCAAATCCTGGGTCCACAAAGGACACCCCTCCCCCCCCACAAAAAAAAATCCCTCTTAGCAGAAAACTTTTCCTGATATACAGCCTGAACCTCTCTTTGAAGGAGCTTCAAGATGTTGTCTACATATCACTTCCATTAGAATTATATTCTATGTAACAGCACTTGAACAATCAACACATTTTGCTTTCAGTAGGCTTGGGCTTTTCAGATGTTTTCCTTACATAAACAACCAAAACAGAAAGAAAAGACTAGTGCAAATTACTTCCATAATTCACCGTAAATGAATGTTTCTAATCACCACTTGGTTTGAATTGCAGTGTATCAGAAATGCATCATGTACAAATCAATTTTCCAATGTGCCCAAGCTACATTCTGGCTGTGTTATTGATTCAGCTGAGAAGCCATATTGTAGAAACAGTTAAGAAAATATTTACAGGAGATTGAGTCTTACAGTAATCAGTAATGAACTTGTTTGTCTGACCTATTTATTCATGACCCACAAGCGACCTGCTTTTTTCTAGTAACTTCTGCCATACACATAAAGATACATAAACTAAGACAACAGACCATTCAATTCCTGTATCAGTTTTTTCATTTTTAACTAACACAAAAAGAGAATTTGCATCATGATGATTCCCCTCAGCCTCTTGATTAACATGTATCTTGCAACATGGGCAAGCTTCCTCCAGGTAACTATTAAGGCAAAAGTTTACTATCACTTCACATTCAATTTAGCCTTAGGACAAGAGCTATCAGACAAGTTTACACAAGATAACTATGTTCTATTTTCTGCACATTTTAAAAACTGGAAATGATAAATTTTCTTTTAGGTAAAACAGACACTATCTAACACGCTGAATGTCTCATTTGAGATGCTTAAGACTTTTATTGCACTTACATCTAAGCACCTCCAAACAGCTAGGGGAAGGATGTTATTTTTAATACATATTTTTCACGTAGAGACTTAATATTACAAGGAAGTATTGAATGTAGTTGTCTGCATGCACACACACACACACATTAATATGTGTGTCAGAAGAAAACAAGTCTACTTATCCTCATGCCATCCTCCTATACTTTTATGGGATCTCTCAAAAGCATGAGCTTGTAAGCCCCTTTCTCAGCATCCTAACACCTCTGCAAAGTGTCAAGATTTTAGGAACAGCAGCTCTACTCACCTGTGTTACTGCCACATCCATAAAGATTTCAGAAATAAATTAAGACTGTTTATAATTTTTTTTGGCAGCTTTTTTCTTTGAAGAGCGTTGCTTCTAAATGGAAAAACCCAGCCACTTCTTCTCAAATACCTTTCCTGGCATGCTTTCAGCAGTACAAGAGACACTGACTCCAGGAGAAATACACCTACAGTCTTCAGGCCCTCTTACAATCCTAAGCACACATAAGCACAAGACACTTTTTTTTCATACCCTGTGAGTCCTTCACCCTCTAACTTTCTGGGAAGGTGCTGATGTAGGAGGAAGAGGCTGTGGCAATCCACTGTTACTATTGTGAGGCTTAGGGCAACACTAAACTCAGTCTAGTAATCAGAACAGACAGCTCTAGAGCCAGCAGAGTACAAACCATTTTACCTGTAATCAGCATTCTCAAAAGGGCTATTCTCCATTTTGGTCTGAGTGCTTTTTTTTCCTTGAAATGAAAGCTGTTAGTGCACTACATGACAGTACTTCTCAGGAACAGGTTGAATTCATTTAATCTTCAGGGGAAACAGAAATACTGCATAATAAAGCTCATACAAGAGACCATGGTGGAGCTGGAACTATTGCAGTAGAGTTTCAGTTTTCTTACTCAGCCAAACATTATCAGTCCCATACCTTGTATGTAGTGGCTTGCCAAAGCAAGAGAATCCTCAGTTCATGTATATGAATAAAATTTCGTATCATGTATATCAATAAAATTAATAAAATTTAAGGAAGCATACATGTAGTAAAACTTTTCTCTCTAAATCTGTGTTTCAGACCACTGCTAAAAGACACGACTGCTGTACAATGCTTTCAGCTGCTCAGCTGTGACTATAGTGTTCCAGCTGGAATTAAGCATTCTTCTGTGCATTGCTAGTGTGCCTGTAGGACCACACCTACTCCAGAAGCTAGAAAAGTTGTTTGTTTGGGGTATATGGGAAGATAAAAGCAAAGAATACAAGCCAGTGCTTTTTCCCAGAGATTGTTGCAGCTTTCTTGCTCATTCGTATCAGCCTCTTGGTATAAACTCAAGAGGTACAAAAATAAGGTACAAGAGGAGGATTTCTTTAGACATAAGTGCTATTGGATAAAGTACAAACAGTACATTATTGTATACTGTGCCCAGAAGAGCTTTTGTGATCATACTATAAGAAAAATTGGCAGCTCTTGCCAAGAAATCAATTGTAGAGATGCTGAACACATGCATGTAGTATCTTTTAAGTAAAAACAAAACAATAAAGCATATCTTTTTCTCAGGTTTGATGCTGTTTGCTACAGTTACAGTGGGTAACAATGCTCTTTCAAATTTTCTAGCACAAAGTCCTAATCGAAGGATATTCTAACAAAGCAAGACAAATGCTCACTCAACACAAGAATAGCCTGGCATTTCTGCAATGAAATATGAAGCTAAGGCCAAATACCGAGGTCAAGAGTTTTTTCAGAAACTCTGATGGCCAGCTGTGTGAATGAAGACATCACACTTTGGCCTGTGACTGATATCATGTGTGGAAAGCATTTTTCTTGTAGAAAAATAAAGCAATCTGAACTGCATAGTTCTGGCAAACTGTTTTCGCACTTGCATTAATCTTTTTGTGCTGCAATTTCCTTATGGATATTTCAGGCGATTTTAAATGGACACCACCTCTAAGAAGGAGTCTAGCACTGAAGCCACTGTTATCTTTGGCACTATGAGGAAGGAATGCAAGATTTGTCTACTAGCTTTAATAAAATGTGAAGATATTTTTGGTTCAGGTTCAAAAAACGACATATCCATTTGGCAAAACAGAAAAATTATCTCAAAGCTACTTTGCCTTTACACCTCTACATAGTACATTCCGCGTTCTTTTTCTTGCCCAAAGAATTTTAAGGGCAAGCCTCTCCAGATGGCTGCCCTCTACTGGACAGAATGAGAAAATGTTTGATTATTTCCACATCGATAAAGTGCAGAGGGCTGGGTTTCTGAAGATGACAATCTATTTCTTATTCCGTACGTTTCTGTGTAATTACAAAGGTTACACTTTGCTAGAATGAGAACTCTGAAATCCAGGTGGCTGCTTCTCAATGTAGTTAGCCAACTGTCTATTGCTTTTTTTTTTTTTTTTTTTTTTTGTATCATGCACTTTTTCAGTTTTGTATTTCTTCTATCTATTTATCAACGATAAATTAATTTTAATAAATACACTGTTGTTTTGTTACAAGTGCTTAATCCTCCTTCACAAAAATAATGGAAAACATCTCCATATTTCTTTGCTGCTTAAGGTAAACATGTTAAACAGAACATTATGGCTGGAAGGGGTTTTCTGTCATCTTTTTCCTCTGCCCTAAGTCAGGATCAAACATTTCTCTGCTACTCTTGATCAGTGTTTGGTGACCTCTGTTAAAGGCTGCTGGTAACAGGACTGCACAATTTTTACAGACAACCCAGTCCACTGCTACACACACACGAGTTAACTATTAGTGTTCCTTTAGGAACAGAATAGACTGATGACAGGAGTAAAGGGCTTTAGAGATCAATTTGAAAAGAGCCTATTCATCAGGGAGCCCAAAGTTTCTTTAAATTGAGTGCAAGGATTAAGATGTAAAGTAGAAACGCTAATGATAAAAGATCCCTGAAAGAGTTTCAGGGATTGGAACCAGGAAGTTAGAGGCTTTTCTCTGTATTATGTATGCATAGTCATACAACCAGTGCACGCTTTGAAACTTTCACTGCACATCTGTGCATCACTGCATGGACTAGGCACCAAGCCAACGGCTGAATTCCTACGAGTCCGTGCAGCTCCCACACGTTTACAGCACTAGGACCCAGAGGGAGCTTCATTTCTGTGAGTCAGTGCAGCTAGCTGAGCCCTGAGAGCAGTGAATGAGGCTGGAAAGGCAGAGGGAATGTGAATGGCTCTTTTGGCTTGGGAAAGTGTCCACGGACTGGGGTGCTACAGACTACAAAACAGCTTGGACAACTCTCCAGATTCCCTGTTCCCCCGGTGTCGAGTGATACAGCTCTAAGGTGAGTGACCCCACAATAGTAAGTTTTCTCAAAACAAGTAATGTGGCTGTTTCACCAGTTGTGGAAGTTTGGTATCTTCAAAATCAGCCAATGCGTTTTTGCTGTACTGTGATTTTCACTCTCTTGAAGAGGTACAGATCAGATGTCTTTGAAATATGGAGTCCTCATTGCTTAAAAATAACATCTGCTCAGAAAAGCTTGGTCTAATAAAACTGAAAATTGCATTTACTAATGCAGGTTAAACTGCATGCACATCTGGAACATATTCATAAAGCATTTGTGCTTAAATTCAAAGCTTGAAACAGATCTTTAGTAAGAACAGCTTAACCTTAGAGACAGGTAAGTATTCTTCTCATTGTTTTTATCCAGGTAAATCAAAACTTAGTTTTATTTGCATAATACTGTAGTTACTTTTACATGAATATTCTTTACTGTCTCAGTTCTGAGTATTAAGGCTTATTTAAGTCTTTCCTTTTTTTTTTTCTTTTTTTTTTTTTTAAGATAATTCTACTTAATTTTAAGATAAGAATTCCCTTCTTTTCTAATATAAATAAATAGGAATTCTGGTAAATCAAAGCATGATTTATGAGCAGAATCCTTCTAGCTATAGGGAGAGCTGTAGTTTTCCCTACGTCTATCCTCCAGGAAGTCTAGTTGGAAAAGCTTACAAATTCCCTGCTGCCTTGACAGACTGACACTGACAATGTTTATTGATTTATACTGGGTGATTAAGCTGTCTTACCTAATACATTAGTCAGAGACAAAAACGAGGATCCCAGTCACAGAGATGCAGAGTTTGTGTGCTGAGAACAAAAACTGTTTGTGCTTCAGTTGCTTTCCTCACTTTAAATTTTCCTTATATGCTCAAGAAGTTTTAGAGAAACAGTGAAAGTTATCATGCTTGTCAGGCTGGTTTTTCCAAGTTGTCACGACTTCGAAGTTGCATTGTAACAGTAATACAGATAATTTATGGGTGCTTTCATGTGTTAGTGTATTACAATAAAGTTTTTTCAGTACTTTTTTGCTGAGCCAAAATAAAATGTGACAATTACCTACAAAAAGATAAGCAAGAAGCTGATTTGCCTGTAAGTTCATATTCTTTGCACTTCTGAGATGCTTCAGATATTATGGAAAGCAGGCTTCTGTGAAAGCCTGAAAATTATCCTGCCAGCTACCATTCTACGTTTGTCTGCAACTCAGAAGGTTATAATATTTTTTGCACTTTCACAAAAAAGATGGTGTAATGAAGAGCCAAATAAATTCAAGTGTTCACATTGTATAATAAGAATTATTTGTCCCTCAAATATATTAATATATCTATATATTAATAATATTTTAATAAATTTCCGCAAGGTCTGGAGAGGAATTCTTTCTGACAAATGTGTGCAGTATAGTAATAGTACTTTCATATCTGGATTGATCCCAGCCACTCACCCTAAAAGGATCTGTCAGTCTGACAAAAGGGTAGCAAAGAAAGTAATTGTGGTTTTCTTCTTCTCACTCTCTTAGCTAAGCAGTGTCCATTTTCTCAAATCAAAAGCTTAAATCATCTTATCAGATGTCTTCATTTAAGTTCAGTGGAAAATTACAATGAGCATAAAGGATCATTCTAACCCTTATACTAAGTAAACAGTTATTACATAGAATGATTAGACAGTTTATGTAATCACTGTAACACGCTAATTCAAAACATAAGATTAGAAAAATACATAAAATATGTATTAAGATTAGCACTTTAAAGTGAAAAATTCTTTAATGGGATACCCAGAACAAGGGCCAGACAGAATACATTTAAAAGCTAGATTATTTCCATCAGTAGAATCAGTCCCATAAATTCACTTACTGCTCCATGACTTTGGACATAAAAATGGTCCTTTAAGTGCAAATTCCATTGTTTTTCTGATTCTCCAATATGCTTTTGGAACTGATAGAATATTGCATTCATAGTAAGTGCATTAATTGAATTAAATTGAAGGCATGAGGAAAAAATATTAATGATTTTGAGAAGATAACATTCTACCATTTCCTAAGTTTTAAAGAACAAATTTTGACGTTAAAAACAAAGAGTTAGTAAAATTAATGTTTTAATTCCGAAAGGTTTAATATTCTAGCACCAAAAGTCAAATGATGGTATTGGTGGGTTTAGAAATATTTATTTATCCTTTAAATCTTAGTCCAATAAAACCTAGTGAAACTCAGTATCTTTCAAATCAGCTACAGCAATGGTGACCTCTGCTGGCAACTACCCTCTCATCAAAAGAAGTTTAAAAGGCTTGTTCAGAAAGTGACTGTGAAATAAAATATTTTTTAGATCAGCTGATACATTTGGAGAAATGTAAGATACCACCTCTTCTCTCAGAACTTGCCTCATGGTAAAAGGGGTGAAAGGCCCATGTAACAGTGCTACTACTACTGCTTGTCTTTCTCAGTAGGTCACACAGGCCAATGTATTTAAGACAATTTCTACAACAGAAGGATCTCCCACCCTGGGATGGATGTCCTATGGGATGTGTGTGTTTTGTTTTCCTGACACAACGCCCTTTTTGCAGCTCTGCTGAATTCATGAAGCATTTGCATGTATGTGTATTTATACCCAAAAATATGTGGCCAAGAAAAGCAAGATCATTTTTGCTTTTGCCAAGAGATAGTAGTATCTATTAATGTGATTCGTGTGCACCCTATTTGCCTGATCCCACTACCACTAAAAATATTTAAGTAACATAAATGGTAGAAAGAAAATCTCAGATCCTTGATATAAACCTGTACTATGCCCTTGTCCTGAATATTGCTTGTAGCTCTGGTCATTATCCACATTTCAGAAAATATAGAATAAAGTATAACAAGACAAGGTGAAGAAGGCAACAAGGATGATGAAAGGGCCTGGAACAATTTGCATATTTAGAGAAACTACATAGATTACCATTTCTAAGTCTGGAAAAGAAATGGCTGAAAAGGTATGTAGTCAAGATATTTAGAATAATAACTGTCCTGACGAAGTTTAAATGGAAGTGGCTGTTGTCAGTTCAAAAATTGAGGAGCGGGAAATGAAAATAGCATCTGACACATTCAAGGCAAACAAGAGAAGGCAGTTTTTCTCTCCATTCATGATAAAATTAAGGAATTCCTTTCCACGGGGTATTGTAGTTTGCATGGGTTCAGCAAGTGATCAGACAAACTAAAAGCAAATGCATTACCTCTGCTTCAGAAAATCTGTGATTTAAAAATGACTGCAGAGTGGAAGAGTATACTGAGGAGATGATCCCCATATGGTTGCTCTATTCTTACATCACTCCCTAAGCATTATTAGCCTTCTCCTCAGTGTTTCAGCCTGTTGAATACTTGACTTATCCTAACAAGAAGAACAGTAACTACATATTTGCTATGGGATGCTGGTTCACTGATCAAAGTATGGAGATTTTGGTAAATTAAAAAAAAAAAAAAAAAAAAAAAGTAAATATAGCGTTATTTTTACTGAAGTGTTCAACAATTAGGTGTAAGCATGTATTCATGTAAGTTTCCACCAGAGAAAAAGATTAATGCTGAGATGTACAACTATTCAGGCAAATCAACCTAAGCAGATTATGACTGAGATACTCGTGAAAGGCCTAAGAAAGTACGTCTGATTGATCTTGTGAAATTCAGTGAAGTATACTCCAAATGGGAAAACATAATTTTATCTCAGTTCCTTGTGGCCTGTTTATTTGTAGAGCTGACATTTTATTTGAGACTTCTAACTGAACTCACATCTTTACTAACTGTTTTCACTAAAAATATTACACATACAGTTAAGTAAACAGTGTGGAAATATCACACCATTAATTACACTTTCACTATACCTTTCACTCTGAGAACTGCGTCACCCCACAAAAGGGAACAGTCCAGAGAATGGCCATGCAAACACTGAAACCTGAATGAGAAGAACCACTCACATATTCTAAAGTTGAAAGACAGATGTGAGATGTCAACTTGACATTGCTAACCAGTCCCGAAATACAGCTGACTTGCTGTTGATGAATTAAATGTTTTTTTCAGTCTGCAGCATGTATAAAAAAAAATGAATTATGCAAAACTTTCTGTGCATAAAAGTGAGATTTTGTGCCCACAAATCTTGATTATCTGAGATTAATAAAGACCCGCAAATAAGTTACAATGTACTGTAAGTATGTATGTAGACATCATATATGTATGTATGTATACAATATATGTATGTAGACATCATATATGATGTAGACATATGTAGACATCAGGCCCTACCTACATACATACATACATGAATGAGACTTCTATGGCATAGTATCTAAACCCAAAATTTAAATGACTGAACAAGGTATTTTGAAATAACATGTAGGAAGGTTTTACTGCTAAGCTTCTGTAATAGCTTTTGAATTTTCTGTGCCACTGCTAAATGAATGAAACACCTTTGACTCATCCTTGGAGGCAATGTTTTTCCCAGTAAAGAGACATTCTTCTTTTTTTTTCCTAGGCTCTTGTATTTAAAGTAAAGCTTTGAGATATTATGGCATAGTAGTTCACAGTATCAGAAGATATATTCATACTTTATCAGATTCACATCTTCTATTGCTGGGAACGGTTGTATCACATAAATATGGCTTCCAAATTTAATTGTGGTATCCCCTAGAATAAACTCTTTCATGGTCACTACACATAGCAAAAGTCGTGGCCTGAGCTTTAGAACCCAAACACTAACATGGTCACCCCTCAGTCTGACAGTCCCTCCAAATATTTGTTGAACACAGCTCTGGTCACTTTCAGAAATTGTACCTGCAGTAACCAGACCACTTGATGTACTCCAAAATCAAATTTCCTGGTCCCATAGGGTACGTAACAGTGTGCTAATAAAATATCAGATTCCGCTTCCATTGAGTTGTTACATATTAAAACTGCCATTGTCAGTGCAAAAAGATTCAAGCACTAATTAAAAAATAATAATAAATAAAAAAAGATATAATAATATCTATCTATAATCAATAAATAAAAAAAGATGAACAAAAGGTAAGACAATTTCTTTGACTTTGTTTTGGGCCTTGGCTTATATATTACTGACAAAAACATTATGACCGTGTATGTTATTCAAATACAAAGCTCCTTCCAAGAATAAAATTAGTGAAATAAATGAATAACTGATAGAATTAAACTGATTCTGAGTTGTGACACAAAATTGATTTAGCTCAGTTAGCTGTTAACTGTTCAGAAAACTAATGGAAGATTAGACTGTTTCTGACAGTCCTGACCTACAATAAGTAAGTTAGTCAAGCACAAAAGCAGATTATTTCCTTGACAACTTTCTGTTTGCTAATTGTGGATTTGCTTGTCTAAAAATTACTATTCTTTTCCTAATCTCAATCATTTCATATTTTTCCCTCTGTATTGTGATTTTTGTTGTTGTTGTTGTTGTTGTTGTTATCTAGCTCACCAATTGGCTTTGATTGTCTTTATTATTTATACTACCATGTGCAATCTACACTACTAAAAATAAGGTATCGTCAGAATTTTTTTGTGATGGAAATTTGCCAGGTACCTCATTGCTATATATTACTTTGATTATGGCATATTTAACAGCTCTGGGTGACTGAATATGTGTTTTTCTATTTTGAACCATATCTTTTATTTTTGGAAGCCTTTATATGCTGGGTGATTCAGGTATTTAAAAAAAAAAAAAAAAAAAAAAAAAAAACAGCTGTGGTTGTTCATAAGGAGATTTGCCCACTGGTGAATGACACAGCCTGTATTTTCTGAAATGCATCATTTCCTGCCCATTATTTCATGATCCTTTTCAGACACTCCCTGTAGCAGCCCCAGACCTGCAAGGTGTCTAGGTGCATACTTTACCACAGCCATATGAATAGCTCAGTTGAAATATTCATTAATATATTTCAAGAAAAACTCACAGTTCTGATGAACCTAATTTGCAATTCATCTCTACTGTAGCACTGTACTTCCACTGATCATGAAAAAGATTACATTGTGCCCTTTAGGGAGAGTCAGCTGGGCACATCAGCTGCAGTGGGTCAGCAGGCAAGAGTTAACTCTCAAGCTGTTTTTTGACTGCAGCTGTCCATATCCTTAATTCTCTGTTGCTTTCATATTTCAGATTGAAAACCAATACTTCTACACAGCAGCCACACAATGTCATTGTCCTTCAATACGTACTGGAAAGGGAGCCTAGAACAGTCTCTGAAAATTTACAGTTTTCATCTTATTGAGATCCATGAAGCATACTTTCTAAATGCAACATATGGACCACTACATTGCATAGTCTGCAGACAGCTGATGCTCAGAGGTTTGTGACTTCACAGGACAATTTGTTTCAGGGTAGGAAGACCTAAGAAAGAAAGGGCAAATTTTTCAAAAGTAGCTTCTAATTTACAGTTGCACTTTATTTGTATTTAGGACTTGCTTAGCAGGTTCTGAATCAATATGTAGCCTGAGAGTACAACCGCTTTGGAAATTTGATCCCAGGAATGGAAAATCAGACACTTAAAAACTAAGATACACACAAATAATGTTTTCTATAGGGCACTTGCTAAAAGGAGTATGCTAACTATAGTATGCTATTCCATAGTATAGTATAGTATAGTATAGTATGCTATTCCATTCCCTATTAGCTTCTGCTTACATTTCTGAAAGTCCATGGGAAACAAACTGCCCATGTGGTGTTGGCATTTAAATTTCTGTCCATTTGGTCCTAAGGTTTTTAGGAAGTTAGAAGAAAAAAAAAATCTTTCTAATCATTCATATTTAGTATAGTTTCATAGTCCATTCAAATATCATTTTATGGCTGTTTACAGATCTCAAGGAACCAAGTACACTGATAGTGTGAATTGCTCAGAACTTAAAGAGACCAACATACATGAATGTAATCATGGGGGGGGTTAAGTATTCTGAATTATATTGACATGCTAAGTCTTTTTAATTAAATATGCAGGTGTATATAGGAATTGTGGCTGATACTTTATACAGCTACATTTCATTACATTTGAGTGATTTCTGGATTCTCTAGAAAGCCAAAGGACTCCCAAGTAGCCATCAACTTCCTTCTGTTTTGTAATGTTATATCATGCTTCCAAATTCCAGCTAATTTCACTTTCACTTTTTACCAGGAGCCTTGTTGAACAATGTTGCACACATGCCCCACATGAATAAAGGCGTACTCTCTACCTTGCCCAGTGATAGTGATACAACTTTGCATTGCAAAAGTTACAGCTTTCTGTCTGAATTAAGAAAATCTCTTAATAGTCTTTTGTAGTTAAGGGATATATGCTCTTTATGTACCAGTAAAACAGCAGGAAATTACATACCCCCAAAAATATAATGTGGAGAATATCTTCGGTTTTCTATGACTTTCTGTCTTTTTGTGCGTGCATGTATTAGCAATTTATGAACATAAGTAGAATTACGGACACCACCTACAACATCATATTTGACAAGTTTTTTTTCAGGTACAGACCTTTTATAATTTATGATTACCAGAAAATGTCACATTTGTATGTTTTTTTGTTTGTTTCTTCTATCCTAAAAGTTTGTAAATATCAGGGAAAAAAAAGAAATGTATACTTTTTTATTGGTGTCATCTCCACACATCTAGAAAAAGGCTGAGTTTCGTGTTGACTTTCAACACAGAATATACTTCAAAGTGGCACAAATTTTTGGAGAGAGAAAGTGAGAGAGACAGAGAGACAGAGAGAGAAAAAAAAAAAAAGTATAAAGTGAGTTGTACAGAGTTCCCTGAGAGAAAGAAGGCCTGCAAGTATTAAGAAGAAATGCAGCATCATAGAATAAATTGAGCTGCAAGGGACCTTAGGAGGTCACCTGATCCAAATTCTTGCTAAAAGTGGGGTCCATCTAATAGAAGACTAAGGATCATTTAATAGAAGACTAGTATTGTGTAGTCAGTAACAAGAAGAAAACTTCTGCAGTGAGATGATCAATGCAGAAGGCTGGGGATGGTCAGAGTACAGCCATGCAGCCAGCTTTTTAAGGAATTCAGAACCAAAGAACAGCATTCAGTCTCTTAGGTAAGACTCAGATTGGCTCCACTGATGAAGTATGATGATCAAGTGATAGTGGCCTGTATTTATTACTGGTTTGACACCTACAAGGGTGTTCCATATTAGAAATAAACCATCGTGGGTTTTCTTTTTTGCTTTGCCTTTCCAACCAGCTACAGCTCACAGTCATCAGATTTGGTATTTTCTCTTTTTATCCTATTTTCCTCTGAAAAGAGTCCAGATTAAGTACTTCCATCAACTATGATAAATTATCCTTTCACAGGCTAGATTTTTTCCTGACTATTTTTCTCCTGTGATGAGAACTAGGCCCAATTCTTCTGCTCTCCCCACTGACATATTTTTGGACCTATGCAAAATAGTAAAAAGACTGAAGGGACTTAAAATCATGGGTAGATTCAGAAGGCTCATATGCTTGGTGTCCCTTCCACTATAAAAGATAGTTGAACAATCTGATGGCAGGTTCAATAACAAAAGAAAATACTTGTTCATACACCATTTAGTTAAGCTGTTAACTCCTAATCACAAGATATTTTGCTGCTAAAAATGTAAGCAGATTCAAGGAATTGCTAGACAGGTACATGGAAGGGAAATACACAAAATTTTAAGAACACAGAAAACCTCTCTGGCACATAAAGCTGCTCATCTAAACACTGCAAAAGGATAGGGAAGTGATTGGAAAAGTACCACTATATGCTTATCTTATTTTTATATGATCTCTTAAACATCTTCCATTGTTCTATGTCAGAGACAGTAAGGACAAAATGAGCCTTGCATCTGGTCCAGCATGGTCATTCTTTTGTATTGACAGTATTTTAAAGGGGTTCTCTTTAATGGGAAGCAAGCTGATTATTCTCATAACACTGTTAGCAGTTTTATTCATTTTGCTCAGCAAAACAGTTCTTAGTAATTGCTTTTTTTTTACATGGAAGGAAAAAGTACACAAATTGTGTAAAAAGGGATAGCAGAGACAAAAATTTCCTCTTTATCTTGTTTTAACTCCTTTTGTGGGTGCAGCATGGAATCAGCTACTTTTCAGTCAATTACCTAATATTAATTTGAGATTGTGTTATATTCACTTCTTCCTGTAATAAAGTCTCCAATCCTGTAAATACGTCTGGTATTCTTTATTCATACATAGATGACGTTCCTCTACGTTACTACCATACATTGGCTGTTTGATAGCATGTGGTGTTTGCTGATGCTCAATATACCAAGTGATCTCATAGAATATCTTGAGTTGGAAGAGACCCACAAGGCTCGTCAAGTCCATCTCCTACCTAAAAATCAAACCATGTGCCTGAAATGCTTGAGTCCAAATTGCTTGAACTCTGGCAGGCTCAGTGCTGTGACCACTGCCCTGGGGAGCATGTTCCTATGCTCGACCACCCTCTTGGTGAAGAAACTGTACCTAACATCCGCCCTGAACCTCCCCTGTCACAGCTCCATGCTATTCTCTTGGGTCCTGTCACTGTCCTCAGAGAGATCAGTGCCTGTCTGTCTGCTGCCCTCATCAGGAAGCTGTACGCCATGAGGAGGTCACTCCTCAGACTTCTCTGAGCTAAATAAATGAAGTGGCCTAGCCATTCCTCATACATCTTCCCCTGTATCACTGAGCTTTCTCCTCTTCTTTGTTTGTCATATTTTTCACTTTTGCATTAATTGCTAATCATATTAATTCCTGCAGGTTACAGACACATGTTAAATAGCTCAATGTCCACAAGACAGACAGTGTCATTTCACAAGTCAGTTCTGTATTCAGACTAAAAACAGCCAATGCTTTTTGTTCAACCCAGTTAGTTTTAAAGTCTGTTTGACAACTAAGAACTGTCTACTCAGTTATGCATTGAACTTGTATAGTAGTTCATCTTTTATTTATAGAAATGGAAAGCCACAGAAACTAGATGTATGTTTATTTTTCATGTCAGGAAGCCTTTCTGTTCCTCTCCTTATTATTGGTGTTTTTGTCTGTGTTTTGAGAGAGAAGAGCACTGGTGTCCTTCCTTCTCATTTCCTCCATGCCTTTTTGTTAACTTCAAAGCAAAGAAATTAAGAAACTATTTAATAAACTGAAGAATTCCTTACCTTCGTTCAATATTTCAAGTTTTTTAAATAATTCAAAAGTCATTTGAATTCAGTTTTCAGCTCTTTGACCTGTGATCTTGCCATCACTTGAAAGTGAAAGAAAGTACTTTCTAAGACAAGAATGTTTTCAACACCACCGAGAAAATGATCTAATATTCTTGGCCACATTTAAAGTTCATCTCTCTACCTATGAAATAAAATAAATTTGAAAAAGCTTATTTCCCACTGTCATATATTTAAAGTCTGACATTGTACATGGAAAGTAGGTGCACACTTAATCATACCTAATCATCAATAATCCTTCTGCTTTTGATTTTAAGCAGGCAGAAAATTACCTTGTAATATGTACAATTTGGTTATCTACTTTGAACCTAGCATTCATGCGAGAAAAAAGCAAGGAAAAGCTAAAATATGCTAAATACAAACACAATAGGCTTCCTTAAAAAGATTTCCGAGTCAGAAACCTACTAGGCATACCTTATAAAATTTCCCTCCAGCTTATTTTTCTTGTATTAGACAACCTAAAATATTAAGGTATTCATAATCTGATGAAAATTGTAGGAAAAAACAGACAAATGCCAAAGAAAAAAACTATTATAAATGCCACAATTATGACTACAATCTGTGGAGTCTGGTCCTTCAACAACATTTATGATTTTCATGGAATCATAGAATGGCTTGGGTTGGAAGGGACCTTAAAGGTCACAGAACCACAGAATGAAACCTTGAAACCTTGTTGGTGTATAGTGTATTGCTAGTAAAAGACACGTGAATTTGTAATGATAATTTATATTCCTTTTCACCTTCCCAAAACTCATATAGGGTGGACTCCAAATTAGCAGTTAAAGATGTAATATCACATGGATTTGTGGTAAGACACAAAACCCAGGAAACGCAACTGAAGTTTGGTGAAGAGCTCTGACAAAACCCTTTATCCTCCATTTCTGGCATTTATGTTGGATGAGCCTTATTGGCATGTAATAAATTTATCACTTTGATCCAGTGAAAAAAATAAGAGATAATTGCTTATTTTTAATAACAGATCTTACCTAAGGTTCTCCCACCTTCTTTGCACAGTCTCTGCTATGTAATATAGTACAGCTGGATGAAAAAAATGTTTAATTCCAGGTGTACAATTTGCAGCCAGACATCTGTGTTGTAAGTTTTATGATTATATGATTGGTAATTAAAGAAGAATACAGTGGTATGTTGTTTAGGGTCACAAGATGATTATGAATACATTAACTGTGACACGGTGTTAAGGTGTTATTTGTGCTTGGAATTTCCAATATTATAAATGTGATGAAATAGCTTCACATGACAAATATTCAATATTCTACGTCAATGCAAGTAGTCAGTAAAATTGTGCAACCATGTGGGTGCAGGAAAAAAGATGACTCATTTACAGATGTGCTGATGATGAATTCTTCATCACTGCACACAACCTGGGGCACATCAGGAATCAAACAAGTATTCAAATAACCACCTATTTCCAACTGGACAGAATCTTGGAGGAAAAAAAAAAAAAAAAAAAAAAAGACATAACCTGTCTTCAGCTCCTATTTAAACAGTTTTTGCTGGATATAAGAAAAACCCGTAGAACCTTTGGGAATTAATTCCTCTATAAAATAACAACTGAAAAAGCTACTGACTTAACTCCAAAATATCCCACTTCCCTTCCAGGTGGAGTCTTTGCTGCTAGTACTAATACCTGCAAGAAGTTGTGTGGGTCGGTATTATTTATCTTCTAAAGGTTTCTAAAAACTTACTTCATTCTATGAGTCTAATTCATAGAGTCTCTGCAACTTATCTGTCCCAGAAAAAAGGCAGCATTGCATCATTGTCCAGAAAGAAGAATGTGAGAGGGCACATGCCATGTTCCAGTTCCAGATTGTTACTCTGTACATTACAGTATAATCTAATGTAAACCTGTAAAAGTGGAATAAAGTTCTTCAATTTTAAGAGAGCCTTGAAAATCTTCAAATTATTGCAAAGGACAATAGATGTTTTCAAGATGGAATTACTGCATGCCTGAGAGAAAAAAAAAATCCTAGTTTTCATTTTATCTAATATTCACAGGTGATATTTTGACACAGTTGACTGAACTTAGTCACTAGATCTTGATTACAGTTTGGCATTTCCTTCTGTGTAGGCTGATCCATCGGGAATGCCGTTCATACTAACACTGAATTAGAGCATGATGACTCAGATGATTAATCAGCTTTCCTTTTTCTTATTAAGAAGCAAATGTTTGCCTTCTCCAACTGCTAAAGTGATGATTGTCAAGCCTATGTTATAACTCACATAGTTTTGGTCACCCCTGACTCACATTCTAAGAGAAGGAAAGTAAACTTGTCTATGATCTCTTACACAGCTGTATAACTGACAAACACAAATAACAATACTGCATCCTGTGTTTTCTGTTTGCCATAAAGTCCTTGTCATTTGAGAGAGAATTTTTTTCTTTCCTGTTTCTTTCCAATCAAGATTTGTCCCTAGTTTGGAATCAACCTTAAGCACATGGTTTATGGGTTCTGACAGTAGTTCATACTGCTGTCAAATTGCCACGGAAACCAGACCACATGAATTTTGCTAGGTAAATCTAGTCAAATCCTAAACAAGATAGCACGAAATCTACAGATGAACCGTGTCTCTAATCTTCAGTCCAAAAATTTGCTGAATTTATGAACCAAGTTGACTAAAATAAAGAAAAAAAAATCCACTTTTAAAAATTTCATCTTAATTAAACATGGAGCTTCCTTTTTCTTTCATAAATAGGTAAATCGCAACAACAGAAAGCCAGCCAGCATACAAAGTATGTGATCATTGACATGAAATGTACACAGTAAATGGACATAATGAACCTAGTTAACCAAATATCAGCTAAAGGCATGATGATTCTAAACAGACAAAAACTGTCACTCTCCCAGCTTCCAACTAAATAGATCTCCCAGCATGGAAAGGTTACTAGTTATGGGGAAGAGTTTAGAAAATTAATGACATTAAAAATGAGATTCATTGGCAACTGTAATTCTAACTCCACTAAGCATCGCCAGAGGCCTGACATGAAGAAACAAGTACTATTTCAAGCAGGCTGCAAAGCCTGTGGACAGATTAACATCTGTCAGAATCATCTACAGTCAAGATCTTACTGATCTTTGAATGCCACAAGTCTTTAGAACATTTACTTTTTCTTTTTAAAAAAAAAAAAAAATCACAGATCTGTGGATTTAGTTCTTATATTTTAAATACCTTTCCCTATTACACCTGGGTGTGATGTAGCTAAGTGTTAAAAGGCAGAAGATGTAGTTCTTCTGAGTTATACACTGTCAAGCCTGGCCTTGTATGTAAAAGAGGAGCAGGAAGCAGTTCTGTTGCTGTAGCTAGCACTGCTAATACTAGCCTCCAAACTGTTGATGTTCATGTTTAGACTAGGTTGCTGTGGATTTTGTTTCTGCCTTATCCCTGTCTATCATTATTAACAAGATTAAGACTTTACCCACATTCTTCTAATTAAAATGCCAGAATTCTGGGAAGAGATTACAAGTCTTCTTCTAGCAAAGTAATCAGGTATTATCAGTATATCTGGGAGTTCAAGTTACCACTTCTTAATATCAAAGTTTGCACAAAGTTAGCACTTATCCATGCAAGCCAGAGAATATACTTCTGACGAAGCACTGTGTTACCTCTGAATATATAGCTCATTATCCACACTGGTTAGAGTAGCAGGTTTCATTTTGTAGTATAGGCATCAACAGCATTTGCATACTATAGTTTAGCTGCAGTGCTGCTTCAAGCTGATGAATTCACTGGTTTTGGAATTGCCATCCTTCTCAATAGTTTAGGTAACCAAAGGTTCTTCACATCTTGCTTGGGACATGTGATCATTTGTGTGAAACATTTTTCCCTTATTAAACTGTAAGAAACATGTCATAAATTTCAAGTTGTATTGCAGTTACCAGCTGTAGCCTTTAAATACTGTTTACCAGTTATTAATTCTGTAGCTTCTCATTCCTATAACAAGTTACTACCACAGGCTTTTCAAAAGTGCCTCCTTCCACTTTGTCTCCTTCCTCTATATCTTTTGTATGGTATGTGAAACAGTACTAAAATAAGTTTTTTTCAGTTTCTGCAAGACTATTTTGAAGAATGTACAGTGAGAATTTTTTTTTTGCAGCAGCAGCAGTTTGGTCATCCCAGTTCTAAGAATTTACACATTCTATCTGTTGATAGTTCTAACTCTGTAAATGGAAAAAGATTCATCCTTAATATAATAAAAGATCCTGGGAACAGTTACACACTGGTAAGCACAGTGACAATAATCTTCCAATCCTGTCCTATTTTTATTAAAACTACTGCACTTCAAACGCTGCATACAGGGAAAGTCAATGAACCACACAGGTAGTTTAAGTGTGAATAGTGCAGCAACATTAGTGATTAGCATCACTTTGCAATTTAAGCATTCAAATTTGTTCAGACTAAGAACAAGGCCAAACAGAATTCTAGAAAAAGCACAGAAACATGCAAGAGCACAACTAAAAGGAAGGAGATGGATCTTCCCCATTATACTATTTGACTGTAGTAAAAAATGCATTCAGTAACCAGATGATGTTGGAATACAGGAAATCAACACATAAGAATATTCATTTCACAAGGATAAGTGCTAGGTCCTGCACTTGGGCCATAACAATGTGATACAGCAGTATAGGCTTGGGGAAGAGTGGCTAGAAAGTTGCCCAGCAGAAAAGGACCTGAGGGTGCCAGTCAACAGCCAGCTGAACATGAGCCAGCAGTGTGCCCATGTGGCCCAGAAGGCCAATGGCATTCTGCCTGCATCTGAAACAGCAAGGCCAGAAGGACTAGGGAGGTGATTGTCCTACTTGAGAGTCCTTTACAGAGAGAACAAAGTGCAAAAAAGTCTTAGTTTAAATGAAGTACAGGCTTTAGCAACCTCTGCTTGAGAACCGGAAACAGGGATTTGAATTCACCTGTCAACCTCAACAATTCTTATAAATCTGAGCTTCACAATACACTTGTCATAGGAACATCTTAGGGTTCTTACAATCATAGAATCGTTGAATCATCTAGGTTGGAAAATACTTTTTAGATCATTAAGTCCAACCATCAACCTGACTTACTAAGTCCCATCACTAAACCATATTCCTTAATGCTACGCCCATACATTCCTTAAATACCTCCAGCAATGGGGACTTCACTACTTTCATGGACAGCAATATTAAAAAGGATCACCTCTTTTCTTCACACTTTTCTGTTTAACTGTCCTCATACATAGAATAACCTGAGAACTGCTCAAGGACACAGGCATTTCAGGGACAGCTGCAGACTGCCAGCAAAGGAAGACGTCTTGCACACTGTATCATCATTCACTTCTCTCTGCATATTGCACAGATCCTCAGTCAAGCATTGCACAAGGTGATGATGTTGCAGGGTGGTCAGAGTGGGGTCAAAATCCAAAGGTCCACTGGTTCTACCTTAAATTTAATTTCACCCTAAGTGTCTGTGTGGAGAAGAAAAGCCTCCTGTCTTAAAACATTCACAGCAGCTGCCTCCTCTCAAACTCAGACATAATATAAAGACAGAAAACTCCTACTCACCCTCTGCTCATTGGGTTTGCACCCAGGAGACCACACCATACAGCTAATATACTGACTCAATTCAAACCATCTTTGCTCTCTGGGAGCATTAATCAGATGTTTTGTGTAACAGCTGCCTGACACACTAAGGACACTGGGAGCTTTGCACAGTAAAGAAGTTTGAACTGTATTTTTCTGGCCTCATACCTTTAGTGTCAGGGTCTCATGTAAAGCAGAGCTGAGATTCTCAGAGCATACGAATGAGGTAGCCTAAATGAAGGCACTGTGCTTTCTTATTCAGTTCATGGAAAAGCAGTTTGAATTATTTTTTCTGAATATATATTTTGTTGCTGAGAATCCATTGTTTTGTTACAACCTGTCTTTATGGTTGCCAGCATAGCCTTGCAGCAGTGCATATCACTGTGCAATGGATTAATACAGTAATGGGTAAATACCTTCCACAAAAGATGAAAGCTGAGATGCATATGACAACAGATGTCCATTACTGCAGCGAGGACTGGGTAGAGAAGCAGCGTTCCATGAGGCAGCTTAACTCAGTATTTGAAAGGAGAAGGTAGGAAGACTTGCAGATAGAGGAGGGAACACATTCAGAAGCCACGTGCAGCAGACAAAATGCTTGGAGCTGGAAAGCAAACAAAAAAGAGTATGTTAAGACATTGGTATGACCTGGAGCGGGACTCTATTCCAGAGAATACAAAATGTTACCAGTGTGAAGAAATAGCATCTGTTTCCACACATCCTGAACAGGTACTGAAATCAAGTTTGCAATGGTTTACAGTTAACAAAGGCAATCTTCTAGCCTGGTAACTGTTCAGAACAGAAAACATACAGGGGAAAAAAAAAAAAAAGCAGGTATGGAGCATTTTGCATAATGTTAACACATTTACAGAGAAACCATACTTTAATGTCAAGTAAGTACCAAGTACAAACCTACAAAGCATTAAAGTACATGGGCAAAGTAAAGAAGTCAATTTCTAAAGCTATAATTTGAGTTTTCTAGTAGCAATTTCCACACTGTCAAGTAAAATAAATCATTAGATTTATTAATCATTAAATTCAATCATTGAGAAGTCTCCATAGGTCTCATGAAGGTAAAAGACCTGATTTAGAAATAAGAATGAATATCAGAGAAGTTTTTGTTTGTTTGTTTTTAAGCAAGGAGGGGGTAGTGGTGGGGGACAAGGGAGAAAAGGGACATAGCTAGTTGTTAGAGAAGGAAACTGCTCAGTAAGAATCCAATGCTACACTTCAGATTCTTCACTTGCTCCAGAAGTAATTTCTACTGATAGACCAAAAGCTAGTGGTGAGGCTCATTTAAAATGGCTTACCATTTTTTGATGGAAGATGCTACACAGCAAAGTAATATTTCGTTTCAATGTGGATTATTTCTCTACTATCTCAGAAATCCCTGAAGGAACACAGAAGCATACCCATTTTGTAAGATGGGAGTTTTATTTTGCAATCCTTTGTCTATATCTTCACGTTATTTTTTAATGGAAAAAAATCCCACCTATCACTGTGAACCGCTCTGGCTACAAAAGGTTTATGAACTACAACCAGCTCCTGAGCTGTGGTACAACATACATTTTAAGTTTCTCTCAACTCTAGCCTTTTTTGCTGCCTCCTTCATGTATTTTGACTTGCCAAATACAGACATGCTTCCATTTCCCTTCTGCATTTCCAGAATTCCTGCCCCATTAAAATATCTTTGATGCTTTTTATCAGTATAAAGACATTGGAAAATTTGTAGATAATAAAATTCCTTTTTGAGCTAAAGAATGAATGGAACAGGAAAGCCTAAAACACAAACATCAGTTATTAAAAGTCATGCGGATCCTAGCCATCATTTCTGCATGTTATTTGTACTTACATAATGTTATTTTCCAAGTTCGGGATCTAGAGAAACATTAGACATGATGAAATCTATACTTGAGAATCTGTTCGTGATATATCAGCTAATTTTTATTTTCACCTTTTTTGGAGTTACTGCATTTTATGTGTTACACTACAAGATCTGTCAAATCTCTAAAAATCTCATTGGTTTCCTATTGCTTTGCATCCTGGCAGAAAAATGGAAAATGATAACAAAACAAAAAATTATTAGCTTGAATAAAAATAAAATGCAACTATTGCTCTTAGGATTCAGCTGGTTCTTATTAACCCGGGTTTGGACAAGAATCAAGATTTATATTCCTTTCTCAATAGCTGGAATAAGATCATTAGCTGGAAAAGCTTACTGGCCCTCACAGACGTATTTTTCTGCCTTAACTACTTTTGGCTGCAAGATGGGATGCTTACATTGTATTATGATTACCCTTGTACTTTCTCTTCTCAGATTAATTCCCGTTTGATTTTGATAGTTTCATAAAAATGAATCTGAAATTCCAGTCCTTTCATGTAGTATAAAACATCTTTTTAGTTCTCTGGGTTTCCTCTCCATTTCTAGTCATTTTGTATCGGAAGCCTCCGGACCAAATATATCAGGCTAAAAGCCTGGCTAGACACCTGGCAGAACAAGCTCAAGAACCATTTGTAGAAATTATTTGTAGAAACAGAGAAGGGAAAAAAAAGCAGGTGTAATTCTTACACCCACCCTCAAGCAGTTCTTGAGGATTCCCTATCTTCTGTAGCAAAAAGGGAATGACACACCTTCTTGTGTTTGGACAGGTGAGCATAGGTGAGCAGCAACCTTGCATGCTGCCAGGTAGGTGGGCAGGATTGAGGTATCTGTCATCATAGATCTCAAATGCATCCAACTTAATATGAGTCGGACAGATTTATCCCATTTATGCTGCAATAGTTTTCCTGTCATTTAGCACCTGAGATTTCAGTCACTGCTTCATACGAATGAATTAGGATTTATGAAACCCTAGAATTCTACAAAATATATATATATAGTTTGTAGTCCATATTGAAAGTACCAAACCAATCCTCATATGTAATTTCTTAATTTTAGGATTTGCTTAAATAGATGATAATACATAGATTATATGCAACTGTAGTATGCTCAGATACCCATCATTTTTATTTCTTTCTCACTTACTTTTACCAGTTTTATTCCATTGAGGCCACTGACTTCAGGCCAATCAGGTTCACATGATCCTTCTAAGGTTGGTTTCTGCTGTTTATTTTCAGAGAGATTTCTCTCAAATGACCGTTATTTCATTTTTCCTTCACTGTATTTAAAGAGATTTTTATCCTGAAAGAGATCAGGATCTGGTATCTTTTATTTGCTGAATGTCAGTTTGTTATCTTAAATATGATAAATATATATCCTCTTCTGTCAGGGCAGCTATGTGCATGTTTATCATTGTGTAACAAGTCAGCCTGCCACAAAAAGAGCTGTATCCCACTGCAAGTTTTTACTGTTATGCTCTCCTTCACATCATGTAATATGTTCTAAAGAAAGACACATTTGAAATGACTGCTGAAGACTAAATTACCATAAGCATATTCTACATGTCAGAGTACCATGATTCCAAATATCAGAAGTCTCTATTGTGTTTTACAATTCAGTATTTACAAAATGAGCCTTTTAGAACTAGAGCTCTGTGTGTCCTGTGCAAGAATCTTCTCATTGTTGTGCTCTTCTGTCAGTCTCCATCATCTACTGCTAGAATCCAGCACCTGTTTCTGCAGCCTGGATCTCTCCCAGCAAACAGTTTCATTCAGCGCCCTGCACAGAATAATTGTCTCATCAATGAAACTAGAAAGGTGATGGACAATAAAATCCCAAAGCATTTTTTTTGGCTCAAAACATGTTCAGAAAACAAAGGAATTGTACTCCTGCGTTTCATTACTTATGGCTGAGGTTTCAGGACAAGAAAAATGGGGTTTTAAGAGAGCTCTCTGTTGCTGCGCATTCATCCTTTGAAGTGAGCCCTGGGAAGACTATCACAGTGATAGTATTATCTGAAGGCAGCTTCCCTGCAGAGGCCTTAGCAATTGAAATATTTATGTACTGGTTCCAGAGGATAGCGGTGACAAAATTAGACTCCTGCAGATGAGCCATTCCCATTACTTATGCCCCAATAAGCATGAAATAAAGCTTAAGTACAAAAGTTTTCCAAATCCTTATCAGTTTCCAATTTGGTGTCTCCACATCACCCTGCACATCATCATTCATAGCACTCTTTTCCTTTAACTATCCAAAATGGACACAAGCATCACAGGCTATCAAGCATTCTTGTTATTATCATTGCCTAGACTAAACTTGAATCAGAAATCTAGAAGCAGATAGGTCCATGTTTGTAGAACATCCTGTGATGATGGTGATGATCATGGTGACACGATGTATGATAATTGCTGCAGGGCAGCATTTTTCTCAGTGTACTGCTCTCCCTATAAATACTCAGAGCATTTTGGTACTAGAGGCCTTTAGAACAAAAGGAAGTTCATGAGACACAGGTAGTTCCAAATGGCTCTTCAGTATACATAAATCTCTAATTGACAGCATGAGTCACAGTAGATGTAATAGAGGAATTAAATCTTGAGTCCATTAGAAATTCTTATTTTCTTGCTCATAGCTAAGATCAAGAGAAAGTCGAAATGCAGTGCCTCTGACACTGTTCTTAGTCATAATGGCTTAAGGATTCCCTTCAGTGCCTTCCAGGTCTCAGAATTTTTTTTCCCCTCCATTGCTATTGCAAAATCTTAATTTGGTTACTGGTTCAAAGTGAGGGTGTGCCAGTAGACACTTTAACAGCAACCTCAGCATCAACTGCCTCCCTCATTTCTCCGTTAACCAGAAGCAGTGATATAAAAGTAATACACTACTTGTTGCTTGTTTTGGTGACCTCTGTAATCCTATTTGCTGCATAGACAGCCAAGCATATAATCCATCACTGCAAATAACATCAGAAAATAAGTGGCAGTTTACCAGCTGCAAATCATCAGCTAAAAGTAGCCCTACCACCGCACACATTCCCCATACTGTGTAATTACAGAGAACTGCACAAACTTCACTGTTGGTTCAAACCCAATATAGTATGAACCTCTTCTTTTGCCATTCTTGTATAAAGCAACCACTCCTCAGCTCTGAAATGGAGAAATATTATCAGATACTTTGGGGACTCTGTTCTCACAAGCATACTCCCTTGTTCTTCCACACTTTCTGCATGAACTGCATGAGAGTTGAGAGTATTGATCTTATTTGCACTAGGGAGCTCACTTCTGAAATGTGCTTCATTTCATAAGTTCAAAATACATAAGCATTTCTGTAATCATGAAGACAAAAAGATTCAAATGTGCTGCTTTCTGTTTATTTTTTTGCACAACCATGAAATCATGAAGACAAAAAGATTCAAATGTGCTGCTTTCTGTTTATTTTTTTGCACAACCATGAAATCCAACAACTTTAAGAATGACAGAAAACAACATTCCAAATTGTATCATCCTTTAGACTACAACATTCTATGCCTATGTTTATTGCCTATGGTTACTTCTATTCAGAAAAGTATCTGTTTGCTGTATTTGAGCCAAACTGAGCATTAATTTATCTCTTCCCTTACAAGCACAGGAGCTCCTTTAATGGAATCTGGTGACTGTGCAATTAGAAAGCTGTACAGTTTCCTCCATCAACATAAGGTACCAAAAATATTCTGTATTACAGACAAATATACTTCATTCTTACTAATTTTTATGGACAGTAATATCACATTAATAGACCAATTCAATTCTAGTGCTTCACTTTACCTTGTCAGGAAAAAAAAAAAAGAACCTCAAGACTTATGAGACAGGTAAGTCTCACACATTATCATTGGTTCCTGTGATTTAACAGCCTAATTACTCTTGGCTACCAAATGTATATTTGGATGTTCCACAAGTCATTTTTGCTGAAATGGCATGGATTGGAAATCATTGTAGGGCTTGCATTTTTCATTTAAGAATACTGCAGTATAAGCTGATAGTATTCATCTCAAGAGTCCTGTTTTTTGTTTTTCTCTCCTAGCCACATCTAGACAAACTGTCTGTATCTTGAGGACTCCAATGTGTGTAAAAAGCCTATGTAAAAAAAATTTAATTCAGTGGGTTTGAAAACATCTGAGTATTAAAAGACATTTCAAACATTAACGCTTCATTTCTTAAATTGAATTTAATACATAAAGATGGTAAATCAGCACAACACAATTCCAAAAATTGAGCTTTAGCCATTTTTACCTAACTTAATTCTGATTTAAACAAATCCCATAGTCTCTTGTATAGATACACAGCTGTAGATTGGCTACATCAGCAGAAGATTTTTTTGTGGACACAACAACACATATAAATGTAAAGCAAATAATATTGGTCCCACTCCATATAATGGAAATCTTCAGAGAATTAATGTGTAGGTAGGATTGCCATTTCTGAACTCTAATATTGCTACATTGATTCTGTCTCTCTATAAAGTGTGAATTGCACATGGAATAAGAAACAAGTAATTAGGTATTTCTGTGTAATTGGGGGAATAAAGAAAACAGATCACTTTTAGCTCAGAAAACTGTATTTCCAATGTGCCTGTGATCAAAAATGTGTGCACCAAGTAGTAAGTGCCTAGGATAAAACTGATACATAATTGGAGCTTCAATGGTGGGGATGCTCCCACCTGCTCAGTATTATATATATATATACATATATATATATATAATATATATCAATACCTATGTGAGGTGTCTGAATTGTCCTGTTATAAACCCAAGGCTCAGTCTCAGTTTTCACTTTCATGCTGGTAGAACTGTAACACAGCAGTATGGAATTAATTACTGACTGCCTCACCAGGTTTTCGTTTATTTTCCTGGTCTTTCAAGTCTCCCATCAAAAGCTTTGACAAAGCTTTAGCCTCTAACAAATGAATAATGAAGAAAAGGGTTTTCCACTGTCTTTTTCCACTTTGTGCTCTCCACCCCATCACAACACTCACATTCAGCTAAACTGTGTGGCAATCAACATTCAGATCACACAGTTACCAAAAGCTAATTGGAAGAATTGAGCCTTACTGGGTCCTGCATCTGCGGTGTGACAACCCTGGCTATACATACAGACCGGGCGATGGAGAGCAGCCCCGCAGAGAGGGACCTGGGGGTTGTGGTTTACAGCAAGCTGAATATGAGCCAGCAGTGTGCCCTGGCAGCCAGGAGGGCCAACCATATCCTGGGGTGCATCAAGCAAAGCACTACTATCCAGTTGAGGGAGGTGATTGACCTGCTCTACTCTGCACTGGTGCCATACCAGAGCAGAGCACAGCAGGACAATCCCTTCCCTTACCCGCTGGCAGTGCAGTGCCTGAGGCACCCTGGGCACATCTGGCCCTATTGGCTGCCAGGGCACACTGATGGCTCAGATTCAGTTTTTTGTCAACCAGTACCCCAGATCCCTTTCCACAGGGCTCTCCAGCCTCTCATCCCCAGTCTCTATGTACAGCCAAGGTTGCCCCATCCCAGGTGCAGAATCCAGTACTTGCTCTTGTTAAATTTCATACAGGTGGTGATTGCATAGCCCTCTAATTTGTCAAGATCTTCTGCAAAGCCTCTCTCCCCTTGAGGGAGCTGATAGCTCCTCCTACTTTTGTCTGAAAACTTATTTAGTATACATACAAGTCCATCGTCTACATCAGTTATGAAAACATTAAATAGAACTGTTGCCTCAATGAAAAGAGTATCCCAGGCAAATGGGTAATTTGGTCTCACTTTGAATCACATACCAAAAAAAAAAGCCAAAACACATCAATTCTAAGGCATTTGTCCTGTGAAAGGTCTTCAGATTCTCTCCTAAGCCAGGGAGACTCAGGTACGTCTTCACCTCTCACCTGATTCCTGCATGAATACTCTTGAAAAAAAGGAAGCCAGCATAGAACAGAAAGATTATAACTCATTTTCTTGCAGCCAGAAATTAAACATGGTTCCTGTCTTTTTACCTCACTATTGCTAGTTTGCCAAATGTCTTGATTAAGAGGTTTCATCAAGTAAAGAATGTGCTTATTTCTCACCCAATAACACCATCCCAAGCTGGTCTCCAAGTTTTATTTTTGGCAGAACACTGATTTTCTGTTTTTTCCTAAAATTGCAGACACCCAGCACTGAGGTTGACCAATTCACTAGCTCTTAGCACGGAGTGTTTTTTTGGTCTGGCAGAATAAGAGCATTAGAATTTCTTTTTTCCATGTCTGAATGAAAGACTTTAGGCATCATCTCTTCACTGAAACAGTGCTGATTCCAAACAATCAGCAGAGTCCCATCACTATCACTGGATAACTTGTGAGATGTTTCATCCCTCTGATCTGCGTACTTTATTTCTCCACTCACTTTCACTAAAAGCAATGCTATAACAAAACAGCCCAGTGAACTTTGCAACAGCATTTCTTCATACACAACTCAAACAGTGATGGGGTGGGTGGGGAAGCTGGAATTCTCCTGTTGGTAGATAGTATTTTGTATGAAATGTTACATGCATTCACTGTATGTCTTAACAAAAACTTAAAGGATAAACTGAAATTACTTGCAACTGACTGTTCAGAATGTATAGTAGGTTGCACATTGGCAACCCTCCTTCAGGATCCCTAAAGGACTTCCAGGATTCAGGGCATCGTCGTAAAGATAGAAGGCATGGGCCATAATTAAGATGTGTGCAGAGCACAGGAATGGATAGGACACAGATAGGTTCATCTCCTGCAGGTACTATAAAGGTCTGGGCAACCTACTTTAGGTAAAAAAAAAAAAAAAAAAAAAAAAAGGTACCTCTGTCTTACAAACATGGTGCTTTTGAAAGTCAAGAACTGCACTTAGACAATTGTTACACCATGAAAATGAAAAAAGCACAGTTCAGAAAGCCAAGCGAGTGAATTTGTCCCTGAACTCCTGCTATCAAGTGGGGAAGGGTACTGAAAACACGTATTTGCTGGCTAATTACTGAAACAAATACTTCTACTTCTAGTGGAACGCAGAGTAAGCAACTCCCAGACTCAGCTACGCTGCCAAACTGGCCTGATGGCATGTTGCAGCCAAGCCCAGCTCAGCATCTGGATGAAATAAAGACCTTTCTGGGGAGCAGTTTTTTGTGCAGTATACTCAGAGGTAAGCACAACACATGCACTTTCTCAGAGCAGACTGAAATAAGATATTATCAGTATCACACAGTAGCCCAAATGCCTATATCAGAAATGTTTACATAAATATAGGTAGCAAGACACTTAACTAACATATAAATGAGAATGAGAATTGTCATTCTGAACTTAAAAAAAAAAATATGGATCTGTCTTCTGAAGAGTGAAGATGAGAGAATTTGCATTATTTTTAGAAATTTTATTATTTTGGGAAATGCTTAGTTCTTTGAAATATTAAATGAGTTGCTTCACTGATATCTGCTAGCTAGCTATTATCTGGCTAAAATGGGAGTTTCCATTTACTCTTTCTTCTCTTATTGTGCTTCCATACGCACCTTTTGCGGGGAATGTTTATGTATAATGAGAGATGGTCTGCTTAGATGGCACAGTGCTCACTAAACATCCTCTGTTTTAGTACAGTTCTTGCATTTTTGGTATTAAAAGACTCGTGGTAACCTTTGTGGCCAATGTGACAAACATTTTATTACCAGCACTAAAAATGGCAGCTATGCATCTCCTGGAAGCTCAGGTGGCTGCACATTCTGAACACATTCAGAAAGCACCATTAAAGGATTCAGTAGTTATGCACAAGATAAAGTTTAGAAATAACCCCCCAAAACAGCCCCTAAAATATATGTACATGTCAGAAAAACAGTCACAATCCCAACAGTCTTAAGACACACATATTTTTTTTTATTTTTTATTTTTGCTTGTGTTATCATCAAGACTAATCCACTTTTTAAATATGTTTGGTTTTCATTTTCCACTAATGTAATAATTGATGAAAAGACTCGATTTTGAATCTTCAAGAAAACTACCAGGTATTCCAACTACATTTTGTCTGTCTCTTTCTGGTTTTGTGTTAATGGCCTTAGAACAATAATGTTAGCATATGCAACCTAAGAAAGAAGCTCAGAGAACAAAGGTATGGCACAAAACCAGAAATGAGCTTTTTGCTGGCATTGCTATGCCTCTATCCTATAGAAGGAAATAATAAAAACAGGTTTTATATGTAAACACAATAGGTTGAGGCTGCTATTGGCATGCCTAAATTGTTTCTGGAGTATGTTCTGCAAACCTTTTCCATTAACATTTCTGTTGGAAAAGCTAACTTTTTAGAGATGTAATGAACCATCTGATTTTAATTTCGTTGTTGAACAAGGGGTTACACTTTGAATTGTGCATAGCCAAGTTATTGAGCTACACCCAGCTTTATTTCCTTATACAGATAATGATGACTGCTCAAGCATGAGCAGCATGTGGGTAAGCAGCAACCCTCAGACTTGTTTTAAGTAAATTAAAATAGCTGGATAAGTAAAGGTTTTCTCCGTGGGAGAGATTTGACTCTCCTTATCATCATACTGTTCCCAGATCTTCCAGCTTAATGGTTGCAGAGAGATCTGCTAATATGGCTTTTGGACTTTGTCTCCTTTTGTCCCCCTGATGGAGGGACTGTAACATCTTTATACTGTTCAGTCACTACCTCTGTTTGGCATCTCTTGCTGATTTCTTAAATGCTTGTCCAGCCCTGCACAAACACAGCTGTTTATTTCATTTCAGCTCTTGTCCAAGATAAAAAGTATCCACATGAGATCCTATGGGACATCTAAGGGTTCTGCATTTTCTACAAGATTGTGTTCTTGCAAAGCTAAAGTCCTAGTGAGTGCTTTAGTGATGCTTTGAATTCTAGTCTGAGAAAGATGAACAGAAAGGGGGAACTTCAATTGTCATTGACCCACACCCAGGAAAAACATTAAAACATGCTGGGAAATCACAGTGAAATTGCGGAGTCTAATTCCTCTTTTGAAAAACCCTGTTTGTCCAGTTTATGTGCAGCTGCCTGCCTGCTGGCTGGACACAGTGTAATTCAGGGCCAGCTGAGACATGTCAGGCAAAACAAAGCACTGAGCCAGGGGAGAAGCCTGGCTTGAAGGTTTTTTTTTCTTTTTTTTTTCTTTTTTTTTTTTTTTCTGTTTATACTGTGTCTACTTACTATTTCTTCACAGAGGAAATATAATGTCTGCTTTTAGCTGCAATTTCAGATCCTTTTTGAGTCTCTCTTATTCCCAGTATGCCTGCCACCCGTTTGTCACCTAGCACATAGCTGAATTAGCCAGCGCATGGTAATTAACCTAACGAGGTATTACTGCTACTGGTCTTCCAGCATTATACTGTTCTTCAAGATGTTTTAGATATTTGTCTTAACATTTTTCCACACCCATAAAAACATGCATATTCTCCACCCCAAAGGAAGAATAGCACTGGCTTTAGATATACTATACAGAGACATTTGTGCAACTTCTTATTCACAGAACTTTGGAAAAAAAAAAAAAGGATGGTGTTTCTCTATATAACCAGAACTATGACCCCAATGGTTTTAGCTATGCTGTACCTAAGAAACCAACCAAAAATAGCCTATCATCCATGGTGCTCCTATGTAATACCCATATTTGTCCTAATAGGCAGCCTGAACTTGGACAAATCCCATCTGCCCTTGTGACATGTGATGTCTGAGCTCTTCTGGGAAGGAGCCTGGGCTTTATCTGCCCAAAATCAGCAATGTGGTGCGTCCTGAAAGGGCAGATGGGATAGATGGAGGCTGCTGGAGGCTGCTGAGCCAGCCAGAGTGCTGGGGCATGTCCACATGGCAGGTAAGTGTGGCCGTGAGTGTGCGATAATGGCAGGATTCACTGGGGTTCCCCCACTTATACAAATAATGGCTTGGTGGTGGTCCCCACCCTAGCCCAAAGGACACACCTGTAGACAAATGAACTAAATGGACAAGCTACTTTAGCCAAAGTCCTGCTTCTGTTCTCACTACTCTAGAGGGTATATGCAGCCAAGAGACCAGCCCTGACCAACAAGGTTATTGCCAAAAATCACTAGAGATTTTACTCCTGGGAACATGCTGTCACCATATGGTCTCCACATTAATAACACCAAACAAGTCCTTCATAAACAGTGTTCTAATAACAAATACCAGAGGAATTAATAACAATTTAGCTATTATTTTCTAATGTTCTCACTTTATTAAGAACTTCTATACCGTCTGAATGAGCTATCCCAGAAGAACAACATCTGGCACCCACATGAATACCTGATGAAATCTATATGATCCTGGGTATCTTACAAATTTATTGTCAGCAACAGCATCTGTTTCTGCCAACATGGCTTACAGTAATACTACATTTTTTTTTCATTCTAGGTGCATAGCGTAATGTCCATGCTGTACTACACTCTGATTATAGCTTTTTTCATCGGCACACAGGCAGCTCCAAAGTCAGAAGACAATGCTCCACTGGAGTATCCTGCAGAACACTCCCTACCCAAATCCCACCAGAGTAACGGACACCACATTTCCAAGGCAGCTCCACAGACAACCCACAGCCACTCTACTTGGACGATAGGTAGAAGAGAAGATATAAACATTACCATGGACCCAAGTTTATTTAAGAAGAAGCGTTTCCGGTCTCCTCGGGTTCTGTTCAGTACACGGCCCCCTCCAATATCAGGGAAAGGACAGAATATGGGACAGCTCAGCAGTGCAGTCTCTCTCAACAGGACTGCCAGGACCAAGAGGACAGCGCATCCTGTATTGCACCGGGGAGAGTTCTCAGTGTGTGACAGTGTCAGCATGTGGGTTGGGGACAAAACCACAGCCACTGACATCAAAGGCAAAGAGGTGACAGTGTTGGGAGAGGTCAACATTAACAACAACATTTTTAAACAGTACTTTTTCGAGACCAAGTGCAGGGACCCTAAGCCAGTCTCCAGTGGGTGCCGAGGGATTGATGCGAAGCACTGGAACTCTTACTGCACCACAACACACACCTTTGTAAAAGCACTGACAATGGAGGGCAAGCAAGCAGCCTGGCGGTTTATTCGAATTGACACAGCCTGCGTGTGTGTGCTCAGCAGGAAGTCGGGGAGACCCTGAAATGGAGCTAAACCCCATGACAACATCCTCCTACCCCCCTACCTCAGCTTGTAAATTATTTTAAGTTATAAATGACTGCATGGTGTATTTATAGTTTATACAGTACAGAAAGAACTTCATTATTTATTAAACTCTCTTGGAAACCTTTTGTGCTTGCAATTTACTTACCAGCAGAACCCCTCAGAAGATGTCCACCTTAGTCTCAGTTCAGCCCTACAGCTCTGAAATGTTCACAGGACCATTGAACAATCTTTGTCCACTATCTTATAAAAAGACCACATTTTTCTAGTTTTTCATCACATAGCCTGCCAGTTTACTGTGAAAACCTTGTAGGTTTATTTTCAATTTAAATATTTCCAACAATTACGAAAAGACTGAAAAAGACCCTTCAAAACTTGCTTCCAGTTTTACTAAGTATACATAAAGGTATTAGTCTTCTATCATTAATCACCTCAGTGAATTCCAGGTAGAGAACACTAGTTCTGCGTGTTGCTAGATAAATTTCTAATTTAAAATTGCCAAAATATTTTCATTACAAAAATAATCCATTCTGGATTATTTTTGAACATTTGTCTATACAAGAGCAGAGTCTAGATGCATGTATTTTTGAATTGGAATGGCATTTTACAGCTCATTGCTTAAGAGCTATATTAAAGTGATGGGGTTGTAAATGTAAATATACGTATAAAAATAAAAAATCTTCACAAGCCTTGTAATTAAGAAGTAAAAATTCTCTTGAGGTGGTATTTTGACAAGGAGGCATTGACATAGGGGCAAATCTTCTCATGCGTGATAGAAAAAAACACTAAGCCTGTATCTCAACAAGAAGCCCCAAAATAACCATGGGCTCATAATTCCTGTGCTTTGGAGAATACCGATTTCTAGAAGTACATAGTGGAGACTGGGACTCGTGCTGGGTGTTTAAGTCACTGCACACTGGATAAAACTGTACTTTCTCTCACTGTTTCCTTTGGAAGAAGAGCTGCTATCCACTGCAGAAACCATTTCAAAACAAATACCATTAAGGATTTTTAGCCAGGTTTCTTCCAAATTCTAGAGGGCACACTTTTGCCCCTGCCTTTACTCACACACTTATTTTTTTAATGAGAAAAACAGGCCTGACATTTGCTTCCCCAGGCTAAACAGCAAAGGAGAGTAAATCTCTAGAGAAAATGTATTGTCATAAAATACTGCCAATGGAAAATAATAAAATCTAGGTAAGATATGCTTTCTAGTAAGACATTGCCAGTCTGTGACATAGAAGGCAATAGTTCAAAGACGATTCCTGATAATCACTCATATGTCACTTTTCAGCCCCCTCTAGTAGGCGGTTATGGTGTGGGACATCAATATTCCAATAAGAATGTTTTACCCCCTTCAGAACATTATTTTTTGCTATATATGCATGAATAGACAGTTAGCTGAAAGGTCTAGGAGAGGACAGGATCTTGATTGTCCTGTGGCCACACAGGTATCAGATGCTCTAACACAGTAGCAGAACACAGTAAAAGTGGCAACCACCTCCCACTCAACACAGGAGAGATGGAGGAAAAGCTCAGTGTGTGAAAAGCACGGCACTGTGAAGCAGAGAGGAATTTAGAATTGGAGCAGAGTCATGCCTACGTTCTTTGGGAGCCTGAAAGCAATGTACAAAGGTAACAAATCTGTTCTTTACCATACATGACGCAGTGTGACTAGGGAAAAAAAGGAAGCCAATAGTTATCCTGGATTTCTAGGTTTCTGGTGAATGCCATTATTTTACCATTGACATAACAGAACTGCAACTGAAGCAGTGTCTCAGGATTGCATTTGGTAATTCCAAATGTGCAAAACTTGGCATTTCTTCACAGAGCCCTGAAACTTTCTTCTTAAAGCAATCTTGAGTGCTGGCATACCTTCCATAAGCCAGACCACTTAGAGTTCCTCTGCTACACCTTAAAGTATATTCCTGCCTCTAACACCCAATCTGATAACAGACAAACAGATGCCATTGGAAGACCTATTAATTACTATTATAAATCTGGACTTTTATTCTGTTCATTGAGGGGGAGAATATTTTATAGTCTGACAGATATTGATGTGATTTATTCCACATTTACCACTTCAGCTGATTTTAATTTTGTACTTCCAAGACTGAAATTAGACTATTGGTTCATAATACGTGACAGTGAAATATGTTGTTACTAACATTTCTTGCCTAATAATTAAAAAGGTCCCAAAAGGGAGGATAGAAAAAGCATGAAAAGGACAGTTTGGTGCATTCACACTTGGATCTTGATCCCAGCATTAATTGCAGAATCTAGTATTCCAGACTTAGAGCTACAAAAACCACAATCAGTTTCCATCCCGTAACATGGAACTCATCCTCTCATCACCACTGTTATTACAGTTTTGTTTTGGTGGTGATTTTCAGTTTTGTTTTGATGTGTCTGAAGTCTTACTGGGTATGCAATCATTCCCACTGCTGAGCTGATGCCAAAGACCTGGAATACCAAAAGCTCATTGTAATGCTCAGTCCTGCAAGCAAGTTATTCGTTGTTAGGCCTTGCCCTGATTGCTTTCATTTCAATTGCAATACAGATAGGAAGTTTTGACATTGACAGAGGAAGAGCCTAGTTACAAAATAGTCACGCTTTCTCTAAATAGTTCCTTTCATCCCTTACATAACAATGCTTCTTGATTATCTAATCAAGTGTTCAAATGTGATTAAAGGGAAGCACAATAGATGCTGCACCCTTACAAGCCTTTCTTTAATAAGCAACATCTTTCATTAGAGCAACTAACACCACTGTCAGGGAGCTTGCTTGTAGGGCTTGAAATTGAGAGAGTGGCTTTAAACTAAAAGAGGGGAGACAGATTAGAGGTTAGGAGGAAATTCTTCACTCAGAAGGTGGTGAGGCACTGGAGCAGGTTGACCGGAGAAACTGTGGATGCCCCATCCCTGGAGGTGTTCAAGGCTAGATTGAATGAAGCCCTTGGCAACCTGATCTATTAGGTAGCACCCCTGCCCGTAGCAGGAGGGTTGGAATGAGATGATCTTTAAGGTCCCTTCCAACCTAAGCCATTCTATGATGATTCTGTGACGAAATTACTATGTATTCTTAGCTCTAGAAAAATCAGTTTCTATATTCCTACAAATAGGCTATTCTGGCAAGGCAACTCCAGCATTATAACAATCATTGGACCTGACACACAGTCTTGAATTCCAGCACTCGATCTGTATAACCACTGAAGATTGCACATTAACATTTCAGTAGGACCCTTCATCCAAACTGCTATATAAAATGAAACTAGCAAGAACTAAGGAAGATTCGATGTCACTGCCCACAGTGGAAGAAAATATAGAAGAACTATTATAAAGCAGTTTAAAGAAAGCTATCCAGCAGAACACCTGGAAGCAGCAGTCAGTAGAGGGACTTGAAATTAAGAAAATACAAGACAGAATTATCCAACTTCCAATCTGGCCAGGAGACAGTACTCAGTGGTTTTTCAAAGCGTAAGAGAATTATAAGAGGACCAACATCTCATTGGAAGAATGGATGCGCCTCTGCTTAGATTGGTGTTAAAGAGCAAAACAACTTCATAATGGTTGAAAACAGTGGTGACCTTAGCTGCACATCCTTAATGTTAAGGAGGGAAAAGGCCTGCTGCACCACAACATCTGGGAGAACAAGGAGCGAGAAACAGCCCTGCAGGCACCAAGGGCAGTGTAGGAGGGGGCTCCAGGTGCCAGAGCAGAAGTTCCCCTGGACCATGGTGAAGCAAGCTTTCCCCCTGCAGCGCATAGGGTAATGCAGCAGAGCAGATCTCCATGCCACAGCCTGTGGAGGAGCCTACGTTGGAGCAGGCAGATCTGGCCTGAAGGAGGCTGCAGCCCATAGAGAGAGTCCACATGGTACAGACCTATAGTGGAGCAGTTCTTGAAGAGCTGCTGCCTGTGGGAAGCCCAAGCAGGACCAGTTTCTGAAGGATGGCATCCTGTGGGAGGGACCCCACACTGGAGCAGTGGCAGAGAGGGACCATGAAGGAGCAGCAGAGACAAAGCACTAGGGACTGACCACAGCCCCCATTCCCCTATGCTGCTCAGGGGGAGAACACAGAAGAAGGCAAATGGGGGGAAAGTGCCTTTAGTTTGCTGTTAGTTTCTCACTGCTCTAGCTTGTTAGCAATAGGTAATAAATTATAGTAATCTACCTATGCTGAGTCTGTTTTGCCCATGATGATAATTATTGAGTGATCTCCCTGTCCCTATTTCAACCCTTGTATTTTCTCCCCCTTTCCCTTTTAGGAGGGGGAGTGAGAAAGCAGTTGTGCTGGAGCTCAGCTGCCCAGCTGGGTAAAACCACTACAACCTTTGATCAGGAAAGTCATCATTTTGCTACCTGTTGTTCATGTGATGGGGACGCTACATTCTCAATACAATTAAAGTCACCAGGATGGGGCACGAGGTTCTTTTGCTATGTTTGTACTGAACTGTTCTAGAAAACAATTCTCTTGCTTTACACCAAAAGAAGAAAAAATCCCCTCCAAAACGTCCACACCTAAAACAGTTAAATGGATTACTACTACAAATGCATATAGATTTTTCTTTTAAAGAATTACTTTTAAATAATATACTACCTGCCAGAATCAGAGCACAAAATCCACCATATTTCTTTTTCAAACTTATCACTCACCTAGTGTTGATTCACAAGAAGGCCAGCAGCATCCTGCTTTGTATCAGAAATAGCGTGGCCAGCAGGACTAGAGAAGTGATCGTCCCCCTGTACTTAGCTCTGGTGATGCTGCACCTCACAAACAGTGCTCAGTTTGGGGCCCATCACTACAAAAGAGACATCGAGGTGCAGGAGCATGTCCAAAGGAGGGCAACAAAGCTAGTAAGGGTCCGAAGAATAAGCATTATGAAGAACAGCTGAGGGAGCTATGGTTGTTTACCCTGGAGAAAAGGAGGCTCAGAAGAGACCTTAATGCACTCTACAATTAACTTAAAGGAGCCTATAGCAAGGTGGGGATTGGTTTCTTCTCCCAAGCAACAATGATAGGTCAAAGAGGAAATGGCCTCAAGTTGTGCCAGGGGAGGTTTAGGTTGGTTATTAGGAAAGATTTCTTCACTGAAAGGGTTGTGAAGCATTGGAACAGGCTGCACAGGGAAGTGGTTGAGTCACCATCCCTGGAGGTATTCAAAAAACATGTAGATGTAGAGCTTAGTGACATGGTTTAACGGTGGACTTGGCAGTACTAGATTAAAGGTTGGACTAGATGATCTTAGATGTCTTTTCCAACTTAAATGAGTCTACGATGCACAGGAAAAAATTAGGTGGCAGAAAGTGTTCATGTCAGTGTATCATCCATGTATGACTGCTTTAGTTAAAGGTTCTTCACGCAGACTGGAATTCAAGCTTCTGAAAACATGCACACTGTGAGTCTTTAGACAGCATGGGATGGTATTTTACAGGAGAATAGACTGCACTAAACTCTAAGGGGGGGTGGGGGTGGGGTAGGAATGACCAGTTGAATAGGTAAACAATGAAAAAGTGTCTTCAAGTCACTAGACAATGTTCATTATTCCAAACCTAGAACTGTAAGATCCAAGTTGTTATTCAATTTTCCCACACCAAGTTAGCAATACTTTTCAGGAAGTTGTGAAAAACAACTTCCTATTAAGACAATCAAAAACTGACCAGGAAAAAAATTATAGGAATTTATCAACAGCTTTTTTGTTAACTGACACTGATTATAAGAAATGTTAGCCATAAATATAATTAACAAAGTTAAAACAGTAAAACTAGAGGCTTAGATTAAAAAACATTATGAACCAGAACAGCTATAAGTAATTAGGTCAGATGAAGAATTGATGGTGACAAGAATGTGAAAAATGTGTCAGAAGTCTATTGTCCTCCACTAGTTCCTAGCTTATAAAACAAAAAAAAAAAACAAAAAAAAAAATAAAAAATAAAAAATAAAAATAAAAACACACAGAAAAGAGCAAAGAGGAGATTTTAGTATGTTAGTAATAAATTTTGGTAATGAATAACATAGGAAAGGCAGTATTTAATGGGAAAATGCTCTTCTAAACTGGGACTCTTTATTGACTAATGATGGAAGTCCAGTTCACTCAACCTAGAAAGTCAAGTTCTCTTTCAAAGTGTGCTCCCAAAGCAGATTACTGAAGCAAAATACAGAAAATTTTGCAAGGGCTATTGTTATCCTGAAACAAAAACATTTTTCATATGTCTGAAGCAAGTTAATAGATAAGCTACACTTAGAACATTTGCACACTAACACCATTTTCAACAGTTATCTAATATGCATCTCTTGCCACCCAATTTGCCAACAGCAGTACTCAAATTACTACATGCTAATGTATCACTGAACTGCAAAAGCTGTTCAAGAAAACAGAAAAAAAGCAGCAAGATTTTGCCACAAGACTGCTAGCTACCAGCTGATGCAGGAAAGCCATCTATAACAGATAATATCATCTTCTTACTTGCCAGGTAAGTATGACTAATTACTGACACACGAAGAAAAAAAAATGTTTCATTTACTTGCAAGTAAACTTGGCACAATTCTGCTGAAGTCTTCATGCTTCCTCCTTGTTTTCTGCACAGGAAGGAAAACCATGTGAAGAAAGTTCTGAAAAATCTTAAAGGCTTTCTGCTATGTTGTAAGTTGGATCAGTTATTCTGATTACAATTTCCAGAGTCAGCACAAGGAGAATGGCACTATAAAAATTAAGGCCAGCCATTCCAGGAGTAGCAGACTGCTGTATAAGCTCAGGGCTACTGACAAATGCACAAATTTCAATCTAATTAAGATACATCTTCCTGAAATTAGAAGATTGTGTCACCAACAACATTAAATTATAATCAACCTAGAAACGGAGGACAGAAGCAACACTCCGGAGTGTTCAAAGGGGCCCAAGGAGATATGAGACCTCCTTGTTCATTTTCTCTGGTCGTTTGAGAGAAAAAAAAAAAAAGCTAAATACAACTCTTTGCAAGACCGATCCTTTTCAAGTATCTTGTAGATACAAGATACTAGATACAAAGGTGACTGTATAAAAAGTAAACAATGATTTACATTGTGGGGTGGTTTTTTGTTGTTGTTGTTTATTTTGAGATAGGACTGAAAATGAGGGGAAAAAATGTATACACATGGCATTTATTTTACTCTTTACGGTTTCCTATCTGCATTTTTCACATAGGTACTATGTCTCAATCACTGTAATGCCCTGAAATACTTTTTCAAAGAATATGCAAATTTCTGAAAAGGCTGTTTGTTGATTTGTTTGTGTTGTTGTTTGTTATAAGAAATAAAGTAATTATGAGCATCAAAAATGTTTCTGGGCTGACTCCAGTTGCTTTCCTGGCATTTTTTCCCATGACATTCTACCAGGGGTTGTTCAAACAAGAAAAATGTAGTTCTGTGGTTTACTCATACCAAAAAAAAAAAAAAAAAAAAAAAAAAAGGGAGCTCTGGTACTTTTTTAGAACATATTACTAGCAGGGTTCAAGAGTACCCTCTCCTCTGTCATGTGACTCTGTCTGTTCATAAACATTGCTCTGACCAATGGGTGCAAATTTAGATACTTCTCAGAATGATTTGTTGCCTTCTCACAACAGTTGCAATCCCAGACTGGATTGGATCCAGTGGGAAAATGTTTAGACAAAGTACTGCACTAATCAACACTCCTGAGGTGTGTGCCTGTGGTATGCCTGTAACAGAAAGTTTACAAGAAGACATTAAAAAAAATACATCGTGCTATGACTGCATTTTGCAGAGTGAATGGTCTATTCACTGGAAGTAACGCTCCAAAGGGACTTCAGCAAGAACTGAGCATCATGCAAACATGCAGTCATGATCACGATCTCTAACACTAGCCATTTGGTTCAGCTCTGTTTAACCCAAATATCATGACAGTCCTGAAACAGAAAACAAAGAATAAGGAGGTACATGTGGACACTAGAACAGGAAGCTTTCACTTAACCTGCTTCTCAGAACATTCTTCCTCCTGACCCTTTAGATTTTGACTTTCAAGAGCCCTTAGGAAATACTTAGCTAAAAAGATTGTACTCCTCATTCAGTGCTCAAACAGGAGATGTAAGCATGTAGGGACTGGAAGTCAGAAAGAGCAAATACAGCATGAGATTGGAAGCATCTCTGCTGTGCTGCACTAGACAGAGCATCATGAGCAGGCTGAGGGAAGTGACTGTTGCCCAATATACAATGGTTTCTACAGCGAAGAAAAAAAGATGAAGAGACAAGCTGTTGTGGTCAAGACCACCACAAGGAAGTACCAAGAGTACAGGGTCACTATTACTAGGTAAAAGGGAACTCAGTGAGTGAATTGATTTGGATGCCAGGCATACCCATTCTGTCATCCAAATACTTTCATAACCACAAACATTTCCATCTGTGCTCACATTTCACTTCCAGATTGAGATTTGCTTTCTGTTCACTGCAGAGTTATGCTGGAACAGCTACTGTACAGCTACATCCCTTTTTCGCATTCTCAGGAATCACACAGCATATAGGCTGGGGAGAAGAGAATTTATTTCCATCCCAACTTAAAAATCTGTAGTGATACTAATAGGCTCCCTTGGTGTCTTCTCAGGTACATCAGAAAGACTTAGCTCTGATACCCAGCTTAGGCCACAAGTTGTTCCACTGTGAACAGACAGAAAACAAAATGGTAAAATGCTTTTACTGAAGTATGTCTGCCAACAAGAACCAATGAGACAGCAAATGCAGAACACAACTTCCTTAGCTACAATTCAGCTCCTTAGAGACTTTGCCTTCCTAATTTCCAGTACTTAAACCTAGCCTGCTGCATTTCTTCTCACCAACTAGTCTAGAACAACACTTCCAAACATTGTTTTTTTTTTCCTGCCCCCTTTTGGTTTTCTCTTTCTTATTGCCACAGAGTGGTTTGGAATCATCCTACATGCATAGATGACACTTCAGTGAACCTCTGTAACACTTCTCCCTCAGAACATTTCTACCCTCAAAGGCATTTTTGCCTTTGCCTTCAGTTTGCCCAAAGACTACTTTGCCAGTTGCATAGTGTTGAACCTTGGTGTACCTACCACAGGTGTTGTAGCCCCTTCATCAGTTTTATCAATTTTCAGTCTTCCTGTTCCAAATTGCTCTGAACAGCAAAGTTGCTATATGCACACATTCACATAACACAGAAATAATTATTTATGTCTGAAAGCTTGACACACACGTGGTTAGAAGTTCATTAAAAATATATTCTTATAGTCCCCTTGTGATAGTATGTTTATGAATATCCTTTCTGCCTCAGAAGACACCATTATTGAGCTTTTCCTCATACTCTGTTTACTGGAATGTTACCAAAAGCCCTTTAGAAACCATAAAACATGAGAAACTGAAATATGAAATAATCTGGAGAAACCTCCTTATCTGCCACTGACCACGGGTAATCCTAATTCAGTATTTTTGTTAAATTATTGTTAGATGCAGTGCTGTTATTTTCATTCCTATTTTTGCCATGAATGAACAAAATGTTCTTCATAAGCCAGAAGCTATTCAATAGTGAAAGATAAAAAGCCAGAGTATGTAGGAATGAGTAATTAGTTCTCAAAATGTATGTCCTTCATTTTATGTTTATTCTCAGTGTTTAAATTCACTTTGTTTCTAAATCAGAGGTCAAACTGAAACGTCTCATATTTATTTTCTCAGTGTGATAGAATAAGCAGAATGGCATGGCATTTCTCCATGATAAATCATGTTAACTTATGTTACAAACAATGGTGTAGACTTTATCTGAGGTGTATTTTGAAACAGTAACAGTATACAGCTGAGACCACTTTTCTCAAGAACTAGGAAGCTGATGATGATGGTGCCTTTGTACACAATCCAGCCCTAGAAAGAGGTGCTGAACTTAAAGATCCATGGGAACAATGGTTGATTTTATGGCTGTGGGAGAAGGAGTTAAAAGAAAACCAAGACAAAAAATAGAGGACATTTGAGCAAATAGCAGCGAAACCAATAATCTTGTTAAGCTTGCCAAAAACAATTTATTCCCCTTTTAGACCCTAAAAAGGATTTCGGTATTACTATTAAAGTATCTAAGCCTCTGTTTAGCCTCTTCCTTTTGCATAAATTTAAGAGAGGAAGTTATGCTCTTTCACAAGAAAAGAATGAACAAGGAATCAAATAAACATTTCAGCATCTTGTATTGGACCACACTATCCAAACTGCCAGCTCTAAAATGAGCCATACTGGAGGAGAAAAAATGCCCTCAGCATACTGTGCCAGCTCTGACCACACAGAGAATGTCTCTGTATAGCCAACAATATTCTCACTGTCAAAGAGTACAAGTGAACGTGAGAGGATTTTTACACCAAGGTCTTGAGGCTGGTTAGTATGACTTGGCAATATCCTTATGGGCTATTTTTATACCCCTAGATAAGTAACATGTAAAAACTGTAAAAGCTCAATGGCTACTTAAAAGAATTAACTCAGGCAGTTAGTTCCACTAATACATCTCACTTATTCTACATTGGATGAAAGGACCATGAATATAAATCAACTTCCAGAGCATTACATATTTTTTCTCCTTTTTCAAAGAAACGTACATTTTTAATATACTCACCACCTTAAAGGTGTTTTTTTCTTCATTACACTCTTGAAAACAAATATCCACTCATGATAATACCAAGAGGTGGTTTTATTCATCCACTCAAACATATTCCAGCACAACTGAGGACCCCATTTTATATAAACTGGGCACCATGAGATGCAAATGCACCATGTCTACACATTTGATGTACTCAAAAACAATATATTTTCCTGAGAAAAATGCAATTGCTTGAAGTTACGTAATATCCATAGCAGAAAGAAAATAGAAATATAATTCTGATTTAACTGACAGAAGAATCCTCTGTGATACTTCCATGCTGCCCATAGTGCCAATGCAACTTAAGTTTTGGGTTTGTTACTAGAATGTTTAGACCATTAAAAAGAACAACACTGTTGTACTCAGAACAAAGGATTCACTAGTCCCGTTTCCAACTCTGACCAAAACCAGATACTTACAAAAGGAAAAAAGCTAGTATACATTCTTGTTTAATAGCTGGTAAAGCTCTGGATACAATTTAAGCCCGAAACAAAAGAACACAGTAAAACACCTATGGGTCTCAGATCTATGAGATCTGAAGAACCTAATCAACAGCATGTATTTTGTCACTCAATAAAGAAATAATTCTTATGTTTTTACAGAAAAGGGGGGGGGGGGGGGGGAGGGGGGAGAAGGGGCAGAAAAAATTACCATCAAATCTCAAAATCTATGAAAAATGAAGAATATAGCAGGAAACAATATTCTAACCAACAACTGAAATATTAAATTATGCTAATCAAGACATCTTTGAGGTCACCAAGAGTCAACTGCAATTTACCATTTATTAAGTTATGGGCATAATCCCACAATAACAGATTTGATTAGCCTCTGGAACACATAGATCAAAGATATTCAGACAAATCTTTGTCTTCTGGAACAGGCTTAGAATGAAAGCAATTAGAATACAATATTATTCATTGCATGACCAAAACCACCATGTTTTCATAACTGAACTGAAGCTTGAGGATATATTCCCAAATTCATCTTTGGGAAGACAAACTCACCTCAACACTGGAAAGAGGTCATTAGGGATTACAAAGAAGAACCCAGCAATGTACATTCACTTCCATAACACATACCTACCATAACAGGAAGTAAAATGCTGCAGAAAGTAATCAACCACAAGACACAGACATTTCACCTCTCATGATGTTTCCTGTCATGGCATGTATCATTACAATCATCCATTATTATATATGTTATATATCATAATTAGCATGTATCACAGGTCTTACATCCTGCCATATCTTTGATATATATGCTGTTAACCACCTTAAACCAGATCAGTCAGTATGTTAAGAATGATAACATAATATGTTATCAACAAATGATAGTGTTTGATGGGGCAACTTTTTGCTATTTTAAATGGTGAATGCCAGCATTCACCTTGCTGGCAGCACAGACCATGGGGCATGCTGTTATGATACAAAGAATGGCAGAACACTAGTTTATATAAAACTCTGAATCCTGGATACAGAGGCAGCAAAGGTACTTGCTATTGTCCATGACTGTGGCATGTAGTCCAAAAAAGTACCAATATTCATCATTTTATTTTTCTTACGTCTGACATTTGGTTCTACTTATGCTATATATTCTTTTCACTCCCCTTTCACAATCCCCTTTGGGGATTGGACTAGATGATCTTTCAAGGTCCCTTCCAACCCCTAACATTCTGTGATTCTGTGTGATTCTTTCCCTGTGCTGTAACATTTAAACATCTTCAATTCACATATATGATTAAAGTTTGTGTTTCAAAAAACATACATGTTCTTGGCCTCTGAAAATCACCAAAAAACACTTTACTCCCACAGCGCAGACCCAGAGTGTCTGAAGTATATTTGCATGTTGTATTAATAGAATTCTGAAAATTGCTCTACAAAATTCCTAAAAGAGAATCAGCCAAAGTTAGACTTGGCATCTGCACAAGTCTCAGCTATTTTTTGGAATACTTTGACGACACTCATGTTATTGTCTCTCAGTTCATTTTTCTGCTCATATATTCCCCAAAGAAGGAAAGAATGGTATTCCCGTTCTCTGAATAAGGACACATCTTGTTCGTTAGAGTGATTTCTTTTTTTTTTCCTTCTCTTTCTTGAGCTGTTGGATCTCCTAACTCTTGCTCTTCCATACAAGAGCACAGAAGTCATTCTACTGCTTCAAAGTAAAAGAAATCACAACAAAATTTTACCAGTAGAGAAGACACTTGTTTTCGATTCTTGTTTTTCTCAGATAAGGATACAGTAAACAAAGCCTTTAGAGATCACAGAAAGCCTGTTAATTAACTATATCGAAATCAGTAACACATACACACACAAAATAAAAAAAATAATAATAATAAAAAAAAATTAAAGCTGTTCAATGCTGACATGAGCAACATTGCAATGCATTCCCTCCAACTGCACAAGGCTATTTTGTTTCATGTGTACACCTCCAGACAAAATAAAGGAATAAAGGTGCAGTATGAACAGGGTTATTCTCCTATAAAGCTGTTCGTGAAGGAACTCTGCAGTCAATTGAGAACATTTTCATCTTCTTTCTTCCATTTGATCTTCTCTGCAACATACTTTTTGTATTACTCCTCACATTTTCCTTCCATCTGGTTTCAGAATTTGATTAGAAACTTGGAAGTTCAACTTGAACAGTTCAATGCAAAGAACTAAGCTGCTTTCAGACATTTTTTTCTCCGTGGAGGATCTTAAATTCAGTTGCAAGGTTCTTTTTACTGTATCTCTACCTAAACTGGAAGCTAAAGTCTTAGTAAACACTTTGCAACTCTTGTAAAGAGCAAAGATCCCTAACCCCTGCAAATATAGGAGGGCCCTGTTATGCTGAAAGAAACAAACCCTACAAAATAGAGGATACTGTTTTAAAAACATTTGCTATACAAGGTGTCATTATATGAAAGCTGCTTCTTGAGCAGGATACAATACACACTTAAACGATGATCAACAGTTTCACCAAAGAACACCTTTCATGGAATCATAGAAACACAAGGCTGGAAAGGATCTACAAAATCATCTAGTCCAACCATAAAACTTGGAGGTTCCACCGAGATATAGCAGAGCTCAATCTAGAATTCAGGGGCATCACTAAAAAATAAATAAATAAATAAACAACAACACCAAGTTACTGCTCAGAAAAAAAGAACTCAAAATGTTCAGTAACAAGCACAGTTCAGATGGGTTATCTATGTCCTTCCCTGTACATGATCAAGAGAAGCAGGCAGTCATCAGTTGTGTAGTCAGGTCAGGAAAGGATGATAGATGTTCACAATTTCAGCACTAAAAAACATCTTTACCTTAAAAGCATTAAAACACCATATTGAGTCAGACAAAAGACTGATCTGTATCTACTGAAATGTTTGCAACAAGGCACATCTGTAAAGTATACAGAAGACAGGCACATAAACACTCAACATAAATGTGAGTAGAAAGATAAACTGGTGGTGATCTGGGAACAGTGACTCTCCCACAACATCTCAAATTCCATGGCAATAGCCAGAAATGCTTAATTCTCAAGGACCTGTGAAAGTTAAAAAGAAAACCAGATATGAACCAACATCAGCAGCAAGAGAAATCCTGTGATTTCAAACATCATTCAAACACCACCACAAGCAAAGTCATGTTCTCAAAGGATTTCTGAATTTGATACATACGTTGGATATATAAAGGAAATGTTATGGAGTTATCTTGTATTTGCAATTCAGAAGAGGAATAAGAGAGATTAAACTGGGTCTGGACTGTTCCTGAGTAGACCCCATCTTTCCTGAGGAGCAGAAAAGGCTATATGAGTATTAATGATCATGCTCATCTTACAAACTGTGATCTGTCCATAACAAGCGGTACATATGCCTCCTTCCCTACAAGATTTTCTGCTCAAATTGCAGTTTCTCCCTGATTCTTCAATACATATTTTACCCAGACATTTATTTCCAATCCTGAGTGTGTGATGATGCTATGATGCTTATTCCAAAATAAATAAATAAATAAATAAATAAATAAATAAATAAATAAATAAATAGTTCCCTCATGTCATTTTAAAGTTACAACTATTCTTTTAGAAGTTTCCCCTCATCTGCCAGCAATTCTACTTCTGTCTTCCACTATCCTGGCAGCTTTTTGCACCTTGATGTCATCAATACATTTATTACAGAGACTCCATGACATTACCCACCTGTCAAAGAAAACACTGGCTAACACAAGATTTATTGCCATTTAATTTACTTCATTTGATTCTTCCCTGTATGCAGTAAGAGGTACTAATAACTGATGCAGCTTATTTTACTGAAAAAAAAAAAAAAAAAAAAAAAAAAAAAGAATCAAGGAAAAAGACCTTCTAATAACTTATCATGGATCTTTGTTTAGATTTACCTTGTTTTCCTCAGCTACACAGCTTAGGGAAGCAGTACCATACATAAGAGACAAAGAAAACTCCCACTAGAGAGGTAAACACTATTATATCCTAAAAGGTAAGTTCTCTTTCCCATGCAGATGGCATGAGTTGTCCAGTAATATAATAAATCAACACAATATAATAATACAGTAACAGTGAATATTAACTAGTACTTGATATGTTGAGATGAGTTAATGAAAATATCTGACTCCTGTGGCTGGGTATTCTGTAGGTTGTACATTTGAGGAACGTGATTACATAGCTCTGATATCTGCTTCCTAACTGACCAGTAGCTAAACACCACACAGCCATTCGCTCATCCTCCCCCCTCCCTCTCTGGGATGGGGGAGAGAAATGGGAAAGTGAAGCCTGTGAGTTGAGATAAAGACAGTTTATTAAGACAGGAAAATAATAATAACAGTAATAATAATAACAATAATGATGATAATACTACTACTAATAATAATGTGTATGAAACAAGTGATGCACAATGCAATTGCTCACCACCCACTGACTGATGCCCAGCCTAACCCCAAGCAGTCTGGCCCCCCCACCCTGGCTAGCCACCCCTATATATTGTTCAGCATGACCCCAGATGGTATGGAATACCCCTGTGGCTAGTTTGGGTCAGCTGTCCTGGGTCTGTCTCCTCCCAGCTCCTGCTGTACCCCCAGCCTGCCCTTTGGCAGGACAGAGTGAGAAGCTGAAACGTCCTTGGCTTGGTGTAAGCACTGCTCTGCAACAATTAAAACATCAGCATCTTATCAGCACTCTTCTCATCCTAAGCCAAAACATAGCATTCTGCCAGCTACTAGGAAGAAAATTAACTCTGTCCTAACTGAAACCAGGACAACCACAAATGAATAGGACAATCATATTCAATTATAAATTCTAGAAATTAATCAGTGTGATACAAGTGTGCCAAGAGTTGATCACAGTCTTCTGGAACAAGAAATTTTATACCTGGTTATATACAATTAGAGAGCAAAACAGTCAAGGAAAGATATATAGGGAAACATCTTGTGAAATTACAGTAATTATTGTTCTGTCTCGTGGCATTTGTGGGACTACATTAATTATTTCAGGTTGGTAAAAATATTTTGCTGGTTTTAAAAAAAGAAACAAGAAGGCAATAAAAGTAAATCCTTCCTCTTTGTTTATCCAATTATCTGTCTAAAATGTTACTAAACCTTATTCCGATTTACAAGTCCAATTCACTTTGAGTCTTTTTTTTTTTTTTAACCACTGCTTTGAATGAAGTACAGGGATTTTTATCTCAGAGCAATCAAACTGCAGCAGCACTGGCCTACCTGTGGCCTTGGGGTAACTCCTGGCACCCAAAAGGTTAAGCATGCAGCCAGACAGGTTCTCCTGCATATAGCTCCGTAGCCATTTATGGGGTTACTACAATGTGACATTTTTTATTACCCATATGCTCTAAGTTCTGATTTCAACTGAACAGCAAAAAAAAAAAAAACCTGCAAGAGAGAAGCTTTCCAAAAGCTAATAAAAACATGGAGGATTCAGGTGATCAGGGTTTCTACTGGTGTACTCTATTGACAGCGGTATGTATTAGATACATAAATTAGATCAAAATGCCTGTAGTAAAGAGTAGATATATGCCCCTGTCCACTATATTCCACTAATTTCTGAAGAACAACGAATATTTGAGGAATGAGAGAAATGGAAGCTTAAATCCTTACCCAGATAAATTTATATATGCTTTCCAAACTTGGCAGAAGATAGATATCTATTTACTTTTTACCCAAACCTCTGAAATTCTGTAATGAGTTACAAAGCATGGGGTCTACTGGATGGCCTATACTATCTTTTTAGTCTTCAAATTTATTTTTTATAAAATTATTTTTTAATTCATTTATTACAAAATAAACCTTAAAGGGGTTCCTTAGAGGTTGGTATTGGGACTGTGCTATTTAACATTTTTGTTGGTAACCTAGGCAGTGGGATCAAGTGCACCCTCAGCAAGTTTGCCATTGACAAAAAGCTGTGCGGTACAGCTGACACACCGATGGGAAGGGATGCCATCCAGAACAGCCTTGACAGGCCTGAGATGTGGGCCTGTGCAAACCTCATGAGTTTCAAAAAGGCCAAGTGCAAGGTCCTGCATCTGGGTGCACAACAGTCTAGGCAGAGAATGGATTGAGCATCCGTGAGAAGAACCTGGGGGTATTGGCTGATAAGAAGCTCAACATGAGCAAGCAAAGTGCACTTGCAGCTCAGAAAGCCAGCTGTAGCCTGGGCTGCATCAAAAGAAGCATGGCTAGCAGGGTGAGGGAGGTGATTCTCCCTCTCTACTTCACTCTTGTGAGACCCCACCTGGAATACCCCAGTACAAGAAGGATATGGACCTGTTGGAGCAAGTCCAGAGGAGACCCAAAAGGATGATCAGAGGGTTGGAGCACCTCTCCTATGAAGACAGGCTGAGGGAGCTGGGGTTGTTCAGTGTGGAGAAAAGAAGGCTCCATGGAGACCTTGTTCAGCCTTCCAATACCTAAAGGGGGCCTACAGGAAAGCTGGGGAGGGAGCCTGTCAGGGGGTATAGTGATAGAACAAGGGGTAACGGCTTTAAACTGAAAGAGGGTAGGTTTAGATTGATAGTAGGAAGAAATTATTTACTATGAGGGTGGTGAGGCAACAGAGCAGGTTGCCCAGAGAAGCTGTGGATGCTCCATCCTGGGAAGTGTTTGAGGACAGGTTGGATGGGGCTTTGAGCAAAAAGTGGTGGGTGTCCCTGCCCATGGCCGGGGGTTGTGGAACTAGGTGATTTTTATGTCCCTTCCAAACCAAAGCATTTTATGTTCATTACAGACACTTTATAGAAATGCTGTTAAAAACTATTTGTTCCATTTCTACAATAGCAATAGTTTTAAGGGCATCATACTATACAGGGAAAGGACAGAACTGGAGCAAGAGCAATACTACAGGAGCAGACTCCATAGGTCAGCTCAACCTTTTATAATTCTTTTTTTTTTTTTAACTTTTTTTTTTTTTTTTAAGTACTTAAAAGATGTTTAGATGTAGAGCTTAGTGATATGGTTTAGTGGAGGACTTGTTAGTGTTAGGTTATAGGTCAGACAAAGTGATCTTGGAGGTCTGTTCCACACTAAATGATTCTGTGATTTTGTGAACTCTTTGGACAACTGGTTCTAATTCAGACTAGATTTCATTTTGAACTCCTAAAATACTCCATATTTCTGTGATTTATCCATGTACAAGCACAAAATACTATTGCAATCTATCAGCAATCTTTATTTTTTTTCCTAATTGCTTATATTACCAACAAAAAAAATTTACACCTGGAAATTTATACCAACTTGCCCACAGTAGGCAATGGGAAAAGATCAAAAACTACTCTCCCAACATGATACTTATAAATCCCACTAATTCTAGTGCTCGGTTCTGTCCACTGTTGCTCCTGTGTAAGCATCCTGCTATTCTGACCTCTAATTACTTTAGAAGAAACAGCTCAAGTGCCCTCTAGTGTGACTTCAGAATATCTAGTCTGTGCTTTTCTCACTTTTTGTGGGACTAAATAAGAGGTTTTGCATTTGACTTGAAACATTTTTTCCACAGGTCTGTATAATTTTATGACATAAGCTACTCTGAGCAACTGCTTTGACTGAAAAACTGATGGTCATTGTGATTTTTATTTTTTTTTTTTGTAAAGTTGCTGAACAATAGCTATCACTAGTTCCACAGGCAATTACCTGTTTTATTCCCAAAATGCAAAATAGCAACATTTACTATATGCTCTGAATTTTTCTTGACCATTCCATCTGTTTATGAAGTAATGCTGTTGCTGGAATTATTTTCTTAAAATAGATGGCTTTAGAGCATTACCATTCTGGAAAAAAAGGTATAGTCATTCTACTTCCTTTTTCAGTTTCTTTTCCTTCCAAACTTTTAATATACATATACCAAAGTAAATTTTATTTTTTAATTAAAATTTTCTTAAATGGTAAAGTAAATCTTACTTTTCTATTCAAATTACTTCCCTACCTGAGTTAATTTCGCTTTTAGAGCTATTCAGTCTGAATAATGAGCATGCTTAGATCACCTCATAATATATGTTTCTGGAAGCTTTCCTGGTGCAGGTGCACAGCCCTTCTGAAACAGGCTTCTTATTAAGCTAATACACTTATTTAGTAGTGTGACCATGAAAAGATGATAAACTCAGGCACCAAATGGATTCATTTTTTCCAGACTAAAGGTTGAAATGGGAAGAGTACAGGCTGTGGACTAATATTGTTTCAGACATCTTGCAGTGTTGTGAAAATTCTCAGAACTGACTTGAAAGAAACGCCAGATATACAAACATACATTCTAGTCATACCAATGGCCCATCAACTTTTTTAGTATCTGACAGTAAATGCTTAAAGAAACAGCATAAGAATGCCAATAATAGGACAGGGGGAGTACTTCGCTAGTACTAGCTTTTTGGAAGTCAGTGATGTTTGTTTTAAAAAGTGAACAGGAAAAAAAAAAAAAAAAAAAAAAAATGAGAATAGTGGAAATAAAGGACAGCCTGACCTATCCAGCTGTTGAATGATTTCAAAAGAAAAATCCTGTCATTTGGCTCATCTTTACACATACAAATTTAAATGCTAGAACTGCATCTCAAATTCTGCCCTCCAGTTCAAAAGACAATGATATTCAAATAGCTTTTTCTCAATTTTTGCTAACTTCATTATCCTATTCCACTCTTAATGGCCTTTCTATCACTTCTAAGACCTGGGAAAATGTTGAAATCTATTTAGAAGTATGGCAACTTTCCAATCAGAAGTAGCAGCTGCAGCTAGGATCAGCAGCTCTCTCTGACAGAATTTTTGTCTTGTTGTAAACATACAGTATCACAGGATAATTGCATCAATATATTTCCTATAATTCCTCTGTTTCATGTCTTAATTCCTTATCCTCTTGTACTTTCCCCTGAAGTCCTGCATAAACTCCACTTTCACATTGTATGTGTGTCCATGTGCTAATATGTCCTCTGCAGCAATATTTTCCCCTCACATCATTACCTATCTCTATGCACACATTTTTGCTCATGCTATAGCCCCTTCAAGCTCAGAAGTAAGTGAATCTCCTTAGCACAAGAATTTTAACTAACATTAAAGGTCATCTAGTGACTAAGTCTGAAGAAAACTATTTAGACATCATGACTCTGCAAAATATGTGTTCTGATAACTAGAGGCCTTTTGAGGAAGAGCCCAGCTATCCCACAGCTGTTGATGGGAGAAATCCATTACTGCTGAATAACTTAAAAGCTTTCATAAAAACATGCTGTTGTTTTTTTTTTTGTTGTTGTTGTTTTTCCCTCTTTCAAAACATTTCTTTCATCAAAATTAACTTTTTTAAAAATTATGAGCAAACCAGGTACCAGACTAAAGTTCCCCTGTTAGTTTCTAGCTTCATACCCAAGGAGTCCCCAACATACCTTGCTTATCATTTTTGTAACTATTCAAATCTATTTTTTTCTTGTCTCCAGTGGTAAGCCCTTGCATCAGTTTGTTTGCATGACTGTTGTTCATAATGGCTTTCTCTAGTATCTTCTCATTCTCATGACTAAAATTGGCATGAGTTGTGAAATTTTCAAGCCAGAGCAGAAGAGCTGTTCTCACAAAGGCATGTGAAGGGAAAAGCAAATCAGACACTATCATGTTTGGAATAAAGACCCTTAAGAAATAGGACCAACACAGTAAAGTATGTCCCAGTATGTCCATGATTTTCCTTTTCCAGCCTATAAACATCTTAATTTAACAGTCCCTGATGAGTGTTCCTTACAGGGCTTATAAGAATTGTGGATGGGGAGGAGGGCTATAAAACCCAATAAAGTATCGTATATTTAGGCATCTTATGTGTAGAAACCATTGAAGTCAACATGCAGCCAAGCAGAGAAATCTACTCTATGAGCGAGGAGAAGGATTCTGCTCTTGCCTGTCCTTCACACGGCTAACTATAGTCAAGCTACTGGAAGTGGAGCCATTACCATTATCCAGCCTGTAGAACAGAGAAATCTCTACAAAAACAAAGTCATTTACCATCATCCTGATGGACTGAAGATTCCTTATAAAAGAAAACAAAACTTCTCTTAGATAACTCTATGTCCAAACATTTTTCTGATACAACATAGGTAGAGCTTTTCTCTGCCAAGAGAAAAATCACATTTCTGTAATGAGGGTACAGCATGCAGCTTGGTGGTCCCCCAGATATGACAATAACAAAATGCTACTAATGTTGCAGCTTTTTAACTCCAAAATATTGTCTATGTGATTTAGAGGTTAATAAAGAATGAAAGCTGTCAAGCACCGTTGAAATATTTATATACACATATATAAAGGCTTACTAGACTTTTTCAGTTCCTTTTATTTCTTCTGTTTAATAATTTTACATTAAGACAAGAAACAATTCATGTTCAGATATCCATCTGCCCTGGGTTTTATTGAGCTTTTCTCAGTGATACTGAGCACCTTCTACAGTTCATACATTACCTTGTGCTGCTGTAATTATCCAGTGAAATCAAAATAAATGTCTATACCTCCATCAATTGCTACCTCAAAGTAGTTCTGTGGATGCAGACACTTCTCTCTAAGGATTTCTGATGCTTACTGGGCAACCTCATCCACCACTATAATGAGGTGCAAGCCCTACAAGTGTTACTCAATCCCTGCTGCTTATGGTCTTCGTCTTCCATTGCTAGAATAATTATGCCAGTTGGAAGTAAGTCTGAACTGAAGCCAGAGTCTGTTGGTGGGAGTATGTGAGACAATACATTGCTTGTTCACTCCCCAGGAGCTGATACAACTTACAGAACTCACTGGTGGAAATTTTATTTCTCATCATGTTACAAATCACCACTGTCCTTTGTGTCAATAAAGTGAAATGCAGAAAACATGTGGCCAATTCCGCCAGTCAGTTCTACTGTTTCACATTCCAGTCATGACACATTTTTGAAGTACCACAGAAATGTGTAGTTTCAAACCTGTCTAGTAAGCATCCTTGATCCTGAGGCACACACTTTCCATTCCCTTTGGACCAGTTTCACTTTCCTATTGGGCTCAAACAATTTTCAAATCAAGACAGCAGCAACAGCACATCCCATCCTGTGGCACAGCTTGTGAGCTGGGGCCTTCGGGACCTCTGTGCTCATTGCATGAAATTACAAGGGCCCCCAAGAAATTGCCCCAGGCATATTCCTGGAGTGGCTGGAAATGCGTGCAGTACCTTACATTACCACAGATTTCTTCTCCTGAGACAGTAAAGGAACCCTGTTGTCATCCAGGCAACAAGCAGAACTGTGCACCCTCCTCTAGATAATGGCATGCAGCACAGAGATTAGTAAAGCTTTTTATAGGCTTTCTCTAATAGACATTCCCAGGCCATCATGAAATAAGTCACTCATCTTTTGTATTAGACTTTAATTCCCTAAAGATTGGAACAGATTTACATCAGAATAAACCTCAAGGCTGAGCTAGGAAAAGTTCTCATGAACTCACAATTGTGGGAACACTCCAGTAGCCCAGTCTCTCCAGAACATCTCCTATTTCATGGGCCTCACTGACTGTGATACATGCCTTATAGATTTGAGAAACCATCCTGAGCCCAGAATAAGTGAACAAATAAAAGCTGAAAGCTCTGGAAAAACAGCCTTTTCATGGGTCACTGGGCATTAAGACAAAGAAGCACTGGCAGTACCTGAACGTATTCAGTCTGCAAGAATGAGAATTGTAATTTCAGTCCTTCACACTGAGAAGGCTATAAACATCAGGGAAAAGTATATACAAGTGCGCATTTACTTCTTGGTATATGCAGTCCAGGAAGAATTGGGAAAGTCTGTAAAAGATAAGACTGTGTTGTATCCTGTGCTATCCTTTCCTACTATATTTTTATTTGTACTTTTATCACATTCTACACTGTGGCTAATGGAACATATCCGAAGAATAAAATTATTTTTTATCCTTGATGTTTGGGCCATATTCTTTGCAATTCCAAAGTATTAGCTGATTTGGATACTATGAGAATGTATTTTAGGACACTATATTACAGCAATGTTATTACCATAATAACGCGGTGTACAGGTGAGGTTTGTTTTTTTTTTTCTCCTAGCAATGCATACAGTAAGGTCACTTATTTCTACATATTTTTAGTTTCAAAGTGAAAAGCAGCACACTTCTTGCTTATGGAGTGATAGGGTTCAGGCTGAACAGGGCATTCTTATTAGCGGTGGAAGGAACCTTAGGCACAATTATTTTTTCAACATGCCACATAGAAGTAAGGATAACAGGAAAACAAAAGAACAAAATAAAAATAATAATAATAATAATAATTAGAAAAAAAAAAAATATGTTCAGATTGTCCACTTCCAAGTCAGTGAAAAATATTTACTGCTTCAACAAAAAGACAACACAGAGGGAGACACTAAGGGTCATGTATGAAAGAGCAAATGGGCAGTAACAAAATACATTGAACTTCAGGGAGAGCATCTCACTTCTAGCTGACTCAGTAAACTAGATTATCTCAAAATTATCTCAGACATCACACATAGCAGAAAAATTCTTTCTAAATAAATCTTGAGCAATAATTTCGATAAGCTGTTTTTTCTTAGTATTTTTCAATTTGGCGTATAATGTTATTACCCTTTAATCCAGGTTTCCTGGGAAACAAAGCATCTTCTTATTCTTCTAATCCTTCAAAGGAAATTAAGCCAAATTAAAACATTTTGTGGCTGTTCATTAGATTTTATTATAGCTGTTTCACAGACCTATCAGTGTTAACTGCCTACAACATACTAGCATTTAATGGGTAGCAAAACCAACTAAACTTGTTTTTTTAACAGTCACTTCTTGTCCAGGGGCAACATTAATCAGAGACATTTCATTTCTGGGCAGTGCTTTGCTTCATCCCAAGACAAGGAAACACTCTGCTTTCAAGAACTGGATGTTTCTATGGCAAAAGTGATAGCAAGCAGCCCCCAAGCCAGCTCCAGCCTCTACTAAATATCTGTTTGTCTACTTTGACTTTCTGGAGGGGAGCACATTCTTTGAGTTACAGATGACAGCAGGGAATTCAGCTATAATACAGAACCTTGTGTCTGTTTTTCTGCTTATTCAGAAAGAATAGAAAACAAAAATTGTATAGTCTTCGATCCTCATTCCCATTTTTGCTATTAAGGGGAAAAATAATGCTACAAATAACATCTAGATGACACTTGCTGTAGAAATGATGTAGTTTACAGGATTCTGTGATTTTAAAAACTTAGCGTTTTTGTCTGAAAAGCAGCTCTTTGAGGTAGGCCAGGCTTTGAGTCACATGGAATTTTGGACACTCATAAGTAGAGAAAACTGGCACAGTACAGTTTTCAGAGAATCTAGCCATAGTTCTCAACAGTTTCATACAAACTTTGCAGATTGGCGTGTCATGGAACTCCCAGTGCAAAGCAAGTAAAATATTAAAAATAATAAATTAAAAAGTATGGAAGGAAAGAAAGGAGCAAGCTATTTGCTCAGTTGGAGATGTACCATGCCTTCTGACCTCCTTTGTACCCCAGCGAGCAATGCTTGAGCCTCATTGTGAGACAGATGCTGCGTTGCCAGGCCTAGCATTCCAGCAATTACTCAGTGGAAATGGAAACAGCAACACAGATGCCAATGGCATGATGCAAGTTTCAGTGTCACTGTCAGAATGGGAGTCCAGTATAATTCCTTGGCTGTTTGCTCGCAGTTAAAAGTCAGCTTTAGTTCCACTTATATCACACATTTAAGCAATGAAAGAAAAATAAAATTTAAGGGAACTCCTCCTCATTCCTTGGCATATGCATATCTGAAGGGCTATTTTGGACCTTGCATGGAGACTTTGAACCTAGCATACACAGAAAGCTCAAAAAGAGGAAATCTGAACAATTGTGTGCACAGCTAAGATGCAAGAGCGTGAAAGTTTTTCTGTTCGTAAATCATAAAGTTGGAGTAATTACAGACACATGCTTGTAAAACACAGGAATGATTTCAACACCAGAAAGAAAGAAAAAGAAAAAAAAAAAAAAAGAAAAAAAAAAAGGGAAAAAAGGAAAAAAAAACAGTAGTGTGACATCTTAATCTCTCAAAGGTTTATAGCTTAGCAAATAACACTTTCAACGACAACAAAAAACAGACTAAGAGTAGATCAGACCTGAATTTTCTTCTTCTTCCAGGTCTGGAGGCAAACATTTAAACTGTTTTAATTCTAAAGTCAGTTTAGAAATGATCTTTATGAGATTACAATCTCACACTTTCTTTTAATAAATTAAATTAAACAGCACTTGCTAAAGCAAGAATGGTTTCTTATCCATCTCTCATTGCAAATAAAAGTAAAAATACATGTTTAGTAGTATTTAAATATCTAGTGCTACAGTTGGATAACATTTCTTTCAAAAGTTTCCCAGCATACTCTGCAATGAGAAAACAACCAGAAAGAAATAGTCTTTGTCCTGGGATCTACATAATTTCAAATCTAACTGCAAACAAATTTCCAGGTTAGAAAGTTGTTGCAAATATCCATTTGCTTGTTTCATCCAAGAAATACTATGTAAAAACCTATAAGGCAGAAGACACTTCATAATAGAGGATTCTTTAATATATAAAGCAAAAGCTGAGTGAAATACAATGCATGGTTCAAGATGGAAACAAAATGTCAGTCTCCACACCAAACATAACTGAGTAGTGCAACTCATGGAATAACATTGTGGATTGTGTACTGATTAAATATTTACTTCACAGTTTGATAATCCTATTCACAAAAAATATCATGAGTCAGTCCTTACCTAAAATTATGTTGATTTGTTCCATAATAACCCATGAAATGAAAATATTAATCACCTTTGCAGTTTTTCTTGAATATCGCTTCATGGACAGAAATCTTAGAAGCCACAAATTTGATAATAATAAAGGTTGCATAGTCGCTGATTATCAGAAGGAAAAAAAAAAAAAAAAAAACAGAGAAAATGAAGTGGAATGACAGATATTGTTAATTTTAGAGCAAGAAATACATTGGATTTGAGATAGAAACCTACATACCTGAAGTGAGGCAGCTTTCCCAGTCGTTGTTACAGTATTAATACTTATTGCAGGTACACCAGGACGGCAGTATTGCACATCAGATACCCTTTTATTCTCCCTTTTGGCAGGTCTGCTAACTTCTCCTGCCCTCGCTTTTATTCTTTCCTTTGCAAAGCGCTGAGGATCCTGTGACAAAGAGCTGGTGCTGCTGCCTGACATTGATTTTGCTGCCCGATCGGCTGTTTCGAACCAACAGGCAACAGCCAGAAGAGGGTGCTGTCGCATTGTGAAATTAAAGGGCAGCACAGACGTGCAAATCTGACCGACATCATCAAGTCATCTAAAATGACAGCTGCGTGAGGATGGAATAAGGAGAGGTAGGTGGACCTAGTGAGTCCTGAATAATGATTTCTGTTTTGTTATTAGCATCAGTTCTGAAGAAAAAGCTGCAAAGAGACTGTTGGTTTCTGTCCCACATTTTGTCCAAGCCAAAAAAGCTAGATAACAAGAGAATACGTTCTTTGCACTGCAAATGACTTTTCTTCCAGAAGCAATGAAATGTTAAAATAAATGTATCTGCAACAATAAATGACGATAAAAACCCAGCCGCATAGAATAAATATCAAATTGAAGTCACTACTCAGGGCATCATTGAAACTGCTGGCATAAGCATATTCATCATCATGAGAAGATATATTTATCATCAGTTCAACTGGATGGATGGATCTTTCAGTGGATTTCATTCACTGCAAGATTTATGCAGCATGGAGATCTACTATTTATGAAGGCTGAATGCCCTGCTCCTAAACCATTCGGGAGAGCAAGCATGAAAATTAGTTGAGAAATTTTTCAAAAGCTATCTATTTTGCCCTCATGAGACAATGCAAAATTGTTCCTCCTTTTAGATTTTTTTGTTGCTTCAAATATCAGGGGATAATGAATCGCCATCAAGTTATTTTGTCTCTTCAAATGGACTCCTGATTTCGGTAACTTAGGAGGAATATAATGGACCTGGTAAGTCAGTACCATTTAGCACAGCATCACTCCAAATAAAAGAAGGAAAATGGCAGAAGTTTGCTTAAAGTAGGTTGAATATTTCTTTAAAAACAACAAAAAAGTATATTTCATTGCTAATGGAACAAGAGATTCCTAATGAAACTTAGCAGTTGCAATGAAAATGAACTATTTGGGATGGTTTTCCAAAAAACCTGGCAGTCTTTAAAGCAACCAAATATAAACAGCAAAGTGAGGGAAAACAGAAACCATCTTCAACATCTTCCAGTATTACTGAACCGCTAGATGAGTGCAATTGCATTCACAATAACAAAACCTAAGCATCTGTGCAAAAAGGCTTAGGAAGTTTCCATACACATCTTGAGCAAAACTAATTCCAAAACACAAAACTGGATAGGTAAAACTCCGGTTACACAGCACAGGAAACGGCCGCTCTGTTCGTTAAACACCGAGAGGAAACGCTCAGCACGGAAACCCCACCTCTCAAGGGACTCTATCTTACTTCGAGCGAAAATAGCAGCTGAGAAAAAAAAAAAAAAAAAAAAAAATCTAAGATTTTGACAACAGAGACAGCATTTCTGGTGAAGTTTTGAGAAGAGAAGCGGAAGTATTAGTGATTGGAAGATGAACTTTAGGGGACCTTAGCTGAAGAGCGTGAGGGAAAACTGGAAAACTATCGAGAGGAGCTCGGCCATTTCCCCGCTGTCCGTGGACTTCACACATCAGCCTCTCAGCACCGGGAGCACGCGGTCCGCGCTACGCCCAGGCGGCAGAGGGATTGAACCGCGCGCATGCGGAGGGGAAGGCGGAGGGGGGCCCCCCCGGCCAGCCCTCCTGCTGCCCCGGCGCGCCCCACACCGCGCCGGCCGGGCCCCGCCGCACGCCCCGCGCCCGGCCCCCTCGCACCGGCTCTGCCGGCAGCGGGCCCGGAGAGCCGCCCTCGAGCTTCCGCCGTCCGCCGAGGCCGCCGCCACCCCGAGCGCTCCTCCGGCCCCGGCCCCGGCCCCGGCCCCGCCCTCGACCGCCCCAGCCCCAGCCCCGGCCCCGGCCCCGGCCCGGCACCTGCCCCCGGCCCCGCCCCGCCCCGCGCGGCGCCACCGCCCAGCCGGGCCGAGCCGCCGCGGGAGCTGCCAGCGGAGCCGCGCCCGCTATGGGCACGGCGCGCGAGGAGATGGGCCGCGTCAAGGTGCTGCTCTTCGTCTTCAACCTGAGCTTCTGGGTGAGCGCCGGCCGGCGGGGCGGGCCGGGGCGGGCCGGGGCGGGGCGGTGGCACCTGCCGGGCGCAGGCGGCGGCGGGGCGCGGATCGCGGCGCCTCGAGAGGCTGCAGCCCGGCGCCCTCGGCCGGGCGCCCGGAGCGCGGGCAGCGGGCAGCGGGCAGCGGCCGGCCGGGCTGCCGCGGTGTCGGGGTCACCGCAGAGCCCCGCGGGGCTGCCCCGCGCCGGAGGAAGTCCGCGAGTCCCCCAGAGGAGCGCTGCGAGCCGGGCTGCTACGCTGCAGCAGCACCCTGCCGGCGCTCTCGACTTTTTCGTGAAGATGCATCTCTTCCTGGAAAGACGCATACGCGATGCGTGAAGGCACTTCTGAGAAGAGACAGCATCCTCCCTTAATGACAATTTAAAGTAGCGACCGTCTCCCCAGCAAGCCTAACTGTTCAAGCAGGAGGCCGCAGTGGCTCTCCCGGCATCCCATGCAGCATACGCGGTGCAACGCTTCTCCGCAGCGTTGTGATGCTTCTTAATAATAACATTTCAAATGGTGAGCCAACAGCTGCTACTTTTACAAGTTCATCCTGGAAGACAAAGTCCTTGCATCGTATTGCACTTACTTTGCTGTGTACGACCATAATGCGGTAAAGAACAGTGTTTATTGCGACACCCCCAAGAGATCAGAGCACGCTATGCCCACTCTCCAACCGTAACACCTTTTCAATAGGCTCGCAGTTCCACAGCACGATTTAATTTGTTACCTTTCATTTTAATTTCACTTTCCCATATGCTGTGTACTCTCTTCCAGTAATTTTTCAGTTTCTCATTAGAAAATAATTAGAAATGTGGCCTTTTAAATGTCTTTTTCTTGCTTTCTGTTAAAAAAAAAAAAAAAAAGTCACAAAATAATCCTGTTCAGCTTCTCTAGGGCAACCGGTTTGGGGCTTTTGTCTCCTTTATACTTTAAACACGGTTAAACCAAATGCTCTTCCCTCTTGGTGACAGCGCTGCATGCTCCGGGTACACAGTGCTGCTGTGCTCAAGCTCTGGGAGCAGAATGATGTTGCTCAGCTGCAGCTGCAAGTCAGTAAGAAGGACAAAGCTTTGTCTTATGTTGTTTCACAGGAGTGACAACTACTTGTGTTTTGTTAGGTCTTTTCACTGAAATGGCAGAAACCATTTTCTCAGCTGGACTGGGGGCATTCCTTTCAAACACATCCAAAGTACCAGAATCACTTAGAAAGAGGGGGCTCATGCTGCTGCCTAGCAGTCCACAGCCTGAGCCCAAGCCTGCAAGCAGGGCAGGTACAAATGCCATGACCAGAGGGGCAGGGAATTCTCACACTCAATGATGCAGCACATCTTGTTCTTTACCTTCTGTGAAGGAAATTGTGATCCCAAGCTCTTCAGCCATATGCTTGCCTGCCTTTTTTGCTTGCTGTAGCTATGCTAGTTGAATCAAGTGCCTGGCAATGCAGGACAGGCTCAAAAAGCACCCTACCAAGTTACCAAGGATATGGTAAGCAATACGTGTTTTATAAACCTCATTCAGGTTGGGTGGTTGCTGCAGACCTGGGCTCTGGGCCTCCATCAGTAGAGTAAGGGAGCATTCATAGAATCAAAGAATATCCCAAGCTGGAAGGGACCCATCATGGAGTTCAACTCCTGACTCCACACAGGACCACCCAAAACTCAAACCCTATGTCTGAGAGCACTGTCCAAATGCTTCTTGAACTCTGGCAGGCTCAGTGCTGTGACCACTGTCCTGGGCAGCCTGTTCCAGTGCCCGACCACCCTCTCAGTGAAGAACCTTTTCCTAACACCCAGCCAGACCTTCCCTTGTGGCAGCTCCATGCTGTTCTCTTGGGACCTGTTGCTGTCACTGGAGGGAAGAGATCAGTGCCTGCCCTCTGCTCTCCCTTGTGACCTGGCACCACTCAGTCTTCTCTTCTGTAAGCTGAACAAACCAAGCAACCCTGACCACTCTGCATACATCTTCCCTTCCAGACCTTTCACCATCTTTGTTGCCCTCCTTTGGACACTCTCTGCACAGCATTGTGCTTGGTCCTGAAGGATGCTAAAACTGCCAGCACACTCGCCGTTGGCTGGCAGGTTTATAAATGTCCAGCATGCTGTTGGTTTGGGACCACTGTCTATAGCTGTTTTCCCTCATCTGACATGTCATTTTTATCTAGCCATTTGCATTAGAAGGATTTTTTCCTTGAATTTGACAGTACCCAATGCTTCTTTGTTAATCATTTCTGTGATTAAAGATATTGTGCACCATAATAATCATTTCATTTCCTAGTTCTGACAGGGAGTCCAATACAGTCTACAACTACAACAGTCTACAACTTCCTTGTAAGGGGGTGTCGAGAGGCAGGAGACCTTTTCTCCATTAACACCAGTGACAGGACCCGCGGGAACGGGGTTAAGCTGAGGCAGGGGAAATTTAGGCTGGACGTCAGGAGGGGGTTCTTCACAGGGAGGGTGGTTGCACACTGGAACAGGCTCCCCAGGGAAGTGGTCACTGCACCGAGCCTGTCTGAATTTAAGAAGAGATTGGACTGTGCACTTAGTCACATGGTCTGAACTTTTGGGTAGACCTGTGCGGTGTCAAGAGTTGGACTTGATGATCCTTAAGGGTCTCTTCCAACTCAGGATATTCTATGATTCTATGATTCTATATAGGAAAAATGCCCTGTCAGAATCAGTCCAAAGACACTTCACTTCTGCACATCCCTAAGAACAATATAAGCCTTTATTTCTGGTAAGCCTCTAAACAGAACCATTCACACAATTCAGCAGCAGCAGCAATTCTGAAATGGCCTAAAGATCTTCTGTAGTCTGGTATGACTGACGTCCAGCTGGTCTCTTCATACCATCACGTACCTTGTGACTCTGGAGCTGGACCTGAAATTCATACAGGGGAAGAGGGCACCTCCTTAGCTCAACAGGCTGTTACTTAGCCCTAAAACAGATTAGAGGGCTGAAAAAAAACAAATGAAGTTATTTCCATCTATAAGTTTGGTTTGAGTCATGCCAGTGCTACTCAACTCCTGGTCTGGCAGCACCCCTCTGGATAGTGTTTTTCCTACAGTAACAGCATCTTGACTCCAGGCAGAGTCTCTGAGTAGCCTCCTGCATATGGTAGGGCTACAGTGCAGTTCTGGGTCTTCTGGTAGGAAGGAGGGCAGTGTTGCCATTGGATTTGCATCCTGTCTGTTCTCATGGGCACTGACTCCCTCACCACCCTCGCCCCTCCCTGCCCCAATCCTTTGCCCATTGTGATTCAGGCCACATTTTGATAACTAAAAGAGCTTACTCAAAAAGGTTTTAAAGTCACTAGTAAATTCATAAGCACCACTATACTGAGAAGCCAAAAGAATGAAAGAAGTACATTGTACCGAATTCATGGTTATCAAATACTACCATGAGCTTCCTGAATTTTCTGACAGTGCAACTCTGAGCTGTGGGATTTGCTATTGACACTTCTTTGACGACACTTCTTTGATGTTCTCCAGACATTTGTTATTAAAGTATTGACTATTCTATGTATTTTTCAGCTGGCAGGATTGGCTGTCATTGCCTTTGGTCTATGGCTGCGGTTTGGTGGGGTTATGGCAGAGTTTGCTTCAGACAAAAAGCCTCCAGAGTATTTCTTCATTGGTAAGTTTAAGTGCCTGTGATGGCAGTAGCCATTAGCCTTGGTTTCATCCCAGGGCACATGACACACCTCATGCATTGAATTATATGAAGGCCAACAATACCTGAGCTGAACTGCACAAAATGGGTATTCTGGTGCCGTGTGCCACGTGGGTGGTGGCTTTCATCCTTTCTCTGCTTGGCATCAATTTCTTTAGGCCTAACTGAACTCTTCTTTCACGCTTGATTCAATTCCTACATATCCTAAGTGAATTGTGGGATTTGCAGTTGGGTTTTGGGAAACAGCCTGGTATGTGTCTATAGAAGTCCTGAAATAGCAGCTGTCTAGGACTGCCAGCAACTGTATTTCTCCATCTATTGGTAGTTGCAACTTGTCTTTATGCAAGAAGGGTCAGATTTTTTTCCCTCTTTTAATATTTCACTCCTTGATATAGACTCAGCCAATAAAATCCAATCGGTACAATCATTTTTGCCATCTATAAATGCCATGTGTGAATGAATTTGCATTTGAGGAGGGCTACGAAGATGGTGAAAGGCCTGGAGGGGAAGACGTACGAGGAACGGCTGAGGTCACTGGGCCTGTTCAGCCTGGAGAAGAGGAGGCTGAGGGGAGACCTCATCACAGTCTACAACTTCCTCGTAAGGGGGTGTCGAGAGGCAGGAGACCTTTTCTCCATTAACACCAGTGACAGGACCCGCGGGAACGGGGTTAAGCTGAGGCAGGGGAAATTTAGGCTGGACGTCAGGAGGGGGTTCTTCACAGAGAGGGTGGTTGCACACTGGAACAGGCTCCCCAGGGAAGTGGTCACTGCACCGAGCCTGTCTGAATTTAAGAAGAGATTGGACTGTGAACTTAGGCACATGGTCTGAACTTTTGGGTAGACCTGTGCGGTGTCAAGAGTTGGACTTGATGATCCTTAAGGGTCCCTTTCAACTCAGGATATTCTATGATTCTATGATTCTATGAATACCCAGTCCTGTCTTGGCCATCAAGCCACCCTGGCAGGGCGTACAAGAATGGAATTTGACTCAGAATGTCCTAGCAGTCAGTTACCCATCACAGGAATATTGACTGGGCTGTGCAGTTACTTTAAATACCCCCATTGTCTTAATGGAGACCTTGACTCTGTTACACCAAAGTCCTAAACCAAAGCTTCTTTGACATATGCAACAGGGCCAGAGGCACAGATCTGACTGTAGTACTGAGGGAATAGATGGGTCAAGTGTTATGTCCAGCGATGTTTCTCTGGGAGCTTAAGAGACTGAATAAGACCATTCAGATGTAACTCTGACTGGGTCCTGAGGGATGCTGCAAAATGCCCTGTAGCATCTTCTCTGATGCAGAGAGACAAGGAAATATGATTTACTTTTCCTCTTACATCTGAGCTGATACGTTGGCAGCACATGGGACCACCTTTATTTCCATATCCAGCTTATACCTGCTGAATTATCTGTGCTGAAACTCTTCCCTGCCTCATCTACTTAGGTTTGACACAGGATATTCAACAAGACTGAGGGATGTTCTGGCCTTCAAATTCAATTACTGTTGGTCTGTTAGAAGCCAGAAAGTAGTAAATCCTGTCATGTGAATAAGTACTATAGTCATTTCACAGCTTTGCAGTGCAGACTGTAACACTGTATAAACAAGATATTCTTTGGTGCATGTGTATTTAAATCTTTGAAAGATTTAATATGCTTCAGTCCTGAATAAGAATTACAAAAGCTATTCAGAGTTGTTCATTTTGGGAAGTCCTGAGGAATGTTCTTATACAAGTTTAGTCATATATTGTGACATTCAACTATTGGGCTGATTATTACATATATTTATGGTGCTGAATGCTGTAACATGTAACTGCTAGCAGAGGAAGTGCTAAGGAACAGGACAAATATGTTGAGAATTCTTGTAAATTGTACTTTTGGCTGAACTCTAAGACAAGGTTTTGGCCCTTTTTTATAATAGGCAGTGTGCTCTGAATGGAGCATCTCTCTTAAAAATATATATATACGCTCCCCTCCCTCCTTACAAGTTACATTAAATGCTGTTATGAATTTTTAACAGCCAATGGGGCAGTCAGTCAGAAACCTGAAGAGGCCAACAATCACTAAGGCAATAGTAAAAGATCAGTGATAAGTTAAGTACCAGTGTGTTTTTGTGTTTGTTTTTTGTTTGGTTGGTTGGTTGGTTGATTTTGTTTTTCAACAGAAGCAGCAGACAAGGCTGCACTTGATGGTCTCAAGCGCTTTAGCTCTGTAGGAGACTTCAAGTCCCCCTTGACATTTGTGCATTTAACCCATCTCACAGTTTCTACGAGTGTTGTTTATTTGGTTTTGTGTGTTTGCACGGCAACATGCATTTTGGGTGACAGCCAGAATTCTGCATAGCAACTCTTAATATGAAATATTGTGCAGTACACTACATGCAGCTGCCCAAAGGGCTGAAAGACAAAGCAGATCACCAACATGACTTGGAGATACAAACACATGGCCATATATTTAAAAACAATTTCTTTAACTTTGTTCCACTGACCACTGTTGTGGCTGCCTTGTGATAACCCAAGTCCCTGTGATCAGATAAGCTCAGCATCAGCGCTTGGAAGGACACTGCAGCTGCATTTAGATGTCTGTGGGTTGAAGCACTGCTTTGTAGGTTGAGGCACTGTCTAGAATCACCATCTTGTGGATAACATCTCATTTTCTTGCTTCCAAAGAGCAGCACATTCTGCTCTTTTTGTACCTGTACTGAGCTGCCAGCTGAATCTAACCAGTTTCTCTCTGTTGCTTCCTTATAAAGTGTTGTGTTTTGTTTTTGTTTTGTTTTGTTTTCCTGGATCTGAAATTTTGTTTTATTTTAAAATAATTGGTAATTATATCCTTGCATTTTCCAATAGGCCAGAATTAGTTTCTCTAAATAGCCTTGTTCTTTAGCAGCAGTCCAGCTGTCTCTTCTACCCCTTGGAATAGTTTGGGCCATGACTTGGCAACCAGGCCTCTTCATCTTTTCCAGCCACTGAAATGTTTTTGTTGGTTTCAGAACAACTTGCAGGCAGCAGTGCTGAGGTCAAGCACATATGTGGTGTTACTTTTCTGTTGCTTGCGGTTTTGTGTTCAGTAATCCATCTTCCCCACTGCAGCTTGCAGTTTTTTAACCTACAACATAAGGGGATGAAACTGGAACTCTTTGATCCATGCAGTCTCCATCTAATCTACTGAATGAATCGCACACTGGAGTGAAAGATAGTTTCAACTATATACAAGGAGTAGCTTCCTAAAATTGGACATCTTCTCATTCCAGTTCCAGCTTTTGGAGTTCTCACTGTAGTGGCAGGCATGAAAATATTTTCATGTTACTCCATCTCATAGTATGCTTTCTGTGCATGTGCTTCAGGGCAGTTAGGCAAAAACATACCTTTCCTCTTCTTACTGCAGTTCAGCTCTGGTAGGTTTCATATATTCCTCTCTTAGCTGTATTCCAGTAAATAATAATAATAATTTAAGCAAAGGTCAATAGCTGGGCAGTCACCTCTTTTATCTGAGTTGTGTGTGACACTGTACTGACCAAATGGAAAAAAGATCTTTCACTCCTCCTTTCTGAGGCTGCAGTGCCAAGATTCTCGTGAGTTTTTTACTGAGCAGGAAAGTCTGCAACAGTCAGAAGGGTAAGAAATACGCCTGTGTGAACCTGACATGAACCTTCTGCTGTCTCGCAATTGATTGGTCCTTCATTAGTTCTTTGTAGCAGTGCTGTTCTTAAATTGAAAAATACCTAAACCACAGACGAGAAGACAAAGCGCCTGTTGAGTGCAAGTTGAGCATTTAAGTAAAAACCAGCAAAGGGGCTTTTTGAAGGACAGTTCAAGACATTTGCTCTCCTCTCTTTGCATTTGGTGGATGAAGAGGAAAATCTGTTTTAGCTTCATGGACGACACGGAGAACAAACTCTGTGTACCTCTAATAAAAGAAGTGAGAGGGTCACATCACTGCCAGCAGCACTAAAAATGAAGCCCTGTTAATAAGGCTAATAATGATGAACGTGAATGGATCGACCTGGATGATTCTTCTCTTAATGGGCAGCACTGAGTCATTGCTTCTCCTGCACAGCCAGAGATCGCAAACTTTCTGATATATTATGCTCTCTATGCCCATGTTCCATGGTCCATGCTACAGTCCAGAACCAAACCAGCTGTGGATGGAAGTTTCAGGGTGGCTGTGGCTTTTTCTTGGGGTCTACGAGAGCATGAGTGATCATTCTGGCTTTGAAAGGTACAATTAGATGGTGCATGCCTTAGGATATTAAGTCATGTCTGGAGTTGAAGGATATTAGTATTTTTTCTCCATAGGAATGGGTGCCCACGCAAACAGGAGCTGGCTAGCAGTTAACGACAGTTCTCTGCTTCTGTGCCTCATTCTGTTATATTCTATTCAGGTCTTTTGGAGTCAAACACTGTACCTTTGGTCAGCAGTATTTTCTCTCCAAAATCCATAGCCTATCAAATTCTATCAGCCCTAACATGAGAACTATTGACAAAGTAGCCTCTGTAAAGCGATGCAATACCACGAGAAGAGGATTGAGTGTTCTTGCTATCATGAGCATTAGACCTTGCAGAGGCTTTTAGTCTGTACCTAAAATGTAAGCAGTGTTTGTCTTGTTTCCTATCATCTTGTGTGCAAGTTTTTTTCTGCAGTGAATAAAGTTTGTTTAGAAAAGGCTGATAGTGATCCTGAGTGGAAAATGAAAGCTACTGCATTAGAAATCATCTTGATATATGATAATCAACAACCTACCAGAAAAAAAAAATAAACTACACCACCACCACCAAAAAACACTATCTCAAAGTGAAAGTGGTTCAAAAGTCTTCAGTCTCTATGCTGGATCATAAAACCTAGCAGTCAGTACCTATGAGCCAGTATCACACCGGAGAGAGTTCTTACCTAGAAGAAAAAGCCACCACAAAGTCAGAATTCTAACAAAACAAGCCAATTAACTAAAAATAATCTGTCCATCTAGCTCAGATTAATTGTTTTATATGCGTCATGTGCTGAAATCCAGAAGGGTTGTTTTTTAAATTAATCACTTAAGCATGATAATGCACTTCATGTTTTTTGCCTGGTAAATTATCCTCATCTTTCTCCCACCCTACTCCCCCTTTGCACAGCTATCAAAAAGCTAGCTCGGTCCACACAGCAGCAACAGTTGAACTGACAGTTACACCATCTCTTTCTTTGATGCACCCTGTTCTCTTTTACCTGGGCTGCTGCAAGTCACCTTAAGTGTCTGCACGCTGGTCTCATTATTGCAAATGCTGAACTCTTACAATACGATTCACTGAGTATGTAGGGTATTTCATGGCCTACCTCAGTGAGTGATCAAGCAGTTGTACCTTCTGGTCAGACTGCCTGTGCAGAGGCAGCACAGTGTTGTGCAGGCCAGGGTCCAGCACCACAGGTTCAACACTTTTAATCATCTAGGAAAAGCTTCAAAGCAAAAAAGGCAGTAATGTTCTTGCATGAGTGAATAGTTGTAGCAGGCTGTACGGCACTACATACAGCTGATTGTGTTTGTCAACTTTGAGTGTACGTCAACTTATTAATCTTTTATCCTCAGTCTAGCAATGCTTGAAGAAAAGAATATGGTTCTGTGCAGAACTATGTACCTATGTTGCCAAGTGCTTTCATTACATTGGCAATCAGACACTAAGAAACTAGATGTTTCCTGTAAGCAAAGGTGCTGGGAGGCAGCAAGCCAGCTTGTAGCATCTTTGCAGGGATGCTAAAAAACACACACAGCTCCAAAGATGATTTAATATCGGCTCTTCTTTCACAAGTCAAGCTGCATGCAATCTGCAATTCTGCTGGCATCAATGAAGCCCACTGAAAATTGCCTGTTGGGTTTAAGAACCTAACTAATACTGATCTCATACCTCTGACTTCAGTGAACCTTAGTACAGGGTGAAGTAGACATTGACAGAGCCATTGGAGACTACTGACAAGGTGATATGTGATACATTTGGGCTTATGTGAATTTGGGACATAATAATTCAGAGTTGTGAGATGCCCATGACCAAGATATGTGACAAATGCTGGTATTCTGTGTGAAGGGGGAGGCATTAAACCAGGATGTTACATTACAGTGTGGTTGCTTTTAAACTGAAATTCAGGAATTGTGTACCAGCAGAAGCCTACAAACTGGCCACTATCTGCAATGCTTTTGTGGTTCCAGGACGATTAACCATGTTGTATTCACACAACACATAATTATGTGCACTATGCTCAAATTAAGGGTATGCTCCAGTTCTCCAGAAATTCATCTTCCTTCAGAGAACTCTGCCTCTCTTCTCTAGTTTTGAAAATGTATTTAACAGATAAATTTATACTAAAAATCTTTTAACACAAAAATAGTAATGTTCAGTAACAAGCTCGTTTCAAAAACTGACTCTGCCACTGAATGTAACATATACAATCGTTCCTGTCTGGCCTGTTATTTCCAACTCCAACTCATTTTTTCCAACAGTGCACTTGCACTACAGGCTCCTTGGTGCTCTGCTGAGGGTCTGACAGCCTCAGTCTATCTAGGGAGAAGCACATCTGCCTCCAAGACTGTAATTTACATATAACTGCAAGAAACTCTCTTCAGGTCGTGTCTGGGTTCTAGGACTCCTGTCATCACTGCCTCTGGATCACTTATGCCAAGAACAGAGCTGCTTGTGTTCTCAGTAGAGTATGAACAGTTGGTATTTTGTTCAGTGTTAGTTACTCAGCCCAAAAAAGAAAGAGTAGAACTATTTAAAATGGAAAGTGACCATAGCAGCCAGGTAAACATGAAACCCATGTGAAATAAAGCCAGACAGACAGCATACAATTGTCTCCTCTGACTCTTTGCAGTATGCTCTAGGCACAGATTTGTGTCTCATAACTGTCAGTAAGATTTTGAAGAAAACCGACTTTGTGAATGTGATCTACTTCAGACTATGAAATTAGATCTCTCTCTACCAGTCTAGGAGGCTGGCAGACTATATCTGATGGTGGTGATAACAGTTCATGCATTGTATGAAATAAGAATGGCTTTAATTTCCACATTAGTAGGTTCCTATCTGCCTGGTTTGTATTGCAGTGTTTCCTTTCTGCCTCATAAAACATTGGCAGTACACACTTCTGCCTACCACATGATTCTTTGCAATGGGAGCATAGAGGGACTCTGGTTCTAGGGACAGTTGTTACTCTGTCCAAATGCATACCTTTGGCATTCAGGGGCTGAGAGTGACTTGCTTTTTAGGTCCTACATGAACGTATGCAATAAATATTCTTGAGTTGCAGGTAGCCAAACAGTTGGCAGGTTTCTGTCATTATAGGTCTGATGTTTGCCCTCCTTAATGTGATAGCAATATGCCTGTTTTCAGTATTCTCTCTCCATCTAATGTCTGCTCTTGTATGGGATGTGTGGTGCCAAACACTACGACAATGAACTCAGTGACTAGTAAGTTGTCAAACTCTCCTCTCCATTGGCAGACAGAGATCAAAAAAGATACCAAATTAGGAATCAGGAAATGAACAGAGGCAAAATAAGGTAATAAAAAAAAAATCATTGTACAGGCCAAAAACATTTGCTTCCTTTCTGCCTTGTACTTTTCTACTTTTGTTGCACAAAAAGCTGCAGCTAGACTATTCTCAAATCTCTGCCTTGACCTGACTTGCACATTTTATTTTGCCATGCTTTGTGGAGAAGCTCTTTGTGTCAGATTTTCTAGCTATCAAATGTGTTCCATTTTGTGACTATAAACTGTGTTTGTTTTTTTTTTTTCTCTGCTGAGCTGCGGATGCCAAGCTGAAGGCCATGTCAAGGCTTTGTATTTTACAATGGAAGCACTTATGAATAGAAGCTGATTAAAGCTTTGCTTTCCGTGCTACTTTTTTTTTTTAAAGGAACAGGGTTTAGTTACTTCTGACATGTGATACTACCTCCACAGCAATGTATGGCATTAATACCACCAAATTTCTGGATTTGTCTGCTTCTTTGTTGATCCTATGTAGCCAAGTTTGTCAGCCATCAGTGGACAATGTCACAAGGTCAGGCCATGATTCTAAAGGATGCCATACAATGCATCATTGTCACCCTCTTTTTTTTCTCTTTCCCTTCTAGAGAGACTCACTTTTTAGTTTAGGTCTATTCCCATTACAGAATTTGAGGTGATTGTGCCTACATTGCTGTTACAGGCCACAGGAAAAAAAAAAATGTAGCTCCCTGTCTCAGATACTGACATCATCTAGGATGTTTCTGAAATTGTTGCTCTGGTATCCTTTCTTAAAATCATACCTGCCTCTGGGTGCTAGGAAACCTCAGTGCACGTTGAGAAGTAACATGGTCACTCTGAATTTTTTACAAGGTATTCTTCAAGGTACGTGGGTCAGGGCAATCCCAAACATGAATACAGGCTGGACAATGAGTGAATAGAGAGCAGCCCTGCAGAGAAGGACTTGGGGGTACTGGTAGATGAAAAGCTTGACCTAGGCCAATTTAAAGGCAGCCTACAGGAAAGCTGGAGAGGGACTCTTTGTCAGGGGGTGTAGTGATAAGGACTAATGGCCTTAAAATAAAAGAGGGTAGATTTAGATTAGGTATTACGAAGAAACTATGAGGGTGGTGAGGCACTGGAACAGGTTGCCCAGAGAAGCTGTGGATGCTCCATCCCTGGAAGTGTTCGAGGCCAGGTTGGATGAGGCTTTGGGCAGCCTGGTCTGGTGGTGGGTGTCCCTGCCTATGGCTGGGGGGTTGGAACTGGGTGATCTTTGAGGTCCCTTCCAATTCATTCTACAATTCAAGTGTCTTATTCCTGTTTGAAAGGTTACATGTGTGTGTATATATAGTAGACATTTAAAAGCATATTTAGTTATGTGGATTTTTTTTTACACGTCCTCAGTATTTTTCAGCTAGAAATAACTCTCTAAGTGTCAGCAATTACTAGTCCCAGGCTGAGCAAGGACAAACTCTGGAATTAACTCTCCTGAACAAAAGATGGAAGCAAGTGGTTTTAAACTTCTGGCTGACAAAACTATGGGACCGGGACATACAGCACACTGAGCTTTGTTTAGTGAGTAGTGTGAGAAGTTCTTCCTGTAGCATGCCTTAAAAGGGAAGTTCTAAACGGAGGTAGCGGTTTAGCTGTGAGTCATGCAAGTGAAATGCTAAGCCTGTTTCTCAGACATGAGGAAACCAAGATTCTTGAAAGTGGTCTCATCCCTGAGCCTCAGAGAGCTTTGTCTTTGCTAGCACTGAGCAACAAAAAGAAATGGGAAGACATTTCTTGAGTTTTCCTAATCAAAAAGTCTGTCTCCTAAGTTTCCTAATAAGTAATTACAGGGACTTTAGTAGAAAGTGACATGCGGAAAAGGGCCCAGGAAACATCTCTGTAATTATACTCCATTTGTTACCATGGAGATCTCAGAAAATGGCAGTTTTAGTGCTTGGCAGTTGAGCAGCAGGTTCTGCAACTGAAGTTAAGACTAGTGCTTTTTCCAACTCTCCTCCAACAAGGGGCTGACCCCTACTCCTGAGTGACATATATTTTTGTATATCCCTCCCTCAGTGAAAGCCACTGCATTGTGAATGTGATTAGCTTAAAGAATGCTCCCTCCTACTAAGCCCCAAGATGCTGAATATTAAAAATCTAGGAAACACATAATGTGGACTGCCAACAGAGTCAGCAGAAAATTGTACATATCTGGTGTCACAGATCTGGCAAAAACATATTAATTATAATTGTTTTATTACTATTTAGCAGAATGTTTTCCTCAGCAGCAATCCCTGAAAGGAAGCAGCGCACAAAAGATGGAGGAGGAGGAGAAGAATCACAATAGCTGAGTTGGATATCTGGCTAATATACAGTGGCTGGACAGCTAATGAACAGGCAGCAGGTTGGAGTCTGCCTTCTTCAAAAAGGCTGCACCTGCATGGCAGTATGACTATATCCTCTGCACTTGTATATTGTCAGTTTGTTTTTTTCATTTTCCAAGCAATCATTGTAAACTGTCATTTGTAGGGCTTTCTAGTCTAGGTCACACAAGGTCTGCTAATAGTAAGTCCTGGCAGCTCTGTTAACCCTGAAGATATGGGTCACATTTTAAAATATTTAGATTTGTAATTGAGAATACTAAACATTCTGATGAAAAGTTTGAGTAACCAAAGCTGAGAGCAAGGCTCACTGTGCCATCTAGTGTGCACAGTCTAGAGCTCCACCGTCCCCTCATACAGCTTGATGAAGGAAATTAAGCTGTTCTTTCAAGCAGTAGATCAGCACAGCAGATCTCTGTGTCCTCCATGTTGCCCACACAAGATCAAGACTAGAATTATATGACGCTGCGCAGTCTTTGGTACTTTGTCTGGCATGGCACCCAGAGACAAGGCCCAAACACAGCTGTCGTCTGATGGGAACGACACCACACACAACGGATGTGTTGCCTTAGCACAGGTCAAGCAGTTCATGTTTACAAGTGAGGAAAGAAAAATTCTGTACTCTGGTTTCCCTTTGTCCTAGATAAAGCCCGTATGAAAAAGAAAGAGGAGAGGAGAGTTTTTGTCCTGCCAAGTTCTGAACATAGCTGGGATCCTACATCTGTTGTTCTACCAATGGGGCTATACTGCCATGTGCCATATTCTGTACTTGTGTCAGGCAGTTTCATACACAGATTGCTTCATTATCCTCTTAATGCATTTGATCTGATGATCCACTTGTTTTTTTTCTTTATGTCATTACATTTGTCCACATGCAGATATCTTTTGGTCAACAACTGCATAACATTTAGCAGTGAATGTCCAGAACATGAAAGCAATGCAGTGTTGCCACTGGCTGCTGCAAAGCCATTCTGATGCTGCCTACTGAAATAAGGGCTTTAGGAGGGTATCCTGCAGTTCAGATGTAGGCAGCATGCATCATGAGACAGAGTTTGTAGGCCAAGCATGCAAGGTTCTTGGCCTGTAAGTTTTAGGTACTCTACTACTTTAACACAGGATCACCTGTGTTTGTTTGTTGTTTTGTTTTTGGTTTTGTGTTTGTTTTTTTTTTTTTTAATATCTGATGTGATTTGTATAGTCCTGTGATTCTATCCATTTTCAGGCAACACTTTCCCAAGTCTTCTGGTCATAATGCAGTGATACTATTAGCCTTCAAAAGCTATTGCTGTCTCATTTTTTGATGCTTTCATCTATACACTGGAGGGGAAAAAATGTACATTAGTGATGCTGGAATGTTGCTTCCCAGCAGGCAGTAACATAGCTAGTTATTGTAAAAGGAAGGTGCCATACTACCAATCACTGAATTGTAGGCAAGCTTCTGTTCTGGGCAGTGGCCAAGCTCAGAACTATAGCTGACAAATTTAGTGTTTCATTCACTTCCTCTAACAGCTTTCAAGGTGTTCTTCCAATCTTCCTCTTCTTTCCAATAGCATTCACCTTTTTCCCAAGCCAAAGTACTGATTTCAGAGAGACATCATATTGTAATGCCCGTACCTTTCCTGACAATCTTCAGATGTCCTCTTTTAAGTACTGCCAGGCAACTGGTAGCACATAGATTGCCAGGTAAAGTCATTTGGGATGGTAGAACGTATGTTCTTCCTGGACTGAGCTGCCCTGGGAACAGGAAATTTGGAAGGCGGGAGTCTTTTCATTTGTCTCCATGATTCTCCAAGAGTTCTACAGAAATCTTTAGTTTCCTTTTGTGGCAAAAACATTTTTTTTGTGTAACAGATGTTCTTTGTGAGAGACAGAGATGGCTGTTATTTACAAATGTGTGGTTTTGACAAACTAGGTAGCAGACTTTGGAAAGAAAAACTTCCTTACATTCTTGTCTGATTCTGATTTTCCACAGGACTCTATGTATTGGTGGGAGCAGGTGCTCTCATGACCATGGTTGGATTTTTTGGGTGCTGTGGAGCAGCGCGCGAGTCTCAGTTCTTACTTGGAGCAGTAAGTAAAAGGTTTCAAGGGCCTGGAAGTGCTGGAAAATCATTCAAAAGCATACGTCTTGTGTCATTAGTGGAAGGATCTTTGCTGTCCAAGATCTGAAATGTCTTATGTCCTTTTATTGGTTAATCTAGCATCTCTATCCATTATGCTACTGCATCGCTTCCATACATGAAGTTCCATTGCTTGCCTCCTGTAATGTATTTCCTAGAATTACCCCATCTTTCTTGAAACCGCCATTAGAGCCATATCTTTGCCATTTCTACCTTTGTTTTCACATTACAAGAAGCCTGACTTGATGCCCTTGTCACTGATTCTGTTTGCCATTTTTCTCTGTCAGTTATTGTTGAGGCTGTTGAGATCTGGACAAGAATAAGGGGCTGAGTGGCAGTGCCTGTAAAGCGCATTGTGCAGAGTAAACTGACATAACGTTCTCTTCTCCCTCTGCAGTTCTTTGCTTGCTTGTTGGTGATATTTGCAGCTGAGGTCACTGCTGGAGTATTTGCTTTCATAGGCAAGAAAGTGGTGAGTAGCAAGCTTCTTCTAAGGTAATAATGGGACAGTTCTAGATTACTGTGGCTGACGGACCTGAAGGCTGGCTCATACAAGGGAAAAGTATCCAGGAGAACTTTGCAAGCAAGACTCTCTAACATTCTTATCTGGAGTAAATGACAGCTTGTTTTATCACAAGTCCAGTTTCAGAATGGGATGCAGTTTTTGCTCCCTCAAGAAAGACTATCTGTGTGGTCGAATGTCACATCCATGAGGAACATCAAGTGGAACTGTATGATAAGGGTGTATTTCTTGGGAGAAGGGTGATAAAATTCAAGCATTGAACTTATCCAACTAAAAAGCATCTAATCAAAACACAGAAAACAGCAGATTCTGACCCATACAGAGTACTTCTGATAGTCATCAGGCTATAAAACCTCCCATATTTACTATCATGTCTACCTCAGTTTACCAAGAATAATTTTCTGCACCAGAGGTTGACGGCACAAGCTGGAAGTCTGCACTGGACTGAGGGTAAGACTTATTTGCCTCTTACTTGGAAAGTCTGATTTCTGCAGGCAATACAAGAAGTCCAGAAAATATATGAAGACATTTATGATGAATATATGAAAAACCCGGGGAAGGTCAACAGGACTATCTATCACTACCACTTGGCTGTGAGTAGCTCTCCTGAGCTTAAATGCTTTGTACTACTATTCTACTATCACATTATCATTTAAAATTCAGAATGCCTCCCACTGAGGTAGGGAAGAACAGAACTGAATGTTGCTTAAAATGGAGTCAGAGGCTCACAACCATTTCCTGATGGCCAGGTCAAAATTCTGGATTTTAGATTGCAAGTTATTCTACTTTTGAAACTTAAAATGGCCAAGCTTTTAAATTTGACCTAAAGCTTCGGGTCTTTGTTGTGCAGTAGATATGACTATTATGGATCTTTTAGATTTTAAAGTCCAAGAATAAATACACAAAAATGCAGCGAGAAGTACATGGACGAGTCTCTATTTTGCCAGAGAAAAACCTGTGACCAATGTCCCAGGAACTACAGTGTTACCAACAGGAAGTAACTGGCTGAACTGACTGTCACAGACTGAACCAAGTAGACAAAACACAAAAGAACATAATTTGTGACTCAATTCAGGCCACCCAGAGTTAGCATCTGAATCAGCATTAGAACCTGTGACTTCCTGAATGCTACTTGCCACTTTATCTACTCTGCCTCCCACAGAGATCAAGCCCTGGCGTTGTTGCTCCTCACAGCATTCCCACGTTCCTTAGAGCAGACATTTTACAATCTCAGACCCTTTTGTCCTTCTCCCATGGCTGTTATTTCTGACCCAAAGAGGAATTCTAAGCATTTTGTGGGAGACATGCGAACAGTAAAAACAAACCCTCTGAAAAACTGATTTATTATGGTCTCCAAACCCAGCACAATAATCTGTCAGAAATAGAGATTCTCGTATTCTCTGTTGTAGCTTTTGTGCATTGCCCATAATTATGTATGTGCTGCTTGGACTTTCTACTTTCTCCATGCCTATTTCCTTGGAATTTGGGGTTCCAGTTTTCCAAAATCTACTTGTTTGATTTGCTATGAGATACTTCTGGAAGGTTTTTTTTCAGTAGGAATTTGTCTATTATGGCTACAGACAATTGAAATTGATTTTAGAGAACCCGTGCAGTTGGAATTCTACCAGAGGTATCAGTCAGTACATGGAATAAATTTATGACTTGATCTGTATATTTCTTTCTCTTACTTTTTGTTATCAATTGACTCACTATCAGCAGGAAACAGTCTATGATTTCCCCTTCTTTTGACACTCTCTTTCTCACTTAGCTCCAATGCTGTGGTAAAGATAATATGGAACAACAAATGGGATTACCTTGTCCAGAGAATATCCAGACGCCAAAGGCAAGTGTCCTCTGTTCTGGTTGTTTTAACAATTTTTCATGTCAATCATTCAGTAAAATTGGAGACATTCTAGAAGTAAAAGAAAGAAAGAACTTCCTTTTTACCTCATGAATTCCAGCAAGGAAATTCTGTATGAAATGGAACAAAGTAGAGGTGGAACTAAATTGGAGGTCATATGGAATGTACCCTGCCCTGATTTCTGAAGCCTGCTTGCAGCATCCCATTGTAGCTATGATAATATTACACCATCTGAAAAGCAAGATGAGAAGGATGTAGCAGAACAGGAGTCACAAATGGAAGACCCTGTGAAAGCTGAATTTTGGCAAGTGCCTGTCTTAGTATTGCAGAGACTCTTGAATAGATATTTTGTTGTTTTTAAGAATGCTACTGTTATTTCTATCACTTGATCAATCTGCTTATCAGTACTCTATCAATCTGAAGGGCCAGACGTCTTTATTGAGCATGGCAGATCACAGAAAGAGTTTGAGGGTAAACTGATTGTAAGAAGATGACTTGTATGTGTCAGCCTGTACAGGCAAGAAGTAAATAATAGCACATTCAAATACTGATGTCTCACTAAAAAGGGAATATGCTGTGAAAGCTGTCAAACAAAACACAAAGTATAGACACAAGGGTTAGGGCAGAGACTGCAATAATCTTTTTAATATTCATCTGTTGTTTAGTGAGCAGAATTAATAGTTGTTTGAAGAGTACTTTTGTAAGAGTGAAAATCTTTTAATTTTGTTTTCAACAGAACTGCCTGGTTGAAATCCAGAATGTACTTGATGCTAATCTGCATTTACTTGGAATTGTTGGAATTGCAATTGCTGGAATCACAGTGAGTAAACCCATGCTCCCCCTCTATCAGTATTTGAGTCCAGTTCCCCATCCCTTATTAATAGGTTTGTTTTGCAGCTGCTGGTGATATGCCTCAAAGATGCAACAATTCTTAGCACCTTCTGTGTGTCCTCTGATATGGCTTTTCAGGAAAATGCTGTCTGTAACATTGGTTCAATGTGAAGGATAGTTTACATAAAGATTTTCTAGGTCACAGATCCAGTGATCACTATGTGCTGTGTTAAAGGAGCAGGATTTAAACTGCACAGTTTTCAGAATAGTATCTCTCTCCTAAACATACAGCACCTAGGTAGCGATTCAGTGAATTATATCATTAAAGCATCATTAAAACTTTCCTTACACTCCACCTTCTCCCACAAGTATGTATTGCTGTTTTCCCAAGGTGTGCTCCTTCGTGGCAGAGCTGTGACCAGTAGATGTCACCCTGCTGCAAGGATATGGCAGGAGTCTGTATCAAACACAGCTTTAACAGAAAGCATTTTCCAGCATGCATGTGCCATGACCTCCTATAAATGGAAAATTTATAAGAAATATGCTTCTAGCTGCTCTGAAGAGTAGGAGGTTCATGGAGTTATGTGGACATTCAAAGCAGATGGAGGATCTATGTATGTAATGGAAACTGTGGGGTGGGTAAAGGGTAACTGGAGTGGGTAAACAATCCTAGATCACTTGAGCTGTAAGTTGCATAAAATGTGAAGGTGTACTCAAAAGTGCAGCACATCAGTGTTGGCAGGACAGTTCCAATAACCACAATGCTCTACATATATACACTAGAAATACGCTAGTGGCTTCCCACCTCTGATATAGCAGAAATTGTGAAGCAATAATCTCTTCAGCAGAGAAGCACGTCAGTACATTTTTCCGTGCTTGTTTCTGACACTTCATGGTGTGTGACTCATCAGCTGTCTCCTTTTTCCTTAAGGTGTGCAGGAAGGGGATGTGAACTCAGTGATTTAACTGCCCAATAGTACTGACATCTCCCATCATTTGCAGCAAAGCCTCAGGCAGTAGCTGCTAACACTGCTTTGGAACATAAAACTGTGGCAAAAAGAAATTTCTGGAGGCTCTGGAGACCCACTGTTCTCTGTTTTTAACATTCTAGTAAACTAGTTCCCCAACATGAATAGAGTTTTATATCTAATGTATAGTCTCGGTCCTGAGTAGCAACTGTTAGAGCTTAGCTTTCTCTGTAAAACCACAATGCTTAACACCAGTACCAGAGATTCCTCTGGAATCATTCTCTTCTCTTAATCAAATGTGTATACAATATTCCACATATAAGCATTCCAAAAATCAGAAGCTTTTGATGCAATGCTAGGCATAACACCAACAGTCACAATTACTCATGTTAGTGCGGTTTATGTTAAAATTAACATTTGGGGGCTGTTATGCTGGCCATTCAGAACAAAGAACAGTGAAACCAATGTGGACATGTAAAATCCTGGCTTTAAGTATCAGTGAAATATCTGATTGACATTAGTTGTCTGATATCTTAAGGTTTGTAGATAGAAGCAGTCACTTGCTACCCTGCAATAAGAACCTTCAAATTGTTGAGATACGCATTCTATTTTTATAATTTATTTTTTTAAAGTGGATCCCTAAATTGCATTCCTTCTCTTCTAGATCTTTGGCATGATATTCAGCATGGTTCTCTGCTGTGCAATCCGTAACACAAGAGAAATGATCTAAAACTTACACTGCACAACCATGTCCCAGAAGTTCAAGACTAAGCTTTACAAGAAGTACTCTTCTACCCAACTTAATAACTGTAATACATTTTAATTAGTTTTAACATACTTAGAGGAAAATATCCCATTAGGTGAGGAGACGAACTGTATTAGTTACAGTAAAACTGAAGTGAACAAAAAGGGTTTTTAAATGTCCTTTCTAATGAAAAAAGCAAAGATGGTATCTAAGACTAATTTGTTTAATGTTTGTGTATGTGCAATTAAGAGTTCACGTATCTACAGACATCATATCAGCACATGCATATCTCTCATTATATATATGTACACATATTTAACAGGTATCTGTATATGCAGTACCTTGTTTAGGTACATATGTGCAAATGAAATATGTTGTGTGTGCACATTTGTATGCATATTCTTCCAGAGTCGTCACTATGCAAGAGTGTACACACACCCACAGGTTCCTTGAAACCCTTTTATACTGAGCCAATTTGCCAAGAATTGGCGGAGAACTAAATGCCATTTTAAAAAGTAAGACCTATGATCCATTTTGTAACTATTCTTTCTAAAGCCCAAAGAGAAAAAAATAATAAAATTGGACTTGATTAAAAAAAAAAAAAATGGGGGCAGGGGGGGAAGGCCTAACAATCTGCTCCGAAGAACTTCACGTGAATAGACCCGACAAGCACTGGCACAGTTTACTCAGAGATTGTGACGTCTCCTTCCTTGGAGCTCTTCAAAAGCTGCCTGGATGTTGTCCTGGGCAACCTGCTATGGGTGGCCCAGCTGGAGCAGGAGAGTTGGACCAGATGACCTCCAGAGGTCCCTTCCAACCTCAACCATTCTGTGATTCTGTGACTTCACTGTCATGCACAGACTGGATTATAATTATTATATATATATATATATTCTTTTTTTTTTGATGTCCAGTTGTATTTTCATGCATACAGAAAGCTCTGTAAGAGGAAACATGTCCAAGGAGATTCAGGCTAAACAAAGAGAGGGAGAGAGGTAGGAAGCTGGCAAGATACACAGTCATTTGGGAGCGATTGCAGTGCAGTGTGGTTAAGCTTCCAAAGGTAGCCTGAGACACGGAAATAAATAAATACATTTAATAAAAATATGAGTTAAGGGACCACTAAAATCTTTATTCAGAAGTCCCTTTATTCTGCAAGACACTATATGGTCTAAAATGATGGTGCAGAAGTAGAAACTGTATCAAAAAAAGCAGCAGCTTTGCCAGATACCCTGTAGAACCTAACTGGTCCGTGGAACTGAAGACAGAAAATGGTCAGGGAAAGACATGTAGCACTTTAATATCCTCTGGTCTTGCTTCGGTGACGATCACAGCTTTCATGGGGCTCTTACCTCAACCTCTCACCCTTTCTTGTGGGTGTAAGACAGAGAAGAAAAATGGGACATTTTTACAGAGCCATAAAGAAAACTTTCTTACTGGCAGTTGTAGATTGTGTGTCAGGTATAAAAATTAGTGTTCTTGAAATACCTCAGGGCTTGCGTTTACATAGTTTGTTTCCATATTTTTGTCTATTTTTCATATTTATTTATAAGAATGCGTTCCTTTTAAAGCAGCCTAGAAGGGACAAAGCTTATCCCCAAAAGGAGGTAATAAATCACAGTAAGGGCTCAGAATCTTTTGATTTTTGGCTTACTCCAGGTAATTCAGTATTTCAGGGAATAACTTTCTGTTAGCAATGTCCACATAGCAGCTCAGTCCATCTGATTAGTATTAGTTCAGATTTCTGATGCAGTTGTTCCATTTTAAGAGAGTGGGTATGACAGGGAAGAATTCAGCTAAATTACGTATCTCAGTGAAATGGTCCATAATGTCTAACAGGACTTGGTATTTATAAGTAATTTATTACACTAGAATATGATGGGACTTCAGGAAATGTGTGCAGTCCAGTGCACATGTGCATGGAATATACATCCCTCATGAAATTTATGTCTCATTTCCCAAAGAAACTCCAACTCCTATCACTTTTTTATTACTTCAGCACTGGAAACAATGCTGCTGTTCCGTATTTCCCATTTAATTGACACATCTTGATAGTTTTTACATAGATCTCTCTTTTCAAATTTTTCAGCCACCAACTGTGACTATCCAGTGGCACTGAGACAGCTGTGCACTAAAGGCAGTATCAGCTGAGTATGCAACAGGCACTGACAACTGTGTAGTTTCTATGCTCAGCTTCAGGTCCCCTGATGATAGGAGATGTTGTATCATATACCAAAGAAGAGTTAGGCTTGTATCACTGTCCATAGCTTATTAACTATGGGTGCCATGTAAAATTAGGTCCTGGGACCTTACTCCGCAGGTATCAGACCAAGAAATCTGTCCCTGATCAGCTTTCTGCTCTTAAGAAAGTCTCAGCTGGGAGAATGACACTGGCAGCAAATCCATGAGGGTCTCAAGTTGACACTAAGAAAGTAAGTTTCTCATAGCTGATAACAAAGCCATTTCCTGGATCCCAAATATCCTTGAGACCATCCCTACAACTGATTCTGTCCTGAAGAGAAAAAGAGATAGTGTACAACTGGGGCATTTTCTCCCAAGGTAAGACTGGCAGAAAGAAGAAACTTATGTATAGTGTCATTTTTGGCCATTCAGAGCAGGAGAGCTTTCCCATAAAAACATTTTACAACTGGTAATTTTTTTGACAATTGGTAAGAACACCACAAAAGGCAAAACAGTGTTTTGGGTTCCCAAATATTTTCCCTACACGGACCACTTATTTACAGTAAATTCCTGTCTCCCTCTCTTACCTTCCACCCATGTAATGACTACTTTTTCTAAAACACATCTATGTATACCACTTGGTTTTAATTTCTCAAACTTGTAGCATCAAAATGTAATGATATGGCCAGAGGCAGCTTCTTTATTTGCTTACTGTTTGTTTAAATTGAAAGATGATGAATCCTGCTTTTCAGATGCACTGAATAAAAGGCAGTTTGCAGAGACTTCTATTGCTTCCCAAGGCCCTCACTCACCCAGAAGGACAAAAAGTGCCTTATGAAAACAGGAAAGAGTGGTACAAAGAAATATGCTATAAATTCAGACTCGAACAACCTAACTTTCTGCCAAAGTTGTTGTCTTGTGTTATCTTGCAGCGTTTTGTTTTTTTCTCCTCTGAACAGTACAGTGTATTTGTTTTTCTGAGCATAATGACTGCTTATATTCTAGGTTTTACTGCTGTCTGGGTATATAAGACATCTGCACTGCATATCAGGAATAGAATGATACCAGTCACTGATTTAATTCTCTTAAGTTATTGGTATATGGAAATCGACGTATTACTATCTACTAGTGCTTTTAGCGGAATCCAGAGATAGAGCCTCTTTCGTTGTTTCCTGCTGCTGTGAGGTACATAATATATCTGCAGTACTGTTCAGCAGATTTCTCTGCAACTTAGTAACTGAAGGCCTTTTTTAATTCATTCAAGGACAGAAAATACAGATGTTCTGTCAAAGCTGTAAGAAAGTGACAAAAGACTAAAACCTGCCAGGGGATAATTTTGAGAGCACACACATTTTCTTCCAGTCTGATCCAGTCAACCAGTTTGTTCTAACCTATAAAAATGTAAGTAGTTGATTCCCTAATTTCTTTTAACATCATTATTCACATTTACCATGTCTATTTTTTTCTGAGTAACTGACTTGAGTGGGAGCTTCACTTGTTACAGTTAAACTCAGCCAGTTTTGATATCTTCCAGAGATTGAACAGGAGCTGATGAAGCACAGCCCTGTAATATCCCTACAATGAAGATTCATATTTCACTTTATACTGAAAGTGATAGTTTTATAGCAAAATGTATTTCACATTTATTGAAAATTAAATTGAGTTATCTTAAGCCTTCAAATACTATCTTTTACAGCCTTTGGAGGCTACTGATTAACAGCATCAGATGACGTTCATAGAAATGTACATAAATAAAGCTTACCGATATCACGTCTTCCTCTCTGTTGGTGCTTCTGCCTCTACTAGGTTCTCCAAAACACAAACCACTTCCAGTGCAATGTATTTGTTTCCATAGCACAAATTCTGATTTTGGATAGAACTGGGGTATCATCAGTGTATGACTGCAAAGTCTGTAGCAGCATTACCTCTATAGCAGCTTTCTGTAAAGAAAAAAAAAGGGCTGATGTTCCTTCTGTTGCTGAAATTAGCTTCCACTTCCCTGTAGCGTAACGTGTTCTGAAGTAGTGTTTTACCGGTTTTGCCATGAATTTGAAGCAACGCTCTAATAAAGATAACCTGAAATAAAAGCCTAGCGGGGAGAACTTGTCTTTGTGCCGTTCGGCGCGCGCTGTCCGCAGCCGTCTCCCGCAAGGTCCCGGCCTCAGGCCGGGGACGGCCCCGCACCGCCCCCCGCACGGCCGGCGGCGCCTGAGGGAGACCCCCCCGCCGGGCCACAGCCGCCTTCGCCTCACCTGTCGGGTCCCGAGGCGCAGCACGCCCAGGACGCCGGGGCCGGCCACCGGCCTGCGAACGCGCGACCGGGCGGCGACGGCGCGAGCCGGGGAGCCCACAACCGGCCGCGCCGCCACAGGCCCGCGAAGCGGGCGGCTGACGGCCCGGCGGGGGGTTCCCCGGGCCGGGCCCCGGAGGAGAGCGCCCGCCGCCTTCGGCGGTGCCACGGCCGTCCCGGAGCCGAGCCGCAGGCGGGCTGCAGAAGGAGCCGGAGCCGGCCCCGGCCAGAGCGCGCGGCCGCGGCACCGCCGGGAGCGCCGCGCGGAGCGGAGCGGAGCGGAGCGGCGGCCGCCAGCCCGCAGGGAGCCGCGCGGCGGGGCGGGGCGGGGCGCGGCCGGGATCAGCTCCGCCATGGCGGCCGGCAGCACTCACGCGGCCCGCGCTCCGCTCCCGCAGCGGCTGAGGCGGCGACGATGACGGGGCCCCTTGCTCCCCCAGCTGTGGCGGCGGGGCTGGGCGCCGAGCACGGGCGAGGCGCGTCTCCGTCCGCGGGCGCCTCCGCGCAGCGCGGGCCCGGCGCCGCCTCGCCCCCTCGGTCCCCTCCTCCGGGGCGCTCGCGGGCCCGCCCTGCCGACCGCGCCTCAGCAGGCGGGGGGCGCCTCGTGGCGCTGCGCTGCGCTCCTGCTCGCGGCAGGTCGCGGGGGCGGCGGCGGCCAGGGAACGGGCGGGCGCTTCGCTGTAAGCCGGTGGGCGTCAGAGCAACCGGAGCTGGAGCACGGCCCGGTTTCCAAGCCTTTTCTAGACACGAGAGGCCTCGCGTTTAATGCGACGGCGATGTCGGTATGGAGGAGGAGGCCAGTTACCTTCAGAGGACAAACCTGCCTCGGTGTGGGCTCCAGCTGACTGCAGCTCCTGCAGGCCTCCTTCGTGTTGTGTGCTCCCATGCTTTTCTGTTACTTCCTGTCCAAAATTAAGATCTTTGCCTCCTCCCAACATCTTCGTGCTGTCTGCAAATCTGTTGGTTAGTTATGTGAAAAGGTGTTACGTGAAAAAGTCCTGCTGGACCTGGACTTAAAGTAGAAAACAAATACTGCTGAAAGGCCAAAGGGAAAAAGTGGTTTGAGAGAGCATGTGAAAGGATATTTAACAAGTAACACTCACAGAAATGTCTTTTTTTTTTTTTTTTTTTTTTTTTTACTATAAAAGAAGTCATTCCAGTCATTTTCCTCTCAGTGAGTTTGCATAGGCATCAACCATGCAAGTAGACTGTTATTTTTTTTGCATGCATATCTTCAGACTGAAGACAAGTCTATCAGATAGAGGGATCATTACAATAATTTTGCAGTGCTGCTTATTACTATAAATAGGTGTAGTTACCCTTTTGGTTTTGCTAATGTCAATCACAGAATCGTCTAGGTTGGAAGAGACCTCCAAGATCACCCAGTCCAACCGCTGACTTAGCACTAACAAGGCCTCGACTAAACCATATCACTGAGCTCTACATCTAAGCGTCTTTTAAAGACCTCCAGGGATGGTGACTCCACCACTTCCCTGGGCAGCCCATCCCAATGCCTAACAACCCTTTCAGTAAAGAAGTTCTTCCCAACATCCAACCTAAACCTCCCCTGCTGCATTTCTCACCCTGGTGCAACTTTAGCCCATTGCCCCTTGTCCTGTCCCTAGGCATATGGGAGAATAGACCGACCCCCACCTCGCTACTAATACTAAATACTAAATGCTACTACAGTAGTATTTCCAGGTGCTACAGTAAATTTGACTCTTGTAACTTACGAGAGTACAGTCAAACTGACAGGAAATGACCATTTCAGACACTTTTAGCCAGGGATTGGGATCATTCCTTTTCTAATATTGCAAATCATTCATGTTCTGTATGTGTCAAACTTTTTGGTTTTCATCTTAATTAAATTGGTTTATAATCACTTTGATTCACCCTAATAGCTTTTCTGAATGCAATATTTAACTTCAAAAAATGGATGTTAGTATAATTAAAAAGAAATGTAATGAATTTACAACACTATATAGTGTTAATACTATATATCCTAGTAATAGTAGGAAGTTAGTGATAGTTTGCCACACATTGATAATTTCTTGTCTACAATTACTCAGAAATGCAAAGTACAAAAACTTTGGTAATCGAGTTAATAACTAAGGTTTTATTTTTCTTTTTGGTCAGCCCTATTCATGTCTTCAGTGTAGTCCTGCTCTCTATCTATAGTGATCTTGAATCAGCTGGCAACACATTTACTTGAGCAGATACAGATCAAATTGTGTTTTCATCACTCCTGTTGTAGGTAATAGAGGTGAGGGGCAAAGTTACCACTGAATTCTGTATGTTCTACTTTGTTGTTTGGATCAGTTAAATCAGGTGGAAACTAGCTCTCATTCCCAGTGGTTGGTCTAGTAGAATCAAAACTTGCCACTGAATCATCAGAGCTAAAGAAAAGGAAACATTTATTATTTTACATTTATTTCCAAATTCCTGGGTCTGCATTTCTCACCTGTGCATGTTCAGCAAATATGATGGGGCTCAGATCACTTTGAAACTCAAAGGGGACAGTTGACCTGTGTGGGGAAAGAGAGGGTTCTTTTCTGAGTTTCATTTTAAGTTTGATGGTATTACACCATAATATAATAACATATATAACAATAATAATAATACCAACTTATGGTAGTATTATTGCAGAGAATAGAGCAGCAAGATTTAAAGCTTCACTGTTTCTTCAATGCTAAGAAAGAGTTACAACTTCTTCCATGCACTGTAACAGAAAAGAGAGGCTTACTCTGCTAGTGCAAGGACATGAAAAAGTATGCTTAGCAATGCTAATGAACACAGGTCTGGACAACGCTAGCGATAAAGCAGAACCATAGTGTGGATACATAACTGCATGTGCTTAATTCCAGCTGACTATGCTATAAAGCTAGGGTCCTCTAAAAAAATGTATTACGTACATGGAAAAATACAGTTGCTAATATGAAGGCTGCAAGGATATGTCAGTCTACTGAACTGTTTAATACTGAGAGTATGTGTTGTCCAGTTTTTAATTCTTAAATATAGTAAATGGTTTGTCTTTGAGCATCTCTTCGCACAATACCTGGAATTTATGAGCAAGGGTTCATACATACACAGTTACTTCTCCTTCTTCCCTAAATTGGATTTTGGCCTAAATATAAATCTGCAGTCCTATGATTCTACTTTTGTGCATTTCACAACATCCAATTCATCAAATTAATTCTAGTGATACCTCTTTAGAATAAGACTTTGTGCACACCAGTTTGCAAACCTGTTATGAAATACAATTTTATTTACGTTTAATTGTGAGCAGAAAGGTACATTTCTACCACATTCTGTTGGAAGATTACATGTTACAGAGCTTCTGTGGTTTAGTGCAGTAGTTTGGCCTAACCTTCTCATGAACACAGTCGCTATAATCAGTGTTACATTTACCACACTTGCAGCTTATGGCCACAGGGTAGGAATAGTAAGGGATGGTGTGATGAGGACAGCCCGGAATCAGTGCTGTTTGATACAACATCTCTTTGTATGTGCACACGTTTTGGGACAGAGCACTTTTGAGCAGCAGCTTCTTGCCATTGCTGTCCTACAAAGAAAAAAGAAATGCATTGTTTCACAGAAGCATACATGAGTGTTGAAAAACTTCCTTTGGTATTTTCTCATATGTGCAGAAAGCCAACCCCTTTACACTTAGACTAGTTCTGATATTTTTGGTGTACTTCTGCTTAGACCTTTCACTTTGAATCTGCATGTGACTGGGAATCTCTACACCTCTAGAAATGTTCGCCTTGCTTTTGTGGTTTTAACTACTAATGTCCTGTTTGGCCCAAAGTACTGTCAGGACCTTGTATTCTGTATTGACTACCTACTGACCAGGGTGGAAATTAAAATGCTATGTTGAATAGCGAAGCTCAAGCATAGCATTTGGCATGCCTGCACGTGAGATATTCTCAACAGCTGTCACAATAGTAGTTAACTGCCTTCACCCCCTGGCAAATTTGTTGGACTTGAAATTAATCAAGTCATCACTAAAAGAGTGACCAAATACAATCTGCTTCTCACTTGTTCCATCCTGAACCCACAGACTAGAGAGGCTCTGCAGCAACAGCAGCAGTCAGTTCACTGTTATGCCACTGTTATTATAAACTCCACAGAATTCGGGAGCCTTGGCATTTCTCATCTGTACCTTCACAACAAGCTAACTGGATACTGTGACAATAATATGATTTTTCTGTCTATGACAGACATTTTTAGCCTGAGTAACTTTCACACATTTTTTTTCAGCAAGAATAGGCACATCTTTTATAGTGATGGCCTTTACGGGAACAACTGCCTAAAAGAGAGTAACTTCCTGTACCCGAGTCATGCAAAATCCAGCGCAGATGGTGGTGTTGATGGCCAGGCAGTAGGCACATTCCCTTTTCTCCACGTGGATTGTGTACTCTGAAGGAGCACAAAGTGATGCTGTTTGACCAAAAGTCAGGCCAAAGAGGAGAGACATCACAAAGAAGGGACTCATGCTAGATGGGAGGGGGGGAAAAAAAAAAAGAAACCCTAAGTAAAATCAGACATGCCTTGCAGTCCTTTTCTCAGTATTCGACAAGAACAATTATGATAGTCACCAAGTAGAAGTAATTGCAACTTTTTCAGCTACGGCTTCACAAATTATTTTCAATACAAGACATATATTTGAAATAGTACTAACCACTGAACAGAAAAGAAGGGTAAATAAGCCACTAACAACATACATGATAATTTTTCCCCACTAAATCATATTACATGGCACTTTTCACCAATGAGTGATAAAATACCAACACAGAAAAATAACAGGAGGTTTTCCTATCCTTCCCTGCTAAAGGATTTGAAAATGTGACATGAGAGAACATGAGCTCTAGAATTAACCAGAGATGCAGAAATAATCTTAGTGGTTTAAAATACTTTTCTAAAGAAAGCATCTTATAAAATGCTCAAGAGAAAAAAAGAAACAGTTGTGCATATCAGACATACCACTGTATTTTTTACTTTCCAGTTGGCTTAGAGGCATGGTGAAATGGGAACACTGCCAAGAATTAAACAATAGATTCAAGTAAATTACAATAAAGATTGTCAGCAAAGAGATCAAATCAATGAATCCGCGCTTCATCTGTCTGTTGTGCTGACCTCATTTCCCAGACCTGCTGGGAGATCCCAAGAACAAAGATTTGATTAGCTCCAAGACAATTCCAGGGTTTACTCTATATCTTCTAAACTACAAGTTTTAAATGACAGTGTCTACAAACACATGGACATCACCCTCTAGTCTCTTCCAGCTGTCATTTTCCCATAGCAAAAGTCATTATGCAGTCTGGTTTACCCTGTAGCTGCAACAATGCAAGTCTGGAAAGACCAACCTCTTGTCAGCTGAATTCTTCCCTATTACAGGAACCTGATTCTGCCTTGAGCTGGGAGAGGCAGTGACCCAGCACAAGCTCTGTGTGCGCTTTATACTCTCCAGGCTAATTCCAGGCTGATCTTACTGTTTATATAATTGCATCTGAATTGCTGCTTTCTTATCGCAGAGTCATCTATTGAAAATTCATACTGAACTGCAAAGTAAATGTGATAGGAACAAATGTGTCCATAATATCCTAACCTGGAAACTGGAGCTGGAAATCTAATTATTTTAACAGTCATTCTCTCTCATTGGCTTTTAAACTAACCACTGCTTTTAAAAACTTGTTATTGATTAATTTAATTGCTACATAGGACAGCAACGTCATGACAGGGAAGCTAGCATGGAAATGGAGTCATCCTGAATCACATATGACTAATTCTACCCTTATGTTTTTGGAAAATTTAATACAGTCTGGTTCACTGCTTGCTCATTACCAGGCAGGCACAAATGAGAGATGCAGTGCTATACACATAAAATAATAAAACTCAAACCAAAGCAATTGCTCTACAGCATGGTTAGGTAAAGCCTGACTTTATCTACTCAAACAAAACATGCAGACAAATCATCTGGCCTTGAACCTACTGAGCAAATACTAAAGCAACAACAATTCACTCTGAAATACTAATTAACAAGGGTATAATCTAGTTTCACTGTGAGAAACCACTTTTTGCAGCACAATGAAAAGCAAAATACTGCACCAACTTCAGTGAAACTGAGATGTCTACTGAAAAGGGAGAAACACTTTTTGTTTAGGGTTTGTGAAACACCTGGAAGGAAAAAAAGTGAGAAAAGATCAAGTTAGTGTACATGTCTTATTCAGTTGGAAATGACATTTTTAGCATATAACTTCTTGGGAATTAAATATAACTGTTTCTGTCTTATAGACATGAACAAAATAGTAATTTTACACTCAGTAACATCTGTTCAGCTAGACTTAGCAACAGAAGTAAAACACTTATTTTGGTACTACTCCAATATGATGCTTTGTTTTATATTTTTCTGAGCTATTTTAAATGCAGTTAAACATACAGGCTATATAAGTATAGACATAAAAACACATGTAGATAATGATATATAATACACATATACATGACATATATATGTGTGGGTTTGTTTGTTTAAAACTTTAGTCATGGAAAAGAATGTTCTTTCCTGGAAAACCTTAGGAATATTTCAAAGCAGATAATGATCCTGAAAGGAAAAGGAAACACTTCATAGAACTAAATCCTGGAGCGGACAAAAAGTGCCCAAAATAAGAATTAAAAATCGGAGAGGAGAGGAGAGGAGAGGAGAGGAGAGGAGAGGAGAGGAGAGGAGAGGAGAGGAGAGGAGAGGAGAGGAGAGGAGAGGAGAGGAGAGGAGAGGAGAGGAGAGGAGAGGAGAGGAGAGGCTATCAGTATTAGAAGTTGGAAAAATGTAGAAAACTGGTACAGAAATCTAGACACCAGAAGATAAACTTCTACCAGGACAGAGGCCAAGAGTAATATCAAGGGATGTTACTAGCTGAAGACAAACTGTTGATGCAGAGTAAGTGCAAAGTCATCAGTAACTACATTGCATTTGAAAATGTGGTGGCTGACAAACCAACATGCACATTTGCAATAACAGTTGTTAAATAAGATGTAAAACAAATATTTAAAAGTTATCACCTCAAAGCTAAGGATCTTTTGCTTGCTGCTACTAATTTCAACAAGTTTTAGAATACTGGGGAAATTTCAAAACATTTAGAAAAGTGCTTATATTATGCCAATATTTAAAGAGAGAATGTTGACCCAGGTAATGCTCAACCAGCTAGCCTGACATCTATCACTGATAAATCAGGTAAAATAACAGAAAGTTGATACAGGATTTGAGCAATAAAGAATTAAAGGATGAGAACATAATTAATGCCAGTCAGGATGGTGTTACATAAAATAGGTCATGTCACACAAACCTGATTTCATTCTTTGAGGTGATTATGAATTTGGTTGTTAAGGCAACTACATAGATGTAATGTCCTTAGTTCCATCTGTCCAGAGCCCTACTGTCATGAAAAGTTAGAGCTGTTAGGCAGAGTATGCTGAATGCTAGGAATTCTCCGTAACTGCAGCAGGCAGTATAATTTGAGCAGTGCATTTGTTCATTGAAACTTTGTTACCCAGCTTCTGAATGTACTGCAGCGCATTACAGAAATATCTGACCAAGCAGTAAGAATGAAAAATATTTCATCTGGAAACACAATAAATGAGTCTGAATAGACCTTCAGACTAATGTAACTATTGTCCCTTGTACTCAAGTTATGATCATACTAATACAGAGAGAAAATCCTTCCTATTACCTTTTCTTTCCTGGCATCACGTTAACCTGGCCATTTGTCAGAGAAGCTCTGAGTATCACTGGAGTGATAAACATATTCCTATTTCTTCAGTAATTTACACAAACTATTAAGCTGGTAGAAAAACTCTTCCATGAGCATCCTGGATATGACTGTAGGCTTCCTCAGTACAGACCTCTCTAAATATTTGATGGGATTGAGATCCCAGTACCTTTTGGGAACAGCAATACAGTGTGACAACCTATGAGTGCATAAAAAGCTTCTTTCCTACAGTTTGCTAAAATCCATAGTTCAATATCTGATGCTTATGGATTTCTTTCTTTCATTGCCCCTTTGCTGACCTTCAGACTATTCAGTGATAGAAAGTTTTAATGCGCTTTTACAGCCAGCAGCTTTGTAGCTGTGTTCTGGAACAACCAGTTAGGCTTTTAATTATTTATCTTTAACCTTTCTGTTAACTAAACCACTCCATTCAGTCACATCAGTTATTTTACACTTTCACTAAGTGAAAGATAGTATACTGATGTTCTGTAAGAAGTGTTTTAAGTGTTCTCTGTGAACAGAATTTAGAAAACATAGAATTCTTGGGTTTGTTACCCAGGAATCTCTGAAATGGGCTACAGAAATTCAGTGCATGCCCAAAGTTTACATCTAGAAATAACAGTATGATTTTCCATCACTGATCAATGCCTAAAATAAAAGTAGGAACAATGAAGATAAGTTACCACAAATTCTGTTCAAATATTGTGTCCAGTTCAGGCCCCTCAGTTCAAGAAGGATGGGGAACTGCTTGAGAGTGCAGAGCCACGAGGATGATCAAGGGAGTGGAGCATCTCCCTCACGAGAAAAGGCTGAGGGAGCTGGGTCTCTTTAGCTTGGAGGAGACTGAGGGGTGACCTCAATGTTTATAAATATGTAAAGGGTGAGTGTCAGGAGGATGGAGCCAGGCTCTTCTTGGTGACACCCAATGACAGAACAAGGGGCAGTGGGTGCAAGCTGGAACACAGGAGGTTCTGCTTAAATGAGACAAAACTTTTTTACGGTGAGGGTGACAGAACACTGGAACAGGCTGTCCATGGGACTTGTGGAGTCTCCTTCTCTGGAGAATTTCAAAACCCACCTGGACGCGTTCCTGTGTGACCTGATCTAGGTGTTCCTGCTCCAGCAGGGGGATTGGACTAGATGATCTTTCAAGGTCCTTTCCAATCCCTAACATTCAGTGATTCTGTGATATACATGTAGGCATATACTATTGTGGATCTTAAAACTGAAACGTGTCCAGCTGAAAATCAGAAGCTATGCTGATTAAAAACAAAAAGTCAGAAACAACAACAACAACCATAGACAAAATCAGATTTCTACAAGATTTGTGTTCTGACAGAGGAATTTCCAAGCCCATCTTATTATAAACCTACACTGATAAAAGGAAATCAGATCCTAATATGCTGCCATAGGAACAAGTTTTTTTTGCCATCAGGTTTTGCATTTAAACAGACTGTGGCTGCTGAATTTTCAAAGCTAATTTCTCTATTGCGAGTCTCTCTGTAATAGCTTGAAACAGAGCTCTTACCTTTTAAATTTGTAGATTCACAGATGACTGCTCTTCTCTTTCTTCCCTAGGATTAGCTGTAGCATATCCTGTCAAGCACAGATTAAAAGGGCAATTCTCTTTGTTGCATGTGATATGCCAACAATTTCCACTTATGCTCTGAAAGTACTTCATAGTCCTATTTGTTGTTGTGGCTTCTATGGTGGACCACTTTATATTTGGTTACATTTAACTGGAGAGTGCTAGATGTCAGTTCCTGTTATTCTAAGATATGAAATGTCTACATGTGGGACAAAATTAAAAGAAAAAAAAATGACAACAACAAAACCACTGCCACCACCACAGACAAGCCACAAGTCTTCTACAGGATTATCATGAATGAATGACAATACCCCACAATATCATAATAACACTAAGTGGTAAAAGTCACAAACAATTTTCATTTTATTATGGTTGTAATGCTATCAACTTGACTGCCAATTTGATAGGCAGGCAGTAGGTAATTAGACAGACTCTTCACTGATGAAGGTCCTGTATGGAAACTTGGCAACATGCATGTATAATTCTTAGGAAAGCTGTCAGGTGATTTATATCTGTGTTCTAATAAATATAGCAACGACATATGGTTCCACAGTTTATGCTTCAAATTAACAATTTAATGACATCTTACTACTGTGTTTACAATCTTAAAATATGTGTACATATTTTGTTCCTAATGAAGCTGAAATCTTCTTATACCTACATAATACTATTGAAAATCCAATTTTAAAAGTTCCAAAACTGTTCTAACATACCAAAGTAATAGCTATTGCAAACAAAACAGTCTAAAAAGACAGTTCTGACATTTACAATGAAAGAAAAAGCAAGACAATTTCACATAAAAATGCATGCATTTCAGCGTTTCATTTACTAAATATCGTTTTGTTAATTATAGGTTACGAAAAAGAGAGCAAATTTTACATAACAGAACTGAAATTTGTTACAGCCAGTATTTCTAATGCCAGATTTATTTTTTTGAAACAACTTTATTCATAGTTGGACTAATTTCAAAAAAGACTTTTTATAGTATAGTGAATGAAATGTTTAAAATGCTCCACAGATTGCAGTAGTGCTATAAGGACTATTTGTAAAAATAAAATTAATGTAGTATTAAACACACTGAACAAGACAGAAAAATGCAACAATGTACTAACTCTCAAAGAATAATAATACTGTGCTTGTACTAATCAAATAATGCTGGGCACTAGTCTTTTTTGTATTTTAAGTAAAGAGTTTTTCAGCTTCTTTAATTTTTCTTTTCCTGTCCATTTTGGAAACTGCACTCCACCCAGCCTCTCTCATTTTTCTCATAGTTGTAAGCTTCAGTGCAGAGCCTGGAGCTTTCAGGTTTGATGTAGTCGGTTTCTAAGATGAAAAAATAAAGCCATCCATTAGTTTCTAAAACAAATTTGATCTACTGTTCATTTTGATGTGAAGAAAAGGTAGCATACCTTTTTTGGTGTCATGGCATATAATTGTGAAGCTTGTGGATAATCTTTGTATAATTTTTTAAACATTTCTTCCTCTGAAACTATGCTCTTAAATTAAAAGAAAAAAAAATTTAATTATATTATATTCAGAAATCTCTTTTCTTTCCCAATAGGAATACTGTAGTATGAAAAAGAAAGTTAAGATATCACTATGAAACCTCAACAGTTCCAATAAAAACAATGTAAAATTCATTATAAAACTGAATATATAATTTTATGTTGCAGTATTCTGTCATAAAGTTACTAATTATGTACATATAAATACATTTCCAGAAAGAACCAATGAAATAAAAAATCACTCATAAATAGATTTGTATACAGAAGCCCACATGCCTTATTTACATTCTTAGATACATCAGTGTGCATAAAGAATTATTAATCATGCTATTTGTTCTCAGATTTTTACCAAGAGATCACTATGCTCAGAGCTATCTGACTGAGCATCCAGCTGCAGAAGCACTTTTTGCTTTTTCCTCTGTTCTGAAAGCAGATTTGTGCTTTCACTTTGCATTTTATGTACTGGGGGAGTCTTTACAATATATGTCTGCGAAAGAAAAAGATGGCATTTAAAATTACATTTTCAATGGTAATTATGGAATTTAGAACTAAACAGACAGAATATCCAGGCAGACAACAGAGAGATACTGTGTAACAATTATCTTTCAATTCAAAGCATGAAACAAAGATCCAAACAAATCAATTAAAAAAAAAAAAAGTTCTGTGGAAGAACTGAGTTTTATGGCACACTATATCTAATCTCTTTAAGCTCATCTAAAGAAATTCATCTGTTATTTTGACCTGTAGTCACTATGTACATACTGTAACCAACATTTATGAAAATGCAAACAAACAAGCTTGCAGGAAAGTTTTCAGAAAGACACTGATAATGAGTGACATCAAGAATAAGATTGTTTTTGCTTAAATAGTTTTTCTCAGTAGAAGTTAAATAGAGAAATAAATAGTCAGAAAAAATAAAACAAGAACAATTCACTATCATGAGTTACAAACCTTTAATAATCGACTACCCAAGGGACTTTTTGCAGGTGCTGGAGATGTTTTTTTACTTTCCATCATGTTGACTTTTACAGGAATATTTTGAGACAATATTTTTTTTACATTAATAGATGTACAGTCCAGATCTAAATGAGGTTTAGGTGTCTCAGTAAAGTAAGTTTGTGTTTTCTAAAATTAAAAAAGGTTTAAATTAAAAGCATTTCAATGTCTTTTGGCCAGCATGTATTATTTATCATGGAACTTAATCTAGATTGCTTAGGTACATATTACCAATTTTTTTAATTATTTAATGATAACATTAAAACTACCTTGTGCTTCTTTTCATTTTCAGGAATCATATTTGGGGGCGTTTCTTTTGCAAAATTCTCAAAAAGAGTTGTGGGATAGGTAGTAAATGTTTTATTTTCTAGTCATTATTTCACTCAAGTAAACAGAAACATTTTTGTTTATTGAAGTTAGTGTTACTTCACTGACTTTTAATTCTATTTCACATTTCTTTGCTAGCTGAAGAATACTGTATAGCAGTCACAAAATCACAGAGTCACAGAATAGTTAAGGTTGGAATGGACCCAGAGATCCTCTGGTTTATCATCCTTGCACACAGCAGAGTGTACTACAGTAGGATGCTCACGACAGCGTCCAGCTGGGTTTTGAACATCTCCACGACTCCACAGCCTCTCTGGGCAACCTCCTCCTATATTCTATTACCGTTAAAGTTCTTTTTTCTTGTGTTTGAATGGAATTTTTTGTACTTCATTTTGTTTCTATTATTTCTTGTCATTTCACTAGATACCACTGAGAAACATCTGGCTCTGTGTTCTTTGCCTCCTCCCCCACCCCCAACCCCAGGTACTTACACGCACTGATAATAGGCCCCTGAAATTTGTCTTCTTGAGGTTAAACAATCCCAGCTCTCTCAGTCCTTTTTTCTATGTCAGATGCTGCGATCTGTTAATCATTTTCATGATTAACACAGCCTGAAATGCTGTTGACTTTCTTTACCACAAGGGCACATCCTGTCTCATGTTCAACCTGTCCACCAGAACCCCAGGGCTTTTCCTGCAAAGCTGCTTTCCAGTTGGTCAGCCCCCAGTCTGTACTGGTTCTAAGAGTTATTGTATACTTCATGCAAGATTTCAGATTTCCCTTTGTTAAAAACTTTATCAGATTCCTGTTCAGCCATTTATCCAGATCCCTCTGAAATCATCTGCTGTATCAGACCTTCCAATTTTGCATCGTCTGCAAACTAACTGGGGATGAATTCTGTCCCATCATCTATGTCATTAATTAAGATATTAAACAGCATTGGACCCAGTATCAAACCCTGTGGTACATCATTAGTGACTGGCCTCCAGTTGGACTTTGTACCATACTGATTGTAATCCCTTGAGCCCAGCAGTTAAGCCAGTTTTCAGTCTACCTTACTGTCCACTTATCCAGCCTAAACTTTATCAGTTTGCCTGTGGAGATGTTGTAGGAGACAGTGTCAAAGCCTTACTAAGCTTGAGATAAAGAACTCCCAGTGTTCTCATCTTCCAAGTCAGTCATCTCACCACAGAAGGCAACCAGGTTGGTTAAGCAAGATTCCTACTTCACATAAATCTGTCCTGACCACTCCCAATCACCTTGTCCTTCATATGTTTGGAAATAGTTTTCAGGATTATTTGTTCAATCACCTTCCCAGGGGTTGAGGTAGCATTGACCAGCCTATAGTTCACCAGATCCTCTATCTTGCCCTTCTTGAAGATAAGAATGAAATTTGTTTTTTTTTCATCTCCTCAGGACCCACCCCTAGTCACCATGACATTTGAAAGATAATTGAGAGTGGCCATTACAAAATGATACTGGCCAGCTCCCTCAGCACCTATGGATGTATCCCACCAGGTCCCATGGACTTCCATTTGGCTAGTTTGTTTAAAGATTCCCTAACCTGATCCTCCTCCACCAAGGGTAAGTCTACCTTGTTCCTGATTTTCCAGGTCCCACTGAGTACCACAGCCTTTTTTCCATGTTGTTTGTTACCAAAATTCCTGCCACATTCAGCAGCAGGTCCTGTAGAAGCCTTTCTTTCTGCCCTTCATGTCTATTGTCAGTTTTAAATCAAGATTGGCTTTGGCTTTCTTAGCGTTTTCCCTGCAAGCATTAACAGCTCTTCTTGTGGTTTTAATCTCTCCTTGCTCCCACTTATCTACTCAGGAGTAATGTAAAACATTCACAAACACCAGAAATTATACATAATGACTTCAGGGATCATCAAGCTCTCATTTAAAGACAGCAAGACTTAGAATCAGAAACCCATTTCACAGTTATCATTGTTACAGTGCATATGACCAGGCCAAGCATGTCACCCAGGCTGCTACCTTAAATATATAAATATACCTTCTGTTCAATTTCTACTTTAAGCTGCTCCTTAAGGGATGACAGTTCACTTTTCAAACATGACAGTTCGCTTTCCTAAAACCAATTAGAAGAAATCAATGGAAAGGGTTAGCTATGCTTAACCTGGAAAAAAGAAAATGGTCCAAATGAGACATTATTTCATATTCATTATAAACAAAAGAAAATTCCACTTGTTCAATAGAGCTAATTTAACCATAAAGTTACTATGCTGAGTAGCATTTACAATTCACTTTTAGAGAAAATTCAATCACTAAAATAACACATGATCAAAGAAGTTGATTTTTCATTATATAAAAATAAATTCAAAAGAATAAAAAAAAATATTGGCTTGATGTGTCACACCTTCTATAAAAAAAAAGTCTAATAAAAACATGCTGTAAAGAATTATCCTGTGAAGGGAAAAGTTAGAAAAATACTACATTTTAAGTTTCATAACTTAAGTTTTCAAGTCTTTCATAAAAGACTTGAGGGGTTGTTGACTCTCGGAACATTTCTCAAAGCTAAGGTTACCAGAAAGGAAAAAAAAAAAAAAAAAAAAAAAAAAGTGATACAACTCTAGAGTTGAAGTTTTGTTTCTTTTAAAAAGAGCTGAAGTACTACTGTTCAAAGCAAGAAATAAAAATACTTGTGAGAAGGGGATAAAAAAATCAAAATGTTTAATACTAAAATTTTGTAACCAGACAGTGATGTTAGAACATAATGCACTATTAGAAACAGTAGACAGAAAAGCACAGCTACTTTAAATAAGCTCTAGAAAATTAGTATTTTAATGTACATATTAAAATCTGTAAGAAAATATAGTACACAGAAATTGGTGAGTTGTTCCTTACTGTTCACTCGCACTAAATCAGACTCTTAAAAAACAAGGAACAATAAATAGGGAAAAAAATCTAATATTACATTTATATTACCCTTTTAGGACAGCAACCCCTCCATTTAATTATTCAGTGCTCAAGAGTATGCCTTACCAAAGTTCTTTTCAATGACAACTGCTCTTGCTCTTTTATCTTACATAGTTTTAACTCTGTATCCTTTTCTTCAACCATTTTATCATATTCATGCTGTGTTAAAAATAATAAAAAAAAGTTATTTGACTAAATGTTACAGTTATAGATCTATCTAGTCTCAAAACAATACTTTTTTTTTTTTTTTTTTTGGTAATAAAGCTCTTCTGGAGCTTCAGAAAGCACTAGGAACAAACATGGACACTTCTGCAGAAACTGTACAACAGAAAATACACAAGCAGTGTTATTTTGTGGGGCAATAGTGTTTTATTTCTAGGCAGTGTTATGCATGTTATCTGCACAGTAGAAAATGACAAAAATAAGTTATACTGCTGAAGTTCAATAAATAATCTCCTCATAAAAAGAGGCCCAAACTGATATTGAAAAGCATTACATTAGGACAGTATCAAATGAAGTTAGAATATTATATAAATAAATAAATAAATCCTGCAAAGCACAAAAACATACACGCTCCTCTTTTTTCAGTCTCTGAATATAATACTATGAAAAAGAATGCAGCCTACAAGACATTGTCAAAAGGCCAGTGCCACCAGCACATCTTACCTTAAAGATTACTGGAAATTCTAAGGTGCTACTAATTCACATCATGTTAAGATTTCCAGAAATTTATATAAATGGAATTTATCTGCCAGTAAACATGCTTTCAAAATATGAAGGTGAATTTACTTTTAGATGATGAAAAGTCAAGTGTGTTAAACCTCATTATCCTAGACTCACTTTCTAATTTGTAAATTCTGGTTTTGAAAGGTTTTTATTTATCATAGTATCACACATTAGAAATCTTACTTTGTGCTTTTCCATAAGTGCCATCATTTCAGTTATCTTGTGTTGACATCTGATGTCCATTTCTCTCTGTGTTATTGTTGCTTCATCAGCAAGTAACTTCATCTTTTCTACCTGTTAGTATCAACTTTCTTTTAATTCATGAACAACTAAGAATAACATATTATAAAAATCTTAGTTACATTTCTTCCCACCTCCGTGTGTACAATCTATATAGTTTCATTTAGTGTAGTCTTCATTTGCTTTCAAGATGCTTTTCAAATCCTACATCTTTATATACTTTGTTAAAATGGGCAACTAATATCTAGATTAAAAGTACCTCCATTCTTCCATGGCAAATAAGTGTCATTTTGAACCACAAGGCCATTTCAAGCACTCTCCCCTACCATTTTTTGATATTATCATCAAGAAAGTGTGGGCAGGAAAACACTAATACGAGAAAAATTATATATATATTTTTCTTATTCTGTACTTATACCAAGAATAGAATTTCTAGGGACAATATCCTGACAAAAAGATTTTTTAGCTAGGTTATTATTTTAAAGACATATAAAAATGCTTCAACCTAAAGAATCTAGTATTCTAAAGCTTTGCTCACAGGCATACACAAGAAGTTCCATCTATGTTTATAAGACTGCTATGTAAGTGCAAGGAATCTCACTGGTAAAGCTTCATAAAATATATCAAGAATTGATAAATTATCTTACATCAAAAACTAACTAAAAGTTGCATAAAAATTAACAACTCTCACCTCTTCAAGTAATTTATTTTCCGTTACTCTTTTTGCTTCAATTTCTCTTTTATACATGTCAACTGTTTCCTTATGTTGATTTTTCATATTTTCCATCTCTAGCTGTAGTTTATTCACCTTTTGTGAATGGAGAATTATTGCTGTTACTTGTTCAAAAATAAATATGCCAATGACTTTATTTTTCATCTTATTTTCAAGTTGAGCCACTCTGTACTTTTCAGGTATGTGACTGTACTGTTTCCTATTTAATGTTCATTTTTTTATCATAGAGTTGAACTTTGGTCTGAAAGTAGTTAGAAACTACAGCAACACCAGAAGAGGGAAGGCAGCCCATAATAACAGTTCTGTGCATCACTGTCAATAAAGCAGTCCTAAAACTAGAGCTAGTGAATCACAAAGAAACATTAAGATATAAAGGAATAGCCTGTTAACAATCTGCCAGTATTCTGCCTTTTGTACAAAGAGCTCTTTAGTATTGCTGGCATGGAATGCAAGGTAAGAAAAATGAAGCATAATTAATAGTCTTCTAAGATCTGGGAGTAGGGCTGTATTATGTTTATGATTAAATCTTTCAAATTGTGAAATGAATAAACAGATTATTAATAAATAACTTATTTTCAGAATTTTATTTAATTCTAAAAAAAGGAGAAACTCCTTTTAGCTGCTGATATTAATGATAATTTAGTAAGAAAAAAATAGGAAAAGCCTGTTCCTAAGCAGCCACCCTAAATGTTGTATATTCTTAAAAAATATTGAGATGGAGATTTTATTTCCTGCCTTGCAAATCCATTTTAGATTTTAACATTTTTATGATACGTTTTCCTACCAAGTATTTATTTTGATTAGTTTGCCCTTTAAGTTTCTCATGTGAATACCCTCAAAACAGTCCCCATCTTTCCTGAAGTACCCTAAAGTGGGCACTATATTCTAATATTCAAATAAAGGACTTACCATAGCAGAACACAATAAAGGAGCTGTCTAAAGTAAATAATACATGCATTTCTTTTAATGTTTTTCTCTTTCAATGGAGTGACATTGCTGAATAATGTTCGGTATACTATCAACCAAAAAACAAAGGGACTTAACTCCTTGATAACTCCTTGATATATGAAGTCTCTCTCTACAAGTCTGATAACCCCATATCTAATTATTAGAAAATGAAGCATCTTCCAAAATTCATGTACGTTTCTCTCTAAAATCTGTATCCCAGATCCATCACGCAATGAAGAATGTGTTGAACAAGTTTTATAATGAATTACATAGGGACTTAGAAATTCAGTCTTTGTGCTTTACCCTTATCTTACATGTGACATGAATTAAACCTACCTTCCCTTCATAAATACTTGTTTTCTTGCTTTCTGCAGTCATTTTCTTTTTCAGCACCTTGTTCTGTTAAAATTAAGTAAAACAATCACCATAACAAGTTAACAGTATTATGCAACAATTTAGCCTCACATAGTAGGTCAGAATCCTCAGAATTCTAGCTTTCAGCAAGCAAATAAATAACTGTATTCTCACTGTAGTACAGTTCAGGTTCTAGAACGGTTTTCCAAACGGAAGTGTTCAACTGTTTTAATAATATTGCTCCTTACTCTTCATGACTTTATGAAAGACTCCTAACGGGCAACAACAGAAAATAAGGAAAGAGGGTGCAGAATAGGAAGAAAAACTAAGATGCATCATTCCTCTTGCTTTTGTTCTACAGAGCTTGTATATAAATAAATTTACTCCTGTGCTGCGCTATAATGAAAGAACAGATACAATAATCAATTGATTCTAAGCAGATGATTCAGGGATTTTATTCTGGGCAAATGCTGTCAACTGAAAACGTACAGATGTCAAGAAAAAAAAGTAAGTTTTTACAATACAGTTACTGACAATTTGTCCTTATGTACAAGTCTTTTTTATTATCGGTAACTGAAATAGATCATTATGCCAAATGTGATACCATGGATTGATGATACCATGTTCTAAATGAAAATAATAACAGTTTACTAAAGACTCTTTCAAGAGTTTACTATAATTGCATTTTACAAAAGTAAGAATAATTTCATAAATCAAGTAATTCTAAAGGTAATTCCTTGGTTTGCTTAGAGTTAAGGTAAGAAAGGAAACATTCTAACTTACATAGCTATATCTAAAGAAATCACACCAGACTAAAATGTTTGAATAGTAACAGTAACCTCAAAATACCATGTTTTGTGTATTTGAGTATTCTAAAAGATGTATTTACCTCCTGTTGCAGCTCTTCAATATACTTTGTTTTATTTTCCACCTGTTTCTTCAAATTATTCAACTAAAAGAGATACTTCAAACATTAATTTATAAACTCTTAAAAATGACTCAGTGTGTTAGACATTACTGTCAAAGTTCTTAAATATGCATTTGCACAGGTCCAGTTAATTCCAGTGGGACTGAAACACATGCCAACACATTACAACAACTCAAGTTTTGACCATGCAATACAAGAATTCTGCTAGCCTAGTAACAAACATCAAGTTTAACAGCAGCTACCCAGATCTTCAGTGGTTATTGCGCTTATGGAGAAAAAAAAAAAAAAAAAGTAGCTTAATGATTTAAAAAATTAGCTTGTATGAAATTACCTACAGTCCATGAAAATTTTAAATTTCTTACCTTATTGTCTAGAATCTTCAACTGCCTTTCCTTTCTTGAAATTTCATTTTCAATACTCTTAGTCTGGAATTATAATTGTAAATCTAGTCAAACCATTATCAGAACTTTTGTACTATCTTAAAGAAGAAAAATGCATAATCATAGAATTACTACTAACTACTACATTACAATTTCAAAGCAGTTCTGTCAAAAAGAATTAGATTTATTCCCATTTTGTATTTGTTTGTTAAAAATATATATAATTAATTAAATTAAGCAACTATCTTGTGCCCTCTATATCTTCTTTGAATTTCATGATAAAATTTTGAAATCCACTGTTATGTTAAAAAAGCAGGTGTGCTTTGACAATACAATAAGAAAGTAAAAATATTTAAACATATTCAAACTGAAACTCATACTGAAAGCTAATCTGGATGCTGTTCATCACTAAATGGGTAAATCAAAATAATAAAAAAAATGAGGTTCCACGTTTGTCTAAAATATAACAAATTTGGACTCTTAAGCTTCCATATAAAGAGTAAACATCCCAGTGAATGTCCTTATCTTTTAAACAGGAAGAGCTCAAAATATGTATACATGGTGACTCAATTCATAGAAACACTGAAAGAAGAAAACCGTTTTAAGAGAAAATACCCCTTTGCATAAAAAAAATAAAATAAAATAAAATATATTTTACATTTAGATTATGTCCTACAGGTAATGTTACATATGTTATTTATTTCAAATGATAAAGCATATTACATGGCATACATTTTCTTCATTTTCATCCAGTTTGCTTTTAATCTCTTCACCTTTCTTTGCCATCTTCTCCTTCAAAGACTCTAATTCATTTCTAAATGCCAAATTACCAAATATTAGTAAATATTTATTTAAGAATATTAACTTATTTTCAATACAGCTTTATTTAGTATTTATCCATTCTTTATTTTCTAAAAAGAACTGGTTTGTTATCTACAACTACTACTGATAAGAATTTCATAAGCTGTTCAATGGGATTATTCTTTAAATTTTGCAAAGTGACTGAAGGTAATATCTGATCTGTACATAGTTTTTGTAAGTATGAAAAAATGTTCCCATTATATTCTGATCTGTAATAGCATAATGCTTCTATGAAATTTGGAAGGCTGCCTGTCAGGGTACTAAGACTAACTTCAAATGTAACATAATCAATTTTACTTTTTTACATTTAATTCATAACCCGTAACCTAAATTTTCATTTTATTCACAGCTAAGAGGTTAACACAGAACAGGAGAGGCTTCTAAATGTAACCTGAAGAAATGGCAAAAAAAAAATCATAGCAATTGGTAGTACTAACTTGTAGAAACTTCTACATGGCCAACACCAATACTAAATTGCTTTTGTATAGAAAAAGGCCCATAATTTAACGACAATGCTTAAAATGCTTAAAAATCATCTAAAATAGCAGAAAGCAACATATGAACACAACATTTAGACTAACTGTGAAAGAAGCAAACCTACTTCTTTTAACAACCTTTTTTACATCAATATTTATTTTTACTTGCCTTAGCTGGCCATTTGTTTCTTCCAGATTATCTACTAACAGCTTTGTATTTTCTTCTTTTTTTCTATCACCCTACATAAATACACATATAAATAAAATAAGTAAAATTCAAGGTGACATCTTAAGCAATATCTTGAAATGCTACATTCACAAGGATAACTGCACATATACTGTATTTTAAAGACAACAAAGAGTTCAGATACTCTACAAAACTATGTGAGATTGAAGTTTACCATATGATTTATATTTTAAACAGAATGTTATCCTTTAAGAACAGCTGGAAGTTTACAACTTACCTCATGAATTTCTTGTAGTTTCCTGAGTTCTGCAGCTATATTACTTTTCTCTTGGTCCATTTGCTCTTTTTCTAATAAGAGCGTGTTGATATGCACTGTTAGTTGCTCATTCTTTAGTCTAATTTAAAATAAACGGTCAAGAGAAATAAGAATGTGCACTTTGAAATTTCCTTTTAAATTAGATTTATCTGTTATAAAATGTTACTTCACACTGAAAAAAGCCCAGGCCTGTACCTGCAAATGCAATCTTTGCAACAAATTTAATATAGAGTCATAGTGATGTGAAAAGGCAATAGGTGGAGGAGCAAAAATGAGTCGACTGTTGTATAAATATAATGGCTGTTGGTAAGAATGTAGTTCAACATCTATATTAAAGCAGGGTTAACAATGATTTCAGAAACATTTTCTCTTCATATTAAGACAACTAACTCACAGAAATATGGGACAATTACATATTATAATATAATATAGTACATATAATATGTAATTGTACTATAATATGTAATATGTATTATAACATGTAATAATATAATTGTACATATTGTAATATATTGCAATATATTAATAATATAAATATATAGAGGATGTCATGCTGCGTATATAAATTCAAAATTTTCATTAGAGAACAATCATAGATCATTCTGTTGTAAAGTAACTTCTATGTAACACTAAAAATAATTAAACTAATACTATATTTTCAAAAATCATCATACGCCTCTCGTTCAAGATCTGCATTCAGTGTCGTAAGTTGTTCTATATAACTCTGTTCCTTTTCAACTTTAGTAGTCAGCTGTATTTGCAAATCATGCATTTCTTTCTGCAGAAGAAGAAATGTTGTGAGTATACATATGTAAATTACAGATCGTGCAAGCTATCAGAAAAGAACTGGTGACACAAAGCTTTAAGATTAAACAAAGCTACAGACAATCCATAAATTAGCTAGACTTTATCTTTACATAACACTGGTGTAATGTGGTAGTGTGAAATCTTGAAATCTGATATGAATGTTGAACATGTCCCCTATTTTATAGTCTAACTATTCTCTGCAAAAGTACTGACAAAACTACTTTTCCATGGGCATTTAAATAAAGATGGTGTTGCCTCAGACATCATAAGCTTTTGAATTTACCTAAATACTAAAAAAGCAAACAAACAAAAAAATCACAATTCCAGTCCTATGTGATAGTATAAGCACACATTTTGAATGCATTCTGAACTACAGAGATACTACTTTCTACAAGCTTTCTGAACTGCTCAGAAATTGGTTGTCATTACAAGACAAGGCAAGCTTTGTAATGTGATGTAGTTTATAATACATAAATGCTTTGAATACTATTTTCTCTGAATAACTACTGATACAGTGTATACACTGGCATGGAGTTGATTTAAACCAGGGAGAAAGACGGTGCATGTGTGTCAATGTACACTTAGTTTTTTAAGCACAGCATATAATGAATTTCTGGAATTTCTCATCACAGAAGGCTATGGATGCTAATAGTATGAAGATGTTCAAAAACTGATGAAACTATTGGACATGGGTAAGTCTATAAACAGGTAACAAAGAGAACTGACAAGGATGTGTCCTCAAACATCCTTAATACAGTTACTGCAGGAATGTAAGGGGGATGGACCAGAGGCTACTCTACTGCATAGAACCATTTTCAGAAGCAGAATACTACACTGGATGGACTACTGGCCCAACTACATCAAGTTTCTTGTTATATATATACAAGCAATAAAACTGTAACAACTAGTTATAGAAAAATGTTAGGATCACCCTTTATTCTGACCTCTCTAATTTGAAGAATATTTTTCATTTCTTTTCCTCTCTCCTGCAAATTTTCAACAGTAGCCTCAAGATCCTTCTTTTTCCCAAGAAGTTCCTCAACTTTACCCTGTTTAAGAACATTAATGAAAATGTTTAGAAAATTAAATGAATAAGGAACAAATACACTTGACATAAAACGAGGTTTGCGTTTACCATCTTACTTGAATGGATAGAGTTACCTGTTAGACTAGTAAATACAAGATCATAACTAAAGTCATTCTGTATTAGAAGTGTATTTCATATAACTCAGACTTCCATAACAGAAAATGGGCCTGTGCTGAGGTTTAGTAGAGTTCACACAGAACAGAGCTGATTACCTCAAGAAACATCCCTATAAGGAGATAAGAACATCCAGTCTAATGGGAATACATGGAAAATGGTGTTATAAGACCATTCTCCAGATTGAAACTCCTAATTGTTTTCTCTGAAAAGTGACATGTATTACCACACTAGGCAATGCCTTATAGATACTAAACACTGCAGTATGGAGGAAACCTCATCATAATTAACACCTCTCAAACAGTAAAATAATTGCAACAGACTTGTGAAGTAAGAAACCTAGGAAATCTAGGAAATTGCTTATTAGATCCCTCATTTTATCACGCATAACCTTTTCACAAATTCTACTGCCTTTTCCAAGTGGCGTCAATTAATCCTTCAGGCTTAAATATCATATGCTGTGTTCACAAGATGTGAGCTAATGTTTATCATGCCCACACACAAAATTATTTTTTCAGAAAGGTTCAGGATGAGGAAGGAGTGAATACTAGGCATAACTAAAAATAGGAAATCCTTTTCATAGAGAGTGGCACTTGATTAGGTGTGAATGAAGGAGGAAATAACCAGAAATCTTGACATGGAAAAATCAAACAAGCAAGACAATGGAAGGAAGTAAGTGCTTCAAAGAAAACATCAAAATAGTTAAAAAGGTAGTTAAGAAAGCAACATTAGGGCAGATTAGACAGTGTTTATATGGCATATAAGGTACTTAGAAGGCAAGAGAGATTACATATGAAAAGTTAATGCCATGAAACTAAGAAAGTAAACATTTACCAGTGTTTCTGACAGCTCTTCAAGTTGCATTTCTTTGTCACATTTTAGTTTAGTCATCTCTTCTACAGCATATACAATGTAAAATTAATTGAACAAAGAAATTACATACATAGAAGACAACATAAAGCATTTATCCTTTCACAGTGCCCAGTTTTCAAAACTTGTTGTATTAAGTTCAGATATTTTAAAGATAAACTATAACCCAAATTATCACTTAATCTGAATATAGAGTTAAAAAAAAAATAAAAAAGGGATTCAGAAAGATATTAATGAAAATACATCTGAAGAAAAGCTAATCTAATCATTCATCTTAAATAAAATTAAGAGCCTATTATATTTTCTACAACCGTGGCTTCGAGTCTTAGAGTGTGTACTGTAAGAATGTTTACAAAGCAGTAGTCTCAAGGTATTGATGCATCTGCGTTTTTCTGGAAAAAAATCTGAATATGCTGAAAAAGGAAACCACTCATTAGTAACTTCGAAATGTGTTTTCTAGGTGCACATTAACATTATTGATATTTTTTGCAAGTACTGAACACCAAACTCATTTTTGCTTTGTTATCATCACAGGTCACATCTCACCTTATTCCAGAGAAACATTATCAGCAATTTTTAACAACTTTATTGTTAGATTCCCTCAATACATATATCAAACTATATTTCTCATCTATCATATCAGGGCTATAGACATACACTGCACAGTGGGAAAACAATGCCAAAGGTTTGGGTGCTAAGGAGTGCATATGTAAAATTCACAGGGTATCAAAACAATATTTATAGTGAACCACTGTAGGTGTTGTTCTACATCCAACATAGGGACAGTAGTCTGCAGGAAAGCTTAATGCAGGTGATTCGACTCTACTACAAGCTACAGAAGTAATTTTTGGAATCTATTAGTCAGCAGTCTAACGCTACCTCTGAAACTAGTCTGGCCTGCTATTAGTCTTAACTGGGATAATGCAGAGAAATCAAAATGAGTTCTAGGAGCATCCATGCATGTATGGTCTCGCTATTGAGTCTGTTCAGCATTGCTGTTTGACTATTGCCAGATACAATGACTACCAAAGAAGTGGGAGTAGGATGAGTAAAAATAAACTTAAGCAGTCCTGGCAGGTATAGACTGTGGTAAATTTATTTTTTCAAGCAACAGCTACAACACAGGGATAGTCTCTTTTCAAGAAACAGAAGAAAACATACTTATTACTATGTAGCTCATCTTCCTTCTTTCTATAAATCTTACCCAGCTCAGCAGACTTATTTGTGAGCTCCAAGGTAAGCAGTTTTGACTCTTCTTCATATTTCTTCAATCTAAGAAAATTTTAATTATTTTGTTGTTGTTGTTCAGTATACAGCACTGCTTTTGAAAGTCTAAGGACAGTAAGACAAAGTCTTACCACAAGCATTTGAAGTATATTGCTTTTCCACAGGTAGATAATATATCAAAGATATGTGAAATATGATCCGTATGATATATCAAATGTATCAAATTCCACTTTTACAGCTTCTGAACAGCAGGCAAAAGTAAACAAATATATGCATACCAATGTCTGTACTTCTTTATGAAAATCAAGAGGGCAAAGATTTACTTTCTCATAGACCAGTATCAATCAGCATAATTAAAAAAAATACATTAAATTCTTTGCATTTAAACTGGTGTGTCAAAATATGAATTTCAGTTTCGTCTCCCTTTGTTCTTGGGTTTATCATACCCTTCAACTACTTAGCAGATACCTTGATGGTAGGTACTCCAAATCACTGTTTATTAAAAAATTCTGTTGTGATAATGTTTTAAAATACACATCTACAGTTCTATTCCCATTTTTAGAAAGGTTGATTTTAGTTGCTATTAGGTTCTTTGACATATACATATTTTTTAAAACTACAGAAGGCCTGAAATACAGGAATAATAAAGATTGGTATTAAATAGCACTGTTATCATGTAAGGAAGAATATCTTCCTCACTAAATGTTTCATTATTAAAGAACTTTAAAGTTCCAAATGAGATGACAGCTCTATTAGTTAAGAACTGCATCCACACAAAATCAAACAGTGCAACCATGAGCAGGATTATCTAGTGGAAAGTATCCCTGCCCTATCCCTGCCCATGGGAGGAGGGTTGGAATTAGATGATCTTTAAGGACCCTTCCAGCCCAAACCATTCTATGATTCTATAACCGTCTTCAAGGTCTAGACGGACAAAGGACGTAAAAAAAATAAAAACCAAAGTGGTTACAGCTAAACTCATTGATGATGACTGAACGAGTTACTACTGATTCAAAACAAAAAGTTATTACACCAGATCACACAAGACATTTAGGTTTTATTCCTAGCAGCTCAGCAATCCAGTATTTTATCCATAAAATTATTCATTGATTGTAAACTGTTTAAATTACCTATTTTGTTCTTTTTGCAGCAAGGTTTTTAAATTGGAAGTAGAAGTCTTGAACTCTTCTATCATGGATGTATGCAAAGCCTTAGTTTCTTTACATTCTTCCATCTGTGCTTCTTTCTCCTGAGTGACCTGCATTAATGTTTTCACTGCAGTCTGCAGTTCAGTTTCTAAGCTCTTTTGAGTAGCCTACAAAACAATTGACATTTCTAAACGTGTTGTAACAAACAGCTACAACTGTTCCATATCTAAAAAGTATCGGCAGTTAATTATGCAATTACTCATATATTTATATCAGAAAACTATAAACAAACTGTACCTCATTTTTTTGCAATGAAACTTTGGCTTCTTCCAGTTCTGCCCTCAAATACTCTTGATTGAGCTGGGATTCTTTTAACATTTCCTCTTCCAGTCCTAAGCAAAAAGATAAAAACTTACATTTAAGAAAAACAACATTTACTAAAATATGCTTGCATTTGTGTTTTACGGGTAAATATATTCCTACAATTTAATCAGTTAATTACATAATGTACTCATATAATCGTTAAGGAAAAAATCCTCCAAGATGATTATTCAACTTATTAAGTAACTACCTAAAATGCAAAATTGCTTGTATTTATAAAATTTAACAAAATGCAGTCACTCATATGTATCTTGAATAAAAATGTTACTAAATGCATCCCTGTCTATGGTGGGGGGGGTTGAAGTTGGATGATCTTCAATTTCCTTTCCAACCCAAGCCACTTTATAATTCTATGATAAAGCATGCCTTTCCACTCCCCACGGAAGGAGAGGCTGAAAATTGTCTCAGTTCTAAAGAACAAAGCTACTTGCATCACATACTATAAATACTCTGTAATATAAATGGCTTTTAAAATACTGAAAACCTAGTTCTAAAGCTCTAAGTTTCCTCAGCTGCACCTGACTCTAAGTCTGCAAAACTGAATATATTTTCTCCTTGTAATCTTCAAAAGCTTTCATTGCTTGACTCACCCTTAAAATAGAAGAACTCTTTGAAAATATTTTTACTTTTGCCTATTTGCAAATATGAAATTCCATTTGAAAGCTGTAACATTCTGGTGGGGTTATTTAGCTAAGATGTGGAAACATGTCTTTTTGAACAGAGAATACTACTATTTGTGGACTACTGAGCAAAGATTAGATGTGGAAAATTTTACTAACTTGATTGAAAATAGATCAACTCAGTAACCATGAAAAACACTACTCTCTTGCCATGTTTACTATTGAGGAACAACTGAAATGGAACAATCTTCAGAATATGGACAGGGTTTTACCTTGTCCTGGTATATCTTTCTATACTTCTGTTATAGAAAAGAAATGACAGGGTATATGACACCTTTTCAGTAGCATAACAATTTTCACACAAGAGTTTATGGAAAATTAAGAGAAGAAAAGTTCCTTGCAATGGAACTCTCCTGTCAATGCAAAAACAAAGTGTAGCCTAAACCTAAAAAGAAAACCTTTATTATGAAATAAGGGCCTGTATTTTACATAAGGAGAGTTTCTACAAGTCCAGTTCCCACATCAGCAGCATCTTGCTCATTTCCAAACTGGCCTGAATATGACCTGCAAGGTCCAAAGGTTCTACTGCTGACTAATAGGATGAAATTATCATCATTCTGTTTCCCATACTTCTACAGACAAATGTATTTCCATACAATCATAGAATCATTAAAGTTGGAAAAGACGTCAAAGATCATTTGGTCCAACCATCCCCTTACCACCAGTATCACCCACTAAACCATGTCCCTAAGCAACACCATTTTAATATAGTAGAAAGGACTCTTACTTTTTGCTTCCTCTAAGTCTGCAATCTTATTTTTTGATTCCTGCAGCTGAGTCTTAAGGTCTTTTATTGCATCATCTTTTTCACCATTCTGTGTGGTAAGAACTGAAATCTAACAAAATTAAAATAGTATCACAATGAAATCTAAAAATGAAGATTTTCAACTTCATTTTGTACATCATGTATGTTTAGTACACATACTGCTGTCATTCAAGTTAAATAAGGTGGTCATGTCTTAGTCAAACATTGATCAAGTCATACTGCTCTGGATGAAAAAGCTCTTCAGTTCAAAATCAGAACATGAATACCAACAGACTAAAGATACAAGAACATCGCTAAAGTTAACAGAATCTGACGGAAATGCAGACTCAGGTGTTACCTTTTTCATTTTTCATTCATTGCTGATGCCCCAAAATACTCCTTACCTCTCTAGAAAGGCATGTAGACACCCTGCTTTTCAATCTTCTGCTTACAGACTAAAAACTTCTGTCACAATTATTTTTTTCAATTTAGTCTTCCATCACGGATACCTCAACATCGCTACAAAAAACCTACTCGAGTCTCAGATTCCTAACCTCTTCTACCAGCCCATGGTCTGATATGCATTTAAGTGTTCTTTCCACTCTCCTTCTTACCAGGTATGAACCATATCTTTCTTACCTATATGGAGTGATGACTGTTCTGTTAATTTTATGCTTCTGCATGAGTCACCTTTATACAGACAAACTTACGTACAGAAAACAGAATAAGTATTTAGTGTTCACGTGGTGCTTTTATATCCTGTCACAGACATGTCCCTTATTATGATAGAGCAGACTAATTTAAATTTTATTCCAAATAACACAGAATGAACAATCCGCCAAAAGGTAATTTGCAATAACAATTTCCATCCTTCAAAAATACAAATATTTCACAAACAACCAAGCACTTTTAAAACAATTATTTCATTTGATATATCAGCAATTCATTAAAGCAGACTTTAAATATTAAAGAAACAAGATTTGTTTCAAAAATAAAGTCCTACATATTAGATTTTAATAATAAGCAAACCTGCTTCTCCTTCATACTGACTTCCAGTTTGCATTCTTTTTCAAACTTGTCCACTTTTTCTGCTTCTTCTTTTACTTTTGAGAAACAATAGTATTAATAGTTAATAAACTAAAACATTCTCCAAGTTAAATGCAATTTTTATTTTAAGATTGCTTTATAATTGTACAGTTATACATTTTTTTTCCTTAAAAGGAATTGTTCAGGTAATTTTTGAAGTAAATTTCTAATCACACAAAATACCTGTTCTGCCAACTTTCCATAGAATTAGTTCATTACTGCATATATGAATTGATAGACTGCTATATGAAACTAGCAGAAATGCACATGTAAGAATAAGACAAGCAATTAGTGGTATAAATAAAGCAATATTTAATTAAAATTTATGTAGCTATATATTAGAATACTATCATTTAAATAAACCAGCTACGTAAAATATGTAGTCATCTATAGACTGTACTTCACGGACAAAACTAAAAGTTTAGTGACTACTAGAAAAAAAAAGATTTCAAATCTGATTTATTAGAACAAACAAACAAAACAATAAAGAGTCCAGGCAGTATGAGTAAAGGCAGGGTCCACACCTTTGCTAAAATATTTATGGTGCTGATGGAACAATTCATCAGAGGTAAAATTTAAACCAGAAGTAAAAAACTGTGTCTGTGAGGAAACCTAAGATGTTGCAGTGAATTTAGCTTTTCTAGGAAATTTGAAAAAGACCTATCCCAAACTAAGAGAAACTGAGGTAGCGTTAAGCCTGCTGCAAAGAAGCAGACCATAGCACAAGGAAGTATGTAACTTATTTTATAGGAATAAGACTTGGATAAGAAATAATTGACAAGAAATTGCCTTATCAAAGTGACTGAATTTAGCTGACTGTCTTCAACAACTGTTCCTTTAAAGTAAAAGGCATTTACTACTCTACTACTATGAAATGAGAGATTCCAGGACATAGTCTTAGAACAAATATCAGTGTTAACAGTTCACCATTCTCGCACATCCTATCTTTCTGGCATGAAACTGCAAGCAATAAAATCTGAGAAGTACAAAATGGTTAAGCCTGCAACAGAAATGCAGTAAGCATAGTTCTCACATTTGAAACACATTTCCAATCTGGTATTCTCTGCTTGCACACGAAGCTCTTCAAATGCCACTATCATTCTCTAAAAATAAAATTTGAAATGTACATTCATATAAAGCTATGTGCTTCCAGTACTGAAAAACAATATTTGTGGTTTGTAAACAAGCAATATTATAAACTCATTCATATCTGTAGATAAAATCATTAAAATCTAAAGTCAGAGTTAACAGAATGCTACTGGAGATATAAATAATTTCAAGAATGAGATATTTTTACTGGTCCATGATTGTAGATCCCTACTATAATGGAGAAGGCATCGTATATTCCTGAGTTGCTACAACAATTGATAATTAATATTTAACAGTTATAACATGTGCTCCCTGACTCTGCTTAATATCAAGTTCATCAATCCCAAAAAATGATGCCTCACATTTCTCTATTATAAATATATTAGGGTCTTATATTCCACACTGGAGTAATTATTAATAAAAATATGACTTTGACAAGACCACAGTTGCTTTATAAATTAAAAAGCATTAAAATGTTTATCTTTATGTAAGTATATTGCATTTTATATTAAACAAAAACACCTACTAAAATAATCCTAACATACCTGACCCCATTCCACATCTCCATCTTTGGTCATACTCAAAACCTAACTGAACACACTCCTATGCAATCTTTAATGAAGCACTTTTTATACTTTAGTTGATCCTGCTTTTAGCAGGGGAAGTTGGACCAGAACTTACTTCTCCAGAGTATCCTTTCAATCTCAGTCATTCTTTGAAATCACCAGGTAAGTTAAACAGGGTACAAAGACAGCAATTATGGCAGTCAGAAAACACTATACAGATCTGTGCTCCCAAGCAGTGTTGCATTTTAGACAATGAATATATTATATACAGTACAAAATTAACTGTTGAAAAGCAACTGAAAATCAGACTTCCTAGATCCCACATGAACCTTCTAATCACTTTATCAGAGAATGTTCTTTGTATGAATAGTATGTCAACGTATACATGCAACTCAGATATCTCAAGATGTGCGTGTAACTTGGATCACATGTGAGGTTTTTAGCACACTAAGTCACTTACTTCAATGTTGTTATTAAGTTCCACATGTAGTTGTCTCGTATCTTCTCTTTCGTGTTCATCTATCAAAGCAAGAATGTACCATAAGGTTTTCCTTTTGTAAAATAATGCCAGCTGTCCAAGCCATTATGCTTAAGCAGCATAATGAATTTTAAAAGAAATTACAGGCTCTTATTAAAAAAAATCATTGTGAAGTATAGTACACCAAAAGTTATACAACTTGAAGAAAATACATGTCCCATCAAAATACCAAGCAAGCTCGTCTTTTCAAATTACCTTCCCAATCTCATTTTTTTCCACAAAGAACATAATTCTCAATCAATTTATATAGCTATATTAATTTTGACAGTATTAATGTAGTTTAATATTACTGTATCAAAAATGTTAGCATCTGAAAAACTGTAAGATAAAGTTTAACAATGAATTTCCTTCCATCAGCAGAGATGTCCATGACCACAGAACTGTCATTAGAGAACTGTCACAATACTCCGTATCTCCATCTTTTAACAATTCCAGTTTCCAAACTGGTATTATTTTTTTTTCCTTAAGAAAACAATTATGGAAGATAACAATAAGAAACACAGCTATCAAGGGAGTACAGTAAATGTATATGTAGGACTTTGTAGAAGCAAAGCTAAAAAGAGTCAGATACTTCTTAAGTACCCAGGATCAAGTCAGGCAAATTTTAAAGACTATTCACAATTTTGAATGTCATATAGATTAAAATCCCAAGTCAATAACATATTTAAAAACCTCAAGAACGTAAATTTTGTGTCAGCTAGTTACTCATAGTGTCCTGAGTTTTGGAGTTTTTATTTTCCCCCAGGAATCTATAACTGCTCCAAAAAGAATACCAACTCCGGAATTATTTTTAAAGAATGGTAACTAAAGCAGATTCTACTGCTTAAAAACAGTCAAGAAGTGCCACCTGATATATCTTAATATATTCAAGGTATATGGATGTGACTGACAAGTGTGACAAGATTTCAGGAGACGTGTACTCCTCTGGAGCGTTTGCTAGTGGCTAATCAGTATTGCTTACAGTACCTAACACTTGTCATACCCGGATCAGACAACTAAGTAGGTCCCAGGCATGTAACATTTTAGCAAACAATCATTAACTTCAGAAAACCTCAGAATATAGCATTACAAAGTATACATGTATTAGACTTCTGGCTTCACTTCTCCTCTTTACTCTGATGCATTGAGCCACATATAGTTTATCTCAACTCGAAAACTAATTCAGAACCAAACAAAAGATTTTTCCTTCATGAATTTAGAGAAAGCTAGAAGTAAATTTACTTTCATAAATCAATATAAAGAGCATTTACATTTCGTGGACTTCTCTGTGAAGTGAGTACAGGTTTCCTTGAGTAGGTTACACAGATGCCTTGAAGTGCTGTTTCTAAAAGAAGGCAAAAAATACTATAATATGTTGTCACAAGGACGCATGGTACTTTGTACATTTATTTAGTAACAATGTGAACGCTTTCATGAGTTTTACAATTTGGTAACTAAATCTAACTTTCCATACCAAAGCAGTTCTAAGCAAGAAACTCCATTATTTTTGCAAATCTATATTTAACTGTACTACTTACTCTTTTAAAAGGTCTTTATTTTCACATATCTCATCTTCCAGTTTTAAGCTTAATTTTTCATTTTCAAACTAATTTCATGGGAGACAAATACAAAATATATTGTTACTGAAAAATATACTGCAATTATACTTTCAATTCAAAACACACATGAAAAACTGTTCCTATGCATCCAAAGACTGAAATCTGCTTTATCTGATGTTACATGCCGACACAACTTTTATTAGTTTGCATGAAAATATAATAAAAAATAATTTACCATGATCTTAAGCACTTAAAGACATGTTATCCATACATACATTTGCACACTATGGATATGCATGTTTTCTCAGAATAACCATTTTCTCAAGGCAAAAGTTAAACAACCAAAGATGACTTAGGTTATGCAGGTTGATGCAAGCAAACAACAAAAAAGGACAAATAAGTTGTTTAAAACATATTTTTTAATCACAAAGTTCTCTATCACTACCAGCAAGAGAAAAAATGTGGATGAAGCAAGACTGCACCATTTCCTGTACGTGCTGAGTATAGAAATATGTGTGGGCATAGTTTACACATACCAGGAGGATGAAAGCTTATTCAATCTTAAGGAGGTTTCTGCATCCCCACAGTATGATGTGCATGTAAATAATACAATAATGGAATGTGCATTGTTAAAATATGGTAAACAACTTTTTAAAACAAAAAAATATACTTTTTCCTTTTGAAAAAGTAGAACCATATGTCATTAATAACTAGTCAAATAGCTTATTTAAAGTCATCAAATGAATTGGTCAAAATGATTTCTTCAACCTCTGTAACAACCTTTAGTATTTAATTGTATGAATAATACTTTCATACTAAACCAGGAAGAGTTTTCTCTTTAATTTACATATTCAACATATTTTGTACAATACTGGCCTGCAATTCTTGAATGGCTTTACGCTGTGCTTCAATAATCTTTCTATTTTCTTGCAATTTTCTTTCCTTTTGATTTAGTTCTGATTCTACAGTCAGTTTCCATCGCTTGATCTTCTCAGCCTCTTTGTAGAGTTTTGAATACAATTCATTCATTGTTTCTATATTCTATTAAAACATATAAATTTAAATCACAATTTAAATCTCAAGTGCTATTTAATTAATAACATCATAAGTCTTTTTTCTTTTTTTCCTCACAGATGGTGACACAAACTTCTGTATACGGGAAACAAGGTTCATGTATCTGTGTACTTGTATGTATTAACAGACATTAGGGAACACGAAAGGGACATAAACGCAAGTGAAAAATAACTTAATGCCCTCAAATACAGCGATACTGCTAAATGGATAGATATATATTTAACTGCACTTCACCTAAAGTCAATAAAGTTTTGCTAGAATTATCAGTAGAGCCAAGATTCCTTCTCTTAGGCTCTTCACTGAACATTCCCTCTCTTGTAACAATAGACACTGCTGGGTTAAGTAAAACAAGCTACAGAGATCTTGATCTGCGATGTTTATTTTTAGCTAACTCATACACAAAGCAAGAAAAAATACAACCAACATTGTACTCTTAGAATATCTTTAAACCACTATACAAGCCATGCTTGATCAGTGGTTTAGGCAGGTAGAACAATGGGTTACAAGGCAGTTCTACAGGTAGGTTTCATGTCACCTAATGCTTTCCTTGTTTTGGTGGCATCATGATTATTTTCTTTACAATTCTTACTGTACTTTAATATCTGCTAGGGCTAAAAGATGTTCAGTCCTCAAGGATATGAAAATCATTAAATGGGCTGCAAGAAATATGTTCCATTTTCTTGTGGAAACCAGCATTTCATATCTAGGAAGCACAGGAAGCTACTGCAAAAAATTAGCTTTACTGAGTTACACTAAAGCAGAACATGGGCAAAGAGGTAATGAGAAGAATCAAGTGCTTGAGGAAACCACTCCAGTAAACTCACTGCTTTACAGATAAAATAAATAAAGACAAGGTAATTGTAATAACCTACTTTGATTCTCCAAAGAATATTCTGACTTCAACCCTTGTGCCTTCTATCAGACTATTCAGAAACATGTTCACAATGTTGAGTGCCTAAATCTTACTGTGATTAAAACTTACACACTTCACAGGCTCTATTAACATGGAAATCACCTTAATATCTGAAGATTTATCTATAGGTATGTTCATTGAATATTAAATACCTCCTCAAACTGACACTGCTTTAAACTGGAGACACAGAAAACGATTACTACCCTCTGACTACTTCCTCTAGTATTGAATAGTGCTTTAGACACTGTTTCAGGAACAAATTAAGAGGCCCTAAGAAATTAGTTATGCAAAGTTTATATTTAAATGCAACTTTTATACTTAGCTGACCTCTTCATCTATCTCAGGGCAAAGTTTTACTTGCTGTGAAATTGCATCTGAAATATTAAGAAATTCTGGTCAATTTCAAAAAAAAAAAAGTGCAACTGTAGCAGTGCTACAATTATGTTACAGTTACACTATGAATTTATATAACTACTAAGGACAAACGTTCAAGACATTAAAAACTTTTTAAAAATTTTGCAAGATAGATGCTTAATCTAGTCTTTCTTACCTGAATCAGTGATTTCACCATGGTTCAGTGTACTTGTCATTACAAAAGGTGAATTAAAATCATCATCTGGGCATTTGTTAAAACCCTGCATAAATTTAAGAATAATTTCTTATGGGTAGATTTGTAAAGAGGAACTATAAAACAAATACAGCTGATGTGAAAATGGGATTTCCCATTAATAAAGCAACTACCTACTATTTTGAAAGCCCCAAGTATTAGTAACGGCTTTGGAACTTTACTTGCTTCATAGTTCACAGTGGCTTTTCAAACTGTTGGTCTGTAGCTATGTTATAGACTATACTGAGGCTAAAGAAGCGGATGCTTCTGATTACAGCTATGAACTTACTAGCTACGGCATGTTTGTTCCCAGCTGTACGGTAAAGAACTCGTTAAAGCAAAGTATTTTTTTCATATTTATTTTTGCTTTATTGCCAATAGTACTTCTAAAACACATCAGATTAAGCTTTAGCATAAACATTTGACTTTACAAGGTGTTTTGAAAGTCACAGAAATTTATCTTGTAAATACTGTAACTCATTTCCTGTCAGCATCGTATCTGAATCTAAACATATTTAATAAGAAGCCTCAACTCGAAAAGGTATCTTGTAAAATTCACGTAACAGTGCACAGCAACAGTTCATTTTCAATGCGCACTTGGATCTGGTGGGGTCAATAATTCAAAGCAAGTAAAGGTATGAGCGGTGTATTTGCCACTGACAGTTCAGAATTAACCACATCAAACATGTACGTTTATTTGTCATCGGTGGTGTGGAGTTAAAACACATTGCAGATGCCGGAAAAGACGGTTCTTTCCGTTTTTGACAGAAAACGAGTAAAAAAGCCTTCGAAATTAATTTGAAATCGTCAACGCTGGTTTCCGGTAAAGCTATCTCGGCGCAGACGCTTTCAGGCACACGGGGGCTGAGCGCTCGGCTGGGAGCTGCCCGGGAGCGCCGCTCCTCCTGCCCCACCGCCCGCCCGCAGCCCCCAGAGCAGCGCCATTTACCTGACACAGCCCCGCGGCCCGAGCGCTGCTCTGGGGTTTGACCGCAGACACCTGACCGCTGCTCAGGCGCGGCGGAACGAACAGTTTAAATGGCTTTCCTTTCTCCATGGCCTCAGGGGAGAGGGTAGGGCTCGGAGCCGACGCCTCGTGACGGACGCCCCCCGCCACCCCACCGACTCCCCCTCAGCCGGCCGCCGACGGAGAGGACGCAAGGGCGGGAGGCGACGGCGCGCGCTCAAAGCGGGACGGGAGGCGGCGGGAGCGGCGCGCGCCGGGCTGCGCGGGGCGGGGCGGGGCGGGGCGGGGCGAGGCGGGAACGGCGCTGAGGAAGGCGCGAGGCGCTTGTGGCGCTGCATCGCGCGGCGTCGGCGCGTGCTACTGCAGGTCCCAGATCTCGCAGAGCAGCGAAGTCAGCCTGGGGTCCTTTGTCCGCCACGTCACTAGCACCTCCGCGTGGGTGTGGTTGAGGGTGCGCAGTTCCGTGAGGCGCCCGATGAGGCGGGCGAAGTGCTGGGGGTCCTCCGGGTGGTGGATCTTCGAGTACTTGTAGAGGATGCCCAGGAGCGGCTCCTGCAGCTCCTCGACGTGCCGCTTGTTCCTCAGGAGCGGGCGGTCTGCGGAGCACCGGGGCACAGCGCGGTTACTGGCACGCAGCGCGCGGAGGCGCCGCCGCGCCCGAGGGCCCGGCGAGGGGGGGGGGCGGCGGGCGGCGGGACGTGGCTGCGAAGGCCGCCTGAGCTGGTGGCCTCAGTGCTTACCTGAGAAAAACACGGTTGTTGCTACAAGCAGGGCGTATTCGGTCTCAGTAACTTTCAGCTCCCCCATGCTTCTGTAGAAGTAAAACAGTGCGGTAATAAACTCCTCGGTTATACCTTGAAAATGAAATAAAATAATCAGAATGCTATTGCATGAAAGATAGGCACTGCTATTACGCGTATTTGTTCTAACCTAGAATTTCAGGCTGTTCTGTTGCGCAGCATAGTTAGCAGACTTAGTAGCAACAATTCTAATTACTGAAGTAGTAATTAAAAAGTTGTATTGCAGTTCTACCATGGAGCTTCTGCTCTAGCTCGGGACTAGGTACCCGCGAGCGCTGTGTTGGGCCTGGCTGGATCCTGGGAGCTGCAGGCAGCGCAGCGGGGCCTAGGAACGCAGTCTGCAGTGCAACGGATTGCCAGGTATCTTAAGTCAGGCCTCCAGTACCTGTGGTAGTAGTGGACGTTGGACTCTCTTCGTTGTGTGATATTTCAATAGAATAAATGTTTTTATCAAGGTTTTGAACATGACAACACGTCGCATGATCAGGAAGCCTTATATGACCTGGAACATGAGAGATGACAATTCACAGCCAAGCTTAGTATGACTAGATGTTCATCTACATCTGCTTTGTGGATAGACACCTAAAACATGCGGTATTTTTATCAGACCCATGTAGGAATAAAGAATTGGTCTTTTTTGCATCCAGCACTAAGTTCACTTGTTACATTCCTGTTGGTCAAAATCTCGTGTCAAACTTGACACAATAAATCATATGTTGTTAATATAGCTCATGTTATCCATCCACCCCAACATTTGTTGAAACACTCAGAATGTTTGGTTTTTTTTGGAACTAATGGGAGGGAAGCAGAGATACAATTAATTATTATTTTTTATGCTCTGTGGAAAAAAAATGCCTCTAGAAGGTATATATGCATTACTGACACTATTTTACAATACGGCTGTGCTACTGACACTATTTTGCAAGTACTGCTGTGCTTTAATAGGGAATTACTTTAGATTCACTGGATTTAAATGAATGGAAGTTATTTCAAAATGGCCAAACCCCTTTTGGTGTTTGCAGAAAGCTTATTAGTCCAACTTACTTTCACTTGTTGATGATTGGCACTCACTAATTCTTTGGTTATATATCTGGGCTGAACGCAAAAACATTGCCTCAACTGTTGACCCTTTTAGCAGTGCAATCTGATCTTCACTAGCTAAACTTTCAAATCCTGCAAAGAGAGAGACTTGTTAAGAATCTGTGCTGTGTCTGCCATTAAGCCCAAAAGATGGGCTGACACAAATTATTTATTAATTAGTGCACTTACTGAAAAGGAGGAGTCACAGTTAAAGGAGGAGTCACAGTTAAGAAAGGAGGAGTCACAGTTAAGACATTTGTATGAAACGCTAGTGCTCTTGCAATCTTGCTAGTTTGCATGTTAGAAAAAAAAATGCTGTTGTCAGTGTACAGTGTATAGAGGAATCACAGGAAGGTACAAGTAACAATTTGAGGAATAAGCACAGCTTTATAAAAAATCTCTTTTTAACATCTGATCTATGTCATATGCCCTAATGCAATATGTTACATTGCTTAGTGACTGTGGATATTCCCTGTCTGATGATAGTTGATCTTTTTAAAATTATGTTCATCTTTTCATGAATTAGTTATCTGCACATGTAATTCAAGAACAAAGGATCTTCTTTGGTTCTTTTCTTAATCTTGATCAGAGGAGAAATGTAACATAAGAAAACAAACAAGTCATCCATTCTTTCAGCCATGTTCTATAGTAGTGCTATAACTGATACTAAATAAATTCTATCAAATACTTGCTTTACATGTTGATTGAATTTTGTCAATGAGTTTTGCAACTTAAAGAGTAATAAGTTATCATCCCCCGTCAAAGTTATTTTGTCAACTTTACATTGAAATGCAGTGAATTTAATTGCATGTTCTCTTGTTCTTGTATTATTGGAAAATATGAATTGGAGCACCTGGTTTGTCCCTTCTGTTCTGACTTTGCCTTTGAAGGAACATCTATTTTATCTTTGATTCCAATAAATTGCAAACTGAATTGGATTTCAGGCAGTGTGTTAAAACAGTAACTCACTCAAGATAGCATTTTGAAGGCACAGTGCTATCAGAAAAATGGGTCCTATGTCAGGAAGGGAAAAGAAATCTAATAAGCTTTCGAAGAAAATGCTTCTAACTTTTCCTCATAATGAATAAAATCCTGACTGTTACTGTTGGAAGATCAGTCAGTCAGTTAAATGAGAGTTTTCTTAAAGCCTGTATTTTTCTCAGATTCATGCCACCAGTATGGCTTCTAATGCATTTAAAAAATAAAATATAAATAAATAAATAAGTCAGGTGACTGTAACATTTCCCAAAGGAAGAAACTTACCTGGGAGTCTTTTTGTGAAATCCACTAGCACTTGTACGTGGACAACTGCCGTCTCAGAGAGACGGAGAAAACTTTCCTCAGGACTTGCAGTTTCTTGCAGCTGCATGAAAGAGCGTTTATATAGTTGATATAATCAAGATAAATTGCTTAGGAAAATGCTAACTCAGTAATGTGGGCTGATCGTTCTGTGTACGTACAAACTTTTTTGCTTCCTCAAGGGGAATCATATATTTTTGGTGTGCTGCTACAATGTGGTCAAGAAGTTGATGTTCCCCTGGAGTAAGTTCCATCCTCTCTGGAATCTGTTTAAAAAAAATAAATAAATTAAAAATGACAATGAGTTAAGGCAAACATAAATTATTAAAAAATATATATATATTTTAGATGGAAATATATCCCACTTTTCCAGATCTTGTTGTAGATGATACATGCTTACTATTCAGTCTCTCATCTTCGAGTTTTATGTTGCAAACAAAACTGCTCTTTTGTTTGAAATTCTTCCTGAGTCGCTTTGACTTACACTGTACTTCAGTCAGCAAACCTGTGAGGCACAGAATTATGTATCAGTGCATATATTTTCAAACAGATTACAACTTGAAATCATCGCTGTTGTTATGGATAACACGAGGATGTCAGGAGCTGTCACCTGTAAGGAACTATGTATAAAGAACATGACAATGTACTGCTGATTTGGTCAGTTACTGTTTAATATCCACCAAAGGCCTGAGCGTTTGCTGTCTTATGCTCACGTCACAGAGCCATAAGCAAGATAACATGAGAATTTTTCACAAAAATTTTGTGCATTTTTTTAAATGTTTTGTTTTTCTTTCCAAATACGAAAGCACATCTGATATGCTTATGGCTGTCCTGTAGAGGTGCAGGATATTTAGATTCTTTTTATTTTGTAATGTCTTTTAAAAGCAGTTCTCTTAAGTTCAGGAGATACTTCTGAGTACTGCTGGTTTCCGCAGATGATGATGCTACAGGTGCCAGACTCCAAAGTTAAGTTTTCCTACAGCGAAATAAAGCTTAGACCAGTACCACTTAGAATCGTTGAATCGCTGAGGTTGGAAAAAACCTTTAAGATGATCAAGTCCAACAATCTGCCTAACATTTTAAGTCCACTAAAGCATGCCCCTAAGCACCACATCCACATATCTCTTACATACCTCCAGGGATGGTGACCCTGCTACCTCTCTGGGCAGCCTGTTCCAGTGCAGAACCATCCTTTCCATGAAGAAATGCTTCCTGACTTAAATCTAAACCTCCCCTGGAGCAACCTGAGGCCATTGCCTTGTGTTCTATCACTTAGCTCTACTGAGAATAAGGGATTGACTTTGGAAAAGATTTTATTGGTGATGAGTATTAAAACAGCCAGCATACAGGGAGCACTTACATTCCGCTAGCATTCCCACAGCTTTACACTTCTTTAAGCGACATTCCTGACACTTCCTCCGCATGTACATGTCCATTTCACAATGGCCACCGTTCTTACATCGATACACTGCGTTTTTGGTTATGCTGCGTCGAAAGAAGCCTACAGAAAAGAATCAGCTTATGAAGGAAACTAAGGAGTTCTATCTCATCATTTAAATAAAGGTTATTTTCTTTATCATGAAAGCAATACCTTCAATTAACGTGTAACATGACTTGTTCTTTCTGACTAGTATTGATCGCAGTTTTCCTTACCTGAGCAGGACAGCTCCCATATAGCATTAATAACAGTGAATTAATAGCTTACTAATGACTATTAAGAACAATAATTAGTGAATTATAAATAAAGGTCTCTAATAAAAGGTCATGAAAAAATCAGCAACTGCTTAAACAGGCACTATTCCAGTGAATACTTCATTGAAAAATTAGTTGTATGAAATGATTTTATTAAATATATACTGTGAAAATGTTTCTTTCAAAAAATGTTATAACAATGTGAACCTTAAGTAAACATGTTAGATAAAGATGATAAATAGTTAGATAAAGATTCCTTAGATAAATTATAATCCTCCATAGAAGTGTCACCTTAAAAATTAATGAAATTTATTTGTTTAAATGACAGATGTGAAACATTACACTGTGCACTGCAGGGCAAGATACTATTAAATCTATGTGCCTCTTACCTTTACAACCTTCACAAGTAAGTGCGTTGTAGTGATACCCGGAGGCTTTATCACCGCAGACAACACAAAGCTCTTCCTGTCCCTTTAATCTCAAAGAAGAGTGGTTTAGTCTGGCCCTTTTAAGTCCTGGATACCCACTATCATCAAGGTGGGAAGTCATGAAAGGGGGCTTACTTAATTCGCAGTTACTGTACTGCCCATCGTTGTACTGGGAGTCCAGGGTGTATGTGCTGTACTGGGATTGGGACGGCTGTGACTGCAATACTGGAGAAGGAATTTGAACTGTTGAGTATTGGCAGTAAGGTGCAGTCTGAAAATCAGTGTCCTGCAGCTGATAATTGATGTGCTCTGGTAAAACATCTAGATAAAGAAAAAAATGAAAATGAAATAAAAGCCTAGGGAGTATCTTGACATCAGCAACTTTAAAGTTTTAAAATGTTTCACAGATTAAACATTTAAGCACAAATACTAGAGGAACATATTTTCCTAAGGGCAGTCTGACATATTCTTTTAAGAGGTGCTACCTGTAACTACATCTAAGATGTATTCTTTGAATACATCTTATGATGTATTATGATGTATTATGATGTATGTATTCTTTGAATACATCTTAGATGTAAAGAATACATCTAAGATGTATTCTTTAATTGTAAAGATACAATTAAAATGAAGAAATTAATGTAAATTCCCACAAACGTTCCTTTTACTGCACTGTTTTCTCATGATGTTAAAAGTTGGCTTTACTCACCATAATACTGTATGGGCTCAGCAAGACAATACCCATCAGGCACAGTGACAAATGTATTTGCCATGGTCTGCTCCCAGTTTCACTGTTTCATTCACTTTTCCATGTGATGGACTTTTAAGAAAGAGACCTGGAAAAATGCAAACATATGAGAAACATCACATGACAAAGAATTGCTGGGTAGGCTTAGCCACAGAACTAAAAGCAGGAAGCTCCAGGATATGAAACCATTTGCAGATCATAAGAAAATTAGAGGTATGTGTAAAGTCACATAATATTTGCAACGAGGTTGCTTACTGTCTTAATAGTAGGGATTTGGTATAGAACCTGTTCACAAATCTCCAAGGTAAGGTATATTTAGAACTTCTGCTTCCAACTTTACGTGAAACCAACAAAGTGTATTGTCCGCTAGAAGTTGCTTTTCTCTGTCCCGTCATCACTGCAGAAGCCTGAGCTCCTGGTTAGATGCTTTGACATTCACCATGACAAAGTGTACTAAGAGGTCATAGTGGCAGTTGGTGCAGAATAGCAATTTTGCTTTGAATTCAAAACTATCTTGTTTTTCAGTAACTTCTCTTTATAGAAAGGTTCTAAAAATGTGTTTTAAAAAATCTTTTTTTTTTTTTTTTTTTTTTTGAGGGGGGAGGTCTATATAGACACTAGTACAAGCTGTGTTTGAGCTTATATAAGAGTAAAGGCAATCTCTGGTATTACTTTAGCAATCAAGTGATACTGGAGTAGCTGTTAAGGTATTAAATAGGAACTATTTTCCTTGCCCCCTTTTCCCTCTGTATGTGGGGAATGTGTTCAAGCATCAGTGGTTAAAAATATATTGTATCTGCTGCCCACTATGGACTTTTCAAGGCACTTTGCCTATGAACTATTCACAAGCTTTCCATGAGCAGATGGGAAGGACAATAAAGATGAAAAAGGCAAGTAAGTATTTGGAAGTGAGTAGGCAAATCAAATCCTTACATACGCACTAGGGCTCTCTACATCTGCCCCTTGCAGAATTTACAGCAAACTGTGTTTAAAGATCTTCCTTGAAAGACTCACATATTAGATTTTATGCAATACCTATACCTAGCTACAGCTGAGAAAATGAACATCATTTCAGGGAGTCTGAACTGAAGTTGTTTCCTTAAAAACATATGTCCCTTTCCCCAAAACGGGACATATCTTTGGAACTAAACACTTCCCTTTGTGCTGCCAGCAGAAGGTGAAAAGATACAGTGAGGATGGAATGCTTTTTTTTTTTTTTTTTTTGTTATCTCTGCTAGTAAATATTTGTTTGAAAGAGAAATGACTCACTGAATCATGAGGTCCTTATCAGTCAGATCCATTTGGCCTGGGCAAAGTCTGCATTTTTCTTCAGAAATGTGTGGAGAGATGTGTTTCTGGATTCCAGTGGTTCCTTTAAATAAAAGTAATAAAAGAATAGAAGCTACAGTAAAATGACACTGATCCAGTCTAACACAAATGTCACATGGGGAGTATGAAGGACATATTACCAAATGCAAGTTGTTCAGTTAAGTACCCTAAATCTTGCAATCGAACTTTCGTTAGGCAAGGTTTCCTCAATTTAGGAGATTGACTGATAATGGATTTGAGGAGTTAGCCCTTCTTACTGATTTTAATGACTAATAGTAGCAGCTGCAACCACAGAATTCCCAGTTTAGAATGAAATTTTGTAAATTGAAACTTAAACTAAGAGAATGTTATAGCAGTATTAATATTAAATCCAGTGGTTATTTGAGGAATGCTACACCACCTTGAAATGAGATGCAATGATCATAGTACCTATGTGTATAAATGTTAACTGTTCCATTTTCTGACATTTGAGAATTTAGTGTTAACAAGCTTGTTCCTCTGATATAAAATTGCATGGATCCTTTTAAAACAAAAGGTATAGAAAGCAAGATAGGACAGGAAAGCTTTGGTGATTTGTAGGATTGGCTGTCAAAATCACGTTACACTTTCTGCCTTACTGAATTATTCTCTCCTTTATATTTGAGTCAGTCAGCAGTATGGAAGCCTCCTCCAAACTTCAGACATTGCTTAACTGTTGTGATTTTTATGTACTGATCTCTCAGAAGTTCAGTAGCCATCCCTAATCCCTAACACCTCACTAGAAATGAACCATGACCTCAAGGACACTTTTTCAGCCCACATATGCGTTCAGTAACCCTTTGCCATGCAAGCAAGTAAATTCTCCATGCGCACACAGATGAGCTATGCACTGTGAAGTTGTGGAATGCTCGGCAGGATGTAGTATACGTGCCCAGTTGTAATTTTCAAAACATAAAACTTGGACAAAATTGAAATCATATTAGGGGAAGAGCCTTGGGTGTTCTGTCAATTACAGTCATGCCATTCCCAAACCAAAATATCTTATGTTTGTTTTTGTCTTTTATATTTACTCAAAATATAGCCATACTTTTTGTGTATGTGTGCTTTAAAAAGGGAAAGAAAAAAAAATACGTCCCCAGGTATGATACAGAAAGGTCTTTAGCTTAAAATTTTGTGGAAAGGTGGCAATAACTGAAAACAAAAGAAGCTGCATTTTTAATAACTTGTTTCATAGAATCACAAGTAGTAATACAGTTCTGAGTCCTCTATCAGACATACCGACTTGAAAATAAATTTCATCTGCATAAACACGTGCTGTGCCCTGCTTTTCCTTCTTCACAATTACTTCCGAGTTGCTATATTTTAATTTGTGAAATCCAGATCATTTGAGGATTACTTTTTAATTATTATCATTTTAAAAGCCTTTACAAGCTGAGAGATTCTTTTTCCTTCTTCTGAAGACATAACCTAGAGTATAAGTTGCTGAAGTATTTTTGAAAATGTTGCACTTTTACGGGTTTAGTTCTGACACTGATCAGTCTTCTCAACTGATAGTGTTCAATATAAACTGTAATGTGAATTGATTCAAAGGGTTAGTTATCCATCTAATATAGAAATTCCTCAAGATTGTTAATAGTCCTAACTGAAAGACTTTTCAGTTAGGCTTCTTTATGGAAGCCATTAAAGAAAAAAAAAAAAAAAAAAAAAAAAAGAGTAAATTGATTAAAGTAGAACAGAATTTCAAAACAATTACTGTTTATTACTATTTATGGGGGAAAAAAATGACTTTTATACTTTTTTTTCTGTAAAATACCATTACAAAGTAACTTTATCAACCTCTATTATCAAATTTATTAGGATGCAAAACATACTGCTTTTATAAGAGGCTCTGAGGAGCTCTTTAAGAGGTATGTATTGACAGTACTTTAACTGCTATCATAAATATTTTGACAGTTGAGTCATAGGGAAATTTCTTGTTTGCAGGGAATTTTAGGAACTCAAGCTGAAGGTCTACAATATTTATTTAACATGCTGTGTGGCATGTTAATGAACACGTAGTGTAACTAGGCAGTACATTTCAATCTCTGTTGTAATCACAGTACTTTTTTGCTTCTGGAAAGCATCGCTTAATTTTCTATTTTTATTTTTTAATTTGTGAAATTTAAACATAAAACTGAAAAAAAAAATGGGCACAATCAATGGCTACCATGTGCAATGCCAGGTGATAGATTCAATTTCACTCAAGCAATTCACTGATAACATCTGTAATTAAAGAGTGGTTTTGCAGGGAAAGTTCTAGGATCACTTGATTGATGCCATATGCAGCTAATACACATTATTAAAATTTCATCTGTTTCTCCCAGATTTAAAGTGCTACGATGCTCCCAAAAGCTTCTGTCTGAAGAAAATCCATTTTTCTTTCCATTAAATATGTTCCTTTCTTGTCATGAAATAACCTTCTGGATACGTTCTGTAATAGATATGGTTTATTTCACTAATTGACTATGTTTCAATGTTCTTGATTTTTTTTTTTTTAAATTATTACCTCATGAATATTTGTTGCAAAGGTGTATTTTGTATACATAAATATTGTAAAGTAAGAGATGAGAGATTTTTGAAACCTATTGCTTTGCTAGTACTTTGGAGAAGGGAAACGACTGAATTAAAAAGTTATTGCATTCTGTATGTTAAATGAATTACTGCTGGAACAAGTTCTTGACAGCTAGGATACTTAATTTAAAAGTGCATGTTTTATAAATTAATTTAGTCAGTATTTTAAAAAGAAAATCAAAAATCTACAATGCCTGAAATATTTTTACCTGGCAAATTGATTCATGGCTATAGCAATAGTTTATAATCCCAGAGCATCATGAGAAGTAAATTAAATACTTACGGTAGTTCAAGAGCAAGTCCGTGTGGCTGTAGCAATGATCCTAGCTCTGAGTCCAGCTGGAGCAAACTGGGCCTTTTCCCTATTTATCAGTTTCTGTGCATACACTGGCTCCAGACGCTCTGCAGAGCAATGCTGCAGCTCTGAGACACGAACTTCCCACACAGCCTTTCCTGGGGTCGAAGCAAGGGCAGCTGCAAGACCACATAAATCAAATAATAACTGGGTCATCAGGGACAGGGGCCATGGGGACCTTCACGTCACTGTTTCCCAGGGTTCTCCCTGTCTGATTACAAAGTATTTTGCTTTCTTGGTAGAATTTAAAATTCTCCCATTTTGATTGCCTAACGTTGACATGCCCGAGTGTTAATGGATGATGTTCATTGCTTTGGCAGGGAAAATATTGCAATAACATTATTTTGATATATCTACATGACATAGTAATTGAGTTAGGAAACAGTTGATTAAGTCAGTTCTTTGAAACACAAAACACTCACCTTGTTCTACGTTTTCTAATTCTGACATACCTGTGCGGATGGATTCCTACATGACTCTATAACAGGCAATGACTTGTTAGCAAATGTTGTGGCCACTAATTTTGCAAAACTTAGTTCTTAAAAAAAAAATAATAGAAGTATTTCCATTATGAATAATTTCTCATCATTTAATCATTACGATTTGGGGTTGGGGTTTTCATTACGTCCTAGATGTAAGATATGGTCTTTTGGTTAGGGCATGCCCTTTTTTATCACACTGTCATTAAACTTGCTGCCTAACATGATGCACAGCAAGTTGCAAATGTTTAGCTAATAAGACCAGGAGGAGGTCACCTTTCTTCTGTATAGGAGCAATTCTCAATTAACCCCAGAAAAAATGTTTTTGTTGTATACTTCACAATTTACATGGCAAAGGGAAAAAATCAAGTCCTGTTGGTTTTCTTACTGCAGTCACTTACGATAGCCTTCTGGAGACAACAGGTTTTTATAGATCTGTGGCATAACACACAGCAAACTGGCATTACCTTTCAAAAGGGAGCCGTGTTCATACTCCATAGGCTCCCAAAAAGTGCATGTTACTTGTTTCTGTGTATTCTGGCACCATTTGGGAATCTGTGACTGAGTCTTTGGAGGTGGAATTGTTGAACGTGGCTTGCAAGAACAAAAAAGATTAACTCACAAATGCTATATTGATCATCTTACAGTTTGGGGTTTTTTTTGAGCTTTCAGAAGCTTTGTACTGATCACGTGTGGTAATGGGCTTGGAACACATAGATTATGAAGTAGGGACAAAGATAACAATCTTGCAAATGTAATTTGTCAGCATTTATCTTCCCAGTAAAAGCAAACTTACTCAGCAGCTAAGATGTCAAAAACAACAACAATAACAAACAAACCCACCTTTAATAGTAAAAATGAAGAGCTTACAGTTGTTAAAATGGATATATTTCATAGCATTTCTTTCACAAATGCCATTGGCTTTTTCATCCATCTTTTCAGCCTTCCCAGTGAAAGCTGAAAAACAAGGAAGCTTTTATCAAATGTTATCTTTAGCTTTTCCGTACTACTGACTTTTAAAGTTTTTTGTTTGCTCGCTTGTTTTTATTTTGTGATAGAAGATAGTTTACTTGTAAGCTATTGAAATACACCAGTGGGATGTGGGTATTTAAAACCTAATGACTTCAAGAGACTTAAGTCTGGAAAACAGGTTTTTAGAAGATATCTAATCCTGATTCTTCTCAGTGCTATAAAATCTAGTGGATTGGGAGTAAATTAAGTTGCTAAAATATGTATACAAGAACCTAAAACTTAGGTGGAGTAGAAATTAACTAGAGTGCCACATTAAGTAATAGCACATAGCCATTTACTTCAACCCACATGCCATCTTTGTAACTGTGGTAATAAAACTATTTTGCACAGTCATACAGTGATTCAGACCAGAGAACTAGTCCATATTAAGTACATATATTTTAAATTATTTTAACAGATCAGTTCTATTTAAAGCTTGTAATGACCATAAAAATGGAAGACCTGAGAGTCCACTTGACCACATAAAGAACTGCTGCAAAGAAGAGAAAAATGAATGTTTTTTTTTCCATGCTTTTAAAGAATACAGCAAGAAATAAAAAGTATAAAAAGTATAAGCAGTATAAGTTGCCTGTACAATCTTAATCACTGGAGACTTTAAAAAATCAAGTTGGGCTACATCACAAATTAAGAATTGTTCTCTCAGAGTTACTTTGATCTGTAAAGAGGAGAAAGCACTTTTGATATGTCTTCTAAGTCTCTGATCAGTAATGTGCCTAATGCCTTTTAAATAGGATACTTCAAACATGCTTTACTAGAGATGAGTAAAAAAATGTAACTTACAGATACAGACTGAAAATATTATCTGAACAAGCTCCTATCCTAAGTGGAAATCCAGAAGTGCCACTGAGGTGGAGTAAAAGGTGCACACATCATCAGTCTGGCCTGAGACCTTACGTTGCACTGCTCTTGGTGTCTCATTTCCTTCACTAGTATAAGCTGTGAATTTATGCATAGCCTAATCTACACAGAATGTCTGCCTTAATGCAGTCAGGTCTAAGATTTTTTTGAGTGCTGAAACTGCAGATCCAAAGAAATCTTGCTTGCATCAGTGCCTGTTGAGAGATTTCATTTTCAGGACATGCAGAATTCTGTATTCATCAGGACTAGAGATTCTCAATCCCTGTAACTTGCTCAGTGTTTGAATAGTTAAAGGAAATTGTATCTACTCCAGCTGGGTCTTCTCTACATAACTGACCAATTCAGCTTGATCTGGTATTGGATTGTTTACGTAACTTCAGTAATTAACCACTATCAACCTCATTAATGAAACATAAACCGCCTCTTCTGCTCATTTATTAAGCATTTGTCAAACAAAACTTAAACAAAGGGCAAAATCTCAACAAAATAACAGTCCTTCAAAAGCTACTGGGACTCTGACTACAAGTCATTATGGTCACTTTGTTGCTGTTTTTCAGTAAAAATTAAACAGAAGTGATGGCATTGTCTATTGCTTTTGGCTAACTTCTCACAAAAACATCTGAAGTCTGTCACACGAGGGCAATGATGCCTGGACAACTATTTTGGCCATTTCAGTGCAAAACACTGATGTTCCAGTTCGTTACTGTAAATCATTAACTGATGAAAGCAAGAGTCAAATACTAAACAACTGAGATACTTTGGAAAACTAATTGCTAATTACAGTATTTGTTGTTATATGTGAGTTAAAGGTTATGTTGAAATGTAGATTATTTTCATTATAGGATTAAGTCTCACCTGCTTGTAAATTGTTCTGAATGATATCAAGAAGAATATGAACAAAAAGCTTATGTACTAAAATGCTCAAACTCAAGCTTTACTTGAATTTACAGAAGTTTGAGTTTACTTTACAAATAAAATCATTTAGAGGTAAAAAATACACTGGCAGACTAATACCAATAATGGTATTAGTGTTCTAAGAGCTACTTTCATTTAGAATTTATTGAAAAATTAATGAAAAACCTGCAAGCTTTCTGTTTGCCCTCTGTTCTGGATTATTTATTAATATTTGAAATGTGCAGTGGTTCTGGCACTGTTACAGTTTTCTGCATGGCATGAATGAACCTCAGTCCTGGCTGTAAAACAGTGCAAAGCCTCACGATTAACCTTTTTTGGATGTCAGTGTTATCTTACCCTTCTGGCTCTCAACAGAGGGAAAGATTTAATTTGAATAGGATATGTATCTGTTGTATGTGGTAGTTCTGATTGTGGGATCACACATTTCAAGATAAAATCAGGTCCAGAAGCTACAGTAGTAAGAATTTGTCCTTTTTTGTATTCAGCACATTCACGAATATTTTGTATGCAAAACTTTAGTGCAACAGTATTCAGTAAGGCACGATGTGAAATAAAATAAATATAACAACCAAAAGTCAATTACAGTGTCCTGCAATGATCTCAGAATTTATAGTTCAAAGAGAACACTTGCAAATTTAACTTCACACACTGAGATTCTTAAGTCATTGCAAATCTTTGTAGGTCAGCAAAGAGAAGCCAAGTCCTGGACCTGATTTGCATAAAGGACAGTATCTTGCCACTCAGCATTACAACATAATTATTGTGGAATCCATTAGTCAGCGGAGGAGTCTTGCGTCTGAGAGAGTAAAATAGGTGGTTATATCAGTTTATCGATGATATTATTTTCCCTTTCTTCCAAGCTGCATTCCATCTGATGGACATTTGTTTTAATAGTAAAAAGAATATTAGACTCATAAACATAAATACTGTGGTGCAATAGGTGACTCTTCAGATTTATCAAAGCAGGAAAATAAAGATGAACTACGAGACCGAGCTTCGTAGTAATATCTCGCCACAGAATGTCCGCTTTACGCAACAGTAATCCACCTTGAAGTATAAGCTAGGAAGTACAAAAAGAGGATTAACTTGGCCTCCTGGTCTATGAGTCGCTGTCCTACAGATTTTGTTGAGAGCAATACTGGTGAAGCTGTGACAGTAGATGATGATTAATATGTTAAAAAAAGCAAAAGCAAACAAACAAAAAAGTTTAAAAGCAAACAATGAAAGTGTTGGAGTGTGTGAGACAAGTCTGCTTTGCTTTTTAAGCAAGCTGTAACTGCTGAATTATGTGACAGTTAGACACCAAATTTGTCAAAGAAGGACATGAGGAATATCACTTTTAGCTTTGGAAAAGCCAGTCTCTGCTGCATTACTACGTGACTTGTGCTTTCAGAGACTTGGCCAACATTTGTTGAACCGTGCTGGTCACAGTCATGACTAACATGATTTTACCCCAAACTCAAGAATTCTCCTAAAAAAAAAAATTTATTTTATTTATATATTTCCAGCATTTAGATGCCCCTGAATCTCTGTCACAGATGTTGCCTTTTCCTACTGGTCACTTCCTCTGTGCATTTTTATCTATCTATCATTTACTCCATTGCCAGCTTCTGGGTAACTTAAGGGCATTACCTAGTGCAAATTGTTTTAACATCCTCAGGACCAATGCCTGAACTCACCCCAGATTTAGACATTATGTTGTGTTGAGGATTCTGTGCTGTCTAATATCAGTCCCTTTAATCACTCTTTCTGTGCTTCTTGTCTGTCTAGAGTCTTTCCCTTTTTGATTCTCCTACTGTGAGCAGGAGTCTCCTAATGAACTATACTCAGAAATGTTATCTATTTTATCACAGAAATACTAGTTATGATTTTTCCAAGATGGCCTAGAAATGTTTTTGGTTATGTAGCAGCTTTGCTGTTTTGGAGGGTTTTAGTATCTCCTATCTAGCATATACTTTTCCTGCTAGAACAAATCCATGTTCTGTTTGACAAAATACAGCCATGTGGTTAAGAGTTATTAAAAGCATTAAAGCATTAACCTCTAGTAACCTCATTTTTCACTTTGTACACATACATAAGTGTTTAATCGAATTAAAGTTAAACACTAAAATGTTTGAGAGGCCAAATTTATACATTCTCTTCAGTTTATACAGAACTGATGTGATAAGCCAAAGAAATTAAAAGACACCACTACTCTGAAAATGCTCATCTGTTGATTTGTTTAAGCGCTGTTGCTACATACTAGAAGTTCTGGTGACAAGCATTCCCAGCATTTAAATCAAGGAGCTTTGTCCTACTGAGATCTGATCTGCGTCCTGGCGCCACACTAGCTCATTCTACCGTCCTTTGGAAGCTGAACAAATGATTCTGTGTTAAAAGATTTGCTGAAGAGGGAATGAACCGCATCCTTGAGTGAGAACACATGACTACATGCTCTGTGGTGGTGGTGTAGTAGACTCCATCTTCTTCCCATTCTTCAATTTTATTCCAAGCAGCCAGAATCCCACAGAGGGACTGCACCAATCCTGAAGCGTAAGTCTGATGCATCAGTGCTGACGCTTTCATCTCCTGTGCTTGTCTCCACTCTGCACGAAAGGCCAGGATGTTATCTCTGAAGCCAAGGAAAACTGAGTTTTTAAATCATAAGAGAGTGCCCAAAGGCAAGTAGAAATGCAAGTAACAGAAGAGGCCAAAAGCAGATATTGAGACACACAATATAGGTGCAGCTTCTGCTGAGGTGCAACAACCATTCATGCAGCATAAGACAGGTTTCTTTAGCTGATTTCCTAGTAGATGTGAATTGGAATCTCTAGTGCTACATTTCTGAACAGTGTGCTGAGGGCCTGCCTCCTGTAAAACAGAATTAGAACCTTAGAGATTGCATATTTGGTGCCATGTTGAATATGTTGAAAGGCAGGGAAGATACTCAACTGGTACATCTATATCATTCCATGTAAGTGTAACAGCTATTCCTGTGTGGCTGCACATAGGCACTGAGAGAGTTGATGTACTGGCAGAAGCTTTAAAGGCAGCCATGAAGCTGGAACAGGCAGAGCAAAGCAACAGCAGGTGCTGAGCTGCATGGGTGGGGTCACTTGAGGATGTAATTGCAGGGACAGTGGAACCAGCAATGAGCACTGACTACAGCTTAGGGATGTCATGTCCATCTTAGGCCAGATGCAGCTTTTGCCCATTGGTTCCATAACCAGAATTATAATGAAAATAGTTTAAGTTTTCCAAATGTTCACAAATCACCCATTGTGAAAAAGAAACTCTGATACCAACTAAACTTTTAACTAGTCCTTAATAGGAAGAAAAACTGGAAGTCCTAGAAGGGAAAGCACACTATAAAGCATGGTCTGGACATTTACTTCTGCAGTAATTACTATAAAGCAGCATTACATCACCCAAATTTACAAAATACATCTCTTGTACATTATTAATTAATCAGTCTGATAAAGTAGTCCCAACACATCTGCTTACTCTATTCTATTCTGAATTGTATGAGTACTATGAAATTGTTGTTTATACACAATTATCTTATTCAGCACTTCTTCACTCCGCTTGATTATCTCTGGGATCATACTGATACTTTTATTTGCTGAAGCATCGTAAACACTTCTCTTGGGTCTGTCTCAAAGAGGATGTACACTTGAAAGATGACTCAAGGTAGCAGGAGTCCCGCTAGAACATTATTGTTGGAAACACTGACAATGAAGTTGGTAATATTAAACAAGTTAATTAAAAAAAAAAAAGCTGCACAAGGTTACGTTTTGCATCAAGGACATCACAGATCGCTAACAGTAGTTTTAGTTAGCAAATAAATAACCGAGAACCGAGTCAGCATTTCAAAGCTTGTTATTTTAACTCGAGTAGAGGATGTTTACTGTTAAAAGGGACAAACACGAGTCTTAGATAAGGAGACAGCTCGGCAGACCTCAGCTCGGAATTTATCACACAGCGCTGAAGGGAGCGCTGGGGCAGATAACCGGGGCCGCCCTCGGGTCAGGGCCGGGCGCCCTGCTGCAGAGCTGCTCCGTTTCACACAAGGCCCCGGCCCGACGTTTCCCACCCGGGCTCCCCCGCCGCCGGAACGCAGCGTCGCGAGCCTCGGCTCACCGCGGCCGAGGGCCCGAGCCCGCCCGCAGCGCTCCGCCACGGGGCTCCGCACGCTGAGCCGCTGCGAGGCCTCGGCCGCTCCCGACGCGGCTCCCGCTGCGCCCGGCCCCGCTCCCCGCTCCCCGCTCCCGCTCCCCCCCCCCGCTCTCTGCTCCCACCCCCCACAAGGCCCGGCCGCCTGCGAGCCGCGCGCCGCTCCCCCCCCCGCCGCTTCCCCGAGCGCCGCTCTCAGCGGCCGCCAGGCGGCGACACCGGGTGGGGCGGGGCGGGGCCGCGCCTGCGCCTCGGCGGCGCGGGGCGGGCCCGGAAGTGGCGGCGGCGGCGGCGGCGGCGGCGGCGGCGGCGGCGGCGGGGCCCGCGGGCGGCGCGCGGCGGCCTGGCTCGCGCGTGGCCGCTGCCGGCGGCGGGCATGGGGCCGCCGTCGCGGGGCTGAGGGGAGGGGCGCGGCTGGCGGCGGCGCGCACCATGAGCTGCAGCATCGAGAAGATCCTGACGGACGCCAGGACGCTGCTGGAGCGGCTGAAGGAGCACGACACCGCGGCCGAGTCGCTGATCGAGCAGTCGGCCGTGCTGCACCAGCGCGTGGCCGCCATGAGGGAGGCGGGCGCGGCGCCGGCCGAGAAGGTGAGCGCGGCCGGCGGGACGGCGGGGCCCGCGGCGACTCGGCCGGGCCGGGGCGCTCCGGCGGAGCGGGCGGACGCGGCCCGGTTGCGGCCACACGCGCTCCTGTCCCAGGAGAACACGCAGATCCGCGACCTGCGCCGGGAGAACCGCGGTGAGCCTGCCCGCCGCGACGGGGGGCGGGGGGGGGGGGGAGCCGCGGGGCGGCGGGCGGGGGGCCCGGGGGGCGGGCGGGCGGGGGGGCCCCGGGAGCGCGGCGCCGGGGGAGGGGGAGGGGGAGGGGGAGAGGGGGGCGCTGGGGACCCCGGGCGTCGGCCGGCTGAGCCGTGTGAGTCGCCGCCAGCTCGTGGCAACGCCGCGCCGTGTTCTGTGTTTCGCAGCGCTGTGGATCTCGCTGGAGGAGCACCAGGACGCGCTAGAGCTCATCATGAGCAAGTACAGAAAGCAGATGTTACAGATAATGCAAGGCAGAAAAGGCGAAGATGCAGAACCGGTCTTGAAAGTTCATCAGGCGAATTCTGTGGTAAGGTGGGGATGGAAGAGGGCAAGAGGAATTTGTTCGATTTTTCTTGCTTGCTTTCAGGAAACCACCTTCTCCTTGCGTGGAATGTCTCTGCTCCGAAATACATTTTCTGAAACTCTCGTCTCTTTGGTATTTTCTTCTCTATTCTTTTCACAGCATAAAAGTTGTGACATGTCACAAAGGACACTGAAAAGCGTAAGCCTTTTGTGGCCCGCTCAGAAGCTCGTTGTCTGCACACTTGATGGCGCATTCCGTGCATTAAGCCGTAACGGCTTTGTTGTCACTTTAGAGAAGCTCATGCATCAGAGTTGTTCTTGTTATTGTTCAGTAGTTGTAACGAAGGAAGAAGAACCTCCAAAATCTGTTAGCTGCCACATGTTTAGGTCTTAAGAAATCATCACTTCCACTTGCTTTTTACTCAGTGCAAGTGTACCTTTGTCCATGTCTTGACTTCAGCGGTGCAAGTTGTGGCTACTGATAACTGCGGGTTGGTGTACATTTAGGTGCCAAATAATAATACAGTACGTTAGATATCTGATTAAAGCTTATTAATTTAGGGATTTGTTAAATGCATGTTTACGTGGTTAGAGAATAAGCAAGCTAAGATTTCTTTCTTTTTTTTTTTTTTAATTGCAGTAGGATTCAGTTAAATTCTTTGTAGTGATATCTGGCAATTAATTTCTTCTCTGTTTTGTGTTGCTTAGGTCTTCTGAAGTTAAGTAGTATAGTAGGTCTTGTTTCCATTGCTTGGTTAGGTACACCAATTGCTCTGTCCATCAAGACTTACTATTTGAGCAAAGCTTCTATCACTGTTCTTAGGCACTGCTTTTGCATCATTGTAGTGCCACAGTGATACCAAGATGAAAAGACTGGAGTAATCTCTTACACTACGATGGAATATCCCAAGATTGTTTCAACATCTAAGCAAAATCTTCACTTCTTGTGAATTAAAATATCAGATATTTTTGTGTTTACATATTTGAGTTCCTCTTTACATGTGATATGTTGAAATTGAATGTCCCTTGGATAGGAACTAATACCGTATTACACACTGGAATTTTTCTGTGTTCATTAATGTGCATTTCTGACCTTGAACAAAATGCATCTTCCAAAGGATTAGAACTATTTCCAGACTGATTCTGTTAAAAACCATCCCAGTAGACTCTGGTCTTTTGCTTGGCTTCCTTTTTTTTTAATTCCTTCTAAGATGAGACTGTTTACTTCGTTTTTTAATTTAGTCTTGAAGTCTTACTTGCTTTTATATTAGATGTTCTTAAAAATTCAGTCAGGCTTTCCTAATGCAACAATGTGAAACTTGCTGCACACTAATTCTATTCACCTGAATCTGTTGTCTCTGTCCTTCTCACACTTCAGACTTCCATGTTGACACGTAAGGGTGCCTTCTGTCTTGCTGACTGATGTTACTCTATGCACAGCTTTCATTGATGACTGATAGTAGTGGACGATGCGGTACATGTCTTGAAATGTTGTATAGGTTAGAAAGGATTGCAGGTTCCTGGAAGGAAAGAATTAAAATTGAAAATAGTCCAAAACAAAGAACTAGCTTACTTGCAGGGAATAAATTGCTACTGCTTTTGCCTGAAGGTATTGAATGTATTATTTTTCATGTCTTTCAGGAAATTGAAAGTCAGATAGATAGAATATGTGAGATGGGAGAAGTGATGAGAAAAGCTATACAAGTCGATGATGATCAGTTCTTTAAAGTTCGGGAGAAGCTGGCTCAGCTGGAGGTAAGAACCAATATAATTGCTAAGGGATATATCAAAGTTTTGGAGCCTCTAGATTTGCTGTGGTGTTTCTTTTTATGTTATAAATCCTTGACACAATCAAATTGGGACAAGGGTGGGTGGGGTTGGGAAATAAGGAATGGGTTCTGTTTATTTTCAATTCTTGATGTTTCAAGTATCTTAAAGAGAGAAGTTAAAGATATGCTTCAAATGATGTGGTTTCCCTCTTGCCAGCACCGCATTAGCGCGTGTGTTACAAAATGAGTTTTATTCAGTGGTGGTGGAGTGGGGCTACTTAAAGATTATAGACCTTTAATTGTGAATTAGCTCATTTCTATTTCAGCAAAAATATTGATTTTGCAGCTTGAAAACAAAGAGCTGCGTGAACTATTGTCAATCAGCAAAGAATCTTTTGAGGTGGGGAGAGAAGATCTGCCTGACACTGAAGCTTAGGTTACAAAATAATGTTACCTCCAAATCTTGACTTCAGAGACTACTATGAAACCACCAACACGGAAGGATGGTTTGTAATTTGTTCTTTCAGGTGTTTCCTTTTGTGATTGTTTTATCTTTCAAAGTGTGTGGCCTGTTTTCCCTGCATTTGTCTCAAATTGCATACTCTTGATGGCAGAAGCTTGCACTGCTGCTCTGTCTTATTAATTGCAACAATGAAGTATTCATGGTGTGTACTCCCTTGTGATAGTTTATTTCTTCTCATGAGTGTTATTTTTGATGAGCTTTAGTTAATAATTCCAGTGGTGCAGATGGAACATAAATCTACTTTGTCAGTAGCTAGAGAACATAACGCAGATTATGGTGGTTTTATTTGATAGAAGGAATAAGAAATTCTTTGCAAACTACATCGTAAATAGTAGGTACGCATTTTGCTTTGCCTGCACAAAGCAGGCACACAGCTTTTGCTTTGCTTTGAAGAGCTAACACTCAGTATTTGGCCGGATTAACATTCTTGAACAACTGCTTAGAGGCAGATTGAGAGAATAACAGATAGTCAATTGAGCACTTTAATTAGTAACTCATATAAGGAGTATACTTTGCCTTGATTTAGAGGGGAAGACTGGAGTTAATGACCCTTCCTCACACCTCTGCATTTTTGAAGGATGTTGCATGTGACACTTTTTTGTGGGTAGACCTGTTCTGTCCTTAGTTGTGCTCCAAGGTATGTGAATACTGGCTAGCTCTGATCCAAAGGCAGTGCAGTCGAGCCAGTCTAGTACACACAGCAGAGAACACATCATTTTCACATCAAAGCTGTTTGGCCTTACACCACTTTGGACTTCAGGAAGAGCGAACTGTGGCCTGCCTCAAATAGAATAAACCAAAAGCAACCACACAGACAGATTTTAATGTTATATCGCAGGTAAGTCTAGTGACAGATGTGTTATGTATTTATTGCAAAAATGCTATACTGGTTGAAATTAGAGTTGCAGTGTTGCAGGACTTTTTCAATATTGTGATATTTTTAAAGGCATTTTAATATAAATATTTTTGTTCTATTGGTGATCAAAAGAATCCTTCAAGAACAGTAAACATCTTATTTCCAATATTAAAGTTTTATGCCACTTTTTTTTTTTCCAAATGAAAACTTCGATAGATGCAGAAGGTGGTTTTTTGTTTTTTATTTTTTTTTATTATTTTATTTATTTTTTTTTTAATAAGAGGCATTTCCTTGCGGTCCTTTGGAATATCCAGAAAAATTGTTCAGAAGATACAAGGGATTCTTGTACAGGAGTGTTCTTGTGTACAGTTCTTTGTTATTAGAAATTATTTAAGAGGGAATAAAAGTAACTGTGGGCAGTGTTTTCTGAAGTGTATTCTGTTCTGTGAGTCCTGGCAATATTTCTGTCTCTTCTGCCTCTACTGAAATCTTTTGCATCCCCATTCTCATTTTACCTTGATGCTCAAAAGAAATACTACAAAGACCAAAAATACTGCATTTGATCTTTTTTAAATTAATGTAATCTGAAGTGTGTGACAGTGCTTTTTTACCTTAGATACACTCGTGTGGTTTAAAGTTCTTTTCATAGGCTCATTGTCATGCAGCCTGAAGAATTGGAAACTAAACAGCCGTTGCTCTGACTAACGAGGTCATTGCTAACTAGCAGTAGCTGCGTTAGCAGGAGGCTGAAATTTGTTCACTTGCTGCTGTCCTACTTTGGCTGTGTGAGAACGCAGCCCGTGCCGGCGTGCCTGCAGGCGGTAGGGCTGCCGGGGATTTCGGTGCGAAAGGGCTGGGCTCCGGCTGGAGGCTGCAGGCAGGAGCCCCCAGGGCAGCGCTGCCGAGCCGTGTGCCCGGGCGGGCGGCAGGGGCGGACGGGCCCCGCGCCGGGCCCCGAGGCGAGGGTTCCGCTGCAGGCGGGGCTGTTCCCCGGCACCGGGCCTGCCCCCGGTAGCGCCGCGTTCCCCTGAGGCCCCGCAGCTCCGTGCCCCGCGCTGCAGCGGGACCGAGGCCGGGACCGAGGCCGGGACCGGCCCCCGCCCGGCCCCGCCCCCTTCGCTCGGAAGGAGGGGGGGGCGGGGCCCGCCGGGCGCTCGCCTGCGCAGAAGCCGCCGCGAGGGGCTGCGCCGTTGGCCTGGTGCCCGGCGCGCATGCGCACCATGCGACCGCTGGGGCCGCTGCGGGCGCAGGCGCGGCTCCGCCCCGCGTTCTCGCGAGAGGCCGGGATTTGTTCCTACGTGCTGGGCCGTGCTGCTCATGGCGGCGCTGGAGCGGGGGCGCTGAGCTGGGGGGGTGAGTGCGGCGGGCGGCGGCTCCCGGCGCGGCGGAGACGGCGCTGGCGCGAGCGAGGGGGGACCGGGGGCCTCCGGGGGGCGGCGAGCGAGGCGGGAGGCGCCTCCGGCCTCGCGCCCCGCCTGCTGCCGCGGGCCCGGCGGGGGGAGGCTGCCCCGCGCCGCTCGTCGGCCGCGCCGAGCGGGGAGAGCGCGGGGCGGGGACGGGCCGCCCGCTGGGCCGCGGCCCGCGGCGACGGGGGGCCGGGGGCCGCCGGGCCTTGGCGGCGCGCGCACTACGTTTCCCGGCGTCCCGCGGGCGGAGGCCCCGCCGCGGGGGCCCCGGGGGGCCGGAGTCCCGCCCGGCCGCGGGGGCGGGGCGGCGACGGCGGCTCCGGAACTCGCTTTCCCGGCGTGCCGCGCGGCGTGCCGCGCCGCGGGGGCTGCTGGGGGCTGCAGGGCGACAGGCGCCGGCTCGGCCGGGGCGCCGCGGGGGGGAGACTACGGGTCCCGGCAGGCCCCGGGCGAGGCCTCGGCGCTGGGCCTCCTGGGGGGAGGGGCGGCCGCGAGGAGGGGGGGGCGATGGCGGTGGCCGGCAGCTCCCGGCGTGCCCCGCGCGCGGCCCCGCCCGCCGCAGAGCCGGGCCCCGGCCCTGTCCCTTTGTGTGCGGGGAGCGGCCGCCATCGCCCCCTTTGTGTGCGGGGAGGGCGGCCCCGGCCCCGGCCCCTCCCAGCGCTGCGGCCGAGCCCGGCGCGGCCCCTCGGCAGCCCCCGCGACGATGTGCTGCCCGCTGCCCCCGCCCGGCGCGCCGCTGCTCGGGGCTCCTGGCGCCGCCCCTCGGCGGAGCTCGCGGCCTCCATCTTGGTGCGCGCCTCCTGCGGCTGGCGGCGCCCCGAGGCCGGCGGTGCGGGGCGGGCTCGGTGCTGCTCGGCGGGGTTAAAGCGGGCGTGGGGCCCTTCCCCGAGCTCTGCTTTTGATACTTTTTTTTATTTTTTTTTTCTTTTCAATCGATGATACCAAAAGCATTAAATTGGCGTTGGATTTTTTTCGCTGTAGCTCTTTTTTTTTTTTTTTTTTTTTTTTTAAGTAGATGTGTTCAGTAATCTAGTAAATACCAGGTAGCCGATACCGCTGCTGTCGTATTTTGGTTGGAGTGTTCAAGAGATGATACTCGGTACTTCCATCTGATAACCGCCTCAGATGTGCAATGGCGTTACCTCCCAGTGTCATCAAGCAGCTGAGCTGTGAATTCATAATAAAAATGCAAAGTTTTATCTCTGTTAAATTTAATCATACATAAGAGGGGATTACATCTAGAAGCCCTTGCATTAATTCTGTGAAATACGTGTTCTCACAGATACATACCTGTCTGTGTGAAGAAAATGAGAATCAAAGCGTCTAATCTGGCAGTCTTTACTGCTAGGCTGTATAGATTTCAAGGTATGAACAACTGCGTGTGACTTACTGTCATCTAGCAAAATCCACATCAGAAAGACTCCAAGAACAGGACTAATCCAGCTCTGTCTCTTCGTTGCCTTTGCACTAATTTGTTCAGCTGTAAATACAGAAATGCACTGTCCGCTGTGACCCAGGGGCTGGGCAGTTGCTCAGGGTGTTTACCATTTGGAGGAGTATTTATAGTAGCTGAATTAGAAAGTAAAAAACTTGAGCAGATGCACACACCCATTTTCCATTTTTTTCTTGACTTTAGCTTGCTTCATTCTTCTGCCCTTTTTTTTTCCTTTTTTTTTTTTTTTTTTTTTTTGGAATGATTAAACATAGTGAATGTAGTAAATGAGTCAAACCTGCTTTTAAGGGAAAATCTTAATCTTTATGCCATTACCTGGCAACATTTGTTTTAGTCATCTTTGGGCAGACAGGTGTTTTGATTGTTCTCTGAAAACATAATACATTCCATGCCCCAGAAGTGTGAAATGTAGTTTGATCTAACTAGTAGCTCTTGTAGAGCTCTAACAATATTAGTCTAACTAAGTGAGAGAGAAGTGTTTTAATAATAAGATGATACGTTTCTCTGCAGTTCCCATGGTGTGGTGTGTGCCTGCTTCGTTTCTGTTGAACTTGGGGGAATGTTTGTTTTATCGTGAAAGAGATAGTGATAAAGGTTGTTTGAATCTTGTAAAGAGGTGTGTGAAAAACCTAGCAATTCTATTATTTTTGTATTAGCTGTAAATCTTCTTATTTCACTTTATTAATATAGTTTAGTCCTTCACTGCAAACCTTTTACGCCACATACTTCTTTGTACCTGCAGTTGGATTTCTGCCCTAGTTCAGTTTCACATTTAGTCTCTTGTGTATGTGTGGTGTGACAAGAAAGCTTAATGCAGACCAAAGTAGTTCTGATTGATGGCTAAAGGAAGATGTTTTATATGGAGGGGAGATAGCTGAAATATAAATTTCTGTGAAAACCAGCTGGTGAATTTGCATGCGTCCTTTGTATGCTTTTGAAGGTTCAGAGTGTTTATCTGGAGTGGCTGACTGCAGTCAGCATTCACTGTGCTAAGTGTTAAAATGTCTTTGTGTTCATTTAAATTCATGGTTTTTGTTTTTTAAGTGGACTGTTCCAGCTTCACAGTTCACTAAAGGAAATTCAAAGCTCATTGTAAAATGAAAAATTGTGTTTCTAACTACAGTGGGGAAATAGGCTTTGTCCATATTTTTATTCATTCATTGCGGAGCTTGTGGAATGACTTCAGGAAGAGTTATATGCTCAGGGGATTCGTGCTTTTAGATTGCTTTGTAACATGCTAATTTATCCATAGATTCACAGCTATGTTGCTTCTTAACAGGATTTATGTGCAAAAATCTCCACTCCCCCTGTTTTCTTATTTATTTACTAAGTAAGTAACAAACTCAAAATAAAGCTTGATTTTTTTTAAATATTATTTTAAAAGTAGTTGTCTTCATAAGCTTTCTATTTCATGTGGTAGGTGGCAGTCTGTCTAAGCTGCTTTCCCGTGAAAACACAAAGTGGTACCACAGAACACTAGGAGATAAGTGTTAATCTAGTTGCTGTTGGGGAGAGGCTTCTGTGTTATGTTATCTGTACAAATATTTTCTATATTTCATCAACGGTTTGTAAACAGGGGTTTAAGAAGGCCAGAGATTGACTCTGTGGTTATTTTACAAGCTGTGCTGGCATGCATATGGTCTGTGTAGAATAGGAATATAGCATCTGTAGGAATAATTCAGAAGCTTGTTTATTTTCATACAAAGCTAAAGGTGCTTTAAGGGTTTTGCTGGTCTTTGACTTACCTTTCAGAACAAAAATCATCAGGAAATCCTAGTTCATCTCCTCTTTGTATCATGTGGCTATTTTGAAAGTGTGTGCAAGTTCTTGTTGATTAATTATGGGGCTGTACCCATATAAAGCTATTGGTAGCAATAATAGGACTACATCGTGTATTAAATGATGCTGATATTCATCAAAAAGAAAAAAGGTTGCTGTTTTAGTTGTACAAACTGGGGCCTTTCCTGGAATGTGTAACTGCATCTGAAGAGTTTAAAATTAGAAATAGCATATCACTGGCTGGAGGTAGAGTTTCTTGGGAAACCAAAATTGAAAATGGGAACGCCAAATACATCTGTAAGACGGCTTTTCCTAGTGTGGATCAAACCTGTAGCATTAAGGTAGAGGATATGTGCCTATTCATAGGAACAGCTAGGGCTGTATAGTTTCTGTTAAAGTTATTCTTAGTGTGTGTCTTTTTTCTCTTTCCAGTATGAAGTGGAACAGAACAGAATTTACCACCTGAAACTGCTGCTTCAAGTTCAGATCAGGAAAAGAATATACCACATCGTAACAACAACTCAAGACCAAAGAAGAGGAAACTTACACTGAAGATACAAGGCTTGATCTGAAACCAGAAGTTTGTGCCTACTCAACAGCTTCAAAAAAGCACGTCCCAACGCTGCTAGTAGTCTTTGTTTTCTCCAGTGCTGTGTTGAAACTGCCCAGGGCAGCAGCACTTGTATTCTTTATTAGCTTGATAGATCACTTTCTCTTGCGTGCTCTCTCTCTCTGTCAAATAGCAGTCTTCATCCTTTGAAACTTCGTGCTGAAACAGAAGAATCAGCTAATACTACTGAAAGTGCAATATTTGAATATCACTGCGAGGTTGGTGCATGTGCTATTTAAAGAGTTACATTCTTTCAAACTTAATTGGAAACAGGTTATTAGCAGAAGGCTATTTTTTGTTGTTTGTTTTTTTTTGTTTTTTTTTTTTTAACAGTTCTGTCACAATGTTGATTTGGTTGTAGTATGATGAATTAATATTACTCGTGTTATAGTTCTATTTAACAGTACTTGTTTTATAACCTTAGCTGGTTATTAATGTTTCTCTATTCTAGTAAAAGTGGTGTGATTTCAATCTCTTTTTTTCCCAAAACTACTGGTTTCCTCAGTTTGTGTAATCTCTGTTTAGCTTCCTTTCCATCTTACTGCACAGTTTTTTTCTCTTCTTCTAAGTACTTGTATTGCTGAACTATATTCATAGCTCTTACTCTTGTTAATTGACTAATGAGCTGTGTTAAAAATGGGAGTGAGCTGTTGTGAGTGAACAGCACAGCCAGGTGGTTGTGGTCCAGTATATAACCATTATATTTCAAGTCTGAACAAGTCTTGTTTGTACGTTAATACCTATCTTGTAGGCTATTCCTAGAAGTTTCTTAACAATTTTTGTGACAGTACTCCTGGTAGATGTTTCTTAGAGAACAGTTTTGTGACAATAATTCTATCTGTTTTTATGTTTTTATTCACTTACCAGAATTGGTGCGTGTAGGTTTTTTGTTGCTATTTTGTGCTCTGTTACAGCATTGAACAGTTGTGGCAATATGACAAGCGTCTGGAAAGACTGCTGATACGTTATGCCATGCCTTGCCCTCTGCAGCAAATCTTAGTGCCACCCTGAGGAGTATCTCTCTCCTTGAACTTAAGTTGTCAGGCTTTAGTTGATCGAAGACCCACTATGTTGCTTTGTGCTAAAATGATAAATTCTCCTTTAAACCCAGGGTGTTCAGATGGCATCGTGCAATGATGATCTTTGAGCAAGAGATAATAGTATTGTTCTAACACTAAGCTATGCTATTCTGAACTTGTTTCTTAGGTAGATTTTTGTTATTTCCTGTAACTGATGTACCTTTAGTCGTAACCTATTACTTAATTTCTTTGCCATTGTAGCAGGGGATGTTTGTGTACTCAGCCAGCACTGGAGGTGTGAAAAGACCATTTTATCCATGACTGACAAAAAGCATTTGTCACACTGATTTGAGCTTTCATAATAGGCAAGACCATTAACCCATTCTTTTGTGAAAAGGTTTAATAATACATCTTGTTCCCTTCCCACAGCCATTTTGCAGTACTAATTTAATTTGGAAAAGTATTTCAAACTCTAGGGTGGCTTAAAATGAAACGCATCAGCTGTTGTCTTCCACAGGGGCATCTTCCTTTTTAATCGGATGTCCTAGGGGTTGCCTTATTCAAAAGATGAGGGTTCATATGTAATGCTGGCAGGGAGTAATGTGCAGCTCTTAGCAGCTTGGTATAGTGTTCTTTTAAATTAGATATTATGAGAAAATGTGTCCTCTAAACATGATCTACTGCATGAAAAAGGTGCAGTTCCTGTGGTCTTTGTCCATTAAACAATTTAGTCTGGACATAAGGGAAATACTTCTTTGCTGGGAGCAAATAACAACATTGACACAAGGTTACCCAGAAAGATGGTGGAACCTAGGTCACTGGAGGTTTTCAAGACTGAGCTAGACAACAGGCTGGCTGCCCTCATTTCTCGTTGGCATGAGGCCTTTGGGGAGGAAGGTAGACTGGAGTTTCCAATGGTTCTCTACGGGGGTCATGTCTTTGATTCAATGTATTTTCAGATACGTTGGTATTTTACACCTAATTGAGCATATAATAGTATTTATGCCCGTTACCACAGTTTCAGGATACCCCCCAAACCTTGACTTCTCATAATTGTAGAATAGGAATGCAGTATTGATTAAAATTGATTGGGTAACTGCTTGGCTGTTACACTGTAGCTTATCACACCACTCTTAACAGACAGTACTGCATTTTTTTGTCTTGTTCTACAATACCTTATGTAACACAGTGCATTACTGAACTCCCAAACAGTATGAGTGCTGGGGCAATAAAATCCATTGGTAATTTGCTTGCGAAGCAGCTGTTCATGTAGCAGGTACATATTTTCTTTGATATTTGTAAACTGCCAGGTTGTACTGTTGCCTTGCGCTGGTGCTGTGGTTCTACGCTGCAATAGAATACCCTCATTCCCTTGAGGTTTTGACAGTTATGAAGTATCTCTTTTTCTTTTGGAAGCTTTATAGACATTTTCACGTCAGAATGACACTCCTGCAAAACAAAATGAGTGAAAATACCTCTTAGGTTTTGGTATAACATCATTTTCAAGTGGAACTTTAAATAACATGTAAACAGTAGTATGAAAGTGGAAATGTTCCAGGAAAAATAAAACCGCATGGGTTATTCTTAATAGTTTTACCATTAGATTATTACCAGTAGTTTTTTAGAACCATGTGGGAACCATGGTTGAAAGCTGACTTCTGCTGAGAAGTTGCTGTGTACAGTGGCATGAGGACTGGTATTTTCCTTTTTCTTTTGGAAGAACAGGTGTTTTAGGTGTTTTCAGGCTTGTCTGATATGAAATGGTGAATGTAGGAGTGCTTTCTCTGAGATGTACTTAGGAAAGTCATAAGCTTGTTTTGGTCTAAGCAGGCTTTATTTCAGTGTTTTATTTCTGGCTATGTTCTGTTGCCTGTCTGAATTTAAGAATTGCTGTTTTACAAGAGCTAGACAGTTTTGGAATTCTTACTGTATTTTAAAAATGGTTAGAGTTTGCCTGTTACAGTAAATTCCACAAGCTGTTGTGTGTCTTATTCTGTTATGCGTTTATGGAGAGACTTAAGTAGCATGCTTTTTTGTTTGTTTTGTTTTGTTTTTTTTGTTCTTGCTATGTTTTCTTTTGTACAGATGAGCTTTGATCCAAACCTTCTCCACAACAATGGACACAACGGGTACCCCAATGGTACTTCGGCAGCACTGCGTGAGACTGGGGTTATAGAAAAACTGCTGACCTCTTACGGATTCATTCAGTGTTCAGAACGGCAAGCTAGACTGTTCTTCCACTGTTCACAATATAATGGCAACTTACAGGAGCTCAAAGTAGGAGGTAATTAGGCAGCTTTTTGACCAAGTGAAGACCAGTCTTTACTTGTGGTAGAAAACCTTTTTATCTTGTGGCATTAACAGATGTGTTCTGTTGCTCCTGATGGGCTAAAAAGATGATTGAATTAATCTCACACTCCTGGTGAAAGATCTTTACTACAGCTTGTATTAATACAAATGTGGCTGTTCTGGAAAAAGGTGCAGTGTTAAGTCAAAGTTACACGACTAAGAAACAAGTGCTTAGACTGTGTAAGACTGTGCCTCACTACTTTTTTAATAATTCATTTTAAGATTGCTGACCATTTTGCAGAACGGGGAGGTTGCCACTGATCTATGTGGCAATTAAGGTTATAAACTGTTCAATAACAATGTTACGTAGTCTGAACTCCTTCAGTGTGAGGTCTGTTATATGGTGAGCAGGAGGGAAGGGGAGAGGAAGTATTGCTGGGCAAGCCTTTACAGTGGAATGGTTCTTCAGCAAAAGGAGGGAATAAGCAGAGAAGTTCTGCAAACAGCATATCCTTCCTAGGTAACAAAAGTACCTGAGTTTTATTTTGTTGTGTTGAGGTACAAGCAGTGAATTATCAGATGTAACCATTAGGGATTAAAAAAATGTATATAATGCCATTACTGTGTTTGATTATTTTGTAGACGATGTTGAATTTGAGGTGTCTTCTGATCGCCGAACTGGAAAACCCATTGCTGTTAAATTGGTGAAGATCAAACCAGAAATATTACCTGAAGAGCGAATAAATGGACAAGTTAGTGCCTGTGATAAATGTCTATTTTCAATTCACACAATTTCCATCCTTTACTTCAGGAATGACAGATTCATTTAGTGTGCACATTAACTGCATACAGTATTCAGTTATAGCGAAATCTATTTTTGTTACTCTGTTAGAAATTCAGAGGTTTGGCATGACCTGTTGCTTTGCTCCAAACAGTTCTTCAAGTCAACAGGTGTTCTATAAGGTTGAAACGTTACAGCAAGGCATTCCCTGTTGAGTTAAAACTAGAACTGCATCCTTGAATGTATAATAGAGGCTACTGAGATTCATTCTGTTTTCAACAATGCTGCTCCTGAAATGACTAGCAATGGATTTTTTTTTTTTTTGACTGGTAGGTTGTGTGTGCTGTTCCTCACAATTTAGAGAGTAAATCTCCAGCTGCCCCGGGTCAGAGTCCAACAGGGAGTGTATGCTACGAACGTAATGGGGTAAAGCTTATGTATTTTATTTGAACTCTTGACTGATCCGTCACTATGGTCTATGAGCAAAAAATCTGACGCAATGGAGACAATTGATAGTCCTAAGAACTGTAGTTATTAGAAGGGGGAAAAAAATAAAAAGCATACTTTGGTAATTGCTACAAGCAAATACATTAATTGTACAGCTTGCTTGCCCACCTGTATCTATGGAGAATTTAATATGGAACCAAATAGTTCAGTTGTTCTTCAGTTTTAAAACTGAACAAAGCTTGATTACGTAACATTCGTGTATTCTTAGTTTGAACTTTGAAAGTGTAGAAATCAACATTTAAAGTTAGCCATGTACATACCTTTCAATTTAACTTGGTTGTTATGGACTTAGGAAAACAACACTGGAAGAAAGTATGTTTTTGCATGCAGTGTTTGATCATTTTCAATTTTCTTAGTAAATTAATTTCTTTAATAGCAGTTACTGTCACTGAAAAGTGTTAATAATTCTTCAGATAGACTATTTTGCAAGTAGAGTAATATTAGTCAACGTTAATTTACAGGAAGTGTTTTACCTGACTTACACCCCAGAGGATGTTGAAGGAAATATTCAGCTGGAAACAGGAGATAAAATAAACTTTGTAATTGATACAAATAAACAGTAAGTTGGTATTACAATTCTGATCTCATACTTCTCTTTTAGTAGTCAGGCAGCTTCATGCCTGTTCTAAGAGCTGAAATGTCATTATGAAATAAGATTTTATTTTTTCTCCAGTTTAAGTGTTTCAGGTTTATTATGTTTACTTCTTCCCTCTAGTACTGGTGCTGTAAGTGCTCGTAACATTATGCTATTAAAAAAGAAACAAGCCCGCTGTCAAGGAGTAGTCTGTGCCATGAAAGTAAGTGATGCTTTAGCTTCAAAATATTACTTGAAGATTAAATGCTTCTCTGAAAAGTGGTAGTCTAAGTAAATTCAGTGCATTAAGTGTTATTAAGAGTTTGGAGGTGTGAAGGTCAACTGGGTGAAATGGTTTAAATATCTAATCTTTGATACTAATAACCTCCTTGAAAACAAAGGAACTCCTGTTTGTTTCCCTTAATATATTTGTTGTGGTAGTCTAAGGTGTATGCACTAATGAGATTGCTGTACTGGGATGGCATAATCTTGTATTGTGTTTGCTAGAACTTGTAAGATGGTATATTGATTTGGCAATTTATTAAACACTTTGTTCTGTTCTTAGGAAGCCTTTGGATTTATTGAGAGGGGTGATGTCGTGAAGGAGATATTCTTTCACTATAGTGAATTTAAAGGTGACCTAGAAGCCTTACAGCCTGGTGATGATGTGGAGTTTACAATCAAAGACAGAAATGTAAGACGAAATCCAGTAAAAACTGAAGATGAGATCCTAGGGTGCAACTGGACATCTCTCTGTTTTTTCAAATTTGCTTGTAAAAAGAAGGGGGAGGGGAGGAAGTTCATAGGAAAATAATCTGTTGCCTTACCACTTCAATATGGATATTTAACTGGCTTTGTACTTTCAGGGTAAAGAAGTTGCAACAGATGTAAGACTGCTGCCACAAGGAACTGTTATTTTTGAAGATATCAGCATTGAACACTTTGAAGGAACTGTAACCAAAGTAATTCCAAAAGTACCCAGCAAAAATCAGGTGCATTTCAGTATCTAAGTTTGTGAAATAATGTATTGGATTTCAAGCAGAGAAAGCTCCCCTTTTTCTGTAACAGTCTACTATGTGAGCATCATGTCAGAGTAGAAGACTGCTTAACTTGTAAAAACCATTGACAGCAGTCACAGTAAGAAATTTTTCTAAAGTTTGTAAGGACCAGGGATTAGGGTAATAAATGATAGTGTACCTTGTGCAATGTGTGTTGTCTTTTAATCTTTCAAATACTTCCAACTGAAAAATAGGGACTTTTTTTTTTTTTTTCCCCTAAGGCTGTATGTTAAAGGCAAAAGCATAGTGAAAAGGGAAGAAAATGTGTTTTATGGATTCCTGTGATCAGTTAATGAAGTGTTTTTTTTGTTTTTTTTTTGACAGAGATGACTTGACCTTTAATGTTTGGCTTTTAGGGAAGGGTGTACATGAAACCACTTATCTTAAGTGTTTAGGCCAGTTCTGGGTTTTGTTTTGTGTTTGGTGGATTTTTTTTTTGTGCATGTGTGTGTGGAGCAGGTGTTCTTGAACACTTAACAGGAAAGCCTGAACTTAATTCTCAAAATAGATTCTTTATTTATTTGGCAATACTTGTTTAGTACTTAAAAAAAACAACCAACCAACCAAACAAAAAAACTTGTATTTTGGTGTGCGCAGTAAAATTGCAAATTAGAAATGCTATAAATGAAGCCTTGTGGATAGAATCAAGCAGGCATTTGGTGTTGTCCAGTACACCTGTTAGTAGTAGTGTTTCTGCAAACTATTCTGTTTGCAGTGAAGCTGAAGTCTGTGGAACTGCTGATTTAATAGGTAAGAGAGAAACTAAATTAAATTCTAGTAATGCCACTGTAATCTTAGGAGCAGTCACTCAGATGTGATGCCTTCCAACCTCAAACGTGGGAATGAAACTGTGCTGCTTAATAAGCGTTTTCCCAAGTGCTTATATAAAGTTTTGAATGCTGAGCTTCGTAGGTGAACTAAACTTTTGTGTTACGTTTTTCTGTCCACTAGAATGATCCGTTACCTGGCCGCATCAAAGTTGACTTTGTGATTCCTAAAGAACTTCCATTTGGAGACAAAGATACAAAATCCAAGGTGACTTTGCTGGAAAGTGACCACGTTCGATTCAATATTTCAACAGACAGGCGTGACAAACTGGAACGAGCCACCAATATAGAGGTTCTCCCAAATACTTTCCAGTTTACTAATGAAACTAGGGAAATGGCAAGTATCTATTTTTAAGTCTTTATTTCTTGAGGGGAAGGAATGAAGGTGAAAACTGGGGTAGTTGTCTCAATAACATAATGTGAAAATCACTAATGTCTTTTCTTTCATTGCCTTTTCTGAAGTCAGATACTCTTCCGAGACTGTGCTTAAATAGTAGAAAATCCAGAATTAATTCTGTACACTTCTCCTTTATGAAAATAAAAAGTTAACTACTCAGTAAATGAAATTATATAAGAAAAGTAAAGGTTAATTGGCCTTCTTGGAGTGGATTGCTAGCTGGTTATAGCAGACACATCAGTAACACAGTCTTGAACAATTAAAAGCTTTAATGGTCTTGAGTCTAAGTAGGTAATTCCAGTTCCTTAGGAAAACTGGAAGAACTTGAGAATTCTCTGGTACAGGCAGTGAAAAGTCTTAAGAATCGGGGGAGATAATGTGTTCGGCTTCTGAATTTTGGTCTTACTGTTCTTTGTACAATCTCTGCCTGAGATTCAAACAGAAGGATGCTAAAGAGCTAAGTTCTGTCATATGCAGAGCAGCTCTTGATGGGTGAAGGTGACTGAGATAGATGTGCAGGTCAGTATTAAAGAATATCTCATTCCTGTAAAAAGTGCTGGACAAAACTAACCTGTGTATGGGTAGCAGTAATATCAGGTTCTTTGACTGTAGTCCTTGTTATTGGCTTAAACTCATCTTTTCTGCTTCACTTTCTACTTCATATGAATAAGAGAGTGAGCTGAGGAATCTAGGTAAGTGGGGTTTGCTTGAATTTCAGGCTGGCTGTAACCATGAGCACTACAGTTCACAGAGAAGTGCATATATTAAGAAGCGTTTTTGTAGGATTGGAGCTTTACGTTCAGATTATTATGTACTCCACAGTTTTATCTTATTACAGACAAATGTTATGTATGTGTAGCAAAACTAATTGTCCCTCTGGTTATTTTCAGGGTGTGATCGCAGCGATGAGAGATGGCTTTGGCTTCATTAAATGTGTTGACAGGGATGCTCGTATGTTCTTTCACTTCAGTGAAATTATGGATGGAAACCAACTCCATATTTCTGATGAAGTAGAGTTTACTGTGGTTCCTGTGAGTGGTACAATTTCTTTGAAAACTAAGATTTCACAAAAGCATTAACATGCAGCCTGTCTAAGATCTTATTGATCTTGTTTTTCAGGATATGCTGTCTGCCCAAAGAAATCATGCTATTAGGATTAAAAAACTTCCGAAGGGCACGGTTTCTTTCCACACCCAATCAGATCACCGTTTTGTGGGCACTATAGACAAAGAAGCCACTCCAGCTAAAGCCACTAGCCCTAATAAAGGCAAAGAGAAGGTAGTATGCAAGAAGCAGCTGTGCTGTGTTTCTGGCTTTGCAGACTAAGGCTGCTGCTTTTAAATCTGTAACTGAACATTCTGAAGCACTGGTTATCATACATAAATATGGACTGCATTGAATTGCTAATGACAGCACTCAATGAAAACCAATTTCTGTGAAATGAGATACTAAGAGCACGGTTAATGATGATGCAGTTGAGGGTAATTTACAAGAACTTGATGAGAAGATCCTCTTTCTACCTCATACTGCAGAAGATGCTAGAAATGGTTGAAATTAAAGTTCTAGGGTTGGAGAAGTGCCTCTTCTATTTGTTCTGCTGCTTTAAACTATGATAGAATAATTAAACTTTCCATAAATACTTCACAGGAATAGTATCTTTAGAGAATAAAAAAAAAAAAAGTAAATTCTGGCTCTTACTAGACAGGGTTATGTCATTTGAAGCCTGTGTTTTTTGATCTTATTCAGAGTTCATTGTTCTGCATTTCTTACCAGTTGCTGCAATACAAATGCGAAGAGCAGTGCTTAAATTATATGTAGTAAGCTTGTTTGATAATAAATAAGACGCTAATTGCTGAATCTTGATATCTTGTCTTTAGGAAGCCGAGGATGGAATAATTGTTTATGATGACTGTGGAGTAAAACTGACCATTCCTTACCAGGCCAAGGATGTGGAAGGATCTGCTAATCCACAGATTGGAGATAAGGCAATATAATTAAGTATACCATTGGGGAATACTTTTTCGTGCACTTCAAGATGAGAGCTTCTCTTTGCCTTGTTACTGAATTTGTTGCCTTCCTTAAATGAAGGACAAGGCACCTGAGGAGTCAACTTTTTCTTTTATTCTGGCCTGGGTTTGAGTGGCTTAATCTTCTCTATGGCTAAGAAAGTATATTCTAAAACCTGGTGACACATATATAAAAATACTGTCTTGCTATGTAAATTATACATTTTATAAGTAAAAAAATTCTTAGCCTTGCTTATAAAGACACTGACTCCACTTGTGAATAATCAAGAGGAGGTTAGCATAAAGACAATGAGATGGATGTTGAAAAAGCAGGATGTTTCCTTAGCAGCAAAATGGCCAGGGAAATAGTGACTGGGGAAAAAGCTGATAGATCTGGAAGAGCAGCCTGAAAACTTAATGTTCAGGAGCCATGCAGGAGTACTGCAGAAAGGCAATGATTACTGCTTTTAAAATTATAAAAGGAGTGAGCCAAACTACGTACATGCTCACTGTGGGTCACTGATGATGTGTGGTGCAAAGAGGCAAACCACATAAAGGTAAGAAACTTTATATGTAGTGGTCAAAAGAAGCAGAGTAGTAGAGGCTGGATCACTTTTCTAGGTGTTACACTGACTCTGCCCTTCTCTGGAATGTAATAAATGTCAGTGACTGACAGATGTTTCTGGGAGAATAGTGGCTAGGAGATGGCTTTCCTGCAGAACCTAGATGTTGATTCCAGCTACACAGCCTTGAAATGAGTTGTCTGGGTTGTAGGGTATTTTTATTGCTTTTGTTGTTGATGAGTTTTGTCTGTAGTATTGATATGTACCTCTTAAACAGGTTGAGTTCAGCGTTTGTGAAGTGAAGAGAACTGGTCTGCAAACAGCTGTTTCTGTCAGAATGCTTGGACGCAATTATAGTTCCAAGAGGCTTTTGGGATATGTGGCAGCCCTGAAAGATAACTTTGGATTTATTGAAACAGCTAATCATGATAAGGAGATCTTCTTCCACTACAGGTGAATGACGATCCTTTTTGTACAAATGACTGTTTAACTCTTGGACCTCACGTGGTTATATGCTTAGATTTCTCAAGTTCCATTGATTATCTCTGCTGGACTGGTTCAGGCTTTTCTGTTAGTCAATGTTCTTTGTGATCTAGGCCTCTGAATACCAGGCCAAGAAATACAGTTACTGAATAGTGTATTTGAAGTTTCACTTTCTTGAATGAGTATTTCTTGAAAATGTGAGATGCTGAGTCAATTAAAAGGATTCTAATCAACCTATGTAAATGTTGGATGAGCATCGCTGTTGTCACGTAACTAAAGGAAAATTGCATATAATTTTATTCCTGTAGTGAGTACTGTGGTGATATTGATAGCCTGGAACTTGGAGACACAGTTGAATACAGTTTGTCAAAAGGCAAAGGAAACAAAGTCAGTGCAGAAAAGGTGAACAAAACACATGCAGGTAAGACTCTACCTGGTAATTTCTGCTTAAAAGGCCCTTGAGATGTGCTGATAGTTAAAGTTTGCAATTCTATGAGGAGAAACCTAGTGGCAAAATTAGTAATTCTAGTTGTGCTGTTCCTCAAAGAAAAATTGCAGGTGTGGGTATTAAGGATTTTGGGGTGCAAAATGCATGCTTAACCAACATTGACGGATCAAAGGGAGCTGGGAGTGCAATGGTAGGAGAAGTAAAATCCTTCAGCGTGCTTTTTCAGGTTCTATGGTCTGTAGTTTCATGAGAAGCTAATACCCTTCAATTTCTGCTCTTGAACTGTCTGCGTGGACTTGATTACAAAAGCTATCGCTACATATTGCTGAATTAGAGCTGTTCTGGTTTTACTGGGCGATCGTGTACTGTTGTAAGTTTGTTCTGGTGCAAACTATAGGCTTGTGGTCAATATGAATCAGTCACTTTTTATTTTTAAAAAGAAGTATACCTAGAATTTCCTGATTCTTGCACTGTCTGTTTCTTTTCAGTGAATGGTATCACTGAAGAAGCCGATCCAACCGTTTACTCTGGTAAAGTAATTCGTCCTTTGCGCAGTGTAGATCCCACACAAACTGAATACCAGGGCATGATTGAAGTCATGGAAGATGGTAAGACTTACTGCTTTTACCTGAGGCTTGCTTTAAGTATAGTAAACATAGTCCTTCAGCTAAGGTAAATTATAACTGTTTTCTTCCTGGATACACGTGAAACGTAGGAATTTAATAAATTACATGTAAAAGGAAGTGTTGAGGATTATATTCACACTACTAAGATGACAGTAAAAACACTATTTCTAATACCAGAAATAAGTTCTAAATGCCCTCAGGTAGGAAAAAAGACTCTTAATTATGTCATGTATGTTTTCTTCCTCAAGGTGAGATGAAAGGGGAGTTCTATCCATTTGGAATTGTTGGAATGGCAAACAAAGGTGACTGTCTGCAAAAGGGGGAGACAGTTAAGTTCCAGCTTTGTGTGCTTGGCCAAAATGGGCAGACAATGGCTGTCAACATCACACCATTCCGCAGGGCCACAGTGGAATGTGTGAAAGATCAGGTGAGTGAATACTGCTCTGAAGGCAAGATGCATGTGTTTGAGCTAGCATACAGTAGATGAAAACCTGCTTCAGCACTTGAACGCAGGAAGTTTGTTGTGCACAAATGGATTGCTTTATACTGTGTTCTAGGGACCTAGGCTTATAAAACCCAGTTACTGATTTGTGCAGGGTGTAACATGGTTTCAGGAAAGGTGAACTAGTACATCAGCTGATGCTTCAGTGCTAGGGAGCAGCAGTTCTTACTGTGGCTGATTCTGAGGAGCTGCTCTGTCGTGTTCATTGAGATGTCTTAGAAACTGATCTGACTAGTTTGTGCTGAAGAAGGCATTAAAAAGTTGTTTTTGTTTTGTTTCTTAAAAAAAGCCTAATCTGCTTCTAGAAGAAGCTTGTTCACAGCATTAAGCAGTTGATGATTGTGGTCTACCTGAAATGTGAAGTTTGACCTTTGTCCTAGTTATTTGCATCTCAGAATAGTTAGAGAACTAAGTGTTGTGAATGCTGTCCATTTCTATAGTTATTCCGCAGCATTAACCTCTAGTTACTTATGGAGAGGCCAGATGGGTTTTGCTGGATATTGCTTTATCATAGAATATCATGAGATGGAAGGCATCCACATGGATCATCAAGTCCAACTCCTGGCTCTGTACAGGACCACCCAAAAAAAAAAAACCGAACTTTTTTTGTCTGTCACTGCTATAAAAAAAAAAAAAAAATGTTTCTATTACGTAGTTTTGAAGGTGGTGTCTTAGAAAAGAATATGCAGCAATGTATTTTGATTTTTTTTCTGTTTAATTCAAATGTCAGGACTTAGGCATTTTTCAGAACTTGCTTATAGGCTTTGGGGTTTAAATGTGCCTTTAGAAACTCCAGAAGTGTGGCTAGACTTCCAGAAGTAGAGTTCTGTTCAGTGTAGAAGTTGCATTTCCACTTCCATTAGGCTCCTTGGAGTCCTGTTTTTTTTTGTTGTTGTTTTTTTTTTTTTTTTTTTTTGTTTTGTTTTTTTTTTTCCCTATAAGTTGTTAAATTGTGCAATACTGTGTGTTGTTGCATCTGTTTGGATCAAGGGGAAAGACATAACCATATGATGTGTTGGTTTTCAGTTTGGTTTCATTAACTATGAAGTGGGTGACAGCAAAAAGCTCTTCTTCCATGTCAAAGAAGTTCAGGATGGTGTGGAACTACAGGCTGGGGATGAAGTGGAGTTCTCAGTAATCCTGAACCAGCGCACAGGGAAATGCAGTGCCTGTAACGTGTGGCGTGTCTGGTGAGGATTTAAAATCACTGTTTTAATCTAGCAGACTACCTGCATCAGTAGTAGAGTGTGCATGCTACGTGTAAACTGAGCTAGCTGTTCCTAGAACTGGAGCTCTGAATTTCAGCTGGCTTCAGTGGGAGCTTCTCATCTGAGAAATACCAGCGCTTGTAAGACATACAGTACTTTGCAGCATCAGAATTCAGCTTTACTTAATTGCAGATAGCTTGTTCTGCTTTTATTCTCTTTTTAAGAAGCTCCCCCATAGCAAGGATGGTCTTCTATGCAGAAATTAACGAATGATAAGAAAACAGATGGAATTCTGTATGAAGTTCCTGGACTATGGCAATTCATGCTTTATGCATAACACTTCCAGTTGTTCCCTAAGGAGCAGGTGTTTTTCAGTCTTTTTTGACTGGGAGGTAGGGGCATCATTTCTAGGGGAGATACGTGTTTGATTTTTTTTTTTTTTTTTGTGCTTTTGAACAACTTCTAAATCGTACCATCTTATTTTAAATGTGTATTTTGCTTAAGTCTGAGAAATCTTCCTGTTGCCATGGAAGTGATAATATTTAATTTTTCTTTCCAAAGTCTGTTCTCATTGTCTTCAGGGATAACTATATCCTGCTGCTGTGTGCTGGCAACTCACAAGCCTTTTATTGGTGTAGTGAAAGGCAACGGAAAAGTAGGGAATACTGTCATGCATGCATTAATAGTAACTACATCACCCTTACTGGAGAAATACCCCCTTTGAGAATGAGAATACTGTTTTGATCTACTGCTGTTGCAGTCTAGTGGTGTGTTAAAGTAATGGTTTTGAGGCAGACATCTGTGGTGTCATCCAGGTCTGCTTTCAAACAAGACAGATCATGGTAATGACTTAATATGGAAAGTGACTGAATTTAGTAGTTTACACCACCTCTGGGAATTCATCAGTACTCCATGTGGTTGACTTTGTTACAGTGAAGGCGCTAAGGCTGTTGCTGCTCCACGACCTGATAGACTTGTTAATCGTTTAAAGAACATTAATCTGGATGATGCCAATGCTCCTCGTCTAACAGTTCTTCGTCAGCCCAAGGGACCGGATAACTCAAAGGTAAGTGAAATATAAAGCTGCTGCTTGCAGGATAACTTCAGTTTACGTTTTAACTTGGATAGCATTGTCTTTGCTACTGGAAATCTAAACTGTTTGAAATGTGGTGTCCACTTCAATTCCATCACAAATGAGTCTCCTGCTGTTGAGATGAGCCTATTTTGGTCCGAAGTTGGGGACACTATACTCTCTGTTGATAATGTATGCTGTGGTTTCAGTAGAGCATGAGAAGTCTTGTCAACACTTGATTTACAGAAGGAATAAAGTGTCTGGAATCTATGAAGCTAGGACTTATGAGTGTTCTGGTTTTAATTTGTAAGGAGTAACCCACACAACCCTGTTTTGTTACTGTCTCTGTTTCTGAAGACAAATGTGGTGAATTAGAAATGTTCCAATGCTGTACATGGTTGGAACAAAACAAGTTTGCCTTACAGCGTGGTGCTGGACCTTAAAAAGCTTTTGTTTTTTCTTGCAGGGATTTGGTGCAGAGAGAAAGATCCGTCAAGCTGGTGTTATAGACTGATCAACAAAGCCAATACCTGAAGTACGACTGAGTGGTGGGGGCTGGTGAAGGGTACTGAATATCTCCCTATTCATCCCTTCCAAATTTTAAGAAGCTATTACACCAGTTTTAACACCTTCTCATGTTATGTTTAAAATAAATTTATGAAACCATTTTAAAATTATGCACAGTTGCATTCTGGAGAACTTAAGGTGGCGCCTTATAGTATCACATTTTAGAAGCTTGTTTTGAATGGTGCATTTAACGCAACTGGTAACTGCAAATCTACATTGCCTATGTGAGTAAACATTATAGACAGCTCTACTCTGGTAGACCTTATGGAATTCTGCACTACAGTTATCTATGCTTTCTTTGTTATTTTGGCCAAGATATTTTACTATGCCTTAGTACTCGATTGCATTGTATCTTTCCTTCCAAGTGGAAGTGGAAGGCTCACTTCTGCTCGCTCTGCTCAAACTATGAGGACCATGAGGGTGGAGTAAGTTCAACTTTACAGAAAATCTGTATGAGCATTCAGATAACTTAAGTTGATGGCCAGATGTTACCATGTTTTCATATTTCATTTAACTTGAGTTCTTTAGACAGCAAAGTTGTGTTAGAGCTCAGTGAAAGTCTCTTTCTGGGATAGACTTATTTTTGTAGTGTTCTGAAACACATGCAGTGCAGAATTTCATAAGGCTGAGGTGTGCCATCAGTGTGGTAATTTAAATATATTTAAAACAATGCACAAATTTGCTGCTGCTTAGAACACTGCAGCTTCTAAACCCAGTTTCTTTTACTGATTTAAATTTACAAAGAAAGAAGTTGTGCCTGAAGTGAATACTTTTTTTTTTCTTCTTTGCAGCCGGCACCCAGTGTACTGTAAAAGAATAAATACTTAGGCTTTCCATAGCTGTACTGAGACTTTCATCAAGGTGAAATAGTTGATGTCTGTGTGCTTCCCCCCGCCCCCCCGCCCCTTCCCCCGTTTTCCCAGTCACACGTTATCAAGCAAGAAAACTGAATGATTGGTCTAAGTATTACTTTACCAAAAAGATCAGGAGTTCCTTTCTTTGAATAGAGGGCAGTACTGTGTTGTTTTTTTTTTTTGTTTGTTTGTTTTTTCATGTTACCTCTATTCTCGATTTAGGGTTTTCTTCTCTGGGAGATGCATTATCTTTGTAAAACAAACATTGCTTTCTCCAATTTTTTTCTGTTAATGGCAAAGAATGGAAATAGAATAAAGTTTTACTGATTTTGAGACAAGCCCCCCCCGCCTCCGCCCTCTCTGTCCCGGCGCGGGCCGCGCCCTCGGGGCCGCCCGCCGGCCCCCGGGGTCACGTGGCGGGGCGGGGCGGGGTGCGGCGGGCGCTCTTCCGGCGCCGGCTGCTGACGACGCGGCGGGGCCGGAAGGCGGAAGGCGCGCGGGAGGGGCCGCGGCCGCCGTGGGGCCTGGGGCGGGGGGCGGCGGCCGGGCCGGGCCGCGCTGCGCTGCTCCCCGCGGGGCCGCCGGGGGGGCGATGACCGAGTACAAGCTGGTGGTGGTGGGGGCCGGCGGCGTCGGCAAGAGCGCGCTGACCATCCAGCTCATCCAGAACCACTTCGTGGACGAGTACGACCCCACCATCGAGGTGAGGCCGCGGGGCGGGGGGGAGGTTTGGTGGCAACCGGAGGGCGCGTGGCTGGAGAAGATGCGAGCGAGCGAACCGCCGAGAGGGAAACCGGGGCTAGGGCGCGTCCTGCGGGTTGGTGGGAGCCGTCTGTATCGGAGAGGGGGTGCAAACCTCGTCCTTCCTTCTTTCTCCCCCCTTCAAACCTTTGCTGCGGCTCTTGGTGTGTGCGTGCTTTCAGTGTATCCGCTTTAAAGAGACCGGCGATTTTTGTGAGGCAGCGTCTGAATCCCGTTCAAGAATGATATTTAAAAAAATGAACCTTTTGAGAGTTTTGAACAGGTGGTACGAGAAATCCGCATCCGTCTGTCCTTGGTCAAACAATGTACATACATAAGGAGCCCAGATGCTGCTGTGGGTGTTTTGCTTGAAAACCAACTGTGAGATGAAAACGTGAGATCGGTGTGCACGTGATAAGGAATCCTGGAATAGCCCCGTGTCTGTTCCATTTATTGCTTTCTAAAGCAGAACATAGGCAGCCAACAATGGCAACAAAAACGTCACCATTGACCTGCACGGACCATGGATGCTGACCACAATGTTGTATCAAGAGTATTATTGTTCTTCTATGTTCAAAATAAGGAATTTCTTAGGGAGAATGCGACTTTTCATTTTGGTTAGAAAGGTGGGAGGATTAAGATAATGTGCTGTGCATTATATGTACTGGTGTTTTTTCACTGTGTGTATGTGCATAAAAAAAAAAAAGCTCTTCTTAATTCTATGCATATTATTTTTTAAAATTTATTTTTGCTCCTAATGCTGTCTGGTATGGAAAAGTGGTAGTTCTATGTGTTTTTATAATCTATATTTTGCTTGTGTTTTCTGCAGGACTCATACAGAAAGCAGGTTGTTATTGATGGAGAGACATGCTTGTTAGATATTCTGGACACTGCAGGACAGGAAGAATATAGTGCTATGCGTGATCAGTACATGAGAACTGGGGAAGGATTCCTCTGTGTGTTTGCCATTAACAACAGTAAATCGTTTGCTGATATTAACCTGTACAGGTATGATCTGGGTCTTTGCCACAAGGAGAAAAGATTGGAAGAGATTTCAAGTGTTTTTGTCATTAGACCTAGTGAAGACTAAATAGAAAAATACTAATTCTGCCTTCTTTCAGAAAGTTTAAGCTTATGTGCATTCTGTGTCTATATATTATTAGTCAATGAGTGGGGCAGCTATCTCGGTTGTGTTAATCAGCTGACATTCAGAACATACAAAATGTTCTGGGTAAGAAGAAATGGGTAAGAAGGCGAAAGCACATTAGAGCAGAGTTATACAAGGACTAGAGGATGGATTATAGGAAGTTGTTGGAAGTACTGCTGTAGGTTAGAACCCCTGACATCCTATCTAGCTTCAGTATATATTGTTGTAGCACAACGTTGTTTGGATACTGAACTGTAACACCATTTACATGTAGAAAATAGATCATAATTTTATTTTATTTTATTTTCTAAGAGAGCAAATCAAGAGAGTGAAAGATTCAGATGATGTGCCAATGGTTCTGGTTGGAAATAAGTGTGATTTGCCCACAAGAACAGTAGACACAAAACAGGCTCAAGAATTAGCAAAAAGCTATGGAATCCCCTTTATAGAGACATCTGCTAAAACAAGACAGGTAAGGTGCTTCCATTCTTGGTCAGACTTCTACTTGTACGCTAACTGAAGAATGGTCTAACTCTTTCACTTGTACTTTTTTCTTATCTATTGGAGGGTGTACTTTAAAATCAAATTGATTTTATCAATCTAGATAGCCTGGACCGATGGGCTGAGGCCAACTGCATGAGGTTCAACAAGGCCAAGTGCCAGGTCCTGCACGTGGGGCGCAACAACCCCAAGCAGAGCTACAGGCTGGGAGATGAGCAGTTGGAAAGCTGCCTGGCAGAGGACCTGGGAGTATTGGTTGATAGTCGGCTGAATATGAGCCAGCAGTGCGCTCAGGTGGCCAAGAAGGCCAATGGCATCCTGGCTTGTATCAGAAGCAGTGTGGCCAGCAGGGCTAGGGAAGTGATTGTCCCCCTGTACTCGGCTCTGGTGAGGCCGTACCTCGAGTACTGTGTTCAGTTTTGGGCCCCTCGCTATAAGAAGGACATCGAGGTGCTTGAGTGAGTCCAGGGAAGGGTAATGAAGCTGGTGAGGGGTCTGGAGAACAAGTCCTACGAGGAGCGGCTGAGGGAGCTGGGATTGTTCAGCCTGGGGAAGGGGAGGCTCAGAGGTGACCTTATCACACTCTACAGGTACTTTAAAGGAGGCTGTAGCGAGGTGGGGGTTGGTCTGTTCTCCCACGTGCCTGGGGACAGGACAAGGGGCAATGGGCTAAAGCTGTACAAGGGGAGGTTTAGGTTGGATGTTAGGAGAAACTTCTTTACTGAAAAGGTTGTTAGGCATTGGGATGGGCTGCCCAGGGGAGTGTTGGAGTCACCATCCCTGGAGGTCTTTAAAAGATGCTTAGATGTAGAGCTCAGTGATATGGTTTAGTCGAGGCCTTGTTAGTGCTAAGTCAGCGGTTGGACTGGGTGATCTTGGAGGTCTCTTGCAACCTAGATGATTCTGTGATTCCGTGTAATTTGCAAATTTCAGTTTTTGGTTTCATTACTGACTCTTACTTTGAAAGAGTTCTGTTTTTATCTCAGTGGGTGATGTTAATGAGAAGAGAGCTCATCTGCTCTAGCTGAGAAGCGCGTAGATTGTTCAGGTAGTCATCCCAGGCCTGTCTAGTTTTCTCATCTTAATGAAGGCCAATTATAAGGTTATTTTACAGAAAGAATCTCCCGCATTGGTTTAATGCATTTCTTCAGAGTTGCAATGAATCTGTGGCTCTGCCTCCATGAAATAATAGCCAGAAATTTGAAGAATTTTAAAATGGGTATGATGAGACAAGAAGTAGCTTGTTGCCTGCATGGGACCTCTCTATGGTTACAATTTGCCTCGTTTCTTTTAATGGCTGTTACTTTGGATGTTTGCCTCAGAGGAAGAGTTAAGAATGCAACTGAAGCATTTTAGATAATTGGTTCCCTCCTCTAATGAACTGTGGGATAAGCTGGCAACTACTATTCCTGTAGAAGTATGTGTTTCAAATACATCAAGGGATCCTGTGATGGAAAGAACAGTGATCTCAAAAGATTCAAGAAAAAAAGTACTTTACCTGGATCGTTTACATTTCAGGGTGTTGAAGATGCTTTTTACACGCTGGTGAGAGAGATCCGGCAGTACCGGATGAAAAAGCTCAACAGCAGTGAAGATGGGAATCAAGGCTGCATGGGATTGTCCTGCATTGTGATGTGATAAGGTGAGCTGTACTTGAAGTTCTTCTTAAGGCTTCTTGTCTGTATGTCTTTCAGTTGTTGATAAGCACAGCTTAGAAATAATAGCTGCTATAGGTGTTTTTTTTTTTCCCCCTATTATATGACCCATTGATACCCAGAGATTTTGATCCTTCAGTTAGTTAGTTCCTTTTTTTTTTTTTTTTTTTTTTTTTTGTCAATAGTTAAAGTTAGGGAAAATTCTTTTCATAGCAACCTTTTGGCTGCAGCCTGTAGATTTCCACTGAAATGATAATTGTGTGATTTTTTTTTTTATATCACTCTTGTCAGTCTCCTTCCTTTGGGAAACATTCGTTGTTTTTCTATGACTGTTTGGAGAATGTATAATTTCTGTCTTGTGCACAAGTAATACCTGAACTAAAAAGGGAAACGTGCAATTCTGTAGTCACCATTTGCTGATGATTGATTTCTGCAGAATTTATCTTGAGCTATGTTCCTCTGCAATATGTAATGCAAGAAATGAGACTTAGGAGTGCCCCAGCTGAGTGAGATTGTTTACAATGGTTGCCTAAAAGATGCTGCTCATCACTGTAAAAACAGGTAGACCAGTCCAGGACTTGTACTGCATTGTCGCATTGCACATCTACCACAGATTTGTACAGCAGCTAATTAGAGATGCCTTTCTGTTCCAGATGCCAGGAGTACATGGTGCAGACGTAGCTGCTGGACAAGTCTCGATGCTACTGTATTGCGTCTCATGCTGATACCCTGCAGTATTTTGGTGCCAGTGACCAGAATCTTGGTACCAGTTAATTAGCACAGGGTCCTTTTCTGTGCTCCATCTGAAGAAAACATCTCTGGTGTCTACCTCCTTGCTCAGCTAACAGAGCAGTCACATCTCTTGGTGTACTGGGATTCTTTTCTCACTGTGTTGTCTGGGCTTGTTCAAGAAGAAAACCAGTCACAAGAAAAGTGAATTACAGAGACTAAATGCTGTGAAAAAGATCTCACTTTACCTCTAGAGTAAAAGCTAGAAGTAGTGTTTGTTCCCTTTGTATCAGATGCAGATTTGCAGTGTTGTCAGAGGAGTGGCAGAAATGGTTTTGCCACCTTTGAAGCTCCTGTCACTTATCAGATTGGTATCTGCTGTCTGTGCACCCACACAGCATATTTGCAACATCTGCATTGTACCAGGAGTACCACTTAACTGGTCAACTGATCTTTTATTTTTCTGTAATAAAAAGGAGATACCTTTGCTAATTTAAGTGCCTGTTTGCTGAGAAGATCTGGAGTTGTAACCTGTTCCCTTGGGCTGAGGAAAGTCACAAGGACTGGAATATCTTAGCTTGTTGTCTTAAGTAGGCAAGTCTTGTGTGGAGGATCTGTTTGCATGGTAGATTACTAAAACAGGAATTTGTAGGCTGAAAGATTCAGCAGGTGCTTGTAAAACCCTTGAACTAGGGAGGGGAGCATACTGCATCCATTTTTGATCCATCAAAATGGATCTATCCACCTCTTTTTAGGTGGAACTGTGCATATTCTGTATTGGTTTTCTAGAGCATTTGGATCTTCCTTTTCCAGGTTGGACCAAATTAGTCAGCTGTTCACTTTAACATTAACTGCCAATATTTATGGACAGATAGTTAATCTAATAACTGGAGGTTAGTGTGGGCAGTTGTTACTCAGCTCTGTCTGTAACTTGCAAATTATTTTATTCTGAATTATTTTCTTACTGCTGGACCATAAATGTAGTCTCCTCCAAATGGCTCTGTAAAATGTAGGTGGAGAGCCTCCTTGTCTTAGAAGGAGTCTGGGATTTGAAGTTGACTGGAATTGGTGGAGTGGTTGTCACAGATGTCCAGGCTGATGGGAGAAAGCAACGAGCTATAACAAGAAAGCTGAGCTAACTTCTGATTGCAGCATCCTTGCAAAATGAGGAAGGGATTCAGTGATGTCTATGCAGAAGGTGCATGATATACTGATGGGAATTCTGGGTTTGTTGTAACAGCCTCAAAGTACCACAGAACTGCTGCATACGCTGTGTGATTTCTTCCTAGAACACGACATTGTCACTTTATGTAAATGGGATGTACAAATGTGGTCCCTGTTGTGAAGCCTACTAGCGCTCCTTGGAATACCATGTCCTTCCTTAGTTCTTGTGCTACTGATTCTGTTGTGTGTGATCAGACAGCATTTCTCACAGCAAAGTTGAATACCCAGTTACTACTGTCTGATGGAAGAGTAATGAGTCCTCAGCCTACGGAGGGAGTATTCAGTCTGCAGAGCTACTGTGAGTGTAGAACTGCAAAAGGCTTAATTTCAGTTTGTTGGTGTCAGATTCCTACATCTTCATTTGAAGTTGAAAATTCCAAATTGAAATCAGTAAATAGAGAAAAAACTTCAATACTTTTTCATCCACTAATTACATTCTTAATTTTCTTCTTGGAATGCAGAGGATCAGTCTGTATCATGTTTTCTTTATCCTTGATACTCCAGATAAGTTTTTTAGCAATTTATTTTATTCTTGACAGATGTGACACTGATGAGAATTTAAAATACATTATTTTTACATGATTTTCCAGTGACATACTCGGTAGAGGGTAGCATTATGGATAACACTGGCTGTGACTTCAGTTCATTTGAAGGTGATATCATGCTTGCAAGTTAAACGTGACAGAATCATGATCATTGTAAGCTGTCTGTAATCACCAAGCAGTTTTGTTGTTTTTGGTGTTCTTTCTTTTGGTGTTTTTTCTTTTTTTTTTTTTTTTTTTTTCTTGGTGCAAGTTGTTTGTGAAAGCATTCTTTGAGCCCTGAAGCAGGAGCTGACTGTCCCTGGAGTTCTGTGACATACTGTTTGCCCACTTAATAAAATTACAGAAAAAGATAGCTTCGGGGATACACCTCTGGTTGCACAGATTCAGCATTTTGGAAAGACAGCAGTGCGGAGCTTGTGCTGTGTTGAATGGTGAGTTTATGGTAGGTCCATTATGCTTTTGCACTACTTGGAAAAATTTGGAGCTGCTTCTCTGGCAGGCTTGACTGCATAGTTCAGAGCATGGCTGCCTGCTGCCATGGGAAGTGTTTTGCAACTGGCAGCTGGTGTTTGAAGGCTGTGTAGTCAGGTGTGAAAATTAAGCACTCCTTTTGATATGGATTCATCATAATAACTTTCTATATTGTTTGGCATGTTCTGCTTGTCATTAGAAGTGTGCTACCTGGAACTTCAGAAGTTGTGAATTCTCAAAATCATACGGGAGCTGGCAATTGAATCTACTTTCTCTTAGGTGTTCTCTTTCTCTTGGGCTGTATAAAATTTTTAAAAGGGAAGGAGACCTGTAAAGCAAGTACTTGGTCAGCAAGTATTTTACTGTTGGAACCACAGAGGGATCATGCATTAGCTTTCAGGATGCTGTAGAGCTAACTTACATGGGTGGTACTCCGATCTATGATACTTTTGGTTCAAATCTAGCAAGTGGTTTTAAAAAATCTGGTTTTGTACCAGTCATGAGCACGAAGTAAATGACTGTACCTGGTTTCCAGCTGTGTATATATACACATATGCAGTCAGTGAAGGTCCCTGGCACCACGTAGTGGTAGGCATCACATGGTGCGTTAGGGCGAGTCAAGTCTGAGGAGCCATCTTCTCATGGGTTTGGGTCTGGGAGTCAGTATTTTTAAACAGAACAGCTGAAACACTTCCTGAAGCTCTGGGCCGAGGCAATGTCAAGTGCTACCTTTAATTTTGCCACATAGATGAATGCAAACATTCAGTGTAAGGTTCTTATGTCTAGCACAACCTACTGCTATAATTTTAAATTTTTAAAAAAAATGGGAAAAGTTCTGGTTCAAAGATGACCAATGCAACCAATTGTAAAAAAAAAAAATGTTTACTTAAACAAAATGTTTATTTAAAAAAAATGTTACTGTTGACTGAGAACAGTCATTTAACAAGACAGTGCAACGCCGTGGCTGGTCGATGTTAGTGCCCTGCTCTGTGGTCGTGTTCAAAAAGCATTGCTCAGATTTTGCTTTCATTGACATCAGAAACACTTTGGATGGTAACCGTGATGCTGAAGGAGACATGTTTTTTAGCACAGTTAAGTGATTTAGAAATAATTGGATTTCAAGCAACTTCAGGCCTGTGTGGGGAGGGAGATTGAACAAGGTTTCTATTGTGTTCTAATCCTGTACTTAGTCCTTCGTTAGTGACTGTGTGCAGCCTCCGGGACGGCTGGATACTGGTGGGATGTGGACTTTTTTTTTTTTTTTTTAATCTAAGGGCTAATTTGTTGTTACCTTGTATAATTACCTGCTTTCAGTAATGCATCTCTGTTGGTTTGGAGTAAATTATTTCGCTTCTTAAATAACTTTTTTAAAGAATAAACTTTGTGAATTCTTTGGTTGTTTCTTTTGTGGTAGTGATCTGGGGGCGGGATCACATAACTGACTGACAGAAAGCTTATCAGTGTTATCGGTGCTATCTGCTTTCTTCACAGGGTTTGGATTTACTCAGGTCGTTGATTCTGTAACGCAGCATGAACAGCTGTGTTATGTATGTCCACTATCACACCAGTAAGGGGTGAGGCAGGCCTTGAGACATACTATAGGCTTGATCTAGAGCCCAGTTTTAATGACTTCACTAGTCTACTGTCGTACTTCTTGATTTAGTTTTGTCTTTGTTTGCAGTGTGGTCCATCATAACTTCTTTGTTGACTTTGTCCTTGAAAAAAATGCTTCCTAAGAGCAACAAAATGTGAAAGAAGATTTATTCACTTCACGTTCTTTGACTGAAATCAGCTATAAAGTTACTGCTGTGTCCAGATCGTGCTCTTTGTTAGGCTTTTACATTGCTTAACTCACTCTTCTGAAATAGTTCCGTATTGGCTTTTCTGCTGCATAAGGCAAACTGCATCAGAGCACACAGTAAATGTGCTACTAAGACATGGTGGCATGCCTCTGGAACCCAGAATCCAATCTGTTGTCTATATAAGGAACTGAAAAATAGACTGTTAGTAACAGAAGACTTCACAAAATCACAGTGCAGCTATCGTAAAGCACTTTAAAATAAATAAATGAAGACTCATACATGTGAGCTTGGGTTTTTCAGCTCCCTTTGTGTGTGTTGGCTGGTTTCCACACACGCAGGAGTGTTGGGAGTCTAGAGACGCTGCAAGGTTGGACAGAGACGCTGCCTTCTTCCACTTTTAGCCTCCGTGTCACAATCCAGAGCTGTGAATTGTGGATGTTCAGATTAGAGTCTGCTGGACCTGATGTTTCCTTAGCAGTGAATCCCCAACTGTTATTGCTGAGTATTCCAGCCATTTTTACTATCCGCAGTATCACAGAAATTCCAGCTTAGCTGTGAGTTATTTGGTATTTCCATAAATAAAAGTTAATGCTATTAAAACAGTAACCTTGTTTCCTTTTTTTTCTTCCTTCCCTGAGCAGCTGTAGGTAGCCAGTCATGATGAGACTGGCCCCAGTGGGTAGTAGTTTCTGTGGACAAGTTGTTGCACATCCTGGCAATAACGTACAGTAAAGCAGCAGGTGCTGCCCTGCGTTGATTAAAGTTACCGTGTGCTAAGGATATGGAGCTGAAGAAGCGCTGGTGAAGTTTACCTTTGAAATTTACCTTTGAAAAGCACTTCTCCCATTGCCCAAAAGATCCCCTTCCCTTGATGCAGATTGTTGTTCTGTGCTAGGTATAAAACTCCTTGTGTTGTGTAGCTGCATTAGTTGTTGCCTGTTCCGTGAGAGATTTGGAATCATAGTACAGATGGATGCTTACAGAGAGGCTTTTCTTGGCTAATTAGGGAAGTTTTTCTCCCACTAGTAACTCTGTTACTAGAAACTATTTCCCATCTTATCAAAGGACTCTGACTTTTGTTCCATGTTGGAGCAGAGGCTGATTTCAGCAGCCCTAGAGGAATCCGTGCAGGGGATGAACAAGAGCAACGTGAGAAGAAACTTTTGAGGCTCCTTAATGCAAGCACATCAAGAAGTGCACTTGTGAGTTTCCACGTTCCATTCCTCTCTTAATACTTTTCAGGAATTGAAACCATTTGCTAGCAAAACTTGCCTGTAGACTTTTTGGACAGCAGCCCCTCTGATACAGCTGCTCTGCTAGGCAGATTGGAGGAAGAACTTGCTAAATACCCTGAGCTGCCAAATTCCTGGCATGGTTGGCTATTTTCCTTTGAGTGAGTCTAGGCAGAATGAAGACATTTCAGAGATAAAGTATGAGGTTTTGTTTTGTTTTTCAGAACACCTCTAAAGCCTCTGGGTGTGAATCACTTTCCAGATAAAAACAACTGGGGAGATGCCCTGCCTTGCATTCAATACCTCAGTTTAAAGAGGCTTTAGTTCTAACTTTAGCACAGCATACCCAACCTTTACTCATATTTCTACCATGAACCCAACTAATTTGACCCTGTGATTTAAACAGCCAGGGGATCAAGAGACCTCTTGAAGAAGGTAACCTCTGCACCCTAAAGGTTATTTTTGGTTTCAGATGTGAATCTGAAGATCTTGATATGCCTAAAAAAGGTTGGAGGCAGGTCTAATCCTTGTAGCAGAGCAAACAACCAGGACATAGCTTTTATTGATCTTAAATGGAATAGTCGAACAATAACGTAGTTTGGGGCAAACTGGTAAATGAGTAACAAGAATAATTCAGAAAGTGAAGACTCTTGTCAGTCTGAGAAACGAGACTGGGTATTATTACAGATCAAGACTAACAGCATCCCAGCTTTGCCCTGTTGGCTGCACCTCTACTTGCTGTGAGGAAAATCAACTGATATTCTTGGGGAATATCTGGGAAATGGGGCTAAAACTCCCTGAGTTATGGAGAATTTCCTAATTGTAACCCAGCATGTCTTAAAATTATGCACGTCAAGAAGTGTTCATCCAGAGAGAATTTCTGGATGTTTTGGAAATCATCTCAGCTGGAGATGCAGAGCAAAGTCCCAGCTCATCTTACTTCACTGACTGGTTGTGCCACAAGTTTCTCGTGCATCCCATGAACAAAATCTATGACTTTTGCTTTATTTCTTACTCTACATCTTAGACAAGCAATTCTTTCACTTATACCAGCCTTATTCTGAGACAAGAGCTTTTCTTAGCCATTACTACAAAATATAGCACAGGAAGCACTTACATGTATGCAATTCCAGACAATATTGTCTTTTCCAGGGGTGCTGATTATTTGTTCCCTTCTCTGTTGGGACCAAAGTGATATTTTAAACCATCAGCAGGACTGTGATAACATATGGCCTGAATGCTTTGCTTGATTTGTCCTGATCCCAATACAGTTTATCATCTCCATCAAGAACTGAAGTATAAACAAACAAGAAAAGGCCCTGTTTCAAATCAAAACCGTTGTATCCTGATCTGTTTAGGCTTACCGCTGCCCACCAGGAGGCTGAGACAGAAGCTCAGAGCTACCTTGGCAATATGCAGTACAAATTCTGGCCATTTTCTTCAGGCAGGAGCTGTTTTCCAACTTCATTCCTAAAGGACTGGGTACAGTCCTGGCTGCCAGTATGCTAGAAGGAATCTGCTTAAAGCTAGCTGTTAGGAGGCACTTCACAAATTGATACCCTGCTCTTTCAAATCCAAGCAACCTTGTATAGTTTAGGGGAGTTTTTTGGTACACCTTGGATTGTGCAAAGTAGTGGTCACTGCAAGGTAAGCCTTGGTTATGGTTCATTACTTACAGAGATAGGTGACACATAGGCTTGCCAGGTGACTGAAAACCACCCCGCTATAATACAAAGTTATATAAATGTAGTTCCTGAAAAAAATCAGGAACAAAATCATACCTTATAGCTCCCTACATTTTTCTTTCTTTCTTCACGTTTCATATACCTGAGAAGATGTGAGGACACTTGTACAACTCCAGCAGCTAAAATCCAGACTTTTGAGTGGATCTTTCTCTCAGGGAAAATCTTCTATGAATGGGACAGTAGTTGGTTAGACTGCATCATGTGTACCTATCTTTTTGGTCCACAGCTCCTGTTATGATGAAAATATCAGCCCTGTGCCTTAGGGATTTTCTCTAAGTCATTGGTTTAGCATAGAAGATGTCAGTTTTAGTCTCTCTTAAAAGACTGACTTCTATATTCTCATATTTTCATGGGAGGTGGCAGTCTGGCCAAACAGGCAAAACTCTACTAGATGTGAAATGAAAGCCTAACTTAAATTTGAGCCCTGGTTTCACCTGTTTCAGTGGAAGTGCTTGTGGCTGCACTTTAAATAGTCCTGCAGTTCACCTCCCTTCTCCTTTTAAAGGAGGAGAGTCTAATTACAGGGAAGGGAAAGCAGTAAAGTAAGGCTGCTGTGCACTCAGTCAGCTACTTGTGCTCTGTTACAGCAGGGTGTTACTTGGGGTTCTGCAAACTTGCTGCAAAGATGTCACGGGTGAAAATTCCAGGTAGGTCTGAAGGCAAGCAGTGAGACAGGGAGCACCAGGGCAGGCTCGTTAGCCTACAGCCTCTGAGATTTTGGTAGTGTGTTGTCTTTCTGGTTCAGGGGACGGAGATGGGGTCATTGAGCACTTTCTTCCTGCATGGAGGCATTTTCGGATAGTGCAGCAAAATATCGGTGGTATTGTTTAAATCTTGCCCTGCTCATACTGAAGAATAACATTGTCCACCCTGCAGCAGCCTGATATCAAATCATTGTAGAAGGGGTCAAAGGGGTTTCAGGAGTCTCCAGTCAACCTGGCTAAGCTCAGAAGATGTGGGGTGCTGCAGTCTTCAGGGAGTGGGAAACCTCCTGGGTATCAGGAGTACAGCTGGTCAGGCCTTGCAGAGCAGCACACAAGGGCATGTGACTGCCATTACAGAGCCCTGAAGAACATAAGCATCTAGTATGTCCGATAAGAAAGAGCATGTTTAGAATTGCAGTGCTCTGTTGTGTGACAGATATGTCCTGGTAAGTGAAGCTGGTATTAAAGCCGTGCCCTGAAACATCAGTGGGAGTTTGTTGACCTTCATGAGTGTATTTTTCATCCACTAAAGAAATGAAAGGTCAAACTAGGCATTTCTGGGATACTTACTTTGCAAACGAATACATGGAGTTCAAATACCAGGACTGGATGCATTTGAACTGCAAATGCAGGCTGGACTTTGGAAAGTCAGCAGCTGGAGGCAGTGATGCCAGAACCCAGGTCTGAATTTTCTGGGTCATATGGAAAGGGCATGAGCAGCACCCTCAAAATGTCAATGCCACCCTGTAAGACCAGGAGTGAAAAATCTATGGAGCTGCAGTGTCTCAGCTGTCTGATCCTGTTGGTGAATAAGTGGAGATGTGACTCTAAGTGACAGGAGAATGAAAGAGAAACATGTTTGAAATCATTATCCATCCTGATCTTCATAAAGGGTGGTGGGTCACTGCCAAAAAAAAAAAGTAGATAGCAAAGCAACCCTGGCACTGAGTCACTAAAACATTTGCTCTTTTGTTCAGGTAGGAGAATGCTGTTTTGCCCTCTTAAGTTGTTTCTATGCTCTTCTGCATCCCTGTCCCTGAACAGAGGTGTGGGGTAGACCTTCCAGGGCAGCTGGGTCCTATTGGATGGCTAGATATCTGGTAGTTGCTTGTAATGTTGACTGAGATGATTTACGTTCTAGAAAATATTCTTCCCCTTGGACAGCTGCAGGGAAACCCAGAGCTTCCTGTAAGGCAGAAGCCAGATCTGAACTCTGTAAAGGAGCCTCAGCTGGATGGCATTCGCAGTGTGGTTCATCTATGCACAAAGTGCTGAAGCTGTTATCACAGCACAGTGAATGCTGAAATTACATCCTTGTAGTGTAAAAAGTGACAAGTACTGTTCTTTCTTTTGTAAGTGGAAGGCTTTGCCTAAACTTGCACTTCACCATTCCCTTTTAAATCACTGATTTGATGATTAGGCAAAAAGGTTTAAATTTTTAAGGGCTGATCACATCTGTTTTTGTTTTGTTTTTGTTTCGTCTCAAACAGCAGAAGAGAAAGGTGAGTATTGCTGGTTTTCTTTTTTACATGTAAATGCACTGCTGTGTTACTGTCTAGACATGATCACTGGAAACAAACAGAAGTTACATGATCATGGTGAACTTTTAGCAGTTCAAGAAGATGCTATTTCTCAGCAGTGCCTGTTGTGCCCTTCACTGTTTCATGGAATAGTTTGGAACTTCTGGTCCCTTGGTACATGAAGCTGCTTTTTGGTAAATACTGTCCTAGCACCCCCAAGCTCCTGTTTAGAGGACTGCTTTCCTCTGTGGCAGGAGGAGAAACGCTCTGCGACTTCCCTTGCGCCTATTCACACTTTTTTTTTTTTTTTTCCTAAACAGAGATCCAGCCTAAATTAACTTTTTTTGAATGCATCCTGCTCCTAGTGGATTTGATCCATAAGGGAACAGATTCAGTGTTTCACCTCCTTTACTCAGGATGAATCCCAGAGCATGATGTCCCTACCCTTGTCTTCCTACTTTGTTTGCTAAGGCCATATGTGTCAACACCAACCATTTATTACTGAAATCTTGGTTTTGTGATGTTGCACTGCTGAGAAATGGACCTAGTGCCAAAATTTGCCCACGTGTTTACAGCTCAGCACAAACCCCTTTGCCTTAACATATAGTAGCAGGAAAGGAAGCCACTGTTACATTTCCCAACTAACCTACTGCTAGGACTTTGGACCTGTAAACTCAGGAGTATGCTGTTGTGTTCCCCCACAAGACCCTGTGGGAGCAGAAGTTGGATAGGTTCAATGCTGAAAATCTCTTTTAGGTGTAGCGTATTTCTGTCGTGCTTGTCAGCCCTTTCTGCTTTGGTCCTCACCTGCTGACCATGATGTCTTGTTGGACATGTCAGTGGTGTGGTCCCGTGTGCCCTTCTTTCAGCATCGATCTTCACTGTGCTTCATGCTGAGCTGCCAGTGAAACCTGCTCAGCAGTGTCCACATGCTGCTGTGCAAGTGTGCGCTTTGAGATGTTCCCAGAAGAGCCCTTGGGTTCTTGTTTTACGGTATTTTGCTGGCAGTAGAAAGGCTTTTAACAACCCTCTTCAGCTCCCTAAAACTCCAACCAACCTGGTGTCCATGGGGACTTTTCATAGAGCCATGTTATCTGGCACCTTTGCAGGATGCTGAATGTGATGGGTTGAGAGGGGCCTAGGCCACACGTTGTTACCCTAGCTAGGAGCTATTCAGCTGCCTTGTGATGGTAGAAACTATTTTGGCTGCTAGCTTTGTCCATCTCCATGTCCACCTCTGTCTTCATCCTGCCTGGATGCCTTGTGGAACAAGTAGGCCTTCCTGGAGTTATAAGGGCTCTGCCAGCCCTTCCCTCTTCCCCCAGTGCATAGTCTCCTAAGTGGCCTTCCCAAGGGTTTGCTTCTTTCTCAGCCTTTTTGTGCTACTCTCAGACTGTGGGTTGTGTTTAGCTTTTCCGGTGTGCTGCGGATGTCTAGGTGTGTCTCTGGTCCACAATGTGTGGGACAGGCCCTGTAAGCTTGTTGAAAAGTCTGGAGGGTGCTCAGGGTCTTCCAGGTGGGGTGGAGGTGTGTTAGGGAGATGAGAACCGAGCTCTAAGCTGATGGCAAGGAGCACCCTCCTGTTCGGGTGGCTGGGAGCCAGGTGCCCGTGTGACCCTGTGTCCTGCTTTCTCCTTTCAGAGATGGATGAGGCAATGCGCTCCTTTGCAGAGAAGGTCTTTGCCTCTGAGGTGAAAGATGAGGCGATCAGGCAAGAGATCTCTCCTTTTGATGTGGAAGAGATCTGCCCCATCTCGCGCCAGGAGATGAGAACACACATGATGCTTCAGGAGAGTTCCTCCGCGCCAGAAAAACGGTGAGAGACAACCAGGGTAGTATGGGAGAGGGAGAGGAGCAGTGTCTGCTCATCCCCAGCCAGAACTGGAAGAAAGCAGGGGGATCATAAATCAAGGTCTGTGAAAACAGTTCACCACACCCAAAATGGGTTACTTCCTCGGTAATCCCAGAGCATCTGTCAGGTGCTTCAGGGTTTCCTTTCCAAGTGTTCCCACTGATGGACAGAAAGACACCCTTGGCCTGTTACCTCAGCACTAGCACCGCAATGGCCACAGCTCTGCTGGAGAGCTGGGAGACCATTCTCCGGAAAGGCGCAACCTCCAAAGACCGCGTGTGCTTTTGAAAGTCTGTGGCCACTTAGAGTGCGGTGGCTTCTAATCTTGGCAGTGTCTGTCTAAGGTGCTCAGAAAGCACCAGTGAGATGGTTGATGTGCACAGCTGGAACATGACTGGTAAGTGCCCCTGACCTGTGTGTGACCACAGTCAGGGCTGATTGCCTGAGGCTTTCTTCCCTGGCAGGAGGAAGCGCATGCTCCGCCTGAAGACGATTGCACTGGCACTCCCTGTTGCTCAGAAGTCTATAACCAGGCTGTCCACTATTGATGAGGTCATCTCCACCTCCCCCCTGTACCAGACGGTGCCTGACTTCCAGAGGGTACAGATCACAGGGGATTATGCCTCTGGGGTAGGTACTTGCATGGCTATTCAACTTCCCCATGCTGGTTATCACCTCACCTAGTCCTTGCCTGGCCCTCGTGAGTGCCAGTTGTCACAGGAGCCTTCACTAGGTGCAGTGGGGACAGTCTGTGTCTTCCAGCTCTATTTGTGTCTCATAAGCATCTAATGGTGTCCTGCTGCATCCCTGGAGGATCTTGAGCTGAACTTCCTAAGGAGTCTCTGGGGATGCTGCATGCTGCCCATGAGTTCCTCTGTACAGTGGGGGAGGGCACGGAAGGGTAGGAGATGCTCATTCTGCTGCAGCCTGCTCCAGCTTGCACACAGCTACGCCTCTCTGAGACCTGTGCACATAGGGCAGAATCACAGACCGGTTGAAGTTGCAAAGGATCTCCAGAGGTCATCTTGTCCAACCCTACTGCTCAAGCAGGGTCACCTGGAACTTGTTGGACAGCACTGTTAGCACAGCTTGGCCTAATTCCCCCTTCTCCTCCTCCTTTCTTCCACAGCCTCCTATTGTGTTTGTGCTGCTTAAGAGGTGCTGACGGCAGATTGCCCCCTCTTGGGCTGGGGCAGGGTGCTCAGCTTGGAGTTGATGGCACAGGAGCCATTAGGGGAAGCTGAAACTCCATCCATGCAGAGGCACATTCCTTCTGCCATGACTGTGCCTAGCTGCAACTGCTGCTTGGTATTCTGTCTTGCTGCTCCAGTCTGACCAATCTTAAATGTCCAGAACACTTGTCTGTGCAGTAAATCACAAATTCTTGGCATATTGGCTGAGTGTAAGTTGTTGGTCATGCTTCAGTTTTCAGCCGGGGCTCCAAGAATAGCTTCCAGCGTTCTGCCCAGGCCTGGCTTCTATTTCAGTGCCAGCTAGAGCTTGAGCTGAGGAATGTAAGCGGAGATGACAGCTGAAACTCATTTGTTCTGGCATGAGGAACTTCTCTTTGCCATGTCCAAAACTTCGCCCATCATCCCTTCTTTGTCCTGCACAGGCAGAGCAGTGGGGGGGAGGGGATGATTGTAACTTGCTGTAAATGTAGCTGTGCTCATTGCATTTTGATGCTCCAGGGTCTCTCACAAGCAGCTGGGTTCCTGTTGTGGGGTTGCATTCAACAAAAGCTCTCTTGCAGGTGACAGTTGAAGATTTTGAAGTTGTCTGCAAAGGCCTGTACCGTGCCTTGTGCATTCGGGAGAAATACATGCAGAAGTCTGTGCAGAGATTCCCCAGGACCCCATCTCAGTACCTGCGTGCTATTGAAGGTGATGTCTGGAGGGCAACTGACGCGGGCCCAGGTACGTTTAGGCACCTGCAGGGTTTTGCTCTCTTGCTTCAGCTTGGGACAGACGGATGTCAGAAAAGGGTTGTGAAGTGCTCCATGGGGAGATTGCTTACCCAGGCTGCTGATTCTGTGTCACAGTACTGGGGCTATTCCTGCCCCATGCTGGGGGTGGAGGAGCGTGGCAGGATTGTGGGGTTTTGGCCAGCAGCCTGCGTCCTATGGTATTCTCCCCTCGGTCCAGTGTTCACCCCGCCAGTGAAGGATGGACAAGATCCCTTTGAAACTGGAAATCTCGGTGAGGACCTGGGATACCATGTCGAGATGAAGGATGGGGTAGTTTACATCTATGGCGACAAGGCGGCAGTTGGAAGAAAGGAGCCAAAGGACCTGCCCTACCCCTGCCTGGAGCACTTTGTTGATGACATGAACTTCCTCTTGGCTCTGATCGCACAGGGGCCTGTGTAAGTGCCTAGCCTAGCGCGGCTGCATGCAGCCAAACAGCTACTGTTCCATCAGACAGAAGGAGAACCAGGGAAAAGCTAGAGTTGCCCCTTCCTCTCCCTGAAAGGAGGGAGGAACCCACTGATGCCAGCCCAGTGGCTGGAAGCCTGAACAGGAAACTTCTGCCAGACCTAGACCTCTATGGCAGAGGCCCCAGGGGAGCAGTTGAGGGATGGCCGGCCTCAGGATCCCACCGGGCCACATGTGCAGCCTGCTGGCTACCAAAGCATCTTTGGCCCTTGTCAGCAATGTTGGCTGGGGTCTTGAGCAAAGTCAGTATTCAGGGCTTGGAGATACCCACTGCGGGTGTGTTCATACCTGGCAAGACCTTCCTGCAGAGCTCTGTGGTACGGCCAGAAGCACCGCAGGGAGGCAGGCTAGAGCAACATGAGTTCATCCACGTCAGGCGAAAGCTCCGTCCCAGTGCGTTTGTCTGGCTGTGCCCAGTCACTGTTCTGCCCTTTGGTTTTACCAGGAAGACCTATGCTCATCGGCGCCTGAAATTCCTCTCATCCAAGTTCCAGGTGCACGAAATGCTAAATGAGATGGAGGAGATGAAAGAGCTGAAGAACAACCCCCACCGTGATTTCTACAACTGCCGGAAGGTAAATGGCAAGGCTCACAGCCCTAGTGACCCTGCAGCTGAGCTGTCGTGGTACCTGCCCCTCCCTGAGACATGCAGATATTAGAGTCAAGGTTTGGGACACCTGCATTGCTCCTGCTAATGGGATGGGACTGACACGGCTGCTTTTGGCCTGTGCCATGGCTGGGCTAAGCCACACAATTTGGTCTCACTTAAGGGGTTTGTTAGTCTCCCCGTGGTTGTACCCAAGAATCCCATCCTGAAGCTGGATAGCTGTCCCTCTACCTTCTCAGGTGGACACGCACATCCATGCTGCAGCCTGCATGAACCAGAAACACCTTCTGCGTTTTATCAAGAAATCTTACCGTGTGGATGCTGACCGCATAGTTTATGATTCCAAGGGCAAACAGCTCACCCTGCAACAGCTTTTCCAGCAGCTCAATCTGCACCCGTATGACCTGACAGTGGATTCCCTGGACGTCCATGCAGTAAGTGGTTGGGCACTTATTGTAGAACTGTTCTTACATCATTCTCATCCACCCCCACAGGCATAGCTTTTCCCTCTCTACGTGTACTCCCATGGCACACTGCACACATTGGTGTTTGTGGTAGGGTTTAGCAGCTCCTAGCTTTCTGGGTTCTTTAGATCAGTCCCTGCCCAGCTGGTATGCTTGGACCCAGCATGTGTTTGCAGGATGCAGCCCTAATCACCTCTACTTCAGGGGCGGCAGACATTTCAGCGCTTTGACAAGTTCAATGCCAAGTACAACCCTGTGGGTGCCAGCGAGCTGCGTGATCTCTATCTGAAGACGGAAAATGCTATCAATGGCGAGTACTTTGCTACCATCATCAAGGTAGGAATATAGGGGAGGAGAAAGCACTTCATCTGTAGGGCTGCTGTGCCTAGGGGATGGAAGATCCCCATGCACTGTCTGTTCTCTTGGTTCTCAGGAGGTTGGCTCTGACCTGGAGGATGCCAAGTACCAGTATGCAGAGCCTCGCCTCTCAATCTATGGGCGATCCGCTGAGGAGTGGCACAAGCTAGCCAGCTGGTTCAACAGGCATCGGGTCTATTCCCCCAATATGAAATGGATGATCCAAGTACCTAGGATTTAGTATGTGCTGTGGTTCTGAGAGCACTGTGCCTTATAGTGTGCTGTAACTTACTCTTTTACTTGAAGGGATTATGGGAAGAGCGGGCCATGTTCCTCTGCTAGTGGTTAATCCCTGTCTCTGTCCACAGTGATGTGTTCAGATCTCAGAAATTCCTCCCACACTTTGGGAAGATGTTGGAAAATATCTTTGTTCCTGTGTTTGAGGCAACTGTCAATCCTCAAACCCACAAGGAGTTGAGTGTCTTTCTACGCCATGTGAGTGTTACCTGATGATGTTGTCAGGGTGTGGTGAGCTGTGATGTTCCTGTTTGTGCACAAGAAATAGGGCATTGGCTTTGCCTGACATGAAACATGTCATCAGTGGGTTTGCAGCTCTTCTGCCACATTCTGGGAAAGGATGTATGCCCAGAAGTGCTGGAAGGAAGAGGTCAGGCTCCCTGGGCTGGGCTGCTGGGGGACTGTAAGAAATGCTGTCCACTTACCTCCTGGAGAAGTGGTTTAATGTGAGCTTTCTTTCTACCCCTTGATAGAGCTAAGGGGTTTATGAGGAGTAAGGTCTGCAACCTCACTCCTCAGTTCTGCTCCTGGGTAGGGCAGGGGTGTGGGTTACAGCCAAGCTATGGTAAGCTGCAGTGGGGCAGGTTGAGGCAGCCTACCTGGGCACGATGAAGTAGGGAGCTTTGAGATACAGCTTTTTTTTGTTACTTTGCCAAGCAGATCACTGGATTTGACAGCGTGGATGATGAATCCAAGCACAGCGGACATATGTTCTCCACTAAAAGTCCAAAACCAGAGCAGTGGACTTCTGAGAAGAACCCATCCTATACCTACTATATATACTATATGTATGCCAACATCCTGGTGCTTAACAACCTACGCAGGTGAGGCCCAGGATCTGCTAAGAGACCTACCCGATGGACTGGCAGAAGGTGGCAGAGGCCCTCCTTGCTCTGCCACCAGCGTAGTTTGGAGCTTCATGTCTCAGAGCAATTTCCAAACACTCCTCAGTAGCAAATGTGATGGACTAGGGTGTAAAAACATTAGGATTGCAGAGATGTGTTCATTGCATGCACAGCGAAGAAAGAACAAGTAATGTGCTGTTAGGTCAAGTTGGGTTATTGTGGGACACACTGGCAGGGGCTGAGCTGGACCTGAAGTCAAGGGATATTGCAGCACATGCCACCTAACCCTGTTTACCTGCTCTGAGTCCTCCTTCCGTGTGCTTAGGCAGCGTGGTATGAACACGTTCCTCTTCCGTCCACACTGTGGGGAAGCTGGGGCCATCACACATCTGCTTGCAGCCTTCATGACAGCAGACAACATCTCCCATGGTCTCAACCTCAAGAAGGTGAGTGGAATAGGCTGCCACAGAACAGCCCAGGAGTGGCAGAGGAGAACGTGTTCACAGCTGATCCTCTGCTTTCAACTGACAGAAGACAGCCTGGCTCCAGGCAGATATTGCACGATTCCCTGGGTTTTCCCAGGCGTGTTTGGGGGTGCGGTTGTGAAATGTATTTACATTTCCCAAGGATTCAGCATTACAGACCTATAATTGGATAAATCTGTATCTTTGGAATCAGTTGAGGTCTAAAATCATCCAGATTTCAACTCTATTGGTCTCTCATGCTCCCTGTGAGCCCTGGAGGGCTGCTAGCTTGCCTACATGTCCTTTTGCGCGACTCAAGCACCGTGCATCCAACCCTTGGCTGAGGAGCTGGGTTGATCTGAGGTGTGAGCCTGAAGAGGTGGAGGTCACAGCAGCTTTATCCATAACCTGACAACTCTGCTCTCCTTTGCAGAGCCCAGTGTTGCAGTATCTATACTTCCTTGCCCAAATTCCCATTGCTATGTCCCCGCTCAGCAACAACAGCCTCTTCCTGGAATACGCTAAGAATCCACTGCCTGACTTCCACCAGAAGGGCCTCATGGTGTCCCTTTCTACAGATGACCCCATGCAGTTTCATTTTACCAAGGTACTGTGTCAGCTCAGCACCTCTCCCTGTCTGAACAGGGGCAGGAGTGCAGGGGCCCAGCTTGTCAGTGGAGCCAGCGATGTTTGCGGAGGGCCTGGCCTCAGGGGCTCTCTGGGCCGGCCGGGCCGCGCAGGCAGAAGCAGCTGGCCTCTAACACCGCCTCTGGCTGCAGGAGCCCTTGATGGAGGAGTACGCCATCGCTGCCCAGGTCTTCAAGCTCAGCACCTGCGACATGTGCGAGATCGCCAGGAACAGCGTCCTGCAGTGCGGGCTGTCCCACCAGGTGGGTGCCCCCGGGGGGGGGCGGGCTGGGCCGCAGGGCGCTGGGGGCCGGGCCCCGCGGCGGCTGCCGGGGCTTCCCCCGGGGTCTGCGAGCGGGGGCCGCCGCCAGCGGTGCCCGGCCTCGTGCCCGGCAGGAGAAGGCCAAGTTCCTGGGGGAGAGCTACCAGGAGGAGGGGCCGCAAGGCAACGACATCCGGAAGACAAACGTGGCTCAGATCCGCATGGCCTACCGCTACGAGACCTGGTGCTACGAGCTCAACCTCATCGCCGAGGGCCTCAAGGCCGAGTAGGAGCACGGACGGACGGCGGCGGCGGCGGGGCCTCGGGGCCGGGCCCCTGCGGACTGCGGCGGGACCTGGGGCGGGGGGGGCTCAGCGGCAGCCGCCGGGCATTAAACGGCGTCAGCCAGAGCTGGAACGGCCTCGGGAGCGGGGCGGGGAGAGGGGCGGGGAGCGGGGCGGGCCGGGGCTGCCGCGCCCCTCAGCGCGGGGCTGCGGGCTCCGGACGGGCGGGTGCGTGCGGGGCCGGCGGGCGGCGCGGGGCTGGACGGGGCTCGCCCCGCACCGCGCGGGGACCCGGCCGCGGAGGCGGGCAGGGGCCGTGGTGCCCGGCCGGGGCCTCGCCGCGCTGCGCGGGGCGGGGGCGGGGGCGGGGGCGGGGGGGGGCAGCGAACGAGCGGGAGCCGAGCCCGGCGGGGAGGCGGCCGGGCCTGCCCCGGCCCTCACAGAGCGTCCCTGCGGTGCTCGGCCGCGGCCCGAAGCGGTCGGGCGGCGCCGGCGCCTCCGCTCCTCCGCCTCGCCGAGGGACCCCAGCGGCCGTCGGGGCCCCTCTCGGCCGCGCCGTCCGCGCAGCGCCGGGCTCCGCCCGCTGCCGGGCCGCCCCCCCCCCCCCCCCCCCCCCCTGCCGAGCGCCGCCCGAGCCGGCGCCGTGAGCGCGGCTGCGCCGGGGGGAGCGCCCCGGGGGGAGCTCGCGGAGCGCCCGGCCCCTGCCCGGAACAGGCGGGGGGCGGGGAGCAGCCGCCGGGCGAGCCGGGGCCGTGTTCGGGGGGGCCGGGAAGGGAGGGCCCCGGGGGGCCGGGCCGATGGAGGCGCGGGGCCCGCAGCCCCGCCGCGTCCCCGCGCTTCTCTGCAGCGGCCGAGCGGCCGTCCCGTCGGGGGAATTGCCCGCCGTCTGAGCCTTTAGAAAATAAAAATTCCCGCAGCGATAATCCTGTGGTGAGAGAAGAAAGGGGCCCAAAAAGGCTCCTGGGCGGCCCGTCCTAAAAAATACGTCCCTGGCTGCGTGTCCCGGTTTGTCACGGGGGGGTAAACGCAGAGAACGTGCGGGGGTGCCGGGCGTGTGCTGGGGGGCATTGATCGGGGCTGCGCCTCACACAGCGCTGCTGCCTGGGGCGGCTGGAGGAGCTGCCCCGGAGCGCGGAGCCCTGGTGCTGTGCGCGGGTCTCCGTCCCCGTCCGGACGCGGCTCCCGAGGCTCCGTGGCTCTGGTGCCCTGGGGACGCGGTGCCCGGCCGCGTGTCCGGGAGGTTTCCCCGCGCTGTCCTCAGCCCGCGCCCTCCGAGCGTCGCAGCGCAGCTGCTGCCGTGCCGCTGGGATGTTCCCAAAGCGATGAGCGCCGGCCCCGGCCCCGGGCAGCTCACCTGCGGTGGCCTTTGTAAGGCGAAGGTGTTTGTGGCTTTAGGGTGGTATCAGCTGGGGGGAGATAGGTACTCGGACCTGAGAGCCGGAGGGAGTCACTCTGCCGACAGAATCTCACTTCTGAGAGCTGCACCGAGACATTGCAGCAGGATCACTCGTGTTTGGGTTTAATTTTCTCTCTGTCCCCCCTTGGTTCTGAGTTCTTACATGAAGCTGCACTGTTTCTGGGGCACATAGGCAGTCTGTGGTGTCGTGTCCCAGACAACTCCAGTTTCCAGTATTGCAAACCTGAGTGTTTAGCTACCAAAAGTCAGGTTAAAAAAAAAAAAGCAAGCCTTTAAAAAAGTAGTGCGGGTTGCCTGTATGTCCTCTTCCTCTGCTGCGGAAGCCTTCACAGCTTATATGTTTAAACTTTTTTTTTTTTTTTTTTTTTTTTTTTTTTTTAGCATGGGTAGAAACTTACTTTAAAGAACTGGAATTTCATCTGTTCAGAAAAACAGTGGAAACTGAGAGTCAGGCATGTCTTTCTTGCCTATGTAAAAGTCTTAGGACCCATGACAGTGGTCAGACTTAATCTCCTTTGGCCACATAGTTAAGATTAGCATCACACTTGCTGTGTTTGGCATCTGTGCTGTACATTGCCAGGTATTTGATAAGATGGGACTCCATTCCATGGCACGATATGCAGAAGCTTCAAATAAGTTAATAACTTAAGTTGCTTTGAATGGAGGTGGAAATGACTAAGCATGCCACATTCCTGAAGCATTACTTATTTTGATATGAAATCGGCTTGTTTGGTACTGCCCACATCGTTCAGGCATCAGCGTGACAGTTTTGTTCAGAAACGCTTCGGGTTTGTTCTGGAGCTGAACAGAATGAGAGTAGCTGAGAACTCTGGAAGGGATCCTTGCTGCCATGCTGACTGCCCCCTCATCCCCCCAGGACAGCTGTAGCCTTTTGAAGAGCAGAAGCTGTCTTGTACTTGGCTACCAACACCAGAAACTTAGTGACAAGGCGATCTGTTGTCTCTTAGGTGGTTTAGAACTGCATAAAAGGTGCAGAAGATTGCTTCAGAACTTGCCAAATCAGTGATTTGCTTGTTCTCGCGCCTGTTGTACAGCAGGATAAGGTAAGGTGGTGTGTTAGTGTCTTTGTTTAGCTAATTACCTGCCAGCATAATTATAGTGAGGGGGTTTGCAGGGAACCAGTAGCACCAGCAGCTGGTGGGCTTGACTTTGGCATTTATTCTTGGACAGTGCTGGCACCATTCTTTCCTTGAATGTTTGGTTTCAGGAAACTGGATTGTCTTGAGGCTGTGTGGAAAATGTGTAGCACCCTCTCTGGCTTTCTGAGTTGGAAAAAGAGTAAGGGCTGCCTATCACGTGGTGTGAATGTGCCTTTATTCCTCCGCTTTGGATAAAGAGGTGGAAGCTATCTTCAGACAGCATGGATCTGAGAGGCACTCTTGGGGAGAAATGTGTGATACTTCTGGTGTGTTTTGTTTAGAAATGATTTCATGTCCCTTTGTCCGTGGCGAAGGGACATGAAATCATTTAATTTCCTTGAGTTTGGTCCCTGGGCATCCCCAGCTGTGTTTTGTTCCTGTTGCAATGTTCTGTTTGATTTTTAAGCCACTGAGACCTCTAGTTCCTTCTGTTAGCCCTCCCTGATGTGTGCTACAGAAGCAGGCTTTGTGGGATGTGTGCTGTGAAAGTCTGCCTTGAACGTGTGTTTTGGGGAGGAATGTTTATCAGCAATTGGCCAGAGTGCAGCTGAGAGCTTCTGGTGATGTGTGTGGCTGGAGCGTAGCTGATGGTGGTTTTCTTCTTTTTGTCCTCAGGTTGTTATAACAGGCAGTCCCTGCAGCTCTGATATCGGGGTTCCTGGAGACCGCTGGGTGCTTTGGAGTCTCATGCCAGCTTGGTACATGCAGGGCACAGGTGAACCCGAGCAAGGCTGGAGATGGGGTGTTTGTAAGCAGGTCAGCACTTACCATGCACCCGACAGGGACTGCTGACGGTAGCTTCTCCCGCTCTGCTGTGCAGACCCTCTCCCGGAGCCACTGCCGCAACATCAAACAGAAGATCTCCCAGTGGGAAGGGAGGACACGAGGGTGCTCCAGCAAAGAGAAAGAGCACCTGAAGGACTTTGGAGTAAAATACGATCCAGGCTGTGATGTTCTATCCAAAGTGAAGCCAGAACATACAGAGAAGGGCAGAAAGGCTGGGTCTAAAGATCCAAAGAACTTGGGCTTGGACTTCAGGGAAAATGCGGGGAGCTGCTTGCAGACTGATGACCGTGATGACCTCAAGTCCTCTGCATGCAGCCTAGCTTCCCAAGCCCAGGAGAATGGAGAGTGGCAAGCAGGCTTCCTGGACCCGGGGGCAGTGCCTTCCCCAGGCAGCTTCTACGCCTTGCAGGGGCTGTGGAGGAGAACAGATGCCTTTCTGCCTGGCAAAGCCCCACCAGTTCCCTTGGACCTGGAGAGGAAGCAAGGGAGCTGTGGCTCCACAGGAAGAGAACTTAGAGCTGAAGAAGTGGACTTGTTCTGTAGAGCAGAGAGGAGCATGAAGGACATTTATTCAGCGGCTGTGGGGCAAGAAGAGGAGCCAGCTGCTGTCCCACCACCTAAGCCCCGTAGGACTTTCCGCTATCTTGCAGAAAAGAGTGCAAGTGGCTACAGCAATGCTAGTGCTACCAAGGAAGCTTCACTGCAAAAGAAGCATGGAGGAGACTCAGTGTCATCTTCCAACAATCTTGAGAAGACAACAGCCAGCAGGAGTATCAGAGGAAGAAGCCAGAGGTACGTTGATTCATCTCTTCTGTATGAAACACGTTTCCTTAAATCAGTTTCTAGATGGGTGTGGTGGTTTTACTCAGGTGGGCAGCCGAGTTCTATCACGGCCGGTTTCTCTCACTCCCCCTCCTCAAAGAGGAAGGGGGAGAAAATACAACATAAAGAGCTCAAGGTTTGAGATAAGGATGATTTAATTAAAGGGAAAAGGGAGAGGGAAAAAAAAAAAAAAAAAAGCAAAGGCTGTGTGGAAGCACAGAGAGAAGAAAAAAAAAAAAGCAGTTACTCTCTACTTCCCATCAATGGGCAATGTTCGGCCACGTCCTGGGAAGCAGGGCCTCAATACGCGTCATTGTTGTTCCTGAGGACAGATGCTTCCACTACGAGAGCCCCCCTCCTACTCCTTCCCCTTTCCTACCTTTTATTGCTGAGTCCAGAGTGGAGCATCCATGTGCTTGATGTCCCCAAGGAGGATCAATCTGTGCAGACTGGAGACTACAACTCACGGGTACATGCATTTGTCTTTAGAAGATGTTTTGCTGGTTTTCCTCTAGGAAATCCTTTGAGTTTGAGGATATCCACGGCTTCCGCAACTGGACGGCAGCCACCAGCTCCCACAAACTTCGAGAAGAGACAAATGGCACTGCAGGATCCAGGCTCATCTACACACAGTCAGAAGACAATATCTATGAGGACATTATCTGTATGTGCCCGTGCTTCTGGGGGATTCGCTCACCTTATTTGGGGGTAGCTAAGCAGCTGAGGAGGGAGGAATTAAGAGGAGAATGCATTGAGGACCTGTCTAGCTCTGTGACTTTTATAATCTTCCCCATCTGGATTCCTTGTTGATGTTAATAGCTATCTGCCTGTGAATAACTGTGCAGAGTAACTGTCTGTGTCTGGTTTCAGATGTCATGGAAGGTTGCTAGAAATGGCCTGTGTTAAACAGATTTCTTTATTAGCTCTTCACACCCCCTGCTTGAGTGCTGCATAGAGATCTGTGTGAACACTGGCAAAATCAGCTTCTTTGCGACAGAGCTACTTTCTCTGCAGTGTTGGAAGTGTTCCATTTTGTTGAGTCTATGTACAGCTTGCCAAGTTGATGGTAATGGGTTAGAAGGATCTTTGTGTGTTAGAAACCTAATCCATCTCAAAACACATCTCTCTTCAAACCCTGTTCAAACTTGGCAGACAACTGCACAGACTTGTCCTAATCATTTCCCTTGCAAGAAATCAGAACTTTGTCTTCCTCCATAAATCCTCTGTCCCAGGTCCTACAAAAGAGAACCCCTACGAAGATACCAGAGTGATGCCTTTACCCCTGTGGAAGATCCCATCTGTCTGGAAGTTACCACCCTCCCGAAGCACTAGGAGGGCTCCCAAGGTAGGGTGAGGGGATTAAACTGTCACGTTTGGAGAGCCGTCCTCACAAGGGGCCCATTTTGTGCTCCTCCCCTGCTCTAATTCCCCAGTGATATGTAACTGTTTTTCATATCCGTTTATTTTTGTTTTTAATGTAAATGGTAATGAATAGTCATGGCAGTAACAATTGATAAAGCTGTTAAGGAGCAAAAGAATAGGAACAAGAGGGTGTTTAGGAGATATTTCAGTGTACAGGATGGGGGTGGGAGGGAGAGCTTGGTAGAGCAGGACATTGCAGAAAATTTATAATTTGTAATCTCTTATTTGACTCTGAACTTGGACCAAAGCTTAATACCATGCTTAACCATCACTTTCGATATTATTTTCTAGCTTCCCCCAAAACCTTCCTTCTTGAGTCGCAAAACTCTTGAGCTGCAGCCCTCCCTAACAAATTTGCAAGGAAAAACGGTGAAGGACACAACATTGCCTGTCACATTGACTGAGTGGAAGCTGTTCCGAGCAGCAGAGGCTGCTAGCAGGAGAAAGAACTTGCCCTGGGTAAGATTTAAACTTGAAACATTACTTCTTGCATTGCATTTGAAACTCTTGCTGCTTTGTCTAGCACCTCTACATGCTTCGTAAGCAGTCATGGAGCTGTGTGTCATGACCCCCTTGAACCATTTCCCATCCAAGTAGTAGGGCACATACTGGGAGATCAAAAAACAGAGGTTCTAGCTAGGCCAGTGGTAGTTTTGTTGGCCAATAATTTGCAAATGGGATAATGAGTCAACGAGATCGGTGCTGTATGTGAATGTCAGCTGTCCGTAGTGCTTTGTCCTTTAAGCCTTGTTCCCAATGCTTCCATGAAGTGTGATGATGCTGGTTTTGTGGTGCAGGAATGCAGGGAAACTCTGAGCTAAAGGGCCAGCCCTGTACAATTCTGTTTGAGTGTACTTTGCTCCCCGTGACTTTGCAGACTGACCCCCAGTGTTCTCCCTGAAGGAACTGAGTTATTAGGCAGCTGGCAGTGAGGTGCTGCTGTAGGGAGATGGCTGGGTCCTTGGTTATTTGTCATACTGGCTTGTGGTTCTTGATTTCCACTGGGAACATACTTTTGTAGCCTTTTCATATTCTAAAGGTGAAGAGCAGCTTATTAGGGATAAGCCCATTTCACAAAGCCTTCCAACAGTTCTCCCCTCTGCTGATTCTGGTTGCTCCCTTCTGCCTGCGTGCCAGAGATGGATATGCTTCTGAGGCCAGAGTGAAAAAAGCCTGTAATCCATTTTTGCACTAGAGGATTAGGATTGGTTGTAATTCTTATTTGATATGCTAGTAATCTTTCAAGATTCTGGTATTAGTTACCAGCGTGTAGAACGTGCTATAGAAGGACAGCTGCAGCTACTGCTGTGTGCTATATGTGTGGCACTTGGTGCACAGGACTCAAATTCCAGTTGTGGTAATGGCAAAAACTTACTTATGTCATGGGAAAATCATTTAACTTCTGCAAATCATTATTTCTTGAGCATATACACCCAATTTGCACAAGACTGTGAGGTAGAGTTGGACAGGTGCAAAGTACTTGTCAAATGTTAAGTGTTTTAGAATAGCAAGGAACTTTTTTGATTGTGTTTTGTAAACAAACGGTAGGCTTGGAAAGTCAGGAAGGAGTTGGCATTGGCAAGATTATAAAAATGCTGTGATGAACAGTATCTTTCTTTTGGAGGGGGAAAATATAACATTCGCTAAAGCAAACCTACTTCAAAAATCTGGTAACAATTTACATGCAGGAAGCATACTTTGCTGTCAGGAAATTGAGCCAAGATTGCTCAAGAGATCGAGAAAAGGATTGGAGTCTAAAAAGAACTTTCTTATTGCTTAAGAAATGTATAGGTGCCTCAAACACACCCAGTATCTTTCTCTGATGACTCAATTGTACAAAAATCAGAAGAGAAATTGGAAATCTTTACCCCCCTTTACCACCCAGTGTAATTTAGAGGAGGCAGATTTTGGAAGAGAAGCACTGCCTCCCGCTGTGTGCTGTTTTCTTCCTTTCAGCCTCATGTCTGTCTAGTGCAGAACACTGCACTAGAACATAGATCTGAAAGAAAGAACCTAAGTATAGCTTGCTGAACTGGGGATAAAGGCTAGAGCTGAAAAACAGGTTCCTTGCTGAACATCTTCCATTTTTTATGCAGTATTTGTGGTGACAAATGACTGTACCACACCCTGCTATGTTCAGTAGGAACATTTAATGAATCCTTCATTTGGGACAAGAATGAACTTGACTTGCAGTCTACATTTTAAGTAATTCCTTCACAATGAAGTGATAGCAGTCTTTGACGTTCAGAATCGATGAGCCAAATTCAGCACTGCATAACTAGCAGGTGAGGATAGGAGTCCAGAGGAACCCATGTTACAGAAAACATTAGGACTTTGGTTTTAAGGCCTTTGTGACTAATGAAACGAGGGTTAGTAGCACTGACCTGGAGTGACAAATGCTGACACTTCCTCAGTTTCTGTAGCTTAGTCTCTTTTGGAGTGTGTTTGTTTCCCCAAATTTTTCTTCCAGTGGATTAGGTCTGTGGCATAGGCCCATTGTTCAGTCCTACTGTCTTTGTTCACCTGTGCAAAATGAAAGTACATAATCCATTCATTTTAGTAACCTACCCTAACATACAACTACAGCAGCAAATAAACAAAACAAACAGACATTTAAAAAAGCTGCACTGGGAGAGCTTTGCTTTTCCCTGGTCTTGGAAAGAACTGGGGTGCTTGAGAGCATGTGAAGTTCAGAGTCCTTCATGATGGGGGGTTTTTAAGATACATTTGCAAGTACCTCTGCAAAAGAAACTGAGGTCTGATGCCAGACAATTTGCCACTTCTCATGTCTGTTTAGTAAGCAAAATATGACAATTTCCAGATTGTATGTACAGTTCCGTGTCAACTTTGAGTCGCGCTGACAGTAATCTCTCTCTTGCAGCAGAAACTGTGCTTGTTCATTATCCAGTAAGTTGTGCTAAAAGTACTCTAGCAAATGATCTCTGAGCCAGGGTTCCTGGCAGGACTTCAGCAGCCTTTCCTAAGTATTGTGGCGCTTCATGATAGCTCTATTGGTCTTCAGTCCTGTTGGCACCTGGACCCTTTTCTGGACCCCGATATTAACCTCTGCTTCTGCTTTGGATTTCAGTTGGTACTAAGAATACAGGAGATCTTTGATTCTAAGCGTGGAAAGAAGAGGGTGAAGTTGCTCAGTCCTGCTGGGAGAGTGACTCCAACAAAAGGTATGGGAGGTCTCCAGCACCATTCTCTTTGCTACAAACTTGTTGAGTGGCACAATTCTTGTAGGTCCTGGGGTACTCTTAACAGGCCCGGCATCACCACCTCCTGCAGCTTGTGCTGGACTGACTCAACAGTGCTGGACCCTGTGTCTTCCAACTGAAATTCCTGGACTTTCAGCACCATTAGGACTGGGAACACTTTACTAACATAAGTTTAACACTTAGGAGTGGAAGATTTTCATGTAGTCTGTGCCTGAAGAGCTGGAGTAGTGGTTAAAAGTACTTCTTCAAAGAAACAGGGAAAACAAAAAGTCCCTGCAAAACTGCTTGGCCCAAGAACTCTCTGAGAGCTCCACTCTTCTCTTTTGTGCCTCTAAATTGGTATTATTGTTGCCTTCTGAATTACTAGCAGTGGTATGATTTTTATTTATCGTATGTTCTGTTCAGCAACTCTGGTAACTTTTATAGCAGCATCAAATCACCACTTGGTTTCTGTTCTTTGCCGGTGTTTGGCTGATCTACATACAGCTTACTGGAAACAGTGACTTCAATCAACTCTACTTCCTGAAATTTACTGTTTTAGCATGTTTGTAAGTAGCAGTTGTTCTTTGCTGATGCCTTGAGCAGGATAGATGAGCAGACCTGAGTGATGTTGATCTGATGAGTCTAAAGTTTTCTCTTTCCCAGGTTAGGGTGTTGCCCATCTTCCTTCTCCATGGCTAATAAGCGAAAACTATTTGTGTTTCAGGTGAAACCAGTGGGAATGAAAGTGATACGGAAAATCAGCCAAAAAGTGAGTGAATCACAGGGGCTGGTCCTGTCCCCATAGCTCTACACATTTGGCTAAGCTTCTAATGAGATAGGCACACTGACTTATCGTGGCTTCTGCCAAGACAGAGAAAGGGCACATCTGAGAGGTAGTGTGGCCAAGGCTGGGAGCTGTTGCCTTGATAAATCAACATCTATTTCTTCCACTTCTCCTGAGCCTTTCAGGTTTAATGCCGTTAATCTGCTAATGGCTAGCAGTAGATTTATTTTTTGGGGTTGGTAGAATCACACTTATTAAAATATCTGTTGCAGTAAATTGTCTACAGATCACCGTTATTGATAACACTTGAGTTTATTTTCCCACTATTTCCTTCCCTTGGCTCTATTTTATATTTAAAGTATTGTGAAATGCACTTTTCTGTGGGAAGAAGTCACTTGGTTGTTTGTCTGGTACCTTATTCCCAAGTTTGATCATAGGCCTAAACTGCAGACTTGAAATAACTACTGGTGTGTGAGGAACCAAACTGGTTTTCTGGTTACTGGTTTCTATTGCCTGTAAGGTTTGAATGTGAAATGGTAATGGTTTGCCAGCAGCCATGATAAGGGACTTTGTCACATCTAGTGAAAAGGGCCAGTGTAATTGTTTGGGGTGTTTCATTTACTTAGCAGAAAGCATTCAAAAGGCCTTAATGTGGAGCTGATAATGAAGTTTCACCTTTTTATGTTGAGGAGAGTAATAGAGAGTGAAAACTGTCTGCAGAAATACAGTGTCTGTCACTATCTGATACAGGAATTGCTTTAAGTGTCCATAATGTGCTAGGGTGCCAGGGCCACAGGAATTTCTTACATCAGAGTGTTACCTGTGCACGTGAGTCAGTCGAGACATCTCAGCCTGGAAGCTTGGTCTGTCTCTCTCAAACGGCCGTGCTGCTTTATGGGCTAGCTGCCTGAAGCTTGGCAACTACCGAATTGATGGTGCTGAGCTTTTCATGGCCTTTTCTTGTTGTTACTACCGTGTGATGTTCTGAGACGCATAGCCAAAAAAAAAAAAAAAAAAAAAAACAGACAGGACAGGTGGAGAATGTTTGTTATCAGGCAGAAGAGATTTGCAGAGTTGCTGCAATGCCATTGGTCCTGTAGCTGGAACAGCTGTGCACTTGACAAGTTGACACAGGAGTCCAAGGCCAATAGCGTGTAGCAGTTCTGTGACATTAGGCGAATGTACCCATTTATTTTCCTTTTTCTAAAGGTGATGGTGATTCCTATTCTGTGAACTGTAGGTGTCTGGCAGTAATGGTCACAGAATTGTTTTGGATTTGTTCCCTTCTTCAGGTCGACACAGGGGCCAGCTACTGGTGCAATCAGCCTCCAAGAGGAACCCACACTACCAGACACTGGAGAGAGATTTGATAGAGTTTCAGGAGCAGCAGCTGTTTGAGCTGTTTGTAGTGGTGTCACTGCACAAGAAGGCATCTGAGATAAAATACACACCACAAATCATACAGCAGTTTCCCAACAAGGTAAGAGCCGAGGGGAAACCTCCTCTTGAAACACACACACCCAGCAGCTGTTTATCTTTCCTCCCAGTGTGTGTCCGTTCCTAAACTCTATACCAGTGAAGCTGGGCCGATGGTTAGGGTACAGGGTACAGGTTTGGGATATGAAGCACCTTGCTTTGTTGCAAATGTATTGGTTATTGTTGGACATTCATTTGAGTATCTTTCTCAATTCTCTATCGATGGGGTGCTTACAAAAACACTGGCCTTTATTCTGGTATGGATACCACTATCGTGGCAGATTGCTTTGTTTCCTTGTCTGTGGGACCTTGATGTGCCTTATATCTCTTTAACAAACTTTGACAACTAATACAGATGCAACTGCTTCTTGACTGTCCGACTATGTAAAGATCAGCTTTTAGGCACTATACTATGATTAGCTACAGTATAGTGGGTAGGACTGTCTGGAAGTTGGGGCATATGGCAAATCTGTTTGAAGAGCTCAGAGCTGAGAGAATATAAAACCCGAGAGCTGGAAGACTGTTGAGAGGTCTTTTTAAACTGAAAATAATTGCCTCTGAGGCAGTTAATGAAAATAAATCTGTTCCGGCTAGCCAGTGTGCTTTTACCTGCATGCTTAATTCCCATTGGGTGTTACAGGTTTGTCTTTTGTTGGAACTAGGAAGGTTCATACTGTTTTTGTCTGGAAATACCATAAAGCCATACTATATTGTGCTACACTGCCAAGGCAGCCTGCAGGAGAGAAAAGGGAGTGCTGTGCTTTGTTCCCAAAGCTGGCATGACCTCATCCAGGTAGTTTGTGATTTATAAACAACGAGTAAAGCAGTTGGACTGATGATGTGCAGGGCTAGAAGCCCAGGGTTTTTATGCTTGCTTACACTGTTTTGGAAAACAAAATAAAACAAAACAAAAACAAACAAACATTACAAGGACATGTCTAGTAACCTCCAAAACTGGAGGTGAATTATGGAAATTAAACTATTGTGAACTAGAACTTTTGAAACAAAGTTTCCTTCTGTCTGTCATTTGGGCTTAACCAAATGGGAGACGAAGTCGGCGTGTGTGATTCTGAATTATGACTCAGTGTACACATTAGCGTGAAGTGAAGAGGATGATATGTTGATGTTTTCTTCTGTGGTTCCAGCTGGAACTGAATGTTCAGTTGTCAGAATCTAGGCTTGTATCTGCTGGCCTTCCACTGAAAAGAGATCAGAACTAGTAATTCTAGCTGTGCTACCAGGAGTAATCCAGTGATTATTAAGAAATCTGAATGTTATCCAAACCTCATTCATGTTATGTTGTCCAACAGCATAAGTGTTTTGTATGCAAATAACTTGAGTGTCAGATGTGAAAATGTTTTAAATTCACAAAATTAGTAAGGGACCATGGCCAGAAAGAGAGTACACAGTCTTAATTGATGGGTAAAACTGAATGCCCATAAACATCTGCTGAAAGTGCGAACTTCAGGGTGTTAGAAGGAAGAAAGGAATGCAACCAGATTTGGCTTTTCCCTGGTGCAACCTCTCAGACTATTCAACACTTCTGGGAAGGGCACTACATTGTTCTTTCCCTGTTGTCTTAGCAGACAATCAGACCCAACTGTACTATGTGGCTGTTTAATGGCTTTTATATATTCACTGAAAATAATAATAATGATAAAAATTAGGGTTTATGTATCTGCTGCTCAAATTTTGGTAGGTGACTTCATTGGGACAGTTTATTGTGTTGGGATTTTGCAGGACGTGTTATCCCATAGTTATGCAGCAGTGATTATGGAGGTATTTTCATTTACAGATACGTCTTCTGTAACCTTGGTCATGGCTCTAAATCTTACTCAGTTCTTACCACATCCAGCTGGATAATTTTAAAAAAGTCCAATTAGCAGTTAAGTTGCAAGAGGGAAGTAGGTACGTGTTATAGTCAGGATGTGTTCTCCTATACTTGTGGATTAGCTATCTGATGGTTCAGCATTTGGAAGTGTCAGGAAGATGCTGTCCCCCGTTGTTTTAAATGCTGCAGCTGTGTACCGCACTTCAGTTACTTTAAATGTATGTTACCCCTCCAGCCTGAACATCCCTTCAGACAGTCAAAGGATACTGAAGAGAGGCTAAAGGTCATTCCCAAATTCTGCTTTCCAGATCCTAAAGACTGGTTTCCTGCATCACAACTTACAAGGTAAAGACTTGTTGCATACTGATGTCTGAAGTGGATAATGCTGAAAGCTCAGATATTTGCAAGTTCCCAGGACCAGAAGAACTGCAGACAAAGCCAGCTAAAATGGGAAAGGCTGAGTCCCTAAGTCCAGTGAAGGGGAAAAGTGAGATACAGAAGTGGACTCAGAAGTGCCATGTCTGCCTGAGCATCATCTTTTTATTATAAGAAGGAAGTTTGTAATATCTGTTTAAGGCCTAGCTTGATGAGTCCACAGTCTGCAGGTGCTTTTACAGCTGAAGAGAGCCTGGTGTAGCTTGGCTACCTGCAGCAGGGGGGTCTTTGACATGACTAGAAGGAGGGATGGCATATAGTTTGTGTGGTGCACATATGAGTTTGTTTGTCCGTCTTTTGTCTGAACTGCATAGTCAATTTAACTGTGACTGTTCTTCGTTTCCCCAGTGAAACGTTTTCTTTTGTGTTGACGGGTGAGGATGGCAGCCGCTGGTTTGGGTACTGCAAGAAGCTCCTGGTAAGCATTTGTGTATTGGATGTAGTGTAAAGAATGCACTGATAAATGCACAGTCAAGGGCAGATTGTGAATTGGCAGTAATTTCCCACGTAGGTTCTGTGGCTCCTGTGCTGCTGAGGTTACTAGTCATTTAATTGCATAAGGGATGGACCATGATGATGCCTGGTAATACAGTGAAGTGGGTTCCGGGTGTGAAAGCTCCTAGAACTAGTAATTGCTCAGGAATTCCGAGTCAGAATTATAGAGGGAATTATAGCAGAAAGAATACTGTGAATCAAATAGATTGTAGGTGTTAGGTTCTTTATTGTATCCATGTTATCAACATAGCCATTCTTATTGCCTTTCAGCCAGAAGGGAAGGGGAAGCGCCTTCCTGAGGTATACTGCATTGTCAGCCGCCTAGGCTGCTTCAACCTCTTCTCCAAGGTGAGATGGGGACTTACTTCATGTCAGACAAGAGTCTCTGACAACCTGCAAGCACCAAGAAGTAACTGGATGCTTCTGTCCAGTCTAGAATTGTTCAGTAATTGCAGTAAATCCCAGCAGTGTGGTGCTTCCTTGCCGTTTTTGTACTTTGACGGGGCAAATAAAATCATACTGGGGCTGGGACTTGTCAGCTGATATACTGACAACAACTTCTTCAGCAAATTATTGTCATGAAGTGGTTTCTAATACCTGGTATTACTGATGGTGCTCCCTTCATCCTCTTCCATGCCTTGGAAATTTAAAATCAGTTTGGGGGTGGGGGGGAAAGCTCAGCTTGTTTTTCATAGCACAAAAAGGAGAGTAGATAAAGGAGGTAAACCCTAGAGAAAGCTCTTGCAAGTAAAGAGCAGCTATTGCAGGAGTGTACAGGGGCAAGTTGATGATGAAAGCTGATTTCTAATAATTGGAGCACTTGAGATTGAGATTGGAGGTATCTGTTACTATTTGATTGTTCAAACATTTGAGAGGAGCTTACATGAGAATCATACGCAAGGGGGAAAGAGGGCTGTTAGTGTGTTGGACCCTTCAGGTGTAGCAGTGGAATGGCATACTTGAACATAGGCCTGTATCTCCGCTGGTTCACAAGCAGGCATTGAAACTGTCTGATTTATTTTCTTGCAGATTTTAGATGAAGTGGAGAAGAGGCGGGAGATGTCCCCAGCTCTAGTACACCCATTTATGCGTAGTGTAATGGAGGCACCTTTCCCTGCTCCCGGGCGCACCATTGCTGTAAAGAGCTTCCTGCCAGGAGCAGGAAACGAGGTAACTGCATTCAGGACTGCCTTTCATGTGTTGTCTGGTGTCTTGGGGCCATCGTGGAGTTTTGCAGTTTGCACTGTAGAGTGACGCTGTCTGCAAATCTTCATTCTGATGATAATTTCCTAAAATCTGACTGGAGCTTGTCACAGAAACTAGCTTCCTGTTGAACCACACTGCAATAGAAGTGATTCACTGCTTTTTTTTAAAGGAAGAACTGGTTGAGAGTCCTTTGTAATACTCTGACTTGGCTGTTGAGGTGACATGGGTTCAACCTGTGAGAATCCATCACTTCTACTTTCTGGTCAGGTCCCCCCTCATGCATTTGAACTCTGTGCTGTGGCTCTCACACCCAGCACTCTGCATCTCTGCTGTTCTCCCAGGTTATGGAACTCTGCCGTCCTTCAGATTCTCGACTTGAACATGTTGATTTTGAATGCCTGTTTAAATGCCTAAGCGTCTCTCACGTGATACGGGTCTTTGCCTCTCTCCTGCTGGAAAGGAGGGTGATCTTTGTTGCTGACAATTTAAGGTAAAATAATGAGACTGAGTAACTAGTTCTTCCTGAGAGATACTGCTTTTTCTTCTGTTTAGGTCTGTTTCATGTGCAAGGTTGTCTGACTTACTGTAAATAATTTCATTTTAAAGCTTTTTTTTTTTGTAGACTCTCCACAAAATGTTTGCTTAAAATTTAGAGAATGCACGAGGAAATAAGTGAACATGTCCTTTACCTCTTAGGTCTGGGTTGATGCTATTCCTAGCTCCCCACGACTGATTTCAGAAGTGGATGCATGGGGTTTCTGTTGATGCATAAACAATATATCTAAATTACATTTTTTCTGAGCATTTCTAACCTATGTCTGTAGCTGAGCACTGAAAGACACATTGACAATACACTCTGTGCTTCTCTTACTTTTTTTTTTTTAGCACCCTGTCTAAATGTGGCCATGCTGCAGTTGCAATACTTTATCCCTTCACTTGGCAACACACGTACATACCAGTCCTACCAACTTCTATGATTGATATTGTGTGCTCTCCGACCCCATTCTTAATCGGCATTCTCTCCTGCTCGTTACCACAGCTCCAGGACCTGCCTGTAGAAGAGGTGAGAACTGGTTGAAGCACAGTGGAGGGACAATTTCAGTGGTATTAGGCTGACCTCACTGGAGGAATCTCTGTGGATTCTGTCTTTTATATATAAGTCTTAAACCTTTCTGAGACAGTTTGTGACTTGTGAGATACATGTCAGGGTGTTCCATTGCTATTAAAGATACAAAAATATTGACTATTCTTATAGGCAGGCTGGAGTTATGTGAAACTTGTGGTTTGTGTGTGACATCCCCTACCACTGGAGACAAAAAATAAAGGAAGAAATGGCAGCATATGAAGTTAAAAAAGTTAATGTGTTTTGTACATCTTTTCCCAGGTTCTGATTGTTGATCTTTGCACTGACAGGTTTTTGCAAGAGGTGAGTGAAATAACAGCACTAATCACTAATGGTTATGCGCCAAGAAAAGGCACCAACGAAAGGAGGTGTTAGCAAGACATCAACAAAAGCTGGTTTTCATATGTAGACTCCAGTGGTTGAAGAAATCTCTTGTGTTCCCTTTTGATCACTAGAGAAGGAAACAAACTTACAACATCTTTGTTGTAAGATTGAGGTTTCATGAGATACAGAGAGAGCATGGAAGCCAAAGGTGCAGCTTACCTGAGCTGGATTTAGAAACAGATACTTAGTTGGTTCATTAAGTGAAGAGGACCACCAGGATTCTTTTCTGCTTTCTGTCTGTCTTTCTGTGGACTTGTTCTCTACAAGGCTTTCTCCTCTCTCCTCTAGTTGGGGTATTTGTTTTCTTTGTTCTCCAGGAGTGATAGTCTGAGACAAACAATTACAGTTCACTTGCGATTCTCTGCTGGCCCCAAACTTTACCTAATGTGCTGGACGTGCCTTCTACATCACTAGACAAGTCACTATAAACTTACTGGAGTATTACTAGTTCAGGAGGATATTTGCATCTCCTTTCCTTTGCCTTACTGTTCTGTTTTGCATTGCAGCCTGCAACTGGAGAAAGGTATTAAAGGATTGTTTTCTCACTAGAATGTTGAAACTTGTCATATTTTTCAACAAACTTTTGTTGTTCTATCACAGTTTGTTTTATCGCTGGTCTAATGAGCATGACTCCATGTAGGTGGTATGGTATACATTGTTCTGTATTGGTCATTTATGTATTGATTCTACATAGTCAGAAGGCACCGAGCAAATGTTTTTCGTGTCTCTGACAACAAGACAAATGTATTGTCTCCACAGAGATCTATCATAGCATATATCATAGAGCAACTTCCCTGTAATTGTTTTAGGCATGTTATGAGTATTTCTTATCAGTTCATGAAGAGAGGTTTCTGTCGAACAGATATAACAGAAAAGCTTTAATGGCCACTTTTCTGTTTAGGTATCAGATGAAGATGAGATCCTGCCTCATAAACTGCAGGCTGCACTTGTACAAATCCTGGAGGAACGAAATGAAATCTTGTCACATGAGCAGAGCTGCATACAAGGTAGGTTTATGGAAAAATGTTTTCACATCTTCAATTCTCTTCAGCTTCCATGTTGTTGCCATAAAAGTGTGCAAGTGGAAATAAGCATTAGGAAACCCATTTTATAAAGCTATTTTCCTGTGACCTTGCTGAGAACATCTTTATTTTGTATGTGTTAGAAAGAAGTCTGCTGTCCTAATTGTTCCTCTTTTTATGATCAGTATATGTAGAGCTCTTGTTTTGCTTAGGCCAAGTGCATCATTTCCCACACAAAGTTTTCTGTAATTTTCCTGAAGTGGCAGAGAGCAAGTGTTTCTTGAACTCGGAGCAGGTTTCTGTACTTTAGAGGATAATGTGACATTATTTTCAAAGTTGATCTTTCTTATAATGCTTCAAATAAATTAATGTGTAAAATCTGTAAATCTATCTAATTTGTAAAATAATTAGATTGTTACGAGTTTACTGCTTATTAGATACTAGATACTTAACAGGGGAAAAGAAACTATGAATGCTTTCACTCTACTGATAAAGTTTCAAAATGGAACCTGTGCCAGCAGACAGTTGACATGGGAGAGAAATCTTAATATTTGAGCCAACGGCTGCTCTGATATTGAACACTCATATGAAATTTCATAGTCTGAGACAGCCAGCCGAAAAAGCAACTGCTGCTCTTCTTTTAAAGAGGATTGTCCAAAGTGGTGAATGCAGAGTGAAATTTCTCCTCTGCTGAACTCTTTTGTCCTATTCACAGGTGACATGCCTCTTAACTCCTTGGTCTCTGAAGCTTTTGTGCAGTTCTTTGTGGAGATTGTTGGTCACTACTCCCTGCACATGAACATCACAGAAAAAGGGGAGCGGGTGTTCCAGCGGGAACTGTTCCGTAAATCCCACGTGTCACGCAGTGTGCGTCATTTCCTGCACTTCTTCATGGAAACGCAGATGTTTGCAGGGTTCATACAGGATCGAGAACTAAGTAAGAATGTGGTCAAAGGTGAGGTTTGATTTTAACTTCTTGTTTTACAAACTCACTTTCAAAGTATAACGTCATGTAACAGGACGAGGCCTTGGGCAACCTAATCTGTTAAGTGGCATTCACCCCTGCCTGTGCCAGGGGGGTTGGAATGTGATGGGCTTTAAGGTCCCTTCCAATCCAAGCCATTCTATGATTTTATAACTTTTACTCTTAAAAAAGCCTTTTGTCCTGGCAGGTTTTCCCATTGGCATATGTAATAAAAGCCAATTTAGTGGCTAATGGTGGTGGTAGAGGGACAGTTGGACCAGATAGCCTTGGAGGTCTTTTCCAACCTTAACGATTATGATTCCAGTAGCTCCATGCCCTTCTAATTACTCAGAGTTCATCTTCTTAAGCAAAGAATTTTTTTCTGCCTCTCTTCTGTGGTCTTGATCCTGTAACTTACATTACATGCATGATTTCCGTTTTGTAATATTGTCATTGATGATACGAGATGCCACGTGCTGAGAGACGGAATACACTGACTGGCTGCACGCTATTTTTCTTCAGGCCTTTTTGAGGTCCGTGCCTTAGAGTATTTGGAGAGTGTTACGGAGACTGAACCAACTGGAATGAACAAAATCCTTCGCAGTCTTGGTAAAGACATAGCTTTGTTTTTTGTCCTTGTTCTTTTAAATAAGTGTAGCTATTGAACAAGTCCCAGAACGTTAGGGATTGGAAGGGACCTTGGAAGATCATCTAGTGCAGTCCCCCTGCCGGAGCAAGAACACGTCCAGGCGGGTTTGGGAGGTGTCCACCCGCTGGGCAGCCCGTGCCGTGTTCTGTCACCTGCAGTAACCCTACGCAGGTCGGCTGGACGCGTTGGTTACCTCCTGTCCTTGCGTTCCTCCTGTCTTTAATTGCCTCATGCAGGGCCACAAAACACCGTTGTAAGGCTTTTATTTCTAAGCTTCGGCAGCCCTAGGTGAGGTGTGCGGACATCCTCAGCCCTCGGGGCTGTCTGACCGCGCAGCCTGGCCTTGCCTGGGGCTCCCCTCGGAGCGTGCTTTAGGCGGGCGCGTTCCTGCCGGCAGCGGCGGCCTCGCGGAGTTCGTGCCTCAGGCGGCCCCCGACGCGCCTGCAGCCCTAACAGCGGCTTCGTTCTCTTTGTGTCCCCTCTGCAGGCAGCAAAATGAAGTTTCTCCAGAAGAAATGACCTCGCGCTGCTGCGGGACAGCAGAGCGGGGCCGGACTCCTCGCGTTTGGCTCTAATAGCAGCCGTGCCGCCAGCCCGCAGTGTCCGAGCCTCTCTGCGGGAAGGGGCGGGAAGGAAGGGGCGGGAAGGGGCGGGAAGGGGCGGGAAGGGGCGGGCGCCGTCCGGGGGCGGGGCGGGGCGGGGCGGGCCCGGCGCGCAGGCGCCGCGGGGCGGAGGCGCGGGGTTGGCGCAGGCGCGGGGCGGGGCCGGGCCGGGCCGGGCGGGCGGGCGATGGCGGGGCCGGGGCTGGTGGCGGGCGAGGTGGTGGTGGACGCGCTGCCGTACTTCGACCAGGGCTACGAGGCGCCGGGCGTCCGCGAGGCGGTGAGTGCGGGCCGGGACGGGGACGGGGCCGGGGCCGGGGCCGCGGCCGGGGCCGGGGCCGCGCTCCTGCCTGACGCCCCGCGTGCGCTAGGCTGCGGCGCTGGTGGAGGAGGAGACGCGGCGGTACCGGCCCACCAAGAACTACCTCAGCTACCTGCCGGCGCAGGACTACAGCGCCTTCGAGGTGAGCGGCCCCGGCCCCGGCCCCGGCCCCGGCCCGCGGCGCCGCCCCGCGCCCCTCACCGCCGCTCTCCCCGCAGACGGAGATCATGAGGAACGAGTTCGAGCGCCTGGCGGCCCGGCAGCCCCTGGAGCTGCTCAGCATGAAGAGGTGAGGGGCTGGGGGGGGGGGGGGCCGCGGGGGGCGGCTGGCGGCCGGGGCTGAGCGGGCGGGCGCTGTGTTCCAGGTACGAGCTGCCGGCCCCGTCCTCCGGCCAGAAGAACGACATCACGGCCTGGCAGGAGTGCGTCAACAACTCCATGGCACAGCTGGAGCACCAGGCCGTCCGCATCGAGAACCTGGAGTTGATGTCTCAGCACGGCTGCAACGCTTGGAAGGTGTACAACGAGTAAGGCGCTCCCCGACCTGCTGAGCCTGGCCGAAGGGCTGGCTCTCGGTTGTCGTGTTTTCCGTGCAAGGCCGGTGGGAATCTTTAGGATGCATCCTGGAATAACGGAGTCCCTCTGAGAGAGCTGCGTGTGGAAGAAAGGAATGCTAATCTGAAAGAAAAGGAGTTTTCTCTGTGGCCAAGAAGTACCCTGTGATTCCATAAATCTCAATCCTGATTTTTTTCAAGTTACAGTTTTGGTGGCAGACAGTTGGTAATGGGCTTTAACTACGGATAACTAATGGGAATAACGAGTCCCCATGAAATGGTAATTCAGCAGCTGAAAATAAAAGTGACGTGCTGCTGATCTTCCTCACCCTGCAGCCATTTAGTAATAAAGTTGTAAAAGCTATGAAGAGTTCTAGAAAGTGTGGTTGCAGGAATCTCCAGAGCTATTTCAGGCAGAGAACGTAAATGTCTGCTTTTAAGAAGGGTTAGCTTCACTTTTAAGTAATGGTATAGACAAAAGGAATGTGAAGCTTACCTTTTGTGAGAAGGCAAAGGGTTGTTTACCTTAGGAGAAGGGCATTAGGTAGAGAATCTTTTAAGTTACGTATCAGGAAGAGAAAGGAACTGCTTCTATTCTAACAGTTTGATATGGGGGGGGGGGAAAGCTGGTTACTGGTAAGTTTACAATGAGAATTAAAAGACAGACAATAAGTTAACGAGATGTTTCCATACAATTCTGCCGATAATAGTGCAAACTAACAGTGAAAAACATGAAAATAAAAAGTGATTGACTAATGGATGTAGTTTTATGATATTGTCTGATGGCAAGGGTTGAAAGTAGTGATTAGTGAAGGTTTACATCTTAAAACTGCACGTATTATGATTTGAATGTCTTTGTATCGTTCCCTTCAGGAGTGAAGAGCACAGACTGGTGAGGCCAAGTCTTATACTTGCCTTTAGTGACGTGCTGCCTGTTTAAAGAGTTAAATGGCAGGTTGGGTAAATGGGGCTGATCTAACAATTACATGTTTTGCTAATGCTTTGCTTGCATTCTGCTATTAGGCATCTGGTTCATATGATAGAACAAGCCCAGAAAGAGCTTCAGAAGTTGAGGTGAGTCATTGGTTTTCATAGTCTCATACTGAGGTTGGAAGGAATGTGGAACGATATCCCCCCCCCCCCCCTCCCCCCTCGTGTACTTGTGTATCAGCTGCTACAATGGTCAAGGGAAAAAAGATCCACCCCTTCCCCAGACTATGACATGAAGAAAATGAATTCTGGTAGGATCCTCTTAGAAATGCAGTTGTGTTTTCGTTGCTGATATGCTTTTAATGCGCGGTTGTCTCAGGGCATGCTGGCTGATATTGAGTTAGTCCTGTCATTTTTAAAGTGAATGCTTTAACAAGTTTACAGAGGTGAAATAGTCAAAGATGGTGGTTGTATATTGAAGTGATGTACCTTCATAACTTTGTCTGGACAGAATGCGATGGACTTAGTAAGTAAAGCTTTCAGATATGCGTAAATTACCATCATTTGCAACCTGAAGATAGGGCTGTATACCGGTAGAAGGTGGGGTTGTATAGCCAAGTCTTATTTTTTATTGGTGTTTGGGTTATCTGTGATTAGTGTCTTAGAATCATCATGGAAAAGGAGCTCAAGTTGGGAAAGTTAAAGGAGCACCGTGGTGTTGTGTAAGGAGGCTAACAGCAAAAGTAACTTGGTCTCTAGGTAGTTCCAAGTATTCTTTCTGTACTTCCCCATCGATTCACTGAACAACTAAATTTTTTTAATGGTTAGCAGATCCGCTTTTCTGACTTCTTTCAGAACAAAACTGATTTTCTGTTCCCTGCATTGTGCCAATAGTGGTAGACTTGAATGTTTGAAGTTTTGGTTGTAGTGGGATGGATTTCTTTTGTGTATTTTTTTTTGTTGTTTTTTAACTTACATCAGGGTTCTGGATGCTGGTACTGTATGGTGGTTAGGACGTTGACTGCACAAGTGCTTTCTGGTAGTACTTCTAGAGCACTGTATTTCAAGCAGCAGATATTACAAATTTTAAAGAAATGAGGCAAAAAAAAAACAACAACTAACCAAAACAAAAAAATGTATTTTTTCTTCCAGGAAAAACATCCAAGATCTGAATTGGCAGCGAAAGAACATGCAGCTCACAGCTGGGGCTAAGCTACGAGAAATGGAATCTACGTGAGTATCTCGATTTTTTTCTGTTAAATCTTCCATGGATTATATCTCCTGTGTGAAATTCCTTCATGCAGAGCATCAGTTATCTTTCAGTACTGTCCTAAGAAGCTATCATGTGAACAGTGTTGCTTTTCGTAAGAAGCTATCATGTGAACAGTGTTGGTTTGCACAGGGTTTTAAAAGGTGCCTAATTCAGTTACTGATTACAGTTACTGTGACTGGGTGAAACTGTGGCAGATGCAAGGAGAGCTTATTGGCTGCTTGAAATTGTGTAAAACGTTTTTCTTAAACTTTTCCATATCTAAATATGGAAAATCTGGTTTTGAGCCTTTTTTTCTTATAATCTAGTAAATGAAATATTTTATAGTAAGGCTCAATGGGGTTGAAATCCCGCCTTTTGTCACTGTGTTTGTTCCAACGGCCGTTGATTTCTCACGTGCTGAGCAAAACGCTGCGGTATTTGGTGTCGTCCCGAGCACTTCCCGTCCTGTTCCTTTGGTTTTCAGACAGGACCGTTACACTCCACGTAGCACTGAAAGCCTTTTTCTCCTCTGCTCCCTTCCAGGTGGGTGTCTCTCGTCAGCAAAAACTACGAGATCGAACGGACGATTGTGCAGCTGGAAAACGAGATCTCGCAGATCAAGCAGCAGCAGGGGGAAGCCAACAAGGAGAACATCCAGCAGGACTTCTGAGGGCGCAGCCCGCTCCCGGGGCCGCTTCCTCTTTCTGTATTTCCCCTTCTGCCCCCAATAAACCTCCTTCTGTTCCGTTCCGTTCCGTTCCCTGCGGCCCCGGGGGGGGGGGAGGCTCCGCCGGGCTCCGCCCCGTCCTGCCGGCGATTGGCTGAGCTCCCGCCGCTGCGGGCCAATGGCGGCTCGCTCGGCGGCGCGATGACAGGTGCGCGCGCCGCCCCGGCCGGCCCCGCGTCACGGCCCGCCTCCCCATCACCCCCCCCCTGCGGAGCCGTCTCGGCCGCGCCTGCGCCAGCCTTGGCCCCGCCTCCCCGCCGGGGAGCGCGCACGGCGCGTGGTGACGCCGCGCGTGCGCGGAGCGGGGAGCTGGGTTCAAAGGAGGAAACATGGCGGAAAACAAAGGAGGCGGCGGCGGCGGCGACGGGGCTGCCGAGGCCGGGCCGGGCGGCGGCGGCGGCCCGGAGCCCGTGGCCGCGTCCCCCTCCGGCGCCGCCCCGCCCGCGCCCGCCGCCGCGCCCCCCGAGGAGCGGGACAGCCCGGGCGCGGCGGCGGCGGCGGAGCGCGCTCTCGGGGAGGCCGAGGCCGAGGCGGCGGCGGGGCCCGGTGCGGTCCCGGGGCCCGGCCCCAGCCCCGTGCCCCCGCTGACGCCGGCGGCGCCCGGGCCCTTCTCGCTGCTGGACACCTGCGCCGTGTGCGCGCAGAGCCTGCAGAGCCGGCGCGAGGCCGAGCCCAAGCTGCTGCCCTGCCTGCACTCCTTCTGCCGCCGCTGCCTGCCCGAGCCCGAGCGCCAGCTCAGCGTGCCCGCGCCCGGCGGCGCCAACGGCGACATCCAGCAAGGTGAGCGCGGGGCCTCCCCCCCGCCCCCCTCCCAGGGGAGCCGCTCGCGGCCCCGGCCCCGCGCGGAGGGCGCCTTCGCCGCGGCTGCGGCTCCGGGGGCTGGGGCCCGCGGCGTCCCGGGGGCCGTGCCGGGAGGCGGCGGGTCTGGGGCCGTGACGCCCGGGGGCCGTCCCGCGGCGCTCGTCGCGGGTGGCGGCTGAGACTTGGGAGCCGGCCTGCCCGCCCCGGCAGCGTAACGCGAATCGCGGCGCGTGTTCGTGCGCCTGGCTGTGGCTTTCGGGGCTGCTGCCGCAGAGGCGCGTCTTTGAGGAGGTGCTCAAGTGTTCGGGGCTGCAGCGCTAGAAAAAATCCGTCGGAGTGAGCTCCAGTTCGGTGTTGTCACGGTATTACGTGTGCTGCTGTCCTGCCTGCGTGCCCGGTTTCCTGTGCCGGTGGGCTCGCCGTGTGTGTGCTGTCCAGCCGTGAGTAACTTTGGCGCGGTGGAAGAAGTGTGGATTGCACCTTCCAGGTGCTTTTGTTGAAATCGTAGCTTGAATCTTGTATCGTTCTAGTTCACATGTTCAGGAATGCAATGGAAAAGCTTCTGGAGCTTTTAGTGGAGTGACTTGTGTGCTGTGGCCTACAGACCAAGCCAGAGCTCTGGCGAATGGCTTTTCAGCTCTTAACTGGGCCCTGTGGTCACTAGGACCTTGTTTGGTGACAGCTTCCTGCTTTTAGCAAGGACTTGAGTCTTTCCTGTGTTGCGCAGTGATCTGTTCACGGGAGGCTCTCAAGTAATAAACCTGGCTTTCTAGTGACTCTTTCCTCCAAGCTGTTCAGAAGCAGTTCATCTAGGATATGGGTCTGAGAAGGTCCTGTGCTTTCTCTTTTATAAGGCTTTAAGTGTAGTTTATAAATACGGTGACTAAAGCACTCAGTTGGTCTTGCGATCCTTCTTGTTAAATTCCAGAGTTTATATTCTGTGTGACATGCATTAACGAGAGGTATAGAACTTGTCAATTTAGGTTTATTATACTAGTAATTAGGAGGATGATTGGAGTACATCTGTTAGGGTACAAGTGCAGGAAGAACATGAAGTATGCATGACGTAGGATGTCAGTTCTCATTGTGTATTTTAAGAATGCTCGATTGCAATGCTTTGGTGAAATAAGGCTTAATGTCTTGGTCAAAAACTTACAGATGACGAGAGCGAGGTGTGCGTAGGATCCGTGCCAGCAGAGATGTGTATGTGCCGTCTGTTGTGGTACGTGAGCGCATGGACATACCTATTAGTGCAGCAGGTCACTAGAGAACGAAACGCTGATTAACCAGAACTGCTGAGGTGCGGTTCTGTCAACATCTCTCTCCACATATTGTAAATGGGATCAACTGAATGGCACACAAAATGCTCATCAGTAAATCAGGTTAAAAAAAAAAAAAAAAGGTATTCTCAACGTACGGAGAAGTACCGTGCTGCTTAGTCATGCAGGTTCATTCCCTGTTGGCATAGATTGTGTTAGTCATGAATCCTGGTGTTACTTCCACTTCTGTAGTCTCCTTAACTGTGAGCAGATGTTTTTTCATGGAGGAAGAATTAATGGAAGGTAGTGCCCGTAGCTGTACCTGGAGTAGGTTGCATGTAACTGCAGGCTATCCCTGCTGGATTATGTGCTGTACGTGCATCTACACTTTCCTGCTCTTTTTTTTTCAGCGTGTCTACACCTAGTTAAGAGAGCTATAAATGCAATGGAAAAGTACTGCATTTTGCTTTTGATATTTTTCTCGTGGTTTTCTTAGTTTCAGATTTTGCTCCCTAAGAATTGTCAAGTGCTTCAAATAGTAAATATGTGTATTATTGGTTAGTAACTGAGGGAGCTGCTTACTGGGAGTTGAGTGCAAGTTGGGTACCCACAGAGTAGTTCTCTGACAACAGCGTGGCACTGCTCTGAGAGAAAATCGTACGAGTGCTTGGAGGCAGTGGTTGCTGGTGGTCTGTATTGGCACCTCCTCTACCCTGTTGTCACTCCTTTGAGTCACTCCTATTCGCTAGCGAATACAGAAGAATGGTCTTAGTTCCTGAAAGTTTAGAAACGCTGACCAAACATAAAAACAACTATCCAGAGTTGTGCCTTGCTGCGTTAATAAAGATGTAACTGGTAGGTTCGTGTCTCTTGCACTGGTAAAGGAGAATCTGTGCTGTTTATGTTGAAAGAAATCAGAAGGCTTTGTGTTTATGTATTTTTATGTTAGGTATTTAACACACAAAATTGTGTCTTGTAGTCAGTTGCTTTGTAAGTTGTCAACGTGCATTTTGTTTGGTGAGTAGATGATTTCTCAATGCCTGGTGTTTCAGCTGTCCAACTGTACTCTTCTTTCAGGTTGAATAGAAGCCTACAATAAAATGCCTTGTCTTTGTGTTACAGTATTCTGAAATATGTTTATTTTTAAGATAAAGATTTCAGAGGGTTAAAGGTACTGCAAAACAGTTTATGCACCCGCAGCTGCTGCTTTTCGTGGGAATATAGGTTGTTTAGTTTTTACTGAGGTATTTACAATCTTTCTTAAGAAGATTATCTCACTACAGGGAATGTGTGTTTCTCCCAGTTCCTTGTGAATATCGCAATCTGGCAAGCCTGTGTTAGGCTGAAAACCTGAAATGGAGCTACAAGATGCTTTCAGAGACCCTAGGAAAACATAGAAAATGGGTAATGTGAACGTATGTATAGTTTGAGGAACAATACATTTAATTGTGCTATGGAATACATAGCACAAATTGTTCTGAGATGATGAATTCATCTCCCGTACCCAGGGTTTGTGTATTTAGAAACAGTGTATTAAATGACACCTTAAATTATGAAATAACTATTTTTTGCCTTTAGAAGGAGAAGATAAAAATGATGCTACATCCACACAAATATCACTTAAGTTTGGTAGTAATCTTGTTCTCAGTAAGGAAAGTTGAAAATCAGGACCTGAAATAGACTGCTTAAACTATGCAAACATGGGTCATCTTGGCTTCAGGGACTGTCAGTACTCATCGCCTGACCTCTCAGGGCTCTTCAGCTTTCCTGTGCTTATGAGCGAGAGCCATCAGTGTGTTCTGGAGCCCAGCGAAGGCTGAATCCTGAAAGAATTTCTATTCATGTCCTGAAAATCTTGGTATGAATTAAATTTCAATCTCAATTAGTAAAGTATTTTAAAATAAAATCTGTTGTTTGAGGACATTCTAGGGTGGTTTTTGTTTTGGTTTGTTTTTATAATATTATAGTTGTCTGCAACTCTTATAAATTTATATTCCTTATTAAATATTATGTGTTAGTTCCATGCATGTGTAGTAATGATATAAGCAAGCATTGTTTGCATTAAAAAAAAAATAAAAAGGGAGTTAGAAGTGGAACTTGAAAGCAGTTAAACTTTTTATATTCAGACAAATGGCAGTCTGATGGTGTCTTTCGCTTTACCTGTGCGGTTATTTTCTGTGTCAGATCTGTGAAACTAGAACAGGGGCTTTGATGTGTGGCTATTCCAGAACGTGTATTTGAACATTTAAATTTCTGGCAGAAGTGAGTATTTTGCATGTGCAGTAACCACTATTGATGCTGTCAGCCAATAAATGAAACCTGGCAGCAATTCATTCCTCAGAGGACCGCGCACATGCCAAGTTTGAGCTTAAAACGGAAGTTTGAGTTGTTAGATTGCACAAGTGCTTGCAAATATTTCCTGAACTGTGAAGCTTTAACATCGCTATAACAAGGTAAATATCTGAAAGGATTTGGGAGTTACTTATAGTTACTTAATGCTTTTGTGTTGGGAACCAGCCTGATACCTGTCAACCAAAATAAAAACTGTGTTTAAAAGCAGGTGTCTGGAATGATGCTGTTCTCTCAAATAATAGTAAGGGTTGTGGAAGATTGGTGACTTGGCTGTCTGTGGATGTTTTGATAAAGCCTTAGGTTAGCTCTAACCGATGCAGTAACTATCAACAGGAAACCTAATCTGTTTCTTTAAAATTGACGTTCTTGAAGGAACAGGGAATCAGAGCAGGTGGTCAGGGATCTGCAGGTGTCTTGCTCAGCCTCTTGCCAAGCACAGGCGCAGTTAGAGGAGGGTTGGTTAGGGCCTTGTCCACGTGAACTGTGACCGTCTACGAGGACGGTGATTTTATGGCTTCTCTGATGTGTTATGGCCATCCTTGTTGTAAATACGTCAAACATTAAGGTGACACACGTTCTCCCTTTCCTCACTTGCACCTGTTACTCCTTCCACTGCACGCCTCCGGGAGGAGCTTGGCTCTGCCCCTGTGAGCCCCGCTCCCTGAAGTCAGGAAGCTGCAGGCAGCGGCGAGGTCCCTGGCACGGTGTGAGCAAAGCCGTTTGCTCCAGCCGTAACCTGTACGTGCTGGGTTCCAGCCTTGATCACCTTGGCTGCCGCTGCTGGGCTTGACCCTGGTCTGTGAGTGTGTGTGCTGTACTGGGAAGTCACAAACTGGACCCAGTACCAGTTGTGGTCTCCCAAAGCGCTCAGCAGGGGAAAGGATCACTGCCTGGGCCTGTTGGCTGTATGGCTGATGCAGCCCATGATGCTCTTGGCCTCTTTTCTTGCAAGGACATGCTGTTCACTTCAGTCAACTTGTTGTCCACAGGTACTTAAAACATTATATTTTTGGGTATTAGAGTAAAATCAAACATAATTTTTATATTTAGGCTATGGATTTGCTTGAATATTGTGAAAGTACTAAAGGATTGAAAAAGATTTTCATCTTACAGACCAGAACTTATGCGGAAGGAGCTGGATGTTAATTAAAGATACGAATTTTAGTATGTAAGTAGGGATGTTTAGGAATGCAAGTGTTTAGGCTCAATTTCTGGATAATCAGGAAGAGAGATACTTTGAATTTGATTTTGAACTGCTGGAAAGACTCTGCAGGTTAGCACACCCATGGAAGGGATCCAGCAATGAATGGTGCAACTGAAGTGCAAAGTACTTCTGTAGCACCTTATCCTTTGATTGTGGATGTTTTCACTTGGGAGTTACGTTACGTCTGGTTGCATTTGTTCTGTGAGTATCTTCACAAATGCTGACTCATTAAAAGCAAAGATAGGAGGCATTTTATGTGAATATGCCATTTGTGTTTCTTCAGCATCAGTGTTATTCCTAAATGAATACACTTTGTTGGCTGTGCCATGGGGTCACTGTGGTGATCACATGTGAGTGCTGCTTTTTGTGATAAAAGCCCCCAGTTTCACCCATACCTGGGTTGACCTGAGGGGAAGCAGTTGCATCACATGCTGTTGCTGAAGTGTGTCTCAGACTCCTGACTTATGCTCTAATATTTGTCTCTTGCTCATCAGCTGCTCCCTTGGTCAAAGTTCTTCGCTCCTGAAACCGTCCCCCTTCTTGTTTCGGACGGTCTTAAACACTTGGTGAGACGTCCTGCGTGCCAGTGCTCTGTTCAGAAGCATGTGCTGGTGGCACAGGTACGAGTGCATGAGGTTATCACACCTTCGCTGATGGGTAAAAACTGCTATCATTTACTTATCTTTCAAAAAATGACAATTAAGTACCCTTAATCAACGAGGAAAAAGAAACCTGTAAATGTCTGCCTAAGTAGGTGTCTGATGGCTTGGTGTTGGATTACTCTTACATGATTTACTTGGTATTGCGTGCGTTCTTCCAGTCTTACCTGTTGTGATTTGCTGCTGTTTGGCTTCACGTGTTCATGTACAAAGTGACTAAGCTGCATCCTCTTCTGTTTGGAGGAGAAAAGGTGGGAAATCTCCTCAGGAACATGCTTAAAAGAAACAATGACATTCTGTTGAAAATAACCTGGTGGCCCTGCGCTGCACGGTGCGAGCGGTGATCTCCTTGCCGCCAGCAGTGCCCTTTGTCCTGTTGCCCGAAGGCTGTCATGGAATTACAACTCGAGGGGTTTTGCTTCCCATTGTTGCTTCTTTTCTGTAAGGTTTACAAGGCATTTGGTTAAGCTGTTGTGTGTTCGCTTTAAGTTGATCACAGTGCATACGGATCCTTGAGTTCGGAAGCCTCTGGTAACAGTAAGCTCCGTTGCTGTAGCCAGGATCAGGTTTTCAGAGAGCAGACAAGTGGTCGTGGCTAGCTGTGGCTGTGTCCCCCCTCCCGGCTTCCCCTTTGCTGCCTGCCAGCCCCGTGGTGCTGGAGGCTGCCGGCTGGCGTCCCTCCGGCCTTTGTAAAGAGACCTGGGGAGGGGGCAAGGGGAACGGGCGAGGGGAGCGCAGGGCGCAGGTCTGGCCAGGAGTCCTGAGCTGATGCTGCCAGCTCAGAGAGCTCAGAGAGCCTTGCCTTGTCTGCACGTGGTCTCTGAAGCACCTAAGGAACACCCAGGAGGGAATTTCTGGAGGTGTGGGGTTAGGAGCAAATGTGATTTAGAAAATTCCATCTTTTATTCCTTCTTGTGCAAAAGCAGTAGAGCACGTACTGTTAGTGGGCAGAACAGGCCTAGCAAAGCTGTGCTGGGGATGGATCAGCCGATTTCAGCGTGTTAGAAGTGCTCAGAGTAAGAATTCCACAACATCAGGCTGGAGTGGGCATAACATCCAAAGGCTTGACATAAGCTTTCACTAGAAAAAGTTTTTTCTAGTTTGCTCCTACGAGATAGGAAGCATAGGGAATCACGCCTTTTCACCTCCATCTCTGTGAAAATGTGTGTATTAGGACTAAAAATGCTTTTCAATATTAAATTCCTAATTTAAATTGACACAGAAAAATCAAGTAGTAAGTTCTCCTATAGTATAACTAGGAAGATATGTTATTATTATTTTTTTTTTAACATAAGAATTTTCGTGGGTTGTAGCCTGGTCTATCTACTTGTTTACATAAATATTTGAGCCTTAGCTTGTCCCAAAATATATTCTCATAACATTTTTATCATTAACTTTGTTAGCTCACAAATTATCTTATGTTTTGACATAGATAAGGATTTCTCCCCATTTCTCTTTTCTGTAAATGCTGTTTCATCGTTATTTTCCCTGTTTTTCCTTCTTCCCTCAAAATTAGAGTTGTCTGTATTTTTTCAGCGGTGCAGTTTGGTTTCTAGTACTAATGATGCATTAATTTGGTTTATATTAGATTAAAAGATTGGGATACGTCAAGTGAGTATGAGTTGTACAAAAGCTCGTGTAATATTAGAAAGCTATCAATATAATAATTAATATAATGACATAATAGTAATTGAGATGTGAAAATGAAGTCATATGCTGAATGAGAATGGTGAGGCCTTTTCGGAGGATTGTGATTTTCATCTCCTTTGAGAGATGGTTAATGCTGAATAAGGAACACAATCATCAAATGAACGATGTGCATTACAGGCATCCTATTGCTGCAAGGCTGCCGTGAGCTCCTCACATGCAAGTATGCCTTTACCCAAATAGGATTCTATTTACTAAGCAGTCTCTTGTGTCTAGGGATTATTGTAGTTAAGGTGAAAATAAATGTCACTGTGGGAAAGCAAGCATCTTCTTGAAATACACTTCTCTAATCGTATTTCAACAGAACCTTGCACGCGGCTTCTATTTAGGACTCAGATCTGCGTGCTCCAACCTCAGCAAGCAGGGGTCTTGTGGATTTGCCTCCAAACCTCTTTGTCTCCCTCTGCCAGGTGCAAAGCGCTGGCAGCACCTTGAATCAACGGGTTTGAATGTATGGGGGCAAAAAGCAGGGGTGTGGCTGTGAGTACAGCGTGTGCAAACAGCTCTTCCCCCTGTCCTTTGGGACAGAAGCAGTGGACAGGGTGGAAGTACCATGGTCAGAATCCAGCCAGTGAGTTGTCAGATGGATCTCTCACTTCTGGCAATGAAAGCCTTCAGTGATTGTCTAGTTCAAAAAAGAAAACAAAGCCCACCTTAGGGAAGTGCTTTGCATCTGTAGAACTTGACTTATGCATCGTAGAGACTAGAGATCTTGGGCTTCATTTTTTTTTCTGCAGTATTTCCCGTGATTAAACCACAAGAACACTAAAAGTCAGCTTTAGCTGTGGTCTGGTTTAGATGGAATGGTTTTAATGGTAAATGTTTGAAAGTTTTGTTCTGTAAGTACATCTGCGTACAATCTGATAAGTGGCTTTCATACAGTGTTCACTGAAATAATCTTCTTTCAGGAGTAAGAAAATCTCAAGATTCTGCATGTGGGTGAGACTTCATTGTGTATGTGGAAGCTCTTGTACGTGGAGGGACTGATGCTGGTTTTCACATCTCGCTCTTGAAGAGTGTGTGGTTTGATGAGATAGGGAATTCTTAGTTGGATTGTTGCTCTGCAAGAAATCATTTGTGTTCTGAAGAGATCATTGTTAATTTTAACACTTGGAAAAATAATAATTAACTACTAATATAATTAATCTTCGTGAAATAAGATCCAATGTTATAACTGCATATCCACAAAGGAGTTTTACATCATTTAATTACATTTACTTTTCAAAGCATCACATGTCCCATTGTACAAAAATCCTCAAACACTTTGAAAGCATCTCCTTGAAAAAGGTATTCCCAATGAACGTGTAGGAACTTGGTTTGAGACTGGATGACGTTTCTGGGAAGGAAGAGATAACTGCCACCTTAGTGCTACGTAAGTGTTCAAACATTAAATGGAGGTGGTACCTAGAACACCTCTAAATGTTAACTTGGTTCCTGCAGTAACTTCTTTGAAGTTCAGCTGAGGATTTAGAACTGTGATTTAACAAGTATGGAGGAAAACAAAGTAGACCTTTTGAAGAGTACCAGAAAGGAACTAGTTGTCTTGATACCTAGTGTTCAAACTGTGTGTGTGTGTACATTTGTATGGATATATGCAAATTGGTTGGGTGTTGCCAATAGGCAGGTGCAGTTGGCCCAAGAAAACTTTTTGGTAGAAACTTACACGTTTATTTGCTATTATTTCTGCCTTCCCTGCAGAATGTTGCTTGAAAAAATCCTGAAACTTTCATATAGGGCATAATGCCATATCTGCCTCCCCAGCCTGGTGGAAATGGGCTGTTAGAAAATATCGTCTGGTGTATCAGGGAGACTATTGTGACACTGTAGTACTTTGTAGATGTTTTCTTGAATGTCACTGAAGTCATACCTCATGATGTGGGCACACTTCTCTTAGTGCTTATTTTGAGACAAATTGGACAATACATGGTTACAAAAAGTAACAAAGGGATGTCTTGAGTATCACAGGAAAAAAAAAAAAAGGTTAGGAAAAACAAATTGTTTTCCCAGAAGCAAGGTGTGGTGATTTTCTTGGTTTTATTTTTTTGGTCTTGTTTGTTTGGGAAAATCTGTTGCATGATGTATAAATTATCAAAACTTAGTTTCTTCTGAACAGGTGTGTGTGTGGTGCTAGGGTTTTCTTGTTTGTTTTAGTTTTGAGATGTTTCATTTTGTTTTGATTTGTTTGTGAAATCTGTTATACATGAGTAACAACATGTTTTTTAAGGGTAAAATCAATTTTGGAATCTGTGTTTACCCAAGTGAAAGAAGCAGTCTGAGGGTGTTGTGTTCATTCTCGCCGTCTTTTAAATTTGGGCTTGATGGTTTTCCCATTCATTTTCTTAAAACTAGGAAATATTTTCTGTGTTGCAGTTGGTGTAATCAGATGTCCGATATGCCGCCAAGAATGCAGACAGATAGATCTGGTGGATAACTACTTTGTAAAAGACACATCAGAAACACCAAGCAGCTCTGATGAGAAATCAGAACAGGTATAACACTTTCCTGCTTGCCAGAATTCACGTGCTATTTTTGTTCCTGTGTTACGTTAATGCTTTATAAGAAAATTATGGTAACTGACTTTAATTCCCCTTGTAGGTGTGCACAAGCTGTGAAGATAACGCTAGTGCTGTAGGATTTTGTGTGGAATGTGGGGAATGGTTGTGCAAGACCTGCATAGAAGCTCATCAGCGAGTAAAATTTACTAAAGATCATATGATCAGAAAAAAAGAGGATGTATCTTCAGGTGAGTGTTTTGGTATCACTGTAGGAAAAATATTTTTTCTTTGGCACACGTGAAGAAAGAGAGGGAGGATTATTTAGATACCCACCAGCTGCCTGGCTTTCCTGAAAGACTCTGGAAAAAAAGCTGCCAGTGCAAAACTAGTAGTTCTAAAAGTAAAGGAAAAATAAATTTTAAACTGAAATGGCTTATTTGCTAATACTTTGTACCGTTTGATGTTCTTTATAGAAACTATGCTAAGCACAGAAGAAATGTAATAAGACTGTCATATTTAGAAAGGATTTTGGTCAGGTCGTAATGATCCTTTTACTTAATAGAATAAATAACTAAACGAAGTGGTTGGAATCTGGAGAGCACTGACATCATGCTAGTCATATCCACTGGCCAAGGAAATGAAATTATCCATTTTGCTGTACTTTGTTATAAGGAGCTATTTTAATTCACCCAGCGGAAAAGTATATACAGAGAAGCTTACATTCGTATTCAGTATAATGGTACGGTTACATTGATAATGCTGTGTAAATGTGGAATTTTAATTCATTTTTAGGTTTTATCTCTTGGTTAGCAGAAATTAACAGACATAGTGGGTAGGCTGCTTGTTTAAGCATGCAACTTTATTAGGAGATTTTAATTCCTAAATTATCATTTGACTATATAATTTGCAACTGACTGAAATACTGTGGAAAACATTCTCAAAACAGATGAAAGGTTGCTCCCCCTTTTTGTAAAGGGGATAGGTTCAGATTTATTCTCTCTCTTCAGCTAAAATAAATACGATCTTCATGATTGTTCTTCATGATTGGGCCATTTCAAAGGAGTAATACTGCATTGCTTTCTGTCACTGCTTTTGGGAAAATTGTATTATTAGTTAGAAATTTTTAGTTCCTGAGCTTAGTTCCTGTGGATGACAACCTTGTTTCACTCGCTCTCAAATAAACTTAATTTTTGGAGAGGCTTCTCTGTATGTCTTGCTGGGTATTGTTTCATATTACATTTAAATGTATTAACCCTAATAAGCAATAACCAATTAACATAAAATCAAATGACAGGGCGCTACAAAGGATTACTGACTTCTTTCATTAGGGTTGTCATATTGTGACTGTCAAGGTGATAATATAGCCCCTTTTATGCTTCTGTAACCTGAGTGAGGAGGTGCCCCAAAATAACTGTTCCAATGTAGTAAGCTTCCTACTAGAAATTCGTGTTGATGTTTATGGAGGTGGAATGTGGCAAAAATGTAACCTTCCTTTAGCATACAGCCATCCCTAGAAACTGTTGGTTGTGGGGAAAGGCTATTCATTACTTGCTCAGCAAAGCTTTTTCCCTTGCTTGTCAGACTGTATGGTATGCCTTGGGGACTTCAAAATTCAGTTAAGGAGCGTCAGCTTTAGATTCATGAGCTTTCTTCCTTTACAGTAATTTGCGTGATATAACAAGCTTCAAAACTGTTTGAGACTACAAGGTAGACATTTGTGTTTACTTGTTTTAAACCTTACCTGATCTATCTTCCAAAAGCTGCTTTCATCTGGGTCAAGCTCAAAAAAGCTATAGAAAACCATGTATTTTAGTAAATTCATGACTGTTTTTTGGACAATAAGTTCTATGTGATTAAGTAGATAAGTTACTCAGTTTAGTTGGAGTTTAAGTAACTCTAAGACTGGTTAATAATGTCGCCTTGCATTTATCACTTCAGTTGCATATGACTTAATGAGCTTTATAAAGATTTGGAAGTGATAATATAGAAGACCTATGGGTGTTTGATAGTATAAAAGTTTGAGAGGTTTGGTCCATCCTTTAGAGTGTCAAAGTGGATATTGCATGCAATTTAATCTTTAAATGTGTACGCAAGCCAAATGATTGTGTACAAACAGGCCTTGTGTGCTTACAGGTGGCAGTGTCTTTTTGAATATTTTTGGTAGGGAAAGAAATTCCTTCTTCCATCTCAGTACAACAGAAGTGAGAACAGCTATAAAACACTGGCACTGTAAATATTTTAGTGAAAACATTCACAGGAACTTTAGAACAGGTCTGTCGTTGTCTTTGAATTCTTGGTTGTTACTTACTTAGCTTGGAAGTTAGTAGTTTTGCACTTCATATTGTCTTAAGTTTTGTTTTAAAATGCAAAAATGGTTTGTTTCTAAAAACAGAGGCCGTGGGAGCATCTGGTCAACGTCCTGTTTTCTGTCCTGTCCACAAACAAGAGCAGTTAAAACTTTTCTGTGAAACATGTGACAGGCTGACATGCAGAGACTGTCAGTTACTGGAACACAAAGAACACAGGTACTCACATTACCATGTCTTGTTTCCTGTGGTGTGCTTTCTTAGAGGAAGAAATGACATTGGTTTCAAACAGTGTCTCTAAATACTGTTGTATGTACTCTCTGTCAGATTGAAATGATCCCGTGCAGAGGAGAACCTGTGTGCAGTGCTGAAAACTTTTAAGTGATCGATTAGCTGAGCTATGTCAGGTGTCTTAGGACTGGACTCGAAACAACATCCTCTGAGGTGATTTGGTGTGATTAAGCTGTTACCTAGCCTGCCATTCACCAGTCACTATGTTCAGGACGCAAGTAAAACACTTAAATAGGTGTTAGAGCCCTGAACACCTGGTGCTATAAAAAAGCAAAAATGATACAGTGAGTCACAGATGTGGTAATTTTTTGAAAGGCTGTATTTTATTATGTGGTAGTCATTCAATTTAGGGTGAGTTTTGTAAAGGGAAGGAATACATTTTGCAGCATAGATTAATGTATTTTTCTAATACAGAGGGGGGAAAATGGAAGAAAAATGGCTTTAGTTGGTTTAAAGTTGCCTCATTCCAACAAAAAAGAAAGTATGGGTTTTGTCTCAGGAGCTTGCTTTTTTCTTGCTGCTAGAAAAAAGTTTGAACCTCTCTTATGATGCTTTACAATTTACTTCTCTTTAGCAACTCATATGTTTGAAAAAGCACTTGGCAGTGATATAATAGAAAACCAGGGGAGGAAGTACATATCAGCAACTTGCAGCACTGCTTTATATAGGTGCTCTACAAGTAACACTTCTCTAAAGGTGCTTGACATTATGATGCAGTACAGAATTTACCTTTTTTTTTTTTTTTTTTTTTTTTTTTACTGGAGCAGTGATTAATCTCGTAGGCTGCTAGAGCAGCCTAATGGAGAATTTTCGCCTTTAAAATTAGTACCATTTAGAATATTAAATTCAAATATTCCTACTATGTTCTTTCGTAGGCTTCATCATAAATATTCTGAAGGCACTCCTGTCTAGAAAGTGCGGTCTCCTAGGATTTGTTAACTAACATTTTCTAGTTTCTTTGCAACCCTGCCTTGTGCTTGATGCTAACTGATTAATAATCCATAAATGGATTTTAATTTTTTTGTACTTATTAATTCTTTCAATAAGAGAAGATAATGCTTTGCTATTAACATGCTTTGTTGTAGAAGAATATTCTTTTAAAAACTTTTATCTGAATTACAGGTAGTTAGGGTGGCTGCTTCTGTCTTGAAGTAAAACTGCTTTTTATGAAGTTCACCAAATCACTGAGGGAAAACCATGCCAAGTGGAAACAATGATTGATTTTAATCTTCTATTTACTTCTTATTTGACATCCTACTAGTTTGCAACAAATGAGGATGTTGAATCACTGTTTCAGTAGCAACATGGCACAGTGATCAGAATTTCAAGCGAAAGAATTGCTGGTGATGCAGAAAGCTGACAAGCTTTCAGCAGCCTAATGGAGTGGGATTCATCTCTAGTGTAGGTAGTTTTCAGTTTGCATACTTTGGAAGCTTAGATGTAAGCTTCTAACATTGAAACTGAGGAATGTAAACTCATTGTTCAACCCTGTCCCTTGCTGCTACAAACAAAATGAACAGGAGCACAGCTGTGTCTTCTCTAAAGAGAAGTCACAAGACTTCTCTAAAGTTTCCTCTGCTTAAGGCTCTGTTATCATAACTGTGAGCTGTTTGGAACTGAGAAACAGTGTTACTAGAAATTTGATCATATATTCAGTCTTTTCCCGTTATATTAGATTGTAATGTTATAGATTTTGATACTACTTTTTAATAAATTTTGATTTAAAATAAAATTGCAACTTTCATTTCAATGGTTGTTGCAAAGAAAGCACAGGTTACTTCTGCGCAACGTATGAGATGCTTCACTTTTATTGTAGGAGTTTTCTGCCCATTTAAATGTTGAGATTTACTATAGTGAAGAAGGGAAGACATCTGTCTGTTACTAAATTATACTTGAACATGAAGTTTACTGTACAGACAAGAATTGGCAAATAACTGGTAGGAATCCTGGCTACTGGGGGGAATCTTGATAGTTACACAGTTGACAAGAAAGAATTGAAACTCTTGGAGCTGCTTAATTCCCCCCTGTCATTTTCAACCTAGCCATTTTGTTTCTGTTGCATTGTTAATTCATCTTGTGATGTGTGTTAGGAAAACGTGTTTTCATGAATTTCTCATGTTGTAGCTACTTGCACTGTTTTAAGGTAAAATAATACCTTAAAGAAGCACCCTGGAATCAGTAGCTGTTTGGTTGTGCATGGAAGTGAACAAAATGTTCCTCACTTGGAAGTACCTTTTACAAAAAAAAGATTTTAATAGGATTTTATTTTTTTTTTCAAATTAAACTACTTTAGTCAAATTTGAGCAGTATAATCTCAAGTGAAAAACCTTTCTTGGGATCGGATTTTTTTTTTGTATAAATGTACGCTTATTTTTTTGGCTGTTTTTGTTTAATGAAAGAATATAACTTTAAAGCTATTACTGCATTTTCCTCATCTACTGTTTCCAAAATCATTTGTCAGACTCTAAAGATTCTGATACCTCTCTTAGCTGGTCTTCCATAGCTTGATATCTTGTGGAAATGATGCGGTGTGTTGCCTCCATGTGTAGATGAAATTAAGAAGTGACCCACAGAGATCCAGTCTTCTGGACATTAACAGAAGATTTTATCGGTACTGAAACATTTTGCAAATTGATCTGGACACATGCAATTTGCTTTTTTTCTAATTTCAGTCATATTTTTTTCAAAATTTGCATGGGAGCTAATAGCTTTACATCTAAATTAGGAATCCTTGTCTTCAGCACATTGCTCCTTGGTAACTGAGATCTTCTTTTGCATGTGAAAAGGTATCAGTTTCTAGAAGAAGCTTTCCAGAACCAGAAGGGTGCAATCGAGAACCTGTTGGCCAAACTTCTTGAGAAGAAGAATTATGTAAATTTTGCAGCTGCCCAAGTTCAGAACAGGTAAATAATCCAAAATGATTAACTGTAACTATTACATTGTAATGTTTTCTGCCTATGGCGAAGATTTTCTGGCTTCACTGAGAATTCAGTGAATTTCTGCAGAATATGATTGGATTATATAAAGGTTATGATTATCTGCTGAGCCAAGTGCAGGTGAGATGCTAGTTTTCTTTGAAACATTGTGGGAAGATGGCTGTGGTGGTTAGTAGCAGGAGGCATAGTATAAAGTGCCTGACAATGCATTTCTCTTTTTTAGGATAAAAGAAGTAAATGAAACTAACAAACGAGTAGAACAGGAAATCAAGGTGGCCATATTCACGCTCATCAATGAAATCAATAAAAAGGGAAAATCTCTCTTACAGCACCTTGAGGTACAGTCAATAATAAAAGTAATAGTGTTGATTCATTGTTCCCAATCCCCTGTTGAGAACTCTCATTCCATATTTGAAAACTGTTTGGTGTGAGCGCAGGTTTTACAATACTAATATTGCCTGTGAATGATGTGTTCGTGGAAGTTTATGGAAGTTGAACGGAAATGAAATTCCCAGCTAGCGTATTTTGAATAAATAATGGTATTATCTGACCTATTCAAATCTCTGAAAATTTAACTTATGATTATATTTCTATGAATTTTGAAGAGAGGATGTACATCATAAGTATTTAGTTTATAGCATAATGCTTGTCTGCCATGATGTGACTGAAAAAATCTAAGATCAAATTAATGAGAATAGATTTATTTTGGTTAAGGAACTGTTATTTGGCAATGAAATTGAGTTTTCCTGGAATAAAAGAGGATTTGATCAGGAGTGAAGTAAATAATTTATACAAGTAATTATGTGAGAATTTTTGCTTTTCTTGTTTTCCTAATATTTGTTACAGCCTAGAAAAATCCCTTTGGGAACTTTATTTTTTGTGAGGTTGTAATAGCTGCTTGATCATGTACTGTTAAATCTGAAGATTTGGTGCTGCCACCCAGACTTTTTCCATGAGATTTTCAGCTGGCAGATTATCAAAGGTTGAGTATTTCTCAGAAGTGAGGCTGCTAAGTTTATCTGCTGTGTTGAGGAGGTATTAAATGGCATTCTTCTGGTTGGGATAGGGGCCTGGTGTTCAGAGTGCCTGGCCACCTCTGTTGCTGTCTCTTTCTGCAGCTCTTGTGGTGGCAACTGCAGGAATGCCAGGGCATCACCCAGTACTGAGCTGGCACTTGCTGGGTCCTAGTCTGGGTCACTCCCCTGTCATGCTGCCATGACCCTGGCGATATGAGGAAGAGGGAACTGATCTCATTTTATTAGTTGAAACTTTCTTGGGATAAAGCAGAGGTTCTTACTTGAGCCCACTCTTTTCCCTGCACTTTGATACATATAGGAAGAATGATAGATTGAAATAATAGAGAATTATTACCTGATGGTTTTAGCTACTCTGAATATAAGCTTTAGTATAAGCTTATTTGCTTGTGACATTTTTCTGTTATGCTGGGAGGACTGTAATAGTGGTTTATCTTAATCTGGAGCCTTCATCGTAATAAAGTTTTTATCTCTTCATAGAATGTAACAAAGGAGAGGCAGATGAAGTTAATACAACAACAGAATGACATCACCGGTCTTTCGCGACAAGTGAAGCACGTGATGAACTTTACTAATTGGGCTATTGCAAGTGGCAGCAGTACTGCTTTACTGTACAGTAAACGACTGGTAAGGAAACATCCTTCAACTTGTATGGTACAGAGAATGCTTACTCAAAAGAAGTATCATGTAGCTTCACTAGATTATATCCAAGGAAGAGAAAATGACTTGTTTGAACATCATTTAAAAAAAAACAAAAAGAACACTCCCATAACAATGGAATATATTTCCCCAATTGTACAACATGTTTCATGTGTAAATTAAGGACATAACAGTTTTATTGTAGGAGTGAGGTAAAGCTCTGTAAAGGCACCTCAGTGTTTCACTTGAGTCATTGCAGAAACTATGTAAAAGTACTTTTCATAATCCTTTGGATACTGTTAAAAAAAAAAAAATTAGTTGTATGGTTTATGGTTTTTGTGGTAAACTGAGTGTCTTTTTTAGGCTACTAACAAAACACATGACTGGTCCTTGTTGGTGACTGAGAAGTCTAAACTTGCTGGGCAAGGGCACTCTTAACATTCTCAATCTTTATTTTGTTGTAATCAACAGTCTTGTTTTTGCTTTCCATTAGATAACGTTCCAGTTACGTCATATTTTAAAGGCACGTTGCGATCCTGTCCCAGCTGCCAATGGAGCAATACGGTTCCATTGTGACCCTACATTCTGGGCAAAGAATGTTGTCAATTTAGGTGAGAAAATTCTGACTGTTTACTCTCTGTTACTTGAAAAACTATATTGAGCTAGAGGTGCTCATCAAATATGAATGAGTTGGAGTGCAATGCATCTCTTAATGCAGAAGAGCAAAACTCTCTTGATGTTATCCGTATCATTATCCATATAGTCCTGATTACCCTCCTTGTCTTGCTCTCTCCTATTACCAAAGCTGCTTCTACAGCATTTTTGGTTCCCAATAGGAATGGTTCTAGAAATGGCCCTTTTCCATCCTCTTTTTAAGGTTGTTCTAATGGTTACAGTGCAATATGCTTGTGCTAAATGAGTGCTTCAGTTTCTGAAAGGAGCATTTTTGGAAGTAAATAGAATCAGTTTTGCCAATGTGAGCTTCATATTTATCTGCATGTGGGTTATGTACAAATGTGTTGGAAGTTGTGTGAACAAACATAATTAGAAGGACAGTTGATAGGGTCTTGAGTACCAAGCCAGTCCATGTTATTGCTGGAAAGGTAAGTGAATTCAGAAGCAATGTTTAATTAGTTTTGTGTTCTAAGATTTCTGACACAATTATAAAGGTAAAGAAAAAAAGAAAGCTTTAAAATGAGAAATGGCTTCTGTTCATGTGTGCATGCAGTGCTGTTTCTTGCAGTTCCCACAGCAGTAAGTTACAGCACCATAGCTGTAACTTTTTGTATGTTTGGTAGTTTTTCTCAGTATACCTGTTTATTCCTTCTTTTCCCTAAAGCATTAACTGCCTTGGGAATGTGTAATATTTTTGATGAGAGGGAGGAGCTTGGAGGGATTGTTCTGCACGAGCGCTTAGTGACAGCTGGGATCACTGAACATGCAGTTATGATTACTGCACATAGCTGACTGCTGTTAGATGCAGTAATACATGTGCTTTTGTGACAATGTAAGGTACTTAATATGTTAGCCTCTTTATTATTCACTTACCCTGCAGCAATTTAATATCAGTTTGTTTTTTTCATATGAATCCCACTATTATTTATACTTTTCAGAGAACAGGTTTTGAATGAAAGAAAAGGTGAACTAGAGTGGGGAGAGTACAGTGAGACAGAAGTATTTATTGGCATCTGTTTTCTGTTCCTAGTATTCTAGTAGAAAATTTGATTAAAATATCACCTTTTTGATACTTTACTGATGCTTTTGTGTGTATTCACTTTTTGCTCTAAGTCCACTAGCCAGATTTGCTGTTTCTGTCCTTAGTCGAGGAGGTTTATGTTCACAATAAACTTTTCATCATGTCAATAATGTTTTAAAATTGATGCTGTTCCTTTGTGGCCAGTTGCTCAAGCAATTTTTGAGTGTTGTTAGTCTTGGGGATTAATCAAGAAGGAAAAAGCAGTGCTTTCAAGAACAGAGCATCAAATGTTTGGCTAGAAACCAGGCAGAAAAAAAAAAGCTTATATAGGAAGTAATATAGAAACTACCTACCTTGTTAAAAAGCTACATGCGGGTTCCAATGAGTATATGTTCAAAGTCAAAAATCATAATTTCACCCTTGCCTTTTAAAAATGGGATTAGACATATGTAGAGGCAATATGGTCCATCCAACTGTATCAAGGCAGTACCCGGTTTTAGCAGTATTTTGTGTTATGCTGGTAGTATATCCTCTTCTTAGAGTCATGCAGTGACGGGACACTCTTCTCCCTTGATATCGTTTCCCAGTCTTTGCTTCCATACTTACGGAAACTTTATGCTGAATGTGTTGCTGTTTTTTTTTTTTTTTTTTAAGATTATGTCTCTTGTCTTGTGTGATTGTGGTGAACATGAAGAACAGTCATGTCTGTTTATGAAGCTTTGCAATTACAGTTCTTTCAGTCTTTCCTCACATGTCATATTTTTAGTTCTGTAACTTGTTCTCTGGGTTTTCTTTTTGCTTCTCTCTCGTGTATGGTTATGGAGACTTAATAAGAAAATTCAAACTTAAACTGCCTTGTTACTGCAGCTGTCAAAAATCATTTAGAAACTTCTGACTATTCTGCGTTTATTGACCTTTGAATGATAATGGAGATCAGACTGTTCACTACTTCTATTTTGTTTTATTCCTTAGGTAACCTTGTTATTGAAAATAAACCAACTCCTAGTTACACTCCCAATGTAGTGGTTGGACAAGCTCCTCCAGGAACAAATCATGTCAACAAAACTCCAGGACAAATTAACCTAGCACAGCTTCGACTTCAGCATATGCAGCAACAGGTGTACGCACAAAAACATCAGCAACTGCAGCAGATGAGGATGGGACAGCCATCTGGGTCAGTTCCCAGACAGACAGGTCCTCAAATCTTACAGCAGCAGGCAAGTTTCTTGTATGCTGTTATTTCACGTTAGACCATAATACCAAGACTTTCGAAACAAATCAGTTTGTAAACATGAAAATCTTTCGAAATTTGACATGCTTTAAATATGAGAGCTATTGGCTTTTCTTGGTGTTATGTATCTAGTAAACCTACTTCTGTGGAAAGAGATTGGCTTCTTTTTTCCATGTTAAAAGCAAAAATTTTAAAAAACAAAAACCCTTGCAGCCTCCCAGGTTGATCAGCATGCAGACCATGCAGAGGGGTAACATGAACTGTGGGGCTTTCCAAGCACATCAGATGAGAATGGCTCAGAATGCTGCTCGTATACCAGGAATACCACGCCACAATGGACCACAATACTCCATGATGCAACCTCACCTTCAAAGACAAGTATATCCTGTGTACACGCTTCATTTGTGCCATTGTGCCAAACTTTCATTACAATAGATGATACCTCCAGCTTTAAATGTGTTTATCTGTAACACAACTCACAGCTACACACATTTATATGCTTTGCCATGTTGCATACTGTACTGTGATGTTTTTGCTGCTGAATGTAAGAAAACGTAAACGTGAAAAAGTAAATGAATTTTCGTTCTGTCACTAAAATGTATTGCATTTTAGTTCAGAGAAACAAAACATTTCCATTTTTCGCTTTTCAGTGGCATTCAGTTTCTGGGTTTCTTAAAGAATAGTCAGCAATAGTGAAATTGAATGTGATGTAATTTAGAGTTTTTTAGTGAAACCAATATCTAAAGTGTTTTTAAATTCAAACCTGAAGCACGATGCCAAGCTCTGCATATCATTAAAAACAAAAATTATTGCCAATGTTAACATGACTGGAAAACCAAAATGACTTTTTCAAACTTGGAGCATATACTCTTTTGTACATAGACATGTGGACTCTAAAGTTGTCTTTGGATGAAGTCATTGCTTTAAGAAAATACAACTGTATATGAAAATAATTTGATATAAGATCACGAAAAATCTGTACTGTGTATTTAAATATCTAGCCATATAAAGTTTTGTGTGTGTGTTTTTTGTTTTTTTTTTCCTTTCCAAGTAAATATATACAGCAGTTGCTTTGCATTCAGTGCTATCGGGTTATGTTGATAGAATGTGGATTTATATCCCTCCCCTACCCACCATTTTTGTTGAGGACTATCATATAATGTACATGTTGCAATTTTACTTGCGGAATGGCTATACAATTTGTCTTTAATGCAGTGGTGGTCTCTTCTCTTTTCCTACAGCATTCTAACCCTGGACATGCGGGGCCATTTCCAGTTGTTTCTGTGCACAACAACACTATTAATCCAACTAGTCCCACTACTGCAACAATGGCAACTGCAAACCGTGGTCCAACAAGTCCGTCTGTTACAGCAATTGAACTCATTCCTTCTGTAACAAATCCGGAGAATTTACCTTCCCTGCCAGATATCCCACCCATCCAGGTCAGTGGAGAAGACCAGGCAATTAGGCTGTAGGTGAAGCAATGACCTGCCTTACTTTCTGTATCTTTTTTATTTGTTTATCAGTATTTGTGGAATTGTTTAGTTATCATTTAGAGTAGAAGAATTAAAATCTCCAGCCCTGGCCATGGGCATGCATCTATCTTAATTATGTAGGGCTGACCTGCTTGGCCTGTGATGGGTAGTATTTAATGGCTCTTTTACAGTAAAATTGTTATTTAGATTAGTGAATTCCAAGTACTGTGTTTGCTCCCTTTCTTCCACAGGTCTGTCATATGGGAAGATACCACTAGAATAGTTGAACAGTTTTGTATGTTGAATGCTCTGAATGGTGATTTACTCAGTATTAAAGTTGCCTGTCACTGATTTGTGATGTGGAGAGTTCCTAAATGTTACAATCAAATGCAGGAAGTACTGCAAATAGGTGTCCTACTCCTCTGCTCTCTCTTCATGTTTCCCCTGTACCCCACTAGGGTGGCTGTAATTAGTTCCTTGTATTTTTAAGAGGCCAGCATTGGCATTAACTTTGTATGCTAGAAGATGCAGTGGGACACTTAGACTGGCCTCAGTGATTGATCCTGAACTGTCGTTGTAGTGTCTGCCTGGAAATTCAGTGTGTGACAGCTGCTGCCTCTGTAGTTTTCACTTTACCAGCACAGTAGATTGGTACTCACTGACTTGGAAGTGCAGTGTGCCTCATGCTCTTTTCACAGAGAGATACTGGGTAGTACTGCACCCAAGGTGAGGTAGATGTTGATTAAGTCAAGTTAATTTGAAGAGGTCAGAAGCATAATGTTATCTACAGGTGGAGTCAGAAAGTAAAAGCAGTAAGTTTTCTGCAGGAGTGTTTTGTAGGCCAGGTGAGAGGAAGATGGCTTAATTTCGGGAATGTGATGTTTATATTGAAATTCCAAGTTCCAACACTGTCGTGCCCACATAAAACACAGGATGCTTGATCACATTACGGGGCACAATCACCTTAGAAACAAAACTAAAATTTTATCAAAGCAGCTGGTCTTCTGTAATACCAACAACAATTTTGTAACTTAATCTAAAAGAGTTGTGTTCAAGGGTTATTCTTTTTTTGATGAAGCTGCAGGTAATTTGCTAACGTAAGAAGAGCAAACAGAAAGGATCACATCTCTGAATGTGATTGATCTATAGTCCTGAAGCTCTCTTTAGTCATTAGAATAAAACACAACTATAACTGGTTATGGTTGTAACACGACTGGTTATGACCAATTCATATGAAGACATTATTCAGAATTATGCTGTCATCTATCTGGTGTTTTTACGTAGTCAAAGTAACAGGGTACCTGTTTCCTTGTTTCCAGTAGATACTAAAATTGATGTAAAAAGGGAATGGTGGGGAGAGATTACACATAATGCTAAGGAAGAAAAACAAGTTTATGGTTTCCCTTAATATCTTAATTATGGAATAACTCTTGCAAAATTAGTAATCTGTTAGTTTGTGTGACTAATGCACTGAACATCTGGGAACCAAACAAGTCTGGAATAGCCCAAAGTAAGTGCAGCCTATGACCATGCTGGAATAATTCAAACAATCATAAGCTTTTCAAAATCTTACGTTAAGCTTCTGACTTGGGGGTTCTATATTTTTTGAAAGATTGATCTCTGTATAGAAATGATTTAAAAAAAAAAAAAAAAGTGTTGATGCCCTGAGTCCTTGAGGAAATACTGAATAATTCTGTTGAAGATAATGATCACAGTGTAAAGATGTGAAACTATTAACAAACTTTAATTAGGCTTCTCTGACTCAGACTCTTGTTTTTGTTTTCTAGCTTGAAGATGCTGGTTCAAGTAGTTTGGATAACCTTTTAAGTAGATATATCACTGGCAGCCACCTACCCCCGCAACCTACAAGTACAATGAATCCCTCCCCAGGGCCTTCAGCTCTATCTCCAGGGTCATCAGGTAAATGCGATAGGTATTTCTAGTGATTCTAGAAAGCAATGGGTATTTCCAGAATTTAAGAAAATAAATATGAAAACAACCTACTACTTCATGCCACAAAAAAAAAAGTGATATTTTGTTAGTTTAAAAAATATTTTGCTCAGAAATAAGTCCTGGAAACTTAAATTTTATGCTCCTTCAGAAATATCTTTCTAGTAACAAACTGCCAGCATATGAAGGCAGTATTCCAGGTATGCGTACAGACTGATCTATCTGTGCTATATTTTTTGTCTTACATTACTGCAATCCATTTTTTGTGCATGTAGTTCAGTTATGGATATTATGGATGTAGTTCAGTTATTGCCTCCAAGTGATGACTACTCAGACCATTTAAATAAGTTTGCTGAATATCAGCAAATAGCTTTATTAGTCACAGAAGTACCTATACTTAACAGTCATCTAAACAAGGTCATTGTAAGTACAGCTCAGTTGAGAATAGAACTCTTGTTATGCACATGAACAAGTTAAGTCACCAATACATAATGCTGAGTTACAGAAACATTGCAAATGTCCATTCCCATGAGTTAAGAGGCAGTTTTCAGTCATTTGATAGGCATGTTTTCATTAATCTTCCCTCTTCAAGATTATTGGAAGATTTTATGAATGATTGGTTGCAGCAATGGAACTTGTATTTCTCAACGCCTGCATGCAAAACTCTCTGTTTTTTGAGTTTTTCTGTTTTTTTTGTCTGCATTTCTTGATATTATTGGTGGGTGTCAATGGATAAAATTTGAGAACTTAATCATCTGTGGCCTATAGCACTGCTTGGAATAGGTGAAATAATTAGGACAACATTAACAGTGTGTTGTCTAGCACACTGCATTAAATATAAGCACAGACCTTTGTTTTGATCAAATGACTGAGAGGGCAGCTGAGTCGTTTGAATTATTAGGATATTCCAGCAGCACTTCTGGCATTAATGAATACCAATTATTTTTTTTTTATCGCAGAATGTAATTTTGTACTAAGTTAAGTTCTACATTTTTTCTTTTCAGGCTTATCCAACTCCCACACTCCTGTGAGGCCACCTAGTACCTCTAGCACAGGTAGCAGAGGAAGGTATGTCATGTCAGTGCTGTGAGGCTGAAAAATCAGACATGAAGAATTAAAAAAAAAAAAAAAAAAGAAATCGGCAAGAAGTCAAATAGGGATTTGTGATCCAGTAATTGAAGAATGCTTAAAGGAAGGAGTGTTTTATTTTTTTCCTTTAATACAATTCTCTGCTGTCTCATAACATGAGCTTTTACTCTTGTAAAAGTTGCTATGTGCTTTGCCTTTGAAATCTTTTAAGAAACGTTAACTTAAATGTCTTTGTTATAATGAATTTTCCTCTTATTTATGTGCTTTCTAGCTGTGGCTCCTCGGGCAGAACAGCTGAGAAAACTAGTGTTAACTTCAAGTCTGACCAAGTGAAAGTCAAGCAAGAACCAGGGACAGAGGAAGAGATATGCAGTTTCTCAGGAACAGTAAAACAGGAGAAAACAGAGGATGGCAGAAGGAGTGCTTGCATGGTAAAGTTAGTTTTTGAAATGGTATTTTATGGTATTCCTAACAAACATGTAGAATTCTGAAATCATAAAGCAATTTTACTCTTAAGCATCGTATTCTGTTAACAGCCCAGAAGACTGAGAGGTATTTTGCTCTCTGGCAGTATGTCTGAACTTTAAGTGTGGGCAAGCTTAAGTGGTGAGCTGTTTTTGTAGCACTACTAAGGCTCTTTATTAGGGATTTTTGACTTAAGTACCAATAAGCTGGCATCAGGACTTGCATAATTGCTTGCTGGCTTATGTTGAACAGAAAAACATTAAATAATGGCAGATGATTTGGACAGGACTGGACCTAGTGATGTGGATGCAAAAGAAGCAGTCCTTCCAAGTTTCATGTAGTTTGGTAGGTAGTTCTCATTGAAAGTACTTCAGTAGAAAAGTTAGGACTTAATAGGTTTGGCGTTTGTTTATGTGTTTTTTTTTTTATCCACTGATACCATGCACTGCCAGACATGGGATAGAGTGCCACGTAAGATTTATCTTTAGCTATTGAAATGAAATACCCCCAGCAAGTGTGTAGGGTGTTTGCTGCTTTTAATCTTTAATAAAATCAGCAAGTAAGCCATTGTTAGTACAAGTTCCTGGGCATTCATATGTATGTAATTATAGAGAAGTCTTCCAATCAGTCAAGAGTTCTTATGTCAAAATAAATAAAACATTTCCGCAAATGAATATTTCAATGTTTCCCAGCTGCGCTTCCTTTTAATAAGATTGTGTAGTGGCAGCAGGGTGAAGGATTTGAGGATTTTTCCTAATGAAAGTGGAGATATATATTTTTAACAATTTATTGGTATGTTAGGATTGAAAGTCTATTATGCCATATTTTAGTAGAAATAAGTCTTGTCCTTGAAAGGATGGACTTAAGAAAAATTAGCTTTCAATACTGTATGCAACTCTGCTCTTCAGAATGATTTGCCACTTATTTTGGGAAATGCATATAGTACTTTTTAAATGGTGACTGATGTTTAGCTTGCAATATAAGAAGAAAGATTCCCTTGTTAAACTGACTCTTAGATTTTCATGTGCTACTTTCATTTCAGCTTAGCAGTCCTGAGAGCAGCTTGACACCACCACTATCCACTAACTTGCATCTGGAGAGTGAATTGGAAGCATTAGGAAGTTTCGAAAACCATGTAAAAACTGAACCAGGAGATTTAAGTGAAAGTTGCAAGCAGTCTGGACATAGCCTTCTAAATGGAAAATCCCCAGTGCGGAGTCTAATGCATCGATCAGCTAGAATTGGAGGAGAAGGCAATAATAAAGATGATGATCCAAATGAAGACTGGTGTGCAGTATGCCAAAATGGAGGGGATCTATTATGTTGTGAAAAGTGCCCAAAAGTGTTTCATCTAACTTGTCATGTACCAACACTCCTCAGCTTTCCAAGGTACCAGAAACAGTGTATTGGTTCCTGAGAACACCTCTGTGGTCTCATTCAAATGGTAGATTTCAACATCAGAACATCAACTGATATTTTGGTATTCCTCAAGATCTGTTAATTCTGCGAGACTTTTTGTCAGTAAAAAAACCTTGCATTTTAAAGATATGCCTGGATCGTTTTGCAAGTGACTGATTAATGTTTGTTTGATAAACATACAGTCTCTCAAAGTGTTCTGTTATGTAAAGTTGATTTTTAAAGTTATGGTGAGGAAGGTATTGTGAAGTATCTGAGCATATTTGGGAGAGGAATACGAGGGCAGGCAAAATGGCCTTGACTGTTAGATTTACCTTGAGCACTATGGGTTAACCCTTATCTTTAAATATATCCAAGTCTTTGATATTGTACAATGTGAATTTGTAAGAGCTAATGAAAAAAATCTTTGTAGCTGGCACTGATGAGACCTTGTCCCTGGATGCCTGGAGTAATACTGTTTTGTGTGTTGTTTTTTTTCTTTTTTTTTCTTTTTAGTGGAGAGTGGATATGTACATTCTGCAGAGATCTAAGCAAACCAGAAGTAGAATATGACTGTGACAATTCGCAACACAGCAAGAAAGGGAAAACAGCACAAGGCCTGAGTCCTGTGGACCAAAGGGTATGTAAGTGCATTCTGACACGACCAGTCCCCCACTGTTTCTTGAAGATGTTTTTTGCTTTGGCTGCAGCAAATTAATTAGAGCTGTGGGTTTAGAGAGAAAAAAAAAAAAAAAAAAGAGTAATGAGAGTGTCTTGCTGTGGCCATGTGATTAGGCCTTGGTGACTGTGTGGAAGTGCTCCATTACGTTGGAACTGCTAAAGTTTGCATGTAAACATACATTCTGTATTTAAATGCATCCTTTAACGTGCATTAATCTCTATGATGTTCTTAAGTAGACTTTGCATTTAACATTGATACAGCCTCCGTACAAATAGCTATGTAAGTTTGATATGTTAAATTTATACTGTGAGAGGTACGTTCTTGTGGAAGGTATAATGACTTTGACAGAATTATTTTTAGATTTATCAATGAGCCTGTGCATAAAGCGTTAAGAGCATTAACAAATCAAATTAATCCAAAGGAATTATAAGCAACGGAAAGACAAGCATTTGAACAGGGAATTCATAGGAACACTGTAGTTGGTTTCAAATTATTAAATTTTATCTTGTGGGGAAAATAATAATTCTGCAACTTAGTCCCTTCTTGTAACTTCCAGTTATGCTTGGACAAATGCAATTGTGGGTTGTTCTGTTTTTTTTTTTTTTTTTTTTTTTTTAAATAAATAAAATAAAATTGACTGTTTATTAGTGTGCCTCCACATGTTTTTTTTAGCCCAAGACTTTTGTTTGTTTGTCTGGAAGAAGAAAGCAAAAAGGGAGTATATTTCTGCTATGTGAACAGTAAGGTGTTGTTCCACTCCTTCGTGCCCTACCCCTCAATGCCCTCCTAAGGACTTTCACATATTTATTTATAAACTTTTGAAGACTGTTGAAATTTTCTAGTACAAAGTACAAAAGCATTTATAATGTGGAAATATAGACCTATGGGCTGAAGATGAATTTAGGATGTTAACATGAAGCTGTTTATTTCTTTGTAAGAAATGTGAACGTCTCCTGCTTTACCTGTATTGTCATGAGCTGAGCATTGAATTTCAAGAGCCAGTCCCAGCCTCGGTGAGTCCACTGAAAAATAGTTTGTGATTTCTTTTTTTGTATAACATCTCTATAAATGCTAGAATAGAGTTTGGGAAGGAACTGGCTGCTTTTAATTGAAGCAGGTCATTCAGAATTTCATGATGCTGAAATATGCAGAAGCTGATCACACAGAAGTTCTAGTCTCAGTCTTAAGCCTATATATTGAAAACTTTCAGTTAGCAATTATTGAATTGAAAAAGGATGAGTCAGGATAGCAATGAAATTTAAAATGTCATAAGAGGCTTTTGGAGGACTTATTTTTTTTTTTTTTTACAGTCTTTTAAATGAAAGGATGTAAGAAACTTTTGGCTCTTCTGTTTTTAGCTGTAAGAGAAATGAGTGTACTGAAAAGCGTTGTTATGCTATGACAGTGAAATTTGGGAGGAAGTTCTTAAAAAGTACGAGGAAAGGAAATTGTTCCCACTTACTGAATGTGCATACTGTGTGTGAAAATACTAGCTGGTTGATATTTTGAGAAGTAAAGAAATTAATTGCTTCTCTGAACTATGCAGTCATTTTAGTGACAAGTCATTGTTCATTTTTTACAGATACCAAACTACTATAAAATTATAAAGAAACCAATGGATTTATCTACAGTTAAAAAGAAACTACAAAAGAAGCATTCCCAACATTACCAGACTCCTGAGGATTTTGTGGCAGATGTCCGGTTGATCTTCAAGAACTGTGAAAGGTTTAATGAAGTACGTTAACTTCCAATCTGTATACATTTTTTTCTTTAGATTAAGATTTATTTCAGCGCAGTTCTGCAGCTTCTCCAAGTAGAAGCTGTACTTCCAGTTGAAAATTTCTGCTTATAGAGCAGATGCTGAATCAGACACTTAAAAATATAATACAATATAGTTACAGAACTAACTCTCCTTTTCAGCTAGATGGGGAGATTGAATCCTTAAAACTGTCTCAAACTGTATAGGTTATTGTTCTTAAACTCATGAAATACAGTAGATCTTATTTATTAAGGAAATTTCCCTTACTGAGGAAAACTAACTTTTTTGACAAATATTCTACTGGTTCTAATGTCTCATGTAGGCTGAATCCAGAAAAGCATTTTTTCATTATTCCTAGTGTTAAGCGTAGTGCTTTAGCTCATGGGTAGTTGGGCTCTCATAAAAATTAGTTTTCAGTAGATAACTTCTGTATGGAGTCATATTTCTGATGAATGTGAAAAGTTGACTTATTTTGCAATGAACTCATCTGATACAAAAATATTTGGACCTCACCTGTAGAATGTGAATTTTAGAGGTGCACTATGTAGGTGTTATTATTAGGTGGAGCAAAGGAAAGATACTCTAAATATCAGAAACATTTATGGTGGTGTGCTGAAACAGTAGTCACTGAGGTAAGATAGGCATTTCTGAGATGCCTTAAAGTAAGGCCACAAAAAGCCCTGCAGAGAAGACGTTTTAAGGAATGGCATGGCCAGTATTTTTCTGTAAAATGTTATCTGAGTTTTACAATGTTTGGGAATATGTTTCTGGCTCTGTGAAGTGGTAAATTGAGGTATGCAAGTATACATATAAAATCTCAACTGCTTCCTGAGTACACTAGTAAAGATCGAGGTTAAATACTTAGAACTGTGATGCTGTACGCTGTAATTGTTCACAAGTGTTTGGGACTTTGACACCCCGACTCCCTTATGTCTCTGTATTAGGTGGAGGTTATTGAGCACTGTGGAAGAAGTTGCAATTATGTGAACTTCTCAATCAAGGGAATTAATGAAGCATCTACTGTAGAGGAAAACATGCTGCAGCTCTTAGGGACAAGAGTAAAACAAGGGAGCAAGGACTGATGGATGTGTTTAAAAAAGGTGTTTCAGACTTGTCTTGCTGTTTGAAATGCTGGCTAATGGCAAAAGATGAGTCACCTTGACCTCTCATAACAATATTGGGTCTAGTGCCTCTAAGCCATATTCACTTAAAAAACAGAAATCAAAGTGGTATGCCCCCCAGGAAGGTAGTCTCGTGGAACACTTAAATGTTAAAATTGAAGTGAGGCTTTTCCACAATAATGTATGGGCAACTTTGTGATGGAGAAAACAGTCATGAGTAGAGTGCAATTTTTAAAATGACTGGGAGCCACTTATTTGTACGGAAGTTATGTGTTTTGTCAAAGGTTTGTTTACCTCATGTCGCCCTCTTAAGACTGTTTTATACCTGCTTCAACTAAGTTTGAGAACTAAAGAGGTGTAGTCCATAACAAACTGTTTTCTTGTTATGGCTGACTTTAGTCATCCAAGCCTATGCAATCTCATAACTTTAGAAAGGATTATAATTTCATTTTTTTTGACTCTGGTATCCTTTTTAGATGATGAAAGTTGTTCAAGTTTATGCAGAAACACAAGAGATTAATTTGAAGGTAAGCGTTTCAGACCATGCACACTTGGTGAAGGGATGTGCATTTCCAACAGGTGAATATTCCCGTCTTCTTTTATTTACAGGCTGATTCAGAAGTAGCACAGGCAGGGAAGGCAGTTGCATTATACTTTGAAGATAAACTTACAGAGATCTACCCAGACAGGACCTTCCAGCCTTTGCCTGAATTTGAGCAGGAAGAGGATGATGGTGAAATAACTGAGGACTCCGATGAAGATTTTATACAACCACGTAGAAAACGCCTAAAATCAGATGAGAGACCAGTGCATATAAAGTAATCTAAAGTGGACCTTAAATTTATTGTAAAAACTGTTACTTAAGTGTTCCTGGAATATTACTATGCCTACAGTGGCCATCTTGAAGAAGCTGGTAGCTTTTTAAACAGTATTAGACTACAAAAAAAAAAAAAATAAATAAACCACACTTGTACAGAAAGGCATCAAAAGGGGAAAAACTGTATCGTGAATTTTTGGTGTCTTTTTTTTTTTTTCCTTGATTATTTTCTGTTTCCTTTTTTTTCCCTGATGGAGGGGACATGCTCGTCCTGGTCTCAGATAGAGGTGAATGAATGTTGAAGAGAAGCAGATTTGATAAAGAGATTTTCCATGTACAGATGAGACTGCTTAGTAAAATGTTCTGCAGGACTGGACCAATACAGTTACTGTATCTTATCTTGATGCTGAACTACAGTGTAAACTGTAAGCAACGTTCCTGAAATCCCCTCTTTGTGTGAACCTAAGTGTGTGTTGGGTCATTGCTTTTATCATCTCATTTAAGCGGTATTGTGAATAACTGATCTTCTGTGTTGATCCAGTTACCTAAATTTGACTTTCTTTACTACATTTTATGTATAGCAAAAGAAAAAAAATCATTAAACTGTTCTGAATTGGCAAGTGCAGGAGTGTGAGTTCTTGACAGGTGCAAGACTAAACTGGCTGTTGCAACAATTGATTTTCAGTAGGCCTAGGTGTATTTATTACAAATCCTGTACACAGAACGTTTTAATAGCATTCGTAGCACAAGTCCTCATGTTATATCATCTGTCCGTGATCTCCCTAATAAGGCAGGATGTTATTATCTTCAGTATTTGTTACCGAATGTTCTGTACCTGAAGAGGTAATAAATAACTGTTTGGGATGTTTTTCCAGTCTTCCTAAATATCAGTTTCTAATAGACCACTTGGCAAACAATAACCTAGTAACTACCAAATGTGTAAAATTTCCTGTATTCACTTTGTCTTATTTGTAAATAGTGAACTGAGATTTCTTACAGATCAGCAACATTTGCTGAACTGTTTTTAAGCTAATATGTATTCTTATTAATTGTTCCTAATAAGAAAAGATTTGTAATATATGCTGTTTCTAACATTGCATTAATTTTGAGGCTCTATCTTACTTTTTATTAGAGTACTACTCAGAACTTTCTTCAGAACCAACTTGTGAGCAAAATGTCTAGAAAGATTGGAATAAACCTGTTGAGATTGGGTAATTTATCCTTCTATGGAACAAAGCACTTGCACAGGCCAGGATTTGATGTTGAGTGGTTTCTGGTCAAATACTGAAAACAGGTCAATTTCCCTATTCCTCTAAACCCTGTGGCAGGCATCTCTGCTGTGCCTTCCCACTGCGCCCTGTCCTGTGTTCATTCTAGCATTTCTGGTTGGAAATTAGGTCATTACAAAGTAATTACGCTTTTAACAGTTATTTCCTTCTTTGCTGACAGAAATCAATACTAGAACTAAAATGTAATTTCTGGCCTTCGTATAGACCTTGTTAAAAGTAAAACAAAACAAAACAGAATTTGCCATTAAGATTTTGTATGAAGCATGGGCAATTCCTGTGACTGTTCATTGTCTGTATTTTACTATAATAATGGTAAAGATCAGTATTTTTAGCACAATGTATCAAACTGAGATATGCTCTCAGCAATGTTTATGCAAACCTCTTGAGATTGATTTCTTTTTATAGTAACAAAGTAGATGTACATTGTGACTATACCTCCCTTACAATAAATAAGGGGACTGAAGGTATTTGAAACTTCAATCTCACTTCTTTAAATAATATAAACAATACAGTGGAGACAAACTAATTTTATTTTTTTTTTTCATTTCTAAGACATTAATATAGTGTCAGCTTAATTTTAGTTTTTACTAGTTGGATGCAAAAGGAAGTTATCCTACTTAAACATGTATTATATGAACATACAGCCCATAGAAAAGGATGTGTGAATAGGATACTAATCGTAACAAGGGATCATTTAATAGCTGTCTATTGCCTACTTACGCATTTCTAGTTTCTCATTTTCATTTTGGAAAAGAATATTATTAAAATTGAAATGAAAATAAGATACTTGTGAATTTTCTTCAGTTGGGGTTACTATTTTTATGGTGTTTATGCACTCCAGGTTCTGTACCTTCAGGCATCAGCTTCTTAACTGTTCACTTTGTGAGGCACCAGTCACGGACTGCAGATACCTACTGCCTGAACTGAAGCATAGGACAAGCATGATGGCATCCTAGACTCGGTCACAGAGTGGGAGAAGGTCCACAGCACAAAACTTGTTCAGGGGAAGCATGTGCACCTTGGCTGCTGCAAGGATGGTAGCATATGTTTTTTTCCCGAAGTACCAGACCCCAGACCAGTTGTTTAAATGTTTTTAAGATACCCTCTCCAGTAATTCTTCTGCCTTCTCATTGGGGGTGAAACAAACTTTGTAATCTTGCAGAAGTCCTGCAAAACCACATATATTAAGCTTTGACTTTGATGAGAGTTGATGCTATACTCTTGCACATAACCCAGTGAACTTCCAGAACTGGTCCTTCCATTCCGCTCATTAGCCTTCGGTATGTTACGTGGAATTTTGACCTGTGTGCAAGAAACTTTAAGCATTTCTTTTATATGAAGGAACAAAACAACATTCTGAACCCCAAACACAGTAATTCAAGGTTGTTTTGAAATTAGCTACGTTCCACTCATAAATACTCAAAAATATAAATAAGCTCTGCTAGTACATCTCCTGATCCTATAAATGGTCTATAAATGGTCATCACATAACTGATCAGGGTTTGCTCAGTCAAAGCAATGTTTTGGTGCCACGTTGTATGTAACTTGTTCAAGAGCAAATTAGTGAGTTTTGTATTAACAGGCCACTGTGTTACTCTGAGCATCTTTTTTATGACAGATGATGTGAGTGCAATACGTGCAAGTGACAGTGTTACTCTGGGAATTAGCGTAACTTCCATAACTTATTGCAGATAAAAGATATGGTGGGTGCACTGTCCTTGCCAGCTGCTTTATCTGCTTGGTTGTAGTGTTTTAACATGATAGCAAGAAGGTAGTCTGGCATATGATGTAATTGTATGCTCTCATTTAAGGCATTTCTGCAAAAAGACCATTTGTGTCTTAATTTTTGTTGCAAATGACCCTGAAGTTTAAGTTAATCCAAAGAAGTAAAAGGCAACTTGCTTTTGAAATAGGAATGAAAAGTGTACAGTATGCTACTTGTGGATTTCTCTATTACCTCAGCAGGTATCCTGCCATGTAATTACAAGTGATTAGTGCTATCTTAACCAGCTAAATAGGTTAAGGTCTTAAGTGGCCTATAGTATACCAAGGCTGAGTTACTATCCAAAAAAAAGGATATTCCCCAAACTTTTAAAAATGGAAATGCTCTGTTATATGTACATAGCTTTTTTTTTTTTTTTTTTTTTTTTTGAATGTCGCTATTGCTATTACTTGTGACATTTGACCGTGTCAGCATACTCAACACTGGATCAGTGAAATGTTTTATAAACATTTCTGCAAACCACTGGAACGGAAGTCTTTAAAATTAGCTTAAATTTATCATTCTATTATATAACCTAGTTTATTGGCTGACTTCTGTAAGTTTAGGTAATGGCAACAGTGTTTTAAAGCTGTGTGTATGATGTACTGAAGTAGGCTTTTTCTTGTTTTTCCTACTCTTCCTTGGAAAAAGCAATAAAACTGCTTTATCTGTTGCCTATTAGCATGACAGGAATCCTTTCCTTTGGATAGTGATTTTATAGGAAAGTTTGTATGCATATCACCAAGCCTAGCTTTTAAAAACAAAGTGTGCAGGAGTTATTGACAATATAGTGTGGCATTTTATTTTAAAAATTGGGGAAAGTTACATATTTTTTTAAAAAGTAGGTGTTTGAGTAAATAATGAAGGTACTTTTTTAAAAATAATAAAAAAAATGTATATGCCACAGTTTACATAGACATATTTCAGATCGAACATATGCATTGTATCTTCAGATATGGCAATTTCTTTTATTTTCTCAAAACACATGTACAGTAACTCTTCCATCTAGTTCCTGTGTTAGTTAACAGGGATTCAACTTTATACGCTTTCTAATATAATTGAATTGAATTAGTTTTCAAAAATTGCAGTTAATTTGGATATCTTTATTATAAGTGAATTATTAAATGTCTGAAATGCAGTTTTGGCCTTTTCTATTGAGTGATCTAAGCAGCTTAAGGCTGCTTTCTTTAGAATTTATTGAATTTGTATAAGGGAAGGTACTAAAATAATTTTGTAAGTTTGACCTGTTGAAGCATTCACTCTAGAGTGAGTGCAACATTAAAAAATAAAAAAGTGCATGTCTGCTAATGGCCTGCAAATGGGGGAATTTCTTCAGTTCAGAACACCATATATGTATATAAATCTATGAAGATTTGTGCAGCTGAAAGCCTGTTTTTACTTGTAAATGTATTCATGGAAGGGTTAAATTCATGGCATTCTTCGATTATTTCTTGCTTCTAGTAACTAAACTGCTACTTTTTTGCACATAGTAAACTTTGCTCATCTTTTAATATGATTATTCAGAAAGTGCTGTTTCTGTGGTATTGTATTATCTAAATAATCATATTTAATTTTTTTTTGAACAAGCTTACAATTCCTAATTGTTCTGTTTCTGTGTTGTTTTTCTTTTTTTTTTTTTTTTTTGCAGGTGTGTAATAATAATAAAAAAGTTTTTCTTTAAATAGTTATTTAATACATTAGTTGCCTGTAAATATTTCTTGTTAAGTGCTCTGGAATGTGCTGTAGACGTTGTATTAGATCAGTTTAAGCATTGTTTGAAAACCATTTTGTTTTGGTTATTTCTATTAAATTAGAAAAATGAATATTTCAATTTGAGTTTCTTTTTTGCAAATTAGGTCATTAGGTTACTAATTCACATCTGGCAGGAGAATTTTCTGGTAACTGTAGTGAGAAAGTACAGATAAATATCTGGGTGAAATTTTAAGTGTGGCAATTAAAATAGAACCACCTGGGGCTACATTGTGTGCAGCAGCAAGCAGTTAGCAGTTCCAAGACTGAAAATACTGGTCTAAGTGGCACTCTTGTACGGTGGGAGTCAGCAGATGGTGCTCTAGCATGGCCGTTTATGCGCTGATCTCAAAGAACAAGCAATGCTCTTCATTTACTTGATGCTAAAAGTTGTGTCTTGGGTTCTTTTTATGATCAGAGCAAGCAACCCAGCTAGTAGCCGCTGCAGGTGCGTGCTGAGTGCTCCCCAAAGCAGCAAGGTCTGAACACCACCCATAGCCAGCAGCCCTGTGCCCTGGCCCTGCAGCTGATCCTGCCTCGGGCTGTTGTATTCTTGGTGCTAAGCAAAGGGTTAAGACTAGAGGGGATCTGAGCCTGTCATTCAACTTAGCCCTGGATTTTTCATGTCAAATCAGGCAGCAGATGTTGGTTAAATTCAGCCTGCTTCGAGCTCCGGCACAGCTGTACTGCAATAGCAAATGTTACCAACAATCGTGGCACTGACTGGTTTTTCCTGGGAAGCAAGACCTATACTTCCCTGAATGAGTTAAGGAACAGTACTTAATCCTAGAAGGATGGGCAGTTCCAAAGGCAGTAAGACTGAGGCATTTCATTTCTTCCTTTATCAACAACTGAAGAGCTGACTGGGGCTGTAGAAGAGCTGCATGTAGTCTGCCTCCTGCCGGTGCTGCAGTTTGTTCCTGATGTACCACCCTTGTGCAACTCTCCTTCCTTCTGAAAAACATGATTAATCAGAATGTCAAGTGTTCGATAATCTGCTTTGATATTCAGGAGATTTCTCCCCCTATCTTGGTGTCTTGGATCTTTGTTAATTCTGCATTCTCTGAGTTCCCTTTCTCAGCAAGTGAGAAATACTTAGTGTGCTGCTGGTCATGGTGGGGGATTGTGGACGTGTCAAAACAATTTAAATGTTCTGCCCAATTATAATTGATCTAATCTTTCTCTAGATTGACACTATCTTTTTAATGTCTAAGCGGAACATAAATGTGTCGTGCCATCTTATGTGCTGCTGGCTGTTGAAAACCAAGTTATGTAGAAAGTAATCAATAATTTTATTGCTGGGCTCTATCCTACCGTCTCCTCCCAAGGAGGCCTCTCTTTCTTGCCTCTACTGCACACAGTGACTGACTTCACAGAGATGGATTTCTGGTTGCATGTGTCTGAGATAAGATTTTTGGAGGCCACACTTCAGGTAGTGTAAGATGGCAGAGCTTCACCAAAGTCAATAGAAAAACTTATACTCTTGTTCACTTGATGAATTAATTCTTCTCTCAAGATAAGCACTGTTTTTTTTTCTCATTTGTTCCTGAGTTCTAGTAATAACGTACAGAATGCTTTTTTGTAGTGTGATCCCAGCCAGGACTGCTCGGGCAGAGCAACTGAGAGAGGCAGTTCTGGATCTGGGACCCCTGGTGTGCTTCTTGGGGGCCAGTGCACTGCAGGCCCCAGGCTGTCATCCTCTGCACATCTGGGCTGCCCCCAGCTGGGACTGACTTTCGCTGTGATGATATAGGGCACTTTACTGGTGAGCAGTGGTGGAGAGGATGTTTGACTCTTATCCAAGAGAACATACTAAGTAACTGACCTGTCAGTGCTAATAGCTCTGTGTCCTTGCCTGATAATTTCAGAGCCTCGTAAAATGATTTTATCAGTAAGTAACTAAATAGATTTTAAAACAGACAAACAGTGAAGTCTTTTGGCCCTGAGATTTGAGATGGGCAGAAGCAGCAAGCACCCTGCAATGAGGCAGGCACGATCCTTTTCTCTGCTATCCCAGACATCTCCCCAGAATGAGCATTCAGGCACCAGTGCTGGGCTGTGATACCAAACATCTTGGGCCTGGTGCAAGCAGCCTGTTACTTTTCTTCTGTTGCATAGCCCTCTTGCTCTTTCTACGGGCAACTGGCAAGGCTTATTCCAGACTGCTGGACCTGATGCTCCTCTTGCTGGGGGATATGAAGCGGTGGGGCAGTAGATGAAACAGAAACCGACATCTTGGGAAAGTCCTGTATACTGCCTCATGGCTGATAGATGAAGCTGGTAATGTTTCTCTATGAAAATCCTTGTTACTGAAAAAATTGCCATTTTAGATTAACTCTTCTGTCTACTGTCACCTGTGGAGGGAAACTACGTAGTGAAGTGATTGGCAAGGGTTTTCTTTTTCCTTTTGCATTAATAAGAGCAAAAGCCCTGTTGTGATCCTAGGAAAGAACATTGCAGCCAGTGCTCTGAAAGTAATCTGTGCATGGAACGGAGATGCCTGGTGCAGATTTGTATGTGTCTAGCCAGAAAATCACTTGGCTTGCTGTCTGTGGGTCTTGTGGAAGGGGTTGGCATCACAGTCCAGGATGTGCTGGGATTGTCTGCGCCGTGGCAGACAGGCCTGGCAGCAGGGCCCCTGACCCTGCCATGGTGTCTCTGGGGGCACGGAGGCACCTGCACGAGTAGGAGAGATTTAGTGCCCAAAGCCCTGATGCTAGGCTCGAGTCAGATGGACTGGCTACCACAGAGTAAGGCAGATAAGAAGCTGTCAGTCCCTGGAGGGAAACTTTGGGAAAGACAAGTGATCTCCCACAGAGGTGCATCAGGCCCATAGGCTGTCACGGCGGCCCCATGGGTACAGGATATGCCCATCTGAAAAGCATTATTTGAGACTAGTATGGGGCCTCTGTGAAGTGCTGAATGAGAAACACTGGAACTACAGGGGAAGTAGGTACTGTGGTCTGTGATGCTAGCTAGAGAATGAAGAGAATGATCGAGCAGGTTAATCAAGGAGCTTTCAGGTTTCTTTTCACATGTTAATTTCTCTTGTAATAAAAACATTACTACACTTTTTCTCAAAGGCACCATTGTTTCTGCTTTCTCTATTATAGAAATATTGCCGTTTTTATTACATATATTTCCACTGGGAGAGATAAAAATAATGAGAATATGGAAAAGATTTTGTAAGTGCCTTGAGAATAAACAGCTTATAACTCCTTATTTTCCATTACAGCTATCAATTTAGCCTGTTTCTTTCTGAAGGTTTAGACTATTTTTTTTCATAGTTTTTCTGTTTCCATGAAAACAGTTATGATTTAAAGTCAGTAAAACTCCAGAGAGGGCTGGGCTTGCAACCTCCTGGAGTCTCTCTTCTGCCAGTTGCTATTGCCCCCAGTGTTGGGGCATGATAGTGGCAGGTGGATGTGCTCAGTCTCTTACTGTGCCTTGCAGAAACATGGGACTTTCTGGATTCTTTTTTCCAGCTCCTCTGTGCCTAGCTATTTTATTTTTTTAATGGTAGAAATTTTGCTAGGACAAACCCGTATGTACTACAGTCCCGGGCTGTTTCAAGTCTAAAGACTACTCACCTCATAGCTGCTAGAGCTGCCTGTGTACACAGGTTTAGAAATGTCATGTAAACTGTCAGTGGAAATCCTTGATCAAAACGCTTGTTGTGGTCTGGAAACACTTTGTGCCACCAGGGAAGACCAGGAGACAACTGCGGTTATGCTTAGAAAGGCTGCCCTCTGCTTTACTGAGTTACAGTGGCTGAGGAGTGTATCAGAGCCAAGGCTTCTTGGCAATCCTTAGCACTTTATTACTGAATACAAATGTTAATCTGTTTTCTGAATTTTGACACCAGCATTTTATTGGGCTTTGAGGAAAGTGCAATCTTTCAAAAATAAATTATGCAGTAATACTGGCCATCTGTCCACTGGACAGAGGGTTGAAATGAGACCCTAAAAGCAGCAGTTCGTAATCTGTTCTCAGAAAAAGAATGTGTTAAAATCTGTTGTTAATTTTTATACAAAGGCCATCTTGATCCATCTTATAGCTGCGTATCAAGCATCAGCTACACTTGGGGCTTTCACAACATCACAGAAATATGTTTTTGACCTGGGAGGAGAGAGTGGCTAACTTGATAAATCAGGTTCGGGAACTGAAATACGTCTGATCCCAGGCTTACTCTCATTCTTATGGGGTGGTACCATGTCTGGGAAAAAGGATTTGCTGCCATAATATTCCTAAAGCTTAGGTCCTTAATAACCCTAAGTGGAAAATACCTGGCAGGCCTTTGTGGCATGATGTTGTCACCAGGAGTGTGCACACAAGCACTCTTGGCTTGGGTGCAGCCAGGAGGTCAAGTCCTTGGGCAGGTACCCCACTGTGACCCCAGGCTCTTATTTGATTCATTTTATAGAGATTGTGCATGTGTTAACTGCAGATGTTTGGAGGATGGAAGGACAGAGCTGCACAAACTATTTAGCTAATGGCTTTTGGTCATGGGTGATAACAACTGCAGTACTCAGGACCTCATCTGACCTCACAGTTGTCCAGATCCTGCCTGAGCAGAAATGGCTTTTTAGATCTTCCAGCCCTGCCAAACCATGTTGTGACTGTTCACCTTGAGGATATGCAAATATTCCAGGTCATTAAAATATGTTTCAGAAATCCCATCACCAGAAAATAGTTTTTGATGCTAGTCCTGCCCCCAGAAATCTTCTTGCTAGGATGCACTTGGCTTCAAAGAAGTCTGCAGTGTCTGGGTTTTAGTGCAATAACCTGAAGTGCTTCTTAGAACCAGTGCTTTTCAGGACACTGAGCCACATTGTCTTGCCATTAAACCAATTAAGCTAGCACCAGAGAGCAATACCTCCCTGACAATATAAGGCAGAAATACTGTGTACCCCTTGTTGCTGTGGCCTTTACCACTATGTAGATTCATCATGTGCTGTGCTGAGGAAGTGAATTAATTGTGAATTAATTTGAATCTTTAAACTTCACATCTCACAGTTTGCTCATAGTGCAAGTCAGGAGAATGTCTCTTTAGGATACGACTTGAAGGAGCAAACTGAGGATTTATTTTTTATTATTATTATTTTTTTAATTATTTTTTTAACCTTCCTTCTTCCTTGTGGTGCCAGGATATTCAAGGAGAGATATGTCTAGAACTGAATAACTGCTCCCAAGAAAGCTGATATGGCTGAGCAGACACTGTGCAGCCGAGAGACTTGGTATGCAGAAGTAGGGAAGTAGTGTTTCCTTTGTTTCTTGTATTGCTTTGTGCAAGAAAAGGCACCTTCACAAGTTTTATTGCTCAGCAGCATGAAGGACCAGGGTCCTGGAGACCTTTGCTTTGCGAAATGTTCCTGCTTAAGAGGAACAGAGAAGTGATCTGAGTTTTTTTGTGCAAAGAAGTGTAAATCATTGCTCTTTGGGGAAAACACAGTTCAGACCAACTGCCCTCTCCACCATGGGAGGTGCTTCCTTTTTTGCTGTACCAGCAGAAATACAAAATCCTGGCTGCTCCACAAGCTCCCTGGGGTTGAGGCAGGAGAATGCTGCTGGCTGGCAGTTGTGTACAACATGCAGTTCTGTATGCATTTAATACTTCAAGAAGAGCTTGTTTTATTTATTTTCCACAATTCGTTTGAGCGCCAATTCTTGCTACTAGTATTGTATTTCTACTTATACTTAAAGCCCTGTTTCTGTTATGGCAAGCAATAATTTCCTCCTCTCTGTGCATAGAGATTAGGTGAAGATGTTCTTTTAGCTTGCCACTTTCATAGTCTGCCACCACAGAAGATCTGCATATCAAAGCAGTGCATGAAGGTGCACAGCAATATGTGTTATGTTTATACACAGATGGCACATTGATGTTGCCAAAGGATCCAGATTAGAGTCATTTTTCCTGGCAAGAAGCTCTGAATCTTTTACTAGCTGTTTCCAATTATCATATTAACTGGGAGGGTAAACAATGTCATACTATTAGTTATAACTGACATAAATAAATGCTGCTGCTCCCTCTCCAGTCTTGATTATCTAAAAAACAAAACAAACAAACAAACAAAAAAACACGTTAAAAAAAATGCTTCAAATATATCCTAATCCAAATTAAAAACAATGTGTTCTACTCAAATTCTCAGTTGGACAAATATATTTGCAATTCTCCCTTAGAATCACATGCTCCCATAGATGTGACCAGAGGCACTGAACAGAAAAAAAATTGTACGTATACTGAGCAAATTTCTGACTACAGACATAAATAGCCTAAGATTAGATGTGTATTGAATGTACTCTCATTAATACAATTGAAGTGTGATACAAAACTTCCCACTTCCTACTTCAAATGCTAGGTGTAATATTTTCTTTGGTGCTTGTCTTCCACTTTACAGATTGGAAAACAATTATTCTTTCTCAGTCTGCTCACTGTTGGATTTTTATGACTGTTGCTGTTTTAATCTTGTTTACTGAGTAGTATGTACAGTCTTCTAACTAATGCAAACTATATCCAGTATTTTCAATCTTTCATTCTACTTTTTTTGTCTTCTCTGAGGTGATTATTTCAAACTTAGCTGAAGAACTGCATTCTTGCTTATAATACATTTCTCTGTATAATCCAAGTATATGAAGTCATTTTCCCCTAGCATTTGCACAGTGGAATTATTCAAGGCTAAGCCCTTCTGGACTAGCTACAGATTCAGCATTTTCTATTTAACTATTAGCTCTGCCTCTTTAAACATAACATCAGGCCACTGGACAAGGAGAAGATAAATGCTACCACCTAAGAGGAAGGCATGCCACACTTTCCTAAATGCCACATGAATGCAGCTGCAGGGAAAAGCTTACTAGACATGAGAAGCCCAAATGCCAGGGTGGATGCAGGCAAGACAAAACTGCTGAACCCATTCTGAGATCATCAGCTCTGCCCAAATCCCTATGATCTGGGTGCACGGGGAGGGCACTTGCCTTTGCTTTTCATGCTGGAAGGTAGAAACATGACTTAGGGGGCAATTTGGCATCTGAGTGCCATGCAGCCTGGAGACAGTTGCCAAAAGGATGCTATGCAGTGGTCTAGGAGCCACACTCGCAGGCCTGTTCCTTGGTTATGCCTCTCTGCTGTGCATTGACAGCGAGGGAGGGGACAGGGGGCTGGCAGCAGCAGCAGCAGCTGGAGGGTGGTGAGAGCAGCATCTGGGGAGAGGGCTCTGGCTCCTCCAGAGCTTTCTCTGTGCTGATGCTAGTGGCAAAGTGGGTGCTTAGCCAGAGATGAGGCAAAACCCCACACCTTTGTAACACATACATCTATATGAGCAAGAGGAGCTAGGAGAGGCAGGGGGTTCTTACTTGGGAAATGTTGTTTTCCAGCCTCCTAAGCCAGACAATAAAAGGTGTGAATGGCACACATGCAAAGGAGTCTGCATTTTTTGTTCTGAAGAAATAACTGTTGAGAGGATGAACACAAATACCAAGATCTCCTGTTATTGTTACCCAGCAAGCCTGGAATCCTCCTATTTGTAAATGAAAGTGAGCAATTGACCCAAGGTGACTTTAAAAAGGAAAATGTTCTTGGCATTTTCTTTGAAATAAAATTAGGTGGTTTTGTTTTGTTTTGTTTTTCCCCCAAAATAATTGAATTTTGCTATTGATCTCTGTATTACAAGCTCTCAATTGGACATTAACCTTTTTCTAAGGGTGGCTTGTGGGTTTTTATTTGTTTGTTTCATTGTTGTTGTCTGTTGAAATATCTTCAAGGTAAATTCAAATTTCAAATGCAGTACTTGACTGATGTATTCCAGGAATTCACTCTTGGTGCCAGTTTGGTGGCTTAGGAAAAAGCTGTTATTGTGCTGGGGAGAAGTAGTGATGGTAAATTAGCCTGGAGTTCATGTGGATCCCTTTGGGTCTCACTGTACTCTGGTTTTGGGAGTCTGGGCCACAAGTGCCCCAGAGGAGGCAAAGCAAGCAGGAGCAGGTAAGAGGTGCTGCTTCCTCACCAGAGCCTGGTTGGCTCCTTTCTTGCCAGGCCATGAGCACGGCAGCAGCAACTGCAGAGGTGCTGGCAGGCGTGGGCCGAGTGCCAGCAGTTGTTGTGAAGCACCCTCTGAGGCACTTGTGCAGGTGCCAAGGCTGACCACGCGTATCACTTGTTGGTTTCAGTAATGCAGGAGATGAAACTGCTCCATTTAGAAAAACCTCGGAAGGCTATGATGAGTGTTGATGTACCTATTCCTCGCTGCTTAGTGTCATTATCTTTTATTTTGGAGCTGGCTCCCAAGCCTGGGACTCTGTTGCCTCTGAACAGTGCTCACTCAGCACAGCTGCTTACCTCCTGAGAGACATTGTATGGACCTAAATGAGGGACAAAAAGGCCCTTCTCTAAGGGTTGTGTTGCCTAAGGAAAAGTACTGTGCAATGAATGAGGCAAAGAAGAAGGATGAAGGTATCAGTGAAGGGAATGCTTGGTTCAAAAACAAGTTTTGGGAATAATCTAAGTTTTGTTTGTTTGTTTTTAAAAAAAGATAAATAAGTGGGTAGATTTAGGGAGTTTGTCATAGAAATGTTATGCAAAACTGTAAGTGAGTTTGAATTCCTGTTAAGTTACTTGTTAAGTTTCCAATCTTGCAAAGATTGGAATCTCTGCTCAGTAAACACGGATCTGTGTAAGCCATGGTGCTGGCAGCAAGCAGCTGGAGATGGTGGTGTTTGTCCTTGCATATGGCAAATATTTTCAGAAATACTTCCAAATTTGCAGGTATATCTTAAACTGTTTGCTGCAAAAGGTGATATGGCTTGACCGGGAGGTGGTAGTGTCTAATTAAAAGTGTTTCTGTGACCAGCTGCAGGATATTGCTGTCTTAATAAAAGATTTCAGACGTTGTTATGGCAACAGAAGTTTTTTGAAAGAAGAATTCCTTAGTAGGTAAGTTGCTTTTGCCAGATAGAGGTTGCTGTGCTGAATAAAGCACTGTGGTGGAAACCTGCAGCCAGATAGCGATGGTGAGATGCCCAAAACACATCAGTCTGGGCAAGGAGTCAGGAAGGACTGGTGTAACCAGGACGGTCCCGTCTGCAGCTGCACATGGATGTTGGAGCCAATGCCTTTCCGTGTATGGGTGGCATGTGCACCTCAGCTGCTCCAGGTGGAAGGGGATGCTGGTCCTGCCCAGTGTGTGGGAGAGGCACGGGGCAGTGGTGGGGCAATCCTGAGGTGCTGGGCAGCACCAGCTTCCTGGTGCCCTGTGCCTGTAATGTGGTGCTTGCCCCCAGGCTGGCCACAAGAGAGTGGAAATGGGAAGGGACCTGGCAGGAGAAAGCTGCACAAGGGACAGCTGGGGTAGGTCCTGGTGTTCCCTGCCTGGAATTTCAGGACTGAGCTCCTGGGAGATTTGCTGACTTGCATGAGCCTGTGTGGCTGGGCTGGAGGATCTGTGCTCCTAGTGCTGCTTGGGTGCTTGTGTAACTCCTGGGACTCATATAGTATGATAGCTCAAAGCACTTCAGCAAGTAATTAACAGAGAAAATAAACACAATGGCATTAATCTTAAACATACCCTGTTGTGATGTGGGGCTGAGGGACCTGTGCAGCTTTAGCTCTCTCTCTCTCCAGTGCTCTCATTATATCTGTACGAGCTACTCTGCTCCAGAGACTGCAAGAAATCATTCTGCTGAATATAATTGTAATTGCCTGTTATACAATTTCTTCTTTTCTCATGCCTGTCAAATGCTCTGTTGCATGGCATGACCTGTCTGCTAAGTTACAACAGAAATAATTAAAAAAAAAAAAAAAAGTTACAGAAAATAAGTTAAAGAAAAACAAACAATAAATTATGAAATGCAACAGCATTCTCAATCTTCATGGCCATCTGCAGCCTGTCATACTATGACTGGTACAAACAAATCAATAAAACCTACTGCTTTTGTTATCTTTAGCAGTTCTAATAGTTTGTGCAGTGTTCATGGGAACACTTGTTTCTCTGGCCTGACGATGTGCTGTCCTCAGAGCATTCACTCTTCAGTAAAATTGCTCTGGGGCTGGGATTTGAAACTGTGCCTCTGGAGAACTGAGAAAAAGGGAGGCCAGCAATGGAAGGGTTAAGTGGAATTATCTGGGCTACAGCTTTAAAAACATAGTATGGAGGGGATGAAACTGAATTTAGTAGGAGGTTCTTTGTCTGGAACACGCCTTGGCAGTAAACAGAGATCTGATCTCAGAGGCAATAGACTGTCAGGAGCACGGCAGGGCTGCAGCGAGCTGAGATTTCTGGAGTCTGACCCACTGGTCTGAATGCTGAGGAGGGTTTGTAGAGCTAGAGATGCGCAGGGTGTCCCTTGAGGTGCTGCCATGCCAAAGGGTGGTACTGGTGTGATTAAAAATAAGCAAACCTTCTTCTCTTAGTTTGACTTTCTTAGACAGCCAGGGGGGACAGCAGAGGATGCAGTCTGGGAGATGAGCGGCACCAAGGATGACAGCCGCTGTCAGAAGGCAGTTCACATTGTCAGCGGGCTATGCCGGAAGAAAAGCCTGCCTAGCCTGGACCTGGATGCTTGCAGGGAATTCCTCCTTCTGCCTTCAGACCAGAGCCTGAGTATCACCGAGCCAGGTACAGTACTCTGGTCCTGTGTGCTTGAGCAATGCTTGTGACTGCAAACAGCCAGAGGCAGGAGGACTATTGCAAAGGGTAGGAAATGTTTGCAAGCTCATTGTTGGAACCTGAGGGGAAATGGTCTCAGCACACATATCTGTGTCATTATTTTCCTTTACATGTTCCTCATCTGAGCTTTTGGTGCGAGTACTACTTACCCTGTTGATGTGAACCAGTGTAACCTGGTGGGGATAGCTGTACTGAGAAGACAGACAGGGGAAGTGCTGGTGGAGAGATGGTTAATAATATAAAGTTCTGTGAAAGTTCCACATTTTATTAAAAACCTAGGCTCCTGTCCTGTATAAAGCAAAAAGTAATAAAAAGCCTATTTAAGAAACAGATGCCAGGAACAAATTGTTGTTATCCCAGCTTAAGAAAAGCAAGGATTTGCATGGATTTTTATTTTTATTTTTATTTTAAAACAAATAGGGAATCTTAATGTACTTTCATGTATTTCTTTTAGTGTCCCTAAGAATCACCTGAAGGTTGTCCTCATCAGCTTGTAGAGCTAGAGAGACACACCAGCATTTCAGCAATGGACTAAGAGCAGTATAGGGCTCTAAAAGTAAAGAGGAATTTCTTTATCGGAATGTGGTTAATTTTCTGTACGCTTCTGATCACAGCTTCTTGTTCCTGAGAGGTCTGCTCCTGCCTGTAACTTAAAGACATTTGCAGAGGGAATTTACATCCCAGGGTCACACCCTGAGGAGCAAAAACCAAACAAACAAAATGCTTTTTAGCATTATTGATAACATTCTCTAAGTTGTTTGTGTATTAGATCATTTGTGCAGAGCGCTTATTCATTTATTTATTTATTTACTTTTGTAACTAGCTGACACTTATTTTAAGGTTTCTGTAGATAATAATCTACTAACCCGGCCTGGTTTCATGGCATAAGTTTTCAGAAGCTTTTAATCTCCCCACCTGAGGACACCTGTGCAGAGCCCGGGCATAGCACTGCAGCCCATCAGTTCCTGCCCAAGGCTCGTTGTGTCACCTCGCTTCAGTTCCTTCCTGCCAGTGTCTCACGCACCAGGACATGACTGGCACCAGGACACACTGACAGCTCTCTGCTTTCTCTGGGGTTCTGCCATCTGTTTGCTTGTAGCACTGCTTCTTCTACTGTTTTGCCAGTATGTTAGGCCTAACACCTTCATTTCACATTCCACTCCTCCTGTAACTTGTCATCTTAAAATGTCTTTGCTTTATATCTGCTTCTTCTGGAGGCCTCTTATCTCTGCTGGTACTACAGTTGTGCTGCATCCAGTGAAGCTGTTTTCTCTATTGCAAATAACTTTCTGCATTGTTACCTATTTTTTTTTAACCTTGGTCCCAAATTAATGTTTTCTTGACAGTATGCAGCAGGAATACCTGTACAGCTGTTGCTCTGCCTAGACTGATAAGACAGATAGGGGCCTGCAATTGTTTATGCAGTCTGTTAAGGATCTCATTAGTCTATTTTCAGGTCACAATCACATCATCATATCCCTTTAACAGCTCCAAACATTTGCTCTGATCTCTGGTTTAAGTACCAGCCTCTGTCCCAGTGCTCTGTGCTGGGCTCTATGCTGGGCTGACTGACTGCACTGGGTGCATTAACAGCTAGTACTGCTGTCTCTGCTCTGCATGACAGGGCCCATTTTTATGTCTAGACAGCACTGAGGACACTGTTTAGGCCCAATAGGTACTAGTATTTCTGAGATGCCTAGATGTAAAACTGCTCCAGCAAGGGAAACACATCTGTTTGCACTAAGCATTAACTAATGTTGTTGACTGTGGTGGTAAGATAACCTTTCCCATTAGTGTCTGTATGTGTATCTAATTATCTGCATTTGTGCTTTGTCCCTTTTCCGCTGAAGGCTTATGTTAAGCAAATTTGCTATCAGCCACCTGGACTCCTATGTTCAGATCTGGTGAGCTCTTATGCATAAAGATGTGCAAATAAAAACTGATGTTGTACAAAGATGAGCAGTGATAAGACTTTGAGATAAGGCGCTGTATCGATCCCAACAGGAAAGTCAGAGGAGGAGCAGTGCAGCACAAGTGCTGGATCCTGCTGAGGTGTTCCCAGTGTTGGACTGCACAACCATGGTAACCTGGGTGTAATGTTTTCTGGCAAAAAATTGACCCTCTCTGTCATCATTGTGTGAATTAAAGGACTTTTCCATCAGTTTGTTACCTCCTGGGTTAATCTATTAGGTGATGGATAAATCAGCTCAGGTTGGCAGCTGTCCCCATGAAGCTTGCATTGCTGGCAAGCAGGCAGATGAAAGCACTAATGCTCCCCAGTCAGGGAGACAGAGCTGCTTCTGCAAGGCTGTTTGCCATTAGACCCTGCAAGGTGATTTGCTTTTTTGATATCTTTCAAGTATTAAGAGAGAGCATTATCTTCTGGGAATGCTGTGGATTTGCAAAGAAACTAACAGAGTATCAGTAGCCTTCTTGAACTGTATCTGACTGTGGATAAGAACTGCGAATACAAAAATAATATGTAATGGTTTATGTGAGAATATGTTGAAACGTGCAACTCTGGTTTTATGCAGTGATAGTTCTGTTGAAAGCATTTTGAATTGGATCTGAAAAGTGATAGCGTGTATAAAGTAGATGCTTCCCTACTCTCTGTAGTTCAGGTTATGTAATAGCTGACTCCCCTACTTAGTCAATAACAGAAATGTAGCTGCAGTATTTCTTTAGCATGCCATATGGTATTGTATACCAACAAAGGAGCATTGCAGGCTGCTGCTGGCTAGTAACCCAGTAGCTAAGTATGTCAGAAAAATAAGGTATTTGGATGAGGAAGGTACTGGTAATGATGCATCAGTGGTATGTGAGGGTGAGTGTTTGCCTGCAGTTTGGCCAGTGGCAGTGCCAGGAATAGAACTGATCTCCTGGCTGTGGGCCCTGAGATCGAGCAAGAGGCATCATCCTTTTGTTGTGTTTATCTAAAATCTCCCCTGTAGCTCACCCCATCTGATAGCTCTCTTCCCTGCCAGTCCTCACCTGTTGTGCAGCGATGCTGTGAGTGTGACTAGCAAGCAGGCACAAGCTGTAGGCAGCGGAGATGCCTGTGATATAGAGACAACATTTACCATTGCAGTGATGTGCCTTAAAGAAATGGATACATCGGTTCTCTGCCCTGGAGCTGCAGCAAGTCCTCTAGGTTTGCAGAGCTCACCGAGATCATTCGTGGAAAAGCCCTGTTGAAGGGTGAAGTACTTGGACAGCCCTGCGGGGGAACCCATGCTCCAGACCCCAGGGCAGTGCTGTTGGACACGGTGGGCTACTGCACGTGGCCTGATGCCCCTGCCTGTAGGAGAGGAGCTGCTTGCTGGAGTGCAGCAGATTCCAGGGGCTTTGGGGAGCAGGGTGCCAAATCCCACTCTCCAGGGCCTGCTAGGAGCCCCTGGGGCAGCAGGCAGCACATGCACTCTGCTGACTGCTCGCATCTGGGATTGCTCCTAGGGGATGGAGCCCATGGCCTCTCCTGCAAGCAGCCCTGCTCCAGCCTGCCAGTACCCCTGGGCAGTGAGCATGGCATCACTCCTTGCCATCTCTTGCCACCATGAAGGGTGCTATGGGCTCATCTGCATGGTCAGGCTGCCACTGAATTTGGGCTGAATCATGGTACTGGTTCACTCCCAGTGTTTGCTGGAATCAGATCCTGCTCCCCACAGGTGCGTGGTGCTGGGCCTGACTGCGGACAGAGGCTGCACACCCATGCTGGGGGTCGTGCCAGGCAGGGGGCAGCACACAAGTTGGGAGCTTGAGTCCACAGAGGGATTTAAAAACAAAATGATCATTCTGAAGTGAACATGCAGAGCTGGTGGAGCATGACTGGAGTCTGTGACTTGTGATGCTTGCTGACTTTAAAGGAGGGAGTGTGGGTGTGATGTGGAAAGGAATTTACACCAGGACCTGAGCACATCCAGCACCTTTTTTTTTAATTTTTTTTTTTTTTAATTTATTTTCCCTCATTGTATCAATTTGTCAAAAGCTTCAATGTCCTGTACAATAAGTATAGGCTACACTATGTAGGTGCTGTGCAGATGTGTTGCAGTCTGTACGCAGAGTCACTGTGGGGTTGTGTGCACTGCCCCTGTTGATGTCAGCACAGCGTGTGTAGCCTCCTCAGACCCTTCCTTATGCATTGATTCTCCTCAGCAAAATGCTTTCCTAGCACAGGGTACTAGAGATGAAGCTAGAGGAAGAAAAAGGACAACTGGGGAAAATGCAAAAACAGAGGAGTCTTTAAGATAACATTTCCCAGCACACTTTGTCAGCTATCCTTCCGAGCTCTAATCCTGCAATAATTCAGTGCATATTTAGCATTTTGCCCTTTGTGTGAACTATTCTTTTTAAACTTCATGATGTAGACAGCACATCTTGTACAGCAATGAATACCCTCCTGGCACTTTACAAATACTATTAAAATGTTAAACCCACATGTACATAAATGTTCCTGCTGCAGGCAGAAAAAGGGCTGAATTTTTGTGCAATACAGGGTTTTTCATTGCAGGAATGCTGATGGCAAATGAACATTTTTATATGGAGAAATTGCTTCTGAAATATTTTTCTTGGAAAAAATTATCTCTTGATAGGATGCTTTGACTAATGGGAAAATTGATGGCATGTCCATTCACTGATGTGGGATGCCTGTGGCCACAAGCTATAAAATATGGGCAATTTTTGAATTTACTTATTGGCTGTAATAACACACTTCTCTGAATCACTGTTAAAGTGTATTTTAAGTAAATATGGTGCCATAACAGTGAACATGTTCAAAGTCACCCAGGCAAAACTAATATTAATCACTGAAGCTTATGTTTCCAGAGGCCAAGCATGCAAGTAGAAGCACCTACAGGCAAAGATCTTTCTTATCACAGAGTAATGCACTTGCAAAATTGATTTTGCTTTCCTCTGTGAGTGCCTGGTCCACCAGCAGAAATGGAAACAGCAAGAGCTGCATGCAGCAGATTTGCTCTTTAGCTCAAGTAAAACAGCTTTGTGCTCTGATCCTGAAGGTGTCAGGTTCAAACCTTGCTACCAGTGGGAGGTTTACAACTATATTAAAATAAGGTCAAAACCTGCAGCAAAAATGTAGCAAAAATGATTATATAGCCAGTCTATGAATATATGTTTATATGCAGTGTGTATATTTATGACTTTACAGCTGGCTCTGTCTATGCACTGCGATGGTCCTGATAAATAAAATGCACCTATAGAGCTGTGTGGAGTGCGTGTGTTTAGGAGCTTTGTAAGTACATCTCTGCATAGCTGCAGGTTTGAATCTGCTTAATTGCTGTTGGTTGATTCATTCTTGAAGCAGTACAGGGAAGCTGATTATGTTTATAGGTTTTTTTGCGGACCTCAGAGCCTATTCCTGTGCAGCTGCAGTAGCCTCATGCATAGTCAGGGATCAGAATCTAAAACTCCATAGAAACAGGCAGCCAGATTGCTGCTGGTGTTAATTGTGTGTGTGAGCAGGCTGAGGACAGTGACCACGGATTGAGCTGAAGAACAGATATCTCTCTGGTAAGTCCACATTTCTGAAGTTACTTTATTATTTTTTTCCCCTTTTTCATAATATGGAGCCTCTTTTCCTTAGCAAAGATTTACTACAGAGGTTTCTGCCTTTGCCATTGAAACATTTTCTTTTGCTTTCAGTGTTTTCCCTGTTTCACCAAGACCAAGCATGTGCTTTTGGCTAGTTCAAATCAGGGCATATTCTTACTCTGATCTTCTCCACTGTTTTGCAGGATGATTCTGAGAAGCTGGTATTTTTATGTTTGCAGGTGTTTGTTGCTTGACATCTTTGCTTTGCTGAAGTCGTAACAGTGCAATGTGTACAGCCTGCTGCATATACCGTGTATTCACTTACATTCACATGGTTTCACATGTTCTCATTCATTGTTCAGAGGTAAAACTAGAACCACACCTGGATCTCAGTTCTGAAATAATTTTTCATTTAAGTATAGTTTCAGCTATCCTTGTTTTTCTTACCTGTTTCTTCGTCTTACTGTTCACATTTCTAGGTATGCTCATATTCTTCTTTGACCCCATGTTTCTATCTCATGTTGGTTAAGCAGCTTTTTCTAGGTTTAATATTTGTTATTTCTTATTCAGAGGTGATAATATATGTTTTTTTTTCCTCTCTGTATAATGTAGAAAGGAGAAGCTTGTCTGTAACAGCCCTTATTGTTTCACTTCAGTAGACTCACTAATATAACAGTCACTTATGATGGCAGTTGTTTGAGAAAGATGTGATTTGTCTCTCTGCCATGCATTGTCTTTAATTATACTTGTGCACAGCAAAATGGCATCCTAAAAGGACAGAGGAGGGATATTTGGAGAGACTGTACGTTAAATTTTCTATGGGGGAAAAAAAAAAAAAAAAAAGTTATCCTGAAGGGTGTCTTGTGCATTGTGAAACTGCAGATAATAATTAAGGCCACTTATATTTTAGTTCAGTTTGTTATGCTGTAGCAGGGTAGTGTTTGACAACATCATAGAAAAATATGTAACAAAGACTAAAGGCAGGATGCCAGAAGCTCAGTTCATAGAAGCCCTTTCAAAGACATCAAAACATCATACACTTCCAGAGTATTTGGTTCCATTGGATAATAATTGCCCAGAAATTCTAGCACACTTGTATCTTTGGTGATATAAGTATTACTCTGATTTTCTATACACGTTTGTAACTGCTGCAAAGAAATGTATGTACACTTGTAACAACACAGCATTAGATAAGTACAGAAAGCACCTCTTTAAATATATTCTTTCCACACTCACCACTTTATCTCTTGGATGTCTGCATGTATTTGCTCAGAGATATCTGAGCTCGGTTCTGAATCTGCTCTCTGGTCAAAATGATCATGCTAAAAGGATTTTATGGTGCATGGCATGGAATGAGATGAGCCGTTGGAAAAGGGAAAAAGAAGCTCAGAATCCCTTTAAAAAATCTGAGGGATCAGGCAGTCCAGCCTGCATGGTGACTGCCGTGTGGTACATTTTAGGGGTTAAAGATCGCTGTCTTTGTTACAAGCTAATGGAAGCAGCAGCAGCAGCTAATGACAGGAGCAGAGCCATTCAGGGAGGAAGTTCCCTGATCATTCAGCACAGCCAAGAGTCAGCTCCTCTGCCTCTTGAACAAAGCAGTGCTGCTTCCATCATTGCTGCATTATGAGCAGGGCAGCACAGGGTCTCTGCACAGAGCAGCTGGTCCCAGGCAGGGAGGTGACTGGGGGATCCTCTTGGCTGCTCTGTGTCCTGCAGACACTGTTCCAAACAGCTCAGTGCTCTTCTGCCATGCAGACCAGGCTGTCTGTCATCTGCCAGCTGTTAGCAGTGACAAGCTGAGAGAGGGGGAAAGAGGGAAGACATAGGCTTACATGCTCATGCTGGGTCTAGATGGATTTAACTGGCAACCTGACCTCTCAGGAACATGGATCTGTGTATTTTCCAGTCTTTCCGGCACATGTGGCCAGGGGAGTTTGCATGAGTCCTGCATTTCTCCTGCTCTGAAGGGGTTTACTATAGGATGGGTCCAGGTAATTAAAGCTCTTCCAGGTGTGTTCAGGTAGTTGAGGAGTGCCTTTGCTCTGGAGGGGCTGGCGGAAGTGGCAGTGCTCACAGTGCTGAAGCAAAGCCTCCAGACAGCTTTCCAGGCTACCTTGTCCCAGGCTTAGGGTCAAGAGTGCTTTGTGCACCGTAGATCTCTGCTTCTTCTGATGCTTGGGCTGTGTCTCCCTGCATGGCCCCAGGTCCTGCTGGAGGGTCTGTGTTGCACTGGCAATCAGTGTTTGCTTCCTGCTGCTCAGGATTCATGTTCTGAGGCTGCAGAGTGGGATGAAGGAGACCCTGGTTCTCTTTCTGATCACACTTTTGTTGAGATGTTTCAGGACAGGCTGGCTTTGTGTTTTTTCTTTTTTGAATCAAAATGGAGTCAGAGCACGACTGCTGCTGTGAGCCTGGGCAACGAGCACAGCTGTCCCCAGCCTCTCTGATGTTACCTCACAACAGCTGTAGCTTTGACCAATTCTTTGAAGAGTAATTTTAATGTCCAGGGTCTTTGGTAACTTATGGGAGAGAGAATGATAGTGAAAACCTTCTGCTTGTTTTGTTTACATCACATCTTGAAATGAAGCCATATTTCTGCATCTGAGAAGGGTCCATAAGATGGTATTTTACTGTCTGCTTAGCTTTGCTGAGCTTCAGGAGTTCTGGACAAAGATGTGCCTTGTATTGAACAGCCTCCCTGGCACTTGCATGCTCAGCTTAGGTCCTCTGTAGAGAGGTCACATCGCAGGGGGAAGATGACACTCAGGGTTGGAGATGTAACCTCAGCCCAGGGGATCACGTGTGTGTTCAGCACTACTGAGTCATTTACAGATGTTGCTACAGCATATTGTGATAAAATGTCATGGGATTAGCACACAGCTATGTACTATAATTATATGCAGTGTGGCTTATAATAGTTCATTAGATTGTCATCAGTTAGGCATAAAGCAATGACAACTGTTACTATCTCATTTATAATACCCTAGAGAACAGCTGATTAAGACACAAAACGACCAAAATCACTGGGGAATGTTTCCTTCAGTTTGGAACATTTTTTTTTTCTATTTTTTGTCACTTTTGATAATAGAAACGAACATTGCTGACATCTCAAAGTTCCACTTCTGGTTGCACATGCCAACAAAAGTTTGAGAAACAAGCATGCCTTTGATGCAGTCTGGAGGGAAAGTCTGAATCACTTGTGAGTAAGTAACCAGAGAATACCTTTCCTCAGCAGAAAGCAAGGAGGAAGGGAGAAGAGTGGAGGCTCGTGAAAGTTTTGCAAATTGAGCCTGTGTGGTTGAATGGTTTGACAGTCCCTTTTGCATAAAACAGTCAGACTCCTGGTGCAGCTGGGGAGAGTACACAGCACTCCTGACCCATGCTGGTTCCTCTGGAAGGGATGCTATTGAGGTCTGCAGTGACTACATAGGCTGACATTGCTGGTGAGCTCAGGTCGTACTGGACTTCATGACAGGTCACACTGTGCTCTGTCTCCAGGAGATACTTCTGGTCAAGCTTGCCCTCTGCAGGGTGTGAGAAATCCTGTGGGAGAGGAGCCTGAACAAATATCTTCTGTTTCATCTAGAATCCCTTGCAATAATCACACAAAAACTGATACTATGCTGGCATTCATGGCTGTGTCTCTCCCAGTACAGGCAATAAGAACCAAGTGGCATAATGTGGTGTAAACATATGGAAAAGCTGGAGCTGTGCCCAAACCAGGGAGGGTGCTGAGAACATTGCAGATTTGTGTCCCTGACCTTTCAGCATAAAAGCAGGGACAGAGCTTCCTTGCTTTGCTTAGCTGGTTTCATTCAGAGTTTATGGGCTTCTTGTTTCTTCGGTCTTCTGGCAGTTCCTCCAAGAAGTGCCCAGGGGTGTGACAGAAGAGGTGATTGGCTCTGCTCCTATATTGTCCCCTTGCTGATGTCCTTGCTGACATGGAGTGTGGGGGATAAGGAGCCTTGTTGCTGGGGCAGGCACTCTGACAGTCTCCAAGTGGTTTGGCTGAAGTCTCCTCTTAATGTCACTGTTCCCTTATCTCCTGGGGCATCCATGCTGCAGCATCCAGATTTTCCTTTTGTTCTTGAGCAGAGTTTATTGAACATTTGTCAGCTGGTAAGAGTTACTTATCTGAAGTGATGAAAGTGCTTCAGCAGGCTTCTCTCAGCTGAAGTGTCCGTATTCTCATTATTTTGGGTATTTAGGAAGGGATGCCACTTGGAACCTGTCTGCTTTTCTTGCTATTACTGCATATTTAGGCTTTCTATTCCCTCCTCCTTATTATTATTTTTTTTTTTTAAACTCCAAATTTTAAACTGCAGACTGACTGAAATAAAACACTGTATATTTGTATTTTTAACCAAGTCCCAAAACTGGTAAAAAAAAAAAAAAAAGCACTGTAAATCTCTGCAAATGTGGAAAACGTGGATCTGTAGAGAGTGTAGAGAGTATCTGACCACATAACATAGCCTAAAATTCATTCTGGGTTAGAGAATGACTAGAATTTTATTCCATGTGCAAATGTATTATTCAAATATTTTCTACTTAATTATAATTGGAACTGGAATTTATAAAATTGGGGGACTTGCAAGCACTGTCACTAATAAGCTGATATCTGAATTCTAGGACAACAATATAGATAACTGGTAAAGCTGCTAATGGAACAAATCTCTGCAAGAAGTTTTCTCTCTGTTCTAGTTGTTCTCCCAGATATAGAACCACATCTCCTAAAGAATTATGGTAGACATTTAGAAAAAAGAAAAAAAAAAAGGCATTGTTTAATGAAGAAAGTTTTGTCTGGACTGGAATTATGAGATTGCTCTCTGCACTTCGACTTAGTTTTTTGAAACACTGGTTCCCTCCAAGTTTGCCTTTTGAAACAGGTTGTCTTCATACTTAACATGCAATAATGAGATATTTTGAATTTTATGATCTTATATAATTACTCTCAAAATAGCTTCTGATTCATCCTTGCCTTTGAAGCCTATAGTTTGCATTCCAATAAGCTCTTGTATGGCAGGAACCCTGTGGTAGCAGCAAATTAATTTTTAAGAAGTTTTCTCTATCTGACTGAAACTTTGGCGTAGCTAGTTAGAGCCTTCCTGTTTCTGTCTTCCTATAACCCGATAGGAAGCTGGGACATGCAGAGAAGGCAAGGAGGCTCTGTCTGGGTTCCTGTGGAGCCCATAATCGCAGGTGGAAACTGGTGAAAGCTGATAGAGCTAGACCCAGTGTCCAAGAACTGGGGAAGCACATGAACAGAATAAATGTCCTTTCAGCTGCCTGCAGGAGGACGGTTAGGTTTGCAGAGCTTCAAAGGAGGCATTTCAAAATATCTTTCAATGGTTCCTCTCATGACATCTGCAACATTCATCTCATGAGGCTTTCTGCCCCTCTGCCGGTTTGAGAGGGAAGAAATTTACTATTAAACATATAGTGAATTTTATGACGAAAATTTTCACATTAAATGATCTGAAAAGTCTTCTTGCTTTCATGTTATTTTCAATTGTGCTGTCTTTGGATTTACCCGTGATTGACTTAGAGTAACAAAACAAGATTTACGCATGGTCTGCAACAAACAGCAGCAGAAAACGCTGCTTACTTTCACTTAGCAAAGCTTTGTAAAGTGTACTCAAGGCTTGGGAATGTATATGGTGTATTAAAGATCTTCCATCCATCCTGTGAGTCTTAGCAATCAACTCTCCTGAAGAGTGCAGTAGTCTCTCAGGGGCTCTGTGGGCATTTCATAACACTGTGCTGCTTTGGAGAGACAAGAGGAATAATCAGTGAATCTTTATGTATATTGTCGAGAGACAAGGACACCCTATTTATTTTGTTCTGTATTGGTCACAGTGCCAAATATTTGTATTACTTCATGGTTCTTCCCCACATATTCTAAGGAAGTTGCACTTTCCTCAGGTGGGGCAGTGCTCTCTCTCTCTCTCTAGGGAAACCTGATAAGCAGCCAAGCTCCTGTTAGTTTCAGCAGGGTGCTAGTAGATGCAGATAGAGCAGTAGGTGACACCTGACTCTTGTTGCCGTTGCTCAGATTTGTCCCAGGATATAAACAGTTTGGAGAGCCTAAGAAAGCAACTCTCAGCATGAGATAGCACCTGAAGGACAAGAGAAGCTCTGCTCATTCCATAATTGTTTTCTGAGCCAGTTATTTAAAATCTGCTGAGAACGCAATGAAATATTTTCCTATTGATAATGACCACACCTTTGTTCTTTGTGATCTCATTTAAGCAGGACTCCCTGCTGCAGTGCTTCACAACACATCTAGCTCCTCTGCTGTTAGGCTACCTGTGAAAAGCAAATTGATGGCAGTTAGCCTTTGAAGTGGCAGCTGTTAATGACTTCTCTAGTTCAAGAACATTTCAGGACATTCTCCTATAGCTCAAAGCTGCCTAGAGAACATAGCCAATAAATCAAGAAGAGGTGTTACCGAAATTTCAGATGACAACCAAATGTCAGTGAGTGGACCCGAAGATGTGACAATGAAGAAATCAGATAGAGCACTGGCATGTTGGACACTCTCCCAACAGAGACAATTAGTGAGCAGGTTTGCGATGACTGCCTCTCACAACTGTTTTCTGCAGACCCCAGTGCACACTTAGCTGTAGGCTCTGTTAAAAAGAGCTGCTTGCTGCTGCAAGAACTGGAGCTGTGCTAGGTGACAGGAACAGCCTGGTCTTTATTATTTGCTCTGTCACCATTCCCACGCCTGTGGCATGCTTGCAGAGGGGATAAGGAGCTCTCTGAGAGCTACACATTGCTGCACTGCAGCTCATTTCACTCATCAAATCCATTGATTTGAAGCATTTTACAGTTCATAAGACAGCCAGTTTCCATCTCAAAATTCCTGTTACAAAGTGCTCTACTTGCTGCTTTACTCCATGGTGTCTTCTGGGTTTTGTTCTGAACTGTATTCCCGAAGGGGTTGTTCCCTTACTCTGTTGCAATTCTTGTTTTGTCTTTGGCTCTGCTTCTGCTAGATGCTGTGTAGCTGTGCTGGTTTAACATTCGGTTTCTGTTCCATCCATTCCCTGTTCCTTTGAAGCTCTGTAAAGCTTCAAAGCTGAACAGTGTTATTGAATAAACATGCCCATAGCTAGGATTTAATGTAAACCTCTTCCTTTTCTCCTGCTGTTGTCCTGTGTGCCCATCTAGCCCCCCCACCCCGGCCAGTTGTCTGAGATTCACCACAGTTTTTCATGCCCAATTTCCAGGCCTCAGCTAATCAAACTTACATTGCTCATGCTTCTCAATGGCAAGAAAATTAGATCAGCAATTGGTGGTGCCTCATGTGGTCTGATGTAGCCCCAGAGCTTCCTGTCTTCTCTAGCAATAACTCTCATACTAATCCATCATTTGAATGCATGATTTCTAACAAAGCCCTACAGAAATAGAACAATATATGCTCAAAAGCACTGTTGCAATAGAAAAATGTAGCAGAAATGGACAGAGAAGCCTGGAAATACTTCCTCACATGGTATAAGCAATGGCTGATATATTATACTGGAAAACCACGCATGCAGTTAGCAAAAGAAAGGTTAAGGCACAACACTGTCACCCTATACCTCCAGGCTTTGTCATAGTCCTGTAGGTGCTCCTCCAGGCAGCATTTGCTGTGGCAAGAAATTGAATTCTCCAAGTCATAGTTTGGAATAGCCGAGAGCTGGGTTTTGTTTAATTGTTTTTCAGCTGAAAGAAACTTAGTGGGAAACAAACCAGTCAGAGCTCTCCCCGATGCTCAGATTTTCCATTGGCCGTTCGAAAGCTTACCAGTAAGAAACGCTTGCAGGAAATAAGTCCATTTCCTCTTGGAAAGATAAGGCTTTGTCAGTGTCTGTGCATGGCAAAGGAGCTGTGGGACCAAAACTGTGATGAGTGTTGCCAGGACCCAATCTCAGTAGAAAGCTGAGTTCTTCTAGCATGAGCCTGGCCCCACTCTGGGCCTCAGCCCAGAATATTTATTTTTTTCAGTCCCCTTGAACTTTCACTCATGGTATTCAAGCTTTGTTTAGATCCAATGGTTAGCTGGAGTGATTAATAGATGCTGGAGTGGTGAGAGAGCTACCAAAGGTATTTTGTTTCCTGTATGGGGAGTGGGTAGAAGGAAAGCTGAATTACATCTCCTAAGATATTAAATATAACTCTTCACATTAAACTCAGAGCTATCTGTGAATCTCTTTAATGATAGTGCAAGCTACTTCAGAGTAATAAAAGTCAATGTTGCCACAATTAGACCAGTATTGTCTTGCAGTTAATAGACTGTTGTAATCATGGCTTTGTCATATTATTAATCATTTTCTGTTTGGACTTTACTAATTATCCCCTTTGGTAACTCAGCTGGGTAGTATGAAGTCACCAGCAACATAAAATTGATTAATGGTTCCACCATATTCTCTTAATTAGTTCCATTCCAAGATGAAACAAAACATGTAGTTTTTCCTGACGGGTTGCTTTCAGAGTGCACTAATATGAGGGGCAAGAGGAGGGGGCTGGACTAAGTGAGAAAGGATCCCCCTTTCTTAATTTTGCTTTTTGCTTCAAAATTTGAAATTAAAATGCTGTCTCTTCAACCTGTCATGGGTTATCTCATCTTTTATTTGAAAGACATAAGGAATCCAGTAAAAAGTAGTGACCTCAGAAGTTTTGTAGTTTTGAGTCATCTCATGGACTTTGTTTGAAAGCTCAGTAGCAAGGTTTTCAGATATTACAGAGAGAGTAAAACACAGAACAAGAAGTCAAGGTAAAAGAGAAGTGAAATCATTCTGTGGTAAAGTTTAAAGGCTTCAGCATAGGAGAGGGACAGTCTTGGGCCACACAGCTCCTGAGCATCACCTAGCCAACCTCTCACATCCCTCACCCCTTTCTCCATACACACCTGCTCCTGCTGAAAGAAAATAAAAGTGCACTGTTGGTTTTGTAACAAGTTGGTCTAAGCTGTTTTGTACTGTCTCTGAAGACTTTGATTCATTGCTTTCCTTATGCCAGGCTGCAGATGTGGGAGACCAGAGTCTCAATTGACTCAGTTTTCATGTTTAACCGTACCTTCCACTGCATAACTGGTGATAAATGATCATTTAGCATTAGCCTCCCAGGTATTGTTTTCTTTCTCCTGTAAGAGAAACCATTCTCCCGACTCAACAAAGGAAAGCTGAGAAAAGTAAGTTATCAGTGTCGGCCTTTCTGTGGATGTGCTTGCATATGTCCTGGCAGCAAATGGCTTACTGGTTTAGAAAGCTCTATTTCTGTATAAAAAAATGCCATTTAACACAGATGGGATGTGCTCTTCAGCAGCAGCCTTTTCTAATCATATCCTTCAATTCAGCATTGAACTATTCTGATGGGGAATTTGTGGCACAATTAATGCACCACTTGCTCTTGCCCAAAAGGATCCTTTTCCAAGATATTCTGGTATGGAAAAACTTGATGAAGGTCTCTGCTTTATGGTGAAGGTCCAGGACTGCTGGTTAATGATCACTTCTGGGGCACTGCTGTAAGATGCAATAGTACTTTGTCTCTGTAGGGATTCAGTCAAATTCTCAGTTCTTCTCAAAGTCCAGGTACACACAGAAATATACAGGGTCACAAATTCACAATTTCGCTTTTGCTTTATGTACCATGCTAAACCACTACCTCAAGAAGACCTTTGTGAGTGAGACAACTCCTGAAGGAGTTGTTTGTGTGTCACCGGGTAAGTAATAACTCAGTGTCTTCTCCTAAGCATATCAGCTCCTGCAGGCAAATGTTCATGTCCATGTCTTTCCTGCTGTTTGTTCCTCCTCCCCGCCTCGTTGGTCATATGAGAGCTATGTCACTAATGCTTTGTAGCAGGACCTGAAAAAAGCCAAAAGCAGCTTCCAAATGAAGGTTCCTCTGGAAAGTGGCTCCTGCTCCCAGTGGGGGACCAAGACTGGAAAATAGCCATGTTAATTTGTACTTGTCACTGCCTCCTTTTAAAGTTTATCTTTTCAGTTACGAGTTGTAATAAAATCCGTTTTTCAATGTGGCAATTTCTCCCATGTCTCTCTCAAGGATCTGGGTTAAAATGAAGTAACAGCAGCCAAGTTAGGTAAGAACACAGGGAGGAATGGCTAAAGCCATGTTGCAGTTGTACAGTCCTGCTTACCTGATAACAAACCAACAAATAATTTACTGTTTTTGTTTTGTTTTAGAGGAGAATAGAATGGAAATATAGTTCTTCTTGTATTTTTCTTTAGATGGGACATTTCTCAGCAGCAACAAATTTCATCTGCCCCTTGCAGAGCATGGCAATGCAGCCAGCCTGGGGGAGGCTTCTGTGTGGAAAAGTAAGGGCTGAGCAATTCCTGTGCTGCTCTGTGTTAAACAAAGCCCTTTCTCATTGTTGCCAAATCCAGATACATCCCTCTGTATCATCTGCTCGGGTAACCTCGTCTCTGAAAGTTGCATGCAGTGGGATAATATAAATAAACAAGCTAGTCTTTGGACTGAAATGTCCTTTTGGTCTTTGGAGAAGTGTTTGGGAAAAACAGGCCTTACCTCCGCTTGATGCAGGAATATCCAAGCAACCTCAGGCCCTAAGGCATTTTCTATTAGATATGGTATTGTCTTCTTTTACAGTTGTAAAAATTGTAATATTGTAATTAGTAATAATTGTAAATTAGAGGACATCTAAGGCATAACATTTTGAATACTGGGTATTTTTTAAAGTAACTGATATTTTCACATTCACAAGAGAAAGCTCATTAACTCAATTAAGGTCAATTCTGTCCAACTCACATGTAAGTCTAATAAGTCAGGAAAAGGTCTTGGGGAAATTCAGTGTCATCTTCAGACAAACCAATATTCTTCCCAGGCAGATGCTTAAAAAATGTCCGTAAAATCTCGATTCCTTCCACTTGTATTTTATATGAGCTGTCAGAGTAGGAGGTCATGCATAAAAACATCTGTGAATCCTGTCAAATACATTATGAATGCCAGTTCAGCAGGAAGTGACATGGACTAAGATGTTTCTCAAGCTGGCAACAGGTTTTTCAGAAGGGATAAGTGATTATTTTGGATGTTTTCCATTAATGAGTTTCGAGATTCATGCATACTATATAACTCCTTGGAATGGACATAAGTATCTTTAGAGGAACTTTTCTGCCACATAACTTCCAGCAGTAATAGATTCTGCATTGCCACTATTTCCTTTGTAACAGTAAATTTCCTTGCACAGTAAATTTAAATAACTGGGAAGAATGCATATCCAAGTGAGGGCTTATGTTACTGGTTATTACTTGCTGACAAAGCAGTTAGTAAAAGTAAAATCTGCAAAGCAGCTTGGTCCTGAAAACACTCCTACTGGGCTGTTAGATATTTTTAAAACTATTTCTGTGAAAGTCTTAGAATATTCACTGAGCAAGTCTTTGAAGCTGAGCTGTGTGCCAATGACAGTCCCCAGTTTCACCTGTGTCCTTACAGGCTAGTAGAGATACCTATGATACACTTTCTAAAGCTGATGTCATTTTTAGCAGCAGTTGCCATGTATTAGTTCTCTCTTTAAAACTCATTTTTGTGACTAATCATAAGAATAATTTTAAGAATTATAAAGATGCTTTCTGGGGAAAGACTTTCAGATAGCTCTTTGTCATCAAGGATAATTGCGTGTATATGGATATCACCAAGCCTGCTGGAGTTCAAGGAGTGTTTGGACAACACTCTCAGACACAAGGTTTGATTTTTATGGGTTCTGTGTAGAGTCAGGAGTTGAATCCCTGTGGGTCCCTTCCAACCCAGGATATTCTATGGTTCCGTGATTCCGTCTGTGCTCAGGCTATGCACTTCTTACAAGGATTTGAAGGAACGGCACTTAGAAATTATTGAATTTCTAAAAGATGCTTGCAGAGGAAAGAGTTGGAACAGGAAGAACAGATGTAATTGCAAAAAGTCCAGATTCTTGATTTTTATTATGAAACTGTTTGACACTGAACAACCTGGGCACAATTCCAAGACTTAACCCCAAACATAGAAAGTGGTACCTTTGTGCTCATTGCTTTTAGCCAAATCTCTAAGGAAGCTTCACTGCTGACTTATACAATCCTATTTATTATTGAATAGCAGTATGTATTTTTATCCTGGAGTTATAGCAGAAAATAAATGGTGCAATCTGACCTGTACAGGAGGCTGTTGAGGAAGAGGAAAAGCTGCTTGCAAAAACTTCTGGACAGCATTCATTCTTTCCATCTGTACCTGCTGGTAGCTTCCATCACTTCCTTTCAACACAAAGAAACTGAGGACAGTTGGAAAGATTTGCCTCAAGCTCTTATTGAATTTGCAAAGCTAGGTAATTTTGTGGAAAAATAGTGCATCTATCTCTTCTGGTATATCAGAAACAACACATGGTTTCCAGGTGTTTGGTAGAACTGCCTTGTACCAGTGCAGATGTCGCACTTTGTGTACCTGACACTTCCTTGAGATTTCACTTACAGTGATTCATGGAAAAATCCTAACAGTAACTGTTGTGTTCCCAGATAGCACATTAGCAAAGTTTGATGATAAAAATGGGTTCCTTAAACAGTTTGCTTCTATGGTTCAACAACCATTGTTTTGTTTTGTTTTTAATCATTTTTAAATTCAGCTCTTTTGTCAAGATAAAAAATTAATCTTTCCTCATATTTTATAGATTTTCTCAGCCTTAAACATTAATTGTGTAATTATGGTTGCATGAAACTAAAATATATGATCAAAGGAAACAGAAGGTCTGCTCATGACTTCTAGTTAAGGTAGAGCATATTTCAGAAATGACTTTTATAGTAGATATGATGAAGCACAGATGTGAGTTTCCCAGATTATCTGCTAAAAGCTAAGCTGCTGGCAAGGATGAAGTTTGAGAGAGATTGTTTTAAATACAGTTATTGAGAGAGTCAAGTCTTAGAGCACAAGGAAGGGAGAATCTGCTTGCTTTAAGTGCTTTTAGACAAAACCCAAAGAGGGGCTGTCAGTCATGGACAAAACAGAAACACTCGGCTTGTGGCCATGCACTAGGACTTGGCCAGCTCTGACACAGGCTGGGGCCCTATTTCCTGTGTCTTCTCCCCTCTGTCTCCTGCCAACGGCTGTAGGATCCCCCCTCACGGCAAAGCACTGCCCACCCAGCCACCGCTCCACTCAGCTCACCCGCACACGGGGCGAGCTGCGGGGAGCGGGGGGCCCTGCACAGAGTGGGTGTCAGCAGCCACAGCCTGCCACTCACGGCGGTTTTGCTCTTTAGCAGTAGCACCCCTCTGTTCCTTCCCTCAGTTAATTTTACAGGCCCCTTGCTGTATGTGCTAAGAATAATTTTAGCCAAGACTATGGATACAGTTCACAAATAAATGCAGCTCTGGGTGTGTTTCTCTGGTCTGTGGGTAGTGAATTAAGTAGGTGCTATTTCACATGTCATAGAAAAACATTTATGGTCCAAGTGTATACATAAACAAAAGCCAGCAGGAGGTAATGGTCATGATGTATAAAATTCTGGAGTGTTTGATATTATTTTGCCTGCCTGTATGTCCTGACTTGCACTTACATAAACGAGGAGCATAGCTTTACTGGTCACTGCAAGTAGCACAGCAAAGAATTTTCCTTGAATTCAAACCAGTCTGTGATTGAATTTTCCATAGTCCTGACACTGCAGACATAATTGCAGTATAAAATTTGTCTTCTTCTCCAGGAGATGGTATTTTTAGGTATTTCAAACTCTTGGAATTATGGTTTGAGCAGGGATTTGGGAATTAAAACATGGTAAGAAAGGAATTAAAAATAGCTAATATTTTCTCTCTTTGAGTTGCTGTGAATCATTTCACAGCCAAGATCTGATATATATAAGGATTTCCTAATTCTTCTCCTGTGGGTATGGAAGCTCTTTCCACTCCAGAAAAGACTGAAATACTGAAATACTTATTGTAGGAGATAAAATGACTCAGAAAGTCAGAGAACATTCATAGATTCTGTGCTATTCAGAATAAGGAAGCATGTGTATTACTTTCTGTACAGTGTTCTTCTATATTTGGTTTCACTGCATCAGCAGCTTGTGTTTTTTATTTATTTATTTTTATTTACTTTTTATTCTCTTTGGGCACAGCTGGGGAAGAAGCTAGTGTTACTAGTACAACAAAAATCTGCTTCCAGGATCATGTTTTTGTTTTTGTTTTTAATGCAGTGTCTGAACACCTGTGTTATGAAGCAAAAAGGCATTTTCTGCCAGGATGGCACTGGAACTTGCTTTTCTATCATTCAGTTCTGCAATTCTGCTCAGACTGAGGCTCAGTCATTTGCCAATGCCACAAGAGAAACCCAGGATGGTATTTTATAGCCAAGCTAAGCATCACAGTATAAAAATTCCTAACTCTGGTCATCTGGAGATGCCCTTTTCTCCCCAGATGTGTTTGAGGCACGCAGTGGTCCTGGGATGCACACTTTGATTTGACTCTCACTTGCAGACCTGCTAAAAGCTCTCCATTAGGCATGATATATGTGGCTTTAGAGCAGTTCTTCGCTTTACTTATGGCTTTCTCACCATCTTTCTTTTCCTTTCTTTTCTTCTTTCCCATTCCTCCCCTCTCCCTGTCACTGTTGCCTTCTCTCCCTCTGTAGAGCTCTCCGTCAGCCTCCTCGCGGTGATAGTTGTTGTATGTGGACTGGCCCTGGTGGCAGTTTTTCTGTTTCTCTTTTGGAAGCTGTGCTGGGTTCCCTGGAGGAATAAGGCCATTTCCTCTAACCTGGCCGTCTTGCAGAGTGAGGCAGTCTGTAATAAGGAGAACATGGCAGACAAGCTGAAGGACACGGGTACCATAAGTTTCCTGGAGGCAGCTGTGAAGATCAGCCACACTTCACCAGACATCCCCGCAGAGGTCCAGATGTCCATGAAGGACCACATCATGCGGCGTACACGGATCCAGAGGCAAACAACTGAGCCTGCATCTTCTACCAGGTGCGTGGGCGCAGCGCTCTGCGGGAGGTGCTGTGCCTAGGTGAAGCTGGCTGTGGGGGGGGGGAGAATGTTGAATTGACCCTAATGTTCAGATGTCTTCAGGGAGGCCAAAAAAACATGCCCACCCACATGCTGGATTACTTTCTAAAGATTCAGCATGAACCAATCAATGTATTAAGGCTAGTTTACTGTGGGCTGTTTAAATAAATAAATAAATAAATAAAGTTTTCAAACCCTATTACCGTGACTTGACCTCATTGTGTCAAGCTGTCAGTATGCTTTGGCCACTTTAATTTTATTACAACATGAACAGCAGACTGGAGTATCAATGATGCTATGTAGTCAGACAGACTCAGACCTTTTTGCTCTCTCTTTGTGGCTCATTGCAGAAACAATTAGATAAGCAGAATCAATGTATTGCTCACTGTCGAAGCTTAGCATGAGCTGTATTCAGTGCTGGTGATCAATGTGCATCTCTGTCAGACAGGGACAGAGATTAAAGCATCACGTTTGTTAAATTTAGGATAAGACTGTGTGAACCTTAGGACACCTCTGCAAAAACACTGAGAAATACGGTACCTCTTCCTTGACACAGAAGGCTGTGAATCTAGGACAGGAAACAGTGATTGCCTGGCTGTGTCCCAACACTTCTGCTTGCTTTGTTGGCCATGACTATGATGTGTAAGAGAGTACATATAACTGTGAAGACAACCATAGCTCAGAAAAATTGTCTGCAGTACAATAAAATACCTTTTTATTTAAATAGCACTACTTTTTGAACTACTGATTGTCTCTCTGTCATGCACATGCTCATTCTGTTTTTTTTTTTTGTTTGTTTGTTTGTTTTGTTTTGTTTTGTTTTGTTTTGTTTTTTTGCACCTTTCCAATTTGGGAGGAGAAAAAAAAAAACACAACAACTTAGTTTGTCTGAATCATGACAAATGAAGCAGGACTTGTTTGTACATCAGAAGGTGTCAAACCCACTTTCTCACACAACTGAGCCTGGCATGAACTACAGGAGACAACCAGACCCAAGGATATTGGGGAACATCCTTGTGCAGTCTGGACTCTGACTCAGCCCAGCCCAGAATGCCTTTGAGGAACCTGCCAAAAAGGAGTGGGGTCTCTGAGCACCACATATCACCAAAAGCTAATTCTCTGGCTCTACAAGTTATTAGTATGGTTAAATAACTCCATAGATTTCTTGTAAACACCAGATAATCTGAAATATTTTAAAGTCCACATAAAGCATTTCTGCTTCACTTAGATAAAGCTTTGCTTGTGTAAAGTTTTACTTGTGCTGAAGGGGAGCTCAAGGCAAGAGACAACTTCCAGATGAGGCTGTGCATTTCTGTCTGTCAAGAGTTATCTATCATTTTTGGAGGAGAGTCTGTTAGCAAAGTTTGAAAGCAGCAACACCCAGAACAAAACCTAACTTTTTGAGCTGTTAGTGTTTTTCTCACTTTAAAAGATCTACTTTTTGTTGTTGTTTGTTTGTTTTCTTGAGAGAAACTTAGTGCCAGTGTCTTGGAATTTTAAGGACTGATGGGGAGAAAAAGTCCCCACACTGGGTTGTCTGTAGCTTGGTTAAGGAGTTGTTTGGTCTCATATATTTAGCTGTGGGCTGTTACTTGTGTAACAAGTGAAAAACTGCAGCTTGCAGCAAATACTGTGACAGGAAATTTGCTGGACTAGTTCCTCTGACCACTGGAAGTTGTCATTCAGTGTTCATTCTCCATAGCAGAGGTCAAAATCACCTCTCATTCACCTGTACTCATTCTTGTGCTCTCCCTGCTTTCCTACTTTTAGCAGTTCAGGAGAAAAGGAAAGGAAAGTCATTGGAAAAACATGCAGCTGTCCTCTCTTCCTTCTGCAGGCACATCTCCTTCAAAAGGCACCTTCCTCGGCAAATGCATGTATCCAGCATGGACTATGGCATGGACCCACCTGCTGTCGCTGAGCAGCCAACCAGCATAGGCCGCATTAAGCCTGAACTCTATAAGCAAAAATCTGTTGACTCTGAGGACCCCAAAAAAGAGGCAGCAAAAACCTGTGGAAAAATTAACTTCACACTCAAGTACGACTATGAGAATGAGACACTGACTGTCCGAATTCTCAGGGCTTTTGATTTGCCAGCCAAAGATTTCTGTGGCAGCTCAGATCCCTATGTGAAGATCTACCTCCTGCCTGACAGAAAGCGCAAGTTCCAGACACGAGTCCACAGGAAGACTCTGAACCCCACCTTTGATGAGTCCTTCCACTTCCCTGTGCCCCATGAGGAGCTGGCAAGCAGGAAGCTCCACCTGAGTGTCTTTGACTTTGACAGGTTCTCCAGACATGACATGATAGGAGAAGTTATCTTGGAGAACCTGTTTGAGGCCTCAGACCTCTCCCGGGAGACTTCCATCTGGAAGGACATTCAGTATGCGACAGCGGTGAGTATCTGTTATGGGGGTGGTCCCTGCCCAGGCAGCGCTGCAGGGTGGGATGGGTTGGCCTGCTTCTTTTGGCTGAACTGCCTGAAGTGGTAAGTCCTGTGCAGCTGCCAGCTGACGGGTGTTTTGCAGATGCTACCGTTAGCCCTGGGAACCTACAGCAATCGCATACAGGGGTGGAAAAGAATTTTGTATGTAGAAGCTTGCCAGCATTACCAGATTCCTGGTTTGCTGGAATTTCATCCCCTTGATAGTGGCTTGATGTTATCTCACCTACACTGAGTCTCATTGACACCAGGTTTGATAAAAGCTGGAATGAGGGGTTAAGTTCCCTGTTTGGCATCTGTTTGTCATGTGAAGGGTCTTGGGGTCTGGATGTCTGCCATATGCACAGGATAAAGAGCAAGAAATAGTTCTGCAGGGGCACTACTGACCTGTCAGCTGTACAGGGCTTCACTATACTGAGAACATGATTATGTGTTACTGGAACTTATGTCAGAGCTTGATGAGGGTCTTTTAGCAGTTCTGTTGAATTCTCTCTGAAAGAGAAACCAAACATCAGAGAAGGAAATGTTCTAGACACTTCCTGTGCTGCAGACTCAGGTTAGAACTGGCAGGAGAAACCACCTTCTCACCTTGGTCTCAGTGCACAAGCAATGACATTAACCTCTACATAATAGCTACTTGTACACTATCCTCCCAGGATGACTTTGCTGCTTCTGAAGGCAATGATTGACCTGCTTTGCAGTTGGACACCAAGTCAGTCATCGTCTTCATGTTGTTATTTCTCAGACTGGAATGTGAAATGTCCTCATCCATGTGCCTGAAAGCATGGGTCCTGTCGAATCTTTGCTAGTGACTGGCATGGCCACATGACTTGCAAAATCTGCACCTTTTCTCTCTGTCCCACAGTCCTCACCAGTTGTACCATGTGGCCACTGCTGTTAGTGCTTGTTCTTTCTTTGCTGGGTGTTCATAACCTTGGCTTGGATCCTTTGTTAAAGAGCTGAAAGTCTGACATGTATGCACAGCCCTGTCCTGAGCTCTGGTGCCATGGCCAAGACTCGCAGTGCTGGGGAGTGCTGGGTGTGAGCAGGGTGCAGGCCCGGTGTGCCCCTAGGGTGAGATGTCTGCCTCTGCCTGCAACCAGCTTCTAAAGGTTTCTTGAAGGCTACAAAAGGAAGAGACCTGTGGCCAGGAGTGAAACTGGGATGGAAAACACTTGGTTTCACTAGAGGAAAAACATGTAAAATATAGAATATGAAGCTTTAGGAGAAGGTTATGCAATTTTTGACCTGTGTATGTTCTGTCTTTTTCTGGGATTGTTCAGTAAGAAATAGCTGATGCTATTGGTCAAGCTGACCAAGAGAAATAATGCTATGGGGAAAAAAGCTACAAAAACCAGGTGGAGAGACACCAACAGAAGGCCTGTTGAGGGAAGAGCCTCCAAATAAGATGTATTGTATGTGAGAAGAGCAGAGCCAATACCACACCCAAGAAGCAATGTGCATCAGTTTTGCAAAGCTTCTACAGAAACATCAGGTGTTGTTTTTGGCTCTGTCCCCTCATTCTCTCTGTGCCATTCTTTGGGAATGAATGTGCCAATATTGGTACATCTCAGCCAGTTGTAACACACTCAAGGACGTTTCTGTTTAATCAAAAATGAGAAGGGTAAATACAGTTTTTATAATATCTAAGGAAAGCTTTGGGTAGCTAATAATATATTAGATCAATCTTGAGGGTAAGAAGATAGGAACACACTTAAACTGTTCAAATAGCTAGCACTCAACTATTTAATTAATGATTGTACAGCTTGTGAATCAGTGAAACATTTTTGGTTTCAATTCTGCAAAGGTTATTGATTCAGAGCTTCCATTATTTCCTAAGAGCTGCTGATATGAATTTTGGAAATGTCCCAATATCTATAATCTGCTATAAAATAATGTACACACAGGACACGTTTTACTTGGCTGTATTTATGGTCACAAAGAAAAATCTCTTGACCTGATACAGTGAGGTCAAAGAACAATTTACGTTAGTTTTTTATTCTGAATAGATCTCTCAGCGCAAGGAGAGGAATAGAAGGTTATGTGATGCCCATAGGGTGTTCTCAAGATATAATATGGACCTCTTCTGGCAACTGTGTCCCTCCCTAGCTGCTCCCAAGCCAACACAAACCAAATAACATATGAAAGAGTAGACCCAACCCAGTGTGTTGTCTGAATGCATAATTGTTGCATTGTAGAGCAGCCAGCACAGCCGGCACACAGAGTGAGATGCAGATGCTCATTTCTTCGGTAACAGAATAATCACTTCTAACTATAGTTTCACAATATTTATTTTATTTTTTTTTTTCTACTATCAATAACGTCTGTATCTAAGACTGGTAGATGCAGTGTCTAATTGGAGCCAGGGGCACTTCAGTGCAGAGATGAAATCACTATCTTCAAGCTCAGTTTTGATGCACTAGCAATGTTTTCAATGCAGATTCCAGACACTCATTACTGAGTGCCTCCTCAGTGCTGTTATTTATTCAGGTTCTTTGTTATGCAATGCAATTCATCTTATAAGAGGAAGAATACCTATCAAGGTAACAAGAAGTGCTATGTTTTAAAAAACAAATGGTAATTTCGGGAACAAATTTTCTGAGTGGTCATTTTAAGACACTAAATGAATAAAGCTCAATAAAATACTGAGCTCCCTGCTCTCTGAAAATTGGCTGCACTGAAGAGCTTGTATCCATTTGCAGGCAGCCCCATGACACTGACAGTGACACCAACACCGACACCACTGACACTGACTCCTCTGTGTGCGCAGCCCCGGTCCATTGTGGCCAATGCTGGGCTCATCCAAGGGCCATGGAGAGGAGTCCTCAGGCATGGGACGGCCTGAGATGTGGGTTGGGCAGTAAGGGCAAGGGGCAGCTCAGCTCATGGGATGCAAAGGACACCAGAGGACAGCTGAAGTAAACGTGACAGCCACTTCACAGCACTTAGTGACAGCGTTTAAACATGCTCTGCCTCAAAGGCAGCTGTCCGGCTTAGAGCACACACAGTCTTCAAGCTGCCTGCCTGAGCTCATGAATAGAATTAGCTGGAATTTGGTCAAGAATAAGAAGATGCAATGGTTCTAAAAGCTGTATGGTATGTGCTGAAAAACATCCTGATACCTTAATAAGGTACTAGAGGAATAATAACTCTGTATCTGTTTTCATATATTTCATTACTGATCACAGACAATGAGATTGTGACTCAGATAATTTTGTTGTATCGAAAAGAAAGCTGTTTAGGATGCCATTGTTTCTGTTTGTTTGTTTGTTTGTTTTGAGGCAAGCAAGAGATCAGAGCAGGAACTCTGAGTGGATAAGAGTATTAAATTCATATTTACCAGCAAGCTGTAACCTTCTGGGATGTTTGTTTAGATACTTACAAGTCTAGTCATACATTTCTCTGTACAGAAAACATTTGGGTGCCACTTATTTCTTTTGTACACTCTATGCTTGAGAAGATTTTCAATTTCTTTGAAAGCCAAGTGAAGTCTCTGTCAAGAATCAAAACTTTTATATATCACTCATTAGTATTCTGAATGTCTAAGTGGAATAAATATCTGATCTTTGCCTCACCAGAGAATGAGAAGGAAATAATTTGGCAAAAATCTCATCCATCAATAAGATCTATTCTCCCAATACTTAACAAAACTGAAAGTGCCCAATGCATTTACTTATCTTTGCAGTTCCATCTCTCTACTACTCACAGCTACAATTTATTTTCATCATATCCTTATATCATATTGAAATGATGCTCTGCTTCCAGAAATAAATAGGTGGTTTGCTCTACAGGTGTGGGATATCTATATACAAAATAAAATACTTTTAAAAACCATTTTTGGAAGGTATTTGGAAATCTTTCTGTTTACTTCGGATGCTAATGCGTTCCAGTTGCTTAAATAATACCAGTACTGTTTATAATCTTACTTTTTGGTTTACTTTTTTCCCAAATTGTCATGAGTAAGGCAATGATAGAAAGGGCTTTTAGGAGATGTAATAGAGAAGGTTGCATATACAAGAGGTGCTAAGGGCTATGTGTGCTATGTGTAGAAGTTGTCTCACAGAGCACCGAAAGAGTAAGTTGTATTGGTCTCTTCATAGTCCAGAAAGTAATGAATGTTTCTGAGTGCCATCTGCAGGTTATTTCACTATTTATACACATATTAATCCTGTTGTTTGTTAGCTCTTTGAAGGAAAGTCAAAAAGGTTGGTGCTCCAAACATGTCAAAACCCAAAAGCTCAGTTTCTGCTAAATGCGGTCCTTCACAATTCTCTTCTGAAAGAAAGTGCTGTCCCTCTGGTGTTTAACCACCCAGAAATGCATGCTCTACTTCAGAGAAAATCACCACGTTACTCAGAATTATCACTATCCTCTTCTGAAATGTTAGGCATTATCAAAGTCTGTAAATCTCTAGTACTGAGTTTCTCTGTGGTGAACCACTGGCACTGGATGCACTATAAAGTCCCTCATTGCATTTGTTGCACTGTACAAGTAGAAAATTACGGCTCTGATGCCTGGTAAGGTCTCACCTTTCTGTGATCTTGCTCTGTATTGTCCTTTGTTTGTTTTGTATTTCTCTAATTGTGGAAATAGGTGTTAGAGTCATGCATTTGACACAAAAAGATATATACTGTACATTCCAGCCAAGCTTGATACTACTGTAATTTCTTTAATGGTCTTTATTTGGTGTCAGGTGCCACTTCTGTGTAAGCAATGGAGCAGAAAAAGAGGAGTACATTAGCTGTAATGTAGTAATGGGAAATGCACACTCCACTGAGGCAGTGGAAGATTATCCTTAACTATGATTTGAAGCTGTAACATTTGGACACACTTTTTCCTGTTCCCTATATTCATTTTTAGCCAAATAATGTTGGAATATGCTGAAAAATAAATTCTATGGCACCACCATATAGTAAAGTGTAATTTGCTGAAAAATGACAGCGTAGAGAAAAGCCTGTTTTAGTGTGAATGCTACATGAATCCTGCACAAAGCATTGTGTCGGAGCGTGGAGGCAGCCTAACTGATTCTTGAACATTTCCAATATAATGTGTTCTCTGTTTTATTGAAGGAAAGCGTGGACCTGGGAGAGATCATGTTTTCCCTTTGTTATTTGCCAACTGCAGGTCGCCTCACCTTAACAGTCATTAAATGCAGGAATCTCAAAGCTATGGATATCACTGGATACTCAGGTAGGTGCCTGATCACTGAGAAGGGCCCCATTGCATCCACATTTCCCCCTCCTCCCTTGAGATAGCGTCAGTGGATAGTGGGCATATGTCTCTTGGTGCTAAATGTGTCATCACTGAAATACGTGGCAAAGTTTTGTGCATGCTTTAAGTATGCACAAAATTTTAAAAGTAGAATTATCTATTCAACACATTCCCAAGGGCATAAATCCAGGGAAGATGTTTCTATATCTGAATGTGCTGTTCAAGGAGACTGCCAGTGGACTGGTGTTCTACATGAAAAGCAGTTTCTTTTCCAGAGATCAATGTCATAGTATTTGAATTTCATCAACAACTTGTGTAAAATACAGAAACAGTACAGTAAAAGATCTTTGCAGAAAACATTTCTGCTTAGCTGGAGCTTGATGCCATTTGAAAAGTCTGAGGATTAAGACTTCAGATAAAGCCAGCTCAGCATTTCTGTAATAATATGCTGCAGGTTTAGTGCCACTTCAAAATGCATTGAAATTGCCCAAGCAGCCAATATAACAAACAGAAGCTGTTTGTATCTAAAGTGCATTCTGCCATGGTCAGCCAGTAGAAAGCATGCAAGGTAGAGCTGCCCTAATACCTTCTTTTTCTGCTCTCTAACAACTGGAAAATGGTTTTTAAAATTCCTCTATTCGCTGTAACTCTGCTCCATAATTTTAACAAATGGATAGAAAAAGATGGCTGTAAAATAACCTCCTCTTCCAGTTTTGATCCTCAAAATTCTGCATTACATTTTGTTCTTAGGCAAATTTTGAAGAAGTTCCAGTTTTGCTTCACAGAAAGCAATAGGATTGCTTTCTGTGTCCATGCAATTAATGCCTGAGTGCCCAGTGCCCACTATCAACATCGGATGAATATTGGCTCTAGGTTTAAGATGTGGCCTTCGTATACTTGCAAACCCTTACCACTGATAGAAACAGCTGATTTTTTTTTTTCCTTCTGAGAAATCTGCAGTGATGGTTCTTCAGCGCCTGAACCTCACAGAACTGTAGAGTGCTTGGGGTTGGAAGGGACCTTTAAAGAACATCTAGTCTAGCCCCTCTGCAGGGGCATGAGGTTGGTCAGCATTCATACCAGTACAAGGAATTGTGGATTCTACTGGTACAGAAACATCCTTTTTTTTCTAAAAATACATTTGAGGAGAGTCTTTGGCTGACAATAATTTAAAGTCTATCCTTGGAAAGTGCTGTTTCTATATAGTAAAGGTAACAAAATAAATCTCCATAAACAGAAGGCTTTCTCCTCTCTCTTCTTCTCAGATCCATATGTCAAAGTGTCTTTGCTCTGTGATGGGCGAAGACTGAAAAAGAAGAAAACCACCATAAAGAAAAACACACTTAATCCCACTTACAATGAAGCAATAATCTTTGACATTCCTCCAGAGAATATGGATCAAGTCAGTCTACTTATCTCTGTCATGGATTATGATAGGTAGGTGGGAGACTCTGGAGAACAGGAGAGGAAAAAAATCCCATTGGGCACAGGTTTTCTGCTCAATAGTAATTTTCCTTACTATCACAACCTTGATTGCATTGCTGTCTGGCATAAATCTGTCTCTAGTGATTTACTGTTAAAGAGCCATGTATACTTATGATCATGGATAATTAGCTGCTAAAATACTACCTATGGTAAAACGGATCCTTTGCTTTATGGCATTTTCTTCAGTGAGTAGTGTGTGTCCCTTTGCTATGTACTTGTCCTGCAATTCATCATCCAGTTTTAGAAAGCAAATGGCTTCACTCAGAGCAGTGATAGGTGTATGAATTATCCATTACTGAACTTGTTCTTATTCTTGGTGTACACCACTACATGACACATGCTTTCAGATTCTGTATCAGGACTGATCTATACTTCAAATCATTTTAAAGGTTTTATAACTGTTTCTGGTGGTGACAGGGACTTGCTGTTCTGAGAGCAGCATGCACAAACAGCATAAGGCCAGATCTTGCTGTTGCAGTGCAGGTATCATGCAGGTCCCATGTTCACTGGCACCATGTCTCATGGTGCTCTGATAACACGGGTCAGAAGTCTCGGTTTGATTGTGCACGACATTCTGAGCAAGAGATAATTGTGTTGCTTTCCTATTTTTCTTCAGAGTGGGTCATAATGAGATCATTGGGGTTTGCCGTGTGGGAGTCAATGCTGAAGGACTTGGCAGAGACCACTGGAATGAGATGCTGGCATACCCACGCAAGCCCATTGCACACTGGCATCCATTAGTGGAGGTAAAGAAGTCTTTCAAAGAGGTGTGTAGCACTATTCTTTCCTTTTAATGCATATATTGTGCATGGCTGAGCTGTTTCAGGGCTTTCAGAGAGGAGTTACTCTCACCTGGGAGTTCCTGACAAAAGCTGAGGGAATGTTCTCACCAGAAATGAACTCTAGAAAATGAACACCTCTGTATCATCTTGAAATAGTTTCTTGAGCTTGCAAGCAAGAATGAAAGGGATTGTATTTACAGATGTGACAGTTTCTGTGGGGTTTTGTTTCTTTGTTTTTTTTGTTTTATAGAAGACAGAGTGGTAAGGAAAGCAAAAGCTGTTCTGATTGCAGAACAAAGTGTCCAGGGATATCGAATAATTCAAGTTACAATTTTTCATCCTAAAAGATTTTTTTGTTGACTCATCTCCAAGCCTTTGAGGGAGAATAGATATAACAAATATAATTGCTGTAGGCATTTCCAGAGAAAGAGATTCATTTGATGCAGCCTCAGATGATGAAATAGGCCTGAAAAGCCTGAGTGCCATTTGGACCTCCTCTAGAATTTTCTTCCTCCTTGCACTCCATTTTCTTACACTCCTATGGAGTTGTCTGCTTTATGTCTTATTTAGCTCATAAATTCTGGAGGAGAGAAATTTGAAGAATGGCACTCATATTATTGACACTTCAGGTATGAAAATAAAGCCAGCATCTGTGACCAGCAGTGGTAAAATAAAAGCAATTAAACCTGTAACTGGGGTTAAGGAAACATGTCTTTCAAAGCCACAGACTAAATTCATAGCAAAGATTACCTTATTTTCTCTTTGAAGTTCAGATACTGAGCTCTAGCCATGGCAGTCCACTATTGTAGTCAAAACCAGTAGGCTCTATTTTTCTTAGAAATCTGGTCTTTCCTCTAACAAGAATACAGTTTGTGCTCAGTATGTTCCATCTCAACTCTTATCAGGCTAGTTTCTAAAATTTGAATTTGCCCATACCACAGGCAGGTCTGTTTCATGTGCTGATTTCTTTCTTTCTCCAAGCACTTGTAAGCAGCTACTGTGTGAGTCAGAGGCCAGCCAGCACCTAGCAGATCTCTGCAGCAATTTTCATTCTTGCTCTTTCCCTTAGTGGCCTTTCTCTATCCCAGCTGAAACATGACTGCAGGATGCTGCCCAGAGCCATGACTAATCAGAGGAATTTCCTCTCTTCCTGGACCCAGCTCCACTTACACCTCGTAGGGGAACTTAGCAATTAAATATTTTATTTTAAGGCACAGTGGAGAATATCAGATAACGGAAATGTAACAATCCACACTCAGTTGTATGAGATCATTCATGAGCTCATATTGCACCACTGTAAATAAGGAGAAATGATCCAGGATCAGTTGTGTAGAACTGGTATAAATCAAAACAGAATTAAAGCAATGTAGAATTTGTGTATAACAATAATATTGCCTTTGGGTGGTGAGCAGTACCAGGCATTCATTAGGCTTTTCGTGCTAAAACACTAGCACCTTTCACATGAGTCATAACTATTTGGACAAGCAGCATATGCTATCTCATGCTGCCACGGAGAGCTGGGGATCAGCGACTGCTGCATTTTAGCATAAATGCTTAGTGATTTATCATTTGACTAGTTAGCTCAATTCTATATCATCAGTAGCACCTCCTTGGCACATCACCAGCTGCCGACTCTGATCCAGGGGCAGGAGATCCTTCTGCTATTTGTCATTTATATGACTTTACTACACTATTTTTCAGATGAAAACTGGAGTTTGAAAGAAAGACTCCTGTAAAATTTTTGAGAATAAATGGAAAGAAAAGGACATCATTATTATGAGAAATTTAGAGAAACTGGAAGACATAAGATGACTCACCACTTAAAATATACTTTAAAAGTCACTGCTGAGCCCCAATAAAATACAAGTGAATCATTTCACCTCTCAGTGCGCAGGTCAGGAGCTTGCCTTAAAAACAAAGAAACAAACAAAAGCACAAACACTCTGATCATCTGTTGTGGTATCTCTGCCACAAGCCAGTGCACAGAGACAGCAAGCAAATGGTCCCTGTGTTTATTTGCCCTTTTCAGCTTTAGCAATGCTGTCTGCAGCTCTATACTGCAGATTAAAAAATGCTGTTTGTTGGTTACAATTAATCACATCATCTTTTCCATATATGTTTGTGAATCTTTTAAAAGTAGTTTTGGCTTTGTATCCTGTATCACGCAGCTCCAGGTTCCCAGCAGGTGGAGGCCACCCAGCCCAAGCAGGCTGACCTCCGGGCAGCAGCAGGGTCTGGCACAGCCCTGGTGTGGGCCCAGCAGCCGCCATCTCCCCGCGCCTGTCCTTGGCCCTTGTGTCTTTGCGGTGGGGTGGTTCAGTCTGTGCTGGGATCCCCAGCAGCCACTGTCATCATCTCCAAGGGTGTTTGGTGCCAGGGACCAGCAAACGCAGCCTTCACTTTCTGGTTGATCCTCACTGTCTGCTCTCTGTTTGCTCCAGTGATTAGTAATAGCCTCTTCTGTGTGTCTGTTTCTTTCCTGATTGAGTGCTTGATCTTAAAGTGAAACCAAGAAAACCAGTCTTGAAGTGTCTTTATAAAGGTGTAAGTTGAGAAACAGATCACTGAAGCTATTAACCTGGAGAATACAGAGCTATTTAGTCCCCCTTTCTTCTCTCCAATGCCTCTCCACAGTCATATATACCTCATGCTCTTGATGAGAGGAGAGGCCTCTTATCACATAGCTCTAGACTGCAGACACATGTAGGAAAGAATGGGGAATCTGGAACTTGTTTTCTGACCTACACACATAGTGCCCTGACAGGTATTTCTTGGAAAAGCTCTGTCTAAAAAAGGGGCTTCCACCGTATTTTGAATACAGCTCAAAATCACACATGCTGATGAAGTTACAATTAAGAACAATGTCAACAGGGAAGTGTGTTCCATCAGTGAGGACAAACCAGCCCACCTCTTGGTCCCTACTGTTGCATGTGCCAGGATGTGCCTGAAGGACAGGGCTGCTCCGCTGCAGCCCCTTTCCTCCAGCCGCTGAGCTGTACTAATGCAGCCCCAAAACCCTGCTTCTGGGTGGCAGGAGTTGCTAGGGTCTTTTATCTGTGAGCCAGTTTTGCTTTTCTTCCATTGCAGGAGTCCTTAGGGAAGCTTTCTTTTGTCACATTTCGTGTCTTTGGTTGCTCCATATTTATCAACAGTGAGTAACAAACTTTAATGACGGTGCTTCTTTAATGACCATCATCATTAAAAAGGAACATGTGCAAATGAATCATTAATTACAGGCTTCTAAGTAGTATCCTCCTCACACTGACTTTTAGAAGGAGAGTTTGTGAACAGAGATTAGAATTCTACTTGCTTTTGCCATTTGGAATTACTCTGACTGAAAGCTCGTTGCTGTTACTTTCTTCTACATTTATCAATACATCAGTCTGCCAGGTTAAGTGATGTGTTTACAAAAAATATAGAGAAAATTACAGTGTATCTTTCCAGACTATGAAGGGGACTTCTGAACATTGGAAATTTCTTTGTTGTATATGAAAGAAAAACTCCAACTTATATCACAGAGTAGCATCACCAGTGCAATGCAAAACAGGCCTTTGATGTTGCCAAGTACCTCTGACATTTGGCATGGGAGCATTTATTAGTTTAAAGCATTTCTCCAGAAAAAAAAACTGACAACTTTGCTGAGAGCTGTCATGACATAATGAAGAACAACCATTTATCTTTAAAGATATGCAAAACCGACATCTTCCAGACTTCTGGGCATGTTTGACTTCCCATGAGCTGTTCCTAGTTTCTGAGTTGTGCTGTCTGCAGCCTGGTTCATGATTGCCTCTCCCTTGGCAGAATGAGTACCTGGATTTCATGTCTAAGCTGCAGTGGTACTCTGGGAGTGTTTGAGCCCCATTTGGGCCACATGCACTGTGCATACAGTCTGTGATGTTAAATGTTTCCCCTGACAAAATGTGCATGTCACCAGAGAAACAAGGTCCCCAGAATTTATCATGAGTCTGAAAAACTTCATTTTGCACACCCTCGGGGTGTTCTTCACAGTAGTTTGGATACTCTTTCAGTGATGTGTGTGCTCAGGACTTGGCAGAAGATGCATTGCTGTGATTTCTCTTTTCCCATGACTAGTTCTACTTGAACTGGTTTGGTGCAATTTGCCTAATGAGTTTTCACCCACAGAAGTGAAATTCATATACGCTAAAGTGTGAATGTTATCTAGCAAAGAGTTTGCTTATGTAGGAGAGGAGGGAATTGATTTGGGGGATAAAGAAGCAGTGGAAGTATTATGCCTCTTGTTGTCTTTGGGAGATGTCTATCATTTGTCATTTGAATATAATAAACAAGATGGTGAGATGGGCAAGTACTCAAAAGCTTAAGTAGTAATGATTTTGAATTATAGTAATAGCCCCCAAGGCAGATGACTAATAATTTATGATTTCATAAGTATGGAAGGAAAAAAAAAAAAAAAAGTATATTCGCCCTGTCTACTCTGATCTGATTTTCATTTTGAGAAATATCTCTGGCACTGTGGACATAGCTTCTATGGAATAATACTACCATTCCAATACTTTCCAATACTGGAAATAATAAATAATACTTTCCAATACAGGAAAGCATTTTTTGCAATTACTCAGTATTTATTAAAAACAAACAAACAAACAAAACCCACCAACACTAAACCAGGAAACAGCGGAAAGGTAAACTAAGAGCAAACTTTGTCTACAGAATGTATATAGATACTATTTATTTTTCTCTTGGGCAGGGGATATCAGTCCTCACAATTGTGGACTGATTTACAAAGTAATAGAATAGAGCATTCAGTAATTCTTCCTGACTGGCTAAATGCAGGCATTCAATGAGTTGAAGCATGCTGTGGAGCAGATGATACTGTAAAAGAGGAGATAGGGAACAAGGTAAATGGATGTAAGAGTTTCAAATGATCTCTCCCATCTGCTTAGGCTTTCATTCTTTTTTCTTCCACCAGTGGCAAGGCCGAGCAGCAAGCTTCGACAGCCAGGGGTCTTGTCCCTCTCCTAAACCACCACCCACACCCTGATACAGCAGTGCAACAAGAAAAACAGGACTAAACCAAGTTATTTTTGCACTTGGCCTACAGTCTCAGTAGTTTGTTGCTGAGTGACAGTGGCTGCAGCGAGACTTTCCAGCCTAGTTGTTCCCGCATAAGTAAAGGCAGAAACCCGTTTTGTGGTCAAATACGTCTTTGTCTAATATGTCTCCCAAGGTGATGTGTTTCTTTTTGTGGCTTTTACTGTACGGACCTGTTTCCAGAGGAAGAAGCTCAGTAGACATGAGCTGGAAATTTGGTCTGTAAAATAAGATGTAAAATATTTTTTAATGTGTATGAAGGCTGGAAAATTGCAAAGATGTTTTGAGTTTCTACAGACAGCACACTTTGCCAGGAAAGGAGACATCTGGACCAGCTGTGCTGCACTGTCTGTGCCTGCTTAGAAGAACAGAACTGGAAGACTTGAGAAGACTTCTGGTCTGTGAGCAGCTCTTTACTGTTGTGATCAGCCCAAATTCAGCAACGTGTTTACAGGTTTCCTGTTCATGTAGAGGTGTTCATGAGCTGTTAGAAGTGTGTGCAGTGTGTATCCCAAATTCCTTTTGTCATATATAAAAAGAAAAAGCTGTTGGTTCCTTGGGCGTGGGGCAGGGGTGTGGGTGGAACTGTATTTCTGTATTTCAAGTCTCCCTAGAGCTACCTGCATGAACAGTTTCTTAAGACTTCCTTTGTAGCTGCTGGTCATTACCCCCCATAACATCACCACATCACATGGAGCACTGGAGTTGTCATGAGTGGAGCTCAGAAATGAAGGGGGAGAAGATGTTACAGAAATAGGTGAAATTCTTGCATGAACACTAGATCTTTATTTCTTACATCATCCTAGTAATAAAGGGTGAACAAAAGGGTAAAGGGAAATATAGAAAAACAATATAATAGTAGAAGAACTTCCACACTTTTGTCTTGAATAATCAGCACTTCCTTAATGAATAAAGTTTCTAAGGCCCAAGACCCAGAGGAAGATCAAATTGTGAAGAATGAAACTTCCCTGGCTCCTTGGCTGCAGAGACCAAAAATGAAGTTACAACACTATGTACTAGCTTTGCAAGTACAGCTAATTCAGCTGATCTTTATCAGACAGCTGCAGATTCTGGATGCTTTTACATCTTGGATTTTTCTCTGAGTTGCTAAATATGTTAGTGCTATTTGTTCCATTGTAATTAAATTAATTAAATTAATCAAAATAAATTAAAATATTTAGGTTTTGAGTCAAAATGAAATTTGCTAGAGAGACAGCCATTCCTCCTCACATCAGGTTAGCAGAAACTGCATCCATCAGCCACAATTTTCAGGTCAACTTCAGTTTTCGTTTTCCTAAATGTCACAGCATCAGCCTTCACTGAACATCAGAACCGTTATGAATGCAGAGAAGGATATTCATTTGCATTGATTTTCTGGGTAAGATGAGTTCAGTGATGGACAAATACGTACCTTCTAGTCACACCTTGTGTCTTAATTCTCTTTATGTGCCACGTGCTATAGATGCAGAAACAATAAAATCACTTTATTTGTAACTCTTGCCTTGCCTTGTGAAATGCTTCCTCTCATAAAAGCAGTAATCGCGTGCTATGTGATTTCAAATGGTTACAGTAATCATAGCAGATGTTACTGAAGGTGATGATAACACATCCTCACTTGGTAAGGGATGCTGCAAAGGCAGACCACACATTTTGAAGTAGACACTCCTTAGGCTATCAGTGCTTGATTGTCCTGGGACAGGCTGTGTACATTCTTTGGGGATCTGCTGGGGTAATAGTCACAGAAGAAAAAAAAAAAAAAAAAAAAAAGAAAGACAAACCAAGAGCTTACAGTCCATTTAAACAGAAAAGTGGTGAAACTAGTAAAAGTAGTACCAGGAAAACTGGTGAAAGTAGTTTTCCAGCATAAAGAGAAGTACTGTGTACCTCTACCAAAGGACACCACTGAGTACTTCCAGGGCAACTCATCCTTTCTGGGAACATTCCAGTCTTATTATAGGAAAGAGTTCTTAACCATCCCAAATAATCGGTTTACAGTGGATGGTTCAAAAGCTGACTGCAGTCCCCCTGAAACTTGATCTGAGCTGGACTGAGCCTTCAGGTTTTTAGTGTCATGAATAGGAGGAGGCCTCTTACAGGTTTGTAGATCAAAGCACCTGTAACACAAGTGCAGAGTGGAAGATGTGCCCAGAGCAAGCTGCCGCAGCCCCAGCTGGATATGAAGATGGCACTCAACAGTCTCTAATTGCACTAACCCACTCAATTTTTTTTCTTCTTTAATTCTGGCTTATTGTTTTTTTTGGTGTTCTCTGTATATTCTCTGTCTTTTATCCATTCTTCTTGTTATCAAGGATTTAGTCAAAACATACGTGGGGTTTGACACAAAGCTTCTATTTTTAATCCTTGCTTCACACAGATAATCAATTTCCACTCAATACTGACTGTCACTTGCATTACTGGAAAACTGGATCTCTTGCTAGTGAGAAACACCCACTCCTCAATGTCTCAAAACCCCCTACGTTTATATTTTAAATGCTGAGATTTTGCCTCATCCCTCAAAAAGGGGATAATCAAACCATTGTGTGTTTGTCATCACCTCGGCACAGCCACTCAAGAAGATTGGTCACACTAATGGAAACTAGATACCCTGTACAAGCACAAATACTTCTCTTTCATCTAAAGAAGGATTATAACTCTGAAAACAGCTGAAGCTGGCACAAGCCCCATCCCAGAATTCAATCAGACTTTATTACTCCTTCCCTCTTTCCATGCTACTCTTAATTATATAATAACTCACACAGCAGTTATATGACTATCGAGCAAAATGAGGCGGACCACCTCAGGGCTACATACCATGGAACAGCCTGCACAAGTGCTGGTTGGTCTCTTTGCAAAGTCTGCAAGCAGCCACAAATGAATGGTTTATGCTGAGTAACGCAAACAAAATAAACACACGATAGCATTCCCAGACCTTCCTTTTCTTTTTGATTTTAGTCTCACAGTCTCCAGTTTCATAGAACAATGACTGACTGTAGGAAAAGCAAGAGACACTGCAGCGAGGCCTGCCACTTAATTACTGTTAGTTTAATGATGGGGACACAGGGCAACGTGAATCCTCACGGGTATGTTGGACTGCTCATTACAAGAGAACAGAGATGGGGCCAAGGAACTGTCCACAGTCAAATTCCCACTCACTGATTTGAGAGCAAAATAACTTGGTATAAGAGAAAAATGTGAAAAAACACACAGTGGAAAGTGAGGTCAGCTGCTGTGAAGCTCTGATGTCTGCACTGAGAAGAAAGCTGCGATGGAAAAGGAGCTGTGCAGGAGCTGTAGCCTGTTTTTTTTGGCCAGGATGAACATCACCCCAAAGTCAGGGCTGTCAAGAGGCCAGTGCTGCAGGTGAGACTGTGAGAAGTGGAGCTTGGCTCTTCTTTGCAGATGCACAAACCTAGAAAAAATGGATTTTGTCCAAGTGCTGGAGGCATCCCTGGTAACACTGCTTGGCTAATGACACTTCTGCTGCAGTCAGCCTTCAGTGGCAATGCCACTTGAATGCTCAAGAAATGTTTTCTTTTGTTTTCCTGGACTTAACACAGGGATAATTTGTAATTACATTTTACTGTTTTATATATAAACATTTTAAAACAGTGCATTAGTCATGCAAATATAGTTATATATATTATGTTGTCATGATGTTTGTAATTAAAAATAAGGAATTTACAGTACATATATTTCAAAAACCCAGTGTAGTTTTCTATTAAAAAAACAGTTCATTAAAGCTAATAAAATACCTTTGAATGGCTCAACACAAATCCTAGAGCATATTCTGTTGCCACGGAAACAGTCGGCACCAAAGCCAAGTGGAGACAAGAGTTGCTCCAGCACCAGAAATAAAATGCAAAAATGTGATTAGGCAGGTAAAGAGCCCATTGAGCCCCGGGTGCCATCCTCCGGGCTCCTCCCTGCCCAGGGTCCCTGCAGCCCTTCCTGGGTCACCTGGGCGCTGCTGTGACACGGAGCAGGGCTGGGGTTCCAGCGCCGCACCCCACGGAGGTGTCCATGGGGAATGGGGGTGCGTGGCAGAGAGGACTCCGCCTGTGCTGGGAGCCCAGGCAGTCGGAGGAGCAGAGCATCCCACAGTGAACCGATGACTGGGAAATTAGTCCAGTCATCAAAGGCACATAGGAAATTTCCTTCTGGATTGTTAGTTTCTTCCAAAGTAAGAGACCCACTCCTAACCCTCTGGTCGCAGCTGCCCATCCCTCTCCATTTCAAACCGCCTTAGATTTGTATTTATTTATTTATTTTTCATGCTAGACAGAATAATGACTTTTATTTATTTATTTATTTAAATCAAGTCAGCTTGTAGCGCTGCTCTTGGATAGTGCACATAAATGAAGCAGGATGCTGCTCATTGCTCTGCTCATAGTGCTCTGGGACTCTCAGCGGGGCTGCCCTGCCCACCACTCCAGCCCCTCAGCCCTGAGCACAAAGCGATGTGCCCCCTCCCCAGCCCCAGCAGCACCACCCAGGGCTGCTTGGTGCTGCCACAGGCCCTGGTGCTTCTCCCCTTGAGCATGTTGCACCAGTCTGGCTGTTGGGTATGGCCCTCACCTGCCGGAGATGTGCAGTCTGCCAGGCCATAGCAGTTACAGAAACCAGGAGGAGCTTACTGCCTGTCGTGTAGCTTCAGCTTTATCTAATGAACCTCTAATTGCTTCACACTGTGTGTGTCCCACAAGGCTGCTGGCATCGCTCTGCCTGCCCCCAGCCTTAGGAGGATCTTTGCCAGAGTGTAGGGGATCATGTGCCATGGCCAGAGGCACATCAAGGGAAGCAGACTGTGCTCAGGGGCTGAAGGACACGATTGCATCAGGCTTTTGTTTGCAGCCCCATTTGCTTCCCAGAACAATGTTTGGCTGCCCAAAGGCTCGTCGCACTTCACAAAGCCATGGAGGGGTGAACCAGCAAAAGCATCATGTTTCTACAGATGCAACTGTGAAAGGGGTTTGTGGATTCATGCCATGTCCCATCCGGTCCCAGAGGGCAGGCGGTGTTCTCCCTCGCCATGGAGAAAAAAAACATCACCGAGCCCCTAAATGGTGTTGTGCACGCAGACGCTGAGGTTGTTTGTATTCCAAGTAAATAGGATGAGCTGGTGCTGGCCCAGGAGAGGGTCATGGAAGCTGATTCCTCAAAGGCAACGCCACCAGTCAGGGCTGGGCTGTGCATGCTCCTGGAGCTGTAGCACCAAGGCAGCGTCTGATATTATTTTGCTGCACTGGGTACTCAAAATGCTGCCCCAGCAGCATCTCCTGCCCTGCATGGAGAATGTGGAATTTGTCTGGTGTGTCTGAATGACCAGCAAAAAATAAGATGTTTTCCAGAGCAAAGACAATCCTTGCAGCAATAGGCATTTGTGCTGCCAGATGCGGGATCGTCAGATACCTCAGCAACAAACACCCTTCAGGGCGAACCAAGCCGCTTTTGGAATGAAATGAGAAATGGAAGATCCAGGAATGCAAATCCATAGCACGTAATTGCCTGGTTTGCCTGAACACAGCTGAGCATCGTAAAGGGATATTGCACAATTGACACACAGCATGAGGATGCTGCACCCTAGCTATGCCAAATTTCATGGGGGTTATTGGTACTGGTGTCCCTTGATTAAATTATATTTCTTTCTTGCTGTGTTCTGCAGCAACCTGAACATTTCAATTTCTCAGGCAGGCTTGGATAAGAAATGGAAGGAAGATGGCAGATTACTCTGACATCGGAGATGGTTCCACTGGGGAAAACTGCTTTTCATTTAAAACCTTGCTTTTATAGAAGAAAAAAAATGCAGTCAAGGAAGCACTGAGAATTTAGAACAAAGCTGTGAGGAGCAATCTCCTCCAGGAGCTGATTACAAAGCATAACTCTGGTCTGCGAGCTGCCTGCTCATCTGTTGGAGTTCTCCAGGTCGCAGGGCTTGGAGCACTTTGAGGCTAAGCAGGAGATGTAAAGTGACTGAAGTGCTGCAGCCACTCAGCAGGAAGTAGCTCCATGGAGGTCAGGGACTGCCTTTCTATTGCAAATTAATTGATATATTAATACGCATGTCTTTGTTCTCTTTTTCCTCTCCGTTGCATGGTCTCATAACACATAAAAAATCTTGCTTTCCCACTGGGAGTTGGCCCACCAACCCCACAGCCGCTACCCCTGCTCCCTGGATGCCTGGCAGGGCCCTGCCACCACCTCCATGCCCCAGGAGCAGCACTCTGCCTCGGCTCCCCCGCCATGGAGCCCTGTCACAGACTTGCTCCTCCTGCCCCAGCCAGTGGCTCGCTCATCTGAGATGCTCCGTGGCTCTAAACCAGCATTAAAACCTCTCCACACTCATTGCAAGCATGCAGCTTGCAGTGAGAGGTGCCAAGCGCTGCCGCTTGGCAAGGGACAAGGAAGGAAGCATGTCACGTTGGTGGGGCGAGGGTGATGAGCCAGGGCCCCTCGGAGCAGCCAGGACAAGGAGGCACTGAGCCGTGCAGGCTCCTGGCCTCCAGTCCCCTCCACGGATGCCTGCCCTGGTGGCTTTGCCTCGTGGATTTAATCAGACCTCACCTTTTTTCTTACTGGAGCAATTCCATGGAAAGTGCTCATCTTCACTTCACTTGCAAGGGCTCGTAGGCAATTTTGAAGAAATTCACTTAACTAAGATATTAGTGAGTCAATAATACACTTCTGTATTTTATTAGAAACAGAAAAAAAATATATATTGTTTGTTTTGACCCTACCTGTGTAGCCATGACATCAATTTTCTGAAATGATCAGTTACCATGGTTATATGTCCCTCCAGGCTGCCAGATGCCTGCGGCAGAAAGGCACCATCTCGGCCCCAGCACTGGGGTGCTGCGCCAAGCGGGGGCAGCCACTCTGTCCCCCTGGGGTCCCACGTCCCTGAGCACAGCCACGGGTGCTTACTGCACCCAGCAGGGCACCTGCCTCTGCCCGTGCCTCGGGCCTGGAGCTGCCATTCACCCAACCTCAGCTGCAGGAGAGGGGCCAGAGGCAAACAGACAAGCAAAACCCCTCTGGGGGTCTTTGGAACTGGTCCACGACCCCCAGGCTGCAGCCGGTGCCAGAGCAAAGCACAGGGGAGGGAAACCCAAGCTCTCCTTTGCCACAGGAAGGCCCACTGCATCCCTCAGCACTTTTGCCTTGGGAGGATGTATTGAGCAGAAAATTTGGATCTATTCCAGACAGGCTCTGGGAGCTGATTTTCAGAGAGCAGAGGAATTAAAGAACTGCTTAGATGAATAGCTGAGCTAGTATTTTTGTGTCCTCAGGAAACATCTTTCATAATAATAGAATTAGTAATAATAACACCCCAGAGAAGATCCCACTGAAATCATGTAGACTGCAGGATGCATGAAATCCTGAGCATGGTGCGAGCTGCCTGCGTGGGTCCTCCTCGTGTCAGCAATATCCTTGCTGACTGGAGACAAACCTTTTACTGCGAATCGGGAGCGATGCATGAAGCACAATCCAGCCTGATCAAAGTACTGAGGTAACTGCAAACTCTGTTCATAATGGAAACTGTCCAGAAAATAATGAAACATTGTGTGTTGCGAACCACAGCTTCTCTGACAGGGCTGTGAGCTCTGAATCTAAAGATTTTGTTTTTAATCTTCATGTCAAGAGGAAAGGATGGTACAGATGCCCCAGCACCAGGAAGGATGAGCAGAGCACAATTGCTTCCCTCCAGCAGACCTGTCAGCTCCACAGTGAGCCCCATATTTTTGCAGAATCCTCTTCTTTAATGAAACCCCACTTTCTGTCTCTCCAGTTGTCTCTGCCAGCAAAGCACATGCAAAGAGGAGAGTGCAGAGGGAACGAGAGCACTGTGGTGGGGCCGGAGATGGTGGTGGGAGGCAGCTGGGTGCCGCAGAGGGCACGGCAGGCCAGCCCACACCAGCATGAAGCCATAGGCCAGGGCTCTGCCTCTGCCACGAGGCTGTCAGCAAACAATTCTGGCAAATTCGGTTTTGCTTATTCTATACTTCCACTGCAAAGCACAAAGGACCTTAAGCAAGCTGCTGCCATCTTCTTTCCTTCCTGACACTAAGATCCTCCCCAGCTCCTACATCCTCCCACTTCTGTGAAGTCCTGGACAGAGAGCGTTATTGCTTCCCAATTCGTGTGTGATGAGTTAGACCTCAACCAGATGTTATGTGGGCAGAAATACCTATTTGAAGTTAAAAGCCTATGATTATACTTGCCAACCAGACATTAAGAAAGTATTAAATGGAGAAGTTATTCTCCCCTTCTTGTTTCAATACAATAGTATCTTTACAATACACTTGTTTAAGTTGCCTACTTTTAATTTAGTTTCCTAGATTCTAATGCTACATGAAAAATCATTTCACTTTATCAGTGGTTCTCATGAGCTGGAAAAGAGCAAGAAAAAAAGCCAGCATCCTTGAGAATTAGACAAAGGGGAAAAAAATAGCTGTGGGAGATCTTGCTTTCTCTTTCCTAGCGTTAACATAACTTCTCAATTTACTTTATCAGATTGCCTTCCGAAGGGAATTATTTTTCAAGAGGAACAAGGATGAAAGGAATTATTACTTACACAGATTCTTCTTTAAAGAGATAAAATATTTGGCAATTAAAGCATGAGAAGCTGTAGACTCACAAGGAAAGCAGTGACTTCACCAGAAAAGGCATATTAGCATATTTTCCACTAATCTCTCATTACAGAAAGTGATAGCACTGCTGTGAAGCACTGCCTCTGTGGAAGGGCTCTCTGCCCCCTGTGGAGCTGCGGCAGCTCCGGGTCAGGGATGTGCACCACAAGGCGCTGTGCCTGCTGCAGCCCATGGCCCAGAGAGCAGGGGGACACGAGTGAGTCCCTGCTCTTGTGCTGGAGCCACCTTCGTCAGCCAGCTGAGCTGAGAACACACTTAGAAAAAAAGCTTTAAAGAAAGTCTGGTAGGGGGAAAGGGCCTGGCCACAGTGGCTGTAGGTGAACCTGCCCAAGGGATGAACAGGAACACAGCAGAGTCTCTGCCACTGGTAACTCTGAGTTCAAGGGTTCGTCCTAAATGCATGGTAGCTCAGAGGGACTCGATGGGTGGCAGTGGCCTGGGCAGTTCTGAGGTCTGGGCTGCGCAGAATGAGGAAGGATCAGCCACACAAGCTAAGGAAAACCCTGTTCCCAATAGGGGCAGGGGGCTTAGGGAAGCTCCAGGAGGGGAAGGCACAGAGGGTGTGAGCAGTGCCAGGAAAGGGCTGGGGCAGAGCTGCACCTGGCAGCAGAAACAGGGGCAAGGCCAGTGGAGCAGATCTTGAGCCCCAGGGTTTAAATGCAGGTGTCATTGTGTGTCCCTCACCCGCCCTGCTCCCCCCCCAGGGGCAGAGATGCAGGTGGGGGGTAATTAATGTTTATCAGGGCACTTGGTGTCCTGGCAGCCCCATTACCTGTGGCACAACCTTTGTTTCCTCTTAATGAGGTTGATAAATATTTAAGCAAGAAAAAGAGAAATCAATAAAACCTAGCAGGAGGTGATCTCTGGCCTTTACGTCTTCTTGGTGAGGGCAGCTGCGGGCCGGGGGCTTGGGGCCTGCTCAGCCCACTGGCCACAGAGGATGCTGCACAGAGGCAGCCACGCTTCGCCCGAGCTCCCTTCAGCCAGCTCAGAGTGGAACCACTTTTACAGATCAAACATGATTTTTGTCTAAGGGTTTGGCAGCAAATGCAGATAATGCTGTTCTGCTTTACAGGGTTATTCTGAGGATTAATTTGTTGATGTTTCTTGAAGTACTTTGAAGATGTGGAGTGCTAGATAAGTACTGCATTTTATAAGCCGATCAGACACTGCAGTTATTTTTCCATTTTGCCTCATTCCAAAAGTGTTTGTACAAAACAAATTCTGTGGGTAAGGGCAGGCAGCGTTTTTCGTGTCGGCACTTTACAGGGTAGCAGCAGGCAGTCCTCCTGCCCCAAAAGCTGCCACTTCCCATGCTAGTAAATGCTTCCCAAGCGTCCCCACTTTCCCACGTCGTGGCATCCTGGTCTGCTAGGTGCACCAGGTGGTTCAGGCTGTGGCTGTCATCCGCAGTGCTCAGGATGCACCAAAACCATGGTTGCTGCCTGGGGGCTGCAAGCCTGGGTAAAGCTGCAGCTGGAGGGGCTGCGTCTGCAGCACAGCCACAAGGCAGTGGAGAGAAAACCATTTGCCTCGTTCCATGAGCAGTTTTCTATGAGTAAATCACAGGTTCTCAGCTCTCACGGAAGAGCCACGTTTGTCACTGTGCACAGGCTGGCCTTCCCGTCTGCTCCCCAGGGCTCCGGAGAGGAGCTTCGTGCAACACAGGCCAGCTGCAGGGCGTTGTGCCCCTCCTGCAATGGCAAGGTGAATCCTAATCGGCCAGATTCTCCAAAGACATTAAAATGTTTGATGAACTTGTGCTACTCTGGACAACCAAAAGCCTGCCAGTGCAGCTGCCGTCTGTTCCTCATGCCACTGACGCCAAGGCGAGCACCGGCATCTGTGGCAGTGACCGTCAGATGTTGCAGGAATGCTGTTTCAGGTTAGATGTTTTCTGGTGTAGAATCATTGCTGCCCCACCAGTTTTAATTCAAGCTAGAGAAATCATTGGCATAATTATTTACAACTGTGCGATTTCTGAAAATTGTATTTCTGTTACTGTAGTTATTGATCTTGAAAAGGGCTATAAATTAACTTGACGGTTCGCATCATTCTTCTCTCTTGGATTATTTCTCTGCTTGATTTGCACTGTGTTGAACTTTCAGCACCACCCAATTACAATCAAAGTGTGTGTTTAAACATTTTTCTTGTGCAATCAATATAATTATAATACAGAACGTGAAGCAAGTATCGAGTAACCTCCACGTTGCAGGACAGCATCCCTCGAGGCAGGCCTGGCTTTTCAGCAGCGCGGGGACGGTGTGGTGGTGCTGTGGCTCAGGAGGGCTCGTGGCCCTTCACACCACAGCCACAGCCCCCAGAGCCCCTGTATGTGCTGCTACCATGCTCCCCATCACTTCCCTGGGCAGCCCTGTGCCACACCAGCAGGAGGAATCCTCACCTGGCCAGGTAAGCTCCCAGCTTCATATACTGAGCGTTTGTACCCAGACCTGATTTCTAATGTGAAAAAAAGTGTGCTTAATGACACACAGACACCTCGTAATTCAGCCTCTGTGTTCTCAGGCATCTGGAGCAACTGTGATAGGAATAAATCACAGAATGGGTTTCTGGATGACCTCTGGCATCTCTGGGCCAAGTCCTGCATTGCCCAGGGATGAGGTGTGAGTGGAAGTACACGGGGCAGTTGCTGCTGGGTGATGTGGCAGGGACTGGTGGGACATGGCACAGTGGCACTCAATGCTGCTGCCAGCTGTGGGTGGCCAAGGCCAAGCCCCGTTTTGTGCCCAGGGCCCTCCTGGTGCTCTGCTCATGTCCATGCCCAGCACGTGCATGCTGCAGCCCCCAGTCCCCCCCGGTCAGAGGTGGGGGGACTTCAGGCCTGACAGAGCCAGAGCTGCCGCCCAAGGGGCTCCAGCACCAGCCCCGTCCTGCCCCCATCTCCTCTGGGGCTCGGGTGTTGCCACCATGGAGCCACACAGGTTCAGACACCCCACTGCACAGACACCCCACTCTTGGGAACAGCCCTGCGGGGTGACCGGGGCAGTGTGGAGCTCACTGCTCTGGAGCCTGGCCCCAGCACCCCATGCTCCCCCCAAGCAGGTGGCTGCAGTGAGCTGCATAGCATTTATTCAATGTATCACAGAGAAGAAAGCCTTGTTTAATTAGTCCAGGTTTCTTCAGAGAGGTCATAGGCAGGGACACCCCATGCTGGCAGGTGGAGGGAGGCCTGGGGTGGGGGTCCAGCATTTCACCATTTCACAGTGATGGGATACGGGGCAGAGGTGCCACCCCATGCCAGGGCACGAGGGACAGGGCTGTGCTCACTGGGGCAGGGCTGCCAGAGGTGTGGGGGGGCCCTGCCGTAGCCCCTCAGACCTCCAGCTTCTTCTTCATCTCCATGCGGTAGATGATCTGGTAGCCATCATCCCAAGCATAGATCTGCCTCTCCCGGGGGCTGTACTTCATGCTGGAGTGGGAGCCGTAGCGCTTGGGGAAGTAGACGAGGGAGGCATCCTCGGGGGCCAGCGTCCCACTGACATCAAAGACACACTGCACGCGGGAGCGGCTGGGCAGGCGGGTGTTGTAGGCCACGTGCAGCGCCCCACACACCACGAAGGCGCCCTCGGCGTTCTCCCGTGGGCATGGCGTGTCCCACATCTGCTCGATGTCGAGCGAGGTGGGGTCCAGCTTGGCCAGGCATATGTTCTTCTCATTCTCCTTGGTGGCGTAGATGGCCCAGAGCCCCTCCTCATCTGCTGCTATCTCAATGTAGGTGAAGGGGGAGAGCCCGAAGACAGGAATCTGCTCCTCGGCTGGGAACACCGAGCTGTCCACCACCGTCTTGTTGGCCAAGTTGAACTTGATCACCTGGAAGGGGCCCTGCTGGCGGATGTAGTAGAGGTGCCCGTCATAGACAAGATGCCCGGTGCCCACCCAGGGGTAGGGCAGCTTGATGCGGGCAGCCTTGCGTGTGGCCGAGAAGAGGGTGAATTCCCGCATGCGGGGGAAGACATACACCGTGTCGTTGGCAGTGCCATCAAAGACGTAGATCTTCTCAGAGTTTCCTGCAGCATCCTTGGTCCAGAGACCTGAGGAGCTGCCAAAACGCTTCAGGATCTTCATGGCTCTGACGCTCGCAATGGTGTCGCTGCAATCTGCAAGAGTTGAGCAGCTGTGAAAGCCTGAAAGCCACCCGGCCCTGCAGGCAGGGAGGTTCCTGTTCCTGCCCCGTGCTGGGGTCACCCTGTGCTAAATGCACACAGGTCTTGGTGTGTCCCACCCCAGTCCCCAGGCAACTCCCTTGCAAACTTGCTGCAGAGGCTGCAGTGCCATCCCCGCTGGCACCAATAAGCCCCATTCTGTTCCTGTGCATCGGGCTAGGGAAGCCACCCCCAGCCCAGCCCAGCCCAGCCGGGGAGATGACCAAGGCTCTGGCCTGGGCTCTGCACGCAGCTCCCGGGCAGCTGCAGGCATGCAGGGCTCTGTGCCACAGACACCACAGACCCCGCTGGGGAGTCAATGCCAGGACGTGACTGAGCCTGGGGCAACCCTGCACCCGGGGCCACCCCGCTGAGAAGTCACAGCAGGCTCTCACCGGTCAGCTTGGTGTACTTCTCGTTCTTCCTCTGCTTAGCCGTGGCCACCTGCTTCTCCATCAGCGTTTCGTCCACCTCCACGCAGGGCGGCGCGGGGTTCTGCGTCTCCAGGTAGTCCACCTCGCGCTCCAGGCGGTCCACGCGCACCGCCGCGCCCTCCGCCTCCACCCGCAGCGCCTCCCGCTCCTTCTCGGCAGCCTCCAGCATCCCCAGCACCTGGTTCTTGAAGTCTCGCAGCTCCGTGGAGTAGCGGCTGCTCTGCTCGTGCCACTGCGAGATCCGCTCCTGGGGCGGCCGAGGGGGCGCGGGGGGGGGGTGGGTGGCTGCGGCACGGCCCACGCGTGGCAGCCGCCCCGGCCCCCGCGCCCGACGGCGGGAGCCCCCCGCGGCTCCCCCGGCGCTCGCGTCCCGTGCCCGCGACCCTCCCGCTCCCCCCGGGGCCCCCTCCCGGACCCCCCCCCGCACCGCGCCGCGCGGGGGCCCCCCGACGGCTCCGCTCCCGCCCCCGCCCCCGCCCCCGCTCCTCCTCGCCCCGGGCCCGCTCCCGGCCCCGCCGGTCCGCGGGGGAGGCGGCGCGGAGCCCGCTCCGTACCTCGAGCAGGGCGAGGCGCCGCTCCACGTACTCCATGAGCTGCTGCTGGGCGCGCGGGGCCGCGGCGAGGAGCGGCAGCAGCAGCAGGCAGCAGCGCCAGGGCCCCATGGCCGTCCGAGACTGCGGCCGGCGCCGCCTCCAGCTCAGCGCTCAGGAATGCTGCGGCCTCCCGCGGCCCCGATGGAAACCAGATGGGGAGCGGCGAGGGGGGGAGGCTGCGCCCCCCGCGAGACCGGCCCCGGGCGCCTTAACCCCTTCGGGACGGGGGCCGGGGCCGGGGCCGCCGCGCAGCCCCGCGCCGCCCGGGGCTGCCCGCGGCAGCGGCCCCCGCCGGGCCGGGAGCCCCCCCCCCGGGGCCCGGCCGCGGCTCCCCGGGTGCCGCCGTTCCGCGGTGCCGCGCACGGTGCGCGCCTGCCCCCTGGCGCCCCGCGGCTCGGCCCCTTCGGTGCTCGGGGGCCGCCGGGCGAGACGGGCCCCGGAGCCCCCCCCCCGGCCCGCGTCCCGTGCCTCCTGGGGGAGCCGTCGCGGGCGAGGTGCGAGGGACGGACGAGCCCGGGCCGCTGGGAGCGGCTGGCGGGCGGCACCGGGCCCGGCCGGGAGGCGCTGCTGCAGCCCCGCAGCTCGGGCGGCGGCGGGAGAAGCTGCCCCCGGCCCCGGGACGGCCCCGAGCGCCGCTGGGCCCGGGGCGAGGCCGGCCCCGCAGCCGCGTTACGAGGCGCCCCCGGTGCCTGCTCCCCCCCCGGGGCCGTCCTGGCGCGGTGAGCAGCGTCCCGCTGCGAAGCGGTGCTCCTGCCTCGCCCCGGATAAGGCGAAAACGTTTTCTCCCCCCTTTTCTATTAAAGTGAGCAAATGAATAGAGTACAGAAAATTAACCCTTTTTATTGATGCATTGCAATTGTTCTACATTTTTACCATATTATGTAGAAAATACTTAAAATACAAGCTACTTTGTAAAACCAAAGACAAACATTGAATCCAAAGATAAACTATGTTTTCACAATGGACCCTTTTCCCATATAGTTAGTATTAAATTTTTAAATATCTATTTCTTTTGTTAAAATGATTTTTACATACCCCCTAAGTACATCAGCAATACAAACATAGATCAGTAATTCAGAAACTACCTGTATCTAGCGGCCTGTAAAAAGGAAGAGCACAACCATAAAAGAAAGTTAGATTTTACACAGTAACTAGCATATCAAATACATTTAATAAAGTAGGAATTCCATTGCAATATCAAGGATTCAAGCAGAAATACTAACATTACATATAATGTACTGCTACATGTAGTGAGATAGATATATTTCAAGCTGAATCTGAAATCACACATTATATAAAGTTTAGCAACAAACAACCATGTGGACATGCGGCACCATTCAGAAGTTTAAATAAAATAAAAAGAAAGCAGGGCTGTGCCAATCCTGTCATTTAGAAGCAATTTAGTTTCATGTACTAAAAGAAATTGCTGAGTCAGAGGTTAATTACTGCATCCCATCAACTAGGTGCTAAGCAGGAAAGCTTCAGACATTGCCTCTGCAGTGGCTATCACAGCTGTGAATACAGGTCAGGAACAACTCTGATTTAACATCAGTTCATGGATCACATGAATGAATCTAGATGGGACTGTGGTTGCCAAATATTCAAAAGGTGAATCCCAAACTATTTCAGAAAAATAGCGATTAAGGAGTACTCCAATTTCTACCCAGAGAGAGCATATTTCTTTGCAAAACGCGTAGCAGCTCTGAAAATGAGGACAGTTGATTATTTAAACTAATTTGAAAGCTGTATATGCGTGGGAAGAAGGGATGCGTCTCCTTAGAGCCAACTACAATCTACTTACATCGGGCAGCACATACCAGGGGCCAGACTGAGATCTGCCACGCTTGTGAAGGCAGCGTGCCGAGGTGAAAACCTGGTCCTGCTGGGGTGGCTTTTTTGTTTGGCTGGTTTATGCCGTGTTTCACAGAGGAATTTCAGGGATACCAACGTGTTGTACGTAGAGAATGATTCAACTTCCCCATGTCGTTTCCATCTTGTCCTCTTTGTTCCAATACTTTTGGAAACTAGGACAGTGCAAGAGATGATACTGTGCTTTGGGAATACATTTGACTGAGTTTAATGATCGTTTTAAACTGCTTTTTTTTTTGGTGGGAAGTGGGAGCAGAGGAGTGGGAAATTTCTTCAAATTTTTAGCACATTGTGCTAGCGGTCTTTTTTCCTGTTACAAGTGCACACAAAACACTTTACTAGTTGTGAAACAGGCCATGAAGTTTTCCTGAAACACAAGAATTGGAACTTGCTTTGCCTTTTGATGGAAAGGCACAACTCTGTACCCAAGAGGTATCTCACAGTAAGTACTGAAAACAAGCAATGTAATATGGAAAAAAAGAAAGTGCTTACAGCAACAAAGAGCATAGTTTACACCCATGATATAAAATAGCAAGATCAGTTGGTTATCCTCACTTTTACAGAAGTGCTCTGACTAGAAATACACCGAACAACAACGTCACTAATGCTACTGTCCAGTTCAGAAGTCCTTGATCCCTCTAATGAAGGAGATACCAAACCTTTAACAGTTCATCAATTTCAGGTCAGTCCAGACTTTCCTCTATCAGTAAAAAAGTTAATTTCAGAAATTAATTTTGCCCTTTTCACGTACTGGTCAGAGAACTGGCCTGTTTTCCACTGGGACGGAACACGAACTGGGATTCAAGGTTACCAAAACCTCTTATTGCTGCAGTAATACTACCGCTCAAGCGAGTTTATTATCCACTTGGACAAGATACTTAAGCCTATATACTGAAGATGAGAAATAATTCCTAGTACAAGGGACCCAAGAAAACAAAGTGTAGTTTAAAAACTCCACTGATTATGAAAACTGAGTATTTCCTCTGCACACTAACTAGGCATACAGCTGACAAACCTTCCCAACAATTCCACATTAGCAGTAGCTTTATAAAACTTTAATGGTATTATGTGCTTTACAGCAGGCTCTCTTTGGTATAAATATTCTATCACCAAGCTAGCAATATTTTACAAGAAATGTCTGCTATTAACGTGGGGGAAGGTAACGCCACACTAATCTAATAAAAAGTGATTGCACATATTTAATCACTTCTGCAATATTAGACTAAACATTCCAATGCATTCCCAGCACTACCCTATTCGAAATGCACTGACAGACATCTAACAGTACATGTGCCATTTCAAGGAAAAGCTTTAAGGGAACATCGCTTCACTCCAAACAAAAATGTAGCTTTTTATGATAGCATTAAAACCGAGAACAATGCACCTATGCAACATACTGCTGTTCTTGCTGTGATAAGCTTAGTGAATTGCTTCAATTCGACGGGGGCTTGCTGGTCCCTCATAAGGCAAGCTCACTGTAAACTCTATTCACACTACATCATCATTTAAGGCACTACAATAAGGGGACACACCAAACAACTCTTCATCACACATACCTGTGCAAAACAAATCAGAAGGTATCCTTTTCTCTCATGAAGCTCTACTCCTCTTTCAGTGCTACAGTGATGAGCTCTAACCATTGCATTATATCACATACATTCCAACATGAATCAATTCATTTTGGTTTAAATACAAAGGATACATCAAACTCCATCCCCAGGAACGTTTAAGAATTAGACAAACACTAAGTACAGAGTTCAAGTATAATCACTACACATTTTGATTACAAAGACAGAACATTTGGGGTTAGCAGGAAGTTTTGCTTGTTATATTTTTCTAATCAATATGTACATATTTCATTTTATGTAAAATATTAAAACACCACCAATACAAAACTTCTAAAATAGTTTTAAATTCAGTAATAAACTTTAAAATCTGAATTTTTTTTTCTTTTTTCTCTTTTTTTTTTTTCCTCAATTCCTACATGCATGTACTGTATACAAGTCTTATTAAGAGCGCTTTAAAGTAGCTGTTGACATATCCAGGAGGATACGCTCACAGGAGTATAAAAAGCTGTACACATCAATACAGTGATGTTTCATTGTATTTTAAATTGTTCAACTCCCTCCTAAATGAATCACGTGAAGAAAAATATTAAGAAAAACAGAACAAAAAAGTCCTGTGCTTCTGTGAAGGAATCCAGCTCTGTTTTAGGGCCAGCATCTAATATGCTGCAGAAACCAAATTTTAGAGCAGTGTGGCACTATTCATTCTCAACTGAAGACTACAGCATCCTTGCAAAGATGTTGAGCTCTGTTACACAGTGAGATCTTGAATAAAGTTCAAAAAACTTAAGAGTTCTTCAATGAATGCAATAAAAATTTGACTATGCTGTGGAAATGCAGAATTTTCAAGAAAAAACAAAAACAGATTTCAGGGTTTATGTTGATTCCTGAATATATAATGTTGCTAGTACAAGGCAGCTGTCTCTACCAGTCCTTAAAAATTAAAAAAAAAAACAAACAAAAAAACAGAAGTAAACACAAAACTTTGACAGTAACATATATGGAGATGTAACGGCTTTTACAGAGCCAGCAATTTGTCAGAGACAAATTAAAATAGAAAATAAAAATTAAAACACTAAACTTGATTTTAAAACTGTCATAGCAACACAACAAGATAAATGTGCATTACATTTTTAGTGGCAATATGGATTTGTGCAAGCTGCTGAAAAAATAATCTGCTAGTCTTTTTGTTTAAATTATCCAAGTTAAAAAAAATCATCAGGATCTGTCTTCCAAGACAATGATTTTCCTTCCCCTTCTCATTAGCATAACAGAACAATTTTAAATAAGTGTGACCATGAACTTTTTAAAAGCATTTATAAAAAGTAAGTAAAACTTTAAAAACTTAATTAGTGACCCTCGTACTGGTAACAAAGCATGCTGCTCAGTTAGTGACTGAACTCACTAGAGACATTTTTGAACAACATACCAGCAGAGAAGGGAGAAACAAAAGCCAGGCAGTCATTACCAGGTAAAGGTTCACCTGAAATCCTTCTCCAATCTCTCAGGCCTATTGCAGGACAGTGTTCTACTAGGAACTACAAGTATGAGTACTGGTTGATCTTTGTAGGGCTCAGCGGATATCCAGTGTAAATAGCAGATCCTCTGGAAGCACCAATATAGGACTGGGGAGCAAACTGGTGTTGGTACTGGGCAGGTGGAACATTTGCAGAAGTCAGCAGACTTGGACCAACACTCACAGGGACCTGGTGGACAAGTGTGCTAGGGTGTGCAGCGTATTGGGTGTGCCGTGAAGAGCCCTGAGGGGAGAACAGATGGGCGATGGAGGTGGTGGAGCCCAGTGGTGCAGCAGTGGTTGGAGCGTAAGTGTACATATGTGGCTGGCTGGACAGGTGTGCATTTGCAGTTGCTGCTGCCAGGTGGGGATGCACGGGGCTGCTGTGCTGAAACGTGTAGGGAGCCTGAGAAATAGTTGACGTGAGGGGTGCCACATAAGCTTGTTGCCTACGTGGGCCTGCATTTCCACTTCTCTCCTGTGAAGCCAGCACTGTCGTTTGCTGGTTCTGCAGGGAAAAAAAGTAAAAGTTAGGGGGTATCCTCAGGGAGCAAGAAAGGGTTCAGCCAGAGCCTCCCAATCAACACCTGGGTTCTAGCTGCAGGACCGACACTTCTGTCAGAAACTCCCTTCCCACCTTTTGATAATTTGGCAAGGGTTACTGCAGCTCCACTAAAACCAAGGTTACTTTTCCTCCACAGTGAGACCAAACTGCCACACCTGGGGTACCGCAGTACCTGGCTGTACAAATGCAGGCAGGCTCTAAGATTGACCCAGCCTGTTAACTCTTCCTCAAGGTGCCATTCTGCACGTCATTTAGAGGCAGCAGGGCTGCCCCCTTTTACAACAACAAAGCCTGTCTCGTCCCCATGCCAGAGATGGGCTGGAGATGTATCACTTCCTCTCTTCCAAAAGGCTACCGCAGCTTGACTCAAGCATCAAAAGTAGTAACACAAATTGAAGTAAAACCAGGCTCTAAGGTTTTAAGGGAAGTCAAGTGCTAATTGTTAGGTTCAAGGTTAATCTCCTGGTCAGGGCTTTGTGAGATCTAGAAAAAAGTAAAGAACAGAAGAATCCCCCTCTTCTCATACTGTTTAGTGCCTTAAACACTACTCAAATTCAACAGCTGGATCCTGGTGTCCCTCTCCCACCTGAGCAGAAAGATTCACTCACCGAAAGACAGAAATGACTGGGAGTATAAACAAAGAATACAGGCACAACTGTGTTTCCCTCTCCTGTGCTCTCATACAGCAGCAAATTCTTTGGCCCAAGAAACTTCACCCATACTTCCAACAAAGTTTACCCTACCCTGCACAGCCACAGAACAGAATCATCTTCTAAGAATTAATGAGGTAGCAACTGAGAATCCTCTCGCAGGGGAGTCACTCTGTGCCATGAAGTGTTTCTAAAGCAACTGACTGCATCATGTTCAAAGGCCAGCAAAAGCCACACGGTGATTACCTGGCTGAGATTGAGAGGCTGCACACCATTTGTTACCACACGATGTGATCGATACCCAGTGGGTGTTATACAGCATCCTGATGATTGCCCGCTCACAGAGGCCACTGGCTTGGTCTTACTGGTGCCGCTCAGGATGCCTGAAAGATTTCAAAAGCTTAATCCCTTCTTCCCCCTCACACTCCACATACTGTGATAACCAGCTTAGGTAACCGAAGAACACATAGAACCTACTTCCATAACAGAGCCATTTCTTCAATTCTAATTTAAAATTTGATGGTACAAGAAAACATTGGGAACTTTTACAGATTTATGTGTAGCCAAAGGTATAGATGAAAGGTAAACGTATCAAACTAAAAACAGACTGAAGCTTGGATTCTCAAAACATCAGCTATGAAACTTCAAGCTGCTGAAGACCTGATGCAGACAATTCAAAATTGTGAGGACAAAGCTGTCGGGGATGAGACAGCATCTGAATCTTGGCAAAAACTACTGAGCACAGCAACCTATGAGAGCATACCTACCTGAAGATTGGGTAGCTACAATGCAGTCATTGAGCTGTGTTTTCAATGGTGGTACAATGATAGTACGGGAGTTGGAGCTGTCAGATGCCCCTCTGCTTGGCAGCTCCAGGGCACCGCCTGTACTCCTGAGAGAAGAAAGTGGGTCTGTGGCATAGGGGCTGTTCAGGGAGGAGTCAGAATCAGGGGAGTCGTTAACAGTAACGTAGCTGATGACATTGGATCTCTGCTTCATACCCAAACTGCAGGGGGGAAAAAAAAACACAAAACAAAACAAGAAACATTCTAGTTTTTCCCACAAGACATCTCCCTCGCAGATCTCATACTCTCCTCCTAGTCAAGTGTGATTCTGGTTAATTAAAGAGACAAATTATACAGTGGACATGATGCAGCCTTTTCAGTGGCTTTGTGCATAGCATTCCCCACTCTCCCCAACACTTGGGCTCATCTGATTTCTCCTGAGTACTGGACTGCTAAATGAACTTCCTACCTGGCAGGTTTGTATTTGCTGTCTTCTTCCTCATCAGTGTCACTACGAATGGTGATGACGCTGACGGGTGGGCTTGGAGTGTCTGGGATCACAATGGGCTGGTGCTGCTCCTGCACTGGGACGACCACGTTGGAGGAGGAGGAGTTGGAGCGCAGAGGACTGCTCCCAATGAGCGAGTAAACTTGAGTGGGCACAGTCTCTAGAGTCGTGCTGGGCCTAAAGGAAAACCAAATCAGTATTCTTCTGTGTCAGCAGGCCAGGACAAATCAACGCCAGCATTAAAGACAGCTAGGCTTCAGCAGGCTGGAGCACACGTACAAAAAGAAACGTCTTGAAATACCCAGAGAACCTCATACAATCATACAGAAAAATGCCATGGAATGTGTCCCAGAAGGGACAAATGCTTTTAGCAATGCTCTGAGCAGGACCTATCCGGCTGAGCACTATCAGAAACCTGCCACCTCTTGTCAGTCAGATGTAGTTCTGTCAGTTGTATTGTCATGACACCAACACATCCTGAACACATAAAAGCCCCCTTTGACCAGTACAGTAAAGTACTTGGTCAACCATCATCCTTACAATGGCATTGGAAGTAAGATCACTTGAAACAGTGACTACAGTACAAAGGCCTTATCCAAGACATATTTAAAAGCAACTGTAGCACAAACATTACAAAGACAATAACTCTGTAATCATAAGAATGGTTTTTCCACACCGTAAAAGCGACCTCCACAACACACCCACAGTATCTTCAGGGGTAGGAGATGAATCCTTACTTGGCTGCACTTGGCGCTGGCTGCTTGTTCTTCTTTGCTGGAACATTGCTGTTCTGCTGCTGCCTAACAACGTGAGCAACCCCAACGTTCAGAGGCTGTGCTGTAGCTAACGTCACATGGTTGGTCAGTAGTGATGGCTGTTGCATGAGAGTGCTATACTGATTTCCATGCGAATGCGCATTCCTGAGGCAAAGAAAAAAAAAAAGACCCAAATCCCATGACAGCACTGCAGGCACTGCAGCGTAGGCACAGCTGCACTGAGCTCCTGCATGACACTGAAGGGGAGGGTGAAACAGTGCAGGTAGTACTGCAATGGCACGTATTTTCACGGGCATAGAATTGGACCCTGTGTAATCCCTACCTCCAGTCAGCTAACTGCTGGCCGCCACCAATCGTCTCTGGAATCACAGCTGCTGGCTGAACAGAGTTGTGCAAAGCAACCCCTGGGAGCTGCTGCCAAGTGGAAGGAAGCAGTATCTGCTGGGTTCCCCCAGGCCAGGCCTGCTGCAAAACAGCAAACAGATACACAGGCTTACTAGATCTCGGTTCCTACAGACAGAGAGAGACTTGTTCCAAGCAATAAATGCACTCATGTAGATTGTTAACTTGCAGAGATAAAGGCACATCATTGCACTTTCTCCAAAGGCCTCAGAACAGCAAGAGAACATGAAAAACAGAAAAAAGCTTCTCCTGACACCTTGCTAACCTTTTGTTTCCCAGATGTCACCTGGGAAAAAGTTGTACTGCAGAATGCAGACATATCATGCTGCTGCTGGATGCAGCAAAAGTGTTCAGGACTGTTTTGCATGTAAGCTTATGCATCCTGCTCTGCTGAAAAATTCCAAAATGTGAAGCCAATTTAGTCCTTTCTGTTTTTCTGGATTACAGGTCTCACATTGAGATAGCTGAGATAACATTATTATCATGGAAATGTTTCCCTTATTGTGGCTTTTCTATACTACTTTAGTTGAGGTGGAGTACATTTACTTACATGGGAGATACGTGAAGATATTTTTGTTAGAATTATTAACATTCCTGTTCAAATTAACAGAAGACAGAATTTTCTGGAAAAGAACACTGAAGTCTGCAGTACAATATTCCCATGATTTTGAAAATACATGCCTCTTTATTGCAGATTGAACTGCAAAATATAAAAACACGCTGTTTTAAACAAAATATTTCTGCAAGTAACAGATCCACGTATTACAAATACCGGTTCCAAACAAGAAGCCTTCAAAGCAGAGAACTGCTAAAACCTCTGCCAACATAAGCGGAATAATAACAACAATAATATTGAAAAAAATAAAGAGAAACGTGTTAAAAGTCACACCATGCGTCTTTCCAAAAGCCAACACCTGCACAAGACAAAGCAGAGAGTTTAATACAGCGAGATATTTAAATTCCCAACGAGAGGCAGAAATCGGGCCTTCCAAGCGACGAACTGTTTTGACAGAGGAAGGACAAAAATATGCAAAGCTTAGCAAATGGCTAATGCAAACTCAGGGGAAGCAGCAGGGGAGAAGTGTCGGAAGCACTAAAGGTGAGCAAATTCACGCCAAAGGCTCCCAGAATCCAAACAGAAATAGGAAGTCCCAGAGAAACTCAGAATCCAGGCTCACAGTTTGGAGACAACTGGCTCTGATCTCCCATTGCTGTACAGGGGAGCTGAATGTCAAGTCCGCTGTACATGCACAAGAGAATAGATCTAATTTGCCTATTGAATCAAAAGTCCAAGTGCACTTTTGAAAACATCACTAATATCTCACTTGTGTCCCAAGCTCTGCTACAGTCACCCCTTGCCGTTTTCAGAGCCTAGATTGCAGCCTTTCAGCAATCAAAATTCAAGAGGAGGAAAGGAGATACATCCCTGGAGCTGTTTTAGCTCAGAGCTGTGACCCAGGAGAACCCCACTCTCCTGCCTTCCCATCCTCAGAAATAAGGAGTGGTTAACTCGGTTCAGAAGAACTCAATGAGTGGGTTTTAATTTCAGTACAGGTATGGCTCGAGCAAATTCCACTTCAGGAGAGGTCTCCATCTTGGAAGAAAATGACACTCAAACTACCACTAAAGCCACAAGAAACAACATGGTTCACAGAAGAAATGGAATGTGCTTTGAAAGACACATGAAGATACCAGCACTGAAGCGTACTGCAATGTTTTCATAAGCTTCACTGATCTGATTCTGGAGTTTTACAATGACTTCTCTGTGGCACTTCCAAAGTTGTTCTAATGCAGGTGTCAAATTAATACAAAGAGGACAATTTTGAAAACATGTACTTTCTAAAGGTGTATTACTTCCTTCCCCCATCATTTTTTTCCAATTGTTCCAAATACCCTACAAGCTAGCTTACTGGCATTTTAAATACTAACGCTCACCTTTAATTTCAAACAAGAAATACATATGAACAAAGTATCTGTGAAGGACAGTATCCTTTTCTGGATGAAGCAAGCTACCTGCGATTGGCTACAAATAACAGAAGGCCAGAAAACTGTCAGTGTTGAACAAAGGTTAAGAGAAATCAACTGCTAAAGCAATACACTAGAGAATTTGCTATTATTAGAGGTTTTAGCCTGTGCTTAATGACCTGAAACATTTCTACATGAAAAGCAGCTTTTCAAGTGTTGAAAACAAAAGTAGGTAGCTAACTTGCCAAGTAGTTCAAATTCTGGCCATCCAGGTACCTGTAGCAGAGTCAAGCTAAAGGCTGATTCCTTTGTATTCAAAAATCAAAAGGCAAAGATAGGACAGTAAGCAAAGAACGAGAACAATTATAACTCTTCTATAGCCTAGCTTAGAAGAGCTTTATACTACTAGGCTAGTAAAGAGTAATAGTCAATGGATCTGGATTCTTTACAGAGCCACACTAAACATCAGAGTCAGACAGTGCTTCAGCAATGTTGGGGAGGAAAACAACAAGACATTAAGATGTAGCGAGAACACAGCCACAAGATGGCACATGCTTCCATGCCCTCTGCAAGTCTAAGTTAAAACAAAAACTCAGTTAGTGAACACAATCAAGGGAGGCAATTACCAGTACTGCAGCCGTCTGTTCTACTAGCGCTGGCCGGCCGGCTGCGCAGTTCAGAGTAAAGGGAACCGCATACTGCGGCGTGATGGTGGCTACTTGAGGATGAAGAGTTGCTACCATTAGTGGTGTACAGCTTCCCTGAAATGTAGATCAGGCAGTGAGTGAAACAAACGTACTGAGGCGGGATAAGTGGGTTCAGCAATAGGACCAGAAAAGGTTTCACCTCACTGGCATTTTATGGTGCTTGAGTAGATTCCAGAGTTGTAATGGATGCAGTGAAAACAACACTCAGACCCTCTAGGCATGTTCCACTATGCAATTATATGTCCCTGGGGGGAACACAAGGAATGGGGAATTTGGGAACGGGATCTCTCTGATGACCATAACTGAGAAGTAAATATGAGATAGTGTTCAGCTACTGTTATATTTTACCAGGTCCCAGAGAGCAAGTTACACTGTCTCTTAAATACACTACACTAAGCCATAACAAACTGCACCCCCAGAAGGGCACGGTATTTAATATCATACCTTCAAATTCACATACGGTACTCCTGGAAAAACTAAGACATTTATTAAAAGGCACCAGAGGTCTTTTTGTACCATTAAAGAACAGTTACTTGTAATGAAACTACCAAGAAACTACCAATATTAGTCTCTCAAACATCTAATTAAAACTACATTTATAGTCTACAATTTGTACTCTCAAGAAAAATAGGGTTTGGATTCAGGTGGGCTTCCTTCAAGTGTATTCTGCTGTCTGGATACTGTTACCTGTATAATTCTGCCAAACAAAACAGAAATCACAGAATGCCAACAGAATTATTTGGACTGAACAATCTAAAATTACTCCTCTGCAAGTAGGTCAGTAGTACAATATACTTCCTGGATGGTAAAATTAATAAAGTATGTGTTAACGTCAGCAAAAACTTAAACTATGCAAATAAATAGAACTATGGTCAAATTAAAGGCAATTACAATTATTCAGTGAATAATACTTGGGAATGACTGGGCACTCAGTATATATTAGAGATTTTTTTTTTTTTTTAGATAAACACATTTTAGTTTACAACACTTTACTAATGTTTTAAACATCTTTTTAGAGTGACCTGTGAATTTTGATATCGCATGCCATTTAAACTGCAAACAGAAGTAGATATGTCATTGTTACAGCTCGATTCACACAAACAATGCAACCAATTGAGAATTCAGAAATAATTCCATTGATTTAAAGACGAAGTCATAACATGCGTTATCTTTGCTACCATCTCTGTTTTCTGGGATCTCAATTCTCAAATAGATTTCATCTAAATTTTGCTGCCTTATTTTTGAAATGTAGGCAATAGTGTACACTGCTATCTGTAAGGCGGTGCACAGCTGTGTCAAAAGTGTTTTTAACAGATGGAAAGCACACATTTATTCCTGTTATTAAATCAATCCCTTACAAACAGGGAAGCACATGATATAAAATAGTTTAGACTTAAAATATTCCAGGAGAAAAACAAAACAAAACAAACAAGAAAACACTGTCTTAGAAGTGATCTCCATTTAACCTTTCAGTGCTCTGAGAACCCTCAGCATTCGCCCCAAACACCAGGTGAGTCAAGTTCTCCTTCATGGTGGTAGGAATTGCAGTTTTCTCTGAACTTTATTTATTTACCTGGGTGAGAACTCCAGACTGGATCTGCAATGGCTGTGCTGCAGGTGCTTGTGGTACAATTGGGACAGCATTCTCCATCCTAACTGGGAACCCAGAATGTTTCGTAGTTGCCTGAAGTCCAGCTATGGGACAGAATAAATCACAGCTAAACTAAACTGGTTTTAATTATTATTATTCCCAAATCAAATTCCCACCAGGTAAGAGAAGACATGGTCAGATGATGAAAAAGAAAAGCTGTTCCCTTTAACAAAAGCTTACTAGTAAAACACAAGCTGAAGTAAATGTGCCTGCAGCCCTAATACAGGGCAATCATGGACAATCAGCCCTCAAATGCTCAGCTCTGTTCAAGTCTGCAGTCTTGTTTTCAGAAACAAACAATCCAGATGTGCAAGATAACAGACATTAATTCTGTGTTGCTTTAGACTAACTTCAAAATTCATGCCTTACACTAGCAGTTCCCACTTCATAAATAATACTCCATATTAGCACAATCCAGGTATGAACATGAATGGAGAACTTTCAGGATTAACAGAGCTATGCTTGTGCTAACTTTATTTATTTGCCATCTGTGACAGTTTATTTCTTATTAGCAAGCTACACAATTGCATCAATGGTTGTGAACTGGCTTGAAGACCAGATATTCACTTTTGACATAAAAAACATAGCAAGACATTTTCTTGTTTTCAGATGGGCCTGACTCCGCTGTTCGCTGCTTTTTGAGTCATGCTGTTGCGTTCAGTTTGGGGGGAAAAACTGGTTGAACAACCAGAGAAAGACTGCAACCTGGGCAGGCAAGATACTGTCACCTGTTTAAGCATGACCTGGAAGAGAACCAAATTGTCTACACACGTCTGACCTGATTCTGCATTTATATCTGATGCAAGAGCATTGAGCGACAAGCACAGAGCAGCACTCTGTACTTTCTCAATATAGTGTTAATCACAACCTCTCATTTTCATCTAACTGAAACAACAGTACCGTACAAAGGATTTTTCAACTTACTTTGGAAAGCAGGGGGACAAACAATGAATGTTTGCTGGAATGGGTCAGTCTGTGTGCAGATCTGGGTGGTTCCAGGTTGCAAGGAAACACTTTGTTGTGCCACTCCTGCAACTGGTGCTGCGGATGATGGATACAGAGCAGACTGATAGTTCAGCAAGGAGACATCTGAGTTTGCCAGGGAAAGAGTAGCAGCAGCAGTAGAATTGGAAGCCAATACACTGGCCTAGAAAACAAAAATATTACAGATTTATTACTCCTCCTTGTTATAAAAACAAACAGGAACTGTCAAGACTATAATGTGAAAAAAGCACTAGGAAAAAGTTTTAGGTAAAAAAACCTAAAACATAAGAAAAAACACAAATTTCATCAACTTCACTTACATTGCTGAATTGACAGGTCAATATGATTAGCTGAAGAAGAGAATGACTTGGCTTGAGTTTTGGAAAATTACACTTCAAGACAAGACTACAAATTAAATATAGTATTTTGCAGAAAAGGCTGCTCCTTTTCTTCAGTTAATATAAAACAGCTACAAGATGCTATTACCTGATTGTGTACTGTATTGAGCTGGTTGTTAAAGCTCATTGTCAGATTTGTGCTTGTATTAGGAGCAACATGAGTCGTGAATGGGCTCTTAATCTGATTCACTGTATCATACATATTAACTCTTCGTTTGCAGATCTCCATATTCTGAAAGCAGGATTTCACACTGAAACAGAAGACAGAAGGAAAATATGAGATACGTAAAAATATTATCTACAATATACCTGAGACATGACATTTCTAACTATGTCCTAAAACATGAAGAGGAAGCTTATGAACATGCCTTTCCTTACACATGCCTTTGCTGTTTGCAGATCAGCCAGGAACTGCAGAAAACAGCATCAAAGTAGACGTGTGCTATTCTGTGTTTCTACTAAGTCTTCTTGAAACAAAAGAAACAACCTAAGGAAGCTTACTGATTACTGTGGGGAAAATCTAGTAGATGTGTCATTGTAACAAATGGGTGGTTCAAAGTCTTCAGCGGAGTAATTCTCTTATCTGCATCAATAGTCAACATTTTCTTCAACAAATCAATATACTCCCTTCGGTCAGCCTTCTCTGCCAACATGTCAGTCCCTTCTAAGTCTGTAGACATATTCACCTTGAAAACAAAATTGCAGTAGTTAAGCAAACATCACATTCACTGCTGCTTAACAATTCAGTAACTTCATATCAAGCAGAAATAGTTATTAAACATTTCTGTCTCTTAGCCAGCTTAATTTTAGGTACTACAGCACCATCATGCAACTTTTCCCTTGCCCCTTCTAAAAGCCGAAGTCGAACTTACACATGGAACCCTCAGCTCAATAAGAAGCCGGTCTGCTCAACAGACAGCAACCAGGCTTCATTCTCCACTGCCTGGCAATATGCCCTTTCTATTTTGCAGGGCTGTAAGAGGCTAGCAAATCAGAATGGCAAGATCCTACATTCTCTGCACAAATGTCAAGCCATGACAATAGCTACAAAAGCAAGAGAAAATCGATACTGGTATGTTTAAGATGCAAGGCCTCATTATTAAAAACACTCAGATATTCCTCCTTTTCACCTCTGAAAACATAATGAAAAAAACAGAAGAGTCTGTAGTTCCTGTCAGCATGCTGACATCTCCAAAGCTCAGTAAGAGGCCTAATCCTATAAACACATCTGCAGGTGCTTAGCTTTCCTACTACTTGACTGCAGCTAGACTACTTCTAGTGATGTAGGCTAAGCACACTTGTTACAACCACCAGATCAAAGCCTAAGAAAGAACAGGAAATCTCTAACAGCTTCATAATTAATATTTTTGTAGTCTTCAATACAGTGATTTCTGATGCAAATTGGCTCCATGGCAAAACTACATTATTTTTTCAACAGCACGTGGAAGACAACTGCTCCTGCCCAGGAGCCTCCTTTTTAGAGACCCCAATAATCTAAGTACTTAAAATGAGTTATCTGTGTGTTACAATATTTCTACACACCTGCGCCATATCATCCAAACAGTTGAATATATATTTCCGTGCTTCTTTTGATTTTATCCCTGTCTCCAACTCGTGTTCTTCTGGGGTCTGTAAAATAAAGCATTTGTTAATATAAACTGAGATTTGATAAATTGAGATAAAAGAAAGAAAAAGCAACAAGAAAAGAGTTGAGCCAGGTAATCTTTTGCCTGCTTTAATATAAATTTTATGTTAGTGTGCCAAACCAAAGAAGCCATGGGTTCACATCTGTCAAACTAGATCACTCGTTAACCACAGTCAAAGCTGAATTACCAATTGGATCAGTTCACTTCAAGGTTTCCTTAGGTAGCGCTAATGTGAAGATTTCTCGTTTAGGAAGAGAAAAGGCTATAAATGTTTTTAAGTCCCCCATTTGCAAAGAGGAAAGGCAAAACTCCCTTTGGAAGCTCAGCTTTAGAGCTAAATCAAGCGTACATCTGATTCTTTCCTGTCCTCTGCCAGTACACAAACATTTCTGTTACTAAAAACCACCACCATGAAGTACTCCCTACTTTTCTCAGTATTGTCAGGAGATGACAACAAGATGACATACTTCACCAAGACTGAGCAGACCATAATAGGTAATAACCATTATCTCAGTTACTTTAACACCCACTCTTTGCTGGTGCTATCATTCATAGCTGCTATGGTTAGATGAGTACTAGGAGGTCTGCACAATTTCTGGAATGCAATACACAAGTCAGCTACAGATTGGATTTGAAATAACATTCAAATATACTCAGAATGTTTTCACAGCACATTAAGACTAGATGTGAATTTATATCAAGTCCTCACCCATCTAGTTGATCAAGGGAAACCAGCTGATGTGATCCTTTTGGATTTCAGTTAACCTTTTGACACAGTTTCCCATAGGATCCTACTGGACAAAATGTCCAGCATACAGCTGAACAAAAACATCATCTGATGGGTGAGCAATTGGCTGAGGGCTCAAAGGGTTGTGGTAAATGTGACCGCATCAGGCTGGCTGATGGTCACTAGTGGGGGGCCTGAAGAAGAGGAGGCTGAGGGGGGGATCTCATCACAGCCTACAATTTCCTCATGAGGGGGAGCAGAGGGGCAGGCGCCGATCTCTTCTCTTTAGTGACCAGCAATAGGACCTGAGGGAATAGTGTCAAGCTGTGACAGGGGAGGTTCAGGCTGGACATCAGGAAGAGTTTCTTCACTGAGAGGGTGGTCACGCACTGGAACAGGCTCCCCAGGGATGTAGTCACAGCACCAAGACTGTCAGAGTTTAAGAAGCATTTGGACTGTGCTCTCACAGTCATATGGTCTGAATTTTTGGATAGACCTGTGTGGTACCAGTAGTTAGACTCGATGATCCTTATGGGTCCCTTCCAACTTGGGACATTCTATGATTCCTCAATGAACAAAACAGAATCAGTAATCAAAGAGACAAACCTTTAGCCTCCACAGTGGGTATCCCAAATTTGGATCTCTGTTAAAAAACCTGCTTGTTTTCGTTCCCGCACTGAGCAGATACTCCGCTGGAAGGCCTTGAGTTTGCGAAATATAACGTATCTAGGAAAGAAAATAAAAAGAATGAGGACTCTCAGTAAAATGAGCTATTAGCTAATGGAGTAATGATCAGACAGATTTGTTCACAGGTAATAAGAAATAACCTGTAAATAAAGGATGTCCAGATAACTGAAATTTCCTTTATCATGACCCTCTCCCAAAAGGAGTCTAAAAGCTTAAGGAAAAAAAAAGTGATAACAGAAACTGATTTACAGAAATGAGAACGGGAAACACAATGTTAAGGTAACAAGGCCTTGTTCAGATTTTCATATATAGTTCCCTCAGCGTGTTTCATTTCTTATTTGCAGAACTTCTCCTATTCCACTGTGCCAAAGCAACTGAATATCGCAGGGCACTAAACTCACTTGTGATCCTTATGAATCTACTGATTCAGTTTTCACTTATGCCACTGTGGATCCTAAAGAACCTGCAGGTGAGTATCTTTTTTATCTACACTTTAGCTCAGCTAAGCAATCTGCTGGCTTTATGAGACCTAACTATGGCTTTATAGGCAAAGGATTTTTAAACAATAATTGTAAACCCCTTCTCAAAGCCACGAACTCATTCCTGGAGGCCCTCTCGAAAGTTCTGCGTGAGCTTCATTTGCTGCTCCAGAAACCTCAGAAAATATGAAAAACGTCAACCTTACTTTTCAAAGGCAATTTGGATATCAAAATCTACTACATGAAGTCACACCTCACGCTGCCTCACAAAGGACTGCAAAATCCTGTCTATTAAGCAATGGAAAAAGCACCTCCTCCCCACCCACCTACATGACTAGATAAGGTTCTCAGAATTACACAAAACTCACTGTGCAAGGAAACCACCATGGTGTACCTCAGTTATTTTCTAACTCACTCTGCTCATTAAGGTACCACCATGCTTCCTTTGGAAATTTACAGTGCCAGGAAGATATAACAAAAACTTACCAAGTTTGAAAACTTACTTTTGTGTTTTGTCACATAAGGAAAACTATACCAAGCGTTGTCAAAAGACACCACCATAAAAACCACAGTGGAAAAATTAGCATAAAAAAGACTGTCATATAGACATTTTGTCCTTTTACAGGCAACTGACTAGCCCAGGTAATAATGCTAAGTATCCACGGAACGAAATAATTAGCTCAAGATGCCTTTACAGCCACTTGCCACTGTATTTCAGAGACAGCTTGGGGCCCACACCTTGCATTAAAAATGAGGGCCGCTGTAGGTACTAACAGGACAGGAATGATAGGCTTGCTTTGTTTCCACATGGAAAAACTGCCCTCATGGTGAAATTATAGAGGGTGTTTCAAGTCAGAACACACTCGTCACTTCTGTTTTGACAGTAATGTATTTCAACAGCTTTGGGGTTTGGAAGCCAGGGGGTTAACTGTAAATTGACTCTATATTGGATGACTACATTCAGCTCCAGTTAAAACACACAGAACTGTGCTCTACTGTGCAGTGACAAACCAACACTCAGAATACCACAGACAGAAAATGAACTCAAGATGACAAACAACAGCTCATTTATATTAGATGAAATCTGATGCAGGATATGTTGGGTTCAGAGGGTCTGGGCACAGATCATTGTGGTTTCATTTGAACACCCGCACATCTATCGTGTGCTCTTACCTGATCATACTCTGATGCTCCTGGATACAGAGGCCAGCCTAGAAACAGCTCAGCTATCACACAGCCCAGTGACCACATGTCAATAGCTTCACAGAACGGTAAACCCAGTATGATTTCAGGAGCTCTGTTGAAAACAAAAGGATGAAAAAAAAAGAAGTAAAATTTTTGGCTCAGAAAGCATACCTAAAAATTACTCTAGGTAATGTTTCTCCTTCCCTCATCCACCTCCAAGTCAATCCATGTGAAACCAGGGGACGCACCTCAAAGCAGAAGATCTTTCCTCAAGCATCGTAGCAAATGCCAATCTTTTTATCGTTTAGCAGCACGGTTGATTTTGGTTTATTGCCACGATGCCCTCCAACTCATAGGTGGGAACAGCGTAAAAGTCCTAGCTGGCCTTTATGCAAATGTGATATGAAGTTACTCCTTCAATAGCTGGTTTGATGACACGTGACAGTATGTATGGTGAGAGGCATCCCTGAGACTGCACGCAGCCTACCCTAACAGAACTTGGAAGAACAATTCTGGCAGACTGTGCTTAGGCTTTCCTCTGAAGGCCTCCTTACCCCAGGAAAGCAGCTGCCTACTTGCATGTGGAAAAGAATGGCATCCGCAGAGCCAGAGAAAGCAGCTCTTCAGAGAAACGCCTGGTTTCTGTTGTCTGCTTTTCAGTCAGGGTTTCTTTGGAGAGTTTCAAGACGAACAAATGGACAGCGGGCAAGGAGAATGCAGCTAGAGATTGTGACTGCTCTGCAAGGTTGTGTTACAGGTTCTGTGCACCGAACCACGCCTAATGCAAAATTTACCTGTCTGGCCTAGCCTTCACCAGAAGGTGATGGAAAAAAACTCACACTCAGGAAGGATCCACTTCCTGGACCTCCTAATTCTCAGTTTGGAATTGCAGGGAGGTTTGTCTGGAACTGACTCAGAACACAAAATGATGTAGTACAACTCTTCACCTACACACTGTTCTGAAACAAACTGATGCTGTTCTGTCAGGCTAAATTCTGGTCATACATTTGCATATAGCATAAAACCCAAGTGCTGCAAGAACCATGTGAATCGGTATGGGAATTTACTCTGGAAAGTACAGGAAATATTAAAACCTCGCTCTTCTTCATGCATAACTAACACAACATCAAAAGAAGACAGAAAAGTCCTGAACTACAGGCCACATACTTTTCTGGATATGACTTCAGTAGCATACTCTAAGGCTAGCATGCCATTTCTTGTATTAGACTGTATGTTATGTTCTGTTGTTTAAAAATAAAAAAAAAAAAAAAAGGTTCTGAAACCCATTCTGATTTTCCTACAGAATCCTGAAACAGGGTTCATGTAACACACAGGTGTCAACAGATCCAATACCTTCCTCAACTGCTCACCCTGGATGTACCTCCCAGCTGTCACAGCAAGAAGTGATTCTCCAATTAATCAATCACCCTTTGGGTTATAGTAACAGAGATACAGCTTCTGGTTTAGGTGCCCGTACACAACTACCATTAGCCAGTCTCCAAAATAAATGTACTCAGCTGCTCAGGTGCAGTGCCTCTGAGAAACTGTAAGAGCTATCAAAAATGACAGGGAGTTGAACCAACTGTTTGCTGCAGTGAGGTCACACCTACACACTGTTGCTCAGCTTTAAAGCAAGGAAGTTCTTATGTCTGAGCCCGTCAAGAACAGAGCCACAATAATCTTTTATTCTCATTACTACAGGTTAATTTAGCCAAGACATTCTGACATTCACTCCATTCCCTGCTATGGTATCTTCCACTCTCCTGCTCTACTTGACTGTAACCTCTTTCTACCTTCTTGCTCCTCTACCCCTGGCACTAGCTGACTTTAGAATGGTTTTGCATATGTGAACTATAATATGATTATGCTAATATGGTCAATATCTGATATTTTAATTCCAAATCTCCAGCTAAAGCTTTATATTGTAAAAGAACTATGCCAGAACAGATCCAACTCTCTGTAGGCTAACACGTGCTAACAGGAGGAATCCATTTCTGCAGTCCTTTGGCCTTCACAAGCAGAGAAGTACAATGCAGGCACATAGGGTTTTCAAAACGCCATCAGTCTACCAGCCATCATCACTAACAGTCTGTGTTCTTGATTCTCCTACTGACACAGGAATTTCCACTTCAGAGGGGACTTGAACCATCACATAAGGAAGGCTGCAAGCATAAGTTCCCTTGGTTTGGACTGCCCAGCAATGCGCAGTGTAAGTGGCTGGTGGAACATGCAGAACACGCTGATCCTTCACAAGCCCATGAAAAAATCCCAGCCCTTCCAACGGAGAGAGAGATTACTGGCAATCAAGGCTGAATGTGATGGTTTGTCTGTCTTTAAAGACACGTTGGAGTAGACTTGCATATTGGAAACCTCAATACCAGAATGATAGTAAATTGAGTTCTATGCATTTTGTTCCCTGGAACTTAAATGAACTTCTCACAGGCCACTTGATTGCACTCTGATTCCAGGACAGAGCTGGTAAATAAGAGTCTCTATCATCTCCTTTAACACTGCTATAATTAGCGGCCTTATGAGATGTGAGTTGAAACAAGACAACAGGCGTAGGTCACTTTCATAGCTGGGCTGGCAAAGATTAAAGTGATCTTTACTGTCTTAAGCTCTTTGAAATATGAAATCAAACATTCTTCCTTTGCATTTGTGCTTGCAAAGGTCTGCTCTGACTTCCAAGGCTAGCAAATAAGCTCAGTACTCTTGGAGAAGAGAGGATTCACAGCAGCAGCAGAAAAATCCAAGACTTAGTTTTAGCATTGCAAACCATGCCATGTTTACGCAGAGGTTGTCAGCCCCCTCCCTGTTAAGAAGGATGGTAACATGGAGATTATACAACCGCAGCCAGCAGGGCAGCGAGTAACACCATCACAGCTCAAAAGCCGCATCAGCAAGCAGAGAAAGTTAAAGTTGGCAGCACTCACGGCTGCTTCCCAGGCCAACATGACTGGGACAGAACTAGGGAACACAGCCCAAGCAGGGTAAGGAACAGGCAGTACTCCGCTCGGCAAGCCCCCTCGGCACTCAGGGGCAGGAACTGAAGACAGGACTTGAAGCTCAGGGACTCCTGAACTGACCCACGGGAAGCATCAGAGGTAGGGCTGGCAGCGAGACACGTGATGGCTGCGCTTGCGTGTCATGAGTAAAGCTCTGAACAGCAGGAAGGTGAAGCCTACAGGGACTTTTCACTTCTGCAAGCTGCCCGCTTCCTTCTATTGTTTCTCCTCCACAGGGAAGACAGGAGCATCCATTCCCTTCTGCACCTGATGCAGGGAACGTACACTCTGGTTTTCAGCCCAGGAATTGCTGCTGATAGACCTCAGGCCCCAGAAGCCGGTCACTGCATAGAAGAGTGACTGCCAGAGTCAGGCAGCCACTCTGAACCCACACCAGGCTTTAGAGCCAAGGAACTCTTCACAGGCACTTCTCACACTAAGTCAACCATGTCACGGCAGCAAAACCGCCCTTCCTGATGGGGCATGCTGCAGAAGCACCAGTAATGCTTGTGGAAAGGAGGAACCTGCCTCAGCCTCAACACGTCTGCCTGACAAACCCCATACTGCAGCCCAGCTGGAAGCATGGCCCAGCTGCACCATCAGCACCAAAGAAAGCTGTTGACTACCAGAAGTACAACCAAAACTGGGAGGGAGCAGGGGTGTTGGACAAAGCGACCTCCAGGGGTACCTTCCAGCCCAAACCACTGCGCGATTCCAGGAGCTGTCCCCTGGAGGTCAGCAGCCCAGGGAAGCAAAGCAGCTGCTAAGGGACCGCAGTGGCTTCCAGTGCTGCCACTGCATGGCCCAAAGCTTCTCCCTTTTTTTTTTTTTTTAAAAAAAAAAAAAAAAAAGACATGTAAAGTAGAGGTGTTAAGAATTAAATGAAGACAGGCACGTGCTTCAAAATAATGCTTCAATATGAAGAATTCAAACAGTTCAGCCAAAACTCTCCACATGAATAAGTGAATTGAAGACAGCAGAGCAAAGCATCCCCCATTCCATCAGTGTATCACTCAAGCCCACGCAGAGGAGCAGCACATTTAGCTAGTACTGAAAAAGCTGCACCATAAAGCAATGGCCCCTAAATATGCAAAGAGGCTGCATTTTTTCCTACAGACCTATTCAAAGCTCAAAGTTTCATTCAAACTGAGACTGTTTAGTGTTCAGCAGCACAGAGTATAATTAATAAAGAAATGCTTCTTTCCTTCAGGGTACATACGTATCAGAAAATTCATCCTTATAGTATCTGACTTTGTCTCTCTACAGGAGACAGAGGTTACCTAAGTCCAGTAACAGGTATTAAAAGCAAAAAAGCAAACGCAGAACACATAAACTTTAACGTCTGACAGAAAACCAAATGAAAAAGTGGCCTATATCAATTTCCTATTCACAGTATTAAAAAAAATAAATAAAAAAATCAAACTTCAAACTCATCTCAACACTAACGTGCATATGGTTAAAGCAACCCAGATCTCACACAATAACCTGGTTTCTACATCATCTCCGTAAGTTCCCAGAATATGGATTTTAGTAACCACCACCATCACACTAATTCTATGACACTAAATACTAGATTTCCACATCACAGCATTCTTCGGTCGAGCCGACACCCTTAAACACCATCTAATCTCAGGGTCCGTGCCTTTCGGTCCCCCCGCGGCAGGGAGGAGGAAGTGGCTTTGAGCTCCGCTCAGCACAGAGGTGAAGCAGGCAGCTTCCTTCCCGGCAGCCCCTTCAAGATACTTATCACCCCTCGCTATTGTGCCTCAGCCAGACTGCTTTTCATGTGTGATATTACAAACGGGAAAGCACTGTATGCCTCCCCAAACTGCTCTGCCCGCATCTGCTGCAAGTCAGACAGAGCAGACTCTTGATCAGTGGTAATCTCTTTCAGTGCAACAACAACAAAATTAATAATGCATTTTGGACTGCAAGCACGTTAACAGAGTCACAGTGCATAAAAGAAAATTGCAGTTACAAAAAACAGTTTACAATTGAAAAAATGGGGGCCAACCAGCTGAGTGAGGATCATTAGGAATGGATTAAAAAACGGGTGTATCACATGAAAGGAACAGCACAGAAAGCTGGTACTCAGTGGAAGTAAAACAAAACAAATGGGGTGAGGATACAGGGAGTACAAGGAACAAACAGAACAAGCTCACAACAAGCCAGGGCTTTAAACTGAAGCTAGGGGAAGACATCAAACAGTGCAGAGACAGGATGGGGTGGAGTGTTCTGAATGCTGTCTTGTCCCAGCTGGAAGGACTAGATACCAGTTAACTTGTGTCAAGTGAACTTGCCGCACGCTGAAAGCAACCACTAACACGCAGCCCTCTGATGCCAGTTCTCTCTGCAGCCCTAAGTCTACAGATACTTTATACTAAAAAACATCCTAAGAAACAAACTTTAGGAATAATTGAAAGAAAAAAGCACAGGTGGCTCCAGCTAATCAATTTCTGAGTTTTAACAGGTTTGCCCACAGAATAAGATTTTTTATATACTTTTTTAATTTTTAGATAGCAGTAAGGCAAAAGCCATTTCCACTTTTCACTAAGGGAAACAGAGATCTAGCTCATCCCCATTTTAAAAGAACTACAGGTCTCATGAAAACATGACTTATCAAGGGCTAATCCAGGAAGTTGTGCTCATGAAGTGAGTTCAGATGAAGGTGGGACCAGGGCAAAAAGAAATTGGCACCCCTTCGGCTTCTGTATCTTCCGAACGACTGCGGTCACCGTGCTAAAATTAAGATCACGGCAAACAATCCAAAATAAACTACTTACTCATAGCATACTGCTTCCCCAGTTTGCTGCTTCACACATCATCACTAACTAGTGACAGGGTAAATCAACTTATTGCACTAATCTGGGGTCAGAGGTAGGTACTGGACTGTACACTATGTCGCATTTGCAAAGCAGAAGTTCTATTTATTTACATGCAAGTGGCCAAAGAGATCTCCAGGAAACAAGCAGAATGGTGAACAGGCTGATCGTTTCCTTCCTCCACCCCCCAGATGGAACTGGACCTAATGGCAGAAGAGTTAAGCACGTGTAGAAGCGAACCCTTAGCACACTGATCAGGATCAGCTTTCCTCCGCCAGCGCGGCGTTCTGAGAGCAGGCACCGTGCCAGTACTTACCTGTAGTAGCGTGACTGCAGGTAAGTGGAGCACACTGCTTTAGAAACATGGCTGGCTGAACCAAAGTCTATCACCTTCACTCTGTAGGGCTGGCGAGCAGGATCCACCAACATGATGTTTTCCGGCTTCAAGTCCGCATGTATCAGACCCAGGCTCTTTAACTTCATCAAGGCAGTAGCCACTTGCTGCAGAATTGGCCGGATGTATTTCAGGGGCAACGGGCTGAACTTATTTTGCTTTAAGAAATCATATAAGTTCTGTTCTAGCATCTCAAATACAAGGCATGTATGATTCTTGTGTTGAAAGCACTCATAGGAGCGAACAAAGTTATACTCATCAGCGTTCTCACTGCTCAGACGAGAGAGGATGCTCACCTCTATCTGGCCCTGCCTAGCATAGGAAGGATGGTTCTTCAGGATTTTGATGGCTACAATCTCCTTCGTGCTACGCTTCCAGCATTTCGCCACCTGCCCAAACGTTCCACGGCCCAGGAATTCCAAGACCTCATAGGTGTTTGTCATAGAGCACAGGATTTCATGCTGGACCAGCTGATAATCCCCTTCTCCACTGGAACTGCTGCTCTTCGTGGTTACCGTGGTGGTTGTGGCCGCAGCACCCACCGCAGGTCTGTTTTGCAGCATGAGAGGTGGATGTTCCTCAATTATCTGCACACTACCGTTGCTGTCCACCTCTTCACTTTTCCTTTTTAATCCACATTTTTGGTACGGTTCCAGTAAAGAAAGGTTGCTCCTATGCGTTAGGGTTTGGCTGTTCTGGAAGGAGGCTGTTGCACTGCTGCCTGTGCTGTCAGCTGCTGTAACCACAATGTGCTCAACTGAAGGAGCAGGGAGAAGGAGGTTCTGATCGTACGCAGGGACGCTGAAATTGGCTACCTGATGAGATGAGCTAGCTTGCCCTTGAGCTGCCGGGAGGTTTTTGCTGTGGGTATAATACTTGTCACTACTGCTCTGTCCTGAAACATCCCAGACAGTGGGCTCCACTTTCAGTTTCTTGGCACTGCAGAAGGCACTCGAGGATACTGACGGAGGGGAAAACACCTGCAGCTGTGAGGCCATACCTGAGGAGGGAGAAGCGAACTCATTAGGCCTACTTAGGGGCAAAGGAACGAGGCACAAAACGGCAAGCGTTCTCCTAAGCGCCACGCGGGGCCCTACACCCAGGAAGGCAGCGTTGTGAACAGCGGGTTCCCGGCAGACCCTCGGGATTTTACCTCCCCGCCTGCAGGCGGAAGGGCGCGGAGCTCCTCGCCCAACGTCCCAGGGGCCACGGCAAACCCAGCGCCAGGCGGGAGGACGGCGCGGCAAAGCGGGAGACGACGCGAAAGCGGGAAGGCGCCGCGGAAAGCGAGGCCGGGGTCTCTCGCTGGCCTCTCCCCCCAGCCCGCGGCCCAGCCCCGCTCGCGGCCCGCTCCGCCCGGCCCGGCCCCGGCGCGAGGCCCCCGCCCGCCCCCCGCGGCGCCGCCCCGCCGCGTCCCGCTCCCCGCGGGGCCGGGCCTCCGCCGCTCGGCCGGCCCCAGCCCCGGCCCCGGCCCCGGCCCGCACTCACCGCCGGTGGGGGGTTCTCAGCCGCGGGCCGGACCTGCCTGGGGGACACACGGGGGTGCGGGGCCCCGCAGCGGGCGCATCATAGCCCCGCCGCGGCCGCCGGCCCGGCCCGCTCGGCCCGCGCACGCCGGGGGGAGCCCCCAGGCCGCTCCGCCGCCGCCGCCAGGCTCCGCCGCGCCCTCACGGCCCGGCCGGGCCCCCCCCGCCTCGCGCCGCCGCCGCCGCCCGGGCCCGAGCGCCCCCCGCGGCCCCGCTGCGCTCCCGCCGCTCCGGGCCCCTCGGCCGCCCGCGCCAGACTGAGGCAGCCGAGCCCCGAGCGGCCGGGCAGGCCGAGCGCCGAGCCCGACCACGTGACCGCGCGCCAGGCGGAAGGGGCGGCCCCGCCCCCGCCGGGCCGGAAGCGGCGGGGCCCGGACCGGGACCGGGGCCGGGGGGGGGGGGGGGGCTGCGGGGACGGGCCCAGCGCCCAGGCCCGCAGCTGGGACGCGCCTCGAGGGGTCGGCGAGAGCCGAGGCCGCGGTGCCGCGGTTGTAGCCGCACGCTGCAGGTCGGGTCTAGGAGTCAGACACGGCCTTCCTCTTCGTGTGTGTTACCCAGGGGTTCTCTGCGAGATCCTTGGGGCCGGGAAGCCCGGGGTCTGTCGGGGGTCTGCAGGCGGGCTCTGCCTTGCAGCACCCGAAGCGTGACCCTTCGCCGAGGGCCAGCCCTGGGCTGGGGCAGCACCAGCGCTGCAGTGCGCAGAGGCGAGCAGTGCCCAGCAGGAGCTGCGGATGGGACAGCACTGCTGGTTTGTGTTAAACGGGACGAGTGATGCGTGTGTTCACACACGAGATTCAAGAAATAAAACTTTCCGTTTCCTTTCCCTAACAACAGGCTACTCAGCAGCTCACCGCTCTGCTACCTGACGAGGGCACATCTCTCTCCTTTGTGAAGGACTGCATTTCCCTCAGCCTTATTTTCTTCAGACTTACAATAAACGCCAAAGCAGGAAAGTACAGAACACACCGCGGTGAGGGCTTGGCTTGAAGCCCTTTGAAATCTGCGGGAGCCTTACATGCTTTGTGCCCTGGGCTCAGTGAAACTCATCCCTTGAGAGAAGGGGGGGGGGGAACTTAGCTCTCCAGGCTCTCTCTCCTCCTCCCCCATGTAATTTTGCAGCTCTTGTCTGCTGGTGGGGTGAGGAGCATAGCCCTGCACATGGTCTGATCCCTACACTTCCATCTTTTACTGGTACTGAAGCCTGGAAAGCAAGCATAAGATCAGCTCCACACAGCACCCTGCACTGCATGTCTGTCACAAGTGGCACACACATACCAAGTTAAAATAACGTCCTTATCTCCCCAGGCACCTGCTCACAGAGTCCCAAGCTCCCCAAGCCTGGGCCAACAGGCTCACAGTCAAGTAAGGTTTGTCCCAAACAAGTTGCTGCACACCCATGGCTGCTTGTGCTGAGGCAGGCACTCGGCCAAGTGCAACGTGACGGTAGGGAAACTGGAGCAACTTCAGCAAAAGAGCAAAATTTTAGCAGAAGGAATTGTGAATGCACATAAAATACCCGTCTGCAGACAGCAGCTCATATGAATGGACCTCAGACGATTAGAATGACTTTGCCTTTTCTACACGTTCTATTATTCTTTCAGAAGGGTCCAAAAAAGAAAAAGCGAGAGATTTTAGGCTTCAAGTTAGCTTGACATGAGCCCAACACTACAATATACCGTGTAAGAAATTCTGTAAGCTCTCTGAATTAGTTTTCTTGGTGAAGATCTCCCTGTTACACAATTCTTTTTATCTAGAAAAATAGCAATGAGAACCTGTGCTGCAAAAATGCAAAGCAAGTCCACAGCGTAGCAGTTGCCCTAAGTGTTTTAGCCTTGTACTATGGGGAGCAGAGTTAGAAACACCACTGAGAAGAGTGCTTTAGGGTGTTCCCTACCAGCCTGCATTACATGCTTGTTTGCCATGGAACACAAAGTACGTTTTACTTGTGTTGCTTGGCAGCAACCTAAATCAACAGGGTCCATTCCCTCCTCTCCATAGCACAGGCAGGGTACACCTTCAGGGGGTTTTCTACTTGGTTACAGGAAAGTCAGAACCAAACCACCTGTTTCAGTGCAGCACTTGGAATTCCACAGGCAACTGCGTGGAAGGAGCTCGGCCGGGCAGCCCTGCTCCCAGAACCATAAGGCTGCCCTGCCCTCATGACACACCAGTGTTTGATCACAGCTTGTTAAAACACTTTTGAAAACTTGCCAAAGGGAACTCGGCTCTGTTCCTAGCTCCTCTGTAGGCTCGGTAAAGCCTTGGGTGAGTTGTTTCATCCCACTGGGGTTTGGTTCTCAACTGTTGGACAGAGATAAACAGCTCCAGCGCGTTCTGTGCATATAGATTTGGGAGGGCTTTGGTCTGAATGCTATTTTAGTTTTCCTGCAGGGATGACTGTAGCACGCAGCCCCAGATATGCCATAGCCAAGCTAATAGTTGGCTACAGCTTCTCCTTGTCACTGCTGCGAGCAAAACACACCTCTGGTAGCAGTGTTGGCATAGTTCTGTGCAGCTGAGCTGGAAGCAGCACGACAGACGCTCCGGCTCTTGGCTGCACTAACACTTCCCATGTGAGCTACGTTGCTGGTAGGAAGAGAAGAAAATTTTGGAAGCAAGCATGAAAGACAACAAAACCTAGAGGACAGCTAGATACTAGCAGACTTCAGGGAAAGCTGAATGATTCTCAGAAACCTTAGAGTTATGCATTGCTAGTACCAGTTTTTCCCACTAGGCCGTGTTTGGTTTTCCAGGATTTTAGGACAATACACACAAAAAAAGTATTTTAACACCTAAGATTAAAAGGAGGAAACATGTCTGGCACACTAAAATGCCTCACGCATTTTAAACGCTGTGCATCTCCAACATGCTGACTGTTGGTAAAGTCTCTCCTGCTTCGATTGCCTTTTAAATCTGCAGAGAGTTTAGTACTTTGGTTCTATACAAGTTGGATAATTTCTTTCTGAAGCGGCAGCAGTTACCATTTATGCTCTAGTAACAGAAACCAGCATTTCTTCCGTAGTTTTCACTAAGTGCTCAGACATGGGGAGCGGATCCCCAGCCTCTGAAGTCTTTGCAATTTTCACTTGTTTGTGTGTTCTAATGACCAGTTGCCTCTGCAAAGGATTAACATTGACAACTCCATTTTGCTCAGAGGTTCACCTGGAGGCTGTCTGCTTTATTTAGGGTTGATAAAAAAGAGGAAAGGCTGGATGCCACGCAACACGAGCGGCAAAACGCATGAGATCTCAGAGGTCATTTGCAACATACCTAAATGGAGCAGTGACTCAGAACGCAAGCATTCGTTCTGAGCAATGGAGAAGCTGCATGCTGGGAGCGGGATGTGGAATATGGGAGTGCAGGCAGTGTTTCCCTCGCCTGCCTGTCAAGCGAGTTACTTACATTTCAACAGCACAAAAGTACAGCCTGTGTCTCCAAGGCAGCCAGCAACAGCCTCAAACATAAGGCAATTAATTCCCCGTCAGTCTCAGATGTTACAAAAGATGCAGGTGCCTCAACTCGTGCTGACCTGCTGGGGCTCTGCAGTTTAATTTTGACTGGCAAATAATCCACAGAGAAGCCTCCAAGAAACAGGAAGCACAGACCACAAGAAGTTTGAGCTGCCCTTGCTACCGCTTTTGAAGTATATTTCTATGGTAAAACGCAGAACACTGCTCCATCATTTCCAATATCCCATCCGGGGGCTGGCAGGCAGAGCAATAGGCAGCCCCACCGAAAGGCACTGCTTGTATTTAGTGATCAGGTCACAGCGCCTGGGAAGGCACATGGTTAGGAGTTAGGACTCATGTTTGTCAAGTAGCTTTGCAAACATACCCACTCTGGCAGTCATCAGGATTACTGTTCATGACAGCTTTGTTTTTAGACAGGTGTGGCTGCTGCATCTACAGGCATCTTTGCCTTTCACAAGCCCTAGCTTTCTTAAAGAGCAAACTTTTTTTTTTTTTTTAATATCTGATTTGATTCAGGAAATTCAACCATCTAGCTGACTGGCCTTGGGAAGACCTCACAGGACACTACATTCAGAAGAAGCTCTGATCCTCTTGAAATCATTTGAAACATTGTGTTGAAAGTAATGAGACAGTTTGGAAAAGCTGAATAACAAATTAGTTTGTTACTCCCAGTAAAGCACCTAGTGACCAGTTCCACTTCACTGTTGCTGTCACAACCCCACAGCGAGCCAGTTTGTAATCTGTTGCTAGTGCAGTTCTGCAAAGATAACCAGTGTCTTCAGACTACAGCTCCCTGCAGTTGACCTGAGTGCTGCAGTGCCCGGTCTCTAAGCTAACAGAGACAATTTTGCTGTTCAGCCACAGTATTCCTTCCAAACAATGCTGCTAGGACTTAACGTTTTATACCATTAAGCAGATGGTTCGTTATCTTCTATCGCATTGCCTGATACGAACAAGCAGCGGACGGGGAAAGCAACAGGTCTAGCAGAATGCTAACAGTTACCGAAGTGCTATGCTGTCAAGAGGAAGAATTCAGGCTTGCAGGCTCGAGTGCAGAGGTTGTAGAGGATACAGCAATCCATTCCAGAAAGTCCAGAGCAGAGGAATTCACACAAGTCCTATTTTTGCCAGCCAGTGACCTGAAAAAGCTATTTACAATTAATATGAAAGTGGTGCTTTCAGAAGAGCAGAACTGCATCCAGCTGCAGTTGGCAGGATGCAAAAGCAGTGCTGGCTGGAGGTATTACAGCGATTAACAGACTTTAAGACACTTTATTTTTCTACATTTCTTTAAGCACCAATTTTTAAAATGTACCCTAATAAATAATATTTGTAATGCACCTTGAATTGCTCATTGTCAATGAGGTATTACAGGTACGGAGAAAAGAAGAATCTCCAGGACTGTTAGATTTCCCCCCTTCTTGCTTCTCTCATCACACACAAACCCATTACTTAAAGTGCAGGCAGCTCACGCCCTCTGCTGCTCAACTTGTATCAGCCTGGCAAAATCTTTTGCCACGACATGTAAACCACCGCAAAAAGCAGGTAAAAGGCACAGATGTAGTGGGACCACGCTGCCCATAGACAGCATGGGTACCCAATAGATGTAGACAAAGACATAAAAATAAATAAGCAAAAAAAAATAAAAATCTACAACTATTGCTAGTTTTCTTTCTCCTCTAATAAGAGGCAAAGACAGTAAAGCCCCATAGCTGAGCTCCTCTCTCATGATGGGATATGTGAACACAACAAATGGGATGCAGCATTAAGTTAGAATCACTGCTATCAGCTGCATTTGACCTGGCAGGCACCATGCAATTTTCAGGATGCTTCTCCCCTCCTAAGGAAATCTTCTACCACCCTGTCAAATTTCTGTGAGGAATTCTGCTTTATGACATTTAAAGGAACGAGTAAATACGACTCTGCAAACCCACTTGGAACGTGCTCATCAGCAACAGGCGACTGTCTAACAGCGCCAGCTGCTATTGCTACTCCTGACTGTTCTCCATTCTGTTCTTCCTTCCTTTTTTCCCTGGACACGTGACAACCAGTACAACCTTCTTTGGAGCAGAAAGCTGACGCACAGAAGTTCTGCTGAGGAACCTTAATGCCCCTCGGCCCATCAGGCTCCTCAGTATGTTTTTCTGGGGACTCATAGACAACTCCTTGGGACACAGAGTGTCTCTTGAAAAGAGCTTGCTGGCACACAGTCCTCCATGTCTTTGTTTTGCTTTGCTGCTGCAAAGACTCTTGCACAGGCTTTGGGATTTTAGGGCCAGGAAGTGCCTGGTGGTCAGAACTTAGATATTTCTGAAAGTAAGCCTGGCACATGTCGTCCCTAACAAGTGGGATGACCGAGCAGGGTTTCAACCACTTCACAAACTCGCACAACTCTGAAAAGGATGAGTGATCTGAGTACGGGATGGGGAAGATGTTGGGGTGGGTGATCTTCACGGGCCTGCCGGTGGGGAGGATAGCAATGGTAGGATGCGTCGTGTTCCAGCTGACGAGGGTGTCCCGGCGGATCTCGGCGACGTCCACCGCGCGGATCCAGCCGGCCCCCTCCTCGGCGGTGAACACGTTGGGCATTTCCAGCAGCCGCATCTCCTCCAGGCGCGAGGGGCTCACCACGACCCAGGTGCCGAACTCCACCGCCAGCTCCACCAGCAGCGCCTCCTTCCCCAGGCTGTACACACCTGCGAGGGAGAAAACCGTGAGCCGCGTGCCGGGGCGGCGAGGGACGGCGCGTGGTCGAGGCGGCACTCACCGACCACCACGCGGTGGGACGGGTGCGCGCGGATGAGGCGGGCGGCCTGGCGGGCGGCGCAGCTCCGCGAGGGCAGGGGCTGGCACGGGCGGCAGTGCGTGGTGTCCAGGTACAGGCGGTCGATGCGGCGGCCCCTCAGCACCGGCTCACGCTGCATGGCGCCGGCGTAGCGGAAATCCCCTGCGGGAGCGGGGTGTGAGGGCGCGGCGGGTGCGGCGAGGCCGCGGGGGCCCGGCCCGTACCTGTGTAGAGGATGGTGCCGAAGGCGCCCTCGAAGAGGAACATGACGGCGCCGGGGCAGTGGTTGGCGTCCAGCAGCGTCACCGTCACCTCCTCGCCCAGCGCGTGGCTCTGCCCCACCTCCAGCGGCCGGATCCAGCACCGCGGCACCTGCGGGCGGGCGGAGCCGTGACGGGGCCGTGACGGGGCCGTGACGGGGCCGGGCCGGGCCGCAGCGGGGCCGGGCCCCGCGCACCTACCTGCAGGCGGTGGTGCAGCAGGCGGGCGGTGAGCGGCGAGCAGTAGAGCGGCCGGCGCCAGGTGCTGGACAGCCCGGCCGTGTGGTCCGCGTGCATGTGCGACAGGAAGAAGAGCCGCGCGCCGCCCGCCCGCCGCACGCTCCAGAAGTCCACGGCGATGGGGGTGCCGGGCAGCACCCTGCCGCCCATGGCGCCGCCGCCTCCCGCCTCCCGCCGCTTCCCGCCGAGTGCCGGGGGCGGCGCCGCGCAGGCGCGGGCGGGGCGGGGCGGGGGCGGCGCGTGCGCGGTGCCCGTGCCGGTGCCGGTGAGGGGTGGCGTTGCCCTGCCCGTCCCGTCCCGTCCCGTCCCGGCCATGCCGTACCTGGGCGGCGAGGAGGCGCTGCGCGACCTGCGCCGGGCGCTGGGCAACCCGCACGTGCAGGCGGACCCGCTGCGGTACCGCGCCGCCGTCCTGCGCGTCGTCCGGTGCGGGGCGGCCGGGGGCGGGGTGGGGGGGCTCCGGCGGGGGGCAGCCGGCGGCTGACGGCCCCGTCCCCGTCCCCGTCCCTGTCCCTGTCCCCGTCCCTGTCCCTGTCCCCGTGCCCGCCGCAGGCTCATGACGCAGGGCGCGGACGTGTCGGGGCTGTTCGCCGAGATGGTGAAGGCGGGCGCGGCGGCCGACGTGGTGCAGAAGAAGCTGGTGCACCTCTACGTGCGCGCACACGCCCCGCGCCTGCCGCGCCTGGCGCTGCTGGCCGTCAACACGCTGCGCACGGACTGCGCCGACCCCAGCCCCGCCGTGCGCGGCCTGGCGCTGCGCAGCCTCTGCAGCCTCAGGTGCGCGCCCCCGCGGCCCCCCCCCCCCCCTCCCTCCACCCCCTTTTACCCCCCGGCCCTGACGCCCCGTCCCCGCAGGGTGCCCGGCGCTCAGGAGTACGTGCGGCAGCCGCTGCTGAGCGGGCTGCGCGACCCGGCCTCCTACGTGAGGCGGGCGGCGGTGCTGGGCTGCGCCAAGGTGCACGAGCTGCAGGGCGACGCCGAAGTGGGTGAGTGGGGTCCCGGGGGGGGGGGGGGGGGGGGGACGGGGCGGCGGGGACACGGCGCTGTGCCCGCGGGGTCGGGGCGGGGGGCAGCCTTCGGGTCTGGTTGCAGACGGCGCCCTGGTGAACGAGCTGTACAGCCTGCTGCGAGACCAGGACCCCATCGTCGTGGTGAACTGCCTCAGGGCTCTGGAAGAGATCCTGCGGAAGGAGGGGGGAGTCGTCATCAACAAACCCATCGCCCATCACCTCCTCAACAGGTTGGTTCCCGGCCGTGCCGCGGTGCTGGGGGCCTCGCTCTGGTGCCCGGCGTTTGTCCGCCGGCGGAGCGGGTGTCCCGGGGCCCCTGTCAGACCTGGAGAGGCGATCCAGGACAGAGCTGCCTGTCCTAAAAAAGGTTTTGTGCTAAGGTCTTAAGAGACATCTGAGATGCCCTGCTTTTCCAGGGAGTCTTTGCTTCTGGTTTGTTAGGAATTGCAAGCTAACGTGATTGTTTTATCTTTTTTAATCGTGATAGCATACGCAATACATTTGTGACGTGGGTGTTCTGGTGTATTTTTTCCAACAAACTGAAAGATGTCTAATTCATTAGATATCTATTGCTTGAAGAAGTGATTTATATATATATATTTTTTTGGCAAATAATTCTATATGATACAGCAAAAGCAAGATAATTGCTGTGTCCAGGGATCTTGTCTTTGTTTCTCTGGCTGAGAGCACAAGCAAAAGTGCGCAGTTGGTACAAATTTAAGCCTACATCTGTAAATTGGTCAATTGTCTTGAGATAAAATTGTGGTGTCTACTTCTGAAATACAGCATTTGATCTAGAATGGAGCATGCAAGCAACTGACAGGCTACAGCCACTACTCTGCACAGCACGGATCTTCGTGCACTTCTTGACTCCTGCAAACTGTGTTTGTTTTCTTGGCAGGATGGCCGACCTAGATCAGTGGGGGCAAAGTGAGGTGCTTGCCTTCCTGCTGCGTTACAGACCCCGCTCTGAGGAGGAGCTTTTCGACATTCTGAATTTACTAGATGGATATCTTAAAAGCAGCAGCCCCAGCGTCGTGATGGCAGCCACCAAGCTTTTCCTGGTCCTAGCCAGGGAGTACCCACATGTGCAGGCAGATGTTTTGGTGAGAGTGAAGGGACCACTGCTGTCTGCCTGCACTTCGGAGAGCAGGGAGCTCTGCTTCACTGCACTGTGTCACGTGCGCCAGATCCTCAGTAGCCTCCCTGGTCATTTTAGCAGCCACTACAAAAAGTTCTTCTGCTCATATTCAGAACCGCACTACATCAAATGCCAGAAGATGGAAGTGTTGTGCGAGCTGGTGAATGATGAAAATGTGCTACAAGTGCTGGAGGAGCTGAAAGGGTATTGCACTGATATATCTGAAGAGCTTGCCCAGGGGGCGATCTCTGCTATAGGTAAGAGCTCTGCCTTGCCTCAGAAGCAGCTGCAGCCCTAGATCTTTAAGGTGCGCCTGTCTCTGCTGAAGTATATCCAGGCAAATGCCGAATAGCTAATCTGTTCTGAAGCCCTAAGTAAATCACCCTTCCCAGGAGTGTTTCATGGGTGTTTCTAAACCACGATGGTGTTGATTTTCTCAGAAGTCCTGGTATTGAACTGTTTCTGGCTGAGTATAATGTCTTTGAGTCTTTTTCAGATGTCTGCTCTCTTATGAGAAGCTCTAAAGAAATGAACTCTGGACTGAATGAAATCCTTTCATCCCATTAATGAGTGTTATAATGTTGAGTCTTATGGAAACTGTAGAGCTGCTATAATACCGGCTTGTTTGAGTTGTGATGGAGGCAGAGTTGAGGTGATTTGGGGCAGTTTAGTTTTGGTTTTGCAAGCTTTAAAATACAGAAGTTTTATGGCGTTCCTCAGGAGAAAGCCTGGGATGCTAAAAGGCTTTTCTCGTGTTACGTTTAAGAAAAGTTCAGACTTCTTCTGAGGTAAAAGGAACCTTTTTCTTCAAAAAAGGAATGTATCCCTTATGTTAGGTATATGCGCTCATCTTACTACACTTCCAGAAAGTATCGTCAAAATAGAAAAGGGATAAGTTCTTTCAGATGAGTTTGTGATGAATAGTTGGGCTCACGTTTCCTATTTCACTCTGATTTACTGGTTGCCTTCTATGCTCTTTGGTGTCTCTGCAGGCAATATTGCTAGGACGTACACTGAACAGTGCATGGGGATTCTGACAGAGCTCTTGGGGTTTCAGCAGGAGCATATCACCTCAGGTAATCATCTGCAGGTTTTTTTACATGGCTTATGCTTTAAGGAAATGGCCTTGTTGGGGCTTGTGATTCCAAAATTTGAGTCTTTAGAAGGCATATGGCATTTAATTTAATTGGGATCTTCAGGTGGAAGTCTCCCTGGTGGGGTGCGGGTATGTTTTTTTCACTTCCTTGGGAAATGGTTATAGCTGTATTGATGGTCTGGTAAGATATGCGGGCTCCCTTCTGTCTGCCATCTGTTGGCTCCAAGGACTGAGGGACTCAGCAGAGGCATTTTAGTGGCTATTTGTGAAGACCTAGCTGGTCAATAGTTCTAGTCTTGAATTCTTTCTAATGGGGACCCTTGGCCTGTGTCTTTTAAACTTTTGTGATTTCTCTTCTGCTGTCTGATTCAGCTTTACCCAGACTTCTGTCTTCTGCTGCTGTCAAATCTAACTTCATATCTGTGCTATTTCTGCCCCCCTTATCTTAATGCTCTTGCTTTCAGCTTTCAAAGTTGCATGCCTGAAGTCGTCTGTTGAATTAGGTCTTAGTAGTTGCTGTAGTTTGTAAGTGTGCAAGAGCATTTAAAGTATTGACCTAAAGTTCACGAAACACGTTTTGAATTGGTGTTAGTTTCAATTTGTTGTTGTAACATTGTATGTCTGAGACATCATGAGTCAGTCTCTTTTTAAAGCCCAGGGAATGTCCAGAAGAGAGATTACTTTCCGGCAGCCAGAGGAACAATCTGAAGTTTCAGTACTTTGTTTTAGACTTCGTTTAACTTTGCACTGACAAGAGCAATGTCATGGGATTTTGAAGAAGGGTGTTTCAAAACAGTCCTGAGAAATGCACCAACCTCTTTAGCTCAGACTTTGCAGTCTTTTGATTGTTTTATACATTTTTTATTTATCTTATTTTATTTATTTTGCCTAATGGTTTTGTAATTCTTGGGGAATGCTGAGAGTTTTGTTTCATTGCAGCGGTAGTTCAGGCTTTTCGGGACCTGGTTTGGCTGTGTCCCCAGTGCACGGATGCAGTGTGTCAGGCGCTGCCTAGCTGTGAGGACACCATCCAGGACAGTGAGGTAAGGTGGCTTTATGCCTTGGGCTAGCAGCTGTTGAGGATGGGTGGAATCTAACTCCTTGAGTTTCGTGTGGCTTATGATTGGCATTACGAGGATCAGAAAGCTTCAGAAGATTTGTGCTCGTGTCAGTTGATTCCATGTCACTGCTGACTTTCTGGTAAACAGCACTGCTGTCCTGGTAAGCATAGTATGTGCTTTCTGTGGTTCCTTCAGGGCAAGCAAGCACTGATCTGGCTCCTGGGGGCACATGGTGAGAAAGTACCAAACGCCCCCTATGTTTTAGAGGACTTTGTGGAGAACGTGAAATCAGAGGTGTTTCCAGCAGTAAAGATGGAGCTTCTGACAGCACTGGTGCGACTCTTCCTATCTCGTCCTGCTGAATGTCAGGACATGCTAGGGAGACTGCTCTATCACTGCATAGGTGGGTTTCCATTTTCAGCATTGTGTTTCATTACAGTGGTAGTACAGGCTTTTTAGGACCTGGCTTTGCTGTGTCCTCAGAGCATGGATGCAGTGATGGCATCCTGGCTGTGAGGAGACCACTGAGGATGGCAAGGTAAGGTGGCTTTATGCAAGGGGCTGCTACGTGTCCCTGGTTGGTGAGTGTAACAGTTTTCTGCTCTGTCCCTGGGAATCTGTGTTTAGTAATGAAGGGTTACTCTGGAGAAATCCGAATGCTAGAATTGTCTCTCCTAAAACTACGTTCATCCAATTCCCAGAGGAGGAGAAGGATATGGCAGTACGAGACCGTGGATTGTTCTACTATCGCCTCTTACAGTCCGGTGTGGAAGAAGCGAAGCGGGTCCTGTGCAGCCCTAAGTCTGACCCCTCCTTGGGGCTCCTGGAAGACCAAACTGAACAACCAGTGAATACGTGGGTTTCTGAGTTTAATACTCTTGTACCTGTTTATGGCAGAGCACGTTGGGCGCTTGTCACTGCTCAACAGCCAGTGGAATCCTGCTACGCTTTTTCTCCTTGTACCGACTCTGGGAACAGAGGCACAGGTAACCAGCCTCACCCACGTCTGGGTTTCAATTTCCCTCATACACGGATTTCTCGTGAAAATTATCACAGTGCTTTGAGAGTGCTGTTTAGTGTTCTGAATATCTTGTACAGTGTCTGGCTGATCACAACCTCATTAGCCTAGGGAGATCACAGAATCACAGAATTGTAGGGGTTGGAAGGGACCTTGAATGATCATCGGGTCCATCCCCCCGCCAAAGCAGGTTCCTTAGAGCAGGCTGCCCAGGGGGGTGTCCCGACGCTGCAGAAGGTGCCATAATTCCAACCTTCTTCTTCTGATGGCCTCCTGAGAGGTTCTTTGGGAAGCTGTAAGTAGCACAATATATGCTGCATCTCACATGTTTTTGGTTTCATTTCAGAGTCTCTGATTTCTGAAGGGAATCAAGAAGTCCTCGAGTTTCATCCTGATACAGGCAACCTGACCTTAATTCCTGATGTTTACCTGACTGCAGAACAGTTTGAGAAGACCTGGCTGAGCCTGGACATTAGCTGCCAACACTCTCTGCCCTGGGGCAGAACTGTTCATCCAGATACCATACAGACTGCTTTTCATGTTGTCCACATCCATACTATTGCTATGAGCAAAGCTGGTGTCCAGCCGTGGAAAGCTTATTTCAGCGCTCAGGATGACACTGGTTGTCTCTTCCTAACAGAGCTATTGCTTGAGACAGAAGATTCGGAGATGCAGGTTTCAGTGAAGCAGAGTGAGGCAAAGCCTGAGGCGCTGCAAGCCTTCATGTCCGTTTTCAGGACTGCCATGGGAGCAGTTGCTGGGCTGAAATCCTGATTCATCTCTGTTCCCAGTGGGATGCTTGCTCAGGGCACAGGCAGAGTTTACTTCTCTGGCTTCAATTTGCTGTTCCTGATGCTCGTTCCCTACTTTTAAACTGTAGGAGTGTTATCAGCCTTTCCCCGGAGCAGTGTTATGCACAGAAACCACATGCGGTATGAGGGTAGCGGTTTGTGTGAGTTAACGAGATTGAGTTTTGTACCTGGCATCACTTTGACAACCTCAGTCAGCTGTCAGTTCTTGCACCAGTAATTGAAGAATTGCTGTTAAGATTATTAATCTGTATGGAAAATCATTTTTTGATTATATTGTGACTTAATTTTTCTACTTTTTGCTGCTGTCATTTGCAGAATTGTTTGTATTTCAACCTTATTTTGATTTGTAACTGTGACTTACTTCTGTTAGTTTCCTGTCGGGCAACTGTCATGTCCAGGTACTGATCACAGTCTTGTACAGGCTTATACTTCCAGACTGGACTTTATTTCTGTACCCCTCCCCCCCTTTCCTTTTTGTGCCTAAATGTCTACTGCCCCAGCTTTTTAATGTATGAACTTTTTCTTTGTTTTTTTTTTTTTTTTTTTATATACATACTTTTTGTGTTCCTTACAATTTAAGGAAAGCAAAATAAATGATCCCTGGAGATCTCAGGGCCTGTCTTTCTCTCTCCACCAACTCTTTCCTTCTTTCTCTTTGCTTTATTTTCTGTTTGCTTAGCTTATTAAGTGTTCTCTGAGAAGAAAGTATCACTTACTGTAGCTGGGCCACTTTAATTAGCTAATGTGGTTTTTTTTCCAAGAATATTGTAATAAAAGAATAAAAGAGTTAAAAGAGTAAAAAGTTATAAAAGAATAAAAGAGTTTATTTATATAAAAGAGTAATCAGAAATTACTATGACAGCAGTCCCTCTGTTCTATTGAAAGTTGCATAGAGCTGGACTTTGCATGATGTCATGAAACATTTCCTTGTCACAGCCATGAAAATTCTCTCTGGCAGCATAACCATTGTTCTTTCAGTCACTTTCAGCCAGGGCATGGAGAGAAACAGGAAGTGTTGCTCCACTCAGCTCTGTGCAGAAGTCCATGGAGTGTTTTATACAACGGCAAAACCCTAGAGAGGTCTCCCTGGCTTAAGATTAAAGTACACTGGTTACTGTAACGGCCTTACCGTAAGTGCAAGGTGTGGCTTTATTAATCCTATTCTGTAAAATATCTTACAGTTTTTAAGGACTGTATTGTAACGATAATTGTGATACGTCTTTCACACACCTCACGGAAACACTGCCATCCCTGTTAAACAACAGGTTTTAGATTTTATTTTTGATTTTCCAAATAAAAACATGAATCATTCGTGACTGCTTTCTGATGTACTTATTTGCTGGTCTCTTGGCTGAAGTCTGTGGGTTAACCATCAGCCCGATGGTTACAGTGGATCCTGAGATAACTGCGCTCCATCCTGCCTTTGTTTCACACAGGATTTGTACCTCAGCTTCCCTTGAAGCAAAGCTTTCAAGATTCTTTATCTTTAAAGATTGCGTGCAATAAGTTGTTTCAGTCTAGTGTGAAAAGTTACTGTGATGGGTGGGCCGTCTAGGGGTGAATTCAAATTTAGTTAAGAAGTTGACTGTAGCAGGGCTCCTGCTACCAGTTTCTATAAGTACAGGAATACAACGTGCATATGGGAGGTGCATTGCAGGACTCATATTACACAGTTTTCAGGAAAAAAATGGTAGCTTCTTGGTAACCTGTCCTTCCCTGACCAGTAGCTAGTGTGAATCTAGTGTCGGTCTGGGACAGGGACTTCCAGTTTCCAGCCTTTTGTCCAGGTACCTTTCCTGAAGAATGAGCAGGTGAGCACTGTTTGGCTTCTTGTAGTTCTTTATTTAAGTTAATCTTCATGCTAATGGCTTATTTTGAAACTAAACCACACCCATAGTTTGAATGATCACAGTTAAGAGAGCAAATATCTGCATGCTGTGCTGTTCTGGGGAGGAGTCTTCCCAGAAGGAAGGGCTTGTGCAGTTACGGGGAAAAGGAAGCTAAAATTCAGACACCTGAGAAGAGGAGCAGCTACAGAGGCATCTGGTCCTGCCTTCAGCTTCATTCAGATAGCTGGGAGAAAACTGCAATGACAACGTTTGAGGAACAGACGGAACACGTTGTGAACGCCTTATACTATGATCTCTTGCATGACGATGAAATTGATAATCGATGTCTGCAGACAGATTCAGAAGGTAAGACCTAAAGTTTGGTGGGAAATGGGAGAAAAATCTTGTTTGTTTGCTGAAGATGTTGGAGAAGTGTTGTGACCGAACAGCTAAAGGAAGGAGGTTGTAACTTGGCACTGGTTGTTGGGCTTTTTAAAATACAGACCTGTGATGACCTCCGAGCTAGCTCTGTTCTGGGGAAGAGTTAGAGTGGGGTGGGCTTGTCTGAACCCTGTGAAGGCCAAACTGCAGCCTGATTTATTGGGCCAGGGAAGTTTTGGGGGGGGTTCTGATAAGGAACGACCGCGCTTCTCCCAGGCGAGGGCGGGCAGGGGGCCCCACGGCTCCCAGCAGCCCGGTGAGCTCGCTGCCTGCTGGGGCTCCCATGGGGAAGGACAGAAAGTTGCACCCGGCCAGCCTTTCGGAGGAGCGTGGAGGCAGCAGTCTGCTGCTCTGCTGAACATTGCAGAGAGCTGGACTTTGCATGGTGTCACGAAACATTTCCTTGTCACAGCCATGGAAATTCTCTCTGGCAGCATAACCATTGCTCTTCCCACTTCAGTCGCTTTCAGCCAGGGCATGGAGAGGAACAGGAAGCGTTGCTCCACTCTGCTCTGTGCAGAAGTCCATCGAGTATTTTATACAACGGCAAAACCCTAGAGAGGTCTCCCTGGCTTAAGATTAAAGTACACTGGTTACTGTAACGGCCTTACCGTAAGTGCAAGGTGTGGCTTTATTAATCCTATTCTGTAAAATATCTTACAGTTTTTAAGGACTGTATTGTAGCGACAATCGTGATATGCCTTTCACACACCTCACAGAAACACTGCTGGTTAAACAACAGGTTTTCGATGGAAGCTCTGTGTCTGTTGTCTTGCCCACAAAGTCTCCAGTCAGCCTGGTGCTCGTTTCCCTCTGGTGGATCGGGTGCTGTCAGCTCCCTGAGCGCCGTGCGATGCCCACCGAGGGCCTGCAGCCAGACAGAGCCGGGGGGCAGCGGCAGCCGTGCCAGGGGCTGCGGGCAGAGGAGGGAGGGAAGAAGGTGGCTGGGTCAGGAAGCAATGCTGAAGATAAAGTTGCTCACTACTCTATTTTGAAAGATCCTGCTTTCAGTTCCTTATGGTCTTGTCAAACTTGGAAATATTTTTGCTGAAATTTTCAGTGATGGGTAGCTCCTTCTGGCTGAATATTCAGACATATTAAAAAATAGACATTTTTTTTTTCTCAGTGTTTTTAAGGAGAAATGCTTTAACTGAGGGAAAAAAAAAAAAAAAAAACAAAAAAAACACCACACGTAACCCCCCTATAAGTTGTTTAGCTGAGACATACTAATGGTTTTTATATAAAATTTTGAAATGTGTGAAGTATGTCTCCTGTTCCTTTGAAAACCTTCCCAAATTTAGATCGCTATGTGACTTTGAAACGTTGCAATTTGCACTTACTCAGAAGAGACATTGAGTTTGATATCTAAATTCTCTGATGCCTCTCCATACACCATGATCTGCAGCCTAGCAGTGCTGGGGGAATCTAAGCAGGACTTTACCAGCTGATCAATGGGAGTGTGTCCCTGGAATCAAAGGAAGGAGAGACTAGGTGCTCTCCATCCCTCTTTTTCTTGCTTGCCTTTGGAAGCGCAGAGGGAAGGAGCTGCCTGAAACCTGGAAAGGTAAAAGAGAGGCCCTGGGGATGTCTTTGCAGCAAAACTTGGGCATAAAGCATCTATGGTGAGAGGAGAGACCTGGACAAATCGATGGTATGGAGCTGCCTGTGGAACCTCAATTAAATCCCTCTAAATCTATGAATACTTGAATGACTGTACAGTATTTCCTAAGGACGTTGGTTTTAGATATCCTATTGTGTCTTGTCACAGGTTTACTCTGCATTGTTGTCCCAAGTGCTTGAGACACTAACTACCTTAGCTCTCTTAAGGTAGCTTTGCGAATGTAGTATGTGTTAAATATGCTTGGTTGTAAGTTTATAATCTCCCCTTTTCTCTGCCTTTTAGTAATACATTATGCCATAATCCTTTACCCTACTCTCTCTCTGCTCATTGTTTTAGGGCCTGTGCCATTTGCAGGAGAACTTCCAAGTGATTTTGACCCAGTTATTATTGCCAGTCGTCTGCGACAGATCGGGGACCAGTGCAACATGGATTTTGAAAGGGTTTCCTCACAGGCTCTTGCTGAAGTACTCACAGGGAAGGTAAAGGATAACTTGTCCTGTCTGGCCCTGGGCCTGCTCTTTGTCTGCAGGGCAACCTGGAGGCCCTTTTGTGTTGGAGAACAGCAAAAACCTAGGGAGAAGACCAACTTATGCTGTAGGAGTCAGAGGTGTCTGAGGGAAAGGGACATGATAGCCAGCAGCCTGCCTCTGCTCATTTCTGTCTATCTGGCAGTGTATGAGCCACCAGAACAAAAGCTAAGCAAATGACTGTAGGACCTGCTCAGTCCTTTGCCTTTTTCCAGGTGGGTGATTTCTCACAACTTTTCTCCTTGTCTCTTCCAAGAGAGCTGCTTTTTATCACCTGACTAGCCCTGGCTCTGCCTGGGCTGGTCTGTCATTGCAGTAGATAATCTGCAGCCTGGCACTCATGAGGGGCAAATACTGTGTGCAGGAGGAAGGCTGTGATGGGAGAAGACCAGGTGCTCCAGGTGGTATGGCTTGAGCTTGCCCTGAAGTCTTAGATCTCCTGCCAGTATGGTTTTGGTTCAAATGCTGCATGTAGTTCTAGCTGAAGGTTTGTTGCAGCTCTGGCTACAGCTGTCCTCCCCAGTCCTTCAAACGTGCCTCCTGATGCTGTAGTTTGCACAAGCTGCAGTAAAGACAGAAGCAAATGAGAGCCCTGCTCTGAGTGTCCTATGCTGTGTGGATATCACCAGGGAGTTGTGGGGCCCACCTGCTTTAGTCATGGGTAGAAGAAACAAATGCAGTAATTCAATTGAATGTAGGATTTTGAGCCAAGACTCACTTATCCAGTGATCATTTAAAAAGGAGAAGCTCAGACTGCCCTCTTGATGCTTGCAGATGGAGAAGTTCGGGGCTGCTGTGGATTCTCTCAGCAGAAGCTGGAGTGACCAGAACCCTGAGATGGTCTATGAGAGAGCTTTTCTCTCTGTTTCTGTGAAACTGATGATGCATATTCTTAAGAAAGTCCCCTCTATGTTTCATCCCAGTCAACTCATAACAGTGATTAATGGAAATGCTCAAGTGAAAAACTACATTGAGGCCCATGGAGGATGGGTAAGCACACGAAGTTCGCTGTGATGTTTGAGCGTTTCTGGCTCTGTCCCTTTGTTTCTCTCAGCTTTCCCACACGGTGTTCAGCCTGGCGCCTATCTTGGCTGGTCACTGACACCCAGCCACCCAGTGTCCCCTCCTTGACCCATGCATCAGCCAGCTCCTCTTGTAGCTGTCAGAACACAGCTTTGCTAAATGCCTTGGTGAAGACTCACTGAAGTCAGTATCAAAATTCCCAACTGCTCCTCTGTGTCAGGATTTAATTCCTTATCTCAGTGCCTTGGGAGCTATTAAGGATTAGTCAAACAAAAAGCACTTTCCTGTTGACATAGCTCTATGGATACCACCTGGTTCGTTTTCTCTGTGGAACAGTGAAATCAGTCCGGGAGAGGGTCACAGTGGAAGACACAAAGCCTGTCTCGCTGTTCCATATCTTTCCCTTCCTGCCAGCTCCTTTAAACTTACCTTGAATTCTTCCTCTAAAATACATACACATGGATTGTTTTTTGTTTGTTTGTTTTCAGGAGAACTTGGACGACTGAGAGGAAGTGTTTTACTACTTTCCAAAAAGTTTGGATTTCATTGATTTAAGTAGGACAATTGCTTCGATATTTATTTAGATTGCCAGAAGAATCATACAAATAAGAACTGTGTAAAAGATATTCTATATCACTACAACTAAAAAACAATAAAAGTTATTATTTGTTTTTCTTCTTGTATCTCTTAAATGTGTTCATAAAAGTGGGCTTCACTCTTATTCAAAGGTTAAAGGCTTAATGCTGCAGTACTAATTTCAGACTCATCAGGTAATATTTGCTTTAAAACATTTCCATAAACAGATCTAATTACTGATTATAACTAAACTTGGTACAGCTAGTCCGAAGTTTCTCTACAAAATGTGAGATATTGAAAAGATTAAGGTTGTGATAACTTTTTTTTATTATTTTTTTGAGGTGGTTGTTTTCAATTTATTTTCATTTCATTTAGTTTTCCCCACCTATGCAAGTAGAGAAAATGGATGGCCTCAGAGAAGTTTGTATCTACTTCCCACTTCAAAATAATTTCCAATTTGTCCTGTAGGGTTTTTTTAGAGTACCAGTAAGTATCACTGACAGTAGGTGAGGTGAATTAGCAATTGTAATTTAGCAGTTTCCCAGGTACCACTTTGCATCTTGTGCTGCTGAAGCACCATTGCATTTCTGAACATGCCGGAGCTCTTTGCGTTGGAGTTGCTGTCGGTACCGGAGCTGGGCTGCCACTACGCCCTGTGCACAGGCAGGAGCAGCGCCAGGAGGTGCTGGAGCCAGCTGCTCTTTTTAAATAACTTTCCTCTTCCTTCGTTGCCTGTTTCTGTATCTATTTTTCCTCAATAGGGAGAGAAATACTCAATCTAATTACTCGGTATCCAATGCTTGTTCTTCCCATGAAAGGGGCACAAATCTCAGCGCTGGACTCTGAACCAGCACATGGAATGCTTTTCACCAAGTGTGCCGAAGTTAAGTGATGGGGGTGCCTGAAGCAGGTTTTCCATCTGAATCTGTCCGTTTTGCTTCCTGGTTCCTGATGTCTTTGCTCTGCGTACCTGACAGTTATTGTCTGAATCCAGGTGACAAGAGGGAATGTGTAAGCATGTTCCAGTGCCGTTGGGCTTCATGGAGCAAGCAAGCAGTGTTTCACTTCTGGCTGCTAATGCAAAAGGACCAGAAAGATAAATTTGACGCTATTTTTCTTATGCCAAATTTAGGCAGTTTTACAAAGTCTGATGTTTTACTCACACAGCTGTAAAGCAGCTTTATTTAAATCTTTTGTAAAAATGATTAGACGATCCTGGATCGATATTCTGCAGCTGAGCCGATCCCAGAAAAGCAGGCTACAGCCTGGGCATGAGGAAAACTGTCCATTTGCACCAATGCAGGACGAGGAAGGCTTGTGACCTGGAGCATGCTACACCTTGGACAACTATCTTGGCAAAGATGATCTGATCCCGTTGGCTGCTCGTGAGACTCCAGGGGATTCTCATCAGCCTGAGGGGTCGGGTGTCAGGGTACCGGGCACCAGTCTCTGACTTCCGACCCTCTCTGACACACAGTGCGCACAGAGGCTCTGACTCCAGGGCTCAGCCTCTCCATGAGGCACACGTGGAGCATGTGTGGTTTTAAAAGGAGGTGCTAAGGCCCAGGGCTGTGTGTTTTGTTTTGTTATTTGGCCACGATATCTGTTACGTACTAATTTCCTTTAAGACTTGTGATGAAGTCAGTAAACCACAGCCTGCAGTGAGAGCTCTCCGGGCTGGTGCTTTCCGCTATGACATGCACTTGACATGTCCGTTCCCGGGTTCGGCAGGCCAGTCTCGCTCTCTCTTGCAACATGGACCAAAGGGAAATTCTGCTGCAAAATCTGGAAAGGACCCAAAGCAAGAAGCTCGACCAAGAAGCATTTGTAGAGGAGTTTTTGGTAAGTTTGCTTAAGGCAGAGTTCTGTGTTTCAATTGATTTTAAAGGGAACTGCTTGGTTGCCTCTCCCCAAACAGGGACATAATTTGCATGTGATTATTAGATTTTCTATAAATTTTGCAGCAGAAAGAGATGCAGGAGCTAACTAGAGTGAAAATAAAAAGGCGTAAAGGTAGAAGAGTGATTTAATGGTTTGCATTCAAAGTAAAACTTTTTTTTTTTTTTTAAATAATTAACCAAGTGCTTCCTGTTTTCTCCTTAGCAAATACATTTGTTAAGATATGGTTTCACTTTGCCCTGGTACTAAACGGGGGCATAGTAGGGAACACAGAGACAGAGCTGCTTGCTGCCTCTTCTGCCATTGCCACAGGTTACATCCGTGAGGTGTGTGTTCCTGTTGGGAATCTCGATGTGCTGCCTAAGATATTTTGTTTCTCTTCTTATGTCACTAGAAACCACCCATCCTATCCCCTATGCCACCCTGCAGAGTAAGGAACAGGTGTCCAGATAAATGACCTGAGGGCCTGAGGTAGTTCTGAGTCCCGTGGACATCTGGCACCTTGGCCAAGGCGTGAGGGAGGCAGTGACCTGAGCAGCTGCGTCGGCTGCTTCTGCAGCCTCCAGCGCTGTGCCGGGTTATGTGGAAGGGCTCCAGCAGCCACTTGGAAGGAGTGCCTGTGCTCCTCTGGCTGTCGGTGCTCCTGGCTCTTCCAGGAGATAAATTTCTTCTTTCTGAAAGGCAAAACTAGCAAAAATTGCTGATGGCTCCCACCTTCCCCAGTGTTCTGCAGTGTCTGGTGGAGGTCTGTGCAGTGCCCCAATCTGTAAAGCCTCTGCCAACTTTCGATTTGTTTAAGTGGCAGAGGTGCAGCTTAGATGGCAATCCACAGCCTCCCAGAAAGACCTGATAGCTGGTGACAGCTACTGATGTATTAGCTGGAGGAAGGCTGTTCTAGCAGCCTCTCTGGCATTGATCAGCTTCCGAATACACAGGGAAAGGTAAATCTGAGATGTCTCAAACACCAGAATAAGCACTGCCACCCAGCCACCCCACCAGACAGGGGCTGCATCAGGCAGCGAGCCCTGGGGAAGGCGGGGGTTACTCGGCAGTCCCCATGAGATCCAGCCCTGCTCTGCCACACCAGTGAAGATTTGCACTTCAAATGCTTGGGAAAAGCTTAGCACTCGACTTCCAGGTGTCTGGGTCAGAGGGAAGTGATTAATCTGAGCCTGCAGTAACAGTCTGTTGTTCCATGGAACAAAGTGCTGTCACAAGCTGCTGAATTTCCCCCTTACTGGGGCTGGGGCTGTTCTGTGCCATGTGAGGCAGCAGGGGTGGTGAGCCTGGGTCCACGTGCTAGTTCCAGCAGCCAAGTGTACAGCTAATTTTCTGACAAGAACAACTTGTAGAAGTGGTCAGGGCAACGTTTCCTCTAGGCCTGGGAAGAAATCTTCCCCAAACGGCCTGAGCTACAGGCCGCTTTTGGAAGTGCAAATGCCTTAACAGACAACTGAGACGGCTCGTGTTCCCAGGCTTGGTCAAAATGCTCAATGTTATTTCTCCACCCTACTGTTTCCTCTCTCGTTGTGTGAACAAGAACATGCACATGCAAACTGTGGTGGTGTTACTGTAAATGACAGAGTTTTTTTTTTTTTGTTTGAGTCTCCTTTTTCTGTTCATGCAGTCTCACAGCCAGAGTTTGATCCATGCTGCTCTCACTTGCTTTGTCATATATAGTCATTTCCCAATCATTTTTATATCAGTTTATGCAGGGGCAGGAGTAAGGAGATTCAGAGCTGTAGCTATGAGAGGACTGGCCCCAGTGCTGAGTGATTCCAGCTCCTTCAATTTGAAGCCTGCCCCTGAAGATGGGGTGGCACTTGAATGAGGAGAGGGAGGATGCAAACAAACACCTGAGGAACCAGCAGGTTGCAGGGATGTGCAGTCTGCAAAAAGCATCCTGCTGCTTGCCAGCTCCCACACCTTCTGCCACACAGTACATGCCCCGTGTTCTCGATTAATAAAGACTGGACATGTGGACTGTCCAAGGCCTCCTGTGCCTTCTTCCTTACTCATTCTGACCTTTTAAAAACTCCAGTTTAATACTAAAAACCAGTGACTGGCTTAGAACTGAACCTATATTTCTGTGCACAGAAATACCGTGGAAATGAGATGCGTGTTGCTGTTTATACCTCTCGTCTGCAGTATCGCGCAGGGGCAGCATGGCTTGATCAAACAAGCAGAGCCATGCAGCCCTTCATCGCCTGACACGGCCTTACGGCAAATATCATTGTTCTGCAGCTTCATGCACGTGGGCACTGCCAGGTGTCACGTCCTGGTGGTCGCTCATCCAGAGCAGGCAAGGAGCTCTGCAACTCTCCCACAGCTGCTTACTGTGTCTGGCATTAAGGACAGGGGACAGGATCCCCAAAACAGGGTGGGAGCTTTTGGGAAAACTGGAATACAAGCGTGTGTGAGCCCCAGTGCAAAGGTTGCTGGCAGGCTGACCCCTGAGGCGGTGTATGCTGAGCACCCAAAAATCAGTGCCCTGAACTCCCACCACTCCTCATGTGCTGCCGTGTTAGAGCTCACTGCCTCCAACGCCCTGAGACGGTGCTGCCTGCACCATCAGCAGGGCACGGCCATCTCCACAGCACCAATCCATTTGACCACTGAGCTATTTTGGCTCAGCAACCCTGAGACCAGCGTGTTTTTCCTCTGCTGTCTGGGCAGAGCAGCTGAACCACTGTTTCCACTTCCTGTTAAAATTCACGTGGGTGACCACGAAATACGTGCAAGGCACAAGACGTTCCATCACCTTGCAGCTCAGGTGTGCCAATGGTCCCTTCCCTCTGCTTCTCACCCCTGTAGAGCTTTCCTTTGTAAAGGCGTGGGGTGCTGAGGGTTTTCCTTCGTTAGCCCAGTTTTCTGGACTGCAACTACAATGTCTGAGAGAAGGTCTGTAGTGGCATGGCTCCAGGGTGGTGGAAAGTGAGAGACTTGCCCTCTGGAGTGTCTGACCACAGAGATACTAATTAGAGAAATAGCCTTTTGTTTTAAATCAAAACCACCCCTTGTTGGTAAGAAAAGTGGCCAGATAGACAATAAATTATGAAAGAAAGAATACAGCAGGAATGGTGCTTTCAAAGCCAATGGTTGTTCACAGTGTTTGTTACTTGGGGCTGATGTCAATGAAATAAAATTCTACACTTTACAAGGAAAAATATGCTTGAACACTCCAGGAGTGCAGCAGCTTTACCCTGGAAATGAAAGAGACTAGAGATTGTATTTCTGTGGGCCTCTCCTAGGACTCCTCCTCCTTTCTTTCTCATCAGCATATATATTACTGTGCTCTGATTTCTCGTGCCCCTTTTATTGGAGCATTCCTGTTTGCAGCCACAGATAGGAGCATCTTTAGAAAAGTGAGAAAAATCAATTAATTTATCTGTCCCTTCTGATGTCATTTATTAGAGGTAGTTTAATATTGTTAATCCTCTTATCTGGGTGCCATTTATACTGAGAAAGATTCCCGTGTCTCACCTGCTGCCGAGCGTGATGCTTTATGTGCTATATAAATGCATCATCTCTCTTCAGAAGCCTACATGCCTGAGCCTCTTGTGGGCACTGCCTCAGCACACACTTTCCATTCTTCAGAAGTCTGTGCTGAAGCTCTTCGGTGGCTTCTGTCTCTATTCTTGCTTTGAGTACCCTGAGAAAAGCCACTCAGGAAAGAATTAATGGTGCAGATCTTACTTTGTGGTGGTGAGCCTGACCCCTAGAGACCTTCACACATGCTCTCTAGTAGCGTGTTGTATGTAGCACATCTGCTGTAACTTGTTCCATTCTTCTATCACAGAAGCTGAAAAGGCAGTCAACAAAATACAGATCGGATAAAATCTACCCTACAGCAGCATCTGAGCACCCAGAGAACATCAAGAAGAACAGATACAAAGACATCTTACCCTGTAGGTTGGAAATGGCAAATGTTGCTATTCAGCCTTTCTTTTTTTTGCTAGCTTGACTTTGCCCTCTTCCTCCAGTATCTGCCCGCATGGCTGCTTGCTTGTGAACATGTCACTGGCTGTCTCCTGGCCTTGAATTCAGCTGCTCAAATTTAAGGCTTTGTTTCTGACTGTTCCAAAGCATGCTCTGGAACACTTTGGCATGTATTTCCTAGAGAAAGAAGAATGTCAGTTCAGTAGGAAACACATCCTCTACTGATAATCCTTTCAAGCTTTCTGGGTAGCATTGCAACCAAGACCTTGCAGAGGATGGCTTTGGACAAGGACATCTCCATGGTGTACAAAGCAGGCCAGAGGCAGGAACTGCTGTGGTTTGTCATTGCTTGGTGCTGGAAGCGCCAAAGCAAATTCTGTCCTGGGGTCAGAGCAGACTGTCCCTTCCATCCATTCTAGCTTGAAAAGAAACCTATCCCCACAGATCTCAGTAAGACCAAGTGCAGGGCAATTCTAGGTTTGGCTTGCTCTGTACTAAAGGACAGTCTTGCCCCGTGGTATTGGCAGCAGCTGCAGCTCTTGCCAGCTCTGAAAGAGAGCGTGCTGCTCTGCTGCATGCATGCAGGCAGTGGCAGCTCTGCGCAGGGCTTTTGCCAGTGCTGGAGGAGGCTCTGGCTGCTTGCACAGCCGCTTGTCGGCTCTGGAGAAGAGCTCTCTGATGCGTGTGCTCCCCCAAGGCACCTCATGCTGCAGCCTGAGGGGCCCAACTGTCAAGAGGGATTAACACTAACTGTTGCTGCTGCTTCTCCTGCTTTTGTGCCTGCAGTTGACCACAGCAGAGTGGAGCTGTCCCTGATCACATCGGATGCAGATTCTCATTACATCAATGCCAACTTCATCAAGGTATTGCTTCCTTCATTGTCTTTTGCAGTGCAATGGTGTTTGCAGCAGCTGCTAGAGCTGCCTGGTTGACTTGTGCCAGGAGGAGCAGGCCCTGTGCCTGCGGCAGTTTCTGTGCTGGGCATGAGGACAGCTGAGCTACAGAAGCCGCCCGCCGTCAGCAAGCCCCTCAGAACCCCTCTTGCAGTACAGAGGCACCAGCCGGCAGGGCAGGGGTCACGCGTGTGCCGGGACTGGGGGTGGAACAGTTTGTGGCTTGCAGCCCCCGCTTCCTGCCTCTGCTGGGCGATGGTGCAAAATTGCCCGTGGCCAGAGCCTGAAACCAGCAGGCGGGCAGGAAGCCCTGCACGGCAGCACCGCTGAGACGCGCTGCAGCGGCGAGCAGCAGGGCAGGTCACTGCGGGCTCAGCGGCCCTTCAGGAGCTCCATGGAGCTGGGACTCGCTGCGCCCAGAGCCCTTCTCTGATAGATGGAAGGTTTCCTTCGTTCTCCACTGCTGTGAGGGCTCTGTGCAGCGTGTCCGCAGGTGGACAGACCTTCACAGGGGATCACGGTTCTCTGGCCAGCGGCCACAGGAGCGCCAGGCTGCACTCTGCTGTCGGGCAGTACCTATAGGCTCTCCCGAACGCACTGCGAGGCACGGGGGGCCCCGGGAGCAGATCTCGCCCCAAGCCCAGTTCCCTGGCCTTGGCTTTGCCTTTGAGAAGTTTTCACACCTTGGTTTCTAGTTACTAAATTTAATTCAGGTGCCTAAAATTTGACTACATAAAAGCCCTCCTAAGTCCTTATTGGGCTCATTGGGTAGAAGTAGTATTCAGAAAGAGGGATGATTTTTATTTCCTTTGGGGAACTATGCAAAAATGACTTCATATCTGATCTGAATGCTGTTTTAGGGCGTCTATGGGCCAAGAGCATACATTGCAACCCAGGGTCCTCTCTCCACTACTGTCATTGACTTCTGGAGGATGATCTGGGAGTATGAAGTCCTGGTAAGGTGCAGATTTGTACATCTTGTTGTTGCTTGTTTTGTTTTAGTAAATAAAAGCTGTCTGTAAAACCAGCTAGGACTCCGTTGTGGCTAAAGAGGCAGCGGTAGTATCTGGGTGGTACTCAGATTTCTGTGTGACCTGCATCCTTCCTGTGAGCCTTTCCCTCACACACGCTGAGACCGCTGCTTGTGACTCTGCTTTTGGGCTCCAAGGGGGAAGGTCCTCGCAGCTGGGCTGTGGGTGATGTCCTGGGCTTGATTTGCATAATTCTGTGGGACTTTGGGGAAGACAGTCCAAGTAACTTCCTCATTGCTGATAAGTATCACGAAATGATCAGTTTGATTTTTCTTCCTGGAACAGAATCTTGCCTCCAGGCTTTTCTAGTGAACCTTGTTTTTTTGCAGATCGTGATCATGGCTTGTATGGAGTTTGAAATGGGAAAGGTGAGTAACATAGCAGAGATCGCCCTGCTATGACAGTGACAGGACAGGGCAGAGAGATGCAGATTTTTATAAAATCTCGTTAGGGCCAGTGAGTTTCCATTTGATACAGACTGTTTCTTGAGTCTCCTGCAGCAAATTCTTAATCCATTTCTGGTAGCGGAACTGGCCTCTTTGGCAGGGGAGAACAAGCCAGACACAAACACCCCAGCACCCGTCGTCCCCCCCCCCCTTGCCATAAAGCCCAGTGCGAAGCTGCACCCAGAGACGTGGTGCTGGCAGCTGGGAACAAGCACGGGTCAGCTTGTGGGTGAGAGCATCATGGCCCCAGTCCTGTCCCGATGACTCGAGGGAAGGGAAGGGTAGAGACTGGTCAGCAGCAAGAGCCGGGCCTCCTGGCATGAGATTTTCTGGGCAAAGACAGGAGATGCTGCAGGCAGGCAGCAGGAAATAACCCGACATCTGCTTCTTGCAACAGAAAAAATGTGAGCGGTACTGGGCAGACCTGGGTGAGTCCTCCCTGCGGTGTGGGCCCTTCTCCATTGCCTGTGTGAGTATAGCTGCCATTAGCACCTCATCACGTGCACTGGAAACTTGTCATCTGCAGAAAGCATGACCCTAATTTATTGTTCTGCAGGAAGCTGAAGAAAAGAAAAATGAATATGTGATCAGGACTCTAAAAGTGACCCTGAATGAAGTAAGTAGGAAAGGCAGAGGCAGGAAAAGAATCTTGGTTAGGTTTGTTATATCAATATTAAAATATGGTGCATTTTGGAGAAAATTTTACACTCCTCAGAATGCTATTTTGGATTCAGAAGCAGCTGAAGGAATTAAGAAAGTAAAAAAATAATTAAAGTTCAGTTTCTGAAGCTGTTTATTAGTTGTGGCTAATTAGATTCTGGGTAAGCGAGGTTAACTGGTAATATCAAGCACATCATAAAGTGGCCAGGTGTCCTTTGCAGCATGAACAGCCACAAAGCGCAGCACTAACCTGCAGCCTTTGCCTGCCAGCACAGCAGGAATTAGAGATGGCTGTGGCACATCAGCTTGCTCTTGCTGCGCTGACAGTTAATTCGGTCTCCTGTCAGCACTTTTCTCCTCTTGCAGGAAATCCGCACCATCCACCAATTCCACTATCAAAACTGGCCAGACCATGATGTTCCCTCTTCCATCAACCCCATTCTGGAGCTCATCTGTGAGGTTCGCTGCTACCAGCCAGACGACAGCATTCCCATCTGCATCCACTGCAGGTAGGTGAGCGCTCCCGGCTCCTCCCTGCCTTCCTGCTTGCTGAGTGCCCGTGGGGGTGGGTGGCACAGCCCGTGCAGGACTGGAGTCTCCATCCTCTCCTAGGAAGTCCTAAGGACAAACGTGTCCTCTGAGCCACTGGTATGGCTGGAGAGCAGGAGAGGAGATAGGTGACAGCAGGCCAGTGATAGCAGCTACAGCTGAGACCAAGAACACTGTGCACTCCTGGTCACCACAGGAGGAGGATGTGGGAGGCCGAGGAGTTGTGCCCTCTTGCCTGCAGCAGAGCTGTTGTCAGGTGGAAGTTTATGTGCAGCCAGGTGGAGCTGCCACCAGGAGCGGGAGGGCCATTGTGTGAGCCTGCACTGTCCAAGGTGTGGGATGCAAGGCTGTGGGGTTTTTGAAATATTCTTGCTGGAGAATGCAGCGTGCCCACCGCTACCCTCTACTAGCAACCCTGCTGTGACTCTCATTGCAGTGCTGGCTGTGGGAGAACAGGAGTCATCTGTGCAATCGACTACACCCAGAAGCTGCTGAAGGACGGAGTAGGTGTCAGTCCCACCGCGCATGCTCAAACGGCGTGTGTGTAGCACAGTGCGATTCCCTGACTCTCTCCCTCACCTTCTTCCTCCCCTTCCTCCCAGCTCTACCTCTCTCTGACTGCGCGCAGGTGTATTTCAGATAATAACTGTGAATGAAAACTCCCTGTAGCCCAACTGGCCAAACTGCTGATACCTGACAGCCTGTTCATGTTGCTCCTCTGCTCAGGCTCTGCACCACCCGTGTGCTGCCTGCTGTTGGTGCTGCACTCCCTCCCTCTGCATCCCGGTGTAAATAGCCCTGATGCAGCCTGGGCTGTGCAAACAGGCTGAAGACCTCCCTGCTCTCTCTCCTCCCTGTCTTGGTCTTAAGATCACTGGGCTAACCCTGGTGCTGGCCTTCTGTCTTCAATACAACGTTACTGCCTATATTTGTCTCTCCACACTTTAGTATCAGAAATCCAGGGTTTTCAAGTTAACACCTTGCTTTCTTCTGACTCTTCATTAAAAATGTATGTTTGTATGCTTTAACAGTAAGTAATCCCTGGCCTTGTGCCAGATTGCTGAGATTCTGTAAAGTGGTTATTTCCTTTATCACAGTAATCCTAAATCCCCTGATCCATCAAATCAGTATCTTGTCCTTCATGATATTCCAAGCTGTTACCAATGTTATAAAAAAGGGTATTTTCTTGGAGTGCAAGGCAGGAGGGAGGAGGCAAGACAGTTCTTAAAGGTGGCTTGATAAGCAGGTCCTTTGTTAAAGACTCTTGCAGTAGCAGGTCTGAATCTGGGACACTCTTCTAAACTGCACCACAACGTGGAAGCTCCTTGGAATAACCTGCCTTTAATTTTTCATCTCTTCCATTTCTTGCAAGATTGTTCCAGTGAACTTCAGTATTTTTAGTCTGATCCAGGAGATGCGCACACAAAGGCCTTCAATAGTGCAGACCAAGGTACGCTCAGGAAATTTTAACAACTGGCATTGTTAATATTTCTGTTAATACTTCTTAACGTTCGGTACTGTTAACTCAGTACTGAAACCTCAACAGTTCCTCAGGAGGGCTTGCAGTAAGGAAGAAAAAAATGGTTGCACTGCTGGGAACTAGGCGTGTAAATGTTCTGTAAGGTCCCTTTTCTGAGCAGAAGAATCATTTTGCAGAAATTAATTTCTGACTATTTCCTTGTAGACAGCTGGAATAGCTTAGTGCTTGCAGACTCGTTTATTGAATGCTCATGCTGTGAAACAAGTGTCTATCCAGGAAATAAAGCAAGAACTCCTCTCGGCTGAGACAGAATGAAGAGGAAGCTTAGTGCAGAACAGTGTTGTTTGTGTAGCTGACAACAAAACAAATACTTCAGTCTCAACCCTTTGGAAACTACAGCTTCTACTTCTGATAACTTGTCCTACCAACAGACCGCAAAGTCGCAGCTTCTATAAGGGGGCTGATGTTTGATTTGCGTAATAGATGGCCATTTACAAGCAGTGTGAGTGCTGGCTCTCATGTCTGTTTTATTTCTCCGTGATGCAGGAGCAGTACAAGCTGGTCTATGATGCTGTTATTGAACTCTTCAAAAGGCAGATTAAAGCACTTGATGCCCAGGAAGATTCTGCTGCTTCACAGGTAAAGGTCACCAGGACAAACATACTGCCTCTTGCAGGCTCAGGCACGCCAGCTCTAACCTAGATTCCTACTGCAGAGGTTTCCTCTGTAGACCTGGAATGAATCACCTTTTTGCCCTATTTATTCATAATTGCATTGTAACAGAAGCCTCCAATTTGTGGAGGTGCTTGTGTGGCCCTAAGTATCTTTCCTGCTATTTCATTTATACAAATGCATTAATTCATTTCTATATACTCTGCAAGGAAGTGTATTAAAGTTACAGAGACAGGGCCCCAGCCCGAACTGAGACTCTTTTCAAGTTAACCATGAGAATCCATCTGTTTCCTTGATCACACAACACTTACCACAAGAGTTGGCCTCAAGTGAGAGCTAAACTTTCTTCTGTCTCAAAACCATCATTAATGTAATGAGTGAATGGAATATTTTCAACCTTCTCCAGCAGTGGCTGATTTTCACGTGGATGTGCTCATGAAACTTGATTTCACGGAGTGCTTGCAAGCAACAGAGTGAGATAATTAGCATCACAGACTGTCTGTGGGGGAGAGTGGGCTAAAACATCTTGTAAAAACCCATGTCAAAGTCTTTCAAATCTCACACACCTTTGAGGAAGAACAACATGTTCCTGGTATACAGTTACATTAACAGGAACATCTGAAACATCCACAGTTGTGGATCCTGCAGTGGGACTCTGCCTCAGTTTTGCCATAGTACTCACTAGAGATCAGTGAGAAAATAGCTGGAAAGTGCCTTCTGTATGTGTTGTGGATAGTTTGTAAGCAAAGGAGATGCAAGACTAGAATGACACAAAATGCAGAAAACGGTTCAAATCCGGATGTGGTTTTGTAGCTCCTGGCCAACCCCTTGCTAAACCTCACTGCCCTTTGAAAGCACCTCGCAGAGCATGGGGGATGGTCGTGCACCAAAGTGTCACAAATGAAACCAGTGACTGCACAGCCATGCTGAATGTCTGAGCGGGGTCCTGAAGTCAGAGCTCTCTTAGGCTGTTTTGCAGATGTTTGGCACGGCTGGACTCTCATTTGGCCCTTAGTAATCTTATTTCAGAAAGGTGTGAACAGAAAGAGCAGTTCAGGAGGACCTATCCTCAGTTTTCAGCTCCAAACTGGTGTTTTCAAGTTGGTGTTTGTCATTCCCAAACTCCATTAATAATTAAAAGTAGTTGTCAGGAATTCCATCTCCTGAAATAGCATGTTTGTGTTCTTTGCATTCTTCTTCCTTACTCTGTTGTTTACTGACCTTTTCTTTCACTAGATTCAAACCAGGCATCCTGTACCCAAGCCACTTCTGCCTTCAGTTGAAGATATTTGTACTCTGAGTTTACTAACCTGGTAAGGTCACAGCACAAGTATCCCGTAGGCTAGTATTTTCAATCACCCATGTTATTTCAGGAATACATGAAATGTGTATTTTGTGACACAGTTCTGTTTAAAGCTGGCATTTCAATTGTCAGCAATCTCTGCAGCCTCCCTTGAGTCCCACTTTTTCTCTCTCATTTGTCCCTAATGTAATTCCTGCTCTTCTTACTGATGTGTCTCTGAGACTGAATCTTAACCTCTTCCCTGCATGCCAATACCTGTCCCTCTCTTTTGCCCTTCTGTCTGTTTCAAGTTGTACTTAGAGTGTTTCATATACAAACTTAAAACACATCCAGGGCAGCATAAAAAAAAAAGGCTAATGAATGTGGAGATGAAACACCCCCGTGCTGGTTCATCTCTGTGCTCTACCTGGAGCCATGCACCCTGCAGGGTGTTCCTAGCGGGTGCCCATCCTTCCCCTGCATTTGCCACACAAGAGCCTCCTGCCTAGCTGTGGGGAGCCTGAGGAGCCCAGCTTCCAGACTACAGGCAGCTTCAAAGGGTGGTGAGATCCTTCTGTGGACGTGTTTTGGTTTTCATGTGTGCACTTTCTGTAAATAATTTTATTTTTGAAGATAGTCTGCACTGAGCCATTTACCTGTGTAAAGGGGCTTCCTCCGTTCACCATCTAATGGTGTCCAAATAGGGCACCAGGGTGTATAGTCCTTTACCATGTTCATTGCTTGAGAATAAACCAGGCTCTGTGATCCTGGGGAATGTACCTGCTCTTAGGGACAATGTTGTGGGACCTTGTTAGTAGGCTAACTGAGATTCCTGAGCACTTGATGTCTCTGACTTCACGCTGCTGTGCTTTATTGCAGCTCAGGGCAAGAGGACCAGAATGTGCATCAACATTTTTCTCCAGTGGTACAAAACGAAGCATCGCTGGCGTCCTTGTCTGCCAAGGGAGAGCACGGCAGCTCTGGGGGTAGAGTCCCTCCCATCAGACCAGCCATCTCCTTTGGCACTCTGAACTTCAGCAACAGCAGGAATGCAGCTGCTGCCGAGATGTGGGGCACAAGGGAAGCTCTCCAGAAACACCACAGTTTGGAGTTCAGCAGCAGGTCGTCTGGGCAGCTGCTTGTGGACCTGGAGCCGCAGAGAGCAGGCAAGAAAGGGGCTCATGGCAAAGCACCTCTGACACGGACCACATCGACCCCCTTTGTGCTGGAGCAGCAGGGAGAAACCTGGGCTTGCGATGGAGGCGATGTGGAGCCCATTTCCAGTTCTCAGTCACCAAATGCCTCTTACTCAAGCTTCCAGGAGAAGCAGCAGGACAGATATTCCCCTGTTGAGCTGAACCACTCAAGCCGAGTAGCGGAAGCCCCCCCAGGCCACAGGAACTGTGGGCGATGTCCTTACCATTTCTTCTGCTCGGCGGAGGACCCCTACTTCTCTTCGCTCTCCCCAGAGGACCCGCCATCCCCAGTGCTGGCAGCGGGGCAGGACACACAAGGCCCTCCTTGCATGGTGGCCAGCTCCCCACCACCCAGGCCTGCATCCCCCCACATTCACCACCCCAGTGCCGGGAGGACGTCCCCGCTGAGTGAGTGCTGCTGGAGCTGCTGGCTCCTGCGGGCGTCGGGAGCTGGCAGGGGTGGCGAGCGCAGTCCTTTGGCATCCAGCAGGGCCCTGGCTGCCCTTCAGCCACCTGCTGGGGACCAGCTGGGGAGGGCCTCACGCAGTTTCATCCCACCTTACATATTTCCCATAAAAACAGATGATGCTTTTAGAACAGCAGGATTCTGGGGTTCACGTTATACTGCTGTGTCACCTTGGTACAGCTCTCATGGAGAGGCAAGGACCGATGCTAACCAATTCTTAGAGCAGGGCAATCTGAGCAGAAAGCTCCCAGAAGTGGTTTTCTTTGAGGAACCAAGGCCAAAAACCACTCCTTTCTGACAAGAGCCATGCAGGGGGATGTTGGCATCCCCTCGAGACTGAGAGAACCACAACTTCAGTGTTAGTGTCTGCCTAGATCTGTCACCTTAAAATCACCTTCCCAGTTTGGGTCTGGTCTGGTCAGACACTTTGCTGTCTGCACCTTTGGCACTGCTCAGCTCTGTCCTGCTCAGGCCCATCAGGATGCGGTGTCATGAATGTTCTGGTTACCTAGATGCTACAGACTTTGGGAATGTCACAGGAGATGCAGTACAAGCCAAGCAGCAGTGATACGACCAGCTGAGGGATTGTCTGTGTGCTGGGGTACGCGGGTAATCTTCCCCTGTGCAATAGGGGGTTCTTGTTAATGCTGCTGGGAGTGTGTGCCTGGGGCATGTACCCAGCAGCAGTTGGTGCTGAGGACTGGCTGGATTTTAGGTACAGTTTACTTATGTTTACCATAATCTCTGGTGTGCAGCTGGGTTGGAGCAGTCGGTTCTCAGTGTCTTTGCAGAGGTCTGTAGTTCTCCTGTTGTATTGTGCCATGCAGGTAACCTGACCACATCTCCTCAGTTAGACATCCTGCCCCTGCCAGATGATGATGATCCTCCACCCCTGCCTGAGCGAACCCCGGAGTCCTTCATTGTGGCTAGTGAATCAGGTAAGTGCATTTAACAGAGCAGTGACTGACACCTGCTGCGAGGACCCCACCCTTCTCACCTTTCTGTGGGATCACAGCACATGGCAGTGCCTTTGCTCTGGCTGCCTGGGATGAGAAATGACCTCTCTTGTGCTTAATTGTTTCTAGGAGAATTTCCCCTAGCCACTTCTGATTTTCAGCTTCCAGCCGGAAATAAAAATATTGGAACCTCTTTGGAGTGGAGTGGTGAGTCTCACTCAGATGTGTTTAACGACACTGTGAGACTGAGACCATGTAAGGTAAATAAGGGACTTCTTATCTCTTCTCATCCTACTAATTTCCTTATCATGTTCCTATCTGTGAGAAAGACCCTAGTTGTCTATTTTCTCCATAAATTATTTCAGGGTCCAGGACTGGAAGGAAGATATGGTCTCAGTAAGGTTCCTCCTTATAAACATTAGTTAGTTTGCTCCAAACTTTATTTCTTTTTTGCTAAATCCCATACAAGGTAGTACAAATATCATCCCTATTTTAAAGAAAGATAATGAAGACGGGAAGTTAGTGGTCCACTGAGGTTCACAACACCCTGTGGGACAGACAGGAGCAAAACAAAAGTTAGGCATCTTTTGATCATCCCATAGGTGACTTACGGCTTTGTAAAGTGAAACAATAAGGTGTAAGTCTGTTTTCCATTACATGAGCATGGAGGTGTGTGGGGGAGGGTGTTTGCATGTAACATCATTTCCTCATCCTCTAAGGCTTCCTTGAGTGCAAGACAACCACATTTAGTTATGTGGAATTTCAAATACTTTCCTTGTTTTTTTTTGTTTCCAGAGTATGAAGCTTCGGAGCTCACGATCAGGTAAAGGTTTGATGTTGAGATATACTTTCTTTAACATCAGGTCTGCTTTTAACCAAACTTGCTTTAATTTTTCCAGATTTAATGAATGTCTCTAAGATCTTTGCTCAGTCCAACAGAAATCTTGTGTTGCTAAATACTTCTGCAACTACATAAACAGTTTTGCAACCAAATGCACTGGTAGTTTTATGTTTCCTAACCGTCCACTGCACCACTCTGTACATGGATACCTTTATGATAATTTTCCCTGCTATCTCCTCAGGCTAAGGTTTGTCACATCCTTTTACTGTGTGTTGTTTCCTTTGAGACAATGGAGATGTGCAGGTTAGAGAGCTGTGGCCCTCTTGGTGAACAGATATATGTTTTTAAAGGCAGTTATCCAAACCTTCTGTCTTTGCTTTCTCAGAGACAAACCGGGATCGCTCTAACTCTCCTCCCCCGCTTCCTGAAAGAACCCCAGAGTCGTTTGTTCTTGCTGATACAGCAAGTAAGTGACGAGTTATTTTCTCAACACGTAACTGAGATTCTATACTTACACCCAATCCTGTAGATATCTGAGGTGATAGTGGCCAACTTATTCATAATATTACCAATGGACTTAAATGTAGGAGAGTTCAGCAGGCAAGTAACTAAGTAAGTCAGGTTCTTTTTTACTAAAAGAAGTAAATGTAACCAGGGAACCTGTTAGAAATTTCTGCAGTTGTTGCATTAGAGGAAACAATAAGCAGCAACAAAGCACTTAGAAAAAAAGCAAGAGGATTCATTAATCACCACTGGAAATGTTCTGATATATGTTCCCAGGTATACAGCCTGCTCCAAGAAACTCTACTAATTCTCCGGGTTTGAGGAGCAATGCTTCTGAAGCATCATCAAAAGAGCCTGTGAAATGCTTTAGGAGAAGCAAGGTAAAAAAATAAATAAAAATAATTTAAAAAAATCACGTAATTGTTAGAGAAAAAGGAGAGGGTGAGAAGAGATCATTCTGGCTATAGCTATTGTTACTTTCTTACTGCTAACCTTGAGAAAATAACATGCTTTGAGACCATTCTCTTCTATTTTGGGCACAGAAACAAGGCTATCAAAAATATTCTGTTGTAGAACTGTAGACAGAACTAGCGTGCAGTAGGAACACTGTCACGCCTGTGTGAATGTTTACGCCTCAGCATTCTCTTCACCCAAGTACTAATTCCTCTTGGAAAAATTTGCTTGAGTGGAGTCTGAATTCCCATGTAGGACAGACTCTGTTCGTCACCATGGCTCTAGTTAATTATGCTCATAAGCAATTGTACTTTGTGATGGTATGGTTGAACAGAAAAGCATTTGAGGAAAACAGCAAGAATAATAAAAACTGGGGGCTTTACTGTTAGTTAGAAAAATGCCAGAGACAATGTGAAAGGCAGAAATCTGAAGTTCTGTCTCAGATGCTAGACACTAAGCTTTTCATGAGATGTGATTTATGTATATTTATTAGTGAAATACATTTATCATAGTAGCTGCTACAATTGCTTGCTACTTTTTTTTTTCAAGAATCTGCTACTTTTTTTTTTTTTCAGAGTTTGAAAATACTGAAAAACGTGAGAAAAAGTAAGTCTTTTAGACTAATGTGCATCTTCCTGATGGCTTTAAGCAAATATATAAAGATATAACTGGAATTTTTCAAGCACCCGAACTTGTCAAATGTGAAAGTCCCTGTATATCTGCTTACTTTGGCATAGAACATTTACAACTGCATGTGCTAGTTGAGTGCCACCTGATCTGGACAGTAATAGTGTTTTTAGGAGTAGAGTAATGATGCTGCAGTGCCCTTAGGTTACCTGAGGGGCAGTTCCAGTGTATACAAGTTACAGATTCTTCAGGTCATTCAAACCAGTGGGACAAATACTTTCAAAATGGGGGAAAGAGATGTTGTGGGGAATATGATCAACTTGAGCCCCATCCTGGATTCTGCCCTATGTGGAGCAAAAAGAATGAGTTTCTCATAAAGTTTCCTTTGATCTAAAATTAAATGCTTATCTTGAAAACAGGACTGCTAAAAACTGTTTAAAGAACTTCTGAGCCAACATTTTCCCAGTGGATTGTATTGCAGTAGTACATTCGCTCCCTGCTATGAGCAAATAATATCGTTAAAACTGTGTGGCTTTCAAGCTCTGGCAGTGTGGAAAGTACTTATCTTCATCTTATGCTGAAATAACATCTGGGCCAAGTGTGGTTGTATGTGTGGAAGTATGTGTTTTCCCATGGATGCGTAGAAACCTCGTTTTTCAGGGAATTACGATGGTCACTGTGTCAGTATAATTTTGTATTTCTAGGCATCTGTAGTCCATCTTCACTGACAAAACCATCAGCATCTGCTCCGTCAAACCATCTGAGCTCTTTCCTTAATTTTGGTATGTTTTTCTCTTTGCATTTTGGAATAGGAGGTACCCGTTTTTTGAAAGTCTAAGTGCAGGTACCAGGCTGCATGTTAACGCTCAAATGAAGTGATACCCCAAAATAGCATGAAACTGTTTCATGCCTACATAATTTGATGTACCGGCATCCTGTCTGTACTTCTAAACACTTTTCATCTGTTATTGCAGCAGTTATTTAACATTCTATCTGTAGAACATGCAAAAGAAATACATCTTTGGATTTGTGCAAAACTGTGCTGCCATCTTACTGCAAAATTATAAATAACACTTATTACTTTTTAAACATTTATGGCTTTATTCATGATCTGTTTAAGGAACAGGTAGGGTGGAAAACACAGACCCCGAAACCTGCTCTGAAAAATATTTCCCAGTGTGAGAGAAGCCTTAGCCTTCATGTAGCAGCAGAGACAGCAGAAGACAAATACAAAGCAGTACCATTTCCATTGGGCTGCTGTCTAATGTTGTATAATATGGTGGAGGAGAAACAGTTTTCCATTTTAAATTCTTTTACTTTAGAGAAGTCTTCTGTCAGACTAGGCATAAAATCTAGTTATATTCTTGATATTCATGTTGTAGTGGGAGTAGGTGTGGATATGTACAATGATAGACTGTATTCGTATAGTTTTGTTGACTTACAACTACAGGCTGTTGCTTCAGGTTGACTGTATCTTAAATTTTGGGAAAGCTGAAATTGCAAGTATTTTCAAATACCATATTATTTTAGGGAATTACATGATCAACATCTATAACATACTGAATTTGCACTATTAAAACAAACAAACAAACAAAAAACAATACACAATTTCTTTCCAGGCTTTGCAAGCCGATTTTCAAAACCGAAAGGACCAAGAAATCCACCACCGGCATGGAATATTTAGATAAATTTTACAGATTTGGTGTTACAGATTCGTGAATACCTTCTGATATGCCTTGAGTGCTCATCCCAGTAAGGTTTCCATCAAAATAAATACATCAAAAGGTATTGCATGATGTATTGCAGATGAGGCACTACTTGCACATTCTTCATGAGCTGAAGTTTTAGGGTAAAGAAGAACAGGTAAACACGAGCAATGAGGCACTTTCCGTTAATTTATAACAGAATGAAAATTAAAACTGGGAATAGATATTTTATATTAAATAGTGATGTTTTTATTGTGTTTTGGAACCTATTCACTTCAAAATAATGTATTTAAGCTTTCTGAAACAAAACACTGTGCAGTGGAACAGATTCCAGTGAGGACTGTTGAATGGAGGGACATCCAGTTTGGTCCCAGCGCAGACCAGACCAAATCAAAACAAGAAACTGGAGATCCTGCCGACACGGTATCTGTGTAACTGCGATCACGTGCAGTTTTATTGTCATCAAACACTGGCATTTCCTTACACGTTTACTTTAGTTGAATGAACAGAGAATTAACATCTCAAATTTTAGGAAGAATTTATCTGTCAGTTAATTGAATGTTTCGTTTTTCCATCTGAGCGAGTCCAGGTATTTTTTTCCAGATTTTTGGTTGACAAGTCACAGATGTTGATGGGTCCTGGTCCCCAGTCCTGCTCCCCTCCTCAGAGCAGGCTGCCCAGGTAGGCGTCCAGACAGGCCTTGAATATCTCCAGAGAAGGAGACTCCACAACCTCCCTAGGCAGCCTGTTCCAATGCTCCATCACCCTCACCGTGAAGAAGTTCTTTCTCAAGAAGCCCCCGCTGCAGCCGATCCCTGCGAGGTTCCTGATCGAATGACGCAAGAACATCTAAGCACATATAAGCATGAACAATAAGCACGAACAAGCTGCAAAACACAAGGGAAACTTTTAACCTTGCAAAGAGACTTTAGGAAAGACACCACAGTGCACATAAATAAATGTCATCTTTATTTAACGAAATATAATTTATCAGTTAGGTTGACATCTGTCAATTCAGTTATAGGAACTATAAATAATTAAGACAGTCTTTTTCCTTGAATAAAAAGAGTAAACCAGGATTTTTCGCTTGCAGTCAGCTGTATGGTAGGCATGCATTTGAGTGCAACCGGTGGGAAAAGTTTTTGTCCATCAATATTCTGAAATTTTAAGTTAGATTCTTCCCTGATCTGTTCACCCCACCTTAAATTACACAGGCACCACCAGTCCCAGCAGCACGGCAGCTCTTCGTCACCTCCAGGTCTCTACATCTTACAGGAGACCACGAGCAGTAGATTCTTCCTTGGGAACAAATCCTTTCCTGGGGAACTAAATAGCAATGCGACACACAAAAGACTGGTAGAGTTTCATATATTATATATATATATGTAAAATCTTACGTGTTAATGGAAGGAAATCTCGTATCTATTCCTCAACATTAGGCAGAGAAATCAAATGAGCAGCAGAGGATACTCCAGAAGTCCCCGGGCTGAGACTTCAGTACGTGGGTGTGAGATATGATTGTTTGGTGTTTCGTTTGTTTGTTTTTTATTTAAAAAACAAAACAAAACAAAAAACACAGAGCCATGGCCAAATTAGACCTGTGAGAAGCCAAGTCACTAGGGTGAAGAGAACGAGGTTCAGAGCTGCTGCCACAAGCGATATGCTGCAAAGACGGAGAAGGGGAAAGCAAGCCCTGCATCAGCAAGGTAGACAGGGGAATAAAGGGGAATCTTTCAAAAAAAAAAAAAAACCAACAAAAAAAAAAAAACAAACACTACTGCCTGCTCTTCTTAGGGTCTGAGAGCAGGCAGCCTGATGGGGCGAGGACCAGCTCTCTGCCTGCTGACCACTGCAGACAGCTAAGGCAGCAGAGAAGGGGGAACTCTGCGCTCACACATGAAGCACAAAAGGATTCTTCTGCAGCGCCCAGAGCAGGACTGCAGTGCTCCAGGCCTTCAGAGCTAACTAAAACAGGAGCTTTGCTGTTATTTCAGGATTGGGATGCGAGGTGCTGCTGTGCTGAATGCTGTGGGCATCTCCCTAGAGTTTGAAAGGATGCTGGCAGCTCCCCAAGCTTTGGGTATCACTGAAGTTAGGTTCCATGGGATACTGTATTTTCCCCGTCCTTGACAGATGTTAAGAGCTTGCTCCCATGCACAGTTATGCATTCAATTTATGTTCATGCATTAGAGGCTGTTTAATAAAGCTGTCTGCTTCAGTGCATCATTTAAATGTGGTGTAACTGAGTGAAGTTTCCGAGTCAATAAGACCCGCTGACATCAAGCTGCACTCAGTTTACTGAATTGATTTATACCCAGATGGGAGAAGTAAAAAGCACTGAGTGCCAACAGCATTCAGGAGGACCATTTACAAGTACCTTGGTCACGCAGCCAGAACAGGTTTTCACTCACTACTGCACGAGAGTCCTTCCAGTCTGCACAAGCAGAGCAACAGAAGGTGCCTCAGCCGTCAGCCGGCTGAATGGCACAAAAAGGAGGTGGGAAAACCGAGCAGGGAACCCTGTGCTCACAGTGCTCAGCCAGTGCTTACGTGCTCCCAAGTCTGAAATGCCTCGGGCTCAGCAAGGGAAGGTGCTGAGTGACTTCTTCCCAGTTGCAACGGGCCCGTCAGCAGCACGCAGCAGCTGAAAGCAAGCCTTAATGCACAAAATAGGACCTATTTTTCCATCCACCCAAACAGAAAAGCCAACTGAACTGTGCAGACTGCCAGAACATTGCAGTGCCCACACCAGCACAAAGGAGAGGCTCGCACCCACCAGGGTTCCAGCAGATCTTCCCGCAGAGCACAGGCAGGAGGAAGGGGAGGAAGATGGATGGGAGAGCTCACAGCATCTTCGGGCAAAGCGCAGAGCACATCAGTTTGCGTGCAGCAGGAGCTGAAGCTTGGTGCACAAGCAGTTTGCAGTCTCCGAGATGCAGATGCTGCCAGATGGCTGGCAAAGGGAGCTTAAATCTGTCAGCAGAGAGCAGCCTGCCCACAGCCAGATCTCCGGGCTCTGCAGTCGCTCACTTTCCTTGTGGGCACACAGGAACAGGCATTTTGGCACGGAGGATGCTTCCTCTCTACCTTCACTAATCCCTCTACCAGAACCCTGTGTGCTTTGGAGGCCAGGCACAGGAGGGATTCAGAAAGCAAACAGGAGGGAGGAAGGTGACAGGGCAGAGAGGAAAGGAGGTAACTGCATGCCCTCGTCCACAAGGTGTACTCTGCTAGAAGGTGCCTGCTCAGTAAAATAAATCTGAACCTTACCTCCAACATCTGAGATGCTTATGAAGCAAAAAAGCAACCTTCACCACTAGTGACGTGGGCAGGGCAGGCTTCCTACACGTGTGATCTGAGGGGTATCTTCACTGTAACATTGCTTCAGACAACAGCTACGAAATTGCACTTGGTGATTGTCTCATTACACTTTTTTGTCCTTCCTAAAACTAGATTTATTTTCTGTACAAACTTGGCTTGAAATATAAACCACATAAAATTCCCATTGAAAATAATGAGAATCCAGTATCAAAGATGAAGTCTCGAGAGAGACTGGGGGGGGGGGGGGAAGTAAAGGAAAGGAAGGTGGAAGAAAAACAACAAAATTGGTGGAGGAGGCGAGCTGTGAGATGGGGAGGGGTGGCAGGGAGAGCTAGTCCCCCACATCAGAGTCCCGGTCACCGATGAGCCAGAGGATGTGAAAGCTGAGAGCAAGGAGACCCGTTCCGATCAGGTCCCCCAGCGCTGTCAAGTAGGGGATGGAGAAGTTGTCAGGATCGAGGTCCCTGCCCCACATCCAGTGCACCATCCAGTCGGCGATATACAGAAGAATGAGGACCTGGGAGGCAGGAAGAAAAGAGCCACGTCAGCCACAAAACCAGACCCTGCAGTCCCTCCATGGAGCTCCAGCTGGGGCTGCTCCAGCTGGGCAGGCCAGCCCTCAGCCCCAGCAGTGGAGCTGGTGGCACGTCCAAGCACCTTGCGGAGAGCTGCAGCCCAGGCACTCGATGCACTCTGTGTCCCCAAAGCAACAGGAGTACAGCACAGAGGATCCTTAGTGAACCTCAATGGGTCCTGGGCATGTTCCCTGCTTCTTTAACAGCCCCTACCCCATCCTTCTGAGCCTCATGTGTCACCACCAAATTTAGCTTAGAAGGGTTCTGACACCCAAACACCAGGAAGCCTACGTTTTGCATCTCAATTTTCAGATCTAACCAGAAAAAGCACAAAGAGATACAGGGCAAAAAGAGGGACTGAGAAGCACACCTTCTCTTGGGGAAGGACAGCAATATCTGAATTCCAGGAATAAAAGAGCAACTTCCCAGCAGCAGAAAACACCAGAGTGCAAAGTTCTACCTGCTTCAACGCAGCGAGAAGATCTGTCCCTGTGTCTAGAAGACACTAAAAGAAATCCACGCTGGATCTTCTCAAACTTTAGGTCTGGGACAAGCATCAGAAGTGGCCACAGGCCCTCAGCTCATGCCTCTGGTGGCTCCAGGGCTGGGAGGGCCTCGCTTAGAGCATGGCAGAGCTCAGGACCCAGCAGCCAGCACCGTGCCCCCCTGCAGCCCCGGTGCGCTCCAGCCTGCAGGCTGCTCACTGCAGCGGGTTCGCAGAGCGGCTGCGAGAGGAAGCCCCCTCCGAGTGCCCAAGGGCCCAGCAGGAGCCCACAGCCTAAATTTAGCCTCCTGGATGACAGCCCTCTGCCCTCGCCTCTGATGGATGCTCTGACTCACTTCCTCAAGCTGGCCTGGGTTGATTTTAGGGAACACTGAAACCAGGCGCAGCTTCCACAAGCAGAGGGAGCAAGCAGGGGGAGCAGAGCTGGGCTTTGCAGGAAGCTCCCCAACCATCTCCAACCAAATCTCTTCCTTCCCTCCAACACATGCAAACGGCTGCTGCGTTTCTGCAGCAGGAGCACCCTGCTCTGTGCCTCCCCCAGAACTACCCCACTGCTCACACGGGTTCTGGGGGAGGGCCAGGAGCCCGGTGCCAGCAGAGCTGCCAGGTCTCTGCCCTACACAGGGAGGCAGGCAAAGCCACAAGCTGCAGGGCTCCTGCAAAATCTCCATCCTGTTTTCTTCACCAGCAGTTTTAAAATTGCTAAAGCACCTTATGGAACAGATTAACACAGAGGAGGTGAACCCTTCTGCTGTAAAGAGGACTTAAAAAGGAAAAGAAAGACAAAAGAGAGATTCAAAACTTGCCAGGAATGGGAGGAAGGAAAAATTGCGCGTACAGGTATCAACAAAGAAGGATTTATTTAGCTTGATACCAGCTCATTTGACTAACAGTATTCTTGGCAAAGCTCTCTGCAGTACACGGACCTGTTACCTGGAGATAAATGTGCTGCTGAGAGCACAGCAGCACACACTCCAACCTGGCTGGCTGAACACAGAGATGGCACAGCCACGTCCCCTTCCAGCCTGAGCAGTTACAGAACCGGAGGGGCTTCGGCTTACCTGGAGAAGTGCAGCCGTCATGTAGAAGACTATGAAAATCAGGGTGAGCGTCGTGTGTCCTCCTTGCATGGAGCTGATGGTGTACAGGAAAACCAAGTGTCCAGGCACCACCAGGAGAAAGAGCACACGGGCAGAGCGGGAATTCACATCTGTCAGGAAACAGAGGTGGAGCTCAGGATTAAAAGCGGCCGGAGCACACAGCACCTCCGCAGCCTACCTGGGCTCCAGGGGAGAAGGCAGCACAACCGTGCTGTAATCCCAAGCAGACACCAGCGCACTGGGCTCATCCTTACACTCCAGATTTAGACTGGGAAACAGCACCCTGAGCGATGACCTAACTGTCAGGATGCTCGAGGACTTTTAGTGCCAAGCTTGGTAGGAGAGCTTAACTCTGCTCAGCTCAGTACCGAGCTGCCAAGGATTTAACATAAACATTGGATTTCCTCAGGGCTCTGTCCACACCTCGTCTGGTGATCAGTTTCCTGACGAATGACTGTAACTTTGGAGACCTCTTTCCCCTTCTGCTCCCCAGACCCTACGGATGACATGGCACATGTGAACAGAGCACCACGTAGCTCCCTTCACAGGGACAGCTCTCTACCAGAAGGCCGGGGCCCAGGCTAGAGGGCATCAAACCTCCCCAGGGATTCCAGAGAGTAACCAGCTCTGCTCACGCAGGTCTGGGCTTTTCTCTGCTACACAACCACTCCAAGTAACGGAGCTCTGAAGAAGCCTTCGCAAGGGAGAAGTTCTGTAACTGCAGCTCCACAGGCCCAGCAGAGCTGCAATGCTCAAGCAGCCTCAAGGCAGGTTTTAGTGTCCTAGACATCTGGAAGAGATTGAGTGGGTGGGGGATTTACGGTATTAGGCAGTCAGGGCATAGGACTTCTGCACCATGTTTTCCTAATCCAGCAGGGCTACATCCTCGCACACGGCAGCTTTGCTAAAGGTCTGACTGTCTCTAGAGGGCAGGCCAGGCCAGAAGACCAGTCAAGACCGTGAGCTGACAGCTGCCTCTGAGCAGATTTCAGCCACCATTTCCCCTACCAGTGCTGCAGTGACTGTCACAGATGAGTTCAGCCAGCCATTTGCAGCAGCTGCTGCTGGCAGAACTCAATAGATGTCAAGCCTCAACTTGAATACCTGAGCTGAAGAAAGTGCTGCAAGGGCTGGGACACTTCCGAGGGGCTGTTTCAGGGCTCTCTCCAGGCATCCCACTCATGTGCAGGTAAGTGGAGATGCGACTAGCCTGCACTGCCACCAGGTTGCCACCCACACCTGCAGATAAGGAGAGAGCAACCAAATTAGATCTCAAACCCACTTGAAAGTCATTTTCAATAGCCAGCACACCTGGAATTGCCAGGTGCTGAAATAACACAAGACAGTCTATTTTTGACCCAAATTCCACTTTTGCAGGATGTAAAGAGCTGAGACAAAGCACACTGTTCTGCAGTTTCCCCTTAGGCCCCCTAGAAAAGTACATGTAATTCTATTACTGCAGCTTTTATTGAAAGAAATACACGAAACAACAAAAAAAGGACAAGTCAGCCACCAAAATAGACACAGGAAGTTTAAAGCTACTGTTTTTTGCGTGAGATGTAACAGAACTGGAACCCACTGGCACAAGATGCACTGCCACAGGACTAACTCCATTTATTGCAAGTCTGAAAACTATCACACAATGGAGTTCTCTTGATTCATTAGGCAGAAAGGAAGTCAAAGCTTCGTACCAGAAGAAACTAGATTTCCTGACTCTGAGTTGCAAAGTCAAGTCTTTATGTCACAAGGTGACCGCAAGGCACACATACTGGAACAGGGGTCTTCCATCAGCCAGGAGGAACCAAGAAATGAAGACAGTTCTTGTTGGGCCCCAGGTCTAGAAAGCTTATCTTTTAGGTAACAGCTTCCCAGGCCAATTACCCCTCTGGTGAAAGGCTGGCACCAGGGGGAGCCATGCTGCTGTAAAGCTTGGGTCTAAGCACTGTATCTCACTGGTGATCCAAGTCTCTAAACTACCCGAAACGAGGCTCAGAGGCCAAACTCACTGCTTGCCCAGATCTCCAAAAGCTGCAGTACCAGAGTGGAAAGAAACTCACCATTAATAACTGGTGTGAAGACAGCCATCCCAGCAAAGTTTGGATCTGAGACAGTTCTGTCCAAAATTAAACCGCCAACACTGCAAAGGGAAGATGGAAGAGGTCGGTGCTGAAATCTCACAGGCAGAGCGAACTGGAGAAGTAGGAGAGGTTTGGCTCTCTTCTTTTATAATCCATCAAGGGCAGACAGGCTGAAAGGGCTGGGGGAAAGGGCTCATTATCTGCCTACGTCTGGGGGAGAAGAACTCTTCTGTGCCCCCTACCTGCTAATTGCCATCGCGATGATGACAGGCTCCCAGCCGGAGTACAGCACCTCCCGCGTCGCTGCGTTCTTCTTGGCAATGATGATCCAGATGGGCAGCAGAGCTATGAAGAAGGCGCACACCAGAGGATTCACGTATGCCTTGCTCTCTGAGGGGGAAATAAGCAGAGGCAGCAGGTCAGTGACACGTTTCTCCACCAATTGAGCTGAGCTTATCAGCCCTGCCTGCAGCCTGCTGCCACCTACGGAGTCAGACACACACAAACTAGACCAGGCCAGCCTCGGTTCCACACGACCTGGCATTTCCTTCTTCTGATGCACCCTCAGGGGCTTTATCAACAGCTTCGAGTGAGACCTCTTCAGTTTCCTAATTGCTCATTCCCACTTCCCATTCCCAAGCAGGACCTCCCAGCATTGCTTCACCTTTGACTGAACCTGGCTGAGTCACATCCTCCGCATCCCAGCCGCCGGGGAAGGAAGGTGGAGGGGAGGGAGGAGGAAGTCTGGAGCGTGCAGCTGCAGCTCCGCACTGAGGACCCCCAGCTGGTGCTGACAGTACAAAGGATCCCATCCAGAGCTGCCTTCCCCCACTACTTCAGCCACGATCAAGCCCCTGGTGCTTGGAAGGAGGCAGCCTTTCCTTTAACACTTTACCTGGTAAGGAGGATGTATGCAGATCACTGCCAAGACTGTCTGCAGCTACAAGACAGTTAGAAGGTCCAATTCCTCCCCTTACCAGTTCTGACTAGGTTTTGCTAACTGGGATAGCTTCCAGGCCAGGCACCCTACACACCCCAAGAACCGTAAGGGTAAAGGAACAGGAACGGGGTGAATTGCAAGGGAGATGCTGCAGCACATGGAAGGACCAGGGAGACACAAAAGCCTTTTGTTGCTCCTCACCCAGCTCTTTGTACAAGCCCCAGCTGATTCCTGAAAGCAGAGCTAGGGTGATGAGATCCCCTAGGCTGGCAGCAATTGGTGTGGCTACATTATCGGGATTGATTCCCATCTTCCTGGATCCAATGATGACCCCAATCATGATCATACCTAGAGTGAAAAAGAGGAAGAAAACAGGATGATGGTAAGGAGAGCTCAGCATTTAAGGAAGAGGTGCATGGAGGGCGTACAGGATCTGCCTCTTACCCAGAACAAGAGAAGCAATGAAGGCAGTAGCCACGCTGCTGGCACAAAGCAGCACAGCATGGTCGAGGCTGAAGTGCCCATCTGGGATCCATCCAAATATCACCGCTGCGATTGAGGCCAGGAAACCAACCACGGTAGCCTGAACCTGAAAATAAAAACCAGTCACCAAGGCAACTAGTGGGGAAAAATGGTCCCGGGGCAAAGAAAAAGAAGCACCACCTAGGATCGATTAGCACATCTCAGGTAGATTAGCACTCAGCAGGGAAATGCCAAGTTTCACCCTCAGGGCAAACTGCCATGGTTCGGTGACTGTGGGACATGAAAGTGCCGTTTGTCTCCCCACTAGATGTACAATATTGACAGTCAATACCAAAGCCGAGGCATTTAAGCCTTCTGACACTTGTCCTAGTTGTGCTTACCCCAGCTGCCACTCTTCCCACTTTTCCTCCTTTCACATTCCCTTACCTGTATCAGCGCCATGTTCCCTGTTATCATCTTCCAGAGCTCTTTGGGTGTATCCATTTGGCCAATATTAGCCTGCAAGAAGACATCACAACATCATTAAGGATTTAAAAGACTGATGGTGATGGAATTCTGCACTTGGTAAGTGTCAGATTCCTGCCTTCTGTCTGTAGAGGTCTGTGCCAGGAGCAGGTGAGAGCAGCTGCCTCAAATCCTCACCCCTTATGGGAGAGCAATTCAGGAGAATTCAATAGAGCTTCTGATGAAAATCTTGCAAAAGCAACGTGATACACTTTGCCCTCCTGCAGGAACACGCACTGCTGCTTATTTACCCACTGAATTCACTTCAGGGGTGATCAAGCCAAGCCTGGCTCGGGCCCAGCTGGGTCATGGTGCCCCTCGGGTCAGGCAGCCAGGAGGGAACCTGGGGTGCAGCGACTCCCAGGTCAGCTATCTGAGTGCCCCCAGCTCCCATACGGAGCAAGGCCAGAGGAGCATCACGTGGGCAGGGGGAGCTGGCAGCAGGATCTCCTGTTGGGGATAAAAGTTGAGTAAACAAGGCTAGTGCCACGTGGAGACCTACTGAGTAGCAGGAAGCAGCCATGGCACACGGGTCATCTGGCATCACTACAGGAGATGCTAATCAGAATAAGCAGAACAGACGGAAAAGCTTTAATTTCTTGGCCTACAAGCCAAAAAGCAAAACAAAACAAAAAAAACAACGACCAACCCAGCAGAATCACTGCAGGTTACTGGTCACTGCAGAACACAGGAGTTCTGTTCTCCCCAGCACCTTCTAGGTTCTTACAGAAGCTGGGAAGAATAGGCAGAGAGTACAGACCTGTATCCAACCTTGCAGAAGCAGCTGATGAACAAGAAGAGGAAACGAGCTTGTCACTATGAAATCATAATGGAGAGGCCCAAGAAATCTCAAGGGGCATTTGCACGGCAGTGTCAAACTTCTGCTAAGTGACAGAGCAGAAATTCCTGCCTCTCAGCTTTCATTTCTGCTCTCTGCAAAAAAAGCAGCCCGTGAGCAGCCAGTCCTTGTGCTCTCCTTGCCACACGTGCATCTGATCCACGCTTACCAGCACTGAGATGCACCCAGCTCTAGGTGGGTTCTGGTCAGTTTAGTGGAGAGAAAGAAGGAACGAAAAAAAAAAACACACCAAAACAACAAGAAGTTGACTGTAGAGTAGCACTGAGTACATCCAGCAAGGAATTTGAGCTCCATATGAAGCCTGACCTCAGCATTCCTGCCACATGGCAATTAGGTTGGGATTAACATAACCTAACTGTAGTCACTGGCAACAGGATCTTAATCCCCTAACTAATGGGAGACTTTTGCTTCTGAACTGTGAAAGGAGCTTCTGAGGTGCCTTAATGCAGCCCTAATTGGAAACCCACAGCCTGAGAAGCCCTTCCAGATGCTTTCCTGCAGCGAGAGCACGAGGACACCGTAAAGTGCTGCTCAGAAGAGAGCCCACTCCGCACACCTGCACGTGGATCCCCCCATGCCAAGGAAAAAAGGAAAACCAGAGAGATTGCCCTGTCCCACCGCACACATACAAGGAGGTAGCGTGTGAGGCTACGAGATTGATAGAGGCAGAGCCTCCTCTACTGCCAGGGCTGAGGAAAGCAGAGGACAAAGCCTGTGCAGGCAGTCGAGCCGGGTGCTCTCTGTGTCAGTTTCCCGATGACCCTGCTGCAGTCACCAGAGCAGATGGGGAAAGATTTGCATTCCTCTGACTTGCTGTGCAGCCAGGATAGGCTCACTGCCCTGCAGAGCTGCCCCGGAGTTCCTCTGTGCCAGCCCCATAAGGGAATAAGATGGAGAAAGCCATGGCCACAGGAGCACTGCTGTCCCAGGAGAGCTGAGCACTCACCCTGATAAGCCTGTGCTCAGAAAGCTGGCCAAAGCCAAGGCCAAGAGGGAGAACGGCCTGTGTCTGGGTCAGCGAGGATCCTGACATGATCTGAACAATAGGGAACAACTAAAACAAAGGGATTTGTTTCCCAGAACGAAGGGGCAAACAAAGCTCAGCCTGCCACAAGCTGCAGCGCTCAGCCTCCGTCACTGTGAGCCCTGGCACAGGAGCACAGCAGCTTTGTGCTGCCCGGCAGCACCTGGAGGGAGGAGACCAGCACCGAGGGGGAGCAGCCAGAGCCTCCCAGGCAGCCCAGCACCTCCAGAGACCAAAGGCTGGCTCCCAGGCGGTCCCCGCAGCACAAATCAGCAGGCAGGGGCTGGGGATGCTGGGGCCAGGCCAAGTGTTCCCAGGGAAGAGCTCTTTGCCTTCAGGGACAACCCCACACAGAGCCGGGAGGGCAGAGCATTCCAGTCCTGGAAGCAGTGCTGAGCAGAACACAATGCCCACTGCCACTGGGCTGCTGGAGAGCAAAGGGCCACAGCTGGCATCACCACACCGCTCGAGATGGAGGAAAGATTCAGAACAATGAATATACAGAAACCTTTCCAACACTGCTGTGCTTTCTCCTGCAGCAACCAGAAGGGGAAGGCTGAGAAGGGAGCATGCTAAGAGGCAGCTCTCTGCTTGCTGCTGTCATCCATCCAGACAGTTCTCTAGCCCTGTTCCTTGGGGAATGCTCCCTGAGCAGCTCTCTCAGGCCAAGGCAGGCCAGCTCCTCTGCAATGCCAAGGGCAAGCCCAGCAGAGTTGAAAGCTTGGCAGCAGGTTGCTAACACCTTGGAGATGGAAGACACAACGCTGTACTCTCACCTCGGGAAGCACAGAAACATCAGGCTGCTGTGTTCAAGTAGGAGATGCTTTACAGAAGGCAGGAGCGTTATTGTGCCTGTTAGGAGAGGATGCCAGCGCTGCTCAGCTTCGGAGGAACTGCTGCGTTACAGAAGCAGCTAAACACAAAGCAGTTCATTTACTGCTGGGCTACCACAGCACTCTGAGGAGCTGAGAGAGCTTGTCCCCGTTTCTCACAGGGAGCCCACTGTTTCACAGGAATCGGACTGAATTCCAGCAAGAGAAACGCCCCGCCGTGCCTCTCATCATCCTGGAGAGGCTGTCCATCCACCTGCTGTCCCTGCCAGGTCCCCTCCATTTCAGCCTCACCCATACAGCTCTCCCCAGGCTCTCTGATCTGCCAGCCCTGCTGAACCTGGCACGTTCTGGCCTGCTCTGTGTGCTCTGGGTACGTGCCTGCACCCAGCTTCCTTGTGAACAACAGCAGGGCCAAGCACTCCGGATCCTGAACTGCCAAAGCCTTCTGCACCGTGCCTCCAGGCTCACGAGCAGCCCTGACGAGGAAGTGACCTGTCAGCAAAGCTTAGGGACTACTGAGCCTTTAAATCTGATCAAATGGGACGGGAACACCTGGCTAGGAAGGTAAACTCCAGCCTCTGGTTTGTGTGGTTGCTCCCCATGCGCAGAGAGACTTCTGTTCGCCCACCCACCTGCCTCCCCCCGCACCGGGCGTCCCCTGGGTACTCACAGCAGTCGACAGGCGAGATGCCAGAGTCATCTCCAGGTTCCCCTTCAGGCCCAGCAGCGCAGGCACCAAGATGAACACCTCTGTCACATACTTGAAGACGTCCCAGTGCTGCAAGATTAAAAAACAGACAAAATAACCACAGGTGTTTGAAACCTCTGCTTTTGGTTGGTTGGCACCTGCTCCGCTGCCGCCTGCTTCCAACTCTGGTATTGCGCTTTCCAGCGATTTTACTGTTCCTGACATTTGTGTAGTAGCAAACACATGTTCCTGCTGAGCTTAAAAACAGGATCTCAGCCTGCAGCCTTCAGTTAAAAAATCCCCTGAAGCTTCCCCACTGACAAACCACTTATGTATGCAGGAGCCAAACCAGGGGGCGACGCGCAGGCTTGCCCAATACATGCAGTTTTTGACAGAATCAAGCCCCGAAGTTTGGTCAGTCTCAGCCCAGAGTCATTCCCCACACATTCATCTTGTGGATACCTCGCCGAGCACGGCACCGCTGCTCCCTGATGCTGCCAGCTCCAAGAAGCAGCCCCCAGGGCTCAGTCCCTGCTTCCCTCACCCTGCACGTGCACCCCTCAGTCCTTGCTGCCCACCCTGCCTCTAGGATCAAGGCAGCCGTGGTTATTTAGAAAAAAAACAGAGTAACTGTAGGGTGAGCAACGCCACAGGAGAGCAGCCAGCTTCCCAGAAAACCCCAAACCACCCCAAAAACCTCACAACAGTGTTGGGGGGAAAAAAAACAAAAAAAAAAAAAAACGCGGGCTGCACGAGCGCCATTGCCTGACGCCTTACTGTCGTGCGTATTTTGCAAGAAGGCATCCAAAATAGCTCCTGCTTCCCACACCGCCCGACTGGCACACTCCTGAAAGGAAACCCAGCGCTGCTGGAAGGGCTCTGGGCAGCTGGCGGCGGCGCTGAGCACGTTGCAGGTCGGGGCTCCCGTTGCTGCCCCCCTGCTGACGGTGCCTGCGGCCGGCTCCTTCCCCCAAAGGATGCGCGGTGCTGGCCGGGCGAGGAGCACGAGCAGCCAGCACCGTACAGCACGTAAAGGTCACTACCTGGTGACTAATGCCTTCCCGCGGGGAAGGGCTTGGGGTGTTTTGGTTTATTTTTCCACCCTTTGTGATGCTCGCTGTCGGCACCGGGACAGCAAGAGCCAACAAAGCCCAGTTTCCTGCTCGTGGTTTTGGCAACACCACGTCCAAGCTGCACTCACGGGGAGAACCATTTGAGAGAGCAGCACGGTCACAGGAGGCAGGGAAGCGCTTGAGAGGGATGAACTGGGACCATTTTCCCTAAAAAACTGCCTTCCACTCAATAAAAATCCCTGTAAAGCTGCTGACAGCCTGTAGGACAAGCTGACAACACTGCAGCCCCCAGGTGCACGGACAAAATCCTGCCCAGCTGTGAGACGGGCAGAGCCTAAGCAAACCCCACAGCCCCTGCCCCAAACACCTTGCACACAGGGAGCCTGGGAGCCCTCACTACAGCCAGAGGTGCTTCGAAAGGCTGAGGCTCAGCACGACTACCTGACCAGACAGTGCAGAGATGCTTCATTTCAGCATCTGGTGCCGAGCAGGGCAGGAGGAAAATCAGTCTGAAATATTTCCTTCGACACAGCAGCGCGTCAGGCTGCGCTTCCTTTAAGGTCACACCTAGGAACAGCCGAGCTCTGCTCTCAGGCTCTATTTTTAGGCAGGCCTGGCAGGCACCACGGTTATTTTGCTGCTCGTCCCGGTGAATCCTTCGCTACAACTTCCCTTCGCAGTGTCACCAGAGGCACGGAGCGAAGGGAACGCTGTCAGCAGCCCGCCCGCAGCCTGGAAGCGCCATGCGAAAGCTTCCTGGCTCCTTCTTCCTGCAGAGATATCGCAGAGGCAGGCCCAGGAGACAGCTAGCACGTGTCCACAGCCCTCCTGCACCTCGTCCCAACACGGGATTTGTGCGTTAACCTTTCCGGGAGGCTGAGCTGCGAGCTGCTGCCAGAAGCTGCTGTAACCGGAGCCTGCTAGAGCGGCTCCCCAAGCAAGACAGGGGTGTTCCTGCAGAAAGGGAAAAAAAAAAAAAAAAAAAAAAAAAAAGCAGCCATCTTCAGGGAGGGAAAACAAGAGGATTTCTGCAGACATCAGCAGCTCGCTCGCTGCAAAGAGCAGGACCTGTGGGCTCCTGCCAACTTTTTTAAGATCAGATGTTATACAACGCCGGGCTGCGGGCACTTCGTGCCGCTCCGAGGGCTCCTGCCGAGCACAAAGTTCCCTGCAGAAACGAGTGCCCATGGATAGGGGGAGAACTACAGTGCATGGGGAAGACAAAAATGGGAAAGAGAAGGGGAAATATCAGATTGACTCCCCCCATAGCAGGCCTCTCTGAGGAGCATGGAAAGCTGTCCTCAGGGGCGAGGAGGGAGGGTGGCAGCCTGCAGGATCCCCCACAACTGCCCACGTGAAGGGGAACGGCTGGTTTTTGGCAGGAGGAGGCTCTTCACGTCCACTGCCACCCCCTGGCCTTCATGCAGAGGGAGCAGTGGCTGCAAGGCACCACGGTCAACTCTCTGCACCTCCACCTGCTCAGCCAGTGTCCCCCAGCACCCAGCTCGTCACAGCTTCTGGAAGAACCACCCGGCCCCAGGTGGTGTTTTGCCGTTTCCTCCAGGCTCGCTGAGTTTCAGAGGCTTCACACCTGCAGGCTCCAGTACTTCCAGGCCAACAGCTGCTTCTCAGCCCCCGTGGCGCAGCGCGGTCGCAGCAGGAGGGTGATTCAGGACAGCTCGGAGGGGAAGGAAGTGCCGGGGAGGCAGCAGGTTGGAGCAATCGCTGCCGTGGCAGCTCTGCTCACTGTGTTCCTCTCCTGCAAACGCTCAGAAAGCCGTCACACCCCAAAGAGGAGAGCAGGAGAACCAGAGCCCCATGCGCCATGGGGAGGAAGCGAGGAGAGGCCAAGAGAGGCTGGTGAGAAGCCCTGCAAGGCTCCTCCAGGCCTGGCACCGGGGCAGCTCAACCACAGCCTTCAGCAGGGATGCAGCGAGCTGCCACGGGTCTGAGGAAGCAGCCTTCTGCCTAGGAGGACAGCGGCGGAGGCAGGGAGGATGGGAAGCCACAGCTGGGCAGAGGAGGAAGGGGCTGGGAGCCCGCGGTCAGCATCCCCTGCTGGCCCCAGGGGACGCCACCGCCAGAGGTGGCCGAGCAGGGGAGGTGAGCAGACTCCCTCCTGCACGTTCAGTACCAGCCAAAGCATCTCCAGGGAGCAGGCAAAGGCTGGAAAACAACCACCAGGGCTCTGCTGGGAGAGGGGAGCGTGCCAGCAGCGCTCTGCCCTGCACAGCAGGCAGGTGGCACGCTTGGATGTCACCAGCCCGGAGGTCTCCAATCCCAGAGGGAGCAGAGGCAAATTCCCCGGGACACATCAACGGCTCAGCATGGCCAAAGGCCAGTTTTCACGCTGGGGAGGCTAATTACAGCTGGCTGATTAGTCTGCTTGTCTAAAGCAGAGGAAATTAGGGGTATGGAGCTCTCCCTCCATCCCAATCCTTGGCTACATCCAACTACTCCCTGCCCCAGCTCCTCCCTCCTTTCACCCAAGGCTCTGAACCTCTGGGGAGCCCCTCACCGAGTGCAGCTCCCCAAACTCTGCAGGCAGGCAAGCCGAGACCACACGCTTCCCTTCCCCCTGTTCCCCCCCGGCATTTAGATGCCTCATTTAATCCCAAGGCTAAAGGGAGTTAAAGGAGTTGGCAGGACACGCTGCATAGCCACATGCTGAGCTGCTGTGGAACAGAGGAATTATGAAGCTTTATTTCTAATGGCCATGAATAGAGAACACAGCAGTACGCCACCGCATCCCACCCCTGCCCCTCTCCTCCCCAGCCAGGAGGGCTGTTCCCTCTCCAGGACGGACTTCAGGCTGGGTACAAACCACCAGAAGAGTCACACAGGAGTTTATGGGGAGCTTGCAGAGGGAAACCCATTTGAAACGCCTTTCAGAAAGTTATTCCAGTAAATCTGTCTCTCCCCTGGATTAGTTTAGCCCAGCCAGCCCTTCCTGTTTTGAGTCACAGCTCAAACCTCACAACTCTCTCAATAGGTTGCATCAAGAGAAACCAGAAGGATGACCAGCGTGCAAAGGCATGCAGGGAAGAGCCAACGGGGGCAATAAAGGAAAATAAATGTCTGCCCAACCACCCGTGCTTACAGAGAGATGCCCAGAGCCCCACGGGCACAGCTCGGCTGCAGATGATACTCGCTGCCAGCAGCACGGGCGAGTGGCTGCTGTTAGAGCCCCACTGCAGGGGCTTGCTTATGGCACACAGGTGAACGGGGGAGCAGCAAGCAGAGCGTTTTTGGCTGATGACAGCTCCAATGTGTCTGCCTCCATCCAAACAGTTCCAGAAAGCCACACTGCACAGTCGAGAGCTGCCTCACTGCTTTGGCTGGGCCTCGAGACAAGGAGCTCTGCCCTGCCTGTCCCTCGGGGCAAGGCAGAAGGGGTTGAGGGCCCATCGGCTGCCAGAGACCCCTGCTTGGGAAACCACTGCTAGAGACAGCACAGGAGTCAGTCTGCTAAGTCACGTTTCTAACACAAATCTAAGCCAGCTGTGTGGTTCCCATAGTGCCACCCACCTCGAAAGACCTAAGAGAGATCTGCCTGATAACGCAACAGCTTACAGCCAGAGGTAACAGCCAGTTCCCTGGCCGGCCTTTCCCAAAGATCTGCTCCACGCAGCTCTCAGGAAGAATAAATAATCCCGTTGGCACAACTGCTTCGAGCCCACGAGGAGGCAGAGCAGGGGCTGCTCAGCCAGCCCTCAGAGCACCCTGCACATGCTGCAACAGGGGAATCGTTGACCTGGCTGGCACCAGCTCCGTGTGCTGGAACAGTACAGCAAACATTGCAGTGAGGGGAAAGGGGACGTGCAGAGCTAGCCACCAACGCTGGGACGCCCATGGGTACCGCCAGGGGACGATGACCGCTTCGTTCCCAGCAGCGATGCGTGGAGCAGTCTCAGTTCCAGGCAGGGGATCTGGCTGCACTTCTGTGACCTCCTCCAAGCTGGAGCAGGGCAGCAGCGGTGCAGGGGTCCCCGCAGCCCCTCCTCCCCTCGCTCCAGACACCACCAAGATCCCCTCCTACCCCAACCAGCACACAAGGAAACGCGCTGCTTCCCCTTGGAGCTGCCAATTAGCCCTGGCATTTGAGTATCCCCTGGCTCGGGAGCAAGCTGTGGTCTATAGAGATGGGACTCGGAGCCCAGCATCGTACCGGGGAGGCACCCGTCCTACCTGCACGATGTCCAGCACCATTCCAGCAGCAACTGTCCCAAAGCCTGCCAGGAGGAACGGAAAGAGGACTTGCAGCCCGATGGAAAACGAGGTCTCCTTGAGCGGCGAGGCTGGCTCAGGACCTCTGTCTGTGCTGGTGTCATCACTTTCGTTGCTCTGGCTGCCGTTTTCCAGCAGGGCGTCTTCTTCTCGCACCCCTTTAGCATTGGCACGGGACTCCAGCACCACCACTTCCACCCCGACACCGTCAGGTCCCAGGAAATCCGAGGGCTCCACCAGCTGCCCTCGGTCTGGACTGGCAAGGCAGTTCATGGGCACCGTGGGGAGCACGGCCCCGTTGGCCTGGTGGGTCTCCTTCTGCTCCGGCTTGGAAGACATCCTGCACAGAGGCTCTCCTGACCCTCGGCTCGGTGGGCCTACAGCCAGCAGCTGCTCCAGGAGAGATCTTCGGCCAGGGCCTTACACAAATGGCCCTTCCAGCATCTAGAGGCCACCTCTGCTAGCCCGGCTCGCCCGCCTTTGAGTGCAGAGACTGCTCCCGCAGCAGAGATCCCCATCAAGCAAAGTCCAGGAACGGGGGACACCAACAACTGAGCTAGCAGAGAGCGCAGGAGGAGCTGGGAGCTACAGCAGGCTCACTGCAGGGCCCCTTCCCTCCAGCACCGTGCGGGGCAGCAGCCACCGAGATGGGATCCAAGCTCCTCTTCTCCGACGCGTGACCCTTTAGCACGTCTTTCTCCAGGCCTTCTTCCAGCACACTGCTGTGACGGGGCACACAAGGCAGAGAGGAAAACTGATGAAATAAAGACCGCTGAGGAAAATGGAAGCTTAGAGGAACCAGAGGGTAGATACAAGAGGGACTGGCTTTCAGAGCTGAAGTTCCCCCAGTCCAGAAGAGCTCTTCTTGCTACCAGGGCTCTGTTAGTTTCCCCGGCAGCACTTTTCCTCTGCAGGACTTGAGTCTGGAGGCTCCCGGGGGCCTCTGCTCCGTTTCAGCCCGTTCTGTGCTCGCTGCCAGAACAGGCAGCACAACCAGCAAGCTCCAAGTGTCACAGCCGCCCTCCTCTTCCAGAAGGATTTCTCACCTTACAGCGCGAAGCGAGAGGAGCTCTTATTTAAAGTAACAGCGAGCCCCCAGTTAAGGTTACTCACTGCGCCGAGCAGGCTGCGGGGCAGGAGCTGGCACCGGGACAGCCTCGGAGCTAACATCCCTCTGCGTTAGCCGGTCTTTCACCTGAAACACAGGGGGAAAACGCTCTGCTGGGCTCTGCGGCTCTGCGCACACTGCCCCGTCCGTCCCCCCGCGCTCCCCTTCAGCACACGACACGTCGGCAGCCGCGCCGCTGCCCGGGCCTCCTCTCGCAGCCCCGGTAGGCACCGGGAGGGGGCCGCGATGCGGTGCCGGGGGCCGAAATCCCCCCGGGGACAACGGGCACGGCCCGGAGCTCCCCGCCCGGCCCGGCCGCCGCAGCCCCGGCAGAACCCCGCGCACCGCCGGGCAGCGGGGACGAGCAGCCCCCGGTTACCGCAACCGGGAGCGGCGGCGGCCCCGGGGAGCGCTGCCCAGCCCGGCGCTCAGCCCTCCGGGCCGGGACTGCCCCGTGCCGCGTCCTGCAGCCCGCCCGGTGCCCCCGGTGCCCCCCGGTCCCCCCGGTGCCCGTCCCGCACCCGCCGCCGGCTCCGCTCCGCTCCCGCTCCCGCGCCGCGGCGCGCCCTGACATCACCGCCCGCCACTGCTGGCCCCGCCCCCGCGCGCCGCGCGGCGCCCCCATTGGTCCGGGCGGGAGTGGCGTCACGCGCGGCACCGCCCCCCCCCCTCCCGGCGCCGCTGCCCGCGCAGAGGGGAGGGAACGCCCGGGGGGGTGGGCGGGGAGTAAGGGGCGGGGCTTAGGTGGGCGTGGTCAGGGACGGGCGGGGCCGTGTGGGCGGGGCCACGGCGCGCGCTGTCCCGCCAAGCGGGGGCTGCGAATGAATGGGGGCGGCTCCCCGAGCCCCGCTCCCCGCTGGGTCCCGCTGAGCTGCGGCTCGAGCAAAGCGGCACGGAGGCGGCTGGGACGAAGCCGCTAGGGCCCGCCCGCATCCTCAGGCCCTAAAAGCTCCGGGATGAGGCTCCCCTCTGAACGCTGAGCTCCTGGGGCAGGCAGCAGTGCTGCTGCTTTCACCGCGCTGCAGGAACCGCTGGAAGTGCGCCGGGTTTTGGACCTGGCTGCTGCTGCCCGGGCCACTGAATCCACTGTTTGAAAGGATAACGAGCATTGGCATTAATTTAACCTTCGTGACCTCCTGATGAGGCACTGGCAAAAAGACACAGAGGAAAACTTGGGCCATCCAGAGCTGGTGTCTTAACTAAAGCGGCAGCACAGTTCCACAGCCCTGGAGTGGGTGGGAGTGCAGCCCCAAATCCTGCCTCCAACCCTAGCCTCTGTTTTCCTTTGTCCAAGCAAACCTGGTCCCTGAGGCTCTTTCCGCCTTCATCTTTCCTTCCTGACTTGGAAAATCCACACCTCCCCCGGAGCAGCCGTTCTTTCCCCACCCCCATGCAAACAAGGCCCACCAAAATGTGACCTTGTTGATTAACACTCGGCCAGCTGCGCGCTCAGGAAGTGGAAGCGTGAAGACAAAAGCCGCATGAGACAAGAAAACAGAAATAGATAAAATCCCCAGCAGCTAGCTGACACGCAGAGATCAGAAAGGCAGGGGATGAAAGGGCAGGAAATGGGTTTCCAGTTGCGGGGCAGCAGGTACCAAAGGTAACGAGTCCTTGGAAAGGAAACAACTCACCACGGAGCTGCAGCAGGTCATGGAACCGCGTGCCCGTGTGCTTTCCAGCAGCCACATGGCTTTAGCACTGCCAAGCTGTCACACAGCACAGTTTTGGCCTAGAAAGCCCAAAGGTGTATGGCATAATTTTCTCCTTTTCATAAAAGGATCGAGCAAAATGAAGTGATTTGGCCAAAGTCATTCAAAGTAAAAACCTATCACAGAGTTTGAGTGTCCTAAGAGCTCCTGACCCTCTGCTGTCTGTTCTAGCTCCACCACCGTCAGCTCCTAAAGCCAATTTGAATCGAGTCCCAGCCACCTCTCACCAAGGACTCCAGGGGAACCCAGTTCTTAACTTCTTGTAACCAGGAATCTCAACACAGAAACTGAGACCAAGTAGTTGTGGATAACGACCTACCCCTACACAGGTCAGTCCTGAGCAAAGCAGTTCAGGAAGGCAGGCAACATCAGAAGCTGACCCTAATCTGTTCCTGATCTGGGAGCCACAGAGTTCTGTTTTACCAGTCTGGAAGCAAACAAAACCCACCACCACCCTTTTTCCGCAGGCCCAAATGCTCACCTCTCGCAGCTGCATTCATGTGTCACCCACGCGCTGTGTCTGCTGCAGCAAACACAGCTCATCCCCAGTCAGGTACGTCCCTAGGGTTTGTTTTTTTGCCACGTGAGAGCACCTGACAGAGGGGAGCTGGAAGTGCTCGCTTCCTGCGTTCGGGAGGCCAGCAGTTCCTGTGTCAACAGCTGCTGCCCCAGCGGCAGCACGGACACCTGCCACGGAGGGACCGAGGCCATGCCTCGCACTGCTGCAGTGCTCCGGACGTAAGCTGTAAGCTCATCTGCATTCTGAGCTCAGGCCGAAAAAAGGACTCACACCACAAGGCTGCTGGGGTGGATCGAGGAGACTCACCTCAACTCCCCACGACATCCTGCTCCACAAAGATCCTGTCGCTTCCCAAAAGATGAGACACTGGATTAAGTGACTTGGAAAGACAAAAGTTCTCCGGGGCTCATTATCACTCGTGAGTACTTACACAGCTTGTTGGGCAGGCTGGAATCAGACCCAAACCGATGCGAGATGAAGACCAGTAGGTAGGCCAGTAGGTTTACAGGTAGGTTAGACACGTACATGCCAGCTGTAGTGACTGCAGCACAACTAAAATAGTTAGAACACGGATAAAACCTTCTGGTTCTCCCCTGTGGGCTTTCTGGAAGAATTCATATCCCTTACTCAGGCCATTGGGTCAGTCTGTGATAACAGCCTGCGGCTGCTTTTCTCTCTAATCATCTTTATCAAACAGAAAACATGAAAAAAGCCCTGGTGTAGCTGTGGTGGCTGGACAGAGAGCCTGCAGAGAGCCTCTGCACTGACACAGTCAGCACAGTCACCAAGCAAAGGATTGCTGCCACGAGCTGGAAGGAGCTTTTTGATTGCTCAGTTAAATAACTGAACTGCAGCCAGGCTCCTCCATGTGGCTGTCTTTGTAGCGCAAGCTCAGGCACAGCATTCAAGTGATCTGAGTGTTTATAGGCCTGCAGTAAATCATGCAATTACAGTGGATTAAAATTATAAAAGAAAAGATGTTTGAAAAGCCACCTGGGATACGTTTCACAGCCTGCATGCTGCTTCTCATATCCCCCTGCCCAGGCCTGGAGCAACACGGAGGTAAATCCATCAGGACATTTTCTCTTTGTCTCCCCCCCCTGCATCAACCACCCTTCCATGCGGTCATTTTCCTTCCTGCTGAGACCTGACTGCAGCTTCCTTTGGGGCCCCCCACCCCAGCTCTGAATCAGGCGGTGCGGGCTGTGCTGCGTGAGGCAGGTCCCTCCCTTCCCCGCCACGCTGGGCTCTGATCTCCGCCGTGGAACCGGAAAGCGGAGCCGAGCCCCCCGCAAGGCAGCTCCGATGACACAGCGTTCAGCTAAGGACAATAACTCCGCGGGCAGCGCTGCTGAATGCCTCTAGGCCTTGCTACGAGCACTGATATTTGCATGCCAACATCTCTCGGTGCTGCACCAGAGCCCTCAGAGGTCACGGCAGCAGCATTTCTTCAAGCAGTTATGGTGAGGGCCTGAGCTCGGGGACCAAAGTGACAAACACGTGCCTGGAAAGGCTTCCGCGTGCCGGCCAGCTCTGCAGGGGAGCCGCAGAAGAGGACTGCACGCGTTGGCAAGGATCCGTGCAAGGGTCCGTGCACTGAAGCCTGTTGAAGGTCAGCACTGAAGGTCAGAGGCTGAGTTGCAGGCGAGGAACAGCTTCTCTGTAGCGGCCAGGGACACTCCAAGCTCCTCAGTGGACATCCTGCTCCGTGGCATTGCTAAAACTAGGGCTCAGTTGCACGGCCTGAGCTTTCACAGCACCTGCTCGAGAGAATGGGTTCACCAGTTCTATGAAATGCCAAACAAAATAGCCAAAGAGGAGCCAAGAATGCAAGTGTCACATAGAAGAGGGGAGGAAACAACTCTGTAAACACCTTGTTCCTGCTTTCTCCTCCAGCTCTGTGCCTGAACTCCCCATGGTCACTCAGGCCTCAGAATAAACCAGGCCATTTAAATAGATGCTGGCAACAGAGCTTTCTTTAGAAAATGCAGGTGTGGAATGTGACCTTCTCTCCATCACAGCACAGACCCAGATGACCCCCAATCAGCTGGGCTGCTAGCAAGCAGGCTGCTGCGGCTGGCCAGCTCCAGAGCTGTTACTTTGAGTAAGTGCTGTCAGAAGAATGGCAGCTTGTGGACTTGGCTACAAAGGTGAAGAAGGAAGTTGCTCTGACTTAACACAGGAACACATTAACACGCTCAAAGTGGACTACTGATAACAACGTTCAAAACTGTCGGACATAACGCCACGTTCGGCATCTCCAGAGCAGAAAATCAGGCTTTTACCTCTCTGATGAATCAGAGGTAATTGCTCCACATGCCTAGAGCACAGTGAGTCATTACAAAAAAAGAATAAACCGGAGCTAGCAATCGTGTTGTCACGATGTACTTGACATTATCAAGTAACTACTCATGCAAGGCAAAGTTGTGCATGATCTAACCAGAAAAGGGCAGTGCATCACCCTTACGTTATTCACATGGTGACACTAAGATTTCAATTACCACTCAAGATGAGGACATACCATAGGGACGATAAAATAAGGTGGAAAGAAAACCGTTCTGTCAGGAGAGGCGTGCAGCTACCCAAACACTGAGCAACCCTTCGGAACCGTGCCAGATAAGCATGTCATGGCAGCTGGTGAAGTGAGACAGGAAGACAAAGGGCAAAGCTGCTGCACAGAAGTAAAAGCAGAGATCATTATCAGAAATAACTGGGAAAAATCAGGAGAGGAGAGGAATTTTCACCATTGGATTCTGGAGGATAAGGCCTGCTTAAAGCACTGAGTTTTGAGGCTTCAGCTTGCAGTAAAGCTCTGTTGAACATTCGCTCGCTGCAGAGGCACTGCATGACTTCAGTGCTGGCTGACGAGCAGCACTTAATGAGGTTCTGCAACAAACTGCATTAATGAAATCTCATGGCACACATTTGCACGGTACCTGCCAAAAACAATTATGCCTTCCCAGCACCGTTTGCCCTTCTCTCTTCCTTCAGCAGCAAAATGAATCTTCAAACGAACGGCCTTTAAAGAAACAATCCTCACCGAAACACAAGAGATGTTGCCCACAACACCAGCTTCAGGTGCATCAACCATTCCTCTCCGTTTTGTATCATCTGCAGTCTTAATTAGGACCCACTCTGCCCCATCATCCAGGTCATTAACGAAGATGTTAACCAGCACTGGCCCCCTACAGCCATGGTCAAAGCGAAGGCTTTAGACTCAGCCCTTTTTATTGAGGCTTGTCAGAGGAAAACTTCCCTCCAGCTCCCACTCCCGGGGATGTATTTTATTCTGTGCCATAGCCTGACAAATCACTTTTGCTGTGTATGCAACAGAAGGTTGCAAGAGAAATGACACCTCCACAAAAGAGCTATAGACTCGCGGCTAAACAAATTAGTGACATTAGGACACACAGACTAAATGCAATAAACCATGAAAGACCCAAGCTATTTACTAGCCAGTAATGCATAAACAGTTAGTTAATTTTTGTACAAAAATAAAGAACACCAGGAAGGGTACAAAGATTAAAGCAGGCTGGAAAATATGTGGGTTTGTTTTGATGGAAACTTCATGGCTTGTTCCAGTGCAGAATCAGGTGTGGAAACGACTTCATTGCAAATATAAAGCTACATGAAGAGACTAAGTAATAATCAAGAAAAGAAGCTTTATTCCTTGTTTTATTAGACAAAAATGCCAATCTGGTTTCAATTATTTAGTAGCTTGATACAGCCTCAGCCCATTGGCCACACTGATAAGATCAGACAGCAAATAAATAATGGTGAATGGAAATAATAGGAATCACAGTTCCATCACTGGTTTTCAGGATACATTTCAGGGTATTTCCTTTACATTCCAGCACATTTTACAGTGAATCAAAAGCAGAATAACCACCCATTCCAGTGTTCAACTGAAAAACACACACACCTCTGCAACAGTGCAACAGGGCAAGGTTTGCCTCCTTCCTTAGCACAGAGTCTGCATGTCAGTGCAACAAAGCAGTTTTCACACAGTTTTAACCTTGGCTAACATCTAGCCCTTAACTGTTTAATTAGTATCAATAACTCTAACTAAAGACACTAGCAAGGCCAAAAGAATACTTACCCCTTTAATGCTAATAAAGATGGGCATGCTAGTGCAAGAAGTGCAAGATGAAATAAAACAGAGTAGACAGGCTATTGGTGTTGTTGGATTCCCAAAGAGCCGATTCAATAGAAGTGGCAGGCAACGTGAAAAGCATTAAAGCAGGCCATGAAGGGATAGAGAAAACTCTGCTCCCACCAAACAGGAATAAACTGAAGGGCTTTGCCTGCTTTCACAATGAAGTTTCTGATGTAGTTTCTTATTTAAAGTCAGGATTCCTTGCTCTGACACAGCTGCACAACACAGCCTGGGAGTCTTACCAGAGAGGGAGAGGAAAAAAGTCACAGAGAAGACAGGAAGAAAAGTTTTTTGCACCTCTGAGATCAGAGCAACATATTGTAAAGCAACATAGCTAGAACTCCTGAAGCTCAGTATTTTAAGCTACAGTCAGAAATCAGTGCATGCATGGGAGAAATGACAGGATCAAGTCAATTCTGTAAATGCTGGTTGAAAGAATCACCTGGGGCAGAAGCCTACCCCATCATCAGTGCAACAAACTCGGTGCAACCCTACCCAGTTACATCAAACCTAACCCCCTTTGTGTACCTTTTACATGAGTTTCTGACGGACACATCATTTGTGAAAATCAATTAACTGTAAAAACAGAGTTTGTCAAAAGCACACAGAGGAAGATTAGCTTCTTATAACGATGTACAAGTGACTGCCAATTATAGCTTTGATTTTTAAGTGACTACCTATTTCAGGGGCTTAAAGATTAAAGAAAGTGCTAAAAAATTTAATACCATCAGATTAATGGCTGCTTGTAAAATCAGGGAGGCACAGGGATATTTGTTGTGTTTTATCCATGTTCTTGTGACTTTACAGCAAACCGTGCATTTGGCTAAATCATCAACCTGCAGTTTTTCCATCTGTGTGCCAACCACAATATGTAAAATCACATTCCTGACATTGCTCAATATGCAACACACAACTGCTGCTTACAGCCCAGACCTCTGTCATCCCAGAGTCCACCTCAGGAGCTGCTCCGCTCAGGCTTTTTGTCTCACAGCTCATGGGAGTTTGCGTGAGGCTCCGGAAGCTTCTCAATATCACAGTTCTTAATCAGCTGAAAGAGAAACTCGACCTGTTTCTCGTAATTCTCAACCGAGATTCTCTCATTCAACCCATGGATCCTGGTAGAAACAGAAGAATGTTTTTCATTGCAGTGTGCATTTGTGACCCACCTGCATACATCCAGCATCCTACTTGCCTGTTTCACTTCATAAATAAATGCACAGCATAAAAACACAGGAATACACGACAAATACTGCAACTGCTATGTCTGTTCCTCAGGCTAACCAAAACAACTTACTGATTTTAAGGCTCAGAGCACAAAAACTAAGCTGGGGGTATACATGGAAAAACTGTTATTCCGAGTCTCTGTGAAGCTCTTGGCCCTTTATGTCATGGTCCTGCACAGCTACGAGGCACTCCTATAACATTTGCACCTCAGTAGAATGAGGAATCTATTACATAGTAAATAAAGAAACAAAGCCTTGCCTGTTGGTGTTCTTTGTTGTCTCTTTACCCCAGGAAACTTAATTTCTAACTTTAAAGAACAAACAAATTCAGTGCCATGTGTCCAAACATAGGGATAAATCTCTTACACTACATAAAGGATCCAGTCAGCCTCACCGCATCACCACGCTACTCAGGGGGACACCTGAATAAGGCCTTGTTCCCACATGAAGTAAAGAAGAGTGAGGGCTAACACTCTCCCAGTGTGATTATCCTCCCCTGTTTGTGCAGCACCCAAGCATGCAGGAAACGAGCGGCCTTACAGAAGGCGCGGCAACACCACCACCACGCCAAGGTATACAAGGCTGGGTTTCCTTCTGCCCAACGCCTATCGATTTTCTCTTTCGCTAGTCCCCACCCCTAACAGCTGCCCACATGCAGAAAGAATACAGTACCTGGGAAGATCATCTGACTGCAAGATCAGTGGGTTAAATCGATAAATGGCATTTGTGACGTTAGTGAAATGCCTGCTGTCTGTGTTTCCGATACACGTGCCTGGAAAACAAACCCCAGATTTACTGGGCACGAGAGCAGCAACTCGATGACACACACTTTTCCCAGGAGAAGGGAAAGGCATCTGATAACTTCTATTTGACCTCTAGCTACACCGAGAACAAAATCACCAAAACAATTTATTGAGACACCCTGGAAGAACAACGTTCTCTCTTTTTTGAACAGGAGGAGCTGAGCATGCGATTCAATTATGCTAAGAGCAGCTATGATACCCAGCCTCCCCAGAAGTTTAAGCTTCAAACTGCAGTCCAACAAACCATACAGAAATAGGAAGGAGCCGTGAGCAAGGGAAGGGGCTGGGATCATAAGGAATAATACAGGAAAGCAGGAATGGCTTTGCCAGCTAAGAAAACAATAAAAGAAGAGCTAAAGAAAGATGACCTCCTACTTTCCCTCACAATTCTTTTCTTCTCTGAAGAGATTGCTTTGTATCTGCAGAGAGTTAAATTCAAGGCTCATTGTTTCTGTCAGTTTCCTGTTTGCTTTTTTACTTCCACTACTAAAAAACCAACATAAACCACTAAAACATAAAGAGGGAACTGAGTAAAGGAGGAAAAAACAACTGTTTCCAGCAGTTAACAGCTGGGGTGGAGAAATACACAGCAAATGGAAACAAGGAGATACTGGGGGGTGGGGGCAGAGAAAAGCAGGGCGGAAGCTGGAGAGGAAACAATAACCATCATGTGCTTGCTGTTACCTGGAACTACGCTGTCAACATTTGGGAAAGTATCCAGAATGGTTCTTTGAAAAACATGGACTCCAAACGTCTGGTCATCCCACGGACTGACGGGAAGTGGATCAAAGGCCTCTACTACGTCAATCTTCACTCTGTCATCAGCAACGGTGTTTCTAACTATCTCTAGCACCTAGGGTAGACCACAGAGATTAACAACAATAGAAAAGAAAAGAAATGAGAGAGTACCCTTTCTAAATATCAGCTTAAGTTCCACCTTGCAGAAAATGTTTGTCTATGAACTGCCAACTTGAAACTGTGTGCCAGTCTATGTTCTTTTTCAGTGGATGGCTGATACTTAATCTAATACTTTTGGTCCAGTGCAATCAGATGCACATCGCTGTCTCAAGGTGCTCCTAAACTGCTTCAGCCCTGAGCAGCATGTTGTCAACCTGCCCAACTTGGTAGTTGGGTCACCTAAGTAAACACAGTCCAGAAAAAGCTTCCAGAGAAGAGAAACTTTCAAGGGTTTCCAAAGGGAAGATACTGTTTACTGATAACGTATCACAGCTGTACTTGGCTGGACAGGCATACCATTCCTACTGAAGTGTTCAAGACCCCCCCGTTCTCACAGATCACAAGCCTTCAGTTTAGTTCCATTCCATAACCACAACTCTGCTCTTTGGCACAAGAAAATGTCTGAAATCTACTCAATGTAACTGCAAGGCACAATTCCAAGTGTGGTCTGCCTCTTGCTCTGTGCCACAGTCAGAAGACACTTGGAATCTATACAGAATTTCTAAGAAGGTTGTTCTGAATAAACTCTACTGCACCTGTGAACAAAAAAGTAAGTTATCCTAGCTGGGAGGAAAACCTTAACTAATTGTGCAGGCAGTAAGTACCTCAGTGGCCTTCTCTGCGGAGTGGATCCGGAAGTTCGCAGTTGCTTTTGCAGAAGATGGGATGACATTTGGCTAGGGAAAAAAAGACCAAAACATAAAAGAAAGTTAAAAACTGATTAAAATGCCAACTGCAAACTCAGAAACTGCTCAAACCAATCCAGGCCCCATAGATTAATGCATCACTGTTGCCACTAATATAAATGTGACATCTTCCTGTGCTCGATATTCAAATACTGCACATCTCATTTATAATGCAGATAACTACAAAAAGAAATATTCCTTGATTCAACAAAAATGAAGTTAGCTGTGCCTTCCTCTTCAGATGAGACACCTCCCTTGAGAAACCTTATATTGAGAAATTTCAGGAATTTTTTTGAAACAATATTTTTAGTTTATTGTCCCATTGCTTTTCCCCAGGCATGAGACACGTAAGTCATTTAAGTATGTTACTAAGGACACCTAACTCTTCTTTTCGACAAAATAAATATTTATACTTTTGTCAAAATGTAAAGGTATGATCTTTATAAATAAATAAATAAACAAACCAGGGTGTTACTTCTCTCCCAGCCACTTAGTGTCACTGTTCAGCCACTGTATCAATGCTTTGAGTAACAGATTCATTCAGGGACACATCAAATAGCCTGTTTATTTTCCAGGGTTATAGTATTTTTGGACAGCTACACCTCTTTATCAGGGCAAGATCTGGCTCTATCAGCCAGAACCTGTTTTCTCCCAGTCCAAGGTGCATGCTAACTTTACTCAAATGGTGGTAGGCCTGACCTATGCTCACAAAAGTAAGACCCCATCTAGGCTAGGGAAGTGTTTACAACTGACAGTTTCAGCTACTGCCAACAATACTCTGTTTACATTTTAGGATGGACAAAAAAAACTATAATCTTAATATTGGTTTACAGAGACAGACGTCAGATACTCCAGAAACTACAAAAAAATGAAGCTACCTTGATTCCTGCGTTAAACATTGTGACTGCTGTAGTAGTTCGAATTAAGGCATTGGTGGAAGGTTTCCAGGCAAGAACTCTTAAAAAAAGAAAAGAATCATTTCTCAAATACATTTTATTTCTACACAACATAAGCATCACGGTTACACAGGCAATAAGCTGAATTAAGGCCTACTCTCAATTACCCAACTGGCTATTAACTGCAAAGCACTGACTTTGCCTATACCATGAAATGATATAACTGTTTTCCTGGGAAGACCAGAAATAGCTGCTGGTCTTTCATCTTTTAAGGGTGAGACTACAGGAATATTCAGCAAGGATACGTTTTCTTACCTGCTGACAATAGGTGAAAACAGCCATAGATTGCTCATGACGATATTGAGAGGAAAACTGAACTAAATGGGAGAAACAAAACCAGAAATCTGTAAGTTTCTGGTTTTCAAGAAGACAACACAATCATTTTGCTATGGCTGAAACAAAGCCAATAGGAACAATTCTCTTTACGGGAGAAATGCCAGCTTAAGTCTGCTCCTTTCCAAGAATTACATAACTATGCTTTTAAGTTCATATGGGTTACTCTTCACTTATTAATAGGAAAATCTGGAAACAAAATTATAGTTCTTTCCTCACCTCTGATGCAAGGTGCTCCATAGTCATGAGTTCTGGCCCATGGCCAAACAGATTGCGCATAGGATTTTGCTCCAGTCTACGGCAAAGCACATCGACATTTGAAATTTAAAAAAAAACCCTTTGGCTGTTATTGCTCCAGAAGGCTGAGCGGAGTTTGATTTCTGAAACGCATCCATGTACTTGAGATGTAACCACACATTCCTCTCCTGGCAAGCACATCTGCGAGTACAGCTCCACTATACATTGCTGAGCATTCCAGTCACACGTAAAGATTTTCTTTCATGATCAGCTGAAAAAATGTAAAAGCCTGACTCTTATAAAGAATACATGGAAATCTAGAAAAAAATGACACCGAATTCTATTCTATCCATACATACAAGACTTTTCTGAAATATATATTTACTAGCCAGTTTGGTATCTACAGAGACATGTAATGAGAAGATTTAGTCAGCTTCAGGATGCAACATTCTGACATTACATCATATTTGTTGGCTTGGATAATTACCAGCTAGACGCAGTAGGTATATGCAAGAATAAATTCCAGAGAAATTCTGCAACCCAAACAAAGTGATCTGCACAGTTACAGAGTAAATTAGGACAGACATCAAGATGTAGCAATTGCCTTAGTTTTAAAGGCTTGAGAGATACTAGGCGCAGCTGAAGTGAGAAGGTACTCCAGACATTTGGCAGTTGTCCCTTTGCTAGGGATTGCATTTCTGCTCTCCAAAGTGAGCTACGAACTTCAGTTTCAAACACACAAGGGGAATTTGTAAAATACTTTAAACACAAATATTACAAAAGCAAGTCAAATATCAGTGCCTTAGGAGCCTGCTTGACTGTCTTTGCTGTTAGATGACAAGGAAGCTCTCACCTGGCCATTGCTGCTGCAAGAATGCCAATACTTGTCTCCTTAGGAGGAAATGATGAATGTCCTGGCTCTTTATCCACAGTGAAGTTCAGTGTTATTGAACCCTTTTCAGTGATAGCAATTCTGTACAATGATAAACAAACACATGGTTAATGCAACTCCAAATACACATGCACAGACTACAGGTAAAAGCAAACTAGTCTGCGTATTTTTTAGTGTCATATGAAACACTGCAGAAGCAGCCACAAATTCTTAACAGTCTTTAAACATTTGGAGGTCTGATGTCTTGGCTTCTTCTCCAGCAAACAGACTCTACAGCATGTAATTAACATGCTTGCACCAGCTAAGTAGAACATTCTGCTTCTGTCAGCACAGCTGTGGTGGACAGCAAGCAAACTGGAGGTCCTTTGACTGCTGTAGTTCAGGCAATGCCAACACTACCACATGCCTTGAAAACATGTTTTGGTGACATTAGCGAGGTCATTTCTAACAAATTAAATATTCAAAATGGGTCGCTTTCATCATCATGAATGTTGTTCTTTTACTTACAGAGCTACTGGCTTCTTCACTCCTGCAATGATGCCTTCCAGGATAGCACTCCCCTCGTCCAGTAAGAAGGAAAGTTTCACTCCCCTGGCTTCCAACAGAGCTGCAATCTTCATTGCTCCCTTCCGACCAAACACCTGTGAGAATCCAGTCAGAGGAAACGGCCAGGTTAAGCCACACCACTGGGAAGAATACTGGAAAACATCTTGCTCTTAACAGTGACCACTGCTACAATGCAAAGAATGCAGGAAAACTCCTAATGAGCAGTTCTAGAGCAATTAAGATTCTTACTAGGAAACTTCACTGGAGATTGCTAATGGCCTAGTAGCAGATGGATTTACATCCACACCGAGGAATTCTCTCATTCACTGTTCGTTTAATGTTGCTTTGAATCCTATTTGCTCTTGGACACGATATCCCACAGCTATGAACTCCACAGATTACTTAGAGATACTTGTAATTTTAAAGAGATACTTGTTTTAGCAATATTATTACAAAATATTGACAATTTTTTGTCTCCATATCATGAAAATGAATAAATGAACCATCCTCATCTGTCTCTTTGTACCATTTACTAGCAGGTACACCCACAACAAGAACTGAGTATTTTTCTTAGCTCTTCCTGATCATTTAGAACAACCAAGTAAATCTTGGGCCAGCTTGCCATGACTTATATGCATTCCAAGATGCAGCTCCTGTTCACCTTCCATGTCTGCAACAGAAAAGAACTTGAAATAACACTCCACTGTGTTCTTTGCTCATTACCAAATCCTCTGTCAATGTCACTTAAAGCCAAACAATCAATATATAACTACAAGCATGTGCCTGACAGTATCTACCTGCATAACAAAGAAAACCAGGAAGGACTTTACAGGTGAACAAGGTTTAAAAAATAAGCCTTGTTATGTACATGACCAGTGCAAACAAGCAGTTATTTAGATGAAAGAAAAGAAAATACCTCTTCATCATGTCCAATGCCAACATAGAAAGATCTGCGGGGTCTGTAATTTCTTCTCAGCAAAAATTCTAGAGCTTGCAGAATACCCTGCAGAAAAACAAACAAAAAACCAACAACCACAGAGAAGTTTACTATTCGCTGGTGTTAGTAGGAGAATAAGTGTAAAAGAATGTAATGTAACAGAAAAGAAATATGATGCATTCCCAGCCCTTAAGGAGACTTTGTCCTGCTCACAATTGAGCATTTATTTCCACAACTCCTACTGGTGATATTCATTTTCTCAAATAACGCTTAAGACAGTGTGCTACAGAGTGTCAGCACGCATATACAACATACAGTACGGGCTTGTTCTTGCTCCTCACAAAGTCAGTGGCAAACTGCACAGGAAGCATGACAGAGTTATAATTATCCAGGGAGCTCACTGTTCCTTTAAGCTGTCTGTCCTACACAGCCTCGCTCTGACTTGAGCTACCAACTCCATTCATTTTAATGAGCAGCATGTTTCGTACAAAAAGTACCAACACAGAAACAGAAGAATGAGAAACTTACCCTGAAAAATAAGAAATTAAATCTACCATTTGTTGATTTTTTCTATTTCATCTGTTTTTTTCCAACTCAACCTACAGTTATTTTTTTTACATTTTAGCAGGGTATATATACATATACTTTACCTTTATCTTGCCAGCAACCATTTTGCCTTGTTCATTGAAATTGTTGATTTTTATTGTCAATTTGAAGGGTTATTTGTGCAGTTCACAGTGGAAGTAAGTATCAAAACAAATTTTTAAGTTGCATGGCCTTGAAATTGATAATTGAACAACTTGAAGGAACTGTCTAGGAGTATGACATCATAACAAGCAGCCACAGCATCTGTGATGCTCATTTGCTAAACATCTGATTTAATCCTGTTTTATTCAATAATAAAAGAGCACTCCATCCCTAAAAAAAAGTGGGAGAAAATGGTAAATTCCTAAGACCTGCAGTTAACAGCCTGCATTTAAAGAAGGGCAAGAGAGACAGTATGGTAAATCTCAAGTAAACAGATTCCTCCAAACTGCCTTTTTCAGACTTTTTCTCCCTTTGAAATGACATTACCACGATGACGTACTATGGCAGAGTTTTTGTTATCCAGTGTTCCTCGTCCATAGATGAAACCTTCATGCTCTGCGGCTGAGAAAGGAGGGAAATCCCAGCCCTCGGGGGGAGCAGGCACAACATCCATGTGTGCGAGCAGCATGTAAGGCAGCATTTCAGGGTTAGAACCCTGCACAGTAAAGAGATGGCTGTATTCCCCAACAACTTCATGTCGAATGAACTTTGAAGAGAATACAGCCGGGAAGACTGTTAAGAAAAATAAATAAAAACACATGAAAAAGAAAAAATAGCAATAATTTCCAATTTTATCACCATATAGTCCATATAGTAGTTATCCATTTAGCCTCAAAGACCGCAACAAACTTGTTTCAGGAAGCAGGCACACAGCTTCGTTCTCACACCTCTAACTATCTAAGCTCATATTTAAGACCTTCCTAAGCAAAACCAGGAACTGTTGTTCACCAGTGTTGCCGCTGTTTTGCAGCAATGATGACACTGAAAAAAAAAATAGGTTGAAAAAGGGGCAGCCTTCCTCTTATTTATGTATTTTTAATGTCAAAGCCATTTAATCATCTCAAGGACCAAAAAACAACACTGAAAAAGACATCTGAACCTTCTCTGTTCTAGCTTTAGTCACTGCTGCACCCCAATATACTGCTGCAAAGGTGATCTACACATGCCATTTTGCCAGTCCTTTCCTGAGGAGAAAAACAAAATAAAAATCTACTCCCCTATATTCAAGAACCACACATATTCTCTTTGATTTCATCACCAAAACAAAGAATTTCATTGCTAAGAATGAAAGTTTAGTACCTTCCCGAATGTACCTCCCAAACTCTGCCATGGCCGTTGCATTTAAGTCGTCTGGAGACACCGAAACAGTTGGGATTTTAACAGCACCTTCAAGGAAATACAAAATAGAAATCATTTGACACCGAAATCAGTCAAGCAATATTTGAATTGCATTTCAAAAGAAAAAGCAATATTTACATTCCGGAGCATTTCTGAGGCTTTAAAGATTAGTTCATAGGGTAGTAAGGGTTACCACCATCAAAAAGACTGATGTACTTCAGCTGAGCTGTGGGCACGCTGCACACAGGTATTTCCCTTCAGTTCCAGCCAAGGTATTTGCACAGATACTTTACTCGCTAAAGTGAAAAACACTTTAGTTTTTCATCCTAGAGGGCTGAATGATGTCATTAGGAATGCTACTGTCCAGAAGCAGCTGCATTTTGTAAGGTGAACTGCTCCCTCAGTCAGAAATTACCCTGGCAGCTAAAGAAGTAGGTTAGTTGGGAGCTGAAGGTTCATTTTCCATAGTAAGTGCCTTCTTTCACGCTGCTCTAACCCCTTGGGATACACAAACAGAAAAGTCTTCTGCTGCTCCCACTAGCCTGCTCTCTCATTCAACCAGGGCCAGACAAGGCTGCTCTCCAGCACCAAGTCACTGTCCTACAAACACAGCTGTAACTTTGTCCCAATCACTGCTGCCTTTCGTAAGAGTATCTGTCAAGGGTGGTTACGGATTCTTTTCAAGGCGGTGTTACTCAAGAAGCAGAACAAAAATAAGTAAATATCCCTCTTGTACTCTTGCGTTTTCTGATTAAAAACAAACATAAACAGAATTTGCTAGGCAATAGATCTTCCAAATCAATAACACACCAGGTTGACAGGACCCAACCCCTACTTGAGCAGCCAAAGACCATCCCCTTCACGCCAGACCGTAGCTTTCTGCAAATGGCCAGCTGAATATCCTCAAACACTTCTGCAGAAGGCAGCAAGGTGGGGAGCACTGACACACCGTGACGTTACAGACGGGCTGTGTGCTGCGAAGGGGCGTGCAAGATCTGAGCCATAAGTAAATGAGACCATAATTAAAAAGAGAAACTGATTTTTCCAGTGGACAAGATGTCCAGCAATTGCCACCAGGAAGTGCCTGAGGCAGACACGAGGGGGAAGTGTGAGAAAGAAGGTTGTGTTTTTGCAATAAAGGTGTTTTTTTCAGTGCCAATTTCCACTAACCTTGCGTGTTCAAAGTGATCGTGCAGGCAGAGCAGTGGGGAGGATGTTAAACAGAGCAGGGGCAGGTCCCACTGTCCCAAAATAAGGAGAGCTAAGAGAACCAGGATGAGCAGTGCAGAACCAGTAAGAACAAAGATTGGGGGCCCTCTAGTCATGAAAGAAGGAAATAAAAGGAAAAGGAGAAGTTAATGGTTGGTGAAATAGAATTGTACGTATATAGAATAGGAGTGAGTGTTGCGTAGGCTGTGAACCTGCAGTTCTGAGCCAGCAGGGCACCAGGGGAGGAATCAAGCGCCGGGCAATTGTGCACACAAGCTGACGGTCTACTTCTGCTTTTTATTCGCCATTGCAATCGCGAATTAACCAGCTCCACAGCAAAACCCGTCTGAGAAACTGCGAGGCACTTCTCACAGAAACCCCGCAGGAAACCACGGCGGGGACAGCGCCGGCGGTGGGAGAAGGGCCCAAGCACGGGCACCGCCTCCCCCCCCGGCCCCGGGGCGAGCTCTGCGCACCGCGGGGCGGCGGCACCGCCACCCCCTGCCCGGGGCCGGGCCGCGGGGGGCAGCCGGGAGCCGCCGGGGCCCCCTCACCTCGCAGCGCCTCCTTCAGCTCCAGCCGCTCGCCCGCGCTGAAGGCGGCGGGGCCGCCGCCTCCGCGCCGCGCCCACAGGCGGGGGAGAGCCGGGGAGGGCCGGAGGTGGGCGCGGAGCAGGACGGCGGCCGCCAGCACCAGCACGGCCCCGCACAGCCCCAGCCCCGCGGCCCACGCCGCCGCCCGCCGCCGCCTCCTCCACCCGTCGCCGCCGCCGCCCGCCATCACCGGCGGACTCCGGCCCCGCCGCCGCCCGCCTCGCGGAGGGGAGGATGGGCGTGGCCGCGGGCCAATCGGCACGCTGCGGTCCCGGAGGGTGGCCAATGGGAGGGGTTGTCCCGCCCCGATCTTGCCGCGAGGTGGCTTGGGAGTTGTAGTTCTGCGGCGCGGGGTGTGTGGCATGGCGGCGGATATTGGGGGGGGGGGGGGGTCTCAGTCTTTCTCCCCTCGGTGGAACGTGGTGGGTTTTGTGGTGAGGGGATGTTTAAGGAGCTGGGGGTAAGGGTGTCTGCTGCCCTCGCAGCAGCAAATAATGGGCTGTCCCCCCTCACCCAGCCTTGGGCGGTGCCAGGAGGCTGCTCCCAAAAAGGCAGGCGTTTGGGGAAAAAATGGGTGATTTGAGGGGTATCCTTCACCGAGGAACAGGCCCACTCCTGACGGAGTTTCAATTCACCTCGTTTCAAAACCCCCACAACCAGCTCCAGCAACATGGCCCTGGGTTTAGCAATTGTTGTCTTCAGAAGCTTTTCGCTGGTGTACAGACCCATCTCGTTGCAGCAACGTAATCCCCTGTTTTTCTCACCTGGTTTCACCAAGGAAAGTTGTTCCACCCTTCTGTACAATGGCCTTGTACTGATTATAAAGATCTATCCCATCTTTCCATGGCATAAGCATTCCTGAAGGTTTAAACGCAGCTGAGAGCTGCCACAGAAAGCCTGTGCGCAAATAGCAGAAGAAGCAAGTGATTGTTCACACATTCTTTATTATCAAAAAAAAGAACAAAACCAATATTAAATTAAATAAATTACAAACATTTTGAGCTGGTTATACATCATTCATTTATCAGGTAAGGCTTTAGAGCCATTACACATAAACATAACTGTTATTTTAAGAGCAGTAAAGGGACACTGGAAATTAAAATTTTCTACCCCAGCGTAAATTTGAGCTTCCCTAATTCTCTTGTCCAGGCACATGGAAATGAAGACTTGGAGCTGGCTAGGTTGTGCCTCCAGGAATATCATCTGTCCTCTGGTGTTACATTTATTGCCAGAATTGGCCCATGGCTACAGAAATGAGGCATTGTTCCTCATGGGCCATCGCGATCGCAAAGCGTGTAGTCAGTGCTGCTGCTTGCAAGCCATCTCTCTTGACATTCCACCCATTATGCTTGCAGGAACTTCAGAAAATACAATCTGTTTTTATACGTGGTCTGTTGCTCCGAGGCTTCCTGGGTTAGGTCTGGCATGCCCTGAGTTATCGGTTTCCTATTACTAACCCTGAACGAGGAACGGGAAATTGGAATTTTTCCTCATTTAAAGCAATGCTACCTCAGAGATACAGACACATTGATTACTTACTTACTGTAGAATAACTTCTTCCATTGCATCAATTTCTTTGTTGCCTTTTTTAAATGAGCAGATAAAAGAAGCGCTCAGGCAGTAGCAAAAAGACCATAAGTAGTCACCCTCAGAGATAGTTTAAGATAATTCAGCCCTTAATTTTAATCTTGTACAACAAAACACAGTTCTGGAAGAACCACTGCTGTCTCAGATCAAAATAAGTACTATTAGCAGGCGGGTTTTTCTTTTGGGAAACTAACTTTCTTTGGTTTTATTACTCTCCTGCACCACATAATCAGAAACTGAGGTAGAGAAATGGTGACTTAGTTAATGAGGTGTTACATAAAACCAAACTGGCAGGGTTCTGATGCTGTTACCTGTAATGGTTGTCTAGCTATGATGGTTCATGAAGCTCTATTTTCCTTAAAAATGGGACATTTGGGAGCTGTAGGGAAGCTCCACTTTCTGTCCCCAGAAAGCTTTCCAGCAATGTGTTAATGAATCAGCTCAATAATGTATATGTACTTCAAAATTGTACATTAAAGCTTGTTAAATTTTTTAATATCTTTGAGTAATAAAATAGAAATAACCTTTAAAAATATAATTTACTTTCATTATTAAGGCCACTCTTTATTTTTTTTTGCATTCATGGAAATATAACAGACTGACCAGTTTTACTTCCATTACTGTTCAGTTTTGCTTGTTGAGTCTTGTATTTTATCCCAGTGCTGGAAATATTTTGTAGGAGGATTTGAAATTCAAACAGAAGAAGTTGCTTTCATTGCAATTGAAGACATAGCAGTCTGTGTCTTTGTCTTAAATTTTTCATAACCTTGTTTTCATAAAAGCCGAACTTGAGGTTGAAATGCACTGAGGAAGGGTTCCTTTAACCCTTGGCTTCTGCTTATTTTTTTTCAGGCTTTATATTGTTATCATTACTGTCACAAAATTAGCACTGGGTAAGAAAGGAAGCCATCAGGAAAGGGAATTAAAATAGCACTTGCTATTAGCATCACTCAAACATAAAAGAATGCCAGAAATGATTAAGATCTCATCTGTCTGTCTCTGGGTTAGTGAGTCAGGCTTGTGTGCCTGAGAGGTAGATGGTCCTGGTAACATCAGTCTGTGGTGAATATTAATGAAAATTGTCAAACATGCAGTAGAGAATTGTTGTGGACATATCACATGTGAAAAAGCGTTTTCTCTTGCTGCCCGAGTGATCATTTAAAAGCTTGTCATCAGAAGCCCTCTGTAGCACAGGGTGTCACTTGGGCTGTTTGCTAGATGCAGGCATAAAAAGCACTGACATTTCAGTTCTACTGCTCTGGATCTAGGACTTCATGAGCAGTGTGCAGAAGGGGCATCCTCCCTGTCCCTGGATTTCCTGCTTGTGATCAAAGTGATTTGGGAAAAAGCGTATCTCCTGAAACACTCATCCATGTGCTGGACTGAATCATTTAGTTACTTCAGTCTACAAAGAAAAAAGGCTGTACACCCCTGGCATTAATGCTTTCATGACATTCACAGTCTAAGAACCATATGTGAAGCCCTGCTCAGTCAGCAGAAAGATGCTTGAAACACTTCAGAGGGGGTTTGAACTGGGCCCTGTTTTTTTTCTGAACATGCACCCAACCTACCAGGCAGGCAGGCACACATCGAACACAGGAGCAAGGAATTCTTACATCCGATTACAAACTATTCCTATTATTAAGAAAAAATGTAATCCAGAAAGTAGCCCAACGGAGATAATATACTAAGGTCTTCAGGGTGTGAGAGGTACAGCAGTGGTTTGGGGCAGTGGTTCTGGGTCTCTGGGTTGCACAGGGAGCAGAGCAGGAGCATCGCAGGGGCACAGGGAAGGTTAGAGGGGGTGCTACCAAAGCTCAGGGGAACACAAAGGTTTGCACCCACAGTGAGGACACCCCAATGACCAGTGCACATTTAAAAACAACATTACCTGACAAATCTGCACCTTGCAAGAGTTGCTTTTGCTCACGATTCAGAACGGTGAAAGGCTCTTAAACATTGCTTAATTTCACTTCATCAGGGAAAACAAGGAGGAAGGCAAAGAAAGAGGGGGGATGCCCAAATTATGTAATGCCTTTGTGGGCCAAAGAGTGTGGTTGTGTGAGAAAGGAGAGCACTTGGCAAAACCAGCTGATCATCCCATTATCAAGGCACCTGCCATCAAGTGAACTCGCTTCTCTTCCGCGATCAGGGGACGGCGTTTCCTGAGTTCCTGTTTCTGAAGTGTCCCGTTGCCTGCTCCGCCTCTCTGAGCGCCAGCGGCAGAGCAGGAGGGAGGAATTTACCAGTTCAAGAGGTGTGATGGCCTCTCGCTTTGCAAGCTTATTGTATCCCCGGGTGGGAGCTCAGCTCTTCGTGAAGGGGTGGGAGCGAGGAGGCTGTCCGGGAGGGTTTGCGGCACTCAGGCTCACAGCGCTGTCTGGGTCTCTGAGCGGAACATGCTTCCAAACATCTCCTATAGGGCACACAAGGCATGCTGTGTTAGGGCTGGTGCCACGGCAGGGCATGAACCCAGCAGGTGATTCAGTCACACAGAGAAACGCCTGCAGGAGCTCCTGCCCTTCCCTGACCTCAGGGATTTTCAATTATTTTTGAAGCTCATTTTTCAAAGAATTACTGTTGCCAGCAATTTGCCTGGCAGTGGTGCATGGGATTTCCCATCTGACCTATCCCAGTCACCACTTCTGGCTTCCACCTTATGTCCACAGCAGAAGAAGGGACCCCTGGCGCTGGGACTAACCTCCTCCAAGTTCCTGAACTCTGAGCTGCTTTCATCCACAGACTCGTCATAGATGGAGAGCTCCGTCTGGTTCGGCCTCTGTGCAGGAAACAGTCAAATTCTCAAATTAGCAGAGTGCAGGGACAAAAGATATGGAAGAAATGACTAAGCCAGGCTTAGAACCACCACATGTGCCCAGAGGGAAATGCCCAGGCAGAAGGGGCACAGGGAGAATCCCGTTTCTGCTCCTTATCTCCTCTGACTGAGCTGGTGCTTACCTATCACTCCGCAGAGATATGGGATACCTTAACTTACTCTGACGAGATAACCGACTAACACTGCCCTGGTTCCAGCTCCAGTTATCGTGCAATAAACTAATCCATGTTTGGGGAAACAACCTGTCTGACCCTGTGTTGTCAGCATGTGCTACATTCCTTGGCCTTTTCTCCTCCCTCCGCGGGAAGCACTCCTGGATGCTGGGGCTGTTCAAGGTGCACGTGCTTTGCCTCCATTTCTGAAGGCCACATTCTGCCCTTGGTGGAACTGCATGCTCCAGCCAATGCCAAACAGAGGGCATAGACCTGGCACGGCTCTTTTGGCTTCTGCAGGCTGGGACAATGTTTATCTCCCAGCTTGGGCTTTGCAGAAAACATTTACACTTCCAAGTTTCCATTGAAAGCAACTCAGTCAGCAGGGACTTGGCTCATTTGTGAGAATTAGGATATTAAACATGTTGTTGGATTTAAACCTTTGCCACCTGAGATAAACAAGAAACTTTTCTATGTGCAATAACGTGTTGTTCTTCCTTTGTGCTGGTGTGGTGTATGGACCTGATAGTACAGCGCTGTGAGATAGAGAAGGAGCAAACCAGGAGCAAATGTTACCTCTTCTAAGATGGGCGGGTGGACGACTTCTTTGATATTTGCCAGTGCAAACAGAACAGCGTCATGGATAGTCAAGAAGATGTGTTTTTGGTCCAGGCCTCCTTCTTCAAAGACTCCACCTGTGCTAATGTCGTTGTACACCTGAGCTGAAGAAGGAAGGGTACATGAACCAGGATGAAACCAAAGAAGGAAGCCTTTGAAAAAGAATGTGGCAGATGGTGGTCCTCTGAGCTAAAGCAATGCCAGGATGCATAGGGAAGAAAGGTTTGCAGCAGAAATTATTCCATTTCTAGTCTTCTTCTATATACCAAATATGGACATTTTGCTATTGTATCACTTCCCGAATGAAAGAACCTATTTCACAGAGAGAGCAGTGTTTCTTCTTGCTTTCTTCTGTTCTTTCACCTGTTCTTGTTTGGTCCAACAAGGGGATGACAGCTAGTACAGTTTACGTAAGGATAAAAAAAAAAAGACCAAAATGGGGGAAGGTCACATGGAAATTTGCTCTTCATGGATTCTTACCATGCACGTTGGCCAAAAACACTTTAATCCCAATCTTCTGGTAACTGGAACACAGCTAGAAGAGACGGGAGGGGAGAGAGAGTATTAATAACACTGCTGCTCCAGCTTTGCATTTATACGTGAAGTCTTATCCAAGGCTTTACACGTGTCCTGGGAATGCTGAAGGAGAAACTCACACAAACCTTCTATTGAGGAGGGTAAACACCTTTATCTGCACTGCACAAGGGAGTGGAAGGTACCTGGGTGGTAAGCAGCTTGTCTGCGTTCGCAGCAGAGGACTAACCTTGCCCAGGGCTTTTGTGCCCATGAGGTCAACAAAGCACACCCCGCTCATGTCCAGGATGATGGTGTGGAAGCTGACATAGGGTGGTGCCGTGGCCATAGGGTCAACATCTGCTGTGGGCATGATGCTGAAGGTGCTTCCTTGCAGGCTGGTGGTGCTGCCCAGCTCCCCGGAGCTGTGCACCTGCCCGGCACCATTGGCAGGCGGGCGGAACGTGACGTAAGAGATGCTGGCACCGTTAGCAGTCGTCTGGTTGTTGTTGGTATCTGTTGGAGAGGTGCTTTCAAAGTCTTTCTGGAGCTCTTGCAAAGACAAGGTCTAGAGGAAGGCAGAGGAACATGGGCAGGGTAGAATTGCTGCTGTTTGTGAACCAGTGCTGCAATAAATGCTTTTTCTTATACCCAAATACATGCGGGACCTCTGCAGACACTGAGCACAGCTATCAGCACAGCTATCAGCACAGGCCAAGATCCAGACGCTGAATTCACCTTAAGCATTCAGCGGCGTGAAGTGTTAATCTGGGCTAACTCCAGCCTGGTGCTGAACTCAGTGTCCCTTGGGAGTGCAGGTTAATTTGAAATGATTCCTGTTCACAAGCGTCGAGATTGCTCAGCAGTGCAAACCCATGAAGCTGGGATGACTGGGAAATGTGTTCCACAAGGGAAGGGTTCTGAAGCTGGCAGAGGTGTACCCTTAGAGAAACAGGTACATCCTTAGACAAACAGGGCAAGCCCGGTTTCCAGTAAATTGTTCACCCTGCTCCCATTCTAGCTATCTCTACAGCCTTCCCACTCCCAGCCATTTCCAATTCTCCTGCACCTTCAGGTTTGGGTGTTGGGAGGAATGGAGCTGTGGGTGGGAAGGGAAGGATGCAGGCAGTAGTAAATGTGATGAGGAAGAGAGTGCAAACCCTGTGTCGAGAGGAGCTATTTGATGTGGAGCTGGAGAGCTTGTTCAGCAACATGGAGACCCAGGCGGAGTTACCTTGTTCTGCCTCAGTAAGAATTTCGGCAGCTTTGTTGGTGGTTGCGCTGTCCCCTTTTCCTGCCGCTTCACATATTTCTTCCTGGCTAAGTACACTTTACCCGGATCCACCCCGGTCTGTGGAAAAAAAAAAGAGGGTTTTCTCTGAAAAAGCCTGCTCAGCCCCAGAGGCAGGGAGTCTTCCCCGTGCTGTCCCAGCCCGCGGCACGTGGTGCAGTTTGGCAGCAGCTCTACACCAGCATGAGATGATCGTGGTGACAACCACACAGCCACAGCCCCAGTGGCACAGGGTGCCAGCACGTGCAGGGAGAGGACACGTGCAGCAAGGAGACTCTGCTTTGGCAGAGCTCAGAGGAGGAGACTTGCCAAGATTCAGGCATAGCCTCTAAAATGAGATCCAAAATCAGAAAATCAGAGAGACGAGAGCGGAAGAATAGAGCATGGATGCGACGATCTTTCATGATGATCCTTGGCTTAATTATCTCAGCCTGGCATGGCAGAAGAAAGCAAGGGCTGTTTGGGATAGGCTGCAAGCAAAAATCTTTCAGGACATTACTCACCTTGGCTATGATCTTCTCCCGGAATATCTCTGAGTTGGCAAAATACAGTGGCGAGCAGTAGGTCACGATCTTAATCCCGTTAAGCTCATGTACCTGCAACAGAGACGGGAACTCAAACCCGGTCCGGAGGGGCATGCATGGGGTGCTGGGTGCCTGGGGGTCTGTGCATCAGGTAACTGGGAGGGTGAGCTGGGGAGCAGCTCGCCTGCAGCCCCAAAACCAGCAGCAAACAGCCTTGCGAAGGCAAAAACTTGGACATGGGCTTCCTGACTGTGCTGGTATCAGAGGCAAAGAAACACATTTCCTCTGAGGGTATTTTTGTTTCTGCTTACCTTGTTGTAGGCTTTTGGGTTCTTGTAGATGTCCGTGGAGGTTACTTGGCCCAGGGCAGAACCGTTCCGGCTGGGAGAAAAATCCGACCAGAATTAGAGTGGAAGTCGCAGAGGAAGAAAACTGCCCCCAGTTCATAAACCCCACCAGGATCTGAAACTTTGCTTTATGAAAGCACTCAGCTTTCAGCCCTGTGGAGGCCAAGTGGATGCTGGCAGAACAGAGCCAGCCCCTGGGACAGCCTCATTCCCCAGGTGAAGCTCCTGGCACGGGGCTGCAGGGCTTTCAAATGGGTCCCGGGGCTGGCTGCAAGCCTTGCTTTGGGTCCACGCTGGGGCTGGCTGGCTGCACTTGAGATCCCAGTCTGGGAGGTGTTAATAAAGGAATTCCATCTATTAAAACAGTGTGGCTCTGCACATATACGGGGCTCTTTCTTCTTACAGGCAGGATTTTCTGCTGAGAACTATGCAGGCAGCTTTTCTTGTTGAGGTAAATGCCGCCCGACACCCCCCTGCCTTGGGATGTGCACATCATTACCCATGCGCAGGAGTGGGAATGCAGGCAGTAAATTAGCGCCTGCCATTCCTGTTTGCACATTCCAGGGGCAGGGAGGACACCTGCACTCCCCCAGGCTCCTGCTGCACGTTCCTTCAAAACCCGGGCCAGAGGTCGCTTATAAAAATAACCCGTCACTTGTTCTGTATCTAGGAGATGTTCCTTCTCTTTAGGTCTTTGGAGGGCAATACTCACAACTGGGTATGGAAAACCACAACCAACACGGAAAATCCAACGCCCACAGCGACTCCGTAGGGCAGGCTCAGGAAGAAGGCGGACAGGAAGCTCACCAGCCAGACCAGCTGCAGAAAGAGAAGGGCATGGCATGTCCTGCTGGGCCAGGGGCTGCAGCACAGCGCTGGACGGAGAATGGCTCGTGCCATCCAGGACCCAAAGAACTACCCAGCTGAGCTGATCAGAAGAGCGGGGCCCAAATTCTGCAATTATTCTAATTGTGCATCTTACTGCATGCTTCGCTGTGAAGCATCGTTGCTGGGAACCCTGCCAGAAGCCCCAGTTTTTCAGCTGTACTAGCAGCCGGTGCAATTCTTCATAGCTGCGTGACCTCCTGTCACTCACTCGGTTCAAAAAGCACCAAGAAAAGGCTCCTGCAGATCAGACCATCTGCTGCTCAGTAGCTGCTCCCACCCCCAGGAAGGCTCCTGCTGTCAGTCAGAGTGTTTCAGAAGGAATGAGCATCTACGTGAAACCATCAGGGCGCCTGCTATAAATGACCTGAACACAGAGCAGATTTGATGACAAAGTATGACAGAGCATACCAAAACCTGCTCCACCTCTCGGCTCAGAGCTCCGTCATTTGTCATTTTTATCTATTAGCACTTGAGCATCTCCCTCCACGTGAAATTAGTCCTGCCTGAGTGTATAAATATGCCTTCTGAGAATTATTATCAGGGGATTATAAACCCATCCTCAAGATTATTAATAGCTAACTTTGACCTCGGTCAAATCAGGGTAATTTTGATGACTTCAGCATCTTAATATCAGATTAAGGATGATGCATATAAATGTGAGTAAGGGCTTCTTTCCATCCACACTTGGCACTGGACTGTGCCTCCGGAGCAGTCCCCACTGTTCGTGCTGAAACACAACTTGAGGTAATGGACACCAATCTGCTGACATCACCCAGAAGAGGTGTCCTCAGTTTGGGACGGGAAGGACACTGAATCTAGTTCAAATACCAGGCAGATTAAGGTCAGGGGAATGCAGTTCACTCCAATGGCATCTGCCCAGTCCCTGCGCTCTCTGCACCTGCAGGCAGCTCATGGTTGCTGCTAGCAAAAACACTGGTAGTGGGTCCTGGGCACACCACACATCACTGTGCAGCCTTATTGCAAGCGCTGGTGAAGGGCAGCAACTTCCCCTGCCCACACATGGGGTGCGAGGGCTTCTCTGGAGAAGCCTCCCTAGGGCTTTGCCCAGCTGACAAACATCCAGCCTCTCTGCCAGGCATCATTAAAACTTGTGGTGTTTAACTTGCTGAGCACAGTTCCTGGCAGAGGGCTGGACGCACAATCCTGCCCCAAAGCATCTTCCCATCAGTGACTTTCTCTCTGCTGAGCCTGCTCTGCTGTAACGGTGCCAGCGGGGCCCTCGCACATCCCTGCTCCAGCCCGGCTGCGGCACCACCTCAGCACTGCCAAATTTCTGCAGCTCGTGTCCCGAGCTAGAGCTAGAGCCTTCACACCACATCCACACAGCTTGGCCAGCACTGCTAGCCCATCTCTCCCCCGGCAGCTGTTTGAGCAGTGTTTCGGGAAAGCTCTTGATGAGTCAGGTCAGCCCCTTTGGACTCCTGATTCCTCCGATAAGGCAGGGTGTCGGGACCCGGCAGGATATTGGCTCAGTGTCCACACACACCACTCAGCCGTGGGAGCCCTGTTCAAACACTGTCTTTTTATGTCAGACATTTCCAAATTCCGTTCTCACTCCCCCACACCCCCCGCCTGGGTTTATACATCAACCAGTGCCTGGAGTCCTTATCGCAGCGAAGGGCTCTCCTCGCCCTGGAGGGCTATTGTGTGAGTTTTTAAGTCATGACTCCCAGATATTGAGCAGGGCCGGTTTGGCTAGTTCTGGGCAAACAGGCTCCTGCACTTGATTGGCATTTAAACAGAGCAGGTAATAGTTCAGGCCTCCGTGATATGTGCGCTGAGCAGCTCGGCCAGGCGAGGCAGAGCTGGGGGCACCGGCGCGAAGCCCACCTCCCCCGGCTGCCACCAGGGGTTCTCCACCCAGCCCCAGGCACTCACGCAGTCCAGCTTGCTCTTCTTCCACAGGTAGAAGGGGTCGGCCAGCTGCTTGAGGGAGTTCTTCAGGTTCACGGCAATGAGGGCTCCCAGGACGGACTGGGAGGAGAGGGCACAGTGTCAACGCTGCGGCCACACCGCATTTTGGAGCAGCTTTCCCAGCCCGGCAGCACCTCCCGCCCTCAGCCCAGTGGCCACAAGGGAATAGGAAAGCTCACAGAGATCATATTTGGAGCATAACGGTTTTGGAGCATAACTGCTGCAGACAGGACCCCAGCCCACAGCAAACCCCGCTGTTCACAGGTTTGTGTTGTGGTTTTCTAGTTCGCTCGGCAGGTTGGGGATGTGATGCCGTGGCCGCGCTGTTTGCACATTTGTTCGTGTTACCTTTGGAAGGGGTTCAAGGTAGATCCCCAGGGCCAGCATAGTCACCATTACCACCATTGCCACAAAGAAACTTGCCACCTGCAAAAAGAAAAAAAAGGGAGAAACCACATCATTAAATCCTGGGTCCTCCAAAATCCCCTCCTGGTCATTGCTTCAGCCAGCACTGGAGCTGGGCGCTGCAGCACTGGTCGTGAGCAGTGGTTTGCCTCTGAGAAACAGGCTGGGATTTCACAGATCTGAGAAAAAAATGGAAAAATCTGAGAAAACCCATTTGTGACCAATACAACAAACAACCCAGACAAAACGTGGGGCTTTTGGGGAGCAGGTTTTGCATTTGATAACAACGTGAAGCGCTCATAGGGAGCTTCTCCAGACCTGCAGCAGCGATGTCAGGCTGGCAGGGTGCACCTCTGCCGGGGTTTGTGTTCAAAGTGGGTCATGCAGGGAAGAGAGGAGGGGGAAGAACCAACCTGTGATTTCCCTCCTGCCCCATCCACAGCGAGGGTGACGGAGAGCGCGCAGCAGATGACGTGGATTTTGAAGAAGGATCCGAAGAAGTTACTGCAGCCCAGGGCCAGCATTTCCTGTGGAGATGGGGGAACACGGTGAAGGCGGCCGAGCTGCCAGGCAGGAGAGGATGAACCTGGGCTGGGCTCTGCGTGGCAGAAACTCCCCAGGGCCTCCAGCAGCCCTGCTGGCAGCACTCTGCCCCCGGGGAGAGGACAGGCTCTCTGCGGAGTGTCCCAGACCCGCTTCTTCCAGGAAGAGCTGGGATGGTGCTGCCATGGCAGGGAAACCTGGAAGCACCGTGCCGCATGAACACTTGTCATCTGTTGACACGCTAAGGGCAGGGCTTCGTGGCTGTTCCTGAAAGCTACCACTGTGCCAGCGATGACAGGAGAGGATTATTTAATGTCCTGCCTGTCGCAGTATCTGGGTGACACACCAGGAATCCAGGTCTTTCTCTGCTCAGAAAGCAGTGCATGTGCCTCGCTGTGCCCCAACATCCTGCAAAAATGCCATCGGGGCCAGCACTTGGGGCTGAAGCCTCAGCTCTGGAGGGAAGGCAGATCAGAAAGCTGAACCTACATCTTCCTACCCTTTGTCAGCCTCTCTCCCTCCTGTTAGGAAATGGATCCGCCACATCCTTTCGGCCCCTGCCTGGCAAGCCGCCACGTGCACGGGAGCAGCACGTAGGTTTTTACGCAGGGTGCATCTGCAAGCTTCCCCCTCGTGCAGGGAGGTCTTCCCTTCACGCCTGAGAGCCAGGGGAACATTCCTCGCCTGCGTCCCTCCAGAGCAAGCATTACCTGGTTGGGGTCCACGTCATAGCCGTGCTTGGCTGCCAGGGTCCTCCCCATGGCCAAGTTGATCACGTAGCCCACGATGGCCAGCGAGAAGGCCGTGCCGATCATGTCCTTCCACTTGCTCACCATGGGCAGGGTTGGGGCTGGGAACCTGCACGCAGAGCAGAGGCGAGAGGCGGTTGGGGCACCAGTGTTGGAGGCAGGGGGTGAGAAGCACACGGGTTCAGGATTGATGTCTAAACATGTCCAAACCGTGGCTGGGGTCAGAGGATGGGGGCATTGTGTAACGGGGCCTAGCAGCGCTGCCTGGCAGTCCTGGAAGGGGACTGTCATGCAGCAGGGAGGGGTTTTCCAGGCTGCAGAATGAGGAGGAGGAAATGAAATTATTTGGATGGTGAGTCAGAGGTGCACATGCACTTACCCCATGCTGATCTTCCCAACTACTGGCATGTTGTACTTCTCAGGCATCTGAAAGCTGCCAGAGATTGCAGTCGCAACTATTACCTGGACATACAGAGAATAAACAAGCGGTAAGCAGAAAGAGCATGAACTCTTTTGGAAGCACTACACCTACTCTTCTGGGGCTGACAGTAGAAAATCAGCACCAAATTCAGGCTGGGACAGGAGGGAACGTCCCCAGAAAGGGTTATGTTCCTGATCCCTGGCACCACCAGGATGCTGGTACGGTCTAAGAGGGATGAGCTGGGTGTCGGAGGCATCCTCCACAAAGGTGCCCCAACTTGTGATCCATGTGGGGTCACAGCGTATTGTGTGTGCAGATGCTGTGCAGGGGTGGCTTTGGTGTCCCAGGGGTGGCTTTGGTGTCCTGGGGCTGGGAGGGTCTGGGAACCCCCCGGAGGTCCGAGGGACAGCTCACGCCTCACTTACGATGATGATCTCCATGGGGATGGGCATCCGGATCTTTTTCATGTACTTGAGGTTGAGCTCCTTGACAACGATCAGGAGCACAGCACTGACCAAGGCATAGATCAGGGAGGCCACGTTGGTTTGGGGCAGGCCTTTACAAATGTCAATGAATGTCTAAAGGGGAGAGAAGAGAAGAAGGTGTCACAGGGAACCTGAGACTCTGGGCAGTGCGATCAGCACAGTGGAGAATGCTCATTACTGTAATTGCCTGCAAACACCTTGAGATGTCTGGGGGTGAGGGAAGTGCTAGAAGTCCTGCTGCTGGGAGATCAGCAGCCAGCCCTGGCTCTGTGCAGTTTGGTTAAATGCAGCTCTAGCTGCGTGCATGGAGGATGCATCTAGGGAAGATGCAGAAAAGCCCAGGAATGGGAAAACCTACCCACAGAAGTTTCTGTTGCTATCAGTTGTGCAAACCTCTTGTTGTAAAGCAGCATGGTTCATATTCTGCCCAAATCCCAGCCCCACTTTGTTATCTCTGCTCACACCCCACCAGGCAGGAGCTCAGCTATGACTGCAGGTGAGCCGCGGGGGCAGCAGCGCAGTGCAGCCGGGTTCCCCCTCCCTCCACCCTCTCCTCCTCTCCCCAGCCCAGTTTCCCCAGCAGAGGTGGCTGTGGTGCCTGCGGTGTGGTGGTCACGGGGGGAGGAGGTGCAGGGAAGGCCCCTGCCCAGAGCACCCACTTACATAGACGATAGCTAAGGGCCCGGTGTAAGATGGGACCGTCAAGCCGAAGACGTACTTGAGCACGGAGATGAGGATCTGCAGCCCTGCTGCTGTCATGAAGCCCCTGATGAAAGACTCTGAGAGGTAGATAGCAACAAAGCCAAACTGCACGAATCCCAGGCACAGCTAGGGTAGGACAGACAAGGAGTTGTTAGAAATGTGCCAGCCTGAAAACGTGAGGTGCAGAGCCTGCAGGGATGGGCTGCGCGGGGCGGTGGGGAGGGAGAATTGCTGTAGGACAGGAGGGATGTTGTAGGGATGTTGTCCCTGGCTGCAGTCCTGTCCCAGGGCTGGCCAGCCTTTGGCTGTTCTGCTGGGAGAGCTCACACCAAGACCGCAGCTGGGGCAGGACCCCCTCAGGCATCACCCCTGGTGCAGTGGGGCCACGTCCAGCTCCTGCGCCCACCCCTCGCCTCTGCTCCGGATGAGTCCCTGCGGGTCAGCTTTGGCCAGGGGACAGAGCAGGGGTGGTGCAGAGCCCTTACTTGTATGATGGCTGTCAGGCAGGCTAGCGTGGCAGAGATCTCCAGCCTGGCCGCTTCCAAGGCTGTGGTGTTGACGCCAGTCTCGTTGTGGGTGAAGTACTGGAAGTCTGACTCCGGAGCCAGCTCGTTGCAGACGTTGCCGACGATAATGCTGATGACTGCAAAAGTACCTTCAGCACAACACAGTGAGGTCAGGGCTTTGCTCTGGAGCGTCCTGCCCAGGAAAGCACTCAGACGTGTCAGGCTGTCCAGAGTGAGTTGCCCAGCCCATCACCGCAGCGCAGGAACTGGGGACACTGTGAGCCCCGAGGACCGACCCTGCCCAAACATCTCTATCCTGACACACACCGAGTGTTCCCATCCCATCTGCTGCCCCGTGCAAGTAATTACTCCACAGCCTCTTACCTGGGACCATCTGATGGATACCGCCAAGGAAGAGGTATGTTAGCAGGGGGAAGAAGGAGGAGTAGAGCCCATTGACGGGAGGAAGGTTGGCTAGCAGCGCGAAAGCCATCCCTGGGGAGCAGAAGGGGAAGGGGTGGGTGAGCCAGGTCTGAGCAGACTGGGGATGCTCACAGCCCCAGAGCTGTGCATCAGCTCCAGGAAGGTGCTGTGGCCAGCACAGGCACTGCTTTCCAGGCAGAGCATGGGACAGAGAGGGCAAGGGAGGCCTCCACAGAGATATGTAGGGACCAGCAGGAGGCTGAGCTTGGGTTTGTACATGCCAGCCATAAAGTAGGTAACCCCCACAAACTGGGTGTCCATTCCCGTCTGCAATGTGCTGTCCTCTCCTGGACACCCAGAAAGTTGTTGCTCCTCACCTTGTGGCACTTGAATCGTCCCCGCACTGAGCCCACCGAGGACATCAGGCAAAACGTAGTCCTTAATTTTATACTTGGGAAGCCACGCGAGTATTGGGAAAAGGCTGAAGAGGAAGAGCTTCAATCTGGAAGCTGAACACCTAGAGGAGACAAACAAAAATATGCAAAGTCAAGAAAAGCAAGCAATCGGGGAAATGAGCAAGGAAGGAAGGAGGCAAGGAAAAATCTTCCTGGGAATGTCTCAATATTTCTCCCACACCAAAGCCCGAGCCCCGTGTTTGGGGCACAGCCTGTCCCTGTAAGTGCAAGGCTCCTCCAGCTAATTGCTGCCCGTGCCATGCAGGATTACTGTGGGGCCACTCCTGACTCACTGGGAAGTCCCTGGTGCTGCCACAGCTCTGAAGGATTTGGCTGCCCAGTTTCTGGAGGCTTTGTTTCAAGCACAAAGGGGTAGGGGAGCTGTGAGCTGAACCGCAGCTCAGAGATTCCCGGGGTGAAAAAGGTGAAATTTTGCAGGTGCTTGGTCAAAAAAAACCAAGTGTGTCTGAGGAAGAAGATTGTTTCTGAGCATGCAGCTTCTCACATCCCTGCCTGCCGACCTGCAGCTCTCCCCTTCCCTGTTCCGCTGCCTTTGCTTTCCAGGGAGTGGAGCTACATTTCCAGGACAGCTATCAGCAGGATTATTCATCTTTCTTTAAGGAAAGCTGGTACTATTTTTAATCAGAAAGCTGATAAAAGGAAATCCCAGCTGAAAAGATTCAAGCAGTAGTCCACACGCCCATATCTACATCGCAATTTATACTTTTGTTGTTGTTGTTGTTGTTGTTATAAATAAAATGTGGAGGACAGAAGCACAGATCCCAAATGCACGCAGTGCAAAGCGTTCCGCTTGTTTGCTTTATAGCGTAACAGCTGGGGCAGTGAAAAGAGCAACCAGTTTCACTTGCTGCGGCATGATTTGCATTTCCCCGGTGTCTTTCATACATCAAAGCCCTGCAGACCATGGAGAAGGTTTCCCAGGATAAAAATGGGAACTATGTCCCCAGGTCCAAATTATATCCCATTTCCAGACCCAATCTGGTTTAGCTTTGCCCCAGGAGCAGCTACAGGATTCTGCATTACCTGAAAAGGTTTCTCAACTTCTCCCCAATGGGGTAACTTCTGCTTTTCTTCTCGAACTCTTCATCAAAGAGGCTGACAGAATATGCAGGACGTTCGATGACATAGCGGGGTCTGGCGTGGCTCATCTCTGGATCATTTAAATTTTTTTTCCCAGAAAAAAAAAAAAAAAAGAAAAAAGAAAAACCAAGAATGTGAGTGGAGCTGGCCCCACCTGCAGTATAACAGACCGGACACCTCCAGCGTCTGGGAGCCCTCCCCGAACATCTCCACCCTAAATAGTTTCCCCGTGGCGCAGAGGCAGGCCCTGGGAGTGGCTTCCCAGCACTGGGGGCTGCTGCTCCCCGGCCCCGCGAGCCCTCACCGGCTGTTTCGGGGTGATGCCAATGAGCGATGCCGCGTGGAGGGGACTGCAGTGCCCTGGATTGTCTGGCAGATGAGCATGGGTGTTAATCCCAGCCCTGCCAGTGCCTGCCTTTTTGCCTCGGGCAAGGCACTTGACCTTTCCCGTGCCTCAGTTTCCCCATCCACCGGCAGGGCTGCCAAGGCTGTGCCACGCGAGTGTGCGCCGGCAGATACTGGCACTGAGATTAAAGGCAGTTTCCTCCCGAGGTGTTCCTGTTTCACTGCCCGCTGCGTTCATTTGCATCCAGCAGCCTTCCCAAATTCTTGCTTGCCATGAAAGGCTGTGGACTAGTCCTGGATCTATTCTAGGAAGTGGTGCGGAGGAAGATAACCGTTGCTAATCCATTTCAGTGATGATGATGCCAAAGCATCCTGATGGACTGGTCCTGTGCAGTATCTGGGTCTTGCCAAAGAAGTTGAGGAACTTCAGAGAGCCCTCATTTTACTGTGACCGGCAACTCCTGGGAAGAGGGAGAATCATTGCAAACCGGAGAGTCTGGGGGTGGAGGGAGGAAGTGGTCAGGCACAGCAGAAGGGTATTGGTAATTATTTGTGGCATGGCATGCGTCTAAGTGGGTCATTGCCCAACACAGGAGCAGAAGAGGGGGTGGAAAAAGCTGGTGATTCAGGCAGGAGAGTATATCAAGAAACGACATCCAGGTTTCTGAGAGCGTAAACGGGCCGGATCCTTCCCTCTCCTTTTGACACAGCGAGTGCCACCAAGGTCAGGGCACATCCAGGATGGGTGAACCTTCGTGGGCAGCACCAGCACCCAGCTCAGCTCCCTCCGAGGGGATGGACGAGTGAGCAGCACGGAGCTGAGCAGCCCTGCAGTGCAGGGCCTGGCAGGGAAGCATGATGCACGCAGCCGAAACTTCTTTCGGGGGGAATTTAGGTCAGCGGGATCATTATGGTAATGGGAGCTGATGTTAGGGAAGGGAGGTCATCACCCCCACCGCTGCCGCAGGTGCCTGCGTGGTCACAGGGGCACCGAGTGCACTGTGCTGTGAAACAGCTCCAGCGATGGTGTGTGTGCAGGCTCCGATCCACGCTGCCCTGATTCGGGAGGGTCCCCAGGGCGTCCAGCATGGGGCTGGCTTCGAAGGCCCCGCGAGGTGCCAGGCGAGGCCGTGCTCCCCTCCTCCTGCATCAGCAGCCGCTCGGTCCAGTGCCCTCTGCAGGCACGCACCCGCCGGCATCCCTGCGTCTGCTTCCCAACCAGGGGTGCCCTTCCCAGAGAGATCGCAGCTTTTACCCTTTGGAGGATTGGAGCAGGCTGAGAATAATGATGTCTGGGGCTCTTTTCCACTCCCTACACTGATGCCAGAAGCCCGTCTGCATTTCCCATCGCAGGCTGCACCAGTCCCGTCCCAGCCCCTCTGCTTTCTTCCAGGTTTCCATTTTTCCCTCGTGAATATTTTCTAGCCCTGGTCCAGGCCCTGCAGCAGGCTTCTAAGGGTGACAAAATCCAGCAGAGTTTCTGCTGTATGAGGTCCCTCGGCTTTATTTCTGGGCTCGCCGAGCAGCCTGCCTGCCATCAGACTGAACCAGCCAATTATATCATGGCTCTTTAATGAATTTCTCCTGCTGAGCGAAAGTGCTGGCAATCAGGAAAAATAACAAACAAGGCAAGAATAGAGGGGAAAATACCCCCATGATTAAATTCCATCTTAAACAAACAGGCTGATGATGTCAGCGTCTCGGACAGTCAAGTTCTCGACTTGGCTTATCATTGGCCTTGCCCTAGATCAAACAGCAGGTTAAACCTTTGAGATTTTGGAATTAAGGAGAATGAGCCATGTGACTGCTCCCTGAACAAAAGGCAGAACCAGCTGTCCTGGTGTTGATGGGGTAAGACCACGGCAAGCTGTGAGTCTGGGTTAAATCCTGCAAGAGATGCAGCGAGTGGGAAGGAAAGCAGAGGGGCAGCGTGTGGCTCCTTGCAGGGAGCAGCCCTCCCAAGAGCTCTGTTCCAGAATGGGCAAGGAAATTAGGGATGGGATGGGTCCCAGGGCAGAGCTCCAAGAGCTGAGCCCCTGTTCTGAGCTGTGATTTCAGGAAACGAAGTCCTCCGTGTGTCAGCAGGGTGGGTGATGCTGAGGTGTGAAATCTCCTCACTGGTAAACCTGCTGGAGTCTTGGAGAAACACTGAGAGCGTGACTGTGGTGTGATACTTGGTGTGAGCAGCAGACGAAGGCAGAACCACTTCACTCCAACCCTACAATGTGGGTGAGAGATGTCCCAGGTCACAGCTGAAGTCCCATCAGGTCGCGGCTGTCCGGTCCCTGCCCTGCCAGTCCCAAACCACCCCGGGACTGCCTAGCATGGATTTTTTTTCCCCTAGTGTTCGTCTTGCAAGCTTACTGGGCTCTTATCTTCTCTGCCTGTGCTGGTGATAGCTGTGTTTGGGGAAAGTCACATTGAGGTTTCTGGTGAGCACTGATAGGACCCATTGGCGTAATGCTGCTTTCCTGGGCTGGCACGGGCCCAGCAAAGGGACTTCAGGCCGGGGAGTGGGAATCGAAATTTGGTGGGAAAGCAATCTGATCTGGGGCTGTATTTGCTGGTTTATGCACAATATAAGGGCCCGAATGCATCCCAGTGTAAGAGATGGACATTCAGGGAATGTCTCCCAGTATTTTAGGGAGAAAAATTCAGTATTCTGGAAAAACCATTTCCTCCTTTGCCTATCCCCTGTCCGTCCCGCTTCTCCTTGCACACACACACCCAGATCTCCTCACTCACTGGAGTTCAGAGCTCTGCCCCTTCCGAATCCTGGGTGAACCTTCACTGCAAACACCTCTCTCCCAGCTCCGTTGCCCAAGAACAGGTTACAAAAAGCTGCTCTCCCCTACCCCAGGAGGCAAGGCCTGCCTGCAGAAGGCAAGCACAGGTGCAAGGCTTTGGTTGCGACACCAGGACAAGGTCTTGACTCCGGCTGCTCTGGATCATGCTCCCAGCACGGTGCACGCCACGGCCCCCGGCCTCCTGCTCGCAGCTCTGGATGCAGGTGCCACGGGAGCCCTGGGGCTACAGGGTGAAAGGGCGTGCATCTCTCAGGGACAGAGAGGATGTGTCACCTCCTCCCCTCAATCCCTGGGGTGCTTGCTGGCTGCAGCGGGGCGAGGGGGAGGACAGGGTGGCTGCGGTGCTGGGTGCTGCGGTGCTGGGTGCTGCGGTGCTGGGTGCTGCGGTGCTCTCCAGGCTGAGCTCTGCCTCACCCTCCCTTTCCCATCCGCTTCCTTCTCACACTTTCTACCCCTCTGATGTGGAGCTGGGCTCGCCAAGCACGCAGGCAGAGGAGCAGGAGGTTTCTGCCATCAGGCAGCTCGGGGATTGCAGAAGGACGTGGTGCAATTCACCCTGCTCTCAGTGCCAATCAGCCCCGCAGCTCTGCTCCCACATCCTGCACTCCCTCCAGCCTCCTGGCATCGGGGACAGGACAGCACTGAGTCTGGCCGATGGACCTCGTTGGGAGCTTGGCACCAGGGCAGTGCCTTCAGTGGAGCTGTCTGGCTGGGCAGAGCTTTTGCAGTTAAAATCACTTTGATCCGACTTGGCTTTAGCCCTGAATTTCCCCCAGGCTCGTCTGCAACTGAACTGATGTGGGAAGAAAGCACCTCGCAGCGGCAAAACCAGAGCTACAGTCTGGTTTTGGTGTAGCTATAGAGGTAGGAATGTCTCGCCTGGTGACACAGCTCGTCTGGGAGGGGAGCAGGCAGACGCAGGGAGCCAGCGGCGGTGTTGCAGGGGCTGAGCTGCCAGCAGCGTGCAGGGACACGCGGTGGGTATGGGTTTGCAGCCTTTTCTTAACCTCCCCGCTTTAGAAACAGAAGAGGCTGATGCTAGGGGAGCGTGTAGTTCAGCAGTGAGAGAGATCCTACTGCAAAGAGGTCTTGTAGCCTTGGCAATGGCAAAATGCCAGAGTCTGCAAAGTTTAGAGAAGACTTTGTAAACAGCTTTCCATGCAGAGCGTGCGGGTGCTGCCGTGATGGCCAGGGGAATAAAACTCAGGGGAAGAGAGAGAAGGGGCTGGCCCTGCCTGACTGTGCTGGGGCAGGGATGGAGCCAAACATGCCAGGAAGGAAGGAAGGAAGGAAGGAGGCAGCTCCGCTCCCCCAGCTCCCACCTCCCTGTCCCACATTCGCCCCACGCTGCAGCCCCGGCTCTCACGTCCCCCTCCACGCCTCCACTTTTGCCAGGCATTCAACCAATGTTTTCTTTTTGTTTAGCTTAAATATTTGGAGTGCTCGGGAGGTGATTTCCATAAGGCAGATGGCCCTCTTCTTGTTTCGAGCGACCCAGCCCAGCGCAGGCAGCGGGCAGGGGAGCGCTGTGCTCTTGTTCTGCCGGCGCTGGGCCGGTGCCAATGTTTGATGTACCACTTCACACGAGTTTCTAACCAAACTAGCTCTGCACTTGGTAACCAGAATAATAAGATCTGCAGACATCTGCCAGCTACTGAAGGTGAAGCCAAAGTGTTTGGCTCAAAGGGAGTTTGTTAAGGAAAACGCCGAGATCCAGCAGGCTGGCTTCTGCTCTTTTTAACGCCACTGTGAGCGCAGAAAAATGCCGTGGGCACCAGGATCTGCTCTGTGCTGGCACCAGGCTAAACGAGCCCAGCTTCGGCCCTCTCTTGCTGTGATTTGTTTGATCAGCCCACTTGCTCTCAACCCTTCCTTAGCCCTCCATGGCTTCTGCAGTTGTGCCCAGCACCGTGCCCGGCCGGGGGAGGCTGGGGGCAGGCAGCAGCCGGGGGCACAAAAAGCCCCCACAGGCAGCCTGCCCTTGGGCACAGCCTCTGCTGCAAGAACAGCAGCAGCGAGGTGATTTGGTGCAAAGGAAAGGTGCTGGGCGATGGCTCCAGAGGCTCAGAGCATCTCCTGTCTACAGCCCCAGCTCTTCGCCTGCTCCCGCTCTGCCCAGCCCCACAGCAGGGACATCTTCTGTCCTCCACCTCTCTTCCAGGAAGCAAGCAAGGGTGCCAGGATAAAGATGGACTTTTGGGATGCATCTTCATCATTTTGGGCTTCATCAGAGTCCTCCAGAAGCTGCCGGCTTCCCTGCACTGCCCTGGTCTGTGGTCCTGAAGGTGTCACCTTGCTGAGGGCAGCACCATGGTGCTGGGTGGCAGCTCCTTGGCAGGTGGAGCGTGGTGCTTGGCCTTAAAGGCATCTGTGTCCATCCCCTGGGAAGTGGCTTGTGCTTCCTCCCTATCCCTGTGCTGCTCCATCTGCTTACAGAGCCCTTGGGATGGGGAGGAGGAAAGGTTTGCGGGTGGAATTAGAAGAAGCAGAAGAGAAACTTCGGCGTTCCTCCGTGCCGCGAGTCTCTGCACACCACATGCCTCAGACACAGACCTTGCCCTCGGCCTTTGAAGAGCAGGTGGGCAATGCAAATCCCAAGGAATTAAAAAGTCTGCAGACTGCAGCATTCTTGCACTGCCTGCGAACACTTATCCGGGATGCCTGCTGAGAGCTCTCGCATGCACACGCTCCCCGCCCCTGCGGCTTCGCTCTCAGAGAGGAAAAACACCTCGTGGGTCACCCGGTCCGTCCTCCCCCAGGGGCGCAGGGTGGGAGAGAGCTTCTCTGCCAGAAATCTCTGATCCAGGGCAGAAATGCTGGGCACAGCCAGCACCAGATGTCACTCCAAGGACGTCTCTCCAAGGGAGAGGACAGGTCCCAGCTTCAGTTTTCAGCTTGCTCACAAATAAGGTGTGGACATGTTTTATCAGAGCAGAATGAAAGCATCCTAGCTTTGTGAGCAGCAGTTTGCAGCCAAGAGGCAGGCTTACGGGGGTATTTTCTCGTCTGTATTTGAGGGAGCCTGCCCAAACTGGACCTCAACACCCTGTGCAATGGTGCCGGGAGGATCTGGGGACCCTACACCCTGCCTGGCAGGTCTCAGCCTGGGAGTGCTCCTCATTCCCAGCTTTAAAATCCCTCTGGATCTGCCTGCATGCCCACAGCCATGCATCCATGTGCCAGGCGCCCCGGGCAGCTCAGCCCTCTCACCCAGGTGAGGTTCCTGTGCACAGCGAGTGCTCCTCTCCCACTGCTGTGTGCACAGAGCTCCACATCTTGCTACACCTCTATGTGCAAAGTCTAACCCTTGCTGTGACATCCTTGGGGCAGGGACCACGTTACGCAGTCCCCTGCACAGAAAGTCCTGCTGATAACCAGGCTCGTGAAAACAAGGGGCTCATCAGCACTGATGCCCCTATAGCAGGCAAATTCCCCCCAGACCTCAGTGTGAGGCAGCCAGGATAAGATGTCAGGATTTATTCTAGCAATAATTAATTCACATATTTGGCTCTTCCAGCCTCTCTTCATAAATCAAGCTCCTGGATCGTTGGTGTTGCTAATTCCTGAGTAAATCTGCTGCCGTAAATCCCCTTTGCAAAAGAAGGGAGAAAGAAAAAAAAAAAAAGAGAAAGGGGGAAAAAAAAAAAAAAGTACCAGTTCTCCAAATACTGAAACTCACACCCAGTGGCTGTGCAACCAGAGTGTAAATCCCCCACGCCCACCCAGACAAAGAGCACGATTGTTGGCGCTGGGTTACCTGCGCCTCGCTGGGCGAAGAAAGGGCCGATCCTGCGAGGGAGCCACGGAGGTGGCAGCGGAGGCTGCAGAGCGGAGCTGCTGCCGGCCGAGCAGAGGTCTGAGCTCAAATAAGTCCGTGAGTCATTTATAAATCACCTCAGTCAAGGGGACCGAGGGCTGTGCTCGGCGCCTGATTGGCCTCTCCGAGTGTAATTGCCAGCAAGTACACCCGGGCTGAGCCCAGGAGATAGCCGGGGAGATAAGGAGAGATCTGAAGAGGGACGAGGGCTTTTTTTGGATGTCCCCCCTCACCCCACCCCTTCCCGCTCGGGCCTGGGCCGTTTGATCACCTCCGCAGGTCCCCGGTGCTCTGGGCTCCCTGTGACAATAGCTCATATTCACCGGCACCCCGGGCCCCCTCCCTCGCCCCGTCCGCACGCGGCGCGGCAGAAGATGCTTTTTGCTGGGTGGCGTCCCCCGGCCTTTGTGCTCCGAAAAGGACAATGGCCTGCATTGTGCCAGGGCCCGGACCCCGGAGCTGGAGCTTTGAAGGCGGGATTGGCAGGGGACAGCAGCTTCTTTCTCCTTTCCAGGTTCAAAGGGATGAGAGGAGTGGGCTGGGGTGGGATGCGATGGGCGAGGGCAAAGGGCTCGTCGCCGTGCGGAGCCGTGCCCAGCCCCGTGGTCCCTTCTCCTCTTAACGAGCTCATGAGCACAGGAGCCAGCCAGGACACGATGGTGAGGAGATGGCCGGGCAGAGGGGCATCACCAGAGGAACAGCAAGGAAATATTTGCTGCGGGAGGAACTCATCTCCTGCGCTCCTGTTGTCCCCCAGGCAAGGCGAGAAGGGCGAGGGCAGCAGGGTGGCTGTTGCTCGCTCCCAGAGGCTGTCGGAGCAAACAGCTCTGCTTGGTACCTTGCACATGAGCCAGGCATCCGCGTTTCCTGCCACGAAACCTCATCTAATGGGAATCAATCGCCGTGTCCACAGCATGCCAAAGCAACACCCTGCCGCAGGGTGCCGCAAACGGGGGCTGATTCATTGCCGCCTAGCAGACAGGGGTAATAATTGCCAAGCACTTCTCCTGTAAATATCATTAATAACTCATATCAACTGCTTTTTAAAAGGGCAGCCTGATATGCCAGGAGCCCTTTGAAACGGAACCGCGTGACATGGCAGGAGCACGGCCAGGCCACCGCTGCACTCAGTGGTCCCCGCCGCCGGGCCAGCCCAGGGCACAGCACCCAAGGGTCCCAGCAGAGGGTCCTGCAGGCACGACACATACAGGGAGAGGAAACGGAGTTCCTGCTGCAGAGGCATTGCTGACATCACAACACTGCCTGTAGGAGCAACCAGTGCTGCAGGGGATGTTTCTCATGTCAACGAGGTGGGCACTTTTCCTGGCAGGTACCTGAAAGATTTTTTTCCTCGTGTTCCTAAATCAACATCCCAGTGTGGGGCTGAAGTGGCTGGGGACACAGGGGTAAATGGCTTGTCTGAGATCCCAATCTGAGCTTGGAATTGGACCCCAGAGCCCTGAATTTAAGTGTCCACTGATCACAGCCACCTGCCATTGGAAAGAACAAGCGGCCGAGCAGAGGCTGTGCAGCCAGCCTGGGCATCCAGAGCTCCAGCAAGGCTGGCGTGTTGGTGTCCTTATCAAGGCGGGTGGCAGAGGGACAGATCTCATCTCAGGGACCAGCCCAGCTCAGCTTTAAGAACAACGTCAGCTGCATTTAAATCCAGCTGGCATGGAAAGTGAAACCCCAAAGCCCATGCAGGGGATCACTGCAGGAGAGGAACAGGACCAGCTCTGGGCCAGGAGGCTGCTGGTGCTCCTGGGCTGCTCTGGGCACCTGGACACACACTGTGTAGGACCCAGCATGGTCAGCAGTGGGGATGCCAGGTCCAAGGGAATGTCTGGGGATCCCCAGCAGGCAGAGAGTGAAATGCACTCACACTGAGATGCAGAAACAAAGCAGGCAGAGGGCCCCAGTGGCACAGTGCTTTGGGACTGGGGCTGTGAAGCCCCCCCAGCCATGGTTCTTGCTCACCCAGCACTGAGCAGTCCTGGGCGAGGTGAAGAGTTGAGTGAGGCCTTCAGGCTTGCTCTGTCCCCCTGCAAAGCTCCATGCTTGCTGCATGGCAGCGAGCTCGAAGGGAGGGCTGGCGGCTCCCCTTCACCAGAGCCATTCCAAAGTCCCGGTGGGTGTGATCAGGGAGCTGCGAGGCCTTGCACTCCCAGGAGACCAGCCCCGTACAGCCACTGATGGTCCTTTGGCATTTCTTGCAACAGGAGGTGCAGTCCTGGAGTCCTGGGCAAACTCCAGTTTCGTGTAACTATAAATAAATCTCCGATTCGGCCACTCTCTGCTCCAGCCACACTTGCCACGTGCCGCCTCGGCTGCTCTGCTGGGAAGTGGCTCCCAGCAGCCTGGCCAGGACCACGAGTGGGGTGCGGGTGAGAATTTGGGATCAGCGGGGTTGCCACAAAGCGGGGAAGCACCAGGGGATGTGAAGGCACCGCAGGGTCTTCCCTGAACCCAGCACGGAGCCCTGGGTGCACAAGCTGCTGAGCTGCTTATCTCCAGGCCTGATAAGAGCATACCAAGCACCAGGATGTGTGGATTTATTTGCAGATGATTAATATTAGCAGATATATTGCATTTAATGAGGGTAATAATTCAGTGATAATTTACTGCTGGGAATGATGGGAAAGCTCCCCTGGAGCCCCGAGTCAGTGGGAGAAAGGCGCCGCGGCCCCGGCGCAGAGGGGGTTCGTTCCTGGGGCTGCTGCCGGTGGTGGGACCCGCGGGCAGCCCCCCAGCCATCCCTCCTTCCCTCCCTCCATCCCACCCCCAGCCCCTCTGACCTGCCCCTGGGGTTTATTTTTACTTTCAGATGGCTTAGCTAAGGGAACGGGGCTTGTGCCGGGGATGGAGATGCTGCAGGTGGAGCGGGGCAGCCGCTGCGGTCAGCGGGGAGAAGGTGGGGGTTCTCCTGGGCCGGGAGGTGCACAAGGGCTGAAACCTGGCCTCAACGCTGCAATGGGGACACCTGAATCTGGCGGGGCAATCCTCCCCAGCTGTCTGACCCTTTAGGAGCTTTTGAATTCACTGAGGTACCTCAGCCAGGGAAAAAAAATAATAAAAAAAAATAAAATTAAAAAAAAAAACAGAGATCCAGGCTGCCAAATTCCTACAAGGGTCAACAACGAGGTGGCCGAGTAGAGAAGGAAAAGCTGTGCAAGCTGGAGAACCACCACCATGTGTTTTGGTTCCCACTGCTCAGAAATCGAAAGGACGGGTATAAAACAGAGATCTCCAGGCGAAAGAGAGGGCTGTGAGAGGGCTGTGGGAATGCCTGCAGAGCTCAGCGAGGAGCGGGCCAGCCCGGCTGGTCCCGGAGCAGGGCAGTGCGTGGGGCCGGCTGGGTGCCGCGGGCACACCGTGTCCTCGGCGGTGTCGGAGCGCCCTGCGGCGCCCTGCGGGGCAGCGTTCCGGGCCGTTAGGAAGACGGATGGCTGTTACTGGGATTTTTCAGGCTTATCTTTTCCATTGCTGTGGTTGTTCGCGTGGCACTTGAGGGCAGAGGCACGGATCCCTGGTTTGCCCCATGGTGCCGGCGGCCCGCAGTGTCGGCATGGCAAGCAGTGTCACCCATAGGGCTGGGTGTCACCGCAGGGAGCTGGCTGGAGCAGCGGCATCCCAAAGCTGGTTTTCACCATTCCCTGCAGGGCCAGGAATGCAGCTCCTGGGCCTGGCCACACTCTCTGGTGGAGTTTCCTCGTACGCAGACTTGGCTGAGCCACCCGGCGGCAGCCGCTGGCTCCACGGTGCCAGGCGATGGAGACGTGGGTCTCGCTTGAAAGGCAGCCGCCAGCTTGCAGCCTGTCCCAGGGCTCCCTTTCCCTGCAGGGCCAGTGACTGGCACGGGGGTCAAAGGCTTTATCTGGGGAGGAATGAGGAACACAATGTCCTAGAGGGGGAGAATGGGATTATTTACAACATTTACGGCACCAAAATAAAGAAGGGAATGCAGCGTGGTGCTGGGCGGCTCGGCGTTGCCCCCGTGGCTCAGCCACACGTAGGATGGTTCATGCAGTTTATTTCGTGGTGTGAACTGTGAGCTGGGGAGAGGCAGAACAGCTTTCTGGTTATCTGGTTATCTGGCGTGTCCCATGTGCTCGTGGCCTTTACAGCCTGCCTCAACCCTGCAGGAACATCTCCAAAGGCAAGGGAAGGAGTGGCCTCCTGATGAGACCATGTCCCCTCTATCAAATCAAGCCCTATCGCACGAGCCCTATCACACACAGATGGTGCTGACACCTGTCTTCCAGGTTGGCCTTCTCACGGGAAAACCCAAGGCCGGAGCAGCAGGGCGGGCATGGTGTGATCCACAAGAGCACATCTCCAAAGGTTGGCAGCAAAAGACTTGCTGGCTTGAGGAGCAGAGCACGTCCTGCTGGTCAGGGTGAAACCAGTGGGCTCTGCTCTCCTTTGGGAGAAGATCAGAGACCTCCTGAGCAGGACTCACCCCATGGAAGGGTCTGGAGATGGCCAGCGGGCAGCACGGCGCTGGAAGCTGTGCTCTCCTGACAGCCCCTGTCCAGCTCTGCTTCAAGTGACCTTGAGCAAGGGCTGTTATCTTATTTTTAAAGTAGGTGCAAGATAGCCACTGCCTCCGAGGGAGCGCAAACGCGCTCAGCAAGGTCTGTGGGGCGCGAATGTGAGCAGCGCTCAGCAGAAGCGCCGGGAGCGGGGAACAGCCCCGACCCACACCTTCCCTCAAAAATGCATTGCATTTCAGCTGCCCCGCAGGCAGCGGGGCTGGGGGGGGCTCAGGTGTGGTGGGGTTGGCCCCTGTGGGTGCTTGTGCCGAGGAATTTGGGCTCGGGGCTGGCTCCAGGCTCTGCCTCCCCCGGCTCCCATCGCTGCGCCCCTCTCCCTGCTTGAGGCTCTTTGAATTAGGAGAGCCATCAGGCTTTTTGCAGAAACGATTGGATTCCAGCGAAGGGAGGCTTTCCAATCTGAAAAAGAGGAATTTTCCCCCCTAAATGTGGAGGGGGGGGGGAGCAGCCCAGCAGCTCGCAGTTTCTCCCTCGGTCCCTGCAGGCACACCGCGGTGCAAGGCGGTGCAAAGCCTCGGCTGCAGCTGGGAGCAGCCGGGGGGAGCTGGGGGCGTGCGGGCTGCAGCTGGAAAACCAACGTGGCTGCAGCAGGGCAGGAGCCACCACGTTCGTACCGCCTGCTACGTGGCCTTGGGCGACTCATTAAGGCCAAAATGCTCAAATCTAAGCGATGGGAGATAAGCAGCGAAATAAAACCTCTCTTTGTTAAGGGCTCTGAGGTCAGTATCTTCAAAAGTACTGGGGTGTTTAACACGAAGACGGCCGTGATGGAGGTCCTGTCGCCTCTGGTTGGGCAGACCAGGATCCTTTCGGCCCTCAGATTAAGGAGCTGGCAGCACGCTTTGCCTTTTTCCAAGGCTGCAGACAGGATGTAGCCGTGCCGCAGCCCATGGCCCGGCTCCAGCAGCAGGAGGCCAGGAGCGAGCTGGGGCTGCCGGCCTGCCTCCAGGAGCCAGCAGGCAGCGTGTGCTTAAAGCAGACCAAAACCAAAGCAGTTCAGGCCAGAGCGATGCTTTGCCTGCGTGAAATCCGCCCTGACAGCCGTGGCACAGACTAGAGAGTGGATGCTCGTGGTCTGGTCTGGTTGCAGCCCTGGGGACGCTGGTGGCCATGTGCTGGCTGTGCTTTGCCACACCTGGCCCGAGGGTGCCCGGCCAGGACGGCGAGAGGAAGCATTTTGCACATCCCCTGTGGTCAGTGTGGGTGGGTTAAATCAAAAGGCAGCAGGTCAGCATGGGGCACATCTGCCCGTGCTCTGCGGAGCTGCTCGGTCATGCAGGACAGAGAAGGGTCCATTGCAAGCCAAAAACGAGGGAATTTGGAAGCAGCGAGCACCTCTGGCAGCAGAGACACCTCTGTGTGTGTATTTATATGTGTCTATAATGTATATATACAATATATATAATGTATGTACATAGCTGATGCCTGGAGCTGATGCTGCTCCAGACAACCAAAGCACTGAAGACCCTTACCAAAGACAGCGACCACCCCGTGCAGAACCCGTGCCCCATGTGAGCAGAGCAGGGGGCAGAGCAGCCGAGGAGCAGGGAGCACTTTGCTGCCTCAGGAAGGGTGCCCAAGGCTCCGGCTCGCTGCTGACTCAGCTGACTGTGGACACTCGCTGCAGCTGGGCCGCGGGAGTGACCCCATTGTGGGGGTGCCCTGGAATGGGTTTGTAAGGGAAGCATCGATACGTGCTGTGAGTAGATGGAAGACGGAGCAGAGGACCGGGGTATGGCACCCGAGTGTGTTTCAAGCAGGAGCTAACTACACATCCCTGGCCGTGGTGGGGAGGGCAGCACCGTGCAGGGAAACAAATGCCACTGTCCCGGTGCCCGGCGTGCTCCAGGGGCTGCTGCCAGCGGCACGAGAGGGCAGAGGCAAGGCCCTGCCTGGTGCCATCACTTCACTGTTCGTATCTGAAGCTCTTGAAAGGTCGCTCGTAACTTTGAACCATGTTTGCTTTTAAAACCAATTGAAACATCTTCAAGTGGCTGAAACTGCTGCGCTACTGGGGCCTGCTTTCAACCGAGCTCCGGGCTTCTCTTTTGGAACAGGAAAAGTTAATTTTTTAATGAACTTTGCAAGGTTTTCAGCTACATTCCTGCACCTTTATTCTAACTCCTATGTGTTTGGTAGGAGAACTGAGCTCCCCGCAGCATCTGGGCCAGCACCGTGGGCACCGCCACCTGCCCCTGGGTGCCTCGGGGCCGTGCTGGGACAGGGACAGGGACAGGGACAGGGACAGGGACAGGGACAGGGACAGGGACAGGGACAGGGACAGGCTCCAGCCAGATCCCTGCACCCAGGACCAGCCGCAGCCCAGCCAGACTGGTAAGCACAAGGTGGCACAGAGCTCTCCGCATGCTCAGAGCACGTTGGTGGGAGAGCTGCTGGGGGCAGGAAAGCTCAGCGGTGCTGCAGCAAAAACTGCAACCGCGAGTCAGGGACTGAGGGTGGGCATCAGGACACCGCGCAGAGCCCAGCATCAGGGCTGGGAAATCTCAGACGCTGAGTCTATGTGGGGCTGCAATGGATGAAGGGCGAGACCTCGGGTTGGTTTGGTTTCTCCACTGCCTCCATGGGCAAGGCGCTCCGGTGGGGTGAGCTGGTACCACTGACTGCACGGGAACTCACTGACTCACACAAGGCAAATATTTTTCCCTTTGATTTTCACCCTGAGAAAAAAAAATAAAAAAAAAATCTAGAGCTGACCTTGTTAATTCTACACGTTACCAGCCTCCCCCCCTCCTTTATCACCTTTCGGCTAGGGGATAGTGTTACCAGCTTAGCACCTCTGGTGGCTCCTGCCAGCATCCTGCCTGGCGCGGTGCCACCCCGTGTAGTCTCCAGGTCTTCCTGGAGGGAGGGAGCCCTCCGGGCACCCTGCCCCTCCTGGGGCACCCGGACCCTCCTGGGGCACCCTGACCATCCCAGGACACCCCAACCCATGCAGGGCAGTGCCAGCACAGGATCAGGGTGTCCACGGGCAGCTCCGTTGTGGTGCTGCACATCTGCGAGGTGCCTGAGCCGCCCCCGGTGCTGGGAGGCAGCTGCTCGCCCCGACCACCCGGCAGACAGCTTGGGAATGACCCCGCGGCCAGGTCCGGGTGGCTCTGGCTGGCTCGGGGAGGACGGTGATGTGCATCTCGGGGAATTGTTTCCTGCAGCTACGGACCACACACAAATGCTTGGAGGCTGTTCTCCATCTCCCTCAGTTTCAGCCCGTCATTCCTGAAATGGCCCCGCTCTCCCTGCTTCTCCGTGTCCAAAACCACGCTGAATTGTGTCCATCCATCGCAAGCTTCACCTGCAAGGTGCCCATTGCCCACAGCTGGGGCCTGAACAAAGGACCTGGGGTGAGCTGTACGCATGGCAGGAGGTCTGATCCTGCTGCACTGGGTGCTGGGACACACTGCTGGCCATAGGACAGCCCGGCGTGCAGGCTGACCCCAGGCCAAGCCTGGCTCCAACAACACCCGTGGCAGCCTGGGGCATGCAGCAGCAGCCGCTCGCCCTTGGGCAAGTGACTGTGTTTGATCTGCTCAGCACCAGGCATCCAGGTCACCACTCACTGGGATAAAAATGATCACTGGGGGGGCTCTGGGCACACTGCAGAACCCAACCGAGGGGCAGCAGCTGTGGGACAGTGCCTTTGTCTGCCTGCCTTGGTCATAAAGGGGAAAAGGAGTGCAGAGCTCAGGGAGGAAACAGTTAATGCCCCTCTCCTCCCAATATTAAGGGACAAATCCTCTCCCCGGCTTGGTGCCCGAATAAACAGGCTGAGAGCATTGCGTAAAGGGTGGGGGGGATGGGAACACCTCTACGTGCCTTGCTGGAGACCAGCACAGCCTCCACATGAAGCGGGGCCCCCCGGTGCCCCCAGCCGCCCCACACCCAGCCCTCACCCAGGTTTTGCCTTGCCCAGCTGCCTCCTGCACGCAGCGGGTGCTGTCACCAGCGGGTGGCACGGCTGGTGCCGGGGGTCCCTGGGTGGGGGACAGCTCCGGGGGGGCTGGTGCAAGGGGAGAGGTGCTGGGCACAGCCCTGGGGGAGCTCTGCAGGGCACCAGGGTCAGGTCTGGAGGATGCCTGAGGCCCTGGCACCCTAGCCAGGAGGCACAAAGAAGGGTCCCTGCTGGGGAAGGTGGCATGGGGAAGGTGGCACGGGGTGGCTGTGGCCACCTGGCCAGCCCCTGCCCCAGCTGTGCCCTGGTGCCGCTGCTCAAAGGTGCTGCACAAAGAGGGTGCTGGGTGCAGCTCCCTGCGGGCTCCCTCTGCTGACAGCCGCCCCAGCACAGGCAGCCCCAGGCACCTTCCCACCTTCTACCCAAAATTTGCACTGGAAAAAAAAAAAAATCCAGCCCCCCAAATTGTCCTTCTCCCAGCTCCTGGTGCAGCGCTTTGCAGCCTGAGAGCTTGCCGGCCCTGCAAGGAGGAGATGACCCCTGGAGCAGCACGAGAGTGGGGCAGAGCACCCAGAGCCCATCCTCGTGCTGCCAGAACACAGGACCAATTTGCAACGCATGTATAGAAATACAAAAGTATTTATTATTATTTTCTTTTTTATAAATAAGGAAATACAAAAAGCCTTACAAAATGCTTTACAGAAGATCCTCACCGGTGAGGCGGGAGGAGGAAGGTATTTAAGAGGATATGTGCATGTGAGCCAGGGGAAATGAGGCACTGAAAGGTAACGGCCACGCTGGCTGACCCCGGGAGGGGACCCGATGGTCTCAGACTTGTGCCGTGGCCACCGGCCCCATTCCTCACCCCGTGCACACCGTGAGCAGGATGCGGGGGCTGCACACAGGGAGAGCTATGGTCCCCCCATGGCAGAGGTGATGCTCTCAGTAACGTCCCAGGAGCACCCCCCCAGCTCCCAGCACCGTCACCGCAAGGGGACCTCCTGCTCGGGTGCCAGGCGGCCGCGGGTGGCAGGGGACGGAGGTCTCCAGGGGCCACCTCGACTCAGCGGCCGCAGACCTGGGACAGAAGCTCTGGAGACGTGGCTGGCAGCAGGACCTGGGGCACACTGGAAGTGTCCCGTGCCCTGTCCTGCAGAGCCCCGCGGATGGCTGGTGTGCTCAGGGGGCATGGCCCCCCCCCAGGCAGGCTCCATCCACAGTCACTGCTCCCCACAGTGTGCGGGGGGCTCAGCCATGCGTGCGGGCGCAGGAGACCTCGGAGCACAGCTCCGCTGCAGGGCTCAGCAGCATCTCGCCTTGGGCTTGTCATCAGGAGTGAGTTTGATGGAGTCGGTTAAATAACTCTCAAAAATCCCTTTATACTGGGAAAGAAAAAAAAAAAAAAGAGGAGAGAAGGGATGAGTGGAGCTGGCTTGGGGTCACCCCGAGCACAGGTGGGGTAACGGGACCGAAGGAGCGGGCAGCGCAGGTTTGTTCCGCTTGGTGCTGAAGGCTCAGACCCAGGGCAGGGCCACCCCAAACAGCCAGCAGTGAGGCCACCCGCCCCGTCTGGCGTGGGGACACGAAGGTCCCCGTGGGACGGCCGCTAGAGGACAGTGCTGGCATGCTGTGCGGCACTGCACGCCCCGCTCTGTCCTGACAACCCACAACCTTTGCTCCTTTCGGAGCGGCTTTACATCTATTTTAGAAAATCGCCCCCAATGCATTTGTGATCCTGGGGCTATCCTACACCTTATAAATAGATCTCTGCGTTAGAGGATGGGCTGTGAGGGTCGGTTGGAGCTGTTTGGCCGGCTGGGCCCTGCTGCCACCCACATCCCTGCAGGACGCGCACCCCCAGTGGAGTGGGGCGATGCTCACCGTGGTTAAGGCTTGCTTGGCGAGGGTCTCGAAAGCTTGTGCGATGTTGATGTTGTTCTTGGCGCTGACCTCGAAATAAGGGATGTCTTTTTCCTTGCACCAGGCTGAGGCAAGCTCCTTGGATACCTGGGAAGGATGGAGCCACGTCAGAGCCATGATGGGGGCACTGCGGTGTCCCCCTCCTCGCGCTGTGCTCTCCTCTCCACCTTACCTGCCGGTCGCAGAGGTCTATTTTATTCCCCAGCACGACCATGGGGAAGTCGTGGTCCCTCGGGATCACCTTCTCCAGGAAGTCAGCTCTCCAGTTGTCCAGGGACTCAAAGGACTCCCTGTCCGTCACGTCGAAGGCCAGGACGCAGCCATCAGAGCCCTTGTAGAAGGTCGACACCATGGACCGGAATCGCTCCTGTCCCCCCGTGTCCCAGATCTGGGGCAGAGAAGGGCATGGGTACACCAGTGGGCATCGGGGGACCCTGGGAGGTACAGGCAGGGCTACCAGGGCGGCAGGGCACCTCACCTGCATTTTCAGGGGGGTGTTGTCCACCGCGATCACCTTGGTCAGGATGCTGGCGCCCAGCGTGGTGCGGTAGTCCTCATAGAAGGTCTTGTGCACGTACTGGTGCAGCAGGGAGGTTTTGCCCACGCTGGGGGGACAGAAGGGACACGGGTGAAGGTTTTGCATGCTGAAGCCAGGCTCGAGGAGTTGGTGGCTACCAGCATGGGGGCTGTGCACCCAGGGGATCCCGGGCTGGGGCATGCAGGGGGCTTCCTCCCAGCACCTGCCACAAAGGGATGGGACCCTGGGCACTGCCAGATGCAGGGTGAGTAGGGGGGGGGGTCCACGTATGTTGAGCCCCCTCTGCTTCTCTCTGTCCCTTCCCGAGGCTTTCAGCTCCCTGTAGCCCAAGGGCTGAGGGTTAGGGTTAGGATCCTGCAGGTCCCGCTGGCCTCTGGGCAGCGTGGGGCCGGACACGTGGAGTTCAGGAGGATTTTACATCATTTAAAAGCACAGAGGGACTCAGCAGCCCCAGGGGCCAGCTCCTTACCCCAGAGCTCCTATGATAATTATCTTCAGATCCACCTTCTTGCTGGCATCCATGGACGGGCCCTGCGGGACGAGAGCGGTCACCGTGGAGCAGCCCCGAGGGGCTGCGGGGATGGGAACCCGGCGAGCCCCAGTGAGGTTTGGGAGCAGCCTCTGGTCCCTGCACCCCCCAGCACCTCCCTGTGCGACCCAAACCACGTCAGGGGGCTGTGCTCATGGCCCCAGCAGTTCTGGGCACAGAACTCCCCCCCGGTGCCAGCCTGGTCCACGTCTCCAGCCGGGGACTGGCTCCCCGGGAGCTGCAGCACGCCCGGACACGCTGCGGCACGGCACGAGCTCATTTCCATGGGAAGCTGCCCTGGGAAACTTCCCCGGCTCTGCTGCCTCCCTCTGAAGGGCAGCCCCTCCCCAGAAACCTGACAAACTGGGGGGAAGCAGTCCTGGGGAGAATTATTAAGGGAAACTGTGTCCATAAATCCTTCGGGTGGGTGCCCCAAGCATTTCAGGAGCACCCCAAGAGACCCCCTGCCTGCCCTGGGGGTCCGGCTGCTGAGGAGCCTGGAGGGGGGGGATAAGGGTCCACAGCGAGGGTCCTGGCTAACAAACGCTGCCCAAGGCAAAGCCCACGCCAGGGGTTTGTGCCCTTTGCTGCTCCCTCAGCATCCACGGGAAGGGCCCAAACCAGGCGCTGGGGCTTTGCTTTTGATTTCTGCACATTTCCACCCGAGTGGGGAGCATGGCTCCATGCACACCAGCTCCTGCGCCCCCCTCAGCCCCCCAGCACCCCCTCCCCGGAGGGGGCAATGCCCACTGCAGCCCCCCACAGCCCCATCTGCACAGCGGCACCAGGCCCTGCCCTGCCGGGAAGCAGCTGGAGCCGCTCACCCACCGGCAGCCAAATCCCTGCATTTTTCCCCGATGTGCTGTCGGGCTCTGTGCTGCTCCCCACGCACAGGGTGCGGACGGCACATTGCCCCCCCCGGGGGGGGAAACATCACCCAGCCGGACCCCCGCTCTCCCACCCACTTTCCAGCACCTCATCCTCATTCCTCGCTGATCCCCGGCATGCACAACCCTCCCGTTTTTAGCCTGCCTTCCCAAGGGCTGGGCTCTCCCATCCTGGCTCTCGGCCCAACGCATCGCTCCTGGGGGGGCGTCGGGGCCACGCACCCACCTGCCGGGGCATCTCCCGCTCTGATGGCCAAGGTGCTGGGCTCTGCTCCCCACCACCCAGGCTGGGAAGAGGCGAAAGGAGAGGATCCAGGAAGCAGCGGCAGCCCCGGAGCTGGTTCCTCCTGCCTGCTGGAAGGCGGCTACGGGCCCCCGCGCCGTGACATCAGCACCAAGGGGCCGGGAGCCGCCCGGGAGCTGCGGGGCGGGCACGGTGTTGGCTGCTGCAGCCAGCTCTTGGTCCTTCTGCTGGGTGAGCAGCTCCCTGCAGCATCGCCCCCGGCACGGGAGCCAGCATAGACTTTGCTCGAACACCGCCGAGAGCAGGAGCTGGGCTGTGCGGAGGGGCTGGGGTGGGTGGGGGTGGGAGAGGGGCAGGGTTTGGAGCAGGAGGGGTTGCAGCCCTGCTCACTGTGCTGTGCCCCTGCAGCCTGCTGGGTGCTTGGGGGCTCTCAGCCAGCGCCCATGGGTGCTGCTGCCACCCCACGCACACCCCAAAAAAAAGGGACAGCAGCAGGGACCCAAACTGGTGTCAGCCCCTGGACCAGGACATGTATGCAAGTCACAGACAAAATTTTGGGGCTCCTTGCTCAGTCAGAGCTGCCACTGAGGGAGCATCCAAGCATCTCTGCGAGCACTGTGACATCTCCCCACGAGCACCATGCTGGTGGCAGCATGGGACGTGTCTTACGGGGACACCATGAGAAACCCCACTGTGCCCTGCTCGGCTGCCGGGAGGGATGCAGGCGTGCAAGGGCAGGTCCCGAGCATTTGCCAAGTGTGCAACAGGATTCAGGGCTCCTCCACCCTGCTGCATGAACCCTCCTGGCTCCCTCACCACGAACAGCAGCCACCGGCTCCTGCATTTCTGCCGCCTGACCTCATGTTTTGGCTCTGTTTGCTGGCTGTCTCATGCGGTTGGGGCAAATTCGGGAGGTGTCTCCTGGTCGGGGCTCTGCAGTGATTCATGCTCAGCAGGGCAGGAGCTTCCCACGCACAGCCTCGCAGGGTCTCCGTCAGGGGACAGCCCCCAACCCGCTGTCCCCTCTAGCTGCGGGTGCTGCAGATGTCCCTTATGGGATCTACGAGAAGATCGCTGTGCTCAGCAGGACAAGTCTTCCTCCTCCTCCCCAGGTGTAATTCTGGGACCTGTCTGGCCAGAAACTCTGCTTTTCCCCCGTGGGGTAGGCACGGAGAGGAGCGAGGAGGAGCTGGGAGAAGCAGCTGAGCCAGCCTGTGGGCACTTCTCACCGCTGGTGGATTAAAGCCTGATGTTCCCCTGGAGCAGCTCTCTCCCACCTTCTCCTAATCCCCGTTTTCAGTCTCATTGTGCTGCTTCACCTTTTCCCTAGTAGCAGGACCTGCAGCAGCCTTACCCCAGATCCCCCCGTGCTCCCCTCGCCACGTGCCCACCCAGCCCAGGATGGGGGACGCTCCCCCTTTGGATGATCCGAGCCCTCTGTGCTGCTGGCGATGGGTTTGTGGCCCCAGCCAATGCCCCCTCCACTTCTGCTTTTGGGCAGGAGGGGCAAAACCGATTGGGGGGCCCAGCACAGACTCGGTGGCTCCAGCTTTTGTTTGGTTTCCCATTAAAAAGGGATTTTCCCCAGCTCCTGCTCTCGCCACCGCTCCCCGGAGCGCAGCAGGCCCCGGAGCAGAGGCGGTGGCGAACACCCCAGCAGCTTCCCCGGCTGCTCGGGGGCTCCTGCAGCCCCAGCTGCAGCCCTTTCCTGCTTGCTTCACCCACGGTCAGCAATTCTGAGGGAAAAGCGTGGTTTGTGTGCCCTGTGACGAGGAGGAAGGGCTTGCAGCTAGGAAACGATGAGGCACGGGCCGGGGACTGCTGTGTTCAAAGGGCGCGTGTGGGCAAGGAGAGGACAGGTCATCTGCTGCTGCCAGCAGAGTGTGGCGAGAGTGAGGGAAGGGGAAGAAACAAGAGGCACCCAAGTGACTGAGCTGTTCACTGGGGGCTGTGCAGCCACCCCTGCTCTCCAGGGACAGCCCGGGTGCTCCCTACCAGCACAATCAGTCTTTGCTGGGGCAACATCCCCTGAGCATCAGCTGTGTGTGCGGCTGGGGAGGACCCGTGTCCACCTCCCTCATCTGCCCTCCCCAAAACCCACCGAGAAGACGTGGGATCCTCTGGGATCCCAAGAGCAAATGGCACCAGGTCCTCCTGATGGAGCCCTGCCTGGGCCACCTTCCAGCCAACATCTGGGGACACGGGGCAGTCCCTCGTGGTGCTGGGGGACACGGAGGCTCCCCCGCTGCCTACGGCTGTGCCGACGGGCAGGTGTCCGCTGGTGCTCGGCACAGCTCGGTGTGCCAAGAGTTAAAGCTGTTGGGACCTGCAGGAGGAGAGGAGACCTTTGTCCAGCTGCCCCTGCACCTTATCTGCACAGCACCTGCTTAAAGCACAGCTAAAGGTGAAGTCAATACAGGAAACGGTTACAGAAACCGTGCGCTGGTCAGTGGCACAATCAATGGTTCTGAGCAAGGCAGGTATTTCCTTTAACGACAAGCCTCAGCCACAATGTTTACAGCCGGGCCTGAGTTTTGCAGCACTTTCAGAGCCAGCCCCGAGCTCTGCTCCGGGAGCGCTGCAGGGGGACCCCGGGCGCCTCGGCCCCGCTCTGAGCTCAGCCTCTGCCTCTGCGAGGAAAACTTAGAGTGAAGGCGTGGATAAAAATAACCCCTCGCCTCGCCTCGCTTCCCTTTCTCACTGCCTTCCATGCGTGCCTCGGGATGCATCATGCATGAGCCATCGTGGCTCACGCATCCACCACGGCTCTTGCACCATCAGCAAGTCACATGCACCGCGGTGACTCCCTGGGAGGGAGCAGCCCCTATAGCCCCCAGCAGCCCCTATAGCCCCCAGCAGCCCCTATAGCCCCCAGCAGCCCCCCACAGCCCCCTGCAGCCCCCAGCCCATGCTGCCAGCTGCATGGACCCAGCAGTTTTTCTGCCTGCTCTTGCTTCTGCGCTCGCAAACCATGTGCCTTTGCGAGCACCCCGGGGGACCGAAGGAAAATTCAGTGGAAATCACCTGTTGTTCAGGGAGTTCTGCGGCACAGAAAGAGCCCCAGGGTCTCTTCAGGCTTATAATTATCTCCTTGTTCATTGGCATGGGTCTCAGCCTGCTGAAGCCAGGCATTTTCTCTGTGAACTCTCTGCACCCATCCGGCTACTCCCCCAGCCCCTGCCCTGCCCGCAGCCATGGGCTGTACAGGGCCACCTCCGGGGGCTTTCTGCTCTGCCTGGGCAAATTTCCCACTTCTGCCCCTGCAGAACTCCCAGCTACAGACCACAAAGGTGGGTCTTCCAGATCAAAGGCTTGTGGAGGGACAGCAGCACCTCCTGCACCACCAAGGATCCCTCAGCAGCCGGTGCCCTGAGCCTGCAGCGCTCCAGGGAGGAGGGCAGGGGCTGGGGGGGCTCAGCACCCCTGTGCATGGGGCTGGCACCAGCACCGCTGGCTGGGGCCTGCAGGATTGCTGCTGCACGACTTGCACCTCGAGAACAGTGGGGTTTGTTTCATTCAAGCATTTATTGACCCGTGTTTAAAAAAAGGAGAATCCGCAAGCAGATTTCGCAGAGCTGCTCAGGACGTCTTTATACTCGCCATCAAACCGCTCCCTGGCACGGACCGTACCTTTGAGTGCCCTGCAGCCGAGGCCCTGGGGTGTCTCCATGCCCCCAGGGCCCCCGGTGCGTGCTCCCTGCCTGGCCCGAGGCCGTGGCCGTGGCCGCCGCCCGGTGGTGGCTCCGCTTTGCTCCCACCCCAAGGGACACGCGGCCCTAAGGGGCGGCGGGCGCCAAGCCCACCCGGTTATTGCCACGGTCGAAGACGGAGTAAAACTGTCGGATGAAAACGTCGCCCAAAACCCAGAGGGGGCCGGCAGGAGGGGCGACGTCCATGCCCTGGAAGCCACTGGTGCAGAAGGCCATGCCGTCGCTGGTCTCCTGCGGGGAGGAGAAGCTGCAGAGCTGAGGCCGGCCCCGAGCCCACCCAATTTGGGGCAGGAATGGGGATTTCTGATCTGGTGGGAGCTGGGGGTGGGCCTGGGGACGTACCATGAGGGTGTAGGCTTGGGAGGTGAGCGTGTAGGGGAGCCCGTTGATGGTGAAGGTCACGTCGGGCATCACGTTCAGGTTGCTGCACTCCACGGCGTACTGCCAAGTGGCGGGGGCGGCTCTGACCCCACAGCAGGGACAGACACTGCCCCCGAGCCCCGCCACAGCGAGCTGCTGGCGCTGGAAGCCGGCAGCATCACATGTCCCCTCCCCAGCAGCCGGTACCCTGATGTTATCGTGGGGAACACATTGCTCTTGGCAGCAGCAGCAGCGAGCGCTGGGAGCTCTGCGGGAACTGCTGGCACCTCCTCGGGGCTGTCCCAGCCCCACGGCCCCGCATGAGCAGCGCCACCTCCCAGGGGTCCCTTGAACTATTTCACCCATGGATGCTCCTCAGCGGGGGTCTCTCGCAGAGGGACAGCCATCCCCTGGGCTTTTCCCCCTGCCCGACCCCCCCTCGCCCTCACCTCTCCATCCACAGGCATGGCTCCGATGTATTTCTGCAGCTCCTTTATGTCCTTGGTAGGGCCAGTGAGGAGCGACGTCCCGGTGTCCACGATGGCCTGGCAGCTGTCCTTGCAGAACGCCACGGTGCCACCCACCTGCACGCTGCAGCAGGAGGCAGGAGGGGTGAGGAGCTCCGTGCAGGACCCGTGCCCTGCCCCAGCAGCCTGTCCAAGCCCTCCTGGCCCCCGGCCCCACTCACTTGTCCAGCTGGATCTGCCAGTAGCCCTGCTGTGTGACCGGCACCCAGTTCAAGGTCCCCGTGAAGCGAGAGGGATCAAAGCCCCCGAAGAGCAGCTCTCCGCCCAGGGAGGAGTCCGGGTTCCTGGGGGCAGGAGGGGACGTGAGGGATTTCTTCCCTTTCACTTTCCACATCGCATTTTATACTGATGGATTTATGCCCGCTTGCTTCCCACAAATGCTCAGGGGCATTAGCTTTGCTCCTGTAAGGTTTGAGCTCTGCAGCATGCTTAAGAAACCCTCCTTGCTAGCTCAGTGTAACGTCCTTATCAGCCCCTCGAGCCACAGCCATGCCCCGCAGCAGCGCCGTGCCCTTACGAGCTCATGTAGACCGAGAACATGGGCAGCTCCACCAGGTTTTGGGCCATCATGTTGTCGAAGACGGGGGTGACCCCATCCACGGCCAGGGCCGGGTAGGCCAGCCCCAGGATCCCATCGAATTCGGCGTCCAGGAAGGTTTTGCCCGGCTCGCTGACGCTCTCTGCGAACTGCTGGTTCGTCACGGTCAGGCCCTCCACCTGCGGGAAGGACGAGGCTCGCTGCCGGCTCCCCGGCCCCAGGGGAGTCCCGGGCAAATTACCCGGAGCGGGAGAAACCGAGCGTGACTCACGGTGACTTGGTCAGACCCGATGACCCCCGTCAAGCTGCCGGTCCCGTACTGGATGGAGAAGGGGATGCCCACGGGCTGGTATGTGCTGGAGCGCGACGGCTGGAACCTGGTGTGCTCGGCTGGGGAAGGACGGGGCCGTGAGCAGCAGCACCGTGCCACGGCCCTGGGGCAAACCCCAACGCCTGCTCCTTGGGGGCTGCCGCAGGAGAGAGCGGCTCATGAGGAACATGGACGTGCTGGGGTTGTTTTGGGGAGGGATAAGGGCAAGCTGCCCGAATGGGGGGAGGTTTGCCAAGGATTAACTCGTGCGATGTTGTTGTGAGACCCAATGATCACCACTCCCGTTCCCACCCCACAGGCAGCAGCGATTCTCCCAGCCCATCACCGCGGGCACTGCTGTTCCTGGCTTTTTTTTCCCTGACCCCCGTTGGGCTGTGCTGGGAGCAGGGCACGGAGAAGGGCCGGCTCCGGGACATGCCCCATGCCGTGCACCCCAGCTGGGCTCAGCTCCTCGCTGGCAGCCCGAACAAGCGTGGTGCTTGTCACCCGCCCGACCCCCGGGCAGCCAGCCCGGAGCCGTGCCGTGGCCTCTGTGCCCGCCTTGTTCCTGCAGCCAGCTCCTTGCTGACCGCCTGCATTATGCGCTATAATCTCGCCTTGTTTGCTTAAAGGCTCTCCCACAAGAAAGGCCTAAAGAGCACGGCCGATATCTCCCGCGGGCTGATGGTACCGGGTCCTGGTGGTGTGATCGCCGCCTGCGCTGGCGAGCAAACAAACCCACGCTGCTCCTGTCCCTGCTGCCTCTCCCCTCCGGCTGCAGCTCCAAACCAAACACAAATGCAGCACCTCTTTTATCCGAGAGAGCCCGGGGGGGCTCAGCCCAGCTGGGGGCTTCAGGCTGGGCAGGGAGGTGGCCCCGGTGGTGGTCCCTGTGCCCTTGGTGCTGGCCGGACACCGTGGCCAACCTGGAGGGGACACCCAGGGTCCCACCACCACTGGCTGTTTTGGGGAGCCCCTACTCACTGCAGGCTTTGCTGGTGCAGTAGATGGACGGCACCCAGAGGTTGGAGGAGCCTGTGTCGAAAACCACCGTGAAGTTCTGGGGAGGGGTCCCGATGGAAATCTGCCCGAAGTACTCCATCTAGCAAAGGCAGAGCAGAGACTGAAGGCGGCTGTCGGTGCTGCAGGAGGTCCTGGCAGAGGGGGGCTGTGCCAGGATGCATGCACAGCACGGATTGGGTTCATGTGTGGGATGGCTGGCACCAGGGCAGCGTTTATCTGCCACAGCTGCATCACGCCAGGTGAAATAAGGGAGGCAAATATTTTAGGAACTGCAAGGCAAGCCGAGAACAAAGGCAGGACAGCGGGTGTGGGCGTGAGCCTCTTCCTGCGGGGTCGGGCAGCAGGGCCAGGCCCTGAGGGGACCCTCACCATGGGGATGCAAACAGCAGCCGGGGCTCTGGGGGCAGAAACCTCGCTCTGCTGGGGAGTGGGAAGAGTCTGGGGGACCCCCTGTGCCCCTTCCCATGGGTCCTCTATGGTGAGGCCTTCTCAGACGTGTGCCACGTGTGTTAACCTGGGAGGGAACCTGGTCCCCCCAGCCTTGGACACAGAGCAGGCAGGGAGTGGGTTGGCTGTGATGAATGTGCTCCCTTGCCTGTGCTCAGTATCGCAGCTGCGGGAGCAAAGGCCCGACCAGGAGCAGGCAGGCACCAGCCCTGGCACGCTGGTGCAGTCCCCAGGCTTGCTCTGATAACAGGCGTGGGCTTTACAGGAAGAATTTGGGTGGTCGGGATGCTTCGTGCAGCACAAGGTGCCTTGGGTGTTGGCGGGGCAGCCCTCGGTGCCGCCACCGGCACCGCACTTACGTCCAGGTAGTTGATGAGGGGCTCGCTGGCCGCCGTGAAGGCAGAGCAGTCCTCGCTGTACTGCACCATGTCGAGCTTGTGGGCTTTCCAGAACTGGGAGAGCTGCCCGCGGTCCCGCAGCGTCTTCCGCAGCGAGCGGTGCCGCGTCAGGGTCACCCTGGGGGAGCGAGGTCCTCGTCACTGGGGATGTCCCTTTGGGTATGGGGCTGGCTGCGGGCTGCTGATGCCTTGCAGCCCCCAAATCCACCCCGAGCATCCCAGTGCCATCAGGACGCAGGTCCCCAGCTGCTTCCCCCGTGGCAGAGGGGGAGCAGAGTGTGGTTAATTCACGCTGACATTTGCTGCTCTGGCTCCTCGTGCTGCCCCCCAACCCTGCCCACCCCCTGCAGCCCTCCTGGGGGTCACCTCAGCGATGGAGGTGCCCCCAAAGAGCTCCTGGTGCCTGAAGGAGGATGGATCAGCCCTACCTGTGAGCCCTTGCCCCGCTCATTGATGGTGTTGAAGCCCCTCTGTGAGCACCCCAGTGCCCTGGGGTCCCCCCTTACCTCTTCAAGCCACTGCCCAGGGCGAGGCAGAGCGCGGCGAGGAAGAAGAGGCGCTTCATGGCGGCGGCGCTGGCCTCGGTGGGGCTCTGCGGGTGCGGGCTGCACAGCGGCGTGGCTCTTATACCAACAGGTACACCCTCGCCCCGCGGTATCAGCGATAACACCCCTCTCAATGTCAACACCGGGCTTTTGCTTTAGAAATGAATCACTGGGCACGTTCCGGTCAAGGCAGAGGGAGCGTGCTGGGCGCCAGTTTGTTTTGGAGGGCGAGGGGCTGGTGGCGGCCCACGGGGCTGCAGGACACCCCGGGTGATGGGGCGGCCAAGGGGGATGGAGGGAACCCCGCTGGGACCCCACGGGGAAAACGAGAGGTTTTTCCTCCCCATCCCAAATCCCCACCTGGGTGAGGATTGGAGCTGCATCGGGACCAGCGGTGGTGCAGGAACCCTGCCCAAGGGCTACAGGAAAGGGATGTGCTGGTGGCACCCCTGCTGAACTAGCCTTAAAAGGCAAAGAGCTAATTAGCCTTGATGAACTGCTCAGGAATCTGTGCCTTTGCTGTTCACACAGAGTCGGTGTCACCAAAGCACGGCCCTTGGAAGGAGCTGCTCTGTTAGAGACAGTTACATGTTGCCTGACCGCCCCTAATGGGCTCCTCCTCCGTGGCTGCTTTCTGTTTAACACTGCAGAGCCGTCTCATTAAGCCTCTGCGGATGCAAATAAAGAAGGCTAATGAACAAACAGAGCCTTCAGATACCAGGGAGGCGAGTGGGGGAGGCGAGGACTTTCTTGGTGCCGCAATCTCCCCAGCAGGCGGCTGGAGACTGCCAATGATGCTTTGTGCTCCTCGGGGAGGTTTGTGGCACGGCAATAATGATGATGGATGCCGCAAGGAGAGGTGCCTTACTCAGTGAGTAGTGTTCGTGCAATTAACACTGCTCCTGCCCTTAATCAGTTTTCCATTCATCCTGGTTAGTCCACCTTATTTCATTGATGTCCTTGCCCTGGGAAAGTGACTGGCACTGGGGGGTCTATCTGCCTGGTGTGGCCACCTGAAATGCCCAGCACGATGTCTAATGGGGTAAAAAAAACAAACAAACAAAAGAGCTGAATCGCTGTCTCCCCTTCCTGGGGTCTCACCCTGCTCCTGCTGTGGGTATCCCAGAGCCGCAGTTGGGCTCCTCCACCCCGAGGCCTCGCAGGGAGCTTGTGCTTAAAACATCCCCTTAGAAGCATGCGGGGGCAGAGTCCATGGGCAATGGGGCTGTTTTCCCTTGCACCAGGCTGGATTTCCAAGTCACGAGCAAATTTCCTGTGTCCCTACACCCAGACTCGCTGTTGCAGTGTTTGTACCAAGTAGCTTCCACACAAAGTTATTTTCCCTTTCACGCTCGAGGTACAGTTTAAAGCACTGGCCTCCCTTCGGCTAATAATATATTCATAAAAGGGGATTAAAAAACCTTCCCAAAAGGAAAACAATTGTACCAAATGCCAGATCAGCTGAAAGCCATCTGCAGCTGAGGCGAGACAGCAGCAATTTGATTGCTACAGACACGGCTTATAAAGTGAAAATCCCGCAATAAAATCTAGCCCGAAGGGTCATCGGGTTTCCAAGATAAGTGTGGGTAGGAGCTGTAGTACAGACACGCTGAATACTTCAAGTGAAATAGTTTATTTACTGGAAAAGATCCCCAGCTGGATCAAAATAATCTGCAAACTCAGGACAGTAGATTCAGTATTAAAATACGAAAATGAAAGAAATAAAGAGGCCAAACCTTTTGGTTAGAAATGTTTGAAGTTAAACCCAGATATTTCTACTTTTATTTAGCTCTTTTAAAGCCATGCTCTTCATGTTAAAAGATCTATTTCAAATTGAAGATAATGTATTATTTTTTTCTTTCTTTTGGAAGTCAGAGAAAGACTCTGCCATATTTGTGGGCAAAAAGGCCTGGCTTCGTACGTGCTTCCAGCGCTTTCTCTGCCCAGCTGTCCCCATGGACTGGGAGTCCATGGGTGCTCCCATGGGATGAGGGATGAGGCTGGGACCTCTGGATCGTGTTGGCAGAAAAACAGCAGAGCAAGAGCTTGTATTTGGTAGAAATGGAACGAAATGTAGCTGCTGGCTACGGGAGCACCCCTGGTCTCATGAGAAATATCTGGCCCTATAGTCCTACAGTGGCAGAGGCTCTCACAAAAAGCCCTGTAGCCCATCCAGCTTTACGTGCTCGCCTTCAGAGAGGTCACAAATAATCTGTGTGCCTTAGGTGGAAAACATGATTCCCATCAGCTCAGCGCATGGCATTTTACTCATTTTAAGAAAACTGCTCTTAGTCTAAAAATAGGTTATCTGCGTTCTTTTTTTATATTTCCTTTAGCTTAGCCGCTTCCACTATTAGCTGCGACTGATTCAAATCTCACCCAAACATCATTTGCTGAAAAGCCTTTTTTCTCTGATTATCAAATACATCTTCTACCTGTTTATCTGCCTGTGTATCAAAGAGCACTTGAAAGGGTGAAACGCTGTAATAGCAGACTCTCTAAAAAAAAATAAAAACAAGCAAACTTCAGTTAAGTATTTACCCACGGCAGCAGCATCTGTGGATGGAGCAGCAGCCCAATGGCTGGTGGGGTGAATCCCAATGGTGCCAGGCAGCCCAGGGCACCCGGTGATTCCTGAGAGCCCATCTCATCCTCCATGTCCTTGTTTGTAGAAAGTCAGGGGGCTCACAGATATTTCTGGAGCCACCCTCCATCCCCTCCTGCCATCTCCTTACAGACCAACGTTGGCTCCTTGCGTTGGTGCTGCCAGAAATGCACAGCCCTTACCTTCAGTTCCTCTTTTCCTCCAGCAAATCCCTTCCTCCATTCCCCTTTTCACACCCCAGCAGGCACAAAACCACAGCAGGCGTTGGGCCCTGTATCCCCTCTGATTTAAAATGTTTTGCCCCATAGAAGGCTGCGAGGTGGGAGCACACAGAGAGCTTTTTGTGCCAGCTGCACAGCTGGGGGCTGAGTCCCTCTGGGGACCAGGGCATCACCAGCTCAGGGGCTGCAGCATCCCCAGTCCGGGGGCAGAGGGGGCTGCCCAACAGCAGAGAAACACCCCAAAATATTTAAATGAGCCTGATCACATGTGGAAAGCGTCATGGAACCCAGTGTGGGCTCCTTTCTGCAGTCACCATTAGGGGTAAAGCAAGACCGCATCCGGCGCCTGAGCCAGTGAGAGCTTCTGCACGGCGCTGCCGGCGGCTGGGAGATCCTGGCCAAAAATGCTCCCAAAACGTCCCTGAGGTCTGCTCCATCCAGGGCTGTGGAGAACGAAGGTGAGGATGGCTTTTCTCGAGGTAAAACACCGACGGGCATTGGGTGCCCCGGGCTCCTGCAGGTGGTGCTGGGGGAAGCGAAGAGCTCGCGGGGCTGGGCTCAGTGTGGTGGTGCCCCAGCGCTACCTGCCCAAGCTTCAGTGTTAAACCCAGGCACCAAGGCCCATCTTCAATGGGTTTGAAGTCATCTGAGGCATTCCCATGAGTTCATCTTACCTTTAGGTTGAGCTTAGATGTCTTGAATTCACTACTCAGTCATCAGCCGAGTACGAGCGCTCTAAGAGCTTTGATTGCAATAGGGCATCTTAATTAAGATAGGGTTAAAATCCCGGGGGCTGGCAGGAGGGAGGCTCACAGCCACCTGATACACCAAAAAAGTACATGTGCTGCCAGTGGCTCACTAGCTGTTATCTTCAAACTAGGTATTTCAGTGCACATGTGTGTGTGTAATCTCCTCCATCTCACTGTACCCCATCGCAGCAAAGACGCTGCCTGCGACTGGTATTTGGATTTGGGTCCTGTTTTGCAATTTCCTTTTGAACAGCTCGCTTTTCAGATTGTTATCTGCTGCTGCAGCATCTCCTGCACCACAGTAGGAAATGAGCCACTCAAAAATGATAGCTGCTCGAGGAGGATATTTGAGGACAGATCAGTTCAATAAGGGAGGGGGAAAAATCCAGCAAGAAATGGACTTCTAGCTTGGCGGTTGCCAAAGTGGTTGGTAAGTGGAATTTCACAGGGGGCTGGTGAGGCTTTCAGAAAAGTTTCTGATGCATTACTCTTAGAAATATGTCTTAAAGGAAAGCAGAATCTGGTCTGTAGGGTGGACAGTGCCTTTGCTTGAGCAATCGATCTATCAGTCTGTCAATCCTATCACTAAGGCTAATCTGCTGCAAGAGCCAGCACCAAACTCGCGCCTTCTTTCGATTATTTTTTTCCATAGTGGCACATGGTTTTTATTTATTTTTTTACATTATAGTCATCAAATATTTTGGTGGATAAAAAAAATAAAATGAGGAGGAATCACACACACAGTAGCATACTTGTGCAGCGGGAACCCTGGCACATTTATTTTATGTGAGCGCTCTGCGGCGTCAGACCCCTGATTTCAAACAGCGACTCTGATCTCAGCTGGTGGGGAGCAACGTGGAGCTCCGTGGGGTGATGTGGATTGCAAGGCCTGGATTTGGTGTCTCAGCACCCACCCGGACCCACGGCCCACCTGCCCCTCTCTGTCCCACAGGAACCTCGGGCGCTGCACTGACGGCCGGGACGCCTCGCAGCGGGGATGGCCAATTGTGAGTGGTGAGTACTGAGACAAATGCAGCCTTTTTCAGCCCTGCAGCAAGGTAAATACTCTAGAATTGGAGGATAAGTGCTGCTACAGGGCACCTTTCTGCTAAATTCTCAGCCCTAGCCTGGGTCTGGTCTGTGTGCACAGGAGTGGCCATGTGCACAGGGATGCTTCGGCCATGGGGCTGGCGATGCTGTGCCTGGTTCCTGCCTCTGCTGGGGCAGCTCGGTGCTCTCTGCAGGGCTGTGCCAGGCAGAAATGCAGCCCTGAGGCTCAGCGACAGCTTGCGATTTTGGTTGAGCGCGTGGTGGAAGCCATGTTTGCAGCTTTGGGTCTGCGGAAAGCACCGTGCGTCCCTCCGCGAGATGGGTTTTCAAAACCCCTTCTCAAGGTGGGCACCCAAAAATGAAGTGCAAGGACCACTGGTCATTTCTGAAAATGAAGCCCCAGCTTTTTGGGCACATTCTCCTTAAAGAAAAAAAAAAAAAAAAAAAAAAAAAGCAAACCCAAAAACTGTACCAGCAAACCATGGTCTAAAGCACGTTTTGAAGCCATGTCAGCCAAACTGTTCCTGACAGATTTAAAATAATTCAGATATTCCTTTCATTTAGGCAAAATATTTTTCTCCCATTCAGGTGGGTGCCTGCTGTCACATCGGCTGTAGCCCTGGTCCTATACGCTCTGCTCTTACTGCTCCTTTACATCATGCTCAGCAGGAAAATAGGTAACTTACTGCCTTGTTGCCTTTACCCCTTGTGTCCCTCTTTTCTCCTTGCAATCCTTCAGCCCAGAGAGTGAAAGGGATTTGCCCAAAGCCTTGACACCCCCTGTTTCTAAACCATGGCCAGGTTGGTGTCCTGGTTCTGGTTCTTGCTCTCACTCCCACCAGACCCCGTGCCCGGCTTTGGCACTGGTATGGGGCTGAACCAAGTTAAGGCAGGGCTGAGAAACCGTGCCTGGCTTGTACAGCCCAGAACGCCACGCCATTCCGAAAACATTTTCTTTTATTGCTCTGGTTAGTTATGTGGTGGGAAAACAGCATCAGAATCAATTTGCAAACTCCTAGTCCAGATGGAGCTACGAGTTCCAGCAGGAAAACCTTTCTCACAGAAATGCTGCCCACATTATGCATAATGTGCGCTCTGCCTGGCCCCGTGGGTCAAACCCATTTTGACCTTGTGTGGGGAGAGTCCTTGATGCAGCAATTTAACTCCAGTCTTCCATCGCAGGAGACCAGGGGAAGCACTCCATCAGCGCAGTAATTGAATTGATTGATATTTGCCCACGCCAATACAAAATAATAATTACAGCCGTGCCAGGGCTCCCGGCGCGCTGGCTTTGCTCCAGGGCAGCCCTGGCTTTGGGAGCAGGGGAGGGGACGGGGAGAGAACTGGAGAGAGAAAACACCCAAAAGGGGACCGAGGACGGGGGGGATGCAGCAGACACAGGTCTGGAGCATGGAGCTGAGCATCCCCTCACCGCAGACAGCCGCTCCTGCAGCAAGGAGGCGAGCAGCCATCCTGCAGCACAGCCCCAGCAGCCGTCGACCTCTTCAGCTGGAGGGGAAGGGGCACAACGACCGGCCTACGCAGGTGAGGGGGGCTGCGGGGTGGCAGGGGGGCGCATCGTGTCCATCCTGAGCTGCCCAGCCCGGCACCTTGGCGTGCTGGTGCGGAGGATGGAGCCAGGAGCATGGGGCAGGCACAGCAGCTGCTCAGAGTTTGGGGTATCTCCTGCTGCCTCTGGGTTTTCCCTGCATCATTCCCCAGGGACCCCTGGTCTCGCTGGTGGCACCGCAGGGCAGCGGTGGGAGCCAGCTGTGGGCTGGGGACTGGGCGAGTGCCCCCGCTGACTGCAGGAAGCCCAGAGGGGGCAGGAAGGAAGCTTTTTTGCCTCTCACCTGCTGTTGTCTAATTGCTTTTTCTCCCCTTGAACCTCCACTAACCGTGGAGGTGGTGACGTGCCCTGTTCGGACGGGAGCAGCGAGACGTCCTCGGAGACCTCGGAGGAGTCGGAGAGCAGCCCCTCCGGCCCGCAGGTACCCAGCCCCCTGCCACCGCCAGGGCATTTTAGCCCAAAACAACCACAACCGCAGCAGGGAGGGTGCCTCACACCATGTCCAGGGGCTCCTGGCCCTGCTAGAGACCCCCCGAGCAGCAAAATGAGGGTGAATGCGTTGAAATAACCGATGGCACCAACGTGGTGGCTGTCACCTGCCTCGTGCAGTGCTCAGAGGGATGTCCCCATGGACAGGGGGTGTTGGGGCACAGACAGGGCTAAGGCACCTCAGGGGGGTCGGTGCCTGACCCAGGGCTTGTGGCTGCTTCCTCAGGGCCCTCGGTCGCCAGAAAACCTCAATTACACGTCCCTGCTCTTCCCGGGGAAGGGTCACGGGCCGGGCTCCGTCAGGGACTACGAGAACATGAAGCCGGGCGCAGATTACGTCAACGTGGACCCAAAGAAGAAGAAAGTGGATTTCTGGGCCTGCTCCAGCCCTGTTGCCTCCAAATCCATCGAGTACACAGAGGTGAAGCTGTGACTCCTAGGACACCCCCTGGGGGCTGTGGAGGTGCCATCGGGGTCCCACTGCCACTGCCCCTTGGTACCTGCAACCCCCGGCAGCCAAGCAGCCAGGGATTTCCCTTCCCTGATCAGACCTGGCATGGGCTGAAGCCTACTGGTTTTTATCCCCTGAGATGCTGCAGCCCACCAAGAGATTTGCGTGGTGCTGTACTGTCGGCACCACCGCCCCCCGGGGCTGCGGATGTGGGGCGGTGCGGGGCTGCCCCACACCCTGCTGCAGGGAAATGTTCCCTCCCCAGACCGAGACGTGCTCTGCACTTGTACTTGAAGGCCGGATTTCTCATCTCCTGAAAGCAAATGAATTCCCGCTCCCCCATGGGATGTTGTTCAGGGAGGAAGACGCAGTCATTTCCAAAACATCCACCTGAACTGACTAGCATCTCCTTTGAATCATGCTTCCTTTGCTGATTGCTGTCATAAAATCCTCTAAATACACTTCCTTCACCGGCTTCACCCTTCCTGCCCAAGCACCGATCCCTCCCCCTCCGCTGCACCCCATTTTCCTTCCATGCTGAAAACCTCTCGGAGCCCCCATCCCTTGGAGCTGGGTCTGGGGAGGTTCAGCTGTCGCCTCTCCCAGCTGAAAGCCATGAGCATCAGCAGAGCTGGCTGGGCTGGGGGTTCCTGGGGGATTTAAATCCCCTCTGTTTGTGGAGTTACGGGTGAGGCCAAAGCCAGCTGGGGGAGCTGCTGGAAAAAATGATTCAAATGCTTTATGACTTTGAAATCTGAAAGTTTTTGCACTATAGCTTACTCTTAATTCCTTATTTTTGTAGATTCAGCCTGTGATGATGGAGGGAGTGATGCATCTTTCTTGCAGGGAATTTGGTACCCTGCCCTCGGGGCACCTGTACATCCCCCAGCAGTGCTGCTGAGCCCCAGAGCGTGGGGATGCTCTGTGCAGCCTCACTGAGGTTTTGCTTTTAAACAAAATTTTTCCGGGGGACCAACAGCAAGCAGGGAGAGGGGCTGGGGCCATAAGGCTGTGGCTGTTCCCAGCTGCCCCTTTCTGCTCCCAGCACTGCTGGTGTGCTCTGAGGCTGTCCCCGAGCCCTGGGTGGTTTTGGCACTCTGATCCTGGCTGCACAAGACAAAAAAGCAGCAGCAGTGATTTGAGAGCAGCTCTTTAATGAGATGCAGCAGCTTTTTAACAGCACAGAGCAGCCCCACACAGTGGCTGGTGATACAGGAAGGGTGAACCTGATGGGAGGGAGGCAGGATCTGCCTGGGCGAGCTGGAAAAGGGCCAGGGCTCCTCTGAGCAACTCCTCAGCAGTGTCCGTGCTGCATTTGGGGTGCTTGCACCTGGGTGCAATGCTGCAGGGGTCTGTGCAATGCAGCAGCTGTGTGTGCTGCAGCCCTGGGGACGCATGCAGGGCGTGGGGAAGCTGTGTCGGCTGCTCCCCCAGCAAAGCCCTGAGGATGGGAGATGGGCAGGGAGCTCCCAGGCAGCTGCATTGCCTCCTGCAGTGCTCAAGCTGCTTTTCTGGCATCTGCCAAGCCCCCCGAGCTCAAGTCTGTCCCAAAAGCTGCGCTGATTCAGCATCCCCAGGATGCCTGGGCTGGGCAGCAGGAGGCTTTATGGCACACAAGGGAGGTGAAGGCTGCTCTGGGGCTGTTAGGGCTCTGTCCATCCCCCGAAGCATGCAGCACATGCAGCAGCGAGCCCACAAAGACAAGACACCCAGTGATACTTTCCGGGTTAAGCACCCAGCTTCCAGCAAAACCAACAGCCTAGAGCGTGCCCGACTCGGTCACCGCCTCCTCCTCGGGCAGGTCGAGGTTCCTGGAGCTGCCCCCACGCAGGGGGAGGCCGCCGTGCTGGCTGGGGCTCAGGACGGTGGTTTTCCTGCTGCAGAGGCTCCCGTTGGAGACCTGCCTGCGCGGCTGGGGGCTGCACCAGCAGGAGAGGCAGCGCCCCACGTCCCGCAGCAGGTGCCCGCTGAAGAACATGTAAATCCAGGGGTTGCAGCAGCTGCTGAGGCTGGCCAGCAGCATGGTGATGGTGAAGGGCACGTTGGTGGACTCTGGGAAGGCAAGGCAGAAAGTTCAAATATCCCCCAGAGGGGACGTGGTGCGGGCAGGGGGCTCAGTGAGCCATACACAGGACTTCAGGGTCTCTTCCTGGCTTGGATATGTGTCCCTTGTCCCATCCCCAGCCCGCCTGCTGGCATCTCTTTGCTGCAGAGCAGGATCAGGACGTGCCAGAGCACATCCTGGGGGTGGGTGCTGGGAATGGCACCCGGCAGCTCCTGGACCTGCTGCTTTCCCTCAGCCCCAGTTGGCCAAAGCATCTCCCAGGGGCCTTTCAATCTGGGATAATGCCCCCAGAAAATAAAAATAAAATAAGGTCAACTTATGAAATCAAAAGCCACTTTTCAACCCTCACACCCCACACCTCCCCCCCCCGCATCTGGCTCAGCAAAAGCCTTATGGGCGCTGGATGCTACAGGCAGAAGAGCAGCTCCAGCAGCACAGCTGCTCCCGGAGGCAGTCCCACCGGAGGCTGGGAGCAGCAGGCTCAATTAAATCCTCTCTGCCGTCACATGCTGAACAGCACAGCAGCTCCTGGAGCAGATTCCGCCAGGAGGGCAGAGACGCACATGGTTACGATGTTTGCAGAACACCTCCACGTCTCCCATGGGCTGCTGGTCAGAAGCCATTGCTTTCCAGCAGAATTTCTGGTGAAAAGCAGCGTTCTGCCTCTGCAAGCTGTTTGCTACAAACGCTATCAGGGAGCAACCCAGTAGCTTTCCCCCTAATTTTTATTACAAGAGAATAAGTCAGATCCTGCTTGCTAAATACACTGAGGTGCTCTGCACCTGGGCTGCAGCCCAGCACCCCCACCCTGGCTACTCACCATCATCAGGAGCATCCTCGTCCCACACCGACCACATCTGCATGCTGAAGAAAGGCGCCCAGCAGGCGACATAGGCCACCACGATGACAAAAGTCATCTTCACCGTGCGGATCTTGGCCCGCGAGATGGTGCGCACGCTGCTGACGTGTGAGGGCTGCCCGCCGGGGCACTGCCCGCCCTTCTCGGAGGAGCAAGGAGCCGGGGGGGCTGCCATGGGCCCCCCTGTGCTGGGGGCACAGCTCTGGGTCTTGCCCTTGAGGTTCTTGCAGATCTCGTAGCAGATGAGGCTGTAGCAGACGGTGAGGATCCCGACGGGCAGGATGAAGATGCACAGCGTGGTCCAGGTGATGTAGGCTCGGGCACCCCACGGGTACCTGAAGTCTGCCCAGCAGTCCAGCACCCCTGAGCCCTGCCGGACCTCGCGCAGGGAGAAGATGAAGACCTGGGGCAGGCTGAGCAGGGAGCTGAGCAGCCACGTGGCCCCGATCATGGCATAAGCCCGGCGGCTGGGCTGCTGCAGGGTGCGCAGCGGGTGGCACACGGCCACATAGCGGTCCAGGGTCATGGCGAGGAGCATGTAGGTGGAGGCGAACATGCTCAGCACCTGCAGGTACTTGACGGCCCTGCAGAGAGGGTCTGGCCCCAGGAAGCGGTACGTCACCTCCCAGATCATCTGCGGCAGCACCTGGAAGAGCGCAACACCCAGGTCGCTCAGCCCCAGGTGCAGGACGAAGAGGTGCATGCGGCTCATCTTCCTCCTCAGGCGGTACAGGGCCAGCAGCACCCCCGCGTTGCCCACGGTTGCCACCACCAGGATGGTGGCCAGCACCCCGACCTCTGCCTTGGCCAGCTCCTCATCCCGGCTGTGCAGCAGGGTCACGTTGGGGTCCCCCGCCAGGGTTTGGGGGCTCTGCACCCCCTTGCTGTGCCCAGCCCGGCCACGATGGGAGCTGTTCCAGCCCCAGCCCAGCTCCATCCCCGCGGGAGGAGCTGTGACTGTGATGGGTAAACACTCAGAGGCTCGGCTCTGGCAGCCCCTTAACCCCTCCCTGCATCCCTGGGGGCTGTGCTCCCCCTGAGCCCTGCTGCACCAGCTCCTGTGACCACAGGGGCTGGATGTGGCTTCTCCAGCAGTCCCCCACCACGGGCACAGGTTGTCACCCTGTGCTGAGTGGTTGCAGGTCCCCTCTTTGCTGGGCTGCTCCGTGCAGGTTTTCCTGTTAAACAAAGGGATGCAGAAGCCCCAGCTCAGCCTCTGATCCCTCTCTCTGCTGCATTACACGTTCCCGTATCCCTGTTTCTCCCTGGGTTGCTCATCTCTCCGTTCACCTCTTTCCCTTGTGCTGGTAACAAAGAGGAATCCTCTTTGTTGCTTCTTTTTAGTGCAGTAAAAGTACTGGAAAATGCATCCCTTTGGTCTTTTCATTCCAGGCGTGGCGAGGGAGGCAGGTGAGCGGTGTCCAAGCGTCCCCAGGGAGCGCAGCAGCCGTGTGCCAGCAGCAGCTGCCGCTGAGCGCTGCCTGTGCTGGGTTTTATAGCCGGGAGCTCCCCACCCCGGCTGAGAGCTGCAGCCCCAGGCTCTGCTGGGGACCTGCTCCTGCTCTCCTCCTTCTCTGCATCAGCACAGTCCATGGAGACGCTGGAACCACATCCCGAGGCTGCCTCCTCCTGCCCGTTTCTTCGGGCTGTGTAGGCAGGGGGTGCAGAATGTCCCTGGGGCAGGACAAAAGCTCGAGTCTGCCTGCCTGGTCCTCAGCTAAATGCTGTTGTTTTACTCTGTCTGACAGAAACCCACCCCAAACGTGGGGAGCCTGATCCCACTTGACTGCAGAGCACTCTCTGCTTTGTACTGTGAACATTTATCCCATCTGTCATATGCACAGAGCATGGAAAAAAAATCAAAAAGGAAAAGCTGCAGGGGAGAAGTGCGGTACAAAGCGCAGGGCAGTTGCAGACTTCGTGCGAAGTGTTGGGTGTAGTTTGAAGCAGTGGCAACGGAAGCTGAGAAACACAGCAGCCTCGTTCAAAAGACAAATGCACTATAAATTGGTAATACAGATGGGGCAATAGCTGAAATGCACACGGGTCTTGTCTGCACAGGCCCAGCCAGGGCCAAGCAGAGCACGGGAGAGCTGCCCTCCTGCCTCTTCTGATCTCCCCTTCCCACTTCTTCAAGCCTTCGGTGTGCCTTCCCACACAGTCTGATTGCAAAATATTTCATTGCACACATACATAAATATACCTGTGTACATGCACAATTTCACTTTTCTTTTGCAACATTAGGGCTTTCGTTTTCCCCTACTGGCTATTAATTTGTGCCAATAAGAAGTAAAGGCATGCATCTATTTCCAGTGCTTTTGCCTTTCTACACTGGGGGAAGAAAGCAGCAAACAAAGGAACAGCACTGGGCCAGGTTTCTTCCTAGCAGCTATCTGCTTGACACCGACTTGCTGCTCGCAGAGCCTGCTCTGGCTCACTGGGTGTGATATTACAATTAAGTTGCCTGTGAGAGGCTATTATTTGCTGAATAAAGATTTGCAGATCACCTCTAATAACCACAAATGAGCACAGTTTGTGCCTAATTAAAAGACATTCATCCTTATAAGACACCCTGTGGATATAAACTACCCACCGCAGGAGAGGGCCTCTCCGAGGTGCTGCGGTGATAGGGGGGCAGTTCAGGAATAATGCAATTTTCTATAGTTGTGATCAGACAGCTGATTTTCTGGAAGATTAATAGAGGACAATGAAAAAGAAACAAACCCACAAAGCGATAACAAGCGAAGATGAAGGCAGAGATGGAAGGGCAGGCTCTGCAGAGAGAATGGAGCATTTCAAGTATTTTAGGACAGCCTCGGCCCTCCCTGCCACCAGTTTAATCCAGGAGCATTTCCCTCCCAGTTAGATCTTCTGCTCCAGATTTCCCTAAGTTTAGCACAGAGAATACTTCTGCAAAGATGCTTGCAGAAAAGGGAAGATAATTCACAGAAGAGAAAATCTTTCATCCTCGGAAGATAGAAATCCCTTTTCTTCAGAGGGAGATTATCCCAGCAAGGCTCTGTCTCAAGCAGATGGATTAAAAAATAAACCCATTTGCTTTCATGTGTTTCCTGCACATTTACTCAACACGCTGCTAGTATTTCCAGGCTGTTGCAGCCAAATCAGAGCTGTTTCTCCTTCGAGGGGTAGCAGTGGTGCGATGCAACCTGGTTCCTTTTACACCAGGGCTGTGAGCCCAGCGCTGCCCCGTGCCTCCAGGGCCCCGGGACCTGGCCATGCTCTTGCTGCCTCCGGCTCTTCAGCCGCTGCATGCAGCCGTTGTGGCAACCTCGGAGTAGCCCCAAGCCACCTGTAAGAGCTGAGCAGCCAGGGAATCACCCACCCAGCACGTTGCTGTCCTGGGCTTGTGAATAGCACCAGGGGATTTCTGCTGGATAAAATAAAACCAGCCCTGGGGGGTTATAGCAGCTGATAACTCTATTACAGTTTACTTTTTTCCTGGTTGTTTTGCCGTGTCTTTTAATTTGACCCATATGTGTGGAAACAGGCTGCTTAAGTAGAGGCAACTGCCAGAGGAAAAATTGAAGCTACGGGCATCTTCAAGATAGCAAATTACTTGTTTATCATCTTTGCATTCTCCCTGTTGGTTCCCTTGTAGAGCCAGGGATGTTAAAAGGCTTTGGTAGCTGTGAAATGCTTCAGTTTCCTTCCCTGCTCCCTCATCTCCTTTTGCTGTTATCATCATTAGCATTTAAAAAACAGACACAGCCAGCGCGTTTACAACCTTAAAATCAATAATAGGAAAACAAAATAAAATAAAATTACATTTCAAGGCTGGAAACAAATGGCTTGTTCTTGTCCTCCTGAGGCTGCTGGAGGGAAAATCCATGCCTAGCCAGCTCTGGAGGGACGCAGGGGGCAGCACCAGGACAGTCAGTGGGTTGGAAGTCCCCCTTTGGCTGGGGACAGGGACTTTCTTCAGGTCCTGAATTCTGCCTTATCAGTGGAGGTCTGATCTGTGCATGTGATTTTCAGACCCTACGGCCTGTAAAGATGATATACGTTATTTTAAATAGAAACCTTGCTAGGAAATTTGCACCAGTGGCACGGGTAACACCAGGCTCCGGTCCTGATCTGGCTGCGTGGGGACGGGTCCATGTGGGTCCTGCAGGCAGCTCATGGCAGGGCTGAAATCAGGGGTGCAGGAGGGTGCAGGAGCCAGCCTGTGCCCTGTCATGGGAGGGGAACTGTTCCTCCTGTCCTCCTCCCTCGCCTCTCTCAGACAAAGAAGAGCAGAGGCTTTAAGATGTGCTCAATTCAGTGAAAGGAGAAGTGACCAAGGACCTTTCCATGACCTCCGATCTGCTTTGTCTACTTGTTCCCCTTCTTGCCTGATGAAAGCACTGCAGTTATTCCAAACCCATTGCCTTCCAGGTAAAAGAGGCATCAATCAGGATGATGAAAGGAGAGGAGCAGCTGTTTCTGTTTCAGGACAATATATTAGAAGATGATGAATAATAGGAAGGATGTCTGCAGTGATCTGCACTCCCCCTGCCAAAGCAAAGTTCAAGGCTCCGTGATTAAAGGTTGTTCTTGCCTATTTGATAGTCAGGCCCAGGTTATGCCAACACGTTGGGGAAATTTGTTTGGGATTATGCAGCTACCCCTGTGAGACCACTTCTTGTTAAAGTGACCTGAGGTCCTGATGTTAGCCCTTTTCGTTCAGTTAAAATGGGCAATACTGGATGTGCTTACCTACAATCGCTTCACATAATTACCCAAATGCTCTTGGATTGCCCAGGTATGGGCAATCAGGGTGCTGAGAGAGAAGCTCACGGTGAGGACTTGGCCACTAGAACTGCTGCTGGGCACGCTGCATCTCTTCGGCTGTTTGAGCAGCGTGCTCTCCTTTCCTTGCTGTCTTTTTGTGTGTGTGACACGGAGAACAGGACAAAATAAGCCCAATTAAAGTGCTCTGCTGTAGTTGCACTAGTAGTTCTGCTCAGCATGCTTAAAAGATCAGAAGTGCCCGTGGAATTTCTACTTTCAGCCTGCATGAAATGTCTTTTTTTTTTTTTTTTTTTTTTCCCCTCTCTCTCCCATCTTAGTGTGTGAAAATCTCCTAGGAAACATAGCCCTAATGGTCTGCCTCCTCCCTGCACTACGGTTCCTGCAAATGAAGCAGAAAGCTGTGCTCTAAATATACTGTCTGGTTCTCCTAATTAAACGGCTGTGGGCAGAGGATGCTCGTGGTGTTGATGGAGGTACAGCATGGGAGCAATGGCTTTGTTTGGCTTGCTACATGTCTGTGTTCTCTGGCATCTGCGTTTTGTCACCGTGCTTTGGGTGTCCCTGCTGTCCCAGGACCTGCTGGGGTAGAGACCCAGGCATGAAGGCAAAACAAAAAAGCAAAGCGGACCTTGAGATCTCGTGGGCCCAGGGGAGCAGCCTTTCCTGGCACGAACAGGGGGATTCAGCTTTGGCCTCACATCTGCAGTGGGTTTGGGAGCCGTGACTCCCCTTTGGGGGGTCCTTCCCCCAGCTGGACCCATCCACCCGAGGCTGGGGGCTGCTGGCACCAATGACACATCTCATTTAGAAGTGGGCAGCAGCCAACGAGGGCTCACACAAAACTGGGGAGTCCTTCCCTTGGCTAGCACGCAGCCAGCACCTCCTAGTCCTTTGGCCAGCACAAGAGCAGCTAATCCTGGACTGCTCTCGGTCCCTGGCAGGCAGAGCAGCAGGACGGGAGCCTCGGGCAGGCAGTTAATGCTGCTTAATCCTCTCCCACCGTGGGGTGTGTGAGGAGAAGGTGACAAAGTACAGCGGCTGCACAGAACGTACTGCCTGCCTGCGAGGCGGCCGGGGTCACGGCGGGCAGCAAAGGGCTGATACCAGCATCAGCCTCGGGACCTGGCAGCCAAGGCAGCCTTGTCCCCCTGTGTCCTGCATTCAGGGCCATGTCCTGCAGCAATCACAGCTCCACCAAGGCACTCACGGAGCTGCCGGGTGGACCACGGCTCAGTGCTGGCGTGTGCTGCGGGACATATTCTGCACGGAGCAGCAGCTGCAGCACGGGGTGCTGAGCCCCGGGGTCCTGCTGTCCTAGCCATAGTGGATCTGAAGAGCCCATGGACACCGACCCCTGGCATCTGGGATGCTGAGGGGGCAGTCGTTGCTGTGAGAATTGAGGGTTATGCCCGTAATGGTGGCATTGTAGCTGGGTCTGTTTGTGAACTGGCTCGGGTGTGCGCCCCAGTGTTGAGGGCATTATCCAGATCAGTGGGAACCAGGCTTCAGGTCCCAGGGATCCATGGTAAACACTTGGATACTCTTCTGCCTCTCTCTATTTTTATTTATTTATTTTTTTAACCTCAATTTCAACCTCTGATTCCTTCTTGGCTCTCATGAAGAACAGGCAGAAATTGCTATTTTCAGTCTACAAAGTAGGAAAATTGTCCATCTATTTCTGAAGAACTTTTTGTAGTGCAGGACTCCTCCGGGGAGGCAGCAGCTGTAGAAGGGTTTGTGGCTTTGATGGTAAAGCCAACAACCCAGAGCCCTTATAAAAGCAACTTACTGGGCAATCACTGTAAAGTGAAACAAGGTACTTGAGCGATGTGGATTAGAAATGATTGTGCCCCCTCCTCAGAAAGTGATTCTAGGAAGCCCCTGACCTGGTGTCCCGAAGTGCCTGATAGTGGCACACTAAGTCAAAAGCTGTGTCAGCAGCATAACTCGTATTTTTCATGCAGATCCTAGATTCAAGGGAATATTTCAGCTGAAGGCTGGATTAGTCTGCGGCAGTCTGGTCTGCGTGTCTCTGAAGAACACCATTTAGCATTACCAGGCAATCTCTTTGTCGCTGACTCTTCCCTGCATGTATGGTGCTAATTGCCAAGGCATCTCCTAAAAGCTATTTTCATATGCATTTGCACAACAGATTTGAAAGGCCATGAGGATGTACTTAGCGCTGCTGTAAATGGGAAATGTTGCCCCATGTTTCACAATAATGACATTCTGGAACCTGCCAAATGCGTAGTTTTATCACTTATAATTCAGATGATCTGCGGACCAGTATTCTTGGCTGTAATGGATTATCACTTCATCATGCAAGCACATCACAGCCTGTAGTGAGAGCCTGCTGGTGGGGAAACCACAGACTGAAATCGATGGATTTCTTCACTGGCCTCTACGTTATCTCCCTGTCTCACTGAGCTGCTGTCGTCTAGAAAAGGCACCAAATTAACATGCAGGTCAAGCATCGAGGGGCGATTTTTCTTTACGGCTTCTGTATGGGCATGGGAAAATGGATGTAGCTGAAGCAGCAACCGAAGCTGTGTCTGGTCTGTGCCTTCTTCAGGGGAGCTCACACGCCAGAGCTTTCCCCATCACCTGCAGATGTGTGTGAATGTGGGGAATCAAAGGACGGGATGAAGGTGGCAAGGACGGATGTTTCATTTTTCAGGCTTTGGTTGCCTGAGGTTTTACAGGGTTTTGTTTGACAAAACAAAACCGAGAGGCAGCATGCTCTGATCATGGTCCTGGTGCTTCCAAATTAGACAGGGGTTCATGTGCATGGTTCTGCCCAGGGCGTCTCAAAGCATCAAAATGCATTTGCTTACATTTTGCAGATAGTCTTAACCTGGCTATATCTAAGGACCTTTTGCCCTGCTGTCAAGCACCAAAAAGAGCTCTCTGCTGAGTGTGGCAGGAGTTTGGGGCTGTCATAGTCTAGGTCCATAACCCAGAGAAACGCTGTCTTTCCTTGCACTTCATTCATCTCAGCTCATCAGGTTCCACCCGAGGCTTAGCAAAGCATCTCGCCTGTCACACAGAGGTGAGAGCAAGCCCAGCCTCAGGGAGGGGGTGGATTTACAGCTACCTGTTGGGTTCAGGTGAAATGTGACAATTGCTGCTAAGCCCCGTGTGTAGAGCCAAACAAGGCACGGGGGCTTGGACCTGCCCTCGTGCTTTGTGGGTCCAGGGCCCCCCGAACTGGTAGATTTAATGGTGAGACTTGAAAATAATTAGATGAGTTTTGAAGTCCTAAAGGTAATTGGGAATGCTTTATTCTAGAAATAAACAGAGAGACGGGGGAAAGGTACTGCTCCCTGATGTGACCTGTGCCAGCTGCCTGTGCAGGGGATCAGACAGGAATTTTTTTTCTCTCTTGGGTGATTTGCACGTAACAAAATGCCTGGCTCCTCACCGCAGCCAGCCTGGGGTCTCTGCCTCACCGAACCCCACGCTTGGCCAACAGCCTCGTGGGGAACCTGGCCTCAGGCGTCCCGCTGGGTGCCTCGGCTGCCCCGGACAGAGAGCGGTGCCGCAGTTTGGGAGGGGATTTATAATGCTGGGTGACTTCTGTGGCAGTAACCAGTAACTGGACTGCATCTTGGTCTTGCAAGTGTGTATTTCTGTAAGTGTGGCAGCAAGCACTCTGCCTTTTGCTCAGCTCAGGGATAATTCTCCTGCTGCTGAACAATGCGCTGCAGGGAGCCGCTGCTCTTCTCATCCGCCCCACTTGAAAGGCCTCGCTCAGGGTACAAGGGAAAGAGGTATTGCTTGGGAAGTTACAAAGGTCCCCAGAGCCCTGGGCAACCCCATTCAGCTAATATCTCAACTTCTGACAACCAATATCCACTGTCCTGCCCCAAAACTAATTAATTTTATACATGAGTGAATTTAACACCATCATTTAGCTCTATCTGCTAGAGGAGACTTTGAAGTACAAACTGATTATGCGGGGAACAAGCGGGGAGCTGGTTAATAAGTTCCAACAAAGTGTATGCTTCTGGGAGGCCGTGTTAGATTAAACGTGGGATTTTATTGTTGTTTTGTCTTGGACTTCAGCTTAAAAACAAGGCGGCGGCAGCGTTTGTCACCGCAGAGAGAAACCCAGTGACAGCACTGGGAAATGTGTAAAAGCTACAAAAGTGTTAATGATCAGAACCCAACTCGGCCTCCTCTGAAAATCTCATACCTCACCTCATTTGTTTAGCTTTGCTTCACTTCAGACAGACTGGTTGTTAACAGGGGAAAACAAAGTGAATGAGCTCCACAATCCTGCCTGTTGTGAATGCCGTTTGTTGGATGTTCTTAAATCCCGACACCCATCTCTACTGCTGCTAAAGGCCTTCCCTCTGGGTGACACCTCAGTAGCTGTTTTTTTTTTGTTTTTTTTTTTTTTTTTTTCAGCAGTCTCGAGGGGGTGAGGAGATATTTAATTGGATTTAAATGGCACTCCATTACCCACTAGTCACTTGATAACACTTCTGAGGGAAAACAGAGCAGGAAATATGCACTGAACTTCAGCACAGGTTCCCAGAGAAAGGGGTTGCCAAAGGGCAGCCAAGTCACAGTGATCATATTCTCCTGGGATGACCTTGGTTTGGCCAGTGGTAATGGCAGTTACGGGATCTGAAGCTGGTTGTGGCTGTGGAAAATCTGCCCCTCACCAAAAGGCAAAACACAGCTGCAAAAAGGTTTGTAAAGTCAAATTAAAACTAGCCAGAGGAAAACGTCAGCAAAGGCATCAAATGAACCATTTCTGAGACTTTACTGACTTTATTCTTCCCCTCATTTCTTACTTTGCTAATGGAGAAAGACATCAGAAGAAGAAAGGGAAAGATGCAGATCGTGATTTAGATTGCCTGCCTAAAACAGACTGCTGGTTTTCTCAAAAGCTCTGCTCTCCCCTCCATCCTTCCTGACGTTGTCAGATATTGGATCTGTGTTTTGTGCAGAAATGCTATTGAAGTATGCTTTCCTGAGCAGTCCATATCTCTGCCTCATCCTCATAGTAAAAACAGTGGCTAATGGCAGAAAAACACCCACTTGAAAGCAGTTGGTACAGCAACCTTCTATCCAGGGCTTGGCTGCCTTCACGGGGCAAGGGGATGAAAGCAAAGTGAATGGAAACCGATCTAGTGCCATTCAGCCATCAGTAGGATGAGCAGAGATTTCAAGCCAAGATCTTTTCCCCAGCATAATGCAGTGTAGAAGGTGGCAGAGGAAGACAATCCAACAGACGAGGAGCGTAAAGCACATCAGAAAGCCTCTCCTGTGCGGCTGCGGGATGTTGCTGTGCAGCAGCTGGATGGGATGTCCTGTCCTTCCCTTCGGTCTGTCCCTGGCTGCAGGTTTACTGCCTGTCCTCTGCTTTACTGCGAGCCAGCGTTATCAGATGTGACTCAGAGAGGGTGCTTTGGGAAGCGGGCAGTGCTGGCGGCCGTGTCGCAAGGGCCACAGCCCGTGCTTTCCAGTGTGGCACTGTCCTCTAGTGGAAAAGGGGGCTGCCTGGCTCTGTGCTGTGCTGTCCATGCAGCTGCAGCTCCGGGGCACTTTTTGGGGGCTGGTCATGGGAATCAGGCACGGTGAGGCTCCAGGAGGCCACCAAAGCAGGCACAGTGTGGCTCCAAGGGTTTTGTGCTGCAGCGCCGTGGCAGCTACTTGGGCTGCTGCGGCCCCCAGAAAGGTGAGAGGTGGATTTTTATTTTTTTTTTTTCGTGTTGTCTCCATTAGGAGAAAAGAGATGCTGAGCAGTCCCCCCTCCTTCTGTACCCCACTGCCAATTACTGGAGTTTAACTGAAAAATGTGGAGTTTTTTTCCCCACGCGCGGCTGCGCTCCGGCAGAGGGCGCCAGGCACCGCGCCCGGGGCCAGGGGGTGCTGGGGGGGCCCTGGGGTGCCCGGGGGGGGGGGGGGGTGTCGGGGGGTGCCCCAGGAGGGCCCGGGGGTGCTCCGGGGTGCTGGAGGCCGGGGGTTCAGGAGCTGCCGTGCTGCTGGTGGGTGCCTCTGTGACAGAGGCTGGCGTGCCAGAAGTGTGCCCAAAGTGTGCCAGAAGCTTGCCAGAGGCAGGAGGGACGTGAAATTGGGCCGAAGCCGGCTGATCGCACTGCTGCCAGGCAGGGAAAAGCCTTTCCAGCTCCGGTGCTGCCCTGGAGGCACCTCTGGTTTCTGTTACAGGCGCTGTGGGAATTACCCCGTGGCCTGCTGCTCCCTGTGCGGACGTGGCCGCGTTGGGTGCCGGATTTGGGGAATTGCTTTTGCAGCCTCTGGAAGTGCCGGGATCAGGGCTCATGTAATGTTCTCCCTTATTAGCACCACGACTTGCACGGACAAGGTCAGAGCCTGGTGGTGCCGCAGTTCAAGTAGCCGTGCCGTTCCTTCTCATCTTTTTTTTTGTCTGAGGACTGTGGTTGTGCTCAGGTACGCTCCGAAATGAGAGGCTGCGACCAGCAGGGGAGCGGGTACCACGTCTGCACCGTGGAGGAGGTCAGGGAGCTGCCAGCCTGTGGCCAGACCATGTGTAAGCTGCTTTTTTCAGAAGCCTTACATTGCTCAAGTCACTTCACAACTCCTAAGGGGAAGGGTGGCCACTTCTTCCTCTTCTGTGGCCACAGGGAAAGCTGTGCATGGAGCAGATGCTGGCGTTGTGTTCATCCTGATGCCCTGACGCTTGCCAGAGACATTTGCTCCCAGGCTGTGGGTCAGTTATCAGATCGTGTGCCTGCCAAAGTATGTCTGATGCCCCTGGAGGTCAGGGTTTCGGGATGAATAAGACTTGCCAAGCAGAGCTGCTGCTGTTTCTTTTGCACTTGCCAATCCCAGGCCAAATCCCTTGCAAATGAGACGGAGGCCTGTGCCCCGGGAATGCCTGCCATGACATTCTTTTGGTTACACATAAGCAGCGAGGCATTTTGGAACTGGTTGGGAAATTTTCACCATTTTTCACAGAGAGATTTGGTTGAGATTGTTTTGTTTTTGCACATATGAAATGTCTGGATTTTTTTGCTTGTGTCTGGCAGCAGAGTTGCAGCTAGAGAATATTCATACTGTTATCTTGCTGACTTTTCTCAAGCTGTTTTTATTCCTATCATTTTCTATCTCTATACTGGTGCTTTTTTTTTTTTTTTTCTTATTTTCCCTCCTTTTTGGAATAAGACAAGAATAATCTCTTGCATGCTTCAAACTGTGAAAAGAGTGGATTGGGTTGTTTCTGTGTTTCTCGTTGTCCTGCCTGTGTGTTAGCCATGCCTACATAATGTCAGCCTGATTTTTGTCTTTTTACCTTTCTTTGAAGCTTCTGATGCAGCTCGTGGCTCCAGGAGGTCTCAGCAATAAGGAACAGTAATGTAAGCAACGTTTCTTTTGAGCTTAAAAGCAGCATTTCTTACCCCTGCCGCATGCCTCAAGAGTGACTCCAGGCTTGGCCGTGCATCTTGCAAAACTGATTTGGCATTCTTAGGAGAGATGATGTTTTTGGCTAGTTGGAGCTTCTGATAAATGTTGTTGGCACATCTGATTTATTGTCTGACTCTGTTCCCAAGGAGACCACATATGTAGCAGTCTGAGATAAGCAGCTTATAACCTAAAGGTGGATGCCTTAAAATATCAGTGTCCCTTTCTCTGTTTCCATTGATAGTGAGCTCCTGCGTTTTCCCTGCTATCTCTATTTCACTCTATTAGCAGAGAATTAAATACTTAGTGCTTTGCTGAGGAACCTCTCGGCCTTAAGATTTGGATGAAGTTATAAATTCAGTTGGATTTTCCGTTATCATTCTGAATGCAAATTTGTCGAGCATAATGCCAGCGTCTCTTATTCCGTGGGTGATGACAGTTATTGTGCTGAGACCCGGAGCTGGAAGACCCCCGGCTCGCCACGGAGCGTGCACGTGCATGCGTTTGCAGCACTAACACCCCCCACGCCCCCACCCCTGCTTACTTGTGTGCTCCAGCCTCGTGCTGGAGGGACCACGTTGGTTAGATGGAAGAGCAGCTGTCCTGCTCTGGCTGTAGGATTTTATCAGCTGGAGGAGACGTTTGATGTGCGGGGCATAATTTGTGCTTGTGGTAATCTTAGCAGGATGCTTTTCCAGTAGTAACTTCAGCAGATTATCAAGTGATGTGGCCTCAGCATTAGGAGACTGTCACCTTGGGTATGCATCAGCAGCAGGGATCACGGTACTGGTGGGTGTCTGCAGGGGCTGACAAAGGGGTATTTTGGGGGCAACAGATCAGCAGCAATTTACACTAGCAAAACTAAAATGGCAGGGAAAAAAATAATAAAAAAAACGGTTTGGCAAACATAAAACACACGCTGCTTAACGTGAAAAAAAATGTTTTATTTTTAAAAATGGGAAGAGGAAGGAATCAGATTATCTGCTTTACAAAGGAATTTGGAAGATACTGGGGGAGGCGGAGGTGCTCCTGTCTGGCTCACAAAAATATCCCCAGACTGTTCCTAGAGCTTTGGAAGCAAAGGATTGCTGTCTGGTGAGGTACTGGGATATTCCCAGACTGCAGGAACAAAGGCGGCTGCCTCCTGATGAGCTGGCCAGGGCAGAGGGCCCTATCTGAGCTGGAGGGACCTGCGGGCTGCTCCGGCACAGCAACAGACCCACCTTTGGGGTGGCCCAGATGTGCTCCCTTGCTGCCAGCCTCCCCTCCTTTCTGGCAGGAGGAAGGGTGAGCCTTGTCAGCGCTGTGGATATGCCTCTTTTCCCTGAGCGCGTTCCAGCTGGTTCAGCACCTGGGGTCAGTCTGCGAAGGTGTGCACAGACCTTGCAGGCTTCTGATAGAAAGATGCACCAGGCTGAGCCTGTACTTTATGCTTTCCCTCCCACCTTTGGAAGCCGCATCTTGCAAACAGCAACCTCCCTTCTGGGAGCAGAAGAGATGAGCGTGTACTCGCTGTCAGCCTGGGCCAGCAAAATGAAGATAAGTTTCCTCGTTTTTATTTATTTATTTTTTTTCTCCAAGCACATCAGCAGTGTGTATGAGGGTAGCAACCAAATAAAACAGTCATTTTTGCCTAAATATCTCCCTTTCTACCAGCCCCTTTGCAGCGACTACTGACCTGACAGCTCAGCAAACAGGGAAAGTAAAGCTTAAGAAACAAGTCCCTGACTCCGTGCTGTGGCACCAGAGCCTGTGCTAGTGCTGAGTGTCTGCTCTTCAAAGTGCACATCTTCCAGCCAAGAAATACTTGGGTTGTGTCTCTTGTCCCTAGGCCATTTGCAATCCAAAGCTGGTTTCAGGGAGTAAATCAGGCCAGTGTGAAATTCTGTGGGGGAGAGGTGAGGGAAACGACAAAGAGGGAATGAGTTCTTTTTCTAGCAGAGAGATTTCCAGGCCATAATTAACGTGTCTTCTCCATGCGTGTATGTGCTTGCACACCCAAACATAGCTGACTTTGATCTCTGCAGGGAGGCTCAGGAGAGTACAGAGACTGTAAGATCAAACTTATTAGGGACAGAGCAGGGGGATAACTGCCCTGCTTTCCCTTGGGCTTTGGAAAATGTCAGGCGTGGATTCACCTGGTAGCTCCTGCTAGCCCTTACGGCACAGGAGGAGACGTGACAGATCTAAATAAGTAGCAAGGCACCGAGAGGGGAAAGTGATGCTGTCTCTCCTGTCAGGTCTGGCAGCGTACACTACAATTAGTGCCAAAATCATCTGTGCCCACGTTTTGAACCCCCCCCCTGGCAGGAGCTGGAAGAGGCTCAAGTGATCCAGGCTGAGTGGCAGGTTGTTATCAAAGTGCCTGTCACCGTCCAAAAGCTTCTTGTTGTTAAGTCCTGTGATTTTTGTGGCTGGATTACAGCAAATGCCCTCAGCTCGCTGGGGATCTTCCATCGGGGTGGCCCAGAGGTAAGGAGAGATTCAGAGGCGTGTGTTGTCACTGGCACGTCTGTACCAAGTCAGTGGGCACCTAGTTATCATGATGAAAGGTTTCTCAACAGTGACCAGGACCAGTTTTATAAAGCAGTGTTTGAATTGTGATTCCACATAATGACTGGAGCTAAAAAAAAAAAAATGGGCACATTCTGCTGAATTTGTGCCTCCGGACACTTGTGAATGCTGCCTCCTAGTAGCAGGTGAGGGAAAAAAAATATATCTATCTGAATTTTCACTTCTAAGCTACACAATTATTTGGATTTGGGGTAAACTTCATTTCCAACCTGTGTTCCAATAAAGAGCAGAGCGATATTGTGGAAAGTCTTGTGATGGACCCTTGCACAAGAGCAAATTGCTTCATTTTTTCCAAACATTTTCGGCATTAATATCTGAGTCTGAGTGAATGCTGGGGTGAATCTGTAGCAGCTTTCACAATCATCCCTCAAATGTGACCCTGTATTATTCCATCTGTCTTTTTAACCAAATAATTCTCTGCTGGTGTGGGCTTCATTGGCCACTTTGTGAGGAAACGATTTGGTATTTTGGTGGCCTAAAACTATCTACTTCTTTCTCTATTTCCACTTATGCAGTGATGAAGCAAGAGAATAAGTGAATCAGGCAAAGGAAGTGGCTTCGAAGTCATTTAAAAAATGTGTAAGGACCTGGATTTTGTATCTGGCAGTGTGACACACAGTTCTGCTTACATAGTCTTCGAAGGTGCACTCTTAGTCCCATTTTGGGCGCAGATCGTATTGATGCTGGTCTTCAAATGCTTGGGGATTTCTAGCTTCACACATTATGGTTTGATTCAGGCCTAAGTCCTCTTGTCATGTTCATGCTGAAGATTGGCACTCCTCAAGCTCGATGCAGCTTGGTGCTGGAGCACTGACTGCACGCCACCTCGTGCCTCCTCCATTGCTGGTGTCTGTTGAAAAAGCTGTCCTCTGGGAGCTTCACATGGACAGCAGGCCGGGCTCCTTCTTCCTGAAGCTCTGTCAGTCTCAGAACTAAATGGATGTTTGTATTTTTTTTAAACTAAGACAAATAATTTTTTGATAAAGGAGCAGCTGCTGGGAAAAGCTCCAAAAGGTGCAGACAAATTGTGTGTGAGCTTTGTATTCCCGTTTTTTTCCATGTCCTTTGGTCCCCAAACCCCTCTGCTTATCTGGGCAATCTGTTGCTGGAGTGTGACATCAACTCTGGGAGGCAGGTAGATAAGAAGAGGCAAAATCATACGACTTTATTAATTTATTCTAGATTCTCTTTAGCTTGCCTTGTATATAGAACTGTCAGATGTGCCCAGTAGGCACAAGACCTGCTTCCCTTTTGGTTTTATGTTCCTAAATTACTTAGGAAGACAGTCCCCAAACACCTGTATGTCTGGCATCGTCTCCTCTGTTAGTGGAAATTTCCTATCCCAAAACAGGCCATATGCTGGAGTGGGATGAACTAATAAGCTTCTGCTGTAGCACAGCAGGGAAGAATCCTAGTGTGGCTGCAGTTAGGTTGGGGCGATGTTGGGTTATTTTTAATTAGCACTTTTCTCCAGGAAATAAGCGTAGTCAGAGAAATGCAAAAGATCAAGCCTTTTTTATCAATCTTGCTTTCTAACGGCTTGCACAAATTTCTACATACGTTGACATGCAGATGGCAGTGCATAAGAGTGCTATGGTGCTAATTTCCCTCGTGTGGCATTACCCAGAGACATCAAGCTGTCAGCATTCAGATGACATAAGAAGTGAAGCACCAGAGATTTTGTTTGGCTTATATTTGACCGGCTTTGTTCCCTGTTATTTTTTCCCCTCACTGGTGTCCAAAATGTGAGGCATGCTTTCTAATGAGAAATCAATAGAGTGCAGACTCACTTTGTTAAGCTTGTGTCGCGCATGCAAGATGACAAGACACACTGCAGACAGCAAAGCAGCTAAAATGTCCCCCTGGCTAATAGCTGCTCGGAAAATGCTGATGCTTTTTCAAAGCATAGCATGGTTGATATTTCCTGATGAGAGGGAATTTTGGGTGGTGCATCAGCAACTTGGAATTAATTTCACAGGAGACGTTTGAGGCAGGCATCCTGCTTTTTCTCTCCTGCATACTGCATAATTGGAGAGCACATCTCTTAGTCCTATGAATCCTGAATCTATACAGGTTTGGAATAACCCGTTTTCCATGTATGCTTTTGATGGGTATTTGGCTATAGGGTATATCCTTGTTGTATGATAGAGCAGGAGAGAAATCTAATAATGCAGCAGAACTCCAGAAATGCTGGCACAGAGACAGCTTCTTGCATGAGGTATGAGATGATTGAGTAGGTGCTGGAAGAGCTGAATATATTCATAAACCTGCAAATGCACGTTGGAATAGGAAGAACTGGTCCATAGCTGCAGGAACAGGCTCGGCTCAGGTCTCTGTTGCAGTCTCAGAACAAAGGAGGCTCCTCTTCAGATCTACGCAGCTCAGGCTTTACCTCTGATCCCCTCTGATAGAGCCAGCCGTGCCGTTCCCTTACCATCCCGCGGCTGTTCTGTTTACAGTGTACGTTCTGGGAGACTACAAGTCACCGTGCTCGTACAGGTTCTTGCACAACAGGCACCCACAGCTGTTACACTATACTAGCCTGTAGACACTCCCTTAATCCAAATAATAGTACACAAAGGTTGTTTACTTGGGATACGCACTGTTCCTTGGGGTATGCTTTCAGAAACCACACAGGCTGCAAACGTAATAAACTATGTAACAATGACCTCTCACGACAAAGTAATTAGGTGATTTATAACAATTGACCGTTTTAACTGACTTAAAGGAGTGCCAGCTTTTGTACGCCAGAGAAAGGAGCTGAGATGGCTCGGTTGTTTCTCTTACTGTAGGTCTCTTCCCCAGATTCAAACCTTGAGCTTCTTGGGCCCAGTCCTAGGAGAGGTGACCCATCTGTCATCGGGTTTGAAGTGGATGAACTGCATTCCAGGCTAAGAAGAGAGTGCCTTTCAAGTTGAGCCTCCCTCAATAATCAACGTATCGGTTTGTACTGATAGAGATCACATACTGAATTTCATTACAGGGTGATGCTTACCGTGGTCCTTGCAGCATGCTGTCTACTTGGCAGCTGCTTTGCATCCTGGAGTTGGCTGCAGTTCAGTGGTAAAGGAATTCTTAACTGTTTGTCATTGTAAAGCACTTTGGGATGAATGGTGTTACATAAATGTAAGATTATGATTAGGCATTAATCTGCACCGAAATAATGAAGAATATTTAAATGTGCTTTTTCTTCCAGTAAGTCTTATTTAATATGAAGGGGAATCAATTTATCACTGTCTTGCTATGACTTTCTCCTACCCCTCCAGCTAGAATTGCAAATTGTGAATTGCAGAGAAGAAAATGGGTGGCTGTCGATGGCAGCATAATTGCAAATGGCCCCATGATCCAAACTGGAGCTATTTATCCTCAGCGACTTTTGGAGTTCTACTTTCAAATGTTTTCATCCAAACAAGCCAGTGACCCTGAACCTACACGGCCGTATTACACAACATCTCATAGCTGCAGAGCTGCTGTGCACGGCCTGGTACGTGGTGTGACAGATGAGAGCCCTGTGGCAGAGGTAATGCTATGGGCATTGAGGCTGACTGCATTGATTTTAACTGAGCTGTGAGTGCCAGGAGACTCTGAAGGTCTTGCGGTAGCTCTGACTTTGAGTTTAAAATTTAAGAGACTTTGCCTGCATTTACGCTTCTGAATAAATCCAGATCTGATTAGAGACACTAAAGTTCTTACAATTACTTGCTGTGTGTACCTTAATGAGCAGAAGAGAAATGCCTTAGGACTGGGTTCTTGTTTTTCAGCTTTGTGCTCCACTTTTGACTCCATTGGCAGTGCAGCAGAGCTCACGTAAACTTTTATTGTAAAGCCCTTAGCAAGGACAACAGCTACCCAGCTCTGTGTGACTGACCAGGGATCCAGCAAGAAGCTGAACCCTGCTGATCCATTCATTCTGGAAGCTGCCTTAATGTTAAGCACAATTATACCACGTGCCTCACACCCGTATCCTTCCAAGTGATTCATGAGATTCCAGGGCTTTGCTGTAACATATCTCGTATGTCAATGAGTACAGAGAAAACAAAAGACCAGCAAAGTAGAGATCTGAGTTGTTTTATTTCAAAAAAAGCTTTGGCTAGATTGAAGTATTTGGGAAGGTTTCTAGAAGCATCGATCCAGTTTTGTGTCAGCTCTTTTTGTACTAGGGGTATCTATCTATCTATCAACCTGGGAAGTATTCTCCTCTACAGGGTAAGCCTTGAAACCTTCACCCAAAATATTAGGGCCCTGTGAATGTGGAGTAGTGGCTACACCACAAACTGCTTAGTCAGTTCTTTTTTAGATTTCACATAGAAAGCAGCCCTAGATATGAGTGGTTGGTTTGGCAACATGCATAACAGGTAGAGCAATGGATGATGTTTGTTTACTTTGCATATAACACACACAACTTCTTTATCCTCAAAAAAAGGCTGGAACAAACTGCAGAGTTGGCTCATTTTTTATTTCAAGCTGCTGTCTAGTTGTGAAGAACCAGCTCAAACAGGCCTGTGTAATTAAAGTAGTTCACAGTAGAACTTCCAGTTCTATGTGCAAGAACAGATAGAGAGCAAATTGAGAATTAATGACTTGTTGTGAAGAAATTTCAGTCCTCTACTCCTCTATGGGTAAAGAGAACAAAGAGAACAGCTCTCTAGTCAACCCTGCCATTGACACAGAATCCACTCATTGACAAAAGGTGAGGTTTTGGAAGGTTAAAAGTGGTGAGCTTACAACAAAGCAGAATTCTAGTATGGATTTTTTTTTTGAATTATGTTCCTTATACAAAAACAAACAGTATCAGATGTATTTTTAGGTCATGAATTCAGTTAGAAAAATCTTTGTGTTTAGTGTCATCTTGCCAGCTTACGATGCAGCATAAAAAAAATTCATGCAGCATAGAAAACTGTCAAGAAGTGGGATGGTTGGTTATTACAGAAGTTAACTAACCAAACACCCTTAAGACTGAGAAGCTGACTGTTCTCAACCAAGAGAAGGGGATTTTTTTGGTCTCTGAAACAAAGTAATAGTAAGAAGAACCTGATAATTCAACCTAATTCTAATACAAGATACTGCTCCATTGTTTTCATTATCTGATATCATTATATATCCATATTACAGCCCATAGAGAAGTACGTAGTCCAAACCTTTTATTTAGTGAGCAAACATAATACAGGAAATCCAAACAAGACATATCTATACATAGGCACGCACACACATATATACACACAAATATACATTTAAACAACGCAGAAGAGGTAGCACCGTGAAGAAATATAAAAATGCAGTGCAGTAAAAATATTAGGAAAAGTCAGATCTGTCTTCAAAGCATCTCTCCTGATACTCTTCAAAGTAGCAGGAGAGGCTATAGAATGATTAATTCAGCATCAATCCAACTTTGGAAGTGTTGCCAGTTCTCTTATATGACCGTAACTTGAATTTTCCAAATATGATCCTTCAGTTGACTAGCTGAAGGGGACAGTATTTAGTTCATAAATTAATTACTATGACTGTAACAACTCCGGTAATGAACTTTAAATCCATTACTGCTTAGAGGAATGAGATTGTCTCTATGCTTCAGGATGTAAGGCTAGGCACAAACACTGAATATTTGATTTGATTTTTTTTCTCATTCTAGAAAGAGACACAATCGGATGACTAAGTTCTGTTTTAGAAGAATGCCTATCCTATCAGGTGGAAAAATAATACACAAACCTGGATGGATTTTATTGCTGGTCTTAACTACTCTGGTAGGTAGTTGTCCCAAAGTCACATTAGACATTAACAAACTTCAGTATTTAGATTTTATTGGGGGGAAGGTGGAAAAAAAAAAAAAAGGAACTTGATCTTTGCAGAAACATGATCCTACAAGTACTGAAAGATGAAGACCGGAAGACTCAGAAAGACAGCTCCCCACTCCACATTCAGGAGCATCCTAACGTGCCTCAGATGCCTAGAGAACAAGCTGCTAAAAGCAAGAGACCAAGACAATAAAGCCAAAGCTATGACACTTCAAGACACTTGTTCAGCGACTCTGTACACTCAGAATGAAAGTTCTGGGCAGTGAATGGTCTGTGTGACTACTTAAGCAATGGTGCTTCAGAGCATCATCCATCAACAAAACTGACTATTTTTCAAGATTTTTAAGCTGTACTTACAGGATGTGAAAGACTTTACTAAAACAGTATTCATGGAGCAAAAGAAGAAAAATACAGTTAAGCAGACATGTCAACTGTTGAAACTTAAGTGTAAGAACAACTAGACCTAGACCTCAGTAAGTGCACCTGCCATCTGCATCTCTAATATCTGACATTCAGATCTGTTCAGGGCACGTCTCCAGTCAGAATGATACACACAAGGCAGATGCAAGAGTTTAACGCACACTGCAGCGACAGAAGATGACATCTTACAGGATTCTTTTCCAGATTTCATAGTTCCCTCCATTGTTTAAGCCGTAATGGGCCAGCAGGAAGACAAGTCCAAAACAAACAGCAATGCAACGTATCTAGGGAAGATACTGTAGTATATTGTAGATAAATGCTATCTGATATACTCCTCCTCAGAGATGCATGACGTATCTTCATCTGTGTTTTCCTCCAAATCTGGCAAGTTGCCCCAGAGCAATACATTCACACCTGGTGGGAAGGAGGTAAGACAGAAGAAGAAAAAAAATATATTTTTGGATGGTGTCCTTATTTTTAAGTTGCTCAAGTGTCTATTTTCAGTAAAAGTACTCTTATAGCAAAAACTGGTAAGTCACAATCTTCATATATTTAACGTGAATATTTCTTTTTTTCTTCCAAAGTGATCTTGTAGGTGTTGCTGTTTACAGCATAGCTCAAAGAGTAAGTCCCTGCCTACTGATGTATTCATATCGCTAATTCACATAGCTATCGATAATCCCCTCATGGCCAATTTATTTTTAAATGCATTGATCTGAAACACAGGTGACACTGAAAGGTTTAGACAACAAGTTATTCTCGTGTGCAAGGAGGTGAAGTGATTTGTCAGAACGCTATGCACTCCTGAAGACTCGAGGCAAATTATGCTAGACACTTGGCATCCAGAGAAGATCTAGCTGAATAAAGGAGCTAGCAGGAGCTGTAATTTCAGCTTGAGCTAATGGGGACTCAGTTATATAGGGTCAAAGTGACAACATGACTCACCCAAAAAGAGTGCCCATGGGACAGCTGCCTGATAGCACTGTAAAGCTATACGTACCGCTATAAATAGCAGCTGGTGGCTCTGTTGTTTATAGCAGTTATAATATTGCTCCAGAAAATCCGGACTTTCACCCACAGGAACAGTAGGTTAAGTGTTTTGATGAAAATTAATTAATTTCTACTAGAAATTTTAACTTAGGAAGTAGCTACAACTACCTCCCCCAAAGTAGTTTGCTAGATTAGCAACACAGCAACACTTGCCGTATGCCTCCATATGTTACACGCTCTCCATATGCTTTAACTATATTGAGATGCCTCATTAGAAAGAGGATTTGGAATTCAGGATTTCAGGGAAGAGAAGGAAACATATGTGTTCCTTACCAGAAGAGTCTAGTCTGTTGATGCCAAAGACTGCTTGGCTATGAAACATCCAGAAGTGGCCATTATTACAGGACAGCAGGCAAGGTTTGCAGGGAGAGATCACATGGTAACCAACAACATTACCGCTAGAAAGACAAGTGAAATAGTGAACAACATGAAAGCCTGATGGAAAGATTAATGGTGCTTTTTCTAGCTGAAATTAACATCAAATAGCCAGGGTACAAGACCATTATGTGATGCTCCTATTTTGATAAAGTTAAGGGGACGTAATTAAACAAGCATCTTAAGTGTTTAGAAAACATCTGTCAGGAGTTACAGAATATCTAAGCTTTAGATCTTTGGCACAGAGAACTATTTAGTAACCTGACTTGTGCAATCCAGATTAGTTTACATAACAATGGCATTATATCACCAATGGCGGTGTTTCTTTAGTTTGAAGGCCAGTGATTCCATTGGAATCAAATCCATCATGAACATACAGCTCATCTGTAAAGCAGCACTGTGCATGAGTGTGTGTCAGGAACAGGGAGAGGCTAAGAAAAATATCTTTGAGAGAGACTAAAACTAATATCCTTAAGACTAAGACTATGAAAGCTTTATCTGCTCTCCTAGGTCAAAACCTAGGATGACATTTTTCTCCTTTCTCAGTCATGCGCTCCAGTGAGGTATTTCACTTTCTCTACTTTTGTCATAAAATTTAAAATGCTGTGTTCCTATCATATCCTGCTCTCTCCCCTTTAAATCCAAGCAAGGTAAGTCTCTATTAAGAAGCTGAAAGGATACTCTCAAATAATGCTACATGAAATGCGTTACCGGAGTTGTTTTTAGTCTTAAATATCATACATTAGTAAAGAGGATAAAAGAACTCCAAGAACTTTAGTGACAGCATCTTCCATCTGCTAGCGACAGCCAGATCTGCCAAGAGGATGTTCTATTAATTAGAATATGAGTAAGTACTTCTTACTGTGGCCTTATTCACACAATTATCTCAGTGTTGAAGCAGACATTTAATCAGGCAGGTGGCACGCAAGCTTTCCCATATACTCAGACTGACAAGGTTGTCACATTTCCACTTGGGACTTGCACAGAAATAGACAGGCAGCCAGGCCCAGAAGTAGTGGGCTGAGTTTCTATCAGGCAGCATTAAATCTGAAATAAAGTACGCAATCTGTTCATTCATCCCTTGATTTTCTCACTGCAGTAGGCTACAGGGAGAAGGCTGCGCAGCACTGCATGCATGCTTGTGAAGGTGCTGGTGTCATCGGGTGGCATCCTTACCACTTCAAACACGCGATGTTCTTCAGCTTGCATTTGCAGATTTCAGTAAAATAGCAGCTGCCGATGAAGTCAACAGTACTAGGTGGGAAGAGAGTAGAAATATTAAAGTTTAGACGTAGCTCTGGTTACAACTGCAAGGTTTTGACAGCACAGGCGTGAAGTCACAGCGAAGGGATGCTCGTGTTGTGCTTTCAAGAGCACGCAGTGCCTTTTACCTGTCGGTTAGCAGCCGTGCTCATGTGGGAACAAGAAAGCGCCCCGAGATGTTACGTTAAGGCATCACCACAACGTAAACCAGAAAGCACCAGTTCTCCTGATGCTTCCTGACACCGACACACCGGGGCCCTGCCGCTCTCACCGTGACTCCACCAGCCAGATCTGACTGCAGATGTCGCCCCGGCTCCTGGCGGGCCTCGCCTAAGCCTCCCGCCCGGTACCTCGAAGGCCGGGACATTTAGAAGCGAGCCTCTGATTCCTCATCTCCTCTTTAACCCCGCTCCCTCACCAGCGCCATCAGCACGCTGCTTTGCAGCCTCATTTCCTTGGCATTCAAATGCCGCGGTGGGAACGCAGCTCGGGGCCTGCGGCAGTGCCAGGGCCGGGCAGGCTCCGTGGGGACCGGGAGGGTCCTGCTCCTCCTCCTCATCTTCCTCCTCCTTCCCCCAGCTTCCTCCTCTTCTTCCTCAGCCCTTTCCTCTTCTCCCTCCTCCTCTTTCACCTCCTCCTGCATCCCCCTCCTCTTCTTCCTCCATCCCCCTCTTTTCCTTTCCTTCCTCCTTCTCTTCTTCCTCTCCCTCCGTCCTCCTCCCCCTCTTCTTTCTGCCCTTCCTCCTCCTCCTCCTCTCCCTCCATCTCCTTCCCTTCTCCCATCCCCTTCCTCCCCCCCCCCCCCATCTCCCCCTCAGCGCTGCCGGTGCCTCCCCCGGGACTCACGCGGTGGGGGGGATGTCCGTGGAGTACAGGTCGGGGGCGGTGCCGGTGGCGGCGAGCAGCGCGGCCCGCATGCCGCGGGAGCTGAGGACGTGGCGGCAGAAGCGGCAGCAGAGCACGGCCACGGAGCGCTCCGCGAAGGCGCCGCCGGGCCCCGACAGTGACATGGCGGCGGGGGGGGGGGGTTGGGGGGGGGGCGCCGGGCCCGGCCCGGTAACGGCCGCGCTCGTGCCGCCCGTTTGAATCCCCAGCCGCGGCCGGCCGTTGGGCGCCGCACGCCCCGCCCCCTGCTCTGATTGGCGGAGCCGCGCGCCTCGCCCCGCCCCTCCGCAGTCCTCGGGGCGGAGGCCTCCGCGCTCCTCCACGCCCCGCCCACCCCTCCGCCAGGGGGCGGAGCCTCCGCTACCCACCGAGGGGCGGAGCGGGCGGGGCGGCGCCTCCTCCCCATTGGCCGCCAATCCCGTCGCTCGAACCCATCCCCGCGCGGCGATTGGGCGCGGGGACGGAGGGGGCGGGGCGGCGGGGTGGCGACAACGGCGGCGGTGGCGGGGAGGGGGGGGGACGAAGAGGCGGGGGGGGGGAACCGGGCGGCAGCGGCCGGAGAACGCCGGGCGGGCGGGAGGCGGCTCCGCGGCGCCCAGGTAACCGGCCCCGGGAGAGCCCCCCCCGGCCCCACAGCCCCCTCCCGGCCCCCGGTGGTCCCCGCTGGAGCCCCCCCGGTGCCCCCCGGTGCCCCCCGGTGCCCCCCCGGCCGCAGCGTCCCCGCCGCGCGCCCCCCAGGCGGGGCTGGCGGTGTGGCGGCGGAGCCCCGGGCTCCGTTCGGCTTCGTCCCGGAGCCCCCGGGGCTTCCTTCCCCCCCCCGGCCGCATTGTTCGTGCCGGGCGGGCCCCCGGGGCCGAGGGGGGGGGGACTCGGAGCTTCCCTTCCCGTCCTCCGCAGCCCCCCCGGGCTTAACGGGGAAATTGGGAAAAAAAAAGGGGAAATGGGGGAAAAAGGGAAAAAGTTGAGCCTTGCGTGGGGGATGGAGGATGGGGAGGACGGGATTTGGGGGGTGGGGGTGGGAGGATATGGGGTCGGGGATGGGGGGCGATAAGGCTGGGGAGGCAGGGATATGGGGACGGGGATGGGGACACGGGGTGGGGGGGGGCTGAGGGACACGGGCACGGCCCCGGCTGCCCCCCACCGCCCCTTCTGCCTTGTGGGGGTCTCCAGGTTTGGGTTGTGTTTTTTTTGGGGGCGGCTGCGGGTCCCTAACGCCGCCGTTTGTCCCCCCCCTGCAGGCGGGCAGACCCCAGGACGACGGCCGCTGCCTTCTGCCCCTGCCCCTGCGCCCGGCCGGGCTTTGGCTCTCAGCATCCACGCGGCGAGAAAAAGCAGAAAAAGGAGAAAACCCCCCCAAAAAAAGAAAAAAAATAAAAAATTAACCCCCCAGCCCGGCTCGCTGCGACCCCGCCATGCCAGCCTCCAGCCCTGCTCCGCCGCCACCGCGCTGCTAACGCCGGGGGAGCCCCCGGGGGCTGCGGGAGCGCGGATGCTGCTGCGGGGGGCTGCGGAGCGGGGACACGGAGCCACCGCCCCCGGGGCCCGCTGCTGCCTGCCTCTGCCCCCCGCCGCCGCCCCACACCCCATGGACTGAGCTTTTGGTTTTTTTTTCCCCCCCTTTTTTTTTTTTTTTTTTTTTTTTTGGGGGTGGGGGGCGAGGAGAGGAGGAGCGGGGCGCTGCGCGGCTCGCCTGCTGCTGGATCCTGCGCTCCTAGGGCGAGCCTTTCTGGGGGGGAGAAAACATGACGTCGCCGGCCAAATTCAAAAAGGATAAGGAGATCATAGCCGAGTACGACACCCAAGTCAAAGGTAAGGCGGCGCTTTCTTCCCCTCCGCTGCCTTGCTGCAGCCCTGGCTGCGGGGTTTGGGTGGGGAAGGGGGGAAACGGGCTGCAGATCGCCTGGAATCCGCAGGGCTTTCTCCTAACGCAGCGCCCTGCTGGGTTTGCAGGGCTTTTTCGCGGCCCCCACAGGGTAGGTGCCACCCGTGGCGGTGTGTTTTAAGGTATTTTGGCGTTTTTACCCGGTGCAGTGGATCTCTGAGTGCTGAGAGATCCGTGTTTGTCTGCCCGGGGTTTGAAAATCGGGATTTGCGTTGGGAATATGACAGCCGGTTAATTGCTTTTTAATCCTCCGATCGTAGGAACCTTTTTAAAATCCATGCGGTGTCAGAAGAGCATATTGCAGCCGGCAGTAATTGGGACCTCGCTTAGGGTCCCTGTAAAGCTATTTGTGCTAGAAAGTTCCATTATTCGGGATTTTGCTCGTGGTGAGCCCCTCGTTGCTGCCTGCTTTTTCATCCTGTGCTCTTGAGTAGAACTCCTCAAGGTTGCAGGGTGGGTATGCACACGTACATCTGCATACACACAGAACTGGAGGAAGCGAACGCGTCAGTGTTATTCCCGTATCGTCACAGGGAAGGGAGGAAAATGTCAGGAGCATGTTTGCAGCGATCATGCAAGTCTTCTGCAGGATTCAGCTGGCTGGGCTTCAGGCCATCATGTGCTCTGGGTTGAAAAAAAAATGGTGAAATGTCTACTTAGCTTCTTATTTTTTGCAAAGTTTTCAATGTAACACTTATTAAAAATAATTATTGTTCGCGTACGGCTTGATGTATTGCTGCTAGGAAGTTATGAGATTTAATGATTTATCTAATTGGTGAAAACTTGCTTGGTATGCTTGTAGCATGCAAGAAAGATGGCCTTCGGGCAGGGTTGATTGAGTTAAATCGATGCGATTTAAAAAAAGGTGATTTAAATCTGAGTAGGAAAAGTAGATTAAAACTGACAATTAAAATATTATTTTGCTGTTATGTGCTTGGCTATTTTTCATGCTGAGGGGTGATCACTGGATGCAAATCATTAAAACATCTTGTTCTGCAAGATGCATGTCCTACGCTGACCTTAGTGCTGTGTATCGAGAAGAAGTTTTGATGTTTTTGTTTAAAAAAAAAAAAAGGCAGGTATATCTGAGCAAATATAAAGCTGGATAGGGGTTCACTTTGATTTTTTTTTCAATTCTTGGATTCTTGAAGTCTGAAATGGAGAAGAATGGGTTTCTTTTTTACTAATTTAGTTTCTGTTCCTGTTTTCTTGCCATTGTTGATGGAAATGGGAATTGAAGGCAGTGTAAAATTAGAGGCATATATGTTCTTTCATTGTTTACCCCATCAAAATATGCGTGATAGTCTGTAGCCACAATATTTGGACTTAAACCAAAGACACGCTGACTAATTGGTGGAATGGACACAATAACGCCAAAGGAGGCTTGAGAATTAGTAGGGCTTATCTTATCTCTTGCTTTTTCATGTGTTAGAAAAGAAAAAACATCTTCCCTCTTCCAAAAAGAGACCAGCGGGGTGTGTGCAATGGAGTCGGGCCTTCCCCGCGAGCAGAGACTGTCACTGCAGGCCTGTCAGCTCGGTCTGTAGATGTGGTCCTAAAACCGAGGCGTTTGGCTTTCTGCCTTACCAAACCTTCTTAACTGAGATGAGGTGAGGAAGAGCAGGGCCACGCTGGTTGGCGCCATGCCCCTCGCGCTCCCTCGATGCCCACCAGCAGCGAGGGGCTGCCCGATGGCAAGCCCGAGGGTGCTGTGGGGCCATGGACAAGGCCAGCAGGAGGTGTTGGGCCCTCTCCTGCCCTTCCTATACGAGAGATGTGTGGAGTGCTGACCAGCTTGAATCCACGCCTGAAGGTAGGGCTGCAAGCTTGGTGCAGCACCTCAGCAGCAGGGAGCTCCGCTGGGCAGTGGGCATCTTCAGCACTCGTCCTCTGGGAGTAGGGCTGGGGGAGACTTTACGATTACAAGCTCTTTCTTAGGCTTCGTGAGGCTTGCAGTGTGTCTCAAGGTGCTTTGGTTCCAAGCCAGGTACCCATTTGAGCCTCTTGAGCACGTAATTCAAGAGGCGTGATGGTCTCTCCACTGCAGTGGGCGCATGAGGTTGTTCAAAACACAGTTACAAGTGTGGTGCTGCCTAATCATTAAACGTACCTTAGTCCTTACGGAAAATCCTTGGTGTCCCAATCCCATTCTTAACCTACATGCAGGAGCAGCCTAGAAGCGGCGCTAACTCTGATTATGGGTTATTTGGTGCCTTCTCTCTCGTGTTGCAAAGTGACGCCGTGAAGCTGTCACCGTGGGAGTGATGAATCAGGTGCTGGCATGCTCCATGCCCTGTAAGATGTCATCTGTTTCTTTCAGATGAGAAAATTCTCTGATATTTTTTACTGGCATTTAGAAACTTGCCGAGTTCTTTGCTACGCGCGGTTCCGGGCTGGGCGTTGGAAGCTGTGCTTACAGGCATCGTTTAAAACCATTAATCCCCTAGCATACTCAAGCACTTCGAGTTATTACTAATAGAACGAGTGAGCTTTGTTTAAAAATTTAATAGCCTTAAGTTAATCAAGACCACTTAAAGAATAGTACCGCTGCTTGGTTAATGGATCATTTCCACAAAACTTTGTTTTTCTGCTGCTGAATTAACTTGCATCTTTTCTTCTAAAAGGTGCATGGGGGGCACAGGGTGTTGGTGACTGAGACTTTCTGCTCTTCCTTGGCCTTGACCCATGGGTATTTGTTGTCTTCCAGCAGCCAATTCCCTGGGTTTTGGGATGAAGCTGGCTCTTCGTGGTTTGTGTATGCAGATAATGAGGGCAGGGAGATCAACGCTAGGTTGAGATGAGTTTCTGAAGATGGAGGATTGCTTCTTACGCATAAATCTTCTCACCCAGGGGCTAGGGGGCAGGAGTGGAGTGATGCTTCCTATTTCTGGTGTGGTGTGGCTCAGAACATGTTTTGCAGTCTGTGGGTGTCCATCCTATGGGTTGGTGGCCCTGTTGGGTCCAGCCTGGAGTTGTTCTGGCCGAATGGCTGCATCTCAGCTCCCTTCCCGCCTGACGACCCCTGGTCTCCTGCATCTGGAGGTTCGATTACAAACTTCTGTCTTGTACAGAAGTGAAATAACCCGTGGAGGTGTCCAGGCAGGGTGGCTTTCCTATACAGCTGCTCTGCCTTACCTCTCTTCCTCCGAGCCTCCTGCATGTAATGGTTGCAGCAAAGCCTGGCTGCAGGGCTGCGCCGCTCGCCGTTTCGCGCCGGTGGTGAAGGGAGGAGAGGCTGCAGGCATGGGCGCGCTCTTCTTGAAAGACTCGCCGCAAACGCTGCTCTTTGAGGGGAAAAAACCTCTGAAATGGCTGTGTCATGCGGTAGGAATTCTCTTGACAAGATGACATGGGGTCAGCAGGGGAGGGAAGTGCTGCTTTGATACGTTTCTGTCCCATGTGCTCGCAAAGATTACGAGTTCTGTGAAGCTGGAAAGTGAGATTCTGTGGTCTCCATATGGAGCCTTTGATAGCTCAAGCTCATCCCCTTGTCTGGATTGTCTCTCCCAATTCCTTTGTGCAAGTTGCGGTAAGGCAGAGATAATGAATTTATGCTGTGCAGTGTGCTCCATGTGCGATTTGGACGCTGCCTATCTGTGCCCGACCGAGGGCTGTCAGGCTGTTTTTCGGGTGAACGTATTAAATTGGAGTGTACATTTGCTGGGGAAAGAAGAGCCAGTGATTTATCTCTTAATTCTTCTTTTCTTTCTCTTCGTGTCCCACGAGAGCATTATATTTAATTAGTTTGTATAAAGCTCCAGTAAATAGCTTCATGGTTTGGGCTCCAGAAATTTAATACTGACATTTTTTACGCAGCGAGGGTTCGCGAGCCGCTTCTGTCCTTGAGCATGCTCTACCAAAGGTTAAAAGATTTGCATCTGCTGCAAATCTTGCAGCGCAGTTCAAGAATTGCTGGGACTATGAAAAATAGATGAGTTCCTCGTAGCAGGAGTGAGCCCGGCACGGAGGTGGCTGCGTGCTCATCCAGCTGAGAGCATCTCGAGCTAAGGGGAGAAACCCGGTAAGGGGAACTTCAGGCAAGCCTCCTCCCAGGTGCTACCAAATCCAGGCTACTGTAATGTCTAAAACTTTCTTGTTAATCTCCCCAAAATTGCTGGTACATCTCAGCTAAGTCCCTTTTTCCTCTCTGGATCGAATGGCTGCTGGGGTATCGGTTCTGACTGTGATCTCTTCCCGAGTGCTGCCCGCAGTTGCAGGTGTCTCGTTCGTCTGCTCCATCTCCTGGCCGCCCTGTGTGATGTTCGGCAGCCTTAGCTCTGAGTGGTGCTGAGCTTCGTTAGCAATGATTACAAAAGGAGCTGTGGCTGGGCCAAGCAGCTGTAATTTGGGGAAAAGTATGCCACTTTTGGTGGTGGTTTGAAACAAAATTGGGATTTCTCTCAACTGTTGAAAGCTTTCTTTTGTTAATGCTTTGGAAAAATCAATTCAAATAATCAATTTCTTCTGTTATGACCTAGGAATTTCCAGTATTGTTGACATTGCATAGGTAAAGTGACTTCTGTTGTGCAGGTCTTCAGCTGAGGTCGCGGGGTTGGCTCCTGCCCACCACGATTCTGTTTGCAGATCTTAGCCTTGTGTTCGTGTGCTACGGGTGAGCTCCTGGCCATGCTTTGGCAACGCCTGTTTAATACCGAGTGTAAACAGGCTCTTCAGCCACACACCCTGGTGTGGTTTGGTGGAGTATTTCTAAATTTTGAGATTGAGAGTTTGTATATATTGCACTACCATTGATGTTTAAAATGCAAAACTACCTTTTAAGGTTTTTTTTTTTTTACAGTTAATCGTTACTCCGTGTGTGTAAGTGATTCCATTTGTGTGCAACAATGACTTGCTCCAGACTTTGGCTGTGGAAATGCTTCGGAATCATCTGTTTCTCTGCAGTTCTTGATAGTGCAAATCCCTCGAGTTTTGGAGCTGCTCGGATTGGGCCAGCTCGGCCGCCTGCTGCCAGGAAGGGGGAAGGGGCTGCTGGGAGATCGGTTTGATGTTACAGCAATAGTTTGTGTTTCTTTGTCTCGTGTATGGCTCCTACTAATGGATTATTAGCGAGGATTATTAACGAGGCAGCAGAGAGGTGAAAGAATGCAGTTTCTTCCTCCTTTCCTCTCCTAAATTCCCCTTGGGTCTCTTGCAGATCCACCAAGTGTTGCAAGGCGAGAGACCAGGGCTGACCAGGAGACCTCCGTGCACTCAAGTTTCTTCCAAAAGCAGAAGAAATTGTCAGAGTAACTCCAGGAGGGCTTTCTATAAAAAGTTTACTAGTAGTAGCCAGAGTTTTCCCAAATTTCTAACTAAAAGAGCCCCACTACGTTTTTCCTTAGCTCTAACTGGTTTCCTTTTGTGGTAAGGGTACACATGAGCCTCTTTTCCTTTTTCTTTCGGTTACCTCCTGACTTCTCTCTTTTTTTTTAATGCTTACTATTTTTTGCCCTTTTTTGGAATTTACTTGGAAGAACCTATTTTACTGATCGATTTTCAGTTGTCTTTATGAAGAGTGAGACGTCTAAACCTTTGAGATGAAAAGTAGGTCTCAACACGCTCTTTTGAATAGTTTTTGTTACGCCACGCACAGTTAAGATTCATTACCTACTACTTTATGCAGTTCATTTTTGTATGACTTTTGCAGATTTCATGTTTTTGAGATTCTGTGCAGCTGCAGCATCACGGGAGTCCTGCTCTCTGAAGGTTGTCAACAATTTGTAGGTGATGGAGGCAAGTGGAGTTACGATTTGACTTGCCAACAGACAAAAACAATGAAGAAAACGAGAGGAAAGGGTCTTGATTTCACAGTAATTCCATAATTAGCGTCCATTCTTCATTTCCACGTTGTATTTCTCCTTTTCTTCCAAAATGGCAATGTTACAAAAGACAAAGCAGAGCTTTCTTGTGTGAAATCCCTAGGTAGTGGGCAGTAAAACTTGAATTGAGTGTTTGAAGTCAGTAAACGCGTGTGCATGCAGAATGACTGCATCGGGGAAGCTCAGCCTGTAGTTTTTTCCATGTAGATGCTGCAAGTGGATTTGAGCCATTTAAAATGTTATTTCTTGCCATCAAAATAACCATTCACTACTGTTAAACTGTAAAGCTTCTGACCCAGTCATTTTGCTTTGAACAGGTGCTGTGAATGTTGATCGGTGCTTGACAAAAAAAAAATAATGTGAGGGGCTTGGGAATTTGAAAATAAGTAAATAAATAGATTGTTTCCTCTGCGATGCTGGATGTAAACCTGCCAGGTATTCTGTGCCTCTCCCGTGCCATGGTTTGGGGTGGTGTGCACGCCTTTTGTGTGCTGCAGCATGTTCCAAAGGATACTGCAGGAAATCCTTGGCGTAAAACACAAGCCGCAAATTCACAGAACGCTCGCCGGGTTCTCCCCTGGCCTTCAATGAGTGTTTTCTCAAACATTTTCTCTCAAGGTGTTGTTCAGTGTGGTGCAAAAATTCCCGGGTCCTAAGCGCTTTCGACAAGCCACGAAACGATTTTTGCACAAATTTATTTCTATGAGGCCGGCAGCTGATTTATCTGGTGGCACATAAGCAGCTCCTGGCTTTTTGGCTCTTGAGAAGGAGCCAAATAAACAGATTAGCTCTAAACCAAGCACAGATTTTTTTTTTTTCTTCAGTAGTGAAGAGCTGCAGCAGGGTAATTTGGTCAGCCTTACTAATTCTGAAGCTTTTTTATTGTCGAACTTTCCAGGAAGAGCTTTTTGGCCTCCGTTCTTTTAAATAGGGAAGGTTTTTTTGGTTTGTTTTTGTACCACTGTCGTTGGACGAAGGTTTTCATGCAGATGTAAGCCATGGAGCAATGCAATTCATAGATGGTGAGTGCTCACAAACTGAATCTATGTAAAATAATGGCAGTAGTTGCCCAGGAATTAGTCCCTGACTTTCTGTGGGCAGCTCTCTGGTCCCACTTGAATGAGGTGCTCTCGTTTTTCTTGGAGGAAGGCAGGTTTTGTTTGACGGACCTGTAGCTGACAGAATTGCTGAACTGTCCTCTCTAAACAAGTGGATCAATTGTTTTCTGAGCAAAGATCCTCAGCCTCAGTCAATCAAAACATTTCCGTGTCACCGTCGTGTTTTTGTAAGGCAAACCGTGCGGAGGAATTGAATCCGGCTTTCTTGCCACGGCCCTTAATACATCGCTAGCTGAGGAGGGGGAGGACGATAAGCAGCCCCCAAATTAGCATTTATTCTACAAGCTGATTGTTTAGAAAGGTGTTTTTCTATTTTCTTTGGTTTTAGCCCCTGGGCTGAAGCAGTCGCCCAGGACTGAGGAGGGCTCTGGTGTTTTGGGGCTGCTGCACGGTGCTGTGGGTTCGATCTGTCCGCGCCGGCTCATCCATTCCAGGAGCAGAGCAGCACGTGGCTGTAAGCTTTTGTTGTAAGACAGGAAGGTTTTTTTTTCCCCTGCATTTGCAGTTTGAGACTTGCTAATGATTGATGGGGCTCCTTTCTGTTGGCCATTTCTCACCCTCCACGTTTCCCCTCCATGCTGTTGCTCCAGGTCCAGAAGCCGTCGCGGTGGCACTGCAGATAACGTGGGGAATGGTGATCTTTTAATCACCAGCCTGTTCAATTTCGTTCAGAGGGTGTCTGGATATTGCAATAATAAAATACGATGCTGTCTGCTGCGGATGGCGGCTTAGCAGTGGGAAATCTAGAGGGGAAGAGCAGCTCGTGCTAGCCAGCCCTTCGCAGGCATTGCCCTTCCTTGGCTTAGTGAGCTGGCTGAAATGTGGTAGGGGCTGTCATGTAGGCATTAATTGATCCCCTGGTTTCCCTTCTCAAGAAGGAGCAAGTGATCCATGCAGGGCAGGAGGAAGCTGAACTGAAGGACAATTTCAAGGTGCCTACTGGGTGAGGTTTAAATGCAGTGGCATAAATTAATGCTGTGTCTTTGAGGATGCTCCTACATGTTAGCACTGAATTTGCAAAGTTAGATGGTATGGGAAATTCCACAAAATGCTTGTTTCATTAGCACTGATTATTCTCGAAATACGAAGTTTTACACAAGGACAGGGTCATGGGTCGATGAAGCTCGTGCCTTGTGCTGTTCCCAGTACAGTGCCCTTCTCTTTGCCCCATCCCAATCCACATGGGGGTTTCTTGGTGGAAATCACGACTGCGATGACTGAACTCCTGAAGCTGTCGATGGCATTATGAATAACCTTCTGGGAAACTACGATTAATGAACCGAAATGAAGCTTTCTAGAAATGGGATGCTCTTCCACCTTCTTGGAAAGCCGCGGTGATACCGTGTGCCTATAAAGCTGGATTTGGATGTGCAGCACAAAGGAAGGGCGGAGTGAAGTTTCATAAAACGCTTGTGTGCCTTCCTTCTTCAAGGGTTTCTCTCCTAATGGCAGCATTTGACACATCCAGCGACAGGGCTCATTTTATTTATTTTGTCTTCAGTACATGGAAATTCCGGTCTGCGGGCCATAAAACAAAAATATCACTCCTGCATTTTTAAAATGGGAATAGCAATGCTTCCCAGCACCAGCTCTGTTACAGGGCTGCTTTAAGAGTTCTGTCTGAGGGATGTGAAGTGCTTTGAAAGCTCTGGATAGGAAACGTGTCCGTAAGCAGCAATTATTACTGTGAAAAAAATGCTCTCCCTTTTTATTAATATGTGCATTGGATATGTTAAGGAACAACAATGACAAACCATAGCATGCTAAGTATTTTATGAAGTGTACCAGTACAGAGCTCTGAGGGGAGACGTGGAGGCTTTTCCCCGCGTTCGATAACCAGTTGTTCAGAAACTTAATAAATGAACGTCCCTGTGAAGTGGTTTTGGAAAGGAGCCTGGTTTTGCTTTGGCCTCCTTATTGAAAATAACTCTTCCTAGCTTTGTGTTCTTTCCATCTGTTGAAAAAAGGAGGCTTGCTTCATCCCATTTACCCCTTAAAATCGGTAAACCACCAATATTTCTGCCTTGCAGTGGGCTCGTTGCACCGGTCCCTGCGTACCAGCTCACCAGGACCGCGTCCCCAGCACTGCGGAAGGATGCTGAGCCACGAACAAAAGGCTGCCAGTAAACGACTTAAAAGTCTGCAGCTGGAAAAGGGAGGGGGAACGAGTTTCTGCTCTCTACAGAGGGAGGAACAAATGCAACATTACAAAGGTCACAGGATATAGTAATGATGTTTGGATGGAAACTTAACTTGCTATGAATGAAAATGTGCTCTTGTGTTTTCCCCCTGGAGCTGAATGTCTGAAAGCTCTGGATACTTGTTGTTCTGTTTCGTTTCTATTTTTTTTTACTCTTTTTTTGGCTCTCGTGAGCTTCCATGAGTTGTGCTATAGAAATGAGAAACATGGAGGGCAGGCAGCGCGCAGCTGCTGGCAGAGGCTCCAGTGCCACATCTCTGTTGCTTTAACCAAGGCTGTGGCGTTATTGGTTCCTGGCTAATCCAGTGCAACAGTCTGAAAGGCAGAGATTGCTCGGTGCTGAAAATATCCATAGGGGTGCTTCGCAGTGAGCTTGCTGCGCTGCCAGCGGCACGATTGCTGGTGCCAGGGGAGCTCTGAGCACGGGCTGAGCACCGCTCCTTAAGGCAAGCGTGTGTTGTGTTGTCTAAACGTCAGTGGAAAAGGTTTTGACCCCTAAATTGCAATACTTTATTTTCCACAAGAAGCGTGCCGGTTAATTTCCATGGAGGGTTCTTGGGGTTTGGTTTGCCTCTGCAAACGCTGAAGGTGCTGAGCATGGAGCTGTGCCGAGGGGGTCCTGCAGCCCCAGAGCCGGCGTGGGTTGTGGCTCCTGGGCTGCGTGAGGCTCTGCGCTGAGCTCCTTTCGCCTTTCCTCCCTCTGTGTGCTCCAATCCTGTCCAGACTGTCTGAGTTTCGTGAGGTTTGGTCCCTTATCAATACACACGTTGTTGTTACCTTCCATTATGTGATTAACTTCTGCCCGTAATGATGGATAGCTTTACTCGGAAGTGTAAAATCCTCTTGTAGCCTGGTTATCTAATGAAAATGTGTTTGCATGCATCGTTCTCATACTTCATAAGGAATTCATCTTTACTTAGGCTTTAAATCAAATTATCTCTTCCCCCCTTTATCCATCAGAGTGAACTTAATAGCTGTAAAGAGCTTGTTGCATCCATCTTTTGATGAAACGCCTTTCATCTCCTTCTCCCCAGAAATCTTGAGTAAAAATGCCCCCTGGGCGGAGGTAGCGGGATTACTTTCAGACTTGAAACAAGGGAATAAATCCTGGAACCGGGCTCTGGGGAAAATACCTGTAGGCAGATTCCTCTTCTGCACCCTGAGAGCAGTGACAGCTGCTGCCAAGGGAGAAGGTTTTTGGGTTGGTTTCGGGGGGTTGATTTCTTTTTTCCTTCTGAAACATTAGAATTAACACTTGGAGTTATTTTCCAGTTAACATATCCGAACAGCTGCTCCTTCGTGCTGTGATTCCGCGCTATTAAACTTATCAATTTGCTTCGCTGCTACTGATGAGCTCCTGGCTCCATTGGAGGAGCACCCATGGTGAGACCATTCCAGTGCTATAGCTGGTGAGGAGAGAAGGCTCTGTCGGCGTTTTGGGAAGGAGCTTGTGACCTGCAGACCCAACACAGGGAGCGGACAGGGACGTTGTGGTGTCCTGTGCTGCAGGTGGCTCCGGCAAGCAGCGCCTGTGGCTGGTGCAGCTCCGTACCAAGCGCTTGCTGCAGGCTGGCAGAGCAGCTCGGCTTTTCTCCGTACTCTGTTGCCTTTCCCAGCTCGCTAGCATCGTTTCAGTGGTTTTACGATGAGGCTTGGTGCAGGTAGTTCTCATTCATGGCACACCCTCCGCCAAACCCCGAGCAGAAGGACCGGCTGCCGTGGTTGCGATGAAAGCGCTGCTCGTTCCTGTACCGTGAGCTTAAGGGCTCTGCATCCCGTGAAGGGTTTGGGGCTGTCCTTGTGAAGCTGTGTGTGTTGACTCTCCAAACGCACTTATCAGCTCTGAAGGAACGATGCCTCTCCTTTTGAGGAGATTACTTTGAGATCTTGCGTGGAAAACTGCAAGCAGAGGATGAAAGCTGCGTGCATCTGTCAGATGTAAGCTGATTTTATTTCTTTGAGCGTGATCAGTATTCAGCCAGCCCTACCTGGCTTGGCTGTGGTGAAGAGGCTACCTTGTGCCTCCAGAGCTGCTTTGAGCCTTTGACATCCAGCTCTGCACAGGGCTCTCTGATGTACAAGGTGAGCAGGTTCCTTTTCCCTGCCTGCCTCCTTTTTTTGGCTTCTTGTGTGCCTCAAAGCTTATTTTGTTAACAAACCCACCCCCTCCCTAAAACCTCTCTACACACACTTCTACCTTGATGGCAATAATACTAAAATCTGTAGACCATTACCTTTTTAGGGGACTTGTGTGGCTTTTATCAGATATGTCAAAAGCTTTTATTTTATAACTTTCAATGTACGGAACATTTATTTATGTGGGGGAGGTGAGTGTTCATCGGTTACCCAAACAAAATCCTGTTTTTCAGTACTCTAAATTCAGCTCTGTTGTAAATCTGTTACAGCTCACGTTTTATTTCACCATGGCTTTCCAACCTCCTGCCTCACCCAACATCTCAACTCTACTTAGGTTTCAATCTTTGTGATGTCCCCTGGTCTATCAATGAAAACGAGGACACTCACATGTAATATTTCTTACTGAGAAGTGAGAATTCTTGGATATTAAAAAAAAGCCCAAAAGGCAGGGGTTTTTATTTCCTTCTGAGGACTGCTCTTGCAGAATTCTGAAACTTCCCGTAGTATATTTTACGCATTATAGTTGTTATTCCTCGGTTACTTTGAAGCTAAATAAAGTAAACAATTTGTGGGTATAGCTGGCTGTGTATTTATGAAATGTATATAATAATATACTTTCCTCTTTTAAACGCCATCCATTTTCCTGCTACATGGATTTATATGTTGATGGTGACTGGAAGAACATCCAGTCTAAATTAGCCTTTTTGCTGATCTTGGAGCTTCCTGGGTGTTGTTTTCCCCTTGGTCCTCCTCCAGAGTTTGCTGCTGTTGGTCCAGATTTCTTCTGTAGAGCTTCGTTCTTCTGGCTGTTGAGTTCAGTCGCAGCAGTCCCTGCGCGGGGCATTGTGTTCGGAGTAGGCTGCAAGTGGGTAAAAAGATTAAAGGGTAGTGAATTACTTGAAATGACCTTAAAACGAGGTCTCCAGTGAGATTTATGGGATTCAGTTACAGATCTTGAAACGTGTTGAGAGAATGTCAAACATTTTTTTTTCTCCTCTTTTCTTTTGGTCTGGCAGTGCAGCCTGTGTGGTTGGAAAGGACGTGCCTCCTCTTTTCAAGAAAAGCCACTTGGGCTAAGGCTGCTATTGCACAGTTGTCTATTTTTGTCCTCTTCTATATCTTGTTCTTTGTCTTCTCAGAGGTGGCGGTGACAAACCCAGCGCTGTGTAAGCGAGGAGGGCGTTGAATTGAGGTGCTCGCAGGGCTAGGTGGAAGGAGAGTGGGGGATGCAGTTCACCACCCAACTGAAACCCAGTGGAGTGAACTACGAAGAGCAGTCAAAGCAATTCCATGGAATTCCAGGACTGAGGCAGTTTGTGCCATCCTGAATTGCATTGTCGTGGAGCCGCATTGTGTCTCGATGTCCCCTCTTTTGGCTCTTTCGTTTTTTTTCCCCTGTCTCTGTCTTCTCTCTTTGGGAAATGGACTGGGCAATAAATAGGAAGTAAACACTCCACTGAAGTTTCCTAATGCAAACAAACAGGTCTGCTATTTTTAAATGCCTTTTTTTTAATGATTCTTCTAATGTTCTTCTTGCTCCAGTGGGAATGAGTTTGAGTGCTTTCTTTGAGCTTTATTTTTAGGAGTTAAAGGCTTATGTGAAAGTGCAGGGGGAGGTCTTAGATTGACAGTCCGAGATACCAAATTTGTTTTTAACTGCTCCAAAGATGGACGAGTTGAGAATATAGGGAGATGCTCGTTCCCCTGCCTCTTGTACTGGGACTGCTCTTGGGGACACAGGGAGGTGTCAGCAGCGCTCGGTGCCCCGGGAAACCCCACAAACCCTCCTGGCTCCCACGCCGTGGGTGGGTGCTTGTGCTCCCTGTCTGGGTGCTCAGGCAGAGCACAGGGACGCAGGGAAAAGCTTCAGAGCTCGCTCTGTGTTCCTGTTTTCTTGTGTGAAGTATGGTGAGAGCGTTTGCCAGCTTCTGGTCTTCAGTTGCAGGTAATTGAAAATAATAGTAATAAAAAAAAAAACCCTTGCTGTTTATTTTCCTGTTGATTTTTAGCTATTGTGGAGTTCAATTGTTTGACTTCTGGCTTGGTTTGGTGTCCGTGGTGTGACTGAGTGTTCGCCAAGGTCTGCGTTAGCTTGGGCTTTCTGTGATTTAATAGCTAACTTAATAGTGAATGTAAGGAATTTCATGTGTATACTACTGAGGTGGACAAAGGGAAACGGAAACACGATTTACTGCTGGTGGCAAGCCCTGGGATTCACATCAAAGGCCTGCGATCTGATCCGTGTGCCAGAATTTGCAGGGACAGCTGCGAGGAGTCCGTCTGCTGATGGAGCCCCGACCCCCGGCTCTGGGGGGCCGAGGGGCGAAGCCGACCCAGAGCAAGGCCAGCCGGGGCTGGGAGCCTGGCGAGGCTGCCACGGGGCTGGGATCCTGGCGAGGCTGCCACGGGGCTGCTCGCCCCCAAAGCTGTGTTTTCAGGAAGCTTTCTCGATGCTCCCAAATGCTGTTAATCCACCCGAACGTGTTAATGCTTTCTTTTTTTCATGTCAGTTGGGACTAGAACAGACAAAGCTACAAAGCAATCGCGCCTGTTGAAGGAAGGGGAAAAGCGTAGCGAGCTCAGAAAAATCCGCTTTGCCTTGTAGGTAATTAGGAGGGACTTTAGTAAGGGCCTGGCTCCTTGGTGATTTCATTTTCGACGTGCCTTAGCTTGGTTTGAGGTTAGACCGTTCACGCTGACAGGTTTCTTGAAATGGATGTTCTCTGCATCGCGGTGACCCCGGGTATGTCTATTATTACCGATGGCAAATTGTGTAATGGCGTGGTTAGGCTAAGTAAACTAACAGTGCAGACACTGCTGCTTTTGTTACCCACGTTAATATTTTTGTACAACTACTGTTAACTTTCTGATGTGGGCTCTTCAGGTTTAATATTAGCCCTTTAGCTCAGCTGGATGCACCTTCCCTGCACGCGGGTGCCCGGCTTACAGACACTGCTGCAGGCAGGTGGCTCGAGCTCATCACCGAGCCCAGCAACTTGCTGATAGCTCAGTTGGTGTCATTTTGGCTTGAGCAGAGCTTGGTTTCAGTTCTGGGCTGCTCTAGGTGGGGGGAGAAGTCCAGTGAGCACAAGCTGCTCTTGGCTCTGGCTGGAAGAGGAATTCCGCCGTGGATTTTTGCAGATGTCTGACCAGCACAGAGGGCCTGGCTGGGCTCCTGGGGCTTAAGAAAGTAACTTTGTGGTGGTTTTTTTGTTTTGTTTTTGTCTGCTATCGGTGTCAATTTTGCGTCAAAAAATTGAATGTTTGTAGAAGTAATGTGAGCACATCGCTTTATATTGTGACTGCAGCGTCACTTCATAAATAATTACGAGGTCATGCTGAGACGCATGCAGTGTCCCTAGGAAATGGCTTTCGTTCCTGGTGTGAGCCTACTGGTTTTGATATATTTTGAGTTCCTTACAAACAACAGGGCGAGGAGTTTGCGATGTCTGCTTCTTGGAAAGCATCGGCTGACAATCACACGTGCGGTGATGGTTTTGACTGGTTCATGTCGTGCCTGTCCTTTTTTCGGTATAAGAACAACGCTGAATTGGGGAGTGGAGTGGGTGTTTGGTACTTTTACAACTATTTGTGTAAAATTTTAATAGAAAGTTACAGAATTGCTGGCTTCTTGCAGGTGCAGCAGCCAGCAGTGGTTATAATTGTGACATGTTTACCCCCACGGAAGTGATTTGCAGGCTCCCCGTGACAGCTTTCTGTGCCTCCACGTACTGCAGGTGCTCCAAACCTGTCGGGGGCCGTGGAGGCCGCGAGGCACGTGAGGATTTCTCCGCTCGAGGCCGACCCCGTTGGGTGCGGGCGGGCTGGTGGCACCGCGGCCATTTGTGGCCATTCCAGGGCTGCCTCAGCTCCGACTTCCATGTCGGGCTGCCGTTCAAAGAGAAACTTGCTTGTTTTACACTTTAAATAGCTCTCAGATGGTAACGTGGATAGCGAGCGCGCACAATACGGTGGCGGCTGCTCCATTATGTGGGCTCTGCAGTGCTATTATTAGCTGACAATAGCCGGAATGAAAAGCCATAGACACTGCATCGCCCGCGAGCCATTGTGTGCGCGATGTTTTTAATGATGTTTTTAATTCGCAGAGCCAGAGGTCTTCCAGGATCTCCTTCTCCTGAGCTCCTTGTTGGAGACCTTGTGCTCTTTTTCTTTGGAGACAGCGGAGGTTAGGAAGCAAAATGGCTCTTAAAGCAGACTTGCAAATCGTGCTTGCTTAGGATAATGCTCGTGACCATAATAGGCTGTATATGTTTTCCCCATCGAGCGCTGGGAAGGTGACGGTCTTTGCAAAGATGAGTCAACTGTGTGTTCAAAACACATCTGTCTCGATTCTTTTTTGTTAAAGTTTCTGTTTTCGAAAGGAGGCTCAAGCATGCAAATAGAAGGTTTTGATCCCCTGTGTGTGACTGCCAGGGCTCTGGGGGAAGCTGGTGTGGCTGAGTGAAGTTCGTCCCGACCTTGACTGATGGCAGAAATGAATAGGGGTTCTTGGTACTTCGCTGACTCAGCCCATCACTCCTTGGCGGTAACAAAGCCAGAATTTTTAAGGAACAGTTTTTTTGACCAAACAGGTGTTACTTCTTTGCAAGAAAGCAGGTTGCTCATCTCAAATCTCTTTGGCACAGGTTACTCAGGTTATACACCTTCAATAACTGTGTGTCTTATATAAGAGAGCATTGGTTTCAGGGGCATGCACTGCACTGTACAAATCAGGGAGAGCACTTTAATGTTTATACAGCAACATAAAATCTTATTTGAAGCCATAGACAACTGCCTTTTTCCCATTCCCTTCCCAAGCTTCAGCACAAAGCCTAGCAGTGATACAAATTGAGCATAACTCTTACTGGCATTACCTAGTCCTGAAAGGCAAACTGTCCACTTTTGGGTCAATAAAGTCAGTTTTCATGTATGATGATGCTATAGGGTTGAACGTTTTCTACTGCAGGCCTTTTGGATGTTTTGGGTCTGCTGAAAGGACACATCTGGCACCTGGTGAGCAATCCAGACTGTCCCACAGCACTGAATGTAATTTTGGTGTTTGAATATAATTTTAATAGCCCTTTACCTGACGTGTCAAGAGTAAAATCTTGGTCTGTTTTTCCACCGTTGTCGTATCCTGTTTTCTTTGTTTTGGTGTGCATTTCTTTGTGGTTAATGAAGATTGATCATTGACTTTCAAAAGTATTAAATTGAACCCCAAAGAATAATCAGGTGGCCACTGCTTGCTGCTGGAGATCAGACCACGTGGGACGAGGAACGGTTTTGTCGTGAACAGTTGACGCAGTTTTCAGAAAGAGGGAACCGAAACCTCTTGAGGAAAGAATTTTCTGTTCGTTCTATTTTAACTGCATTGTGAAATCAAGGAAAGTACAACCTAATGATAAACTTGAGCTTGTGTATGCTGCAGCAAGAACTGACGCTTAGGGTGAAATGTGTGGTGAGCGGGAGAAGGTGTCTGTCAGGGACTCTGATGCTAATTCCCCTTTACCCATGGAGAACTCCCGTTACGGATCTGCCTTGCGAGAGGGCCTCGAACAGAAGTACCGTGGTTCGTGGCATGCTGTAGGGATGTTGGTTTGCTTTGAAAGCCTCTTCTGGGGGGATGGCTGCCCAGACCCCTTCCCAGGCATGGGGCAGAAGCAGTTCCTCCTGCCCTTCATAAGCACAGGGCTGGCGGTGACGAAGCTGCCGCCACTGTCAGCCTCGGCCCCAGCGGAAGCAGCCGCTGTCCCCAGACAAGTTGGCTTCTTCCTCGTCAGGCTGCTCGGTTTGAGGAAGGTGATTTGCATTGCTGAGTGCTGCCGATACAAGCTGCGAGCGTGGAGCTGGCTGCTTCGGCTCAGTCCTGTGCATTGTCTGTGGGATGCACGGGAGCGTGCAGTGTCACAGTGACTAAAAATGAGGCTTTCCAGGTTGGGGTGATGTGGGTTTATCAGGCTGGCTGCAGATTGATTGTCTTGACAGCCTTCAAATGCAATCACTTGTTAGCTATGTTTTAAAATGAGATTAAAAGCTGGGCATCCTGTTCTTGAGGAGGTTTTGCACTTCTGGCATACAGTGCGAGTCACTTGTGAGTAGGAATGCTGCAACTCTTGATGCCTTATGCTCATCCCGAGTGTGATGATATTGGTATTCCTGGTCCAACGCCGCCGACTTCCAGCCATGCAGTGTGCTGGCCAAGCTGAACGTCAGCAGTGTGCTGAGCACTGGTGCGGCTCAGTGCAGAGGTTTTCTGCAGCTCCTTGACCTGCCCCATCTGCAGGAGCAGGGCGTGAGGTTGGGGACAGGCATCGTGCCCCATGCAGATGGGGCAGAGCGAGGCGGGAGCATCCGCTTCAAAAAAATACACTTTGATTTATTCTTTCTCTTTTATTTGTCTTCTATGCTGCATCTGCTTGCTTTCCCCTATGCTCAAACCCCTTTCCCTGAAAGCAGCTTATGAAGCAAGCACTGGAATTTGCCAAACAAGCCCAGGGTTCTGAAAGTAATGAAATGCTTCTTATGAGAACAAGAGCAAGACAGAATATTTACTTCGCTTTTCACAACCTTTATTCTTCTGGAATTGCAGTAGTGTGTGCGATTGAAGCGTTTAAAGTTTGTTAACCTACCACTTGCTCGCTTACTGTGTACCCGTTTTCTTCAGGCAAATAAGCTGACTGTGCATCCATTTATTTTTAAACTTAATCTTATTCCTTTTTTTTAATTACAGCATCCTCTGCAGATGTTGGAGTGTCATAAAAATGAAACGTAGAAACAAATGCAAAACTGTCATGGCTTGCTCCAAATTTGAGGCAGTAATTAAGGAGATGTAGGGGAGTAGTGGAAAGTTCAGCTGACTTTATCTGTGCATCCTTTGGCAAATGATGTGTGGACTCGCTAATGGGAAGGGCAAATGCGAAATGGACTGGGAAACAGCTCTAGATATGCAGGAGTTTATCTGTATCGGTGCATCTGCTTTGGCCTTATATGCAGTGACAAAGTCAGACTGGTGTTTTATGGAAATCTAAGTAATTTACTTGGATGTGAAGGATAAAAAATGTTGAAATATAAAAAAGGAGGGTCCTCAGTTGATGCCAAAGGGATACAAGTTTCCTATCATCTGTCTGCTTTGAAAGAGTTTCTGGCCATCTCTAACACATTTGACACATTATTTTGTGTAATTTTTGTCTGGCAGTTTGTTTCAAGATGTTAGGTTTCTTTAAAGCTCGTCTGAATGTTTTGTCCAGATGGTCTCGGTGTGAGTCACACGGTAAGGTACAGTGTCTTTCTTTGATAAGGTTACTCATTCTGTTCAGATAGCTGATGACTTTACAACAGCAAAAGGACAGATCTTTCATGTTAATGGAAATTACCATTCAGCCTCCTGAAAATCAGAGCAGAGCGTCTGAAGCTTTCACTGCTCATTTCCCACTTTAAGTTATTCTGATGTTCCTGTGAAAGTGTTGGATTTTAAATGGTGATAACAGATCCATCTGTCCTGACTCTTCACAGTAGTATCTCTTGAGAATAATGGTTCACCACTATGGTAGTCTACTTTTGTGAAGCTTCATTTTTATAAGGCTTTTCTGTTTTGTTTTTTTTTTTTTTTTTTTCGTTTTTTTTTTTCTTTTTTTTTTTTTCCTTCTCTTAAACACTTCATCGTATGCAGGAAAAGGGAAATGCTGGGCTGCATATAAATGCTCTGTGCCCACTGAAATGCCTTTAGGATTGCATAGTGGGCACGTGGTGCTAGGAGCAGCCTCAATAAGTACAGAACTTCAAATTGTGGAACACCATAAAGAATATGGATGTTATCTCCTTCCAAAATGCAATGTGTGAAATCCAGTTTACATATAAATATTTTGTTCTATTGATTTTTTTCAGAAAGAGAATAAATACCATCTTCCCTTTTCTGTGTTGTCTTTCTGTGCATGTCAATTATAGCTCTGTGCCATTAATGATTTAAATGTGTAATGAGCAATCAAGTAAAATGTCTTGCATTGAAAATTTGTAATTCAGGAATGTCAATTACTGGATTTTATAAGTTACCTGAGGTGTTGTCAACATGTAAATCAAATTTGATCAAGTCTTACTGAAAGTTACATGTGGCTTTATCAACAGAAATTTTGTTGCAGTGTCTATTTTCTTGCTCCATATTGTCAAGACAATAAAGGGCTATTATTCAGAGCCCTTCCTGGCATAGCTTCTTTTTAAGTATGCATGTTTAAAAAAAAACAACACTAAAATCAGAGCACCATCTCTGGCATTTTAATTGGATTGAAACAAGGGTATCCCTGGGCTGGCTGACGTCCCTGGATAACATGAGAGCCGCTGGAGCACTTTATAGAACGACGTTTCCTTTCTCTAATGCAAAAGTGTTATTTTCAAAGGGAAGACAGAGAGATGTCTTGAAGTAACCGGAACCTGAATTCACACTGAAATGGAGAATGACAGGCACATAAAATAGTTGGCACTTAAAGACCTTCTAGCTATTTCTAGTATTTCAGTGCTGGGCTGTTTGTTTGGTTGGTTTATTTGGGCGTGTTTTTTTAAGTCCCCGGTAAATGAACCAACATAAACATTCCTTTTAACGAGGCCTGGCAGAAGAGCTGAAGCCGAAGGCTTAGCTCCTGCCTTCCGTGTTGACTTTGGCTTATGCTGTATGGGGCTTTTTCAGCCGTTCATTTTGGCAGATTGCTGGAGCTTCAAATAGCAAGAGTAAATAAGTCACACCCAGGATCTGAACTGTAACAGTGAATGGGTTACGTGTGCTTTGGTTTCCTCCTGTCCAAATGGTTTTAATAAATCTTAATTTTTTCTGGTGTGTTTTCTAGGGACTGAATTGTTTCTGTGGAGTCGCGTTAAGCAGACGCAAAATGGAGCGTGCGGCCAACCAGGCCTCCAGCACAGCGCGAGCTGTGGGGGGGGGGGGCACCCAGCGTGGCACTGCCCTGGGTTGCTCTGCACAAATGAGAAATATGCCCACATGCAGCAAGGTGTTCTGGGGCTCCGATCCAAAAAAACAAGGGAGGGGTTGGTTTGCTGAGCAGATTTTGGGGGATTTTGGGCAGCTGAAGGCAGCGCAGCGCAGTGCGAGGGAGTGGAGGCTGAACTGCAGGGCCCGGCACAGCAGCTGTTTGTGCACAGCACAGTAAACAGGAGCGGTGTCTGTGCTTGAGAGTATGTGGAGAAGCAAAGGAGTGAAGCAAGAGTCAGAAATGCTTGGCCGAGTGGGTCTTTCCTCTCTTCCAGTGAAACCCCAGGAGGAGATGGTGTTGGTGACAGCCCCGCTGAGCTGCCCCAGCCTTGCAGGAAGGCCGACCACGTTTCACCAGGCACCGAAGGCCTTTCGTCCGCCTGGGTATCTGTGGTGGGTGCTAAAACCCTCCTGACACAGTTCATAGAGTTAAAACCTCAGGTGTGGGGTCGCAGGCAGGCTGGGGAAGCTGCAGCAGTGCCCACACCGCTCCAGGCAGGCAAGGAGAGGTGTCTATTTCTGCACCACTGGGCTTCATGCCCCCCTTTGGGACATGGTTGTGGTCAGCTTGGGGCTGGCTGCTGCATAAAAATGTTGGTGGGCACTGTAGGGCTTCAGGTCCTCGTGTGTTTCTTCTCATAGTGAGAACATTAATTGTCAAAATTTTTCGGATAGTCTGGGGCTGAATTTTTCTGGGGACATCAAATCCTGCAGAGCTTTAACTCGTGTGCAGCCTTATTCAGATGTTTCAAACAAACGCGTTTTCTCTGCAGTCTGCTGTCCTGTCTTTCAAACGCAGTATAAGAGCAAGATTATTTCCTTCCCTTTGCCCCCCCTTCCGTCTGTTTGATGAAAAGGATCCTTTTGACTTCTCAGGAGTGGCAGGAAGTGACACTGGACAATATTCCACTTCAGTGAGCACGTACTTGGTGCCTGCTGCATGGGATGCTTGCTTGCATGAAATAGGCTGATTCTGTAATCCAGTCAGTGCTAGGAATCAGACCTTATTTCACATCTTATACTCTGGCTATAATTTACTTCAAAGATATACAAAAAAAGTGTGTTTTTCCTGTTTTGTGTGTTTTTTTTTTTTTTTTTTTCTTTCCACTCTTGCATTTCTGTGATCATTTTAATGAATAGCTGCAATTTGTCTGCTGGGTTGCATTTGTGTATCTTTGGAAGTGCTTTTTCTGGGAAACAAGTGCCTTTTGCCAAGGGGAGCAGGAGGCAGCTGAGAAGAAACAACTTTTCAGATGAAGGTTTTAATTTTATTGCACAAATTTGCAAGTGTACAAATAACATAGATAGAACCTTATTCATGTTCCATAAAGTAGATGTGACACCATTTGCTTTTATTGAACTCTGAATAATTTATTAACAAAAAAGGAGTTTTGATGCCAGTTTTCTGACAAAGGCAAACAAAAAATGAGCACATCCTTGTTCCTGTCCTGTTCTAAGCTGCACCGATGAATGGGTGTTGCTACAGCTGACAAAGAACTGATAGAAAAACAAGGATTTACCTAATTTGTGCTTTGAGGGCTCTGTCAAATATTCATTTTCCATCTTTACAAGAGGTGCTATGGAGTAAAATGTAAGTTCATTTAAAGATGGCAGGCCTTCATGTACACTGCTGAATACTTATAACGCTAATGGAATTATGTCCATCTTTCCTGTGGTGGGTGACATTGAAACAGCCTGCTTGTGCTACCATTGCTTTCATTGAGCATTCCTGGCATAAACTACTTATGATTATGAGCAAGTACCGAGCAAGAAATCAAGAGGCTGGAGCGAAATTTTTATGTAAACTTTTTTTCTGTGGTTTTAAATAAGGCTTATCTTCTATTACTTTAGCTGTGCTACAGATGAATTAAAAACAATGCTCCAATTTGATTTCTTATGTAACCAGTTAAGATTGATTTATCATAAACATTGGTGCCAGTTTAAAGATTCATTACTTTGATTTTATGTAATGGGTTTGGTGTAATGGCAGGTGGTAGTTACTGCACCCAGGAAAACAAGAGGTGACTGGAATGGAAACGCACTGTCATTAGTGTCCACTGCTGCCTCGGGCAGATGACTTGGGCCTTTTTCATCCTGTTGAAGTCATCTGTGAGCCATCTGCAAGGATGCTCATTATTCACCTCTCCCGGAATGCTTAGGGCTAATTAATAGATCTCAAAAGCAAGGCGCGCGGCGACAGCGTCTGCGCCGGGACCGACAGGGGAGGTGGCGAGGGCCAGCCCGGGCCTCTGGCAGGGATTTGGCTGGTGGCACTGGCTTCTCCGGCCGGCCACCGGCCTCCCTGCCACACCGAGGCCTCCCGAGGCCGTCCTGGATGGTTCGTCGGCGTGGGTTCCCGGGCTGCTGGCCCGCGGCTGGCTCCGTCACCGCGCCGCTCGGCCACGGGCGCTCAGGTGGGTCTGGAGCCTCTTCTGTTCGGGGTGAAATGGTGATGGGTCTTCCAAATGTCAACTGAAATGCTACGGAAGGATGAAAAATGCTGATGCGGTTACGAAACCGAGCCCTGCCTTCTCTTGCCCCTCGCTGCCGGAGATGACCGTGGATGTTGGCAGTCTACTGGAAGGGATTTGGAAATGGAGCTTACTGTGCCGTGCTTGAGGAGTGTTTACACGTCCCTTTCTGTTCCTCTTCATTTATTTCTTGATCATTTATGCATGTTAATGTGTTAGTTACCAAAGAGGAGAGGGAGGAGAAGAAATCCTGAGGTGAAATTAAATTAGACAGCAGCATTAATCATTCTGTTTGTATGTCTAAATATATGACACAATTCACCGAAGGATTTTCCTTTCATCGAAGAGATTAAAACGTGTAACTCATTAATTGCCGCTTTTGTTCTTAGCAATTTTATTGATTTGAAAAATGCATTTAACTTTACTTTGCATGAAATATCTGTGTGTAAAAATGTAAATACCTGGTCTTACAAATTGGGAAGAAGTAATAATTTTTCACGTTTGGTTTCTTGCCTCTGAGTTTAGCACTTCAAAATGTTACCTAACCTTTGGAGTACTCTTGAAAGGCAGAGAAGTGGAAGATCAGCATGTAAAATTACCAAAGTGTTTTGCACAAGGACCAAAGATAAAGGTGGGGATTGGGTCTGGGAAATTTGGTCTGTACCAAAGAAATGCTTAGTGCTGCAGAGGATTTCATGAGGCTGTGTGTGTCTGTACGTCCCTTTCTCATCTGTACATATTCATGTCTGTGCATGTGAGCACAGTAGTCTAAAGCTGTATAGAGAAATAGTGAGTTTAATTTGGGATTCCTGAAGTGAACTGAGGCGGCAAGAATATATGGCAAATGCCAGAAATAATGATCACATTACACATTTCTGATGAATAATTCAATTCAGTTTAGTACTGTTCCACCATTAAAATAAAAGCCTCGCAATGTTTGGCATAATGTAGCTGAAACACTTTTTTAAAAAATAAAAAATAAAAAAAAAAGAAAAACCACTTCTGGAAAGCAAAATGAGCAGTTGTTTCACTTGTTGTAATCACCACTGGTAGATGAAATCTTAATGCTTGGTTTGAATGAAGACCTATGAAGGTCTCGTGCTGGAGCACTTCAGTGACACCCAAATATTTCTGGACTCAGTAGCTTTATAAATGGACGAAAAGGTGGAAGCTTTAATTACTTGTTAGAGCAGGAGTGTTTGGCATGGAAATTACTTGTCCTGCTTCGACAATAAGAAGAGGCAGTGGCACCATACATGAAGGATGGAATCCTATAGGGATTCTAAATCTCCTGCTTTATGGAGAGATTTTAAGATAGAGTTGGGCAGTTTCAGCTGGTGTTTTTTCCCCCAGTTTCTTCAAGAAGGCACAGGTTTCCAACAGCAGGCTGCAAATGCAGGACAGGACCGAGAGAAGAACCAGACCCGAGTCCCGCAGCCCTTGCACCCATCCAGGCAGCAGCTCAGCCGCTGCCTCTGTGGGACCTGTTCTGCTGATCCCGGGCTGGATTTCCATTCTAGCATAAATAAACCTTTCTGTGTAAAGCGAGTGCCAGCCTCTCCCTTTACGCAGGAATGTAACTTCCTTTGTGCTGCCTGCAACACTGCAGCACAACATTCTTCATTCAAATGGGCTCTCTGTTTTGAAACAAGAGCCGAGTACCTGGCTCCTCTCCCTCCCTCCCCACGCCCAGCCGGCTCAGCGCTCACACATGAATTAATGGAGTTTCTGAAGTGGATTCCTGTGAATTTCCCACACTTTCTGGTTGGCCTGATTAGTTCTCGCACTCTGATGCTTCCATGGGGAAGCTCAGGGTGGTTGTAGATCCTGAGCCTTCCCCAGACTCGCAGCTTTCTTGAAAATATGCTGTGTGTATATATATAGTGTGTCTGGTTTTGTTTCCCCCCTGCAGTGATTATGTCAGTAGGCACTGAAACGAAGTTTCTGGGAACTGATAAGACCTAGGCCATACACCATGATGCGTGCACAGAAAGCACGCCTGGTTTAAATGGTTGCAAGGTGCAGAATACGGCTTGCTGAAGTAAACCTGTCAAAGCATGAAATCTGCTTTCGATGCCAGACTCAGCACTTGTCAATGCTGTCAAACATGGGATTGTAGACATGCCATGGGAAGATGCACAGCTTTTAGGCATTATTCTTATTGGGAACAGGGCAGGAGTGGGAGAACTTGTCTCTTGGCACTGATGTTAGCAGTGTAGGTGTTAGAAGATTCTCAGATCACCCCAGGGGTGGCGAAGTGGCATCCTATTGCATTTTGTACAACCTGGGTCGATGCAGAATGCTCCCGTGATGGCTTCTGGACTGTGAGATTTTCAAATAAATCAGGCTGTCTTTGGGCTTTGAGACCATCAGCCAACTTTAATTATTTCCAGTGTTGCTCTACCCTGCCCGTGCTTATTGGAAAAGCATCTTGAAGGAGTGGGGTGCTTTACTGAGCAGATGAAAGGAAGGAAGCTGCCACGTGCAGCCCCGTGCTCCAGCAGGGATGCTGTGCCCTTGGGAGCCCTCTGCCCCTAAGCCACCTTGGTGAAGACCCAAAGTCTCTGATGCAATTACTCTGGTTCCTGCCGACAACTGAGCAAAGCAGAATTGAATTGTGGCTCTGATAGATCTGGGCGAGCTGTTGATAAAAACCTCTGTCACTTTAAAAAACATTTGCTCGAGCCCCAGCTCCCTCCAGCATCAGACAGCGGGATGATTTATTGCCCGGCCGCGATCGAGGGCGATTCCTGCAGTGGTGCAGGCCGGTGGCAGGGAGGGCTGAAGGCGGGGACGGGGTTTCGGGGGCCGGGAGCAGCTCAGCATCGCTTCCTCTGCGTCAGCGCCTCGTGCAACGCCCTGTGGAAATCCCCGCCACTGCCCTCTCCCCGGGCAGAACGGGTCCAGGCGCTGGCTTTCAGCAGTGGCCAGCCTTGGTTTTGTGAGACATGGGGAGTATCTTGGGTTGAAAATGTTTTTCGGCATGCACTTTGTTTTATTCCTCGCTGCCTTTGTTCCCTTGTGCTGACTTGCCGTTTTGGGGAGCACACACCCAGGCTCCTTGCACTGTTAGCTGCCCCTTTGTGTAGTTCACACACCAGCCTTTCAGGAAAGAATCTCTTCTTTCTACGATAAATAAATTCTGGGAGAAAGGTTTGAGTGGGCAGTAGGAGAATCAGATGAAAAATATCTGAGAGCACCGTGCTTCAGCGAGACTGGCGTGCTTGGGCCAGAAAAGGAGGGAGTATTTCATATAAGGGGTTTTTGTGTGTGCTTTAAAAATGTTCACCAAATCTTTGGCCGTCTATGCAGTGTTGGATTCAGCACCGTGCAGGGGAGGAAGCTGTTCAAATAACTATTAAAAAGTTGTTTGAAGAACATGTTATTTCAAGCTGCTTCATGGGCCCAAAGCAATTTCTGTTCCTGGAGCACGAGGGCTCGGGCTGCTCGGTGCTGGAGGCTACGAGGAGTTGGTCAGCAGGAATTATTTTCTGAGTACCAAGGACGTGAACTGGTGTGCGTGCGAGTGGTGCTTTGCTTCTGCTAATGGTCTACGTGTCAAAATCACCCTTATTTTTTTAATTTTATAAATCCCAGCTGAAAATTAGCAATAAAGAGTAGTTTTACCACTCATTTCTAATATTTTATCCAGCATTCAGAAAGTATAAGCAGAGGTTTGTCCGAGGCTTCTTTTGGCTTGATGTCATCAGGGGGAGACCTTTAACTGAGTACAGAGGATCCTAAAATAGCTGGGAGACTTCCTGCAGACACAAGGCGTGGAAATGCTCCTGCTCCTTGCAGTCCGCGCTTTTGTTTTGTACTCGTTTGAAAAAATATTAATTTTTATCTGTTTGGAATAAATGGTTGTGGGACCTAAAAACGTTACAGACCTGATGTACTCGGCCACGTTACGCTTACCAGGGTTTTTATGCACAGCAGGGGTTAGGCACAGGAAGGAGGACTTTGGTCGTGCTTGCCCGCAGGAGGAGATATCCTCGCTCTGCAGTTGAAATCAGGGCAGCAAATCCCTGCCCTGGGTAATTTAATCTGGATCCTGTTTTTAAACATCCTCCCTGGAAAGTCAACAGCGTGCACTGTGTTTTGATAACAGCAAGAGAGGCTTTCGCGACCGTTCCGGTAGACAAAAAACCTAAATATTTAATTTGAATTCTTTGTGGATTAAATGTCTTGGTAACTTGGTCACCATGTTCAGTTGCTTAATTTTGGGGAATTGGATTGAAAGCTTCGTCGATCTGAAGCCTCGCATCAGCTTGCAGCCTGTGCATTGCAGATGAGTGGTTCTTTTGTACAGGTGTGGAAAACAGATCCATGGGTTTGCTGCGTTCAGTGGGGTTCTAGTTGAAGGGTGTTCAAAACTCTGAAATTCCCCGGCCACCCTTGTGGTTGAGGTGTTTCACAACCGGACTGAGCGCTGCAAGCCCCAGCTGCCTCCCTCCCTTCAGTGGCTCTTTTGTCGTGCCTGGAAAATCGAGCAGACCCAAGCAATTAGTGATGCAAATGGTAGGATGTCGGTATGCAAAGAACAGATGAGTGTCCTTGGTAGTTCACTGGCGCTAGCCTTAACTTCTTGCTTTTTGGCATGCCTTGTACCCTCTTCTTTTCCTTCACACACACGAAGCTTCAAGCACTCATCTTACCCCTCAGAGCGATTTTACCACAAGCTATATTAGAGAGAATTTCAGTGACTAATGCCTGTAATTATGTTTATATCTATTTGACAAGATTCCCTCTACAGTTATAACGTGAATTACCCGATGTTAATATTTCTCCAATGGGTAACGAGTATCACATTTTTAAAGGAAAATTTACCTTGTTCCAGCGTGTGCAGTTTTTGACAGGATTATGAACCTGAGCCCAAATCTCCCTCCCGGCTCTGGTCTTAAACAAAAGGCTGTATTTCCTCCTCTTATCATTTTCACTTCAAAGCTGAGTTCTTAGATTACTGGGCAGACTTTTAAGTCTGTGATGATCAACAGCTTTCTGCTAGCACAGCAGTTCTTCCCGTGACATTCTCCCTGTTCCAGTATAAAGGCTTTTCTAAATCTCCAAGCCTCCCAGCCATAGCCAGCATAGCTCAGGCCATCGTTTGTCACAGCGCTACATATAATCAAATTTAAAAAAGTAATTGAGAGCATTTTCATAAAGCTACGAAGTTGTTCATTTTTGGACTGGGACTTTTCTTGTGTATGGTGTTGGGGAGATGTGAAGAACCCTTAGCAATGAGTAGTGTTCTGGGAATATTTCAAAATATGTACTCTAAAGCATTTTCTGAACCTTATTTGTATATTTAGATGGTTATAACTTGTATTCAAAGGTGTGGAGTTGGTTGGGTTTTAATTTTTGAAAGCGGAGGTCTGATTTCAAACTGAGCTGTGCCCTTAGCCTAAAGCTCTGATTTCAGGAGACAGGACTTTCAGCAACTTGTCGCAGACGAGGCATCACGGCTAAAATCACTGCTCATCTTCTCTACGAAGTGGAGACTTTGTTCATTCCGGACTGCTTTGTCTTCCACATGCTGCTGAATAGCCCGAGATCAGATCCAAGCTGGGGATTTGATGCTCGGTGACTTTCAGTTCTGTGTAAGTGCTGCTTCTGTGCGGAGCCACGGTCTGCAGCCTTCCACCATCCTGTTCGTGGCCTGGTTCTGTGCCGTGATGTTGATCTGCCTCCTGCCTGTCCTCGGTTTGCACGAAGCCAGGAGGAGGACGGGTCCTCCAGGGCCGTCCCAGGGCACCACCACGGCGAGGCGAGCGCGCGGCGGGGCTGGGAGCTGTGTGGGCGAGAGCATCGCTTTGAAGCTGGGCGGGAGCTGGGGGTGGCTTGGTCTGCTTCGCTCTCATCCCACTCCTTTCCCAAGGCCGTCACCTTCCTAAACTGGGGTGTTTGGGAGCGGGGTGGGGACGTCCTGAGAAAGCTGCCGCGTGGATGTGCGGAGATGTGAGGAGCTCGGGCTCCTCGTGCCATCTCCTGGTACCCAGCGTGGTGGGGGCTCCGATTCACCATTGAGACCTTTGGTCTTGGTTCCCCTGTTCTCCCTCGACATCCGTAACGTGCTTATAAGAGGGAAAGAAGTAATTCTACCTTCTGCAGACTCTGCAGCTGTTTTCATCATTCTTAAGGAGCAAAGGAGCTGCTGGAAGCTAATGTTTCCCCGTGTATACAGCACGACAGCAATGAAGTCTGCACTTTATTTGGTATCAAGTTAAGTTTTTTAGCTCTATTGTTGGCTGTAGCCTTAGCATTGTAAAAGTCCCAAGGAGGTGTAGTGTCTGTGATGGAAACGAGAGGTGATGACCTTTGCATGAAAGTATTAGAGGAACCATTTAAGAAATAGTTCTTATAATTTAATTTGGGGACAGTTACCTTAATGATAATGCAGTATCACTTGTGCCTATCAATACTTCCTAGGCTGTGGTGGTGGTTAAAATGAGGAAAAATAAAAGTGAAATAGATTATAAATATTGAGAATGGCAAATGTTTCTAAAATACGGAAGGTAGGAGATATTTCCTACCAAAAAATTCGTTACTAACTGGCCATGCCTGCTGAATGCTACGGGGAATGCTGGAAAGCTAATTGCAGAAAGGATTACAAAAATAAAATACGCAATTGTCTCGGATTATACAATGTGCTGTCCTTCCGTGACCCAGGTGACTTTATGACCTGATGCTGGAAGTGAATAAATGCGTTTGTTTTAAGTGGATGGAAAACTTTGCTGCTGCTGCTAGGGATGTCTTAATTATGTGCTTGTCAGGCACGTGGGCTTGAAATGGGATAGCAGGGACTCTGCGATACAGGGCAAGGCTTACTGTGAGCATAATACCTGATGTTTAACCCCAGTTCTTCTGCGGGCTTCTTGGCCTTGAATTGAACGTGCTTGTTCACCCCCTGTCCCACAGAGCTGGCAGCAGCCACGCAGCCTCAGCTCGAATGGTCGCTGCGGGTGGGATCGAGCTTTCCCAAGGCCTTCGAGCTTCAGCGAAGGTGGAAGGCTTTTTGGTGGTTTCAAGCGGCTGTTAACCTCATAGCCCAGGTAAATTAAAAGATGGAGGAGCAGTGAATTCAAAATTGGAGTGTTTTTTGTGACTGCGGACACGCAGTGCAAGGGGCGACGCGTGGCTTGCAGCGCCCGGCCCCGCTCTGCGCCTCGCTGCGTTCCCGGAGCGGGTCTGAAAAAAACATCTTCTGCTTGTGTAAGCAGCGGGAAAACAAGCAGGCACTGTGTGCTCCCGAAAGCCCAGTAAGCCTCAGGAAATTCCTGCATTCTTGATTTTATTTTGCGGCGAGGTCCTGCGTGGTGTGTGTGTGTGAAAGATGAGCAAGGTTGCCCTTCCCTGCGCGGCACGAGGGGCTGCGATGCGCCGGAGCTGAATCGCGCATTGTTCCCCGGGGAGCCCAATCAGCTGCTGCTGCTTCCCTCAAAAAAACACCCAACAGTGAGTTTATTTATGATGAGAAAGTGCTGATATCACACTTTTTCCTAAAGGAAAAGGTTACTAGTTCTTTAGCAGCAGAGCTGTGCGTGAAATATTGCGCCCTGAGAGCCAAGGACTTGGTTTTAATACTGCAGCGTGTGCTCTGCTGACCTGTCGGGCTTCGAGAGCTCCTGGTGTCTGGGAAGCTGTGCTTTTTCTGCTGGTAGCTGGCTGCTGGGAGGGGGCAGAAGGGGCTGAAGAGGGTTGGTCGTTCTGTTTGAGCCGGGGATGGATCTCCCTGGTGGTCGGGCTTTGGTCCCCTGGGGGTGGCTGGGGGCCAGCAGCAGCCAGAAGGGTGGCACGGCTGTGGTCGTGTGTCTGTATGTGTACAGCGTTATGTTCAGCACCAGGCAGCAAGCTTCTTAAGTAAGTGCTAGCAAATCTAATGCACATAAGCCTTTGTTCTTTCCCTGTGCCCCTCCCAGCCCCTGTTAGTCCCAAATTACTTCTGCTAGCCAGAACTGGGTGACAAACCCGCCAGGAGCCGGGTGCTGCAGCCTGTGCCCCCCACGCTCCCAAGCAGGTTCAGCACCCACCACCAGGATCAAGCCCTGTGGGGCCGAGGATCCCCCCTGGCTCCAGGAGCAAGGCCCTGTCCCCAGGTCGCAGCCGTCCGCGCAGGAGGGGGAAGTGGCACTGACGCTTCCCTTCCCCGGGAGAAATGAATGTGCCGAAGTGGTTTTCATTAAAGAAGTATGCAGCAGCTCGGGCTTGTGTGTTCACCCGTAGTTGTGTTTCCTGATGAAGGGACAGAAGTTTCCTGTTCTCTAAAATTCTCTCCCAAGAAAGGAATTGAGGTTGGAGAGCTCTGCCCACCCGTGGCGGTTTCGACTGCTCGGGTTTGTTGTTTAGGCTTTGCCACCTCCGTGCTGTGAGGGCTGCATGTGGCCGCAGGTAGGGCGCGGAAGGAGAAGTGGTCTGCACAGGTTGGAGTGCTCATAGAGGTCATCTTCAGGCTTGAGAAATCCACGTCTGTAGGTTGTTTTTGTTGGGCAGCCTGTAGGAGCCATCATTGTATACACGTGGTTGGGGTTTTTGAGTCCCTAAAACAAAGATGCACGCTGCCTTCGGTAGAGATCCTCCACCCTCCGAAGCTGTTTGGTCCCGCAGATGTGAGCACGAACCAAGGCAAAGAGAGAAGTGCTCAGAGGTCAGTGTGGTTTCGTTGGGCAAAGGGACAGGCATGCCGAGGACGCCAGGCTGCCTCTGTCATTACGTGTTTCGGGGATTAGCAACGGAGTCGCTGATTAAAAAGTTGCGTTTGGGAAATGATACATGTACTTCCCCATCTGCAGTTGTGGTGGTGGTCAAAGCCGGGCGTGCAGTTGGGATGCGCGGCCATGGACAGAGCCGTGCACGCGAGTGCCACGAGCTCTGGTTTCTTCCCTGCTGAGCGAATTCTGCTTGGAGCAGCACAGCCGGGAGACGCCCTGGGCAGCGCAGCAGTCGCTCTCTAGCAATAGTGGGTGTCTCTAGCAGCTCAAAGATCTGCAGATGAAAGTGCACACCTTATTATTTTCCTGTTGAGCTTATTGCCTATTTAATAACCTCTCCTAGCTGCAACACCGAGCGTTTCCATGTTTTCAGAGTAAGGGACTGATGCATTTTGGCTGTTTTGTTGCCCTGTTTGACCATGAGGAAATCATTTCACTGCTGTCCCTCAGTCCCAAACCAGTGAGATAAGGGAACTAACAGCCTGTCCTAAATGGCCAACGTGAGAAACCTCCGTGGTTGCAAAATGTTTTCAAAACAGTTGATAAAATCCTGTGCAGATACAACAGCAGTCTTCAGTAACAATGATGCATAATGGTATTAACACTTGGATCTGTTCCTGCCGTGTGTGTCCTTTAGCCATAAACGTGTTACTCGGAGATCTTTTAACAGCAAGCTAGCCTTCCCGGCGGTAATTCCCCAGTGGGACGTGCGAACACGTTGGCTCTCCAAAGGGGTGTCTGTCTGTTTTCATGGCCTGGCTTATGATGAGAGCTGCGCAGCTGGAGACTCGGTAACTAACTGAATAACCCCAAAGTGGTGCCTTCGGGGAGTGCCCCAGTACGCACAGCATCTTGTTTCTGCATCAAGAGGAGTCTGCAAAGGAATTTGATCGAAATTCCCTGAAGTGCTTTTCTGGGCTGATGTGGGGGATTGCAGCATTCGGTCCTTTTTCCAGACTGAGATTCAGTACATTTTTAGGCAGTGACCGCTTCTTCTTAACGCCAAAAATGCACTTGACACTTGTAACCGATGCACTCCTCTGCAGGAAAGCTCTGCTCGAAGACGGGCGCACCGCAGTGCAGGTTGCTGGATGGCTTTCCTGTGACCGGCGCATCCGAGCTGCAATTGCAATCATTTTCTGTCTGTGGATGTAGTTAATCGTAACAGAGCTTTGCTGATGTATTACTAAAGAGGGAGCATATTTTTAACCGTATTTTTCTGGAGAGTTTGTATGGTGCTTTCTCTAATGGGATTTTGTTTAATCTGTAGTGCTTTTGTTTGTTACAGAGATCCGTGCCCAACTGGTAGAGCAGCTGAAATGCCTTGACCAACAGTGTGAGCTTCGGGTCCAGTTACTGCAGGACTTGCAGGATTTCTTCCGCAAGAAGGCAGAGATTGAGATGGATTACTCGAGGAATTTGGAGAAGTTGGCTGAGAGATTCCTGGCTAAAACTAGGAGCACCAAAGACCAGCAATTCAAGTAGAGTATTTGCCTTCTGTTTTTGTCCTTTTTTTTTTTTTTTTTCTTGCATATGTGGTTGCTGATGGAGGAATGCAAAAAGAGAACTGATACAGCAAAAGTGTTTCCCAAGTTCATTATAAACACACAACCCATTTCACATTCAGTAATTCCTAGTAGGTCATATGTTGTCCATGGGGAACAGAATGGTAAAAATTGGTACAATCTAAAAGAAGCAATTTTCTTGGGAAGGTGGGCAAAGTTGTACACCAAATTGATGGACAAAACCAGGATTTCCTTCAGAGTCAGCGTCTTTATTCTCATTTTCAATTGTTTCTGATCTGTTACGTGTTGCGATTTGCCATAGCATCGCTCTGTTTTTAATATCCTGCACATACTTAGTGTAGGATTTAAAAGAATGTCACTTTAAAATAGTAGCAAATTCAAGACAATAATGCTTTTAAATAAAGCTGTGCCATTTGGGGAGGTGGGAGGAGGATTCCTGGATGGGACTCGATCGCAATCTGAAGGCACCTTCCTTGGCAATCAGTTGTCTCACCTGCTGGAAACATTATGTGCAGGTAGGTCTGGCAGTATTGCTTCGGTTGTTCCCCACGCAGCTATTTGGGCTGGGGTGAGTAACGCCCATCGGATGTGGTTCCATGGAATCAGCTCTCCTCTTCTAGCACAGACTCGTGCCTGTCCTGCTGAATGGGGTTTAGGGCTGTGGGGTGCCACCAGCTTTGGGGCTCGCTGGGCTCCCTCGTTGGGTAGCAGCTGGGGAATGGCACGAGCAGCCCCGCGGTGTGAATCAGCTCGGCTCCAGGGGGATGGGTCTGTCCTCAGGCAGGATCCATCTCATCTGCCTCTGGAGCACAGTGTCCCGGTGGGGACGTGCCTTTATTTCTGCAGTGGTGTCTGGGGGGCTGTGATGTTCAGCTTTTTCAGCCCTTTTAGCTAAACCCCTTTTTGAGAAAACCATCAAGAAGGCACCATTTTAGTTTCCTTGCTGTACAGCCTGGATGCCATTTACTTCAGTTCTCATTTAAAATGCACATTGTGCTAAGTTGCCTGGAAAGCATGACTCCTAAGTGGAGCTGTCTGAGAAGCAGAGCAGAGTTACTCTGCATACCTACAGAGTGATCGTCTGAGGTATTTGCCTCTTCTGTTACAGCAAAACTTGTCTTAGAACTATAATCTGGGCGTGCTCTGCACAAACTTTTAGGATGGCACTAAATAAACAATGTCCTGAACTGTGATTTTCCACCACGTTATCCTTTTCAGTTTATTTTGCTGTGGTGATTTCATTTCTATTACACGATATGAAACATCCAGCAGAAATGCGTTTGTGTTCAGTTTTTAGTGTTGGGAAAGGCGTATGAAGTTTGCTTCCTATTTTGAGATCGAGACTGAATTTTTAATGTGGAAGCTGTTACCATAGTGGCGCAGAATGCTGCATGGTGTCATGCTTCATGTTAATTAAATATGCTGGCAGTGGTAGCGCAGATTTAAAAGACAATTTTTTTTTCTAATGCAGTTTCCTCACTGAACCCTGGCCCTGCTTTTTGATCCGTTTGTCCTTATATATTCTAGCTATTGGGTGCAGCCTGAATTGGACAGGTGATTTTATTATCATCACATAAAGCTTTCACCTGATTTTGTGGATCAGATGTCCCTGCTGTCCTGGTCAAGTTCTGGAACCTGTTCCTGAGCATCGTTCCGCTTTGCTTCGCATGGGACTGGCAGGGCTCGCTCTTCTGATTTTGCTTGCATTAGCAGCAGATGGCTCCTAGCAGGAAAGCAGCTCGCTTGGGGAATACGTTACCCTGCAAGGTTCGAGTCCCAGTTCTCCAATATGTTCATTTGGTTAAGAGCTGGAAGGAGGGGAAGAAAACCCAGCTTTGTACGGCCGACGGGTCTGCGGGCAGAGTTTGTCGCAGCAGTGGAGCAGTTGTAAAGGTGCCCGGGGCAGCTCCATCTACTGCTTGCTTGGTCGCTTCCTTCAGAGAGCTTCAGCGTTCAGAAATATGTCAAAATACATCAGTAAGGAAGCAGTGCCAATGATAAGGACCCATCCCAAGCACTGCCCTGTCTGACCAGTGAGGAGTAACTTGCCCGATATCTGTTCTGTAGATGCCGAAGCTGTAATCTAATCTGGAACCCCCTAAAAGACAATGTGATCAAAGCCAGCCATCAGATCTCTCCACCTAAGGATCTGGTATTATATGACTGAGATGTGCACAGGCTGGTGGCTACTCTGTAATTGCATGGCTGCGACCCTATAAATACCCGGTAATAGCATGTTCCTTGGGTAACGTGATAATTATGTCGGAAAGTACCATATCATTCAGGGCCTGCTTACCATGTCACTTGCAGTTTTTAGATCTCATAACACACTGTCAAGGAGGAAACTTGTCAGGCAGTAACCCTGTAATTTGCCTGTGCTTTCATACTCGACAGCTATTATGTAATTGCCGAGCTGCTCCGAGTGTGCTCGTTTAAGGGAGCGCTGTCAGGGGCGAGAGGCTTCAGCCCGACCCTGCGCATGGGATCGTGTGGCTTCCTGCAGCACGCATGGGAAAAAGCACACGTGTAAAGGAAGGAGCAGTGCGAGGTGTAACAAATGAATGACACGGGTTTTACTTTTCTTACATGTGGCCACATCACAGGGCAAGCTGCTCAGGTGGCTGTTTTCCACGCCAGCGTAGAAATCTGGGTGGTTGGGTCTCAAAATCAAGCTGCGTGCAGCCAGCGGTGGGCTTACAGGGTGCTTGCACGTTGCACAGTTTGAAGGTAGCCTCACTGAAGCATCTTAACGTGATTTACAGAGGTAGGTGTATGTTTTTCTCATTTTATATCCTCAAAGAGGGGGAACAGATTGGTTTAGCCAAGGTGACACAGGAGTTGATGACAGTTGGATATATCCCAGGTTTGACTTGCTTTTAACTGCTCTACCATGGTTGTTAGACCTCCCTTTGCCTATTCCTTCTTAAAAATGGTTTTTCAATTAGAACAAACTTAAAGAGAATAAAACATTCATTTGGTAAGGCTTCTTCAGTACCTCTTGGAAAATATCCTCACGCAAGATGTAAGGGGCTAGAGGGGAAAAATGCATATCACAGCCCGATTCTTATAATTCCTGTTGTTACAGGAGCTTGTCAGTCAAGAGTTTGGCATAGGCATCACTCCTTAGCTATCTGATGAACTGAAGGCCTCTTCCAGAGCAGTTAAATGAGAGCATCCGTGTCGGCAGAGAGCATCTCCCTGCTGGACCTGGGGGTCCCTGCCAGCAGCGAGCCCCTGCCACCTGCCCCTCCAGGCTCTTCCTTCGGGTCATTTTGTTCTGAAGTGTCAGTTAGTATAACAACCCCAGCAAATCCTCGGTGAGCCCTTCCGAGGGTGAAATGTAAAGAGGGTGGGGGAAGAAGATGCTATTTTAAGGCCATGTTTTAAATCAGAGTAGCAATTGTCAGCTGGAGAGCAGAGTGTCCAGGATATCCCAGCGTGAAACTCAGATGGCTTTCTGGCAGCCTTTGCCTTGAAGTCGAAGATGCAGAATAAGTCTGGCAACCTTCAGGCTGAGGACTTGTAAACAACAGATGTTCATAACTGGAATCTTTGGGAAGAGAAGGGCAGGGAGCAGCGTGTATGGCCATGCTTCAGATTCCCCAAATGTACGGTTAACACTGAGCAGTGTCAGGACGGCTTTAAGGGGAAATCAAACATCGGTTCACATCAGCACTTTGCAGAGAAGTTCAACGTTAGTTCTCCAAAAGCGAAATGGTTTCTTTAAAGGAGAGATGATGCAGGCTGTGAGGGAGCTCTCAGCAAAAGCACTTGGATCAGGCGGACTTCATTTGCAATATGATTAGAGTTGTAATAGATAAGTGCCCTCATAGGCTATTTTGGCCTGTGATTCCTCTTGATGGAATGAGGTCTGGAACATTTACTCTGAGTCTTTCGAATAACATCATTTGGAAGATTTTTCTGAGCGTGAAGAATTATTCATTCAGTGACCTCGCTGAACGGGCTGCATCGCCAGCACAAACTGCAGCGAGCCCTGGGCAGGACCGTGGTGGTGTTTGGCACAGCAAGGAGCGGAGCAGGGGCTGTGGAGCCCGACAGCTTTCTGAGGAGGTGACATCTCCGTCTTTCTCTCCATGGCAGTGTTTAAAGTTTCACTCTGGGGCAGAGGTTGTTGGTGGCCCTGGGTTACGAGCAGCTTTTTTGGAGTCGTGCTGCTGCTGAGAGGCACTTGTCAGCTGTACTGCGATGGAAATGTCAGGAGAAGGACAGCGTACCGATGTCTTCTACCCTGCTTGAGGACTTCTGGTGCCTCGTCTGGCTGTAAAACCCTGCAGGCTGCTGTTCGTTCACTGCTGGAGCATGCTAACACCCAGCGACCCCATGAAACTTGCTGAAAAAGCCTCGTCTGGAAGGAAGAACAGCTGGAGAAGTTTCCTTTTCACGCAGATGATGTGCCGGGGCGATGTTAATTTCTGCATTTCTCTCTATTTGTAATTTCTTCAGTTGCCTGTGACTCATCCCTGCATCCTGCGCTCCTCGTGGAAACGCAGCATTCCCAGTCCCGGGCTGTGGGCGTGGGTTTTTTCTTCTCTATCCCGTATGGGAAGAGGAGGAGGCTGCTTCTTAAGACAGATTTTGTGCTCTAGCCCTGAATGGGGTTTACATTGCAGTACACAATTACACGTCCCTGGCTTTTGTCACTCCGTCCTGCCTGCCTTAGAGCAGATAAATCTCTGCTCGTCTCTGAGTTCCTTGTCTGAATGAGTAATTTAATTAAGAAGTTTCAGATACTTGGACTCAATCTTCCCTTCTGATCTTTGGAGATCAACTGAAACCTTTGAAGTGGAAGCTGCACAGGACTCGATCAAGATAACACTCGAGAAACCACAGCGCTTCATACTTTGTGGTTCCTTAAAAATCTGCGCACAACTTCCTCTTCCTGTTCCCAAACACCCCCAATTGCTGTGATCTGGTGTAATTTAGGCTAACCTAAATAAACTCTCGAGATTCGCTATCATCGCACGATCTTTAAGCTAGTATAAATAGTGCTTGAAATAAACCTGGAGCTTGGCATCTTCCTTCTCCTCCTCTTGGAGGGGAGCTTGGAGTCGAACAGTTGCTCTGCATGTGAAATCCCCAGCGTTTGGGGAAAGCTCAGAGCCAGCCCCTGAAGTCTCGGGGTATCTCCCTGAATTCACTACGTCAGCGAGAATACCGGCTCCAGACTTTCTGCAGAATCTGTGGAAATCGAGCTTGCTCTCAGTTACACCCAGCCCTCACTGCCGCATTTTTTTTCTCCCCTTTTTCATTCCTTCTCTGTGGCGATGTGAAACTGGAACAGGATATATTTGCCAGCTCCTCCGAGAATTGAAATGGTTAATGAAAATCACAATTTGCTTCTCTGCCATCTGCTTGTGGTTATGATAGAAAATGGTCTGTTGTAAACAGTTGTATAACTTCTGCTCTGTGTTGTGAAAACTGTTGCCATGTTCCACCCCAGAAAATGCTGCGTTTCGGAGGTGGTTTAACAGTTAATGTATGTGCAGTCTTAAAGGCTATTTGGAAGCTCGGAAGCAAGTAACTGCCTCTTTCCTTTTCTGTTTTGTCTCTGTGCAGCTCGTCTTAAGGCCTTCCTTTGTCTTTTTTTCACCAGGGCTCAGAAAATTGTCGCTGGCCATTAAAGGAGGGGAGTTTTTTCTCGCTTTCCGTAAAAACCGAGCAGTAACAATAGAAAACCCGTACAAAAAAGCGAGGCAGACTGTTTTAACAAAGTGCTGAAGGGGTTAGCGAAACCGAGAGACACCAAGAAATTAAAGGAATTTAAAAGAAAAAAAACTTAAGAGAGCCCAGAGCTGTGGTTGCATGAGGTTGAGATTAGGGTGCGGCACTGACTGCGCAGACCTTAAGGTGACAATCCCAGTCGCAAATTAGAATCATGTGGGCTTTGGGATCGGTCTTTCCTGCAAGATGGCCTTTCATGTCTAACCACATGGAGTGTGTCAACAACCTATCTGGCGCCATTAGACACCAGCAATTTTACTCACCATACTTTTTCATGGGCTCTTGGTATTCGTGCTATGCGCTGCCCTAGAATAGCTTCGGGTGTTGTGGTGCGGCAGCTTGGACAGCTGGGGATTGTCCGGTTAACTATTGCATCTCTTCTCTTTCCTATTTTTGCCTTGCTTTTCTCTGAAAAGCAGGGCACTCTCACCAGGCTGCTCACTCGCAAGCCTTCTTGCCTGCTCTTACTGCGCTTGGAGCCCTTGCTCCGTGTGCTCAGGGCTCCAAACTGCTCAAGGCCAGGCTCTGTGAGTGGAGGCATCGAGGGTTGTTCAGGAGCTTTTGGTGGTACGGGCAGAGAAAATGCGTAATGAGACAGAAAACATCACGGGGGATATTTGGGATCAAAGCAGCTGAGTGCTTCTGGACTGGCGCTGCGCAAGGAGGGGTGCAAAGAGGCGAGCTGGGGGCTGCACTGCTCTTAGGAAGTGGTGGGGCAGCAACAGGCTGCTCGGGGAACCCAGACACAGTTTCCAACAGCTACAGCAAGACCAGCTAGCCAGGAGCCGTAGCTTTGCTTGCCGAAGGTGTGTTCCCAACCTTTCTTACGGTAGGTGCATCACTGGCGTTGGTTATGGCCCTTCCAGCTTCGAGGGTAAAAAGTCAGTGTGCAAGGTCCTTGTAGAGCAGTGGTGCAAAGGAGCAAACCACCCAGCTGTTAGCATCTCTTTGTACTGCCCTTTACACACTTCTCTTCACGAGCAATCTTAGCTCACTTCCCATCTCCTGCCGGCATCGGTTCCCCTGCTGGCAGAGGTGGTGGCTCTGTGATGGCACACACAGCACCGCTCCTCAGAGGAGCTCCTCCTTCAGCCTCCTTTTTGTTGGAAGAAAGTCAAATGTTGCTTCTGGTCTTGCCTAAATTGAAAAAAATAAATTATAATAAGAAACCAGCACAACTTAGGTGCATGTTACCGTCTGTTGTGGCAGCTTTTGTCCTGGGTGCCAGCAGGAGTTGGACCCTCCCGCTCCGTGCGTGCGCCCTTTGGGGTCTGGCTGCAGCCTGGTGGGTGCTGGAAGATTCACAGCTCTCTCAGCCTGGTCTTCAATTACTAATTAGCTCTCTGGCATATTAACAAAACAAACAGTATGCTGCAAACACTGATTGCAGGAGATCGGGGGGCAAGTGCTTGATTTATATAGCTCAACATCTGGCAGTTTCAGCCTTGTGCAGTTCTGCATTTTGATCGTTCCATCTGGTTTTGCCTGTGTCAGCAGTCTCCACAATACGGGACATCGGAGTACAAAGGCAAATATTGTCTAAATTGAATCTATGCCTTCTCACATCTTATTTTCTATGTTTTTATTCAAAACACCAGAACCAAATGCCCAGTATCCTTCCTGTACCCTCTCCCACTACCTATATATACACACGCACATACACGTGCTCGCTCCAAACCTTGAAGATGTCCAGATGACAAGCTGCAGTTGTTTCCTGAGCTTTTCATTGATTTATTAATTTATTTTCAAGGAAAAGAAATAAAGCATCAGGATCAGCTGTTTTGAAACTGTACTTCTTTCTCTAAAATTATTCATATTGCACTACAGCTCCAAACACTGATGTCACGAGAAAAGCTGTGGCAAATGGCCATTGCCAGATTTTTCACGTTTTTGCCATGTCAGACATTTCTTACAGCAGAGGTTGCTGTCCTTTCAAGTGCAGAATATGCCATTTTTTGAATGGAAATTGAACCTCCTTTCTTTTAAGGGGAAGGAAATCTGGTAGAATGTCATACAGTAAGCAAGATGAGCCTTGGCTTCCCACCAGAGATTTGACTTACTCCTTTAGAAATCAGCATCGCTGTACTGTAACCTAATGATAAGCAGATCTGGAGAGAATTGCAGCTTGCAGTCAGCGCTCCCAGATCTGCCAGCCCCAAGCTGCTGCAGGAGGACCGCTCACTGCCAACGTCCCTGCTTTCATCTAGTATGAAATGGTGGCTGAAGAAATGCCTCACTCCTTCCAGGAGATAAAATGATTTCCCGTGTTGGTTTGGCTGCTCCAAATAAGCCGAGGTTCCTCCTGTCCCCCTTTTGCCCTTTGTGGTGCCTGTCTGCAGGGTGCAGCAGGGAATCAGCCAGAAAAAGGTTGGGAAAGTTTGAAGGTGAGAGCATAAAGCTTGGTGTAGCAGTAGTGCTTTCTCTTTGCTCAGGACAGGTACAGCTGCTTGCACATAAATGGTTTTCTATGAGACATAACGTTTTGTTTCCTATGCAGATGCTATTTGGCTGACTGGATGCTTGAAATCTTTTTTGCTTGTGGTTAAAGCACAAATGCTTGAGACAGTGGATCTTGGATTCAAAAGAAAAAATCAGAGTCTACATTTGGCATCCTTGTAGCTTGCACTTGCCTGATATGTCTGATCTGTTTGTTGGGGGATAAAAGCTTGTGGCCGTGTGTAATTGAGGGCATATTTTGGGTACGTGCAATACCATTTTAGAGCCTTTCTCTGCTCCCGTCTCCCTCACCTGATCCACGTGCACTGCAGCTCTGTTCCTGGTGTGTGTTTAGGTGCAGAACATCACTAACAGACTCATTTTGCCCGCCTGAGGTGAAGTGCCATCCAATTCGTGTTTCTATTTTATGTCCTCTGTAGGAAGGACCAGAACGTGCTATCGCCAGTGAACTGCTGGAACCTCCTGTTAAACCAAGTGAAGCGGGAGAGCCGGGACCACACGACCCTGAGCGATATCTATCTCAACAACATCATCCCGCGCTTCGTCCAGGTCAGCGAGGATTCTGGGCGCCTCTTCAAGAAGGTAACCGATGGATTTTTTGCTTGGCCCTTCTAAAATGCAAAGTTTTAGATATTACTTCTGGCAGATGGCTTTACTGTTGTCTGTACCTAACGTGTTTTTTCCTCTTTGTGCGCTACTGTGCTTGACTTATCTTTGATTAATTGTTTTCTGGTCCTCGTATTTTAGGTTTTTCCTGAAGGTGATCAATTGAGATTAGTCTAAATTCAGGCAATGTTTTTCCTCTTAGCCTGCTCACAGTTTTGTGTGCACTTTGAGACTTTCTTTAAACAGAAATCTTCTAGGCTTTCAGCTCTGTGATCCATAACAACCTTTCAAGGACAAATTTATAAATTTATATCCAAAGTGGAGGAGAAACTACTGTTAAAAGAAAAATTAGGGAGAATTTCTACTATGCCAGACAATAAAATGATGTATTGTCCTTCTCTGGAAGAAGACGAAAATGCAACTGAGGTGTCTTTTGTTAGCATTTTCCCTTTTCTCTCCCCTTGATTTCCACCTGGAAAAAAAAAAAAAAAAAGACAGAAAGGTGGGACAGTGTGGGCGGGTGTTTTTCTATTAAGAGTCTGTTCTTCCAGTTGAGGAAACCTGATCTGGAAGCTTTGAAACTCCTTTTAAACAGTAATGCCTGGTCTCTGTAGAGATTTGTCAATGGCTGTAACATCTGCTGGTTGACATGTTAAAGACATTGCGATTCAAACTTGGAAAGCCATCTCTCTTCCCCCACTGCCCACCCCCTTGCAATGTGTCATGATCTCGGAGAGTTATTTCTGCAGCCGTGCTGCTTGAGGAAAGGGCTTGCAAAATGACTCCGGCTTCCTAAGGAGCTGGTGTGGGACTCAGCCTAAATCACACGGCCTCTGAGAGCCGTGGGGGAGGAACGCTCCTGATTAAAATTTCCTGGGCTGCTTTCATGTGTGTCTGTCTGCCTTTGGTGGTTGGGCTCTGCCGCTGTTGCATTAAGAACTGGTCACACGAGTAGCGTGTGGGACTTCAAAACTCAGATCCTTTTAGGTGCAGCCTTGACAGTAATTGGAGGCCTCGTTGGCTTTTTTTTCTCCGGGCTTTGACAGTCTTTTGAAATGTGTTGAGGAAAAAGCGTTCAGATATTTTTAACGTCTCTGGGTTGCTTTGACTGATAAAGAGATTCTGTGTGTTGCAGTCAGGTCAGACTGCTGGAGAAGGACCGATGCTGGGGACTGCACACGGCATTTCCTGGCAAGATGCACTGGAGGGAGCAGCGTTGCATTGTGTGGTACCCGGAGGACAGCGTGTGTTTGCTCTTTCACAGCAGGTGTTTGTGTGTGTCAGCAAATGATTTATATAGCAGAGTGGAAATAAGTGCAGTGCTGCGTTCCTTGTCATTGCTGTGCCTGCTTCTTCAGTTCTTAATGGATAGCAACAGAGTTTGAAGAACACTGAAATGTTGCATTCTTTTTTTGTTTTTTCTTCATTGCCCGAGTAGAGGAGGAACCTTCTCTTTTCCAAGTAACATCATACCAAGGCCTTTTCGACCTTTTAAAACTTTCTGGTAATTACATTATGGTTGATTAGATACTTACATGGGATTATTGAATGGCAGCTACTCTTCAATTCCACTAATCCTTCTAAAGGAGAAGTAATCTTTCCTCTGAATTTCAACAAGGGCTGTGTTTGAGCAAGGTGGCTCAGCAAAGGATGCAAATGGAAATGGAAATGGATACTGTTCCTGTTGGGCAGGAAACTTGCATCTTAATTTTCAGCCCATTGTGTAAGCACAGTCTTACCTCGGTTTGTTTTATTTTGTGTTGGGCACTGGGACTCTTAACAGGAAGGGAAGAAAAAAAAGGAAAACCAAGAATAACCAGCTACTACCAACAACCCTTTGGTTTCTTCCTCGGAGACCAAATGGGAACTCCGTATGAATCTGTGCAAGCAGGAGGCAGGAGGCACTGGTTACTACATCCCAGCTGCTTGTCTGACACTATGCCAGGCACACCAGACTGGCTGAAGGCCAGGCCAGGCGCTAGGTTACTCTTCCACTTGTGCTGGGTGGTTAAAAACCAGAACTGGATCCTGCCTTATCTAGAGTTGTGTAACTGAATGAGACAGCAGCTGAGAAATAGAGAACGTTGGCACATGTTTTGGACCTTGAACTGTAGGCTAGAAACCAAGCTAGCCTGGATGAAAGGTATAACCCTATTGATGAGAAACTCTAGAAGAACGTTTCCTTCCTGCTCCCCTTAGCATCTCCCATCCTGTCTTAAGCAAGCGAGCTCTGCATAGCGGGGCTGAATCAGAGCGATGCTGCGTGTCGGCAAATTGAGGCCACTTCAACAGCCCTAGCGAGCCCGGCTGCACCAGTGAAATAAGCAGCTGGCTCTGTTACTTCAAGGCCTGAGTCTCCTGCCCCTGACGTGCCGTGCTGTTGTTTCAGCATTTCTCTGCGCTGCCTCCTGTCTGGTCCAACGCACACGGTAGGTACGGGCAGCCTGCCGGAGCAGGAGCCGTACGAGCGGTGCTTTTAGGGCATCCAGGGCTGGCTCAACCCAAGAGCTGTGCTTTTGCTGTTTCCTGATGGAAATTGCAGCTGGTGGGACAGCGCTGCCAGCCTTGGTGCCTAGCTGGGAGCTCTCTGTGCTTGGCTCAGGTACCAGAATCTGTGCTAAAAACAAGGGCAGTTTATCGTTAAAGGGTAATAGGAAATTTTGGCACCACTTCTTTTCTAAATGCCGTGTGCTCCTGTAAGAGTAATTAGAGCCCTCCCTATTTTCATTAAAGGACTCATTTCTGCCCCATTCTCGTGTCGAGAAAGACTTTCAGAGCTAGGAGCAGGTTACAACTGCCCGTGCTTGCAGCCAGCTCTGTGTCCTGAACCCTCTCCAGCTGGACCAAAGGGTTTTCCTGCTGGCAAAGCTGGTTGTGAAGTGCAGCCCGATTTCCTACTATTGCTGGTGAAAGATCTTTGTTGTTAATTCTGCTGCGTATGCCATGCTGATAGTAAACCTGCAAATTTTATTTTATGTAAGAAACATAACGCAAACCTTATTTTTATAACCTTGTGTGAAAAATTGCCCAGCTAGGTCTGGAAATGCTCTGATTTAATGCCTGTTATTTGGAAGTCTGGGGAAGATTATTTTTTACGTTTGTTTGGAAAATACTTTTTTAAAGTTATTCAGGTATCAGACTGCCTTCAGGTGGGTACAGTAACTTATACTGAGGAACTACGCACCGGCTGGGTTGTAAATAATCCTGTGAAATACAGAAAATATGGTGATACAGAGATCCTCCTTTGCTGAGGGTGCTGGAAATAAAGTCCTGAAGCATGAGATCTTTTTCTTGAGCCGTTTGTGATTTAAGGCTTTCCAAAATCAGTGCTTTGTATCCTGCTGGGATTAAACAGGTGAGTGAGGAGGGACAGGCAGGGTAAATGGACGTGCTCGAGATCCCTTCGGTTGCCAGACTTGAGCTGCTGTGTTGTGCACTGTTGGAAGTGGTGAGCTTTTTCAAGAGGGAGATCTAAGTATAGCACGCAGCCCTAATCCAGCCTTGAAGGCTACGGAGGGCCTGGATGGGCGTGATAAGGACCACACTGGAGGGAAAAGCATCCTCGTGGGGGACGCAGGGTGGGAGCTGCCCGTGTCACCGCTGGAGCAGTGCCGAGCCCCCGGTGGGAAATCCAGGGCTGCCTTTGGGAGCTGTGTATGAGAGAGCATCTGCAGTGTTAGAGCTGTGGGATTTCGTCCCTTCCAGCAGCTGTGGTGGAAGATCTGATCATCAGGCTGGGACAGATTCCCACGTGCTGCGCTGCTGGACGCCCCTGAGAAGTGGAGGTGCTGCACGAGGACGCAGCCGTGCCAGGACAGCTTCTGGGAATGGACGACCTGCTGCAGCCCCGGGGCCGTGCCTGCATCACCGTCGGGTTTTCAGGCTGCTCCTGTCTGCCGTGCTTGGGCTCGCCGTGCCGTAGGAGAGCCGCGTGGTCCGGCGCTGTCAGTTTTTCTGTCCGTGCCTTGTGATGAGGAGATCCCTCTGCAGGGCTGCGTCACAACGTGAAAGGGCTTATTTGTTTTGAGTGTTGGCTGGAGGTTTGCCAGCCACTTCAAAGCTATCTCTGCTGATAAGAGAAGCCGTGCGTGCTGCCAAAGGCAGCTCTGAAGTGGTGGTGGATGTACCGTGCATGGCGGTCACCATTCCTCCAACCTGCTGAAGTCGTAGGTCTCCTTCCAATGCTGTTCTCCTTCCACGAACTTCGTGCTTATTTTTTTTTATTGAGGAAACACTTTTGTGTTGCGCTGCAAGACGTTGTTGCTGCAGGGCTCGCTGGCTGTAGCAGCCGTGCAGATGAGTCCTGTTGGCACCAGCAGGAACCTGACGCTTGGCTTGGGCGGCGCTGCTGGCAGAGCGGCGAGGTCGGAGCAGCCTGCATTGGGACAAAGGAAAAGGAAGAGAAATGGAGAAATAAACAACCAGTCTCTTGTGCAAACACAACCAGGGGGAACTGGTGCAAATGCCTCAGCAACAAACTGCTAGGCTTTGGGAAGGGGACGAGGATCTTTTCTTTGTCCAGCATTAAGGATTTGGGGTTTGCACAAGGCTGGAGTTAAGGCGCTGGGGGCGCAGCCCAGCTTCGCAGTCCCTCTCACCTCTCCTCCTGGCAGCCTGCAGCACTTTGATGTCAGCTCCCTGCGCACGCTGCTTTTGATTCCTCGATCTGCTTTTGTAGGGAGCGCTCCTTTGATTTCTTTCTGCTTACCTGTCTTAAGCACGGCCCTTTTATTTATATATTTATATAAATCTGTTCAACGTTTTCTTCCGTTTGAGCTGATTCCCCTTTTGATTTCTCCCTTTTCACTCCACGCTTCCTGTCACCTCGTTTTTTTTGTTTAATGTGACCCTTGACTTCTCTGCGCGGTGCAGCCTTTCTCCAACCTCCTCAGCGTCCGTGTTCCTGGCTGTGCCACGAACCTTCCATGCTGTGTTGGTGCTCCTGCACTGAAAGCATTTGTCTCCTGATCTATTTTTAACTTTGGGCTGCCTCCAGCAGCGCTCACTGGGAGGCTCGCTGGGGATGCTCACAGCAGTGACACCATCAGATGCATCCTTCATGCACCTTGGTGCAGCAAGAAGGGCTGCGTGCCCTGCAGACAGGTCGTGCTTTGGCAGCAGAGCATTGGCGTACACTGGTTCGAGATCCTTAATGGTATTTGTGGGGAGAAAGCCCTGTAAGAAGGAACGAAGAAAGCAAAATGGCTATTTTAAATTTGCTCCCTCATTAATACCTTCCATTGTGGAAAAAATCAGTTTATCTGTAGTGCACCGCGCAGTGTTTGATGTGAAATGAGAAATCTGCAATGAGTTCGTTAAAAGCCTGGCAGTAATCAAGGAAAAAGAATTAGTAATTCTCTTAAGGGGTCCTCGCTTAAGATGACCTACTTTACAGCTGCAGTATATCTCGTTTGCCACATTCGTACCAGAATATGAAAAATTTTAAAATATACCACACATGGAAAAGCTAAGCTTAAAAAAATGCACTGGTCATAATGCTGGGCATCTGTGAACATATTTTTCTAAGCCAGTGTAAACAGGTAAATACACAAATGCCATAAATAAAACATCACTGAGGAGTACAATTATTATTTGCTCTGAGGGGAAGCAAGTGCAATTTCATGCATCTATCAGTAGCAAGGATAATCTAGTTTTGTGCCTCCCCAAAAAAATGAGGGCAATGTTATCGTGTGAATCCTCACCGGGATCAGGTATAGCGGTGAGTGTTTTCTGATAAGGAAATAGAAACGTTGAGTTCTTACCTTTTTTTCCGAAAGCCAAAGGACACAAAAGCCTGTTGTGAGATGATGCTCTCCGATTTCTCGTCGGTGAAATTAAATCTCCGCTTCCCTACCTGCGTATTTTTAGAGCAAATGGCACGGGGATAAGAGCTGGAGCGAGACCGCGTAGTGCTGGTGCCCGAGCAGCCTGCGCTGTGCCGGGGCGATGCAAGGTGGCATCAGAGCCTCTTGCCCGGCACGACGGGCAGGACACGGGAGGTGCAGCTGGAGTAATTTCCTTACCTGGGTTGCAGGCTGAAAATATCACTTCTGCGTATAGGCCGGGTAAGGAATATGCTGCGTTCAGCGCTCTGTAATAGTGTGAAAGCTGTGTGTTGGTACTGCGTTTTGTTGCCAATGTACTCTACACTTGTGCTGTGTCCTGGTACAACAGCACGCCCGTCCCTGTGTTGCCCTGGTCTGAATTCAGGTCAGCCAGGAGCAAGGGACCAGCTCCTGTTAAACTCTGGGCCACCCCCCCAGTGACCCCTCTGGTCAGTCTGTCCTAGAGATGCTCCATGGCGTTTTGCGAGAGGGTGCAGAGAGCTGCTGGCGGAGCGATAACGCCCTGAGCAGCGTTGCAGGACATTGCACCTGGTGTCTGACAGGGCTTCGTCGCTCGCCGCTAGGTCTGGCCACCTTGGAAGCCCATTTCATGTATGGCCCATTCAATGAGTGAGAATATAGCTGGCTTCGCAGCCAAAATGAATGCTCCCAGCCATAAAATTGCATGGTTTGGAGCTGAGAGCCTGAAGCACAAAATTCAATAACATCGGCTTAGAATACCAAAAAAAAGGGAGAAAAAAGGGCTGGGGGCTGGTTGGAAGCAAGTGTTTAAGCCCAGAGTACGGGAGGCAGCAGGGCGACAGGGGTTGCTGTAGGAAGGGCTTTTTCCCAGTACAATATTGTGCTGTGTGGAGAAAATTCCTTATTACTGACATAGTGGTGAAACAAATCACTAGCGAAATGGTGGAGAAAACTAGATAATGCAACTGTAATTTAAATGCGACTGACCAGTGCATAATGGATCATTAAGCTAGAAACTGATGATCTGCTGCCCAAAATATGCGTGTGTACTGAATCACATAGATCTCATTTTCTAAGCTTTTCTTTAAATTCCGGAGTGTTTGCCACTTTAGGAGAAGTCTTTATACAACTCCTGTTCGGTAGGGCCATGTGAGTCATGGCCGAGCACTTTCTCCCTAAAAGCTGTGGGAGAAACTTGGATAAAACTCACGGTGGCTTCGTGCAGGTTACGAGCTTCACCGAGGGGATGCCCTTGTGAAAGACGTGTGACAACCGTAACAAATGGACCGGGCCGGTGGTGATGGAGTGCTTCTGTACAGGGCAACTGCTCGATCGTTTAGATGAGCACACGAAGGTGATAAATCATATTTGTTACTGCATGTGAATGAATTCAAGGCAGGCCTATGTAAAAAGAAAAAAAAAGTACATTTTTGAGATTGTACCTGTAAAGAATTGTAAGCTTTTAGTAGCAAATTTTATTTAAGTGCTACATGCATGATCTTGGAAAATTGTACCTGGCAAGCCTCCTCTTTCACAAACTTTGTAAGGAGATGTTAACTAACATGTAATAAATGTGCTGTGCTGTAATGGCAATCTAGACAGGAACAGAAAGGATCCCATGTTTCTGCAAATTCCATCGCTGGTCTCAGCAAGAAATCAATCCGCTTGCCTCCCTACTCCCACTATTAATTTAAAAAACATTAGAGCATTTAATGCTAGTTTTCTACCAATGTAAATTTAATTAATCCTTTTTAAGAGATGTGGAGAAATGGCCTTGTTAGAGAACGGCTCTGAGACTCACCAGGCTTGGGTTAGTTTCAGCCCCGTCAGACTGACGTAATTTCGGGCAGTTTTAGATAAAATCTCACCGCCGTGTTTTGTGTGTTCACCCCCACCAGCTGTGGAGCCCTTCCTTGCTGCTCTTGGGTCTCCAAGGAAAGCTCCTTGGGATCTTTGGGGTTTGTTTTGAGGCCATCTCATCCTTCTGTCCAACTTGGAGCTCAGTTGGCAAGGCCTGAGGCCTGGGGCATAAAATACTGACAGCATTCCTGTGCTCCCTTATTTATTATCCCCCCCGAATATTTTGAAGCTGAAGTCGCTAATGTTGGGTGGAATGCGGAACAGCCAGGCGAGTGCTGCCGTAGATCCCAAAAACATCTTGATTAAATTAGAGGGGAGGTGGAGGGGAGGAGGGATGGACAAAGAGGCCGTTGAGAGGCTGGCACGGCGCTGGGGAGCTGCGTTCGGCTCGGGGTGGCAGCGGCCCACGGCTCGGCACTCGGGGCACACGCAGCCCTGACAAAAGAGCGTGTGTGCACGTGTGCAGGCACGTTTAGGGCAAATTCTGCTTTTGGGGGAGCTGAGCAAAAGGCTTGAGAACAGGCAGCTTGCAAGAAAAATCCCAGTGTTGGGAGGTAGCGCTGCTGGGCAGCGGTTGCTGCTGTCACCTTGCTGAAATAACTCAGGTTCTCTTGGGTGCTGCTGGTGATTTCCCTGATTTGGCACAAAAGGAGGCCTGTGTGTTGCCTTCCTCATCGCCTGCCCCTGCAGTTTTGTGGGGACGCCCCCTCCCTGCACGTTTATTACTGGAGCCGACCAGATGAGCCTTGGGTTGCTCAAGCCCTTCCGCAGGGCTTTTAAGGAGGGTACAGATACGTTGCAGGGACAGCCAAGCATAGATAATAACAGAATTCATCAGGTTTTCTTTTGCTCTTGTTTATTGCTTTTTCCTAGAAGACTGGTTACAAAATTAATCATTCTAATCTCTCTGCCTTTGAGAAACGTGCTATAGGAATTGATGCACGGAGGGAGATGTTTGCAACTGCGCAGGCTACAAACATTTTTTTTTTTCCCTAATGTCTAAGGCATTTCTTTTGGCTTTCCTCATCTAACAGCACTGCATCATCCAGTAGGTTCGTATTTATCAGCCTCTGCCTGCTCGACTTTCCTTCTAAACCTTTTTTGGTGAAATCTGTACTGGGGAGCAACATGAAATTAACAGTGTTGATTGCTTGGCTTTTGTTTTCGTGACACCTGTGATTTGTCTTAGGTTCATCCTAATCCTAAGTTTTTTCCAGTCCTGGAATCTGGCAGTTTCCTTCTCGAGAGCTCATTCAGAAACACAAAGAATTTCATGTTCTGACAGTTTGGCACTTGCACGTCTTCCTTTCCTCCTCAACCTGGATATGCATTAAAATATTCATTTTAATCTATCTCACATAATTGATGCTTCAGCAGTTTGTACTATGAATGAGCAATTTTATGGAAGAAATAAGCAAAATGGGCTGAAAAGAGCTGGGTGAAAGGAAGATGATTGGTCCGGTCCAGGCAGCTCGAGCAGCGCCGTGAAGCGGATTGCTGAAAAGCTCCTTCTGTGTGCTCAGCTCAGCGCTCGGGGCACTTCAAACAGACCTCGCCAGTCACTTCCATTCATCATCCAGCGCTGAGAAAAAGGCAGTCACAAAATCTCTGCGACCCAGATCGCTGTAATGATGAGCAGCAACTTGAGCAGTTTTCTGCTCTCAGTGGTGGAAGCAGCGTAGGAGTGGTTACTGCGGTGTCTGCTGGGATTGGGAAGACTGGGAGTGATCCACTTTCCTTTTTTTTTTTTTTTTCCCTCTTTTGTAAATTAGAGACTCAGAAGGAGGATGCTCCCCTTTGCCAGAGCTTGTATCAGACTCCTGTTTTTCCAGTAGGCCATCTGGCCGCCTGGGGAGCAGGTTTAATGTGTGAGGCTGGAGCACAGGAAGATGCAAAGCACGCGAGCTCCTGGCCGGGATGCTCCTGCTTCTGCATCTCGCCCTCGCTGCTGGAGCCCCGTGGGGACTGGAGCAAAGTGCCTGCAATCTCAGAAACCTCCCTGCAGTGCTGAGCTGGGAGGCATTCAGACAAGGATCGTTTAATTTTTTAATTATATAATCTTTCTCCTTTTGCTTTTTAATTTATCATCGAGGCATGTGGAAAAAAAATAATGGTATCTCGACGTCTTAGCCAGAAATACTGGTTAAGTGTGGGTTTGCCTGTTTGCGCTGCCTTTTTTATCTTTTTCTTTTCCTGTGTTTGTAGGCATAAATAATCTGGAACCTATCAAATTTGCTTAGCTCGGTAGCTATTATGTACGCCTAACCTGCAGAGCGTGAGGGCTCAATCAGGCAGGTATCGCGTTAGGAGGCAGCGATAACCGGGGGAAGTTATTCTTGCTGCACATAGCAGGAGATGCACTTGGGCTTTTCTAATCAGTGGGAAAACGGGGATAAAATACTAGAGCCAGTGTTTGAGCCTACCTGTTGGTTTGTTTCTTTGTGAATAGCAGCATTGGGATGAAAAGACAGCCATCTGTTCTCTTCCCTGCTTTCTCCAGTTACTGATCTGGATGTCTTCCGTAATAAACCCTCGGAACAGGGGGAATTCAGTGTGCTTTATCTCCGTCCTGCACCTCGGAATCATTATAAATATTAAATTACAGACAGGGGGTTGAAAATGTTAAAGATTGCACTGCTCAGACTGCGTTTCTGAGGTGTCTGTCATGAAACACTATCACCTGCTGCGGTTTTTGCTGGTAAAACGTTTTGTAGGAGCAAAGCTGTCGAAGTGGGCAGGCTCCTGCAGCCCACACAGGGCCATGGTACGTGGATGTCACTTGCAGGTGGGCCTGTCCTTGTCCTTCCCCTCCTTTCCCTCAGGGTACTGTGTGCCTTTGGATTTCTGTTTGGTTTTGACAAGGTGCCGTGTACAGCTGTGTCGGGATGCTCTGAATTTTTCCTTGTGGACGTTACAAAGCCTTACAGATAGACTGCAGCCCAGGAACTCTTCCCCAGCAGTACCTGGAGCCGTTCAGGTTCTCGTTCCCCTCTGCCGAACCAAGAGAAGCGTTTTGTCCGACGGCTGGCAAGGAACTGAAGGAGTTATCCCCCCATAGAGGCCCGTGCCATGCTTCAAGTACCAAATAATTGCCTGCTATCCTTAAAGGCTTTTTTGAGGGGGCTTCATATTGCATTTACATTTGTCGCCCAGTGCTTTACAAGCAACAGCTTTGAGCTGTTGATGGTTGGTCTCTCTCTTCCCCCCTCTTCCTTCTTTCACCTTAGAGGATGCATTATACCCCCCTGAATCCCAGAGCCCTAGTGTTTTTACACGATGTGGCCACGTTGGCTGCTTTCTACAAAGAGGTGATTGTTGCCCAGCTCGGTGTCGGCACGGCTTTGGGTTTGCCTGGAATTTCAAAATGATTGTCAAACCCGGTATGTGCACTGTGGAACAGGGTTAAAGCAGTAAGTTAAAATCATTTCAGCAGCGTGTTAGAATAAACAGGATAATGGTTGGGCCATCTCTTCTTGGACTCCTCAACAGCAGGGAAAGGAAACATCTGTCTGGGTCTAACTGTAGCTTCATTGGCTTTAATCTCTTTCAATAACTGGAGGCTAAGAGGTGTAAATCGTATTAGAAATACAGAGATTTTTCTTGATCATTGATGCTCCTGCTGCAGAAGAGGATTTGGAGAGGTCTGTGGGGGAGCAGCGTGTGCAGGGCAGCGCTGCATAGCAGGGCTGGAGCGCGGCGCTCGCCTCTCGGTGCCCTGCAAGGTGTGGCATTGCTCAGTGTGCCTTTTGATGTGCCTCCATTTCTCAGATTTTCTCATGGAAGCTCTTTAGAATGCGAATAGAAACAGTTTTAGTGTGAATCCTGTCTGTGATGAAGAGATGAATAGTGCCACTGAACTCACAAGGAAGCTGCTTCGCCCTTCTTTGCATGCAGCCTCTTCAAAGAGGGCTTTGCATACGGAGGTGCCATCCTCCAGTAATTAGGGATGTGACTCTTCGGGCATTTCAGTTGTTTATTAGAAAACCAGAAGCTTATCTGCTCCTTGTTTGTGGGTTTAGCTGAAGCCAAACGTTTGCCAGCGCCAGCTCTCCATCCACTTGTGTCCAGCTGCGATGTGGATTTGTTGACTGCTCACTACCTAGCTGGGAGTTTAAATAAATATATTTTTAAAATCTGACACTTGGTTGCAAGCTAGTTCAAGCGTCAGCCAGCTTTGACAGCCAGTTATGTCCCTCTGCAGTTTTTTGTTTTAATTCTAACGTTTTAGTGAAGGAAACAAGTTTGAATCATACAGCCTGAGGTTTAACTGCACATCTCACTAATGCGAGTGTCCCCTGGGACGGAGTCATTTATATTGATAGGGTTAAATTGTTTTGTATTGCAGTCCTTGTCATTTAAAACAACTAAATAGGTATTAACACTGCGCTCAGATACAGACTGGGGGCTGGGAGCTGGAGGACACTGCAACAAGGTCTCCCTCCTGGATGCATCCCTAAATATTTTGCCAGCCCCCGCCTGAGAAGCCCCGTTTTGTTCTGTGCTGGGTTGGCACTGCCAGCTCGTGATGGACGCGTGGTTGAGGGGCAAGGGGTAGGGAGCGGAGGGGCAGCAGGGCCATGAGCCAGATGCAAGGTCACTGGAAAGCTGCAGTGCTGCAGATGTGAGTGTAAAGGAGGTGCTGGCTGGCTTGTCCTCGCAGCCCGCAGAGCCTGGCTTTGTCAAGGAATCTCCTTACGCCAGCAAAATTGTATTGCCTCTTTTGTGATGGTAAGTGAAGGGTGTTCGTTCCTGATGGCTTTCTTACTCTGCATTTCTTCACCTTGCATATTCTAGCACATACCAAGCTGTCCTACATTCAGTATTACTCAATCCTGCTAAGATCAGAAAATCTAGGTGTTTCTAGTCCTGGTGACAAAAATCTCACGTTCTTTGGAAATTTCTTCGCCTCCACACTGGAAGGCTTTCCTGGCTGCACACATACAACATTTCAATTTATTAATATTGTTCGTGCAATTTGGCCGTAAGTGGCTCTGGGCAGAGCAGTTAGTGGATTTGCTAGCATAAATAGTGGTGTTTAATTGAGCCTAGATTATTTGTGGATGCAGAGCATGTTCACTTCCTCCGCCTTTTTGCCATCTTCCCCAATTAACTTTCATTTCTCTGTTTTTGTTGCAGAGTAAGGAAGTGGGATTGCAGCTCCAGGAAGACTTGATGAAGGTCCTGAATGAACTCTACACGGTAAATCAAACTGACTTCTTGGCATCGTTTCAGACAGAAGGAAGAAGTGTTTGACTTCTCCCAGCCTGCTGTTACAGCACAGACTAAGCGTCAAGACTGATAAATGCCTGCAGCCTTTGCGATTTGAGGCAGCCTGTGTACACCAGTCTGTGTAGCACCATAAATCTCACTTTTTCACTCTGCCTTTATATTGTTTCAGCTCTATAGGTGTTGGCTTCGCTTCCCAAAGATCTCACCTTAACACACACCTGCTGCTAGCTGCAGTGTTGGTTTTAAAAAGAGTAAGAGATGCTTAGAATTATCTCCTGATGCACTACAAATCTTTGGTCGGGTTGCCCCATGCCTGAATTGGATAAGCGTAGTGGTTTCGTGTGGTCCATTTCTGGAAATGAGCATGCAAAAGACAGCAAACAACTTCAGCAGCAGGGAGCCCACTGTGTTTATTTGTTCCTCAACTCTTTGAGCAAAACAGCTCCCTTTGGAGCAATAGCCTTCCATCTGTGCTTTTTGCTTCTCAGTCTATCCAGTGGAGACCTCAAGCAAGAGGCATTGCCTTGAGACAGAGAGGAATGTGTTCATAAAAGTTCATTTGCTGCTTGGGGATTTTTCTTACTGCGTAGATGAATGGAAGAGCCTGTTGTTTGGTTCAATTTTTCCTTTCAGCAGCTGTTACTGAGCTGGCTAGTTGTGTTTTAGAAGCAGAACCTGCTCACGGTTTTGTTGCTCAGATTGCTTTGTCTTTTACCCGCCCTTAATGGCACGCTGAGTTGTTACAGCGGGGTGCGTGGTCTTTCCTTTGCTCCTTCAAAAGATGATCCAGGGATGTTTCTCAAGTCACTTCGGGCAGTCAAAGTGAGGTTGTGAATCCAGTTCAGTCTTGCTGACCCTCCTCTGGGGGCAAAGAGGTTGCGTGTTGTTCGGCAGGGAAGCCAAGGAGGACTGGGGAGCAGCAGCGTGGTGGAAGCTGGAGGCACTTTAAAGCTGAGCCGTGGTTCCATGTGCTGTCACTGCAGTTGTTTTACAACAGTGTGGGCACAGTGCATTGTGCTCAGGTTCCTGAAAGGCAGACGATTTACTCGGGGTATGAAGGTGGCTTTGTAAATGTATCGGTACCTGCCATCAGCTCTGCCTACTCTAGAAATTATTCTGTATTGGAGGGCTCGATCTGATTCAACTTCTGAGTCATGTGTTTGGATGGGATCCTAAGGGAGAATGCAGAGCTGTCTCTAAAGACAGACTTTCAGGAACTGAGATTTATTGGTAGGCCAGGTTCACGTGGCACTGCAGTTGCTGAGGTGACTGGGTAGAGGACATGTACAATCATCTCTGTATGCCCAGTTCTGAGAGAGCATCGAGCCAAGTACTGAGTCACGATAATTTCTCTATCCTTGGAAAATATTCCAGAATTCAGCCTTTGATAAATGAAAGGACATGGGATATGACTTTTCTCTTGTGTCAGAGCTAGGAACTTGAAATTTATTCATTCCTTCTGCTGTAAAATTTTAAATTGTCCCTTCACCAAAAATTTCATTTTCCTTTGTAAAAGCCTCTTCTGTCGGTCATATTAAAAGGAATTCCTGCTGGAATCTATCACTGGGGGCTTGTGGAACAGCTTTTATCCGCAAACCAGTCTTGTTCTGTTGGCATCATCTCTCTTTTCAGGCAAAACGGCTGTCCATGAAATCAGGGAGCCTTTGCCTGGGCTCTTGACCCCAACAGGGACCCCACTGCCAGGCGTGGGGCAGGCGCTGGTTGTGGCTGCCCATGCGGCGCTGTTAGCAGGATGAAATCAGTAACATTGGGATTTCTCTTCCTGCTTCTCTTGCTTTCTGCCAGTTCTACTTACAGTGACAGAGGAAGAGAAAGTACTTTGCATCTATTATTATAAATGCCTGCTTTATAGTCTAAGCATATGCAGTAGCTGCAAGTGTGTGTGTAAATTATTCAGGAAGTCTCTTTAATACTGGCTGCATTCACATTCTCTTTCATGTTTAAATACAACGTCTCTTTGTATCTGAGAACCTCTCCTGATCGCTGCATGGAGAGAGAGCATGCGTCCTACTTACGTAAAATTATGGCACGGTTCAAGCTAAAGTGGAAGAGGTATAAATGGGTTTTCATCTAAAATACATTATTTGCAAGTGGGATCTTTAGTGAAGCTGAAACTTTGGGGTGTCTTTATGTAACTGTGCAGTTCTTGGCACCCTTTCAAAATGACATCAGAAATGCTTCCTTTGGTGTCTATATGCGAATTGCTTTGTGATTGTGGATAAAAATGTCACTTTATGTGTTATGCCCCCTTTTTTTTTTTCTGTTTTCTTAACGCAAAACTAGACACGAATATCCTCTCAAACAAATGCGTTTTCGTTTTGTCTTAGGTAATATTTATCTAGCCCTACTTACTTACTAAATAAGAGCTATAATAAAAGTTGTCCATGAAGTACAAGATCTGGGTCTCCTTGAGCAGAAGGAGACACACCAAAAATTATCTAACAAAAACAGATAAAACGAGAAGTGCTTTTTCATATCAAATTTGATTTAAACAAATTGAACCGGAGTTGCTTTGGCAGCAATTATGTTCAGACTTGATTTGCATACAGTTCCTTGAGTCTTGTGATGTTTAAATGACTGATTCATCTGGAGGAAAGACTGATAGCATCCCTTCTGAAACTGTACCTGGTGATGAAAAGCTATCATTTTCGAGCCTTGGCATGTAATTCTCTTTGAATAGTAAGGAGGCTGAATTTAGTCTCTCTTTTCGGGTTTTATGACTCCTTTATTGGACTGTACAAGAAGGCGCATGCCAAAACTAAACAAAGAAGCAGCTGCAAAATAATCCACTTTGATTTCAGATTTGTGTTGAGAGACTTTCGTGTCTTTTGTCGTGCTTTTTTTGACATGTGAAATTTCCCTGAGTATTTTGCCAGTTTGAACGCTTCTAACTCCCAACCAGCGACCAGATCTGACTCTCAAAGACCCTTGGACAGTGACCAGCTAGTTAGTATGATACCTTGCATTTAATACAAACATGATGGATAGCCTTTATGAAATAGCTAAACAAACTTAATTTGGGGCATTTTATTGTCCAAATTCAAAAAATGTTCTTTTCTGGTAGCACGTGACTTATTTCTTAGGATTTTTTCTTCCTTCCCAGCTTGTGAGCTTTCCAGATACAGCTGTAACAGTTCTGCCCTGAGACTTGGCAATGCAGCTAACATGGGAAGGAAAAAATTCTGTGTGCCTGATTAGTTCTACAGGTTAGGTAAGCTCATTTCTCCCTCAGCAAATCAAATGGGATGCTCTACAACTCTTGTGTATCATCTTTTGCAGGTTATGAAAACCTACCATATGTACAACGCTGACAGCATCAGTGCCCAGAGCAAGCTGAAAGAGGCAGAGAAGCAGGAAGAAAAGCAGATTGGGAAGTCGGTGAAGCAAGAGGACAAGCAGACGCCACGCTCCCCTGACTCAACTTCCAACGTCAAGTTTGAAGAAAAACACGTTCGACGAAGTTCTGTCAAGAAAATAGAGAAAATGAAGGAGAAGGTACTGCCATAGTCCTGCTGCTGCTTGTGTAGAGTGCTTGAGGAGGAGCCCTTTGTAGTAGCTCAGCACAGGAACTAACAAATTCCATCCTTTGTGACATTCAAACACAAGTCTCATTTTTTATGCAAGTTTTAAATATTCAGGTTTAGGAAAGGCAAAAGCTAGCAGCAGGTTTGTGTAAGGATAATTGAATATCCATTTATATTCTCCTAGGTTTTGCAGTCGTGTCACAACAATTAAAACAAGGGTGGAGTATGAAAAGATCTGCCTTCTTGGAAGTCACAGTTAACGTGTTTTTTTCTTGTACAGAGTACAAGATTTTTGGCCAGGTCTTTTGTTTAATGTTTCATGCCAGCTTAATGCCTGACCTCCCAGTGGTACAGGGAGGCACGCAGTCCCAGACTGGCTTCATAGGCAGAACTGGTTGCCTTGCAATTGGTCAGTCAGGTAGGTAGTTCAGTGCTAAGGCACCTAAGGTTTGTAAGGCACCTTGCGACCTGATAAACCCACCTTGTTCCTTCCTTCTTCCCCAACCACAGAGTCTGTTTTCAGATAAGACTTTAAATGCAAAGGTGTCTTATACAGCAATGTTTAATTACTTCAAAATAATTGATCTAAATTCTAAGTCTTTGAGCCCTGGTGAAACTGCAGTCCAAGTGAACTAGAACTGTGTGAGCAGGGTGAGGTTTGTTCAGTGCACTCTGTTTGCTGTTTCTAAAAATGCTGTTCTTGCTGCTGCACCTCTTTTTAAAACATATTCTGGTTTTGGTTTCTCTTTTAGCGCCAAGCGAAATACACAGAAAACAGACTGAAGGCTATTAAGGCAAGAAATGAATATCTGCTTGCTCTGGAAGCCACCAATGCGTCTGTATTCAAGTATTACATTCACGACCTGTCTGATCTCATTGATGTAAGTGCTGCTGCTCGGGTGCTCGCAATGAATATCATTGCCATTAACCCTCACACCTGCCTTTCCTTCTCCAACATCTTATACACCAGCACAACTGGCAACAGCTCTGCAGCTGTGGAGTGATGGCAGCCTAGAGAGTAACAACAGCATGATGATCTGTCATTAATCTGCTAAGTGAGCTTTTCTTAGATGTCACACTCCGTCTGTTACACAGATAGAAGCTTGCCCAATAAACCTGGCATTGAAACACGTAGAAAGAAGAGTTGCTTAGTTAAAATGAAACGGTTTCAATATCACGATGTTGCTTGACATTTTCTATTTACTATTTTAAGCAAACCCTCAACTCAAAGGCACATTTTAAAAAAGGAGAATGTTAACTGTAATATCAGTATACCAGTTGGTAAAAGAAGTCAAGGACAGAAGTGTTTTCTGAAGCTGATTTTAACTGGTTTTCAGAAAAAAATCCTTGCATTTCAAAGTTAATGTTTCTGATAGCATAGTTTACAAGAGGGATGGATCTCCCTGCTTTTCAGACCTCCTGTTCTCTGATACCCCTGCCCACCAGCTCTACAGTAGCGTGATGCGTTTTTCTGTCATTGGGACTGCAGAGCACTTTGTCAGACCAGTTCTGAAAGGTGTCAGAAGAGTGTCAAAAATGATGGAAGTTCTGCTGCTAGCCCCTCTGCAGTTTGCCTGTCCCTCTCTGCAGAGGAACAAAGAAATAAACTGTCTATAGAAATTAGCCCCCTTCCCTTAGAATGCTCCATGCAGAAGCAGGGTGACGGAGCAGAAGGCAGAGGGAGCTTGTTCCCCAGCTGCCTACAAACTCTGTTTTGTAGCTGAATGAAAGACCCCAGTATTCCAGGGACCTCAATTCTACTCTTGGTGAAATGCAAAGGAAAAAAAAAAAAAAAAAAGAATCTCCCCTCTTTGAAAACTCTTGAAAGCCTGCTAGGAATCCCAGCATTCCTCACAAACACATCACTATTCCACTTCAGTGTGAAGAGCTGGAGTACCAAATGCAGTGAACATGTTGTGTCTGGGTCACTGGCTGCTGCTTGATCTCATTCTGTTTGCCAAGGAAAGCCCACTGCAGTCACTGCTAAAAACACTCAGTTGTAAAGCCTGAAGGGAACTTTCTTTGTAGGTGGGCAAGTAGCTACCAGAAGTGTGTCTAGTCACAGGCAATAAAGATCACTTGGATCACTGTTACTCGGTCAGCCGTTACATTACCTAACATTATATATAGCACATTTATTCAGCTGATCATAAAATCACACAAAATACACCGAGGTGCTTATTAGGCATTTAGATATTTGTTTAAAACCTGTCCTTTGGAGGTCAGGGATTGCATGTGTTTAAAAAAAATGCTGTTATTTCAAAATGTCGTGTTTGGTGGTACCAAAGAGATCTGTTTCCTTTATATCTGCTCCCTCTTTAGAAGAACTTTCTTGGTTAACATTGGATCAGCTTGAATATTGTCATCTTGTTTTGTTTTTTTTGTGGTGGATTTTTTTCTGCTTTTGTTCTTTTTTTACCAGTGATAACTTTATATTCTTCATACTAACTCATACAAGGTGGGGATTCATCTCCCTGACATCAGTGGAATTTGTCTTAATGTTTTTCTTGAAAATCCTATGCATAGTTCCTCCCCCAAATATTGCAAATGTGCTTGTTTCAATTGTCTGCTGACAGACCGTTCTTAGTGCAGTTTTGTGACTCATAGAGCAAAAAATCCATTTAGATTTCATAAACCCCAAACAATTTTAATACAGGCCTGAGATCTTTCAAGTAGTCCATTGACAAATAGAGGTTATCCAGCTTTGAAGGAAGTGTGAAGTACTCTTCACTAAATGCTCTTGGCTGTCTGGGGCGGTGATGTAGGCAGGGTGCAGGACCAGAAGCCAAGCCTCTGCACTACATTGATTTCTTGTTGCTCCTCCACAGTGGCCGTCATGACACTGGGTCTGTGTCCATTCAGTTTATCAGAATGTTGCAAATTCTCAAAATCTTTAAAAGAAAAGTGTTATCTGCTCTGTTTACAGAAGGCATGGAAAGATACTGAACTTACCTGGGAGCACAGGAGATGTAATTCAGTTATCTCGTTAAGACACAGTGAATATAGATGTACTAATGCCTTTGATCAGAAGGATTGAAAATTAACAATGATAACCATTGACGGTTATCTGAACCATCTGACTTAAATAAAAATGCAATTTTTAAGTCAGATCTTAATTCTTTTCCTTGATCTAATTGTTTGATATTGCAGCTGAAAATATAATATAAAAGCAATCTTCAGAGTTATTTATAAATCCTGTTAGGCCAAATGCCTTTAAACGGGTCAGATGTGTTCAGCACGTTGTGTTCCAGTGTCTGTGGAAGGATAAGAGTGAGTTAAATCTTCATTGTGTGTTAAGAGCAATAAACTGACATAGCCCAGTAGTTTTGAATTCCCTGACTTTGGGGACAGAGGCAGTTCTTTGATGCTAATGCAATATTACAGTAATGGGGAAGCTTGTGTAAACGAGTATCTCATATTTATGGAAGGGTCACTAGGACAGATCTTTTTTTAAAAATGCATGGGTAAGTATGAGTCCTGGAGCTCACTTTGCTCTTCTAGGAATGAGTGTTTTATTGCTGTTTTCTCCAGGACCTCATCCTTCCCTTTCCAAATGTAAATCTGGTGCCTGTTTGAAAACCTCTAACTGGCAAAGGGTTAATCAGCTGTCATGTTGGGAAGTGAATTTGAATGAGTTATCATTAAATTCTTATAAAAAATTGATTTCCTTGGAGAGCGATTCCATCAAACATTTATATAACCCAGAAAAGGGATGGCAAGACTGATAGGTTTATAAATGGGTATGCTGGACTTTTAAAAATGTTAAAGCGGGGGAGTGGGCTGAAAAATGTTTTCTGTCACTAGCTTCGATAAAATAAAGCTAAAATACTTTGGCATCTCACCATAGCCCTGCTGCTCGGTGAGGTGGGCTATGAAATACTGAGTCTGATTGGACTTCCCAGTCCCACCAGTGAGCTCCCCGTGCAGCAGAGCCGCGCTCCTTCCCGATGCGAGCGAGAGCAGGGAGGAAAGCTGGCCTCTCCGTGTGGGCATACAACAGCTTGGCTCACAGGGAGAAATGGGAGGCTGCTCCTCTTCAATCTGAGCTGATTCCAGTCGTGGCTGGCCTGTTGGCCCAACTCGGACTGGCTTTCTTTGGATCATTGCGGAGGGTGGCATTATCCTGCGCGTGCCAGAACCAGTGCCTTTGAAGGGCTGTTTATCCAAGGCTGCCTCCACACGTGCAAATTCTCAATCAACTCGCTTTTGTGTTTTTGGCTGCTGTTTGTTCTTTCTGATTGAATGCAGTGTCCTTTAATTCTTTGCCTCCAGTCTAACCAGCAAGCGCTGCTCTTTTTACAAGGCTCCACACCTGCCACAGCGCGTTGGCACAGGAACCAGGCATCTAGCAGTGCTTGGAGACAAATCTGGGGAGAGCTGGGGATGGTCTGCTAGTCAGGCACTCTCTTCTCTCTCCCTCCACCCATCCTTTCTCTCCTTTTTCTCTTCTTTTTTTTTTTTCCCCCCCCGCGTTTACACACAATGACAGTGATGAGACCCAAATGATGGGTGAGGAGGAGATTTCATGTGAATTTTGCTTACAGAGCAGCATAGCAATCAAGCAGATGGTCTCTTTCTTTCTTTTTGGATATTCTCCTAGCATATGTAATCTTGTTTGTAATTCCAAGAAGGTGGGCTCCTTTCTCGCTCACTTTATTAGATGCCTGAAAAATTCAGGCTGTTTCTGATCAGCTAATGAAAAGCTCCTTTCTCCCCTATGGTACATTAATACTTGGCTGTGCAGCCGCGGTGGAGATGAAGCTGCCTGATTGTCTTGCAGTGACATCATCCTCATGTCGGTAGTAGCCAGGAAATTCTTGACTGTGACCACTTTCTGCTTGAAAGTTTTTGCTCTTCTGTTTCACCCCAGCAATGAAGTCACCCCAGCCGATCGCTGCTAGCTTTTTGGCTGGCTCTGTTCTTTATGTCTGGGACTCTACAGGTCGTGTTCTTGCTTCCTGAAGTACACTGAATTAAGCAGTTTTCTCTATCCTTACAGAAAACTGAGTGGAATCATTCAGATGCAGATTAATCTTTGCAGATGATCCAAATCCTGTGGCTTGTTTCTTCCTGTAATACATATTGCATTGTTTTACTTAGAATAATTTTATTGAAGGATTTTGGACTGCTTTCAATGAGAATCAATGCCACTGAAAAAATTATTTGAATTTAAAGAAATACACTGTCATACCAGCAAACATGCCCACTTTTAAGGTGCTTTTTCTTTTTCCAAACAGAACGAAAGGAGGTCTCTGGTACTCCATGAGAACTCCCCAAACTGTTATAATACTTTTAAGTTGTGCTCTTCTTGGAGGCAAATTGTAACATGATGTAGAAATTTGTATGGGATTATAGGCTCAGTTCTGCTTAGGGATGACTTCAGGGATCCCTTATCAAGATGCCTCTGCAATCAATGAGATGGGAGACTGCTGTGATAGCTAGGAGAGAAAACAACCATGACTTATCCACTTACATAACTTCTAGCCTTCTGGAAACATTTTATCTTTCATTTCAGAATGCCTTCGCTTATTCATATGGAATTGTGTGTGTTTTTCCAGCAGTGTTGTGACCTGGGGTATCACGCTAGCCTCAACAGAGCTCTCAGGACATTCTTGTCTGCTGAGCTAAACCTGGAGCAGTCGAAGCACGAGGGGCTGGATGCCATCGAAAATGCTGTTGAGAACCTGGATGCCAACAGTGATAAGCAGCGCCTGATGGAGATGTACAACAATGTCTTCTGTCCGCCCATGAAGTTTGAGTTTCAGCCACACATGGGTGATATGGTCAGTTTATGGTCATCTGGCTCTAGCTCTGTAAACACTTGCAGCTTCCCCTCTGCACTTCCTTCATCTTTGATAGATGGACCTGCTAAAAGGCCACCTGTTGGGCTCTATTTCTGGGAGCTGGAAGGGTTCCTTAGAAAAGAGAGCTGATAGGAAGAGTAAGCAGTGGCTCATTATATAGTCTGAATGCAAGTGACCCTCACTTCTTGATTAGCAAAGCTACTGAAGACAGAAATGCTTAATTTGGCATAATACTAAATTTAGATAGGGAACAATGTTTTAGCCTCTTGTTGAAGCCACCATTAACTCCTGCAGTCTGAGACAGGCCCTGAAGTTAGAGATGTGAAGTGTGATCTGAAAGATACTCATCCCACACTTCAGAAAGTAGCTTTTAATGGTCTCATCTGTGCCAATGCATTGAGCTGTTTAGTTTTCCTAATACTGTTGTCACAAAGATGAAGGAAGACAGCTAGTTTGGGTTAAAACATTAAAGTAGTGTAGGTAAAGCTGGTCAAGGCAGACAGAGGATTTTAATTTTTCTCATAGAAAATCTCTCTCGTGGTAGGTTTCCCAAGATAGCAGTTAGATGGCTGGGAACCATTTAAATCACAGAAGTTGAAACCAGTTCACAAATCTGAATAGGGATGCACGTACAGTGTATTAATTTGGCTCAATTGGTTAGTTTTCTAGATTATTCTCACAAAGATTCAAGAAAAACTGCAAGGATTGTCTCTTGCAGCTACCCATTCTTTTGTTCTAAGAAATACAGTCACTGCTTAAGGTTCCTCTTTGTCCTGGCCTTCGTAAGTGAATCCCTCAGACAGCAAATGACATTTCTTGTTTTTTACTGCACAGCGGTAGTATCCTGTAAGATACTAGGAAGAAAAAATTACCTGCAGATTGTCACTCAGTTAACTGCTCACGTTCGCCGAGTCATTTATCTTATTTCACTTGTTTCTTCTCAAGGCCGAATTAATGTTTATAAATGCAGGCTGATAGACTTGTTGAAATGGTTCTGCTTATACCAGATTGAATATGTGATTGTGTATGTGCATGATAAAACTCCAGCAATGTCTATCTTTAAAAGTAGCCTTATACAATGAAATCAATATTTTCCTTTAAAAAATTCTGGAAGGAAAGCTACCTCGTGCTGTGTAGGACAGCTAATTATTAACAGCACAGGGCAACCCACTGTTCTGGCATTTTCGATAAGTACCTAACCCATTCTTTTCTATTTAAATTCCTCTGAATTCATTAAATAGTGAGTTCTACCTGTTCCTGTAGGTACGGGCAGGTCAGCTAAACATGCTGAGCTTGCTGTGCCTCAGGATGCTTGGCTAATAGCAGCAAGTTCTTGATGAGATACAAGCACACTCGCTTCTCCTGGGGGTTTTAGAGTGTGATTTAGCCTAGTCGCTGTGATAAAGCACCCTCAGACTTCCAGAAGATATGACTACCTTGCCTCAGTGAAAGAAGTTGATTTTTTCTAGATCTTTTGAGATGTACGCATTCTCTCTCTTTCATTCACTTCTAAAGACAGTCAAGAAGTGGACTGGAATTTGGTCAAATACATTCCTTTTCACTGATGGAAATCCAGAGTTAGTAAAGATTTAAAATGAGGCATTTTAGATTATGTTTGTTTATAATAATAATGAAGTGATTAAACTGTTCTTGATTACTTTTTTTTTTTCCTAAAAATGATGCTTTTTTCTTTTCCAGGAGTCCCAGCTGTGTGCCCAACAGCCAGTGCAGAGCGAGTTAGTGCAGAGGTGCCAGCAGCTGCAGTCCAGGTTATCTACACTAAAGATTGAAAATGAAGAGGTGAGCTAATCAACCCAAATCAACAAGCCTTTTACTGCTTCCACGGGGCAGTGAGGACTAATTAAGAAAGAATGTAGTTGCTGTGGTCCTCTTTTATGAAGGCTTATGGTAAAATTCAAGAATAAGGCAGCTGAGGCCAGTAGTATGTTAGGTTGTGATTTTGGATGAAAGCTGAATGCACGCAGAGGAGCCCCTAAAATACATGCACATTTCTCTTCTCCCCATCCTTAAATTGCCAGGACTGGCTTTGTTGCAAAAGTTGTATTTGGATAGTTACGAGAAAGAGGTGAATGTAATGTTTTGAAGTGAAGTTGGTGAATTTGCATAACCAAAGGTAAGATGATTTTTGTTTAATTGGTCATCTAGGGTGCGAAGAGCAGATCACTGGCGTTTGTTTATGAATATGTCAAAATGCCTCATCTGCACTTCTGTTCAAGAATTTTTAATCCTTGGGCAAAATTTGTGAACTCTTAACGTCTGGTAAATTGATCCTGGCCTTCAGAAAACAATTGCAGTGTGACAAAGCCTTTTTGTAATCTAACATTTCTCTTATACCCAGTAGATGTAATTAGAGAAGTAAGATGTTTACGTTGTTCCTCCAGCACTCTTTGCTTTGAGGTTAAATTTCCCTACTTCTTTCTCACCCCAGCCTGTGGGATTCCAGCTCTTTTCACACTGCTGGCACATTCAGTGTGCTGCCAAGCCTTTGTTCTTACAAACGGTGCTCTGTTAGTGAGCAGAACTAGTACTGCTTTTATGGCCCACAGGACATGAAACAAGTAATATTTGTTTATTAGTAAAACACTCTGGGGTACCATTAACTATTTTTTTGTCTTCCATTTGCAACATATCTTCTTTTTTTTCATACACTCTTACTCTTGCTGGACAGGTTAAGAAGACCATGGAAGCTACACTCCAGACAATCCAGGATATAGTCACAATAGAGGACTTTGATGTCTCAGACTGCTTTCAGTACAGCAACTCTATGGAATCTGTTAAATCCACAGTCTCAGAAACATTCATGAGCAAACCAAGCATTGCCAAGAGACGGGCCAACCAGCAAGAGACAGAGCAGTTCTATTTTACAGTAAGGAGTTAATTCGTGGTGTGAGCACGTGTAATGTTTTTAGAATGATACTCACAGGAGAGAGCAAAATAATGCTATCACCTTACAAAAATGCTTCTGTAATTGATTTTGGCCAAGCAGAGTTAGCGTATCAGGTTTTCAAAACAGGTGCTTTGAATTCTTTACAAATATATAGGGATACATTTGTCTGTTGCTGCAAACTTAGAAAGGATAAGTTGTGTAAAATTTGATTTCTCCTCCATCTAAAAAAGAATTATCTGAAAGAAAACTTAATAGCTTGTAAATATCAATTTCAAACATAACATAAACGAAAAGAATGTTTAGCTCTTCCTTTATTACCCTCTTAAAATTTCTGTAGTTCAAATAAGCTTTTAATTGAGCCAATGCATTTGTACAAAACACTAAGAGCTTTTTATATTGAATTTCATACCAGACTGTATGTTTGTTTTTCCTAACTTAGATTTATGTTAAACTGTTGAATTCTCTTCCATTTCAAAAATATTTCCAAAAGAAGCTGAAAATCATACGTCTTATCTTGGTTTGGGCATCTTTTGCTATAGTTATTGCCCTCTACATTTCCGTTTCTAAATTGGTGTTGCTTACTACCAATTCTGAAGTTTCTGTGCAAATTAAGCCTGTCAGCTGGTGTATGTCAGGCCTTGATTAAAAAAAAATAAATCAAAAAGCCTCCCTAGAAGGTGAACCTGGTAATTGAGAATAGTAGGTGGAGAAACCAATTCAATTAAGAAGGGATTGACCAGCCTGCCCATGGTTATGAAACTAGAAAAATGATTTTTTAATTGAACTCTAAGTGATCCCTCCCTAGAGAGAGGGGCTATTATGTGATCAGGCAGGAGACAAGCCCAGGGCTGTATCTGGCCGTGGCTTTGGCATCTCCTCGTGTTAGTGCCCTGCTCCCCGAGGGCTGGGCGCTGGAGCCGCTGCGGGGCTGCAGGGTGCAGGAAAAGAGCCATCAGCAGGGCAAAGCTGTTCCCTGACTCCTCTGCTGTTGGGCAGACTTGCAAATACCCCTTTTATGGGTTTCAGGCCGTGGATCTGCAGGGAGCAGTTACTGCAGCATGTGTGAGAAGATGCTCAGAGGAGGAGTATAAACGAGAGCGGCAGAGCTGAGCAGCGACAGGGGCGAGGCTTTCTTTGTGCAGTGAGAAAAGCACAGTGCACGAGCAGTGCATGCACGCTGTGCGACCTGCTGGGGAATGTGAAGGGAAAGGAAAATCCTGGTTTGAAAGAAGGCTCCATGCTGTGATGTAGCCCCAGCTGGAAGTGCCCCGTGCTGTACTGCTGGTGGGGCAGGGCTCCTGGGTGGATGCAGTGGGCACCGAATTGAAGCACAGACTGCAGCAGCTGCGTGTAGAGGCTCATCAATGCGCACTTGTGCTGAGACAGCTCTGTTGTCAGAGCTCTGGAGGAAGATTTGTATGCAGAATAGACGCCTGAACCTCCCTGTGCTGGTGGAAAGCAGGAAGGATGCCTGACTGCGTGCTGAGCTGTCGCAGGTAGCCACAGCGGGGACGCAGCAGGGAGCTGGAAGCCAGGGGCACATCCTCAGTGCCTGGCTGCAGCCCTGCTGCCTCCCACGGCTGTGCCACGATGCTCTGCGGGGCCGCTGCCCTTGTCACTGGCTCCCCACCCTACCCAGGAGGCAAACAGGAGAATGAAAGATTTGATTCTCCTTACCTCCAAGGCCAGGGATGATTTTAGTTCTCAGCTGAGATGTTGTCTTTTTTTTTCCTCTAGAAAGATTAGAACCCGGTACAATGCTCATTCTGTGAAGCGCCTTAAAAATGAATGTAAATTTATCATTACCAACCCCTTAAGACGTGAGGAATTATTCCACAAAATTCCCCTGCTCGTCAGTCTGGCAGAAATGTCACCCTGCTTCTGTCCCCGTGCCACTGCTCCCACGTTCAGCCGCCGGCTCCGATTCCCCCGCGCCCTGAGCCGAGTGCCTGGGCTGGGCCGAGGGAGCTGCGCAGCTTTCGGGGCTGGAGGCAGGCAGGGACATGGGACAGCAACAGAAACTGGTTTTCTGTATAGCCCCCAAATCATGACATCTCGATTCCTGCAAGGAAGATGAGGCCTAGTTTGCGTGTGGCTTCGTTGTGCCTTTTACCTGCCCACTGAGTCGTGCTGGAGAAATCCTGAAAGCAGTTTGGGCTTGGAAGGGGCGGCAGTTGCAGGCTTCTGAGGAGGTGGCGAGCACAAAGTGCTCACTATCTCCAGCTAGCAGCACATCTTCACCTCTTTCTTCTTTACGATGCGGAAATAATGTGACTTGAGGGTGCTTCTCCTGCCTTATCTGATCGTACTTCGTCGACTCCAGCAGTACAGTCAGAAATGAAATCCTGAGGAGTTCTTCAGTGCTTTGATTTTTTTTTTTTTTTTTTTATTAAGCCATGAACTGAATGCTAGTGGATCTCTGTAATTCATTTGACAAAAAGCCTGCAGCCTTATTTTGAAATTACTTATTTTTTTCATCAGTGTACTGCTAGCTGGCAGGGTACAGAATGTTAGGCATGAGGAAGTATAAAGAACAGAGGAAATATGTGTTCCTAATTGAAAGGAACCCTCCCTTTTTCCCTTGAAAACCAATCCCTGCTGCTCCTCCGTAGGCAGGCGATGTTCTCAGTGCGACCGCCACAAATGCGTCAGAGCCCCAGCGGTCAGAGGAGCGCCCGCACGTGCCAGAGGTCACCGAGCCCGGGCAGGGAATCCAAACCTGCCCTCTCCACCCCAAACTGTGGCCCCCAGGCAGCAGCGGGCAGTCTCAGGTTTTATATCTGCTTCTAAAGGAAGCTCAGCTCTTCTCCAAATCAGGTTGCTTTGCAGATCTTTAAGCATCTGCTGGAGCTATTTTGAGAAGAGCCTCCCAGTGCTTCCATCTCTTCGCCGGAGCTTGGCTTTGAGACAGGGCGCTCGGCACCTTCCACAGTCAGATTTATCCTCAAATCCCCGCTTCAAATTCTCAGGTTCTTTTTGCAGCTTACTCTCGTCACGTTTTCTTAAGTCAAAATTGACATAAAAATTTAACCGGTTAAGGAAAAACACAGAGGGCTTGGCAAACAGGTTCTACAGAGAAATTCTAAAAAGTGATAGTTTTTTTCCATAGTGATCACGCTTCCTGTGTTCTTCTAGAACAACAAAAAAAAAGTTGAAGTTTTAGAGTAGGAAGCAGGAAGTGCTGAGACTCCCCAAAGGGACTTAATTCTTGTGAAATTTGTGTTCCAATTCTATCAACCAAAGGGACATAAACCACAGACTTCAGCGGTTAATTAAAGCTCCAGCTCAGTCATTTTCGACTTTCTTGTCGGTGCGCATGACTGCCGGGGAGCCCACAATGGAAACTAGACCTGCCCCGGAAGCTTCCCCCCATCAATATTTCTCAGTATCTGTTCACATTGCTCCTCGATTCTTCCTGTCCTACACGTAGGCTGCCATTCTTAAAGCCTGCACAGGACAAGCATGGTCCAGGGCACTCTCGCAGCTAAAATGCCATTTTTTACCTTAAAGATTTGCAGTCCAGTTTGGCAATACCAGGCCAGAACTGGGAGGAAGTGAATGGAATTGGGAAAGCGTAAGGCAGGAACAGAATCTTGCGTTATTAAATGAAAATCCTTTCTGTGTGTTTGTTTTCCTAGCTCGATTTTTTAAAATATCTCATGTTTCTAAAGAATGGTCTGTGGTATTTGCAGAATTCTGTGCTATTCATGTGTTTTTGAGTGTAAACACATCCTAATTATAATGTGGCCAGCTACTGTGCAACAGAGTATTTCATGTGCTGCAGCACAGTGAAGATAAATAATGCTGTTCTGAGCTGCAAAAGAGATGAAAGAGCTGTAAAAATAGCATTTGCAGAGCTGTGAAGAATCAGAAACAAGTGGGAAAAATGACTGTATGATTGTATAATATTTCACCGAGAGAACAAATCTGAACGTAAATAATATCTTTATTTGTTGTGTCCCATTTCCCCCACCCAGCCCTGTGTATCATCCAGAGTGGAGGCAGACGCAGTATTTGACAAGTAAAGTGGGGTGAGAGAGGTTAAGTGAGAGAATAAGCACAGTAGCAGCCTTTTAGTTTGTTAAAACAGATTGCTCATTCAGCTGGCTGTGACGCGGGAGGGAAGTGCATTTCCACTGCGCCCTGTCTGAAGAGGAGATGCTTGACAGCTTCTCAGATGCCTGAGAGATGCCAAACATGCAGCTGATTGCACAGTGCAACAATAGGGATTAGCTGCGGATATGTATGGACCGAGCTTCGCATTTGCCAGGCGTTTAAAGCAGGGGGGTTAGTGCCTCCTTTGTGCTGTGTAAATTCTGATGCAATTCGGTATTTGCAGTTACGTTCAGCATCCAGTAACCTAAAGATGCTATCAAAGAAATCCACTGTTTTCTCCTGATCTTGTTTTTTTCCACTTTCACAGAAAATGAAAGAGTATCTGGAGGGCAGGAACCTGATAACGAAGCTCCAGGCCAAGCACGACCTTCTTCAGAAGACCCTGGGAGAAAGTGAGTCCGGGAGCTGCTTGCCCCTGCTCGCCAGGCTGGTGTGCTTGCTGCATTAGTCAGCTGAGCACAGCTGCCTTGGATTACTGGTGCAAAGTGGGCACGTTCACGTTTTATGAATTTATTTCTTTTCCAATCTGCATGATGGAGAAGCCAAATGACCTACATGGCTGCTTGATGAATGGCGAACAGAAAATGCTTAATGAGTCACTAATGCACATTGCTGGTTTGTTAACATGAAGTGGATGCCCCCTCGTTCATCCTGCCCCCTCCCCTTCACCTGATAGTCTGTATTGGGGTAAACCTTGTGATTTACGGGTTACTGAGTAGTTTAGAAGCATTGCCTCATTAGGCTGATCAGAAGTTCAATTTGCATGGCAGATGAACTGCTTGTCACCTCCGTGGTTCAGTCCAGACCAAGGTAACGTGTGTGAGCGTGGGCTTTTGTAGGGAATAACAAACGTATCTTACATGCTCTGAAATTTGTTGCCTATCTGCAGGGCAGGAGGCAAGGGGCAGCAGCCAGACCTGAATATGCATTTGCTATTAGTGTCAGAACAAAGGAAGATTTCTTTCCCTTCATGGTATGGGCAAATCCTGTTGGCCAAACACGCTTAAACTATGCATCCAAGTTTCCATAGAAACCTGTCTGCCTCGTGTTTGTAGAGGAGGTTTAACAGCCTAAATGTCAGGTCAAAAAACGGCTCAACTCATTCCTGGGTTTATAGGGCAGAGCAAGGGCTCGTGTTTTGTTGTGTAACTTAACTGGACTCCCCACAGTTTATGGTGTGTAAATCTTCTGAATGAAAACTTAAACAGCGTGTGGTCTTTTAAGCGCTTTCCTTTCAGTTAAAAAATGTACTATAAAAATAAAATAGTTATTGCTGCAGTAATTAAGAGCTTCAGGTTTATCAGACCAGAACCACTACAAGGTAAGGGAGAACGTTGTCACCGCGTCCTGCGTTGGTTCAGGTTCCTCATCTCCATCTGCCCTGTAAAGAGGGTGGATGAAGCCAGAGATCTGTGTCCTTAGGGTATTTTTCTTCTGCCTCTGAGTATCTCCCAGTGACACCCGTGCTGCCCCTGTGACTAATCACATTCCTGGATCATAGCTGACCTCTGCATACCGAGCCCTATTTCCTCGTAACCTGCCTGCCCCTTGAACTGAGCTCAAGCTGTGGCAGGGGGGAAAGAGGAGGAAATTAAAAGCGATTCCTCTATTGCTCTGTAGGTTTAAAGGCTGCTTCTGTTTTTGTGGGGTTGCTTTGCAGTACCAGGGCTTTCTTAGCCACCCTGTGAAGGGACCCAGTGTATGTCAGGCTGAGCTCCAGCAGCTTCTGAAAAATTCACTCCTGTCATCTGGGAGATCAAAAGGAGCTGAGCGAGCGAGGTACATTTCGTCGCCAAAATCATGCGAGCAGGTTAATGGTATGAACTGGGACCATGCCTAGGCTTATTCATAAAATGTCACTTAAATGGGAAATGAGCAAATAAAATTCCTTTCACAAGTCCCAGGAGCATGTTTAGAAGTTTGGTTAAAAATGTTCATACAGCTGCGTGTCTTCGGTCCCTGGAAGGTTTGCGGGTTTGTTAAGATTTTTATTCTTCTTTGCCCCATTCTCAGGTGACATTTATTAGTCCTCTTGCAAATTACCTTAATCTAAAGATGACAAGTTCCAGTAATAAAAATAGCAGCAAGTCTCCCATCTACAAGTAATTACGTCCCTGCCTACTGTACACATTTGTCACTGTAATGTAGGAGCCCCTTGATGTTGCCTCAGCCATGTAATTTATATATATGAATATTCTATGATGGAAATGGGACAGATGGCTGGAAATTCTGCTTCAGAATAACATTTTCATGTAAATTATGCACTGTTTTGGCTTTACGTGCGGAGAGGAAAGTAGCTTTCAAGATGCGTTCAACTAATTGTCAGCCGTCAGCAATTAGAATTTTCCCTCCTTCATTCTTCCGTGTCCCCAGGAGCAGGAGGACGTTGTAGGGAAGGTGGATTTTCAGCTATTGTAAAATCAGCGTGGTTTCACTGACGATGATCTGGCCAGTACAATTCCCAAAAGCACATTCTAGTTTTCTGTCTCTTACTCCTTGCTGGGCTATTTTAAAACGCTGCCTGCGTTAGCAGTAGTTGTTAGCTTGGCTGCTTCCTCACAAACCCAATGCAAGTTAATGGAACGTTTTTATAAATATGTTTGTGGAAAATATCATTAAACGTCTGCCTCCCAAAATAGCCGAATGCTAGCACGTTCGTCTGTGGGCTAACAAATCTGTGAATGTTTCCAATCTCGCTGAGTGGCTTTATAAAGTATAATCTCTCTCCCTACCGATTCCCCTGGGAAGGGGGGAGGCAGGGAGAGGTTGACAAGCCCAGTTTTTTGGCAGGAGAAGTCAACAATTAGAGTGTGCAGAGAACCAATTTTCAAAAACAATACTTTCCAAAGAGTCCTTGGGCAGCCCAAGCTGCTTTCTGCGTTTCCTGGGCAGCTGCAGGGAGGACAGGCTCCAGTGGTCCCCTGGGCAGGGGACAGCCACGTCCAGCCCCCCGCCTCTGGCTCTTCTTCCCCTCCTTCCCAAAGTGGCTTTACAAAGCAGCCAAAGGTATTTTCCTGTCCCTCTCTCTAATACTATTTTTTTTCCTTCTTCCCCACAGGTCAAAGGACTGACTGCTCCCTTGCCAGGTAGGTGTGGCTCAAGTAATCACTTTTTAAGGAAAATCTGCTGCAAATTCATTGCTGCTGTAGATCGGTGGCCAGCCCAGGACATGCATGTGTTCAAAAAAGATACTCATATAGCTAATCCATAACCAAATTCCTGCTAGTTCATGATACATTTTCTCACCCTGGTGCATCCAATCCAGATGAGGGAGGAGGTGGGCAGGAGTGAGAAACTGTTAAATTTGGCACCGTCATCCAGAGTATTCTTTGAACTAAGATTTGAACAGACACATTGCCATTCCTGTCAGAGCAGAGGGCCCAGGGACTGCAGGGTGTGCAGGGCTGAGCCCTGTTGTGAGCCAGGGAGGAGAAGGAGCTGGCCCAGGGCCTTTTTGCACTGTCCTGGTGATGTTCTCTGCCCTGCCCTGGCACTGGATTGGAGCAGTGCAGAGGCCCTGCAGAATTAACTTCTCCTTTATAATTAGGACCAATCACAGAGCAATAACTAACCTTCTCTTGATGGGGTTTTTATAAAACATAACAAATCTCCATCTCCAAATTGATGGATTCAAGCAGCTCCGCTGGGCACGAGGAGCTGGAGCAGGGGCTGTGCATCATCCTGCCGGTTTAACAAAAGGAAGGTGATTACTGCTGATCCAGAGTCATTACTACTTTTCAAATTCCTTACAGCAAAGCAAAGCTGACAGGTCCTAATTAGAGCCTGACATCTGTAATAATAAAATATTATTCATCATGAAACAATTTTAAATATCAAAGAATCATTACTGCTAATAGTTTAAAATAGACCATATTGTCTGTGACAGCCCATGGAATCTGATTTTTTTTTTCATTCAGTGTTTTTGATTTTTTTTATAAAAGGAATTTCCCCTGAATTAACACATTGCACAGTCTTTTTAAAAATCACAGTTCTAATCACCTTATTTATAATTCAGCAGCCATCTGTCCTTGCAGGGAATTGGCTTGAATGAGAGACATTAGGGCCTTTCTACCATTATCTCTTATGCTTCGTTTTTACCAGAAACTATAGGAATTTTAAACCTCATTAATAAATTTTGAGGGGGAAATCCTGGCAAAGGAAGGCTTTTTCCTTTTTTTTTTCTCCAGTTCTTGTCTATCAACATAGCTGAATGAGACCGTGATGGTTTAAACTGGAATGGCTTAGCCCGGCCGGTGCGTGCTGGAGTTTGAGGGGTTTTATTTATTTATTTGAAGTCTCTCACGAGCTATAACAAGGGATCCGCAGTGACAGTTGTTGGCAGCACAGCAGGAGGACAGCCTGCTCCCACCTGCTTCCCCCCCTCCGCAGCGAGGCTCTTCTCGAGAAGTGCTCTGAGCAATTTATAACAAACTTCATCGCAAGCGAGGAGCCGCATAGAGCAGGTTTCCATATGGTTGGAATTAAAATGTCAAGGGTAATCTTTTGTCAAAGCAGTGGACTCCCTTGTGTCTGTTTCAGGTTTTTAGTGATTTAAAGTCGCTTAAAATCTTCTGAAGTTCCAGAAATTGAATGAGACTAAGTCATTATGATTGACTTGTGTATCTGACTCCTTCCCTCCTCCAAAATCAGCATGGTTTGGAATACCAAACGAGCAAGAACTGCAATATTAGAGGATTGTCTTGACTTTTTCTCTTCTCTGTTTTTCTCCCTGCACCGACTGTTCTGATCCCATCAGCGGCAGACGCAGCTCCACGATAAGGAAGCAGGTAATAAACGTTTGCCTAGGTAATGAGCCAGGGGTGCGTGTGTGTGTACGTGCAGGTGGAGACAGCTGGAAAACAGGAGTATTTTTACCCTTCCCTCCTTTCCTTACGTCAGCCATTTCGTTTCTGTTTAACTGGAACTAGCGTCTGCTAATTCAGTAACTGAAATCGATAAAGATGGATCCGCAGCCTTGATTCGTTGTCTTTGACAGAATTTTATGATGATTTTAATCTGTCAGTGGTTTGGAGAGATCTGGAACCAAAAAAGCCAAACAGCCTTGAGCTGTCTGGACAGTCATGGTTTATGGGCTTCATGCTGTCATATTTCTTTGTCTCCTTTCCCTTGATTTTCTCTCTGGAATGCTGTTAAAGCAGCACCTGCTTGCTTGGGCCTTCTTAGAACAAAGATTTAAAACAGCAACGCCTTGGGTTCCTGGCTCCAGTGGATAATCTATTACTTTTAAGTAATGTGTTTCTTTGAAATATGGGAAAAAATCTAACATAGTAGTTTGGGAATTCCAGTCTTCCTGTTGTCTTTTGGCTGTTTTTCTTTTTTCTCTTCTTGTTTGTTTGTTTGTTTGTTTTGTTTTGTTTTGTTTTTTGTTTTGTTTTTTGTAAAAAAAAGATTTTGGTAAGCTGGCCAAGCTTGCATTCTTGGAGCACATTATGCTCTGGGTTTTTGGAGGCTTTGAAGAGGTTCGCATTCATCAGCAATCATTGCAATGAGTCCAGATGAGAATTTCTAGTCCTGTTTCTATAAGACAGTCTTTTACTGTGTGTAATTCTGTCTATTTCTACGTGGTTTGGGATGGGTAAGATAGGTAAGGGTGCTTCCCTCCTCACTGTAGAGGCAGGCGCGGCAGTGCACATCAAGCAAACCCCACTACCCCATCCCACCTTCTAGTCAAAGGTATTGCTCCTCTGTAACGTTTGAATTAGTATTTCACGACGGTATGTTTTGATCTTTCTTGCCATCACTCTGCATTCTGACTGCTCTCTTTCTTTGTCTGTGTGCAGGATTCCTCGCAAGCCATTCCCCTGGTTGTGGAGAGCTGCATACGATTCATTAGTAGACACGGTGAGTTTATGGACAAGAAGTGTCCTGTTTTATATCACCATTCATTTCATAGAAATAGAAGCCTTCTGAAATGCTCCAAGCAGCTTGGCACACGATACTTACACAGAATAATACTAAAGACTGCAAGATAAAAATCTTGCACTGACTTTTTGGCTGTGTTCTTGGTATTGTGTGTGATTTTTGTAAATGGATACTGCAAATAACCGACACTGTAAGGATGGAGCTGCAAAGTGTCCTTCCAACAATATCACTTCTGTTTCCTCTGAAACAAGGTTCCCATCCTGAAGTACCACTCATGCCTCACCTCCCATCACCTGCTTTGAGGCCTGAAATGTGGCCTTTACCGATAATAATTATGCTTTTCCTAGAGGAGGAGGAATGCTCCAAGTGTTAGAACGTAGGAGGTCAAGTAGTCAATTTATTGCTTGCTTATTGCCACAATGAGATGATTTATCCCTGTTTGAGTTTGACTTCATAGCCTTGAAAGCTGTGAAAGATTCTATAGGTTTGTTTTAATTTGTTTTCGTTTTTAATCAATATCATCTGTTAGTAGCATGTGAAACAGCTGTTAATTAACATATGTAGAAAGAGGTTGAATTTATCTTCATTAACCAAGACACAGAGCCAGATAGCAGGTCCTGTTTCATTTTCCTTGTCTAATTACCATTTCACTTTAGAAACTATAATCTGGAGTCTCATTCTCATCATCACCTGGAAGAACCAATTGTTGTAAGCCTTTTCTAAGTTGGTAATTGGACATTTGCTGGAGAAATCATTGAAACCACATTGAAATGTAAACCAAAGCATGATAGAGCAGTGCCATCAGGAGATTTTATTTTTAGAAGCTTATTGCTGGTCAGCTGGACTGGCTTAGATCATCGACAGAAAGATTTTCCAAGCTCAGCTGATGTCTGCACCGAATGTCATACCATGGCCTAAAAGTGTGGTTTGGAATTCGAAGGAAAGTGCTTTTAAATGACAAATACACCTAGACAGAAGAAATCAGAAAACTGATTGCCTGACACAATTATATTGTAGGAATTAATTTTGTTGGAGGCAGCCGGAGTGACGTTTGGCCATGTTTCACCGTGTAGCCGTGGGATGCGTGTCGTTCTCCTCCTTGCTTCTCTGTGCTTGGGATTTGCTTTTCCCTGTTGTGTAGCTGCATGTCACAGCTGCTAGATGCAGCCGTATACTACAGAGGTTTCGTGGCATTGTGATTAAAACAGTAGCAGAAATTGAGAGGAATAGCAGGGCACAGATGCATTCGAGAGAGCTTATTGGTTTATAGCCATCGTTATAAATAAAGCAGAGACATTGCACCATCCCCTGTTTCAGAAAGCACACAATTAAAAGGCCTGAATGAATACAAGTTGATTTTCCAGCTGTGAAGACTACTTTGCTGATTATTTGAGCTGTGGCAGTTACTCATCCTACACATAGCAACAGAATCATTGCGATGGCAGCATGCTGGAACGTCTCGCCTACTTGATAATTGGTTTTCATGACTTTGCTAATACCAGCATTTTAGCAGGAGCATCTCAAAGACTGTCCTGGAGCCCTAGATACTGGGTCATGCTGGAGGAATTAAATGTTTCCGTCTCAATTGGCTGATTTGCCCTGGGCCTTTGTGGCATCGCTCTTGAAAAGTAAACTGCTTCATTGTGCAGTTGGCCATATTTTACTTCTGGCTGATGTATTGTTAGCTTATGGCTTTCTCTGGCTTGTAAAATCCTTTGGGATCCTTCAGGGTAAAAGATGACAGGCACGGCTGCTACATCTAAGTTATTCTGTCAATCCACTAGGAAGGGCTAATATGTTTTCTCATTGGTGCCAAGCTCTGTTTTTACATACTATGTACGTGCGTGGACCCGAAAGAGAAGATGGTTTTCCAAAGAGCATGCTTTTGTCTGGGTTTGTTTCCTTTATCAGATATGATAAGGGAGCCAGCTGATTTTATGCCTCTTACCAACATCTCTTTCTTACTGTCTCCCAGGTTTGCAGCATGAAGGAATATTCAGAGTGTCTGGGTCACAAGTCGAAGTGAACGACATTAAAAATGCATTTGAGAGAGGTAAGGAGGATCTGTTCCACTATCTCAGAAATTATTGCCAAATGTATTAATTCATGTAAGTGTTCCGAAATGGCGTGTTTTGAATGCAACTTGCATTTTGTCCCTTCATTTTTTGTTTCCTAAGTGGCTGTAGCCCAAACACTTCTCTAGTGCTCATTAACCTTGAACGCTCAGTGTTGTTTGGCATTAGGCTTTATATCTTGTAGGCTGTCTGTATAATAAATATTCTGAGCTCGGTCCTCTCTCACGTCCGATAATTTATTGATTATATGCAACACTAAAGAATATAGGGAAATTCATTATTGGATGTAACTGTGTTTTTCTACGTGAGTCCCTGTACCCTCTGCAAGCTCTTTGTGAACAGACCGGCTGCTGGAGAAGGAAATTTTGTGTATTCCATCTTCTGGTGGCTTGGCCACATTTACTTTAAATATCAGCAAGGGATAGAATGAATTTCAAAACGCTGTAAACTTGATGTAGCTTTTAATAGATTTGATTTTCTATGTAAAGAACCATTCCATACAAAGGCAAAGAATGGCTGGGAGCCTCCTGACTCATCAGCTTCTCTCTGGGCTGCTCGCCCTAGCAGAGCAGGTTCAGAAGAGTTTGCTTTTTAGGTAATCCTGCAGCCCCTCTCCCCACTAGTACTTGGGTCACTGCAGACACCAGGGCTCATGTTAATTCTCTGAACACATCACTCTAAAAAAATACGGTTGGTATGTTTCTGTGCTGGCTGTCGGGAGAGACGAGCAGTAATTAATTAAGTATAGCAAGTTTATTTTGCTTTTGGGAAGAGAGGAGTTTAATGGATAACGTGGCATCCAATTTCATCTGCCTTTGTCTCCATCTATTTGAGAATTAAAATCTTCAAGAACAGAGCAGGCAGAAATGTGTGTCATAGTCTGTGAGTAGAGACTTGATAAGAGACTGAAAGACCCCTTTTTAAATGAAGGAAATGCTCGTTGTGGGAAAATAGCCACTTGTTCCAGCAGTAACATGCAGAAATAGAGGTGATTTTTTTTTCCTTCATCTCACTTGTCTTTGGAAAGCATATGATATACAGAACTGACAAAGTTAACAATAATGTCTCTGCAGTTTATTACCTCGCCCAGAACCCTTGGTGGCAGTTAATACCAAGGATAATGCTCCAGTTTATAGTGGCCCATTTATTATCCAGTGTGTTATTAAGATAATAGGCAAGCTTTGGTAATTCCAGTCACATAATGGATATATATAGCTTCAATCTGAGGTTTGCCCCATCATTAAATCTAATTATATCTGATAGGGAGTTTTCCATAGGGAACAACTCCTTAAGTGGGCACCTTCTTTTGGTGATACAGGCAAACAGTGGCATACCTACAGTGACAAATTCGTTGTCCCAGAAACACCCCCTGCAATTCAGCGTCCTGCTGAGCCCATAGAAGATGCTCGTTGGCCTCTTGCACGTGCACTAAATCAGTTGAGCTCCAGTTGTAAGTGTGCACGAAGACATAACAGGCTCCCGGACCTGCGCTGCGTTCCCCTCGGTGGTGGCTCTGTGCAGCTCACACCCTACCAAAAGACCTGAAGCACCTGTGTGGGGCTGTGAGCCGGTGTCAGACCGAGCTGACTGGTAGAAAGCTGCCCCAGGTCTCCAGGGATGCTGTCAGACGCTTCCCTTCCTGCTGCTGTCTGCAGGGGAGCTCTCCCTCTGCTGATTCTAGTTGGAGTAGGTGGGATCGGCGTCGTGCTGCATAAATCTTTTTCTCCAGCTGAGTTGCATCCTTCCCGTCTGATTCCTTTCTCCAGTATTCTGATTTTTCTTGCCTGTTTCTTTTTGCGTGGCACCAAGGTGAAGATCCGTTGGCTGGGGACCAGAACGACCATGACATGGATTCGATAGCAGGAGTTCTGAAGCTCTATTTCCGAGGCTTGGAGCACCCTCTCTTCCCCAAGGATATCTTCCATGATCTGATTGCCTGTGTCAGTAAGTATATGAAGATCTGAAAGGAAATCAGATGACTTTTTTCAATCTCAACTTCCATTTTTTTCTTCTCTTCCCCAACTCTTTTTCCTGACTCCAGAGTAAGCTTTTATGGCTTCTGAGGTGGGCTTTGTGTTGCACAGGTATTGTAGTCACTGTTAGCCAGAGGCTGGGCAGTTATCTGCTTACAGCCATCCTTATTCTGATAGGATTTTTTTGTAGAAATGAACAAGGAGATAGAACTGAACAGATTTTAAGGGCTGTCTTGTGGATTTTTCTGAGATGGTGCTTTGTGACAGGGTAATTTAAAAAAAAAGAATAGAAACCTCCACTTCTGGAAAAATAATCTTTTAAGACCTTTCATCAGAGGTGTCAGAAATGCATTCTTGGAAATGGGAAGCATCTCCAGGAGGGTTTCTGCCCTGTCTTTTCCCTAGTGTTAATGGATGCCCTGGCTTTATGTCTACTGCCATGCTCCTGCATGCTCTGTTTAGCTAGCAAGGCAGTAGTCATACACCTTTTAGCTTCGTGACCATGAGGATCCATCTATTGACTCTTGTTAAAGCATTTCAATCATGAGGGCGGTCACAGTCCAGTTGTTAACATTTTTATTGTTTTTTAAAGCGGTTTTGGTGGGCAGGGGGCTGTTTGTGTTTTTGTACTTGAGCAACCTCATTTTAAATGGCCTGACTATTGCCATGCTGCTCAGAAGGAATGAATGATTCCATTGTCCCCGTCATGAAATAGCCTTTGCGGTAGCAGCCTTTGAAGCAAAGCAGAAGATAACTGCTTCTAAAATGACTCGTGGTTTTCTTCTCCTGATAAATGCATTTACAGAGTTGAATTCACATTATATAAAAAGAAAAATCTGCTTCCAAATAAGTTCTCCTTTCTGAGATGATTTATGCTGCCCACTTATTTCTCAGTAGGCTGCTGCACACAGAGCTTTTTGCCTCACCCCTTAACTATGTTAATTTTCCATTGAGTGTTGTACAATTTCTTTTTTAAACACCCACCTTTCTAAGCTAACTTGAATGAGCTATTGTGTCAGAGCTATTGAAAGAGATGACATCCAGTGCTCCCACGCGAGGAAGGAGCTTGCAGTGAGGCTTCACGTGTTCAGGGACCTTCGCTGTCAAAGGCATCATGAGCAGGTTCTGCAGCCTTTGTGTTCCCATGCCAGGCAGCTGCTGAATCCAGGAAATAGGCAGACCCTTCCTTGCTGTGCTGCTGCGTTGGCTTCCCCTTATATATATATATTTTTTTATAAAGAAATATACATTTTGCCCAGGACCTATCATATTTTACTGGCTGAACTCGGAGTCGGTGGAAAGTTGTGGCTATGGTGGGGTTGTAACTCTGTGGTGCTCCTTTTTCTTTTCAGCAATGGATAATTTACAAGAGAGAGCGCTCCACATCCGGAAGGTGCTTCTGAACCTGCCTAAGACCACTCTGATCGTAATGAGATACCTCTTTGCATTCCTCAATCAGTGAGTATCCTTCAGAGCGCCATGGCCCTGCTGTGTTAGCGCTGGGTGTAAAGGGGTAGGTGGCAGAGGCAGCCCTGGTGTTGCTGTGTGCAGTCTGAGCAACAGTTCAAGGTGCAGATGTCTTGAGCTTCCCATTGCATCTGTCTTCCTGGGCTTTTGAGCCTTGCTGAAATTTATCCTGATATTAATGCAATCTCAAAGGAGCTCCAGAAATGAAAGTGAATAATGTGCTGGTAAACTAACCAAAAAGTGATACAAAGGAAGCAGAAATTGGGCCCCACACCAGCGAGGAACAGTGTGTGCTAAGTATTGTGAGTGATGGAGAGTGAGTTTATTTTTTTACTGTCCATCACATCTGGCTGGTTCACTGGACAGCTTGACAGCAAGAAAGCAGTAGCTTCTTCCAGTACCATGGTCTCAACGCCTGAGGTAGCATAAAAGGAAAAATGTCCTAACTAGAAGTTAGCAGATTTAAACGTTCTCTCATTCCTGTTGAGATTGGTAGTGTTCGGTCTAAATGCGATGCTGCTGTTCTTCATCATGCTCATCTTAAGAGCAAGAACACAAAAAAAGAGATTGCATTAGGAAATATTCTAAATCTATATAAGGAGGTTAAACTATAAACGGGGATTTGAGCAGTGCTGGGATCAAATCAATAAGGCTTTTAAAGTCCCTTTGGGGTTTCTCTTTCATTTCTTTGTAAATGCCATCAGTCTGTCATTTTTTTCATATGAATCCAGAACATTCACATCCCAGCAAATCAGCTTTAACAGCAGAAAGCCCGAAACAAACCTTCCCCCCTCATCTGTGTTCTCCAGCAGATGATGGCAATGACTGATAATGTTGTTTTGTGTTGTTAACCGTCCTCCCCGCTTCTGTCTTCTGCAGTTTATCTCAGTTCAGTGAAGAGAATATGATGGATCCCTACAACTTAGCCATCTGCTTTGGGCCAACGCTGATGTCGGTGCCTGAAGGTCATGATCAAGTCTCTTGCCAAGCTCATGTCAATGAACTAATCAAAACCATCATCATCCAACATGAGAACATCTTCCCAGGACCAAGGGAGCTGGAGGGTCCAGTCTATAGCAGAAGTGGAAACACTGAGGATTATTGGTATGATAGATATCACTGAGGAGAAAATGAACGGGTGCATATTTTCTTACTGGTTAGCGTGCTCCTGTCATGCATTCTGCATTATCTTAAGTCAGTACTCAAGCGTCTAGCCTCTCAAATCTGTATCATGCAAGAGAAGATGGCTCTGGTATCCCTGGAGAGTCATCAACTTGAAAAGAAATAAGCTGTTAGTAAGTAGCTATTGACTTCTCCAACCTGTGCCCACTTATCTTGAATTGAAGGATAAGGTTGTGCAAGGATTTTCTTGGATATTCTGGTTCTTCTTTTTTTTTTCTTTTTTTTTTTCCCTCCTGCTTTTGCATTTGCTGCATGTCTCAAGTGGCTTTTCTTCAGAGGTAAGGTCACTTGCAGCTGAACCTAGAGAACTGTGGCACGGTTTAATTTTCAGGACAGCACTGGTGGAGGGGGGAGGGAGGAGGGAGGAATGCGAAATCACCATTTCCATCCAGCTTAAAGCTCTGGAGGCCTGGCAGCGTGCTCAGTCTGAGAGCAACATCTGGAAACAATTCAGCCAGCGCGGCTCCTGTCATCTGGGGTGGAAGGTGGGGGAAGGAAAGGAGGTGTTTTCTTTCCTACTGGCCAGGCTGATCTCTCCCACTGAAAACGAGGAATGTTAAATTGTGTCCTGCTTCTCCCCCCCCAGATCCCTCCTCCACTGTCCCAGGAATGCAAATGATTATTTTCATACACTAAAACAAATATGTTTTAAAATGAAGTCACTCTGGTGACAGAGCTAGCCTTGTTCCCCAGCTTGTTTCATAGGAGCTCTGACTATCAGCTCACTCCGTGTATGTGCAGCAAGGAGCAGCTACTTTCTGAAGAAAACTTGCCAGTGCCTCTTTTGGAAAACTTATTGAATTTTACCCTTCGTTCTGATAGTTTTCATTGATCTTATATAGAAATGAATTGTATAGGAAAAAAATAAGAATTTTAAAACCATCAAGAAACACGTCGACAAGAGTGTTTGTCACGTAAGGTGGAGAGAACAAAAACGTGGAATGTGCAGCACAGCCTCTAGCACGTGTAACACTTGGGTGTATACAACCTCTGGTGTGTGTAGCATCAGTACATAGGATGCAAAATGTCCTGGAAGGTAATACCACTTTTCTGAGGGCACTCTTTTTTTTTTTCATTGCCCTTCCTAACCGCTCTGACCTGAGACCCATTAAGCAGAGAAGGGTAGAAGCGAGCAGGGGAGGCTGCTTAATAAAGCCAGGAAGAAGCATCTGGTTCCCATTCGAGCCTTCTCACAGCCCTGGTATTTAGATAGCTGCTAGCGATTGCCCACAGGGCTCCTTGCTGCAGAGCGTGCGAGAAGCAGAGTGAATCTGTTTAGTTTAGCTGATTCATCAGGGAATGAAGTCTGCCGCGTTTGTAATTGCATCGTGCCACTTCGCTGCCCCGAGCCATCTCTTTGCCTAGGAGCTTGCAGGCGATGCTTTGGTGCTCGGGCTGCTGGGGCTCGGAGCCGTGGCTCGCGTGCCTGGGCTCTTGCAGCTTGGGTCGGCAGCTGCCCAGGAGGCTTGGAGCAGCTTGCCTCAGGCAGAGGAGAACAGGGCAAGGTTCAGACTGAAATTCAGGGCTGTGGTGCAGGCATCTTTGAAACACCGCCTGTGATTCAAGCCTGGCACTGGGCTGCCTCTGCCTGTCCATCTGACGGTGCAGAACGGCTTGGCGTAAGCAGCGTACTCAGTGCAGGAGCCCGCATCCTGGCAAGCAAGACCATGGGCGTGCAGGGGAGATGGTGGCGTGGAGATGCTCAGCTGGCATTGCCTTCCTCTGGCAGCCACACTGCTTTCACACCGACCCCTTGGAGTGAAGGCCAGCAGCCTGGTGCTTCTCCTTGGGGCGCCCTGGGGCTCGCACGATGTAGGGTTGTTGGTGGGAAGCTCCGTGGGAGACATGAGTAGAAGGAGGCACGAGTAGGAAGAGGCATGGATAGACGGAGGCATGGACAGAAAGAGGCATGGATAGAAGGAGGCACTCGATCCTCCTCTCTGCAGCATTTGGGTCTCCGGCGTTGGCTGTGCGCGACATTACTTCACAGTCTGCATGAAACTTTAGCCCTCGGTGCTGTATTCCTCTTGGGAGTCCCTGTTGGCTTCGAGTTCTTCTGTAAACTTTATTAAGTAGCACGAAGGCTTTGCGAAGGATGAGAGGCTGATTCCTGAGGCACTGACTCAGAAGATGGTGGCGAAGCTGCGTGTCGTGGATTGAGCATAAAGAGACGCTAGAATGACTCAAACATTTTACCCCTTCTTTTTTGTCTTTTTTTCTCCCTCCTTTAAAAGAGCAGATTACCACAATGGGGTTTTTAAAAGGAAAGCACTGTGATCACTTTTACCATTGTAAGGCCAAACAGACAGGTTAAGCTATCGCTTTGTGAAGAGAAGTCAACATGGCCTTGAGGAAGAGTGAGGGCTGGCTCGGGCTGGCACACAGGGACTTTAGCCTTGTCTCCAGGGACCAGTCTTTGCATTACTTTTATTTATTTATGTATTCCAAGAACATGACCTCCCTGTGCCACTTGCTGCCTGTTGAGAGCTTTTCTTCATGCAAAACGTAAACGAGGACTCTTGGTGTTCCAGGTGCTCTGTAAATAAAGGCTCCGGGCTGAGGGAGCCGTTCAGTGGAATGGGTTGGACAATTCGGTTGTGATAAAAGGGGAAGAGGGAGATGACAAACTCAGACCTGGAAATATCGCTCTGAATTTAGAAACAATTTCCCCCAGGAAGTGGCAGCTATCTCATCAGTCATGTAATGAGCTAATTAGAGCAATGGAGAATACAGCTGGGGGAATAATTCTGGCATGGCAGAGAGGAGCTAGACCCAACATGCCATTGCTGTCTGACTTCTAAACATCTCCAGGGGGCTGGGTTTCAAGATCTGAAGTTAGGCTCCTGATAGCACACAGAAGGTTGACAAAGACATTCAGTTTGTTTAAGCAAGGAAGGGCTTAGCTTGATTGATTTTTACACGCTGACTTGAGTACGTGCAAATGCATCCATGGAGTTTCTGTCAGAGTGGAACCTGGATATTGACCTCCTAAATGGGTGTTCCTGATTGCCTTTGATTTCTGTAAATGAGGGAACTCGCTTTCCACCAGTGTAAAGCACTGTCTGTTTTTCCTTCTGCTGTAGTGAAAGTCCTCACGGAGAGAGAGCCTCGACAGAAGACTCGGTGCAGGACGTCACGGCTGAGCACCACACCAGTGATGATGGTAGGCAGTGCTCAGTAACTCTCTGGTTAGCTGGTGTAACCTGCTCTGGGGGAGGCAGGGAAGGGGGTACCTTGCAGTTAAATCCGAAGTGGAGTTTAAATTGTAACCATCATTTGAAACATCACATGCAGCATTTGATGCCAAAGAGTAAAAATAGGTAAATTCTAAAAATTCCCATCGATCCCACACCCTTTTAAAGTATCTCGTATTCCAAGGGTATGTCACTGTAGCAGCAGGCCTGGGCACACTCGGTGCTGTTTGAGCTCATCTATACCTTAGAAAGGTTTTGGAGTTGGAAGACACAAGGCAAGCACAGAGCCAAAAGGCTGGATGTGCTTCAGCGTGCTCTCCCAGTCCCCATGGCGTGTGCCAGGCAATTCCCCGTTCAGTAGCTTTGGCAGGGGAGCTGTGAGTGCCCTAAGCTGCAGCAGTTCTGCTTCAAGGAAGCAAATGAAATAAAATCAGAACCTGCTTGGCTTGCCTTCCCCTGGAGGCAGGCTTTAGGGTGGAGAGTTCTGGGGTGTCTCTGCTTGATAATTTGTTGGTCTTCCTGAGGAAACTCCCTTCCCCTTCTCGTGGTCTTTTTAGTAAAAAGGGGTGCCAACCCTGAGAATTCCCTGGTATTTTCTAAGGAGACGGTGACACCGCTCTAGTATTGGGGTGTCAATACTTCCAAAGCTGCTTTCTGCAATGGGGACAGCTGCACGTGAGCCCCATGCAGGGCAGAGGAAAAAATTACGGTACTGATGTGAAACAGCAGAGTGCTGACCAACGTGGAAGGACAACTGACCAAAACAGGACAAAATAGATTTTTCTTCTTGCTTTTTGACCATTTGCAATTGTCTTAAAGTTCTGTGTTGGTTCTACTTGTGGTGGTCTCAGCTGTAAAGGTGGGAGGAAGGTGGCGTTGCCTTCGAACGAGGTAGTGTCATTTCTGAGCTGGTCTTCGGTAATTTACTCATAGCCGTCATCCTCCTGTGCTGCTTTTTGCTGTCTCTGCTCCAGCAGTCGCCTAACAAACCTTTCCCATGGCATTGCTGTGCTCCTGCTGGCTTAATGGTGTTCACACACCAGTAACAAAGTAAACACCGTTTGAGCACTGCTAGAAATGCTGGAAAATGAGTTCTCCCGCAGCAAGGTCAATCACTGTCGCAGCGACTCCTCACCAAGGTTGTTGGGAAGAAACACAAAGACTACAGGAATGAAGCATGAGTTTGCTATCTGTGTCGAACAGGGTGTTCTTTCTGAAAAGCTTTAGTTTCTAAAAAATGCACTAAAACGTGTCCTTTTCAAGTTTGTACCTAAAGGAGGAGTAATTTCGTGGCTGTAATCAAGGGAATCAGGACTGCAACAGCCGGGGCTAAAATCTGCAGGCTGAACCACCACTGGGTGTGCTCTCGTTATTTCGGGGGGGAGGGGGGTTAGGTCACGTAGGTAGTCAGGAGGACACAGTGATGGGAAAATGAGCAGCCAGAGATGAGAGAGGGACACTGTTTTACAGCCTCTGGAACAGGATCGCGTGGGGCCCCTGTGCAAGGTAAAACCGGGAGGCGTTTTGGATGGAGTTCTGCAACCTCCACGGAATATTCCATAGGAAGCAGTTGGGAGGGAGAGCTTGGCACCGAAGCAGAGGAGAGCGCGGGGCCTCCGTCCCTGCTGCGGGAACAGCGAGGCCTCGTGCCGTGAGGGCCCTCCCGTCCTCCTGGGGTTCCGCCGTGTTGCACCTCAGGCTGAGTGTCAGCGGTGCTGGCAGTGCCTCGGTCACTCTTGGGGTTGAGATTTTTCTCTCTCGTTCAGCTTTTGGATGAGACCTTTTGTGAGGCTGGACCCCGTCCTCCCAAAGTACGGCCTCACCCCAGCCACCTCTGCTGGCATGGCGGGGCTGGCAGGCCGCAGAAGGGGGATGAGCCCCTTCACCATCTGCAGGTGGTTTTGAACACAAAGAGAGCACACAAGACTGCTAAATGGAAGGAAATGAACCCAACTTCAGAAGAATTGTTTTATGAAGGCTTTCTTAGCTGCTGTGCTGATTCTGAGTGGATCTGTGGCTGCCAAGTGAAATAAATGTGTCTTGGTAATTCCTTGGTGGGGTCTGAGGGCTCAAAGCCCCTCGAGGCTTCAGTGCTTGGGACGTGGTCGCCGAGGGGCTCTGGGGAGCTGCTGTGCTGGGCACGGCGTCTGGAAATGGGCATGAGAGGTCAGAAATGCTGAAAGACGAGCGTGTCGCGTGCTCGTTTCACTGGGGGCATGAGTGGAAAGATTTGAAACTGCTGCTTTTGTGCGCAGGTTCTCAGACTGGCAGGGTTAATTGTTGGGCTTAGCCTTCCTGGGCTTTATTCTCACAGCTTTCTGCTCTGGGCATGAGCGTAGCAGGAAAAAGCTACTGGAAATTAGAGTCTAAAATCACTTCTCTGGATGAAAGCCAGAGTCCTAAAAGGCAAATTGGAAACATAAGAAACCTGAGTGCCGCGCTCATCTGGAACAATAAACACTTCTTAATGAAACAGACGGAATTTACAAAACCGCAGCCCCATCGCCTTCGTAAACAGAGGGGGACACCAAAAACCAGCATTATCAGGTTTTTTTGAATGTTGTGAAGAAGCTGGCTCCAGAGGCAAAGCAAACAAGAGAGAAGCGGAGCCAAAACCAGATAACCGCGTGCTTTGGGGAGTCTGGAGCAGGGTGGCTATCGCAAGACGAAAACATGGCCAGGCTTTTTTCCCCGTTGCTGGTGGCTGAGAGCTGATAATGGGATTTGTGTGAGGCTCACCACAGACTTACCTGAAACGTGTGATTTGAGAGAATTCAGCAGGCCTGGTTTAGTGATGGAGTTCATTACTGGGGGTCAGCCTGGTAGACCCTGTGGCCAACTGCTCTCATCTTGCTTTGTAACTCAAGTTGTTGGTCGGGGCTCCTCAGGCAGAGCTCAGATGGATTTACACTATTTTATTTTTCTCTAGCCCGGCTGCTGCCTGGGTCAACATTGGAAGACCTAATTCTTGAGCGTATGCCCTCCCAAGGAATAATTGTAAAAGCTGTGGCTCATGTTTGGTTTTCCAGTCCTTTTTGGCTGGTTGTTGCACTGTACAAGCTTCCCATAATGCTGGTCGAGATCTCAGGATGAAATGGCTTATCTTCTCTTCCCCAGGAAGAGGAACCACAAGTCTGTTCCCCTGAGAAAGAGCTCTGTTTCCATGGCTGTGGTGGAAAGCTCCTTTAAAGTAATTAGCAGCTGAAGTCCACTGGGGCCATGTGGTTGAGCTCATCTCCATTCCCCTGATTCCAGAATAGAATTGGGAGCTGGCACGATCTATATTTGGACTCAGCCAATAGCAGATATTTTTTTAAAGTCTTAAAAATAATCCACGTGTATTTCATATTGATTTTCCTGAGCGTATAAACGCCTATATTCTCCCCCTGCACAGCATCAGAGTCCTACAGGGACCCAGATCAGTGCCCAGCTGCAAACACGGCGTGGCTGTAATTCTTCCGTGAGCTTTATCAAAGAGGAGCTGTCAGATTTGGGGCACATGGTGCGGCTCCGAGCACAGCCCAGCTGCACAGAGTTGCAGTGCTGGCTGCCGGGTGCCTTTGGTAGCTTCCCCAACAGCTCGATGGAAAGGGCAGGGGTCTGCTCTCCTGGGTCAGGCAAACCTCACAGGCAGCAGAAACTTCCTTCTGAACAGACGCTTAATTTCTGAAGCAGCTTGGAACCAGAGGAGGTTTCTCTTCTTAAACGCTGATAACAGATCCTGCTTGCCAGCCCAGGGAGTTTTGTTTAGCTGCCTTTCAAAAAGCAGATTTTTGGCAGAGACGCATTACTGCTACCCAGTTTTGATTTGTTTTTTTTAATAAGGTGCTAATTTTGTCATTGTCATTTCCATCTTTGTACACTTGAATAGCTGTCAGTGGGTTTATGACTTAAAAAATGTGAATGTGTCTATCACGCAGAGATCAGGTAAATGCTGAAATTGCAACATCCTTACCTATAAATATAAGGATCCCTTAATATAGGGATTCCCCTCTGAATCTTACTGCTCCCACCCTCTGCTACCTAAAGAACCAACACTTTATCCTACATCACATGCTCTCTTCATAAACTGTTTTGTGGTAGGTGTGAACTGTTGACTACTTATCTGAGCCCAGGTGTTTAGTGAATTGTTGTTTATTCCCTTCTATCTCCTAGAGTGTGAGCCCATAGAAGCAATAGCGAAGTTCGACTACATTGGCAGGACTGCACGAGAGCTGTCCTTTAAAAAAGGAGCTTCTCTCTTACTCTATCAGCGGGCCTCAGATGACTGGTGGGAGGGACGCCACAATGGAATTGACGGCCTTATTCCTCATCAGTATATCGTCGTTCAAGACACGTATGTTACACTTTAAGTCCATCTGCGAGATGGGCTTGCCTAAAATCAGGTGTGGAATGGAGTATTTGTGTCAGGGTGCTGACACCACAGGGGGAGAGTTCGTCCTTCAGCCTTCCCCACAAGGAGGGGATCCTACTGAAACAAGCAGAGCCCGGCACAGGCATAGGTGTCCACTTACGTTGGGAAGTCTTCGGCTTCAGTGTGACATAAAAGCTGCTCTGGGGCTGCCAGCCTGCTAAAGCTGCAGGGCTGAGATCTCCTAATTGCTTAAAGACATCAGGCTCTCTCCTTTGAAAGATGTGTAACGATTCTTAAGAGAAAGACGTTAGCACAGTGCTGTAGTCTTTTATGTATGTTACACACACAGTGCTGTATTTGAAGTTCGGTGCTGTTGGTCCTGTTTTGGTTGTGATTTCCTTCCCTCCTCCTTCCTAGTGAGGATGGTATCTCGGAAAGATCCAGTCCGAAGTCTGAAATAGAAATAAATTCTGAGCCACCGGAAGAAAAAGTGACTGCTAGAGCTGGTGCCAGTTGCCCAAGTGGGGGTCACGTCGCAGATATTTACCTTGCAAACATCAACAAGTAAGAACAGCCTTGCATTATTTTACTTAATTGTAAAGATCTTGGTGATGAGTCCAGTAAAACATTTCCTTCCCCGAAAGATGTTAATGAGCGCTTCCACCATTTTTCTCTGCTTTTGCCTCCTCTAACTCACTCGTGTTTTGCTGTCCTGTTCTCTCTGTCACCGATGTGGCCAGTGCTTATTTAGAATCCCACTGGCTTCTCTTCCCTGTCCCCATGTGCCATCTGTTCCTGTTTTCACAAATATGTTCTGTTTTATAAGCTAAAGATACCGAGAAACAGAGAGCAATAGTGGAATAAGTCCTTGTAATCATGTGTTGCCATTCCTCGTTGTGTTCCTGTGGTTTGTTATGTCTCGTTTACTCTTAACACGCTTTTTTTGTGGGGTGGGGGGACAGCCTTTCAGAAAGTAGCACCACATTTTGTGCTAAATGACATACCTCAAGTCCCACCATCTGGCATTGCCTGTGACATTCTGTTTCTCCAGCACTTCTCACCTTGGGTTACTAACCATATGCTTGCAGTGAAACAGCACGTCTCCCTGTTGCTCCAACTTACCTGCTCAATGACAAATTGTTTCCTTAGCCAACAGTCCACTTACCAGCTTAATTTCCCAGATTTTTATTAAGAGACTAAATTTCTTGATCTTTAATTATTTTGCATTAGGTTATTCCCCCAATCTTTGATTATTTAATTTCTATTAAAAAAGCCTCACCTCTGTATGTTGTGCAGTGAAGGTATTAATGTGATAGTTACAGTTCTATGGGAGTGGATATTTTTAACCTTCAGTTAGTTTAACAGACTGTAGCAGGTCCAAACCTTTAAAGAGGATGTATTTCTGTTAATGTTTTTATGAGCTAATGTCCTACACAGAGCCTGGCCCTTAGTTTATGGGAGTCAGCAGAGCTCTGTTGTTATCACTAAAGCTATACTGGCCTGCCTCAGCTTGGGATCTGTGCTTTCTTTGCTATTTACTGTATGAGCCATGAAGTATGCCATGCTGTCAGTTATGGAAAGATTTATATAATGAGCAGACCTTTGCAGCTTCACCATCTGCTGATTTTTGGTAGCATTAAATGTAGTGTTTGTAAGAAGCCTGGGTAATGTCCACTCCAGTATTTTTCCCTTTACTAGGGAAATTGATATTTAGCAATAGTAGCGTAAGACTCATTTTGTTGTTTTTTCTTTAGGAATGAATCTTCTGACCTATGTGTGAACAGACTTGGGCAAAATTAAATCAGATGGTTTCGCAATGACAGTTGTGCCACCCACTGAATTATTATTTGGATGCCAAAATCCTACTGGAGTTAACACTTTCTTGCAGTTATTCATGGGGCTGGTGCTATATATAAATGGATCCTTCCCTGTATAATGGATGCCAAGCTTCAGACCTATGGCATAAAGTATTCTGCTGCGATGGCCTTTGTATAATTTGAATGGAATCATACTGTCAGACCTCATGGTGCTGGGGTAGAAACTAAATTGTTTGGACCAGCTTTATCCATTTGACATCTTTTGGTTTGTCTCTAGCCCTGTATTGATAATACCTCATGGTCCTGCCAAAGCAATGCAAAAGAAATCTCTGTTACCACCAGCAAATACTGGAAACGATCGTTAACCCCAAACTATGGGGTTTTTTGCTTGCCAATCTCTGAAAATAATAACTTGATGCCTTGGGCCAGGAGCTTAGTAGACTTATACTGTGTCCTCCAGTCAAAAATTGTAGCTCTGCTCTTCAAATGTAATAAAAACACATCATCAAAACCTGTTGATGGCACAGAGGGTTTTTTTTGTTCAAATATAAAAGATTTACTTCATGACCAAGTTAATTACATTCCATCCAAGCTTTCTGTTTTTGGTATGAATGTGCACAGCTGCCAGACTCGTGTTATTAGACGTGTTAAATGGAATGGTTTATAACTACTGTTTCACAGTGACTCCTAAAAACCTGGGTGTATTTGTAATCTGGGCATCTTTATGTCTCTTCCCATTGTCCTCTGTGTTGTTTTGGGGGGATATCTTCAAATTGCAGCCCGTTACGTGTTTCTGCTTGTATTGACTTGTTTTGCTTTTGTGACTGAAGGCAAAGAAAGAAACCAGAGTCAGGCAGCATCAGAAGAGCCTTCCGTCAAAGTGACAGCCATGGACTAGGTAGCTCACTGGCAGAACCAGCCTCCCCAGGAGCCATAGCCGGTTCCAGACCCTCATCTCAGCCCATAATGAGCCAAAGTCTTCCCAAGGAGGTTCCAGACAAATGCTCCATCAGTGGCCACGGCAGCCTCAATTCTATCAGCCGACACTCATCTCTGAAGAACAGGATAGACAGCCCGCAGATCCGGAAAACTGTGACAGCAGGGAGGTCAAAGAGCTTCAACAACCACCGGCCCATGGACCCTGAAGTGATTGCACAGGTAAATGGGAGAGCTTTGCCTTCAACACTTTGCTTTTTTACATTTAAAGGATGGTGGTGGATGCAACTAAATGTTACAGTGCAAAGTTCAGACTTACTTCCTATCCCTTCCCTTCCAGCAACGCAATATTAACTTACTACACTTGAGTTTAATCTTTCAGCCTCACTTTGTGTTAGCCGCTGAGACGGCATTCAGGAGTGAAGATAAAGAGGCAGGTCCTTGCTCCAGAAAAACTTGGCCCTGTTCATTACCCAGAATTTAGTTTTAACAATAAAAATGTCCACTTCAGAAAGTTACGCAGATTCCAAAGCTGTCAGCAAAAAAAATAATCATAACTTCAAGACATGAGAAAAGTAAAGTATTTAGTGTCAGTTCTAAATTCTCCTGTCAGTTGTGCAAACTTGCCTGTGGTTAGACATTCGAAGCATATGTAGTAGCACAGTCAAAATAACAGCAGGCTGCTGAGTTGTACGGAGCTCACAGTGTCATCTTTATATGCTTACAGGGTCCAGTGTGATTAGAAACCAACTCTGAATGTAATACTCCCTAGATTTCATTAGTTGTTTATTTTGACAAGTGCCTTGAAATGAGGGCAGGCTACCAAGGCTTATACAGCTGCGCTTCAACATCACGACGCAACAGAAACACAAGTGGAGTCTTTGCATCTGCACCTCTGTGACTTCACAAGCAGAGCAGAAAACAATTGATAGTCAGACGTATTTGAAGAAATGACAGCCTCTAAAGGGGGAATGATGTAAATGGTGCAGATTGCCATCTTCTCTGAAGGATCTTCCCTTTCTCCTGTTCCCAAGAGTGAGATGTGCCTGCACGTGTATGCTTGCTATACCAACTGTTTGCAGTATGTGATGGATGTATCTAAAGCCAAGGAATTCCTGGGTCTCAGATTACAAAGTCAGCTCGGGGGGACCTGACTTCTTCGCCTCTTTTCATTCAGCAGTCTGTAGATTTCTAAAGATGTGGAGAAGAGATGCGGAGAAATTAGACTACATTTTTATTCACAAGGCAGCAACATCAAGTAATAAATAAGGTCCAAATAAAAATCTGCTGCATTCTGATAAAAAGATGTATTTTGGCCTCCTGAATATCTTTACTCCATATGTTCCAGTGGAATCAGAATATACAGTTCTTGTTGTCTTCATATTTCATTGTCCTTCCAAGGCTTCGCTTGACATAAATCAGTTTTTGTTTTTTCAATCAAGCTCTAACTGAAGTTGTTCTGTCTCTTCTTCCTGCCAGAATGTTAAGTCCATTGTTTTCACTGGAGAAGTCTGGGGAGGAAAAAAGAAGAAGGGGGAAGGGGGCTGGGGAGACCTGTGTTAAATTAGTTTTTCTTAGCCCTGCAGTATCTGTTCTAACACCATCTAACAATGATCATGCATTTTACATATTTTTCCCTAACTTCATAAGTAAAATCTGCCTGGCCTCAAGATAGACTTGGAGGTGTCGGATTTCTGTCTCTGGTTTCTTCCACCATTCCTTGACTGATTTACCTTCCCCACCCCCTGAAAAACCTCTAAGGAAGCTAAAAAGCTGCAGCCAAACTGTGAGTCACAGAAAGGCTAAGCTCCCCTGCTCTCCAGTGAGTTCTGTGCACCAGTGGGCTCTGCAGGCAGGCTCCAGCAGACATGTAGGTCCTCATGTAGCCGAGAACAAAAAAGCCTGTTTTTTAAAATAGCAAAGTGCTTTTTGTTCATTTGTTAATAAATGTAATATAAGAGGACATAGAAATGTCAACTTGGACTTCCGTGTGTGTTTCTGATGTTTCTGTGTTTTTTAAAACATGAAAGTTTTGCGTCCTGTGTAATACCGCTCCGGGAAGGTGAGGCTGCTTGGGCGGCAGGGAGACCGATGGGGCAACATCACACAAGGATTTCGGCACTCAGTGTGGCCCATCAGCAGTGTCAAAATCTTCAGGTTTTCCATTTTTTAAGAGTTTGCTCTCATGAATCTCACCTGCCCATTAAAATACAGGAGTGGATCCCAGCATTTTGAACCACCTGCTTTTGTGCTCGTTGCTGCACTGTGGGCGTGGAGTCAGCTTTGAATTCCAAGCAGCATCTGGATACCCTGGGATCAGTAAGGGACTAGATTAGCATCAAAAAAGTGTTAGCAATTTTTTCTATTCCCTGAAGATAAGAAAAAGAACCTATTACTGCTTTTTGGCTTCAGTATATAAGGGTGCGTAGCAAGTATAGTTTGTCATGAGTTTCACTTTGTCACCTGAAGGCCATCAACCTGCTAATTGATTTGAGCATTGGTGTTTACAGACTGAAAACAAATGCGTAGTTCTCCAAGACTGACTTTATCTCCCTATTTATGTGTCTGGGTTCTGTGACTGACTCGGTTTCTCTTTTGTGTTTGCAGGACATTGAAGCTACTATGAACTCTGCTCTGAACGAGCTGCGGGAGCTGGAGAGGCAAAGCAGCGTCAAGCATGCGCCAGATGTTGTCCTTGACACCCTGGAGCCTTTGAAAACCTCTCCAGTGGTGGCCCCCACCTCCGAACCTTCCAGCCCTCTGCACACTCAGATCCTCAAGGACACTGAACCAGCTTTCCAGCGCAGCGCCAGCACCGCCGGCGACATCCCCTGCACCTTCAGGCCAGTGAAGTCGGTCAAAATGGCCACCCAGGTGAAACCTCCAGCGACCCGGCCCAAGCCTACAGTTTTCCCCAAATCAAATGCCACGAGCCCTGGCGTTGCCTCCTCTGCATCTCAGCAGCCTACTGACAAGTCCTGTACTGTCTGACAAACTTGATGCTGCACTGTGGATATAGCTGTGTTGTTTCGGATGAAGAGACTGTGCTAAAAGACATCACGATTCCTATTTAACTAATTTTTGAACTTCTGCTGAAGGTTAGTTGTGGACTGCTACTTACTGCTGGGAGCTCTTCCTGGGAGTGAATTAAGTGGTAACAACCTCGTCCCATGTACCCGCATCAGTGATGTTCGTAAGGCAAAACGCTTCGTGCCACGCTTAGGAAATCCACTATCGGGTCACTGTGAAGCTGAGGAGGAAAACACAAAATAGTGATGAGTTGGATCTTGGTTTCTTGTTGATGCCTTGTTCAAAGTGTTTGGCCACCGAAAGAAATATTTGGTGGCATCCTGTTCTGAATACTGGTGTAGTGACTTATATATTCTGTGTTTCATTTATCACAGGGAAACAATAGGATAGATTTTAGTCTATTGCATGTTTTGGTGCCACTAGTTACGTGGAGCTTGGACATGCCTGTTTCTTGTGCATTATTATTATGTCGCCCGCTGGTGCCACTGTGGTTAAGGGTCTGTCTCAACTTCCATTACATCCTCGGGTTTTGTTTGTTTGCTGCCCCGTTCCTCCCCGCAGGGCCAAGGCTCTTGGCCGTCCGGCCTCATCCTTTAGACAACACTTGTCATGAAAAATAGTTTACTCTGGAACGCTCTTAGATTTTGTGGAGTTATATGTAATATGTGTCTGTGCAAATATAAACAAATATGTTCCTGAGGTTTAGGAGCATAAGAGAGAGCCCAGTGGTTGCTTATGGACAATCTAGCTGTTTTCCCCCTTTTTGCTCTCCCATATTTAAAAACAGCTTTATTGTTTTCCAGTGTAATTTTTGGCCCGTAGGCTATGATGTGGTGTGTGGTCTCAGGAGACTGAATGTAAAAACAAGTTAACTTCTGAAATCTTGCATACTCTCATGGGAGTTCATTTACTAACGCACACGTTCTTGCTTTGGTCATATATCAAGATGGATCCTTACCAAAATCCCAATTACAAGCACTGTAAAACTTCAAGCAGAAGTTCTCAAGCTTTGTATCTTCTCCCTGTTTCTGGCTGTAAATGCTCGGGTCAGTGGCCGTGACCGCTGTGAACTGCTTTAGGGGTCTCTGCTCTTATAGAGTGGTGTAAGAAACGCTGCTTGGGACGGTGACGTGACAGCATGCAGCTTCTGGAGTGGCTTCCCCGCGTGTTCTTTGGTAGATGGCATGCCTTCGTAGGACTCTGCAGACGTGAATGATTCTTGGTGTATGTATTTATATGGTAGACAGCAAATGCTTCAGCCGCCAGCAGGCTGCATGAACTCTTTTTGTACTCTACTGAGAATTTTCCACAATGCAAACATTTATTTAATTTTTTTTTTAAAAAGAAGGCGTGTGCCACTTACAACGGTGAAGAAGATCTCACGGTCCCAGGAGTGAGGAGACTCTGGCCCTTAGTTCACCTTATTGCCAAGGTTTTTTGGGATTTAAAAAGTAGCTGCACATCTTATGTTTTCATCAAATGAATTCAGGCAAGGACAAGATAAGAGAAGTTATTTTCCTCTTCCATTTATCTTTTTCTTTTAAATGTATGGGTTTCTCACACTTTAGCTTCCTTGTGACTGCAAGGTCGTTATAATTGGCACTTAGTAATTTAAAAACAAGCAAAACTTACCTGAGAACAATTTCTTCAATGTACTTTTCTGATCAGTTGAAGGATGTTGCTTGGAGAAATGAGCAGGGTTTTTACTGTGTCCCCATCCCTCCCCTACACACATACCCATCTCCACAGCAGTAATACACCCATATTAGCGGCGTTTATTTAAAAGACCAACTTTCTTTGTGCTCTTAACTAAGAACCTATGCCAACCGGGGGACACCAGAAAGGTTTCAGTGAGAACACTTCTGCGATTCCTTTTTCCTTAGCTGATCTGTAGCGGCGGTTCTCCTGGAAGCACTGCGGTACGCGCGCGCCTGTCATGGACCGTGCCCTGATCACCTCGCAGGGAAGGATCCCCAACAGCGACCAGCGAACTTTGCTCTCAGGTTCTGATGGACTTCTACCACCAAGGAATCACTTGGTCTTTTGGGGAAAAAGAACTAAACTTGCAATTTTTCGCTCAGGCAGAACTTTCTGGCATTTATTTTATGTAGGGAATTTTTGCTTTTGTTTCGTTTGGTCGTGAATGACCAAAGTTAATCTGTGTCAAGAGCAGGATCTCTGTGAAATTTACTTTGACTCATTTGTAATGCCTTATTTTCTTTATATTTTTATGCCTAGCATTCACGTTTCTAAGAATAAGTGTCCAGCCACACACAGCACATTTGGAGGAGATGCTCTTTTCTGTCTTCAAGGTCTGAAGTATGAATGGAAATCGAGAGATAAAGACTTCAGGTTACTGTAACAGCAACTGTCTGTATGTGAATTACTATGCTTATCTCTAGCATCCACAGCTCTGGGACAATCCTACTGACAAGGGGAATATGCTTAGCAGCATAAACTGTATATTGAGCAACTCAACTGGAATTTTGGTGTGCACTGTGATTGACACTTAAAACTTACAGCAAGCAATATGGCAGCGTGAAGAACTTTTCCTCTTCCACCTGACCTGGGCCTGTCCAGCCAGCAGGACATGCACACACATGTGCACACATAGGAGAGAGAACACAAAAAGGAAACTTTTAGCTCGTCTGCTTCACTCTGTGAACGTACCAGGCTGAGAGGACATTGCCGTGAGTGTTTTGCTACCGTTCGTTGCAGGAGAGGTGGGAGAGAAAAACTGGAAATAGCAACACCACCCTGCAAAACCAGTGGGCGTCTTGTAGAAGAGACCAACGTAGTGTGGACAAATAAGATACAGTGGTTTGCTTGGGGAGGTATCACTGTTGATTCATATCTTCATATTCAGAAGAAATATTAGCTCTTCCATGGAAATTCTTTCATGACTTTTATGTAATGTATGTGTCAAATATAAAGACAAGAAGTGTTTGATAACTGGAATAACGTATGTCTGTTTGATAGTGCTTTGTATGAACAAAGAGTTCTTGTTCATCAAATGTTGGATTGAAATAATCCAAAGCAAAACTTTTAAAATAAAATACAATTTTAGGTGATCAATCTTAATAGTTTCTGAAGCTCTAACCTTTTATGTTTTATTTCCCTTGTTGGGAATTGAGCAGTGTGCTTTAATGATTGCTAAATTTCTGCCTCTCGAGGGTAATCCAAAGGCTCACAGTTGATAAATTGTAAATTCGTTCTTCATGTCAAAGCAATGGGACATGAGCGAGCTTTTCTCATTTTATCTGTACTGGATATTTTGTTGCAATGAAAATGATTAAATAATTAGAGTGCACTGTGACAGCAGGAAGAAACACGTTGTGTATGTATGTATTTTGATACCTGTTTAAAAGGAGTCTTTGGGTTTCCTGTGATGAATACCTCATATGTTTGATTTTTGGGGGTTTTGTTGGATTATTTTTTTCTTTTAAGGCAAGATTGTTCTTGCACAAAAGTAGGTTAAGATAACCAAGTTCTCATAAATTTCTTTACAGAATCAAAACACTTCAGTTTGGCAAGAAATTCCATCTGTTACAATTCTCACCTTGCACTGGGTGCAGGGTGAGAAGGCTGTTGGCACGTTTGGGATCCCTCCGGCGATGTTCAGACAGAAGAGGTCACTGCAGATGGAGTTTGCTGCCTCATTTCTTTTCCTTTGTGTGTCAGAACCTCAAATCCAGTGAACGTTGTATAGGTTTTGGGTTTCATTAAGTGTTTGAGAGAGTTTCTTCAACAGAAATAAATGTCTCTAGTTAGCACTTCAGATCCTTTGCATGCATTTCCCTGGTGGACTGGAATGCTCCGTCGCTTCATGAGGTGCGTGCAGGGGGCCAATACCCAAAGTCGATGATATTCTCAGCTGGGCCCAGCTTGCTCATAATGATGGGGAAATGCCCGTCGAGGCGATGTGTCTGGTGGGCTTGATGAGACCTCCCTGGCCCCTGCGTAGCACAGCGGCAGGCCCGTGCCTTGCGGGAGGCAGCGCTGAGGCTTGTGTTAGTTCAGTGGACCAGGTACGGGGCACCCACGCTTGGCAGGATCAAGCCCAAGTGTACAGGAATGTGCTGCAAAGTGTAAATGCATTTACTCACTCACAAGCTAGGAAAACCGATTTTTTTTAAAAAAAAAAAAAAGCTAAAAAAATAAAAGGAAGCATTTGGGCACTCCTATTGCTAGTGAGGCTGTACAGAACAGGCAAAATGAGTGTAACGAGCTGGGGAATTATTTATTCTGAAACGTTTAGTTTTCACAAAAATTTTAAGCCTTTTTGTGGGCTTCTCTCTGGTATTGGTGAACATCCCACAACCGCCGTTACCGACGTGAAGCTGTTCTGTAGCGGACTGGTAGCACCAGAGGCCTTGGCAGAAGGGAGCGATGCTCCCTCGTGCCGAAACGCTCCCTGCAGAACGCCCCCGACCTGCAGGCCTGAGGAAATGCCGAGCACTTACTGGCGGGCTGGACTGAACTTTGGGTTTGAGTTTACACGTCACTTTCTAAGAATCCTCTCTCCGGATCAGCTTTTCTGCTCGTCTCTTATGTGTGCAACAACCTGGTACTTGAAATGAATACTTGACCCGCTGCCCTGCGCCCGCACAAGGCCCGAGGTGAGGCGCCGGGAGGCAGAGCGAGCGCTTTCCAGGCTTGGCTCTCCGAGTCTATTTTGGTGGACAAAGAGATGCCAAAGCAGCAGTTTGAGGCCTGGAAAATGTAAGATTTTTTATTTTTTTTCTGTTCTATTTTGTGCTTCCTATAACGTAGTTAGAGACGAGAGTGTCATTTTTCGAATATGGGCCAAAAAGAGGCGAAGGCGGAGAGGGAGGGCAGCTCCCGACTGCACTAATACTTGATATACCACGCTTCGTACAGGGTAAATACTGAGCAGTTTGCAATGGGAGTAATAGACGGACCCTTCATTTTAAAGGCACTGTTGTAACTTTACTTTTGAAGTGGACTTCACCAGCCTTTCTCTCCAGGCAGAGCCCTGTAATTCGAATAATTGAAGTCCGATGGAATTGGACTTGTGAGTGTGCCAAACTGCTGGAGCAATACTTGTAAGTGGCAGGTTCTCTACAAGACCAGCTCTATGTAGCCAAAATAGGGCAATCGTTGAAACCACCTCTGATGCATTTTCAAGAATAGCAGCGATGTCATGGTTCTACTGTAATGTAAGAAAGTTCGGTTGCAAAGTCTGGAAACCTTGTTCTCTGTTGGTCTGAAACCTCAGTCCTGCAATAGTGGGCTCAGGCTCGTGTGGTGCGTTGGCTTTTTGGTTTTTATTAACAGCAGTTGTTTGGTGGGATGGAATGTTCTTGCTAAAACAGTTTCCATTGTTTCATGTCTTCTACACCAATATATATATGGTGTATATATTAAACTGTGTAAAATTGTACTTTGTATATATAACTGTACAATATGGAGGTACATCCTTTTTTTTTTTTTTTTTCTTCCTTTTGGTACAGTATTGTACAGTATTAGGAGTATACGTGTTGGAAATGTTAAATCCATATTGGGGCTACAAAATGTATCCATTGTCATTAGCAATAGTTTTGGAGAAATAAATGTTTTGGGTATGGTGGAAATACTGACCTATGGGCGCCAGTAAATGATGTACGGCGTGCGAGTGAGCGCGTGTCCGAGTGGGAGCGGGGATGAGCATCGCCTGCATGCGCCTTCCCTGCAGCCCCCCCAGCCCGGGGCTTTGCATGGTCTGCAACATGGCTCTGGTAAGTGAGGAAGAATCTGCAGGATCCATCAGTCCATGTCACCGTTCATAGCACTGAATCAAGTGGGCGAGGAGCCTTGCCGTTACCGGAGCCCAAAGCGCACCCCAGTAACACCAGTGCTGGGGATGCTGGGCACAGTTCTGCAGCCGAGGGGGGCTCCCTTCTGCCACGAGGGATGGGTGTGGGTGGTGTCTGCAGCCCCTGGCTCCCAAGGCTCCTTCCTTCCCCAGCGGTGGGCACCTCTGCTTGCCGGGGGGCAGCCGGGGAACGTTTGTGTGCTTCCAGCCCTGCTCCTCTTCGGCCCCCACACACCTCGTAACAGGATTCGGCAGAGCATGAACTTGCCTTGCAATGACCTGATTGCAAAATGCTTAATCTTCCTCATTTTCCTGGAGAGGACGGGCCTCAAACCCTCTCTGGGAAAGAGGATTTAAAATCGAGATTAGGGATTGGGTCACCGACATTATTACCGTTTTTTCCCCCCATCTCCGCTTTTCAGTGTGCCTTTTTCAGAACACGGCCCGGAAACTGTGTCAGGGGCTTGTAATTTTGGATTCCCTTTGTTTAGGTTTGAGGGGATTAATTAATTACAGCCCTGCTGATGCTGAATCCAGATGTGCCGTGCTGGAGGTGGGCTGGGGCCGCCGAGCCCCCCACTCCCGGGATGCAGCAGCGGGGCCGGGGGCAGCTGCTCGCCCTGTGCCCCCCACCCGGGCATCTCCAGCCGCAAGCCCCCCACTTTTTGGGGCTGTTCAGGGCCACCCGTGAGGCTCCAGGATCAGTCCCCTGGTTGATAACGGATCGGGAGGGAGGAGCCCCCTCCCTGAGCCCCCTTTGATTTTTGATTCCCAGGGGATGCAGGGGGCAGGCTGGGGGGGTGTGTGCATTTTTGGCCTTTTTTTTTTTTTTTTAATAACCACGAGCTGGGAAGCGGAGCTGCCATAGGGGCAAATGATTATGGTTCTCCAGCAGCGCAGAGGAGGATGCTGTAACCCCTTGCCCCCTTTCTATCGTCTCCTTTCCCCCCACCTTTAGCCCCAGAAGGGGGAGCGGGGTCGGGGCTGCAGCTGCGGGGAGGGCGCGGCTCCCCCTGACCCCCCCCGGCCGCGGGGCCGGAGCCGTGCGGGGGCTGCAGCATCGGTGGGGCTCTGCTGCCCCCGCCTGGAGCAGGCGCTGATGGCGCAAATCCTTCCTCCTGAGCTCTCTCCCTGCTCAAATCCTTTCTCCCGAACCCCTTTCCTGCTCAAACCCTTCCTCCCGAGCTCCCTCCCTGCTCGAATCCCTCCTTCCCAACTCCCTTCCTGCGAGCAGCCTTGCTGCACAACCGCCAATAATCCTTTTGGGGCGTTATAAAGCATTTTGGTTATTTCCTGCCTGCCTTTACCCACCGCCAGCCCAGCTCTGCTCACTGTCGGTGAAAGCTGAACCCACGCGTATGGGTCAGAAAGCCGAGAGAACACCTTGGGGGGGGGGGGGTTGTGGCCTCAACGCCTCCCTTTCGGTTTCTTTTTGCAGCGAGGAGCTGAGTCCCGCGAGGGGTGGGAGCAGGCGAGGGGTGCGGGGTGCCCGTGGGCAGCTCGGGGAGAAATTTCGGCATTTCCCTCGGCGGGTTTCACTTCGCCTCTCCCTGGCCTTAACGGCTCCCATCCGCGCGGTTTGGGTGCAGGCCTGAGATGCGAAACGAGCTGCGGTTTTTATCTGCGTGGGGAAAGGTCTCTGAAATGTCCCCAGCCCGTCGCAAACAAGGCTGGAAACGACTTCGAGAAGTTGTCCGTCCCTTTCTCTTCCCGTTAGAGGAGCTGCAGCGAGGTGGCTTTGCTCTCAGCGCCGCGGCGCCTCGCTTCTGTGGCTGCCGTGACCGCCACCAGGCCCCGCTGGCTCAGCACCGCGCCGTGCTCTGTCGGGCAGCCCCTCACGTGGCCGGGAAATGAAGCTCGGCCGTAATTAGCGAGCGAGTTAGGCACGGAGTTGGTGTGCAGGGCAGTGAAGCGTCGCATCCTCTCCTTGCGTGCATCTTGTGCTCGCAGACTCAAACACAGATGCAGGCTCCGTTCTGCCAGGAGAGCTCCTAGACATGGCCCTGTGAGCCCAAAGAAATTCCTGACCGAGGGACCCGGGCTGCTGGCGCTGAGGCTGGGCAAGGCGAGGTGGGGGCACTGCAAGCAGAAAGTGAGCAGGGAAAGTGAGCCGGGTGTGCAGGCAGCGGGAGGGTGCCCTGAGCACCCCACATCCTGCACCCTGCACCCCTCAGCCAGCAGCTCCAGACCTGGGCTGTGTCCCCTGTGCCCTCCCCACCACCTTTTTCCCCATCAGAGCCAGGATCTGAGCATCTGGGGCCCGTTCTGGCCCCTCTCTGGGGACGCCGGGTGCTGCTGCTGCATGGCCGAGCCCCTGTGCACGTGGGGACGGTGACGCTGAGCCCCACCACGGCCTCCCTTGGTTTTCCCTGCTGAGATGAGAAGTCCTTGATCGCTGAAATACGGTGAGAGCAATTCCGAAGGTGCAGCTTGGGAGCAGCCGGGGCTGGGGAATGCCCCAAAATCTCCCCTCTGCCCTTTGCTTGCTGCCGACAGCCGCTGGCAGTGTTTGCAGGCGCTGGGGCCGGGCCGGATCTGGTGCTTCACACACTTGGGGGAAGGGTTTGCGGCTGGGGAGGGCGGCAGCCTTGTTTGCTCTGTCTGCACCTGCTTCCTCTCGCCTTCTCTGCGCTTCTTTGGGGCAGCTTCACCTGGGGCAGGCTCAAAGGCCGGGGACGGGGAGCTGCTGAGCGCCGCGGTGCTGGCACAGCCAGGAGCCAGCTGGGCCTGGGGTCTGCAGGAACACCCCCAGGGAACAGGAGGGTCTGGGGTGAATGAACGTGGTTGCAGGGATAATTCTGTGCTCCCGGGGTGTGTGGGCACTGCTGGAGCCATGCAGCAGCCCCCGCGGTGTGGCTCGGCTGCTGGGAGCACGCTGGGCTTGCACAAGCAGCGAGGTTTTGGGGCACGGCCGGAGGAGCTGAGCCGTCCTGGCAGCTGGCTGTGGGAAGCCTCTGGGACCTGTGACTTCTGTAAAGCAGCTCCTGGAGATGGACAGGTCACAATAAATCCATCTCCTCCTGGAGCTATGGAGAAGACTTGGTAAAAACACGACTGCTGCAGGCTTCTCTGCTCTGGAGAAGCCCCTGGTGGGGCTCTGAGCACCCGGTGGCTCCATAAGCAGAGCAGTGCCAGCAGCCCGCCCTGAGCACACCCCCATGCACAATGCTGCAGCCTGCCCCGGGGCAGCAAGGGCCAGCAGTGAGCCCACAGCACCAAACGGGCACGGCAGGGCCATGCCTGGGAGCCTGGCACTGCTGATGGAGGCCAAACACAGCCCCCAGGCACTCATCCTGCCCTGCCTCTGCCTCCCCTCTGCCCAGCCCGGGCAGGGCTGGGTGCTGGCCGGTGCCCAGCGCTGTTTGCCTTCAGCAGAGGCTGTCCCAGCCCGGGCCTGGGGACGGCTGCAACACTGGGAATTTTTTTCTCGAGCAGGAAGCTGAAGCATTTCCTCCTCCAGCCGCAGCTGATTCTCGCAGAGCGAGTTTTGCAATCCCATAGGTTTCTATTCTCGCAGCGGGGAGGTGCCTCCCTCCACCTTGCAGCTCTGTTTGCTTGTGTGTTGTGTGTGTTTTTTGTGTTTGTTTTTTTTTTTTTTTTTTTTTCTTTTTGCATCTGTCAGTGTTTTGCTGCTGGCCCCGACAGGTCCCAGCGGCCGGGTGGTTTTGGGCAGAGCCAACGGCGTCCTCCCTGCCTCTCATGCGCAGCCCTTGGCGCAGAGCGGCGCCGGCGAGGTAGGAGGCTGGGAGCTGCTTGCCGGGGCCATGCTGTGCCGTCAGTGTCCCCGGGCACTGCCAGGAGCAGACGGACGGACAGCCAGGCAGACAAACGGCCGGGCACATGGTGGTGGGGCCGGGCAGGGGGATGCGAGCAGCCGCCAGGGTGACCTCTGTGCTTCCCCGCAGCGGCGGTGCAGGCGATGCAGAGCACCCCCAACTACCTCTGGAGCACGGACGATCTTCTGGGCCAGGGCGCCACGGCCTCCGTCTACAAAGCTCGCAACAAGGTGAGGAGGTGCCAGGGAGGGTTAGAAGGGGGTGGTGGATGCCCCAAAACCACGGTGCCCCCATGCCCCAGCCCTCCTGCCCCGCAGCACGGGGATGCTCCGCTTGCCCTCGCCCTGCCGTGAGCCACAGCTGCCGGCAGTGCTGGGGCTGTTTGGGTTTTATTTTCATTTTTTTTCCCTTGGTTGCTTCCCCCAGCAGAGTTCTGTGGGGTGAGGGCCGCTTTTAGGGCTCACTGGGGCTCACAGTGCGGGTGCTCCCTGCATCGAGGTGGAGCTGCTCTGGGGAATGCCCAGAGGTTTTGAAAACCCCATCCGTGGCGATTTGCATACATCATGCAAACACTTGCCAGGGCTGGAACAGAGACTTTCAGCCCCACTGGCCTTTGAAGTTTATTAAGCAAGCTGCCTCTGCGGGGCTCAGGGCTGGGAGGATGCTTTGAAAACAGCCCTGTCCTGCAGAGAGCAGGTGGGGGCCTGTGACAGCAGCATAAACATGCTCCCACCGAGCACATGGGCTTCAGAGGCAGGAAGCAAACAGAGCCGAGCGATATCTCTGGCTTTTGCAATGCAGACAGCAAAGGCTGAGGAAGCCTGTTCAGAAAGCAAGCTCTGTTGTGAGCACAGTTTGCATCCAGAGCGGGCTGAGAGAGCAGTGCTGGAGCTAACGTTGCTGTTCGGGGCACAGGCAGGGTGACGCTCCATTTCCTTTTTCTCCTTTTCCTCCTTTCCCAGAAATCAGGGGAGCTGGTCGCTGTGAAGGTCTTCAACAATGCCAGCTACCTCCGCCCGCAGGAGGTGCAGATGAGGGAGTTCGAGATGCTGAGGAAGCTGAACCATAAAAACATTGTCAGGTTATTTGCCGTGGAGGAGACGGTAAGCGGGGCCACAGCTCAGAAACCACAGTGCCAGCAGTGCCGGGATGGGGCAGCCGCCCGCGGCCTCACCGCCGCTCCCTGCTGCAGGGCAGCAGCAAGCAGAAGGTGCTGGTGATGGAGTACTGCTCGAGCGGCAGCTTGCTCAACGTCCTCGAGGACCCAGCAAACGCCTTCGGCTTGGCCGAGCCCGAGTTCCTCATCGTGCTGCAGTGCGTGGGTGAGCGGGGGCTGCATGCGGCCCCGTCCCTGTCCCCATCCCCGTCCCCATTCCTGGGGCTCTGGGACAGGCTGGGACCACCCGGTGCTGGGGTTGTGGGCGTTTAGGGCAGCCTGTACGCTCAGAGATAGCACCTGGGGCAGGTTGGGTCGGTGAGCGCTGCTCTGGGGGAAACCCAAAAATCTCCTTGCCCAGCAGCAATGGGACTGGGCTGTGCTTCCCCACGTGCTCGCTCCTCGGCTCCATTTCCCCAAAGTCACGCTGGTTCCCATGAACACACAGCCAGCCCTGGGGCCTGTCCCCGCTCTGGTCCTTCTTTTACCCCTGCATTCACCCAAAGCCCGCTTGAGCAGAGAGCCCCAGGCCCATGCTTCCCTCCTGCTCCCAGTGGCGGGGATGAACCACCTGCGCGAGAACGGCGTGGTGCACAGGGACATCAAACCTGGCAACATCATGCGGCTGGTGGGCGAAGACGGGCAGAGCATCTACAAGCTGACGGATTTTGGGGCTGCCCGAGAGCTGGAAGATGACGAAAAGTTTGTGTCCGTCTACGGGACCGAGGAGTATCTCGTGAGTAGGGCACGGGGACGGTCTGGTGGCCACGGGGTGTCCTGTGGGGTCCCAGTCCCCATCCCTCCAACAGCGGGGCGACACGGGGAGAAGCGGTGACCTGCAGAGCCCCACGTCAAAGGGGCCATGAGTTTCGAAGAGAGGGGCTCAGCATTTTGCTTGCAGCCCCCCGGGCCACGTTTTCCTTTGGGGTCGCAGCAGAAGAGCCCCAAAGGAGCAGTTTTAAATGCCCCAGGGCAGCACCACTCTCTGCTTCACCCCTCCAGCACCCGGACATGTACGAGCGAGCCGTCCTGCGCAAGCCGCAGCAGAAGGCCTACGGCGTCACCGTCGACCTGTGGAGCATCGGCGTCACCTTCTACCACGCTGCCACCGGCAGCCTGCCCTTCGTCCCCTTCGGGGGACCCCGCAGGAACAAGGAGACCATGTGGGTACCGGGAGGCTCGGCGGCTGGGGGCTGCAGGACGAGCTGGTGGCGGCTCGGTGCCTGCCTGCAGCACCCTCTGACTGCAGGGTGGCTCGACCCCATAAAACCCAGAGAGCCTGGAAACGTAGCTCGTGGCTGGCTGCGTGCTCTCTGCGGTGTGGGGAGCGTACACAGCATGGTGGGGGGCTGTGTCCATTTGTCCTGCTTACCCTCCAAATGTTTATTCAGGTGCTAAACAGTTGAAGAAGTTAGGGGTAATGCTCGTGTGAAACTTTTTGACTGTTTCTTGATCTATTCCCTATCTCCATATTGTGTTTTCTTTTTGTAAATTGTGCCCTCCCCAGCCCGCTCACACGCTCTCCTTTCCCTCTTTGCTGCACCCGAGGGCCGTGGTGCCCAGACGGGCGTCTCCTGGCTCCTTTCACCGAGGACAAACCGAGCCGTTTCCTCCCCCCAGGTACAAAATCACCACCGAGAAGCCCCCCGGGGCCATCGCGGGCGTGCAGAGGCAGGAGAACGGGAGCATCGAGTGGAGCTACGAGCTGCCTGTCACCTGCCAGCTCTCGGCGTGAGTGTCCCCAGTGGCACTGCAGGTCCCGCGTCCCGGCCCCGCTCCCCGTGGGGCTGCAGCTGCACCCTGCCCCTGCCGAGACCCCCCCATGGCCTGTGGTTACAGCAATATGCACAAAACCTCTCCTCGTTCTCCTCTTGCTGCCGCAGGGGGCTGAAGGACCAGCTCATACCCATCCTGGCCAATATCCTGGAGGCGGATCAGGAGAAGTGCTGGGGGTTCGATCAGTTTTTTGCAGAAACCAATGACATTCTGCACAGGATCGTGGTCGACGTCTTCTCCCTGCAGCAGGCTTCCTCGCATCGCATCTACATCCACCCCTACAACACGTAAGGAACCCCCGGGAGAGGCCGGCTGAATTTGGGAATTGAGCTCCGGAGGGGCCCCGCTGGCCTCTGCGCAGTTTTGCCACGAGGAGATGCCGGCAGCCTGCTAAAGCGATGGAAACCTGAACACAAACCTCACGGCTCGTTCCCCATCCTTTCATATATTTTTTTTTAATTTTCAGTACCAGCAAGTTTTTAGACGCTGTCTTCAAACAAACGAGCATAGCTCCCCACCATCAGGAATATTTTTATGAAGGTCACCCGTACGAGCTGGATCCCAACCTGCAGGCCCACAGCTTCTGCAGAACCGCGCGGCACAGCCCGCTGACCCTGCTAAGCTCCGCCGAGCAGCCAGAAGAGGTGGTGGGAGTGAGATACAGAGACCGTGAGTACCCGCGGCAGGGACGGGGTGGGCACCGTCAGAGGGGTTTGCTTAAAGGATCGTCCTGATGGAGTCCAAGGCAGAGCAGGAGGTGGCAGAGCAATGGGGCTGGGGCAGGATTGGAAGGTTTCAGGGTCAGTTCCCCCCCAGATGTTCCCATGTGTGCTCTGTGCAGCTCGTGCCTTCACCCCCGTTCCCAAAATATCTCGGAGAGCTGCGCTAAGCCTCGAGCATTGCAGCTGCTCCCGTTCCTGACACCCTGAGCAGCTCGGGGGCTTGTAGGGCTGGCAGGAGCCGTCCCTGCCGGTCTCCCCCGAAGCCCCCTGGCTGACTGCTCTCCATCTCTCCAGCGGCGCTCGACTTCCCAAAGTTTGTCCCCAAGGTGGACGTCGTGGCCGACTGCAGCACCGCCAAGGTAGGTGGGGATGGCCACGGGGAGCCTGGCAGCGGGGACACAGCCACCAGCACCGTCCCTTTCACAGAATCACAGAATCGTAGGGGCTGGAAGGGACCCCGAGAGATCATCGGGTCCAACCCCTTTGCCTTGCAGAGTGCGGTGGGCGCCGTGCACCAGACGCTGCGGATCGCCCAGGCGCTGCGGCGCTGCCAGGAGCTGGTGGCCAGGGGCCTGCACTGGGTGATGTGAGTGCCGGGGCCGCCCGTCCCTCCCCGTTTCACCGGGAGATTTGTGTTAAGGGTTGAAACGCTCGGGGTTTTCCAGCCTCTGCAGGCAGTGGGGGCACTGGGAGGGAGCACAGCGTCCCCATGCAAGGGACGCAGGTGCCAGGTTGGGAGGGGGCTACACCCGGATGGGGGCTCAGTGTCTGAGGATGTTCCTGCCCCCGTTTGCTGCTTTTGGGTCACCTTTTTCAGGCTGAGGAAAACATCATCATCATCATCTTCATTATTAAAACCTTCATGGTGCATTTTCACCATCTTCTGCATTCCCCTGGGGCAGGAGCTCCTTGTGCCGTACCTGTGCAGTGCCCACCGACCAGCACCCTCCCAGCACCCTCCCACCCATCCCAGCCCCTTGCAGTGCCCCCAGCCCCTCATTCTCCTACAAGCAGCCCGGTGGAGCCACAAGCTGAGCCCTGGCACTGCCGGGGCAGGCAGAAAACAGGACGGGCCGTTTTCTCTCGTGGCAGTGGGAACCTGAAATCGGAGTGCTCGAGGGTTTTGGAGCAGAGGAGAGGGGTGAACACGGTGCTCACCAGCCTGCAGCTGCTGGAGGTGAAGACCCGCGGGCTGTAAGTGCAGGGGTGGCTCTGCCGGCTGGGTGCTGGGTGCTGGGTGCTGGGTGCTGGGTGCTGGGTGCTGGGTGCTGGGTGCTGGAAGCAGGGGCAGGCAGGACCCACAAAGGTGCCAGGGCAGCAGGCTGGGGAGGCTCCGATGCTGCTGCCGTCATCCCAATATCGCAGCTCAGCTATGGGGTCTCCAAGGTGCCTGAATAATCAGGAATAAATTCCAGGAGTGAGCTGGCAGCTGGAGCACAAGAGGCTTTTTTTGCTTCTTGTGCAGACTGTGTGGGAAGTGAGCCGCCGTGGCTGCTTCTCCCTCTTTGCTTCAGCTTTTAATTGTCAGGGTCTGGTTTTGTGTGAGCCCAGGAGGAGTCCTTGGGCTCTGGCTCCTGCTCAGGGTTTTTGGGCTGTTGCAGCCCGCGACCACAGAGTAAGCACGAGGAGGAGGCAGACAGGGCAGGGGGGGAACTGTGCCCGGGTGCTGTGCTCCCCATCAGCCAGCATGAGGCCAGCTCACATAAAATCAGACATTTTGGAACAAATGGGACACCACGGGGCGAGTTTTTACCGATCAGAGCTTTGCATCTCGTGGCTCTGGTTGGGTGCCTGAGCTGGGATTTATTGCCTGAGCCGACCACTGCCCCGCTCCCCCAGGGAGGTGTTTCTGTGCCCAGGTGATGGTTTATTCATGTCCACCCCTGAATACTGAGGAAGGTTCCTTGTCCTCAGGTACGAGGCTCTTCCCGGAGGCAGCGGGCTGCCAGCTCTGAAGGACTTGGCGGTGGTGAAGAGCCGGCTGCAGAGGGTGAGCAGCGAGGCAGGGGCTGGGAGCACCCATGGGTGCAGGCGGCGCTGGCAGGAGCCGGCCCCCACCTCCCTTCCTCACCTGCAGGTCGTGGAGGAGCTTTCCCAGTGCTCCCACAGCATCTACGACTTCCAGGGGGCACTGGATGGCATTTTGTCCGAGCTGGTGCAGCACAGGCAACAAGCGCACGAAGACAAAAGGTTTGCAGAGCGGCTCTACCAAAACCCCCGGGAAGGTTTTGCTGGTTTGGGTTTGATTTTGGGGCCGAGCTGGGTAGCCGGGGGCGGGTACCCCATCTCCTAGCCTTCCTCCTGTGGCCTCACGCCTCCTTCCCTGTCCTTGTTTCACAGCATCCAGCAGCTCGAGTGCTGCCTGGAGAAGATGCAGCTCATACACAAGCAGTTCAGGAAGGCCAGGAATTGTCCGCGTGAGTCCTGGGGTGCACTGGGGGGCGTCCCTGCACTGACCTGGGGGGAAAACAAATTATTTCCCTGCTGGTTTCTGTCCCGTGCCAGTAATCCCGGGGAATGAAGCCCTGAAAAGCCTCCCCAGTGATCTGGGCATGGTGAAATTGCCTGTTTATTGGGTTAGGAGCACAAAAACGCGTGGAGCTGGCTCCAGCAGGTGACCCGTGTCTTTCCTCCCCCAGGGCTGGGCTACAACGAGGAGCAGATTCACAAGCTGGACAAGTGAGCAGCACCCCCTCCCCTTCTGGCCCCAAAGCGTTGCCAGGCAGACATTTGGCATTTCCGAGAGCATCGCACGGGGATGCAAAACGTTCCCGGGGCAAAGAGCCCTGCGGGGAACAAGAACATTTCAGGCCGGCTGCTGCTGCTCTGCTCGCTCAGTCTGGGGCTCGTTTATCCCCTGAAATGGTTCTTTAGGATGTGTCCATTTCTGGGGAAGTGCTTCCCTACCTGCCTGGCTTTCAGAGGTGGCACAGTGCCCGTGGGGCTTTTCTATCTGTAAAAATTCTCCTTTCATTTTCCATTGAAAGAGGGGAATTGAAATCTCTTCTTTGTCCTGCTTTGGTTTCATTTTCTTGGCACCACCGCTTGTCCAGTCCCTCTCCCCCCCCTTCAGGAGCCAGCTTCAGTCCTGCTGCTATGTAACCTGGGCTTTTCATTTTCGTGCCTTTCAGGAAATAATATCTGCTCCCTTCCCCCCTTGCCTCTCCTGCTTTCAGGGTGAATTTGGGGCATTTGGCCAGGAAGGTTCTGCTGATTTTCCAGGACGAGTGCGTGCGGCAGTACCAGGACGTCCTGGCCCTGCACAGCAGCAGGATGAGGTACCAGCACGTGGGGTCTGGGGATCCTGGCCCGGCACAGCCCCGTGGGACATGGGGTGGGCGAGGGGGTGGGCAAGGGGGGCTCCAGCAGCAGCGAGGGCTTCAGACCTCAGAGAAGCTCCGTGTGCCTTCTGTGTATCCGCTCCTTATCCCGTACCCGGCTCTTGTAAGGCTGAAGCCGGCCCTGCCCAATGTGAACTTGCAGCTCCCCTTGATGCCGCCGGATTCCCTCCTTGGAGGTTATTTTATCAGGCCAAGATTCCTGCGGAGACAAAGGGATCTGCCTGTTAGGAGAGGTGTTACGCTAAGCGGTGTTTGGGGAATGATGCAAAGAGCAAATTAAGCTGCAGCGATTGAGCACAATCCGCTGCCTATTACAGCGAGAAGGAGCGGGCTGGGGGGAGGCTCTCAGAAGGGGGGGATGTCGCAGGAATTGGATTTTTATTGCAAGGTTGCCTGTAGAGCAGATCGTCCATTCGCACGGGCTGTACGTGTAGGTGAGAGAAAGATTTTCTACAGTGCCTTAGGATCGAACTGTGCCTCTGACCTGGTCCCAATTTCCGGCATGGAGCATTGCACTGGATTTAGTGCTGGGGGGATTTTTAGGCCAGGGATTTGTCCGAGATGCCCAAAGGTCCCCAGGGGCAGCGGGCAGTTCCCCTGCACCCTCCCCTCTCCAGCCTCAGCAGGCGAAGCTGGGGGTTTCTCTCTGCAAACCCTCACCATGGTGAGGTTTTGTTTTGGGGGCAGAAATTATTACCCACAGTGGGGGCTCACCTCCTGCCACATCCCCTCACGCTGCTCTTAAATCTCCCCTCGGCTTCGGGGGCAGCTTTGTCCCAGGATGAAATCTGTCCCCAAAGCACGAGCCCCGTCCGTGCCCAAGCAGGGCTTCTGCTTTTACTCAGAGGAGGGAGAGAAGCTGCTGCTTGTTTTCCTGCAGTATTTTTGCATCTGTTTTTTCTGTCCTTAGGCAGGACGCATCATGAGTCACAACTGGATATTTAAAAATTGTTTTTACTTGAGTTGTAATTGCCTTATTTTGGGTTTCTTCCTGCTGGCAGCGAGGGTTTGTGGTGCGGTGGCTGTTTTCTGGGGACCAGAGGTGGACCATTCACCTTAAATATTCTTCCTTTTTTTTTTTTAAGGCTAAAACAAACTTTTTTTTATACTAAGCTGTGTCACTCCTGAGGCACCTGCTGGCTGCGTGGCCCCATTGCCCCAGAGCTGGCAGGATCAGGGGATCAGCCCCAAAACCTAAAGGGGTTCCCATGGGCTGGAGCCTGGACAGGGTGGGCTGAGGGGGGAATTTTCTGACCTTTATGGGCTTCAGGTGTGAAAGGAGAGCCCACGGGTGGGGTACAAAACCTGGCACCCACCTTGACTAGGAGCTCAGTCCTCTGCAGGGGACAGAGGAGGCAGAAGCGGTGCTCTGGAGCTGGCCCTGTGTAAGCCACGCTTCCCCTAATTAGCTTGCTGTCGGTGCTGTTTGGATGGCCTTGCCTGTGGAGGCTGCAGTCCCCACACCGTGGTGAATCTTTCCCTTGGGATTTTAACGCTGAGCCAGCTTGGTTCGCAGAAAGCGATGCAAAATTAAAAAAACAAAACAAACTAAAAAAAACCACACTGATAATCTCAATTGCTGACAAACACTGACTGGAGTTTTTACCATCATTTTTCCTTTCTAGGAAGGTGTGTGAGACAAAAAAGCATCTGAAGAGGCTCAGCAACCGCATCGGCACCTGCGGCGTGGAGGCGATGGAGTGCCAGGAGTGCCTGCAGCACGTAGGTCCCCGCGCTGCCGCCCTGCTTGGGGGGGAAGCACCGGGCGCGTTTCAACAACTTGCTGCGGATTTGTGGAGTTATGCTTGGAGTTTTGGGAGTTTGCTTTGCTCCGCTGAGCAGAACAAGGGTTGAGTGAACCTTTGGCTGTGGCACTGAGTCCAAAACTGACGGCGTGGTGCTGGGGAGTTTGTGCTCAGCAGGCAGGAAATGGCAGCAGTAGAAGAGCCGACGTGTCACCTCCAGCTGTCACGGTGGATTATCTGACACCTTGGGGCACAGCCACCGGCCGATGCCCTTTGGTTAGGTCATTCTGCCTCTCCTGACGAGGTGGTGTGCAGGGTGTGACCATACAGGTGTCATTTCCCCAGGTGTTTGGTCACCCTCTGGTCCCTCAGCTAAGCAGGGTGCCCACGGGGAGGCTGCACGCACACAGCACCCGCGGGTGAGGCCACAGCTCTCTGGGTGCCGGAGCTGCCAAATGTCTCCATCTCTGCAGGCGTTGGACACCTTTTCCCAGATGGCCTTGACGGAGAAACGGAGCCCGGCCCTGGTCCCCCCGGTGCCTTCCCCCGTCCCCCTGAGCCAGGCCCGCCGGGAGATGGCTTTCCAGTGAGTGTTTGGAAGGGGGCTCATGGACAGCCTGGTGCCATGGGGACAGTGCCACCGCCTGCTGCTCGTCCTCCGTGGGACAGCACCAGGGCTCCGGCTTCGGCTCTGCAGGGCTGGTGTGGGGCTGGGGCTGCCCGGTGTCATCCCAGCTCAGTGCCCGTGGTTTGGGGCATCCCTGCTGCTCAGCCACCGCTTCTGCTTCTCTGGCGGGCAGGGGTCTCCGGGCAGCCCCCGTGTAAGCCCCTCGCTGTGTGTCTGGCAGGATGCAGGAGCTGCTGGAGCAGATGAAGTCAGTGACGTGCGACCTCCAGTTCAACAACAGCATCATCGAGCGGTGAGTGGGGTGCATCCTGCCCCGGGGGTGAGGACGGGTGGCGATGGGTGCTGGGGGTGCTGCCTGCGGGCTGGGGGATGAGCACCCCGGTGCCGTGATGGGGACGGCTGAGCCTGGCGCCGAGTATGACCACAGCCCCTGGCACGGCTCCTCCAGCAGCACCACGTCTGCATCATCATCTGGCAGCAGGAGAGGGTTTATCTTTCTTGGAAATTGAAGCATGAGCTACTGCACAAGCTATGCAATGCCTGCCGCCCTCCTTCCAGCCCTTCCCCGCGCTGCTCTGTGCTGGCAGCTGCTGGCTGCCGTGCAGAAGCTGATGCTTTCTGCTCCTGGACAGACCTCCCCGCAAAATCCCACTGCTGGCAGCCCCCCCTTGGGTTTCTTCCTCTTTAAACTTGTTTTTGAGGGTCTCAATGCAAACCAGCACTATGGATATCCATACCAAAACCTCAAAGAGCTTCAGATTGGATTTTGAAAGAAAAAACGAAATAAGGGTTTCACCCCAGCTTGGCTTCTATAGGACCAAGCGTGCTGTTGCAGCAAATCCACCATGAATAAAAGAGGGGACAAGGGGAGGTCTGGCCTGCTTACGGCACGAAGAGCTCACAGCAGCAGACGCAGGAACGAGCCCAGCCACCGGTGCCCAGCCCATGCCGTGGTTTGGGACTGCACCAGCCCAGCCCAGCCCTCCCCAGCCAAATCCTCTGATTTTGTTCCCGCAGGCTGAGCGGGGCTGCTCCCACTCCCGGCCTCTGAGGACGCGGCGGATTTGCAGGTGCTGAAGCAAAGCGCTGCTGGCAGCGGGGAGCACACACACACCGCGGGTCCAGCGCTGTGCTCGAGTTGGGTGCCCGTGTCTGGAGAGCTGCCCCCGGTCCTACCTCTTTGCTCTGGCACTTTGCACGGTTCTCCAGTGAAAACTTGATGGAAAGTTGGCACAGCGCGAGGGTTTTTCCTTTTGAAAAGTGCTTGAAGGACTTCCACGGTTCTCTAGCTTCTCTGAACCACGATGTCGGGTGATAAAGAGGCTAGAAATGATCTCCTGCCCGTTTAGGGATTACCACCCCTGTTAACATTCCTGTGCTCATGGGTGCCTCGCGGGCTGGGGCAGAGCCCAGGGCAGGGGGATGCTGCACCCCATGGAGGAGAGGCCGGGGCCGGCCCAGGACGGCTCCAGCGCTGCCCGCGGGGGGCTCAGGGCGCAGCCGCCGTCCCTGCCCGCCCTCCTCCTGCCTCCCCTCCCGGCCTTGTCCCCAGCTCGGCCCCGTCCCGGGCTGCAGATGGCAGCAGGCGCAGGAAGCTGGGGGAGGTTTCTCTGTTTTGGTGCCTTTCTATAAATGTAACTGAGATCAGTGTTTATGGACGTGTCTGTGTCTGTGCCGCATCCAAACAGCCCTCACTGGAACGTCTCCAACCTCACCTGGGGGGTTAGTGAATGCCGAGGCAAAATCTCAGGCAAGGCGAGTCCCCTGAGAGAAAGGAGGCACGTTTCTTTGGGGTGAAAGACAACAAGAAATCCTAAACGTCCACCTCATTAATAAATACGGGGTGAAAATGTGCGTTCATCTGAGGAGGTGACGACAGCCTGGGTGGCAGGGCGGCAGCAGGGATGGGGACGGGGTGGAGATGGGGACCAGGGAACCAAGGCAGGCAACCTCGGGGCTTGCTGGCGTTGTCTGAAGCTGCTCTGGGAAGGATGCAAGCAGGAAGCTCTCCTTTTATGCCCCAGGGGAGTGGCAGGGATGGGGAGCTCATTACTCCCACCTCATTGACAGCCAGGAAGAGCCCGGAACGGTGAGGATGGGCCCTGCTGCTCTGCATCAGGGCTGCACCCAGTCCTTTGTTGGGGAATGCATTATGCTCCAAATTTCCTCCTGTTTTCTAACCTTGGGTGTTACGAGAAGCCGTAATCCTCTGGTTATCAGCTGAGTCAGCTGCTCGCCTGCAGCTCAGTGATAGGGGAAGCCCGGGTTTTCGGAACTGCGAGCGTGCGATGGTATCAAGGCCCTCTTTGTGGGAAGCATCGGGTGTGCCACCCCCTTTGTCCACCTCTTCCTGCCCATCCCCGGGGTGATTTATGGCTTGTGACACATCCCACAGCCCGTGGTGCTGCAGGGAGCCCAGGATGGGTGACAGGAAAGTGCCTGGGCTGCAGGGAAGCCAGGCAGGGTGGCATCCATGTCCCAGCACAGGGGATGGGGTCAGTGAGGCTCCGCGGCAGCTTTTACACCCAGGGGGCTCCTGGCAGAGAGCAGGCAGAGTTCCCCAGCTCTTTCCACCCCTTGCAGACACACCGAGGGCATGCACACACACACACATTAGTGTCCTGGGCTCCCTGGAGAGTCACAGCACCCTGGGAAGGGTCTGCATGAACAGGGTGTGGGCTGGCAGCCGGTGTCCCCCCTGTGCTCCTGCATCTGCGAGGTGGTGGCTGTGCTGCTGAAAGAGGGTTTAGGACAAGTTTGGATTCACTCCTGTCCCTGCACAATGCCCATGGCCGTGTGTTTGCCAGGTCACCACCACTGGCTGCTGGTGCTCGGGGAGGTCAGAGCCGGGGTTTGGGCAGCGCCAGCACCAGCAGAGCCCGGGGCGGCTCCGTGCAGCTCCCGGTGGTGCCGCTGGAAGCAGAGGCTGAGCCTTTGCCTGGGCAAGCAAACGCGTCTGACTCAGCCACGGCGGGGATGCTCAGCGTGCCTGCCCGAACCTGTCCCTCAGCAGGGAACGAAACACCCAGATCTTCCCTTCACCCTTCCTCCAGTTCCCTTCCCGGCACGTTTTCTGGAGGTGACACGCGTTGGCTCAGCCAAAAGCCTTCAGCCAAGTCCGGGCCTGCCGGGCTGCTCTGCTCCCTGGGCTCCTGCGAGTCCCTGAGCTCGTCCCCAGCCCCGGGACCAGGACCCAGATCTCAGCCAGCAGCTGGGGGGCAGAGCGGCACCACGGAGAGGCAGGGGGCTGCCCGGTGTGGGGCAATCCTTGGACTGACCATGGCAAAAATTTCCAGCCCCTACTGGGATACGTGTGGTGGTGGCACCAGGTCAGCTGAGCATCTGACCTGGAACACATCTGGCTCTAGCAAGAAGGGATTTATGTCTTGGCACAGAATAAAATAAAATAAAATAAAATAAAATAAAATAAAATAAAATAAAATAAAATAAAATAAAATAAAATAAAATAAAATAAAATAAAATAAAATAAAATATTACTAAGCCCTTGTCATTCTTAAACTGCCCTAACACAGCAGCTGCAAAGGGGACTCCCAGAATCAAGGCTGACTCCTTCAGTTTTAAGCTCTTGTTAGTGACTGCTTATGGCACAAGTCTTTTGTAACTCAGAGCCAGTGTTTTGATCCATCCTTCAAATTGAAATCTTTCAAAAGGACTTCAGTATCTTTGGCTCACCTTGTCCTCGGGAATTCATGAGGATGTCAGATTGAGCTTCCCAAGCGCAGCCCAGCACCATGCTCACCGCAGCCGTCCCTTCACCTGGCCGCTCTCACACAGCCCAGAGGGGCACAGCCCTGGTTCTGCCCCAGCTTCGCGTTTCAAACCAACGCGACTGAGCACGGCAGAGAAGGGATGTGCTGGTGGTTCGACAGCTAACCCAAAGCCTGGGCGATGCATGTCCTGCGCGGCCCAGGGTATCCGGAGGGCTTGGCAAACCAGACACGGCTCTCCTTGGCACCGCAGGGCTGGAGCCTGCTCAGATCCACTCCAGAAATTGGCCATAATATTTTCCTTTTCACTTCTCCCACAACCACAAAAGCCTCAGCTGGGAGAGATAATTGCTTCGGCTCGCAGCCCTCAGCGGCGCTCCAGAGCCCTGCTGGCGTTGCAGTGGGGAAGGGGAATTCGCTCCAGCAGCCGGGGCCGTGCAATCACTGAGCGAGGAGAGGGATCGCTGTGTGGCTGCACCCAGCTTTTAGTGACCGTATATAAAGCAGCACCTTAGGCGTGCTCCTACTGCTGCTGGGGGGGAAAAACCTGGGGCTGGGGGTGCTGCCGGGGCTGGGGATGCTGCTGCTGCCCCCCAGCTCTGTGCTGAGGGCTGCCCGCCCCGGCTGCAGCACCAGGACCGGGGGTGCTGTGCGCTGCCCCCAGCCAGCATCGGGCCCGCGGGGAGCCGCGTCCCGTGGGGAGGGGTCTCGGGAGAGCGTGGGGGGGGTCCCACGGGGAAGGTTCCTGCTGGAAGAACCCCCCCGGGGGTAGGGAAAGCCCTTTCCGTGGGGGGCGCAAGGGCTTGGGGAGGGGTCCGGAGGGCGGCTATGGGGGCAGCCGTCCCGGGGGGGGTTCCCCGTGGGAATCCCACGGCGGCCGCTCCCACGCCGCCCCCCCCGGCCCTGTCTCCTCCCCGGGGCCGGGCCAAGGCGCCTGCGCTGCCCTGTGCCGGGAGCCCGTGGCGTGGCCGTGGGGTTGCGAGCTTTTGGGGCCGGGGGGGGGTGGGTGTTTGGAGCCGTGCCCCCCTCCCGGCACCATGCGGCGGCCGTCGGGCCCCGCTCCCAGCGCCCCGGAGCCGGGGGGCGGCCGGGTGCCGGGGAGCCCCGGCGGGGCGAGGGGGGCGCGGCGGTTGCGGCGGCGCGGGGGGGTCCCGCGGCTGCTGCCCGATGTGCGCAGCATCTTCCCGGCCCCCGGGGAGCCCCCGGACAGCGGCCACGGCCACGGCCACCGCTTCGTGCCCCGCGCCCTGCGCCGCGGCTGGTGCGACCTGTGCGGAGCCGCCGTGCGGGAGCGCGCCCTGCGCTGCGACTGTGAGTGCTGACCCCCCCCCCGCTGCCCCCTCAGCCCTGCTGAACCCCCCCCGCTGCCCAATGCACCCCGCTGCCTACCCCTGCTGTCCCCTGCACCCTGCTGTTCCCCCTCTCCCGTTGTCCCCTGCACCCTGCTGCCCCCCCCCCCACGCCTGCCCAGGGGCTCCATCTGTCCTTACCCTTCTCTCCTTGTGCCCAAATTCACTGCCCCACTCCCCTGCCTGCTCCCACCCGTGCCCCCCCTGCGAGACTCCCCCCTGTGACCCCCACCAGAGGTGATGGGCTGTGGGAAGCAGAGTTTTTTGGGGAAAACTGGGGTTAGCTGCTCCTTGCCGGGGCTGTGAAGGGCTCGGTGTTCTTCCTGGGCAGCAGATCTCCTCCTCGGTTAGTGGAAAGGGTTTTGTGTCCTTAATGCTTTACGGTGGGGTGTAAATCCCTCCAGGAATAGAAGGCTTTTCAGGCACCTTGCTTTGCCCTGACTCCTGGATGAGAGCCATCTCAAGGTCGCTGAGATGTTTGCTGTGCCCATCCGGCACGTGTCACCTTTGTGCCGTGTCCTGCAGGGAGGTCACCACTTCTGCCGGGTGGGATGGGGGCTCCCAGCCACCAAACGGGGTGGCCTGGCTGGGTCTGGGGCTGCTCTCAGGCCACGGGGCACACGCACACCCTGAATGTCCTTGCTGCAGCCCTGCAGTGTCCCAGGGAGAGGGAACGAGGGGACTGAGGCAGGGGAGGTTTGGGCAGCTCCCCTCACTGATAACTTGGGGGCAGCAGATTGCTCCAGACACGAGGGACACAGGTGCCATAAATCAACTCTAAGTACCAAAAAAGTTGCATCTGGTGCCAAGTTCTTCCAGGGAAAGTGCCCTGACCCCAAAACTACCAGTGTATGTCAGTGGGGGGCTTCTCCTGCCTGAGCTGTGTGCTCAGCCCGAAGGGATGGGTTTGGTGCAGCAAAGAGCCCTTCAGAGCTGGTTTATCTCAGCAAGGGCTGAGCACCAGCAGTGCAGGGAGCAAAACGGGCAGGCTTAGTCACACTTGCATCAGCAGGGACATGAGCAAGGAAAAGTCATGGTGGCAAAAGCTCTCTGGGTAGAGCAGCAGCTGGGGTTAGGTGCTGTGTGTCTTCAGGTAACCGAGGAAAAGTCAGTTTTTGTGTTGTTTGGGTCAAGCTTTTACTTCTCCATCGTGCAAATGTCACTGATTGCTGCTGTATGACAAGCACCGCTACTGGAACATGAGGAATGCCGATGTATTTCTGGTGCAATTAATCTTGGTAATGAATCCATTTGTCCTTTCTCTGTTGCTGGCTGGCAGTAGAAATTAATAAGGAAATTTGCTCCGGCACTGTGGGTGTGGGAACGGCTGGGGCTGGAGCTGGTGAAGCAGCCCAAGGTGGAACTACTCGCTGGCTGGAGGCTTCTTTTGGGGCTGGGGCTGGTGCAGTGACTGCGACGTGCTGGTTGGGGTCAGCTGCACCCTCTGATTTTTGCAGGATTTGGTGATGCCAATGCCATTCACCCCAGGTCTGTGCGTGTAGCATCACCTGTACTCCGTCAGGGGTGTGTGGGGCCAGGGTGCCCTTGGTGTTGGCATGGGTGTTGGCAGGTTGCTGGTGGTTATTTGGGGCAAAGCAATGAGCTGGGTCCCCTGTGCAGCTCTGGAGGAGGCTTCGTTGCTTATTTTCTTGCTCATTTGGGGGACTGTGCCAGGCTCGTGCTGTGACGCCAGCCTCACTGGGGCAGTTAGTGCCACGCTCAGCCCCTTCTGGTCCTTATGCTTGGCTCTCCTGGAGTTAGGAACTGATGAAATGTTTCTAGCAGGGATTTGCATGGTGTGGTGTGAGCAGGGCTCGTACACATGCCTCCTGGTGCCATTTGGAAATGAAGGGCAGTCGGGAGGTGGCTGCACCATATGGCTGTGCTGCATCGCGTTAAGGTCTTAGCACGGGCTGCTGGTAATTACATGGAGCCCAGACAGCTCAGTGACAGGGGTGTGCTGGGGCTGGTGAGCTTGTTCAGTGCAGTGTTAGTTGAATTATTTTTAAGGGGGTGATGTAGATGCGTTTTGCCAGTGGTACCTTTGCTTTCTGCCTGCCCTTCCTGACTGACTCCCTGGAAGAGCTGTAAGGGCTGGTGTGTTCCCTGGGGCTGGGAGCTCGCCCGCTGCACCCCAGCAAATGTGTGATGAACGTGCTGAAAGGACGAGCCTGGCTTTATTTGAAGTAAAACAAATGTTGTTGGGCTCCTGTCCTTCACCAGGCATCCTGCACAAGCTGTTGTGGGGCTCACACATGTGGTGAGGCTCGGGGGGCCTGGTGGTTGTTCTGAAAATCCCAATCTGAAATATTAATCCCCAGCACTTTGTGGTGCTGTGAGCACTATAAATAGATGTTTTGAGTGACTTCTCTCACAGGACTTTTTTTTCCTAGTTATATTGAAACCAATCTTAAATAACTATTTCCCTTTTCAGTTCCGTGGATAATTATCCAGGCTGTGGGAGTAGTTCTGCCTCTGAAATTCCCCCAACAGCCAAGCAGCGTTGCTGGGAAGGAGGGAAACTTCAGTGGAAATGCTCGGAACATCTTCTGTGCTGGCTGTCCTCCCAGCAGTGGCTCCTTTTACAAATGCCCGAGAGCTGCAGAAGGGGAGTGCTTGCTTCCGTGGTGAATCTTTCTTCTGGTACAGGGTTGCTGCTTGTTTGCTTTCGGCTTGTAGCCTGAGGATTCACGGGGTTGTGTTTGTGCAGTTCTGACCTATTTGTATCTACATCAGATCTGGTGGTCTTGAGTGAAAGGTTGGGGCTGTGTCTCCTCCTCCCTCCCACCTGCTCCATGTCCCCTCCAGCCATTTCCCTGGCTCTGCTCTGAGCAGCTCTCAGTGCAGCCTCAAAATTGCCTTTTCCTGAGAGCACTTCACTGCATTTCCATGCCAGCTCACCCCGAGGCGGCCCGGTTCTTCCTGCAGGATGCTCCCGTCCTTGCTGTACGGGTGTTGCAGGTGCTGACTGTGAAATTCCTGCTCCTGGAACTGCAGCTGCTAGCAAAACCCGAGGACAGACCCATCCCAGTGCTCGTCCCTTCGCCTTTTTCCACCATCTGCTCTGCTCTGGGCTCTCACCCCCGGCCTTCACCGGCCTTGTGTCTGTGCTGGCAGGGCTGTGCCGCGGCCTCTGCTGCGGGCAGCTCGGGGTGTGAGTTACTGCTCACATATTTCCTGGGCTGTGTTTATCAAGTCCCGTGGAACTGTTTCCTTGGCCCGGGTGGGTTAAGCCGGGCGTGTCGCTCACATTTGGAGTGACCGCAGCCACCTCTGGGTGTTTGCTCTCGTGGTTTGTGGGGAGCTGGGGGGGCCCAGCAGGGCCTGGCTGGAGCTCGATGCCCTCCTGGCCCGACAGGATGGAGCTCGTACCTCTCTGTCCGGGATGTTACCCACATAGGAGGCTGTTGGCCAAAGGGCTTTTTGTAAGAAAACCACCCCTGCTGCCCTGCGGGACGGCTGGTTGTGAAATGCTGCCCCAAGGAGGGGTTGGGGCTCCTCAGCTCCTGGTGGCTGCGGAGGCAGGCACGGCTCTGTCCCAGGGCAGGGTTTGATCCATCTTGCAGCGTGGAGCTGGCTCAGCAAAGTGCCTCAGCACGTGTCTGGGTTTACATCAGGGTCTGAAGCCCCTCCGAGCAGTTCAGTTCATGTTCGAGCACTGCCGAATCGGGACCCATTTCCTTAAGAAAAAAGCCGGCAAAACACAGCGTCTCTCTTTCTGGTTAGCAAAGTGCAGTTCTGACATTGCAGGTTCTTGAGCAGCCGTTTGCTTAAGATAAGGAGTTCTTTGGCAGGTGGGGACGCTCTCAGGGAGCACAGCTTTGCTGTCACGGGGTTCTGCACCTGTAGCTCTCCAGGACCCGAGGGTTTTCCACGTCCTCCCACGCCCTGTCACATCTCTGCTCTCACCACTGTAAATCATGATTGCTAACAGCTCGCAGAGCCACGGCACGTTGTGTTTCTCTGCATTTAGCTGGCCCGGACAGATTCCTGAGGCTGCTCGCCCTCGCAGGTGTTGGGGTGGGTGCTGTGGGATCGGGGGCGGGCGTGGGGCGCATCCTGCCCGCAGCTCCTGGAGCAGGGCAGTCACTTATCAGGGATACAGAGGTGTGGGCAGGGGCTGAGACCTGCCCCGGGCCTTGCACCTTCTGTCCTGGCTCCTGGGGCAGCTCAGGTCTTTGGGGTCATCCTCCTGGCTGCTTTCAGTCCAGCCCCGATGCCTTAGGAAGTATTTATGGAGAGAAATGCCAGGAAAAGCTCCAGCTCTTGCTGTACAGGTTAGTCCTGGGGCTTTTCTTCCCTCCATTTCTTTCCTGGTTTGGTGGGGTTAGCTGAGCTGGATGCTCTGGATGTGGGAAGAAGGGATGTGTGTAGCCGTGGGGAGACTCTCAAGGGGTTGGGACAGTGAGCTGTGAACAAGAAATTCCCTTGTGTTACCTCCTTGCCTGCTTGGTGTGATGTTTAGGGAAATTTGGGAACTTTCATCTGTGTTACTCCAGGGGTAAGACAGGAAGAATGTGTGGCACGAGGTGCTGGGAAACTGCCCTGATTGTGAGAAGATGCCTGAGCAGAGATGAGACGGATGGAAATGCGAGGCTGTGAGTGACGGGTTGAAGGTGCCCTGTTAGGGGGTGCCTGTCCCACCCCATCACTCAGCACCCAGCGCAGCTGTAACCGGTGGGTGCTGTGAAAGAACGGCAGCATCGATCTAAAACCTGGCTACCCCTCTGCAGAGTTAAAGTCAAAATTACCCTCGATGTATTCCTTTAACACTTCATTAAACATCGGAGGCTTTACAGGACCGCAGGGGAAAGGCAGCGAAGGGAAGGGAGGAGATGGGAGCGAGACCTCCCGCGTGCGGCTGGGTCCTGCGCTGCCTCTCGGCTCTAATCTCCTCCCTTGGGTTGTTTTATCTTATCAAGCAAAAAGCCCCAGAAATAGAAAGTTTTCCATGGCTAGCCGGACAAGCCCTGAGATGCACCAGCCCCAAGCTGAGTGCATTGCCTCTTTGTTAAAAATATATATATATATATCTGTCAAACAGCGGCGGGCTGTAAATGGGCGCTGTGGATGCGTTATCTCCACGGGAGGAAGGCCTCTCGTGGAAGCAGGCGCAGCTCCTGCAGTGCCCGGAGCCTCTCCCGTGCTGGCCCAGGGAGCTCTCGGTCTCCTCTCACCAGGATGTCGGGAGGGAAAGTGGAGGCAGCCGCTTGCTTTGGGCTTGTAACGAAGCGAATCCGCAAAATTTTTGGGTGTTTTCCCAAGTCGAAGTCATGGTCGGAGGGGCTGCAGCGGCCGAGGAGGGAGGTCTTGCTGATGAAAGGTAGGGGCTGGTGGGGCCGGGTGTGTTTGGCTGCTGCGTGATGGCTTGCTGCTGCTAATTAGGTGTGATGGGGTTCCTGCAGGGCTGCCCTGCTCCTGCCATGAGGGAGCATGGTGGGGAGGTGCTGGCCCTGCTGCTGGTGCCCGCAGAGAGGTTTCTGCTCAGGTCTGCAATCTGGTCCATGAGCATCATCTGCCTGGCAGCTGGTTTTGTGCTCCAGGCCTTGCAGTGGTGCAGGGGACCCCTGGGCAAGTTACTGGTATCAGGACAGTCAGGTCTGGACAGGCAAAACCCTTCCCTCAGTTTCCCCCTGCTTTGAAAAATCAAAAACCTGGTTTAGACCCAAACCTGCCCAGCCCTCGACTGCTGGGTGCAGGCATGGGGCAGGGGCAGGGCTGGGCGGCTGCTGCGGGGGTGTCGGGAGGTGTTTGGGGGCCTCCCAGCAGCTCAGGACCTCTCCTGCGTGTGCTGGGTGGAGGCTGTGGGGGTGCCCTGGTCCCATCCTGCCCCCCAGGAGGGGACACGCGGCTCTCATCAGGTCACAGGGCCACATCCTGCAGCCGTGGCTGAGGTTACCCCGAGTGACGTTGGGTGGCTCCGGGTGAGCACAAAGGCAAACCTGGTGTGTGGCGAGCTCCAGGTGTGTGTGTGTGAGCTGTCCAAGGGATTTTGGGGCTGGAGGATGAATGGAAGAAATCTTCTCAGCACGGGGAGGCTCCAGGTGTGCTGGGGATGGCATTCATCTGGGGCGTTCAAGGGGCAGGGTGCCTGCAGAGCTATATTTAGGACTAAATGAATGGGGCTGTTTTGCACCAGCCAGCTTTATCTCCCCTAAAAACCTTATCTGTGGATAAAGGGAAATTCTTTTCAGCCACTAGCTTGTTTTGTGTTTCTTCTTTTTCTATATTGGGATCAGAGTTTTGGGTTTTTGTTTGTTTTTCCCTTTAAAAAGAAACTGCCTTTCCAAGTGTTGCTTTGTTCGACTGGAATAGAAATTATCTCAAAGCCTAAGTGGAGGCATCCTGCCTCGGTGGCTCCTGGCAAGCCCGTCACGTGGCGGCTTCCTAAAGCTGTGCGGGCTTTCTAAAATTAGTGCTCCCTGCCAGATACCGGGTGATTAGGCCTGCTAATAGGTGCTGGTGACTAAGGAGGTGTCGTGCTGTAATCCTGTACAGAAATGCCTGCCCGCGGTGTGCTCGGGAGCTGTGATTTCTGTGGCCGATGTTACGCATTTCGGACCTCACCACGTGCAGGTGCTGCAGCCTTCCTGCCCCACAGGCTGTGGCTGGGGCAAGCTGTCTAAATCTGAACATCCTGGATGAAATAGGCAGCCGGGAGTGATTACTTTTTTATTTGTTTGCATCTGGAGCCCCCTCAGGTTGGGACCTCCAGCAGAGACTTGGTGAGTGTCCCCTGGTAAGTGGCTGCTCAGTTGCTCAGAAGGTCATGCATTAAATTACCATGTAACTGCTCAGCTTATCTCAAATTAAAGGAAAAAAAAAAGGCAAGACTCCCTGCTTTCCCCCAGGCTTACTTGAGACAACTGACTTGGAAGAGGAGAATGACAGACAGCTGGTGCCAGATGAATGCTAAATGAGAACTGACTCCCCTGCCTCCCCTGCAGGCGATGCTCTGCCCCCAGGCACCAGCTCTGTTCTTGGGCACTCCCGTGTGGGGCTGCGCAGGAATCCCCACTGCTGGAGCAGAGGTGGGACATTGCTTTGCTTTCCTGCAAACCAGAGGCATTCAAAAGCAATCACTTGAAAGCCAAAGGGAGGGAAAAATAAGTAGAAAACAGGAAAATGCGGGTTTTCCTGCAGAGGGGACTCCTGTTCTGGTGTTACTGGTTTTTGGAGGGGCTGAGATGTGCACGTGCGGGTCCTTTGCAGGGAGGTTCGAGGCGTATCCCCCGCTCCAGGTCTGCTCTGGAAGGTGATGATGTGAAATTCACAGCAGTAAATGAATCTCCTGCTTCAAGGTGTGCTGGCTCTTCTGGGAGAGCCCTGGGGGACGTCTCCAGTCCCTGCAGTGCCCTGCTCCCCGCGGGGCACGGCTCCTGTCCCCGTGCTGCAGGAGCCCCAGCTTTCCTCCACCCCAGGGCCGTGAGTTGCCCTGAGCCCATCTTGCTGGAGTGCCAGCCTATTTCCATGGAGATACCAAACGACGCCACTGGCGTTAGTGAAATATCTATAGATTTCCAACTGATTCAGAGCAGCGTGAAAATAAATAGCAAAAAACGGCACCGAGCCACCACGCGGTGCTGCAGAGGCAGCAGGAGGGATGGGGGGAGCCAGGGCTGCTTTTCAATGAGCTGCTGGCTGCCGTGGGGGCTCTGAGGTCCCTGGGGACGCCGTGCTGCTGGGCTCGTGTCGGGCACGTGCTGGGGGCAGCAGGGATCCTGCTCAGCCGCGGCGGTGTCGCTGCTTGTGGTTGCTGCACTGCAGCAGTGAGTGCAAGGCGTGCTTTTGGTGCACCCTGGAGCATCCAAAGTCCCGTCTCCTTCTGCTGTGTCAACTCTTTTGCCTTGTTTTGGGGGGATTTTTTATTTTATTTTTCAGGTCAGTGACCGCGCTGGAATTTTGGATAGTGTAAGAAGTTGCTGTAATGGCATTTGTAGGGCAGTTAAACATTAAACGGGTTGGGAGGGCTGTTAAAGCAGAAGGAGTTTGGTGGCTGCTCCCAGGGGAGAATGGAGGAGTCTGGATTTTGGGGGAAAACCCTGGGGGGAGCTGACTGCTGCCGTGTCAGACAGGAGGTGCTGGCCGTGCCCAAGGCAGAGCAAGGTGCATGGCCCAGGAGGGGATCCCAGGGCTCTCCGTGGAATCCCTGCCTGGAACTAGTTAATGTCCCGCAGCAGGACGGGGCAGCAGCCAAAGCAAATGTGTTGTACCAACGCCTGGCTGCTCCAGGGCAGCCTGCCGGGGGCTTGGAGGTCACGGCCACCACCTGCATCCTGGTTTTGGGGCACTCTGATGGTAAATCCATGCCTCGGTCACTGCAACCCCCCCAAAAGTGTTCACAGCAGGTGACCTGATGTAGTCTGACTTCTGTCTGGTATCAGGGTGGTTTTCCCCTTGATGCTGGAGAATTGAGCATCCTTTTCCTTGTGGCCAAGCTTTGCTGCTGGTGCTGTGATGTTCCCCAGGAGCTCAGCGGGGAAGGGGCACGAGGCCGTGTGGGTCTGGTGGGGCTTGGACACATCCCTGCGTCTGTGTTGGTGCCCCAGCAGGTGGGGGAAAGGCAGCAGGACACGAGGTGGGAGCTTTGTCCATGCCAGAGCATCATAGCATGAGGTTCCCAGGGGAAGGAGCACAGGAGCAGTCTTTGCAGACAGGCTTTGCTGCTGCTTACCCACATCTACAGCTTGGAGACCCTGCCCCGGGGGTCCCTGTCTCCCCCCCATCACAGTGTGGGTGCTCACTGTGCTCTCCTCTCTCTGCAGACTGCAGGTACACGTGCCACCCGCAGTGCCACAGCCTCATCCAGCTGGACTGCCGCCGGCCCGGCCCCGGGCAGCTCTCACCTGAGAGCACCCTCGCGCCTCCCTGCAGCCAGGTACGCCGGGGTCCCCGGGGTGGTGGTCGCCTTGTGATGCTCAACCCCATCTCTCTGAGACCTGTTTCTTGCTCCCAAAGGGTTTGACGGGGGAGGTTTTGTCACAGGCAGGTTAAAACCTGCCCGAATTGGGTCTGATGTGCACGGGGAGGGACAGGGTCGGACACGGGCAGCTCTCCTTGCTTTTGCTCACATAATCCACTGCTGCTAAACCAGGCAGCACAGCAGCACATGGCTGCTTCAACAGCTGGCTTTATGTGGTGTCAAAAAAAATCTGGAGGAAACCCAATTAACAAGGTGGTTTGGGTATTTTTGGCACGGGCTGCATGTAAATGCTGCGCTGCGCCTGAGCGTGGTGCTGCTGGGAGCTGCCGGCGCTGGAGGGGCTGTCCCTGAGTTATTTGAAGAAGGGCGTGAAGCTGTAGCTGTTTGCTTACATCTCCCTCAAATGTCAGTGGGTTTCCCCCAGCAACATTAAAAAAAAAAAAAAAGGCTTAATTTTTAGAAAAACTAGGAAGAGGTGTTTCTTCAGGGTGATGAGGGCAGCCGGGGTTACTGATGGCTCTGATAATGAACGTGGGACCTGTGCCTCGCAGCGGTTTGTCACTGATGTGACCCTGGTGTCATCCCCCCACGCGCCTGGGGAGCAAAAGTCCCTCCGATTCCAGCTGCAGGCTGTACGTACGCCTGCCCTGGGTGGGCATTCCCTGTCCCAGGAAAGGCTGCACTGCCCGGGGTCTGTTTGGGGCCAGACGGGAGTAAATCACAGCGGTAAATCTGTTCTTGTTTGCGGTTTTAAGAAGTTGACCAGGGACCAGCAGTGCCTGTGTCCCTTACGCCTTTTAGGCTTGGACACCTTAACGGGGTGGGATTTGGGAAGAAAGGTGGGTATTCGGATTTTCACGACCTGGGCCCATAAGGGGAGTACCCAGCCCCGTTCCTGCTGTGCTGCTGTTGGCCAGGTAGTTCTTGCTGCTTGAAAACGGAAAGGTGAAGGGGAAATGGTGTCGGTATTTCAGAAAGACTAAGAGGGTGCCGTAATACACCAAGGGAAGAAAAGGGGATTGGCCTCTGGAAACACGGGAAACTTCAATTAAGAGGTGGTGTAGTTGGGAGTCAGTAAATAGCATTACAAGTGTAAGCAAACCAGAAGCGTCGGGGAGCTAGCTGCTTTAATCGCACGCAGTTAAGTCCCGCTGCCGTGTAATACCAGGCATTAAGAATTTGGGCTTTGATCCAGCAAAGTACTTAAGAGAGCGTTACGTTCGGGTCCCCGATTAGTCTCCCTGGGTGCAATCCAGACTCCTGGAGCTGGCAAAGCCCCGCTGGGCTCAGCACCAGGACTGTGGCCCTCGGTCTGCGCAGAGTTCTGCACCCAGGCGCTGGTTTGTTCTGCAGGTGGGCTCGAGTGCAGACTGGCGCTGGACAGAAGGGTCAAAATCAGATTTTATTTTACTTTTTTAATGGTGGCGACCTCCCAGGCAGTGGGCTGTGGTGGCAAAACCGAGGCTGCTCGGGGAAGCTTTGCATGGGGCAGCAGTGCCAGCAGTGACCGCTCCACCTGCACAGCTGCTGCTGCAGCTCGTTCTTCTGTTTTCACCCCAAAACACTCAGGGCTGAGGCTTCAGTGGGGACCTGACCCCTACACCCCGTATGGGCACAGTGCTCACTTTCTGCCCATGCCGTGCACGCTCGATGTAAGCCTCTTGCTCTGCTAAATATAGCCTGGTGGAGCTGGGTGCCACTGCAGAAGGATGCACGTTGCTAAGAGGACAGCTGATTTTTTTCGCAGTGTTACAAGTTGCCTTGTAAATATGCCGTTTGGATTCGTGCCTTCTCCTTTGAGATGCAGATGTTGCGTCCTGCTGCACGGCTCGTGCTGACATCCCGTTTTGTATTCATGTTGCTGGCTTGGGGTGCGGAGCTCTCAAAGCCTCGTAGCAATTCAAGTCCTTCAGCTGACGGATACGGGTGGAAGGGTGAGAAATGCCGTCTGCAGCCTCTCAGGAGGGGAAGAGGCTCCATGAGTGGATGGATGGGGTTTGTGCAAGGATCTGGGAGCCCTTGCAGAGCAGCTGAAGGGTCCCCGTGAGCTGATGGGGAGAGTGGTGGCCCCGCTGTACAGGGGTGGTTTGCTGATGGTCCTACTGCAGCTACTCGAGCCGGGGACTAGAGCCAAGGCTCCTGCCTGCCAGCTCCCTGGGCTCGCCGGCGTGGTGTAAAAATAGCTGTTGGTGATGGGAATTGTGCCTTGAAAGGGACGGGAAGGACTCAACAGGAGAGCAGCCACCTGGGCACAGCGGGGCCTTGTCTGGTGGGCTGCTCCAGGGCCTTCTGTGGGCATGTGCTGGGGTCTCCTGGGGGCTGCATCCCAACCTCCGGGAGCTTTTTCTGCTGAACCTTTGTACATCCACATCCACCGGGCAGAACACCTGGCGATGAGTTCAGGGAAGGCATGGGAGAGTGCTCTTTTTGGGGGATTGGAACTTATGTTATTAATGTAAACATCTCCCATGATTTTACAGTGCTCCATCATGTCTGTGCTCTCTCTGGTTCCTTCTTTCCTGACCTAGGCTGGCTCCAGGAATGGAAACCTCGTTGTACCTCTGGTCTGTGCTGCCCTTCCCTGCACCTCCTGTCATTTTTAATTCATCCTTGGGTGGGTTGGCCAGGTCTTGCATGAAGTATTGCAGTGTGTGCCTGGGATGGCTTTATTCAGTGGCACAGTACCTTCAGGCCTTGTTCCCTTTTCCTTTCTGAAATAATTATGATGCTGCTTTGGCTGCTGCCAAGCACTGTATTCATGGGGTTTCACCTGGGATTAACCTGACTGTGAGGTCTGCAGAGGGAACTGAATGGGGTGTGTGCTGCCAGGGGGGAGCGTGGGGCTGTGCGCTGGGGTCGGCTGCAGCTTCCTTTGCTGCCATGCAGGAAAGGACTCTCACAAACCTCAGGAACGGGGTTGTGGAGGAGAAGGAAAATGTGTTCTCTGCCTGTGAAGTTCTTAAATATTTATAGCTCGAAGAGCCACAAAGCAGGCAGGAGTCCCCTTGCTCCAGCCCAGGGGAGCAGAGGATGGAGGAGGCAGCGCTGAGCAGGGGCCAGGCTGAGTTTCTGACGGGGAGCAGGGATGCTGCTGGTGCTTGGGGGGCTCTTCCTGAGCCCCCCACTGTGTTTTCATCCCTCTGCAGTGAGGACTTATGTGAATGGGGTTGAGGTGGCATTTTCCTGGCTTGCAAGTGATCCTGCCCCAGCTGGGGGAGGCTCTGCTGCAATCGCTGCTCCCCAGACCCAGCAGGGGGGCACCCGCTGCCTCCTGCACTGCCCGGGGCTCCTGGCACCCCTGGGGAGGGTTTGGGGCTACATCCTCACCAAGCCCCTTTTCCCCACCACCTTTTGGGGCCGCACAGCTCCTCGAGATCCTTCAGGCTTGGTCCAGGCTGGGCTTGGTTCCCAGCAGATGCAGCTCCTGGGGATGCGCTAACGGCAGGAGCAAGAAGCCAGCCCGTGGCGGCGGTGGGATTTTGGGCAGCAGCCACGCGGGGGGCTTTGGGGGGAACCCGGGGCCGAGCCCAGCACCTCGTCCCTGCGTGCAGGGTGAGAAATCTTGCAAGAGGAAGCGGCAGGGCTGCGCAGCAGGAAGGGGGAGGCGATGCTGCGCGGGTGCCCCAGAGGCCAGCCCGCGGGCGCCGAGCGAGCTCGGGGGCGAAGAGCGGGAGCGATCCGGCAGCGCTGCCCTCCATGCTGCGCGGGGAGGCGGGTGGAGGAGGAGGAGGAGGAGAGGGAAGGGTTACCCGGCGCGGCTGCCTGGTAGCGAAATAGCTGCGGCGGCTCCGGAGGATGAGCAGAAGGAGCCGTTGCAGCTGAGCGCCGGCGAGCCCAGGATGTGAGCGCGGCTCGCTGCGGGGCCGCCGGTGGTCGCTTGGCCTCTCGCCTCTGCTCGCCTTCGATGACCATCGGCGGCAGCATGAGCAGCGGGTACTGCAGCTTGGACGAAGACCTCGAGGATTGCTTTTTCACAGCGAAAACCTCTTTCTTCCGGAGCACGCCGTGCAAGGTCCCTGCCAAGGTAACAGCTCGAAAGCCGCTGTGCGGGGCTGGAGGTGGCTGCCGGTGGCCGTGCACGGCGGTCTGCAGGTGCTGCCAGGACTCCCTTGCTGTGGGGTCAGGAGCAGCGTGGTCTGGGGGGGCTCTACCTGCCTTCTGCAGGCTCGCTGCCTCGCTGGGGAAGCAGAGCTCTGCTGCAGGATTTTGCAGCCATCTCTTGCATACCAGCTCGCCCCCCTTCCCAGAGGGTCCACGGAGGAGGAGCTGACTCCAAATGGGATTTTCAGCTTTAGGGGGGCAGGCAGCAGCCCTGCGAGCTGGCAGCTGCTGTCCAGGGGTCAGTGTCCTTGACAGAAATCCACAATCTGGCCCCACAAAATACCCGCTGTCTGCGTGTATTGTACCTGTCGGGTGGGCAGTGAGATGGGGAAGTTTCAGGACCAAATCTGTCCGCAAACTTGTTAACGGGGGGGTGAATCTGGTCCGTCCCTGGGTGTACAAGTGTGTGTGTGCCTGCCTTGGAGATGGAGAGGGCGCTTGGCTGGGCAGCGTGTGGCCCCAGGACAAGATTTTTGTAATAACAGTAACGCAGAAAATGCACGAAGCTGCTTTGTGTTTCAGTGTTTGTTTAAAAAGAAACATCCCCGGCGTAAACTTTGCCCCGACCAGAACTGAGCATAAAAGGAGAAGGAGAGAGAAGCCGCTGCGGAAGTGGGGGTTTTGCTCAGGAAAAGCACCCTGAAGGGCTGCGAGATGAGATCTGCTGGGGAGCAGCACCGGGGGGTGTCGAGAGGGCTTGGGGAGAGCTTGGGGATGCACAGACCCCCCTAAATCAGCAGTGCTGAAATGCTCCTGTCCGGGCTCTGCTATATTTGCCCGGCTGAGGCTGCAAAGTTCCAGCCCTCAGCAGGTGCTGTGGGTTTCGCCTTTCTGTGGGGCCGTGGCCGTGACCTGGGCCCTTATCCCTGCAGGGCTCTCAGCCTGGGGCTGGGTTTCAACCAACTGGGAATTTTATTTTTCACTTTGAAGAAATTTTCCCTCGGGTTTAACGTGGGATATTCCGTCTCAGCCACCAGCTCCCTCTCGCTATGATTAACCGACACGTACTGCTGGGTTTTAAATGTCATTTGATGATTCATTTGTGGAGGAGATGTAAAAGATTGTGATGTTGGTACGAGATGGGCTGCACCCAGCGCTGGTTAACGCTGCTCTTAGCGAGCCCGGGCACTGCAGCTCCTCCAGCACCACCCTGCCTTGGGCTCGGGACATCTCCCTCGGAGGGGTGCTGGGGATCTGCGGTGCCTTCTTGCTGAGCTCCTCGGCTGGATGTGGTCGGCGTGGGCTGCTGGGGAAGATGGAGCCTGCTGGGGCTTTGGTGTTACGGGGAGGAAATGGTTCCTGTGCATGAAAAACTCACAGCTTGCTGCTCAAGCAGATGTTGCGCAATGGGGCTGGGTGAGGAGGGTCCCGAGCATTTCTCCAGCTAGGGGTGGAAACTGTCCTCGGGTCTTGGTAGAGGAAGGTTTGGGGCTTTGTGACTTGCTGGGGGTGGGAGGCACAGGAGCTGGCTCCGAGAGGTTGTGCTGGATGCAGGCCCAAGCACAGGTGGACATCTCCCAGGGGCCTTGCATCACTCTGTCCCCTCATTTTTAATCCTTATCTTGCCTTTCTTGAGCAATTTCACTGAATGTGGACTGTTTCCATGGCCACAGCCAGTGCAGGAACAGCAGCATCGTGTTTCAGCCACCAGTACAAAACCTGCTTGTGGCCACCTGCAGCGGATGCCCTCTGGACCCAAACTTGATTGCCAGGCTGGGTGTCTTTGGGAATGGCAACGTCCGTCCTTAGATGCCTGGGAATCGTTCCCAAGCCCAGGATGTGCAGTGTGCCCACAGAGCCCTGAACTGGGCAGGAATTAGCTGAGCACGGGTAACTTAGGGGTGCAGGATGGGAAAGGCTCAGAGGACTCTGGAGAGGAAATGTTTTATGTGGGGCAGGAGGGGGCAGAGTGGCCTCCTGCCGTTAAACAGGGGGGAAAAAGTGGAGTTTGATCACTATGATTAGAGAAATTATTTTCTTGGTTCAAATAACCGGATTAGTCTGCAAAGCCTCTTTCTAGGAATTTTGTAATTCCTTTTAATTTTCAGAACCACCAGTGCAATCACTCTCCGCTAGCAAACAACCATCTTGGATCTCCAAGTGTGACTTCATCCCTGGAGATCTATTGCTTGGCATTTTCCTGCCTCCTCAGCTGAGTGGTTTTGGTGGCTGCTGCCTGAAGCACAATTGCTCAGCGCTCTGCAAAAGCCCTGCTCGGGCCCTGCATCAACAGCTTACAGAGGGAAAGGGGCAGGTTTGGCCAAGGTGAGAAAACACAAGATGGCAAGGATGCCAAATCACTGCTGCTCTAGGACTACTCAAATTTTGGAGGAAAAAATGATAACCTACAGTACAGCCTTCTGAAAAGAGACCGATGGGGGGAGGAGAAGTGAAGCTCATCCACATAATGGAAGCAGCAGCTCGGGTTGCCCGTGCACTGCTGCCAGCAGCCCTCGTGCTGGTGGTGGAGCAGGGCCATGGGATGAGCTGTGCTGCTTCCCATCCGTGGTGGCTCTGGGCAGCACACCCCTCTTGTCCCTCCTGTGTGGGTTGATTGCACCAGGTGGATGTTAGCTGATGGTGTTGGGAGCATCCTGTTTAACTAGAAGTTAAAGGGAAGGGCTGGTCTGGCCCCCGAGTGGCTGTGGTCGGTTCCCAGAGGTCTGCTGAGACCTGGCAGATGCCTTGGATCTGTCCTGATGTGGGCTGGGGTCTCCTCGGGCTGCTCTCTGGGGATGCCGGGGGTGCCCTGACCCTGCTGAGCTGGGCTCCCCATCGGGTGCTCGCTGGCGAGCAGAGAGGTGGCAGAACAGCAGTTTCTTAGCAAAATCTCCATGGCAATCAACACACCGAGCCCGTTGCTCGCTTCTAACCTCCAAAACACAGCAGCGAGCCTTTTCCTCTTCTCTAGATGCTCCTGCATCTTCAGCCTCTTCCTTTGAGCCCCACAGGAAACAGCAGCGTTGTTTGAACTTGGCACAGGCAGTGAAAGCTGCGGTCTGTGTCTGGTGCAGGGGGAGGCACTGGGGGCTGCAGGGATGTCACAGCTCCCCGCTGAGAGCTCAGGCTGCATTTTGGGGAGCACAAATTGTTGCAGCACTGATTTAAATGGGGATGGAGCCGTGCCCGAGCACACAGAGGGAAGACTTGGCCTCTCCTGCCTTCGGTTAGGATGGATGTTGCCAAGAACATGGGCCAAATCCATCTCCACACTTCTGCTCTTCAATTCATTAACTGATTAGCTGGTGAGGAGAAATTAATGGGGAGCGAGCGGGCAGGGACAGTGCCCACGAGGCTGCTTTGTGGCAGCAGGAGTGATGCTCTTTATCTGGAAGTGGAGCATTTCTCTCCTGGTGTCCTCGTGAACCAATAACTCAAGGTCACCAAGGCTTCGTAGGTGCCTGTCTTGGCTTAGAATCCCTCTTCTGAGAGCACATCACCACACTCACAGTGGCCCGTGGGGTTTTACCTCCCAGCAGCAGCCTGTCATGAGCTCACAGCTCATTAGACAAGTGCAGGATTGCGGAGGGGAGCCTGGCGTGGCCAACTCGCCCTTCCCAGGGCACCTGGCCTGGGCAACCCATCTCCTGCTGAGCATCACCTCCAGTCCTGTCTTGTAATCGCTGTTATTTCTTACAGTTGAGGAATAATGTTGGTTATAGAGGGGGGAGCGTGTTTGCAGCATGCTGTGATGGCAGGAGGAGGACGTGGGCTCATCTCTCTGCATTTCTGCAGGTGCCCTGGGCTCAGTCCTGTGCCTGCGTCTTGGTGCACCATGGCTGGGTGCAGGCATTTTGTGCCACTCCATGCCCAGGTGGCCAGCGAGGCTCTGTCCTGGACCCCACGGGCTCAGCAGCACCCACCAGGGTTGTTACGGGGAGGTTGTTTTGTTCTCAGCTTGTTTCATCCTGTCCCGGTACAACAGGAAATGTGGCAACGGTTGATGGTTACTAGCTTCTGTTTTTCTCCCTTCAGCCAGAATTGCATATTCTGCACCAGAAACTCTGCAAAACCAGAGTGAACTAGCAGACCTCAGTGCTCGGTGGAAGGAGCAGCACTCCTTCCAGGCCGTGTCTGTCCCACCGCACGGTCACCGTGTCCCCAAGGGGCCCAGGGCAAAGCCTCGCTCCCACCTCACTGGGCTGGAGCTCGTGGCTTTGACCGCCCTCCCCGGGGACTGCTGCAGCCTCTGCGTGGGGTGTGCAGGAGCAGGGCGAGCTGGCGGGGCTGCTGTAGGATCGCTCCTGTGCTGTCGGTGGGGTGAAGCACCAGGATTTCTTTTCTGTGTGAAGATTTTTTTCACTGTGCTGCCTTGTTGCAGTGTTCCTCCAGCTGACTTTCATAACGCGCTGCAGTCTTCCTTCTAAAATCAGAGCAGTTGCAAAAGAATCGGCCCAGCTGCTTTTCTAGCCCTCTTAAATGCTAATGGAGTGGCAGTGGTAGCTTCTGGGTTGGTTTTTACACCTGACGTGGAAGGGGACGAGGGGCTCAGGAGCCCTGTGCTGTTCCTGAGGGACATCTCCGAGCTGTGTCCCAGCAGGGCAGCGCTGCACGGGGCCGGTGGCTCTGCACAACTGGAGCTGTGCTGCGGTGGGCATGGTTAAACCCCCTTTGCTTAACAAGAGCAAATTAATTCTGTACCAGCTGTGTGGTGACTTAGAACGTGAGTGACCCTAAGAGAACGCAACGTGGCCATTTGAACCTTTTTCTTTTTTCAATTACAATTGTGTGTGGAAGGAGAAGGCCCACCCCGTGGCACACTGATCTTGTAAATCCTTGGGTCTGTGACATCCAAGGGCTGGAGCCCACTTCCCTGGGGGTGATCCTCCCTTTGGGGCCAGCCTGCCCAGGGCAGGTTGGGTTGTTGGGAGGCAGCTGGGTGCTGGAGGCTGTGCTCTGAGCTTGGCTGCAGCCCCTGGAGCACAGGGTGCTGCTCTGGGAGCTCTCGCGTGTGGCAGGCCCCGAGGTCTGGGGACATTTTGACGTACGCCTGCGTTGGTCAAAACCCGTAGATGAGGCGTGTGGCTTACGGGCAGTGTTACTGTCTGGGTGTGCTTTCCTGGGCTCTGGTTCTGCAGGGGAGGGAAGCTGGAGGATGTGCTGCGCGTCTGGCTGTGGGGTTGTCGGTGAGACCTGCAGGGTGGATGTGATGTGGTGCTCGAACGGAGCCATCGTCACCGTGGTCTTGAGCCAGGCTTCCTGCTCCCTCTTCTGCGAGTGAAGTGGGTTTGCCTCAAACACAAGCACATAGAAGAGAAATTAACTGGGGCTTGAGTGTTCTCATGCCTGTCTCTGAAGTGCTGCGGGAGGCTGGCTCCTCGTTGGCTTCTTGGTGGGTGCAGGGCATGAAGGTGCCTTTCCCTGGGGCACAGAGCAGCCCAGCTTGTGCCTGCTGTGAGCCCTGGGGAGCAGCCGTGGTCCTGGCTGTGCCCTGCACGGAACCGCTGGCATCCACGTGCGCCTTGCTCGAGGGCTTGTAATTGCTGGCACGTCTTCATTTCCTCCGCTGGAAACATCATGGGGAGGGACTGACCCTGCTGGAGAGGAGCGGATTGCAGTGACAGAGGCAGACTCAGCCCATCCGTTTGCTTTTGCTGTGCACGTCTGGAGGGATGCTGGTCTGCGCTGGGTTGTGTTTGTGCCACGGGTGAAGTGCAGCATGCACGGGCTCTGCATGCAGCGTGGTCAGAGCAGCTACGAGGCTGTTTGCAGACAGAAGGATCCCGTCCTGGGCTCTGCTGGCACGGGACTGGCCTGCTGCATGCTCAGGGCTTCCGAGTGCACATCTCTTAACTGGAAAGGAAGCTTCTTGATTGTATTTTTTTCCCTAATGCCACTTCAGATAGTCTCTACCCTTTACTCTTTTCTAATAGACTCCCATGTCAGCAAAACACCTGTGTGCAACTATTTATTTACAGTCAATAGATTGCAGTGAAGCCTGAGTCTTTTGATAAATTGGGGAGTTGAAATTGCCTTTATGATGAATGGGTGTTGATGTGGGATTGTTAGCTGCTGCAGCAAAGCCCTGCTTTGGTCTCTGCTGGGCAGTGAACAAGGAGGAGAGCGTACGACAACGTGAGTGTTCCTGCACTGGGTCACTGCCACCGATCTGTGAGATCTGTGTTTGGAGGTTTCTTGTTTGCCAGCCTCAAGCAGAAATTGTGAAATCTGCCTTAGAGAATTGCTTGAATGACTTCGGGGCTCTCCAAGTCCCGAGGCTGGAGCCATCTTGCCAGATTGCGATCAAGAAATTTCATTTGTCCTGGGCTCAATTCTCCTCCTGAAAGAAATACCAGGACTAGCCCGGGGCGATGCTGGCTTCTGTGCAGTGTGCTTGTGTGGCAGGCTGCAGCCCCGCGGTCGGTGCCTCCCTCTGTGTCCACATCTGGGGGGGAAAAGCCCCAAATCCTGGAGAGTGGGGCTGCCAGGGAGGAGCAGGGCTCTGCTCCCAAATTGCTTTTTTCCCCCCTCTTTTTTCTCCCTTTGGAGGTTAAAGTCTTCGTTTTGAGCCTTTCCAGCCTCGCTAGCACGTCCCTTCACGCTTTCTGCTCTCCGTTAACGTGAACTTCTGAGGAAGCCCACACAAAATATGGGATTGCTGCTCGCAGTTCCAGGCTGCATGGGCTGCGATGTATTCATAGCCTGTCTCTGGGGAAGGTGGTGTTTTATGGAGAGGCAGCAGAGCTTTGCGGTGTGAAATACGGCCCCTGAGCATCTTCCAGGACACACGCGGGCTTGTTCACAGCCGCTGCAGACCTGGGATGTGCTTGCAGGGCCCTCGAGCAGTGGGGACACCCAAACTGGTGCAGACCCCGAGGCAGGAGCTCTGTGACCGCTCTGTGGTGGGCTCAGCCCTGCCCTTGCAGCAGGTTTTTTCCCCTAGGGAGACCCGTGGGCACCTCTGGGCTTTCCTGTGTGGCTGGGGAACTCCTGGCCTTGTTTAGCTCCATGAGTTTCATTTTGTCTAAGTCCTGGCTTCCATCTTTGTGTTGTAAGAGCCACGAGCTCTGCAGCAGGCTGCTCTGGGTTTATTTTGAAGGTAAATTTTTATCCAAAGAGCCTGCTTCAGGCTTGTAATTGCAGTACCTGGGGATGGGATGCAGGGAGGTGACCCCTGAAGCCCCATGAGCCGGGGATGTTACAGCAGCCCTGTCTCTTCAGCCTCGTGCCCTGGGTTTCCATCCCCTCCTTGCCCCTTGCTGGTGGTGCAGGCACAGCTCCAGCACCTGGGGACAGCCCCAAGCCTCAGAAGACCCCGCAGCTTGGGGTGGGAGCAGGCAAAGGCCCTGCCTGGATGTGCAGCCACCTTCTTGGTGGCTTCCCGGTGGGATCTGGGGACAGTCATCGGCTCTTGTGCTCCCTCAGCAGAGCCAGGCACGCATGGGCACTGTCTCACCCAGCTCCACGTGTGGGATTTTGTCCTGACATTTCATTTTCAGGTGGCTCGTGGGCCTTTACAGCTGGTGCTGCGGTGTTTTGGTATATGGAAGGTGGGAGCAGTGCCCGGGCTCTTGCTGCAGACCGCTACAAACGCTATCGCTGCAGGAAGCCACCCGCAGCTCCCAGCACCTCAGGAGCCCCCCAGCTCTGCAGCAGAGCCTGGGGGACCTTGGGCGCCCACGGGGCTGGCAGCAGCAGGCTCTTTGCTGGCAGCATCCCCAAACCCATCTGCTGCCCTCCTGCTTGAACGCTCCAAACGCTGGGCTGCGTCTGGGGGGGCTGAGAGCCGCCTCTCCGTGGCAGGGCTGTGTGCTCCTGTTACTCTTGGTGGCATTTCCACGCGCAGCCTACAGGCTAACCCCACCAACGTGCCAAATCTGTCGCTTTGCTTCCCAAAGGAAGCTCCCCAAACCCTTGGTGAGCAGCAGCCGTCATCCTGCAGGCGAGCCCACACGCGGGCAGACACTGAACAGCTTCTGACACGGGCTGGGCTGTGGTGGCTGGGTTTGGGGTGGGCAACTTATTAGTCATGCTGCTGGCTTGGCCTGCTGCTGATGTGACTTTTATTTTTTTATTGCTTTGAGCTGTAATTTCCAAAGCTTTGGACAATAGCAGCACATCGCTTGGAGGAGGAATCCAGCAGAGGTTTAACTTCAGGTTCTGCCTGGGTGAGCCCGCTGAAAGCTCGTTCCTGGAACACCGCAGGCTGCTGCGGGGCTGCCCGGCTCGGGTCGGCAGCGCGGGGGAATGCTATAAATAGGATGTGATTTTTCAGCTGCATCTCAAGCAGCAAAGAAATGCTCGGCAGGTGCGGGTGGCTTTTTTTGAAAGCAGCTTTTAGAGGCTGAATTCTTCACCCTGCTGCGCCCTGCTTTGTACTGGGATGTCGTTACTGCCCTGTGCCTCCATTTCCCCCTCCGTACAGCAGCAGTAAGGCTTCCCCCCAGGAGGTGGGGAACCATCGTTAGTGCTTCCAAAACATTTATTCATCTTTCTGCAGCTCAGTGTGGGGGAGCACAGAGCTGCCTGGGACAGTCAGTGTCTATCGGTCAGACCCAGCTTTTACCAGGCTGTAACTCCTGGTCAGGGCCAGGCTCTGCAGGGAGCAGGGATGTGGCGTTTTGTGCTGCTGCAGCTCTGCAGGAGCTTTGTGCAGGGTCCAGGCTCACCAGGGGCTTCTGCTACAATCGCTGCCTGACCCTGTTTCTAATCCCTTACAAGACCCGGCTTTCACACTTTGGTCCTCTTATAAGAGGAATTAGTAGCAAGGCTCTCCACCAGCAAAGCCTCTGCAGCTCTACAGAAATGGCTGTTAGATAGACAGACAACTGATGGGTGCTCCTCTAGAGGAGTGATTTGGGGCAGGGATGTTTCCATCCCTGCACGTTCACCTTCTTGGCCATAGGAACCATCTCTACCTGTGCCATCGCTGCTCGCACGAGCTCAGGAGCTGTGCGACATCTTTGTGCATTTCCCAAGCAAGAGAGGAGCTGAACAGATGCGGGGTTATTCCATATATCAGCCAGCTAAAGCCTGTCTCCTCTCCTTTCAGAATGTAACGAAAACAGTAGAAGAAAAACCTGAGCCTCCAACCGTTGAGGAGATCAAGAAGAAAATTGAAAAATATAATGCAAAAGTTACAAACTGCTTGTTGATGAAGCTGGTACGTATTGCTCTGTTTGGGCTGCATGCAGAAAGACCGGTGCTGATTTCTCAGGGCTCTGGACTGAGCCTGAGGCAGCCTCCAAGGCCAGAGGGCTCGTGGCTGTAGAGTTGTTCATGTCTTCCTCACTTGACCTGTGTTTTCTTCTGCTCTGTGCTGCTTGGATTGCCCCCTTTTTTCTTTTTTTTTTTTTTTTTTTTTCTTTGACTGTTCTGCCCTATCTCAGTGGGGGGAAATTCACCCAGTAATCTCTGGCCAACATGTGCTGCCATTGACTTGCAGAGGAGGGTGGGGATGAGTCATGGCAGGACTCCGGCTGCAGTTCAGCAGCTGTCCTGAAGTGAGTTTAGCGGCACGCAGCCTTTCTAGAAACAGATTCTTTTCTAATCTGCCACCGCCATGCTTCTTTAAGCAGAGATCTAAGAACCACAGTAGTTGCGTTGCATTTTGAAGCTTTGATGGCGAGCTTGTTTATCAGCACCTGTAGGCAAAGCCTGGGACAGGTAGCGAGGAGGACAGGAGGTGGCCTGGTTTACAGACCAGAGTACCACCAGGCTTCAGATGATCTTACGGAGTGTGGGGGGGAAAGCTTCATAAAGCACGAACTAAATTCTAGAACTTCTAAGAATGGCAGCTACGTAACTTCCTGGTGCTTGCTAACATCTAAAAAAATAATAATAATAATAATAAAAATAATATTTAAAATAGTCAATCTTAGAACAGTTTTATTTGTGAAAGCTGCACAGTGAGCTCTGCTGGAATGTCTCGCCTAGTGATTTTGTAGCCCTCATAATTTACAGGAGTAATTTGGGACCCAAATGCTTACTCTTGAGGTACTTTCCTTGAAGCTTGGTACAAGCACAGTTCTGGGACTCGATGCATGCTGGCAGCCCCTTTGGTGGGAGCACAGGCTCCTGGCTCCTGGCATGGATCACTTGGTTTCGTACTGCCCAGCACCACAAGGTGACGGCACATAGACAGGTGGGGAGGGAACTTGTGAGATCCCATCGAACACGAGGGGGTAGAGCCCTTCCCAGAGGTTTCAAATCCTCCTTGAAGTGCAACTGCAAGTGACATACAATGGTTTCCATTACTAACTTGTAGCAGTGTTGATTTTAAATACGAGACGATAGCTCAAACATGGGAGGAGATGAGTCACCGCGGAGTGGAAGGAACAGGAGGAAGTCAGTGGTGACTAACCCTAAATTACTAGTTACTTTTTACACGATTGCTAAAAAACCCTCAAACCCATTGCAGTGCTGAGCAGCAGAAAGCACCTCAGGGGCGGTGGGGAAGGAGGAGGTGAGCTCGGCCTGGCCTGCAAGGCCCTGTGGTACCTCATGGCTGTCGGTCAGTCAGGTACCTCACGTCAGTCTGTCCGGTACCTCACGTTGGTCAGTCACGGCCATGTCCTTTGCTTCAGAATGAGGACGGGACGTACACCGGCTTCATCAAAGTGCACTTGAAGCTGCGCCGCCCCGTGACGGTGCCGGCAGGGATCCGGCCGCAGTCCATTTACGATGCCCTCAAGGAGGTGAACCTGGCGGACATGACGGACAAGAGGACGTCCTTCTACCTGCCGCTGGACGCCATCAAGCAGCTGCACATCAGCAGCACCACCACGGTGAGCGAGGTGATCCAGGGGCTCCTGAAGAAATTCATGGTGGTGGATAATCCCCAGAAGTTTGCACTTTTCAAGGAGATGCGGAAGGACGGGCAAGGTGAGTTTGCACCCTCGGAGCCGCCAGCTTTCCGAGGGCTGATGGGTTTTGCTTGCTACGTTGTGATTCAGAAACATGGTGAAAGCATCCCTCCAGGGCTCAGTGGTGTGGTGGGTGGGCTGTGGCTGCATTTCAGATGGATAAATGGCCTGACCTCCTCGAGAGGTGATGCTGCTAAAATTAACAGGGAATTACTAATTACCAGAAATGGGCTGAAGTCATGTAAGACCGAACAGATTGTCATAGATCTCTGATGGATGCTCAGCTGCTTCTGCTATGTTTCTGAGCAATATGAACCACTTCTCCAGTCCAAATTAACCTGCTGAGCTCACTCCTGCCCTGGCACCTGAAGGCTGATGGTGGATGTCTGTTCCCATTGCAGTTCTCTTCCAGAAGCTCCCTCTCACCGAGTACCCCTTGTACCTCCGGCTGCTGGCTGGCCCCGACACAGACGTGCTCAGCTTTGTGCTGAAGGAAAATGAAACAGGGGAAGTTGAGGTACGTCTGTGACTCTTTGCCTTGTTTTTTATGTGAGTGTTTAACAGTGGGCAATGGGACAGACCCCAGACATTTACAGCAGTCAGTGCAGGCTGAAGTGCTGGTGTGTGGTTGCTTCTCTCCCTCTAATGCTGTTGGTTTTACCACCTAAAATGCTGAGTTTGATACCAGCTGCTCTCCAGAGTTATCAGCTGAATGGACTTGCTTTAAAATATATATATATATATATATATATATATATATATCTTTTGGTCATCTATTGCTCCTAAATTTTGATCTTAAAAAACAACCTAGAGCTGTGAAAATCCTGAGACCACTTCTGATGGCCAAACCATGCTCTATTTACAGAACCACGCAGTGCTGTCCCAGATTTAACCCTCAATAATTAGATTAGCTAAACACTGTGATTAGTAATCCACTAATTTAAATAGAAGCCCAGGACACTTGGGTAATACATTTGGCTTTAGGCTGCAGTAAAGCTCCCCACCAGGATGAGCACAGACATTGGTGGCCGCAGCATCCTGCAGGACCTCCCCTGCCCACGGGGTTGGGCTGCAGCTGGTGAAGGTGCTGCAGCAATGCTGGCTGCTGAGGAGCCACAAAGCAGTGTTTATTAAGGGATCTCAGCTCTCAGCTGAGAGCTTTGTTGCAGGAAAAGCTACAAAAGTAATAAGGTAAATCATGTGTGCTCACTTTCTCTCTGGTTTTGCTGATTCTGCAGTGGGACGCGTTCTCTATCCCAGAGCTACAAAACTTCTTAATGATACTGGACAAAGAAGAGAAGGACAAAATCCAGCAAGTGCAAAGGAAGTATGAGAAGTTTAAACAAAGACTGCAACAGACCTTGAAAGAAGCCGGAGGCAAGCCTGGCTAACTTCTCAGGAGGCACTGGGAATCAGACTAAGCTAGATGTTATTTTTAAAATTAAAAGACACTTCTCAGGACACCTTCTAGTGGTCACTTTCCCCATTCATCCTTCCATTAAGGACTGGCACACAGCACTCATAAAATGAACATACTGTATTTTCTTCTTCTGAAACCTCTTATCACAGGACCAGAGCCAGTCAGAGAACGGGAAGCCTGTTTCAGAGCTGTGGCCGTCAACAAACCAAGCCCAGCTGCTGGTTCGCTTTTCAGTTGTACCATCAGATGAAGAAGCTTCGTGGAAAATGCTGAATGTTAAACCCAACAGGAACATCTACTGGCTAATTGTTCTAAGCGGGGTAAAACTTGCTGTTCACGCTCCTACCAGCAACTTGCTTGTTCTTGTTCTGAGGTGCTGCAGCTGCGTTGTGTGTGCCCGTGTGGCTGAGTTCTCATTTCTTAAGTAGAGCGCAGGAAGCAGCAGATGAAGTGGAGGGGGTTGTTGCACCAAATCACGTGGGTGTTGCAGCTCTAGCCCCTGCCAGACAGACTCGCTCAGGGCTCAGCCGGCCAGTGAAATGTAAAGTCGTGACACGATGGCAGCTGCAACACCCCAGCAGTCTCTTAGTAAGTATTACTGAAACTTAGTGACATTAATTCCAGGAAAAGTCATCCATTTCGATTCTAATTAATTTCGTTTTGCAAACAGACTTGAATTAAAGCAAATATCCCTGATGCTTAGTTAAGTTAGCCTGTATTTTACTGGTTTTCTATGCTGTAGGAATTGGGACCTATGTTTTAAAAAAGTGTTTGAAAAGCGTGAAGATGTGGGCATGGGATGACAGTTCTGTATAGAACACTTAGCAATACATATCCAACAGCCTAGTCCAGGGAAGCTCAGAACTTTCACAAATCAAACCCCTTCTGAGCTACAAACAGGTCTGACACCAAGGGAGAGGAGCTTCGACCGAGGCCAGGGAGTGGAGGTGGTACCATGAGCACAGGCTGCCTGTGCGAGAAATCCTTAGCACCAGGAAGAATAAGGGAACTATTAACCTCAGCTGCTTTCCTCCCACCACCCTCTTGTACCATGCTTCCTCTTGCTAAACCCTCTGTGTGCTGCTCCCACCTCTCCAGTCTGTACCACGCCGTGCTCTCCCTCCTTGGGCCACAGTGTGCTCATCTTCCCTCCCTCCCCGCTCACAACCGGTGCTCTTTCTGCATGCACAGGAAGGTTACCAGGTTTTGCTCTGTACTTGGAGCTAGGAGGAAGCCTTTCCCCCTTGCTCAGTGCTCCCAGTGTCTCCAATGCTTGTGCACTCCCCATCCTTCATAAAATCCTGTAGCTGGAGTGTCAGCTACTGCTGCAACTCGAACCAGAGATCCTGATCACTGAAGTACAAGGAATGCTACAGGGATGCCAATCCGATAAATGATTTTCCCCATGTTTACTTTCAGTGCTTTGCACTGAGCACATTGCACACAGCCAGGTTCAGTCTTCCCTCTGTTTACACAGGACACAGCAACCAAGTGTAAAAAGAGAAGAGACCATTAAAAGGAGCTGGAGCATGTGAAATGTTTCATACTGACTTGATGAACCAAGTGTCCCTGTGAGCTCCCTGTCGCAATCCCACCTACATGAAGTGGGAAGGGAGGGAACGGGTTATTAGGTAACAGTTGTGATGGAGACAACTTGAAAGAGTCTAAAATTTACCTCAGTGCCTTTTATTTTTTTTTCCTTAAGTGTGAAAACTTTACATTTGGGCTAAGGAAGATTTGGAAGGGGCTTTTGTCAAGACGCCTTGTCAGTGCTCCCCCCAGTTACCTGAAGTACTGTTGTGATGAGGCTGCTTTTGTCCATAGGGAGAAGAGGAATGGTTGTATTGCTTTCTGCGAGGTGACTGTTTGGCTTTTTTTTTTCCAGGTTTATACTTGAGTATGTTTGTTTATAAATGGTAAGGGAGCATAACTGCATCACGTAAAGCCTCTCAGTTTGTATAAATGCCACTTCGTGCAAGCTTAGTTCCAGCTTATATCTTAGTCAGTAGTGTAAAAGGGTTTGCAAACAGGGCTCCAGCCTCTGGCATGCAGTGCAGGAAGGGCCTCCCAGCTGTACTGTAATCTTTACCCAGATGACCTTTAACAATATGGCAGCAGCCCAAATAGAGCAGCACTTTTCCAGCTCTAGGGCTGTCTGCCCGTTTGTAAGACTTACTACTTTGCTATGTACTCGTGAAGTATTCAAATAACATTTATCTAGTGCTTCGAGTCTTAAAAGCACTGTATAAATACTTCTGTTCAGTCAAGAGCAAGAAAACTGCAGAAACCGCCATTGGTTCTGAGAAGCAAGATCCAGATGTTTGTTTTTAAATCCCTTATCTTTCTGGCTAAAAGTTGCAAAGATCTTTTTTCTTTTTTTTTTTTTTTTTCTTTCTTGTTGCTGTTGTTTTCTATTAGAGTTCTGGTGACTATCTCCTTTTCCATTCCTGGAACCCAGCATGTCTTTGAAATTTTGTAGAAGGCATGGCTTCTTATGCAATTACCGTGAATGCTGCTGAAAACCTCCTGCAAAGGGGAGGGCTGTTTCCTTTGTTTTTTTTTTTTAAAGATATGGGGCATTTGAAATGGTAGGTACTGAAACTCAAAGTCTCAACAGTCAGTTGAGCTGTGTCTAGGACAGGCATATTGGGCCCCTTCCTTAAAGCGCAAAATACTGTTGGCAGTGCCTTTGGTTAGTATATTGTGTTGCCTAGTTCATGTGAATTTATTTTCCATGTCTATTGTAAAACATGTAAAATAATGTGTATAGAATGGAATAGCAAAGCTTCTATGGCAAAGTGAAATGCATTTTTTGCAATGCTGTAATTTATTTTTATTACTCCCTAGTAATTCTATGGCATTTTTAAAAAATGTCCCACTTTCAGCTTTTTTGAAGGTTCTGAAAATCCTTATTCACATGCAGATGGTGTAAGAGACAATGACAATAAAACTGTCAATAATTTAAAAAAATAATAATAATCTCTAACTTATTTTTCTGGCGTCTTCCTATGGTACTTCCTTTACTGAATCTAAAGGGAAAATATAGGACTCCTTCCTAGAAGTGAATTTAAATATCTTAATCCTACTATAAAGTGTTTAAAGTCTAAGCTTCAGCTAAAGCAGTATGGAACATCTATTCCTGTGAAAACAAAGCGTCCTATCAATTGCCTTAGTACTTTAGATGGCTTTGAGAGAACTATTACCCGTGATAAACTACTGTTAATGTCATACATAAAAATGTATTTACATGTGAAAATAATATAAACCATAAAAATCCAGCAAATAAGAGTTCATTCTCCCTGCTGAAATGCCTGGTGTTAATACCTGGAAGTGTTTTAAAGGATAAAATCGAAAAGCAAATAGCTTTTATATTTAATATAGACAGCCTGTGGCACACTGTCCTTGAACGTTCCAAGGTGCTGTGTTGGAACATAACTTCACTAATATTTTGACTGAGGTTCTATTACTGTGCTTTTTGTTAAAAGATGCAAAGCAAGAATGTTGGACTAACCAGAAAAATGGTGCACCCCTACAGGCTTCTAGAAAATATATGGGAAAGGATAACTCCTGTGTTTTTTTATTTTTTATTATTTTTATGAAAAATGAACAGATACAATGAATATTATTATTTGGGAGAGTCCTAGACCTTGTAAAAATCCAGGACTCTTCTTTAAATGAATAGGGCCTGTACGTACCCTTGATCTGTTGGCAGAACACTTATAAATAATGACAGCTGAATAATTCTTACAGTAGATTTTTCTCCTACTTCTTCCGGCCAAGCTTTGGAGCCTTCTCAAGGCCTTGGATATATTTCCGAGGTAGCTGGTATTCTTCTGCAACATAACGAAGAGTTCACTTCAGATAAATACTCAGAGCTCATGAATTAAAATCTGTATTGCTATAACCAGTCCAGGTCCAGGACAGACTTACCTAGCAGCATCTTGGCCAGATGATGGATTTGGTTGCCTTGGATCTGGACCTGAACTCTGTCTTTTGTTCCAGGCACAGGGGCGATGGTGGCACTGGCCTGTACTTTTTGTTGTAGAATGTTGGCTACCGACTGTGGGTCCAAACCGTACAGCTCAAGGTTCTTGATAATTGTCACCTGCAGATTTGAGTAATTATTGCAAACATCAGTGCTGTGGGGTTTAGCAAATCATGTCCCACTCATCCCAGAAAAATAAGCTGCCAAAGCTGCTCTCAGAATTCAGGCTTCTTCTCAAAACCCATCTCCTTATTTTCTCTTTACCTTCTTGTTTGATGATCTCTGTGCTATGGTTATGTCAATGGGCTCAATCTTTCCTTTCCTCACAATAGGTTCTTGTCCAAAAAATGTCACCTGGTGTAAGGGCTGCAGGCGTTCAAGGCACCTGAACAAAGTTTAAACATCCAATTAGTCTATACAGTACACCAAAAATAACTGCTTTTTCCACTGCAGCCTCTCACAGGACTACATGAAAGCCAAAATTCTGTGTGAGAAGAATTTGTATCTTAAAGATACTGCATGATGATCTCATGCAAGACTTGCATCCTAGACATTATATAAAGAAAGGGACTAATTAAAAAGAAAGCTAGACTACTGATTCACAAAGATTCTAGCTTAGCTCACTATTGGTAAAATGTCATGAATTGTTGCAGAGTAAAACCTTTAATTTTTATCTTTAAACTAGTGTTCTGCTGTTTTGCTCAAAGATTGGTGAAGCACCTTAAAATGAAGTTAAAATTCACCATAAGCTCTGCTAGTGTTCCACCAGCAAACATGGCTTCAGAAATAAAGGAAGCTTCTGCAGATGCTCAGAAGCATTGCATGATAGTGATAAAGATCAAGGCAAGTAAGACATCGGGGACATTCAGGCAAAATTTTTTGCTGCATGGAAACAACAGTCTTCTGTCAGCTAGCTGAGCCTCCTGGATCTAAACAGTGAGTTTACATTATAGATGCAAAAGTTGTGCTGCTGCTTCCAGTCAGTTCATGCTGAAAAGAGAAAACCATGGTCCTTGATGACTTTCTGTGAATCTCAATTATCTTGCCTAGTACTGTGAGGAAGAGCTGATGTATGTCAAGTCTAGAACTGCACAGCCAAGAAAGGCCTTGAACGTAAAAGAGCAAGATGACTGCCATTGCCTAAAAAGGGTATGTTCAGTTATCTGATGCAAGCAATGGCTTCCTCGATATGTACATACGGATTATATGCAGAACCAGGCACTGTTTGTTTAGAAGGCTTTCCCTGATAAATGCTTAGTGTGTAAGCAAAAACAAAAAGCCAATATTAGTATATGCCAGGTGGTTGTTAAATGCGGAGAATGAGACACTCTTCAAGTGAAGGTCTCTGGATGTTTTTCTGTATTACCAGGAGGCAGTTACAGCTTTACATAGCTCCCATAATGTCTGGCTTTCAGTTGCACACAATAAATCTGTACAATACTGAAACGGTGCATGGGGAAATCAGTCACCTGCTCAGGAGGTCATCCCATTTAAGGTTTGAGATTTCATCTTGTTCTGATTTATCTAACAGGCAGTCACACAGGATGGCATTCACCTTTACAAAGCTGCAAAAGAAAAGCAGGCATTAGGTGCAAACAAGCTCTCTTTTTGCTCTACCTTCAGTATCTCCTGTGGAAGCATGGTAGGACAACTTTCATGTATGCTTACTTTTTGTTTGCTTCATCAACCAACTCGTTAGTCTTCACATAGTTAACAATGATGTTTCTCACCTCGCTGCTTGAGAGGATGCTGCCTTTTCTAAACAGAAAGAAAACGATTACTTCAAGTAGTTTGGTGTTGAGCAGAACCACTGAGCTGACAGAAAACAGCAATTACCCTGGCTACATTTGGTAGCAAAAGCTCAATACTGAGCTATGTTTTCTGCTAGGCAGTGATTTTCTTGTTACACCTCAGCTCCTGTATGCCAGATAAAAGGCTCACAGCAGTAATTAGGGAGACTCTAAAACCCTTGGTGGGAGACTCGTTTGGGAAGATGACCCTAGTGGTGCCACTAAAAATATCTAAACTGCATCAAAACAGGCAAGATTAGGGTACAAGGAGGCAAATGATTTCTTTATATCATCTGGGTGTCCTCTTTCCAGTAAACTACACTGTGGGTGGACAGAACACGCCTTATCCAATGGCAAATTAGGACAATCCAAGTAAGTAAAATGTAGCAATTTCAACACTTAAATTATCACCTCCTTAGCTGTAAGAAAAGCGATGTATTTGCTGAACGCACTTGTCACAGTCTCTTTCCATTGCTTCACAAAAGGAAAAAAGATTATATTTTGATTCCCATCACCTTCCCTGACAGCATCACAGCCCACTCCCCATGAAAGCTAACAAGATGGTAGCAGCACAGGTTTTTAGCCTCTCTCTTCACCTAACAAAGATTCTGTTGTACTTTTTGAGTGCTTACTTGTGTCCAGATTCCTGAAAGAGTGGGACCATTTTTGTTGAGACCCCATAAAGTGGTATGATTTCAGGAGCATGGTATGCTTGTTCTTTGTCTTCACTCTTGCAGTCTTGGGCAGCAGAGGCTGAAGAAAATCCTTCAGGTACTGTAAACGCTTTAATGCTGGAAAATTAAATATATATATTAAAAAAAATATACGGTGGGAGTGAAAGGGACCTAAATTTTTAACTTCTGTTTCCACAAGAAATTAAGATCTGGCACATGATTCTTTAGTGGTTATTGATAAAGACTCTGGAAGAGAGGAGTAAGAACCATGTAGGTTCAGGAGCTGGAGTCTAAGTTCCTTGTATAGAACTTCAGATTCCATGCTTGCAGGTAAGAGAACTTGATGAACTGAGTTTGACTGTGCCTGTCTCCCAGTGATAAGGCCAAGTATGAGAGAAAACTTAATGCAAGAAGTCACAGTAATTCTGCCTCCTTCCAAATGCGGAAGAGAATATATGCTGGTATCTACCAAAATATTCTCCGTCCCATTAGTTGCCAAGGAGATGTTATGTAACAGAAGACCCATGGCCCACTGGGAAATTCTGAGAGCACGCTAATGCACTGATACGCAAAAGGAATGAGTAGGATGCTCTTGATATGAGGTAACTATTAAGCCTTAGATAATGGGAACATTGCTAGAGGAGCTGGGTAATAAGCAACCGAAAGGATAAGAGCATTTGTGTAAATCAATGTGTAATGGAAAACAAAGCTTTTTTTTTTTTTTTTCCTTTTAAGATTATAACTTTGCCTGCCAATTTTGCAAAGTGGTTGATTTAATACTGAATGACACTTTAAGGCTGTAATTTCATGGCCATTTATTCAACAGTGGTTTAACCTTTTCATTGGAGTTATTTTTCAGATAGGTAAGTTCATTTGGAAGCTAAACAAAAAGTCCCAGCACGCTGATGGGATAGAGGGGAGATGTGCTTAATTGGGAAAGGTATAAAACCATTATAGTTAATGCTAAATAATCAGGAAACTGCCTCATGGATATAAAACCTTGTTCCCTTCCCACAACAACAAAGAAACCCTCACAAACTATCAAGACTCACTGTTAAATTAATGTGCTGCTTAGTGACTGCTAAGAGGCTTGGCACGGTAACACCTTTAAGAGTACCCAGACTAGAAGCCAGAAATTTGTCATTTTAATGGTGCAACAAATTGCAATGAATTGAATCCTCCTTAACATTTTCAAACATGTTTCTCTGGAATATTTGTGTACTTAATACAAGGGTGAAGAGCAATATACATCTCTCAGGTTATCTAGTAGCCCCTTAAAGGTCTCTGGCTGAATGAACAAGAAAGGGAAGGCTGAAGTCACAATACTGTCATTAGACTCAAAGCCACTGAGTAAAAAGGGAAGAATGTAACTTTGCAGAACTTTACAAGCATAGAAAATGTAAGGACTGGTGTGTGGAAGCAGGATATAAAACCCCTCCATAGTGTACTAAGATTAGGAAACAAAGGCTGTCACAGGACTGCAAGCAGGGAATAGATAACAGCTGGCAAGGGCTGATTCCACTCCCTCCTTTCAAAGCCTACCACCTCTTAAAGGCTACAATGTTCTACATACTCTGGATGCTTCCAGTCCACCTCCACGATGCTTTCCACACCTTTGCTCAGCTCCTTCACTTGTAAGATCTTCTGGTGCTGCATACATTGTAGGAATTTAGAAAACTGAAGGAAGAAACGATCAGAAATGTGGAGTTAAACATTTTAAATTTGTTTTTGACTGCCCACAACTTACTTACTAAATGAGAAAATCTTCTTGGAAGGTAAAAAAAAAAAAACAAAAACCAAAAAACAAAAAAACACACTGCACCCCTTTGCTTCTATAAACACAGCAATTGCTAAGGAGCAGTGAGTGCCCCTATCATATTCTAAAAAAGAGTAAGCAACTGTTCCTTTTGTAGGTCTGCCACCTGTTTGCACTGTGACCTTCTTAGCCAAATAACAGCACATATCACAGGGATTACTGTGACATCTTTGGCAATACATTTTGTCTTTGTCATCTAAACAAGAGGCATAGTATCATCTCCATTCTCTTCTCTAGCTCTTTCTCTTTTCCAGCTTTAGAGAAAGAACAATCTCTTCTTGCAAACAATTGCACTGTGAAACAAGAGTAGAACCCTTTAATAGCTATCATAGCATATCAGAGAGCATTAGATACATTTAAAACAGATCAATGCTCATATTTTCTGGGCAATGACATTCCTCACTTGATCCTGCAGGAGCAGAGATGTGAGGAAAAAGAACTTGGATTGAAGAACAGATACTAGGCTTTTTGTCTGTTTTATTAATGCTTCAACAATTTAAAACTCAACATTTTTCTCTCCTTCTACTTCTTATTTCAATTAACAAGAAAAAATACAGAAAAATCTCACCTTCTTATAGCTTGATTTCTTTATATCCAATTGTTGTCCAGCGGGGCTATAAATTGATTTTTTTTTAAAGGTCTTTTAGATATGTCATGATTTCTTCATCAATCTTGCTATTTATGCTAAAAGTCTCTTAACAGCAAAAATATTAATCACACAAAGAATTACTTCAAACAAGCTAACAGACAGAACACGATGAGTTGATCTAGTACTGATGTCCCTGTGGGGAAGCAAACAGCCATTTAAGTGACTAAGAAATCTTGGAACAATTGCCAGTCTGGACAATCATTACATCGAAGTATTTGTTGTAAGAAGCAAGCGTAACCTTGGATAACCTTAGGTAAGGACTGAATTTTACTTCTGAGTCAAAAATTTCATCCTAAATAACCCACACCTTCTTGCAAATCCAAAGACACTCTTCTTACCACGTACCAGCATGGGAACATATGGCTGCGTAGAAACGTGCTGGTGAGCAGAGGGAGATCTGACTTCTTTACTTTGCATTTTAAAGCATGAAAAAAGCACTGGCTAAGCAATGCATCCATTTGCTCTGCAAGGAAGAAAAGAACAAGCATGCAGTGAGCAGCCTCTCTTTCTGAATGTAATGTTCAGTTCTTTCAGACCCTTTTTCAGGCCACACAGAACCATCTCTACCCCTGTTCTCACAGAGAGCTCTCTGGAATGCAGAGTAGCCTAGATCATGTGTACCAGCTTCAGCAAACAAAAGGTGCATAGTTTGGTTCCATTTGTACACAGAAGTACCTTGGGGTGTCCTGCTGTCCTCTGCTTCCTGCTGAACCTCTGTATTGTCATCGTCAGCTGTTTCTGCAGCTTTATTCTCATTGTGTTCCTCCTTTCCCATCAGTATGGCACAACTGTCTTGCTCCTTCAGGCTCAAATCACCGATGTCCACGTGCTGTAGTGGGTCAGTGGAGAAGCTGCTGACAGGCTCTTTCTCCTCCATCTCTTCCTCATCATCAGCACTCTCTTTTTCAGCAGGATCTGTTACCAAGGGAGCTAAGGTAGGAGGATAAGATTTGTCACCATATTCCCTATAAAAGGAAGAAAAAGCATAACATGGCTTTCTGTTTAATGCTTTGAAACCCATATGGCAACAATAATATTTTAAAAAGTTTCCCTGATTAAAAAGCATGGTGAGTTGCATGGATCTCAAATTATAAGATCTATTTTTAATTCACCTTCCTCCAAAAGCTCTGTGTTCCCCCATGAATCTTTATTTAAAAGTGAGCAATTAGTTGAATCCAAATGCAGAGCAACTCATTTATTCAGCTGAGATTGGCATAGTTGACCTTTTTAATGCAAAAATGATTCAAAGTTTTATAGAACAGGAAGATATTCTAAAATTAGAGTAACGGGGATGTTCTAATTTCATTTCTAATAATAACTGCATTTGAAGTAACAGAATCAAATGAATAATTTTCAATATATACATTTCCAATCTGCATATATCGGACAGACCTCATGACAGACACCTGCCTCTGTCAGAAAAGTGTGGTCGTCCAAAACATGTAGCACAGCTAAAGCCTTAACAGGGGTCTTACCGAAACTGTACCCAAATAACTCAGTACGTTGAACTGATAGATTAAGAGTACTGGGACACAGATTTTGATTTTCGGTAAGCATTTAAGAGTTGTTAAACATTTTACCAAGTGCCTGGCCATATACTCACCAGAGATGATCCATGTAAGTATGCAGCACAGCGAAGCCTTTCCCTTTCATTCCAGCAGCCAGCATCTCCGCAGTGGACATAGTGGCAACTGAGACAGCTACTGGAGCTCTGGGAAAAGACAGGAACATTACAGCAGGGCAGCACAAATACACTGTGCTACCTGAACAACAAAGAGCTGTGCCATTGTGATAGACCAGGTTTCTTTTACACTGTCCTTGAACTTTACAGCCTGTTTTTTTCAAGCATCTAGGCATTTTTGGGTTTTGCCCCATCTTTCTGGTATTTAAGGTCTTCCAAAGAATCCCAGGGATATGTGCAGTTGTGATACTGAAGTGAAAGCTGGGCAGTGACACATCCTTCCCTTTAGGAAGTTCAAGAAGCCCAAGTACTACTAACAGAGACTAACGGGGAAAAAAGAAATGGCAGCATTAGCACTGTTCCCTCTCTCTGAGTTTCCAGACAGACAAAAAGACAACTGTGTGGAATACAGTATTTTGTTAAAAATTACTGTTTCAAAACAAATCCACCAATTAGGCCCCAAGAGGTCCAAAAGAACCAATTTACATAGCTTTATACCCAAGCTCAAACATATCAGAAATTTAACTGGATGTTTTCTTCTGCCCAATTTTACCTACATGTGCATCAAATGCATGAGAATAATTTTGCTTTGATTTCCTCAAAAGCCCCAGAGTCTCCACATAAAAAAGCAGTTTTCCTCTCAGGGTTAGTTTCTAAGACAAGGTGTGAGTAAGGAGTCCTCTGTACCTGTTTCCCGAGAGGGTGACAGCACAGAGCATGCCCCGCTCTACTTGCGGAAAGCCAGAAGGTGGCACTATTACTCCTGGCAGCATCAGATCTGAAAAAAAAGCATCATTTCTCAATGAAAGATTCAGCCACGACCTCCTCCACTCCCCCTCTCCCCGCCCACCCCCTCCCCATTACTCAGCAGAAACACAAGCCTGTTAACAGCTGGGCACATGCCAGACAAAACATGATTCTCTGTTTTTTCCTAGTAAGGCAGCATTTCCTGCTACCACCCTGTGGATTAAAGGATCCTATTTATGATGGTGCGCACGGCGAAGAGCTTAAAATGCTCAGTCCCTTACCTGTCAGGCCCCAAAAGGGCACTGCTTTTAACAGAAAGGCATGAGCTTCCCAGGCCAGACAGCATTGCTCTTTATTATTGATATGGAAAGAGACAGGCATAAAGATGTGTGTGGAACCACCTCTTTATTCTTCCCTGTCCCAAGGGCAGGGTATCCCATCAACTCTCTCCTAGCATAGAGAACTGCCTAAAATTTCCCAATTTACATGACCCTCCTGATCTGATACTAGCTTCGCTCTCAGCTGTGAACTCTCCTGAGCATGAGGAAGCAGCCTGAACCATTTCCTTGCTGATCTGGACAGAAACGAGTGGGCTTTGTTGTGTGCTTCTTTCCACTTTCCATGCCAGGGATGAACAGGCTGCCACGTGAGTTCAAGTTTTCCATGCACCATGTACAGCAGCACCATGTTATCACCGAATTACATTAAGATCATCTGCTCTCCTTCCCTGTAGCTAGAATAATCCAGACCTTGCAGTCTCATGGACTGACCTGTGTTCCATGGTTTGGTTTGAAGCCATCTCACTTTCTCAGCATCCTAGTTTTAATGCACAAGCTGAAGAGGCCTCCAATATTTTTCCTCCCATTCACTGTCACAACTACCTCCAGCAAATCTAGAATGAACTCAGCAATTGCAACCAAGGCTCCACGTCTCTGAGGACAGAAATCGTGTAAGAACCTAACGTGACGAGGTAGGTAGCGTGTACGTATCATGTAAATAACCAGGACAGGCAGTCAGACCTTTGAATTCAGAGAACAGGTATCACGAATAGCACTGCCTTGCTTCTTGACTGCTCCCTAAAGTCTGCTCCCTCCCTCTCTCCACATCTGCAGTGCTGGATAGTCTCACGCCTCTCCTCCTATTGATGCAGCGTGGCTCTGTCTCTGTTCTCTGCCTTCACTGGCCATTGTCTCAGTGGCCAGTTTCTTATCTTTGGATCGTACCCAGAGGTAGCCTGGTTGCCAGGGAGATTAATGATCTGCATCCCTCTTTCCTCAATGTTCTTTGCCCATTAGCAAGACTTTTTTTTCCCCCCTGAAACTAGGTTACTACAAGTCAGCAACAAGGCTTGCTTAGATGTCCATCACAGCTACACATTCATGCACTTTATTTCCCCAGAAGCAAACTGAACAGAAGGATTTGAGTACTTCTACTCCAGATACTGCATAACGGAAAAGACATCTCTTTCTACATTGTACGCTTCCACTTACAGATTAAAGCTGCAATGGCTGGAATTCAATCCTTTCCTGATTGAGCAGTTCTGCCCTTTCATGTTCTAAAGGCCTGACTCTCATGATTCTGTACTGCATCCAAAGCAGGTTCCAGAAAATACGAGTCCTTTCTCTTCAGTCTTGATCCATAAGTAGCTGATAGAGCCAGGAATCCAGGAATTCAACCTCACCTGCACAATCCACAATTTACTTGACAGTGATTAGGACTGTAGGTTCCAAGATAACTAACTTATCCACACGAGCTCACCTCTGAATTGACAGAAAGCAGGGCGGCAGCAGATGAAGTCGGCTGCCCAAGGAGTGTTATAAAAACCAGACCAGTTACACAGGCAGTTCAGTGTCCCAGTTCAAAGTCACTGATCAACTTTACACCCTGAGAAGGAATTTCCAAACCCAAGACTCTCAAATGGAACAGATTACAGCATTTAAACAGCTTAACCTACTTTCTCATTCAGCAACTTGTCTACTGCTAATTTTCCTTTTTGGGAGGAAAACATGAATTACTTTCTGAATAAGTATTCTTTATACTTTTTCTTAGTTCCAGGTACATTTTTGTCACTGGGAAAGATAACACTAAAAAGCCCAAAGGGAATTCCTTTTTGCAACACGATGTGACAAAGTTCTAGTCCTCTTACCTGCTCCTCCTGCTAGCTTCTGTAGCACAGGAGGCCATGTCGAAAAAGCAGGGAGAAGATCTGGGTAGGCCCACAAAGCATACACTGTTCCAAAACAGAATTTAAAGATGCATCATTAAAAAACTTTCTCTGGCTGTTGCTTCTTGCCATCTTTAAGATTAAGCAGGACCGCACTAACCACAATTAACCACTCTCCTGTTATTTGGATAATCAAGACACCTAAAGTCAGAATGTTCCTAACATAATTAATAGATGGCTGCCTGAAACTTGACATCTCGCTTGTTGGAATTACCCCTTGCAGTGGACAAAAGAGGAAATAGTGCTATGATGCTATCCTATAACTTAAAACATTTGTTTTCTGGTTTCTAGCCTCTCAGCACCTTAATTTTCCTTTTGCAGAAAGAATCCAGAACTGCTGCTGGATTTCACACAGAATGTGGTAGAATAAGCACTTTAAAGATTACAAAGTGTGCATACACTACAGTGATGGGAGACAGGTAAGTACTTAGACACAAGCAAATCTTTTGGGGAAAAGTTGCTGTCCAGTAAGTAGAGAGGGAGGATTATTCCAGTCCACTATGCATACCTGTTGGATACAGTGCTTTCTCAACTTCAAACAGTATTGGGTTCCTGCTATTCGTATAAACCGTGACAGCCTCCCCTTTGTGAGTGTATATTTTGATGACATTAAGCTCCTCCTTGTTCGGAATGAACTCAGTTAATTGTTCGGCACTAAGATTTGGAAAAGCTGCTGCGACATCGGTTCGTAGTTTTCTCCTGTAACGATAAAATCACAAACATGTTACAAACCTGTCTAGACTGCCTCTTAAAATAACTCCAACATAAACAGTTACCGCTTTGGGGGCTACTCACAGGATTCCCAGGTTTTTACTGAAAACAACCTGGGGCATTTGCGTCTGGGTTTACACATGAAATAGCTGCATACTGGGAGAACACAGGGCGAAAGCCCAAACATGTTTCCCTGTTCCTGCTCTTCCTTGACATCTGCTCACAGTCTGTGATTTTGGGATGGCTCCGAAGGCCCGAGCACCCCTCTGTGCTATGGGGCCTGTCACCAGCACCCTACAGCACGGGCTGCAGACGGGTCCCTCTCCCCACACACTGTCTGGGCAGTCCCAGGAGATGGTTAAGAGGCACCAAGCGGGGTTTGTGGCATCTTTCACAGAAGCATGGGGTGAATCCCAGCTACCACCAAGTCACCCCAGCATCACCACACAAGTCAAAACAAACACAGAGCAGCTGGACGAGCCCGGCCACGGCCGCGCCTTCCCGCAGCGAGCACTGCGCGCTCCGAGGGGACCTCGCGGCCCCCACGGCCCCTCAGGCCCCGGCTCCTTCCCCGCTGCGCCCGGGGCCGCCCCGCTCGCTCCCCCCGGGGCCGAGCCCGGTTCCGCCGAGGCGGGCGGGGCCGCTGCCCCCGGCACTCACCGGTCCGAGCCCTTGATGGCGGTGTTGGAGCGCACCCGGAACGCCCGGCAGAACATGGCGGGCGCCCCGCTCCCCCCTCAGGCCGCGGCAGCCGCCATGGCGCCGTCCCGCGGCACAAAGGCGTCCGGCTGGAAACCGCCTCCCGGCACGGCCCGGCCCGGCTCCGGGGGGGGGGTTTAGGGGAAAAAAGCAGCCCCCAAAACGTCCCCAACGCCGGCAGCGGGGCCGCAGAGCTCCGGGCTGCTCTGCTGTAATCCCTGCGCAGCGCGCAGGAAGCGGTGAAGGCTCCGCCAGGTTGCTAGTAGCGGGGCAGGTTAAAGGCTCGGGCGTGTTGCGGGAGGTTTTGCATTAATAATAAGTTTATTTTTCGTTCCAAATGCTTTGTTTCGTGGAGGACGCGCCCTGGGGCTGAGGGGAAGCGCTGCCTGGGTCCCCGCGGGCAGGGACCAGACCCCAGCATGCTGAGGGAGGATGTAGTAAAACCCAAAGGCTGCACAGATATAAGGAGTTTTGGGTGCAAGTCTAAAATACAGAAAACGACTTTGTGAGGGGGACTTTTTGGTGTCTGTTGCGGTGCAGGGGGCTCGGGGCAGTGACCGACACCTCCCCAGTGTCAGGGTGCCTTTATCGCCGTGTCACAGCCAGGAATCCAGCCCGCTTGCGCCGCCGGTTATCTCAGGCGTCGCCTGATTACCGCAACCCCTGAGCCCACAGAAAGGAAAAAAAATAAAAAAATAAATAAAACGAGGCCGGGGCGGCTGCGGGGCGTCATTTCTGCAGCCGGCGCTGCGCCGAGCCTCTGGGGGGCGGCAGAACGGGGGCTCCCCGGTCGGAGGGCAGCTCCGCGACCCCCTCAGGAGCCGGTGCGGCGGGGACGAGCCGTGCCCGTGAGGGAAACAGCGGATAACGGCGGTTAACGGCCGCCTCATCGGCGGGGAGCGCTCCTCAGCCCCGTCCCCACCGTGAGGGGGCAGCGCCGCGCCCCGCCCGCCCCGGCCCCAGTGCGCAGGCGCGGCCGGGGGCTCGGTTCCCCTGGCAACGGGCGGCCCCGCCGCGGCCCGCCCGCCCCGGCAGCGCTGGGCCTGACGGCGGCGGCGGCGGGCCGAGGGATGGGGGCCGCCCCCCGCCGCCACCATGCTGCTGGGCAGGAAGCCGGAGGCGCCCCTCGGGGCAGGTGAGGAGGCGGCGGGGACCCCCCCGGGGTGTTTGAGGGGCTGGGAGGGGGGGGGCGGCGGAACAATGCGGCCTCCGGGCTCCCCTTCTGCCGAGCCCCGGGGCGCGGCAACGCCGCTGCCCTCACGGCGGGGCCGGGGGTGGGAGCGGGCCCCGCTCGGGGGGCTGCTGGGGGGGCTGGAGGCGGCGGGCGGCCTCCCCCGGGGCTGCCTCAGCCCCCCCGGGACCGCCTCAGCCCCCCCGGGGCCGTGACCGGGAGCCCGGGCCGGTCGGCTGTATCGCGACAGGGGCGCTGACGGGATGCGGTATCGCGATAGGTCGTGGGTTCGATGTCGGGTGCGCTGAGCGGTTCGGTTTTAGGGTCTTGAGCGGGGTTTGTCAGATGCTGGGCGAACCAACGCGACCCTCTTATTTATTTATTTATTTATTTATTTATTTATTTATTTATTTTTGCTTTTTGCAGCAAATCTGCTAATTTCCTCTCATTTTTAAGGGATAACCTACTTCAAAGCCGCTCCGACCAAGTGCCTACGCGTGCGCTCATTTTCTGTTGTCGCCCTCAATGAGGCTACTTTGGGATTATCCTGCTTAAGGGAAAAAAAAAGGGGGGGGGGAGTGCATTGGCTAAGGTTTCTTAAGGGTGTGTTTGCAGTGCAAAAAAATGATGAAAAAAGAGAAGCTCTAAATTAAAAGTGTCATAAATTCAGGTTTCCAAAGAGCTGTGTACTCTGAGGTATTAAAATACAGCCCAAACATCAGAGTTAAATTCTGAAGATCATTTAACAGCTGACAGAGAACTGAAGGTCTTACTAAAACATGAGGTGTGCTTTTATCGTGTGTCTCTATCCGTGCGAATCGTTGTGACTGACTGGTTTGTGTATGGAACATTTCCAGCCAGGTTTGGAGACGGATTATATGATTCCTATATGAGGATAGATCAGATCAGGTACCAGGAGTCTACAAATGAAGAACAAAGCCCCTCAGGACTTCCTTCCCTTGGAAGATCAAATGTGAGTATTTTAAAGTCTCCTGCGTGGAGGCTTGGTGTGGCATTGTATCTGACTATAGAGAGTAAATGAGACAAGTGGGATGTGGCAGCCTTTCAGTAGCTTATTTAGTGTGGCTTTTACTAAATATAAAAACAGTACAGCATTTTGTTGAACGTAAAACTTGCTAGGCAGCATCAGTAATCCAGTATTATTATCCTTAGCTCTCATTTTAATTAAGAAATTTATTTTACAAAGGGTTGAAGTGTTCTGCTCTGCCACCTGGTATGCTGATAACTATGTAAACCTACACCTTTTGCTTCAACTCTTGCACATTTCCATTTCAGTTTCACTTATGAAAATTTCAGGACTTCGGTGGGGGGTTGTGTGTCTTCCAAACGCCTTACAGAAGTATCTTTCTTCTCTGAAAGCTTTGGCATTATCTTCCACTTCATTTGCTAGCAAAATAGGTCTTTATGGAGTGAAGGTGTAAACGTGTTTCTCTACAGGAGCTGTGTTTCCTAAACAGGTGTGGAGTTACGGGATCTTTTCTTAAACTGTTCCAACTGTGCAGTAGTAGTGGTGTTCAGCTGTGCAGAGATCTGACCTTTATACGTGTCATAACCGTGTTTTGGCTGTTGTTGAGTTCTGGCAGAAGTGAAGGAGCTTGTGCTTAGGAAAAAACAAAACAACACAACCCTCTAGAAAGTGAAAACAGACATTTCACCAAATAAGCTGCATTTGAAAATCATCACTTTGTGTAAACTTGGTGTAACAGACATTAGTAATGAATTTGGTCTGTGCCATTCACTGAGCAAATTCAGTAGTGCCGGTCTGTGTTTCCTCTTTTAGCAATTCTGAGGGAGAGCAGCAGAAACATACAGGTTTCAGGAGCAGTGGATTGTTTTGTGGGGGGCATGTGGGAAATCCTAAACTGCAGGGCTTAAGTCATAATTTAACTAGAATTGTTCATAACTGAACAGAAGCCAGTGCACTGGAACTGTCAGGTTAAATGCAAATATAATTGCATGACTGTTTTTTTTCCATGGTGTATCTTATCCTTCACCTATATTTTGTCCATCAAGCCTGTTAACTTTTTAAGACAAGACTAAGGATTGCAAAATGCCTAGTTTTGCCATGATAGCACGTCAAAAAATACAACCTTAGTGGCGGCTTGCAAGCAGGAACTGAGATGAAGTGTGCAGGGATTGTGATGCTCAGTTTTGATGGAGAAGTGTATGGATTTAAGTGATACTCAGTTTCTTTCTTTGCAAGATTTCTGTATTACGATTTAATGTAACGTGAGAGTTGCAAACTTCTGAGATACGCAGCTGTCCATTCCTTTCATCTTAGTGATATAAGAGAGCATAAATGTTTCTGCTTTGAGAATAGATGGGTTCAATTCAGTTTGTGAAAATAACTGATGAGCTTTTGACAGCCCCACTGTGTAGGAACTGGGTTAACCGTTTTCATATAAAACTTCATTTTAAGTGAGAAGGATGTGAAAATCTTTAATGTGGTGCCAGTTGTGCTGTTGGTCCAATTTCTGGGCTTCTAATAGCATATTTTATCAACAACAAAAACTGGGCGGCCTGTGATTTGTAGAAGAAAGCTGCTGAAAGAAAGCTGATGTTAGCCAGAAGTCATCTGACTTGGTGTAGCTCTCCTGGGCTGGAGATTGCTCTCTATTTGTGGCTCACCGTCACGTGGCAAATGATTTTGGTCGCCTCCTGAGAATGAAATTTCAGTCCTTGCTGCTTATGGGTGTTGAGTCAGGTTTGAGATCCAAAGCCCCCTTCTCTAAGAAACAGTTTCAGGAGAAATGTAACTGTGAATTCCTTGTTTGAGTAGGAACTTAAAATACAAAATGTTTGCCCCAAACAACAGCACTAGGGGAGTTGCTGTTGCTGCTGGATAGGAAGTATTTGAGTATTTGGATGCAACACTGTTTGCTAGGCCTTGTCATGTTGCTAAAATTGATGACATTCAGACGGTTAACACCATTTTTTCACAACCAGATAGTGAAAGGAATTGATGTAATAGCTTCCATCTGTGCGGTACAGTAACGCCTTTTGAAGTCCTGGTGCTTAATTCACCCAGGTGACTGCAGGAAGCTGCTCTGCAGGGGCCTTGCTGATCTAAGCTGCCCCGAGACGGCTCTGCACCAGGATGGCTCTCTGCAGAGCTGTTCTGCCACCTCTCCTGAAGCCAGGCTGGGCAACAGCTGCTTCTGTTGTGCACGCAACTGAAACCCAAGTAGTAAGAACATGAAGTTTTGATTTCAGAGGTGAAAGTAAGACTCCTACTGATGAAGGGCAGGCTTTCTTCCCCCCTGGGTCCCCAGAAACTTCAGGAACCAAACAAGCATGAACCTCGTTCCACCTTTGTGTTTGCTGTTTGTTTGTAAACTTACTGTTTGTGTGTGCTCCGTTGAATAGCTGGCTCCGAAAATACGCCGCTCTTATCTCAGAGGTTCAGCCAGACTCCGAGAAAAAGGCGTTTATCCGAAGTTACCAGGGTTGGGCTTTGTTTTTCCACTTCAGGGTTTCTGGAAAGGCGTGTCTCTTACCGTACACTGTGGTTCGGGGTTGATAGGACTCCGAGTAGTGGAACTTAGTAGGATAGATCTGATGGCATAGCCACCCCTGAGCTACAACTGAATTCTGCAGAAAATGCCCATTTTTTGGGCTCGTGAGCAAAACTAACCCTTCAAGGCAGCACTGACAAATAGACTCTTAAGAGACATGTAGCTGGCTTTGGCAGGAGCATTCACTTCCCTTATTTACAGACTGTGCTAAGATGTTAGATTTTATGTAACTAAAAAGGAATTTGGTTTTATGGCTGTGGATCTGCAGGTTTATTTATATTTTTGTTTGATTCCTGTGTAGCTATTTTGGTTTTCAGGGATTCGGTTTGGCATGTGTCTCAAACCTTTATTTTTAGATTAAAGGACAGAATGGAAAACAGATGTTGCTACACTAGTCACAGCTTCTTCCTTGTTGCATGGGATGAAACAACACCTCCTTGCTGCCTGTCAGCAAGGAGCATCAGCGGGTAGAAAAGGGGAATAACTGCTGTGCAAATAAGGGACTGAACTCCAGGGAGTTCGACACTTACTAGTCTGTAAAAATGACAAGCTTGAAACATTTCACAATGCTTTTCTCACATTTAAGTGCTGTTTTCGATGCATTAATTTCAGATGTAAATATTTTAACGTGACAGTGTGTGGCAGTGGTTACACGCTACTGACAAAGATGTTGGAGTAAAAGATATTCTTGATTATTGAGGGCTGCCAAGTTTCTTTTGTAGTAATTATTCAGCTATCATGATTCCAAAGGAAGTATGGATATGATGTGTTTTTCCTCGTTAAAAAAGAAAGAAGGAAAAAAAGCCACCACCAAACGTTTATGTATAGATAGAAATGAAATTTATATCATTTATGTGTTTTATCTCATCCTGCTGTCATCCCTTTTCTCTGTGTTCAGCTTGGTTACACCAGCCTTATGTCACTTGCTGTCATGTCTCTGTCTTCCACCGGCGCGCTTGTCTTTGCAATATTCCTGACACTTCTCTGCACGTTCTTGTTGTGTTGCGTGTCTCGGACAGGTGCAAATTGCATCTGTTGTCGGTTGTGTTTGCTGCACCCACGTTTAAAGCTAAACATAGCCGTTCCCCCAGCTGTTTGCTGACCACGTGCATACTAGTAGGGATAGGTACTGCGTCCTTGTTGGAGTGTTTGATGCTCTGGGGTTCGCCCTGTAGGGACTTAAAAATACACCGTGTTTGTGCACGTGCCTGTTCCAGTAAGTTGCATTTTGTGCTCCCTTCTGTAATTACTCCTGTAGCTTGAGTTAGCTTAGGTAATACATTGAGCTCTTTGTATCTAAAGGAGATGCAAAACATGCTGGTGTTTCTATTTGTGATGTTGCTTTCTTTCTTAGTCCATGCTTTAAAACATAAAGTAAAGGTGATTTTTTGTTTCTCCCTCTGTAGGTTTGTAGCAACAAACTTGCCATGAAGGATCACCCTCTGACTGGAAGTCAGGTCAAAGTGGAGCAATTATTTGAGGACTCTGGTAACAGAAGGAGCAGTACTCTGCAGTCCGCAGGAATTACTGGTTCAGAAAGATCTCTTCCTTCCCTGGCAAAAGATAAGAGTATAGAGAGCTTAAGCACTTCTAAAGGTGGTGTTAGTTCCTCAAAAGCACACAAAGCCATTTCCCAAGCTCCAGAGCAAGCTGTCAAACAGTACAAACACCAATTATCTGCTTATGAGCAGCAAGAGATATTCAATTTCTCTGAAATTTACTTTGTGGGTCCAGCTGCAAAAAAGAGGCAAGGAGTAATTGGTGGTCCCAACAACGGAGGCTACGACGATGACCAAGGCAGCTACATTCACGTGCCCCACGACCACCTTGCTTACAGGTATGAAGTGCTCAAAATCATTGGCAAGGGCAGTTTTGGACAAGTTGCTAAAGTCTACGATCACAAACTCCACCAACACTTAGCCTTAAAGATGGTTCGCAATGAGAAGAGATTCCATCGGCAAGCAGCGGAAGAAATCCGGATTCTGGAGCACCTGAAGAAGCAGGATAAAACTGGCAGCATGAATGTTATTCACATGCTGGAGAGCTTCACCTTTCGGAACCACATCTGTATGACTTTTGAACTCTTGAGTATGAACCTGTATGAGCTGATTAAAAGAAATAAGTTTCAGGGCTTCAGCATCCAGCTGGTACGCAAGTTTGCTCACTCGATACTGCAGTGCTTGGATGCTCTTTATAGGAACAAAATCATACACTGTGACTTGAAGCCAGAAAATATCCTCCTGAAACAGCAAGGGAGGAGCGGAATCAAGGTCATAGATTTTGGGTCCAGCTGTTTTGAGCACCAAAGAGTCTACACGTACATTCAGTCTCGATTTTATCGAGCACCAGAGGTAATCCTAGGAAGCCGCTATGGGATGCCCATAGATATGTGGAGTTTTGGCTGTATTCTGGTGGAGCTATTGACTGGATACCCTCTTTTTCCTGGAGAGGATGAGGGAGACCAACTGGCTTGTATGATGGAACTTCTGGGAATGCCCCCTCAGAAGCTTTTGGATCAATCCAAGCGAGCCAAGAACTTCATCAACTCCAAGGGTCACCCGCGCTACTGCACTGTAACTACGCATGCAGACGGGAGAGTGACCCTGAACGGGAGTCGCTCGCGCAGGGGGAAAATACGAGGTGCTCCAGGGAACAAGGACTGGGTGACGGCACTGAAAGGCTGCGACGATCCCTTGTTCATCGAGTTCTTAAAAGAATGCCTCAGCTGGGATCCTTCGGTGCGCATGACTCCAAGTCAGGCTCTAAGGCACCCGTGGATTTGTAAACGAACACCCAAACCGCCCAGCACTGACAAAACCTCCAGTAAACGGATATCGAGCTACACGAGTTCCTTCACGGGAATTGGTTCTAAGTTGCCTCCTGTAGTTGGGGTAGCAAACAAGCTGAGAGCGAATTTAACCTCCGACTCCAGCGGCAGTATACCTCTATGTACTGTGCTGCCAAAGCTGGTCAGCTAATAGCGGGCTCTGTGGCTCCAGAACACACACCTTGTATTTCAATCGTTTGTTAATAACGTGTAAGGAAGTTAAATGCAGAGGTTTTTAATGGATTTTACTTTTTATTAGAGGATGAATCTTGAATATAAAAAGTTTAGTCAAAATGTAAACTTTTAAAGGGCTAACTTTGATCAAATTGTTTCTCTCACAACATGGTGCATATACCGCTCTGGATAGGTCAGCTCCTCTGCTGAGTAAAATGAGTTTGACAGATGTGCTATTTAATAATGCTGTTTTAGACATCAAACTTTCTTATCAAGACGGTTTAGAAGATTATTTTGCTTAAGACAGCAAGGGAAAATAATTTAAAATGCATATTTTCAGTTAATCCCCAAATTAATTATTTTTATTTGGGGGAATGTTTTCACATCTGTTGTCAAAAGCACAAGTGCATTAACGTAATGCATTAAGAACTTGCTTGCAAATGGCTAACTTACGTTTGAAGAATTTGATTTCTCTGTGCTGCTTTTCCCTTACCTATTCTGCCTGAGATTTTTAAAAATACCATGGGATATAAACACCAAGAGAGTTTGGTGTTGAAATTTTGTAGTCTGATTTTAAATTTTTATTTTTTTTTTCAGAAGACCTTGGAAATGGCACAGAGCACAGGATATCTCTAAATAAAAACAATTTCTGTGCACTTGCTATCTCCCTTAAAAACCTATGGAAAACTGACAAGGAAATTCAAATTCAGCACTGGTCCATCACAAGTGTGGACCAGTGTGTTCAGGCCTAATGAATCAATTATATGTTTTTTAGAGCTCAGATTTAAAAAATCAGTTCTGCCAGGTGTGTGTGTGTGTGGATTTTGTGTGTGTGTGTGTGTTTTTTTTTCCTGTGTTGTTTCCAAAACAAAAATGTTGAATTTAAGGAACCATCGAATCTGGGGTCTGTTCTACACGTTTGAGATTCTGATCATTTAAAAAATGTCTTTGTTGTGTAGAGTGAATTCCATTGCATTAGGTGGAGCTCTTTTAATAAAAAAGCAAAGATGCCGCCCTGGTCAGATAAGGAAAAGATTTGAAGGCCCAGGACTATAACTAGAAAACGTGGGGGACAGGCCTAAGTGGAAGAGTGCTCTGAGATCTCACCGTAACCTACAAAATATCAGGAAAAACCGATAAGTTGCAAAAATTGGTGGATCCAAATCAAAGTACATCATGGGATGAATCGCTTTATTTCTAATCGTATTCCTTCAGGTCTTTGAGAGATGTTTCTGCATGCTCGAGATGCATGAGCTTGTATTTCCTTTATCTTCCAAGAACATGAAATGGTGGTGTGACCTGTAATGACAACAGCACAACTTGTTCTGGTTGTTAGTACTTGGAGCCATATGGCCCGAGTCCATTTACAAAAGCATCTGATCTCTTGCCAGGTGCCTGAACACAATTTTAAATACAATTTAGAGCTTTTATGAAGAGAGGGTTTTAAATTTAATGAGTTTCTCCGTAGCAGGTTTCTGATGTTAAAACAAGGAGACTCTCATTATACAAACAAAGGCATTATCAGGGTGATTTTTAAGATAAGGTGACCACGTGTTCAATACAAGACCCTTCTTCTGAGAAGATGGGGCTGCATTTTCTGCTCTGTTTTAATTACAGCACTTGGGAAATGCTGGATGGAGGCTTTTGTGAAAAAGCCAAAAGACAGACCCAGAGCTCCAAACTTTCCCGGGCTGCTGCTCAAACTGAGTTTCTCACGCATTTAGTTTTCCCAAGTTCTTTTGTTTTACGAGTATGAATGCAATAGGCTTAGTAATAATATGAAAATAACGTAGTCTAGCCTTTATCTGTGCAGCTACAAGTAATACCAGTGTGTGTGCAATGCTCATGGCTCACTTCATAATAATGCAGGACTGGTATTTTTTATTTGGCTCAGCCTAGCGAAGTTTTATTTGAATGGAGAATCAGGAAAACAGGGAGGGAAGTGGTAGAATAGACCACTAATTTTAGCAGAATCTCTAAAAATGGGGCAGGTTTTTTCAAAGCCAGAAATATTATTCTTCCTTCTCTGCCCTTCCCCATATGCGTTTTCAACATATTTTTTTTTTTTAAATGTACATGGGGAGTGAGGAGCAATAAGTTGGTACGAAAGAAGCGTAGACAAAGAGCACTTTATGTAGAAAAACTATAAAGTGATGGTGGTGTTTGGAACCTGGAGGAAGGCAGGAGAGTGTTCGTGTGCTAGGAGCTGTGCAAAGAGAAGGTGAAATAGCCCTTCTCCAGAAGTAGCAAGTAGTGTCTTGGTTCTGGGGCATTTTTATCTCTAAAATGCCAGATGCAGAGTGATTAGATCTGGTTACTAGCAGGTAACTTCCAGTGTCACAGCCCCTAGCATACGTACAGTGCTCTCACTTAAAGCTTGTGCTTTGAAACTACAAATACAATAATTATTTGGCAAGAATATGGCTTTTTTTTTAACCTAGAAAATGTGTTCATCTTGACCTGATGAAAGAAGGTGCTCTTTGAGTTGTGTATGGCTAAGAATCAATCTCACTTACCTGGGACTGTTCCTGTAGTTCAAAGCCAGGTGCTGAGCTGACTGTCTTGCTGATCTGGGGCTCTTGCCTGCACAGCCATAGCAGATGAGAAGCAACAAGAAGCAACTTCAGAAGATTTTTGCTGTATTGAAAAGGGGTTTCTTCATCACCCAGGGAATACAGCTAACGATATTTTGAGCTTGTTTCCATTTACTAAGCCCCCATTTTCTTTATAAAATACATGATTTCAAGGAAGTGTGACACACTATTGCCAAAGCAGGAGAGCCCGTCAAGTTAGCTGGTGGATTTTGTGTCTGGGACATTTCACCTGGTGAGTTAGCACAGGAGGTGCACGCAGCCACGGGGCCGGAGCAGAGGCTGTGCTGCTGAACAGCATCAGCTGGAAACCGCGGGTGCACTCACAGTGGCTGTCATCACTGAGATACAGTTGAGTCTCAAATTCACACTGATTTCACAAATTCTCACGAATTTTTGGAAAGCCGAACACTAAGGAGGTCTGAAATCACTAAAAGTTCATCATTTTAATCATTTGTGATAGTGGTTAGGATGTTGAATGAAACTGATACAAAACTTGTCTAAATAGAATAACAGCAGCGCTGATTTCTGAGGTACCTCTTTGTTTTGCAGGGCTGTTAATCTGCCAGCACTAGTGAGGTTCCACTGGAACCCGAATCATGCTCTTCTAGGAAGTTAGCACAAGACAAATGCGATTTACTTGAGTTTGTAACAGACATCACATTTCTAAGAATCTTAATGAAGTCACCCAAACTTGTTTTAAACTGTTCTTTACAATGTTTCCTGTTTGACTGCACACATTGTTAGTCTCTGTATCGTGAGTAACATGCTCTGTTTATTGTTTGCATCTTAGCTCTTTGTTTTAGCAATATTTTATAGAAACAAGTGACAAGGCATGGGCATCGCATCCGACAGATACATGTTGCTTTCACACTGGGGTCCAAATATCCTACGGCTGTCCTAGTTGCAAGGAGAAACTTTGTTTTGGTGTGAACTCAGCGGGACAGTAACGTATTCACTGTGGAACATGGTACTACACACACCAAACCGGGCTGCGTTCAGTTCTGCACAGCTCTGATTGTCCTGGTGGGAGCTTGTTTCACACCAGGGATCTGAGCACGGAGGTCGTCTGCGTACACCAGGTACTCCTTGCCAGAGGTTTTTATCCATCCATTTTGGGTAGGAGCTCTAGGAGTTCAGAACAAACGAATCTGAACGTTTTAAGGCACGTTTTGTGGGCGTGCGACGCAGTCTGAGCTTGTTTACAGTAGTTGTGACCTGTGAGGACTTCCATGCAGTTAGAAGCTGTTAAAGGTAGGAATTTATTAATAGAGGTTCTTTGCAATGGTCATCCTCTTCGAAACTACCTCTGAAATAAACCTAGGGTCCTTTTTAAGGGGGTATGCGCTGCAGACTGCAGCTCTCTCTCTTTTTTTAATACTGATAGCTGCTTTGGCTGCCGAACATGTACATGATGATCTCAGCAATGTCTTACTAATCCTCGCCACACAAGCAAAAGGCTGATTCTGCACCCAGAGATCTGTGCTGAAATGATTGATACAAATCCCCTGCCTGCCAAAGTTTAATACTGTTGTGGAAGGGAAGAGCCAAAATAACACGGGAAGGTCTGCAGGACTTCTGTGCGGTACCCAGCTGAGATTCAAAGCAAACCACACTGAAAACCCTTTTCCTTAATAGAAAAACTTGCAACTTTTTCATGCCTTGAGCACTCGGAGTTGTGGGTACCCAGCAGTTTTGAAATCTGGACATCATGGTTTTATGTTGAGAGTATAACAAAGAAACCACTTCACTTTTTTTTTTTTCTTAATTTGATACGGGTTTGGGGAAATGTATACACTTCATCCTTCACATAAAGGAGCCCTTGAGTGTTGTAAAACTCCACTAAAATCTTAGCTTTTTACTCCCACTGTCACGTGTAAAACCCTTGGGGTGTCAGAGCAGTCTTGCATAGGTGAACATGGTCGCTGCCCTCAGAGGGTGCAGTGACTTAACCCAAACGCAGTTCTTGCAGGCTGGCTAAGGAGGTCAGTAAGCCTGTGCTGAAAGAACAACCCGTGTTCCCTATACATAGTACTGTGCCTTATCATTTTACCAGCCTACATCTGTCTTGGTGCAATCAAATGACTATTCAGGGGTTCTTAAACATCGCAGATGTTCACACTCAATGTCAATACGTCTAAAGAACTTGCAGGTTAGCCTTTTTATTATAAATATTGTGAAGAGATGTAATAAGGTGGAAATGTAGAAAACACTTAAGGTGCATGTGAATATAACTCTCTCTGTGAAGGAACACTTTCGAAATAAGTCAGTCTCAAACTATGTATCTAAATGTAATGGGCAGATATTTCCTAAAGTTGTACTTTGGTTCATTTTTAAAAGAAAATAAATGCATAATTTTCTTTAGCAACAGACTGTGCAAATTCCTGAAAGACATACTTGGATTAATATATACAGAATACACGTAGATATTTGATTATTTCCAGGTGGTGTGGCTTACTTTGTATTGCCAGATCCTAACTTCTGTGGCATCTAGAGATCAGCAGAGAATTTTCAGGCCGCGCGAGCAGATGATTTCAGCGTGCCAGGGCTAAATGTGATGAGCGCTCTGATCTGACGGACGTTCTTCCCATTAACAGGGCCATAATTAGAACTTACCAAAGTTTTGCCATAGCATTCTCTGCTTGTCACTTTCTTATTTAGTCCACTGCAGAGCTTTTTAAAGCTCAGAATCCTGCTTATCCCTAGGCTGCAAGGAGAAATCCAGTAATAGCCACTTAAGGAAGATTTGCTTTTATTAGAAACCTATAAATGGGTAACTTACAGTACACAAGTGGATATTGGAATAGTTTGGAGATGAAATCATCCCGCAATAAAAAGGTCTCTAGCTACGACCTATCTGACTGAATGATGTAAGTTACGTGCAGAAAGTTTGCAGGCAACAGAGTGGATTTTTTCCTTATTCGTTTTAATGTGGGTGAACGTCAGATGTTTGATTAAAAAATAAATAAAAATCACAGCCTGGAAACAGTAACAGAATATGTACGTACAGGCAGTTCAGTGATCTTTGATTTTATTTATGTTTGCAGTATGGATTTCCATACGTGTAGCCTGTAGGCACAGTTGCTTCTCAGCCTGCTGCGATTGCTGTTTTTCAGGGCTCAGCCTCTGTTAGGATTTTGTGGCATTTTCCCAGGCACAGCACCCCGTGTAAAAGAGCAGCCTTATCTCGCCACAGGACAGTAAGGTGCTGTGCTTCACGGCTTCTGCTCTTCGGGGTTACACAGCCTGCTGTGCGCTACCTGAGGATGGGGAACCGAGCACAGGGCTGCGCTCAGGTAACTCTGCCTGTCTGCCTTACGCTGAGGAACGCCGGTGTAAAATCAGCACCTTTGCACAATTCAATCATTAATTAATGGGTTTCTTAAAGGAAAAATTAACCAGGAGATTCTCGAATCATTTTGACAAGCAGAAGAGGAGGAGATTTACTAGATTTACTCGCATTTTGCCCTACTCCCTTTGGTTCACTGGCCCTAACTCCCCCTTACAAAGCGAGGGGACAACGTCCTGCACGGCCGAGGCATTCAGCACAACTTTCTTTAGAAGCAGCTGCAGCAGTCTAGCAAGGGAGTTGTTTATTTTTAAAAGTCATGTTTTAAAAATACAGGCTGAGGGGGTTTGTTTGTTTTCTGAAGCCACCCAATAATTTATGCTCATAAGCCAGAACTGTTCCCTGGTGAGCGGCTACCCCGGAGCTGCAGATTTGGGAGCTCTGCTCGGCACCTTTCAAAGGAACCTGCTGCTTCTGCGAAGTGCCAAGAAGTTCCTAGGGGAAAAAAAGCCATTCTACATGGCCTCAGAATTGCAAAGATTCTGGCTATGCTTTCTGGTGACAGGAACACCATGAATTGCTGATGGTACCTGCACTCATGGCAGGGCAGCATCCCGCACACCTCCTTCCAGGGGAGCGCTCTGCTCGTACCATGGGTGCAGGGGGGCACCAGGTGTTGGGGCTGTCACACCACATCTGCCAACACTCAGCAACAACCCGCACCATTCACACTCCTCGGGCTGTCCCGGGCTGCATCTCCTGCTGTGCTGGTGAGGACGAGCTGCCTGGCAGCCCCTGGCAGCCCCGCACTGAGCTCTCTGGTGCAGGTGGCAGCAGTGACAGCAGCAGCTGGAGCCTGCCAGAGCTCTGGGGTGGTTCCCGACTCTCACATACAGACGGTGCTTGCAGGAGGGGTTCGCCTGTGACTCAGGGTGGTGTGGACTGCAGAGGTGAATCTTGCCCATAATTAGGTTTTCTTTAAGCATCAGCTAATAAGCTAGTGCTAGTCTCAGTGTGATTCATCTAATCCTTTTTAGAAACGAAGCCCTTTGCAGCACAGGAGATGAATGAATGGGAGGCAGCGCCGGGTTTGTTTTCCTTCCCCTTGTCAGATCAGCCTGAAGCGCTTTACAAACACTTCGGGACAGCCACATGCGCAGATGCCCAGAGCTCCCTTTTCCTCTGAAGACTTTTCTTGTCCTCACATGCGTGTGCCTTCTTGAACAAAGCGTGCCCGACGTACCCGAGCTGTTTTCCTGCCGTGCCACCCCCGTCCCCCCGGTGTTTGTGCAGACCCAAAGGACGAGCGGGGCTGGACTCGGCACCAGGCACCCGCGGAGGCTGAACTTATAAGGAGCTGAAGGAGGGCTCGGTGTGGGATTGCAGGGAGATGGGCTCATCGGCACGAGCCCACGGCCGAATTTCCTCTGGCAACGCGGGTTTAAACGAGCTGCCCCTTACATGAGCTTCAGTTTGTTTGCTTTGTCTGGAGGGCTGAGATGCCTGCCTGAATTAAGCCCGGCCATTCTTAACGGCTGAGGATAGCTTTCTAAAGATGACCAAGGGCCAGCCCCGGCCTCCTGCCGAAGTGTGGAGCCTTGTAAGGGTTTGTGCTCCTCTCGGGAGCCTGGAAACTGGCATCGGGCTCTGCAGGTGGAGGAGGGAGCATTGGGGAGAGTTGGTTTTCTGGGCAAGGGGGTTATAGGTTAGAAGACAGAGAGCACAGTTAGGGTTAAGAGTCATTAAGCAGAGCAGAGAAGGGGATGAAAGAAAGGAGAAATAAAGCTCTGAGGTGATGCAGAGCAGCGTGCCCCTGGCTGGCAGCCCTCGAGGAGGGGAAAGCAGCTCTGGCAGGGCAGGACTCAGAAAAAAACACAGGATTTCTGCCCTGCCTGCTCAGCTGGGGCTTCTGCAGCTCCCGCTGGCCATCCTGCCACAGGTGAAGGATGAGAAGGGAATAAAGACTTCACTCGGTGCTTCTGTGGCTCCGACAGGTGATGCTGGAGGTCACCCATGTCCGACACGGCCCCAGCCATGCACGGTGACAATTTCTGCTGTTCGGCCACGGCCACGACACGGGGTGAGAGCAGCGCCGAGCTCGGGAGCGACAGGAGCTGCAAGGCGTTGGTGATGGATGGCAGAAACGAGGTGATATTGGAAGTCTGGGCAGCCAGCTGTAAAGTCATCACCTAGGAAAGGTCACGCGAGTGATTCCCACCAGAGGTTCCTGCTCTCAGACCTAAGCACTAAATAAATGTGCCAGCAAGCAGGGGTGGATTTAAAAATAAATAAATAAATAAATAAAAATGTCTTTTTTTTTTTTTTTTGGTATGAGAATGGATCTCTGAGACATAAGCTGTATATCCCCTGTATATCCCCTGTATATCCCCTCACAATTCCCTTCATTGCTGCTGCCCCGTGCAGAGCTCAGAGCTTAGCCAGCCACTGGCACCTTTGGTCTGGGTGCTGCCATGGGACAGAACGGGGCTGGGGGCAGCTGCGGGGCCCAGACACCACGGGGAGCCCTCCCGGAGCTGTACGTGCCCCAAGAAGCATGCTGCCTGCCTTGTCCTCCAAGCTGATAGGATTTAGGTGCTTAACTTCTCCTTCAGGGGCAGATAAGCATGGGAATAAGTGGGGCTGTTCAGTTTCTGCCCCTTTGCAGCGCTGCACGGCCCCGGGAGCGAGTGGTGGTGATTTCAGGCCCCATCTGATGCTCACCCCCCTGTGATCTTCAGCAGTGCCCCCTAATTCATCCCCACAAGGCGCTGGGGGGACTGGGCTGGGCGTACTGGGCTGTGCTGGCTGCTCCCTGCCCTCCTGGGACAGGCTGCCGAGGGCGGGCGGGTGTTTGGGGTGAGCAGGGGGAAGCCTCTGGTTATTTTGGGAGATGGAGCAGGGAGGCAAAGGGCCCGGCTTTCATTTTCCAGCCAGCTGGTGCTGATTCAGGCTGGATTTGCAGCGACAATTGGTGGGGCTGAGCCCCCGAGGGCCTGGTGAGGGGTCCTTGCTGCTGCTCTGGGTGTTCTGCCTCCCTCACCTGATTTCTCGCTGCGTGAGACCCCGGCAGGGCTTTGGGGAGAAGCACCAAGCTGGCTAGCGGGTAAAAAAGAGGCAAGACCTCCCCGTCAGCTCTTCTCCTTCTCTTTCCCAGGCTGGCGGGATCACATGCCTTGCCATAATTATTTCCAGCCCTCCCTTTAGCACTTGCAGGACGAAGCGTGACCCTTCGACACATCCCCATGTGATGGGAAACGCACCAGAACGACACAAAGCTTTATAAATACTCTTGGATGATTCATTTATTTATTTATTTTTTCCTATTAGACAACAGCCCGAGCCCCGTGCGTCCTTCCCGCAGTCTGTCAGCCCTCGCTGCCTCTACCAAAAGCTGTCCCAGGCCCTGGTCTCACTCCGGGGTCCGGCAGCGCTGCAGGGAGCTGGCCCGGCCTCCCCAGGAGCCATGAGGGGAGCTCTGGGTGGGCCCAGCTGCAGGTGGGCTCCCCCCGTAACGCCCCCGTGTCCTGGATCTCGCTAGCAGAGCTCTTCCCCCATGGCAATGCTGCGGGATCGAGTGCAAGGCGAGTGCTAGGAAATATTGGTGCCATCTGAACTGCAGGACACAGCCGGCTTCGAGCCTGCACCCGCCTCCTGCCAGCTCCGTGCTGGATCCAGCATCCCCCGGCGTACACCAGCATCCAAAACCTTGGTGTGCAGGTGCTGCTCGTGTTCCTGCCCCGATCCCAAAAGCTGCTGGGGCCGGGCAGTCCCAGGCCCACGTGAGAGCATCCCTGCTGCCACCAGCAGCACGGCGGGACCGAGCAAAACCTCAACAGCGCAAACAAATCTAACCCACCCAAACAAACAAACACTCCTGGCCCCCAGAACTAAATAAATCAAGATCGATAGGCCTCACCTAGCTGCTGTTGCTATTTTTTTTTCAGTTGCTACATAAACAGTTTTATTTCTGGCTCGCGCCGCGTGCCAGGTCACAGCCCGCTACAATGCAATCGCTGTTGTTGCTTTCAGCACGCCGGGGCGGATACGGCAGTTTGGGAGCAAAGGCCTTCCAGCACGGCCCCGCAGCAGCTGCTCGGCCTGACCCCGGCTCTTTTCGCCCGTTGCTCGGTGCCCCGAGTGTTTTTCCACCGAGCACAGCAACACCGATAAAGCCCCGTCAGCACCCTGCAGCCACCGGCACCCGCGGCCGAGCCCATGGGTGCTGACCCTCAGCCTAACGAGCTTCCCGGCTGATTGCACCTTGTGCTTCAGCATCGGTCCTGGCCTCTCTCAGCCTCCTCTTTTTGGGTTCAGATCATGATTTTTTTTTTTTTTTTGTCATTTCAGGACTGCGTTTCCCTTTCCCTGCTCCCCTTTTCCCTGCAGGCAACGCTCGTTGCTTGCACCTGGGTGCATGGGGTTCGGTGAGGCCTCGCTGCTGATTGCTGAGTTAATGACATTAATTGCCCCAGCCCTTCCTCCTAGCAGGGCTGTGCTGCTCTGGGGGGGCGAGGGCTGAGCCCTGATCCTGGTAAGGGGCTCCCTGCAGGGGGGAGGCGGGTGGTGGGGGCACAAAGCTCCTGAACACAGGGTGTCCTGAACCCAGCTTTGTGCAGAAACCTCTGGGCGTTTGCTGCCTCTATGTCCATGGGGCACATCTAGGTTTCAGCCTTCAACGTGTGGCTAAAGCTCATTATAGCTGAAGGCTGAGACCCCCAAAAAAGCAGCAAGCAGCAGCCAGCGCCTTCTGCAGAGCCTGAGCTGGGGTCGGGCTCCGTTTGCTGCCCAAAGCAGCAGCAGAGGCTGAGCTAAAAAACACCGAGGGCCCCGAGGACCTCACGCTTGTGCTGCAGTGACCGGGGGGCTGGCAGGCAGCTGTGGGGGCAGAAAAAGCCACTGCAGCGTGGCCATCCTGCTGGCACAGGCTGGGATTCCTTGCAGAGTCCCTTTTGGCATGCGGTGCCCGGCCTGGCACAGAAACCCTGGCGAAAATTTCCCCCCTGGGCCCCGGCGGGTCCTCCGGGGCAGCCCGGTGGTGGCATGCGGGCTGCGTGTGTCCCCCTGGATTAGGGCCAGCCCCAGGAGCTGCTTATGCTAAGGGAGCTAATCTCCGTAATCTCGTCGCACAAATGCCTCCGTCTGCTGGCAGATCGCGGGGATTTGGGTGAGGCGTGGATGCCAGCAGATGGATGTGCAGTGGGAGGTGGCGTGTCCGGGGTGCCCCATTTAAAGCAAGGGCTTAAAGCCCCAGCCCGGAGCCTCCAACCCTTCCTCTGTCCTCACACCCCTCCGTGTCCCCATCCCTTCCAGTTTATGCCACGTGTTTGACCTCTCCTGCAGGTGAATCTCCCAGCACAGCCTCGCGATGCCGCCGTGTGCCGTGGCTGGGACAAGGCTGGGGACTGCTGATCCCTCTCCAGTTCTGGCTGATGTCCTTGTGCCAGAAATGTCACCAGGGCCTGCACGAGGGGTCCATGTGCTGCACAGAGCACGTGGGCACTTCTGACCTGAAACCTCACCTGCTCCAACGCTACCTCTTGCTGACGAGGGGCTGAGGCTGTGCAGGTCCAGCCGAGAGATTGCTCCCTCGGAGAGAAGCCTCTGGGCTCCCTGCCTCTGCTCCAGAGCTGCCCGTTAAAATACACACCGTGATAAGATCAGAGGCTCTTGGTCAGATTGCTGATCCGAACTCCCAGCCCATCTCCGTGCTGGTGCTGCTGCAGGTTTGCTCAGAAAAAAATAAATAAATCTGTGTTCAGAAATACGGAGGTGAGGGCGAGACATAAAATGAGAATGGCTCCTTGCCAGTTCTGAGCAGTGGCTGGGGTGACGGGGAGTGAAGGAAGTACCCTCGGCATCATCCTGTGGGCAGTGAATCAGGATGCAGTTTCCAGCTGGAGATGGAAAATCGCTCAGTGCTGAGAAAAGCAGAGTTAAGGGGTCAGTGCGGGGACTTTGTGCATTTTTGATGCCTGGAGGGGCTGGGGCTGCTGTGTCCCCCCCAGCACCATGCACAGGGGCGGCAGCAGCCAGCTGCCCGAGCAGTGCCCCGATCCTGGTACCCATCAGTTGGAGGGATGCAATTCCGAGCAGTTTTCCCTGACTTTTCTTGCAGTTAAGGGCTCCGTGTGTCAGCTACACCCAGCAGGATGGGTTCGTGGAGCCATCCCGCTGGGGTATGTGAGCAACGCTGGGGCCAGCCGGGTGCTAATCTGCCGGGGGAAGCCAAGCCCTGGAGCTGCTGGCCTCGTCCCACGGCGTGCCAGGGGGCATTTCTCCCAGCCCGCAGCAGGAGGGTGCTGCCAGGGGGGGAATATCCCTGGCAGGGGACAGATGCTGGCAGCCAGAAACCTCCCTCGCTGCTCCGGAGTGAGGGGAGAGGCTCTGTCTCGGTGCTGCTCTGACTTGTCTCGACAAAAGCAGATGAAGATGAAGTGGAGAAAAACTTGCGGCTACTTTTTGGATCGTAAATCCAGGTTATAATAGCTCCTTTCATCTGCAGGATCCCACGGCGCTTTATAAATAGCGACGCGAGCCGTGCCTGAGGATCACTTCCAAGCCCTGAGCTGCTTCCCGGGGGAGCAGAGCAGCTGCTGGGGGCAGAGCCGAGGCTCCTGGCGTGGTGTAAAGCAGCCCGGGGAGCAGGGCAGGATGGCTGGGGCTGCAGCTCCTGCACCCAGAGCATCCCCTCGGCAGCACGGGGGCCGCACCAAGCCCCCGCCGCACGCAAAGCCACCCAGTGCTGCCTCCTGTGCCACTCCTCCCACTGCTTTAACAAGGACATTAATTGCTGTAATGGGGATTAACAATATCTTTTCAATTCAATTACCCCTATCCTGGAAGCGTACAGGATTATTTAAATGTATTACCAGTTCTGAAGCTTTTCAGCAGCCCCGTGCTCGTGCAAATCTACCCGTGGAGAAGGACAGGACGCACACAGCGCTAATGATCATTACCCTAATCTTCAAGGTCTATTTTTCCTGCTAACTCTGATATAATCAAATAATAATCTAGTTTATTACTAGCCACAGAAAGCACATTAGCAGATCAGCCACTGGTGTTGCATGAATAGAGGCTGAGCCTGCTGCTGGCTGTTGCTTTTTCCCAAATGGAGATGGAAATGGAAAAATCGCTTCCCCTTCGCATCCAACCAATTTTCTTGTGGCCGAGGTTTGTCAGCCAGGCTCCAGGCAGGGGCTGAGCAGATCGGGTGGCACTGCTGCTGCAGAGCTGTGTCTCTGGGCGGATAAGCTCCGTAATATGCCAGCTAGCTGTCGGTTTTAAGCTTACAGCGACGTTCTGATAACCAAGTCCGTTGCTGATTGTCTCCTAGGAGGCTGCTCCATTGTTTCATCTGTCTGTTTGGATGGTTTTAATCACAGAAATCTGGCAGCTGGAGACAGAGGAGACCAGGCAGTGCCCCAGTCCATGCCTGGTGCCTGTGCGGGGTTATCTGCAGCAGCCCTGGGCACCTCAAGTGATGGACGGAGGTTTTTTGGGAAAAAAAATAAATATATGTGTATATATATGTATGTATATATTTCGTATCAGAGGCTGATGTATGCATGTTTCGTATCCTGGGCGGCTCCGGGCCCGCCGGGGCCAAGCGCCCCCCCCACGCGTGGGGCTGCACCGCCCGCCCGCGGCTCTGCGGGCTCCGGGGGCCACCTCGTGGCGACACGGCCAACAGCCGCGGGGCCCTGCCCCCCTGACCCCCTTCTTTTCTTAATTTTTGGGTTTTTAATTGTTATGGTTTACATTTTTAATTCTTATTTTCAATTTATTTATTTATTTTTTTTATTTTTTTCTTGGTACGGTTTTATTAGTGTTTTATTATTATTATTATTATTATTATTATTATTATTATTATTTTATTTTTATTTACTTTTATTTATTTATTACTTTTATTTATTTGACATTTCTAAACATTGCTAACACTTTTCCAGTTCTTATTTTCAGGGATGGCTTCTGCCATGCACCAGGTGGATGCTGCGGGCGCAGGGAGCTGGGTGCCCTCCCTGTCCCGTGGGATGTGACGGGAGGCCCGGGCAGCCACCGATCCCAACTGTGTGCAACAGGGAAAATCACAGAAATGTCCCCTCCTGCCCCAGCTCCAGGGTTCCTGTCCTGAAGTGCTGAGCCTGGGCTGAGGCAGAGCCGGGAAGACCCCTCAAAGCCGGCAGCTTGAGGCACCGCGGGCTTGGGGCTGCTGCCATAAGAAATGCTTAAATAACACCCCCAGCCCTCAATAACCGGGCTGGAGGACACGGGGTCACATTCTGGGTGACGCTGCACATCCCTGCACCAACCCATGCTCCCAGGAGGAATTTCTCTTGCTGCATACTCCGCAGTGTGCTGGGAGCAGGGCGAGACAGCCCCGAGCTCGACGCCTTTTGCAGGGATGCTCCGAGCACAGGCGGGGCCCCAGGTCCTTACCCAGAGCCCGTAAAGCTTCCCTGGGGAGGCAGCTGCTTGCTGAGGACCTGCTGTGGGCTTCGTGTGCCACGGGGCTGGTGTTCCCGTGTCCCTTGGGTCGTTTCGCTTTTGCTGTCGCCTTCCTCCAGCTGCGAGGGGAAGAGGGAAGTCCTGCGTCCGTGGCTCCTTCTGGCCTTGTGACACCAGCGAAACTGCTGACAGCAGCACGGGTGGATGGGGACAGCCGTTTCTGGCCGGGATGTGGCCGGGACCCTCCGGCAGAACCTTCTGGGGGCCCCCAGGGCTCTGCCTGGTCCGTGCTGGTGCTGGTGGCGAGGCTGGGACCAGTCTGGGACTGGGGGCTGGGCACTGGGGCCGTGCCTCCTGGGCCTGGTTCCTCCTGCAGGGCACGGCCCCTGCGCCCTGGGGGCAGCTGGGGGACAGGGTGCCAAAACCCAGAGTTCTGTGCTAACAAACCCGGGCTTACCGGTGCCACCCGGGCGGTGCGTTTGACACCCGAAATGAAAATTTCTGATTTCCTGTTTTGCCCCAGCTGCAGAGGCGTTCGTGGGGCAGCTCCAGGGCCTGGAGGATGCACCCCAGCGCGGATCCCTCCTCTCCCAGCCCGGTTCCGAGCCTTTCTCCCGTCTTTGCCGGGTTCTGGGCCGAGCACGGAGCTGGGGCTCAGCCCCTTCCCCCCAGGCCGTGCTTTACCCTTTGGGGTCGGGCTTTATCCTTTGGGGTCGGGCTTCCCCCCCCCCTCCGCTGCCGCTCCTCGTGCTGCCGCTTTGTTCCCCCCTCCCGTTCCTCGGCGCTCCCAGACAAAGCGCTGCGGGCGGCGTCGCCCCCGGGGGGGGCTCGGGTCACTCCGGGGGGGGGCTCTGGGGGCTCCCGGTGCCCGCGGGGCTCGGGGCGGCGGCGTCGGGGCCCCCTCCCGGTGCCCGCAGCCCCTCGGGGGGGGTCTCCTGGCGTCACCCCCTCCCAAACCCGCCTCGGGGGCGCCCCGGAGGGGGGCGTTGGGGCCGGGCGGTGCTCGGTGCCCCCGCCCCGCCGTGTGCTGCCCGTCCCCGCCCCGTCCCTCCCCCGACGGCCGGGGCCGGCCGCGGCGAGGCGCTGACATCAGAGCCGGGCCGGGCCGAGCGAGGAGGAGGAGGAGGAGGAGGAGGAAGAGAGGAGGAGGAGGAGGAGGCGGAGGAGGAGCCGCGGCCGCACCGGAGCGCTCCCTCTTCCCGTCGCCGCGCTCGGGGCCGGGGCGCACCGGCGGGGGGCGGTGGCGGCGGCGCTTCTCCCCCCGCTGCGAGGCCCGGAGCCCCCCCGCAGCCCGGCGGCAGCCTCCCCCCGTTCTCCCCCCCCCCCTCCCCATCTTCTCTCCTTTCCCGACCCCCCCCCCCCCCCCAATCCCGGCCATGCTGTCCGGGGCTCCGCCGCCCGCCGGCTTCCCCAGCCCGCAGCCGCCCCCCCCGCAGCCCCCCCCGCCGCCGCCGCCGCCCGCCGCCCCCCCCCACGGGCCGCCCCCGCCGCCGCTGCCGCCGTTCCCCGGGAAGGGAGGCCTGCAGATCCGGAAGAATGCCATCACGGACGACTACAAGGTCACCACGCAAGTGCTGGGGCTCGGCATCAACGGGAAAGTTTTGGAGATCTTCAGCAAGAAGAGCGGCGAGAAGTTCGCCCTCAAGGTGCGCGCCGGGCCCCCCCTTCCCTCCTTTCCCTCCCCTCCCTTCCCCTTCCCTCCCTTCTCCCCGGATCGGGCCCCCCCCACCCCATCCCCGGTGCCCCCCCGGTGCCCCCGTCGGGGCGCGGAGCCGCCCGGCCCGGCCCGGCTCGGTTCTCTCCCCGCTCCGCCCGCCCCGCTGCGCGCTGCTCGCCACGGAGCGCCCCGGCGCGCAGCTTCAGGGCTTCCCCACAGCCAAATAACATCCGCCCCGCCTGCCCGGGCAGCCCAGAGGCCGAGCGAGAAGCCCCCGGCCCGGCAGCAGCTCCCCCGGCGGGGTTCTCGTCCCGGTACCCCCCCCCAGTGCCACCAACAGCGCGGAGCTGGCCCACGGGGCTGGGTGGGGGTCCGGGGGTCCGCCGGCCTCTTGGTCCCATTCCCTTTGGGATGAGGAATGGAACCCGCTGAAACAGCACGGAATCAGGGGCAGCGGCCGTTCCCCGCGTTGGAAGGGGAATGGTTTGGTGTTATCCTGCCCCTCCAGCGTCCCCAACCCGCTCCCGCTCCGGGGGTCCTCAGCCGAGCAGCACAACCCGAGGGGCGCCCCGTGCCGGGGCTGTGCCCTGCTTTTCGGGTGAGCCTTCGGAGCGCAGGCGAGGAGCCTTCAGCAGAGGGACGCGGGGAAGTTCGTGGAGGCTGACGGAGCGCCGGGGGACACGGGCACGAACAGCCGGTGCCACGGGAGCGCCGTGTTCCCTAGCAGAGATGCGCCTGGTGCCCACGCATTAGCTGTTAGAAACCTCGCCGTTACCCTGAGAATCGTGAAGGCTGAAAATATCGCCGGGCGGATGCGTAACCCTCCCCTCCTTTGCTTTTCGGGTTGCCCGTCTGTTGGCACCTGAGGTTCCTAGCGGGAAGGAATGGGCAGGTGGAAGGAGTGGGCTCTGGGGGTGCAAGTGGCGCTGCCGGGGTGCGCAGGGTCGCTGTGGGATGGCGCTCAACACGTGTGGCTCAGCGGGGCCTTGTGCAGTCGGACGGCAAAAAGTTGGAGGTTTCTTCCCAAAAGGCAGGCGACTGTCGTTAGCCGCACCCCGTCACGCTGCAGGATGAGAGGTATTGTCAGCCCGTCGGGATGGAAATTAGCGAAATCCTCTTCTGTTTTGACAGACGCGCTCCTCACCACTTCTACAGTTGACTCAACTATTTAAAGCGTGGATTCCAGCACTTCCCTTTCGCAACACTGAAAGGGGAAGGATGGCAGCGGCGGTGCGAGGACGGGGGACACTGAGCTGCAGCGGTTCCTTCCTGGCCAAACCCGGGCCGGGAGGGTCAGGGCCGGAGGTTTGCACTGTTGCCCTGCCGCTACCCATGGACGGGGTCGGGATTTAGTGCTAGGTGTTGTGTCGTGTCCTTGGCTGTATGGAAAAGCATCTTGTGGTGTAGGATTTAATGGTACGATGTGGAATGGCTGCGCAGCTCTTGGAGGATGAGGTGCGCCCGCTGGTGAATCTGTTTTGGAAAGCTGCTGGTCTTCTCCCCTCTGTCCCCTGCCCTGGCCTCTTCGCACTTCCCCGGCGGAGAGAGGAAAGTTTAGCTGGGCTGTTGGATGCGACTCTGGCTTTCCAAAGAGCAGCACAGCTGCTACTGTAAGCGATTCCTTCCAGCCCCTATAAACTGTTCTGCCGGGAGCCTGGGAGCCGGGGCAAGCTGCGTGTGCCCTTCTTGCCCTGGGGAGCACGAGCTGTGAGCCGTGGCTGTCCCTCTGCCGATGGGGAGCCTGCCTGGGATGCGGCGTGTGCTGACAGCATCGCTCCCTGCTTCACAGCCGGGATGACATCTCTGCTAGGGACCTGCAGAGAGGTATTTGGATCGGAATTACTCATGGGCTGCATCAGCGTGGAATGATGACCTAAAGCGGGATACCCAGAAGTGATTGCATTGGGTTGTCATGTTGCAGATGATGCTTAAAAGAATTCTCGTGGCTCTTATCCAGCAGCCAAAGCTGAAATCTCTTCATGCTGCCTGCTTTGGTTGTGCAGCAAACCTTTCCATTCGGAGCGGTTTCTCTTTATGTTTTCTGTTCCAAGATCTTGTACATTAACGTGGTGAAGGAAACAATTGGGTGTCTCCTTAATATTAATGGTGACTCCTGGATACATTGTGCTTCCTCTTGGAGCCGGAGCAACTATTATGTTTCTAAACCTCCCTCCCAAGCAGAGAGACGTGTTGAAGTTAGCATTTTGCTGAGGGTCACTTTGCTTAAGAGCACTTTCCGGTGCTCTGGGAGCGTTTGAGCTCAGAGGCAGTGTCCCGGTGGCGGTGAAACGTTACAGCCAATTCTGGTGAAATGTTACAGCCAATTTTGGTGAAACGTTACAGCCAATTTTCTCCTCTTTCTGGTGCAACGACCCACGTCGGAGACACACAACAGTGCTGTGTACGAGTTAACGGATGGTAGTGCTGTTTGGTAGTTCTATTTGCTGCACTGTACCTAGGTAAACCCAGGAGATATTCCTTTTCTCATAGATCAATATTGTTTCAATGCTTTCCCACACCCATTTTATTTTTTTTTTGTTCTGGTATCAAGAAACACTTCAAGCGTGGAGTCCATGAATTGTCTGCTCAGGAGCAGATGGCTCTAAACGCGGCTTTTTCTGACTCGGGTGCTCCTTGCCCGTGTTCAGCCCTGAGCTGCCCGACCACCGGCGGTGGGGACCCCGTGGTTTATTTGCTCCTGGGTGTGGAGCAGGGTGGGAACGGGAAGGCCGTGGAGAGGTGACGAGTGGAGCTGAAATGCGAGCTCTGGGTGGTTTCTTACCCCTTTCTTCCTTGGCGTGATTTATGACGAGGCTTGTCACCCCTGCAAAACTTCTTGTATGTAGGTCACCGCTGACTGGACTTGGCGTTGCTCGTTGTGGTCAGGCTGTGGGCATTAAGTGGCGCAGGCTGGGAGCGAGGGCTGTGTGCGTGCTGCAAATTCCACTTTCTGCTAATCTTTAGGCGAGATGTTGGGCTGAAGGCGAGCTGTACGAATTCAGCATTTCACAAGCAAACGGCAGGTAATGCAGGCTGGAAAATGAAGCCCAGGGGCGGCAGGTGATGAGTTTTTCTCTGCCCCGTGTGTCTCTCCGTGGAGCAGTTTTCCCTTAAAACAAACAAATGTCTCTCCTCACCCAAATTTCAGAGCAGGAAATCTTTGTGTCTCCCTTCAGTTCCTGCAGAGCTGTCCCCTCTTGCAGCCCGGATTTTGGAGCATCCTTGGAGCTCCGGGGCATGTTTGCGAAACACTCAGTCTCGCTCGGCCTCCGTCTCATCAGATAACGTGAGCGATGGTTCCTCTGATGGAGGAGGAGGAAGGAGAGCCCAGTACTTTTGTGGTTTATTGTTCTTTTCGGCCGCCTGCCGTGGAAGTAGGGCAGGCAGTATCGGAGCTGCTATCAGCGCTGTGGATGAGTGTTCATGTTGCTGGTGGCCTCGTGCTCTCGCTGCCACCATGGGTCGGGTCTTCTACAAGGGTGTTTAAGGAAGCAGAGCACCCCATTTCCCTGCAGCTTCGTTTGAGATCAAATGCTTTGTCCCTCGGACAAGCCAGCTGGAAAAATACTCCCTAAGTGCTGGAGTGTGTGAATATCCCGGGCTTACGCTCATGGGAAACAGACCTCACTGTGTGTCTGCTTCTGTGTCAGCGGTGGGATTTTTTTTGAGCTCTGCTATGTATTTAATGTAACCAAAAATGTCTTCACTGTGGATTTTTGTGCAACTCATAGTTTAAAAGCTATGGAAAGTATAGTGACATCACTGGGGCTTTTCCAAGGCAGCGGTTTATTATCTCATTGACCAAAAGAGTTTACTGACTTGGGTTTTGAGTTTGTTTAAACAATTTATGATCAGCCATAATCCCTTCCAAATATATTACATGTTCCGAGCAGTCAAATCTACAACGGAGATAAACTGATAACGGCCTGGGAGCCGGGGGCTGGTTTGTGCTCTGGCACATGCTCAGGAAATGGTAGGGCTCTTCCTCTTAGTAATTGAATGCCTTCAGCCACAGGTCTCGCAGAGGAGGATCCGTGTTTCCTGTGCTCGCAGATGCTGGGATGCAGGGCTTTGGGGCTTTACAGGGAGCCTGCCCTCTCCTCCGTGAGCTTCGTGGTGTGCGTGTGATTGATAGCCAGGTGCCGCCAGGTAAAACGATGAATTCCTTGGTGGTGAGCTCTTGCCTGGCCTTCAGCGAGCTTTGGCCACCATGGGTGCTGTAAAGCACCACGGTGCCAGGGGCTCCTTGGGCATGTGCTGCCTGCCGTGGAGCTCTGTGTGCATTTGGGCACGGTGTAAATAATAACTCGAAGCCGCTTGAAACGTTGGGCCTCCTCGTGCGCTGGCTGGATGGGCGGCACAGGTGAACTCCAAGAAAACTTGTGCCAAGGAAGCCTGGAGGTGACTTTTCTCTGAAATAGGCGGGCTTGTGCTCGGGCTGCGATGCGCGGGGGGCACGGGCTTTGCTGGGTTGTGCAGACACTATGAAGGGGGTGGGCAGGGCTGGCTGGAGCCGTGGCTGTTTGGCCACCCTGATGGCCCCAGGCTGGCCCCGGGCTGTGTTCAGTGATGGGCCAAGCCCTCACGAGCCCCTCACAGCAGTACGAGGGCAGTAGTTTTAAACCCCATCCCTTCTCTGGGGCTCGCACTCTCCCATCTTTACACTTGCACCGTGTGAGCCGTGGGGACTTTCTCTTTCCCAAAGGACCGTGAGGAAGGAGCCTGCGGCGTGCCGAAGCCCCCGTCCCCCTGCCGGCTCTGGTGACCCCCCCGGTGCGGTGCGGCAGGAGGCCCCTCTCAGCGGCCCTGCGCGCCTGGCCTCAAGTTGCAGCAGCATTCAGGCAGCATGACCTCACCTCCTGGTTTCCAAGAATAACGCGCTGCCTCCCCTCTGCCGCGCCGGGTCTGGCTGCGGCGGGCTGGGGCGGCTGCCGCAGGCTGCGGGGCTGCCCCTGGGGCCCCTCTGGCTCGGGGCTCCCCTCCCCGATAGCCCCCGAGCATCGCCTGCCCCGTGCCGGGGCTGGTTGGGTCGCTCAGCCCCTCTCCATGTTGTGGGAAGGGGTTTGGGGGTGGGTTTGAGGCAGGAGTTGTGGAGAGGGTCTTCAGGAGCTGGCTGAGCTTGCAGGCAGCTGGTTTTGGGTGCAGACCCATAAAGACTGGGGCAATCCCTCCACTGGCCCCAATTGCAGGCAGGTGAACACAGCATTACCCGATTTCTCCCTAATAAACCAGCTGTGAGCCCAGGTGGCTGCGTTGGGGCTGATGTTTCAAGAACACCTTGGGTAGGAGGGGACCTTAAAGACCTTCTTGCTCCAACCCCACTGCTGTGGGCAGGGATTTTGGCATGGTCCAGGGCCTCTTTGCATTGTGGTGATCTGTGGGGCAGGCGGTGATGCTCTGTTTTTGAGAGCACCCTGCCTGCAGGTTCGAGGACGGGGCAGGGGGGGATGCTGTGAGCGGGGGATGATGCCCTGGTGGTCCCCAGGCAAGTGCCTGTGCCCGTGTGCACTCACGCAGGAACAAGTCTGAATGCAGAGACCTCAAACAGCCTTTTAAGCCGCTGTTCCTTTATGCCTAGCGGCCGGTTCATTTAAAAGATTTCAGCCTTTTAAGATCTCCGGTTTGGGGCAGGATTGTGGCAACCACAGGTTTAATGCTTGCGTTAACTCACGGATTGCTTCACGGCCTCAGGAAGGGACCGAAGGCCACGAGTCGGAGTGCTGCTGAGCCCCTGCCCTGAGATGCCCCGGAACACGCGCCTTGTTCGAGGTGCTGTGAGCTGTGAAAACGTGAAGGGTGGTGGGACTGTCCCCGTCACCGGGCGGCTGGGGACAAGGCAGGGCCTGGAGCAGCCCCTCTGAGCACGTGGAGCCTCGCCGTGGCAAAATCTTGAGCCTGACGCCACCGGGGAGGGCGACAGCATCTTCCCCTGGATCAGTGCCCTCCGTCGGCGGGGGCTTTGCTGGGACAGAATAAATGCTCCCCGCGGAGAGGGCAGGTGAGCAAGTTGGCTCGAGGGGTCTGTGACTGTCGCGGCCTTTGCCGTCATATGTAATGAGATTATTTAAGCCGTTGGCGTCAGGGCTGCATGTGATTGTGTGCCTGGCCGCCCAGCGGGCTGTAGCCTAAACTAGAGATAAAGTTCAAAACACAAGCTCAGATCTGAATGTTCCAGGGGCTTCCAGCCAGGCGGGGACTTCGCAGTTCTGCTCCGATAAGATGGCCCGGTTTGGGATATAGATTTGGGATCTGCAGAGGGATGGACTCGTTTGCTTCATCCTAATTACCTTTGCTGCCTCTCTTTGCATGCCCCCGGCTGCAGCGGGGTGCTCCGGTCGGGTTGAGCCCGTTCAGCTCTGCTGGCCTGGGACAGGAGCGTGCATCGGGCTCAGGCTGTCACTGCCCGAGCGTTGCCTGCTGGAAGGAAAAGCTGTACAACAGCGGGCCAGGGCTCTGTGCTGAGGGGCTGAAGCCCTCCTGTGCTTTTTGGGCAGCCTCATCTCGGGGTTTCCGTGGGGCACCTCCTCTGCTCCAAGTGTTTGCAGAGCTGAGTAGCGCTTCTGTCTGCGGTCCTCGCCAGTCGTCTGGCCCTGAGCTGCGGCGAGCAGCTAGCGTAGCCTCTTGAAAGGCTCCTCGGACTCCCTGCCAAACGTGTGTTTTCAGGGAAATCTGGCTGGAACAAAAGCTGGGGCTGCTGTGGAAATTTGGCAGTGCGTTGTGGCGGCCGCAGGAGCCGCGCTCGTTGCTTCTCGAGCCGGTAGGTGCGGGCGGGAGCCGGGTCAAGCAGAGCTGCTCGGAAATGGGCACGGCGTCCCGGGTGTCTCGGCTTATCTGGGCTGCGGGAAGGTATGTGCAGTCACGTGCAAGCACACCAGAAGGAATGCATGTTATCCTCAGCCACTTCAAGGAAAAATAAAAGGGGAGGGAGGCTGGCCTGGTAACAGCGACGTGTTTTTATTTTCAGTCCTTGTGGCAGCCTCGTTGCATCTACCATCTTGGCATTTAAGCATGTTTCAGGACAGTTTGAGCACATCCTGTATCCCTGTGCCTTCGCAAAAAGGCAGGGGCTGTGCTCGCTCTCAGCTGGCGCTGCTGTGGGTGCGAGTGCCCCGTCCCTGCGGCTCCCAGAGCTGCTGCTTCCCGACACGGCGGGGCTGCAGGACTCTGCTTAGCCTGAACAGCCTCCTGCCTGCTCCCCTCCAGGCTCTGCTGTGTCTCCCTCTTTTCCTCTCCAGCCGTTTCGCAACGCCGCTGCCCATTACGTTGGGCAGATTGCTAAGAAAACACAGGGCTGCTGTTGCATAAGTCGCCCTGCCGCAGTGGCTGGCTGCCTCTCCCTGGGAAGGGTGGGCTTGCCAGGAAGTTTAAACCGGGGTTATCTCCTGGAAGTCATCAGGGCTGCGGTGTTTTTGGGGGGAGTCCCGTGCCGCAGGCTGGGTGTGGGTTTCCACCCCGGTGCATGGGGTGCGCAGTGCCTTGCTGGTGGGAAGGGCTGCTTCGGGGAGCCTGTGAGCATTGCAGCCCCCAGACAGATGCCTGCCTGAATTCCCTGGGAGGATGCCTTCACCCTGGCTAACCTGAGGGCTTGCAAGAGGCTTGCTTTTGTCTTCAGTGGGTGTCCCTGCAAGGAGCAGCCCCTTCCCAGTGCCAGGGACGTGAGCGAGAGCAACCTCTCTGGGACTGAAGGAAATTCACTTTGAGTCTGGGTCTTGGATGGGACTTCAGAGCCCAGGACCGCTCCCTGCTTTCCTGCCTGACCACGTAAACACGCAGCCCTCTCCCGACAGGCGGGTGACGGCCGAGCTCTGGGGCCGTCCCGCTCCAGGGGCGCTGCCACACCTCGCTGCTTGGCTTTGGTGACTCAGTGGCTTGTTCTGTGTCAGAGCAGGACATCTAACGTCTCCCTCCTCGCCTCTCCTCCCACCCTCTTTATTTCGTGTTGGAGAGGAAGCTTCCAGCACCTCACTGTGAGCACGAGCTGCTGGTTAAGAGCAGCTCCCTGCCCACGACGTGAGATGGAAGCTGGAAGGGAAGCGCTGCAGCTCCGCGGGGCTCGGAGGTGCCCTGGGTGCTCCTGCGGCCCCAGCTCCTGGCTGGGCGCAGTGAGGGAGGTGGCCAGTCCGGCCCGAGGTGCCTGTTGTTAGGGATGCAAATCCTGGGCTGCTGAAGCCTGGGTGAGTAACATGCCGGGGGTTTCATGCTGATTACAGTGTGGTCTCTGCACGTGGCTGAGCAGCAGCTCCCTCCCTGCGGGCTGGAGCTGCCGTGGAGCAGCGTGCTGTGCCCCTGGCGGGGCTGTGACACCCCCGTCCCCTGCCAGATGCCTGTCACCTCTCCTCTGCACACCTGGACAAAGCCTGTCACCTCTCCAGCGCTCTGCCTTGCTGCTGGTTCTCTTTGAATCCGTTCGTGGCACCTTCTCTTAAGGTCAAACTTGTAACCCAACGGACGTCCCAGGGAGCTAGCACCGCCAAAAATCCGTGGTATGCACAGCTTTGCTGTTATCACACTGTGTGCACGCACACCCTCAGGGGTCGGCGGCTGGGGACCCGTCCCTCCCTGCCCTGAACCCTTGCTCTGGTGTCCCTGGAGCCCCCCGGCAGCGTCAGAGGGATGCTCTTTATCTCCATCACCGCTATCAGATGAGGATTCACTGATGGGAGCCCATTCATGCAGCTTTGCACAGCTCTGGCAACACAGACGGGCTCTGTTCTGCAGGCCAGGCAGCTGTGCCTTTTACCAAAGCATCCCTTTCGAATTTCTTTCTATCCAAAGACTGCGCTGAAGCAGCCAGGCGAGTGACCCTGGGAAGAAAGGAGGAGCAGAAGGGACGTGGTAGCGTTGGGTGCTTTCCTCCTGCACAGGACAACGAGGTCCCAAGGTAGTGCAGTCAGCTCGGAGGGGACACAGTTTCCCAAATCTAATCTGCTTGGTGTCATTGCGCCTGCCAGGCTGCAGGGCTTGCCTTCGGGGAAGCATCGGGGCTGCCGGAGGAGCCCTTGGGCCGGACAAAGGCAGGACTGTCTGCTGCTTGGCTGCGCCCAGCGTCCCCCCGGCCCTGAGCCCTTTTCATCAATAAGTGGGATTGAAGGAGCTTGAATTCCTACGGAGCTGGACCCGAGAGCCGCTTCCCTTCGCCCCGTGTCCACGAGGGTGCTGGGTGTAAGGGCTGGCATGGGGCTGGCTGAGGAGAGGAGTCCCAAGCAGCGGTCCAGCTGCTAGGGAGGCAGCAAAAAACGTGGCAGTAGGTTTAGGGTTTGCTCATTTGTTTAAATGCCCCTGCCTTTATGCTTTTATTCCCTTCCCATGCTGCTCTAACAGGCGAAACATGTGCGGGGTATGGGGCATCTGTGGAAGGACCAGCGAGTCCTCCCAGAGCCTGTTTTCACTGCGTGTTTATAAGGTGCAAGAGGACAAAACCTCCGCTATGGACACCTTGCTCTGCCACGTTGCCAGTGCCCGACATCGTAGTGGGAACAGCCTGTGGAGACCGAGCCCGGTGGGTCCCTCTCGGGGCTGGTGAGAGGGGAGGATTTTCCTCTGACGGTGTTTGTGGAGGCATCTAGGCACTGGGTGATGAATTATGCATGCTTGCTGGATGAGGTATTCCGAGGTTACGGCGCTGACCGGGACGCTGGTCTGGGCCCCGTCCTGGCCCTAATGGGCCTCCCTCCCTCAGCCCTCCCCTCCCTCCTGCCCGCTCCCCGTGCCCGGCGCTGCGAGAGGCCGGGAGAGCTAAGAATAGCAGCCGTGTCCTGAGTGCTTTAATGAGGTGCCAGCAGGATGCAACAAGGGCTTTTTAAAATAGAAGCCGAACTGTGTTTTCCTCTCAGCTGGAATTGTCTCGGACGCCTGGCGCAGGGGGGCCGAGCCAGGGGGAGCACGAAGCCGAGGGTGCTGAGTACCGGGGTGCTGGGGTGGCCTCCCCGGGGCCAGTGGTGCGTGGCAGGAGGCTCACGTACTCCTCCCTAAAGGAGGGCCCCAAAAGGGCCCCAAAGCCCTTTTTGGTTCCTGTTGCTCTGTGAGGCCACGTGGAAGGGTGGCAGAGGCCCGCAGGGAGGGCCGGGCTGCTGCTCGCCTGGCCGCCCGCTTGGCCTCCTGCAGTGCTTTGAGCTCCGGGGTCAGCCCCAAAATGCTTCTGACCCCAGTGCTTGGGGGAAAGTGCCCACAGGGAGCTTGGGATCTGGGGCATTGCTCGGCTTTTAGCCTGTGTGGGTTCATCCCAAGTGGGGGGATTCATACGAGGTCCTCTGCAGGCCGTGCTATGTGCCGGGGGTGCAGGACACCCCTGGGCAGCAGGAGGAGGAGGAGGAGGAGGCGCAGGGCAGCCCCTCACAGCGAGGGAACCACTCAGGGCTGGCAGCCCTGGGGAATCCGGAGGAGCTTTTAGGGTCATTCCTCCGTGTGTGGGGTGCAGGGACAAAGGCCGGAGGAGGGCGGTCACGGCGGCCGGGGGTGGGAGTGTGTTTGGGGAGGGAGGCAGCCGCGGGGCCCCTGCTTGCGCAGACAAAGGCGTGTTATGAAATCCCCGTGTTGCTCTTGTTCCGACCTTCCCCCTGCACGGCACAAAACCTCCTTTCAATGGGAGCAGCGGCCGCTTAATGCAGGAGCTGGTTACGCTTTGCAGGGCTGCATCCAGGCCACGTGGGGACCGGGGGCAAAACGCCTCCCAGCCTGCAGCAGGGCTGGTTGGATGCAAACATCATTTTGGGTTATGGTTAAGTCTGTGCTGGGGGGTTCGTCGCCTCCGGGGTGATTTGGGGTGCTGGGATTGGGGTGCACATCCCTGGGTTTGGCATCGGAAGGTGTTTGTGAGCCCCGGTGTTGACAGAGCCCGCCGAGGGGATGAGACGCTTCTAAACAAATCGCCGAGGAAAGGACAGAGTGATGCAAAACGTGCCATGCGTGCGTCACCAGGCTTCAAGGGCACGTAAATAAAACCTTGGTGATGTCCTGGGTGGCGAGAGGAGCTTCAGGAGCGCTGTGCTGCATCCCGTGGGCTTTCCCCCATCTGGCCCCAGCCTGGCTGGGAGAAAAGGGCTCCCCGAAAACGGATTTGATGGGCTCTTCTAGGCCTCGCTGTGCAGACAGGCAGAACACGGCTTTGGGGCTGCTGGAGCCAGGGAGCCAAAAGGATGCTCCAAGTGCCCGGTGGCTGCTCAGCTGGCCACAGGCAGCACTACAGGGCTGAGCCTGTCCGTGTGTCCTCCAGGAGGGGATCCCTACGGACACGGAGCCCAGAGCTGGCACCTTGTGCTGCCACAGAGGGAGGCAGAGGGTGCTGCGGCGGGGTTGCAGCAGCGGGCTCCAGGCTGTGCAGCGCCTGCAGGAGGTGCAAAGTACGGAGGTCAGGGCTGAGTTAATGGTTTACATTAGCACTCACTTCTGTATCAAACACACCCAGAAATATCAGCCTCTTCCTATCGTAAAGCACATGCATGCACTTTCCCATTCACCGCTGCAGCAGCTCTGATAGGAAATCTAATTAGATGCAGGACTTGGAGGGGGGGGGAAGCCTGAAGGGAGGGCTGGGGCGGCCTTGAAGGCTTTGCAAGGAGGTGGCAAAAAAGCATTTCTTCACGAAGCCCTGGCCTCAGCGGGGCGTAGCTCTTGTGAAGATGTTTGCCCCTCCCTTGACTTCTCATTTTCCTTTCACTTTCTGTAGTGCAGATAAAAGGGCCCGAGATGCTGGTGGTGACGATGCTGGTGGTGGTGCTGGTGATCTCTGCCTTGCTCCCAAGCCAGCCGGTCCCGTCCCCGCTCAGACCTCATCTGGTGTCCCTGTCACTGCCGGGTGACATCTCAGCACACGTAGGAAGTGGCAGGCTGGGTTTGGGGCGTTTTGGCCCCCGTTCACCCCCTGCTCAAGCACCGGTCTGAGCTGCGTTGCTGGAACACGGCCTGGCTTAGTGCTGGGCCCAGCGGTGCCGACGTGCTCTGCCCTCCCGGGGGGTGATTTATCACCTCTGTCCTCCTTGTCCATGACTGCAGTGCCCGTTGTGGCACCTACGTCTGCTGAGGGGCCCTTTGGGTGCTGAGCCCCGGGTGCAGGGCAGGACCTGGGCCTTTCCCAGTCAGTCCCTGGTCACACTGGGATGCTCCTGGTGCAGGCACCCGTCCTCATGCCCTGCTGGCACCAGCCTGATTAACGGATGTCCTGACACACCCCAGGACACCGTCCTGCGTGACAGGACACCGAGGGTCTCGGTAATGATTGTTGAGGGCCTGGGCTGGGATCTGACCATGCAGCACAGACCCCACTGGAGAAAGGAGCAGCGGGGGAGTCACCCCAATTCACCCCAACTCTGTGTTTCTTTGATGTACGGTGGCGAGAAGACGACGATCCCAACACAAAACCCAGGCACCAGTTTGCTGTTTTTTCTCAGATACACGAAGCAGGAACTGTTTATTTATCTTCATTAAGCACTCGCAGCAGCCTGCCATCGGTGTGCCGTCGCTACGAGGCGGTGAGTCAGCGGGGACGCTTCGTGCTGCCGCCCAGTCGCCGTTTACCTGCTCTGACTCTTCCACGAGCTCCTCGGCCCCCTCCTTACGCCCTCGTCCCCGATGTCCCCGCTGTGCTGGTGGCACTTCCCTCAGCGTCGGGGCGGTGTCCTCGGGCACCTCTCACCACGGATGGTGCAGTATTTTGGTGCAGGGCTGTAGCGGGCACGGGTGTCCCGGTGGCACGGGGAGGGGGGCGCGGGCCCCCGGCAGGTGGCTCCTGTTTAAGCCCCAGCCTCTCTTCTGCTCCTCGCCTTTGTGCGCCCGCCGAGGCTTTTGTTGCTGCCTGAAAAGCCTGAATAGCTGCCACATCTGTCGTGGGCGAGGAAATGCTCAGCAGATGCCCTGGGCTGAGGGGGTGGGCGGTGGGTGGGGGTCCCCGGCACCCCCCCGCAGTGGGAGCTTGCAGGGGATGGTGCAACGCTCCCGGCTGCGCGAGGCCCCGTTGTGCTGGGGCTCTGCCGGCCCCCCCCGGTGTTGCAGGTCTCCTTGTGAAAGCGCCGTGCAATGGTTGTGCCACTTCCCTCAGCAGCCCTCTGTCCTCTGCCCACTTGTGAAATCTCCTCCTGGTGTTGTGGTGTGGGGGCTGCGTGGGGGGCGCGTGGGCAGCAGCGCCTGAAAAACGCGGAGCCACGCAGCTCACGGGCTTGGGGCTTTGCCTGTTTTGACTTTCTGTCTGCAAGAGGTGCTTTGGGGGAAAGTAATCCGAATAATTCTCTCCCTGGGATGCTTTCTCCAAGCTTTCCATCTTCCTGGAGACAAATGGGTATCGGGGATGACCTCTGGTTTGAGGCAGCGGGGGGATGAAGCCGCTAATGTACCGCGTGCGGTGGCTGCTGGCTGTTACTGGCTTTCCTTGCGATCTTTGTGCCCCGAATGAAGCTGAGCAGGGAGGCAGCCCCGTGCCGTGGCAGGCTGTGATGTGGTTCTCATCTGAAGGCTCTCGTCTGCTGCTCGGGGAGCCCACAGGGAGATCTGCTCACCCCTGGGTGCTGCCCGTGGAGAGGACATAAATATAACGTGAAGGGCTGTGTGTGAGCCCGGATGATGTGGGGGAGGTTTCCTGAGCCACACGTTTTGTCATTGCTGTAACTGAGCGATGAGTGTTCCTGTGTTGGGTAACTTCATCCCTCGCACGGTCTCTGGGCCTTGCAGTTTGATTTCTCTTCCGGAGCTCAAGACCAGGCAGCGCGAGGGGAAGCCGGGCTCCCTCCTGCTTGCCCCGTCCCAGTGGTGTCGGGGCTGGGGGGCTCCCTGGGGGACTTGGCTATGTGGGGTGGTCCCCTGGGGGATCCCAAATGCTCTGGTACTAAAGGCAGAGAAAAGAAAAGGGGGACACGGTCATCCTGGTCCCGGCACAGCACGTGCCAAGTGTCCGGCACCAGCCCTGCGAACGTGTCACGCAGCTGGCGCCAGTTGGCAACTGGTTCACTTGAAAAGATTGGAAGAGGCAAATCCTTCAAAGAGAAACCATTTTGCTTTATTAGGGAAAAATGCTCCTCGCCTCGCTGCTACTTGGCCAGGACAGCCCCTGCTCTGCTTTCCTTCTGGTAGCGGGGGCGGGTGACGACTTGCAGCTCTGTGCTGTAGGTTTATTCCTCGTGCCTCGGGAGCAGGTTCCTGCAGCCCCCTGGTGCGGCTGCTCCGGGGGGTGTCCTGCTGCCGGAGGGTCCCCAGAGGCACGGCTCCTGCACGAGGGATGTGTGTGCTGCTGCGCTGGGAGCAGGTGGAGCGCTGGAGATCAGGGAAAAGAGGGAAATAAAGATACCCAGGCTGCAGGAGCAGCTGATGTGCCCGCGTGAGCGTGGAGCTGGGGCCTCAGTGGCCACCACAGCAGGTGAGCAGCCAAGGCCGGTGTCCGAAAATGCTGCGTAGCAAAGGGCACGCTCCTGCGGCAGCCTGGTCCCATGGTGTCAGGCTCTGGGGAAGGGGCAACTCGGCTCCTCGCCCCATCCCACCCCACAGCAGGCGCTCAGCACCTCCCCGGCTGGGTGCTGGGGATGCTCCCCGTGCGAATCCTGCCGTGAGTCACGGCGAAGCATCGTGCGAGGGGGCGGCGAGGCTGAATCAGGACACGCTCAGGCGAGGGGCTGTGAGCGTGTGTGCGCGGCTGCAGCTCCCCTGTTTGCTCTGCTCTCTTCCTTCCTTCCTTCCTGGCTCCCACCCACCTTCCCACAGCTTGCGATAGCAAAGGGAAGCCCCTTACCTCGGCTCAGCCTCGTCAGAGCCTTTGCTGGCAGCAAACACAGGCTGGGGGCTGAGGGGCTGGGCACGGAGGGGCTTTGTGACCGTGGACGAGGAGTCCACTGCCCTGCCCTGGAGACCCGTACCGGCCTCGGGGGCTGTGAAGCTGTGGGGTGATGCAAGAGAGTGTGGCTCCCGCACGCTGCTGCCTGCCCAGGTATTCCCTGCCTGCGTGGGGCTGAGCCAAAGCCTTTGAGGTGTTGGCCTGCAGCCCTGGGCCCTCCGGAGGGTGCCCGTGTCGGCAGCCCCGGCCTTCGCTTGCTAACTGGAAGCGGTTGCTCAAAGGTCAGGGTGTCTGTGGAGCGCCGGGGCTGCTCCTCTGCAAAGCTGCCTGCACCCAGCGGGCTCGCGGGGGCTGCAGAGCAGAAAAATTGGCTCAGCCGGTGGCTCTGAGCTGCAGCGGGTTCGGGGAGGTTTGGGAGCGAGGCGCTGGAGGATGAGGCAGCATTTTGCTGGGGAGCAATTCAGGAGCGCAAACACCAAATTCTTCCCCGCGCAGCCGCGTTTGAGGCACGTCCAGCCCTGTGGGAACGCACGCCACTGCCCGGCTTTTGCTCCAGGGCTTTTCTTGTAGAGCACGGTGGTTATGCAGAGCGCAGGGCCCTGGCTCCTTGCTCCTTGTCAGCCCCGTGGCGCTGCCCTTGCCCTCCGTCCACGGACGCTTTCGTAACCCGGATCCGGTTACGGCGCGCGGTGCCCGCGGTGCTGCTGCACCGAAGGCAGAGGAGCTGCGGGACGGCCCCGTCCCTCCCCACGGCTCCTCCCGGCGCTCTGCAGACTCCCGGTGCCAGGACAGTCACCCCCTGCCTGGTGCTGGAGCATCCCCCTGCTCAATACTGGTGTTGGGTCTTTTTTTCCCTCTGTCTTTGAGCAGTGCTCCCAGCTGTGCATGTGTTTCTCTCTGAAAACACCAATTCCTGTTGGTTTCCCACCTGAAGTCATCGAGCTGGGTCCGCAGGAGCCGCCCCGTGGGAGGAGGCAGCAGAGGTGGGGGCAGCTGAGCTGTACCTGGCTGTGTCCCGCGGGCTGCCCCTGCCCTGCCATCACCCTCCTGGCCGGGCAGTGTAACCCTTGGCAAGCTCGGCTTCCCAAATCTGCTCCTGGAGCTGCTCTGAAGCCCCTGTGGCCCCCAGTGGGGCTGGGGTGGGTGAGAGGGAGGGGGCAGTGAACCCTTTGTGGACACCAGGGAGACGTAAGGTGCTTTCTGATCCCAGCCTATTCCTCGCAAGCCAAGGAATATGAATATTGCTGCGGCCGTGGGCCGCCCTGGATGCCAGAGCTAAATTGGGGACCTGGGCAGTGTTACCAAACACACCCAAATACGTTGGACGAGTGACCGGAGCAAGCAGCAGACTGTAGAAAAATAACTTTGTTCTGCAGCACTAAAATGGCATTAATTCAGCCTGGGGCAGTGGGTAAAGCCCTGAGCAGCGACTGGGGGCATCAGGGCTGGGGTTCTCCCCGGATGCCGGGGGGAAACCACTTTTTGTCTCTTTCCCTGCCTTCCATGTACGCGTGGAGACGTATTGTAACCAGAAATTGAGACAGGTGCTGTTGGGGCCGGGTGGCTGGACGTTTGCTGTTGGTTCTGTGGGGTTTTTGGTGGGTTCAGCCGTGCCCGATGGGTGCCGTGGGGCAGGCGCAGAGCAGGTGGGGCCGCGGCGCTCAGAATAGCCGTGACCGAGCCGCTGAGGCTCGCGGGGCTTCGTGCTGATCCCGTTACGTGCCGATGGCACCGAGCTGCCGGGGAGGAGGGCTCTGCTTCCACTGCGGGGCCGAGCTCGGGAAGCAGGGGATGCCCTGGTGCTGGCTGGGGAGCAGCACTGCTGCTGCCTTCGGTGCCGCGCGGGGACCTGGGGTGCGGCGCGGAGAGAAGCGGCAGCCGAGCTGCAGGTGGAAGAGCAGAGGGGAAATGTCCCAGCTGCCCTCAGCCTTTTGCTCTGGTTCCCTCCATCCCACCCGGCACAGCGGCTGGAAGGAGCGGCGAGGAGGAGAAGTGGGAGCAGCACCCTGCTGCCCGCCCGTGGGGTGCTTTTACCACGGCGAGGGTGTTGCCACAGCCCTTCTGCATCCTCCTGCCCCGCTGCGGCACTGCTGCAGCCTCGCAGGGGCTGGCCTCTGGCTGGCACCGGGAACGTTTCCCAACCAGCCCCGCTCCTTCCCTTAACGAGGCTTAATCTCCTCCATCCCACAGCTAACAGGAAATCGGAGGGAGGCCGTGCTGTTTGCGGAGCCGAGGTGCGGGGGGTGCTCTGAAGGCTATCAGGCAGCTGTTGACTTGCCTGTGGGTGCTCGAGTACAAAAGCAAATGTCACGGCTGTGCTGGTACAGGTAATGGAGGCGGCTGCCTCCCAGCTCGTTGGAAACACAATTAAGCTTATTTAAAAGCGCTCGCAGTGACCTGAAAATTGGATGGATGTTTCTGTACCTCTCCTGTTTGTTCTGCTCAGAGTTATGCTAACTGGCTGCTTCCTGCTGCTCAATTTTCCCTGCGTGTAATTACAATTTCTTTTCTTTTTTTTTTTTTTCCTTTTTTTTTTTCTTTTTCTTTTAAACTTCCTGACTCCCCACCCAGGCTTTTTTGGGGCAGAGCCGTGAATAACAAAACTTTTCTCCAGGCCCTGTCCCTGCCCTGCTGCCTGGCTTCTTCTCGGGGCCGGCAGGGCTTGGAGGAGCTGCCAGCCAGAGGCTGTTGTGCCTGCTCCCAGCTATCACACCGAGGTGTGGAGCTGCCCTGGGCTGTACTGGGTGGGATTTTGTGGGTTTGGGTCCCCCGGTGCTGGGGATGGGGATGGCTCAGTGAGAAGGGAGAGGCCGTGCCCTTGCTTCGTCCTCTCCTGTGCGTCAAGCCGCCCTCCAGCCCCGGAGCTGCGGGGAGCTTTCTGAGGCAGCCGTGGCCAGGAGTGCCTCGAGTGCCTCCTGCCCTCTCTCACGACTCGGTTCTTGCTTTGCTTTTTATAGCCCCGGTGCTTCCTGTTTGCTTAGCGGCTCTGAAGCCGGCTCAGGGGCTGCTGCGAGCGGTGTTGGTGTCCTCGGGGCTGGCGCTCTCCTCGCCGCCTTCTGCAGTCATCGCCCTGCCCTCTGCTCCCCTGGGCACCGCCGAGTCCCAGCACTGGGGGCAGGAGCCCTGTGGGGGCAGAGCCAGGGAGGGACACGACCAAGAACCCAGGCATTTGGCTCACGGGTGGGTGTCGGGGTTCCTGTGTCCCCGTCCCTGTGGCAAAGGGTGAGCTCAGTTGCGGGCAGGATTGCGAGTTGCTGTTCCTCAGCCAGGGCTTACAAACACAGGTGGGTGCTGCCACTGAGCATTTCATTTATAAGTGGGCAGCTCACGTCTTTTGGGGCTAAAGCAGGTATTATGCCTTGTCGCAGAGCAGGCCGCACCAGGAGCAGGATCCTGGGCGTGATTTCGGGTCCTGTCACCCCGCTGGCAGCCGCCTGGGCTGTCTTTTTGCAGCACCGAGCGGACAATGAGGCTGTCGCATGCTGCAAAATGACCAAACCTGATGTTTCCTGCCCGTGCACAGCCCTGGGGCTGTTCCTCTCCCCTCCTTGGCGTGCATCCCCCCCTAGGGATGAGGTGTTCCCATCTGCCCCGCCGGTCACCTCTCCTGTACGCACTGCGGCGGGTCGGGGGGATGTGGGGGCAGCCTTTTTAGCAGCCAGGATGCTCTGGAGGAGCTGTGGAGATGCAGCAGTATTTTTTTTTTTTGAGGCCAGCCTGTTCTGGTGCTGGAGCCACCGCTGCCGAGCTGGGATTGCAGACCCAGTCCCGGCTGGGGGCAGCGGGTGTTTCGCCCCACAGAGCCCGGCCCCGAGAGCTGCTGGAGGCAGGAAGGAAGATGAAATGCACTCGGGATCGGCACTGTTGTTGCTCTATATTTAGGAGTATAATAATTAAGGCTGGTTGTTTATCCTGACAAGCATGGTAATTAATAGTCTGTGGCAGACTAGCTAATCCTTCCTGCACCTGGGAACTGTGAGCTGGCTCTGGGAAGGGCAAGGGCCTCATTAAAGGGCTGCTGCTGCTTGGGCGAAAAGCCTGCTATTTAGGGAACATCTGGCTGTTCGCTTTGTCCCCTCCTCAGGCATGCGTGCTGCTGGCCTCCGAAGCGGCTCCTGCATCGTGCCCGTGCGTGGGGGGGCCCCAAGCAGGACGATGTCCCTGTCCCAGGGGGCAGGAGGCTGAGGTTTTAAGCCAGCGGTGGTGGCTGGATGCAGATGGTGGCCCTGGGGGCAGGAGAGGATGGGCAGTGTGGGGCAGCCTCCCTGCCCCGTGTGCTGTGTGGCTGCCTGGGGGCTGCGAAGGGCAGGGCGAGGACATTTGGTGGCACGTGGGGATGCAGCACTGCTGGCACGGCGTAAAGAAGCTCTGGTAAATGCAGTGGGGAGTCGTGCTGGTTGGTGTCACGCTGGCAGGGTGCTGCCTGCAGACCTCCGGGGAGGGAGACAGGCGACAGGCAGCTGGGATAAGCTTCCAGAGTGAGAAAGTGAGGGTGAGCAGCTTATGCTGTTGTAAGGGGGTGGGAGGAGAAGGGTACAGAGGAGCCCTGGGTTCGTTGGGGAGCGAGACCGATTAAACCCCTTCTAATGCACAAGCCTGGCTTCTTCTGCTGGAGCGCTTCGGTACTGCTGCCGGGACGGAGGAGCAAAGTGAAAGCGCTCCCCGGGACATCTGCCTTCCCTGCAACTGCTGCTTTTGCTCCGTCCTCCATGCAGGGTCACCGGAGCGGGATCGGGCGTTCAGGTGAGGGTTAACAGGACCGAGCGAGCCCCGTCACCCTGCTGGGTGCCTCTCGGGGCGGGTGGCTTCGCGCTGCTCCCGCTAGATGGGGTTGGAGGCATTGCGCTGAGCGCCCCAGCGCCTCGCCGCAGCCTCGGGCAGCATCTGCGCTCCGGCTGCACCCCTGTGTTCCCCACACCCCGGGCGCTGTGCCAGCGGGGCACTGTCCCCAGCTCCCCAGCAGGTGCCAGGCTGGGCGCTGAGCGGGGTTTGGCTTCTCCCCCAGATGCTGCAGGATTGCCCCAAGGCCCGCAGGGAAGTGGAGCTGCACTGGAGGGCGTCGCAGTGCGCGCACATCGTCCGCATCATGGACGTCTACGAGAACCTCTACCAGGGGAGGAAATGTCTGCTCATCGTCATGGAGTGGTGAGTCCTGGCTGCCGGCGGGCGATGGGGAACGGGGGACCCGGCCCCGTGGCGTTGGGTGCTGGGGACACCGTGGGGACACCGGCCCCAGGAGGGGCGTAGCATTGAAGGTGTTGGCAGGACGGACTTCCAAGGTGCTGCGCGCCCTGGGCGGGAGTGGCGCAGGCTCTGAGTCATTCTGAAAACATGCTCGGCGCTCGGGAGGCTTCAGGCCTGGGTTCTGGTAGCAGATGGGTCATAACCAAACTGGCTTCGGCCATGGAGAGCCGGGGTAGTCGCTGGGTTCCTGGCACCCAGCGGCGCGGTGCGGTCTGCGGGGCAGCGAGCAGCCGAGCAGAAGCGCCCGGCGCAGCAGCTGCTGAGCGGGGCTGGCTCGGGTAGATGTCTGATATAACCTGGGGAGGAGGAGGAATGAAGGGGAAAGTATTGAAACCACATCCCAACCGCAGCTGTGATTTAATGTAGCTTCCTTGCCAAAACCTCTCCCCTGGCAAGCCGGCAGGTTGCCTGGGGGGGGCCGAGGGGGTGAGCGGCACGGGGAACAGGCAGGTGGCTCAGCGCTGTCCGTGTCGTGGGTATCAAGATGTGTCCAGGGAGCTCCCTCGAGATGCTCTCCATGCTGGGAAAGCCGGGAGCCGTTCCTGCTGGAGTTAGATAAGGCCGAGGCAGGAAGCGCTGCTGTCCCTGTTCTCACGGAGAAGCGATCCCTGTTCTTAGCCCCGGTCTCTGGTGGAGTCGAGCCTTTCCCCAGGGTACCTGGGAGAGCCTTTGATGGGGGCGGGAGCCGTGATGAGGTTTCCACAGCCCTTCTCCAGTGCCATACCTGCGAGCTGCTGTGCTGCAAGGGCTCCGGTCCCTGCCTCTCCCCCCTACAAGCCGATGGGAGCTGTCCCATGCGGGTCACGCTGCTGGAGCCCTGTGCCATGCCCTGGCCGTTGGGGCATTCAGGAGGTCCCCGAGCAGCCCGGTGTCTGCTGGGCACGTGGCCCCTTGCCAGCACCTCACCTGCGCAGCCGCCTGAGCTCAGCACTTCGCACACCGCGGGGTTTGGGTTTGTGTAGTGCTGAGCTCGGCCGCCTGGAGAGCTAAAGTAGGCCAAGCAGGCTGGGAGTGCTGTCACCACGGCGGAGCGTTTCGCCGTCTTTACTGTAAATGCATTCTTGTGGCTTGGCACAGAGACCACGTCCGTTTGCACCCCGTGTCTCTGCAGCATGTGTGAATCCTCTGCCCTTCTCATTTCTGGAAGAGGGAGGCTCTGAAGCGCTCGGTGCCCAGAAGTGCCAAACAAAGGGCAGGGATGGAGAAAAGAGAAATTTACTGCTGAGCTTGGGCGGTGCTCGGCTGAGTGTCAAAGGCTTGGGTGCTGCTCGAGCTGGGGCATCTCACAGAGCTGCTGGCAGAGGCTCCGGGGTGCCTGCGCCCACCTAACGCCACCCGCTTCTCTTGCAGCCTGGATGGTGGGGAGCTCTTCAGCCGGATCCAGGACCGGGGAGACCAGGCCTTCACAGAACGGGGTATGGTCCCTGTGCTTTGGTCTCTGGGCCATTCCTTGCTGTCTGTAGGAGCGCCTCTGGTGCGGCCCATTTCCTCGGTGGCCCTTGGAATTAGCAGCAGTTGCATTTGGGGAATTGAGGAATTTGGATGTGAGCGCCCAGCCCTTGATCACGGCCCTGATTTTTTCTGCTCAGTGAAGAGCAGAGCTTGGGAATGTTTTCTCAGCTTCCCCTGTGCATCCCTTGCATGCAAGCACAGAAACACTCCCCCATGCTCCAAAAATGTGAATTCTGGGGTATGGTTTGCATAGGGCGACCACAGTCTGCGGGGTCACCGCTTGGGAAGGGAGGTTTTGGGGAGAAAAAACCCTTCAGGCTGCAGCCGTGCTCTTTGGCTCCTGGTCCATAGAGTAACCAGGGAGCTGTGCGTGTCGTAACTCACTCGTAAACTCTTTCAATGGCTTCCTTGCTGCTTCAGAGGCTTCAGAGATAATGAAGAGCATTGGGGAAGCCATCCAGTACCTGCACTCGATCAACATCGCGCACCGGGACGTGAAGGTACCGCGCTGCGCGCTCACCCGCGGTGCTGAGCCCTGCCCGGCCGCGGTGCTGCCGGGGCCGCTGCCAGCCCTGCCCCTCACCTCCTGTCCCTTGTCTTCCCACAGCCGGAAAACCTCTTGTACACCTCCAAAAGGCCCAACGCTGTGTTAAAGCTCACTGACTTTGGCTTTGCTAAAGAAACCACCACGCACAACTCCTTGGCCACGCCGTGCTACACGCCCTACTACGTGGGTAAGCTCCGAGCGCTCCCAGGTCTGCAGGGCTGGGGGGGTCACAGCCAAGGGGGGAGGCTTGGAGGGGGCCACGCTCGCTCCCCTGCGGTGCAGCCCCTTGGCTTTGCACCCACCGTGACCTGACCGCAGAGGGGTGTTTGGGACGGCTCCTTGTGGGGTGCTTTGTGCTGCTCTCGGTGCAGGCACGCGCTGCGCTCGCTGCTCTGGGGGGCGAAGCTTTGCCCGTGCGTGTGGGCTGAGCCCCTCCGTGCGCACAGCACTGCGTGGGTGAAGCATCCCACACACTGCAGCGTTCCCCATGCCCCAAGGGGGCTTCGTCTGCCCCCCAGCACCCCCTCACCCTGTGTCTGCCTCTCTTTTCACCAGCCCCCGAGGTGCTGGGCCCGGAGAAGTATGACAAATCCTGTGACATGTGGTCCCTCGGCGTCATCATGTACATCCTGTAAGTCACCCGCTTCCTCTCCATCCCAACGGGTACCGGGGGCTCCCACAGAGCCCAGGCACCACGCACTGATTCTGCCCCCCCCGTGCAGGCTGTGTGGGTACCCCCCCTTCTACTCCAACCACGGCCTCGCCATCTCCCCCGGCATGAAGAAGCGGATCCGCATGGGCCAGTACGAGTTTCCCAACCCTGAGTGGTCGGAAGTGTCGGAGGAAGGTAAAGGAGGTTGTGGGGGGGTCGAATGGGGCTGAGGTCTGCTGGAGAGGGGGGCACACGAGGGTGTTTTGGGGCTGAGGGGAGCTGCCGGGGCCCTGCTCACGCGCCTCCCCGCTCTTGCAGTGAAGCAGCTGATCCGCAACCTGCTGAAGACGGACCCGACCCAGCGCATGACGATAACGGAGTTCATGAACCACCCCTGGATCATGGTGGGTGTGAGGCTGTCGGGGCAACGGGGTGGGGACGGGGACGGGAATGGGGACGGGGACAGGGCAGGGGCAGCCCTGGCTCCTGGCTGATGCTGCCCCGCTCCCCCCGCAGCAATCCATGCAGGTGCCGCAGACGCCGCTGCACACCAGCCGCGTGCTGAAGGAGGAGAAGGACCTGTGGGAGGACGTGAAGGTGAGGCCCTGGCCCGCTGATTTGGGGCCCTGCCACGCTCTGTGCTCCGCGTGCCGTCCGGTTCTGCCTCCCCCTTGCGCTGGGAAGGTCTCAAGTTGGGCTGATTTGTGCTGGAATTGCAATTGGGTGCAAAACTGGAGAGCAAAAGGCTCCCAGGGGGCACGCTGAGCATCCTCTGCTGCCCTGTGGATTTGGGGGAGGCTGGAAAAATTGCCTGGGGGGCTGTCAGGCCCATCCCACAACTTGCTCGTGAGCAGCAGGACCACGGGAGGAGGGTTGGGGGGTCCCTGTCCTTGGGGGTCCCTGTCCTTGGGTGGGGGGATCCTGACCCCAGGGGGGTCCCTGCCGCCCCGTGGCAGTGCTGACAGGCGCTGCGCTGTGCCCCCTCCCCGCAGGAGGAGATGACGAGCGCGCTGGCCACCATGCGAGTGGACTACGAACAAATCAAGATCAAGAAAATCGAGGATTCCTCCAACCCTTTGCTCATGAAGAGGCGAAAGAAAGCCAACCCCGTGGAGCCCACAGCGCTCCCACACTGAGGGCGCGAGCATCGGCGGCCCTCGAGAAAGCAATAACTATATATATATATTTTTTAAGAAAAAAAGACACAAAGAGACAGACTGTTCTACCAAGCGCATGGAATTCAGACATTTATACCAGACTAGTTATTTTTAGCTACTCACCTGTGTTTCTGACCTTTCTGGAGCAGGCGATGCCATATCCCCGTCAGATCCACGCGCGTCAGCCGGGGGGTTCTGTCCTGTAGGTGGATGACACCGATAATTGGATTTTATTTTCTTCTTTTGTGAAACATTTCGGCTTTTTGTGTTTTTGTTTTTTTTTGTTATGTTTTCCTTCCTTCCAAAGACATGGAAATTCCTGTGGTGACCTTTGTAGGGTATATAACGTATCCGTATTTTTTAAAAACTACTGTAGAGCTGAAACCCAGGCAGCACAGCCCTGGGAGCGCTGGCTAGAGGCAGGCTTCGGGCAGGGGGACGGGGACGGGGATGGGGACAGGGATGGGGAGCATCCTCCCCATGGTGGGGACAGGGATGGGGATGGGGAGCTCCCTCCCCATGGGGGGGATGGGGACGGATGCAGGAGAGCGCGTGCTGTTTGCTGGCCTGGAAATCCGCTGCTTTTAAAGCACTCTTGCAGGTAAAAAAATAAACAAAAAACACCACCACAACAAAAAAAAAAACAAAGCAGCGAGCCCTCCCTGAACTGGAAGCCTCCACTCTGCCCAGGGCACGCAGGGCTCCCCGCGAGGGCCGCGTGCCTGTGCTGCTGTGTGTCTGTGCGTGGCTGTGCGTCGTGTCCGTCGGTACCGAGGTGCTGCCCCCCCCTCCATGACACCCATGGGGGTCTGTGTGTGCCTGCGATCCAGCTCTGACCTCAGGGGTTGGCGGGGGGAGAGGTGGGAGGCCGGTGCCCCCCCTGCCCCCCTGCCATGCGCAGGGCAAGGATGCTTCCCCCCTGCCTCCACCCTCCCCTGCTGCCCCCCCAGAGCCAGATGCTGTGCTGAGGGGGTCCCGAGGGTGATGGAGGAGATGGGGGTGCAGTGGTGTGGGGCTGGGGTCACGCTGTCCCCCCCCTGCCCCCCCAGTGTGGTTCCTGCAGGGGGGCCGGGAGCGATCCCCTGCACCCGGAGCAGAACGGCTGCGCTGAAGTCTTTAGTCCATGAATAATTATTATTATTATTATTTGTCACAATGTTTCACTGCGTTTAATGTGTTTGAATGGGGAAAAAAAAGATTTTTTTAAGGCAATGTTTAGTTTTTAGGTGATCTTTTAGACACTGTATGGAATTTTGATTTGTTTTAAGAAGCAGTTTTTATCTTTTTTTTTCTTTTTTTTTTTTTTTCCCTCTGTCTGTTGGCTTATACTAATCTTCCTGGTCTGCTCTTCAGTCCTTTGGATTAAAGACACTTACTGCGTCACCCAGTCTCTCCTCCTTGCTTGCGTGGCTGTGTAGGAAGCACCCCAGGTGGTTGCTCTCGTGATGTGTCCTAAAATTGCCTTTTTTTCCACCAAATAGGCTTTTTTTTTTTTTTCCACCAAAGAGGCTGAGTTCCCCCAGCCCGTTCTCCGGGGACGTGCCATTTCTGCCCTTTGCTCGGGGCTCGGCTGCCTGATGAGGTCTGGCGGCCGGCTCTGTGCAGGGGGGTTTCCTTTGGGGTGCTGGGGCTGTGGGTGCTGCGCCCGGGTGCCGGCAGGGGGAACTGCGCATCCGGCTTCGCAGCCGTGCCGTGGGCGCTGGGGCACGTGTGGGGCCGGGGACCCGGCTGCCACCGTCCCCGCTGTCACCCCTGCGCTGGGATTCACAGCCACCGGTGCTGCTCGTTCCCCGTGTGGGGCTGCAGCGTCTGCAGGAGGGGAGGAAGTAGCAAAATCTTCCAGTGCCGTCCTCCTCCTCCTCCTCTTCCTCCTCTTGGTGTCCCTCCTGGGGTGAAGAAGCCACCGAGGGGCTGCAGGTGGGGTCGTGCGAGTGGCCGAGCCCCCTCAGGTGGTTTGACTCCAAACCCTCGTTTTTCATCCTGGACCTGAGGCTTTTCCCCAGGTGGTGGGGGCCGGGCAGGAGGAGCCCCCGCTGGGCTCTGAGCCCCAGGTTGGGGGTCCCCAGGGTGTCCCCCCCCCTCCCCGTGCACCCCGGGCGAGTCGGCAGCCGCTGAGCGGCGCGAGGGGCAGGTGACGTGTGCGAGTGGGTACATGGGAGCGCTGCCCACGAGCTCTGCCAAACCACAGAGCAGGAAGGCTCTGAGCGAGCGATACAAAGGGCTTTATCTGATTATTTGTTTCATAATTTCACGCTTGGAGCCGGCTTGCTTTTCTTTCCGCTCCAGCCGATGGAGCTGCGCTTTTCCGACAGCCCTGATTGAACGAGCCTCGCGCTGCCACGGCTGCTGGCACCGCTGCAGCCTCCTCGCAACGCCGGCTTCGGGCTTTTGCTTCGGGGATGCCCCTCTCCTAGACAAGATTTGCCCCAGTACGCCCTGGGATGGGGCCGTAAGTGCCAGGCTTGGGGGGGCTCTCTCAGCCTTTCCTTCCCAGCTGGAGAAGTTCCCAGGTGCTGTGAGGATTCCTGGGGCTGTTGCAGTGTGGGTTGGGATCTGCACCCCGTAGCATGGGTTGGGGTGACCAGGCTGTGGTGTGGGTGCTGGAGGTGCTGGAGCAGCCACGGTGACCTGGAGGGGCTGCCCTGGGGCTCCCCGGCTCGCTGGGGCTCCTTGGCTCGCACATCTTCAGCCCCAGCACTCTCCCGACGCTGCCTCTTGCTGCTTGTAACGGGACTGATGGATGCAGTCGGCTTTGCTCTCCCCACCTGCAGGAGAGCTCGGAGGTGTTTTCCACCTACGTCTGGGTGAAATTCCATCCCAGATGGGTCCAACGCTCACCCCTGCACCACCAGGTTTGGAGTGCCACATGAGACCCCTGGGGACCCTGCGACTGCGACCACTGCTTGCACAGGACCCGCGCTGCTATCATCAGAGAAGGGCCAGCCCTGGGCCTTCCCCAGCAGCTCCCCTTTCCAGCAGCTCCAGTTTGCTCGCAGTTCATCAGAGCTGTTGCTTCAAGTGCTTCTTGGCCTGGGAGGCTCCTGCGTTGGGCCAGGTAAGACCAGCTCGCCCTGCCTGGGTCCCCATTTGTGTGGGTCCTGTCACTTTTTTCCTTCCTGCCCTTGAGCGTCTCTGCACTGAAGCCCGTGGGGATGGGGTGCTGTGCTGCAGCTCTGCTCCATGCCAGGCTCCTGGCCCCGAGTTCCCCCTGCCCCCAGTTCCTGGTGAACTGGAAATGTTTGCCAGGGGCTCTGTCTCTTATTAAGACAGCTTACTTTATATATATAAATATTTAATGTTATATATATTTTTCCTGTTATGTGTATGGTTTAAGCGAGGCCCATGCTGCCAGTAGGGGCAGGAGGAAGAGCCTTGGTAGTGACCACAGGGACAGGATCCCCACGTCGTGGGCAGTGGCTCCATGCAGCACGTGTGACAGCTCCTGGCAGCACCAACAGCATGGAAAAAACATCAGGAGATGTGGATGGGAGATGCACCGACTGAAAAGCTTGTGTCTCTTGTATCTTGCATGTTGTGTGTGGTGCTGAGTGCTTGGCACAAGACCCCGAAGCCAAAAGTCAGGTCCTTGCCTTCGCTGCCAGGCCGTGCCTCGTTCACTGTATTGGGCCGGGGGATGCAGGTTGGCACGTTGCTGCTTTTGATGAAGTGTTTTAGCAGTGGTGGCGCTGAGCACGCAGCAGTTGTGCGGGGAAGGCTTTGGGATCGCTCATCCTGCTCCCGGCCAGTGCATGGGCTGCTCCGAGAAGTGCTGCTGCGGGATGCTGTTGTGCAACGGGGCAGGAAGGAAAGAAGTCAAATCCCACAAAGGTGCTGCAAGAGAAAGAGCGAAGGAGCTCTGACGACCTCCTCCTCTTGCAAAAGCCGAGGAGGGAGGAGTCATTTTCTTCAGCTGCCACGTTCCAAAACAGTGAGCTAATACTTAAAGCCCTGACAGTAAGTCATGCCCATGTGCACAGTGCAGATCGCTCTGCAGAAGCGGAAATGTGGACTGCACAAATATGCACAGCATCGAGAGGTGTGAAGCGCAGGTTAATTTTTCCAAGGGCTCAGCCCACGGCTGCCGTTAGCGCTGACGGGCTTGCGCAGGTTCAATGCTTTGGAAAGAAGTTTTTTATAAACAAACGTAATCCTAACAATAAAAACCCAAACGTTGTCTTTGCGGGGCGGGGGGTCTGAGGTTTGCATTTCCTTTATTACTGAAAGCCAGTTCTGGAAATCACAGTGCTTACTGACACAAACCTCAACTCCTGCCTGAAGGCTTGCGGCTCGAAACGTCGCTTGGGGAGGGAGATGCGGAGAGCGGAGCAGAGTGCCCCGGGGAGAGGCAGCAGCTGGCTCTGCAAAACCCATCCCAGCCCTGTATGGGCACTGCAGGTCTTGTGGTGGTGGTCGCTGAGGTTCCCTGGGGTCTCCCGTGTCGCCCTCCCATTTCTCCAACCTGGGGCTGGAGCCCCCTTGTCCTGGCTTTGGGCTCTGCACAGCTTTACCCACCCGGCAGTGGCTTCTCCTCTCCTTCCCCACACAAATCCCTTCGTGGGGGCCCTGCGCTCCCTGCAGCACGCTGCCAGACTCTTTTTTGTCACTGCTTTCATACAGTCTGCTAGGTGGATGAAAACAGAGGTCTATTTTCTGTAAAGATGTTGATACTAAAAGGAATAGCTGGGTCAGTGTGGGCGTTGGGTGAGAACAGACTTACTCATACAGGGCGATATTTTGTTGCTTCGGGTTTGAAAGCAAAATTTTTAGACAGATTTGTTCACAAAGTGCTGTAAATAAATAGGCTGTAGAGGAGAGAAGAGGGCAGCCATGAGCTGGGGAAATGCGTGACGGTGTTTGCTCTCCCGTGCAAGGTGAGGATGAAAAAAGCAGTGTGAAGGAATACAGCTCTTGGGGAGAGACGAGACCAGTTCTCTACGTCATTAGTAAAAATGCTCAAAGGGGATCTCAGATAAAATCGCTGAGCAAAGGCTCTGTTGTGGGGCAGGGAGAGGTGGTGGCCACCACTCCTCGCACACCCTTCCAGCTGTGGTGGGAGCAGAGCACAGAAACCCGGTGACATGGGTGCCGTGGGGGTGTCCTGGGCTGGGCTGGGGCAAGGGTGGTGGGCTGGGATTCTGGAGATCCCAGTGCCCCCAAGTGGGTGGGTGCCCCCACGGCTCCATGCACCCACAGTCTGGGTATCTCGGGCTCTCCAGCACCCAAAGGTGCAGGGTTAATCCTCATGCAGGATATACCCGAGACTTCTGGTATGGTCAGATCCCATGTTACCTTGCAAGTCAGCCAAGCATTGCCCTGTTGCTGTTTCAGGGCAATATTTCCATTCCCCTCAGCCCTGCTGAGCAGGTGACATCCTGCAGCCCCCACACCATGTGTCCCGGCCCCAGCTCAGAGGCTCCCCTGCACCCCAGGGTGCGAGCAGCCACTGCTGTGGGGTGCAAAGGGGGCACCTGTGGGGAGGCAAGGCTGGCGAGCTTCTCTGCTCTCCCCTGGGCTCTGTCGTAGCAGACCTTCCTCCCGCGGGGAGCCTGCGGTTTGTCTCGGCAGCAGAGAGCTCCCCTGGGGCAGGACAATCCTGCAGCATCCTCGCACCGCTGGTGGGGACCCAGGCCACTGGCAGGGGGACTGGGACAGACTGGAGCTTTCAATAACGTGTTTTTCTCTTCCCACTTTTCAGCATGGAAATGCTCTGAAGACGCAAGTGATTTGGGAACAGGAGGAAGTTGTCCGGAGCCAAATTTGTGAAGGTCTTTGTTTGCTCCTCAGTCACTTCAGCGGGTAAATACCAACACTGCGATCTCCGTACACCTGTAGTGATGTCAAACAGTGCAGCCTGACCTTTGCTTGGCCTTAAAGAAGACATAGATGGCTAATTTCAACTAGAAGCTGAAGATAAGCCACCATGATAAAGGGCAACGAGATGAGCAAGAGATACTCTCGCATGCTTACTCTTTATGAAAACACCTCAAACATAACTGGAAACCAGGAGTGGTAGCACAGACGATGGCAGATAAGCGCTGTATCTCACCCCCACCCCTGGAGCAGACTGTCAGCACCTCGGACTGATAACCACGGGCAGCTCCGAGGTGCTGGTGCCTCGGAAATGTGTGCTTGTCCCGGCCCGATGGGGACACCCAGCCAGGCCTCCTGCCACCAAAGCGTGCCTCGGTGTCCCTTCCTTCAGCAGCTCCTTGGCCATTGCTCTTGCTTCTTCCCAGAGCCAGAATCAGAGCTGGACGTCCTCCCAGGGCCTGTTCCCTCATCGCCCTGGGTTTTCAGCCTTGGAGGAGGCTGCAAAGGGCACCCCTGGGCTCCGAGGGCTGCGTTTTGTAGCTCCGGACACAGAGCAGGCGTGGGCCCGAGCACAGTGACAAAACCAGGAGGCAGCTTCCTCCCCGAGGCCTCCCTCACGTGGGGCTTGCCTCTGAACACATCGGGGAGGGCTCAGAGCCATTCTCCTGTGTGTCTGGCTTACGGCCTCACTCCCCCGTGCCTCCTTCCTTCACGTTACACCCCGTCCTGCCCTGGGGCCTCTGCCCTGGCTCCTGTGAGGCTGGAGCTGGGCTTCTGCCCCTGGAGCTGAAGCTGCGGGATTTCAGGTGGTGTTATTGAACCTTTGAGGGTTCTTGTCCATGGCGTACATATGTGTGATGACGTAGCTGCCCAGCACTTCGAGTAAAATCGAGGGACTGTATGTGTGACCTGCTGACTCTGAAGGAATATGTGAAAGATTCACTGCATCATTTAAAATTTTCAGTAGTTGGTAGGAAAATAAACGCTCTCTCCTCACCCCACCTTCTTATTTTTAGCAGCAAACTTCCTGCTGAGGAAAAAAAAAATATATTTCACACCATTGAGGGGATTGGTTTTGATCAAAAACCTGGCTCTGCTCCAGGTAGATGATCAGTGTTTGCCACTACATGAGAGATGAATCACAACGATCTCGTTTCCTTGTCTGCCGATGCCAGAAGTAGTTGCTGCTCTTGCAGGGACAGAAGCGGGGCCCAAGGAGCTTGCAGCTGCTGCTGTTGGCCAACGCTGGCCATCCCCACGAGGACACGCTGTCCCCAGGGCCGCCGGGGCCGTACGGGACAGGAAGACACGTTGTGCAAGGGATGCAGACAGGGATCAGAATGGAGCAGGACCAAGCAGTTTTGTATAACAGACCATTTTGTTCATGCCCCTACTTTTCTTATGACAAGGATAGTGAGTTAGAGTAGATATTTTTCCACGTGTGTACTACCAGTACTGGTAAACCTGTTCTCAGTGTAGTGGAAGCTAACCATAGCCTTCTGTTGGCCACGTAGGCTTTGCAGTATGTTATATTTCCAGTCTGTTGGTACCCCAGCAACGCCTAGATTTTGCCTTGGTGATGTTTCAGAGCTGTTCTGTTAGCTTCCAACCTGCTGGTGGCCTGTGCTGGGGGACATACGGATGTCTCTGTCCCAGCACCCCACAGCCCCTGCAGCACTGAGCCTGGAGGTAACCCCAGGAGGTAAGGGAGAGCTTCAGCCTTCCCTCTGGGAGCATTAGGTCCCGTTGGAAGCTGCACCACACGAGTCCTGGACTGACTCCATTTGCAGTGCCTGCTCCAAAGCCTGGCTGCGATGTCTCTTCCATGGTATAACTGGAGGCTGCCCTTGCCCCGGCTGCCTTTCAGACCTCACGGGTCAGACCTTGTTATCAGGAGCTGGTGGCAAGCTGCATGATTTAGAAATGCAAAGCTCTTTGTGAGAAATCAGGTGACGGTAGTGTTTTTCTAAGAATTGGGATTGGGGTCATCAGAGGGTTGTCAGGATTTCCTGCTGTGGTGCTTGGAACAACCAGTGTTGGCACAGCTAGTCGCTTAGTGCTCACGAGTGCCAAATCAGTAAAGGACCAAGCATTAATCTTGCTTGATCCTGTGGTTAGATGAAGTCTGCTGAGTGCTTGCTGTAAAATCAGAGACTTTGGGCAAGGACATTTGCAGCACAGGTTAAGGCAATGATGACTTATTGGTAATTTAAACTCAGCTGTAAAAGTAGCATGCCCAGGAGCATTAAAGCAAGCTGTTCAGCATGGGTAAGGTGCTGGCAGTGGGAAGCTGTCAGCAAGTTGTAGAGAGGGTGTGCGGGATGTGCTGATCATAGGAGTTGGGGTCAGCATTGCAAAAGATTCAGGAAATGACTTTTCAACTCAGGGGAAAAGAAACTTGGCACTGTCAAGAAATGAACCTTGTAGTCCAGCCTTGAAATACCGAATTGTTTGGAGTGGAGAAGAAGATTTTGTTGCTTCAGGGTGTGATGAAATGGTGGAGGGAAGCTGTCAAGAGGCAAAGGGCAGCACAGCACGGAAAGCAGAGATGCGAAATGAGAACAGGCTGGTGCAGACAACTGAATTACCATTCCTAGCCAACCAAGGTTTTGTACTGACTTTGTGGGCTGGGATCTCCATCTCCTCCTCAATCAGAAAGCCCAGGGAAGCACTCAGACTTGGGCATCAAAAGAGCTGATGTGCCTGGGAAATAATCTGGTGATTTTCCTTCCTTCCACCGTATCGTTGTCTAACCAGGTGAGTCCCTGCACCTGAACTGTGCTCTGACCCTTTCACAAAATAACAGGTTAACAGTTGGAATGGGACAAAAAAAGGTCACGGGGTGCATCTCTCTGTCCTATGTCAGCCTGCTGCTCACCCTGACAGCTCCTGTAAACCACCCGGGGCTCAGTTTCGACACCAAACGCCGAATCCTCCCCGAACCCTCAGGATGTATCAGGATAAAGTGATTTAGAGCTAAAAAGAAAGCAAGTGGCTGCTGTTCCTGTTAGGTGGCTGCTTTGCCAGCCTGCCTCTGGTCTCTGTATTGCTGAGGGTAACCAGCCCTTAGTCATTGTGAAACCACCTGCGTGCGGAGGAGACGGCGCGCGGAGCGTGCTGGGCGCCGCTGCGGGGCGGGCACCGGGGGCTCTGCGGGCGTGCAGGGCCCGGCACGCCGCATGAGAAAGGAGCTTCGCTGAAAGCAGCCGCCTTGCTGAGAACCGGCCCCTTCGCTCCCGAAGCTCCCCGCGCAACCCCCGTGCACCAGCCGCAGGTGCGCTGGGAGGAATCGCTTCACTTTGCACATCCCATGGCTCCTTTTATCTGGCCGTTTTGCTCGTGATTTGCCGTCTGCTCTGTGCAGTTTCTGGGGCAGCAGCAGAAGCTGTGCAGGGGCTCCTCCAGCCTGGTGTGTTGGGGTTGATGCCTGTCTCCACTGACTGTGTGCGCCCCTCGGGCGTGAGAGCCTGAGACGGAGCACAGGAGGCAGCGGTGGTGCTGCTCCTTTCTGCTTCCACATGTTTACAGTAGCACTGGACATGGAAAAGGACATGGGTGGCTCTTCAAGCTTTATTACAGTGGAGCTTTGCTGGTAAACAGTAATTATGGAGAAACAAAATGGAAATAGCCAGGTGCAGGGCTTTACCAATGACTGACGTGCTTGTTTTCTGATAGGGGTGTTTCATGGGGTGTTAACGCACATTTCTTTTCTTTTTTCTTTTTTTTCTTTTTGCCTTGCTGTGGAGGAATAGAGGAGCTTGTGATAGGAACCCACAGAGCTCAGAAAAGGGCTAGGACACAGTCTGCTGCACAGTGTTAGAGGAGAAACCCTTCTGTTGGGGCAGCTGGTGAAATCTTTCCTCCCAAAATTTTTGCCCTCAAATCTCAAAGTCTGCAGAAAACGGATGGCTTGGGCTTTTTCAGGGCACAAGCTGTTTGAATCCCCAAGCGAGGAGTGAGGCTTGTGCCTACAGAGCCTGGAGCTGTGCGGGGTGCCTGGTATGCAGGGCCCTGTCTCCAGGCAGGCATCTGCCCGCACACGCCGGAGCAAACATCGCCGGTCCTTGGGAGCAGCACCATCCGCTCGTATGCCACCCCTGCAAGAGCCCTGCTCGTCACCCCACTGAGACCGAGAGTGAAAAGGCAGCTCGTAATCCCGAGAGCGGGCAGGGCTGCTGCAGGGACAGCCCCATGCGTCAGACCCTGCGCCACAGGGTGTAGCACCACCGCCCGTGCAAGCCTCTCGCTATGAGACAGCCGGAGCCGCTGCTCCTCCATCTTACGGGTAACGCTGGAGCACAGATGAATAGGCGTTGAGCTTAGATTTCACTTGTCGAAATACTGAAAGTGGAGCCCCACAGAGCGGGGTGGGATTGACGCCTGCTCATAGGCTTTGCCCTGTCTCAAAAAGGATGCTCGGGTCTCGTGCACGTGCACTGGCGGCTCTGTGGGATGCTGGCACTGGAGATAAGGATGAGCCCTTCCCAGAAACCAGGCCCTGAGCACTAGCAGCGTGGTGCCATTCTGCTGCTGGCTTTAGGAACCCCGCTGCACCGCGGGTGAGCCAGGCTCTTGCCACCACAGCACAAATAAGAAAGTGCCAGCCCGTGAGCCCCGTGCCCACTTCCTCCAGTGCTGCGTGTGCTGCGCTGGGGCGCCCTGCTCAGTGCTCTCGCTGCTCCTGACCTCTTTCATGACAAAAACCCCATTTTCAGGGTCACGTGGTGCTGAAATCTAGGGCGCAGAGAGGCATTAGTGGCCCGACTTGTTAAAAAAGTTAAATAACAAGTGTTCACTGTAACCACAGCAGAAATCAGGAAAGTTCTGAAAGCTTCTGCAATTTAAAAATTGTTACAAGCAGTGCTTGTTTCATTTGGATTTGTCCAGTTAGGGCTTCAGCGCCATCGTACCACCAAAAGGAAGTTTTCTGAAGAGAAAAAAGAAAAAGCAGAAGAAACTGCTCCTTCAGGAGGCAGATGCTCTCTGATGAGTTGCCACACTTGGCACGTTCCTTATTTCAAGTGAAATTTATAGCCACGAGCAGCTAACGCTGGGGCACTTCTGAAGTCCTCAGGAGCTTTATCCCTGTGTGCGTGTGCTCATGCAAGAGTTGCAGTGACGTGACTGAAGTGCTGTTGAAACCACTGACCTGTCTGTGCAAACCCTGCGTGTGTGCTCTGTCTGTTTTCTGCCTGGGCTCTGCGTTCTCCCAGAACTGGGCATCTCTCTGATGAAAGCCGTGGAAGGACGCAGCGACTGCCTCCATCGCGGCACCTTGCGGAGAGCCGCCGGTGCTGGGCTGGCGAGCCTGTTCCTGTGCCCGCTGGCAGTGATTCATCTGCTGCGGCTCAGCTGGTTTCACCATGAAAATCCCTGCCTACGTGATGGCAAGGTTGTGCAAGCCTGGACTTCTGCGGCCCCGCTGCGCTGTTCCTGTCCCAGTCCCGTGCCATGGCATGCACCCTGGGTTCATGGGGCTGCAGGGAGCAGGGGCTGGGCTTCTGCTGAGCAGCCGCCGGCTGGACTTTTTAAAAAGGGAAATAAGAAATTGGGAGCTTGTTTTTGGCTTTACCCCCTAAAGGAAGGGGGTGCCTCTGGAGGATGGGTCATGATGGGAGCCAGGCGTGGGTTTTCGTGCTGCGTTACGGCAGGCTGGATCAGCCGCAGCGCTCCTGCTGGGTTCGTGTTCTGGCCAGATCCTGACCCCTGGCTTGCTTCATGCTTTGGGAGCTGAAGGTCTGGTAAACCTCCCCTGGTTGTAGACCAGATCTCCAGTTCTTTTTCTCCAGGGTGTGTATATGTATATATATATAAAATATATATTTAACCCTAAAAGTGGTTTAGCCACGTGCAACCCACACCAGACCGAAATCTCTGTGGCCCCGTGTTGCCAGCCAGGAGGTGCGGCGCTGGGCCCGGTGAGCAGCTCGGGCTCCTTTGGGTGAGCAGTCGGCACGTGGCTGACTCAGGCTCCCAGGTAGCGGGGCTGCGTGTCAGGAAGCCGCTCAGGCAGCGGGGTGAGCTATCAGGAAGGAGATACCCAGCAAGGAAATCGTTTCCTTCTGTGGGATTAAAAAAAAAAAAAAATCAACAAAGAGAAAACCGCCATCTCTGAGATCTGTGAGAGTCCTGCGCCGTTACTGTAACACGCAGACTGACGCTGAGATTGGCAGGAACTACCTCAGCACTACGTGGTGTGGGATAACGTGCCGCTGCCTCTGGTGCAGCAGATTTCGGGGTGCACGAGCAGCACTTTTGCTGAGCCCAGCACAACCCTACGGGGCTGCTCCCTGCCCCCATCCCAGGGCTGGGTTTTGTGCACCAGAGATTAAGAAGCGATGGATGGAACAGGGACACGGGGAGGGACACATTCGTGAGGGTGAATTCAGCTGAACAGGGCTGTGGGCAGGGAGATCCATGCTGAAGGCATCTCTGAGCTGTCAGCAGAGCCTGGATTTGGCCTGCTGGGGGACATCGCCTTCACAGTCTGAGTTTGCCTTGTTTGTGCAAAATGGTGTGCAGGGAGTGCTGTCCCATTTGGGTTTGCAGAGGGGGTGCAGTGCCCAGGGCCTCATCCTGTGCTCACCCGGCCCCGGTGCCGTGCCCTGGGCTTGCTGCTCCGCTCATCTCACACCAGCTCCAACTTCATGGAGCTCATGCTGCGATGCCATCCCTCCGCCATGGTAAAAAAAATTTCTTTTATTGTCTTTTTTCCCCCCAAACACTGATGGTTTTGGTGTGTGCTGGTTGACAATGGGACTCATGGTGTCTCTGCAGGGTGGCCACAGCAGCACCTGATGCATGCAGCAAACGCCAGGCCAGGGCACAGCCCGGGTGCTGCTGGTCTGAGCCATGAGCCACAGGGGATGGCTTGGAGCGGTGCCTCGCGTATCTCTCTGCAAGCTGCCATGCAAAAACCTGGGGTTTTCATTTTTATTTGTATTTTTTCCCCTCTAGTTTTTATTTATTTTTAAGGTCATGCCTCCCAGGAGGGAGGGACAATTGTGTCCCGAGCTGACCCTGCAGAGGCTGCCTGAGGACACGGCCAGAAGTGAATCACGGCGATCGCTCCCTCGCTGGCCCCTATTGCTCTATGACAGATGCTGGCTTTGGTTGCCCAGGCAACTTCTGCTGGGTTTTCCAGAACACCCTTCCTAAACCTTCTTGGAGATGAGGCATGCGTTTAGTCATAGGTGTGTTTGCGTGCTTTTGTCTCCCGGGTCCATGTCGTGATGCAAACCTCCCCGCGTTTCGGTGACAAATGGCACAGACGCGTTCACACGCAGCGTGGATGGAGACCTGGTGCTCGGTGCCCTGCCACTTGTTTCCCTCTCCCTTGAGTCAACCCGTGCTTAGGTCTGGGAGCCCTGCGGCAGCTTTCTGCCCCCTGCTTCCTCACCCAGTTTGGGAGGAGCAGGGCTGCACCTCTGCACTGGTGGCCCTGAGCAGCATCCCTTGCAGGGTGCTGACCTCTCTGCCTCGGCCGCCTTCTGCATCAAGCGGCTCCTGTAGCGCCAGGTAACTGGAAACCTTTGTTCTCCATACAGCAAGAGGCATCCCATCTGCTTCCTTCCTGTGGTTACTCTAACCAGAGTGACTGTGCTTTACTGAAAAACTCACCGCCTCTGAGCTGACTCTGCCTTTTCCCCGGGGCAGGGTGCTGAGCACCCATCTCACTCACGAGGGCCCTCAGGCTCCTGCTCCAAGCTGGTGCCTCGGGTGCTGTCCCCATGGAAGAAAAGTTGTGCAAAAGGGGTGAAAATGTAAACAGGGCAGGGCAGGGCAGGGATGAGGCTTCCAGGCACTGGGCAGCTGTTGCCAGGAATGCAAGGAATCTCCTGGGCAAATACAGCAGTCACGCTGATTGACACTGGAGTGAAGTTTAGGCAGAAACTGGCTTCAAAATTGTCATGTTCAATATTCTTATTTATAATACAGTGAGGAAAGAAACCGCAGCTGCCAGTGAGCACTCAGTGTTCTGACTGGCAAGCAAAGATATACAAGCAGTGAAAATACAAGAGGCTCTAAACTGAAACCAAAAGGTGCTGGGTGGGTGCCCCCAGCAGCAGCCCCTGGAGTCGGTGAGAGCTGGGCTCTGGAAATGGCTGTGCCCGGGTTTGGAGGTGATGGAGCTGTGCCTTCGTGTGCACACACCTTCCCCTCCTCGGTCAGGTCCTCTGCCGGTGTATGCACGTGGATGTGCGTGGAGAAGTGATCCCAAATTGGAGGAAAAGCAAGCAGGTCTGTCGGAAACTAATATTAGCCGAGAATGGAGCTGGTAGCTCCTGTCTGATCCAGGATCAAAGCCTCGTCCTGATGGAGAACAAATGCAAAGTTAAAAAGAGCTCAGTAGGCAGCAGTGCTCTCTGCTGTCAGTCAGGGGAGGGAGGGGCAGGGATGTTAGTCCTGGGGATTAGCAATGACATTTGGCACATGAGCTGTTATTTAACTGTAAAAGCTGCTCCGAAAAGGGCAATTGCTGAAACGCTTGTGAGAGTTAGAGGCTGAAGGGACACACACTGGGGCCAGCGTTTCTCCACTGTAACTCAGAGGCTAGGAAATCGCTGGCAGGTAGTTTGTTCTAGGGACTATTTCTGCCTCCTTGGAGATTTGCTTTTAAATGTATGTCCCAGGGGTTGCCTTGCTTCCCTGCCTGTTGGTGCATGCATCCCCTGCGTGGTGGTCCTGCCTGCCCGGGTCCGTGCCCTGCTGGGCACGGCATCTGGACACTGCTGCTGGTCTACAACATGTTAACAGCTTAGAAGAACAGAAGAGAGGCTTTGTTTGTCATGAGGTCTTTATTAGCAAAAATAAAAGGTTTCTTTTCATACAATCCACGTGGAGCAGTTGATGCAGTAACAGCAGTGTTACACCGAGGCGCAGTGTCTTTGCTGGTGTGCGCTGCAGCGCCGGGGCTGTGCTCAGCTCCCTGCCACCCTGAAGGCGAAGAGCTCAGTGGAGAAGCAGCGAGGAGCTGGCCAGAGCACCCAGTAAGAAGGTGACATGGATTTTTGCAGCATCTGCCTCCAGCACTGCCCTCGAGCCAGTGGCACTGAGTTGAGCAGCACCCCTGCCGCGGGGCAGGACCTGCTGTGGTGCCGGGCACGCTGCCTGCAGGAATGCCCTTCTGTCCCCACACGTGTCAAAAAGGAGTAAATCGCATATAAATAGACCCTAGTCAGAGGAAACTTACAAATGACAGGAAAGCAAACAGCAAACAGACAGTGTTTCATCATCGTGGTGCCCTGATACTTCTAAATATTAGAAGCAAATGCCTCGGCGTTATTGGATTTCCCTCTGGTGGGGGTCCTGCGGTGCACGTGGGGCATGGAGGAGACTGGGGGCAAGGCGGGTGAGGACCCCTAAAACAAGAGTCTCACGGGGGGCAGTGGAGCCCCACTGCAGTCTCCTTCCCAGTCCCAGTCTGCTGCAGCTCCTCGTGCGGCCAGTTAGAAGCAAAACCAAATATTGCCAGCGCTGCGTGCAGCTTCAAGAATTTGAATGCAAATTACCCAAGCCACCTTAAAATGGTGGTTAATTAAATACCCTCTAGCTTCTAAAAAGAAAAAACAAACAGTAGGTAAAACCCAATCAAAGACTGGAAAATACTAAGGTTAATTCTTAAAAGTGCAGAGTGTCTGACCCAGCGGCTCTGGAAGCCAGTTGACAGCAACGTTTAAGTCAAGTTCTATTAGAACCAAAAGCTTAATTTCTATCACTACTTTTCTTTAACCTGGACTAATCTATAGGCTGAAGTCAAGAGGTGGGTTTTAACCGAGCTATTGCTGAGGCATGGTCACATCGCATTTGCTGGAGTGCACGACTTTCCTCACAAGGGAAGAAAAAAAAATAATCCCGCCCTTGATTAATTTTATGATTATTTTTCTCAGTGCAAGGCCATGCTATAATTTGAAATATTTCAGTGCCAAATTCCAACTGCAGAACCAGAGCTAGTGACATGGTTATGCGAGGAAACATTTGATTGCATAACTAAATGGCTGAATAGGGGCAGATAAATAAATAGGCAAGAATAGGAGCAGAGTGCTCATGGGGTGTTTGCAATTAAACTTCGCTCAACTCAGAACTGGAAGAGCTCTTGACCAAGCGACCATGCTCAGAGCAATTGCACTCAGGATAAACTCAGCTCATTTACCTGCTCGGCAGAAGAATGCTGCTTTGGGTGTTTTGAAGCTATGAATAAAATAGCGCTATCATAAACAGCATAAAATATTGAACAATAAATAGTAGTTTACAAGGTCATTATACTTCTCTCAAAATAAAAATGTGTAAACATGAACACTGAGGTATTAGGAATAATAAATATTAAATTCAATTAGTAAAAAAATAACTTTTAAATACAATACTAAACTTTAAGTTGCTATTGACCTGTAATTCCTGACCTGAGCCCTAGCATAATTTAGTCTCTCAGCCTAATGTGCTTTCTGAAGAAGTAGCAGGACTTGGTGTAGCAGCCGCCCCGCGGGCGCTTTCACTTCCTCCTCTTCATCAGCAAGTATTCTTCAATGTAGTTGATGAAAATGTCAAACTCCCCCATCGCCTTGTAGATGCCGTTCTCGTTCATCTGCAGGTGGAAGTCAGTTGGTGTTTTAATTCACTGGTACCGCTGCAGTTCAAGCGTGTATGCGATGCAGAATCCCTAGAAATGTTCTCTTTCCACCGAAAGCTCCAGTTTCTCTCTCCCCACCCACTCACGGAAACACAGCAGCTGCTCCTTTGAGCCTCGCTCACTGGATTTCTCCGTATTAAGCACTCACATAATCAAAGGCTTCTGCCTGTTCGGCTCCTGACGCCTGCCCTGATGTGTGAGGACAGCGGTAAACCCCACTGACCCGCCCGAGCAAGGCACTCACCTTTTCAAATGTCTCCTTAATCTGCTTTATGGTTTTGCTCCTCTTCTCGCACGTGAGGAACCTGTGCTGCAAAGGGAAGGAGACCACGGCTTTAACTCAGCAGTTTTCCTTCCTGGTGCGGGTCCCTCGTCACTGCCGCCGCGGGTCTCCACCTTCCCCGTGTGTGCCTGAGCTTTTCCTCTGGGCTCCTGCAGCGGGCACCGGGGCTGCCTCGTGCCGTGCGCTGAGATCGGAGCCCGCCAGGACCCCAGTTTCAGCCCTGTGCTCTCCCTCCCTCCCTCCTTCCAGCCCCAGGGCTCGGCGAGGGCAGGGTTGGTCCCGTCTGACTCAGACTACGTCTGGGGACGGGGTCACGGCTAAGAGAGCGAGAGGCATCACCACCGAGATGGCAGCCAGGTAAGGGACAGATCCCCCTGCCCCCCACCCGCTGTTTCTTCACCCAGGTTTTGTCAGGATGCAGATAAAGGGTGCTTCTGGGCATCTCTGCTGTTGTACTGGTTGTCTAACGGAGAGCATCCTCATGGGGTCTGTGCCGTGCAGCACCAGACCCTGCCCCTCCCCATGCATCCCCACCTGGCTCCTGCCCCTATTTTCCTGCCCGTGGGGACACCCAGTTCCCACCCCCTGCCTTGCTGCTGGTCTGGGACCAGCCCCTCTCCCCTGAGTGCCCGATTGCGCCCCGTGCCGCGGTGCTGAGCCCACTCACACAGCGCCTCATCATCGCCTTCAGGCTCAGCAGCAGGTTGCCCAGGTCGCCCACGCTCTGCTGGTGTTGCTCGCTGCTCCTGATGGCGCTGGGCAGGACCTCCTCCATGTAGAACCGCATCATCTCCAACACCGACTGGCAGCCGAAGTTCCCCTGGGGTGAGAGGAAGGGGCTGTGTTGGTGGCAGCACAAACCGGTGCCTTTATGGTGGTCAGAGAGCTCGCAGCACGGGGGTGGCCGTGTGCCAGCCCTGCCGCAGCCAGCTGGAGAGCCGACACTGGGGAATGCCCCCGCCTGGGGTCGGCTTCCTTTCTTACAAAACACAGGCTGAAGGATGGAGGGTAGTGGGCTTAGGTGAGAATTGTGATTCTTACCTTAAATTCATCCAGCAGATCGGAGCTGAGCAGCTGGATGCTGAGTTCATCATCTTGGGATTGCTGTAGGAGAATGCAGGAGAACGATGAGCTTTACGGAGGCAGGCGGTACCGCTTCCCCCTGCGCTGCGCCGAGGGATTGTTCTGCTTGTTTGCGTTTATGGTCTCACCGTGGTGAGGCACAGAGCACCCTTCGGTTTCTAGCTCAGTAATGCAAAGTACAGAAATCCCTGTTTGTTTATTTTTTTTTTTGGTGGGGCTGAGGCAGCAAGCTCACAAAATCTCGAATGCCAGTTTGATTTTTCCGTTAGATTTCATTAACCACACCACCCCGCTCCCCAGATAGGTGTCAAAGTTACGGCAGCTGCTTGAAGAGGGGTCCCCACGCAGCCTGGCTGCTCGTGTGCTCCCAGGGACAGGACGGTTCCAGCCCTCTGATGGTGACCTGAGGGTCCCCAAACATTGGGGCACCGGGCACCCCAAGGGGGCTTCGCCTCCTGGTGCTGCCGCTGCGCCTTCAGCTCCGGGGGGCTGGGGCGGTGCAGGGGGTGAGCTGACAGTGCCCAAACCGTTGCCCTGTGGCACTCGGAAGCTTTTCTGAGAGGTGAACATTCATTCCTAACATTAACTGAAAGGTTTACAGCCGGCTTGAAGTCTTAAATCCCCCCGGCAGTGTTCATTTGATACAAACCACAGCATCAGTCTGGGTTCGAACCCGGAGAGTTCTCTTGTTTTATTGCTAAATTGTACTGACACCAACTAAAATAGTAACCTGGGTGTGAGCAACCACCCCTGTCAGCCCCGTGCAGAGGCAGATGGATGCTCTGAGTGCCTCGTGCTGCTGGCCCTGCACCCTTCTCCCCTGTGCCCCCGTCCCTGCGGCATGGAGCTGTGACCTTTCACAGGCACCCAACCGAGCGCTCCTTGCTGTCGGGTGCTCCGGTCCTTTGGTCGTGCTTCTGCAGCTCTTTCAAAGAAAAGTCGGTAGCAAAAGATTTCCCTTTTCGTCTAGTATTGGTTTCAGAAGGGCTGGACCTCGTGGCCCTGAGGAAGAGTCTGGTCCCTTCCTACTAATTCAGTGAATAATTTGCTCTGCAGCGTTCAGGGGGAAGTCTGCCCAGCGAGGTCTGCAGGGTTCATTATGAAATTGCTCAAGTTCATTACAACTAAAACTAGGAAGAAAACCCTTGCTTATTGTCTCTCAGCAAGCAGCAAAACAACTTCTCTTGCTTGCATGCAGCAGCCCATGACACCAGGCACAACCAAATAATTTCTGCCCAGAGGAAGCTGCTGTCCCCTCATCCAAATCACTGAATTCTGAGAAGAAAAAAAAGAGAAAGAGAGAGACAAGGAGAGACAAACTGGTGTCATACTTACAAAGTAGTCTTTAATCTCCTCGAACTTCATCCTCAGCTCCTTGAGCTTCGCTGGTAGGAGGTCAGACAAGTGGAGGCAGCCGGACTCGGTGAGCAAGCACCTGGCAGGCTGGGTGCTGGCAGCCAGGAGCAGCAGCAGCGCCACGCAGCAGGTTCTCATGCTGTGAGGATGAGTTCCTTTCCTCTTAGTCCAGCTCTCGGTTGAATTTCACTGGAGGGTAAAACGCAGATCTGCAGTCTTCACCTTGATGGAGCCCCTCATTTATACTCTCAAAACATCTCTCAGTTTCCTCTCCCCGCTTCCTGACGAGCAATATTAGGGTTATAAGTCATTCATTAAAAGCAAATGTCACTTGGGTTTCCCGTCAACTTGGGTTTCCTGTTCTCTTGACCCCCCTCCCCTCCTCACACCCCATCAAATCTTTTGTGCTTAGACTCTGCATTTTTTTTTCATTGCTTGCTTCTTGTAAATTTAAATGTGGCTAAAGAGGAAAGCTTCAGATACAATGAGAAGAAGAAAAGGTGCTGTGTGAGGTTGTGAGGTTACTTCTGCATTCTCACAGCCACTCTTTTATTTTTAGAAGAATGCTGTGAGGCAAAAAGTGTTTCTATTTTTAAATCTCCAAGTCAAGCCTCCACTTAGGATCACCAGCACCATGGATAATGCAGCAGCATTGCTTTCAATTAACTTGTTCAAATACATTGTCTCCTCATTTATCACCCCGATGCAAATACATGGCACTCTTAAATCTTTTTCTGTTTATTATTCAGTTAATGCTTATGTCTGCTGACATCGACATGAATTTGTACAGGCTCCGGCAAGCTCAGGAGCATGCTCCAAGCTCCAGCTGGGATTTCACCTGGGCACTAACACGATCGGTGCTGTGCATTGGAGACGTGCTGGGGGAGCTCAGCCTGGCTCAGGCTGCGCCGCTGCTCGTGTCCCATGCGGGGGAGAGGAGCTGGAGCTCGGAGCTTGGTGCTAGGGCTCTCTCCTGCCTGCTTCCCCACCAGTAAGGAGAGAATCAGTCTCTTTTTAAGGTGTTTCTTAGCAGCAGCCTGTGATTTTAATTGGGTTTGTGTCATGGGAGAAGCTGTTTGCACACCGGTGTGTGGTGCCCAAGTGTCCAAGCAGGTCACGAACATTTTTGTTTCTGGTTCTTGAATCTTATTGTATTTCCTAGAAATAGACAGTAACTTCGTCCAAGCCACCCAGCGCTGGCTCCATGAACTGGATGTGCTCTGCTAGCTGAGATTCATTGTCCCAGCTGATAAAACTACCATTTTGGTGCTGAAGATAACTCCTCTGACGTCTCTCCTTTCCGTTTTCCTCTCATTCACACTCTCTTTCCACATATTTCTATACACACAGGCCCCTGCTTCCTCACGATAAAGATTTCTGCAACAAATCTGTTGCTCAAGAAAGAGAAAGTGAAGATAAATTTGGCCTTAGAGTGACCATGGGGTCCTTTGAAAGCTTTTCTGTTAGTCTGGAGCAGTGCATCCCTCCCAGCTGACCTCCGGGTTGCTGCTTTGGACACATCCCTTCAACTCTCACCTCCCTCACTGCACTGAACCTCTTTTCATGTGAGCCTGCAAACATCTGCGAATGAGCTAGTTGCAAAAAAATGCTGGAAAAATGCAAAATATTATTTGTTGCCCTGTATTTATTTTTTTAGATGTTTTAAATTATTTTAGGAGCAAAATAGAGGAATGTTCTGTGTCAGAGTATGCATGAGTAAGGGGAAAGTGATGAATTATTAGTAATTGAAGGCCTTGAGGTAACTTCTCAATACGGTACTAGCGTGGGATTTTGTGTTCTGATTTGTTTACCCTTTGATGTTAATATTGCTGCTTTTCCAAGGGACACGAGGGAGAATCCTCCCGGTGAATTCTGCTACTGAATCACTGCAGGGACACCAGAAGTTTTATGTGAATCACAGCATGTGTCATGAAGTCAGTCCCCGCTTTTCTTCCCCTGTTTGAATGCATCAGTAGTGTGGTTTCTTCCCTTGACCAGCAAGAGAAGCTGTGAGAAAGGAGAAGAAAGAGCAGCAAAAATGAGTAGCTTTGGACATAACCCGTTTTTACCGGTGCTTTCAACCCTGGCTGCCACACGGCGAGGTTTTAGTTTGGATTAACTCCAATCTGCCTCAGGTCAATGAGCTGCACGACCAGGACCTGGATGACTGCACAAATTTCACAGGGCCATGGAAATTTCTGTGCTGGGGAACAGGGAAGGGGCAGGCTGCGATCCCCCAAGCACCTCAAGGTGGTCCCTGTGTGTGCAGGGTGCATCTGGTGCAATAGCAGTGGATTAAACCTGTGTGGATTGGTGCAATTTGGGGAACGATGCAGCCTCAGGACCTGCTTTGCCAACCTTGCCCCTGCTCTGGGGCGTTGCTTTTTGCTCTCAGGTCTTAGCTCTTGGTTGAGGTGCTGGTGCTGCTGGCGAGCATCAGCTCGCAGGGGGCTGCTGGGCAGCTCCATTTTGCTGCTCAGAGATGCAGGGAGCTCCAGCCCTTGTGCTGGCCAAGGGGCTCCTGGGCTGGGGTCATCTCCATGGCAGCCACCTGCCTTCCTTCCTGCCCAGGAGCTGAGTTTTGTTTCCAGACCTCTCTTATTTTGGGCAACCGGTGGCTCTCCATGAAGTCATTTCAGCTCGACACCCTGACAATTCAGAGCGCTTCTCGCTCTTGTGCAATTCCCTCCTCCCTGTTTTGGAACCTGTGTTGTTTTTTTTGGTACACAGAGGGCGTAAGCCAGATGTGTCCATTCCACAAAGGAAACCGTCCTGCGCACGCACGGCACTCGGCTGTGTTTACCTGGGTTTCCTTCGCCGTGTCAGAGATCTTGACGGTGCAGTTTCGCTCTGACTCACCCTTGCTTACTGCTGTGGAAATGCATTGACTCTGCAGTACTACGAAGTGCTTGCATGAATGAATAAAGCACCTTTTCCTAAAGAGTGTCCGGGGACGTGGGTGTATTTCTAAACCTTTAGGAAACAGCTTTCACGGTTGCCAAGAAGATCGTTTCAGGAAGGAGCGCACGTTACTCAAAAGCCACTTGTACGCTTCTACCCCACCTCCCACAAGCTTCTGGGAGCTGCAGCTTCAAAAGAAGTAGTCGGCAGGAGGGCAGGATTGCTCCCTGCAGTTGAAGCGAGGTGTTGAGGTGAACGCAGTGTGTGAGGAGAGGCTTCAGACATGGCCCTGGGCAGCCTGTCCCCGTGCCAACAGGGCTGGGGGCATTTCATGATCTCCAGCATCCCCTTGGAGCTGGTGGTGTTTTGTGCATCTCACCGGGGTGCTGCCCATCCGTGAGGGTTTTCTCGTGCTGGCAAGCTTCCACAGGGGAAAGCTTTTCCTTTTATTTCCCCCCTCTTGGTCTCAGTCACCTTCTTCGGACAAGGGAACATTGTGTGTTTGATGTACTGTTGTAGATACAGCTTGAAGAATCCCCTAGATTTCCAGGCTGCCATCATGGTGTGTTTCTTTGTTTTCTTTCCCAAAATTCCCCATTTCTCATCCCTTCAGATTCAGGAGAACTGCTGTCTGTGACGTACTGGGGAAATGGGAGACTCTGTGGCCCTTCATTCACCATACACGAAAGCAGCTTTGAAGCGATTTCATTTGCTCTCAGAAGCAGCACCCTCTCTGATGACTAACAGTTCCTGATGGGTGAAACATAAAGTGGACTGATTTTTTTTTTTTTTGACTTTTTTTTTTGCTGTCGAGGCATGACGTTGGACTTTTCACTTCTGGAAACCTGCTTTCTAGCACCCTTGTCGGAATTTGTGATGTGACTCATATCAACCTCATATCAACAGGTAAATCCCAAATTACTCTTTGGAAATTTAACCAATGTCATGAATTGTTTTGTCATGTAACATCTAAGTGTCCAGGAATAGGTTACTAATCATGAACGGAAGACATTGTTATGAATTCTAATATGACACATAGAAAGATCCTTACATAACATTTTCTTAGTAGGTCCATAACTTCCATCTGACATAACCCAAGCTGGAACCTTGACCTAAAATTCTTAGGTAACAGAGACTTCCTCTGGTCTATAGATTCATTTTAATCTTAATGAAGAAATACTTGCATTTTTTAAATTGCATAAATAAAACTTCCAATATTTGGAGCTTGCCATGTCTTGTTCAATTAGATCAAGGAACCGTCTCTCTCAAGTGGTAGATATAAGATTTTTCCAAGTAGACTCTAAACAGAATCACAAAATGGATATAATAGTATCTATTATTTATTATTATATATTATATATATTAATACAATGTACTATACATCATTATCCTATTATTATAAGATATAAGGATAGGGAACAGCATCCCTATTTCATGGCCCGCCAGTGGGTTTCAGGGTGCCCCCAGGTAATTCAGAAGATGGAGCTGTGCTAGCAGTACCACCCTATTTCTGTCCTTACAGAAATGAAGGAGTGAGGAGTGTGTGCTCCGAGCAAGCAAGGGCAGCCAACGGGGCTTCTTTGGAAGAAAGCAGTATGTTTGCAGGTAAGTTAAGAAGGTAAAAGTATGCAAAATACACTAAACGTGGTCCAGCTTGACTTCCTTTTATCTTGAACATCCTATCGAGCCAATTTTGAACAACTCTTTCTTCTACAGTTCATTTCACAACTGCTGGCTGATGAGTTTCTTTTTTCTACTCTTGGTATTACTGGGGTGTGTGGATCTTCTGGAGAAGATTGTCTCTGTCATGATTTAGCATCATCACTATGATCAATAATACAGAGAAGAAACATTCATGGTTATGAATGGTCATAAGAAAGAAACTGGTTATCACATTTTTTGGTGGCCTTGGGCACGGCAATACCAAGACAAGTTCACAGCCCCAAGGCATGCCAGCTGCTGGGCTGAGAAGCAGTCAGTTGTTTTTTTTTTTTTTTATTATTATTATAATTTGCATGCCGCAGAGCGGTTGAGAAATCCCGGGCTTTCTTTTCCATCCCGTAAGACGCAGAGCAGCACGTGCCAGGCGCTGAGGCAGCGTGGGCGCACGCGGTGGAGTCACCCGGCTGCCAGAGCCCCCGGGTTTCCCCCCACGTCCCCGCTGCTGCCACCAGCCTGAAACACTGGTGGGACAGCACGGTGGCCCGTGGGGACTCCCCGGCAAGCAGAGTGCTGCGAAGGCTCAGCACGGGTTTTGGGTGATGTGGTGGCAACGCCAGGAGGAATTAGGTCTGACACTTCTGAGCCCCCTCCGAAAAGCCAAGGCAAGAGAAACGAGTTTCATAATGCAGGTTCCCAGACTGCTCAGCCCCCAAGGCTGCTGCTTCAGAGAAAAATGCAGTGAACCAGAATCGCTCAAGTTCCCCCTGCCCTGCGTTTGGTTGTTTCCAGTTGATTTGTAATTAGCAGATGCTTTTCTATTCACATTTTCCAAAACGATGAAGGGTGCCTCGGTCAGAAAGTGGCACCTCAACTCAGGGCTGTGCCACTGGCAGGAAGAGAAAAAAATATCTGAGTTTGATCTCACGTGCGTAAGTGGAGATTTTTGATAAAAAAATGTTTGTTTACAACTCTCCATGTGCTCGGAGAACTGGTGGTGAAATCTGGATGTATAAAATACCTCCAGTGGTTAAATTTATTACTAATTCAACATCTTAAAATCTACTTATTGCTGCTAAAATATAAATTTTAGTTAATTTGTGGTTAATTCAAATTTTAATTGTTAAATATAAGATAACTCCTGGAAGGTATTTTAATTGCAAAGATGCAAAGGCGAAGTGAGCCTGGGTGCAGAGAACAGCAGCGTCCAGGGATGGGAAGGGTGCCCTTGCACTCCCGTTGCTGTTGGGAGCACAGAAGGGTGGGCTGTGGGCAGGGGGCCGAGGGAGCTGCCCCTGCCTTTGCTTGCACACCGTGCCTGGGAGTTGTCTTCTCATTGCAGCCAGTGGAAGATCCTCTTCAGCATCAGGATCAGGCGCTGAGGTCCCTTTTCCCTCTGGCTGCTCTCCGTGTCACTCGGGATGGCCGTAAGTAGGAAGTGGCAGATGAACCCGAATGTGGAAACCCCCCTCTCTGAAATCGGTGTTAAAAAAAAAAAAAGAAGAGGAAGGAAAAAAAAAAAAAAAGGAGAAAACAAGATCTGAAGCAAATGCCCTCTGCTAGCTTTCTCTCCTGTTTCAGGGAAGAGGAGCCCTGCCATTTACCCGTTTATCAGCCTTTCCTTCTGGGTAGCAGAAGGTTTGCTGGAAATGGGATGTCCAGCGGGACGTCCCTGGCCCTGTGCCTGCGGCTCGGGGCTGGGCAGGACGGGAGCTGCAGCCCCGAGCATCCCAGCTCAGAGCCTGCCACTGCGTGGGCCGGTGGCTCTGTGCACAGGAGCAGCGTGCTGCGAGGGACAGAGCCCGTCACTTTTCAGGAATTTATGCCTCGAAGCCGGGCTGCCCTGGCACAGGGGCTGGGACAAACCCTGCGCTCTCTTGGGATGTGCAGGTCTGAGCCTTGCACGGAGGAATCATTCCTGATAACCCTTCCAGGGGATGCAGAGCTGATTTGTTGGGTTTTTGCTGGTTTCCATCAAGAAATAACATAGGAGATGGGAGAGCCAAGGTGCTGCCAGGGGCTGGCAGAGGCCCTTTTGCTTTCCTCCCCTCCTGTGCTCTCTTCTCGAGCTGGGGAGCCCTCACCCTGTGTCCGAGGGCTGACCCGCTCTGCTATCAGGCACAAAACCTCATGGTTGTGAAATTGAGACCGATTCCAGTCCCGAGTTAGTGCATGCTCAAGGCAATATTAACCCAGCGAAAACCGAAACTTGTCTTTAAGAGATGGGCTATGTACAGACTCCTCAGCTAATTTACTGAAACATGTGTTTCAGTTTTGGTGAAAGGTGAATCGATGAGAGCTCTGCCTGGCTATCGGAGTGATTCATTTGCTCCCCAGATAATTCAAAAATGGAGCTAGTAGCAGTGAGCAGTCAGTTTCTCCTTTATTAGGCATCATTTAGTGCCTGCATCATCAGCACATTTCACCCTCCCGGACAAACCCCAGCTCCGTGGGACAGGCCGCTCCAGTGCTCGCCCAAATTCGAGGCCGAGCAGCTTTCTAAAAATGCTGCACCTGGCGGCTGGTCCCCTTCTCTCCTGGGCATTACGGATCATTTTAAAAGTTATGCCACTCAGAGCTATTGTCTGTCTGAAGCTCGCAAGGAGGGAAGGGGTGGTTTGGTATTTCATAGAGAAACAGCCCCTCTGGGTACAATTCCCTCACTGGCTGCACCTAGTGTATTTGAAAGTATTTGGTGAGCTATTGCTCATCCAGAAGTAGTGGTAATGAGCCCTAATAAACCTGTGCATGTGCTGTTCTCATTTATTTGTTTATTTATTTATTTTGTGTCATTTTCTTTTTAAATCTCTATTTGCTCCAGACAGAGCTTGATAAGCAATGCCTTGTTCTGGGTCTGTTCATTTGAATTTTCAAAGTGAAGAACTTGTCTCCAGGGTTGGCTATTTTTATTCTTGTCTCCCTCTCAGATCTCCACCTCCTGCCACCAGCTGCCCCCTTCCCAAGGTGCTCACTTGCTCCTTCAGCAGCATCCCCACAGGAGCCCTCCAGGACTGCAGGAAAAAGTGAAACACTGCAATAAATGGTAATGCAAATAGCAACTGCAGCTCTAATTACAAGAGAGAAAAGGGATTAAAATTAGAACTGAGAATAGTAAACAAATCTAAATTCTGCAGGGAAGATGTGGGGGGCTTCTCGTGGGTTTTGAAAGTGGAAGTCAATTCTCTTCTGTCGTTTCTCGTGTTCACTGAGCCCAGCTCTCTCCCTCGAGAAAGAGCTTTCAAGAAAGTTTCGTTTCTCTGCGAGGTGTTGGTCCTGCAGCCCTGTGCAGCCCTGCAGGCCACCGCCGCGCTGCCGACGTGGGTTGAGGTCACAGCTCTTCTTCGTCGTTTTTTTTCCCCCGTACACTGGTGTCACCACTTGTTTACAGGAGCCCAACTATTAATGTGTCGGATGCCCACATCAAAAGGCTTCCGAAACCTCCTGGAAACTGAAAAAGCCTCATTGGTAGAACCTGTGTTCAGTCTTGTTGGTAGATTTGAGTCTTTGAAATACGCGTGTTTGAGGGCTAGTGCCTAGCTCAGCACCACTGCTGGGCTTTGCATCATTCGTTAGTGGAAGCTTTCGTTTATCTTCAATAGCAAGGAAGCTCTTCTCAGGCACTTTTACCTCAATTTTTGCTGAAATGGCCAATTTCCTTAGCACAGCGGGGAAAAAAGGAAAAAGCAAATCATCAAAGCTCACTCTCTGGCTGCGAAATCTTGCAGGAACGATCACAAGTGACTGGGCACCCGAGCAGGGTGACTGCGAAACCTTATGGAAAATTCCTCGACTGCTGCAGGTTCGGGAGGAAGACTTGCCAAGTGCAATTCGTTTCTCCATCCAATCCCCAGAGGGAGCAATCCCCAAAATTGCTGCTCCGGGCATGGCAAGGGCCCCTGCCTCGCAGGCACAGGGTGGTGGGCAGCTGGAACAAGCTAGCAGGAGCTACTCTTTAGCTGTGCTATGACACTGCAAAGACCTGAAATGTGCATTTCCTTTGAGGAAGATGCCATTTATGATAACCAAATTACGAGTTCACGTTTTTATCAAATCCGGGTAAGCAACTATTTAACCTTCAACACCCCCCACCCCCCTACACCGGTGACTAAATGAATGGTTTTCTGCAGAAGAGCTATGTCGGTGTACAAGATCCTCCACCACGCTTTCCTCCTTCCACAAAGATGAATGTTAGAGGGAAAAAGAAAAAAAAAATTACTTTTTTTTTTTTTTTTCTCTTTTTTTATATCCTCTTTGGGTAAAATCCTGGCCTGCAGGCAGCCCTGCCACTGGTGAGTCACACGCATGACATCGCATCTGCTCTGTGAAGGCGGTGGCTGAGGCAGTGGCACTTTCTGTGACGTGCAGCCCTGCGTAGCCACGAGCTGAGGATGTCCAGCGAGGCCAGTGTGAGCCCAGGGCCACTGCAGCGGCGAGGAGCTGCTCCCCGGGGATGGCCACGGCTCTGTCCCCTTCCCAATGCTGCTGGTAAATGGCAGAAGCAGCTCCAGAGGGACAGGAGGTGACATCTCCACCCAGAGGATGCTTTAAAGCACGGTTCTCAGATGTCTCAGGGCGGTGTCACACCTCGGGGTGCTCTCCTGGAGCCCCCCTGAGGCAACAACAGCCCCGGGCTGCCCCCGTAGGGGTCCTGGTCCCAGGCTCTTCCAGGCATCTGTGGAAAAGCAGCTCTGGAGAAGTTAAACCTGGGGAAAGAAGTGTGTTTGGCAAAGTGGAGCATCCGCAGCGTTAAGCAGGGCGTTTCCTTGCAGGGCGTTAGGGTTGCAGCTTTGGATGGAGGAAAATTAAGGTTTTAGGACACCTTTCTCAGGTCTTGAGCCCCTCTCCTGAGCCCTGCTGGGAGCGGGGCTAGGCAGGACCCCTTTGCCAGCCCCCTGCTGGAAATCCTGGCATCATCTGGGGTCTGGCACCATGGGCTTGGGGCTTTGCCTGTCCCTGGCTGAGCAGGAGCTGCGCCGGGTGAGGCTGAGCCGTGCCCAGCCTGCCGCTCCCCGACAGGCGGGACTCAGAGCTCGATTTTCAGAATTATTAAAGTGGTTATGGTTAGAAACGTGACTGAGAAGAGGGCACATAATGTACCACACCTAGCAGCCGATTATTCCTCACAGAGCCCTTTCTGAGTCATTTGATGAGTTTACCGAGAAAAACAATTTTCTACTTTTGTCAGCAGCATTGCAGAGCTGCGGCTGAGCAGGCGGTGAGGCTGCTCTGATAACAGGTCCCTGGTTTCTGTCGATAATGAACTGCACTAATTAAGAGACAGAACAGCCAGATTTAGGAGGTCGGGACAGGGCATGGCAACACGTTTCCACCACGAGCCGCGGCGTGCACCGGTGCAGAAGCTAATGGAAAGAGTGACACCGAGGCAGGGACTGTCCTCAGGGCACCGGGGCAAACCCCTGCCTTTTGGGAGGTCCGCTCTGGATCAGCACTTGTTCAAGTGAGGTTCGAGAAGGGCTCCAGGTTTGAGGGCCAGGTGGTTGCTTGACATTGAAACCTTTGTTTTTTCAGGGGCTGAGAACCACCCAGAGCTGCAGCATGGCTGCAATTAATCATCCCATCAGCTCCCGGCACTACCGTGCTGCAGCACCCAAGGAATTTCTCTGGTGCATAAAAAGGAAGCCAATATGTTTTCCTCTGCCTGTGGAAATCCTTTGGCAAGGGTCTTGGTTAGCTGCAGTATCACCAAGAGAGATGGTAAATCCTACCAACTGCTTTTCTGCAACGTTTTTGTCAAGTGGCTGAGTTGGTTTTTGTGGATTTTCTGCTGAAGCGTGTCATGAAGAGCTCCTCGAGCTCTGGTCTTTGCAGTTAAGTTTGGATTTTTTTATTTTTATTTTTTAATTAAAATTACTACAGGCATTTCTGTCATTCGTGTTGTCTATTTCTGGGGATCTGTGTACAAACCATTATCAGCTTCAGATCTGAAATGCTGGAGCACCTAAAGCTGCTGTGAACTATGAGTAATATATTACAGAATGGCAAACCAAGGATGGTCTGCAAAGCATTATCAGATCTCCTTACAGAATGAAACTACAGTGAGATGCACTGTTGAAACTGGTACCTTATCACTCTGAAATCCTTTACTGGAAATCTAGTGTTGATGTGTGTGTGTGGCCAGTTCATGACAGCACGGCTCCTATTCAGATCACGATGTCTTGCTGATGGATGTTTTTTTTCAAAGTTATTTTATTGTTTGTTTGTTTGTTGGTGGTGAGATTTTTTTTTTTTTTAATTCTTATTTTTGGATGAAATGAAAGTTTTTTGGATATCTGAACAGCTGATGGATCAGTGGTGGATCCCAGCGAGCAAGGCTCAGGGGCTGGCAGCACGTGGCATGTACAGGGATGGCTCTCCAGGGGGATGCTGCAGCCCCTTGGAGGGCTGCTTGCCACTTTTATTAATAACGCTGAGGCAAGCTAGTGATGTCCAGGGCTTGTCTTCTTACCTTTTAATCCCCTATCATGGTGTCAGACCGTTAACAGCCCTCTGTGCTGTGTGTTATTAAGTCACGGCTGTTTTTTGGGTGCCCCATCCCACCGTGCCTGCCATGAAAGCCCTGGGGAGGAGCCCCCCACTTGCCGCGGGCAGACTGGGAGGATGGGGGACAGGACCACGTCCCAGCGTGCAGCCGTACATGAAAGCCTTAATGATGCCAGAATGCCTCAGGGAGTCAATTCCCAGCTGATCTCACCCGCGTTGTCACGCTGCCGTGGATCAGAAATCCCTGTTCCTTTCCTCTTCCTTCCCAGAGCGTATGAGACACGGCTTGCTGTTTTATTGAGGATGTTCTCCTGTTGCTGCAGCTGGCATGCAGATGAGAGCCTCTGTTACGCATCTGTGCGGGGAAGGCTGAGCTGAGGTGATTTGCTTCAACCAGGAGCTGGTCCAAAGCCTGCCAAAATCCAGCCGTGCCATCGGCAGGCACACTGTGCCCCGTCGTCTCCAAAAGGCACACGCTGGGGACCCTCAGAGGTGCAGCACTGGCAATCAAACACCATCTCTGTGCACCTACTTGAAAAAAACACTAAGAAAAGATGTGGATCCTGTCCCCCACCCTCCAGCATCGTTGTTCTCTCGCTCACTCGAGGCAAGGCTCACGTTCTTGCTGCTGCTTTGTGAGTGGAAGCACAGCAAGGCCAAGGGACCCCCAGGTCCATGCTGAATATGTAGGGGAGCAAAGCCCTGAGCCCCCCAGTCCAACATCTCCCTCCTGTCCCCTCTTACCCCTTCATCTTCCACCCAGTGGGCTGCTGGGCAGATTTTAACCCCTGACTCTGTCTTGCCTGCTGGTATTTGGTGACCTGCCTTTAGGGCATCAGTTACCAAAAAGGAAGACGTTCACCTACCAAACTGAAAAGAGAAATCCCTTCTTCTCATCTGCAATTTACATAATGAAGTAAGAACTCGCTGCCTCTTCCCTCATTTCCTCACCCGGGCTGGGTGTGCACCCGGCTGCCTGGGAAAGCTGCAGGGCCCTCGGGTGCCTCTTCCTCCGCTGCGAGCGCACCTTTTGCTGCAATTCCGTGCAGCAGCTGGGAATTTGGGGAGGAAGGCGCAGATTAATGCCACACGCTGCCGAGCACTCCAACACCTTGGCAAGAGCAAATGCAACCTGCTGCAGATTTGGACCTGTCTTTTGGCTGTTTTCTTTGATAGTGCTAAGGCACGGGGCTGAGGGAGGCATGTTGGGTGCATTTGTGGTGATTTCAGCTGTATGCAATACTGTGACTAGCCTGGGCATAAAATCTATTTGCCTAGTGTTACTGTGATGATAGATATACTCTCAAGATTGAGCTCGGTTATCAATAAATTACTCATTCAGCAAAACTTGAAATAACAGCCCCCGTGCACAGACTTTCACACAGAAGACCTGCATTGCAACAGCCATGTTTGGGCTCCTGCTCTGTCCCAGAGCATCGTTGCTGTTTTTTTGGGGCTGCAGGGACACCTCTGCCCCCTCTGGTCCCTCTGAGCATTCCTACTGGGTGTAGGGAGCCCAAGATTTTTTTTTTCCACTGCTCATTTTTGTTTGCAGGCTGTACTTGGCTATGTCCAAAAGGGTTACAGAAACAACCAACCTAACCTTGGAGCCAAAAGCCTGGTGAGCCCACCTGGGTTCTGCCCCCTTTGCATGACAGCATGTCCCAGCTGGCAAACCCTGCTCCCGGAGGACTGTGTGCATTCAAAATGCCAGTGTGAGAAGGTGTCAGCTCTGCTCAAGGACCTTGGCTGCACCATCAGGTATTTCTCAGGTAATGGTCGCAGCGGTGTGAGCATGGACCTTGCAGTCAAAGTCTGTGGGTAAAACTGCCCTGCTGCCGCTGGGCTGGTTCGTTTTAAAAGTTTGAGTGCAATTCATCCCCTTCTGCAGGCTGATAGCTTTGGTTTGTGTGTAGTGCTCACCTAAGTTACCAGTGCTCCTGAAAACCTAAGGACTTCTTGCAGCCCCAAGTGGGAGCTGCTGTCCCAAAGCCCTGCCCTCTCAGACCCTGGCACACGCAGACAGAGCTGAGCATCCGCCCATCCCCACAGCAAGCCTGAGAGCAGGGTCTCCCAAAACCAGAAGATGAAGGTCCCACACACCAGGACAGTGGTGGAGAATGGCCTCAGCAGCTTCCTGACTCCCCCTGTGATGACCAGGTGGCATCACCAGGACCGTGCTGGGGGACCCACGGCCCCGAGCGCGGCGTGGCAGAGATGCCGCCCCCACCCCTCGGTCACGGCTTCCCAACCCCGGGCGGCAGCAATGCCAGGATTTCCCGCCTCCAGATGCGAGGGAAACACCTCTGGGTGAAAGAGTTGGAATTGCAAAGGGAAATCTATGCTGGGAAAAGCAAGAAAAGTCCCAAAAGTTAATCCGAGAGCTATTTCCTCCCGGTACCTGGATAAAAACGCGTTCTTCGGAGCTCTCCAGGTCAGACGTCGACAAGACAGGAGAACCCGTGGCAAAGAAGGTAAGGTACTGGTTTTGTTCTTCTGCTGCACGTCCATTTTATCTCCTGGCTCTCCTATACCGAGCTGCTGTGACGTTTTTATTTATGAATAGCCTTTATTTCCAGTGCTAACAAAACCTACATTTGGGGTATCGGTGCTGTTTCAGAGAGAAAGCATTTTCCTTTGGGATCTGCTGCTTTTGCTCACACTTACCTTCAGTCCAGCTGCCCAGTAGACTTTTAAATATCTAATTTATTTGCTCTTATTTTTCTGCTGAAAATTGTGGAGATGAGCTTTGTCTGTTTACATGCAATCTTTTACTGGCATTTTATATTTTTCTTTCTTTCATGATCTTTTAGTAAATGCTTGTTCTTATATAACTTTTTTCTTTGGCACCTGGGGAAGAAAGAAGAAATAGTTAAGAGATACCAATCAGCATGTTGCTTTTACACATACATACCTGTATGTGTGCAACCAGTGCTATATAAAATGTGTATATTTTCAGAAATATGGTTGTGTTGTTTAGCTTATGGCACATACATACAAACGTACTTGTCACATGTATTTACTCCTGTGACCCCACCTAGTCTTTTACATATAAATCACAATGAGCTGAGCAATGAATATTAAACAATTTGTTGGAAATCTTAATAAGAACTGTTGTATTATTTTTCTTCTGTGGTTTTTAGAGAAGAGACAGTTGCAACCACAGGCTTGAGCAGATCTCCCTGGCAGCAGCATGAAGGGCTCCCACTTGCTTCTCTGCCTCTACTCCGTGACTTGCTGGTTGAGTCTGATGCCGGCAGCCGAGAACAAAATCTTCCACTTTGGACCCTGCAGGATTTCAATGAGTGTCACCGAGATCAGGTCTGGCTTCACTGCAATTAAAGCAAACATCGTAAGTATTGCCTGGGCTCCTGGGGAGCTGAGGATCTGTGCAGCCAGCAGTTCCCAAAGCCCTGTGGAGCTGATGTATCCATCACCACGTCTTCTCTTCCCATGCAGCAAGCCCGAGACCCCATCAGGACCCTGAGCATCCTGTCGCACCCGCAGTCTCTGCACAAGGTCAAGGTAGGCGCCCTTACCGTGCCTCCACTTCTCTGACTAATTTTGACCAGCTCGCTTGCTAACACCAGTTATAACGAATGCCAGTTCAGAAGGGCTTGGAGAGTCGTAGTAGTGCCATTTCTAAGTTCCTGTGAAATACGGGCACTGACAGAAAGAGCAAGTCAGGGAGGATAAAGTGATGCGGATCGCATATGTGAAAAGAGGTGGGTGTCCTGCCGCAGTTCCTGCGCGCTGTGGGCTCGCTGAGCTGGCTGCCTTTCTCTAGAAATGTGGGCAGCTGCCTGCTGGTGCTTGCCCTGCTCCCATTCCTTTCTGCCAGGTGGTCGTGGTGGCCCTTGGTTTCCTGAGAAATATAAGCAAGGTCTTTGCAACTCTCACACCCCAAGGCACTAGGCACGGGCCACTGCTTCAGGCCTCTAATACCCAGCTACAAAATCAGCTGATTATTTTGGTGCTAAGGATGGATCTGGAAAATCAGCCTAAAATACCTGTCTATACATGTTATCAATACATGCCAAGCATGGCTGGAAAAGCTTTCCTGACACAGGACATCCCACTGTCAGCTTCTGTGTTTAGTGTCAGAGACGGCTTGGTCTAGCTGTGGAGAAAAGGACGGGTGTCTACGGGTTTGTAGAACTCTGGAAGACCTCTTAAAAGTACAATTTGTTACTTAAGTCTTCAGATCGATGCTGCATCATCCATAACCTCTTCAACTTCTACATGGACAAAGTCTTCAAGCACTGCCAGACCGAGGACTCATACATCAACCGGAAAATCAGCAGCATAGCCAACTCCTTCCTCAGCATCAAGAAGAAACTCGAGCAGTGTGTAAGTTGGTGCTAACGTTCAGTTTCAGCTGTTAGTATCTGCTGTGTAAATAAACCTAAGTGCTTCGTAATCTACAAAATCTTTATTTATAAAAAAAGGTTTTAATAAGAATGTGAAGAAGTATGATATGAACATTTCATGTTTCCACTAAGAAATTTTTGTATTTGCCCATTCATCAGCCAGCTCCCATGGTGGCTCTCAAAAACTGTCTCTCTGTCCACCCAAGTGTCCTAAGCTGAAGTCTGATTTAAGGACCCGCAGCCTTCTGCACAATTGAACAAGATCTCAGTGTATATTATACAATAGTTTAACTAGATAGTATAACTAGAAAGCAATTTCATATCTTTAAAAATGACCCCCCTGCCTAATGAATTCAATTTTATTTTTCTAGCATAATCAAAACAAGTGCTTGTGTGGGCAGGAATCCACTGAGAAATTTAAGCAAATACTGGCAAACTACGAAGGGGTAAGTTGATGGTTATGTCCAGTAATTAATGCAGCCTTTCAGAGTCTCCTTAGGCTCCGTGGTACTCACTATCAACCTGTTCCCTTATATCCCTTTCAGCTGAATATCACATCTGCAGCAATTAAATCCCTGGGCGAGCTGGACATCCTTCTGGACTGGATGGAGAAATCTCGTTAAAGCAGGAGGCAGGAACCGTCCGCTAACGAGGCTGCTGGCAGGTTGCAGCCCCCGTGGCACATAGGACAATAACGCCCTGTCCCAGAGCAATCCCACTGGCTGCAGCTGAAGTTGGATCAAACTCCTGGTGTTTTGCTACCCATGTGAACAGGGAAATGTGCCAGCAGGGTCTTGCATCTCGATGGAAATACAAAGTTTGTTCCAATCAGCTTCGCACTCACATATCTGACTTCTACCAAAGGACACTTTACAAGGGAAAATTATGTATTTCTCTTGCTTGCAGACATAAGCTATGATAATTTAACAAAAGTATTGTTTAAATTATAAACTCTTTGTATATTCATGAGCGCCAATGGCTGGTAGGAACTTCTCTGATACAGCTGATGCTACAGACAGTGCTCGCAAGTCTGTTTTCAGTCTTTTGAGACTGCTTCTGCTGCTGTGCTCTGGCTGAAAGTAGGTGCATTGTGTGAGAAAATAGGTCCTCACAGGTGCTGCAGGCCTAAGAAATCTGTGTTTCCTTTCCAGATGGTATTTTCTGCCTTATCAGTAGAAAAAAGTTTACTATGCAAAAAAAGTTTACTGTGTGGTTGCTGAATAGAAAAAAAACTTCTTGTGTGCATTATTGTAATTTACTGACACTCAGTAGCACATTTTGTGGAAGTCTGATGCACTTACTGTAAATAAACCCAATTTGAAACTGTGCTGCGTCTGTGTGTGTCAAAATTTTGAGGAATTACGTTTCTAGTCGGTGAAACTGTTTGAATTCAGCGTGGTGTCCTTTTGTAGCAGATGCAGTCCCTGCTGGCAATGGCATGCATTCAGATGTGCACCAGAGCCTGTGAGCACGTCCCTACATGCTAGTGATTAAAAAAAAGAAAAAGAAAAAGAAAAACAAACCAACACGTAATGTTGGGTTATTTTTATTTGTGTGAGTTGTCAGCAAGTACGAGGCTTAGGAGCTCTTATTTTGTGTATTTTCAAGTGAAAGCAGACGTGTTTGTGTATTTCCCTGTGTTCAGGAGCGATCAGGCTGGGGGTGTCTGGCTAGGGCAGCAGCCCCTGTGTGTGTGGGTAGAGGCAGGGAGGGCACTGCCATCGGGTGCCTCCAGGAGGCTCCTTCACAGCCTGTTGCTGGTTCAGAACGAGCTCCTTGTGCCCTCAAGGAGGAGCCAGCTCCTGCTGTGGCTTCACCCATTGCAGGTGGTGCCTGGCCAAGGACTCCTGGATCATGCCAGCATCCCTGCGTGAGGACAGGATCTGCCACATCCAGCGCTGGAAAAATGAAGCAATGCAAAAGAGGAGGAGGAGGAGGAGGAGAGCCTTCGTCTGTTCCCCCGACCACCCAGTCTTGAGATTTGACTGAGACCTGAGACCGAAACGCTCATCAGCGTTTGCCTGCATGTGCACATGCTTCTGGCTGAGCGGGATTTGGTGATTCACTTCAAAGAAAGAGCTCCTTGATTGCTCACTAACCTTGCTCAAATATTTGCTTATGCTCTTCAGGGCCTTGCTTCCCTTAATTTCCTTTCCCGTTACTAGGTTTTTGCAGTGTGACGTCCATTTGCCTTGGTGCCAGGGTGTGAATGGGTGAACACACGGCTCTCCCTGCTCTGTCAGTGCTCACGGAAGCTGATCTTTCAACATCAGCACCTCGAAATCAGCCATTTAAGGATGACAGATACTTTCCATGTTCCACAACCTTCTATTAACGAGAAAACATTATGAATGAAGTGGTGACACAGCTCCTCACCGACCGAAGGAAATCAGCAGTGTCACTGACTGGTGAAGGAGCTGGGGCTGCTTGGTGATGTCCGTGAGGACCTCTCCATTGATCAGGGTGGGCTTTGGTCCACAGCTTGGGGCAGAAGCTGGGTTCTGTTGCACATCCTCAGCCTGTGCTGTCACAATTACCGTTATTTATCCAATTTCATTGACTTTGTAGCCTGTGCAGAGGGTCTTGTGCCTCAAAGCATGCATGATTTACCACGGAGTGGTAAGTTCACGCGTCTCACCCCTTGCAAAGGCACGCAGCAGGTGAGGGATGGGCCCCTCATGCACTGAGGTACAGGAGCAGGGGGCCAGCAGCTGGGACCACAGTGCAGTCACGGTCAGAGCTGGCAGGGAGGATGCTGCACCCATTCGTTTTGCCTCCTTCACTGCTCTCCAGGAGCTCAGCATCTCGCTCCCGTGCAGGGGCAGCGCTGTGCAGGAGGAGCAGTGCTGAGGAAAGGATGCCTGCAGGCAGGTGGAGGAGGAAGCTACTTTCAAAAGGGAGAGAGAGTGGGGTTTTCTCCTCTTGGAAGTTTCGAAACCTTAGCATTCTCCTGCAGCTTTATTACTGCTCAGCCCCTGGGGACACTTTCCGAGCGCACGCCTTTCCTATTGCACCAGAATCATCCGCTCACTTCCAGCAACTGCGGGCAGGAGCAGACCTGTCCCGGCCCCTCTGCTTCTTGCAGCACCCGAGCCCCTTCCTACCACATACAGAGGGGATGCAGACCAGGACAGCTGAGCTAGAGCCTGATATCTGAGCTCCTGTGATAGCAATTGCTGTGCTGGAGGGAGAACAGCAAACCAAACTGCAGGGCTGGGAGGGGAAACACAGAAATAAATACCAGCCGACCTGCTGCCCTCCTGCTTGTCCTGAGCCAAAATTGTCTCAGCTCATATTCCGGGGAGGTCCATGATTCAGGAATAATTTGGCTATACGGCTTTCATTCTTGATGAAAACTCGGTGTCTGTAGGGTAATGTGAACAACCACTGTCTGACCTTGATGATCTATTGTCCTGTTTTCACTTCAAAATGTAGCTAATATTTTACTAAAGCAGAAGTGTGTTCATGGTGTTACTGCAACGCTGTCGGCTTGGACTCTAGCCAGGGTAAGGATCCTTATTCTTTATATTTTATGGTTTGCTGTCAGGGATGCACGCAGCCCAGACAGACTCAGGGAATTTAATTTGTCTGTGTTGTTTCTGCCCTTTCTCCTCTGTCCCCGTCTGCCTTTCATCAGCTGAGCAGGCACCACTCTGGCTCCTTCCTTGTGACGTGCAGAAACTCTCGTGTTCAGGGAAAATTGTTTCTCTGCTTTGTCACAACTTCTTCATCTTCGCTGCTTCCCAAATTGCTTTATCTGTGGGGTATTCAGCTTTCTGTACCAACACCTGACTGACAGACAGCAATGCCTGTGCCACTGTTTCGAAAGCCATGCACCAATAAATCATTTTTCTCTGTTTGGTCACCCACTCTTGAGAATAAGACCAGGAGACCACACTTTTTTTAATTACAGCCATCATTACTTCTGCCCGGACAAACATGAAACCAGCCGGGGGCAGCAACCACCGATGCCTGTTGCCTAATCCGTTATAGAGGCTGCTCAACAAGCCGTCGTATTAATTAATGCCATTCTGTGGTAAATTGCTGCTGTCGACGAAAATGCATATGAGGAACATTACTCAGAACGTTCCCCACTCTTCTCCATTGCCCCTCGCTTCTGTGGGGCTCAGACCCTCCTGTGCCGTTTGCAACAGCAAGTGTCAAAAATGCTGGAGAAAGCCAGAGCACAAGGAGGTGAAATCAAAGGAAAGGCACAGACCGAGAGGGGAAATGCTTCTTTGCAGATGCTCTTTGCAGGCAGAGGGCATGGGGCTCTTGGAGCTGCTGGGTGGCAGCTCTCAGCAGCACTTTTCATTGACAGGCTAAAGCAGACTGCTTGCACTTGGAAAAAATACAAGCCAAACCAAACCAAAAACACACCAGTATATTTGTCATAACAAACTTTGGACCCTGTTGCTTTTGCAGCAGGCTGATGGATACCCAACACCAGTCCCAAGGGTGAGGAGAAAGTCCCTGCCCACGCGTGCCCTTGCTGTGACTCTTCAGAGGTGCTTTCCCTGTGCCCTGCCACAGAATGAGAGCCCGCCCGGTCTGCTGAAAGCCGCCTGTATTCTTTATTGGTCGTGAACAAAACCGCTGCAGGCACCCCTGGTCTGTCAGCGCTGCCCCTGGGGGAGAAAGCTGAGAGGGATCAAAAGCGCGAGTCATTGTTGTAAAGGGTTTTTCAGCTACCGTTAGGAAAAAATGGGATTTAAAAACAAAACCAAAAACAAACAAACATCTTCTGGTCTTTGGGAACCCACAGCATCACAAGGGACCCTGGCTGGCCTCAGCCCCTCGGGCTCCTGCCACTGCACCTCCGCGCTCGGGCCTCTACAATTCTGACAAAATCACCGCTCGAAGCTGAATTTAAACAGGAAAAGATCAAGCTATAGCAAATTGTGACAGCAGTAAGCAGCGCAGCTTGCTGAGCCTCATGGCAGAGCCACCCCCTCGCTGCCGCGTCCCCGTGTCCCCTGCCCTCAGACCTGCCCACCCCAGGCTGGGGGGGCCGTGGCCGGAGCCGCGCTGTCCCCGGGGGCACAGCCCTGGGCGATGGCGTTGGAGGTGAGGAGGTAGGTGGAGTAGGCAAGGTCAGCATCCTCCTTGGAGCCCTGCAGAAGGAGAGAGGACAAGGTGAGGGACACGGTGAGGGACATGGTGGTGGGTGGCAGGGGAGGGGGCAGCACGCGGCAGGTGCATGCAGAAAGCATTTCCCATCGGGGATGATGTGCACAGGCTGGACCAAAAATGCCCATCCTTGTTGATTCTCGAGGCACGAAATGGCTGCAAAAGCGATTTAATTAAAAGCATGGGGAGCCTGGCTCTGATGAGGGCCTCTTTATTGCTCAGCTCTGGGCTCTTGGCACTGACACCTGTACATAGCCTGCGGTTACGGACTTCTAAAAAGAAGTGCTCCGACCTGGCACCGTGTGTTAGTGCGGAGTGGTGCTGCACCAGCATGGTCTCTCCTGCGGGGAGGGCAGCTGGGGGCAGGCAGGGGAGTACTGGGGACACTGGAGCGAGCCCCAGCCCTCGCAAAGGCAGAGACCCCCCTGCCTGCACTGCCTGCGTGGGAGCCCTGCTTTGGGGAGAGGCTGGGGAGTGCTCTGGCCTCTGGCCACGTGCTTGTCCCAGTGCTTTATAGCTACAGTAAGGACCATACCCCGACCTTCCTGGTGCTCCCTGAGGCTGGCTTGATGTAGTTTCAAGCAAAGCGACTGCTGCTAGTGTCTCTGCTAACACATGGGGTCAGGAAAGGATTAAGGTGCCCCATGGAGTCAGGTGGCCTGATCCAGGCATGATGGGGAACCTCCTTGATAAATGAAGCCCAGGGGTGTGGGCAGCTCCTTTGGTGATGCTGCTGGGGCTGGAGCTGTGCTGGTGCCTGCCAGGTCAGTGGGTGCACTTCTACCTCTTACCCTTTTTGCCTTCTTTGTCTCAGCTGCGCTTTCAACGCTGGCTGTGGTGGTGATGAATTCTGCACAGACAGAAAGGGAGACGTTAGGGCGTGATGTTCTGGTGGCTCCTGGGCTCTCAGGCTCTGCGAGCCCCGAGGCTGGGGGCAGCCCGTGCGCCAGCACCGTACCGTCCCCTCCCAGCTGAGTCTCCTGGCTCGCTTTCATGCAGGCGTTATCGTTTGCCCCGTACTCCTTCACGCTCTCGAAGTCCGACATGCTGATGTTGGTTCTGTAGCTCCCCACGGACACCAGGTCTGTTCGGAGGGAAGCAATGAGTCCCCAACGTGCCCTCATACACCCAGCCACTGCACACAGCAGCGCCAGGAGCAGCCCCAGCACGCGGGGACTGCTGCAAGCAGCCGCTGCTGCCTTTGTCTGAATGCTGGGGCCACGTCCCAAGGGACTGGGAAGGGCAGGGGCTCACCTGATCTCTTGAGCTGCCGGTATTTAAACACAGCAAAAGCTGCACCGAGGACGACGACTGCTGCGCCAGAGGAGGCCAGGGCTACAGTAAGGACATTGGAGCCAGAACTTTGTTCAGAGCTGCGGTGGAGGGAAAGATGGATCACTAAGCTGTGAGAAGCAGTTTTATTGGGATCATTCACAACTGAATAACATGTAAATTTCTAACTGTTGAAACTCCATATAGAATGGTAATCTGAGCACAATGCAGTTCAGTTTATGAACTGCATCTAAGGACATCATAAGGAGATAAGTACAAATGTTGGATGGAGGTAGTGCCAAAATGGCTACACTAGCAGCTTGGTTGTAACTGTGCAAAGGAAACCTCTTCTAATCTTGACAGAAGCATTTTTAATTATTTTCTTCTCTACCTGGAATTTCCAGTCATTCCCTTCTGAAATGATATCTTTACCTGGGCTAGATATTAATTTCAAGTCTTGCCTTTTGCTATGACTTTTTTCTTCTTTTCTTCTGAAATTTTGAGCTTAGTTCTTCGGGGAAAAATAATTTATCTGTTGCTAAACTACACATGTGGTATGCAGTGTGTTAGCAACAAACTAACGTAAACTTTGCAAAACTAAGTAGTGAGGGAGGCTTGGGAAGGACTGACCTTTCGGAGGCAGCTGCACTTTGCACCCCAGCATCGCTGAAGGCTCTCCCCTGGGGAACAACGCCACGGTCGGCACTGCTGGGCGCCGCGGCATTGCTGGGAGCTTCAGCGTCACTGGGAGCCACGGCATTGCTGGGAGCTTCAGCATTACTGGGAGCCACGGCATTGCTGGAAGCTTCAGCATTGCTGGGAGCTGCAGCATCACCAGGAGCCACGGCATTGCTGGGAGCTGCAGCATTGCTGGAAGTGTCCAAATTCAGGAGCCCTGGGCTGAGTTCGGCAACTTTCTCTGCATCCCCTAGGGAAGAAGGGTGATTAGTTGCAAGCAACAGTCTTGCAGGGAACATACTGGTGCATGTGGAAATGCGGTGGGTTGGGGCTGTACCTATGAGGCTCTTATTTTAGAATGAGATTTAGAGATCTGAAATCTTATTCCAAATAATCTATTGGAAAAATCTCAAGCAGGATCTCCATGCCTGTACTCTCCTAAAAAAATCTGGCATTTCTAAGTCCTGCTTCTAGTATTTCCAGAACAAATGTTGAATATTTGGATTGCTTTTGTTTCTATCTCTTTGCCCACCAAAGACAATGAAAAAAGAATGTTTCTCTCTTTTCACTTTGACTACCATCCACTTGGGACAGCTGCCTGTGGGATCTCTAGCACTAGGCTGTACTTATTCTGCTCTGCTTCCAATAATATCCCTTCCCAAGAAAAATGTATTCTGTCTAACATACTCCACTGAAGCTGAGTCCCTTGCTTGTCCAAGGGGAATTGGTGACAGCCTTTCTTAGTATTTTGCCTAGTATTTTCCCTGTGAAGATGAATGAGCTCCCTGGAGTGACATGCAGCTCTTCATGTGACAGGTGTCTGATGATGCATAATTTGCGTGATGCTACGAATTATAATAGCAGTAATTAGTAAGGATGGGGTTGAAAATTGTATGGAAGGAAACGTGAGACTGGAGGGCTTTTTTTAACAGGGAACAAGGTGGGGACAGAAACGGCAGAGCGGACGCAAACAACTATGGTGTGCTGCACGAAATCAGGGTGATCTTGGTGGCAACTGGTCTGGGAGGCTGTCTGGAAGGGAGCATTTTTGTTTTGAGGTGCTGCAACCTAGTGGATGTGGAGAGGATTTCTCTCAGCAGAAGGCAGCATGATTCACACCAAGAGAAGCAGCAGAGCCCCAGCGACCCTTCCCCTGGGGCTCACCTCCAGCCACCTGCAGGTACACTGCCAGCGATTCCCCGTAGTGGCCGTTGTGCTTCACCCCGCACCAGTACCACCCTTGGTCCGCGCTGGTCACCGAGTCGAAGGTTAGGACGAGTGTCTTGTTGGCAGTGTTGCAGCTGACGTCCACCCCCGGCTGGCTTTGGTCAGAGGCAGACAAGGGGGAGCAGCCGTCGCTGCTCCACTTGCACCAGTACTTCTCGTAGGAGTAGTACTTGCACGGGTAAGAGCACGCTAAATCGATCCGTGAGCCCACTTCTGCCAGCACGTCCTCCTTCCCCTTTAATCCAGGCTCTCCTGTGAGGGCAAACAGAACACCGAGGATGATGCTGGGGGATTTGGCAGTGGGAATTGTAGTCAACAGGCTGCGGGGCTGTTCACCATCTATCTCTAGATTGTGAACCAGGAGATGCCTCTTTGAGGGAAACTGCTCCTTACATTGCTAAATTAACACTAGGGATGCTGAACATACATCTCTGGATGAAAGCTGTTTTTTTTTGCAAGGCATAACGTTGAAACCTTGCATTTCCATTCTAAGACTACTGGGGGGGACCGTCACAATATTTTGCCTTGAGATGGGTTCAGAATCGTAACTCAACGTCTTTACCACAAAAGTGAGCTCTGCTCCATTGTGGAGCTTGGGAGGTTTTCATTCCTACGGAGCAAGCAGAGAACCAGCAATGTGTGAGCTCGTACCTTCTACGATCTTCAGCTCCTTCGATGACTTCCTCTCCCTTTCATCATTCGTCATGCACCAGTAATAGCCTTTGTCACTGTCCTGCAGCTGGTTCAAGATGACGCTGAATGTGCCGTTCTGCGGGTTGTCGAACATGACCACTCTTCCTTCGTAAGTGTCATACACGAAGCCGGTGTTTTCTATGATCCGAGAACACCCATTCTTTCTCCACTTGCACAAGTACTTGAGTGAGTAATTTTTCGCGGGATCATAGTGACAATCAATGGTTACTGAACCTCCTTTGACTCCGATTACTGTGCTCTTTCCTTGAGGAACGTTTGACCCTGGAGGCAAAAATACAATGAGCATTTATACGTGTCTAACTTCTGCCCACGTTGTGTTCTCCCAAGAGAATAAATATCAGATCACACAAAGCTGTTTGGTGTCAGCTAACGTACAGCTAGGTGGTGCTGGGGGGTGCAGACGACAGGAGAGCATCCTGGCACTGCCAGCAATTGACCCCCGAGGGTCTGTCAGACCTTTCCTTCTCCTAAATTCACTGGGTGGTTGTTGTCTCTGTGTATCATCATTTCTCGGTTTCCTTCCCTTTGCTAGGGAAGGCAGACTTTTCCTTCCAGCATCTTAAATCTCAAAGTGACAGGCCTGAGGAGGCAGCTCACTTGTCTGAAGCTTGCAGGCAGAATCTGCCCTCAGGAGCTCTGGGCTCGCTGGGCTGGGGCAGGTGGCTGAGCACTGCTGGGGAAGCTGAGTCCTGACACAAGTCTGAGCTTTATTAGTGATGGTTTCATACACTGCTGGTAGCTGCACCATCAGATAGAAGTTCCCAGATGACAGGATAGCATAATAGCGCTCCACAAAACTCTTGTTAAATAACATGAGGCAGTCAGTGATGCTTCTAAACAAAAGCAGAGATGAAAGGAAACAAAACATCGGGAATAGCTCACTCACCCTCGTAGACATGCAAATTCAGCTCCTTCGTTTCTCCAGACTCCCCATAGGAGCCAATCCCGCACAGGTACAAGCCTGCGTCTTCCCAGTTCACCTGGGTTATCATGATGCTGAATGCGCCTTCGGTGTTCTCGTTGCTCAGCAGGGCTCTCCCTGTGAAGTCCTCATCGATCTTCCCATACGTGTCGATGATGTTGCGGCAGACGTCCTTCTCCATCTTGCACAAGTATTTCCTCATGCTGATGGTGTCCGCCCCAAAGCTGCAGGTCATGGTTATGGAGCTGTGCAGCTCCACGTAAAAGAGCTCAGCCTCCTCGGGGACGTTTGGACCTGTGCAAAGAGACCGCTCAGCGGCTGCTTGGTTGGTAGCCGAGTGCTACTTCCCAAGCCTCCAAAGGATTTTTTTCCTAGCATGGGGTTTCTCTGTACCCTGCCGTGCCATCCCGCACTCAGCAGTTTCCAAGCAGGGTTTGTGACATTATTGGGTTTTATCTCTTAGGATTTTTATGCCAGATTTTTGGTCAGACAGCAATCTGTTCCGTAAAACATTAGCAGAGAAAAACCCTGCTGCTTCCCGAAGGCAGGGAACGTCCGGAGCTCTTGGACGCCGTGCCTGGGCAGGCATCCTGTGGAGCTCTATTAAAAAGGGAAAAAAACGTAGAAGAAAAGCAATACTTCAATACTGTAATTACCTTCGGAAATGTCCAGGCTGACTTTGTAGGAGAGCCCTCTGCCATTGAGACCGATCCCGCACTGGTAGGTGCCTCTGTCTGACAGCACCAGCTGCGAGATGTTCACCACCATGACGCCCTGCTCCGGGTAGTCGCTGATGGAGGCTCTGCCCCGGTAGCTCGGGGACGTGTAGCCGTTGGAGGAGACGACGGTCAGGCAGCTCCGGGACGATTCCCTGCACCAGTATTTTCTGTCGTGCCTGTTCACCTTGGTGGGCGGGTAGAAGCACTTCACGGTAACCGACCCATCAGTCAGGCCATATACCTGCCGTGGTCCGAACACGGGGCTTGAGACTGCAAGAAAGCACATCGCCTGTAAATTTTGGGTGTGCTGCTGCTCCCGAAGGGACTGAGCAGGGTGTGCTGGGGCTGGTGTAGGTTGGGGCTGTGCAGCCTCACGTGTCTGAAAGGTCCCACGGCAGCGATGGGCATGGAGGGGGTAGATGTGACCCCAAACCCTCTTTCCCCCTTAGAAAAGCACCCTCTGGTCTTAGCACACAGGCACCTGTTGCACTTACTTGCTGCTTTGGGAGGATATTTGCTTCTTGCAGCTTCAGCTGAGAGGAAGGAGAGCAGGAAGATGAACGCCAGCGAAGTCATTTTGCTTACATTCCCTGGAAAAGGCACAGAAGTTGGCGAATAGTCACACTTGTAAAGGGATTAACTGATCGAGTCGCCTAATAATCCATACGCCTGGAGGGTAAGAGCTGTGGCTATTAGAGCTAGGGAAAAACACCACATTTAATTACTTTAGTCAAACCATTTAATGTGCAACGGGGAGCTGATGTCTGTGCTTGCCCGTGTTGCTGCATGGCACTGCGACTGCCTGGGGGTCTGAAACCAAGGCAGCAATCCTCAGCCATGTAAAACGAAGGGACCTGCCTTTACCACAAAGCCAGTTAATGTTGGGTTTGCAAGTCAGTGATGTAGCCATTGGAGCAGGATGCCCTGGGGACAGTGGGGATATGAGCAGCACAAGAAACTCTTTTGGCCAAACCAGAAGAGACCTGATTCCAAGTCGGAGGTGACATCTGGTTTGTGAATCAGAACAGCCCATCACAAGGCTGAAGTCCAAAGATGGCCCAAAAGCTGCTGAGCCCAAGCAGGCCGGGAGTTCAGGTGGTAGCTCGGAGCTAGGCTGCTCGCTGCCTTGCCAGGATAATGCCACTTGAAATAGTTTGTTGTTTGTGCCGTGAAAGGAAGGCTTGTTCCCTTCTGAGCCTGGGTGCCAAAACCACTCCTTGAGAAAACCTGCTTTTGTAGAGCAGAGTTCGTGTCCGAAGCCAGTATTTAATTTCATACCATTGCTTCCCTGTTTTCTTCAAGAACATGGAAACACTGGGTTTTTCTTTCCTTGGCTGCTGATAAAGTTAGAGTGCAGAGATTTAAACCCCCTAGAGAATCAGACCAGAACATCTGACCAAAACTACTGCACCAAAACTAAATCCCAGCCAAAGTGATGGCTGGTGGGAATGCCAAGCCAAGCTGCCTGTTTCTTGAAATGTGTCCCTAGCCAGCAGGATGAATATTTCTGATCTTTCCATGTTTTGTTCTGACTGATGGCCCAGGGAAAGCCAAGGCTTTTAATTCCCTAAGTGGTTTTCCCTGGCCCGAACCAAGCGTGCTGCAGGACACTGTGTGGTGCTGTGGTGAGAGGATGCATTTCTGAGCACAAGTGTTGATCTACCTGTTTATTATTCCAAGCTCTAGAGATGACAGATGCCAAGGAAAGTCTTTATGAATGTTCACAGGAATTTGATTTCAGGGCATCAGGTGACAGGTTTTATTTTATGAGGGGTAATTCCCAGCAGAAGAAAAATGCCTTTGCTTCCGTGTTAAGATGAAAGGTGTTCTGTTGTTCTTTCTTCCTTGTATTGTGATTTCTAATTGCTCAGTGTCCACTTGTCTATGGTTAATAATTTACTCACTGAGCATGAAAAATGCTTTTTCATACATATCCCAGAGGTAGCCAGCAAGGCAAACAAAGCATGCTGTGCCAAAGGCAAACAGCGCGGCACAGCAAGGGCCCACTTTGCCCTCCCGCCCCCGCCGGGCACTGCCAGCCGTGGTGGCAAGGGGCAAGGACAGGTCCCAGTCCAGGTTTTCCCCTTCTTGGTAAAATTTGTGTGATCGGTTGCTCTGACTCCTTCCCAAAGCAACCGGCTGTGTCAGGATTACTGACTTCAGCATCTTGCCAGGCAGGAAAGGATTACAGAGACCTCCCTTGGAAATGAAGATCGAGCAGTGTGAAAGAACACAGAAAGACGTGTGCAAGAGTGGTGGCAGTGAGGTCTGCGTGTGTGCGAGCAGGACAGGATTTGGGCATCTTTCTCCAATTTGTGCCTATGCAAGAGTGACAGCTCGTGCGTGCTGCCACCAGCAACGTGTGGCTCCGACTGCCCCTGGTCCTGCTGTCTGGCACCAACGCCCTCCCCGCTCGCTGAATAGAGGCAGCAAGTCCCAGCAGGCACAGCCGCCTCTTACGCAAAAAGATCTGCTGGGCACTTGCACAAAAACCCACTGAGCGGGGCGAGTGGAAACCCCCTGCCCTGCACGCCGAGTGACGCTGCCCGGCCTCGCCGCAGATGCTGGGGCAGAATTCCTTCCAGCCTGCTGCTAAAACAGCTCCTGCTCCTCCTTGCTTTCAGAGAGCTTTTGCTGCTGCCTCGGCTGTCTGCAGTCAGAGCGTGAGACTTAAACCTCAGAGCCCAGATAAGGGAAAGGCTGCTGAGCTGGTGTGAAAGGGCGTGCAAGTAAGTGGCTGTGCAAGGGACCTGCGTTAGTGCTGCTGGTGGTGGGGGGTGTTAGAGAGGAGATGGGACAGCAAATGGCTGCAGGGGGCTGTGAGAGAGTCAGGAGGCTTGAAGCAGAGTGTGTGCTGCCTGCAGAGTATCTGGGAAGCAAGTTTATGGCATGGATGTGGGGTCGGAGGCTCTGCAGTGCCCGGGATGGTGCTGGCTGAAGCCCTGAGCTGGGGCAGTGCTGGGAGAGGCTTGGATGAGCAGAGCCCTGTGCTGCTCCTGCCACTTGGCTGCAGCCCCTCACAGCTCTGTCCTCGCTTTTCCAGAGGGGAGAGAGGGGGAAAGTAGTGCTGCTTTGTTATATATTGGTGAAATGCTTCCTGGAGCCAGCAGTGGAGGCAAGGCTTCAGTCTGGGCTCCAGATACAGCCCCCAGATTATCTGTATGTGTCTGGCAGCAACAGCTCCTTCAAGGAAAATGCAGAAATTCACCCCAGGCAGTGATGCTGTGACTGGTCCTGGGAGGGCCCTTGAGTCCTTGGGGGGAGGTCTGAGGTCTGGCATGAAGCGTGGGGCTCGTGCAGTGCTCCCAGCATCTTCCAGCAGAAGCCACTTATCCCCCTGCACGGGGGATAATATCCCTGCTGCTTTTGTTGATGCAGGAGAAGGGCTTTTTCTTTGGGATGGGGGGTGGGGGTGCTGGGAATGATGAAGCATCCTACTTCTTTTCCACACCCTTTGCAGCACGGGGTGAGCAGAGAAACAGCCAAGGGGAAAGCTTTTGGCTGCCTGAGTGTGCGTGTGCCCGGTGCTCAGACGTCCCTGCTGTGGTCAGAAGGCTGCCCCCCCCCGGCACAAACCCCTAGCTCTGTTGCAATGGTGACCGTCTTTGGAATAGTACCAGCTGTGCGCTGGGGCTGTACTCATTTCTCCCTCTGTCTTATTAGATAACTCAAATCTTGTTTTTTTCTGAAGTGGATTTGGCTCATTTTGCATCATCAGAACTTCTGGCTTCCTCCTCTTCCCTGTCCCAAAGCAATGTATTTAAGTTTTACAGCACAAAAACTGAACTCAGCAGGCAGGATTCTGTCTTCAGGACTCCAAAGTCCCCAGGATCAGGGCAATGGGACTGTCCCGAGACACTTTGCCAGGCAGGGCTGGCTCCAGTGTGCTGCTGTTTGTGTGTAATGCAACAGGGGTTGCAAAGATTTATGTTGGACAAACCGAGAACAGGACAGGCTAATTATTAACAAAATTAATTCTAACCAATCAAGATATTTAGTTGTAATATGCTTTAAAGCAGAAGATACAGCCGTTATCAGGTAAATGGAGTTAAAATCTCCCCTAGTTGCCCCCTTACATGCTCATGGAGTGGCCGTGTACATGACCACGAGCTCGAGCAGCTGCTCAGAACCCCACAGAGGCCAACTGCAGAGGCATGCGAGTGTAAGAGAAATCTAAAGCATGCAAGCACTCGAAACCTAAATATACCTATGCCACAACAACAGGTGACTGACTACTCATTATGACCTGCTTCCATAATTTGGATTTTGTTGGTTTTTCCCTACCACCTCAGTGCGTGAGAGCTCGGTGCATGCACATGCTGCACTGAAGGTGCCAGTCAGGCTTTGCTGGTTAGCACGAAATTAGATCTGGATGTGCTGCAAAGTGGGTTTGGTGCGAAAAAAAGTGCAAATGGGACAATTGCAAGGTCCTTTACAACCTAATGGACTTTTTTTGCTTTGCTGCAGGGTGTTGGGACATAGGTCTGGAGTAGTTATGGCATGAGGCATCCCTGGGCTTGGCTTCTTGGTCTACCGCGTGTGGGCACTTCCCTGGATCCCCCGTGCCGAAAGCATTGCAGGGGCTGTCAGGGTTGGGACCGTCACCTTCCTCTCCAGCTGTATGGCAGGCCTGAATTCTGAAATGATGCTTTCAGGTTCCTGGCATAAAATGCTGGGGGAGCAGGGGCTCTCAAACCATGTTAACTCTTCTAAATATTACAAGACCTTCCCTGGGTTTCCACGGTGCTTTTGCAACTCTGAGCGCTCAGGAGGAATGTCTTCAGATGTATAATGGTGCAGAGGAGATTGGGACCTGAACCGAGTTATGCAAACGCAAGCAAGCAGCTGCTCTGACTGGGTAAAAAAAATAAATCAGATCAGTTCCCAAATTCTGCTGTCTCAGCTGCTGGGTTGAGCTTTGAGAAACTGGCGCTCTCACAGTGCAGCTTGCCAGGGATCAACAGGCCAATCTATTAGCCATTAACTACTGCTCTTAACAATGACCAGTGTCAAGGATGTGCCATGGGACCAATGAAACACGAAGAGTTCGCTGCCACACTTCTGATTTCACTGCAGGAACCTTCTGCTTTGCGGAAAGTCTGCTGGTATTCCTGCATTTAGGAAACAGTGGACAGAATGGAGCAATGTGCATTTTTGCACCTCAAATCCTTTTAAAGACGGACCCACTAACACCACGAGCAAGCTACACGGATGCAAACTGTTGCAGACGTACGTGGCGCTGAGCAGCAGCACCAGGACCGGGCAGTGAGGAGGGACAGGGGTGCTGGGGCGATTCGTGGAGGTGCCTGGCAGCAGGACACAGCAGCAGCCGTCCTGCCGGGGCTCTCCACATCCTCCTAAACTGCTGCACTGGCGGCCGTATTGCCAGAGTTATTTGCTGGAGTGGGAGGGGAAAAGCCAGCCGTCCACTTGGATAGCACACGCTCATTGTGCTCTGTGGAGGTGAGCGAGCAGTGAGCTCCTGAAGATAAAAGATCAGGCTGACCTAAACACACGCAGAAAATTTCTGGTTCCAAACTGATTCCTGCTTTGCAACATGGAAAGAGTAAACAGGATGTGCTGATTTTATGATAGGCTGAGCAGAGATAGCTAGGCAGATCTGATCAAAAGTTATCAGGACTTACAATGAAATCAACCGTCTTTAGGAATTTCTGCAGTGCTGTAACCTTCCTAGTTAAGAGTCTGTGTTTGTTCCAGCTAAATGCTGTGCTAAGCGAGCACTATATTCTGGAAAACAAATGGAAAAGACTGGCCAGATAATCCTTATTAATGACTGAAATTTCCACTGAGGTTGTCCTGATGACCTAATTTTAAGTTCCCGTAAGCTGTTAGATGCACCATCTACTGATCTGTTGCTCTTCAGATAGGATTCTCATGGTTCACTCGTTTCTTACTGTTTGTTTCTTGAGCTGGAAAGTGAAACCAACTTTGGCACTATTAAACTGTTATTGTAGCGTAAAACTATTAATATTCCTGGAATTTGTGCTAACCCAAAGGCAATTACTGTACTGCTACGGAGTGTGCTGTAGAAGTTTGGGTGGATGGAAAGCATCAGAGCACCCGTCCTTAGCAGCAGCACAATTGCAGTTAGGAGGTATTTTTTCACTGTACTTCAGACAAAATAAATCAGGTCCTTCAGGAAAGTTCCCTTCCAGAGTAAGAATTTGGGCCTGCAGAAACCCACCCCGTTGCTGTGGTACAAGGCAAAGGAGTCTGTCAGCTTTGTCTCTCCTGTTTTAGGGCTCTGTGTCCACCCCATGCCCTTATGCTGTGGTATCTATTTATCTGCCTTTTAACTGTACACGTTTGGTAGCTTTTCAGAGCTCTTTCAGGAGTTAGCCCTACCAATTCCCTTCCTAAATTTCCAAATCCGTATCCTTATGACCATCTCAGTGCTGTGATACAAAAAGCCATAATGACCACAGACTGAGTTGCAGCAGTTCAGATTATTGCAGTTGTATTTACTAATATTTGTCATTTTCTATGTTAAAACATAATGCAAATATTGTAATGATAATTACCTTATAGCCAGAAAGGGAAGATTAAAAGTCTAAGGCAAAGAAGAAAAGGTAAAAATTACAAGCTTGATCCTATTTCTCTGACTGTCTTCTAAAATAAAACTCTTTCTCCTCACCAGCAAGAGCTTCACGTCCATTCACTGCTGCTTCAAAGTGAGTTCCCTGCGCACATGTGAGGGGAAGGGACCTGAACTGCCCCATGCTTTGTGCTCCGCTTCTTCTACATCTTACAGTGCAAAAGATTTCATGCTTTAGGAGGAAAATGAAGAAGCATTACTCACACTTCAGGTTACTCCTGCAGACTGTTTTGCACTTCTTGCTTTCTCCTTCAGGCTGGCTTTGCCGGTACCGTGGCAGCTGACCCCGGGACCTCCTGGCTGCGTGTGGCTGTCTGTCTGTCCTGCCTCCCCGCTGCGGCTGGACACTGATCTCGGGCAGTGCCAGCCTGTTTTAAATACTCCTCGTACCTCCAGCCATGCATTCCCACCTGTTGTGCCTTAAAGGAATAGCATCCGAGAGCCTCGCAGGTGCACGGGGCGCCACGTGGGAGCGGGGACAGCCAATGCCCGTCCCGGCACTGCTGACACTTGGCAGGGCAGCGGGCACACGTCGCTGTTTGCCTCCTGATTACACCCTCCCGTTGTGCAACCGAGAGTGGGCTCTGGCCTCGGCCGTGGGCGCTGCCCTGGCACTTCCACTGCCTTCGGGCAGGATGTTTGCCCAACGCAGCCAGGTTTGGGGTCAGGAACATGGGTAGGCTGCTGCTGTGCCGGCAGTGGGTACCCGCAAGGCAGCTTGTGGCTGCCCTGCCTGCAGAGCAATAGTTTTGTAGGGAAAACCTGTGAAAAACCATTTTTTTTCACTGGTTTTCCATTTTGTTTTTGGAAAGCAGTGTCCTAAGCAGGCCCAGGCTCGTTGTATCTCCTGGCAGAGCAGGTTGGCCTCGCTGGGAGGGCAGCTCTGCCCCCAGCCCCTCTGCCTCCCCACCGCCCCATGGGCAGAGCAGGAGCCCAGGTGGGCCAAGGCTGGCTTCGTCTGTGCAAAAAGAGAACACAGCAAATTCTTCAAAATGAAAAATATGCAGGTGCTCTGCTGCCATCTTCAGCTTTGTTGCTTTGCTATCCTGTACTAATCCTTGTACTAATGATTCAAAAGCAACCATTTCATTTAACTTGGGGGGGTCACATGAAGCTTTTCTCCTCTACGCATAGGGAAAGCTGAGGAGTTCAAGCAGGATGGCACCTCTGGGCAATCCTGCCCTAGCTGAGAGCAGGTGGGATCCTGACCTGGGGCTGGGACATCTTACAGCTTGTCAGACCCTACAGCCATCTGGAAGCACCTTTCCTCTCGCCGAGGGTGCCGAGCTCCTCCGCAGGAAAGCTCAGCCGTTGCGGCAGGGCAGGAGCTGCCGTGGTGAGCGCGGCCGTGCCCGAACCCACACGGGGTGCTCTGTGGGGTCTGGGATCGGGTCCAGCCGTGGTCACTCTCCCCGGCAGGAATAACACCCGTCCCTTTGCAAGCCGTGTCCATCCCACCACTGCTCCTCTGGCCGCGGCTGGCATGGCTGGCTTGAGTTCCTGGGCATGGAGTTGCAACTGGCCATGATAAACACAGGTGTGTTTGCCTTTCCTACAGCTCCCATTCCTGCGGGCGCCTTTCCCTTTTGGATGCCAGGGAGTTCCCCACCCGGCTGCTCTGGCCCTGCAGTTTGCTCCGAGATGTGCAGAAGCACCGAGGAAGGCGGCGTGGCCGTGGGCAGAGGAAGAAGCCATGGCAGAAACCAGCCCATGGGGACCTGCAGCCACTTGTGAATCTCGGGCAAGAAGAGGTAGTCCCAGGTGGGGATTAACAGTTTCTTTAAGCAAGCCACTGTCTTCGCCCTTGAAGTTTCTGGTAAAACTGATCCATTGTCTCCAAACAAGATGGAATTACGCAAATATATTTACTTGCTTTAACAGACAAGGAAATGTCCTTCTGCCAAGTCACAGGTTCCACAGCACTTTGGCATCTCCAGAAAACAAACAACCCCTACCTTGCTTTTTTGGAGGAGCCAAAGCGTAGTTTACAGCATGGGATGTAACCTGAGCATGCAAACCAAAGCTACAGGTTTGGTCTGAGCTTCCTTCCCACCAGGAAGCTCAGCTGCTACAAGAGGCATTAAGGGCTGCACACAGGAGTAGCTTGGTTAGATGCCTTGTTTAATTCTCTACAAACCACAAACAAGTGACATTTGGGCAGCCTGCAGTGATTCAGATTTGGACCTGCTGCACGGGATACTCAGCTTCTGAATGGGGAGCAAGGAAAATATGGTGCTGTGTGCTTTGGGGTTTATCGCGATGCCTCAGCTTTTGATAAAGAAGCTCTGGTCTTATGTATGGAGCGGATTGACAGCAGGGGGATCTGCCTTATTTTCCTCAAGTCTTGATCAATTGTGCTGAAAAGTGTTTTTTTCCTCACAGGATCCCTGTAAAAACAGAAGAAAAGCTGTTACCCTGGTATTGCCTCTGCAATATTTTTAATGGTGTTTGTTTTTATGCCTAACCAGGTATTTTAAATGGGTCTGATATTTCAGGAAGTCCTGAGAACACAAACTATTTTTTTTTTTTTTTAAAAAAAAAGCACGGGGTGGGAGGGGACTTCTGGAATCCACCCTCATACTCCATTTAAGAGGGCAGTTAAGCCAAAGTTTTTGAACTACTATTACACCAACTGATTATTTTTTTTTAATGGAGGAGAATGCATTTCACTGATACGAGTTTCTACGAATTGTGGATATTTTAAATTATCTTCCCAGGTGTTTTCTGTAAGAGATTCTTGCTGAAGATTAGCTCCATGACAGCCCCACTGCTTTCATATTTTGCCAGAAGACAGACACTTACGCATAAGCTGGTCCTCCTGAACCTTCCAAGGATAGCATAGATTATCCTGCAGATGTAAGGCAAAAAAAAAAAAAAAGAATACGATTGCAACATAATGAACAAGAATTGCTTCTGTGTAATACTGCAAGAGGTTCCAAGTAATCAGATTTTGTTGGAACAAGCAAGCAGGAAGAGTGATAACGTGCTTACTATGTGTAGGCAATAAGTTATCATCAATGCTATAATAAATTTATAAAGCTCATAAAGGATTAAATCAAATTATTTTGAAATCTATGGCTCAATGTCTGTTGGTAAGGAATAAGGACAACAGTTCCACATCCAATCATCTATCCTGGATTGCAGGGTTGCAATTCCTGGACTGCAAACCCAACGTCTATCCCGTGGAGACATTTTACACGTTCAGTGGCAGATACTCTGCCTAAAATATGGTTTTACTCTCTTCTACCAAGGGAGCCAACATTTGCAGCACCAGTTTCAGAAAACACCCACCGACATTTGCTCGAGTCTGTCTTGCATCCGTTCGCTTCGGTTGGGCTCCCGGTTTCCTCCATTTTCTCTTTCGCGGGGTTTAGACCAGCCTGAACCAGCACAGCTTCTGCATGTCCCAGGGTGCTTCTTTCTTGTCCTTAACAAAAAAAAATATGCTTGCAATGGAAGGCAAAAGCTCCTCTAAAGCCTATTTAAATTTATGAGCATGTTGTAACAGACATTGGATTAGTCTCATTGTTTCCCGGTTTCGTTCTTGTAAATAATTGTATTTTTATTCACCATTGTTCCCATTGAAGGTTTTTGGCCCTAAAGTTCTAACCAGAGACACAGCATGTTGTAGAATAATGTATACGCATGGTTTTTTTTGACAGTTTTTAACAAAGAGTTTTTGGTATGTCTTTTTCAGCTGTGCACTGAGTGGGCTGGATTCGGCCCTGTGGAGCTGCCCGGCTCACAGCTGCTCGCACAGCACAGGTCCCTGCCCTTTATGCTCAGGATTTCCGAGCACTCTTGGAGCTGTAAAACTGTTTGTCCGATGCACAAAAAACAGCCATGCTTTTGGTAGATCTCCACAAATTCTGTTTCCTTCCTTTGCTTTTCATTTAAGCATATTAAAACCCACCTCGGTCACACCGCCAGCAAAATGGATGCGTGTCTCTCGAGGCAGAAATCGTCAGTGAGTCACACTCTGGCAAGAGCCAAGCCCTTGCAAAAGGATCAGCTGCAACCCAAAAGGTGGTGCCTGGCCGACTTACCAGTCTCCTTTTGAAGCTTTATTTTGGCAAGGACGAGAATAGCGATAGTGATGAAAATCAGCAAAAGCAGAGCCGACAGCACAACTGGGAGCAGGTGTGATTCACCCGATGAGCTGGAAAGATGAACCGTCGGAATTAAATTGGATTTCGCGTTAAAGACCGGGTGGTTGAATGGAGGCTGTAGATTTTACACCAAAGAGCACAAAAGAGTTATAAACAGACTGAATCAAAGGAGAACAGCCAACAAAATCAAGCAGAAATGAAATTGTTTGATCTGGAGCTTGGCTTATGAGGAAGTAATTTCTACAGCTACCTCTGCTCAGCCATGTGGGGCTTATGCTGCCTGATGAATTATCCCCTCCAAGAGGAAAATGTGCTTTTTTCATCATACAAACTCCCAAGCAAGGTTCAGACTCTTTCTTTGCAAGTTCTTGTAGGCTGTCATGCTGTTGCAGGGTGTCTACGTGCCATCTCCTTGTGAAAATGCCATAAACGCTATCAGAGCTCAACATGCGGATAGAGCTTTGCCAGGAACGGTGCAAAATCCGACCCTTTATACAAGAGCGTGACTTAAGGTAGGTAGGTAGCATGCTCCTGCTGGCTGGATGGTAGCTAAATGTGGCTGGGGGAGGCAGTGGATGGGGACAACAGGGTTGTAGAGACAGCGCTTTTCATGCTGGGGGGGCAGACGCAAGCGTGCAGAGGGGCTGCTCGGGACATTGAGCTGGATTTGTGGACTGTGGTATTTCTTCAGTTATGACTGATACTGCAATATCTGATACATCTCTGCCAGCTATGCAAATCACTTTACCTAGTACTGGATGGTGGCCATAGCCGGGGTGAAGGGTCTAAGGGCTGCTCGCAGCCGTACTGGCTAACAGGAAACCCAGAGTTAAAATCACCAGGGGCAAACTGGCTCTGGGGTGAGCGGCATGGCGTTTTTAGAGAAGTCCCATGGAATAATAACTGGCCAAAATAGCTCACAGCTTTTCGATTAATCTTATCCAAAGATAGGTCCTTTTGCAATGCAGAGCACCCAAACACTGCACTGGTTACTGGCTGCCCATGATGACTGGGATGAGGTGCGCCATGAAGTATGTATCAGCTACTGATTTGCCAGCGTTATTGCTTAAGCCTAATGTTTCCTAATGTCCTGTCTCCACACTAACCAAAGGAAAACAGACAGGAGCACATCTGTTGACTCTGGCAGCTGATCTACAGGACTGACCAGCACCAGAAGATTTCAAGACCAGTTCAAAGATCCTCTCCACAGATGGACATGAGATAAGCTTGCCATCTGCTTTTCTAATTACACCTATTTTCTATCAGAGTTTATAATTTGCAACCTCTGCACAACCTAAGTAGAGGCCAGGGGAATTGGGCAGACGGGTGCAAACCACCAAATTTGTGTCCCAGAGAAAAGTGGCCGTGAGCTTACCTCTTGTGATAGATGCTGCTGCGGGAGGTCACCGAAGTGCCAGGGGGGGCAGTGGGCAGCTGGGTGCCCGTGGTGCCCGCGGTGCCTGCAGTGTATGCGGTGCCTGCAGTGTACTTGGTGCCTGCAGTGTATGCGGTGCCTGCAGTGTACTTGGTGCCTGCAGTGTATGCGGTGCCTGCAGTGTACGCGGTGCCTGCAGTGTACGCGGTGCCTGCAGTGTACGTGGTGCCTGCAGTGTACATGGTGCCTGCAGTGTACGCGGTGCCTGCAGTGTACGCGGTGCCTGCAGTGTACATGGTGCCTGCAGTGTACGCGGTGCCCACAGTGCTCCTCTGTGTTGGCGTGCTGTAGGCTGCCAGGCTGGATGGCAAAATGGGGTTCACAAGAGTGTATGTTTCTGGGTTTTGTGAAGTGCAGGTTCCTGCAAAGAAAATGATTTTCAGGCTTGAATACCCATCTTTTTGCAGAGAACATTCTAGATTTACCAAAAGTTTGTGCATTTCACCTTGCAGTTGATGGAAAAGGTATGCAGCATGATATGACCAAACTCTAGCATTTATATTATGGAAAGCAATTTGGGAGTACTAACAAAAAAACATTAATACTTGGCAAAAATTCTTTCTTCAACCCCACTACTTCTGTCTTTGACAGCTGAGCAGTGACATGGATCTATGTATTTATGTGCTGCAGTCTCTAAAGCTGTAAGGTAACGCTCAGCTTGTCTGCAGCGCAAAGCATTTGTCTCCATGGTGCACACGCTGTGCTCAGGTTGTCATATGCTGGGTTTTGCTTCATAAATAATCAATAATATAATTCAAACAAACCAAGTTCCTGCTGAAAGCTCAGCTTGCAGCCCCACCTTTACAAACTTTGCTATCCTCTCGGTTACTTGCCAATACCTGCTCGTAAGGCAAAATGTAGAGCAGAATTTTCTCATGGCGCTGTGACATTTATGCACAGAGCAAAGCAAAACCTACTTTTGTGCCCGTGAAGGAGTAGGGGGAAGAATGATTAAAAAAACCCAAAGGGATTATTGTGTTCCTAGCTGCCCCGTGGCCTACCCTTCTGGATGAGCAGCTTCACAGCAGACGTGTGCTCCATGTGCTCGCTTCTGGCCCCACACCAGTACCACCCCGCGTCGTCCTCTCTCAGGGGGCCCATCACCACGGTGTACGTCCCCTTCTCCTGGTCGCTGCTGGCGATCCGTATGCGCCCTTCGTAGGACTCGTGCACGAAGCCGTCCAGGTCCACCAGCAGGGAGCAGCTGGCCGCCTTCCACCTGCACAGGTACTTCGTCTCGTAGCTGCCCTGGGGGTCGTGGTGGCACCTCACTGACAGCGAGCCTCCCACCGTGCCGCTCAGGAACTTCGGGCTCCTGGGCCGGGAGGAGGCTGCAGGTTGGGATAAGCCATCAGCATTAATGTGGATTAATTAGCATTTTGTGCCCTGCTCAGAGGCCATGAGGAGCCCCCAGGGAATCATTGCCCTATCCTACCTGTGGTCACCTGCAGAGCCACGTCCTGCAGGCTGTCCTGGCCACCCAGCCTGCCCGTCCCACACCTGTACAGCCCCGTATCTTTCTTTCTTAAATCATTTATCAGCACTTTGAATGCTCCAGAGCTGTCCTGAGGGGTGATAAAGATTCGTCCTTCGTAGCTCTTCGCCACATAGCCATGGGTGTCGGCGATGAGAGTGCAGCTGGTGCTCCCCACTTTGCACCAGAACCTCTTCGTGCCATTGCGGGTATCCCCAGGAGGACAGGAGACGGTGACGGAGCCACGGAGCTCCCCGTGGAGCAGCTCGGCCAGCCTTGGAGCACCCAGGTCTGTGGGGAGAGAGCGGGTGGGTGCTGTCACACACAGCCAGGTGTGGTGGTCCCCTTTGTGTGGGTCAGCAGCTGCTCACGGTCACACCTGGGGGTTTAATCCCGAGTGCTTAATAGCAAAGGGCAGAAAAACTGGGTACCAAACTTGGACTGGGTCACCCTTTATCCCTGTTCCAGCTGCCATACCTTCTGAAACCGTCAGGTTCAGGCTGACGTAGAGGTCCCTGTTGGTGCTGCCGATGCCGCAGCGGTAGGTCCCCGTGTCGCTGCTCTTCAGCTCCGTCATCGTCACCATGAAGGTGCCGTTCTGGGGGATGTCCTCGAGGGACACCCGGCCCATGTGGCCTTTGGAGACGTAGCCGGTTGTGGAAACGATGGTGTAGCAAACTCCATTGCTTGCTTTTTTACACCAGTATTTTCTGTCGTGCTTGTTGCTGGATGTGATTGAGTAGAAGCACTGGTGGGTGACCGACCCGCCAACTGTGCCTGTCAGAAACCGGGGCCCAAACAAGGTACTCGAGACCGGCTCTTTGTGGGGAAAGAAGGAAACAGAAGTTTGTTAGAGACAGGCAGGTTCTCCCCTGGCAAAATCAGCCCTATGCCTTCGTGTCAGTGGGGGGCTCTGAGCAGCACTGGTGTGATACCTGGCTCCGAAAGGCCAATGCTCATTTTGGACGCGATATTTTACTTTCCTTGACTGCCCCATTACGAACTGTGCAGGTGGGGAAACCCTCCGGAGCAGGGTGTCCAGCTCCTCCGAGGGCAGAGCTCCCACCAGCCCTGACCCTCCTGCCCGGAGTGAAGTGTCAGGGGCAGCAATCAACAGCAAACAGCCAGCGCTGACCTTTGGTGTTTGCAGACTGCCCGCTCTGGCAGCTTTCTTCCCCCTGCAGCGGCGTTGCGCAGGCGGCCGCACGAAGTGTGGAGCAGTGGGGTCCTGCCCGGGGCCGAGCCCGTGCCAGCAGGGTTTGACCCGGCCCCATTCTGCAGCCGGGGTTGGCTGCTGCTAGCAGGGATTTAACAGGAGCTGTGCCCCTGTCCCATGCACCTCCAGATTTGTCTGTTCTCATGGTAGGTGGCTGGAGGGTTTCTTGGCGACTCACCTTGCAACAAAGCTACAAAGAGAAGGAGAACCTCCATGTCCACCTTCCTCAAATGTTTGCTCAGCAAACTTCCAAATCTCACTTTGGACGCTGGATTTTGCTGATGTCTCTGTTACCAAACAGAAGAGAGATTGTGGCAGTGATCTGCCAAGGTTGTCTCTGGCACCCCCTTGACGCAGACCACCCACGTCCCTCACAGCTCCCACCCCGGGACATGGCGCAGTGCAAGATAAGAGAATTTTAAAAAGAAAACAAGTGCTCGTAGCCATCCTGCACTAATCCCCTGTTGTTTGGGCAGAATGGTTTCAGACATTGCTGGTAATGAACACTCAAGGGCAGCCAGTGCTCAGGGACCACTCTGCAGACCTGGCACCGCAGGCGTGTGAGCACTGGCTGAGGGTGGGCACACACAGAGGGGTTTGAGGTCCATGGTGGCATTTGCCAAAGCAGCACCAGGAGCCACAACACCTCACCAGGGCCTACACCCAGCCTCCTGCAGCCAGACCTACAGGCATCATGCTATTTTATTTTATTTTATTTTATTTTATTTTATTTTATTTTATTTTATTTTATTATTTATTTTGTTTTTCTTCCAGTGCAACAAACGTGCTGCAGCTCTTGGGAATGCCAACAGCACTCCTTAAACACCTCCCACCGAATTGCAATCATCTTTCCTCCCTTTTTATTTTTCTTCCCTGCAACTTCCTGCAGAAAATCTTTGGGCAGATTGCTGCTATCTGCTTTCAGATCTGAATAGAAATGGTGTTTGAGTGTCTGTGATTAGGAAGGGAATTACTTCCTTGTCTGGGTTAAAAATTGACTTCTAATTACTGCAGCTTTATCCCAAAGACTCCCTACTAAAATTCTTTGTTTAAGATTTGCATAACCCCCACCATGGTTAAAACCTTGGTAGGTACAAACCAGGTGATTTATTTCGTGCTTGTTAACACATTGAGATCACTTCAAAGCGTTTTGGAGATACGAACAAGGAAATGTCAGAAGCACAAAGCCACCGTGGGCCTCATTCCCCGTCACGGTGCAGAGCTGAGCCCTGGCTGCCAGCGCTGGTGGCGGTGTCTGGGGCTGGGTGCCCGCGGGGGCCACGCTTCAGCTGCTGCCCACCTTGATCTGCAGGGCACAAGGGGACATGCAGCTCTCATGCTCTCTCTACGCCTGGCTTTGGGGGTGATGTGCATCTCTCCTGGAGCTGCGACCCCCCCCAGCCGTGGGCTCTGGGCTTGCAAACCTGGCTCCCACCCAGCTCTTGGCCTCAGCTCTCGCGCTGCTGGTAGGAAGCGTGGGTCAGGGCAGCAGAAACGGGCTCTTCCCCTTTCAACACAGGCAGAAGCGCTGTGGTGGGGCAGCTTCTCCACTATAAACCACTACAGCTGAGCCAGCACCTTGCTCTTTTCCTTGTTTTGGGGCTGGGGACATGAAGAGAAGTCCTAGCACCCCAAAATTAATGAAGAAGGTGCTGGTTTTGCCAACTAGAGGCCGAAATTCCATCATTTAGCTGGCCCAGCTGCTGTGATCCTGGCGTTCAGGTTAGCATCCACACAAGCCTTGTTTTCCTAAGCAGATGAATTCTGTGCTGGCGTGAACGTGCTAAATTCCCTCTGGCATCAGGCCACGAACAACTGAGATGTGAAGTGTCTGCAAGCCCACAGAGCTCCTTGCCTCGCTCAGAGGTGGGTGCCACACTTGCACAATCACCCAGCTGCAATCTCTAAAGATCAGGGACAATTAATTCACAACCCCACTCATTCACTCCTCCATTTCCCACCCTGCAGCAACAGGCAGGGTGTTAGCGAAGAGCCTGAGCTGTGCCCTCCAGGACCACCATGAAGGGCTTTCAAGCTGCTAACAAGGAGATTTCACTTTTTCCAGGAGAAAAGCTGGTCCAATTATCTTGAGTAACTTCAGCTGAGTGCCAGCCCCGCTCATTCAGCCCTCAGCATGAAATGTGTGCTTTGGGGGTTATTTACAGCATCCCCTGGCAGGGAGCTGCAGGTAGGAGATAGCTGGCTGGTGTGCAGGCAGCTAGCCCACGTTGCAAATGACTTATGGATTAGATGGAAGCTAAAATAAAGCACCTTCAGTGAGGTCTTTCTCACCTGCCTGTCTGTGCTTGCAGCACTGTTGGGTTACTGGGCTGCTTTTTTTGTGCTCTCTGTGAGGTCTGTTGTGAAAAATCCTCAATAGGGGGAGTACTGATGTGGGAGAGTGGACTTGGTTTCCTATCGATGACACAGAGCTGTCAGCTAAATTTTAAATTCTTATAATTTCAGGATTTAGGTGAGGGGGTGTTTTGTTTTTAACCAGCAAAATAGGCATTTCTCACCCCAGTAACAGAGCAGAAAGTGAAAAGAGAGACAGAGTTATAAATCCTGGAAGAGCAGGCCTTACTGAGAAGCACAGATTTTTTTTCCTGACTTCAATTCTGTTGTGTGAAAATGTTTATATGCACAGTTTTCTTCACCTATCTGATTAAGCCACTACCCTGCTACCATCTGAAGTAAGCTAGCTGCTGTTATGCACTAACTGGACAAAGGGTCTCTCTGTGTAGGTTTGCAGAAGAATTTGCCTCATCTACCTCATTTTTTTGTGTGTTCTTTGTAAAAAAAAAAAAACAAAAAAAAAACACAACAACAACAACAACAACAAACAAAACAAAACAAAAAAAAAAAACAATATAATTTATAACTTACAAAAATTGGTTACACCAGCTTAAAAAATATATATTTCAGCATAAATGATTTACGCTACACTTACTGCTATAGAAATAATCACCTTAAATATCAGATCTGATGCACATTGTAAGGGAAATCCATCAAAGTGGCACATAAAAATGCTGCCTGATAGCATTATAGTAATAGTAAATAGTAAATTAAGAACAAATTGAGGATCACCCACCTGAGGCTAAGATGCTTCTGCTGCTGGAAGTTTTCTCCTGCACTGCACTCCGGTTTGGATTTAGTCTAATGAAGTATCTTGCAGCTCAGATGGTCTTTGCTCCGTTCTTGATGTTAAACTATTTTTTAAAATATACTGATGTCCAGAGTTAAGAAAAAAGTGAGTGTATTCCCTTTTTAAAATCCAGGCATGCCTTGCCGAGCAAATTGGAGATGGCCAAAATACTTAGACAATGGTAGAAGTGCCACCAATGTACTGAACGTGGAACCTGAAAAATGTTCATTTTTAGCCACCAAGTGATGTGGGTAACATCATGGAAGAAAAATAATGAAGAGGTCAGGAGCAGAAATTGCGAAGTTTGAGAGGAGTTCCCCTGTTTTACAGAAAACTTGCAAAGATTTAACACCAAATGACTGCTTCTAATCACTAGCAGTGAAACGTGATTGCTGGGAACTGCTCCCAGGCAGAACTTAACATAAAGAACAAACTTTGTGTATGTTACCTCAAACTTCTGCAGTTTGAATGAACCTGACTGCAGTAATCAGCTCATGCCTGTCCTCTGGTGCTATGCTCTGTACGAATACAGGATTAAAAGCTGTTTTGTGCCCCGATGTTTGTTATAAAATTATCCAAGTAGGAAGAACGTAGCAAGTGATGTCCTATTGATAAAAGTCCTGCCTAACTAACATGTTTGATTGTTTTTTGGTCTGTTCTTCTTTTTTTTTTTTTTTTTTTTTCCCTCTAGTAATTCCTTTGCACTGCAGAGCATACTCAGATGCCTCTTCCACAAGGACATCACCTTAATAACCAGAAAAACTCTATTCAGCCTTCACAATTGTATAAAATGAATGTTCAGACTCTTTCTTAAGGGGTTGTGGGGTTTGTTTGTTTTGTTTTCCATGCACTGCTAATCTCTGCTTGCAGGGCTCCATCCCACAGGTTCACCCCATGCCCTCACTTCACTCAAATAGCCTGAAGAAGTCACCCTGGGAGCTCTTGAAGCGGCCAGAAGCTGGCTCTGGGAAGCTCAGGGCCCTGGTACCCAAAAGCACAAACCAGCCCAGCTCTCCAGTGCTAAACACTGCCGTCTTTCTGCTGTGATTCCCAGGTAGGCAGCTTCAGTTACAATCATGTTAATTGAAGAAAATTGTATCAGAGCATTGCCACATAGCCCGACTGAACCAAATTGCCAATCAGTGAAGTAGATCAACATTGAGAAATCAAAGCAGCGTGTCAGTAAGGCACAGACTCAGGAATATCTTTACGCTCAGTAACTTGCCATTTTGTAGTCATTAACTGCTCTCTCATTTTGCTATGCCTCAACCATTGCATATTTAAAGTCGGGCAGTCAGGGGGTTGCAGGGCCTCAAGAAATGCACAGTCATTCCTTGCTAAGCCCAGAACTTTGTCGACGTGCAACCAAAGCCCGAAGTCTTGGTTCACATGGCAATGCTCCTTGCCTTGCAGGGGCTGGAGATGTGGCTAAGGGCTGCTCGTTCCTGCACACATGCAATTCCTCTTCCACACTGACCAAGTCATCCTAATTGGCTGAAGCTTGGATGTGGTGCTCGGTACTTCAAAGCTAGGTGTGCATGGTAATGGTTGTGTTATTGGGGGGACTTTGCTCTGTTTTTCTTTCAAATAAAAAAGGTTGGTTGAAAAAGTCTCGCTGTGTCAGTTCTGAGAACACCCTGGGCTGGTCCTGCCTCTCTGCATATCTGCAGGGGCTGCAAGATATCGCAGTGTGAGAAATAGCATGTGGTTCAGAGCGTTCACAGCGGGGCTGATAGAAACCACTTACTGGAAGGCTTTTGTCTGCCCCGGTGCAGCGCTGCCAGGGTTCAGAGGTCCGACTCCTGCACTCCTTGTACACAGGCATGCTTTGAAGGCTGCGATCATGTTTTGTGTGAGTCAATGTTTGAAGCACTTTGGAATCTCCCTGGCTGAAGGCATATCTCTATCAAGTAGTTTTGCTTTCTTTATCATGATATGATTACTTATATTGCAGTAAATTTTGTTGTTTTGTTCCAAACCTGTGCAATAACCAGCTCACAATATTGATTTTACCGCAATGATATTGGTCTCTCTAAGGATGTTTTTATTTACCGCATTGTTAGCAAAGCAAGCGGATTGCCCTTGTACTAGCAATAAAATGCGATGCATAAAACTGATAAGAAACGCCTAGGACTGTTGAGTGTTATTTATCCATGCAGCAGATGTGGCTGAAATGTTCAGCCCACAACAAGCTGCCCTCTCTGGGGAGCCCCTGCCATGCTGAAGGGGCAGCTGGAGGGTTGTGGTGCAGCTCCTTCCCTCGGCACCCAGGGACCCCTCCGCAGGTCTCTGTCCAAGGGCTGAGGGAGAAGCAGAGCTGATGCCACCTCTGTGGGGCACAGTGGGATTTGCAAGGGTGAGCTGAGGATGGGAGCTGAGCTGCTTCTCCTTGCCCTTTGGGGAAACCACATCCAAGGCTGAGAGGGTCTCCAACAGCCTGATCACCCCAGTTGTCCTCACCTGGCTGACAGTTTGGGTGAGATTGTGCCTGCCTCAGCTGATGAGCCCTGCACAGCACCAGTGTCCCCCGGGACCCAAGGCACTGCAGGAGCTGCAGCCTCGGTGCAGAGACCTGGGCTCAGGAGGTCCAAGGGGCCTGGGTGCAGATTTGTGTCCCCAGTTCGGGAAGCACTTAGCATGCTCAAAGGTTGCTCTCACAATTGTTTTATTGCCCCCATCAAGACGAAGCCTACTTCCACACCTGTTAATAATTCATTTTAACTGTGGCGCTGGGTTAACTGCTCCATGTTCGGCTTTTGTTACCTTCCCCTAAATATTCGTCTGCCCGTAGTGCTGGGAAAGGCCAAGTCCCCTCTGTGGGGCCAGACCCCGGCTCTCGGTGCAGCTCGGAGGGGGCACAGTAGGGAAGGGTCGCCCCTGCCCAGCTTCTTCCTCGGGCTGGCAGGGGGTCGGGGGAGCGCCCGCTTTGCGCTGCCGGCAGCAAAAGCCGCGGCCGCCTCCGGGCTCCTGGGCTGAAAACGCCTTCGCAGCACAGCTCAGATGCGGGGAGCGCATGGGTACCGGCTGCCCCCGGCCCTGCCCGGCTGTCCCCGGCCGTGCCCGGGCGGGCGGCGCTCCCCGCGGGCGCGCAGTGCCACCGCGCGTCGCTCCGCGGAGCTGTCGCCGCTGCGCCCTGGCGACACCTTGCTGGCACCGCGGGGAACGATGCCGGGAGCAAAGAAAAGTCCCGGCGCTGCCACCTGCCCTTAAACCCGGGCTAAGGGGCTGCTGTCGGGGCTCCCAGCCCGCAGGATTGGTGCCGGGAGCTGCTCCCTCCGGACCCGAGCGCATGGGTAGGAAGCTGCTCTGCCCCATGGTACTTCTGGTAACATCAAAAGGGAGACCCCCAGTTTCCAGGCCACAGCTGGCAAAATACCTCTTCTAGAGAGTCATTTTTTTGGAAAACAGGTCTTCTAGAGAGTTATTTTTTGTATTATTATTTTTTTATTTGGATGCAAATTCTTGACCTCTCTGGGTACGTGGGTGGGACCCGGCTCCGCTTCTGCATTTCCCCGAGTCCAGAAAGGGGCACTTCTGTACCTTAGTACAGAGAAGGGAGGGAGGTGTGTGAGCAAAGTGTGGCCGGGCGGGAGGGGTTAAGGCTTTTCCCTTTGCTCCCTGCCTTGTTCAGCCTGAGGGTGTTCAGCACCAGGAGCAGTCGCTGTCATGGGGTGTCTGTGCTGGGGTGTTGTGTGCTGCCAGCCTGCTGCAGGGGCGCGGTGAGATCCATGGGTGACAAAACCTGCTGCCACCAGGTGAGTCGCCAGTTCCTGGCATCCCATGGGCTCCTTACGGAAGGTAATGAATGTAGCTTGGGGCTGCTATGTCCTGCAGGGAGTGCTGCAGCCTGCGTGCGGATGGAAATGAGCAGAATCGCTGGGGAACTGGGAGAAAAGAGCAACCTCTGGGGGATAAGGAGAAGGACTTATGATATGCAAAGTCGCAGCAGAATCCCAGCCCTGTGGATAGGGGCTGGTTTGCCCCAGTAGTGGGAGCTGTCCCCACCTCAGCTGCAGGAGCTGCTGGAGCAGCCACGGCTGCGTTGGGAAGGAGCTCAGCGGGGTGAGCTCCTGGTGAGATCAAAGGCAGTGGCTGCTGTCGGACGAGCTCTCCCGAGAGGAGCCGGTCGGGCCGGGTAACACGTCCTGAGTCACTCTGAAGAGCAGTGAGGTGGCGAGATATTCTGGGTGGAGGCAGATTGGCGGTGACAGAGATGCTGTGAAGGGGTGCTAACAAGCAGCACTAGCACCGAGCTGCTTCCTCGCTCACCCGGGGCGGGAGTGCTCACCTTGCTCTCTGCACAAGGTCCCGGGTGTCCCGAGCTGACCCCAGCTTTTGGACAGCTGGGCTCTCCACCTCCTTCAGATAGAAAAACAAACAGATTCAGCAGCTCTGGAGCAGCGAGGGACATTTTCAGAGCATCACTCCCGAAGCGAGGAGCACGCCATGGCAGGGTGACAGTGACCACAGCAAGAGGCAGGGACTGCCGATGGTGGCTGCTTCATGGCCTTGCAGCTTCTCCTATTGCTAAACAAGAACTGACTTTCAGAATTTGCTCTTCTGAGCTACGCCTGTGAAGGAAATTTCTCTTCCTTCCTGTAATGAGCATGCGATGGCGAGCAAATCTCTTCCCCCTGAGCAGCGGCCCCGTGCCACATGGATGGGCATCGTGCTGGGACCCGGTGTGTGTTCTCCCAACCAGCAGCGTTGGAGGCTTCTGGCAGCATCTCCGCACAGCCTGCCTGCACTCAGAGCTGTTACCAGTAAATCCCAGCACCTCCTGCTTGTTCTGCAGCGTCCATGGGAGTTAATGATTAAATTGGAGCTAGGGCAGCGCTGTTGAAACAAGTCGGATACGTTATCGCTGTGCACAAACCCCTGTGTCAGGAACAATAACGACCCGTTCTGTCTCTTACTGAACTTCAAAGCTAAAGGGCATTTGAAAACAAAGAGCTGAAATCTCGCAGCAGCGTGTTCACCCACACCGTCCTGCCAAGGGAGATGCAGGGGCTCACTGGGGCTGAACTGTCACATCCTGACCAGAGCAGGGACAAGGCAGCTTCCTGATACCACCAGAATTTAACAAACCACTTCTCCTGAAAGTGATCTTTGTAATGAAAGATGTGTGCAAGAACGCTTTAATTGGGCTAGCAGGTCTCGACAGACTCACATAGACATGGAAATGACACGTCTGAGCCAGTGCGGGACTGATAGTTAAAAAGTGGATAAATAGTCTATGCAAAATGCAAAGCCGAGTGTTTTCTTTGGATCCTTACTGAGATTGTTGCACTGTGTAAACACAGCCTGCATAATCCAGGCATTGAGGGTACATTTGCCAACTCTTTATGTTACATTTTTAATATTATGTTCTCTCTTCATGGCTACTTTTTTGTCTAGGGTCTGCTGTAATTTTACTTTCCAGACACAACTCAGGAAAATTATGCCCAGAATTAAATGGTACCAAGTCTGCTTTCAGACAGGAGCCCAGGCACTCATCTGGAGTCTGGTTGAATGTGGATTTTGGTTTTGTTCTTTCTTTTCTCCTGCTCATCTCCCAGACACCCTGAGAAAGCCAAGCACCCACCATGGCTCTGCCAACTGCTTTTTATCATGTTATTGAGTCTCTGTGCACACTGTGTCAGTACCTTTAGGTTAAAAATGACCACATTTATGTGCAAAGAGCAGCATTCACTACAACCCCTCACACCAGCTGTGCTTGGGCAAGGCTTTGGGCTTGATGAAGGCAGCAGCCAGGCACCTGACCTCAGTGCCCTATAAAAGAGACATGAAGTGCTCTGCTTGGGCTCCTTCCAGTCTGCAAACTGGGGCTGTTTGGGCAGCTTGTGCACCAGGTGATGGCGGGGATGCTGTGGGCACTTGGCTGCGGAGCAGCTCATCCTGGAGACTGCTGCTGAGCGGCGTGGGCTGGGTCGGAGCAGAGGTAAAGCTTCCCTTTGAGCCTATGGATTACGGGTTACATCTGAGCAGGAGATCTCTGTTCCTGTGGTCTTTACTGGCTGGTGTGGAGGGAGAAATCACCTGGGAGGCTGCCAGCACGGGGCTGATGTGGCTGATGCTGGCCCCCAGCCCTGCTCCCAGGGGCTGCAGCTGCCTCCCGGGGTGCAGCAGGAGAGGTTTCCACCCGGTGCTGTTCTCCCCAGGCCCTTGACTTTCAAGTGCAAATGACTGATTTTAAAGGAGTGGCCTTTTCATGGCCTAAATGAAAGAGGAGAAGTTTTGGTTGGCTATCTTGGCAGAAAATTCATTTTAAAGATTCTATGTTCAGCCCCGATGGCATGGGGTGATGGTCAGTTACAGGAGCGATGGTCGCTTACAGGAGCTGTGCACGTGGCTCAGCTGGTGTGAAATGCAAACAAAAAGGAATAAATTGAAGCAACTGCACGGATGAGTGGTGTCCCTTCTCTGAACTCCCAGAGCTGTGCCTCTTCCCAGGGCGAAGTGCTTCTCTTGGCCTTGGGTCCTCTGGGTGTAATCGCTCACCCTGGGCCAGCCCTGCTGAGAGCAGGCGTTGCTATGTAATCCTGCGAGCAAAAATACAGCAATTGACAGGAGAGGTGTGTTTGCAGCCCTTAGAAGGGAAGGGAAGGTGTTTATCCCCGCGGGCTGTGTGACTCCTTGCGCAAGAGCAGCCACCGGGTGCGTGGTGCTGCCCGGAGCTGGGCCTGCTGCGGACACGGGGACGGATCCTGCTGTTACAGGGAGGGTGCAGCTGCAGCCTGCGGAGCCTTTTGCAATATCTGGGAGGGGTTTTCTCAAGCCAAGTTGTGCTTTCTGGCTTTTTTCTCTGGCTGGGGTGTCCTCAGCCCTGTGTGCAGGCAGCTGGCTGGGGAGGATGGGGTGGGACAGCTGGGATGCAAGCACCGAAATCATGAAAGCAGAGCATCCCCGGCTCTTTGTTCCTTTCCCAAGGCCAAGGGTACCAATTTTCACGGAGCACACCTTCACTCTGACCCCTGTTACTGTGAGCTGTGTGTGCCCAAGGTGCTGTGCATGGGACCTGCACCCTGCTCAGTTCTCACTGCAAGGAGCTGTAATCCTGCCCGGCCCCTGCAGCATGGTGTTTACTGAGCAAAACACTGAGTTTTCGGTTGGACCTTAGCCCATGCATCTCCTGGCTTCCTCTCTAGGTTTGCATTACTGCTGGCCAGCCCCAAACTAATTAAGCTATTTGCTTAACTACAAACAAGCATTTCCCTGGTTTCGTAAAGTGCAGCTAATCAGATATTCTCTTGCATTCCTTGGATTCCTGATGTGGGTCAGTGCTTTTAATTTGTACTCTTCCCACCACCCGTGCACACCTCTGTTACTTGGGGTTCAGAAATGGTGCAGCTCGTGCAGAGGGATGCTTTCCCCCTTCCCATGCAAAACCAAGGCTCTGCTTATGCCTGTTCAGAGAGGAATTAGAAACCCAGCTCTGGGTTCTGTGGTATGAGCCTGTTTAGTATTCACAACACTGTCTTTAAAAAGTAATTGTACTGCAAGGTCAGCTAGGAAAACGGTAGACTACAACTTTATCTTAATAATGCCAGCAGTTAATTAACATCAGTAAATTGTTTCATGCAGTTGCCTTCACGGGTCAGCCCCTCTTTCCAAAACAAGCCTGCGTTAGTTTGGAAATGAAATCTCCTGCTAGGAACAAAGGCGCTTGCTCTATTAGGCAGAGGCTCTTTCTAAAAGTCCAGCTCTGAAAACCAGGGTCGCATAAAAGACTTGTTTTTTTTGGGGGGGGAAGAAAATAAAATGGCCCTTTCAAGCCAAGCTGCTGTTAACCACCATGGGCCACGTCCCTGCAGAGCCAGGAGGTGACGCAGGTGGGGTGGGGGCACATTGATGGGTAAAGCTCATAGCTCACCAGAGCTCTGACTGCCACACAGGAGTAAATCTGTACCACAGGGTTATTTTACGATCACATGAATTTTATTACAGGAGTAAAGCACCTTTGTCATAAAAGGTGCACAGCGTAAATTTTGGGTCTCAAGGATGCGGGGAGAGCTGGAAGGGAAGTGGATGGTGCTCCCTGATTTGCATCTCTCAGGTTTGGGGCAGCATTTCTGGTTCTGCCACCAAAACACAATCTGTCACTTCCTAACCCTCTTTTCGTGATGAACGCTGATGTGTGTGGCTTATTGCTAAGTGGTGTACCCAGGGTTATCAGGGCCGGCTGTGAGCACAGTCACTGTCTGAGGAGCACTGGTGCGTGCCTCCAGCTCCCGTCAGCCTGGCAGTTCTGCGTGTGGTAGTCGTGGCTTTGGGGAGGGGTGTGCATGGGGCAGGTGAGCGCTCGGGCCTTGGAGGCTTTTGATTAATTTACCAAAAAAAAAAAAAAAAAAAAAAAACAAACACAAAACCACATAAAATCCCAAAGTGAGCAGCAGAGTCCAGCACTTCTCCCCAGAGAGCTTTTATCCAGAGGCAACCCATGTTAAAACAAGCAAAATCTGCAGTTTCCCCGCTGTAACAGACCCCAGAGGCGTTAAGGACATTGCAGGAGAATCCACCCCGTCCAAGTTCTGACTGCCAGCTTCTTTAAATGACTCGCTCCTTGCTACGTCCAAAACCTTATGTACAGGTTGCACCGCTTTATTTGGCAAGAGCACACCCCTGGGGGCCGCAGGACCCGATGTCCCCCTTCCTGAGGTGCTGGGCTCACGGCAGCAAGTTCTGATGGCCGCACCCCAAGGAAATCCCCGTGGGGTGAGCCCCTCGTGCCGGGGGTCTCGCTTACTCCTTCAGCAGGCCGAGCTTCCTCAGCGCCTCGCGCCGGTGCTCGTCGGTGGCTCCCTTGGGGGAAATCTTGACGCTGACGCAGGAGCGGGGCGGCCGGGGGAAGCTCTGCAGCGGGTGCGATTTGCGCTTGCTGCTCTTCTCCGGCTCGGGGGGCTCCTTCAGAGCCGCGAAGTCCTTCCCAGCGCCGAGGGACACCGGCCGGGGGCGGCTGCTGCGGAGGAAGCTGGGGGCGAGGCGCTCGATGAAGGACATCTTGCCCAGGGAGCCGCTGCTCTTGGTGCCCGGCTCCTTGGCGCTGGCCATGCAGCTGCCCAGCCCCACGCCGGAGCGCTCCAGGGTGTTGGACTTGAAGTGCATCGCCCGTGCGCCCGGGGCCGTGCTCTCCGTTGTTGTCCCTCGGGGAGCAGGGGCAGGGCCGAGGCGGGCACGGGGCTCGCCGCGGTCCTGGGGCAGCCCCAGCTTCTCCAGCGCCTCCCGCCTGGCTTTCTCCCGCTCCTTGGGGTCAAGCTGCCCTGAATTTGCCTTTTCTGCAGTGGAATCGCTGGCGGAGCCGGGCTGAGAGCCGGCGGGTGCCGGAGGGGGGATTTTCACCTTCTGGCCAGGCTCTGTGGCGAGCAGCACTGGGCTGTTTTTGCTGGTTTTCAGGATGATGTTTGGTGGCAGTTTGCGTGGCTTGGGGGCTGTTGGAGGCCCACGCTTGGCTTCAGGGTCCTGAGGGGCCTCCTGGGGTGCTGGCTGCTCCTGCGGGCCCCGAGGGAGCGCTGCGCTCTCTCTCCCCATCTCCCGGTGTGGTGGCAACGTGAGATCGGGGACAGACACGTGCTCTGGGGCTGGCTGGGGTGGCACAGCCCGTGTCCAGCTTTCCTCCGTGTTTTCCCACTTTGCATCCAAGCTGCTCCTCTGTGGCTGCTGTTCATGGCTCACCACGTCATCCTGGAAGGCAGCTGGAGGGGGGATAAGCAGGGGTTTCGCCTGGGTTCGCAGGTTGCCTTGGCCAAGCCTGTCCTCCTCAGCGGTCTCCTGGGAAGCTTTACCCGGTGGCGCTGGGTCCTCCACGACACGTGCAGCTGCTTTGCCATCGGGAGCCTGGTTTGCTCTTTGTGCACTCGCTGCAGTGATGCTCCTTGGAAGGCTGTAGTAGCCTGGGCTTGGAACTGCTGCTGGAGCTGAGCCGGAGGAGCTCTCGCCACCCCTCTGCTCAGCCGCACGCTCCTGGCCTGCGCTGGGAGGGGGAGCCCCGTTCTCCAAATCTAGGCAGAAAGGGGAAAAGTCATGCACTGTTCTGCATGTGGACACAGGATATCTTGCTGCCTACAGAACACTCCATGCCCGATTAAACCAGTGCAGTACAAAGGAGTACTTGCACCCAGTGTTTACCCTGACCCCAGCTAACGTGCTCTGGCTGTAAAGGTCAGATACTTCGGGTTAGACAGAGCACACGCGGTGAGGAGCCTTGACTTGGCACGCGTGTTCAGAGCACAGGAGAAGATGCAGTGCTCTTTGCCTTCGTAGACAGCTGCTGGCAGCTCCTGCATGCAACAACTGGGAGGAGGCAGCTGGTGCCCTACCTATGGCTCCCTGCAGCCTCCTCTCACCCACAGAGTGATGGAAACCGGCTGGCTTTTGCTTATGTGAATAAAACTGGGGCCCTGCTCCTTCCCTGCCTGCCAAGGAGGTGCACCCCAGGTAGGAGCGTGATCCCCAGCTCACCCCGGGCAGCGGCGTCTCTCCTGGGCCGTGGCCTGGGGGGCTCCGCGTAGTCGGTGTCATCGGTGGAAACCCCGCTGTCTGCTTCGGCATCCAGCGAGCCGATGGTTTCTTCCAGAAACATCAAGCACTCCTTCTCTTCCACAGACAAATAGTCGTAGCTGTTATCACTCTGAAAAGGAACAAGGCAGTGAGGATGGGAGACACGAGTTCTATTCACAGCCCCAGCAGCTCAGGGGAGACCTGGGGCACAAGTCCTGGCCCTGGGACTTGGGCAGTGACTATTTAGAGGTGGGTGCTGAGCAGCTGCAGGCAACCAGAGAATGTCCTCTAACGAGGATGGTGCTGCAGGGACACTCTTACATCGCCCTACTGTGAGCATCATTAGACAGGTTATTCTCATTTTGGAAACTTGGCCTCCACCTCCCAGTTCTTTGTTCTCCTTTGAAATAGGACAGGGCTGGTACCGTGGGTGGTCTGTAGATGCTGGCGTCTGTACTGACCAGCAGTGCTGAATCCTAGAAGCTTGTCTAAACATCTTAAATACTGAAGGCTCCCTGGGGAGGGTGGTCTCTTGTTCTCCCATTTGTACCCCAGCCTAGAAAGGCGTACAGCAAGATCCTGCTTAATTATTGTTGCACTTCAAGCCTCGTGAGATACGATCGCTGTAGAAGTGCCAAGTCAGAAGGCACCACAACGATATATCATCAAACAGCTGGAGCGGGGGAAAGGATGGAGAGTGCATCAGATCAACAAGCTTGGGGGGTAAGATGTCCCAGGTGGAGTTGTTTTGCAGAGGCACCTACCCAAAGCCTTTACCATGCAATATCGCAACCAGTTTGTCCATCCCTAATAAATTTTAGAGGGTTTGGTTCTGGTTTGCCATACATCAAATGGAAAACCTGTTCGGGACTGAGCTCTGCACTAGCACATATCAATTATGCTCCAAGTCAGACAGGATGTAATTAGGCCATCAATCTTGGAATCAGTGTTTGGAGACAAACAAGTTTTAAGAAACAGATAATGAAAAATTGCGCATCTACACCCATCACCCCAGCTCGTCCCTGCCTTAACTCCTAAATCAATCTCCTGTCAGCTGGGGAGGAGTCTCGGTGTCTCTTCCAGGTGAAGTCACCCTGCTGGAGCTGCTCTGACCCAGTTCTCCAGCTGGTGTAACCCTGCATGGAGGAACCACCAGGCTCCTCCTGCCCAGTGCCAGGACAACCCGCCCCTGCCCCTTCGGCAGCTCTTGCAGCTCAGTTTTATTCCCCAAGGGATCCGAGCTGCAGTGAGGTCTGCTCCATCGCTGCCATGCAGGACTCCGAGCACTTTGGGGCAGGGATTCCTGGGGCCCTTGTGCTGCCCTTGGCACCGGGCTCCCTGGGCGCTGCCACAGCACCTGCAGGGAGAGGTTTTGAGCAGAACAGAAATTGAGGAGAGTAGAAATGAGACCCAAATTTCATGCTGAGAGGAGTGAGCTGTGCCTGGGCTGGGTGCAATGGGGTGACTTACCCGCTGCGAGTGGTTGGAGGCCGTGCTGACCATGCTGTCACAGCTGTCGGAGTTGCAGCCAGCCATCCCCAGCCCCAGCTCCTTCCCAGGCATGTCACGGGCTGCTGTGGTGGCCGGCGCAGGCTGGGATAGCCCGGCTGGAGCAGAAGGAAGGAGATGTGTTAGGCTGTGAGGCTGCTTGTGGGGCCACAGGGAGCACAGGGGGGCTGCAGGGTGCAAAGGTGCTCGTCCTTAGGCTGCTCCCAGAGGGGAGCTGCCCTGCTGCTGCGTGCTTCCCTCCATAGCCACGGAGCTCTCAGGAGGGTGCCTGGGTGCGTTTGGGCAGGCGATGGGCAGCAGCGATGTGCTGGCATCCCCTGATGTCCCCTGCTGTGCCAATACCACACGCAGCCCACCAGCAGTGCCATCTGAAGGCGGTGCCGAGCTGAGTGGGGTTTCTCCCTGCCATGCCACCCCGGGGGTCCCACGCCAGCCGCTTATCTTCACAGGGCGCCCAGTAAGGAGAGCTTTGCTGCCTGGGAGAAAGGCCGAGCAGCCTACAGAAGCCATAATTACAGCCGTGAAGTTGTAATCTTCCAAAATTTACCGCCACCGCCGCCAATTAGGGGCTTTCTTCACTCGCACCGCCCGTCCTCCAGGAGGGCTCTGGGCTGCGGAGGCTGCTGAGAGCAGCAAACAAACGCCCCCCCCAGCGCTCCCCGTCCCACGCGGGAGCAGACAGAGGAGCTCTTTGTGCCGTAACCTGGCCGTGGCGCACGGCAGCACACTGCTGCTTTTTTTTTTTTTTTTTTTTTTTTTTTTTTTTTTTTTTTTTATGGAAGCAGGATCAGGGATTTAGATCTGGCGATAAGCGAGCAGAACTGGCTCCTTGTTGAGAGAGCCGGACCCTGAAAGAATTCCTTTGTAATTGGGATATGCCGCGAAAATCAGATTTCACCGCCCACGCCCCGAGAGATCCAACGCTTCCACCCAGGAAGAGCCGAGTGTTTCAGCCTCACTTCTGCAGTGTTTACTGCCCAGGACGCATTTGAGGAAGCAATGTTTTGGAGCAGCAGCACCCTCATTTCTCTGAATTTGGATAAGGTCACAGCTTTCAGCTGTCAGGAAGCAGGGACGTGGTGTGGGTCTGGGGCTTTTCAGGCTTCTGCAGGCTGCGTGGTTTTGCTGTGAACCCAAACATTTGTGATGTGAAATAGAAATCTGCTTGCAGCAACCTCTTGGTGCTCAGCTGCTCGCTCGGGACCCGCAGGATTGCTGCAATGCTCCTCGCTGCTTCCCTCCTCACCGCACAAACCCCAGGGAGCAAAGCGGGCACAGGGAAGCGAAAGTCCTGCTTGAACTTGACACCCGCAGCAGGAGTGTCAGAAGAAACACCTCTCGTTCGAAGGATGTTGCAGGAGCAGAGGCTGGCAGCCCCCACCCCAAACCCACCCATGTGCAGGGGCTGCAAAACCAGCCCCGAGCGCGGGCACCAGGAGGAGGCAAAGTTCAGCACAGAGCACGTCGGGATCTGCGCAGGAACAAGAGGTTCATTTTGCTCTGTGCTGGTTCTCCGAGCAGATTACGGCTCTGACACATTCATCTGACTCAGGAGAGGGGAAAGGGAAGCCAGCCCTGAAAAAATCTGTTTTTAGGATTCAGGAGGGTTTTACGGCTCCTGCCTTTCACACAACAACAGCTCCACCACGAACTGAAAATGACCGAGCCTTTAAATTAAAAGTCGTGGTCTCTGAAAAGCTGGTTCTGGTGACTTATTCTTCCCCCACCAAAAATGTTTTTGTAAGAGGCGACTTTTTATCTGAAATAAAAGCTAGTTTGGGCAGCTTTTGCAACAGCTGCCCTAACTGTCCTCCACAGAGCTTGCTGAGCCCTCAAACATCAAAGAGGCGCTGGGTAGCAATTAATGCTAATTGCTTTAAGTGAAGAGGCCACTTTCTTTTAAGCCCAGAGTTACTACGAGTGCTCAGTCGCAGCTCTGCAGCAATGTTTGGGAACGTCGGTGGGTTTTTTGCCCAAGGCAGTGCAGCTCCATCCCGTGCCTTACACCTGCTGGCAGAGGGTCTCATCCTGCCAGCTCCAAACACGAAGAAGAGCGAGGAGGCAATGGCAGCAGGTCCCAGTTCCTCCTATTTAACCAAATCAATCGGGTGCACGTCGCACTTCCCCGAGCTGACTTTGCTGTCCCAAGTACGAGTTTTACCAGCACGGCCACCAGCAGCCGTTGGGTCTCCCCAGCTCCCCCCCACCTCCTGCGGCCACCCCGTCCCTTCCCCAGTGCCACCTCGGTGTGACAGCTCCGCCACCCTTCTCCTCCCAAAACAAAGCAGCCGTGAGGGTTCCCGCAGCCCCCGTGTCCCCCCGGGGTTAGAGGCGCCCAGCTCCTCACCGCGGCCGCGTTCAGCAGGAAAAGGACAGAGAGCAGAGGGCGAGAAGGAACAGAGATCGTCGGGCTCTTTTACCAGGATGGCTGTCGTTCCGCGGTGCCCAAATCCTTGTCCTGGCCGTGCCTATCCCAGGACCTCTTTACTTTTCCGTGCTAACCAAACAGGGCCGGGTTACACATTAACTCGCCCTCCCAGCAGAGATAAGGCTGCGCGGGGCTCGCCGGGCACGCGTGGCAGCAGCCAGCTCCTCACCTGCAGCCACGCCAAGCCGAACTCATCCCCAGCACGGCAAGCTCCTTACTGCCGGGCGCTGCTGCAGCAGGAGGAGCAGCAGGGCCGGCTTGGGGTCACGGCCCAGCCCAGCACCGTGCTCAGCCCCGGAGGGGCGCGGTGGCTGCGTGCGTCGTAGCCCCGCGGGAGCAGCTCTGCCAGGGCGCAGCGGCCACGCCAGCACCCCGTGCCCGGGAGGGCAGAGGCGGGCGAGCGGCTGCGGGTGCTCAGCACCACCCAGAGCCCTCCCTTTTTGGCTCCGGCTGCCGGCCTCGGCACGGGTTTCACCGGAGACTCCTTAATCTGACATCCTGTTCGGCTGCATAGTTGCTCGCTGACATCTGGAGGAGTCGCGCGCGCAGCCCTGACCCAAGCGCTTTTTGCACATGGTAATTAAATCCCGCGCTGGGTGCTGCCGAATGCGTTCCCTCGCAGCAGGTTGATTCCCTTCCCTCGTTTGGGTCCCTCAGCTCAGGGTTCCTTCACAGCTCCAAAAGCACAGATTTGTTGCCCAAACCGACGGAGAGTCGCGTATCACCAAAGCTATCCCAGAAACCCAACATTCGCCTGCTGCTGCTTGCCACGATAAAAAGCCATTTTGGGAGGAAAGCTTCACCAGTGCCCTGTATTTGCCTGTTAGAGGAGGGGTGAGGAGCCCAGGTATGTTCAGCTTGCACAGACAGCTGCGGACCTGCAGCTCCCCCGTTGCAGGGGCAGAGCGATGTGGAGCCCCTCTGCAGGCTCACCCCCAGCTCTCATACTGGAAATGTTTCCTTGCAAGGTGTTGTGAGAGAGAGTCCAAAAATAACCAAATATTCAAGCAGAATCCCTGCAGCAAACTCCCATATCTGATAGAGCCACCAGATTCATTCACATTTTCATGCTTTGGTGATTTATTTTTTTTAAATATCGTGTCGCAACATGTGCCCTGCTACACAGAACAGGGAAGTGGAAACATCAGTTATTTAAAGCTGCGGTAGGATGGATGGAAAGCGATGAGCCAGGAAGCCCCGAGATTGCCGCCAGCCCCATCAAGCTGCAGCTGTGCCTGGTTACAAAAGGGCCGGGTGGGATAAAAGGCAAATCACAGCAAATGGGGGGCTCCTGGGAGCCTTGTGCCAGCTCTGCTCTGCTCTGCTCTTCCACCCTGGCCTGCAGCAAAGTTAAGAGGTGTGAACGTGTGTGGATGTGTCCAGAGCTGCAGCAGGGCACTGACCGGTTGTTGTTATAGAGCCAGGTGCCGGGCTTAGTCCAAATGCCACTGGAAGTGGTAGCTGGTGTGGTGCTCGGTGGTGTGGTGGTTTACGCGGTCGGGTTTCTGATGGTTTTTGTGAAGTTGTGTTTAGTTCTGAGCCTACTCGTAACAAGGGAGCAAATCAAACCCAGATATTTCCGTATTGTATGTACAGATACAGAGGGCAAGGAACGCCCCAGGGCAGGGCAAGTGTGTTCTGAGAGCATGATGCTGATAGCACCGGGACCTAAACCTATGCAATAGGATATGTGGAGCTGCTGTGTGGGCTCTATATAGATCAAGGAAAATATCCTGATCCATTCAGAGAAGCCTGGAGCTGCTGAGAAAGCTCAGCTTCTCTGAACTGGATGCCCGGAAAGAACCTGGTCTTTCTCTGTGTTCTTCCTCCAACAAACAAAAATAGTGACTACCCAAAATAAAGCATGAGTTCACGTACGTGGTATGAGGCATATGCAAGTAGTCAAGTGATGCAAAGAAAACTCTCGGCAGGGCTACGGAAGGACTTTGGCATGCTGACAGGCCCCTGGAGCCTCACCCTCTGCATAAACAACAGGGCAGGCATGATTCAGTCCTGGCGCTGAAGGAAGCGCATCCGTGCGGCGTCGCAGATAAGATCCCTGCTAGCACAGCCACGTCCATTTGTCTGTGTAGGGCTGCTGAACACTTCCCTCACACCGAGCTGTACGTACAGTGCTGTGTATGCTGATAAATTAATTATGAAAAACCCTGGGTGACCAATAGCTCGTATTACGCAGCAGTGTGGAGCAGTAACTGCGTCTTGGTGAGGCTGTGAACCGAGCAGGGAGCCCTATTTATGATCCCCACCTTACAGGAGAGGGGCAGAGAGCCGAGGTGGTCTGGGTCTGTTTCCACAGCTTGGTTAGCACTAACTCTACCTGAGAAACCAGGAGCCAGGGCTTACTGTGTAACACAGCTCCCCAGCACCTTCCCCTAGGCTTTAATTAAAAATAATAGACAGGGGCACCGCGGTCCTGGACAACCTAATTTTGTGAACTCCCCTATTCTGTCATTACAGAATTCTGGTGCTCAGACTTGGAAAAGTAAAAAAGCAACCTTGATTTCCACAAATTTAAAGTCATTTTATTCTGCCCTGTCCAGAGCGGAGCAAAACCCGACGGCAGGTCTGAGGCTGGAGGCATAGCTGCGTTCAAGGCACAGGCAGACGTTTAATTTGTAGGATACAGAGCTGTAATTTTCAAAAAACAAAGCTGAAAACTCTGTGCGCCTCTTATTAACGAGTTTCCCTGCCAGGGGGAGGGCTGCTGGGCCACGCAGCCAAGACAGATGCCTTCATCAGCTCTGCACCCAGGTCTGAAATCCCCAAAATCCACCAACACCAGGGTTTCTGCGCTAAAGGCAGTCAGCAGAGACATTCTGCAAGGAATCAGAAGTTTCCTTCATTTGTGCCCGTGCCCTCGCCCCTGCTCCCTGCTTCCTCAATCCTAGAGCAAATAATGACATTGCCCAGGTCACGGGCGGTCAGAACAATGCCTGCTGTGTTCCTGGGCTGGGAGCGCAGTTTGACGAGGGCTTTGTCACCCCACAGCTGATCACGATCGCTGCGCTGTGATAGCCCTGAACAGGTCGCTACGAAAACTGGGGTGGGCACACAGGACACGCTTCCAAAAACACCACGAGCAAACCCTGCTGCGAGCGCACACGAGGAGATGCGAATGGAGGAACTGCTCCTGTACCACGTCACGAGATGGCCCTTTCCCCCTCTCCCCAGTCGTCCTTTTTATGTAACTTCACTCAGGACTCAGGAATCCGATTTCTCTCTCTGCTGCTGTGTGTGCTTGTCGAGTTGATACGAAAACATTGCGGTCGCTATCACAAACCATGTGTAATTTCTGCTCTCAAAGAAAAAAATATGGGAGGCAGTCAGGAGCTATCAGCTCCGAGGATGTGCAGCATTCCTCGTGTTTCCCTGGGGTAACAGGCAGCACCCATGCTGTTCTGTTCCCTGGTGCTATGCTGTTATATCCCTTGAAGTCTACAACAAAAATCCATTCCCAAATTCCTCTATTTTGCTTTAGCAGCATTTTTTTCCCTTTCCCTGAAAGAAACATAAAGGACTGGTACTTGTTAAGGGCACGGCAAAGGAGCTGCTTCTAGAATCCAAGTTGCAGAGGCGCACAGGCAGCCAGCAACTCACCTGCTGGCAGCAGCGCCTGGGGAATTCAGAGCTGTGCCCGCTTCCTCCTGTGGCTGGCCTTTCGGGCGATCGCTTCCATGAAATGCACGGGAATGTCACAAAGAGAAAATTCCTGAACTCTTGTTTAATGACTTATACACGTAACTGCGTGAATGACTGGGGAGGTATGTAAAACCTTCAGTTGTTGTTCTTCTTGATGCCTGACAGGGTACACAGAGGAAGTGTTTTACTGTAAAAAATAATGCTGTTGTTGAGCAAGTTGAAAGAGAAGAAGGCCTGAGCAGGCTGCGAGGCTGAGTCCCTCCCGATGTGACTGCCTCTCAGTGTCAAAGGATAAAAGGAACAAGACGGGGGAAAGCAGACGTAAATTACTCCAAGACTGCATTATATAGGGGTGAAGGCCTTAAATACACTGGTGAACACGAGTGAGTAGGGCAAAACAATGAAATTCAAGAACTGAGACAGAGACTACACTAAACAAGTACGCATGCATCAGTCGTTTATTGGTGCATCAACAATTTCTGCAGTTCGGGGTACGTGTTTAAGGAAATCTGTTATTCCCAACGATCCGTGCTGATGACACAAAGCAGGTTATACCACTGGGTTACATCGGTAAGATTTGTAGGAACATTTGCTCACACCGCTCGCTGCTGCAATGGGAACACGCGCTACCAACACCAGTGAAAGTCCTTGCTCGACGTCTGCTAAACGTGTCAGCTCGGCCAGGCTTTTAAAGTGCTGTTAGGACCATGAGATGTGCATCTCTTCATACGATATAAAATGCTCGTGAAAGGCCACGTGATTCGAGTGTGTTAAGCTCCTCTTTAGTTAAAGAAGGAATTTAGTGCTGGTGAAAGGGCCAGATTAGCAGCAGGAAACTGAAATTCTTTATTTAGGCAAAAAAAAAAACACACCTGTATTGCCCAGTAAAGCAGCATTAATAACCCAGCTTTCAGCAAACCAACCCCCAAAGTAAAAATTTGTTTCCAGGGCCCATTTAATTATTGACCTATGTGCTGAAGTATTCAGCAAGGAAATTAGTGCTTGCTTTAAATTTTTTTGGGAATAAGTGGTAACAGTAAGGACAGAGCCATGTCTTGCAGGCTTTCTGGACTGAGCCTGTGCCCCACAAGGCATCTGCTCTTAAACACCTGTAACTGAGACCTTGCTGCACAATTAATAACTGTCCAGTGCCAATGTATGAGTGATGTTCAGAAATCCATCCTATTAGTACCAGGATGCTGCTTTTGTGACACTTCCATAACTGTACCGTTAAGGACAGGTAAATGCTGGTAAAGAGATATTAAAAAAAAATCCCTAACTTTCACAATCTTTTTTTAAAAAGGGGAGTTGTCCTTTAACTGCATTCTGTTCAGGAGAGTTCAGAACTACACAAGGTTTTCCAACTCCACCACTATCCCCTTGTTACTTGTTCTTCGGAACAGTGTGTCAGCCTGTAACAGCATCAGCTTTTACACAGATGAATTACAGCAGTTCAGTTGGTATTTTTTTAACCAAAGAGATTTTATTGGCTAGGCAACTAAGGAAAACATCCACGCAGTGATACTGACACATCGCCCTCAAATGGAACTCGCACTCTGTTAGTGGATTTGCTATGCAAATACAATAAAGCAAAGCTAAACACGCTGGATTAAATAAAACTAAGTTTAAATTTAAAAATACTGCAACTGAGAAATATCCCAAAAAATGTTTTTACACACTTTCAGAAATCCATCCAAGATACAAAGCTAAAAAAATCTAAATGTTGCTCCCAAACGTCAACACATTTGCAAACATGGCAGACAATAAATACTTCCACTTCTACAGCACTTTTGTTTCAAAGACACCCAAAGATAGTCACCTTGTGCACCTCTCTGAGGTAGGTATTCTGTCCGTTTTACAGGTGGCAAGTGGTGAGGAACAGCTCCTTGTCCAAGGCGCCTCACCTCTTCAGTGTGAAAGCTGAGAACATGATTTAGGATTGATAGTCTCTTGGTCTCATTCCTAGACAGCATTGCATCTCAAGTAGTTTTAACACAGTGTAATCTTCAAGTTCCTTTGAACTGTCAGGTTATTTCTTTAGGTTCATAAAAGCATCAGCTTCTACAGGTTGTTTATTTTTTTTTCCTCATGATAGGCTAAAGCAAAGTGGGGTTTAACACTGGAAGCTAAGTGATTTTCTGTCGGGAACTCCCAACATTGTGAATATCTACTTTAATACTGAATTGAAAAGAAACTTGGTCCTCAGTGCTTTTGGCAATTAATCCTTAATTATTCATGATTCACTTTAGCAAAGCACTTACATAATTACGTTCCATTTTCAGTAAGACCCCTTCGGTATTTTAAGGTATTTCAAGCTCAGCTGAGAACTTCAGTGGAACACGCTTCCTGCAGAAAGTAAGTTTTTGCTGCACCAGGAGTTTAGCTAGATGCCTTACCCAACAGAGGCCCTTAAAGCTAGCTAGGCTGATCCCATCAGGAAAGTGGGCTTATTTCTGCCTCAAAATGAAAACGAACCTCTTTGCTCCCCATTTGGAGAAGTGCAAGAGAGAGAACTCAAAACAGAGTGGCAAAGAATAGAAGGCTAAGAGTACTTTAAAATTCATTAAAAACAAGCACGTATTACAGGCATTAAAAAGAAAATCCCTTTCAGTAATATGCACCTTTACAGCACCTTTTAAAAGACCTCAAAGCACTTACTGTTAAGCCTCACAACCTTTCTGTGAGGTAAGATTTATTTAAACCAATTCCAACCTCCCTGATTCTGAGTAGTACGAGAAGTAGGGCAGTTTACCCAGCTTGTTTTGTTCTGGCAATTAAACTGCACCCTTCATTATCAGAATTAAAGTCTTGCTGCTGAACAGTCATCAGTGACAAATCAAACGCATTAAGGCAGAATGCAGATGAAGAAACCTTGAGCCTCCCTTCTGGATTAGCACTCTGCCCTTGTAAAAAGGGCAAAACGTCTTACCTGGAAAGAATGAGAACCATACCTTAAAGTGCTAATTTACAGTATTTGGAATCTGCTACAGCTCAGTAACACTGTGGCCGTGAGATCAGCTACACACAAGGCAAATCTGTTTGAATGTATGTAACAGATGCAAATTAAGTTACTTCCCTAGCTACTCTATTGCCCTCTTGCCAGAAGTTGAGATATTCTAAAGAAGAATCCAAGAATTTCAAGAAACATGCCTATGTTCCGATGCAGTGTAAACACCAAGGGGTTGATAGTTATTTTTCAAGCAACTAAAAACTACCTATGGAGGATTAATAAGTTTATTCAACACTTAACCAACTACTCGTTAATTTTAAGAAGGCTACCTTAAAGCTTAAAGGCCATTTCTCTCTCTAAAGCCATGACTTCACACAAACAATACATTCTACTTCTGATGGTACCTTAGCATAGGGCAGCTTTGGAGATGTTCTTTCCGCTAAAAACTGTGCACAAGGTGAGCAGTTTCCCCCGTGAGGTCTGCCTGTATGTGCAGAGTCTGTTTTTTGACATAAACAATGCCAATAGATGTTTCCCAAACCCTTAGATCAATTTAATTACCCTGAAAACATAATGCAGAGAGATTAATTCTGTAACTGAGAGGCTACGTTGTTATGTTAGTGTTGAAGCCTGGTTTTGTGTGTCTGCTCTGAGCAGACACACAAAGGAAAGATTATTTCAGGAATCAGGTTTTAGCTGCCAGTGTATACCACCTGCCAAAGTACTATAAATTAGCATGCGAGAAGATACCTATTTCAAACCAGCTGGCAAAGTCACTAACCACAGCAAACCTGTGCACCTCGGCCATCGTTAAGTTAATGCTTTTCAAGCTCTGTGAACGGAATTTTATGATTACATACAGCTTATCTGGAAATCCAGAATTTTATTCCGGATCAGTGAGGTAGTAGCTGTACCCATCCTCATGCAGCTGTCACACTTCCCCGAAGTTGGTGTGTCCCGTCTCCTTGGCGTGTTCTCTGGCTTCCACTTGTCCTGTCAGTCCCTTCTGGCACACCATGCAGCGCAGTGTAAAGCGGTTCACGTCGGTAAACTGCCTCTTCCGTCGGGCTTCATCTGCTAACTCCAAGGCTTGTGCAAGAACAACATCGTCAGTGGTAGAGAAAATGGTCTGGGGAGGAACGTCCGAGTCGGGGATCCTACGCTCAAGGGGATCGTAGTGAATCCCATCGTAAATCAACAGGACCCGCTTGGTGTAACCCGCATCCTCCCCAAAGCGGTCGATTCGGACGGTCTGCGTGTCCACCACGCAGATTTCACACTGGTAGAACTTGGATAAAATGGACACTTCGATGGCTCCTCCCCAGGTTTCTTCTCTCCGGATCCAGTCGCAGTACTCCCTGTTGGTTTTCCCTAGCACGGCCTCACAGTAAGACTCGGGATCGCTCGCTACTATCTGCGCTATCAGGCTGCGCATCTCTGGAGCACAGCCGGGGTCGTACACACCCCCCTCCACCACGTAGTACACGCTGGTGAACAGACAGGAGTTATCTGCCGGCACCACCCTCCGCGCCAGCACCGGCACCGCTTCCCTGACTGAGTTGGCCATGGGTCTTTTCGCAACTGTAGGTGGGTCAGCGCCGGGCTTGGATGGATCCTCCTCGACGATGAGAGTGTCCCCTGTCAGGGAGAGAGGGGAGTTGAGAGGGACACACGGGTGGGAGCTAACGATGCTGCTGGGGGGACCCCAAGGGACCGGGGGGAGACCCAAGCAGCCCGTCACAGTGCTCTCTTGCCTCGTCCCCTCCGAAGGCACCTCGACCACAGCCCGCCCGCCTTCCCTGGCCCCGCGGAGCCGCCCCGAAGGAAGAGGAGAGCCCGGCCCGGCCTGGCAGCAGCTCGGCCAGGCCCACGCAGCCGAGGCGCCGCCGCCCGCTCTCACCCGAGTGGATGCCGAGGTCTCCCAGCCGCCGCTCGCCGTCGCTGAGGTCGAGGCTCCGCGGGGGGAAGCCGAGGAGGAGGCGCTGGGCCGGGGCGGGGACGCCGGTGAGGGCGGCGAGAGTGGCCTGCATGTCGCGGAGGCGGGAGTGGGCGGTGAGGCCGGGCAGCGGCTGGCTGCCGCCCCGGGCCTTGCAGCGCAGCCGCAGCATCGTGCGCGGGGCCGCCCCGCGCTGCCGCCGCCACCGCCTCCGCCGCCCCGACTGGCCGCCGCTTCCGCTTCCGGCCGGTTCCCCCCGCCCTCTCTCGCGAGATCTCCCTCCGCGCCCCGTCATTGGCCGCGGGGCGACGCCGGCACCCGGCCCCGCGCGGGGCTGCGGCCAATCAGGGCGCCGCCATCGCGGGGCCGGCGGGGAGGGGGGGGAAGAGGGCGCGCGCGCGGCGGCCGAGCCTCGGTTTGGTCCGCGCGGCGGGCACGCCCCCCTTTGTGACGTCACGCGGGGCGCCTTCGCGCCGCCCGCTCGGCGGCGCGCGTTTCGCGGGCCATTTGCATCTCATTTGCATGCGGCGCGCGGAGGGGCCATGGCGGCGGCGCGGGCGGGCGGCACCGTGCGGGGCAGCAGCGGGGCCCTGCGCGGCGGGGAGAAACAGTGCTGTGAGTGCGGGGGGACGTGGGGGGGGAAGGGGAAAAAGAGGGGAAAAGGGAAAAAAAGGGAGAGGGAAAAAAAATGGAAAAAGGGGAAAAAATAAAAAATAGGGGAAAAAAATTAAAAAAAAAAAGGGGGAAATGGGGGGGAAACGGAGAAAAATGCAAAAAAGAAAAAAAGAAAAAGGGGAGAAAAAGGGGGGAAAAAAGAAAAAAAAGAGGATAAAAGGGGAAAAAAAAAGGGAAGAGAAGGGGAAAAAAAAGGGGAAACGGGGGAAAAAAGGAAAAGGGAAAAAAGCCCTTTCCCTCCGCCGCGTGTCCCTGGCTGCAGCCCCCCACTGCCGGCTGCAGCCCCCCGGTGCCGGGGTCCCCTCGGTGCCGCGGGCAGGTGCAGCCCCGCTCATCGCCTCCTGGGCTGCCGGCGGCGGCGTTAGCAGCGGGGGCACGGCCGCTGGGTGTCCTGCAAGGGTCCGTCCATCCGTCCGTCCATCCATCCATCCGTCCATCTGTCTGTCGGTGCCCTGAGCCCCCCGCTGATGCGCTGCCCCCCTGCCGTCCCCGCAGCCTGGGCGTCCTACATGACCAACTCGCCCACCCTCATCGTGATGATCGGGCTGCCCGCCCGCGGCAAGACCTACGTCTCCAAGAAGCTGACGCGCTACCTCAACTGGATCGGGGTGCCCACGCGAGGTCAGGGGCTCGGGGGGCCGGGGGGGGGGGGCCGGGGGCTGGTGGCCGAGCGCTGCCGCCCTCACCGGTGTGCCCTGTGTGTGTGTGTGAAGTGTTTAATTTAGGGGTGTACCGCCGGGAAGCGGTGAAGTCCTACAAGTCCTATGACTTCTTCAGGCACGATAACAAGGAGGCCATGGAGATCCGCAAGTAAGTCGGGGCGCTGCGCAGGTCTGGTTATTATCAGGTGTCGGCAGCCCGTGTGCGTGCACGAAGGAGCGGTTAGTGCCCACGAAATTGTGCCAGGAGGCAGTGCAGCCCGTGCAGGGCTCCTGCCGAAGGGCCTCCTTGGGGAAATTTTGTCACCGACTTCAGGAAAAATAGGCAGATGCGAAGAACGGGGTCTGAACACCCAGAGGTGCATGAAAAGTGAGGCTCTGGGCACCCAGAGGTGCGTGAAATGTAATGCTCTGGGTGCCCAGAGGTGCATGAAATTCTGGGTACAACTCCCCTGTGGTCTCACCAGGTGTAGATTTGTGCCCTCAGGGTCTCTGGTGGGAGCTGGCCTCGTGAGGGCAGCCACGGCTTGGGCGCTGCGGGGAGCCTCAGCTGGCAGAGGGAGCGACGGGAGCGTTCCTAGAGCAGGGATGTGGGCATAGGAGGACGGGGATTTAAACAGGATTCAGCTCTGCAGAGCCCCAGGGACTCAGGAGGCAGCAGGGCTGCGAGCCCCACGCAGGGAGAGAGGTGTTTGGATCTCTCCCCGTATCGGTGCCAGAGCGGTGATTCAGAGGAGCCGAAATCTGAGTGCTGTACATCTGCTGCGGCAGCACGTGTTTCTCTCCTGCAGGCGCTGTGCCTTGGTGGCTCTGCAAGATGTGAAGGCTTACCTCCTGGAGGAGTGCGGGCAGATCGCTGTAAGGCTCTTCTCAGCTAAACGCTCCTGGGGGGGTTATGTCTGTGCTGTTCGGAGCTGCCCAGGGCATTTGGGAACCCGCCTGTAATCCCGGCTCGTTTGGGGCTGGTTTCAAAGCCGTAGATAAACTTGCTCATTGCCATTTATTTTCCCCAGGTGTTTGATGCGACCAACACAACTCGAGAAAGACGGGACCTGATCTTAAATTTTGCTAAAGAAAACGCGTTCAAGGTAACTGGAACCGCTGTAGCGGAGCCGCTCCCGCTCCCTCGGGCGATCCCGGTTCGGGACAGAGCTCCGGGTTCTCGGAGCCACATCTCATCGCCTCCCTCGCAGGTGTTCTTCGTGGAGTCCGTCTGTGACGACCCGGAGGTGATCGCTGCCAACATCCTGGTGCGTGTGGCTCTTCCCAGCCCTGCTCCCTGTGCCCGCAGGAGATCGGTGCAAGGTCACCGGTGCCTTACGGGAACGCCGGCAGGCTGTGGGCATGAGGGGTGTGCCCAGCACCAGGGAGCTCTGTGTCCCGCTCGGGCTGGCAGCTTGCGAACATCCCCTCCGCCTCTGCTCGGGGCTGGGCAGCCGGTGCCTCCCTTGGAGGGCAGCCACAGGCCAAAGCCCTGCGGTTGTCACCTCGCCACTGCAGCCCGTGGGAAGCGCGGGGAGGGCTGGTGCCTAAAAACGCTGGCGGTCTGGGTTCCTGCCTCCCACCTCGCAAATGAGCAGTTAAGGTTTGTGGGCTGGCGGAAACTAAAGGTGCAGTTTTTTAGCCCGGAAATCCAAGGGAGCTGAGAAATGTTTGACCTTGAGCGTGGCTGTATTGTCAGGGGAGGGCAGGCAGCGAGCGGCTCGGGGGGCCGGGTGGATGGCGAGCCAGCTGTGTTTGTACCGGGGCCAGGCGCTGCAGCGTGCCTCCAGAATCGCCTTTTGTTGCCTTGCCAGGAGCAGGTTTTTCCACAGGGCGGCCTGAGACAATGTTTACTTGTTTCAGAAGAGAAGAATAACGTTATTCAGCAGCGCTTTTGCTCCGTGTCGAGTTTGCTTGACTTTTCACGGAGTGGCACTGTCTGTTGGCCAGGAGGTGAAAGTTTCCAGCCCCGACTACCCGGAGAGAAACAGGGAGAACGTGATGGATGATTTCCTGAAGAGGATCGAGTGCTACAAGGTCACCTACCAGCCCCTGGATCCCGACGAGTATGACAAGTAAGGAGCAAGGCCCCGGGCTGCGTTTTGTCCTCGCGCTCCGGTGCACGAAGGCGTGAGCTGCTTTGCTTTGTCGCTTTTGTCCTCCGGCTCGAGGTGCTGCAGTGCTTGTGCTGAAGCCTCTGCTCTCCCAAAGCGAGGTTGCTCGCGTGAAGGTGATATCCTCGGGCCCCGAGGGATGATTTGAAAGCGCTGCTCCTTGTTTAGCACGGCAGCTCAGTGTGTCTCCTGCCTGCTGAGGCAGCCCAGCGGTAGCGCTGATGCCTTTAACACAGGGTAGATAGCTAGATTACACCCGCAGATGCACGTGTGTCATTTTTAAAACCAGTCGTGTGGGTGTTCTTATTTTATGTTGACTCCAGAGATCTTTCCTTCATTAAAGTGATCAATGTGGGACAGCGGTTCCTAGTAAACAGAGTCCAGGATTACATCCAGAGTAAAATCGTCTATTACCTAATGAACATTCATGTCCAGCCGCGTACCATCTACCTTTGCCGACACGGTGAGAGTGAATATAATCTTGTTGGCAAGATTGGTGGGGATTCTGGTCTGTCACCACGAGGGAAGCAGGTACGTTTTTTGGCACCAGCCGGATTGCTGTTTGTTTAAAGTGTCGTGCGAGCACGGTCCGAGGCTGGCACCTGGCTCTGCGCAGGTACGGCCCCGCGGCGCTGGATCTTGTCGCGGCAGCGGAGGGGTCGGCGGGCCCCAAAACGATGCTTCCTGCGCTCTGCTAACCTCCCCTGGCCTTTTCCAGTTTGCCCAGGCTCTGAAGAAATTCATCGAGGAGCAAGAAATCGTCGACCTGAAGGTTTGGACGAGCCAGCTGAAGAGGACGATCCAGACGGCCGAGTCGCTGGGGGTGACGTACGAGCAGTGGAAGATCCTCAACGAGATCGATGCCGTGAGTGAGGGCACGGGGGGAGCTCAACGCTGCCAGCAGCCTTCAGCTTTCCCAGATGGAAAGTGATGTTAAAAACAAACCCACAGAGTGGGTTTATGCACTATTATACAGCTACAGCTCTGTATAACGTACTCAAGCCATTATTGGGAGGCTCAGGATCACTGGTGCAGGGCTGAAAATGTCTGGAAGCGTTAGACCTCGCTGCAGAGCAGCTGGTGTTGAGAAACAGAACAGCACCAAACATCCCACGCCTCTGTGGCCCTGGCTGTAAAGCTGTCCTGGGTGGACAAAGGTTAACACTCCCACTCCAGTTCTTTCAGGCAAAAGAAATTGCAAGATTGTTGCTGTGGAAATAAATGCTCATTTTCATCCTTTGCAAACAATTTGCAATAAAAACAAAGCCCACGGCCCTGAAATATCAGTATGTTATCTCAAATTAAAAATGAGGAAACGAGTGGTAATAATTTACAGCACATCTACCAGTTGTGCTGGGTGATTTCTTTGGTGTTTCCAGCTCCCTGAATTTGCTGGTGCTGTGCTCTCGGGCTGCTTGCTTCTTTCTGCACCTCGTGCTGGGGTCAGGGGGACAGAAAGTGCCTTGCTCAGCTCTGGGACTCAGCAGAGTTTGGAGATTTCAATGTTTGCCAATACTGCAAGTACATCAGGTGTATGTGGTTTGTCATTTCTAAGCCACCGTGGACCCGTGATGCACAAACATGGTGTTGATTCTGAAATTCTCATCCCAAAACAGGATTTCTGATACCGGTCCCATGCTATTTGTGCATGTTTGCATGCTTTGTTTTTCTGTACTTCTGTTGAAACAAGCTGTGTTGTAACAAGTTCTGCTTCCTCCAGGGGGTGTGTGAAGAAATGACCTACGCAGAAATTGAAGCCAAGTATCCCGACGAGTTTGCCTTGAGGGATCAAGAAAAATACCTTTATCGCTATCCTGGAGGAGAGGTGAAAACACTTAGGAAAAACAATGAGCTACAGTGTGTGCCCAACAGATACCTGATGTGTGAAGGGCTTTGCTTAGTTTCAGCTTTCTGTCCCCACTGTTTGTGTTAGGAATTGAAACCACGGATCCCCAGATCTCTTGTAGAGGAGAGGTATTTTGGTGTGTTACAGCGCTGTGCTGATGATGCTGTACTACTGGGGCCGCTCGAGTCCCTCGGTGCTCGGTTTTAGTTCACAACCTTCGTTAAATGTATCATTTACTTTTTTTTTCTATTTTATTTTAATGGAGTTACCGGTAATCTGAATCTCCCAGTAACCTGAGGGTTGCTGACATCCATTTCACCTCATGCTGTTTCCTTTTTTTTCCTCCCTGTATTTACTGGATCACTTCTGCAGTTTGTTTTAACTGATATTTTCCTAAATGCGAAGCCGTGCTAATTGCTACTTCTGCTTTCAGCGTCTGTTTATAAAACCCCTTGCAAAACTCCTGTTTTGTTTTTTCAGTCCTACCAGGACTTGGTTCAGCGCCTGGAGCCGGTAATTATGGAGCTGGAACGTCAAGGCAACGTCCTCGTTATCTGCCACCAGGCAGTTATGAGGTGCCTCTTGGCTTATTTTCTTGACAAGAGCGCAGGTACAAAAATAAGCGCGTGCTGTTAGGGGCTGGCTTCTATTTCTGCTTCCTTCTCAGAGTTTTTGGGAGGGTGGCTTGTAATTGCTGTTTTGATTTTTACAGCAGAGGAGTTGCTTAAAAAGGAAATAAAAACACTTGTGAAATGCTTTAACTGTTGCATTGCAGCAGGGCTTCGCAGGAACCTCTGGTTGCGATGGGTGCAGCGGCAGAAAGCTGTCCTTTTGATGCCTGCTTTTCTGCTCACCCCTTGGTTCTGCAGCTTTTTCAACCAGTAGCCTTCCCAAAATCTCAATGGGATTAATTTTTCATATAAGGACACAGTTTTCTGGTACATCAGTAGTCTGTGAGGGCTTGCCTCTGGTCCTGCACCTCTGAGTGGTGCTGATCCAGCGCATGGTGTGCCGGAGACGAGGTGTTCTGTTAAAACTCAGTGAACCTGTAAAATTCAGTGCAAAACTCTCAGCACTGCTCATCCTTGCTTTGCTAACGGTGGAACGTACCGATTGGCTTGGAGATATAAATAGTGGGGGGAAAAAAGTACTCTTTAACATTATTCAAAGCAAGAAAACGATCAGGCAGCCGAAACCCCAGCCCCTAAGAAATCGAGGCATTGCTCAAGGCTGCTGCTGGCTGGGGGAATGGAGGGTGCGTGCCCCCGCTCCGTGATGCAGGCCAGAGCTGTGCTCTGCCGAGGCATTTCTCTGCGCTGCTGTTGGGGCAGGCTCCTCTGGATGGCAGTGTCCACTGCTCGGCGGCCGGGTGGCTGCGCTGAAATAGTTGTTACTGGAAAGAAAAGGGGATAAGGTGCGCGGCTGACGCCTGCCTCTCTCACAGATGAGCTGCCCTACCTGCGATGCCCCCTGCACACCATCCTCAAGCTCACCCCGGTTGCATATGGTACGTGCCTCCTGATACTTTTTTTCTTTTTTTCCTTCGGTTTTATTTATTTTTTATTATTATTTTTCCCTGGTTTATATGAACCTGATGGCGCTGTCTGTATGCACGCTCAGCAGGACAGGCTCTCAGTGCTTCTGGTGATGTTCTGAACACAAAAAGGCACTGAAGAGTGGGAGGTTTGGGGGGGCCAAGGGAAGGGGGGTGGATGGTTTGGGGGTTTTGTTTATCCATGTGGGGACACAAGTGGTCTCCCACAGCTTCTCTCTTAAATGAATTACAACTGTCTCTGGGCTTTATTTGTCGATGCAGAGGCCTGTTTGTCCCTCACGCTGGGATTTGTCTCTGGGTGCAGTGAGTTAACAGCAGCTTTGCTGGATAAGCCTGGAGTTCACTTGACATGTGGCTGCCTGCAAGGTGTCACTATGCTTTTACAGTGAAGGTCAAAGCCAGAGAGTGATTTAAGTGTAAATTCTCAGTTAATTTGGAATGAAATGCTTACGAGTTTTTGGCTGGTGTTTTGTTTTGTTTCTTTTAAACAAGTAACAAGCTTACTTCTGCTCATTTGACATGCTCTTTTTAATACGTTTTAAAAAATAGAGTACAAAATAAATTACAGTTCCTTATGTAAACTTCTCTGTCTTTTTGGCAAAGGTTGTAAAGTGGAGACAATTAACCTGAACGTGGAAGCAGTGAACACCCACCGCGACAAACCTTCTCTGAACTCAGTAAGTCCTGGTGCAGAATTTTGGCTTTTGGTTCAGGCAGTCACCAAACACTTTCCTTCTCTGAATAAAGTGAGACAATAACTTCTTAAACTCTTAAGGTTCTTAAATACCTGCTAGAAGAGGCTGGCTGCTCTCAGTGACCAGAAAGACTTTCTTCAGAAATAGCCCCCAGAAGTAGGACTAATGGTTGGTAGAATCGCACGTGCTTCCCAAACAAGAGGGAGATATTTGTAAGAATTGTGCTAGGGAGCAGAACAGAGAAGCTGAAGTCAGTGTGGTCAGGATGTACTTTTTAGTTTCCAGGTCTTGTTCTCGGTTTTTAATGAAGCGTTTGTTGACGTCTGTTTGTGTTGATTGTGGTAATTCGCAAAAGACATGTCAGAGTATTTAAAATGAATTCCTCTTGCTGTCTTCGTCAGCTTTGTCTCCTTCAGAGAGTCACAGGCGGCGTCAGGCTGGGCGCTGAGGCTGGGCTGGTGCCTTGGGGTGGCTTTTGGTGGGGTTGGCAGCCTCCAGGACAGGGTTGCTGCTGTGCATGCTGGTGGGAAGCACAGGATTCATCCCTTGGTTTGTGATGTTTGTGGTTTGCTGAGGGATGTGGGGATCTTTCTTTGCCTCGTCTCTGCAGCTCTCACTGCATTGTACAGGGTTCCCGTGCAGGTTACAGCTGTGCTGCTGCTAAACTTGTACGCGTGTCCAAAGCGTAGGGAGCAGGAGCTGAGGTCCGTGCTGCCTCCCATGCTCTGTGGATCTTCTTGCAGCAGCAGCGGGAACGTGCAGTGCTTCCAGCCCAGTCAGTAGCTGGTTTTGTTGAGGAAGCCCTGCCTTTGCAGTGACTCGGGCAACTGTTCAGCCATCTGCCTGGCTCAGCAGAGCCCCCAGATATGTGCCAAATCTGTGGAGTTGCTGCTGTTTTCGGTGCTCGCTTTTGCAGGCATGGTTTTGTTTTGCAGAGGGACTGAGCTCGGAGCACGCACAGGTGTCAGGGAATGAAATTTAAGAATTGCTTACAGTTGGGCTCCCCAGTTAAACACCACAAACCAGCTCACTGCTATGAGTAGATCTGATTTAATTGATCGTGTTTTGCTTTCTTTTGGTGCATTTAGGCTTTTTGCTGCCTCTTGTTGTAGGAGGTTTTATAAAGATCTCTAAAGGTGAAAAGTTGTTTGCCAATTGCCTCAAATACAGTTATTTTTGTGTCCTGGCATAAAAAGGGCAGAGTCAGGAGCTCCTGTATGCTGAAGGAATCCTAAACAATAGGTGGAAAACCTGGAAAATGCGTCTCTAGTTGGAGGGCTTGCAGAGCTAAGATGCCAAATGCAAAATGAGGATGTTCAGTGAGATTTTTGTGGTTCCATTCTGGTGGTGCCTCGTCAGGCATTTATTGCTTAGCTACTTCTGTGTGATTCCTGCGTTGCAGTCATTGATGCTTGCTCTGAGGAGCCGCAGGCTGTTCCTGGTGGTTTGTGCTTACTTGGGAGCGCAGCTGCTTCGAGGCCAGAAGTACAAATAAGGGAAGTTTTCTACTTGATTTTTTTAACTGAAGTTGATGGTAAAAATAAGTAAGCAAAAAATAAAGAATCCCAGAGAGAAGTAAAACTGCTGAAAAAGCAGACTGCTAGCAGACTTTGGGCTTGACCAGCCGACAAAGAGGTCGTTTCCTACCGCGTGCCCGGCGCTGTTTGGCCACCGTCTGCTCGTGGCAGTGGCTGGAGGCTCTCAGGTGCCTGCAGGTGCGTGACGTGGTTGTAAACTCTGCTTCCACTTTTCCATGCCTCGCAACATCCTCTGTCTCTGCTCAGAACAACCTCCCCGCCAGCCAAAGCCCGGCGAGGATGAGAAGGAGCAGCCTCACCCCGCGGGCCAGCGCGGACACAGAGCAGCGCCCGCGGCATCACAGCGTTGGGAGCAAGCCCCCCGACCCGCTGGGGCCCTTCCCCTTCTTGGAAGCTCGAGGTGGATCTGGTCGGCCACGGCTGCCAGCCTCTGTCCAGGTGGTACCTTGCCTCTGCTACCCCTCCCCGGCCACCCCCAGTGCCACCGCTGTCACCCCGCCGTGGCGCTGGCCCTGGTTGGAATCCCCTGCTGGGGTCTGGGATGCTGCCACTGATTCCCCTCAAAAATCATGCTGGATTAGGTGCCCTGTTTAAAATAATAATGATAATAAATCACCCCACGAAACTAGAATTGTGGTGTCAGAGGGTTACAAAATCAGGCTCCATGCAGGCGAGTTCCTGTCAGCACCACAGGGTTTTTGTAAGGTGGTTGGTTCTGGGTAGCATCTTGCTTTCCAGCAAGAACTTGTCTGGGAAGAGTTACAGATGAAGAGTTCTCTGTTCAGGTTTGGTAGGGTTTAACAGTGACAGCCGAGTGTTGCTCTAGCTGTAGCACTGCAGGTTGGGAAGGCTTTGTGTTCATAGTGATGGAGCACATTTTCCTACAGATCCCATCAGTAGGTGGTTAAGCAATGTTTGGGCTTCTGGTGTTTGGGGGCTGCTTGGTTTTTGGCAGCTGGCATTTCTTTTGGCTTGAAAGAACGATGGAGTCATAGAATACCCTGAGCTGGAAGGGAGCCATGAGGATCATTGAGTCCAGCTCCTGGGCCCAGCACGTAAGACCTCATTGGGATTGTGTGTGAAGCCCTGTTTGCTTCTTTGCTCATTAAAAGTTGTCTCTCTTTGCTCAGTTAGGAGTCTTTGTGTGCCTGGGAGGCAGAACAGGCTGCACGCTGCCTCCCCTCACATGAGGCAGAGGATGCACGGGGCTCCTGGCTGGGTTCCCCTCGGTGCAGCTCCTTGCAGCAGGACAGCCTGGGGTGGCTCTTTTGTAAGGGGGTTTATTTAATTTTTAAGATAACGGAGAACAATTCTTATCTTGGATACTTTTCAGCTCGATGTTTTCCAAGCTATTCAGCCATCCCTGCTTCTTGTTCTTCCTATTAGTAGAGTAAGCGGTCAGAGGGAAAAGGGCCAGGTTCCTTGGAGGTCCCTGCAGCTGTCCCTGCTCTGGCTGTCCGCTCTTGGCAGTCTTGCAATCGTAGCACAGCGTTGAGGAAAAAAAAAACAAAACACAAAAAACGTTTCAAAGCCTTCTGGAGTCGGTGTGGGTGGGGATGGGGAGTGCTGTTCTGAGCCTCTCACCTGAATGGAGGCAGCTGGTGCCGCAGCAGGCGGCGTGCATGGCTTGTGGCAGCAGCTGTCCCACCAGGCCGCGGCGCCTTCCCTGCCCTGAGCCCCTCGGGTTGCTTCACTTCATTCCTCACCGGCTTCGGTGCTGTTCCTATGGCTCCCAAACCATCTCAAAAATGCACTACAAGCTCTCCTGTGCTGTTTCTTTTTCCTTTGCAGCCTCCAGTGGGAAATGGTTGCCTGTGAGTACCGCTGACAGCAGCTTGCGTGTTGTGGTTAGCGGGTAGGCCTCTGGACTCGAGGTGCATGGAAAGAGCTTTGGGGAAAGGTGCCTGCTCGGGGCAGGAGGTCTGGCTGTGTAAAAATCCCTCATGGAGGAGGAACCACTGCTCTGCAGGGCTCCCACTGGTGCACGTGCATGGCCCCAGAGCAGGATGCTGGAATTTGCCCTGAGCACCCCAAGTCCTGTCTGTGTCCCATCCCCGCTGTCAGCCTTGGGGTGCTGCCGTAACGGGGCCTCGCAGGAGGCATCTGTGCTGCATGCCTGCGTCTCAAAGCGAGCTGCATGGCAAGGGGGCTCTGGTTTGTGCCGTGGGGAGCACGCTTGGAAAGCAGCTTCGTGAACGAGCCTTGCTGTGCCGGTGGCATCGCCACCGCCTCCTCGCTGTCACAGCCCCGCGGGGGCACCTTTGGGGTGAGCAGGGCAGGGCTGGCTTCTCTCCCACCACAACGGGAGGATGTTCTCTTGTCTGTCACCCCTCTCCAGGGAGCCAGCAGCCAGCATCACCCAGGAGACCCCGGGCTCGCTCTCGGCCTCCGAGTGAGGCGGGCGGAGGAGACCTTGTTGCTGCCAGGGGTGCCCGTGCCCCGCTGCGCGCCCGCTGGCCTCGAGGCCTTCCCTCGACACGACCCCTCTCTGGGCTTAGCAGATGCTTCTCCCCATGCAGGACGTGCAGCGTTGATGTTTCTGTCTTGTAGAAGTTTGTCGCCGTTTATTTCTGTGGACCTGACTGTACAGCGTGCTGTTTCCCCGTGGGATGGCTCTGGGCAGGCGCCGTGCCTGGCTTCCCTGCACAGTGCCACGCTGCTCCCCGTGTGCTCAGGATGCCCCCCAAGCTCCAGCCTGCTTTTACTTGTCCTTGGAAACATTGTGGCCCTGGGAGGTTTTGGGCTTTGCACCCGTGCTGCCACAAAGGCGGGTGTTGGGTGTTGCTGCTCTGGGGCTGCCGGCAAATCCTCTTGGCCGCTGGTGCGTTGCCTTCAAATTCAGAGAAGACCTGAGTTTAGTGTAAAGAAAGTAAAGTGGTAGCCAGTCCCGTTTCCTGGTGAATCAAGAAAAGAAGATTAAGGTTCGGCTGGGAGATTGTGCCTGGGTTTTGCCTGGAGGCTGGGGGAACCCAGGCACGGCTTCTGCTGAAACGGAGGGGGAAAGGTTTCTGCCCTGGTGGTGTTCCTCCACGTCTCAGTACTCCTGCTGGAATGTAATTGGAGATTTGGATGAACAGATTTTGGTTTTGCCAAAAGTCAGATTTTGCACTTTATCCTCAAAGTGAAGCTCTTCCAACTGTTCTTCAATGATACCCCCCGGCCTTTCTGCACAGCCAGTAACTGTATGCATTTCTTGGGATAAAAAGGGCCAATTTTGATCTGACGATTGATCTTAAATGTATCTTTCCTGTTCCCTGGCTTTATGACATCCTTAATCATGCTGCAGAGGAGCTGTCTTTATGATGAAGCAGCAGGACTGTCCTGCCAAAGCTGCAGAAGCGCACAAAACGTCAGCTCGGGTGTTGGGGTAGCGCCTCGCACGGTGCTGGGGCTTTCCCTGGAATTGCCCAGCGGGTCATGATGTGAGCTCTGGGACCTTCCTCCTGACCCTGCCTGTCTCCACGGGCTTCAGAGTTAATGGTGAAGACTGGGGGAAAAGCAGGAAGAACCTGAGTGGGGGGAGCTGGCAATAAATCTGATAAGTCATCAGATTGTTCCTATGCTGAGTAGCATTAATTTAGAATCGAATAAGAGAAAAATGCCTACAGGCCAAAAGGCGAGTCTTACTGACCCGCTCAGCTTTGCCTTTATACTCTGAACCAAAAGGAGTTGTGTTTAGAAAATGAATGTATATGCCAGCTTTGAAAATTTACTTTTCTAACTCTGTGCTTCAAGTGTTTGTTTTCCCTTTGTTAAAAAGAAGAAAAAAAAGATTCCTTGGAAGGGAGCTTGGTCCAACTTCCTTGATTCCTGTACAAATTCCGTCTTTATCTTGGTGTTTTGCTTGAGAAAACAGCATGTGAGCAGTTCTTGTGAATTAACTCTATCTGAGGATGGTTTTGGGTGTTGCTGTCAGGAAAGCTGTTCAGATTTTTATTTATTTTTTTCCAATTGCAAATGGAAAGAATGTGGGGTCTGAGTTTCCTGAATGCTGGATCGAACTGCTGATGCTTATTGTTAATTGTCAGCGTGACAGCTCTGCTGTTTCCTTATTGCAAAACAGCGCTGGTTGGGTTACAAGACAAACTGCCCGTCCTGGCTGGCACATCCATTGCAGCCTCCAAAAACGCTGCAGCCGAGCAGAGCAGTCACTGAGCGTTGGGGCTCAGCTCCCTTGAGATCATTTGCTTTGCTCCAAGCCATGGAGTGAGCAGCAGCTGCTTTAGGCCATCCTGGCTGCCAGGTTTTAATCTACGTGCTTGTGCGTTTGTACATATCCACCTCACTTGTACTGACACGAGTGTGCTCTCGTCTTCTCTCCGACCCTCAGGGAGGCAGTGGAAGGCATTTTATCAGAACTAGAAGTATTTATCGTGGCTAATATGCAAAGTTATTACTGTAATGTTTCCTACATCTGTCCTGGAAGTGTAATTTCCTGTGGGGAAGGTGAATAAAACCAAGTAACCTCCAGTACCAAGTGGCTTCGTTATTGCCTCGGGTAGATCTACCAGGTAGCAGGGCTGTGTGGTGCTGTCAGACTGCTGCACAGTGCCTGTGTCCATCCTGGGCTCTTTAGCCGTGTGATAACCCTTACCACTTCTCTCTTATTCACAGAGGATGGCTGATTTAGCCATGTAGAGGCCAGTGGCTTCACCTCGAAGGCAGCCAGGAGGAGCACGGGGAGCCTGGAGCCGGCGGCACCGCGGGGAGCACAGTGAGCCCTGGGCGCTCCGGCCAGCGGTGTCCTCGCTCGTGTGCTTCGCAGCCTCTGTGTCCTGTCCTTCCAAATGCTGAAACGTCTACCAGTGACACTGGGGAGATTTTATCACGAAGATTTTTAAACCTCTTTTAATGTGCATGTGTGCGCGGGAGCGAGCGCATCCCCGAGCCTGCTGGGAGAGGTGCGTGCTGCTCGGCCCCGCGGGGGTCGGGGTCATCCCCTGCACCTCTCCTCCCGTCGGATGCCGTGAGTATCTGCAGCGTGTGCGAGGACAAAGCTGTTTTCTGGACATTTCTGTACTTGCTGAAGTAGCTTTTATTGGAAGATGTTCTCAGCACGCCTAATCCCTTTTAACTTTGCTTTTGTGGCTGCTGATTTGAATCCCCAGACCTGAGCCTCTTCCTTTGGTTTGGGAACATTTTGGTTTTTTTTTGCACGTGGCAATGCAGAAGGTGTGCATGGGGTCGGCTGATCCCAGGAGAAGCCCCCTATGGGGGGACAGAAGTGCCCGCTGCCCTCTGCAAACTGCCGAGCTGCCAGTGCTGCTGCCCCTGCTGCAAGCCTCGCCCTGTCCTGCTTTCTGCTGGGCTCTGTGGATGCTTTTCTCTCTTGCAACAGAAAATCCTCTCTCTGCCCTGCACTATCTTGCTCCTGCATTCCACATTTAATGTCTCGTTTCTTTTACCTTAGCCAAAACCTCTCAAAATAAGCTCGGATGTTTGTCCCTGCGTGCTCGCACACGAGCAGTGCATCCACGGGGCTTGCTTTGTAGACCAAGGTTGAGTAAGATTAATTCTGCAGAACATTTCCTATTTCTCAAGTTACTGTTTTCAGAGGCTGTGGGTGAGGTGAGGAGGAGGCCATGCGTGCAGGGTTGTAAGCAGCACGTGGTTTTTTATTTGTTGTCTCTTGTACCAAGCTTTAGGCCCGCTGCACATTTCTAAACTTGCACACGATTAAGCTGTGAAAGTTACTGCTGGTTAACGCTGCCTTTCAGAGGGTTGAAGCTCTTTTAGTACCTAGGACATGGTGCAACTCCTGCGGCGCTGGCTGCCAGTTGCTGGAGCACCCTGCTGAGCTGGGGGGCACGCGACCCCCCAGATGTTCAGTTTTGTCCCACGAGCCTTGGCTGGTGTTTGCCAAACTCCATTTGTCTCACTCCTGCTGCTCTCTGACTCCTGCTGTCTTTTATAACAAAGACAGAACTGTCAGGCTTGCAGTCCCGAGGTTAGGTGAAGAAATGAGTGTTTAGGTGCAAGCAGGAGGCTGTTACGGACCTGCTGCTTCCAGTAACTCCAGGATCTGTCTGAGCAACCTTTGGGATCCAGGCCGCTTATTGTAAAGGCGTAAATAAATGCCAGGCACACCCCACCTGAGCCCCAGAAATGCAGGCTTTCTCTGCCCTTGCTGCCATAGAGCTCAGCAGCCCGAAGCCTGAGGTTTACCTGGGGATTTGGAGAGCTCAGAGCCAGTTATTTTAAACATTCCCTGAGCTTTAATTCTCTAAAGCTGAGACAGAGAGGGCCACGGTTACGGTGCTTAGAAATACACCAGAAAAAAAGGGAAGGACGGAAAGGGGGAGAAAAAAAAATGAAGGAAGAGGTTTATAGCCTGCATAGCATAGCAGTGCTCGCTGATGCTTTCTGTCCCTTTCTGCAGTAATAAACGCACAAAGTGGTGCCGGGATGGGCTGCCTGCCCCTGCAAACCTGCTGCACGGGAGGAGCCCGTGGAAACACTGTGAGACGTTACGCACAACACGCTGTCATAACACACGGTGATAAGGAGTTAATTCTGTTTGTATCAGTGAGTGGCTAATGAGTGTACCGAGACAGATGTCTCTCTTTACCTGCCAGAACTCACGAATGTAGCTGCTAATACATTGGCAGTCACAACTTTTAAATCACTGCTAAAAATCAGGATGGAGCCTCCCAGACCCACCCGCAGGAGTCAGGATGCGAGCCTCAGTGCTTTAAAGCCTAATTATAGCTTCTCCTCCTGCTTTTTCACTTGTAAAAGGTGTAAATATGTGTGTCTGTAAAGCAAGGCATTGGAAAATTTTGTGGAGACCACGTACGGGTGATGCCAGCAAGCGCATGCCTCTCCCCATGCCCAAACGGCCGGGTGGGTGCCAGGTATTTCCTTGAAACCACCTGATTTCCTTGGCACTATTCACGCAAATACCCCAGAATACACAAAGATTGCACAATTTACATGAATTTAAGATTAGCAGGGGCTTGTGCTGTTGGTCATAGCAGAGCTGTTGTGTTTGGCTGAGCAGATCCAAGCCCTGTTCAAAGCACTCCAGTAGCTCCCGAAGGGCTGAGTGTAGGTGTGTGGAAGTGGACTTGTCTGCTTCATGAGCGTTGCACCAAGACTAGATCTGTGATTCTGTGATTTTTCTGTATTTCCCTGTCTTTTTTCATCCCTGGTCAGTGTCAGAGGTGGCAGTGAGCACTGCCTCAGTGAATGCCGTCCCTGCGCTCTGGGCACTTGCTGTCACAGCAGCGTTACGTCCTGGTTTTGAGAAAAATGTCATCACCCGTGCAAAATCTGTTCAATTTCTGCTGCCAGCTGGGCTGGGGCCCTGCCCCGTGCTGGTCTCGGGGTGCTGGCAGCGCTGCGCCTCGCTGCTGCTGCATCGCTGAGCGCCGCTCGCAAGCTGCATCTCTGCGTGGCGTGCATGGCGAGGTGGATGTTCCATGTTTCCTTGCCATTTTGCTACATTACTGCTTTCTAATGATTATTTTTTTTAAGCTTTTTAGGAAAAAAAAGCAGTGTATGCAAACCTGTGCTGTGCGTTGTGTATTCTTTGCGTTTATGCAGAAATATCCCATGAGTGTTTATTTACAATAAAGAGATTAAAAAGCAAACTGCTTCCTCTTGTGTTCCACTAATATTTGCTGTAACTACCTGTGGTGTGATGGTTTTGGGGAGATAGCACCGAGTTCAGGAATTCTGTGGGAAGCATTTGAAGGAAGAGGCTGCGTAGGGAGCAAGGTGCCCCCAGCCCTTGGGAGCAGGAGAGGTGGGCTGGGGGCAGTGGATGCTCTACCCTGGAACTGCTGCTGCTGCCAGGCCACTTTACTAAATAACCAATTTAAAGTGTTTTTTTTTTTTTTTTTAATTATTTTTATTTTATTTATTTTCTGTTGGATCAATTGAAATTCACATTTTCAGGTTTCTTATGGAGCTGTTACGGTAAGAACATATTTTTCCTTTTTTTTAATTCCGTAAAACACATCCGTCTTCCATCAGAAAGTTAACTGGTGTTATGAATCTCTGGTTTCCAGCCTCTGCAGCTGGAAGCCAGCCTGTCCAGCCATCCAGTCCCTCCACCTTTAATTTTAGCCAAAGCCTGAAGAGCAGCAGCAGCAAGGTGGTGTGTCATGGATGTGGTCAAGGAAAAAAACCTTTTATCCTGCTTACCCTGACTGTGCCTCGGAGCAGGGGGTGCCTCGGGTGCTGCTGCGTCCTGCCTGGTGCTCACGGTGGCTGAGAGCCCCCGGGGAGGTGACGGGCACGGAGCCGCTGAGCTTTCAGCATGCACGGGTGGGCTTGTTCTGAGCCGTCCAGGAGAAATAAATCAGGCAAGCCAGTGTTTGGGTTTGAGATTAACTGGGTTCTTGTAAATGGTTAGTGGAAGTCACTGCGTGCTCAGGGTACGCATCGTGAGCAAGCCTCAGCTTGTGGTGCATGGGATGGCAGCGTTTGGGTGGGTTTTAGAGTCAAATCTGCTTTGTGTTATGGCCTGGGCTCAGGAGAAAGTCAGGAGGGTAACATACGTGTATAGCACTGAAAGTGGGGATGCAGTAAATTTTCGGGGGGAAAAAAAAAGCCCAGATCTGACAGAACAAACAGCTAAGTGCAAGAAACGCAATGCAGGGTAATGGCCACTGTGGAGTTCGTGGTGGCAATGCAATCCTAAACGAAACTGTGCAGCCAAAGTGCAAAAGGAGCAAATGGTTGTGGCCTCTGCCAGGACTGTTACTGGAAAACGGGCTGGCAGCGGGGCTCAGCTGCTTCCCATCGCTGACCTGGGCACTCCCTGGGGCCCCGAGCGCTGCTGAGCCTGGCGCTGGCTCTTTGGCCACTGCGACTTCAGTGGGATGAGAGTGGGTTGAGGAAACCTGAATTCTGAGGCTGGCCGTGAGGCTTTTGGGTCAGGAGGCACGAGCTGTGGTGGAGCTGGGGTGAGCCTCTCGAGGAGGCCGTGGAGCGGTGCCAGGCTCTGGGTGCCTTCACCTCCAGATCATTTCAGCGCAGCGCTGGCAGCTGGGCGCAGAAAGCAAACGATTTCACCATCCGAGTGGGCTGCATTCAGCTGCCTACAGTGCCTTTCGTTTCGTAGGCTGAACAAACGACTTCCTTCGTGCTTGGAAGAGTTAATAATTTATAGGCGAGCTGGCACAAGCCCGGTGTCTGCAGAGCTCGGCCCCGGCTGCGTGCGGCCGTCTCTGCGCGTGTAGGCGTAGCGCGACACCTCCCGCGGCTCGGCACTGCCCGGTGTCAGGGGCAGCGGTGAGGAACTCGCTCCTCTGCCTCCAAGGAGCCCAGGCTGGTCGGCCCCCCCACTGACGGACCCCCAGGTAAGATGAGTTGAGCCACCCAGCTTCGGGTGCTGTTGCTCTCAGAGCTGTGTTGGAGTTTTGCTGCAGCTCCAGCGGGCACAAGGATGAAGGAATTCAGCCAAAAGCTGTGGTAAGGACGGAGGGAAAGCCAGAAGTGTCAGGTTTAGGGCGAAGGGGTGGAAAAAATAGGGGTGCAAGCTGATTAGAAAGAGGTGCTTTCCTTTCTTTTAGTTACTAATTGGTTGTAAGGGTCACCTTTGGTCAAAGCCTGTGCAATGTAGAAAGCATCAAGAAAGACTGCCTCGTTTGCAGAAGGAAGGCAGGAACTCACTGCACAGTGCTGGGAAGATTTAGGTTCATAAAGGATGATGCTGGGTAGTTAGAGATTAGAGAAAGTTAGAGAGGGTTCTGCCTGATCTCCAGCACAGCCAGGTTAGTCAAATTGCACTTAAAGTCTGTTCCGAAAAGCAGTCTCCTGAATGACTTGCATGCTTCGGAGCCTTACTTCAACTGGTAAAATGTGACAATCTGCGCAACCCTTTTGTGCATATACTTGTAGCTTTCTGCTTAGATATTTTTTCCTTTCTCTGCATGTAATTTGTTACTAGGAGATTGTATTAACTACAACAGGAGGATTTCTCCTACCTGTGGATTTGCTTCCCGGAGATTTATTGCTAAAGCAAAATGTTTTGTCCTTAAGTTAAGTTTCAAGGTAATTTTTCTGGAAGGATAAATGAATTCAAACGACCCTGCAGGTATTAATTTAGCTGTTTGGCTGGGAAGAACTTCTTACTGGTTTTAGTGTTCTTAAGTAAACCCAACAAGCTATGAAGTATTTGTTACAATCAAAGTGGAGCTCTTTTTTTTTTTCTTTTTTTTTTTTTTTTCCCTATCTTTTAAAAATTTTAATTAAAAGCTTCTCACACAATGTGAGTGAAGGACTAGCGGAGGAAAGCCTACGGGATGCTTAGCATCCACAATTGGTTTCCCTGTTCCCGTGCTGCCTCTTGGTCATGGGCCAGTGAGGGGCTGTTGCCAAGCTTCTTGTCCCCTGCTGGGGCATCTGCAGCTCCTCGTTCCCTCCTGCCCTATGAGCACTGCATGGAGACAGAACTTCGTTCCCCCCCCTGCTATTTTTCACAGGTGGTTGGCCTAGAAAAATAATGTGGTAACGTCTGCAGGCTGGGATGAGGATGATGCCAGCTCCAGGGGCAGGGAGGCCGAGGGGCCGTGCCGCTGTCCTCAGGCTGCTCCTCGCTGCTGCCCTCGTTGTGGCCGTGCAGGGTAAGTGAATGTAAGAGGGGAGAGAGCCCATCAGATAAACTGAGCTCCCTCAAAGGGAAATTGTTTCCCAAGGTTCACAGACCGTTGATGCTCCTCATTTCCTCGTTGTTTTGCATTTCGGGGATTTGGTCAGAATCCATCCTTCTCGGCCTTTTTTCCTTTCCTGTGCAGAATGGCTGTCAGGTTACTCTAGCTTAAAAAGGGGCACTGGTTTGGAGATAGGGAGCAGTGAGTCTGGACTTTGGCACCAGCCTTTCAAACTGCTGGATGAAGTGTGAGGAGCAAAGAACACCTGGGGTGATGCTCCTTCCCTTTCTCTTGTGGCTGTCCTGAGTCACAGACTCCCTTCCTCCTCTTTGCCTCTAGCTTTAAGGGGTGTTAAGGCCACCAAAGCCTCCTCGCCTGGACCTTCAGAGCAAGGCGGACCCGAACTCCCATTTTTTCCCCCACATCTTTCTGAGGGTATTTCTGCTGGCAGGTTCCTGCAGTGCGCCGCCACGTATCCCATCCGCAGAACTGAAGGAGAGCTACCAGCACATCACCAAATTTTCCTACTCGGACAGGGTGGAATACACCTGCCGACCAGGTTACACGAAAAGTAAGCTCCGGGCCAGCCTTGTTTGTGGAGAGGATGGTAGGTGGAGAGGACCGACCGACTTCTGTTCACGTGAGTACATTTTCAGTTGATTTTGATTCTGTGCAGGTGCTGTCAGCATCCCAGGGGCTGTGTGGGGTGGCAGGAGCTGAGCGAGGGTGGCACAGCACCGGCAGTGCTCTGCTGAGCACCAGCAACGGTGGCAAGAGCTGAGATCTGCTGCCTTTGACCACTGACTCTGACTATATTCAAAGGCAGGTTCTTCTGCTCAGGCACTTAGTAACTCTTAGTTCAAAACAGGTTTTTTAAACTGTCCATAAGAGAACCCTTTAGCTGTAAAGAAATGCTTGGCAGAGGTCCTGCAACCTCCCTTAGGCTGCAGAGGCTGACTGCAGGTCGTGATACAGGGTAGGATTTAGGGCATGAGGGTCGTCCATCCCCTTGTTAAATATTGGAGGGGTCTTCTGCTCTCCTGCTGGATTTTCCTGCTCCTTCAGGAGCCAAAGCCCTCACCCCGGTCCTGTTGTCCCTCAGCCAAGCCATGCAGCTACCCCGGAGACCTGGCCAACGGCAGACTTGTGGAAATGGAGCAGTTCACCTTTGGCTCAATAGCCAACTACAGCTGCGACATGGGGTAAGCCAGCAGTTGATGTTTTAGGTAAAATCAAAAAAATCATCACTGAGCTTGACAAGAAATTCCCTCCCCTCTATTTCACACAGGTACAGACTGATCGGAAATTCCCAACTTCATTGCGTGCTTAAAAATGGGCAAGTTACATGGGATGGAGACGTTCCCTTCTGTGAGCGTAAGTCGAGTCCCCCAGCTGAGCTGCTCTTTGGATGGTAATGGGGATGCAAGGAGAAGCAGTCACTTTACCCCACGGAGGACTTTTGTAATTCATGGCCTGGTGAAGCCTGGAAAAACATTTTTTCTTGGTGTTTTTATTCCTGTGTCACCCTGTGAAAAAGTCGAAGCAAGGCAGCTGCGTGTAAGAGGGATTACCCCAAAGCCACCCAGTTGCGAGGCAGAGCTCTGCTGAGTAGGGCCTGGCACGTAGGGGACCTGCCTTGAATTTCTGACCCCTCACTCATTGTATTTCAACTTCTCTTTTACCAGACCTTTGATTAAAAGGAGTCTTTCACCTTTTTTTTTTTTTTTTTTTTAGCAATCCCATGTTCACCCCCTCCAAAAATAGAGAATGGAGAGCACAACGGAGGCGATGTTGCCGTCTTCAGCTACGGATCCTCCGTCACCTACCAGTGCAACTCTGCTCGCAGGGGGGAGAGAGCCTTCTCGATGGTGGGGGATCCCTCGATTTTCTGCACGACTGTGGATAACATGAACGGCGTCTGGAACAAGCCAGCCCCGGAGTGCAAAGGTAAGCAGCAAAGTGCCCAGGCACCGCAGCAGCACCAGCTGGGGCTGGGGACTTTGGGGCTGGACCCGATGATCTCTTGAGGTCCTTTCCAACCCCTACAATTCTGTGATTCTGGGTTTTTTCTGAGCTTTGGGAAGAAACAGGGTGTCAGCAAAGAATTCAGAAATCTGCTGTGGTGCCTGCTGCCTTTCCTTTGCTCTTGTGCTTTGCCTTAATAGATGTGTGGAAAAAATAAATAAATAAATATAAAATGCTGTAATATAGAATTAAGAGTTCAAAAATATCATGTCAGCCTGCTACCTTGTCCTGTCCATTTTCAGCCCCTTCCACGAATGTGTGCTACGAGAAATGCTTTTAATAACCTCCCCTGTAAGCGTGGCTGCCCGCGGGCTGAGCGCTGGCGTTTCTCTGCAGTGGTGGGCTGCGAGCACCCCCGGATCGAGAACGGGAAGCTGCTGAGCGGGTACAGGGCCGAGTACACGTACCGTGACACCGTCATGTTCGACTGCGAGTTCCGCTACACCCTGCTGGGCAGCGACACCTCCACCTGCAGCGAGGCCGGGAGCTGGGAGCCGCCGCTGCCACTCTGCCAGCGCAGTGAGTGCCCGACCCGCACAGCAGTGTGCAGGGCTGACAGCAGAGCCTCCAAGCGTCAGCTGGCAGGACTTCATTTTTCATAGTTTTATTGTTTTATTGTATTCATGTTTTATTTTACTTCACTTCACTTTAATTCCCTTCACTTTACTTTATTTTTTATTTTATTCCTTAGCAAATCTGTTGTGCCACGGTGGGTTTTGATTTCCTCTTTCCTGGCAGCATGCTGGAGATGATACAGGAATGGGATATAGGAATGTAGGTGTAGGAATTTACAACTTCGGGCCATAAAAGCTGAAGTCTTGTCCCGCTCAAGCTGCTGAACATTTCTCAGTAGAATTCAAAGTGACTAAGCTGACCTTTCTATATTTAATATTTTTAAAGGTCATTGGCAGGTGAGGGCAGAGCCTCACACAGTATAAACTTCGTTAGAAATCTCACCTCATTATAACATAGTAGTGTAAATTACTGCATGGTCTGAAACTATTTGTACATTTTCATTTATTTCTGCTGCATTCACTCTCCAGCATCACTGAACTCAGGCAATTGCCTTAAGTGGATCTCAGAAAGAACAACGTGAGCCCCTGTTTTTCCCCAAATTCTCTTTTCTGCATGCTGTTACGGGCCTCACTGGTTTATCGCTGGCAATGTCCTCAAATGGCTGATTTCACTCCTAGGCAGCTGCGATGACCCTCCTGACGTGTTTAGGGCTGTTAAAGCGAGACTCGCGGGCAATTTGTTCCCTGCTGATACTGTGGTTACCTACGAGTGTGAGACGGGCTACGAGTTCAGCCCCGGAGAAAACACGCGGCACATTAAGTGCCTGCCAGACCTGACCTGGAGTGAGGCTCCCTCTTCTTGCAACAGTGAGTACACGTCCCTTCAGCTTCATTTCCCAAGTGGTTGGGCAAAGCTGTCCCCAAATAAATAGTCTGCAACCTGCTTCATTTACCACCACGTCTAAGGCATGGGCTGGCTTGGTGCTGCCCCACCAGCAGCTGCCAGGGCCCCCAGGAGAGGAGGAGGAGGAATGTGTGTCCAGGAGAGCTCCTGATGGGCCTGCCTTGCCCCTCAGCTGTTGTGGGACGATGTGATGACTTGTTGTGTATGCCCAGAAAATAAAACTTCCTCTAGGAGTGTCAGAAAATGGACATTTGTTTGTCTTACAGAGCCTTTGCTATGATTTCTCTCTTGCTAATATTCAGCATTTCTCAGAAATTAGTTGCCCGGATCCAGTAGTCGCGAACGCAAGGCATGTAAATGTGTGGTATAAACCCGTCAAATACATGTATGGAGACACCGTCAATATCAGGTGTAACGAAGGCTATGCTATCCAGAATTATGGCAGCAACGTTGTGCTTCAGTGCACAAACAAAGGCACGTGGGATCCGGCAGTAACAGAGTGCACCTCAGGTAGGCAGCGCTGGTGGGGCGTGTTGGCTGGCTGACTGCTGATTTCTGCCTTCTGCAAAGATTTGGGTCACTCTGTACGGTGTCCCTGTCTGCTACCAGCACTGGAAAAATGTGTGCAGAAATCTACAAGCCTTAGATGCTGATAGCTGTCTTTTCCATAGAAAGCTTCTTCGCTAGAGTTCTTTCTGAAAATATATGAAATCCTTTATTTTCTTCTGTTTCTAGAACCTCATTGCCCACAGCCCGTTACTGACCATGGGCGAGAGGTTTATAAGAGCAAAAACGACTACAGCGTCGGGACCCGCGTGAGGATGGCGTGTGATGAAGGCTACGTCCTCAGAGGCGACGAGCAGATCGAGTGCACGGCTGACCAGAACTGGACTCCCTCGGTGCCGTTTTGTGACAAAGGTACAAGCACAGCAGCAGCATCGCCAAGGAGAAATCGTGGGTGGTGGAAGGGGCTGCGCTGGGGCCTGACCCAGCAAGAAGCTGGGCAGTGACCCCACATGTGTTTTTGTTCTTACAAGCATGAAGTTGACCCCTGCACTGATTTCTGATTTGGTTCTCACCTGAATGCGACAATCACACATTTTTTTTTAAGTTTTGTTTATTTTGTATCAATTCCCATTGTTTCATAGGCTGTGACCCCCCTCCACAAATCACCAGCGGGCACTACATGGGCTCAAGATCAGGGGCCTTCCCCTACGGATCGGAGGTGACGTACAGCTGTGCCGCGGGTCTGTCTCTCGTCGGGGACAAGTCCATCTACTGCACCTCCACCGACGGGGAGAACCTGGTGTGGAGCGGCCCTGCCCCGGAGTGCAGGGGTGAGTCGCTTCCCCATGGGGTCACGCCGGGACCTGGGTGCACAGAGGGACCTGGAGCAGGGCTGCCAGCTCCTCCTGCTTCCCCTGCAGGCTGTGGCGTGAGCTCGGCACCTCGGGGCTGGTGTGGAGAAAGGAGACACTGCATCTCCCGTGTTGGGTGCCCCAAAGCGCTCAGGGCGAGCCCCGCTTTGTGTCCCGGGGCAGGGCGGCACCCGGCCTGACGCAGCCGTGCGCGCTCTGCCCGCAGTGGTTCGCTGCCCCAGGCCTGATGTCAAGCACGGAAGGATGGCTCCACTGAGACACACGTTCCCCTACGGGGTGTCCGTGCGCTTCTCCTGTGATGAAGGCTTCGTGCTGCACGGCGAAGCTGAGACCCAGTGTACAGCCGACAGCACCTGGCAGCCGCCACTGCCCTCCTGTGTTGCAGGTGGGTCCGGCACCACGCATCCACCACCCTGGAGCTGGCAGGGCGTTTTCTCCTCCTGTTACATCATTTTTGCCACCTGTTTTCCTTCCAGTTCAATGTTCCGTGCCACAGACTGAATGGCATATGAATTTGCCCTCCTATAAGCAAACGTACAAGGTGAATGACATCCTGTACAGCCCCTGCGGGAGTGATAGGTATCCTCCAAAAAATTTTCCAAGCACCTGCTCAGCTGATGGCACGTGGATACCACCACCCAAGTGTGTGAGTACCACTTTCTGCCCAGGCTTTGCATTTTGCCCCATTCGTAGCCTGGAACAGCACCGGTCTGACTTCATTAATGTGCCTCGTTACCATAGGGCTGGCACGGTGGCGGGGCTGCATTAGGAGGGGGATGCGTCCTGCGTAGGTCCCTGCCGTGTAGCCTCACGCCCTCTGTCTTGGTTCTTTTAAAGAAAACGCTTCTCACGTGCCAGAAGATTCTGCAAATCAAAGAAACTTTCCTGTGCGGCGTTCCTCTGAATGAACTGAAAACTTTGCTGGAGGTGCAGAAGCTGTACCTGGAGATCCAGAAGCTGGAGAAGGAGCTGGGAAGCAGAAGCAGCAGCTGACTACTACAGCTGCTTGATTTCATGAGAACCTCCTCCTTTGCGTGACGAATAACGTGATGACTGAGGATTTTGTATGACCTTGTAATTCACCCTAATACTTAAGTAGCCAGAAAAAAAAAAAAAAAAAAAAGTTGGTGAAGGAATAGATTTTATTTTTTTTCCAGAAAAGGAGTCAGAAAGTCTTTTGGCTTGTTCTGCTACAGCTCACTGGGTTAGGTTTGTACATCACTTCATACACTTTAAAGCTTTACTTTTAGGTATGTTTGTTAGCCTCTGTTCACATACATTATGTGCATTGCTGTGAACAAGTGTTTAACTGCCCAGTTATCTACAGCCTTCAGAACTGGTACAATGAGGAAATCTTCATAGCCTGTTTTCTAGCAAAACAAGAAGCCCAAGCAGGACAGTTCTGATGGAGCAGAAGTGCCACTTGCTGCTTCTTTGTGTGTCCCCCCTTGCACCAAGAGCAGTTGTTGGAAATAATTTCAGCCGCTTCTTTCTTTACAGTTTAATTTCTGCACTGTCCAGCAAAGGGGAAGTGCTCCACTGACATGGATCTTGTGATCGGAGCAGTATTCCTTCTCTGCCAGATTAAAATAAAGCTGCAGTTCTGATGACAACTGCGTCTTGTTTTCAATAACTCTGTCCTCTCTGCACTAAAGCAAGGGCACGTTCCGTACTCTCTGCTTGCTCAGACACAGTTCTGCTCTTTCCCAAGAACAGGGCTGCCTGGAACAGGGTGTGCGAGGCCATCTGCTGCCTGTCCCACTGCCCCTCCTGGGTCCAGGTGAAAAGGCAAAGGGAACACACAGCTCTTCCCTGTGTGCCCATCAGCAACTCCTGCTCCAGAAACGAGGCCAGCACGGTGCAGAGCAGCTCTAGCCACAAATTAGCTTTATTCCCCATTGTCCCCACCGCGGAAGAAGGCAGAGCAGCGTTCCTTCCCTTACTACAGCCTCGCTGGAGGATGAAGGGTGGGCAGCCCTCACCCCGAGCAGGACAGAAGCACCACTGTGCTGTTGGCGTGGCTGCCTGGCCTGGCCCCGACTTCCTACAGCTGCTTCCCCTTCCCCAGGGCTCCTCGCCTTCCCCGGCACAGTCGGTGCTCGCCCAGCAGCTCCTGCACCATGCGGGTGCTTCGCGGCTTGATGGGGCCACTGCTGGCAGTGGCAGTGCTCGTGCTGCAGCCCGCTGGGAGTCTCGGTGAGTGTCGCTCCCCTGCCCAATTCCAACGCTTCCATGGCTCAGCTTTGCTTTTCAGTCAAATGGGGAATCATCAGGCTGGGAAAGTTCAGCGGGAGACCTGCCTCTGGCTGGAGGCGCTGCTGATTTCTTTCTGATGTTCTGGCAAAGCTGCCCTGAGCCCAGTGCTCCTGCTAACTGCGCATTTCTCCTGCTCAGATGCGCCTCTGGATGCTCGCAAAGAGCCACCCAAAATTCCCAAATGCTTTCCTGTAGTCTGGCTCCCCCCAGCCCGCACCCTTGCAAAGTAAGGCAGCTCAGGGGCTATAAGCTTGTCTCCGGGGTAGCCCAGGGCCAGGTCCTTTGTCTGCTGAGCTTTTCACAGGCTGAAGCTCAGGGCTTATCAGCCTGGGGCTCACTTATCTGTGTGGTAGCCGAGAAGTTGTTGCCAGGGTCAGAGGATGTCCTGATGTTCTGAGGCTCAAGATGAAGGTAAGTTGGGGAGACTCAAAAAGAAGTAATAGTCTGTATCATTTAATTACAAGGGTCGTAGTTTGCAGTTTGAGCAGTGTCAGGAGCGAGGCTGATGCGTAAGCACGGAGGTAGCCTGCAGACATCCTGAAGGCAGCTGGCCCCTTGTTGTCGTGCATCCCACAGGCTGGCTGCAGGCGTGAGAAGTGGAGGTTTGCTCGCTAATGACCCTCAGAAGAGGAATAACTCGCAGTTTCTGCCTGGAAGTTGACATTTGCTTTGAAAACAGGCTTTATAGGAAACTGCTCTGCTGTGCCAAGTGCTCCCCACTGCCTCCTCTGCCTTGTGCAGCTGCTGCCCCCAGCTGAGCGCTGCTTTGCTCCTGTTTTCTTTAACTCGTGGTGATTCTCAGACGCCCCCTGCCCCAGCCAAACCTTACCACTGGGGTGCAGATACCTAAGCTGAGATCTGGGGAAGAAACAAGCAGGTATGGGGACTTTCCACTGAGTGCAAGGCTGGGTAGGGTATCGAGGGCAGGTATGCTGGTGCATAAGGAACCCCAGGTTTATCCACCTTTAATTTTCCCCTGCTATTACAGTTTGTAACCAGCCCCAGGATGTTTCTCATGGCAGGTACAGTAGCCAAAGAAGGTTTTTGTTTGGGCACCAGTGATGGACACATGGGCTGGAGGTTAAGTGTTGTTTGTGAGCCTCTCATTTACCTTAAAGCTGGAGGCAGGGCTCCAGCACAGCGGGGTCGCCCACCCAGGGCATGCAGTGTGGTCATACCCCAAGCTGCCGGAGCAAGTGGTGTTAGGAACAGGCAGAAATAGAGATCAGTTGTCTGTGAGCGATGGAAGGGCTACACCTCTGCAGTCCTGGTGATGACAGCTTCTCAGGCATGCTCGTTAACCCTTAATCTCTCTGCCTCGATTGCTGCAGTTGTTACCCTGATCAGTTTACCAGGTGGGAGTGCAGTGACCGCAGGTCACCGCAGCTGCGATCAGTAAAAACACCCCCACAAAGTCCTTGTCTGTCCTCTGCTCTGCAGAGCTGCAGTGTCAGGTCCCACTTATCGCACACGGACGGCTGAGACCCGTGCAGAACTTCACCTCGGGCAGCGCGGCCATGGTCGAGTGCGATGCTGGCTACGTCCCCGCGGGCACCGGCACCGTGCGGTGCCTGTCCAGCGGCAGGTGGCAGCCAAGGGTGCCCGCCTGTGTCCCAGGTACGTACAGGTTCCTCTTCTCCCTAATTCATCTCCTATGTGTCATTTTGTGAGCTTATTTTGCTAAAAGTGTGTTGGGGTGGGATGGGTCCTGCCAGAGGCAGGGCTCAGCCCTATCCCCGGTGGGTCCCGGGGAGCCCCGGTGGCTCTGAGCGTCCTCCCTGCCCCGGCACCAGGTCGCTGCCCTTCGCCTCCTGCCCTCAGCTACGCCGACCGAAGCCCTCAGCGCGAGTTCCTGGTCGGTTCGACCGTCACCTACTTCTGCAGAAACGGGTACACTATGATCCCTGAAGTATCTCCGACAATTACTTGTCTCAAAAATTTCACCTGGTCCTCAATCCCAACGCTTTGCCAGAGTAAGTGCCCCGTTTTCTTTGCCTCACCAGCAAAGCAGCTATTTAATGATGGGGAATACCATCATTTTCTAAACATCCACCAGCAGTGCAGTGCCACAAGGCACAGCGCTATATAGCAGTGTTTTGGCTCTCAGTGATAATAATTTTGCCGTTCAATGGGTGGCATGGATGAAAAGAAATATCTGAATCTCATTCTAATCATTTAGTCTTTCAAACAATGACAGTAACGTCGTTCCGTCAGTGCCATCTCTAGCTAATTGCGGGGTTCATACAGCTCTGCCTTCCAAGAGAAATGGCTGTTATCCCGTAACTGCAGTCCCTGAGCACGCCAGGGCTAGCTGGGGACATCTGGCAGGGTCCCTGGGTTAACGAGCCACCCCCATGGGGAACACCCTGGTGTGGATATGTCCTGTAAGCACTGTGTGACCCCATCCCTGGAACCTTTCTGATGCCGGTGTTCCTCAGTGGTGCAGTGTCCGAACCCCACCATCAGCCACGGGCAGGAGATCAACGTGAAGGACGCCAAGTATACCTTCGGGCGCCAGGCAGCGTTTCAGTGCGACCCTGGCTACGTGCTGTGGGGCAGCCGGAGGGCTCAGTGTGGGTCTGACGGGACGTGGAGCCCCCCCATTCCGTTCTGCGATAAGGGTGAGTCCGGGCGGTGTCTGCTTGGGGTGGAGCTGGGAACTGCATCTCCATAGCCTGGGGAAGAGCAGTTAGAAAAATGATATAAATCTGAAATCTCTGATCGGAGAAGGCTGTGTTAGAAGGGGTCCAAGTCACAGCATTAAATGGTTTTAATGTATTTGCTTTCTAATCAAGGTGCTGTGTAACGAGCCTGCAGCCACTTTCTTAGAGGACTGTTCAGGGGTTTATAATGCTGGAAAATCCCTGACCCAGTTTATGAGCAGGCTCTTTTATCACGAGGGAGTGGAGGGGATGGAGACCCACGCTGTGGTGTGGGGTTGGTGGGTGAGTGTGTGTGGCTGCTCCATGTGAGAGCACCGGCAGAGCTGGGGTTGAACCTGGCGAGGAGCTGGGAGACTTTGAGCAGAGCCTGGCCAAGCATAATACAGAGACCTGGCTCCTCCTGGTACTGCCAGCACTTCTCCACCTGGTGACGGGCTGAAAAACAGCTTAACTTTTCTTTTCTCCTCCCTCTTGCAGTCTGTGACCCCCCTCCTCAAATCACCAGCGGGCAGCACACGGCCTCAAGATCAGACCTCTTCCCCTACGGCTACGAAGTGAAGTACAGCTGTGCCGCGGGTCTGTCCCTCATCGGGGACGAGTCCATCTACTGCACCTCCACCGACGGGGAGAACCTGGTGTGGAGCGGCCCTGCCCCGGAGTGCAGGGGTGAGTCGCTTCCCCATGGGGTCACGCCGGGACCTGGGTGCACAGAGGGACCTGGAGCAGGGCTGCCAGCTCCTCCTGCTTCCCCTGCAGGCTGTGGTGTGAGCTTGGCACCTCGGGGCTGGTGTGGAGAAAGGAGACACTGCATCTCCCGTGTTGGGTGCCCCAAAGCGCTCAGGGCGAGCCCCGCTTTGTGTCCCGGGGCAGGGCGGCACCCGGCCTGACGCAGCCGTGCGCGCTCTGCCCGCAGTGGTTCGCTGCCCCAGGCCTGATGTCGAGCACGGAAGGATGGCTCCGCCGAGACACACGTTCCCCTACGGGGTGTCCGTGCGCTTCTCCTGTGATAAAGGCTTCGTGCTGCTTGGCGAAGCTGAGACCTGGTGTGCGGCCGACAGCACCTGGCAGCCGCCGCTGCCCTCCTGCGTCCCAGGTGGGTTTGGCATCGGGGTGCAGCACGGCTTCGTCAACCCCTCCTGCACACCCTGGGGGTGTAACTTTGCCTTAATGTTTGGTTTTGTGACTCCGTAGACTTAAGTTCACCTGCACTGATTCATTCTTCACTAATTTCATATTTTTTTCCACCAACATAACGATGATCCCCTGGCTGTGCTGCCCTCTGCTGTGTGCTTTACTTTCAGTTCAGTGTCCAGAACCGCAAGTTGTCAATGGAAGGCTGAAAAACGCCCGTGACAGTAAAACGTGGTACCCAGCAAACATGACTGTTACTTTCGAGTGCCTCCATGGGTACCACTTCTCTGATGGAGGACCTGCTGCTTTCGGAGACACCGGGACAGCCACGTGCCTGGCTGATGGCAACTGGACACCGCTGCCCAAGTGTGTAAGTGGCATGGTCTGAGTTTCTGGGTGAGTGCTGCCTGATTCCTGATATAAAAAAATTATGGTCTGAACCTCTTAAAGGCTTTGGCTTTATTGCCGTGATGTGGGATGCAGGCTGCATTAGGGCAATGCAAGGCAAATTGGGCAGACAGGCGGCCTCAGAGCTGCAGTGTTTGGCTCTCCGTCCACCACCGTGCAATCATACATGCCTGTCTCTGCTTTTTGTTCCACTTTTTTACAGAAGAAGCAAGGAGAGGCTGATATTTGTGAAGAGGCTGGGCATATTAAAGCGGCCTTTGAGTGCGGTGTGCCTATGGAGGAAGTGAGAACTCTGCTGGAAGTACAAAAACTATTCCTGGAGATTCAAAAACTAAAGGTCGAACTCGGGCTCTCAAATAAGATCATCCTGTAACACACACTGTAATGAATCACCTTTCCTTTGGACACAGTTCACGCAGTCAGAGCATCTATAAGAAGACTCTTAGTGACTCCATAGTTCATGCTTGTATGCACAGAACCAGAGAAATAATAAATAGTGTTTGGGAGGTTGCTTTTGTCATGCTAGGTGCTAGAGCTTAGGGAGGGTTTTGCTCTGTTCCTTAAATCCACAGGCTTGATTTGCTCTATAACAAACCATTTTCACTTTTCATTTTAGCAAGTGTAATAAGGTGTTATGTTGACCTTCCTTGAGTCACGGAATAAACCGTGCTAGGCCAAGGGCAGTGGAACCGGAGCCCAGGGAAGCAAATTCCTGGCAGAGCCAAGCTGCCGGCCCCTGGAGGCGGCTCTGCAGCAAGCTGCTGCCCAGCAGCCCCTGCCCACTGCCCGGCGTTAGCACACCTCACCTGCCCAGAAATAGCCCGGGAGTGAATATTTAACTGCGTCATTTCCTGGTGACCCAGGTCACGGCTTCTACATGTATTCATCTAGCTAAGGGCAGTTATATTTAAGTGTGTTAGAGGAGGCTTGCAAAGCCTATTTGCTTATCCCTGGGATTTAAAAGAGGCAACAGGTTCTGGCAGGTGCTGCTCTTGACAGATAGCTGGGTTGGTGTCATCTTCCACATCCCTGTGTTTGCAAGCAAATGCTAAGAATAGATGTTGTAAGTTTAAGTGGAACGAATCAGACAGCAATGATTTTTCTTATTCAATAAACGATCATCCTCTCGCTGTGCCCGCGTGGTGAAGGAATCAGGCTTTCTGTTCAGGTGTACGATAAAAATGGAGATGTAAGTGGGTGCGTTTTGTAATCCCTCACAGCGGCCATAGGGCCGGCAGGGTTTTGCTGTGGCCAAGCAGTCCTGCTGGCTGAGAGCCGAGCCTTGGTGTCTGGGGAGGGCACGGGGCAGGCAGCAGGGCTCAGCGGGAGCTGGGAAGTGCTCAGCTCCTGCCCAAGAGATTTGCAGCGGTACGTCCTGGTGAGTCGCATGCTTTTAGGAGTTACCAGCTTTCAAGGTTACTAGAGCCCAATGCGCAATGCCCTGGGAGGAGATGGCATCTCCCACAGCATGCACAGAAGGGTGCCTCGATCATACATCCTGTGCTTCACCGAGGTGGGGCGAGGGGACACGATAACGGGGGGCAGAGCCCGGTGTCAGCCGGAAAGCCATGCTGTGCCCTGGTGCTGCACCCTGCTCCTCCCACGCTCTGCCAAACAAAGGTAGAGCATCGCCACGGGCGGTGCTCGAAACGCGTCAGCAGGAGGGAGCTGGGAGTTTCTAGCAACGTGCCGGAGTGCTCCTAACAGACGTCAGGGGATGTTTCGGAGCGTTAGTCAGTGCACAGATGTATCCGCTCACAGCCCGTCCTAATTGCACAGCGCCTGACTCAGGCAGCTAGGAAAAAATATCAGATAATAAGATAACAGGAAAAAAAGGTAACACTTTTATTTTGCAGTTCGCCGACATGGAGGAGCTGTGCTGTGTTACCTGCCAGCAAATGACTAAGCAGGCATTTTTCTGCCTTAGTTACAGCAGGCATGGAGGGCTTTTCTGTCCTGGTAGTGTTTGGTTTTGGTATATCCATGCTAGTCAGGGCTTAATGCAAGTCTTGGGACAAAGAAAAGGGCTGAATTACCCCCCCCCCCCAGCCCCTGTGTGGGGCAGGAGGACCTGGAGGCTTTGCCTGGGCCCCCCGGGTGACTGCTGTTTGCCACCCCTGGCTGCACCCCTCATCCCTGTGGGAGGGTTGAGCTCCCTGTGTGTTCTGGACACGTTTCCACTGCTCCACAGGCTTGGCTGCTGTTGCATCTCCTCCCAGCTTTTTTTTCTGAGCTGCTGGGAGCCAATAGTGCTTGGTGGAGCAGCGCAGGAATCGCTGCGATGAAGCCTGGAGAACCAGGGCAGGGGAAGCACCCGAGCACCTCGAGCTGCTGGGCTCCCACCATGCGGCAGGGATCCGGCTGCCCCACGCTGCTCCTGGCCTTGCTGGGGCTCCTGGGCACACCTGCAGCTCACGGTGAGTACAGGCACATAGGATGCACTGTGGGGAGCACTGAGACCTGCCCGGCTCCCCCCTCACTGTTTGGGGGCTGGGGAGGGCGATGGCACCACCCTCAAACCGTGATGCTCCCAGGGATGCAGCCCAGCACGGTGCCTCTGCTCAGAGGGAAATCCAGAGCTGCCCTCCTGGGATGCTCGCTGGGGCTGGGGAATGGGGAATGGGATCCTCACCCAAAGAGGTTTTTCTCCTGCACAGGTGACTGTGGGCCCCCACCCCATATGACCCACTCCAAGCCGTCTGTGGCCGAGCAGCCCAGCAGCTTCCCAGTTGGATCCAGGGTCACCTACACGTGCCTCGAAGGCGCCATCAAAATCCCCGGGCGGGCGGACATGGTGCAGTGCCTGCCCGGGTCCCGCTGGTCCCAGCTGCCCGAGCCCTGTGGCCGTAAATACCCCTTCCTTTGAAGCAGCTTCAGCTTTCTTTTGCTTAATTAAAGCTTTCGTGCAGCTGCTCTGCAATGGCACCCTTAGGTGCAAAGCCGCCTCTGTTAGCTGCTGCTGATGGGTGCGGGGTCTGTGCCTGCTGGTGATGGGGTAAGGGGGGCCGCAGCCCCTGGGGCCGCTGTTTGTGCTGAGCCTGGGCTGGCAGGGGCTGGCTTCACGGGGGGCTGCAGCACACGGCTTCTGACCTGCTGACGGCTCTGCCTGTGCAGTGTGAGCATCCTGAGCTGCACTTTGCTAAGGATGCATTAAGCGGGGTTGCAGCTGGTAAGAGAGAAGAGGCAATCTGCGATGAACACGCAGAGCTCTCCAAAAGCGCCGTAGCAGGAGCATTTCTGCAATTACAAGCTCTGTTTTTCACGCCCCCTTGCTGGCCATCTCTCTCAGACCTGCTCTCCTTGATTGCCAGTGAGCTGCTCTACCCCGACAAGGTTACACTTTGCTGCCCTGTCCGAGGTGGACGAGAGGATAAATTTCTTTCCCATTGGGTCCACTGTGAGCTACGTCTGCCACCCCGGCTACGAGAACATCTCGGAAAGCTCTCCCACCAGCACTTGTCTTGAAAACCTGATGTGGTCGGAGGTTGCTGAGTTGTGCCGCAGTGAGTACCTCCGCCCCTGCCTGTCGGTGAGCAGCCCCCAGGGCTGGAGCCTGCAGCCAGGCACCTGCTCCTTGCCTGTGTGCTGCAATAAACCCCAACAGCCACGTGCTTAACCTAAAAGCAGGTGGATATTCCTAGACATTCATCTGTAGCACCCTGGGGGTGTTTGGGAAAGGTTGGACGTGGTGCTTAGGGACGTGGTTTAGCAGTGACATCGGTGGTAGGGGGTGGCTGGACCAGGTGATCTTGGAGGGCTTTTCCAACCTTACTGAGTCTGTGATTCTATGATTTTAAGACTTTGCAGTGAGAGTATCAAGAGTGTTATTTATTTTCTGTTGGCATGAAAAGATATGTTTCCATTTTCACATAACGTTCACATCTGGACACAGCCCATGCACAGGACAAACATCGGTTTGCAGGGAGTATTTCTAGCCTTGAACCTCAGAATGTAGACAAAGCATATTTCCCCATGAAATCTGTATCGCATTAAGACAGACAATGTGGCAGCAACACACTTTTCACTTGCTACCAAAGCATCGAGATGGAAATCTCCCTGCAAATATTCCTTTCTGCCGTCCAGGGAAGTGTTTACAGGTGTCGGCTGTGAGCGTGGAGCCCTTCTGGGGCTGCACAGCTCGGCTCCCTCCGGGTGCAACCTTCTCAGTCTATCCCCGTTAGCATTCCTCGTCATGGCAGCAGCCGTGGCCGCTCACTTTGGCCTTGCTCCCCTGCAGGGAAGTCCTGTGGGCAGCCACCGGCACTGCCCAGGGGCAGGACCCTCGCCCTGACGGACTTTCTGTTCGGTGCCAGAGCGAGTGTGGTCTGCGATGAAGGGTGAGTCCCGGGGTGCTGATGCTGGGTTGCAGGCTCTGCTCTTACACATCAGATGTGTAACATCTTGTAACATGCTCAGGGCTCGGGCAATGAACCTGCTGGGTGCCCTTTCGCAATCTAACCCTGGTGCAGCGCTGCTCCAAGCAGAGAGCTGAGTGCTTTTCCCTTCAGTTCGAGCTTTGTGCTGGGAAGGAATGAGAGCACAGGGGTGGGGAGCTGAGTTTATGGCAGCCTTTTCCTTCAGGTGTCATCCAGGGGAAATTCAACTGCCCCAGGCTGTCTGTCCCAACAGGACTACTTGTGGCATCAGTTTGTACCTACAGATTTCAAAGCAGGCTACATGAAATACTTCAACTTAACATATTCATGATATATTGAACAAGAAGGGGTTATGTATGAATTTTAAAACTTATTGGATTTTCAGCTAGAACACTGCAGTGAAGCACAGTTTCCATTAGTCAGTGCTCTGAGTCATGCTTTCTGCCTGCTCCCAATCAGGGCACACACGCACTGTTTGCAGACTTGCAAAATTAAGCTCCCAAACCCTTGACTAGTACTCAGCTAGGGCTGGAAAAGCTAGGGCTTTCCTCCCTAGCAAGAGCTTGCTGTCACCGTCTGGCTTGTTCCATCCCTCTGTGCAGCTGTTTCAATTACAGTAGAGATTTTTCTCCAAATACTCCCTTAGAGTGGACTTCGGAGAAATGACAGCACGTTCCACCCTTCTGTTCATCTTTGGAAATACCCATCAGGGTGGAGGGATAGTGTTATTCCTTGAAGCACTATCAGATGTCACCACTTGTATCCAAATGATGAATTGCACCCTTGCATTCTGAAAATTCAGAGATCTGGGAAGGTGTCAGTGCTGTCAGGAAAAGATGTCTCACCTTCCAGCAAGCAAATCCAGAAGCCGCTGTAGTGAACTGTGGGTTCATGTTGCTCCCCACCTGTCCCTGCTGTGCGCAGAGGATGCGTTTGAATATTTGCAGAGATGATCTGAGCAGGTTCTGCTTTTCTGGCAACACTCTAGCAAAACAGCTACAGCCTTATAACCCCAAAGCAATGTGCAGATGAGGAGGTGGCACTGCCAGTGGCAAGGATTTCAGCAGATCCAGCTACCCTCAGCAACAGCTCTGCCATGAGCAGGCAGGGGCTGAGCAGGCTTCAGGCTTCCCTGGTCTAACAAATCCCAGCCCAGTGCATCTGAGTGGGGATCCACGCCTGCCCACAGCCCTGCCCAACCTTCCCTGTGCTCACCTCGGGACGCTGGCCATGGTTTCTCCTTTCTTTGCACTGGGAGGAGCGCTCTGCATTGAGTCACCTACAAGCAGATTAGCGAGGATCCTAGCAGAGAGCAAGGTGAAGGAGCTCTGCTGTTACCCAGCTCGTATTTGCACGTCTGCTTGCTTTAAAGCTGCCTTTTTTCTGCTCCTGGTCACACTGGCACTGAGGGGGAAATGCTCTCAGTTTCTGGGTAGTTACACACGTTTCCCTCTTGTGTTTTCACTCAGGTACAAACTAAATGGGAGGAATTTCATCCAATGTTGGCTGAAAGGAGATGACGTTGAGTGGAGTAAACTTCCAACCTGTGAATGTAAGACTGATTCTAGTACAAGCCTGCCTTCACGGGTGTTTGTCTTTGTATTATGTGGCAGATCTGTCACCCACACTGCAGCTGAGAAATATCCATTTTGCTGCTGACACTGCATTTCAGCAGTTTTGTTTCCACAAAATCAAAATATTTTCTCATGAGCTACGATTAGCAGTGAGGGTGATAGGATGAGATTTCTAGGGCTCTAGCCCATGACAAGCTGCCTGTTTATTTCTGTGACACGGGAAGAGAGAGGAAGAAGGAACTGGCAGGAGAAACACTTCAGAAACAAAAGAGATGATCAGAACAGAAGGTAGTGCTAGTGACCCATCTTCACTCATCCAAAAGGTTTATTTTCTCCAAAAATCTTAGGTGAACTCTTAAGAAACGCTTTGCATTTCCATTGCTTTTAGCAACACTCATGTCGACCTTCTTTCATGCAGTAATTACCTGCTCTTCGCCTCCTCCAATTAGCAACGGGAAGCACGATGGTGAAGGTGTAGAAAAATTTGCTTACAACTCAACAGTGACTTACGGCTGTGACTCTGGCTTCCAACTCATCGGAAAAGCGAGCATCCACTGTACAAGTACAGACAAAACAAATGGGGTCTGGAGTGGAGCAGCGCCTAAATGTAAAGGTGACTTTCCCTGGAGTTTAGGACTTGTAATATGAGTTCAGTATTTAGTATACACCAGTTAAACATACCCTGATTGCTTAGTGTAAAATGTGTCAAGTGGGAGTCATATTGCAACTTGAAAAAGAAAAAATGCAGTGCTGCTAAGTGAGTAGGGAGTGGACAGCCTGGAATGGAGAGCTTTTACCAATACTTATTCTTTTTACTACAGAGAAAAGCACATTTGTCAAACTTGGAGCAAAAGAAGTGGAAAAGAGCACTCCGCCCCAAAGTGAGTTGAGATGACTCTGCGTTGAATTAAGCCCCACATTTCCAGACTTAACTTGCCCCTTTATGACATTTCTATGAAAAAGCCATTCAAGGAGTTTCATGCTGTGATCTTCATTCTTTTCAGATTTCCAGGGAAATGGCATCCAAACAGATAAAAAGGTTTTCACAAAGGAAATGAAAATCAGCCTTTATAAGGAGTCACTCCAAAGCAGCAACTCCTTCTCCCATTCTGCTTCCTTCTCCTGGCCACGAGGTGAGTCCAGCACGTCTCCTGAGACTCGTCAGGAGTTCGGGGGAGCTCATTCATAGGGCTCAGAGTTTATTTTCAATCCCATATCTGGAGCTTTCACTCTTTCCCATGTTTCTCTTCCGTGGTAGGGAGCTGTGCTACCTCAGCATTCAGATTTGTTGTGCCTTTTTACAAAACCCAAAGCTACTACTCTCCTGGAACCAGCCGAGGACCACTGTGTCCTCCAAAGTACATGGGGATCTCTGGCATTCTCCCCCAAGCTGGCTGCTTTGAAAGCATAAAGTGGTCTAAAGTTGCAGCACTTTGTGGAAGTGAGTGTTTTATTTGTCTTCTTGGCATCTTCTCTAAGTTTTCTTGGGGTAATTTGTATTTTTACTGGTTGGGCACCAGGTTCAAAGTTCAGGTCTGACTGCACTGACCTTCTCTTAAAGAAGCTTTGTTTTGTTTGCGATGTATTCTCACGCGTCAGCCGTTTCCTTGCCCTGCTGTTAGAGATTTGGAGATTTTGCTTGACCCGTTTTTTTGTCGTATTGAAAACCAGCCGTGCTATATGGTGTAGCCTGAGGAGTGCTGGGTTTTCTGTCCCCGTTAGCAGCCAGCTAACGCTTACCTTGTTCCACGCCAGCACGGTCGTGGGCAGCCAGGAGAACCCGGACGTGGCAGAAGTGCTGCTACCACAGATTTCCCATTCGTTGCAAAGGAGTTTACCTGTAAAAAGGGTGAGTGTCAGCTGTGTTGGAAGCAGTGCCAGGGTGGGAGCCGTGAGCACAGAATTGGGAATGACGCAGCCATACAGGAGGGCTTCCTGCACAGCCAGCGGTGCGATGAGAAGCCTTTGTTGGGTGTGAACTTGGGCCGTCCTGGAGCTGTGTCCCTGGGGTCAAAAAAAAGGAAAATCTGTCCCCATTGCGGGGATTTTGTGCATGGCCCCACACACGCTGGGGCTGCTACAGGAACATGGCGAGGTGGTTGGTGAAGCCTGGGTGTGGAAATTTCCCCTGTGCCGGCACAGCATGGCCAGGAGGGATCTGCCCCTTGCTGTGTCATTTCCCAAAGGTGGTTTGTTTGTTTGTTTGTTTTTCCATGCAGTGCTGCTCCATCCTGTTAGCATCGCCAGGCTGGTGGCTAGCTTTGACCAAAACCTCGGTGTATTTGCCTAGACTGCTAAACAGGGAGCTGACCTATTGGGCTAACATGGGGAACTGGGCTGCATGGCTGGGTACTCGCGGATTCATGTCCAGGAACAAAACTGTAGTGGACATGTAGTGGACAGTGCATGGACAGAGCTCCAAAGAAGGGCTCTGGAGCCCTTAACAGAGAGGAAGTTTGGGGGCACTGGGGCCCTGTAACAAAAAAAAAAGGCTGAAAGCCTCCTAAATAATGCAACAAGGAAGGAAAGGGGCAAGCTTTGTCCTGTTTATTTCCTAAAAATGTCTACGTTGTTCTATCATATGCCTTCAGAGGGAAGAGAGATCTAAAAACCTCTTCCTGTTGGTTTTCCTTTTTTCTACTGTTTTGTCACTCTTGGCACTTCTCCAGGAGATTGTGTAAAAGCAGCAGCTTGACACACGCTCTAAACCTGGCTGCAATGTGGGAAACGCTGCTTTGCTTTGTGCTTCAGGAGCTCGGCCCTCCTGCCCCAAAACAGGAGCCCTCTGCAGTCAGCCTGTCGGGGCCAGCAGGCAGGAGCAAGTGGTGAGACAGGGAAAGTGGCACAAAGCCTGCGAACAGCCTCTGATGTTCAAGGGAGGGGATTGCTTTGGCTTTTCTAAAGGTGGCTTCGGTGTTCTTTAATGTTCTGGGCAAGAGGCACCGGGCAGAAAGCTTAAAGCTCAACTCTCCTTGCACCTCCGGCCAGGCCAGCCTTCATGTGAGCGTTTCCTTCCCTCAGGCTGCGCACATGGCCCATGGGAAGCACGATGGCAAGAACACAGAAAGATTTTCCTGCAGCTTTGGAGCACTTTGTGGGATGTGGCTTCTCTCCTCCGGTGACACGGTGACAAAGGGACACCCAAGGCAGAAATCCCCTGCCAGCAGGCGTTTGCACCTTGTTTGCATGGTTGCACAGACAACTTTCTCATGCTGCTCTTCCTGATGCCTCACTGCAGACATAAACCACAGGCAGTTCAATGGGATGCCACTGTCTAAATATATTGTTTTCGTTTTGAAAGAAAATAACCCTGCTAAGTGCAAGCCACGCAAATCCATCACCGTGTTCTCAGAGTGCCTGCTGCAGTGGTTGTACTCATTAGGACTCTTTCACTTTGGTTTAAAACAAAGAATAAGCTATTTCAGACATGTCTTAGGTACGCGTACAAAATGTGTTTTTCTAAATTGTGATACGTTTTAACATTCCAAGAAACTCCATGAAAATTGCTTGTACAAGAGTTGGTCAATTCCCATAGCTGCTTTTCCCATCTGAGTTTTTCTCTTTCGCTAGTTTCCTTCTAATATCACGAATCCAGTTAGGAGTCCCTAGATCCTGATCTGACCAGCCTTTGCTCAGGCTCAGGGTGAGGCTGTGTCATTTTCCAACCCCCTTCAACCTTTCTGCAGAATTTTGCTCACGGTTCCGCAGTGTCACAATCGGTTACAGTAGGAGTTTCCACAACCGCATATTTCCTTTCTCACTTGCAGCACAGCCCTGCTGCCAGAGCAATCACCATAAACACAGAAACACCCAGTTAGGTTGTAAAGGAGACCCAAACATCTCTGCTGGGCTGAGCTGCTGCCTTAACTCCCAGGATTTTGTGGCTGTAGCAGTGGTTCAGCTGCAGATACGCCCCTGCTAGCTGTCAGCAGGGTTCTGCCGAAACTGAAATCCTGACCTCCTTGTCCTGCAAAGCTGTGTGCTCATTTCTGTTAGGAAATCTTGACACATTAAACTGAACGTCGATCTTTAGATCTTCAGTACTGTTAGCACTGTCTTTAGCAAAAGCCTTTTTGTCTCAAACATAAATATTGGTTCTTTGCTGCTGGTATTTCTCTTGGGACTGCATGTAAGGCAACAGCCACAAAGGGTCTGCAGCTCAGCCCTGCTGCAGGCTCAGCAGGTTGGCTGTACAGGGACGCATACGGCTGTTAAATGTGCTCTCAAGTGTTGTCATACTGCAACAGAGACACCAGAATCGTCCGTTTTATGTTGCTAGTTGACTATTATCTTAGGTCTGTCTATACAGAACATTAATTGCCTTATATTTAGGTGGCTTCCTGGGCCTTTATTTACATTTAATAATAAACGGCAATAGTTTCCAAAGGATCGCCTGTGAATTCAACTGCCTCCTGCTCCTTTTCTTCATCCTATGCTCTGTTTAGGAAGGTGTTGGCTTTTAGGGGTATCAACAATGTGACTTTATTCAGGTCTGCTGTGAAATCGGTTCCTTATTAGCACTCTTCCATATTTATTTTCTAAATGACCTCTTATGCAAGTTTAGTTTAAGAAAGAAAGAAAGAAAAACACTCCGTGCAGTAGCACTTGGGAATATGAGCACTTCCAGCAGGTGGTCTGAAAAAGAAAGGGGAGCAGTCTGGAGGGATGTGAACCTGTCTGAACCCCACCTGCCAGCCCCAGACCTGAGCCCTGCAGGGCCCTGGGGGAGCCGTGGCAAGGAGCCTGGCTGCCCTGGCCCTGGAGGAGTGGGGGCAGAGGGGATGCTGATGTGGGAGGCCAGGAGAGGTGCTTGCAGTCCCACGCATGCTTTTTCTGTCTGGTTCCAGCCAGAGCCTGGTCGTGCTTCAGCCTCTGGCAGCATTGGAGCATGGCACGGCAGCAGCCGCGCTCACCACTGCGTGCTTTCACTTTGGCCTTGCCATCTGCTTGGCCCGATTTCTGTCCTACGGGGAGGGGATGTCAGAGCGAGATAAAGCGAGCTGGCTGCAGCTGAGCAGAGGCCGTTCTGCTATCGCAGGGCTCAGCTGCCATCTGTGTGGGCACCTGGGGCAGCTCCTGCCTGGGACATCCCGATGCTCGGCCGGGTGCTGCGGCTGCACGAGGCAGAGCTGCAGAGGGACAGGGGTGGTGTGAGCCTGGTCTCAGCAGGGACAGGCTCCTCCTGCTTCTGCTGGATGCGGGCACAGCCTCAGGTAGGAACACAGCCGGTTCAAGGGGTTGATCTGAGCTGTGTGAGCAAGGGGCATTTTTCTGAGTTAAAACTGCAGTGGTTTGTGCTTCTGATGGGTACGTGAGCCAGGCTGCTCCCCAGGGAGTCTGTCTGAGATAGCAACTCCTTGCCAAATACTTCTTAACACTTTATCTTGCACTGAGGTCACGGCTGTAATCTGTTAGGAGAGAATTCCCAGCACTGAAAGCATTTTTTTCCTGTTGGCAACACCCTTTTACCTTCTACACCCACCGTTCCCATTCACACCGCAGGCGACCAGTGGCCAAGTCATCTCCGTGTAGCGTCAACACTCACCAGCACGTACTGCAAAGCCACCTGCCATCCGGCTGCTTGGCTCCTTGCTTAAGAAAACACCTCTTGGCCTCGTCGCGGAATGCCTTTGATGGAGCTTAAATTGCATTGATAAGAGTAATAAAGTGAAAAAGAAAGAAAAGATAATGGAAGATAACCGAGATGCTCAGTGGAAACACCACTGCTACAAAGATGAGAGGGGCAGCGGGAGGCAGGAAGGTGCTGGCTGCCCTGCCCTGGGCTGGCTGACACCGGCCCCTCGCTGGCACTGCTGCCAGCAGCTGGGGACAGGCAGCACAGACTCCGTGCACATTGCCATCCACTTTTCCTCCGAGCCCTGCGGGCAGGGCCTGGGCAGGAATCCCAAAGCAGCTCCACTTTCACACCCCCACACCGAGCCAGGGCAAACAGCTCCCATCCCTGGCAGTGCCTCACGTGAAGGGATTGTGTTCAGCTGGAGAGTTACGGTGGGAACTCTGGCATCCCCACTGCGTTGAGTTTTTTGCATAGGCATTAATTGAAGTTGGCCCAATTAGTGACTTCCAGATTTACAGCCCTCTGGTCCCCCCTGCACCCCTCGGGCTGGAGGAAAGGCCCCTCTCCTGGGTCTGTCCCCAGGGACAGGCGGGTGCCCTTCTGATGGGGGTGTGGGGATGCTGGCAGGGGCAGGTGCCACCACCACACTGCTCCGTGCTCCCGGCAGCAGCCTGGGGCTGGGGGCTGTTGGTGAGGGCTGGGGGCACCCGCTGAGGGTGGGGACATCAGATCCTGCCCTGTCCCTCCCGGCTGCGGGGCACGCTGCAGGCTCCCAGCCAACAAAGCCTGCAGGCTGCACTTTTGGTTGTTTTTTTCTTTTTTCTTTTTCTTTTTCTTTTTCTTTTTCTTTTTCTTTTTCTTTTTCTTTTTCTTTTGTTTTGTTTGCTTTGGTTTTGTTTGTTTGTTTGTTGTTTGGTTGTTGTTGTTTGTTTTTGTGTGTGTGTGTTATTTTTTGTCCCCGCTGGGGAGGCGATAGCTGCGGGAAGAGGTGTGCCCTTACTGGAAGGTGCCCAGGGGCCGAGGCGGGGGCTCCTGGTGCCGAGGAAGCCTCAGGGAGGGGGGAGTAAAACCCATTTTTGGCTTCCCGGCCAGCAAACCGCACTCGGGCGTGTCCCCCAACCCACCCCCCCCGCCTGCCCACGCGTGGCCGTGGGCGAGCGCTGCCCGCCCCGGGGCGGTCCCGGCCCCCCCCCGGCGGAGGCGAGGAGCCCCCGGCAGCATCCCGGGGCCGGGAGGGGCCGGAGCCGGGCGCCCCTCGGCAGCGATGGGCTCCGGGCGGTGCCGCTGGCTGCTGGTGGTGCTGGGTGTACTGGTGGTACTGGTGGTGCTGGTGCCGCTGGTGCCTGCGGCCCGCGGTGAGCTCCGGCTTGGGGAAGACGCGGGAGGGCGGGGGGGTACGCCGGGGGAGTCTGTGTGTCTGTACCCATATCTGTGTGTCTGTACCCGTGTCTGTGTGTCTGTCCGTGTCCCTGTGCCTGTACCCGTCTGTGTGTCTGTGCCTGTGGCTGTTTGTCTGTCCGTCGCGTTTGCCTCTGCCCTGTGCCCTGCCAGGCTGCTCCCGAAGGCAGCAGGACCCTCCTGAATCCCTTCGTTTTGTTGCAGGGGACTGCGGGCCGCTGCCCCAGGTACCCGGGGCAGAGCCTCCAGAGGACTCCAAAGATCAGCAAAGCTTCCCCATCGGAACCAAAATAACATACCGATGCGTTCTAGGCTTTGCTAAGGTCCCCTTGAAGTCTGACACAATACAGTGCCTGGAGAACGCCGTCTGGTCCGTCCCCCCGGAGTTTTGTGATCGTGAGTAGTGCACTTTCTCTGAAGTTGCTCGGAGATGCGGGCTGCTTGCGAAAGCATTTGCTGCTTTAGCAATTGCTGTTCAGGGGGTTTCCTCATCAGGGGTGAGGCGTGAGCAAGTTGTTTGTCAGAACCTTTCCCTGTCCCTTCTTCCTGACTTCCCTGGGCTGTGGAAGTGGCCAGGCTGACAGCGCTCACCTCGGGCGCAGTTCTAGGAGGGCAACGTTTACCATTAGAAATCTTTTCTATTACAGCTATAGAAATGATCAATCATCTTATTAAAAATATTTGTAATATTAGTATTGTGAAGGAGGCTTGCTTATTACGACTTGTATTTATGGTTATACGTATCTGAGTGCAGCATACTGTCATTTTTGCTTTGGAACTGTCCATTTCAATTGTCCTTGTGATCACTAGGCAGCTGTTTAAGCCCACCTCGTGTGAGTTTCGCAAAAGTATCAGCGGAAGATGAAACCAAGAATTTTTATGCTGTTGGTGTCACGGTGAGCTACGTTTGTAACCCAGGCTACAAGAACAGCACTGACGAGCTTCCTACCAGCACTTGTCTTGAAAATTTAACGTGGTCAGAGGTTCCCGAGTTATGTGAAAGTGAGTGTCCCTGCATCAGCTGCTTTTTCTCCAGCATTGTACACCCTTAGCTCTGCGTTTGGAGTTCCACCTCAGATTTATACTCTAGAATGGCTTTTTTTAAATGATGTTTATCATCAGATGCCCAGTTTGACATTGCTGCACTGTTGTGAAAAGCATGTCAGTGGTTGGCTTGTTTGCTTTCCTGCCCTTGCAGCATCCTAAGGACAGTCTTCTTTTTTAGGGGAAACTTGTGGTCCTCCAAAAATTCCAGAGCATGGTACACTTGTTACAACAGATTACCTGTTTGGCTCAAAGGCAGATGTTATTTGTGACGATGGGTGAGTGGAAGCAGGCTGCTGTGCTGGCTGGCCCACACCCCAGCGTGCGGCACGGGACATGGGGCTCTGCCTGTCGAGTCCGTGGCACCCCTCTGGGGTGACAAGTTCTTGGCTGGTGACAGCAGACTGAGCTGGGGATGTGCCTTTTGCATCTTAGGTACGAGCTAACGCCAGGGCCACCCTCCATCCGGTGTTACATACACGACAATAGAGTTGCCTGGACTCCGCTTCCAACTTGTCACCGTATCCAGGGTAAGTGAGCTTATCCAGGGCTTGACTGGAAACACCGAAAAGGCCTATTAAAAACCACTGAACTCTGTGTTGGTTGTAGCGAATTAAGTCAGGTGAAAAGTAGACACCAGGAGTAAAAACATAGGGCGTACCTAGCAGCATTGGTGGTGCCTCCTGCAGGGCACTTCCCGAGTGCAGGGCTGAGCGCTGCTGGAGGATGCTCGCTGCAGTCTTACATATGTTTTGTATAAATGGAATATTACGTAAAATACAATTGTGACTGTGTGGTGGTTTTACCGTGCTGGGCAGCTAGACCCCACGACCGCTCTCTCACTCCCCCTCTTTTAGGTGTTTCTCCTTTACCTTCGACCTCTACCGTTGGCGCTACAGCAGTGACAGATGCACCCAAACCGTTGGAAGAGAAGACATCAGAGTATCGCTACATCCTACGTAAGGGCTCAGGAAAGGCTTCCTGCATTGCAACCCCTGTAGTTGCTAGAATTACACCCATGTTGGGCAGCCCTGACTCCACGCACTGTTGGTTTTCTGCTTTCATTGTGTCTTTCTCAACCCTTTTGGTGGGCCCATCTTCCAGTTTCTGAGGGGTTTTTACAGGTTAGCTCGCTGGCATGATCTCCTTTCCTCTGTGCTCCCCAGCTGACCTGATACAGGGCAGGGTTTTTGGTGCTTGAATCTCCCTCTGTGCATCCAAGCATCTCAGCAGAATCTGCTGGCGTTACCTTGCCTATGTTTGGACGTTGCTGGGGGGGGAACAGCTTGGAGCAACGGACCTCAGCTCTGGCAGTGGGGAAAGGTGGGGTGAGGGGCTCAAGAAGAGCATCACAACATGTTTACTAATCGACGATGATTGCTTTAGATTGCTTCTCAGCAGTGCTATGGTTATCTGGATTTGAATAACACCATTGTGCAAGCATAGATTAAGGAGTTTTCCTCTTTGTTTATCAGCATCATGGGTTTCATTTTTTTTTAATACCAGTTTCATTATTTTCTTCTCTAGCACTTATCATCATCCCTTGCGTCATTGGTGAGTTGTTTACAATTGAAAATATACTTCCCTAATGCAAAGCTGTTATTTACTGCTAAACATCTGGAGGCGGTGTTGTTGGCCTCTTCATTTTACAGCTCCTTGTGCTGAGTGTCTCCGGACAGGATTCCTGGGTTTCTCTGCTGCTGGATAATGCAGCAGCACCACAAGCATTATGGATGAATTGTCTTTGTTTTGGTAGAAAACATTATGTTAATTGTGGATGAAATGAAAGCCAAAGAGGCCGATGTAAGAAGCCAACCAAAAATTGTACATCCTGGCACTCCTTAATTGATGACATTGGTTTAAAAGGCTTTGGCAGACTTTGAAATATAAGAGATTAATGAAACTTGGAACATCCGTGCTGCAAAAGAGATTGAGTACTAAAAACGGAGTGTCTAAAATACAAAATAAACAGCAGGCTGTCTATAAAAGTACCAAACACATGAGGATCATGCTTTAGAGAAAGGTCAACATGGCGCTACACTTGGTGGTTTCTGGGCTCATTTTTCAGAGCTACATGAGGGATTTTGCATTGTTCTGGCTGAGAAGGAGCCTCTAGGTGGGGACAGGCTGCCACAGAGCAGTGAATTTTGCTGTCAGTCTCTTACCAAACTGCTGTATTTCACTTACACTGCCAACCAAATATGCTGTTCATTTTTGTTTTTCCCTGTTTGTTTGCTTGCTTCCCAAGGAATTGTTGTAATTGTAATCTGGACCATCAAGAAGTGTGGTATAAAGCAAAAAGGGTAAGTGAGCCGAGCTGCTGCTCAGCATTCCTCAGCCATCGTCATCTTTTTCTTAACTGGGTGTTTCCTTTTAAGCTCTGAGTGATGGTAATAACCTTTGGTACGTATTTGTGTGGCTTAGTACTGTCTTTCCGTGATGTTAAATTGTTGCTTATTCCATAGATTTTCTCCTTTCTTTTCCATGTCTTCAGGACATATAAGCCAAATCCTACAAATGCAGGAGATGAAGAACAGGGACCATCCTGCCAGGAGCGTAAAACTGGTCCGTGAGAAGGGACAGCTACTGCTAGCTCCTGACACCGTCAGTGATGAAGTTTTGAGTGCAGTAAGGCAATACGAAATCAAGTTTCTTACTTCATAATCAAGAATTTCTTTGTGAAGCACCAGGAGAAGCAAATCTACTTCGAATTCAGCTCCCTGTCACTTTAGTGCCTACATGTTTCTTATATTTTTTTTTTAGTACCGAAAACATTTTTGCAGTTCTTAAAGTGAGGCTTTTAACATTCAATAAACGTTTCTTTCCACTAGGAAAATGATTCTATAGAAAAGGCCCTGTTTGCACATCCTCCGAAGACCCACTTGTATTTTTTTAAACCACTTTTTTAATTTTTTTATTTTTTTATTTTGTTTTGCTAATTTTTTTGCTAAGGTTCATTTCCTAGCATGCAGACAAGACTTTGACAACGACAGTATTTATAGCAAAACCGTTTTGTAAATAAAAGGCTCACGGGATAAGCGAGACTGGCGTGCTGGGATGCTTCCTCGGTCGTTGTTCCTGCTCAAACCTTCTCGCAGGGCGCTGCAAATGGCGCTGCGATTTCCTTATCTGCCCGGGGCTGGGCTGGGGCGATGGATTGCGGGGTGATTGAGGGGGGTGATTGCGGAGGCGATGTCCGGGCTGTGCCCGGGGCAGGGGCGCGGCGCTTCCAAGGAACTGCGTCGGGGAGGCAGGGAGGAGGGAGGCGGGGAGGAGGCTGTGCGGGAAGGGAGGCCGTGCCCAGTGCCTTCATGCACTTGTTTTGCTTTCCCATTGACGCGGGGACACATTTACCGGGGGTACCGCGGGAGGCGCCCCCGGGCCGGGCGGAGCCGCTCGGGGGAGGCGGGCGCGGGGCGGGGGCTCCCGCAGCCGGCCCCGCACGCCCCCTTCTTGTTCATCCACGGAAGGAGGGCGAGAGGCTTCCCAGGTGACGGGGCTGGGCTCAGCCGAGCCCTTGATTTTCCTACGAAGCCGGAAAATTCCCCTGAGGCCGGCCCGGTGTCCGCCCACCCCGGAAAGGGCCGTGCCGGCGGGGTGCGTTGCGCATCGCTCCGACGGCACCGGGATCGGCACGGGCACCGGCACCAGCACCAGCACCAGCAGGGGAACGGGCACCGGGATGGGAACGGGCACCGGCACCGGCATGGGGCTGCTGTGGCTCTGCGCCGTGCTGCTGGCGCTGCCCGGAGCCTGGGGTGAGCGGGGCTGGGGTTGCCGGGGGGCTGGGGCTGGAGGTGGGGGGCTGCAGGTGAGGGCTCTCCTCGGTTTGCCCCCCGCTATCTCCCTGTCCCTCCCCAGGTGACTGCCAGGATGTGCCGAGGTTCTCCTTCGCCGAGCCCCGCAGCCCCCCCAACGCGTCGTACCCCGTCGGGTCCCAGGTGCCCTACAGGTGCCGCCCCGGCTACGTGGGGGTCAGTGACAAGTCCTTCCTGGTCACCTGCCTCCCCAACTCCACCTGGACATGGGACCCCGACTTCTGCATCGGTGAGTGCCCCCCCCGGCCGGCTGCTGTGGGCTATAAGGGGGTCATGGTGAGGGGGTGCGGACCCCAGGCGCCGCTCGGGGCTCAGTGTGGGTTTGGGGGTGCTGCCTGGGGTGCTCTGTTTGGGGGTGCTGACAGCAAGCATCTTCCCAGGGTGTCTGCGTGAGGTTGCCCTTTGAGCTGAGGCACTATAATCTCTTGGAAATGATCTCTGTCCCACTTAATTGCTTTGCCACCTGGTCATACAGCACGTCTGCTGAGGCAGGTTTCCACAAAACCAAGGTACAGAGGGGGCAGCGGGATCACTCATCCCTTGTCACAGGGCTAACACGCTCGTGCTCCCCGCCCCTTCTCCTTTCTGTTGTTTTTCTCCCCAAAGCCTCGTGTCTGTATTGGTTTCCTGCCTCGTTAAGAGTTCTTTCATTTGTCCTGAGCTGTTTAACCATTAGTTCCTCCGAAGTTAATGGGTAATTTGTGTCTTTTCTGAAAGTGCTGCTACTTGCTCTCAAGGAAGCGCAGGTGCTAGTGAAAGGGTTACCTTGTCCGTGACGGTTCCGAGCAGCACTGTCACCTGTGTTTCGTTATAATGCAATAAAATACAGCTAATGCTGAGTGCTTGCCCCCCCCCCCCCCCCCCAGGAAAGTTGTGCCGTGAACCAGAGATAGAAAATGGCAAATTTCACTACTCAACGGACCTGCGGTTTGGGGCGACGATAAATTTCACCTGTAACTTCGGGTAAGAGTTTGCGTGGGCTGCTGGTGAGTCAAGGGAGCTGAGGCTGGGAGACCCTGGGGACTCTTTTAATGCCTGGGGGCCATTTCCTTGGCAAGCGCTGGCCAGGTGGGAGGTGTTGAGAGCAGGCAGCCCTGGGGATCGGGCTCCCTCCTGTTCTTATTATCAGAACAGGTTATTTTCTGGGTGTGAGATCATGTTCTTTGCAAGCTGCTTGCAACTTTGCTTTGAAAAGGAATTTGTTCATTCCCTGTTCCTCCTTGTTAGTAATTATCAATGTTTCAGGTGTTTCCTGTACATTGGTTAATACTTGGTGCACTTTCTATCTGAGGCCCAGTGGGTGCCCTGCAGGGGTGTTTTTGCTGTTGTGCAGGAGAAGGGGGGGGGAGGGAGAATTAAAAAAAAAAAAAAAAAAAAAAGGTTTAAAAAAATATATATAGGTCTAGTGGCCTGGGTCTAAGCAGCCTGGGTATGCCAGTGACACCCTGCCCTGTTCGGGTCTGCTGCGCAGCCTCAGGATGAGGATGCTCCTGCGAGCTTGTACCCACCTGCTACAAGTATAAAGTCTCCATAAACTGCATCAAATAATGCATTTCTTTAGGTACTGAGAAAGCTGTATTTCACAGGATGGATGGCTCTTTTTCCCCTAGGTTTCACCTCCAGAGAATGCTACAAGAAACTGTTTCCTGGATTTCATTTTTTTTCAGTTTTTAAGAGATTCAATCTTCTCTTTTCTTAGGTACCGATTAGTTGGGAAGCCATCTGCACAATGTGTACTTAATAACAATGACGTTACTTGGGATAATATTCCATTCTGTGAGAGTAAGTACATCTTAAATGTTCTGTGTCCATCTTTCTTGAAGTTACTGCATATCCCTCATAGTCCTGGGAGCAGCAGGTGGGTTCTGTCTTCCTGGCACCTGATGCAAATTACATCAGTCTCTAGAGACATTATCCCTTACCTCTCCCCCAGACAAGAGCTCACAGCGAAAGTGGGAATAAAAATTAAATACTAAGGAGGATCTGTGGATGTTGGCAGAAGCTCGTGAGTCAGATCTGCAGGGCGAGCAGCTTCTGGGACTGTTTTTCCTGGCTTTTGGCCAGGCTGGTGTGGGCCCCACATTGCTTGTGTTGCACTTCTGATCAGCTGGGCACTGCCGAACTGCAAGCACAGCTTTTGATCAGTAGGGGATGGCTTTCGATGTGACAACATCCAAAATACGTGTTTTCAGAGGGGAAGATGAATTTCAAGAGTTTTCTTCATTTGGGCATTGTTCCTACCCAGTAGGCAACTGGCCGTCAGCTGCGGATAGCTTGGGTGGTTTGTGTCTGTCAGAAGTATTCTGGCCTCCTCCCAGCAAAAGCAGGGACTGGTATCACCAGTTGGTGAAGTTGCCAGGCTACTTAGCAAGACAATGTGTGGTGCTTCCAGAAGGACTTGTCTTTAATGTCTCCTCTTGGACAATAGCTGCTGCTCTGCCGTTTTAATACCCATTAAAAAAAAGCTGAGAGTCTGAAGGGGCATTAGCATTCAATACTATAGGTTAAGACGATTGATTTAGGGCCACTTACCCATTCTTTGGCTTTTCTTAGTAGTTTTTTTTTTTTTTCCTGTTTAATAGATAGATGTCAGTTCCACATATGATGGAAATGTTCTTGTATGTTTTGCTATTGCTTTCCCATGCAGTTATTCCCTGTGAACCACCTCCTGTAATTGCAAATGGGCAGTTCAGCAGTACACAAACAGAGTACGTCTTCGGCTTAGCTGTAACTTACACCTGTGATAAAGGCTTTTCTCTCATTGGAAGCTCCACGATTTACTGTACGGCGGATGCTGAGTCCAATGGAATATGGAGTGGTCCAGCCCCTGAATGCAAAGGTAGATGTTTTCTTTCTCTCCTTACTCTTTTCACTTTGTTTCTTACTCCTCTCCCATGTGAATTATTTCTGGTAAGCTGCCAAGTATGAGAAGGTTGATTTGAGTATAAAATGATTCCCAGACTTAATGCAGTGGTTCTGAAGTCACAGTCAGAAGCAGGGCTTGGTTTAATGGATTCTTCAGCACATAGAAAGCCACTCTAATAACCTAGATTGAACGAGAATAAGCAACACTGCCTCATTCCACCAGATAAGGCTAAAAAGATAAAGTGGGAAACTACAGCTTGTGTGAAAGGGCCAAGAGGCTGTGTCTGCATTTTTCCTGGCAGCAGTAACCAGACTTATTTTCCTTTTGGTCTTCCACAAAGTGTAAATGAACATAAATCATTTGTTTGGGACTCTCAGAAGTCCTTGAGAAGCAGTCCTCTCTCCGCCTGTGCCCAGGGCTTTCTGCAAATGAAGCTCTGTGCGCAGTTTTTAATGGTGTCTCTGCTCACAGAGTACCTGTGGCATGCAGGGGACCTGCCTCTTGTAAAGCAGAAGGGTGGCAGTTGTTACCAGAGGCATTACACGAGAAACTTCTGTAGACACTGTAGGGCTTCTTTTTTTTTCTTTTTTTCTTATAACAAGTATTCTTACTGATTTGCCTTCACTTCTAGTGGTGAGATGTGAAAATCCAGTAGTGGAAAATGGGAAGAAGTTAACTGGTTTTGTTGAACAATACACGTATGGAGATACAGTGGCCTTTGAATGTCTTCCTGGTTATTTTATGAATGGTTCTCATACAGCTAAATGTGATGCAGACGGTAACTGGAATCCACCTCTGCCCAAGTGTGAAAAACGTGAGTACAAACTTAGATTTTTGAAGCAATTGCAGTGAATGATGCATTTGTGAACTACAAATGATCCAGAAGTGTATTGAAAAGAGAGATGAAGCTGCCTTCTGTGCTTGATGGGCTTGCTTCCTGGTGGGGATGTTTGGTTTCTGAGCTCAGCTGTGGCTGATGCTGCAAGTTGGGTGGGTGGCCACGGAAGTAGCGTCAGAGAGGCATAGATGCTGTCGCATCTTCACCTTATCTCTGGCTAAGCAAACTGATATATAAGAGGTTTGAATGGAAGCTGTATCCCAGGCACCACAACTCAAACAGGTGAAGACAGTGTGTGCTCCAAAGCGCAGTTGGCTAGCGTTACTGCTGGGCCTCTGGGCACTCTTCTGTAGCTGACTTTGCTTTTGTCTCCCATTGTTAGGCTACTGTGGTCGTCCTCCCAGCATCCCTTTTGCTGAGTTAGTGGGGACTGTGAGTAGCAGCTCTCCTGCTGGAACCACATTGGAGTACAGATGTAACCCGGGGTATGCTACAGGAGATGGAACGTCTTTGGAAATCACTTGTCTGGAGAATACCAGTTGGTCTGTAAGCTCCAAGTCATGTACACGTGCGTATCTCTGTTCCTCTCCTGGCTGGGCTGACTGTACAAGTGATCTTGGTGTGCTCAAAATGTTCTTTGCTCTGAAGTTTGGTTCATATCCAGCTCTGGGTTTGCAGACACACCTAGAGTTTTCTTGCTGAACTCGTTTGAAGTGTATGTGTGCAAATCTAGCATTTTGGTCTACTCTGAGGAACTGAGAACAGGCTCTGCATGCCTCAAAGTATGTTTATTACGTACATGGGCTGAGTGCTTTGTTTTCTGAACAAACTGAACAGCTGCGCTCTGCCTCCAGGCCCCCACAGGTCAGGCGGCTGTTCCCAGCGAGGCAGCTGGAATCGACTCTTCTGGTGGATCAGCTTTTCCTCATACTTTGTAATCAAACTCGTTTTGAGGACAGTCAGAGGAATTGATCAGCCTGTGCCACGAGGTTTACTCCTTCCTGCTGCTTGCTCATAGCCTTTCTCGCTTGCTGTATGCCCCAGTGAGAGGCGCTTGCGTTGCAGTCCCCGTCCCTCAGGAGCCAGGCGTGCGGCTGGGCGTAGGCCGTGCTGTACCTGGCACAGGTTGGTGCCCTTTGTCTGCACTGGCTCGTGATGTTGAAGTCACTCATGGTGCTAAAGCACAGGTCTGAGCCTCCTGCTGCCACAGAGGTGAGGTGGTCAAGTCCTTCCCAGGCTTCTCTCCTCACAGATGGGTTCTGGCAGGGTTGCAAAACTCTGAGGCATTGGTAATGTCAGACCAAGCTGAGACGTTACTGTTTGACAGCATCAGCACGTCAAAGCAGGTGAAATAACCTCTTTTTCTCTCTAGGACAGCAATGTACTCCCCCCGTGATAAAGAACGGGTTTGTAAAAGCGGAAGATTTCCTGTTTGGGGCAACTGTGGAGTTCTCATGTCGTGATGGGTGAGTGGATCCCTGGTTAGAAGGGCCGAAGCTGGGGGTCAGAAGACATCCTCCTGCCCTGATTTCCCAGTACAGCTGTGTATGAGCTGTGTGGTGAGATGAACAAATGGCAACACACACTGACTGGTAATGCAGCAACCTCTTCAGTTCGGCCTTGTGCCACCTACGTGTCCTTATCAAAGCAGCCTTTGGTGCGTCCAGACCCCATTTCATGGCAGTGGCAGCTTCTGGTTAACAACTTGTATCCGTGCGATGGCCGGGAGGAGTGGGGAGAACCCTTTCTGGGGTGTTTTTGCGAAAGCACTCAAGTTCCTCTCTTTCTTTAGGTATAAATTACAGGGGTCATCTTCTGCCCAATGTGTGGCATCAGGAAATGGAGTTCATTGGAATGTGTCTCCCCCAACCTGTAAAGGTAAGAGGAAAAGCTCTGCACAAAGCCATTCAGACAACTCCTGATCTGCTCTGGTGGTGGGCGTGGGCTGCTCTTGTGTGCCATAACTCAAGTGACCGTAAAATTCAGGACTTCATTGCTAACTCTTGCTGTGAGGCCTGAGGTGCAATATTCTCATCCAGTTCAGAAACTATGCTGACAAAGTTGTGGGTGCAAGGGAAGAGCAGAAAATCTATGAAATTATGGGAAAAATGTTGATGTGATCTGTAAGTGGAGTAAAACTTTCATTCTCTGTAGTTACCAAATGATTGAACATTAGAGCTTTGCCTACTTAATTTGGTGTAATGCTAAAGTGCATAGTGTTATGGGAAGCTGGAGATGGTGGAAACGCTGCTTCTAGCCTGATTAGGCACTTCAGTAGCTTAGTTCATGGGGTGATGTGCCTGGACCTGGGCTACCAGCAGTAGCTGAGGCCCAGTACCAAGTGAGAAAGCTCGAAGTTGCTTCTAGATGTGTGTTGGTTGGCTAGAGCTCCTCCTCCCCATGTACCTTGTGTAAATTTTCTGTTAGCAGAAGTACTGAGACACTCTTGTTGATGTTCCAGCTGCAGGACAGCTGACTGTTCTCTGTGGAGAGCCACCTGCAGTTGCCAATGGGAGGCACAATGGCACAAAGGGGGAGTTTGCCCAGGGAGTTTATAAACTATTGTAGTTTATAAATGCAATCATGGTTTCATGCTGGCTGGAAGGTCCTCTATTCACTGTACAGTAAGAGATAAGTACCGTGGAGTCTGGAGCGAACTGTGGTATATAAGTGGGTAGAATGGAAGCTGTATCCCAGGCACCACAACTCAAACAGGTGAAGACAGTGTGTGCTCCAAAGCGCAGTTGGCTAGCGTTACTGCTGGGCCTCTGGGCACTCTTCTGTAGCTGACTTTGCTTTTGTCTCCCATTGTTAGGCTACTGTGGTCGTCCTCCCAGCATCCCTTTTGCTGAGTTAGTGGGGACTGTGAGTAGCAGCTCTCCTGCTGGAACCACATTGGAGTACAGATGTAACCCGGGGTATGCTACAGGAGATGGAACGTCTTTGGAAATCACTTGTCTGGAGAATACCAGTTGGTCTGTAAGCTCCAAGTCATGTACACGTGCGTATCTCTGTTCCTCTCCTGGCTGGGCTGACTGTACAAGTGATCTTGGTGTGCTCAAAATGTTCTTTGCTCTGAAGTTTGCAAACCCAAAGCTGGATATGAACCAAACACACCTAGAGTTTTCTTGCTGAACTCGTTTGAAGTGTATGTGTGCAAATCTAGCATTTTGGTCTACTCTGAGGAACTGAGAACAGGCTCTGCATGCCTCAAAGTGCGTTTATTACATACATGGGCTGAGTGCTTTGTTTACTGAACAGCTGCGCTGTGCCTTCAGGCCCCCACAGGTCAGGCGGCTGTTCCCAGCGAGGCAGCTGGAATCAACTCTTCTGGTGGATCAGCTTTTCCTCATACTTTGTAATCAAACTCGTTTTGAGGACAGTCAGAGGAGTTGATCAGCCTGTGCCAAGAGGTTTACTCCTTCCTGCTGCTTGCTCATAGCCTTTCTCGCTTGCTGTATGCCCCAGCGAGAGGCGCTTGCGTTGCAGTCCCCATCTCTCAGGAGCCAGGCGTGCGGCTGGGCGTAGGCCGTGCTGTACCTGGCACAGGTTGGTGCCCTTTGTCTGCACTGGCTCGTGATGTTGAAGTCACTCATGGTGCTAAAGCACAGGGCTGAGCCTCCTGCTGCCACAGAGGCGAGGTGGTCAAGTCCTTCCCAGGCTTCTCTCCTCACAGATGGGTTCTGGCAGGGTTGCAAAACTCTGAGGCATTGGTAATGTCAGACCAAGCTGAGACGTTACTGTTTGACAGCATCAGCACGTCAAAGCAGGTGAAATAACCTCTTTTTCTCTCTAGGACAGCAATGTACTCCCCCCGTGATAAAGAACGGGTTTGTAAAAGCGGAAGATTTCCTGTTTGGGGCAACTGTGGAGTTCTCATGTCGTGATGGGTGAGTGGATCCCTGGTTAGAAGGGCCGAAGCTGGGGGTCAGAAGACATCCTCCTGCCCTGATTTCCCAGTACAGCTGTGTATGAGCTGTGTGGTGAGATGAACACATGGCAACACACACTGACTGGTAATGCAGCAACCTCTTCAGTTCGGCCTTGTGCCACCTACGTGTCCTTATCAAAGCAGCCTTTGGTGCGTCCAGACCCCATTTCATGGCAGTGGCAGCTTCTGGTTAACAACTTGTATCCGTGCGATGGCCGGGAGGAGTGGGGAGAACCCTTTCTGGGGTGTTTTTGCGAAAGCACTCAAGTTCCTCTCTTTCTTTAGGTATAAATTACAGGGGTCATCTTCTGCCCAATGTGTGGCATCAGGAAATGGAGTTCATTGGAATGTGTCTCCCCCAACCTGTAAAGGTAAGAGGAAAAGCTCTGCACAAAGCCATTCAGACAACTCCTGATCTGCTCTGGTGGTGGGCGTGGGCTGCTCTTGTGTGCCATAACTCAAGTGACCGTAAAATTCAGGACTTCATTGCTAACTCTTGCTGTGAGGCCTGAGGTGCAATATTCTCATCCAGTTCAGAAACTATGCTGACAAAGTTGTGGGTGCAAGGGAAGAGCAGAAAATCTATGAAATTATGGGAAAAATGTTGATGTGATCTGTAAGTGGAGTAAAACTTTCATTCTCTGTAGTTACCAAATGATTGAACATTAGAGCTTTGCCTACTTAATTTGGTGTAATGCTAAAGTGCATAGTGTTATGGGAAGCTGGAGATGGTGGAAACGCTGCTTCTAGCCTGATTAGGCACTTCAGTAGCTTAGTTCATGGGGTGATGTGCCTGGACCTGGGCTACCAGCAGTAGCTGAGGCCCAGTACCAAGTGAGAAAGCTCGAAGTTGCTTCTAGATGTGTGTTGGTTGGCTAGAGCTCCTCCTCCCCATGTACCTTGTGTAAATTTTCTGTTAGCAGAAGTACTGAGACACTCTTGTTGATGTTCCAGCTGCAGGACAGCTGACTGTTCTCTGTGGAGAGCCACCTGCAGTTGCCAATGGGAGGCACAATGGCACAAAGGGGGAGTTTGCCCAGGGAGTTTATAAACTATTGTAGTTTATAAATGCAATCATGGTTTCATGCTGGCTGGAAGGTCCTCTATTCACTGTACAGTAAGAGATAAGTACCGTGGAGTCTGGAGCGAACTGTGGTATATAAGTGGGTAGAATGGAAGCTGTATCCCAGGCACCACAACTCAAACAGGTGAAGACAGTGTGTGCTCCAAAGCGCAGTTGGCTAGCGTTACTGCTGGGCCTCTGGGCACTCTTCTGTAGCTGACTTTGCTTTTGTCTCCCATTGTTAGGCTACTGTGGTCGTCCTCCCAGCATCCCTTTTGCTGAGTTAGTGGGGACTGTGAGTAGCAGCTCTCCTGCTGGAACCACATTGGAGTACAGATGTAACCCGGGGTATGCTACAGGAGATGGAACGTCTTTGAAAGTCACTTGTCTGGAGAATACCAGTTGGTCTGTAAGCTCCAAGTCATGTACACGTGCGTATCTCTGTTCCTCTCCTGGCTGGGCTGACTGTACAAGTGATCTTGGTGTGCTCAAAATGTTCTTTGCTCTGAAGTTTGCAAACCCAAAGCTGGATATGAACCAAACACACCTAGAGTTTTCTTGCTGAACTTGTTTGAAGTGTATGTGTGCAAATCTAGCATTTTGGTCTACTCTGAGGAACTGAGAACAGGCTCTGCATGCCTCAAAGTGCGTTTATTACGTACATGGGCTGAGTGCTTTGTTTTCTGAACAAACTGAACAGCTGCGCTCTGCCTCCAGGCCCCCACAGGTCAGGCGGCTGTTCCCAGCGAGGCAGCTGGAATCGACTCTTCTGGTGGATCAGCTTTTCCTCATACTTTGTAATCAAACTCGTTTTGAGGACAGTCAGAGGAGTTGATCAGCCTGTGCCACGAGGTTTACTCCTTCCTGCTGCTTGCTCATAGCCTTTCTCGCTTGCTGTATGCCCCAGTGAGAGGCGCTTGCGTTGCAGTCCCCATCTCTCAGGAGCCAGGCGTGCGGCTGGGCGTAGGCCGTGCTGTACCTGGCACAGGTTGGTGCCCTTCGTCTGCACTGGCTCGTGCTGTGGAAGTCACTCGTGGTGCTAAAGCACAGGGCTGAGCCTCCTGCTGCCACAGAGGCGAGGTGGTCAAGTCCTTCCCAGGCTTCTCTCCTCACAGATGGGTTCTGGCAGGGTTGCAAAACTCTGAGGCATTGGTAACATCAGACCAAGCTGAGACGTTACTGTTTGACAGCATCAGCACGTCAAAGCAGGTGAAATAACCTCTTTTTCTCTCTAGGACAGCAATGTACTCCCCCCGTGATAAAGAACGGGTTTGTAAAAGCGGAAGATTTCCTGTTTGGGGCAACTGTGGAGTTCTCCTGTCGTGATGGGTGAGTGGATCCCTGGTTAGAAGGGCCGAAGCTGGGGGTCAGAAGACATCCTCCTGCCCTGATTTCCCAGTACAGCTGTGTATGAGCTGTGTGGTGAGACGAGCACATGGCAACGCACGCTGACTGGTAATGCAGCAACCTCTTCAGTTTGGCCTTGTGCCACCTACGTGCCCTTATCAAAGCAGCCTTTGGTGTGTTCAGACCCCATTTCATGGCAGTGGCAGCTTCTGGTTAACAACTTGTATCCGTGCGATGGCCGGGAGGAGTGGGGAGAACCCTTTCTGGGGTGTTTTTGCGAAAGCACTCAAGTTCCTCTCTTTCTTTAGGTATAAATTACAGGGGTCATCTTCTGCCCAATGTGTGGCATCAGGAAATGGAGTTCATTGGAATGTGTCTCCCCCAACCTGTAAAGGTAAGAGGAAAAGCTCTGCACAAAGCCATTCAGACAACTCCTGATCTGCTCTGGTGGTGGGCGTGGGCTGCTCTTGTGTGCCATAATCTTTTTATGTTGCCTGGTACAGCTTCTGTTAAAATTTCACGCCAGCAGTGTATGGTTGGGTTGTGGGTTGGGCTTACAGGCTGCTGCAACTGCTCCTCTGTTTAAACCCAGATGTATTTTCAGGGATACATCCATGGTGTAGGGCTATGCAGGGATCTTCTATGTGTTTGAATTGTCTCATGTGTGCACTGGCTTTCATTTGAGATGCTCATTGTTGTATAGTCTGAACTGTGCTGCCTGGACATTCAGGTTCACATTTTGGCTTGCTTCCTTTCCAGATGGAGCGACCACCATCATTGTTGGTAGGTAACATGTACCCTGGATCTCTGTGCCCCCCTTTCTTGCCCATCTTTACATTACTGTCTCTTAATTATTCTGCTTAAACCTGAAAAAGGATTAAGAGCCTTTCACTACAGTCTGTCATGTTTATATTTTTGTTGATCTAAGATTATGTGAAAAAGAGGGGAGGAAGGTAAAGGTGCTCTGCCTGTGGCTGGGGAGGGAAAGGGCAAGTGAATGTGTTTGGAGCACAGACTGAAGTCTGTTGTGTCTCCTGCAGGTATCCTGCCCCTCCTCCTGGCGTTGCTGGTTATGAGCTTCTAGCTCAGGGTGCAGCCGCAGCGGGAATGCCCGAATCAGCTCCTCGGGGAGCTCTGAACTCCTACACATGGTGGGACGTGATCGCACTGATCCCCGTGCTCTGCATTGCCCTCTGCTGAAACTGGCCTCACAATAGTAATCAACGAATCTTCAATGGAAAAAAAGATGAACTTTACCCCCAAATGCTCCCTCTCACTGCTCTGGACTGCTCACGCTTCTGTCTGCCAGAGCCGTGCGTTGTGCTGGCAGCTGGCTGCCACCCTGCCAGGTCTGTGGCTCGGAAACCGAGTGCAGTTATCCCCACGTGAAGTTGCAATAGTGCCAAAAACTTGTGTGCTGTGCTGCTCTGGACTCAAGGAAATTGGGCACTTTGGGTACCTCTGTGTGTTCTGCCACTGCCCCGCTGAGGTAACGTTGTGCCTGGCTCTGATCAGGGTTTTTGGGTGTCGTAAGTGAGCTGATGGGAAAAGGTGTGTGTGTCTTTGTGTGAGTGTGTGCTTGAAGAAATTAGATTTGATATGTATAGGTTGTGTAAGACAGGTGCTCCCTGTCAGTACTGAAAGCACTGAAAACATTCGTATAGAAGCACATGTTGTAGCATTTACTTCAAGGCAAGTCTGAACCACTGTGCAAACAGCCAGCCTCACAGATGGGCAATTTTACCAGAGAGAATAAAACTGTGAAAGGCTTCTTACAAAGAACAACTCTTCTGACTCTTCCTGTATGCACTAAAGTTAGTGCCACGGCAGTTTCAAAAACTATCTCTGTGACACATCAAGGTTTTTCTCAGAGTGCCTTGCAGAAATACCCTTCCTGTCGGTGCAGTGACCCGGTGCTGCTGTGGAAGTGGTGAAGCAGTCGGGTGCCTGAAAGCCCCGCGAGGAACCGCAGCAGGGTGGGTGCTCAGCAGGGCAGGTGGCCTCGGGGCCAAATGCGGAACTTGCAGCTGTCCCTGCAGATGCCACCGAACGTCAGAAAGTTGCTGGGTGTGAACCTTTTCACTTTCTGCTCGAGTGCTGCCCGAATAGGAGGCCCTGGGGCTGCTGCGATGGTGAGGGAGGAAAAGCAGGTTAGGGCTTCTTGCTCTGCTGGCAGCGGGGCTGGTGCGCGGAGCAGCTGCTGCACCTGAAAGTTGGCACAGATGCACACCAAGCCAAAGCCTTAATTTACTCATCCGTGGGGAACAAACGGTGCATATTTTGTGTGCTTTTCTGTCATCCTGTCGAACCTGTCCCGCCTGGTCCCTGTGCTGAGGAGGACTGATGAGGTTGCAGCTGAATGAGGCAGTGTGCTGCAGCTGGGCGTGCTGTGACCCCTGCTGTTGGCTTTGGCAGTGCCACAAGGACAGCACTGGTGGTGGAACCTCACCCGTTGTATAAACTGAGGATACAGGCTTAAGGTTGAGGGCTCTGATGCAGAGGGTTAAATGACCAGTCTGTGAGCTTTACACCATGAGCAGGTGGGAAAGGGAAGCCTTCAAAATGTTCAAAATGTCTAGTACATGCTTTTTTGTTTCTGCATTTTTACATGTGCTTTTCTACTAACAGGAACATGCATCTAATTAGAGGGAAAAACACAAAGAACAATTTCCATCAGCGTGTTAGCCTCAAATAGAAAAGTTCCCCTTACCAGAAGAGCATCATCCTGCTCAGCTGTCACTGTGGCACAGCAGAATCCAATTTTTGGAAGTATATCTTACAAAATAAGCAGTTGCAGATTGTGTTTTCATTCATATTCATGCATTTTACATATATATACATATGTGAAACATATGTGTGAATATCTATTTCACTATACAGGTGTGTATATATATATGAGAAACAGTACTGTAAGCCACATGAATTGCCCAGGTGATCAAAACAAATTGAAAGCCTAGTACCTTAGTCATGTGTTTGGTTTTATTTTAATCTCAGCACAATTGTTTCTACTTCCTAGTCCAGAATGGGTCGTGCAAATGGTTTAGCTTCTGATTTTAAGGATCAGCTTGAAGTGACCTACCTTCAGCCCGATGGAAGGAACAGTAAATGCTGTCATATAGCTTACAGATGGGGTCACCAAATTTTACGGTTGAAGAGCACTTGTGTGCTGTGTTTATATGTGAATAGAATTAAGTTGTGTATAATTTAACTTTATGATTTCAATGTAAAGAATCTAATGCATACCCAGTATTTATGTGTCAAAATTGCATGTTGTGGAAGGTCTCTGTCAATAAAAAGGATAAGAAAGACTTGAGCAGTGTACATCTTGCTGCCTCTTCTAGGCTCGGAGAGCATCTTCAGCTATGCTGGCCCTGGTCCCATGTGTGGGAGGAGGGGGAAATGCCCCCTCTGCCCTTCCCTTCCCGTATGTGAGGGCTCAGCTGGTTCCTAGGAAGGGCTGCTGGGGGTTTGGGGAAGAGCCAAGGCCACTTCCCATAACCAAGGATGCTCTGCAAGGGCCTCATCCAGCTCATGGCTCCCCTGGGTGCTCTGTCACAGCTGCCCTGGGCACTGCAGTGGGTCCCAGGGGGCCACCCTCCCCTGCATGGGGGAGGAGGAGGAGGTGGGAGCGAAAATAGCAGCAGCAGAAGCGCGTGGGGACCTGCACCACCCTGGGGCTGGTGCCTGTGCCCGTGCTGTGCGGGGAGCCCACGGGTTCCTGTCCCATGGCCCCGGGAAGCCCCGCAGCTGCGGCTCCTTCCGCAGGCCTGGGGGAACTGGGGTGCCCATATCAGCCCGTGGGCCCCCAGGAGCTGCAGTCGGGACCGGAGCATGGTGCTCGCCTTCGCCCTCCGCCTCCTGGGCAGCTCCGCTCTGCTCCTGGCTGCCACGGCTGGGGCTCAAGGTAAGGCAGACTCACGGGGTTGTGCCTCTGTGCCCTTCCTCCTGCCACCCTCCTCTGCCTCCTCGCGTGTCCTGGATGTTCTGTGGGGCAGCATCAAGGCTGCCCTGTGCCCTTCAGCGGCATGGGAAAAAGGAGAGGGGGGAGATGGGGGTGATGGGGCTGCCAGAGGCTGTGGGAAGTCCTCGACAACCCGCCCAGCTTCTTTGAACAAGGGGCTTGATCTGTGTGTTTGAAGTGCCATGGTAAAGCAGGCTATGACTGTCTTATGGAAATTGGGCGAGGAGCCTGTTGTAATAATAGCTCGTGTTTGGGGTTTGTCAAGTTGAAACTTGCCACGTCAAATAGGAATGACTTGGGATGGGGCAGGCGAGGAGTGCAATGGCAAACACAGGCTGAGCCGCTCGGTGTGCTGGGTGCCCATGGGGTGTGCGCAGCCTGGCAGGCAGCCCCACGTCCCCTCAGCGGGGACAGCACAGCCAAAACCCACAGAAACTCGGCTCCATCTCTGCAGTGGGGCTTTGTTTGCCCCTTCCCGTCTTGTAAGTGTAGATGTTGTGACCTGGCTGCCCCGACAAGGCCTGGGAAGGGCTTTGGTGCTGTGTGGGGGTTTCTGCTGATGCCCTTGATCGTGTTTGTTATTCTCGGGCATCCTCAGATAGCAAAGGCTGAACCCTGCCCGTCTTTGCTGGCCAAGGTGGCTCAGTGCCAGGCTTGGAGCCGAGCATCAGCAACTGCAAAGGATTTAAGGAAAAAAGGGAACTTATTGCTAAGTTAACACCTGGCAGTGCGTGGGGTGCAGGGGAGCAGATGGGGCAAGGGGCTGTGGTCCTCTGCTCGGCGATCCAGGGGGAATTACCAGTGAGAGGCATTTCACCTTCTTTCCACGTGCCCCTATCTAGTGCAAATATTTGCTCCATGATCCAGGCGGCTCCCCTGCTGTTTTGGTTCAAGAAGCTGCGTGGAGAGCAGCGACGCTGCACCCGTTGCAGGGAGGAAAGGCTGAAGGGCTGCAGCTGAACGCCGTGCTCCTTGTCTGAACACCCTGCTCCCTGTCTCCTTTTTCCAGTTATCCGATGCCCGCCCCCATACATCCAGAATGGGAAGAGCAAGTCTGCTGCTCGCTACGTCTACAGGGCTGGGGCCAGCGTGAGCTTCATCTGCAACCCAGGCTACACCTTGCAGGGCTCACCCACCAGCATCTGCCAAGCTGACTCCAGATGGAGCCCACCTGTGCCAGAGTGCAAAAAGGGCAAGTGTCCCTGCGGGTGTGTGAGTGGGGCGGCCGTGGGAGTCAGGAGGCATCTGTCCTTGCTGCCTTTCCCAAAGCAAGGTGCTTCCAGAGAGAGAGAAGCAGCTCAGGGGGATCTAGGGTGGGAAATGAGGCTGCTGCAGCCTGCCCTGGGCTCGCAGGGGGATGGGAAGAAGCTGAGGATGGGGCTGCGATGCTCTGTGGCCAGTGACTGTAACCCCCAGGCACGCCAACGAGCCGTGGGGAATGGCACCAGCAGCCTCCCCGGGGGATTTCCCTGCTTCTGCTCACAGTCACATCGGGGATGTTTCCTTCTTCCTCCTGGAACGGGAAGCAATCACAGCTTCCCACTCTTCTGCTGCTTCCGTGTTCACGTTCGTCTTCTACCAAATCTGTGGTGTGCACACGAGTTCCCCTTTCAGGGGTGTCCCTATTGTTAGTAATTCCCTCTGGCCACAATGTGATTGTAATCTTGGCGCTGCTCTAATTTTGGTCAACTCATACTTTGGCCCAGCAAACAGAGCAGAGACTGAGCAGGATTCAGGACGTTACCCTGGGCAGCTGTCCTAGTGTGCAGAACGGGGAGCAGTGGATTTATGGGGTAATTTCTCCTCCCTGCAGAGGTGACGTGTCCTCAGCCGCCGAACATCGCCAACGGGCTGCACAGCGGCCAGTCCATGGACAGATTTACTCAGGGAGCCATCGTGTACTACGGCTGCAAGGACGGCTTCACATTGGTCGGGAACATCTCCATCAACTGCTCGGAGGCCGGGCTGTGGAGCCGGCCCCTGCCACGCTGCAAAGGTGGGTTAGGGCATCCCCACGGCACTGCAGGGCTCACGGCACTGCTAGGAAGGGAAGGAAGGGGGCTGAGTGTGCAGGATGTGGTCCAGGCACTGATGTATAAAGGCCACATCCATGTTCCTGCAGCAATTGGCTGTGAGAGACCCGAGGTGCGGAACGGGAGGGTGCGCAAGCACCCGAGCACCTACGAAGCTGGGGAGATCCTGCGCTTCGACTGCGATGCTGGCCATGCCACAGATGGTGCTCAGGAGGCTCGGTGCCAGCCGGGGGGCACTTGGGACCCACCAGTGCTGGCCTGCGAGAGAGGTGAGTGTGGGCAGGGGTGCTGAGATGGTCCCACGGGGGCTTTCACCCATCCCCTTGCCCTGCAGCCACTCATTCCCTTGTGCACTGCTCTCCCGCTAACCTGGACTTGCTGTTGCCCCCTTGCAGTCCAACCATGCCCCACGCCTCCAAAAATCAGCAATGGAGATCACGACGGGCACGGCAAAGCAGAATTTACCATGGGGATGTTCGTGACCTACAGCTGCGATCCCGGCTACTACCTCACTGAGGACGTCTCGCACGTATTCTGCAAAGCCTCGGGGAACTGGAGCCAGCCCAGCCCGCGCTGCGAAGGTTCGTCCGTGCGCGGTGTCCTTGTGTGGTACTGGCATGGGGCAGGCCCTGCCCATTGCCCTGAGACCTTCAGTAAGGGACTAAGCTCTCCCCTGATTATGTATATATACAGTTTTATAACGTGCAAAGAGCGATCTTATAACCATGAACCCGGAGCTGGGTATTTATGAAGCCCACAGCCGGGCGCAATGCCCACAGCTGGCCCATGGTCAGCGTGCAATGCACACAGAGGGGCTGCAGGGCAGCAGCTCCTGCACAGCCTCAGGCGAGGCTGGATGGGTTTCCTTGAATCAGTCAGCACCCATTTTGGCCAGAAAAGCCAGAGGAAAGGCAGAGCAGCCACAGCGGGCTGCCAGGAAAGAGAGATGGGCAGTACCTGGGGTACCAGCCCTCTGCCCCCCACCTCCACCTTCCCCACGTTGGGTGTTGTGCTGGTTTCAGTTGTGCCAGCTCCCCAGCATCACCTCCTCCAGACCCCTCATGAGCCCTTCTGACCCCCCTGCAGAGGTGACGTGTCCCCGGCCACCGAATATCGCCAACGGGCTGCACAGTGGCCAGTCCATGGACAGGTTTCCCCAGGGCACGACCGTGTACTACGGCTGCAAGGACGGCTTCGCGCTGGTCGGGAACATCTCCATCAACTGCTCGGAGGCCGGGCTGTGGAGCCGGCCCCTGCCACGCTGCCAAGGTGGGTTGGGGCATCCCCATGGCACTGCAGGGCTCATGGCACTGCTGGGAAGGGAAGGAAGGGGGCTGAGTGTGCAGGATGTGGTCCAGGCACTGATGTGTAAAGGCCACGTCCATGTTCCTGCAGCAATCGGCTGCGAGAGACCCGAGGTGCGGAACGGGAGGGTGCACGGGCATGAGAGCACCTACGAAGCTGGGGAGATCCTGCGCTTCGACTGCGATGCTGGCCATGCCACAGAGGGCCCCCAGCGGGCTCAGTGCCAGCCAGGAGGCACCTGGGACCCACCAGTGCTGGCCTGTGAGAGAGGTGAGTGCGGGCAGGGGTGCTGAGATGGTCCCACAGGGGTTTTCACCCATCCCCTTGCCCTGCAGCCACTCGTTGCCCTGTGCACTGCTCTCCTGCTCACCTGGACTTGCTGTTTCCCTCTTGCAGTCCGACCGTGCCCCATGCCCCCGAAGATCAGCAACGGACAACACGACGGGCACGGCAAAACCTTTTTTACCACGGGGATGTCTGTGATGTACAGCTGTGATCCCGGCTACTACCTCGTCGGAAATGCTCAGGTGGTCTGCAAAGCCTCGGGGAACTGGAGCCAGCCCATGCCACGCTGTGAAGGTGCGTCCGTGTGGTCACCTCGTCACCAAATCCTGAAAGAAAAATAATCCCATGTAAAATGTCACATGGTAGAAATTAACATCAAGCCCTCCTGTCGTGAAGGTGGGGATGGGGAAGTTTATATAGATTTCACGTAGATTTTGCTGTTGCAATATTAGCTGTCTGTTTTTTTTTGTTTTTTTTTCCTTGTTTTTACTCCTTTTGCACATCATTTCTGCGCATCTCCCTTTCCAGCAACAATCTGCATCAAGCCGGATGTGCTGAATGGCCGGGTAGTCAATGGTGAAGGGCTCATCTACGGCCCTGGGCAGACGGTGACGATTCAGTGCCAGGACGGTTACAGCCTGCAAGGTACAGCCACAATCCTCTGCCAGGAGGACGGCAGCTGGGAGCCTCCCGCACCCCTCTGCGACCTGCTCCATCACCAGATGCTGCCCATCAGACCCGAGCGTTCAGGTAAACGCTGACGGGGCCACCAGGGGCTTGCTGCTCCTTCATATCCCTTAACCCCCCTCCAAAAGGTGCCTAAATCCTGTAAGAGAGTAGGAGATTTAAGGTTGTTTTGGGAACAGGAACCTGATCCTCTGGAATCCTTTGGGGAAATATGTTGTCTTTGTTTAATAATGGCTGCGTTAATCAAAATAAACAATTTTTCAAGGCAAACCAAACCTCTTTCTTCACAACAGTGTTGTTTGTGTGCTTGCACCTGGCACGCCGGCCCTGTTTGACTCTCGTATCTCTTTTCTTTCCCAATAGGTGGTTGTGGTGCTCCTACAAGGTTGCCCTTTGCTGAGCTAAAGGAGGAGCATAGGAATGAGATTGATTTTTCTGTTGGGAAGACTGTGAAATACACTTGTCGGCCTGGATTTGCTAAACACCCAGGACTGTCACCTACTATTACATGCCTTGAGAGCGGAGTGTGGTCAGAAGCACTAGAGTTCTGTAAAAGTGAATAGCTCCTTGATTTGGTGTCCGTTGTTCGAGGAGGATTAGGTGCTAGGTTCTGTCCGTGCTGCACAAACCTTACCGTTATCCTGGTGTTCCAACAATATGTGACTAGTAAAGCCATGTACCTTTATGCTGTTCAAAACCCGTTTTGGGGCTAATTGGAGACGTGGGCAGATTGCTGGGGTTGTAGCTGTATCTGCCGGGCCGTGCTGCAGACAGATCCTACAGCGAGTTTCTGTCTCCCTCAGGGAAGCAGTGCAACCACCCCGGGGAACCCGAGAACGGCAGGATCACCTTCCTGGCAGATCTCTTCTTTGGGTCAACCGTGGTCTACAGCTGTGAAGAGGGGTAAGTGGTGCTAGGTCCTGGTTCTGCTGCTCCTTAAAAAGCCACGGAAAGATGCACGAGGTAAGGCTCCCTTTTCCCCTCCTGGTCATTCATTCCCAAAACGTGGGTTCTGTGCAGAAGCCATCGCGTGGTTCTGTACCTCTTGGAGCACGCGGGGTGTTCCCTTCCTTCTGTGTACACATTTATGCTGGGGAATTGGTACCGGGTGCTGAGCTGGGGGAAAACTTCTCCCAGAGGGTCAGGGCTCTGCGGCCAGCAGGGCTGCCTGCGCTGTCTGCTGGTGAGGAGGAGGTAACAGCTCAAACCGAGGCGACTCGGGATTAATGTGAACTCCTCCTAACCCCAGGCACAGGTTAATCGGACAGTCCAGCAGGCGCTGTGAGATCTCTGGTGGACGTGTCGCGTGGTCCGGCGAGATCCCCACCTGCCAGCGTAAGTAGCTTACAGCCCCGGGGGCTTCACGTGGCTCTGGTGAATAGTTCCCAGCACAGGCTGCCAAATCTTCCCAACCAAAGTTTTAACGGGGAATTTCTCTGCGCTGAGGGCATGTGAAATATCAGGAGGTTTTGATGTCATAAGAAAATATTCTGGGAAAAGGTACAAGACCTCAGAGCTTAATGGATTACAGAAAGCAAGGTCTCAGCCGGTGCTTTCTCAGTAGTGTTTGTGTGCCCTGGCTCTGACTAACAACACAACCCTGATGTAAGAGGAAAGGAAAATATTATGTTCAGCTCAGGGGGATTAACGTTAGACACAAAGAGACCAAGTCACTGCTGTAAGGAGACGCAGAGGGCTGCGGATCAGCCAGAAATGGGATCCCAACACCCCTCGGGCTCTCCCTTTCCCTGCATGCACAGACAGCTCGTTTGTGCCCAGCGCTGCCGTGGCACACCTCAGCAATTAGAGCTTAACGTGTCTCTGCTGGTTACGTAGAGGTTGGTGACTGTTTCCTGAGGACAGAAAGGAAACATTTACAGGCACCTTCATTTTAAAGCATTTTACAGACTCTCCTGGTGCACATTAACCTAACAGGTGACACGCAAATCACTGCCTGCACGAGCCTTTGCATTGTGTGCAGCTGAAAAAACAGCATTTTACGTGGGTGATACAAAAGAAATTTTCTCTTTTTATTTCTTAAATGGTAGAAAGCACAAAGCATGTAGATGCTTCCTCTAAAGAGAGGCTTGTCCGACTGGTGTGCTTTCTGTCACAGAAATACTCAGGGACATGGGATCTGGCTGCCTACAAGGTCTTGCTGGGGAGGCCACATCATTGTGGTTACTCCATCAGCAGGACAAGAGTTTGTGCCCCACAGACTGAGGGCCTTCGGGTACCTCGGTGCTGCAGTTGCGTTCAGCAGGCTCGTTCTGCACCGCTGCAGGTATCCCCTGCGCGCCCCCGCCCAACATTCCCCACGGGAAGCACACGGGGCGGCTGCTGGACGAATTCCACTACGGCACGTCGGTCACCTACAGCTGCGAGCCCGGCTACCCGCTGCGGGGAGAGGCTTCCATCTTCTGCACCACCAGGGACGGGATGAACGGGGAGTGGAGCGGGCCCCCCCCACTGTGCGGAGGTAAGGGTGGGTGGGCGGCTGGGAGAGCTCGGGTGTGAGCCCCTGGCCCCGCTGCCTCGTTTTTGGGATGATGAGGGGACCTCAGGATGACTGTGCTTGTGCCTGGGTGCCTGCTGGGGCAGGAGCTGCTGCTCTGGGCATCTCCAGCCTCCCCGTCCAGGTGGATCTCCCCCACAGCTCTTGTAGGGTGGGCAATACAGTGTCTATAGGAAAGTTATCTTCAGGCTAGAGTCTTAAAAGTGATCACAGCTGGAAGCGGCTCACAGCTGCAGAGCTGTTCTGAGGCCCTGCGCTTCCTTCCCAGAGGCGAGATGTCCCGTCCCGCAGATCCGGAATGGGCGAGTAGTGTCAGCTCCCAGCGTCACCTACACGTACAAGGACACCGTCACCTTCGAGTGTGAGCCAGGCTACACCATGCGCGGGCACAGCGTGGTGCAGTGCCAGCTGAACAGCACCTGGGAGCCGCCCGTGCCATCCTGCGAGCGGGGCAAGTGTCCGGGCAGCGCCCTGCGTGCCAGCCCAACCCCGCACCCCCAGCCCCGCTTTTCCCCCTGATGTCCTTAACCAAGGGGCTGTTTTGTGTCTCCCCCAGCTGGCTGCAGTGCTCCCCCCAGCCTGGTGTTTGCCGAGCTGAAGGAGGCGTTCAGGAACCAGAGCATCTTCCCCGTGGGCAGGGCGGTGGAGTACGTGTGCCGGCCCGGCTACAGCGCGCACCCGGGGATGTCGGCGACCGTCGTGTGCCTCGAGAACCAGACCTGGTCTGCGGCTCTGGAGTTCTGTAAAAGTGCGTCCTGCAGTGCCAGGCTTGGCTGGAAATTCACCCTTCTTGGGTGTGAAGCCCTCTGGCTTTATGGGTTTCGTTGTTTGGGGCAGCCTGCTGTCTGTGTGAGCATCCCCGGGGGATTTGTGCGCACCACGCCGGTGAGCAGCAGAGCTCTGAGGGTGGTGGTGTTCCCTTCCAGGGATGCAGTGTGAGAACCCTGAGGATCCGGAGAATGGCAGAGCCGTTGTCCTGACCAACCTCTTCCTTGGGTCCAAAGTGAATTACACATGTGAAAAAGGGTGAGCCTTGCGACTGGCCAAGCAAGAGGAAAGCAGGTTTTAAGTGGCAAAATGGCTTTACGTGAAGGAAACTGGTTCCAAAGTCAGATGTCTTGGCTGCCACTTACAAGGGCTGTAAAGGAATCTGAGGGTTCTTCCTATAAATAAATAATATTTCTGTGTGACCGCAGGTACAAGCTGTTGGGGCATTCTCAGAGGACGTGTGAGATCTCTGGCACCCGTGTCTCCTGGAGTGGAGCTGCTCCCGTCTGCCAGCGTAAGTAGGCCACCAGAGAAGGTCCTGGGGGGCGGCTTGCCCCAGTGCTGGCAACAGAATGGGGTGAAATCATTCCAGGCAAAGATTTTATTGCAAAATATTTCATTTTTCTTTTCTTTGTGTTTTGGATATTTATTGAAAATGTTTCCAAAGGTCTTTTATCTTGGCCCAACCTGGAAAAAATGTTGATATTTTAAACTCCCGGTTCCTGTAGCCTGCGTTTCTCACTGGTCACATGTAGGAACGTGTGGTCAGGCTCTGTCTGCATGTGTCAGCAGTGCTTATGGAAAGGGAGGTAAGATCAGTCCCACCACCTCCAGCCGTGGGCAGCGAGGAAGTGACTCACAGGAGGGCACAGGTTCCTTTCCCGGAGGACCTTATGTCTCAGGCCAATTCGGGTCACTTTATCGTGTGAGCTGGGCCACGCGCTGGCCGGAGCCGCCTCCATCTTCTGCACCACGGCGGACGGGGAGCACGGGGAGTGGAGATAGGAAGGGAGCTGACATGGCAGGGATTTATTAACGGGGCCAACAGGAGTCTGTCGTCTCCCTCCTTTGGTTTCTGAAGGTTGGCTTGTTCTGGTTTCCTTATTTCTCACCTCTCTCCCCTCCGCAGAGGTGAGGTGTCCTCACCCTCCAGGCATCGCCAACGGGCAGCACAGCGGCCAGCCCTCGGACACCTTCCCGGCAGGCTCGGTGGTTCAGTACAGATGCAAGGACGGATACTCCCTCGTCGAGAATGCAGCCCTCAACTGCACCGCTGAGGGAACCTGGAGCCGGCCCGTGCCACGCTGTGAAGGTGGGGTTGGGTTTGGGTTTGGGTTTGGGTTGTGTCGGCTGCCTTTCCCTGGGTCCTCACTCCCTTCTTGCCTTGGTTCAGTCACTGCAGACCAAATCCCCAGTGAAAGTCACGCAGGCAGAACAAGCTCCACGTGCCTCCCAGATTTCCCTTTCTCCCCCCCGCCAGTAAGGAGAGACCCACCAGCACAGCTGGATGATGATGTTTCTGGCTTTTTTTTTCATGCAAGAATAAGAATCAATAATTTTGGCATGCCCAGTGATGCCAAGGTTTGGCAGCAGGTACTGCCCCGGGTGGGTTTCATGTCCCAAACAGCACATTGTGCTCCTGTCTTCCAGCAATCGGCTGCAAAAGACCAGAAATTGAGCACGGGAGAACAACTGGGCTGGAGGCCATGTACAAGCTTGAGGCCATCGCTGTCTTCAAATGCGATTTTGGTTATGCCCTGAAGGGCTCTCAGGAGTCTCAGTGCCAGTTTGGGGGCATGTGGCACCCGCCTGTCCCCACCTGTGAAAAGAGTAAGTGTAAGCAGGGTGGGGGGGATTTCTTCTGAAGCCACCCTGGCAGGGTGCAACCGCCTCACATTGGAGGTAAAGGGATCCTAAAAGCCCCTCTCCAGGACTGGAAAGGAAATGCATGCAAATATCCATCCTCCCACCTTCATAATCCCATGCAGATCGTCGTTAGGTAGGGCTTTTGCCTCCTTAAACGAATCCAGAAAGGGAGAGCCAGGCTGCTGCATCAGCTTGTTCACAACCATGGGAGGGCCAGAGCCAGCTGCTAGTGCCAAATGTTAGTGCCATGTAACTGCTGCAAATGCCTAAATATGAGAAATGGCCACTCTTCATGTCAATAAGCTAGAAAAAAAAAAAAAATGAATGCAGGAAGATAGGTGTGGGCTGAAACACATTCCAGCACTGACATCCCTAGCTACTCGGGAAAAGGTAATGGGAAACAAGTTAAGATGCTGTCTTATCACACAGGGGGTGGCTGTGGAACCTGCTTTTCACTAGGTTTGATGATTTTTTTTCCCCTTATTGTAGTGCTGCAGTGTCCTTCCCCTCCAACCATCAAAAATGGCCAGCACAGCAGCAAGGACGTGGCAGTGTTCATCCCCGGGATGTCGGTGAAGTACGAGTGTGAGCCCGGCTATGTCCTCACGGGGAAAACCACCGTTTCTTGTTTGCCATCTGGAACCTGGAGCATCCCTTACCCCCGCTGCGAAGGTGAGCTGCGAATGCCATCAGGGTGTCCCAAAAAGGCAGCAGAGAGGCTGCAGGCAGGGGCTGCACTCACCGGGGAGCAAACAGGCAGGGATTTGAAGGCTCCGAGCCCACGCGCTCCTCCTTGCATGGCATCTCCCTGAATTTCAACCTCATAAAAACAACGGGGGAAGCCCTGGCTCTGGCAGCTGCTCCCCCAGCCCACACTTTGCTGCTCTCCACTTCCAGTTGTCACCTGCATGAGCCCCAGCATCCAGGATGGAGAAGTGGCTGAAGGGCAGCAAGCCAAGTACCTCCCTGGGGCTACTGTCACCTTCCGCTGCCACCCGGGCTACACGATGCAGGGCAGCCAGGAGGCCAGGTGCCATCCCGACGGCCGCTGGGTCCCCGCTGTCCCCAGCTGCAAGCCAGGTGAGCACGGGCACGGCTGCTCCTGGCACCGTGGGGACCCAGGGGCTGGGCACCCCCCAGCTGTGAGCATCCGAGGGGTCAGGGCACTGCCGCGGGGGGCAGAGGGGCACCCAGGGATCAGAAGGGGCAGCCTTGGGGCCATGCTGCAGGGCTGGTGCTTTCTCCCTCGCTCACATCGCCCCAGATGTGGAGGTGTTTTGCTGTCTTCCACGTGCTCCTCCGCTGGGCAAAACCCCTCCAACCCCGTTTTCTCCTCCAGCGCTGCCTTGCCCGCCGCCACCCGTCATCGCCCACGCCACGCACAGCGCGGAGCTCGGGGCCAACTTCACCAGCGGCATGGCCGTGAACTACAGCTGCCAGCCCGGCTTCTCCCTGCTCGGGGCCTCCTCCATCTGGTGCACGGCCGCGGGGAACTGGAGCCGCCCGTACCCACGCTGCGCAGGTGAGGGGCCACCGTGGATGCTGCTGGGGCCAGCGAGCTGCCCCACGGAGAGTTTTGGGGGGACTGCAAACCCAGAGACCCCCACGGGTCTAGGTTTGCTGCTGGCACACATCGGGTGCTGGCGTTGGTGGCGTTGGGAATAAGCTGGTGGCATTGCCAGAGCCTGTGTGTTCCCATCGGGAGATGGTCTCGGTGCTCTCACATCTGAGACAGCAGACTCCTGTGCTCCAAGGCCCACAAACGATCCCTCAGCATTTTGGGGATGTGTGGAGCTTGAAAACACCAAACTGGCTAAACTGAGGGTTTTTATAAATTGGGTGCATGTGTCCTTGCATGTTGTTATTAATGTAGGTAAATGTCAGAATACAAGCAAGATGAATACAGCAGCAGTGCCTACCGATGCTCTTGTTTCTCTTTAGCCACATTTCACAGCCAGCACTGATTTCTCTCATGTCCCTTTTGTTTCTTGACAGCTGGATGTGGGGCACCACCACTGTTATTGTTTGCTGAGCTAAACAAGGAGTATAAGAACTGGACCGAGTTTCCCGTTGGGTCGACAGTGAAGTACAGCTGCCGGCCAGGATACGCTAAACACCCGCAGATAACCCCCGCTGTTACGTGCCTTGAGAATCAGACATGGTCAGAGGTCAAGAAGTTTTGCAAACGTATGTTGGGTGGACGCTTCTGTTCTGTTTAAATTGTGCTGTGGCAGCTGAAGCCTTGTAGCTCGGTGGAGGTTTCTCCCTTTCAGTTCCCTCCCCTAGGAACTTGGTCAGGCTCCTAGGATTTGTGCCACTTCTCCTACTACACTGAGTTAGAGAAGCCTAAAACCAGATCTTGTTCTGTTCAGGGAGGAGGTGCAGTCATCCAGGAGAACCAGAAAACGGCAGAGTTATCGTTACAACAGACCTCTTCTTTGGGTCAACAGTGAATTACACGTGTGATAAAGGGTGAGTCCTCTGCCCATCTGCAGCTGAATCAGCTGTGCTTCTGCTCTCTGCAGCTCGCAGGCAGAGTGTGTGTTCCCTGGAGAACAGAGCACCAGCGGCACCTGCACTGGTGCTGGGGAGGAACCCAAATCCCCCGCTGCAGGTGCTGAGCAAAACCCGAAATGGTCCCCGTGGCCAGGGTGCACCTCGCAGCCCTTCAGGTGCTGTAAAGCAGTTCTGGGCTGAAGCAATTCTGGTCTTCACCATGGTCTGTTTCTAGTCTAACTGCTAGTCCAATTGGCAGCAGAAATGTGGAAAAGGGGATTTATTAATAAATTTAAGCGTCAATTAGAGGGCACAACCACCTGAATGCACGAGGGGAAAAGGGACCTTCGTTTTGAAGGCTTTGGCTGACAACAGACTCCATCAAAGCGGGCATTTCTAGCCATAAAGTGGCAGTATGCGATGGCAGATGAGGCTGTGCTTGGTGGCTGTGAGCTGCCACCTCCAGAGACAGTCCCGTAGTAACAGCAGCACCTTGGTGTAACCCCAGGCACCGGCTGGTCGGAGCCTCCCAGCGGCACTGCGTCATTTTGGACTCAGGGACACGCGTGGGCTGGACCGGAGACGTTCCCGTCTGCCAGAGTAAGTGCACTGAGCGGAGCAGAGGCTGGTGAGGAGCCAAACACAGCACAAAGAGATTCGCACGGGTGCTCTCCTTGGGAAGGATCTCCCAAGGCAACGACAGACAGCGTGATGCTGGGATGGGTTCACCCTCGCCCGCTCCATCCCGGCAGCGTGCGTCCTGCTCACACCCGCCTTGTGCGTGCCGCAGGTATCGTCTGCGAGCCGCCCCCGGACATCCCCCGTGGGACACACAGCGGGCACTCCCTGGACGCCTTCCCCTACGCGGCCGTGGTCACCTACACGTGCGAGCCGGGCCACGCGCTGGCCGGAGCTGCCTCCATCTTCTGCACCACGGCGGACGGGGAGCACGGCGAGTGGAGCGGGCCGCCGCCGCGCTGCGGAGGTAGGGCGTGTGGGGCACGGGGACGGCACTCACAGGGGACAAGCGTCCCCTCCTCTGTGCACCCAGATGAGCTGAGCCCCCCGGATGGGCTGCGGCAATGAGGGCAGCCAAGGGACACCCGGCACAGGCTGATGGCTCGGCTCTGATGTTTCTCCGCACCGAGTCCTTTCATTTTTCCCTTTTCCTTCTCTTTCTCGGCACTGATCTACGGCTTTGTCCTCTCCCACAGAGTCGCAGTGCTCTCCCCCTCCAGCCATTGCCAACGGAAGGCACAGTGGCCAAGGCCTGGCAGTTTTCAGCAGCGACATGTCCGTGAGCTACACCTGTGATCCCGGCTTTGTTCTGGTTGGAGAGGCGCACCTGAACTGTACCTCTGCCGGAGCTTGGAGTGCCCCTGCCCCGCGCTGTCAAGGTGCCTTTTTCACCTCTGGACCTGGCAGTGATACAAAGGGAATGGGGGAGAACTTAATCGAACTGACAGACTCTACTCTCTAGTAATAAATGTGAAACTAAACAGAGAAATCAAAATTCTTTCCCAGCAGGGCAGCTGTGTCCTCCCCCACCAGTGATCGACCATGGCCAGCACGACGGCAAGGCCATGGACGTGTTCAGCCCTGGGAAGTCCGTCAATTACAGCTGTGACCCCGGCTATTCTCTTGTTGGGAAATCCAGCCTGCACTGTACAGACAATGCAAGCTGGAGCACCCCGCACCCCCGGTGTGAAGGTGAGCTGCCAGCTGCGGTGGGCAGTGAGAGGGCAGAGACCATCACGGGGGCTCGACAAGAAGCACTCTGTGCAGAGGGGCTCCCGGCAGCAGCTGCAGCAACATTTCTTGGGCATGGGGGAGCAAATGGGCAGGGATTTAAAGGCTCCAAATCCAGGCGCTCCTTGCATGTCTGCTCCTGGAGTCAGCAAATTGCCACCTGCAGAGTCGGGGGACTGCAAATCCAGCGGCCCCCATGCATCCAAGCTTGCTTCCAGCACGTGCTGCATGCTCTGCTCGCTTTGGTGGCATCGTGCCTGTAATCCTTGCTTCACATCACCCCATTCGTACTCTTTTCCAGTCTCTTCAGTCCTGCAATGCCCTTCACCTCCAAGCATTGAAGGAGGCAGTCACAACAGCCAGGAGGTGGAAGTTTTCATTCCCGGGATGGTCGTAAACTACAGCTGTGACCCTGGCTTCAGCCTCCTGGGGGAGGCATCGATTTACTGCACCGAGTCTGGAAACTGGAGCCTGCCTCCTCCTCAGTGTGCAGGTACGTGGGGTGGGCAGCTAAGGGCTGGGGTAAGGGTTGGCAACTTCTGCCACCAGCCCGTGGGACTGACCCTTTCCCTCACTCCTCCCAAAACGCTGAATCGCCTAGTCCTTCCCTTCTGCTGTCAGTTTTGCTTGCAAACTTTCATCTGTGCATACTCGATGCAAATTCTAACACAACCTGACGGAGCTGAAGGACATGTCCAACTTTCCCTGTGCTCTCTCCCCCCATAGGTGGCTGCGGCGCACCTCCAAGACTCAGCTTTGCTGAGCTAACTGAGGAGCACAGAAACCAGACGGCATTTCCTGTGGGGAGGACGGTGCGATACGCCTGCCGGCCGGGATACTCGCGGCACCCCACAGTGCCCCCAGCTCTGACGTGCCTCAGCAACCACACGTGGTCTGAAGCGCGGGCGTTCTGCAAAAGTGAATAGCTCAATCCGTTTGGTGGTGGTCTCTGAAAACTGTCGCAATTGCGACAAATTTCTGGGTCTCTAAAAGCAATCTTTACAAAAAAAAAAAATCATACATGGCTTCACTAGTCACATAGTTTGGGCAGCTGTTGTTTTGGTTTGGTTTTTATATGAATGCCTTCTTTACTGGTGTCTGAATGTGGACAGATCCTTAAGATATTTTCTCGTAGTGCATTACCAGACCGCAAGAGAGGAGTTTAAACTTGGCCTTGTTCTTTCCCAGGGAAACAATGCCATTATCCAGAAGCACCAAAGAATGGCAGAGTTGTTGTTCTGACAGATCTCCTCTTTGGGTCCATTGTGAACCACACGTGTGAAGAAGGGTGAGTCCCGCGCTGCCTTTGCTGACTCCATTTACTGAGCTCGGTGTTGGGTGACTTACAGCAAAGGGGCACAGCACACTCCTCGGCTCCTGCCATTCTCCACAGCAAGCCAGGATCTGCATTTTGGGTCCAGTTATGCCACTGGTGCCTGCTCAGGAAAGGGAGAAGCATCTCCTATTTTTCCCTGTCTGTGCTCAACCCGCTGCTTTGCAGACTTCATTTTCAGGCTGTCTTCTCAGACAGCCACCCAGCAGGAGCCAAGGGTGCAGGCAAGCACATGGTGCAAGGAGGCTTGGGAATCCCTTGGGTCCGAGCCCTGGTTTGGCACCTGAACAAACTAATCCAGAGTCCTTTGGGATCACCGCTGTTCCTCTTGGGTCCAGGAAGAAGGAGCTTGGCATCCTTCATTCCAGTGTGCCAAACCAAGAGGGACACCTCGGTGACCACAGGAGGCTGCAGAAGGAAGCTCTGGGGGCAGCGTGACGGAGGGAGTGCAAAATCCAGGCTGTGTGCCCCGGTGCCAGCTGGTGTTTCCTTCTGTGTGACTCCAGGCACCGACTGGTCGGGCTGTCTCTGAGGCGATGTGAGCTTTTTGGAGCAGACGTTGCATGGAGCGGAGATCTTCCCATTTGTCAGAGTAAGTGGGTCACGACCAGATCTGGTCCTTAGAATCAAAAAGTGCCATTTCCTTAACATAAATAGAGCCTTGAGGAATAAGCCTTCTTAAGTGTAATATTCCTCTAGGATTGTTTTGCTTGCATATTTGTTTGGTTTCTTCTGAAAATCTTCCAGATGCTAGCTTGTGATCTTGCAGAGTTATGCAGAATGAAGAGTTGTCAGATGCCTCTAGGGACGTGTCCCCTTTGTTTCACAAACACAATAAAAGAAGGAGGAAACGTGTCTTGCAGGAGAAGAGTAGTAAAACTAAACTGGGACCTTCTGTGTCCTGCACTGCTGTCCAAGCCACACGACTGTCTCGCAGGGGGTGGTCGGTGCAGTGTGGATGTGGTCCTCCCTTTGGGTGGAGTTGCTTTGGAAAGCAGGAGCTTGGTGTAGTAAAAGAGCCATGAGAATGCCTGACAGTGCTTATGGATTCCTGCACCATTCAGTGTATTTACTGAATGTGTTTGCATTATTCTGCTTGTAGGCACAAAACTGTGTTTAAATATGCAATAAGGTGGTCATTAGCTAACACCTGCACACGGCTCCCTCTCTGAGATGAGGAATTTCTCTTTCAGAGGTGGTGTGTCCAGCCCCACAGATCCAGAACGGGAAGATATCTGGTATTAGACATCGCTACAGGTACAAGGACACCGTTAACTTTACCTGCCATGAAGGTTTCACCCTGCGAGGCCACAGCACGGCCCAGTGCTCAGCCAACAGGAGGTGGCACCCCCCCGTGCCCGTCTGTGAGCAGGGTGAGCATCACGCTGACCCGCTGACATCGCGCGTCCTCCCTGATTGCTGCTGAAGCCAATTTTGCTTTTACATTTCCTGTTTGCTCTGAGTGCTCTAAGGAAAAAGCAGCTATTGTTCCTTTCACTTGTGACTCTCTTCTGACACAGGAGATGTGCCAGGTTGAAGGCCGTGCTCTGTGTTTTTTTCCTCTTTGCTCCCCCTGCTTGTTGCAGCCCATAATCCATGTTGTTATTCTTCCTTTTCTGAAAGTCAGGAACTTGGTAGCTACATGGCAGGACATTGCCTATCAGAGAGGAGTGATTTTTGCTGGAAGTATAAAGGAAAGATGATAGAAAATGAAGGTGCATTTGTGCATTGCATGTGTTCAACCAAATGTGTGTTTTCAACTCCTAATGCTGCATCTAGATGGAACGGCAGAACGCTATCATCATCCTGATACCACGGTGAGGCCAGGTAGGTCTATGATGCAAGGCAAAATTTACTAAATGCTAACTGTTCTTCCCCCCGTCCTGCTTTTTGAGGGGAAGAGGAGTAATTGCACTATTTTAGTCTTTCGTTATCACTTTTTTCATGGTTTAACTTCACCTTCTCACCTTCCTCCTCTCTCCTCTGTCAGCGGTGATGTGTCTGCCTCCTCCGGGCATTGCTAACGGGGAGCACAGCAGCCCTTCCTCGGACATGTTTGGTGTGGGAGCACTCGTGCACTACCGCTGCAAACCTGGTTTTGTCCTTATTGGCAACGAGTCTGTCCGCTGCATGCCCAACAGAGCCTGGAGCCGTCCCCTTCCTCGCTGCGAAGGTGTGTTCGTGCACTTGTCACTGGTTCTCCTCGCCTTGTTAAATATGCTAAGCATGTAGTGACATTTGGGTAAGGACTTGATGTGATTCAGCAAATTCTAAAGAAAGAATGAGGTCCCTGTGGCCAAATGCCCATCCCTATCCCACGCGAGCTTCACAGCCTAAAGGCTTCTTTCTGCCCTCCCTGTCCGCAGCTGGCTGCGTGAGACCGGGAGTTGGGAACGGAGAGGCGATCGGATTGGAGTCTCTCTACAGGCCTGGAGACATCATCACGATTGAGTGCAATGCTGTCAATGTCCCCAGAGGCCTCCACAAGTCCCAGTGCCAGCCCGGGGGCACATGGGATCCTCCACTGCCTGCCTGTAGCAGAGGTAAGCGCGTGCGCTCAGACGCCTCTCCTTGCTGACCCTGCCACTCTTCGTAGCATGTAGCAGGATATTTAGGGGCCGAGAGGAGTCCTGGCATCTAGTGTTTAGCTCTGAAGATCCTAATTTTTCCCATTCTTATCGCTGGTGTCTCAGTTTCTCAGGACAAACTCCTTAAAAGTGAGCTCAGGCCAGCTGTGCCAGACGTAAGGGACCCGTGCGGATGTTGCAGTAAGGTGCTCTTACAAGCGGGCAGCTCCTATTATACACACAAACCTATCTGATGCCTCAGGGAAGATGCTGCTGGGCAGTGTTCCCCTGCGTAAGAAGAAACTCATGTGACACCACACTTTGTAGATGTTTCGGGGTGAAGTGAGCACACGGGGCTGGGCAGGGCTGGCTCCGTGCATTGGTGCCAGTAGTGTGGTGATGGGCGTGCAGCCATGCACGGGTGCTTGGAGCCTCTCCTCCTGCCTGTACGAGTTGTGTTTTAATCTGGGCTTCCCTCTCTTTAGTGAAACGCTGTTCCAAGCCTCCAGCTATCCCCCACGGGTGGCACAGTGGCCTGGCAAAAGCGGTTTTTGCTCCTGGAACATCTGTGAGCTACAGCTGTGAGCCCGGCTTCGCCCTCACTGGGATGGCATCCATTCATTGTACTGAGTCTGGAGCCTGGAGCCACCCTTCTCCAGTCTGTCAAGGTGTGTGTTTGTTGCAGAGAGCTAAGAAGAAAGGACATTTAACACTTGGTGTGCCTTAGGGAAAGGTCTAAAGATTAAAAAAAAAAAAAAAAAAAAGATATATAAAAAAAGACTAAATAAAGACTAAATCTGAGTCCTTTACTACTGAATGGGTGATAGGAATAAGATAGTTTACACGCATTTCCAAAACCTGGTGGAGTTATATGATTACAAAATCAGTTGCTGAGGCTAGGTAAAAAAAATAAAAGGAAACAAACAAGGCTATAAAGGTACAGGGCCTTAGCTGTTCTCTGGAAGTCCACTATGATTCTCATTTCAACACTATCATTTGTCTCTCCCTGACTTTCCAGCTGTGAAGTGTCCTCTTCCTCCAAATATCACCAACGGGAAGCTCGAAGGCAACATTTCCGACACTTTCCCCTACGGAGCATCTGTATCCTACAGCTGTAATGCCGGCTATTCGCTCGCTGGGAACGCTTTCATCAACTGCACGGCACTAGGGACCTGGAGCCAGCCTCCCCCTCGGTGTGAAGGTGTGTGTGAGCTTCGTCTGCTCGTGCTGCTTGGAGGTTCTGGTGGGAGACATCCCCAGAACTGGGCTGAGGAGCCATGTAGCCATGCTGACACACACGTTTTACTTTGGGAGATGAAATCTTCAGAGATACATGGGCCAAAATCGAAGTGGTAAAACGTTCTGCAGCTGCTAACACCGAATTCCACCCCCTTATTTCACTTGGGAACCACTTCCACATCAGAGCTAGTGATGTTAATTATCGATTTGCCCACTTTTGGTATCACTGGGAAGAATATGATATTGTTATAGAGAAGTAGGATGGGACCCAGCTTGTGTTAATAGCCAGAAGGATACGAGTGCAGTAGGGGCAATTCTGGGAGGCAGTGTTAATTCTCACATGTTCTGCATCTCTGCCCTTGTTGCTGTGAGTGAGCTATTTATTAACTTTCCCCCTTTAAGAGCTTTTTTCTCTTTGACAAGCAGAAACTTCCTTCCTCCCCTTCCCTTTCTGTGTCTCTCACTCCCCGTTATCACTAGAAGGAACAGAAGGAAGCGATTATGTCAGATGAATTTTCCCTGATGGACTACCTGTAAATTACATGTGAGCCTTTCTGTTCCTTTTCTGGAACATGCCCCTGTTCCTGTGACTTGGCACTTCTGTGCAGCATACAGTGAAGGTCGGCCATCAGGCAGACCTTGACTATCAGCTATTTCATGAATGTAACAAGATTCCTAGTGTGGGTGTCCCTGCACGGAAAAATGGGCATTCACTGGAATAAATTCACAGGGCACTTCCTCAGTGGAGTTGCACCACAACAGTGACTCAATTGAAACGCACTTGGGTAACAAAAGGAGGAAACAAACCAAATGCTTATGTAAATAAGTCAGTAGCTATTTAGAGAAAGCAGGCTCACGGAAAAAATTCTCCCTGTCATTTGACATTCTCATGGTTTTGAATTGTCCTTAGTAAGTATTACGCATGGTGAAAAAATTTACGAATGGTAAAAATAAGAAAGGCATAAAACAGAGGTCAAAATTTACATGTTGATGTTACCCCTCTGGTCTCGGCTCTTCCTTAGGAGTAGGAGTTATTCAGAAAGAATTCAAGAACAATGCCTTAAATAACTCCACTGTACTTATAATATTTCCTGTTCCTTCTCATTTAATGCCCTTTTTTGTTATTTCTAATTTCAGAGATCAGATGTGTATTCCCAGAAGTTCAAGGTGTTAAGAAAGCCACAAGTGGCAACACTTACCGATTTGGGACTAACATTACTCTTGAATGTGATGATGGTTACATGTTGGAAGGCATCAGTCAGATTCAGTGCCAAGAGGACTTCAGCTGGGACCCTCCTGTGCCAGCCTGTAAACTAAGTAAGTGATACGTAAATGAAGCAGAGAATAAAAAGAAAAATGCAAGTGCATTTATGCAGCCTCTGTTCTGTTCTTAAAAGCTTGCAATACTTGGCTACTAGTCAGGCAGACTGGACAAGGTCTAGATCAATTCATTTTTTGCAGTGTGTTCATGAACCCTTCAGGTGAGAATAGAAGGAAATTCCATGAGCTTTAGATCCCCCCTAACAACAAAAAGATGATTTCTAACAATGGTGTCATTCTTCTACCCTAACTGTCTGTGCGACCTGCTCCCAGGGCCTCTTAGGTCTGTTTAAAGCCGATTTGACCAGGGAAATAGAAAACAGCAAGTAGCCATTTGTAGCAGGGCAGTTTCAAAACTCTGTTCCTCCCTCTTTCTGCACTCCTCTTTTCTGCGTAAGATTGTTATTACCGTCAATCTCCCTTTTAAAAATGCAAATGTCCTTCTGTATGAAAAAAGTATATAAATGTATGTTTGTTTTTTTTTAAGAAATTCTGTATTGTAGGCCTTGGCAGCAAAAGTCATACATGTATTAATGAAGTGGTTAGCTACAGTTGAGAAACATTGCCTTTTATTTTTATTTTAGAATAGTTTACTGACTTATGTTTCTCTCTTCCCTTCAGCTTCTCGCAAGTCTGGTTCAGTAGGCCTAGGTAAGCAGCTCAGAAACATTTTTGTGGCCAGATCTTTAGCCTCAGGGGCACTATTTTCCTCTATGTACTTGAAGATATGCCTTGTTATGTCTGTTGGGCTGATATGTTTTAACACATACAGTGAAAATAATACGTGCTCTTCCCTCTCAGGAGTCGCAGCTGCAGCAGTCCTGCTTCTCCTGGGTGCAGGCATTATCTGGAAAATTATTTCTAAGCAGAAGCAAGGGTAAGGCAGTCTGCTGGATCTTTCTTGCCCAGGTGTGACTCCTATGCAGTAAAAATGCTTAAAATTTGTGCCAGAGTGTGACTGAATCTTTTAATTTTGTGTCTTGAGCTCAGAGTTGCAAACTGTTCAATGCACACCAACCTGGAATCATGTGGTTGTTTCACTTCCAAAACTCTTCCTTAGGGGAAACCTGAGTGGTCTTTACAAACTGACTGAGTTTACTGTGTCCTGTTCTTTTTCATGTAGCTTTTATCATACATATGAGAACTACAACTACAAAACCGCTCTGGACCAGATAACTGAAAAGAAATGCTCATGTCTCGCATAGCAGGTATGGATTTTTATTAATTATATAAAATATCAGTTACAATTGCAAATTTAAGTTGTCCCAGAATAATCGTTCAAGTAGAAAATTCTCTTCCCTCAGACTTCTGGTAAGATGCTTTCCTTTGCCGAATATATAAAAGAGACAGTGTTTTAAACATGCTGTTTCTTTAAACATGCTATTCTTGCTAACACCATGTAAAACTTATCTTAACTTTCACATATTTCCCTTGAAATCTGGAGAACTAAATCCAGATAATGTTCTAGACACTGCCCTTGATGTGTGCATTTCCTTTCCGTAATCCAAATAAATGGTGTTCATTGGTCAGGCTTTCAAGCTATGCCTTATGTCTTGCAGAAACTTGCTTTTCTTTGTAAGAATTATAGGAAAGTTTGCTCTCCAAACAACTGCCATAACAGCACTAGAGTAAGGAAAGGACTCTGAACTGGGCCTTTTTTCTTTTTTGTTTATTTATTTTGGCTTGTTTTTGCATTTACTGCGATGCCAGTTTTATTTACAGGTGAGTCTATTTTCCATGCTGAATCTATTGCAGATAATAATTAATATTCACTCTTAGTAGCAATCCGAATGCAATCATTTTGACTACAAAATGGCATCTGTAAACTTAGGTGTCTTTTTTTTTTTTTTTTTCTCCTTTTGTGAAGGCTGGTTTGCGATGATTTCCTCTTTCAAACAAAGCATTACCCAGAAGGGTATGCCCTCCTCCTTTCCTGAGTGATGACATAATCTCTAGACATTAGTATAAAGCCAGGGAAAATCTAATTTTAACACCATTATGTTGTCTTCTTCCTAGACTGGCGACCTGTGCTGCCTCTAGTAAGGCACGGGAGACATTCTTCCTCAAGCAGCAGCGGGTTGCACGGAAGCACTGCTCGTGTCGAGACTGAAATTGTGTGGAAAACGGCACTTTACTGCAGAACCAACGCTCACGCTGCTCCTGCTCCCATTAACCACCCCAAGGGCCTAACGAAGCTCAAGCTGCGCACAGTACAGAAGCTCATTAGAGGGACTTCTCTCCCACACGGCACCTCACAAAGATTATTTCCTTCTCTATTCGCAAACCCTGAGCTAAGCAGGCTCCACAGAGGCGTTCCTGCAGCATGCGGTCAGGATGTGTTGGCCCGCAGATCTCCTTTGTTAGCAGTAGCCGTGCCCATGCCTGCAGCATGGTTTGCTCTCTAATTTACACCAGGAACGCTCACGCGTGGCGTTCCTCTACAAACGCTTAACCTAATAAAAAAAACGTGAACAAAAGACAAATGCTTTAGGTTTTGTCCCTCCTTTCGCCCCCCATTTCAACAGATCTCGGCTTATTAGTGTTCCCTTCTCTTAGACAAGCCCCACCCGCGGCTTATTTTTAACGGAAAAAAAAAAAAAAAATCCGCACACGGAAGCGTTTATTTTCACTTTGTTACTGAGCACGCTTTGAAGCCTTTCCTGAGGGGGAAGCGGGGCCCCCTCAGGCCGGGCAGCGGCACCGCCCTTCCCGGGGAGGGCCGGGCCGGGCCGGGCCCCGCCATGGCGGCCGCCCCCCTCCCGCCGCGCTGCGGGGACCGCGCAGGGCGCATGCGCCGCCAGCCCCGCGCTGCGTCTCCTGAGGCAGAGGCGCGGAGCGGGCGCTGCCGGGGCTGCGGCCATGGGGACGGGGACGAGAACGGGGTCGGGGACGGGGATCTGCCCGCCTGGCCTCGGGCTGCTGCTGCTGCTGGTCACGGTGGTCGTGGTGCTGCTCGGCGAGGCGCGGGCGGAGGGTGAGGAACGGGCGCTTTGTCCCTCAGCCCTCTCCGTGAGGCGCCATGGAGGGGGAGCGGCCGCGCTGAGGGGAACCGGGGGGGGGGAGCTGAGGGGAGCCGGGTGGGCGCTGAGGGGAGCCGGAGGGGTCTCGGGGGGGTCCCGGGGGTCGTTCGTCGCCTTACAGGGCGAGGGGAGCTGAGGGGAGGGAGGGCGGGGGGCGAGACCTGGCTGCGAAGCGCAGCGTGGGGCCCCCTTGGTGCCGGTGGGTGCTGGCTCAGCCCCAGGGCTGGGGGTTACCTCACGGGGTGGGGGGGCGGTGGTTTTATTGTTTAACGCTGTTTTCTAGCGCGGTGGGTGAGTACAAAGGAGCACAAAGGGTTTTGTCCGAGGCGCTGCGGCAGCGGCCTTTTGTCCAGGGGAAGGGCAGCTGCCACCCTGCTGCTTTCCGCCCCTGCGGTTTCCCCACAGCCTGCCACGCGGGTGTTGTGCTCCCCGTGAGCACGCAGGGGGTTAAGTTTTCTGTATCTAACCGCAAGAATGAGGCAAACACAAAAAATAGCCGCTAGGAAGCAACGCGTTGCCTAGGCAGAACGCTAAAGAGCAAGGCGAGCAAACAAATGGTGGATTAACCGGTGCTAGCGTGGAGTTGGGCATTGGATGTGCTCTAAATACGAACTGAAAACCTGAAATCTAAATAAATAAGTAGTTCTGGCTTTTAAGAACGTTGTTGCTTTCATTTTTTGATGCATCCTTAAACCTACCACACTAGCCTGCCCTCAGCTTGTCTCCTTCCTTGTTGATAAATCTAAGTGTTGCTTTTTCTTCCCTTGTGCTCTGGCAGAGGAGTGTATGCCTCCAGAAAGACTGCAGTACGCGGAGCTGACGGAGAGTTCCAGCGCAAAGCAGAGCTTTCCCGTTGGAACCACAGTGACATACATGTGTCGCCCCGGGTATATGAAAATCCCTGGGAAGTCGCCAGATCGAACGTGTGGTGAAGACTTAAGGTGGTCGCAAACAGAGGAATTCTGTACAGGTGACATGTGCTTAAACTCTTGCTTTTCTTCTTTGTGATTTGATGATTTCAGTTGTTTTCAAATGAGAATTAATGTTTTTTACAATTTAAAAGGAAGCTTGAAAAATACTAGTGATTTTAAGGACAGCATACGACAAAGACTTAGTCGTTGTATATAACTACAAAGATGTAGACTTATTTTTTTTTCCCCTTTCTCCCCAGCGAGAAAATGTACTCATCCAGGAGAACTGGAAAACGGTATTGTTCATGTGACAGATCTTACATTTGGTTCACAAGCTACCTTTTCTTGTCACACAGGGTGAGTGTTTTGGTGAAGTTTTCATTTCTTCTTTTTTTTTTTTTTTCCTGTTTAGACCAGGATTGAACCAAAACCGAACTTTCTTATGTAGGTTTCATTCCAGTTCTGACTTGAAATATCTCCAGATTTATACCTTGGGCAAATAAAATGACATCTAAACTTAATTCCCTGGCTTTACTTGCTGTTTGCATCAACCGAGGCTTAAGGTTTTTAGCGAATACTACAGTGTTAACCACTAACAACCTTTTTTAATGTTCCTGTGGCACAGGGAGCAAACATCCACTCATTGCGCTTTATTGAATAACAACCCACCTGTCTGCATATAGCAAATGAACTCAAAAGTGCTAACCTCTTACAAGGATTTTTTCTTCCTTTCCTTTTACAATTTATTTATTTAGTGTTAGTAACTTGAAGGTATTAGTGTTAGAGGGTACATGGAAAGGTTTCCATCCGTTCCTGTAGTGACATCTCATTTGCTTCTCTCTCACTTTCAAAGTGGAGACTGTTAGCAAAATAGACTCTTTTAAGATACCATTTTCGTTACAACAGAAGTGTGGTATGTCACATCCCCATAGTCAGAATTATGGAATTACACAAGCAAAGTTTCTAGCTCCTTCCTTGAGAAATTAGGTTTCTTATGTTTTACCTCTTTTAAATGTTTTTACCTGTCTAGGTTCAGAATACGTGGAAGTAGTGAAATTACCTGTGTAGTTAAAAATAAAGCTGTTGACTGGGATGGAGCTGTTCCTTTCTGTGAACGTAAGTAAATTAGGACCACATTTAAGTTTGTATTCAGATGGTGATAGCTTATTTTAAAGCACCTGTGCAGTACACTTTCATGTATAAGAAATAATGGTAACATAGATGATCAAGGTAACAAAATTCTGTCAGCTAAAATGTGTGATTTATTTCTAGGAGTTCCTTGTGAACCACCACCAAGTATAGCCAACGGGTACTACACCGAAGCACCTGAGTATGTTTATCAAACAACAGTAACCTATAGGTGCAATGATGCACCGAGAGGTGAAGATCCCTACTCGCTGGTTGGTACACCTTCTATTTTCTGCACGCTTGATGGAGACTTAAATGGAGTTTGGAGTGGACCACCTCCACAATGTAAAGGTTGTTAGCTCTAAAATATATTTCTCTATTGTAGCCTGTCTGACTCCAAAGCTTCAGTATCTGACCTTTTTTGGAATTGAGTCAGGAGGTGAATGTTTTTTCTTATAGAAAAGGAGGAACTTCTATCTTCTGCTGTAAATTGATGTAGTTCCGATGGAGGTCAGATAAACTACATTGTGGGTATTGATTGATTATGACACAGATTGGCTTAGAACTTAAGATGTTTTTGTTTTTTTAAAAAAAGGGCAAACCCATCAGTTTGTATGCAATTGGTAGAAGTGACAAGGATAAAGTGAAGAAACTCAGACCATAAAGCCTGAGTATCTGATAAAAGAATGTGTAAAGAGCAGGAATGGGGAAGCTAGGTTAGGACTAGCTGTGACTTGTAAAGATACTGTTAACAAATGTTTCAGAACTGGCTTTCCTCTTTCCTATTTCAGTGGTCAAATGTGAAAACCCAAAAGTTCAAAATGGAAAAAAAGTAACTGGATTTGGACCTCTGTACAGCTATGGGTACTCAGTTAGGTTTGAATGTGATCCAGGCTATTTCATGATCGGACAGGATGTAATTACCTGTCAAGAAGATAACACCTGGCATCCGCCAAAACCGACTTGTGAAAAAAGTAAGTCGTTACATAGACATAGCAATCCAACTTTTCTTGTAAGTTGAGAGTGCTGTAAGTCTTAGCTAAAATTTGAAGTCAGTATACTGTAGTTGGAAATCATAAACTGAGGAAGTTGACATTGAGCCTCCTCTATGGACGCTGTTTTAGGTGTTCACGTGGTTCTTAACAATTCTTGGGTGAGAATGAGTTGAATTGCAGATTTGCCTATAGAAGTTGCAGCATGGACTTACCCGTGATGCTACCACATCATTATAGCATCACGCTATTTGTTCAAGTGATTTCATACAGAAATACAGGAAGAGGTGTGTTTCTGAATCGTGATGGAAAATATGAGGGTTATGCACAATGAGGGAGTTTGTAATATCCTAGAGTAATCAGAATCATCACGTCTGAATGTGTTCTCACCCAGCTCTTCAACTCTTGCTTTCCAGGCACCTTGTATAGCATGCAGTATGTTGTTAGATTTTTGACAGGCAATTATTTTTAGGACTCATTTGCATGGGACATGGCAGGGGATTTTCTACAACTTTGTTCCTTTCTCTGTGCTAGAGAGAGGGGGAATGTTGCCACAGAGTACAGTGAGAGGATTTCCTACACGTATACTCTAGTAATGAGCTCTCAAGAACGAGAACCACTTTGGCAAAAGGTGTGCTTGAATGTTGTTTAATGAATGGGTCTGACAAGGCACCTTTCTTAGGAAAATAATTAACCAACAGATACAGATTTCTCAGCTGCTATATCATGATCATACTACCCTAACAAATACCTACAGTGATGTTTCATTAAGTCTTCTAAAGGAAAAAATTGCATTTAAAATTGTGAAGGTATGCTAGAAGTTTTAGCAATTCAGGTATACTAATTTATTTTTCTCATACAATGGCAATTTATATATACTGAGTGAGTTAATGAATTATAAAACATTTAAAGTGTGTTATCACTACACTTTTAAATTTCAGTGCTAGCTACTGCGTGTATTTCAGTATGAGTTACTAATTAATACTTGTATTAGTTACTGAAGATAGCTGTGGTGCCCCAAAGATCTCACATGGACAAGTGATTCCACTGCAATCCGAATACAAACAAGGAGAGTCTGTTCAGTTAAGGTGCGATCTTCACTGTGCTTTTCCTGATGGTGCTGAAGAGATCACAGTAACGTGTGAAGGACAAAATAGATGGAGCTCTGTACAAAACTGTGCATGTGAGTAGAATTCATAATTAGTAAAATCAAGGATGGACAAGTTCCAAATGTCTGACGTAACAGTGTGCAGCCCCTGAAAGTCAGGTACCTGTCAGTGTGCCCAGCTGGGCACAGCTGAGTTCTGTTAATAGGTGATGAGTGTCCTGGGCTGTGATCTGAGCAGGTGAGGAGAGTTCTGTGCCTGGTTGGAGTCCTAGTTTAGTCTTAGCTTTGTGTATAGAAATTGACAAAATTCAAAAGTCTGCTTGAAAGGTCTGGAGTGGGAGTGTTTTCTGAAGATTCTTCCCTTGATGACAAACTTTATGCTCATTTCACTCTGCATCATGTGATCACTCATACTATAAACAGAGAGGTTCTTACTTGGATGCAGCAGCTTGTCCTGATGGAGTTGGGATGTGTATTTCTGTTAATGTGTCTGAAACGTGTCCATTAGCAAAAGTACCTACGGCTTATAGGAAGCAGGCAGCCTTTCCATGTAAAATGTCTTGAGGGTGACTGAGCTTCTTACATTTACACAACTCTAGGGGCTTCACGGGCTTTTTGTTGGCAACATCATTGATCTGTTCCATGTACCAGCTCTATTCTTAATTTTTTTTTTATTTTTTTTTTTTTTTTCAGGTAAGCCTGTACATCACGATTCCTCTCCAGTCATTAGTCATGGCAGAGTAATTTATGGACAAAAACCTGAGTATGCTGTAGGGGATGCTATTACAATTGAATGTTACGCAGGCTACACGTTACACGGTGCAGATCATATTGTGTATATGGGAGAAGGCAAATGGAGTCCTGAAGTCCCAACTTGCCACTTAAGTAAGTATGAACTGCAAGAATTTCTCACAGGATAAAAGTATATGTAACAGAAAACTTACTTCTTGGGAACATACCTTTATATTCAGGAGAAGTCATTTAATGCAAACTTCCATCTTTATTTTGACGTAAGAAAACAAGGTTTCGGTAAAAGTCCATTCAAGAATAGGAATATTTTAAAATAAATAGAAGTTGCCATGTAAACAGACCTGCTGCAAGGCTTGTCTTGGCAAAAATGCTTGACCTGTTTGAAATACCCTAATGAGTATTTGTATAAGATACATTTGTGTAACATCTTCAACAAGTTGTGTTCCTCATAACACTCATTTGTTTTGTTTTAGGTGCCTATGTTATCGCCATCATCTGTGGTAAGTATCATTTAGAACCTGAACAATACACAATGTGAATTTTATTTTTTTTTGTGGAATTGATATTGTCATCTTCATCTCTGACTAGAGTAATGTTAAATGATTTTAAAGGTTTGATTGTTTTAAAATTATTTTAGTGTTTAAAATTTTAGAAATGTCTACTGAAGTTGCAGAATTCAAAAAAAGTTAAGGTTACTTAGCAATTATAAGTCATTTTTTTTGTAAAATGTTTTTTCATATATGTAATTAGATTTCAAAGGCAGTGTTCCACGACTTTGTCACTTTCATAAACTCTTCAACATTTGGGTGTACTGAAAGCATGAACAGATAAATAACTGCCAGTGAACTGAAGTGCTTACTCCATCTTTCTGTCCTTGTGCTTAGAAAAGTGGATAACAAACACATTTTTACAAATGTGGTTTTCTACCACTGATTCCTTGTAAACTATTTCTAAAAAGTAGAGTTAGGCTGTTGTGACATCTGTTTTAATGTTCCTGAACTGGTGGTGTTTTGCCATCTTGATGATCACTGTTCTTGAGCAGATCTACCTTGAAGAGTCTTGAGTAAAGCATCAAACACATGTGAAATAAGCCATGAAAATTTAAGTGTTGTAAGAAGAGGGAGTTGTACAGGACTCTGGGTGAAGACAGTGCTAATTTTTGAGGCTGTATTTTTTTTGTGAGTTAGTGACTGTCACTCTAAAGCTTTTTTTTTTTTTTTTTTTTTTTTTTCCTGAAGTGATTACAGTAGTTCTGGTGTTCCTGGCAGCCTTCTGGGTCTATAAGAAATGCTTTTCACAAGAAGGGTGAGTAAGCCTGCTTTTTTTTTTTTTTTTATTGCCAATTTCTGTGACTGAGCAAAAGCAATGCTAACATATATTTAAGTTTCTTGAGCTTTATCTGCCTTTTCTGTTTCAAATGCCTAATGTTTATACGTAAGCTTAGCAGCTGATGGGAAGCTAAAGTGCCTAACAACATATTTGACTTTGTTTTTGTATCTTTTATTCAAATAAGCTGCTAATTAACGCTTGTGCTATTTTTAGGGAAGGAAAAACTGTGCTTGGGTTTATATTTAACATAGGTACACTTACCAAGAAAGTAATTTTGCATCTGCTTTAAAACATGCCACTTTCTCTTAAAAACAGTGGTAGTATTGGCTTGGGTGGGCTTCACCTGCTTTATTTTCTTGCCTAAGTAAGCATTTGGCATCACTAGAGGTCTCCATAGGCTTTAAGAGCTAGAGGGGTTGAAATGAGCTTGGAAGCCTTGGAGGTGAGCTAAGGGGCTTCCTTGTTTCTACAGATGTATCAATGGTAGTGAGGGGACCTGGACAACCACTGTGTTTTGGATCAGAAACACCTTAAAATAACACAGGCTTAATTACAATGAAAAAAAAAGCACATGAAATTGACCTAAAATGGTCCTCCTGTACTGTTTGAAAAAGCAAATAGCTGGCTTTGCAACTGGAATGTATAATGTGTAGATCCACTTCAGTTTTTCCTTCTGCAGCAGCAGTGATTGGTATCCCTACATTACAGACTTGTAAAATATCAAATGCATAAATAGTAGTATTTTGTTTTTAGTGGAACGCAGGGCATTTTAAATTTCATCTTCAAAGCGGGTAGTTGTTAATGTATGCTTTTTCATAGGGGGTTGGCAGGAGATTTGAATGCCTCACTGTGCATTGCTTCTTGTAGTGATTTCTTATCTTACCTTCTTCAAAAAAAAGTGGAGGAATAGTTTGTAACAGGCAAAATACTGAAAATACAGAGCAAGTTGGGTGGTACGCATGCTATATGCATCTCATCTGAACTGACTTAAATTTCAGCAGATCTTGTTAAAAGATTTTTGGGGTATGTGAGATGAAGGAAGGGATTCTTATAATAAAGCCCACCAGAGGAAATATTCCTGCAGTTTGTGTTCATAGTACAGTACACACAGTCCTACCTGGGAGACTCCTGAAGCCAGGTGACATCCAGCAAGGTTTTAGCCTTAGTGTCTTCCACGTAGGCAATGTGGTATCTTTACAAGGGCCGCAGTGGCCCTGTAAGCAGAGTGGCAGAGGCTGTGTACCTGCACACTGCTGAGCACTGCGGTGCTTTTGAGTAATTGCTTTTCACCACCCATGGCTTGGAAAATTTGCAACCCGGATAGTCTGAGGGGGAGTTAAGAGTGTTAGGGCAGCACTTTGTGTTCTTCATGTGTGGAGAGACTTCTCAGTGTGGAGAACGAAGAAGGGATCATCAAAAATGAAATAATGTTGTATTCTTGAAAATCCCACGCCGTGAAACATCTTACTACACCTAGTGCTTTCCTTAAGCTTCATCGCTGTGAGCATCTATTAAATCGCATTCTTGTCTGAAAGCCCAACCTGACCTCCTTTTACCAAGGCCTAGATCTCACTGTTTAGTTTCCTGGATTCCTGACGTAGTCGAGCCTTTCTGACCCATTGTGCTTCTAGTACCTCACACTGACTGGGTTTGTCTTCAAACTGCAGCACAAATCTTTTCTCACCCTCTGTCGCTTGTATGTCCAGTCTGTCAGTTTTATAGGATATATTCAATTAGACCTTTTTCCCCTTCTGCTGTTCAGCTCCTATACAGTTGATGAGAATTGCAAGGAAACATGTATTTTAAAAACTAATGTGCCAGCTGAGATGGAAGAAACTGCACAAATGACTTAATTGAATCTTAAAAGGTACATGCTTTCCGTTTCATTTGGACATTTGCTTTAAGCTTAAGTGTCTTTTTTACAGTTTACTCAATTTCAGGGGAAGCATGGAATCCAGTACACCTCAGTTTCCTATAGGAAAGGTTATACTTTGTTCATTTTGTGAGAACAGGACGTGTTACCGGAAGAACTGTCATTCAGTGCCATAAATGGTAGCTTCCGCTGATCACGTATCACAAATCTTAATTTTGGGTTGGCTTCAAAGAATTAGTAATGTTTTTCTGTGTGATTGAAGCCACGTACGGACTCAGTGGAACATTGTGCCTCTTTCAGTAACATGAAATGGGCTACAACAGTGCATTACAAAAAGTGCAAACGATCTTTTTAGACCTTTTATAAAAAGGCAGTTTCTCTTTTCAAATTTAGAGTTCTGTGGGCCTGAAAAGTGCCAAAATACAGTTGCTTGTTTGGAGTTGAGTTTTCTCTCATGTTTTAAACTAGCACTTAGTCTTGTAGTCAGGTGCATTTGACGATGGCTGGGATTGCACTTGTCTGGAGTGCAAACGAGCTCTTTTAAAAATCTGACTCTTTAAACCTTGTTGCAGTATGACAGATTTAAGACAGGAGAGATTAATTTGATTGGTATTTATTGGCATTTTGTCATTACTATATTAATGGCTAGAATTTGCTCTACAAATGGTTTTATAAACTTGTGTATTTGTGTTGATTTTTTTCCATTGCACAAATTCTGAGAAGGTAATGATTGAAAAAATGTCTGTTTTAACATGAAGGTCTTCTCAAATGAATGGCCTTTTTAAATTATTTTTTTAAAGACCAAGTGACTTTTGAGTATTCGTCATAAGTTTGAGATGGTGCACACGAATAAATACTATATTTACCTATGAAATAAGATGTACGTAATAGAGATGAGATTAGTTTTCTGGGTTAGTCGGCCTTCTTTTTGTAGAAAGAAAAAAGGAATCAAGTTCTTATTTCTGGTCTTCCCTTTTGTTCATGGCAATAGGAGAAATTAATGTTCTGCCATACCAGCTGGTATGTGTACACGCTGTTAGCTCCCAAGTTTTTCTTCCTGTATCTACAACTCCTTGGAGACCTCAAGCGATAGTGCAGAGGTTTGTTGCTTTTGGTTGAGTTTTGTTGTTCTTTTTTTTTCTGTAAAAGAAGAGATGAGTTACTCAAGAATGTGAAAATACGCGCATATGGGTATAACTAGTTGTGGATGTGACTATAAATTTTAATCCTCATGTTTAAATATTGTATATTTGCTGTTAGCAGACTACAGAATCAAAATTCTCACTAATACTTGGCTTCTGGTTATAAAATACGTACTAACCATAATACTGTGCATAAAATAGTATAAGGGTTGCATGTGGTGCAGCTTCCAAATGAGTTAGGAATCCTGTACCTGTTCTAAGCTCCTGATAATACTCGGGCATGGTCTCTTCATCGCTTGAAATGATCCAATTGGATCAAATGCTTTTCATTCAGGTCATTCTTAGTAGCCTAGAGGCTGAAAATGAAGCAAAAATCTCATAGTTTGTCGGTTGCTGAGTAAAAAGAGGACAAATGATTTAGTTTCATGATTTTACGTGTCGATTTAATAAAACTAAGGCTGTGCTTTCAGAATAAATGTAAGAACTATTTACATGTAAACTCTCTGATTTGCCTTGTTTTTTTGTTTGTAGGAAGAGTGACAGCACTGCATGTACTGCCAAATATACGAGCTGTAAAGCATGAATGACCCTTTCTGAGGGTGGGAGGGGAACTTGCAGTTGAATGTGCCTATCAGAAATGGAAAATGAGTGCATTAACTTCCTGCAGATAAATCTCTCTTGTACTGTTATATACTACTGATTAACTGTAGTAGGAGATCATTAATAGGATTTAAAAAAAAAATCAGAATATCCATCCTTGCTGTCCTTTGTGGGTCACTCCTATCATCTTTTCTGTGCATGTGAAATGGACTTAAAGGCACCTCGTGTAGCATGCACCAGTGTCTGTGTCGGCGGGAGTGCTGCGAGCAGGACTGTCACAGTACCGGCTGCTGCTGCCCGCCGCCTGCAGTGCTCCTCTTTCCGTACGGAAGACTATGCAATGTTAGTTCTGCTCGCTAAAATTCTCATGTGCTTCTCATTCATTTTCACGGTCAAGGGGGGTATAAATGATGATTATTGTATTCTGAAATGTTTTAATTATTTCCTGAAGAGATAAGTACCATTTAAGGCTCTGTCCGCTTGAAATGATCAGTTTAGATCTTGTATATGCTATTTTTTTTTGTTTGCCCAAGGTCGTTTCTGTATATCTAATGGATTAAAATGTGCCTTTGAATTGGTTTTATAGCTTTTCTATTGCCTTTTAAGAAGGAAAAAAGCCATTTGTATTCCTGGCTCCTTGGCTTAGTCCCAGAAACACCATAATGGACTTGTTGCAATGGGAAACTGAAGGAAACTTGAATTCCATAGCGGAGCATCCTCTGATTTTGAATTCGTTGGCCTGTTGACAGAAGGTGCCTAACCATAAACTGCTTTGAAATCTGTGGTAGCCATCCTCTAAGATCATTGCGATGCTTGATTTTTTTTTTAATTTTTATTTTTTTTGATCTGTTTCTGAGATAATTATGTTGTTTCTTAGGATAGAAAGGGTGCCATGTGGGTTTAGCTTCCTTGTTGTTGTTTTTTTTTTTTTAATTACTATTTATAATCATATATTCCATATAACAGCATTTCAAATCCCTGTAGGCAGACTACTATGCTGAGTCGAGCTCTGTAATGCAGGTGGTGTGGATATCTGTTGAGACACGAGCCTGTCCCTGTCTGGCTCCCTTCCCTTTTCACGGTAAGGGAAGACCAAGCCACCTTAGTTGCAGGAGCGAAGGAACGGGTATGTTGGTGATGTGGGAAGACGTGCTCTGTCTTTAGGTAGCCAGCCATGCTATGAAAGGGTTTGGTCGAGATGGTGACTCCAGGAGCTCCCATCACAGAATTTGCCTTGAACCGAGGCTCAGACACGCACTGCTGGCTGTTACTTTAAATGCCTACTGGCTATTTCAGATCATCATGAAAATCAACAGCTAAATTAGGGCAGGTTTTGGCTTTGTGAATCTGTGGGAAAAAGAACCAGTTTTCCCAGGGAAAAAAAAAAAAAAAAAAAAAAAAAAAAAACGCCTCACTGCAGATGGCCGAGGCAGCATTAAACTGTTCTCGTCTGTGGTAGATTGACGCTGCTGTCCCCGGTGGTGAACGGATTGTCTCAACATCATCAAACTATTTAGGGTTTCTTAGGTGCTTTGGGTCGATCCCAGCAGTTGTATTGCTAGAGTTTGTAACAGTGTCGGGTTATTTAAAGAGGGCTTTTGGCTGCACTTGTATGTAGTCGTTTGAATAGCTGATACCTAGCTTGATAATTGTTTGTAATTACTCTGATATTATAATATATTGGGAATTGAGCGTGCCGGTTGTTAGCCAGCTTCTGTATGGCATCTCCAATATTAAAATACGCTGAAACGCACTTATCGCTAAAGTGAAATAACTGTAAAAGGTGGCTTTATTTTTATATTTTCCCCAATGTAAAGACTAGTGATGGTTTGTAATATTGCAAATAAAAAAAAAATGTATTTTTAGCCGTGTTTGTCTTTCATTCATCGTGTGGTACACAGCTGCTTTCCATTTTTCTGGAAGATAATTTTTCATGTACCAAATTTGCAGTAGGTGTTAACTGTTGAGATGGAAGTTTGCACTTTGTATGGAAAACTACTTAAAACACCTGGATGCATAGTATAGAGAATGTGCGTTAATTTCCTGAGCAGTTTGTGGTCTTTTGATCGTCTTTTGGAAGAGCAGAGGGTTTCCTAGAACCTCCAAAACCGAAGTGTTCACTCGTGAACCTCAATTTTTACCAAACTTGATGGGGAAGAGGCAGCTTATTGTGTGGCTGTTCTGATGTAACCCTACGTCAGGAGCAAAGCCCATGGAGGGCCCTGGCACTTCTGTCCAGGGGGTGATAGCTGTAATCTTTAGGGAAATATTGCTTGGGTGTTTTTAAGTAAAATATTAAGTAGAATGTGATTATTTTTAGCTGTGTGAGGTTCACACTTGAAATGAACTTTATTTTCTTTGCAAAGAAATGTGTAGTCAGCTGCCTTGTAAAGGCACAAACTTGCCTTTTAGAGGATGGGCTAGAAAAATGATTTGCTCTATCTTTTAATTTGTGCTTCTCCAGTTGGTACGGACTGCAAGCGATGACAGTGTGTAGACTATACAGCTTTAGAAGCTCTATATAAAGTTTGGGGATTCCTGTGAGCATGGGTAGGAGGATAGGCAGCTACTGGGCAATTTGACATCAATATTAGAAGTGATTTTGTCCTGATTGTCATGAATTCTCTATCACTTTCTAAAATGTGATTTGTTTTAGAATTGAACTGGCAATAGCAAGGCACGTTGCACTGTGAGCACGTGAACTTTGTGCTAACAAACAGGCGGGGTGTAACAAGCCCTTGTGTTGCCATCTGCTGGTAAATGCAGCTCTGCGTGGTGGTTGGGAGGCTTCTCGGGGCTACAGAATCGGTGTGAATGCTCGCCTCTGAGCGCGGTTCGTGCAGTGTGCTGGGTGTGAACCTGGGGACTGAAATACGTGAAGCAACTGGATCTCGTCCAGCAGGGAAGCACGTAATCTGTCTACCTGAGACAGAGCCCAATACCAAGTAGCACACAAGTTTATTTAAAAGAAAAGAAGTCTGAGTAAATAACAGGTTAAGGCAAACATAGCACAAGGAATATAGCTGGTCGCAAGGGCCCTGGCTTGCTTGAGTTGAAGAATCTTTGTTAGGTGTTTGAACAGATGCTTGGCTTTCTCTTTAAGCACCCGTCCCAGTTGAACGGGATGCTGACTGTCCTCCTGTTGTGCGGCTGGTTCGGCCTGGAGGTGTAACTTCAGGTCAGAGAACAGAAGAGCATAACAGTCGTGTTTGTGAAGCATGAGCAGCCTTCGGATGGTGTTTATTTATAAGGACTCTGGGGGCGGGGGGAATGAAGTTTTCCATTATTGTTGCTTTTCCCCCTACATCATAACCGATTTCAAATGGTGCTAGACAAAAACTGAGACTCTGAACACCAAGAGAAATCGGTCAGCCTGTGTAAGAGACATTTTCCTGGCTCAGAGAAGAATCCTCTTGCAGATGACAGCTACGCATTCTTTAAAGAAGACTATTCAGTGGTCTGATCAAGTGCTTCATCCACACAGCGAGCATCCTTTTGTGTATGTGAGCATGTTTGTGCAGGTGAGGTCAGGCAAAAATAGTTTAGCTTCAGTTTAGTGGTTTGGATGCAAAGGTATAGAAGTCTAACAAAGCATTACTGGAAGGCAACAACAGTAAACTTCAAAAAAAATTTAGGGAAAGGAGTGGATTGTGTGTGCATTGGTGTGACCAGCACGATTACTGAAGTCACGTTTGGGTTTGTTAACTGCTGAGATCAAACTCAGAGTAACTTACATGGTGGGGTCCTAGCCACTGTACAGGAAGGGGATGTGCTGCTTGCCTCTCAACAGGCAAGAAGCGCTGCGTTGGTTTTCATGCAACCTTCGGATGACTTTACTCTGGACAACTTTAACTCACAGCCATTGTTTATTAAATAAAATACATTTGAAGGAAGACTTTGCTGCTGTGGCCCTAGCTTGAGAGGGTGCGTACAGTGATTGCATAGTGTCTAGAAGTCAGGTGATGTTACAAAATGGATGGGTGTCAAACAATTAATGATTGGAAAAGTGCTGTTTTAAGGAGTAAAGGCTGTCAGTGAAGTTAGCAGCTGCTTGATCTCCTCCCACGCTGTAATTCTTGCTCCTAGAACACTGATTTCAAATGGTGCTAGATACAAAGTGGGAAAATCTAAGCCACCATGTGAAACCAGCTTCCAGAGGAAGACAGATCTTGTGCATGGCTGCAGGTTGAAAGAGCAAATCCTCCATCTCCAGCGTACCTAGAGAAAAATTAATTGATTTCATTTTATTAGAAAGTGAGACAGTGAACTTCAGGATAGGTGTTTTATTGACACATTTTTTGGCATTAGTTGAGGCTGATATAGGAGCAATGAGACGTGATGAAGGAGCCTACTGCTGTAGCAGTGAGTGCAATTTCCTTTGGTAGCCAGGTAAAGCAAAGCTCTTAGCAGCTAGGGGCAAAAAAAGGGCTGACTTTGTAGTGTAGAGAATGCTACTGGTTTGGGAGGAGGAATAAAAAGTTTGTGTCGTACAGGAGCAATGTTTGATGCTATTGCAGTCACAGCCAGGCTATAACCTCTGTGCCATCAGAGAGGACGGTTAGATGAAGAGAAGTTGGGTGCTTTTGTGATAGGGAAAGGAAATTGACTGTCACTGTGGCACTTTGTCAGCTTTATCCCGTGGCTCTTAAGAAGCATGCTTTTAATTAGCAAGGAGATGCAGATTTTTGTGAGGAGTTCTAAATCCTGCGAGCACAAAATAACATTTAATGAAAATAAATGACATGGAAACAACTTTGAGCTGTGGGCCAGAACGAAGCCTAAAAAGGGAGCAGTTGCAAATATAACCGCAACTGGTTCAACAAAAGTTGCCAGGGAGGTAGGAGAGTGTGAAAATGAGCGGCTGACGGTTATTGGGAAGGGAATAGGTGTGAGCAGCACCGTAGCACGGCGCAGCCGTGGTGGTTAACCTGCAGCGAGTGCGTGGGAGCATACGGGGTGTCTTCAGGCCTGTGAACAACTACACACGGGTCATTTGGGAGCTATCAGAGCCTGGCCGCCGTGTGTGACCTGTGCTGATGCAGAAGCTGCTGCGACACGGAATGAAGTTGGGCAGGAGCGGAGTTGTAAGCTTTTACTTATCGATGCCCTGGGTTTTTGGCAACTCCTTGCATCGGTTTTGTAACCGGATCCAAGAATCTGCTTCAGTGCCTACATCTAATGCACACCCACGGACAGCAGAGGAAAGCTCAGGGAACACAGCGCGTCCTTCCAAGAAGGGGCGGGAGGAGAACTGCACTAGATTGCTGTCTGGGTATTTACTGGAGTTTCTAAATCCATTAACTAGGGCAGCAGGGTGAAAGAGGAGTGGAAAGCAGGTTCCCTCCCCAGTGTTCATCTTGCTGGCACGGTTATTTATGAGGCATCCTATATTATCAGCATAAAGATTTACTACTGAAAAGCCGGACTGAGAGTTACTGCTGGCTAGAGGTTCGTTGTGGCACAGATGAAGTACCCCAGCAGCATCCTTTGGAAACAGGCTCCAAGTGAGGGTTGCTTTGTATTTTTTCTTTTTCTTCTCAGTATTAAGCACGTGCCTGAACAGTAAACAGGAATCTTTATATAAGGTTTTCAAGGAAGTTGCTGGGAATGTCAGGTGTGCTGCGGAAAATGCAAGCTGCTCTGGAGGTGCAAGGCCTGGAGAGCCCCCGAGTGCCTCTGAGGAGCTGGGTCTGAGCACCTTCTCCTCCACCCTCCAGAGCAGAGCAATCTTTCCAGAAATATCGTGCAGCAGTTGAAGACCAGCGGCTCATTCATTATTTATAGTTTGATTAAAAACAGATTTCCTTTCAGCGTGATTAAGATGATGATGCTGCCCCTCCTGCAGGCTACCTGCAGATCCTGCTCTGCCTTAGCAAGCTCCCCTGCCCTCCCAGCAGCCAGAAGGTGTCAGCCCTTGCTGCTGAACTGCAGATCCACCTCTCACGAGGGACACATCCCTGACAGCATATGCTCTTCTTTCCAAACCTAGTGGCATGCCGGGGCAGGCAGCGTGCAGAAGGAAGGAGAAAAAGAGAGCAGTTCAGGACCACGTGATAGGCAGTGCTCGACTGGTAATGTGCATGCAGGGGGGGAAAAAAAAACCTGCTTGTCTCAAGCATTTGCTGCGTGTGTTGAACATGTACCTGTGGGGACACACACGTGTACAGAGACAGGCAGATCCTGTCAGCTACAGCTGGCCTTGCCAAAATGTCCCGGGGTTTTTGGTAAGTAATAGCAGAGCAAATGCAGCCCTATCACTCTGTTTTTTTCTACTTTTCAGACACATTTTAGCAGCAGTACAGTTCTATAGCTTCTTTCTGAGGAGCATCTCAAAGCCTTTCATGGACTTCACACTGCTTTATGCCCTCTAGACAAGTCAAAAAAGGGAAGAAATCCCTGCCTCCCCCATGAAAGGGAGCCTCCTCCCTGGCTGCCGACCTTTAATCCAGTCTGCACGAACCAGACAAGCCCAGGTGCTGCAGACCTGGTTTTCAGAGCCCACAGCTTGTACATTAAGGCACTTTCTGGGGCTTCTACAGTGAGCTAAGCCCTCTGCATGACCCTGTGTGCATCGTAAATTTTTTCTTCCATTTTGAAAAGCCAGAATGAAACTCGTGGTTCATCGGCCTCCGGTCTCCCCCGGAGGAAATGCTCCCATTTTGCATTCGGATCTGAGGCAGAAAGGCTCGATGCATCATCCCCCAGTCGAGGAATGAGTCAGACCAGGGCCAGGTGCAGGACAGAGGGGTGTGACAGTGCAAGTGGTGACCTGTAAGGGGAATTGAAGTGAGTGAACTTCTAAGGTTTCAAAAAGAAAAAAGCTTCCTCAGCTCGGGGGAGCGTGTAACTGCATCTGTTTGTTGTGCTGCTCTGTTACTGCGCGGTATTGCGTAGGTCAGGTATGGACAAATGTGCCCTGACTTGCAGCCTGAGCTCATCGCTGAGCAGCGCTTTCTGGAGCTGCAGCAGCGCTGACCGAGGCCGAGGAGAGGCAGGGTCGCTGCTGCTGCTGCTGCTGCCTGGGTTTGGTGCTCGGGACTGCAGGGTGGCTCTGGAGATGCTACTGCTGTTCGGGGCAGCGCCAACACGCGCGTCCCCTGGGAGCTTAGAGCACAACAGAGACTTTTTCTGTCATTAGGAACAGAATAAAACCTCCAGATGACGTTCCTGAGCGAACGTAGTCTGTTCCTTTAATCTATTAATGCTACTGCAGCCGGAGAATTGCAGTATAAACGGTACAGTTAAAACCCAGGCCCTCTGGGTCTATGAGCCTTACGCTGTCTGTGCCCCACCACCAACAGAAAAGAGCAGTTTGGACCCTGGGCTACAGCGTGTTGGGGGTAGGAGCCTGTGGGGCCTTGGGGCACAGGCTGTGTGAGCCCTGCCTGCCTTTGGGGCACTGATTTCCAGTCCCATAACGGCGATGGCAGAGCGCTCGCTGCGTTTGTCTAACTGCGGAAGGGACAACGAGCTGCCCATCGTCCTGATCCTTTTTTTTTTTTTTTTAATAGCCTGAGTGTTGGAGACTTTGGGATAGGGAAAGACCATTTTTATGCTTGCCTGTTTGACATACGTAGCTCTTTTCCGGATTATTTAGGGCAGGCCAGCTGACAGCAGCAGCAGTGATGGCCAAAGCGTGGTTTGCGATCAGGCCCGAGGGGTGCACTGCTGCCCTTCCTCTTCGCAGGGGCCCTCGACGGGCTGTGCTCGCGTGTGGCTGGGGTGAGCTTTGGAGCTGGCTCCCAGCAGGGTTTGGGGAGAACCTGGGTTCTCCTAAATGGTGCTGAGCGGTCAGTGTGGGCATCGCCCTGGTGCTTTGCTGTGGCTGATCTCAGTTTGAGGGCTGAGCCAGGCACACCGGCTGTCGGGGTGGGCTGTACCAGCCTTCGTTTCATGCTTCTGCCTTACTGATCTGCTGTTCTGTGCTTCGGTCTAATGAAGTAAGCTTAAAAAAATGCAAGAAACCTTTAATTTGCAGATCTCTTGGAATATCTTGCGGATTCTTAACAGTGCAATGCCACTAAGAGAGTTAGGATTTACTTGCAAGACTTTTTTTTTTTTTTTTAATCCCAGAACTTTGTTTCAGACTGTTAAGTGAAAGGTAGTACTTACTTGCTATTCTTTGGAATTACTTTCCCAGAAGCTAACTGAAGGGAACAGCTCAGTGACCATTCTGGGAGCACAAGCCATTAGGGCTACAGTTTCTAATCTGCTTCCTGTCTGCAAATCTGAAATTGCTTCGACTTGCCTGGAGCCAGGCAGTTTTTTTCCACCTTTGCTTTCATGAGAGTTCCTAGGCAAAGCCACAGCCTGTTCGGAGGGCACGGGAAGTACTGAACCACTGAGCGCTATTGAGGATTTCAGATCTCACAAGGAACGATGAGGTGAAATTGGGCAAACTCACCCAAGGGAAGGGAAGGCTGGCACCTCCGTGACCTGGGTCATGGGAGAGCGGTAGGAAAGTGCAGCGCTGAGAGCTCATCAGCTTTAGCTACACACAGCTTGTTTGAGCAGCACGTTACAGCACTAACTACCTTAAAATATTCCCCACCGAGGCAGCTGAAACCAGGCAAGTAATTTTCTGTTCCTAACTTCTGTACATAAGCATCACCTCGGAATATAAAGTATTGATTGCATGTCTCGAACGAAGTCACGGGGAGGTTATTGTTGTGATTTGTATAGGCAGTGCAGGAACATGGTGTTTCCCCACCACTGCAGTTCTAGGTAATGTCAAGGGAAGTCACGCTTCTCGTTGTCATTGAAAAGAGAAAACAATGTCCTGTGCCAGTGAGGAGCATAAGGACGCGGATACTGCCAGATGTTTACAGAAGTGTAACCTGCCCTTAAACCTGACATTTGAAAGCGTGCTCGGTACCCACAGCAGAAGGCCCTGGCAAAAAAAGCTGGAGAAAAGCACGGACCCGGCTCCCCCAGCACCTGAGCTGTTTGGTTTGTGTGTGTTCCCACAATTTCCATTGTCCTTCCTCTCACAGCAGCTTCGCTGTGTTTGGGAGCCCTCCTCGGTGTTCAGGAAGCGTTTGGGCTGTACGGCCAAATGCAAACCCCTCGGCTGCTGGTGGACACGCACTGTGCACCATTTGCACTGGGTAAAGATTGTTTGTGTGGGGAGCTGAAGAGATGTGCTTAACTCAGAAATAGCTCTCTTCCTTGGAAAGCTGAAGGTCTGAATCACACTGTGTTGGCTCAGTTTTTAGCAGACAAGCTATCACATATGCCTCCCTGTAGGCGAAGAGTCGTCACTGGCATCAGGATTAGCAGCCAGGTTCTTTTCCTTTGGAAACTAGAGAGAAACTAGAGAATAATGCCACCGGAGGCTGGAGCAGGCTGTAAGCACGGTTGGGGCAGGATTGCTGGGGAGGGGGCCGGCAAAATTGCCAGGGGGAAGGGTCCCCCTGCAGCCCTGCTGGGCCTCTGCTGGCTCTGCTGGAGCCCCGTGTTCCTCTCCTTGTAACAGGACCTGAGAACGTGCCCCTGAGCTGAACTTTGTTACTGCAAAGGTGGCACAAAGTTATTCTGCCCTAGATCCTCCAGGCGTTGGCCGCGCGGTGCTGCCCGCAGCACACCCAGGGCTGGTGCTGCCCTGCGCCCGCTGAAAATGCTAGCGATGTGGACAGATAGAAACCCCTGAGAAAATGGGGAAATCTGGCAGGGAAAAAGGCAGCCGTGGAGCTGTGGCGCCTGAAACTAAAAGCCCAGGAGAGACAGACACCGGGGAGCTCCGAGCAGCCTGCGGAGTCCACCTGATAAAGACTGCGGGAACAGAAATTCAGATATATGCAGAGACTTTTTTTTTTTTTCTCGTCTGGAACATGGTGTGAGTTGATGCGTAGTCCTTAAAAATATGCTACTCCCAACTCCCAGCAGGCCAGAGGAAGCCTTTTCAAGCAAGTTTCTGTAGTTTGCTCAAGAAGCAAATTACAGATCTGAACTTCAAATGCTTCTGAGATCCAGGATTGTTCTGGATCTATACTTTCAGACCCGGTGTACCCCCTCCCGCAGTAGCATTAATTTTCAAGCCTCATTTCCAGGTTCAGGGCTCCGGTACTGCCACTGTTTTAAGAACCAGGGAGCAGGAGTTCCAGGACCAAGTGGTCAGTGACGAGGAGGCAGGGGAGTGACCTTGCAGCGAGCCTGTCCCTCTCCCGGAGCCGTGCCAGTATAAACGGCGCGTGCCTCCCAGCGCTGCTGAAACCATTTTGTGAGATTCCCAGGTTGGCCATTTCTATGCCGGCTTTGCACCAAAACTTTTGAGTGCGTGAGAACAGGGTAGGGTATTCCTTCTTGTGCTATAACAAGGGCAGCTTTGTCACCTGGGCTTGGGACTCTCTGGATCTATGGACAGGTATATGGAGAATAGCAGCAATTCGGCTAGCTCTTGTATACAACTCTCCATTAGCATCGGTAATACTGATACTGAACTGATGCAGCTTAAAGCTCAGCCTCCCCCCCAGCCACACCCTTATTAAACTGTAAGAAAATGCCATGAACAAGTTTTAGAAAACATGCAAGGCAGCCGTGAATTTTCTGAGTAGGTCTGGAAGTGATTTGTAAGAGGAGTGAGGATGCAATACTTGGCATCTGGACGTTCTAGCGAATTTTCCCAAATAAGAAAAGAGAAACGTTTCCTCATAGACTGCAAGCTTTTCACAGCATCAGTAAAGCTCCTGACACAGAGCCCAGCGCTGTATTTGTATGACATGGAAATTAACAGCAGCAGCAGCACTGCAGGCTTAGAGTCTACTCTGCGTGCAACAAAATGGCTAGGGGTGCTGTCGCGTTCATCTGAATTCCTTCACCGATCGTGGGTGGTAAAATAGGTGGATGCCGAAATCCCTGCCACGTCAGGTAGGGCTGCAAACTTTAACATCGGTATTAAATTAATGTTTCTAACCGTCTTCTTGCCTGTGCCCTGATCAGCTCAACTCCACAGAGCAGAGACAGGAATGAGCAGCAAAAACGGACTGCGTCACAGCTGTAACATGACCATCGGCAAAACAAGTGCAGAAAGATATCATGGCTGTCTCATCGCTCCGACAGCTTTCTCTCAGTATCGCAGAAGAATAAGCTGGTAATGCTTTCCTGCTCTTAAATTTATGTCCCGAGCATTTGCAATTCTTAACTTTACCAAATTTTGCATCCTCGAACAGTCTAAACTCCCAGGAAAATTGCACGTATTTTGCCAGCAGACCCAAAGCACTAACGATCACTGCGTCACAATGCCGCACCAAGGCTGGGAGATAGAATAAACCCTACTGTACAAAGGAAGGGAACCAAAATACTGAGAAATGAATCAGCTTACACAATATCACACACACGAGTGTCAGAGGGAGTAAGAAATCATAGCTTTTCCAAGTCCTTTCGAGGCAATACACAGAAAAACATTACGGAACAGTTTGCCACGTAGACCTCACATACAGGCACAAAATCGCTTCTGTCCTACAGAAATATGCCATGTCCCCTTCTTAGCCTTGTTTCTTGCAAGTCCCCCAGATTTACCTGCTGACAGTAACCTCAATTCCCGAATAATGACATTTACAGCTAAAGTTTAACATTGAAATACCTCTCGTCTCTCGGTCTCCTTTTCCTGCCTCTGCTTAGTCACAATTAAACTATCACCGTGGCCAAAAGATGGTAGCGAAAGGAGCAAAAATAAACACATCCCTACGCCGAACGCTGATACTCAAATTATGCGTGTGCCTGGCTGCCAGTTGCACCTACGTCCAAAGGGCTGAGAACTGCCATTACGCAGCGCTACCTTTGCAAACTAACGGGGCCTCCACCACGCAGCTGTGGTGGGGAGGAATGCAAAGGGCTGTCCGCTCGGACCCACTTAACCCTCCGCTCTCCCGGGAAAAGCAAGCATCGTTTCTTAGGCCAGCTCCTGGCCGTGCACACTGACCTCCGCGGCTGCCTTGCACTGCTCCTGTGTAACTGTGTCTTTCTGCCTGTCCGTCTTGCTGCAGGGACCACCGCTGTTGCTGCTGTTCCCGTTGTTCCCCTGCTCTGCGGAACTGGCGCTGCAGGAGGCGAGGATGCTCCGAGGGAGCCAGCTACAGCCAGCGAGGGCTCTGAGTCAGTAGGGGTTGTGACGACTGCAGCAAGAGCCTGAAACTCCCCGCGGAATCCGGCAGGAAAGGAGGGGAAGCAAGGAAGGTAGAGATGGGAAAGAGGAAAGATCTGGGGAGTGGCACCTACTGTCTGTTTGCTTCTTCCCTCCCTGTTCCTGCCACCGCACTGCCGTTGGAAACGGTATCCTCCCCTCTGGGTTACTGCGCAAAGAAACGGTCGGGGATAAAACTGCAACGCGTACGGCCTTTATAGCAGCCAAAATTCGGTCGGGGCGGGTGTCCGTGTGTCAACACGGCCTCTCTCCCCTCTCCGCCTGCCGTTCAGAGGACAGGCTCCTGCCGGAGTAACCGAGACACCCGCAGTTCGTTTGAGCTGGTTCTAAACCCAGTGGTTGTTGCTAAACAACCAGACCTGACGCCTGCGATGTCAGTGAGTGAGTAATATAGATTAAATGCTTATGCTAGCACGGCCTTAAACTTGTTTAAGCCTTGGTATGATGAAAGGCTGTGGAATAATGTTCCCTGCTATATGAGAAAGCAAAGTTACCACTCCACTGCATAACCGGGCGACTTCCTCAGCCAGAGGGACCAAGCTCAAAGCTGGTTGTGTCCTCAGAACTTCCAGGCACAGTTGCCCATCTTCATTGTTGGTCACTTAAGAAGAGAGGTGAAAAAATAGTATAGTAAATGGTTAAGAGAGAAAAACGTCCTCCTCCTCATCTTCATTTCCTCATCCTTGCCGGAGCCGCTGTCTGTCTGCGGTCTCCCATCCCTCCTTCCCCAGCCTGTCCCAGTCGTCCTTTCTGCCTGCCTTCTTCCTAACGCTCTGGTTCCTTTTGCAGACCTTGCGGAGCCCCGGCTCGGGGCTGCCGGCAGCGCTCCCTCGCCTCGCCCACATCAACCAACTCCTGCCCGGGCAGCATGACGGCGTTTGGGCAGGAGCCTTCTCCGCTTCGTTAATCCCGCCACGCGATTGCCACATTCGGTCCCTGCCCCGAGCGGCTCACAGCACGACCAGCACTCAACTCCCACCGACAGAAGAGAGAAAACAGGAGAGAAAGGAGAAAAACAAAAGCCCCAAACCCGAGCAAGTTCCCCTGGCCGAGGTTGGCAGCTCTGACACGTCATCGCCACAGCCGCGCAGCAAAGCGAAACCACACCGGCACCGGCACGGGGTGACGCGGGGCGCGTGGGCGGGCAGGGCCCTGTGCCTGGCCCCATACCTGCACCCATACCCGCACCCATACCCGCACCTGCACCTATACCCGCACCTATCCCTCCACCTATACCTGCACCCGTACCCGGATCTATACCTGTACCCTGTACCCGTACCCAGACCTGCACCTATTCCGCACCTATACCCGCACCCATTCCCGCAGCCGTACTTGCACCCATACCCACACCTATACTTGGACCTATACCTGCACCCATAACCTCCCCCGTACCCTCCCCCATACCCGCACCTATACTCACACCTATACCTGCACCTATACCGTCACTCATACTCGCACTTAGATTCTCCCCCATACCCGCACCTATACTTGGACCTATACCCAGACCTATACCTGCACCTATACCCATACCCCTACCCTCACCCCTACCTGCCCCTATACCTGCCCCTATGCCCTCCCCGCACCCTCCCCCTGCCCCCCCCCCCCCCGCAGCCGGCCGCCCCGCTCGCAGCCTCGCAGCCAACATTCAGATTTGACACCCCGGCGCCGGCCAATCCGCGAGGGCTTTTCACCTGCCAGCCCTTCCCTCCGCCAATCGCGGGGCTCCTCGGCGCCCAGAGCCCTCCCCCGGCCAATGGGGAGCCGGCCCCGGCCCCCGGTTCATGATGCAGCAGTCCGGGGCAGGACGATCACATGCGAGCTGGGCGGCTGCCAGCACGGAGACACGGCGCGAGCAAGGTAAACAACTCCCCAACGCCAAAATGATGACATTCAATCCCCGAGCGCTGCCTTCCCGGCTCGACTCGGGCCCCTTAACCCCTTTCGGCCGGCGTGGAAGCGTCTGGAAGGCAGCGCCTACCTGTGTGCCCCCCCCCCGGGGGCTGGGGGAAGCCGCCCGGCGTGCCCTGCAATGCTCACTGCGTCAGCGCTCCCCGCTCGGCGAGCTGCGCAGTGACAGAGCTGCGAGCTGGGGAGCGCAGGGCGGCTGTTAACCCCCGCGCCAAATCCTCGCCGGCACGCCAGCCCTCGGGGAGACGGGAGGGAATAAAAAGCCCGAGCAGCGCAGGGAAGCAGCAGTCTTTGCAAAGTTGTCATCTCTTCCCCCACGACTACTTCCCTCCTCTGCATTACGGCAATGCCGGCGAGAGTGGCGTTAGTACAACCTGCGCCGTCGCTCCATTGAGAAAACAGCTCTGACGCAGAGCAGAGCAGTCGTACCCAGCCAAAATAATAATAAAGGCACTCGGGGAGCCGAAGTGAGGGACGAGGGGGGAAGGGGACACCCAGCAAACAATCACAAAACGCAGATGCAGCTCGAGCCCCATCCTGATCAAAGGGTACGTACGTGGGAAAGACGAACCGGACCGAAGAGCTCTGCCCGTGCACCATCTGCGCAGTCTTCAGCCCTCCGCTTGCTGTGTAGCGCCGCAGAATAGAAGGTTCCAGAAATTTCCTTTCCGTTAACCCTTTCGGTGTCTGCCCACTCTCCCTCCCCGTGGGATTAAGCGCGCCGGGTCTCCAGCATCGTCAACGGGCGAAGCCTCCTACGCCAACCGAGCCCAAATATGCTTTCTAAATGACTCCGGATGGTGACAGGAGCCCAGTCCCTGGTGTTGGTGTTACTTCTCTTTCTTGAGCCCTTTCTCCCTCTCTGGCTGCCTCTCTCCCCTCTTGCTGCAGCAGGGCTGTTGCTGGTAGACCTATCGACGGAGCTTGCTCTCTCGCTCTCTCGCTGAGCTCTGTGACGCAGCTCTAAATTCTCCAGCCTGCTCCCTGTGTTATAACAGCGGAACTGCAGCCTTCCAGGGAGCCCGTGCCAGCAGTGCCAGGGCCAGGCACACCGAGGGGAGCGTCGCTCCTGGACTCTGCACCTTTTTTTTTGGTAATTATTATGTTCCTCACCTCGGCTTCTGTGCTGCCTTCCGAGCCGCTCAGCCTCACATCTCCTTCTCTGTTTCTGAGTCACGCTCGCTAGGTTAACTCTTTTAGGATTGGTAGTCAGCAGGACAAATCTCGAACAAGCACAGCTGAAACCACAGCCAACTTTGTGGTGGTTTCTGCTTTAAAAAACCCAAAGCAAATCATCTTGGCTCTAAAAAACAAAAACACACACACACACACACACGTTCCAGTAGAGAGTTAGTGCTTCGCAATTAACTGTTTCGGTGACAGGAACCACTGCCTCACCTCCTAAAATAAAGTGATCTGGGCCCACGTCCTGCAGGTACTTGGCCGGCAGTTGCCTGGTAGCACCATGCGACTTAAAAGGAGCTGCTCACACCAGGACACGCTTTTCTGGACCTAAAAGCACGAAACTGCTGTGGGATCCACACGCCCCTGCTCTGCTGGCCACAAGACATTGATCAGAATGTGGTTCAGCCGCTGGGCAGATGCATTGTGTCAGATAAGGCACTGAAAGTGCTGGAAAGGTATAGGCTCCTCTTAATCTGGATGGTACTAATAAGTGTTATCACACACACAGATTCAAAACGCTCAGTGTAGGCAGGGGAACTAATAGCTGCGTTCTGGGAGTCGCCAGAATCCAGTCATCTCTGCCACAGAAAGTTCCCCAGCAGCTCCGTATTTCAGCGCAGCAGAGCCAGGCACACAGACAATGCCGCCGAGCCCCCTCCGCCTGCCCCTGCCCCGCAGGACAATCCCTCGCATCGATCCGGGGCAGGCACCTGCAGCACGAGGCAGGGGAAGCTCCCGGAGCCTCGAAACCGGAAAATGTGGAGGAGGATCGGTGGTAGATGGAGCAGCTGGGACTCAAAGCGCAGCTAATGGAAAGCCGGCGCTGTACGAGGGAGTGCATGCGTCAGCCTGCACATACAGCACAGCGAGAGAGCCAGCAGGCCATCTGAGGGACAGCATCAGGAGAGGGATTGCTCCACGGACGCATCTGCCATTTTAATTCTGGACTCCGGAGCTGGCTGGGAGCTTCGGGTGTTTCACTACAACCAAAGCTGAAGTAACCACTATTTTTTTTCTCTTCACAGCATCTGAAGAGCCTGAGCTATTTTGGGAATTGTCTGTACTACACTGAAAATGACACCTGTTACACGCAGACACAAATGAGGAGAATTGCAGGCTCCCGGTTTCTCAGATCGGATTCTACCGAAAAGAAAAAAAAAAAATCATATGAGCCAGGGATGTGGGAGAGCAGCGCAGGCTCTTAGCAGGGGTGAAGAGGCTGACCCTTGTGCATTGAGCAGTCAGACACGGATAGAAGAAATGTAAACGGTTTGTTCTGTCTGATGCAAGAGGAAATCAGACCTCTGTGTGACCAAGAGAAGTAGTGCTCGATCGACTCGGTGCCACAAGACAGGGCTCCTTATGCAACCAAGCACATGGGACTTCGAGCCTCACATACATGTTCTGCAGCCAAAGCTGCAAGCATTAACTCTTTCAGTTAACGAAGGTAAAATTGTGACAGTGCCACGGCTACTTAAATGAGTCACTCGGCAGCGATGCTCTGAAGTAGGCCAGGGTTTGGGTGCTGTTACGCAGCCTGCTGGTTTCAGTTACCCCTCGGTTATCTCAGAGGCTCCACCACCACGCGGCATCGGAGCGGATTTTCCCCGTTCCCCGTGTGCCCCTCGCGTGCTGCTGCTTTCACCAGGGGACAGAGGCAGGACAGAGGCAGGGCAGCGGCCACACGGCTGGACCCAGCAGAGCACCGAGGGCGGCCGTGAGCTGCGCTGGCAGCGGGCTGAAAGACGAGGAGCCTCGGAAGTGGGACACGCGGCTGGTGCTGTCAGCGCCCAGCGGCTGTGTCAGTCCTGGGGTAAATGAAGAAAGTAAAATGGAGCTTTGATTTGTTTAAAACGCTGTATTTTGGGGTGTTTTCAGGGGAAAGGCAGCATTTGTTTTATGGTTTACTTTTGTTTGGAAATTACCAGCCAAATTTACCAGCTGTCTTTACCTGATCATAAGTATTTACTTTATGGCAGCACTTAAGCTCCCAAGAAGAATCAAAGCCACGCTGCCCTGGGAAGCACTCAGGGACGTAACGGAAAAAAACAGAACATAAGGGAAAGCTTCATCAGTCGGAACCGAACAGTGGGGCCCAGAAAAAATAAAGTCATCTGCTCACGTAGTTGAATTTGTTAACCTTTGGTTAGAATTTGGCATGGTCTCTGAGCTGAAGCAAGCAAAGGGCTGAAATACAAACTATGATTCTGTGGTAGAAATCAATGCTCCTGGTTTAAGTGGAGCCTGTGTACGTATTTTGTTACTGTTTTTTTTTGGTTTTTTTGTTTGTTTGTTTTGTTTTGTTTTTTTGTTTGTTTGTTTGTTTGTTTGTTTTTTCTTCACTATTTCCGTTCTTTTTTCCCCCTCCCCAAGCAGGAGGCAGAACTTTGGTTTTGGAAGAAAAAGAAATAAGCAAAGTCCCAGGGTAGCAAGCAAGCCTGGGAGATGGAAATAGTCCGCAGGGGTGACAGGAGGTAGGGGAGAAGAGTCTCTGCACGCACACGGTTGTGTCAGTGTCCACTCTAAAGTGGGGTGGGTGTGTGGGGACCCCAGCAGCATGAAAGGGTCAGGAAGCAACTCATCAGTGAACGGAGGAGTGCAGGCTTGCTGTTGCTTGTATGCAAGCAGTACGTAAATGTGCATCCTCGGTTCCCTGGCACCTACCGTGTTATTCTCTGCTGTCATGCTACAATGACCTTAATAGGGATAACATACCGAGTCTGGAGTTACGAAAATCTAACACTCACGAACGTCATCTAATGCCTTGTGGTGTTGTGGGTGATAAAATAACTCTGGCTGGCCACAGAGGAATCTCCTTGGTGTTTTTAGTGACGAATGAAGCCCCAGTGGTACTACACGGCCCTCTCGGCTTCCTGCTGGTGAAGTCTTGGCTCCGGCTCCGGTTTAAATGCCATCAGCCACACCTTCCTCCCGACTGCAGGAAACTGCGATTGTTAAAATCAGGGCATGTTCCTGTTTAACTAAAAGGCTGAGATCAAATAAGCCAAAGGCCTCGGCAATGCCAAACGAATTCCTGCCCAGGACTTTGCAAGTCTGCACAGCTGTGGATCTGCGTAACGCCCTGACCTCGATCGTGTAAGTGACATCTCGGCGTGTCACCCTGGAGAGCAGCTGGTTATAAGCTGATGACGCAAAGACTCAGGCAAATGTGGACAGGTAAATGCCAAATTTACTGACTAGTATCACTTAGCACAAAGGTCTTCAGTTTACCAACCATTGTACTGAAAGCAAACCAGTAACGTTTTTCATATACCTACACGGGATCCTGGCTACTTTAAAAGCTTTTTTTCCAAATGTGAAATTTGTCAAAGCTGCTGCTTCTTCTCAAAATGCTAAACCCTCAGCAAGATGTTTTCCAACAAAAGTCTATTTCAGCACAGAATTCCCAGCCAGCTTGATTCAAGAAATACCCCCCTAAACAACACCACGATAGCTCATCTGCTGGGACGGCTTCCCCTAACCTTCACCAACCAGAGGGTGATTCATTAAAATTCTTTTAATCTGCTTGTTGTAAGTCAGCCTTAAAATCATCAGCAACGACAAAACTACTTAATTCTTTGCTGTAGTAAAACAATTCTCTAAGTTAACTGCAAGTGAAGTAATGTTAGTTGTTAGCCTAGGGAAACTGGCAAGTTTTTAATGTTTGCTTATTTAAAATCAATACAATTTTGCATATGGGAAGGCTGAATTAAGTACAGGCTTAATAATTTGACCCAGATTGTACGTGGAATAAAGCTGGTACAGAAATTCGGGAGTTCCTTGCTCCCAGATTTTACTCAAGCTGTGCCTCTTGCTTAATTACACTCCTTATTGCCCAGAAGGCCCCCAGTCAATTAGCGAGACTTAATCGCCATCTGAAAGAGGAGCTGCCGGAGCAGCGTGGCTTTGGGAGGAAATTGGTAGGAAACAATTATTTAGAGGAGGTACTTCCTTAGTTTCTGGAAGAAAAGCAGAAATACATCTTTGATGCCGACAGACAAGCTGCAGTCCTGCAGCGCCGTCCCAGTGAGCCCCAAAACCTGCAGGATTTTGGGAAGCTGGCAGCGTGCAGCTCCCAAACAGGGATGATTTCTGCGAACACAGCCACCAAAGTTAGCGAGGGAATATTCTCCACATGCACAGTGCATTGTTTTATGCTGTGACAATAATAGAAAAGCTACTGAGTCACAACAAACATTTAGGTTCAGTGTATTTTTTTTTTTTTCCTGAAAGGTTTATTGTTACCCAGACAAGTTTCATTAGTAATGCCAGGGAAATGGCTTCTGCGGTAGTTTCAGTAACTCCTCGCTTTGAGAGGCTCGAACACCCTCACCCTCACCCACGTCTCTGCCAGCCCAGCACATGCACGTGCTGATCCTCTCTCTGTGGTCCCTGCCGGCAGGAGGAAGAACGGGCAGGCATAAAAATGGCAATAAAACCCCTTTCTGGAGCAGTTTTAAACTTGGTTTGACCTGCTCAGGTGCGCCCAGCTGACTGCTCACAAGTTCCCTCTGCTCTCCCCCTGCTGCGGGGCCGTTCAGCTGCTGGGGTGGGTGCCCAGTCCCCAGGGGTGGCCCAGGGGAAGGAGCTGGCACTGAGATCAAAAACGAGAGGCGTGGATTAGTTCCCAACAACCGTCAGGGATGTACCGGTGTTGAGTAGTCGGATTTGCATAAAATACTTGCATGCTCTGTAGCAATCCAGCCCACACAAAAAGCAGGCACCGAAATGGAAACCTGCAGGTGAAAACCTGGCCGCCCCTCCGGAGAGCTGCAGTCCTGGCATTTTCCCTGCGAAGTCTAAGAAAATCCCAGCTGGAAGAACCGAGCTCCTTTTCAGAGGGGTGGCACCATGTCAGCGTGCAAGCTGCTTCCAAGCAGAGCGTGTGCCCCACGCTGAAGCTGGGTTCAAGGAATTTGGCATCCTGACCCCAGCTCTGCCTTGTAGCCCTCCTGGGGAAGGGAGGCTGCTGAGGTCTGGGCAGGGGCAAGCGGGCAGGCTCCTGAGCTGCAGGTTGTGCTCGGTTCCAAAGCGAAGGAGCTGAGACAAAAGTAATTATTTCAGCTATTAGCTGCTAAGAATAGAGCCCGCGGGGGTGCTGTGCATGGCTGAGGTGCACTGACAGCACAGTTGGAGGTAGCAGGGATGGCGGTGGAAGCCCAGAAATAGCCGCTCTCCACGCTCAGCACTCTGAAGCTGCGTGAGTCACCAAAATACATGGTGGGGGGACAGGCAGGGGGGAGAGGAAATTACCCCCGGCCCGTACATGTGGAGCAGAACATGCCCCTGGGCTGAACGCTGGTTTCTGGGGGGAGAGCAGCGTTTCTGACCAAGGAGAGCATCCTCCTGCCCCAGCAGATGTCCAGCACGAGCCCACCCAAGGGGCAGCCCGGTCCTAGCCCTGTGTGGCCCCCCCAGGTCTCAGCCCCGTGCCCGGGCTCCGTCTCTCGGTGGTTCTCGAATATTTGCAAAAGCCAAACATTACCGGGGAAGGGGTGGCGGGGCGGGGGAATCGAGTGATCTCGGTCCAGCTGTGTTTCATTGTGTTTTCCCAACTGCTAATCTCACTTAAAGTTCCCTTTACAAATACCTGATAAATGGTTAAACACACGAACGGCAGGTATTTAAATACAGGACTGGTAAATGACCAGGTGCTGGGCTGGCGGCTCACACACACCTTTACCGTCGTGTCCCGGTGCTGCTCAGGACAAACCGTGGCGATACCACTTCGTGTTTTTCCTCAATATAGTTTGTAAGAGGCGATTTTCCTTTCGTGCTGTTTGTGCAGCTCTGGGTACAACACATTCCTGATCTATGACTAGGATTCCAAACTGCATAGTAAAATGAATAATAACGATAGTAAAAGTTGTACAACTGTTTTTATGCGGCAATCTTTGTGTTGCTTTAGTGCTGGGTTTTCCCAGCCTTTGTATATGGAATTAAAAAAGAAAAAAAAAAATCTGTTTTGTAAAAAACACCATACCCAACCCAAACCAAGACAAAACAACAACAACAAAAAACAACAAAACCCCACAAACTCAAATTTAAAAGATTTCTTTCGTATCAGTCCCGGGTGCAACTGCAGAAAGTCAAGCTGGGCAGAATTAAACATCGCAGCTGGAGCACGGACAGGGCAGCAGACAGACTTGCTAAAAATAGATTAATCCTAATTACAGCCACACTTCTACTTTTTCAGGGTTTCCCGTTTCACATGGGGACACGAGGCTGTGAATGGACGGGGGGTCAGAGCCCACTGCGGCGGGCGAGGGGCCGGGGTCGCACGGTGCCAGGTCGTGCCGGGCTCCAGCCGGGCACGGTCCTCGGGGGGCAGCAGGTGTTGGTGGCAGCCCCCTCCTCGCCCACCTCGGGCTGCCCCGGCTCGGGACGGGCACACACGGTCTGGCCTCAGCCTCCTGCCCTGGAAATCCGGCTCTTGCAGTTGGCAAAAGCAGGAGAAACAGCCCAAGCAAACCGCTGGAAAATAGGGTCAGGTAGCATGCGGGTTTGGGGTTGGAAATGTAAAAGATCACAGCCTGCCTGCAGGCTTCTTGTGCTGCCCGCAGCCCCCTGAGGATTACGCTCCTGGGACGGGTTGCACGGCGTGGTTAAAGCCCCGAGGAGGGTCCCTGGTGCCAGTGCATCCCATAGGACTCCAGAGGAATGTCCGTAAATCCCTGCTTGTTTATTTATGACAGCAGGCATATAGAGAGCCGAGCTACTACCTCATAAGCAGAATTACAAAATATTTAGATAAAAATACACATACTTAAGACTCTGCTTTCCAAACAACAGGAGTTCTTTTCTCACATAAAGCCAATGAAACTATGGAAAACAACTATTTTCCCACCCTGAAGATGTCTGTTAATTACCAATTTAAATATTTAGCCAGAAAATGTATTGCTATAATTACGTAGTTTTATCAGAAAGCAGGATTTAATGCAGTAATCACTAGGTGTGCAGGAGGGATGCATTTGGGTCTGCACAGATCGCCTCTGTGGTGACAAACAGTCAGCAACTGAAAGCCCTTCTGGGCCACTAAAACAAGGGAAAACTTCATCAAACATTTCCTCAATATAAAGGATTTACATAACTGAGAAACAAAGCTCCCACAACTACAGGGGAAACACCGAGGATTCCATTCAAAGCACCTAACTGAGCTTGTTTGGATGCCATAGAAAAAAATAGAGCAAGTCCTGACAAATTTTAGGACGCAGCCATCAAAGCGGGCAGGATCCGAGCGCTGCCAGCACCACGCCGAGGTCGGCCGGGCAGGCGGCACCGGGGCGGAGAGAAATTCTGGTGGGGAAGGAGGCAGGCATCTGTCTGGGAAAACCTCCCTTGTTTTGAGCATTGGTAAATATTATTTTTCTTAACAGCTTTTGAGAGATTTCATTATACATTTTTGGCACTCATCTCCCCACTGAAGCGAAGATCTGGGATTCAGGGCTGCTTTGTCACATTTTTCATTAAATGGGAAATACCCACTCCAGAACGGCCGTATCGCTGGGCTTAGGGCTGCTCACCTGGGCTGACAGAAATTCATCTGCACGTCCCTGGTTTGATTCTCACACAAGATGGCCACACGCATTGAGTCTGCCATGTCCCGGCTGCCCTTGTAGCAGTTTTTGGCTGTTCTGCAGCCCCGGGCTGTCAGTCCTGCTGCCTCCTCCCAACTTTGCTGAAGCTACGTCCTGGATACAGGAAAACCTCCGATTAAAAGTTTAACCAACCTTCATGACAAAGCAAAACTTTCCAGTTGGGAAAAAAAAAAAAAAAAAAGGTGTGTGGGGGGGAACCTTTGATTAAGGACTTTCCCAGGCAGCTTTCTCAGCACCACTGTCCCTCACCTGAAGCAAGACCTCTGCCTCCTGCCTGTGCTTTGCAGGATACCCAAGCAGAAAGGCAGCTCGAGTGAAAAGCAGCCTGGTGGTGCCTTAGAGACCCACGGACACGAGGGCTCCTCTCACTGAATATGCCAGCCCCTGCCTGGAATGAAATTGTGATATTCAGAGTGGTTTCATTCAGCTCAGCTGAATAAACCCTCACCATCACTAACCGGGGCGTTTTTGCCTTTCATGCTGGTTCAGATGGTGGCAAGTCCTGCCTGAGTTTTGTAGCTTCCTGCTGTCTCGTCCTTGAAACTGGGATTGTAAATTATTTTGGCTGGTGATAAACTGTCTTTGCTTGTACAGCACTGAGCCACTCTGGCCCCTGGGTCCCGGCTGAGGCTTCTCACCGCTTCTAAAAATAAGTAATTATAAGGTATTATCTCTTAAAAATACTTGTTAAAAAGAGGAAGCAAGAAGAGACTCATTTCCCATCTGTTCTCTCCCCCAACTACCAACACATTTTTAAAAATCTGCTTCTAAATTGTCTTTTTGGTCAGTTCTTTTCTGTAGCCTTTCTTAAATTAAGGGTGCACAAAAGTTTAAAAGTTAGGATGGGTACTTTGCACTTAGAAAACAAGATTCATTTGGATACCACAATTAAGTTCTAAAATCCAAATTACCATTAACAGAATAAAAATAAATCACAAAAATATTTTTGTGCAAGAGCTGGTTATTTTTCCCAGCCCAGAACTATTTTGCAAACCACTCTTGATTAGAAGTTGAATTTTCTAATTTTTTCTTCCTAAGAAAAAATAGATATAGTATTTTTCAGTATATTTTCATTATTCGTATTTGACCAATTCTGATTAGTCATATCAGTCTGCCTGTAGATTTTTTTCCCTTTCCAGAACGGGATACCTTTGCTTTGAGTGCTTTGGATAATTCGTAAAGTAGAAAAAAAGAAAAAAAAAATTAAACATTACAAAACAAAACAGATGAAAACACTTTCAGCTTTGCTCATGTCCCTGCCAACTATTTTTCTTTTTAAAGAAAAAAAAAACAAACCAGCCCCTTCTCAGCCTGTACAGGACTGTATCATTTTACTGCTTTAAAGGGGAAAGCACGGCCGAGGATGAGCGGTCAGCCTGCTGGCAGCGCCAGCACCAACGGGACAGCAAGGACAGGGTTTAAGCCTCTGAGCCAGCCTCTAATGCTATTTCTCCCCCCAAAAATAAAGCATTAAGAATATATTGTAACTAATATATTAAGTTTGAAGCCTTTTTTAAACAACTATTTTGAACAGCACAAAGATCAACCATATTATTAAGAGATTAATAGCGTGAACACGATTTATTTGCCTGTTGGCTGTGCTGGACACAGGCCACCACTTTTTAATTTTTTTCCCACACTGTCATTTTGTGTTCCTCACAACCGGGCCCGGAAAAGGAGGCATTTAATACTTCAAAAAGACAAGAGTAGTATTTCTAGCAGGCCTTTACCTCCTTCTCATTTATACCTGTGCTGAGCAGTTTCTCTCTTTGGAAGTCAGCAATAGCTCGGTGCACTTTAACACACCGAAACCAGCCTGGCAGAAACTCGCCTTGTGAGGCTTTTGTGCTGCCATCCACTGCCGCATTCTCTGAGCAGGTTACTGTGAAAGATAAATAGCCGAGTCCCGACGTGATTTAATGGAGTTTCCAAAACCTTCTGTCAGTAAAAGCTCTGCTTGGTGTAGGAACTTTACACTTTTTTTTTTTTTTTTTTTTTTTTTTTTAAGCTGTAGCTCACTCCAGGCTTCATTTGCCCCTTTTTTGATGGGTTTTTCTCCAACAGGAAGGTATTTCACCAAGTCGTTGAGATGATTGTGTTCCAGGTACGCTCAGGGCTGCCAGAAACGTTGCATCACTTGCGGGTTGGGCAGAACCCATGGGTTGCGTTGGCTCCGTCCCTCCAGGGAAGGTGGGGACCATTTTCTGCACAGCATCACCTCGAGCTCTCCTGAGTCCAGCTGAAGCCATCTGCTTTGCCTCCAGCACACAGCTCATATCAGCAGTCACACAAACACTGTCTTTCCGCACTACTAAAGCCGTTTCTAGATGCTATATTCATCCTGGGTTTTCTGTCATAGGTTGTTGAAGCTTGCTACAGTACTGAGGGCCAGCAGATGCCCATGGGCTGATAGTTTATGAGGGCTTCAGAGTTCAGCTGAAGGAACTCTATTTTGGAGGAATAGGTGAGCTTTCTCTTTTCCCACAGCAATAGCAAACATTCCCCTCTGATCTATGTGCTGTGGTTTCGAACATTTCCAGCAGACTTGGACCCTCGCTCTCAACACACAGACCTCGGTGCTGCAGCGTGGACCTTCCTGCTCAGGTCCCCATGCTGCACATGGAGGCCAGGGAGCCACCTGGGGGTCACTTGGGAGCCCATAGAGGGTCCCTTGCCCCTGGCCAGCTCCTCAATACAGGCCGATATGGGCCGGGAAGCCTGGGGGAGTTGCCGCAGGCTGCAGGCCAGAAGATGGCCGCCGCTCGGCCTCCATCACCTCAGTGTGCCGTGAGACGAGGGCTCGCCACGGCGTGAGGTGCGCTTCATGCGCTGCTGTCCTGGGTTCACTCACAGCCCTATTTTCCACACGTAACCATGGTAACCCGAATTATCTCGCAGAGGTGTGCATTAGCCCTGTTTGCCGCAACTGCACATCGAAGCCCACCGCTGGGCACGCTCCGCTCACCGGCGGATCCGAGGTGCCTGAAGCCGTGCGGAATGGGAGGTCGCCTTTGCCATTACAACACGATCCCAGCCAGGGCAGAGCGGGAGGTGGGGAGAAGGAAGAGGAAGAGTAGGAATGCCAGAGCGGTTCAGGCACAATGCTGGCTCTCAGCAATATGATTAGTTACTTGGCAACGAGAGCAAGGTGTGTCAGAGGGGATGGGACACAAACACGCCAGCCCCAGCAACAGCTCCAGAAGAGAGGAAACTCACGGCCAGTACGGCTCGCCTGGTTTTGCCATGGAGCACATAAAAGGCAAGAATTAAGTAACACCTGGAAGCAACCTCCCACCGAGCACATTATAAAACAGCGTCAGGTCCCTTGCTGCCCATTCTCAGAAAATGTTGTTCAAGCAACAGCACTTGGTTCACCAGAAAGAAAGTTGCCTGTCCTGACCCTCTGTCTACACGGAGCCGTCTCACCCAGCCAGGGAGAGCACAGATGCCTCCATCGTTTAGGCTGTCCCGAGGGATTTCATGCTTGCCACAGCTCTGGAGGTGCTGCGGATTGGCTCGATCCTAACAAATGGTATTCCTCAAAAGAGGACAAGACCTCCAGATTTCCTGAGACCTAAATCATTGGAAAGTCTGCTGCATTGTACACAAAATTATCAGCCCCAAGAAGTTAAAAAGCAAAGTCAAAACCAAAGAGAGACTTAAAAAGTTTTCCTCATAAATTCTTTTAAATCAAGATAAAGGGAAGAGACACACACGCGTCTTAAATAATGAAAAGAAAATGGATTCTAAAATTATTATTGAGTGGATTCTAACTCAGTAGTAATATTAGAAGAAAAGTCATTTCTGAGCAGTCAGGGACTGCTGAGCTGACAGTCTTACACTGCAACTGTCCTGGTTGCATTGAGGCACCAAGACTTGAATTCCAATTTGCTTTAAATTGAATATTTCACCTTACTCAAGAAGGAGGACAAAAAACACACCTATATTCTTTTGTAAACATATAAACATAGTTTCCATACTCGTTTCTTTGTTGCACAACAGTACTAGAGGGGTTGGTTTCATCTCTGAGGCAAAGGATTGCACAGAAAAGCAAAGCCTGATGTAAATGAGCTATCGAGCATCACCTACACACCAGCAGAGCTGCCCAGGAGATGCAATGGGCACCCAGACCAGGCTATTAACTCTGAAGGACTGGCAGCCAAAGCAAGCAATGCCTGGGGAAACAGTGTGCTGGATGAGGCACGCAAGAGTGGCATGTCAGCATATGGTGGTAATTCTGCCTCCCAGTGCAAGGACACAAGGAAACTCTGCATGCTTCGGGGCAGCAAGGAGAGCTGTGACTCCAACAACAGCATCTGCATTAACCTTGCTGCTCTGTTTTGATCATTTTCCTACAGTCCCCAAACACCCACAGCCGAGTAACAGAGCTTCTCTCCTTTTGAAAACACTGTCTCGCTTTACTGCCCACATCTGTAGGACAGTTAGCTTTCAAAGAGGTAAATCTACAGCAGGGTAAAAGGTCCAGGGTATTTATAAGAAGTCAAGGAGTCTGTGAAATGGAAGCTTGTGCGGGAAACTGTCTTCTGGCATTTAGCATACTCTGTTTCCATCAGTAATAAGCCTTGGGTGAGAAGAGGGAGATGCTGAAGGGGAATATAGGGAAACAGCTTGGATATGACAGGTGAAAATAAGGCCATCAGAGCTGCACATCAACGAGCCAAGAATGAGCGAGACCTAAGTCTCAGCCTTCCCTCTGACACACGCTCTTTCAACAAGGCTACCTGGGGGAGCCCAGGGCTCCCCGAGGGTTTGCTTTTCAGCTGCTAAGAGCCTCCCTCCTTAGCAATGCCCTCCCCGAGATGCAGCGAATGCTTTCTGCAATGTCAGCCTGGAGACCTGCGGCTGCCGTGCTGGAGCTGGGAGCTGGAGGCTTCCTCCAGCAGCTGGGAGGGAGCACATGGGCAAGGGCAGCAGCAGAAGGCGCCCGTTTTGCCCTGACTCCTGCGAATGCGCATTTGTTTCTGCACAGCCTCACTACCAAACCCGCTGAAATCCAGGTTATATAATGCCACTGCTGCCTTGAAACAGGGAGGTTAAAATGAGGTCGTCCAAGATGAGAGCTGACTGTGGCCTGCAGCCGGCTCTGAAGGACAATCTGGTGCTTGGACCGGACCCTGGGCAGAGGGGAAAACCGAAATGCTGGGTGCTGGAGTGTGCATTAACACGCAGCCAGGATGCTGAAAGTCACTTGAGCATTCAGGGTGTGGAGAATGAGCTGGCAGCATTTAGAGATGGTACAAAACCAGCGGGGCTCATCCACAATAAAACAGGAAGGAGTAAAGGAAGGATCTCACAATAGGCAGTGGGCTGGGGAAAAAAATGAACTGATTGACTTCAGAATTTGTAGGAATGCTCAAAGGGATAGGTTAAAAAATGTACCCCTAACTGAAGGCTTCCAAGTGGGATGTGGGAATGACGGTAGATAGGTCAGATAAACGCTGTGCCTGCCGGCTTCCCGAGGTGCTCCCTGACAGGCAGGGGAAAAGGCCAGCTCTTGGCATGATGGATTTGTGCAGCCCCAGCAGGGCAGGGATAACTCTTGCCTTTGCATCATTCTGTTTACATGACGAACTGTACTGAGCAGGCAGCGTGACAGTCCACGGCCACAGGGCACCGTGAAACTGCAGGACGCTGGATAAACACTCCAGAGAGCAGCTTTGTGTTGCATCCAGCCCCAGGTCTTACTCATTTCACAGTTCAGCATAGCCAGCACCATTAAAACATTTTAAAGGGTGCAAGTTATACTTTCTTTCCATCAACGTTGTACAACTGGTATGCTGTGGAAAGGCCACCACATGAAAGTGGACCCAGGTAAGAAAGCATAGGACCATAATAGAAATGTGAAGTCCTGCTTTAAAGGCAGATATTTATTTCCCAGAAAAGTAGTGTAATTCCTACGTAACAAGGAACAAAAGCTTCCTTCTGTAAACCCATTTCACAGCGACCACGAGGTGGGGAAATCTATCACGCTTAGGTAACTGGTATTTGAAGGGAGCTACTTTGAGTAGCGCAGGGTTAGTGTGTCAGTGAGCTTCAGCACTGCACATTCAGTCGTTCAATGACTGGAGAGCCCTAAAAACAACATGCAGATGCCTTACAACTTTGGAGCATTGCAAAGAAAAAGAGACAGAAGTCATGTTATCAAGGGCATGAAAGTTTGATTGAGAAAGACCTACTGCCTTCTAATAGAATGTGAAAAAAATACCTGGCTTCCATTTCCATGGTAACTCCTTCCTTCAAAGCACTTTTAAGTTGTTTCCTGTTCCTCTAGCTTCTTTGCAGGCTTTAGAACAGAACAGTCAAGGCTGGAGAGCTGGTAGCACACCTGCAGCAGGACGGCAGATGAGAAACTACATCTTCGTCTCTGACAGCACGTGATGAGCTGAGCTTCTGTCCCACCAGGGAGACATCTGTGTTACCATCGCTAAACTGAATGTTTACCGACTGCAGAAAAAAGCAAACTACTCTTCTGCAGAAGACAGCAAGAAGGGATCAACGCTGCTCCAGCCTCTCTCCTTGCAGGAGCCGGTGCATATGAGTTACACAAGTCGCTTCTAGTAGAGGTCCCATCTCAGGAAGGAGTCCTGTGGTTACACTCCAAAGGATGCTGGTTTGTAAGGGTAATATTTTTATAGGCAACCATCCGTGTCAGCCTTTGCTGCTCTTAGCATTAGCACACCCTTCTGTGTTACTTGCCTTTTGTTTTTCAAAGGAGGTAGGCAGGCTGAGAACTCAGAAGGGCCAGCCAGGGCCATGCAGTCCTCTAAGCCCTGCTCCAGTCTGACAGCGATCCTAAGGCAAGGAATTATCTGGAGTAAAATACTCGCTCAAATGGACCATGAACACAGCTGCAGGATACTTTGTTAGCAGCTGATAATGTAGGTAAGAAGTGTTTTGTCAGATGGGCAGCGTATGAAAATAAGTCTGAGCAAAAGAAACTTAAGCCTCTTAAATATTAAAGTTCCAAAATTAAACCCTTGTTTATATAACGATTGGGTCACTGCAGCAGAACACGGGAGTTGGCAGCATTGTACCAAAAAAGGCACTGCAAAGCGCAGACCTTTCCACGGGGCACCGAGTCTCCTGCAGAAGCAGCCTCTGCAGTGGGGGATTTCTGCTCATTTCTGTCTCTCCCGGGCCCCCTGCCCCATTAATATCCACACCTGATCCACTCGCTCAGCCTGCACAGCGTGGTCTCATACAGCAACCCCGTGAGCTCCAACGCCGGCCGGGCTCTGCGCAGGCAGGGAGCTGCTCCGGAGCCACCTCCAAACACAAATCCAGCTGGTTTCGGCTGCCCTCCACCTCTGCAGGGTGGGGATCCAGGTCTTCTGGGTACCTGCAAACAAAGGGCTGCCTTGAGAATTAACCCTAAAACCGATCCTCATCCTTGCTGCTCATTAAAACCTCCACTGGGGTGAATGGGGTGGAAAAGCAGGCGTGCTGCTGCTAAAGGTGCTAAGTGCAGTTCCTTCTCAGCGCCTTTCTCAAATCTGTCCTGTTGCATTGTCCTCTTCTATCAAGCAGGTCAATTTGTAGACCACAAGTTCAATTTTGTGGATTTAAACAATGATGCAAACTGTATTTTTTTTTTTTCTTTTCAGAATAAGGAATGAAACTGGTAATGAAGTCTCTAGAAACACTCCAGAAAACAACACAATAATGTGAGAAATGCAGCTTGGCATAACTTTAGGAGAAAAAGTAGGCAGGAATCAAATACCCCTGCTACTTTAGCTTGGCTAATTGCAAATGGTACCACAACAAACTACAAGTAAGAAAAATATAGAAAATAACTTTATGAAGCTCTTCTATTGCAGAGTATCTTTAAAAAGCCTTCTAGAAAGCCCTTTATCATGTTACTAAGCACACCTTTATTTATTATTTTGTAAGAAAAAAGCACAGAAGAACTTAATCCAAACTAAATATTTAACCAAACAGCAATTAACTAACAATGATGAATGGTAAACAGTCCTAGTCCGAGGCTAAACCGGGACTTTAAAGCCTGTTTATCTGGGCTAAAGCTGCCCGAGGGAAAGGCAACTTTATTGAGTAAAGTTTGTCTCTGCCACCTCGCTATTAAAATAGTCTACAAACAGAAACGACATCATACGTTCTGAAAGGAAAAAAAAAAAAAAAAGAACATAACAACCCATTGCCTAGAACATACAATGCTTTATGGAACAATTATCCCTAAATAGAAAAGCAGAGAAAGCACGAAGCTGCAAAGCAGCCACTGTCAACCTCCGTGGCCTTCCGTTAAAGCAGAAATGAGCGAGAGACCCCTTCAAGCCCACCTCCTGCTCCCATTTAGCCCCCGATGGACGGTCCCACTGATCCGCTAGGAAGGAGTGAGCCTGGGCAGAGTTGCCCGAGACTTTATCTGTGCAGGTCCACGTGTTTAAACGCAACATAATTAGCTTTTATTATTATTATTATAATATATTATTCTTATGCATATCTATTCTTCTTATATATATTATGTATACCTATTATTCTTATATATAATTGTTATTATTATATTAAATGCAAGATAATTAGCTTTTTATTATTATTCTTATATATATATAGTATTCTTATGCATTACTATTATTCTTATGTATATTATGTATATCTGTTATTATTATTGCTGTTATGGGATGGGATGGGACGTGCAGGGGGTGGGCTGGGACTGGATGTGCGCGGGCTGTGCACACCCGGGATGCTCCCGGGATGCGCCGTGCCGCAGCCGCCCTCCCCGCAGCCCCGTTCCCCCTCGTGCACCCCCTGCATCCCCCCCACATCCCCCCAATGCCCCCCCGGTACCTGCCTGGCTGCTCGCAGCATCCCCACGGCTCCAGGGGGGGGGCGGGGGACCAGCAGCGGCTGCCCCTGGCCGTGCAGGATGCAGCCGGAGCAGGAACGGAGGCGGGGGGGCGGTAGCGGGACCCCCCCCCGGGGCCCCCGGGGCCCCCCCAACCCCGGCTCGATGCGGCCAAGGTGACCCCGCGCCGCCTGCAGCTCCCGGGAGGCGCCGGGCATCGCCCCCCCCCCCGGGCCCGGCTCGATGGGGGGGCCGGGGGGGCCGTCGGACGGGCGGAGGCAGAGCTCCTCGCTGCCCGGGGTGCTCCTTCTCGGCCGCATTTTCCTGTTCTTGCACATAGGACCCGGGGTGTCCTGGCCCAGGAATGCCTGAGAAAGCTTCAAAAATCCGGAGCGGGAGAGGCAAACCTATTTTGGGATCTTCTTCAATAAATACGTTTAAAAAAATAAAAAATAAAAATAAAAGAGCAGCAGGAGGAGGAATCCGTTTGTGAAGGTTGGTTTTGAAGCGCTGCTCGCTCTCTCCAGTTCTGCAGCTACTCCGTGTGTCACCGCGCGTCTCCGTGGCCACCTTCCAGCACCTCCACAGTCATTAGTGGGTATTATTCGCGCTCCCTCCTAGGAAGCAGGGGGATAATCATTCCCCATTTAACGGATGGGAAACTTGGCACAGCACAGATTAAGTGATTTGCTGACAGGCACATAAGAAAATTGCGCTAGTCAAGCATTCTCTCAATTATGCCATCCTTGTAACTGCATAATTTCCCTCTGTGATTCCAAACACAGAGCAAACTCCCCGTGTCGGGCTGCAGTTCTGCCTTTAAAGCACGCGGACAACGTTGGCACCCACGCATTCACGGCAGGATGGGTTACACCACGCTGCATGCTCAGCACAGAATAGCAGTCTTGGTGATCCCCCAGGCTGTGTCAAAGCATTTCAGGTCTGTCCCATGCAGGTGTGGAGCCAGGGGACCGAGGGATGCTCGGCTGCGTGGGTGCTGCGCAGCCCCCTGCCAATACTCATGGCAGAGCCGAGCGCTGCTTCACGCCTGGCAATTCACATGGAAGCACGTGAGGGTCCCTCAGCTCCTTTGACAGCCCTGCAAAAATCCTAGAGGGGAGAACAAACCAGGCTCCGGGATCCTTGGGGTTTGGGTGCTGCAGCACCCACACAGCGAGCCCCCAGTGTTCCCACCCAGCCTGGGCCGCGGGCTCTTCGGGCTCCCCTGCCCTCGTTTGAATTGGCCCGGCCTGCCCGGCCTCGTAATCTGCTGCTAAGTGGGACTGCCGATGAACGGCGAGATAAATTTAGAAAGAAATCTTTGTGTGGGTCAGAGGAAAAACACCGCGGCCGCTGGAATCTGAGCTGCGGCGCCGCGGCCTGGTTCCCTTCGGTGCTCCTGCCTTCTGCCAGGGCTTCGTGCTGAGCTCCTTGCTGGGAAAGCAGGAGGGCCCTCAGGGCTTTCAGGTTTTCCTAAACTCCTCTGGAGATGGCAAACCAAGGAGTCCTGCAGGTACAAATGATTACTTTTAGTGCATATTTGTGGAGAAGGTTGAGAGGGCCGGGGAGAGCCGTGGGCTCCACGCTGCCCCAGCTCCAACCCTTCAGCCTCTTCCAGAGCAAGTTTACTTCCCCCGGGATTTGTTTATACGCCGCAGGAGGGAGGGCAGTTTTACTTAATTCCTCTCTCAGAAGCATCAGACTTCTGCCAGCCATGCCAGAGCAGCATTGTTCCTTCAGAATTGGTTCTGTTAATCTGTTAAATTGTTTTCAAACAAGAAAAAATAATGGAATTAGTGGTGCAAAATCCCCCGTGAAATCTGGAATCCAGTGCCACTTTCCTTACTGAAAGTCTGAACACCGTTCAAAAACATTTTATCATTTGCTCATAAATTATAGTGTACCAACACAAGGAAAGAAAAATAATTTTCTGAATGATTTTCCTTTAATAAGCTATTAGGACCTTGTACTGTTAATTAAACTATTAATTAGATGTCTTATCATTCCTAAACACGTTAACATGTTGCCAAAGCAGCAATGAGCCTCTGGGGCAGGCAAAAGATAAGAAAAGAAGGAAGATGCAAACATAAAAATTAAAAAAATGAAGAAATAATAATCACAATTAAAAGAACCAGAAATAGCAAATAAATAATGCAGGCTAAGTAAAGCATTGTTTAATTTACAGGAATAAAATAAAAATGTGCAACCTGAAAACAAACTTGCCTTGTAGAGGCCCTTGGGACAGCTTTTATGCAAGACAAAAGAAGCGCAGCTGTCTTCAGGCTGTTTGTTTTCTACAAGTAGAGTGAGAAGACAGAGCTAGGCTCCTTTTTCCAAAACAAAATAGCTTTCTATTAAAAAATAACAGATAAACTTTCAACATTTTTTTTCCAAGAAGCCCTGTCCCGTGCCCTGTTCTGTCCCCGCTCGGGGGGGTGATGCACGCCTTACACCGATCTGTGCTCAGCTGCGGCTCCGTGCCGGGGCTCACAGCAACAGTGTGCTAAAGTGGTTTTAAAGCCCAACTCTTCAGCGTTCGTCTTTGACAGTTTATCTCGAGGGACAGATAATCTCATTTATGTCTGCTACTACAAATCAAAACACCGGCAAATTAAATGGATCTGAAGGCTAAGATTAAAGCCTTAGAATTAAAACACCTGTGAGGCGCTTGCAACACCAATAGTTGTAAATATAATAATTATTTTTTTTCCTAGGGGATGGAAAAGCTCCACACAAACGCTGCTCCTGAAGGTGAAGGCAGAGCTGCTGTCTCACCACACGCAGGTCCTCACGGCACTGCACGGCTCAACCGTGGTGTAACACAGGGCACCCAGGGGCTGCAGCGCCGTGCCCAGGGCTGGTCGGTCACAGGAACCTCCACGCTCCTCTTTGGCTGGCTCCTTGTTTTTTTCTGTCAGGCGCCTGGAGTTGGACCCAGGACGTTTTGGGAAGCCGCCTGCATTTCTGCCTTCACGGCGCTGGGGCTGCAAAGCTCGCGGGGCCCGTCGCAGACCTCCCACGCCACTCCTGCAGAACACGGCTCACAACAAGCAGGTGTAAAAATGCATCGATAGGAAATTCATTTTAGAAATTTCATCTCAGGTGTTTGCAGCTCCTAGAACATCATCTTCAAAGCCTGTTGTATGTGTGTATTTCTTGCATGATTTCATATGCTACAGCCACCTCTGGGGGGAATGTCCTGCTCCCCAGGGCACAGCAGACAGTGGAGCAGGAGCGGGTGCTGCTTCTGCCTGGGCCCAAGTACCAAGTACACCACTGCCCAAGTACCAGCCCCATTCGAGAGCAAGGCGTTAAATGTTTTAGCAAAGCACAGCCAGCAGATAGCAGCATTGCTATACATATGTATGTATATACCTCAGGCTGCTCCTGCTGCGGTTTCAAAGTCATGCAGGAACTTCAGTGATGGCCTGAGCCCTGGCTCCGCTCTGTGGTGGGCAGCCACACAGCAAGCATCCGATCTGGCTGCAGCATGTGCTGGGGCTTCAAACGCTTACCTGTTAAAATTAATGAGGAATAGTACTTCTGCCCCCTGTAAACTAAATTGCCTCGAACAGAGGAATGTGCATCCCCAGGGGGAGAAAATCTGCACACGAGTTTTGTCCCAGATCTTGGGCATTTTCCTAGAGGTGCCTGGGAATTTTCCCAGGATCTGGCTTTGGTTTTGGTGGCTGCCACAGTGCAATGGGCATGGGAGGCTCCTACCCTTAACCAGGAACTTCAGCACAAGATGCAGGCGAGTGCTTGGTGGGTGCTGCAGGACAGCACCATGAGGATGTGCTTCTGCGTGACAGATCCTGCCACTGAGGGGCCTCTGCCGCCAGGCCGGGTCTTCCCCACGCTACATCAATGAAAAAGAAATAAAGAACCAGCAGCAGAGAAAGGAAGATGATTTTCCATGGCCTGGGACTTTCTGCTTTGCTGTGAAGGGTTTGCGGTGCTGATGGGCAGGAGTCTGCTCACCTGAGAGGGTTGTGCTGTTTTTACTGTGCTCGACCTGGAAGATATAGTTAATAATACAATTACAGAGTTACAGAATCATTTAGGTTGGAAAAGACCTCTAAGATCATCAAGTCCAACTGTTAAATTAAAGCTTGTTTGCTCTGATAAATTTGATTGCATTCAGCAATGCACAGAGCAAGCTATAAAGTTCTCAGTAGCACTTTACGGCCATTCCTATACAAAGGTGATCCTTTACTCCTGAAAAAAGTCTGCGATTTCAGCCTCGGGAAGGACTTGGGGCTGCCTGGATGGGTGCCAGAGCCTCTGGTTCAGGCTGGGACACGGACATGACATTTAATGGCTGTGTCACTGCTGAGCCACCCATAAATGGGGGAGTATCTCCATCTATACTCAGCAGAAGTTCTGTGAGGCTTAAAGCACTTCAAAGCACCAGGATGGAGGTAATACACGTAGAATAAAACAAAGAAAAAACTCAACTTGCACCCAGTTTTAAATGCTCCCCATGTTGCTGGCACTTGCTCATGTTGTTCATGTCACTCCAGCTGACACTGAAATGCAGCCACCATTAAGCTGCAACACGAGATATTTATATTTGTATTTAACACCTTGTATTTACATTTGCCACCCCTCTTTCCCAGAGGATGCTTTCATGCCGATTATTTTCAGCGGGGCACTTGATGCCGCTAGGAGAGCTCCCAGCAGCTACAGAGACCGTGCACACACCGGAGATGAGCAGGACAAGAGCACGAAGCAGGGACAGCCCTGAACCCTGCTCTTTGGTGGCCAAGCGAGGTGCTGGGGGAAGCCGAGGCAGATTTGGCGACCGCTAACAGAAGAAAAGCCGGCGGCAGCGCAGCAGCTGCATGGCCCTGCAAGGGCTGGCGGCGGGGCCGGCAAGGAAGGGATGCGAGGGGGTTGATAAGGAAGGAATAACAACAAGCCCTCGGTTTGGCCGGGGCTGAGCCCGCCTGTGTTTGCACATGGGCAGAAAGCTTCCTGAGCCGTTGTGCAGCCCTTTCCGCCGGGCTCGCTCCCTCGCTCCCTGCCCGGCCACGGCGCACTCAGCATTTCCTCCCGTCAGGATGTTTTAGAGAATGCTTTTGTTTCGCCACATCAATTGACCGCGGTTTTATTGTCTCGGTTTGGCTGTCGGACATACCCTGAGCTGTGAAAAATGCACCTGACTTTTGATTAGATCTCTCACTTGTGATGCAGCAAATAGTGCTGATTAGATAAACAGCTGCCAAAAGGGAAAAGAAAAAAAAAAAAGCAACACAGCAACACATCTCACACACAAAAAGTGCACGCCTACCCCTGTTCTGTGCTGCAGCAACAATGAAGCCTCCAGGAGAGTGTCCCCTGTGCTCTGTGGGGGCCGGGGCTCCCAGGAAAGTCCTGTCATTTCCCCACAGCCCATCGCTGGGATGTTGCATGACCCTGGAGAGCCCTACCAGTACCTTTGAGGGCACCGCCTGCACAGCAATTAAAATCATTTGGTGTAAAAAATGTGAGAAAAAAATGTGAGAAGGCACGGGAGCTGCAGGAAGAAGGGATTTAAGTGACCACTGTGCATGCTTTTTGCTGGGGCAGGGTGTGCAGGGACCCAGTCAGTTACTCCTGCAGCCAGACACCAAGCATCAGACAGCAGCTCTTGGGGCCACAAAGAGCAATTCCAAATAACAGAGCCTCCTAACTATATACTGAGAGGAAAAAAAAAAATACCACTGCTTCTGTGGGACTTCTTCCCTCTCAGTGCACAGGGAGGAGCTAGCCCTTCTTCCTCCCCTGCTGGCAGAGCCAGGGCCAGGGGCTGAGCGCCTCTGTTTGCCCTGCTCCAGCCCTTTTGCAGGGCACCAGCAAACAAACAGAGCTGCTCAGCTCAACCAAGTCAAAGCTGCAATGCTCCCAGGTCTGAGCTGGCATCATTAGACAAATCACCCACCAAGTGTTAACTCTGGAAATAATTAGCCAGCAGCCCCCCTGCACCAGCACCCTACAGCCTGGTCACTGCCCATGGGTCTGCCCCAGGTGCTCAGCCCCTCTACCCGCATAGAGGAGGGATGGAGGTGGAAAACCCAGTGAAATCACAACTCCCTGAGTGCCCAGAGGAAGCCTCCACCTTCACCTTCACCTTCACTCACACACACACATGCACAGCCGTGCTGCCAGGTCAGCCCCCAGCCAGGGGATCACGCCGTGAGACTGCAGCCTCGTTTATTTATCCAGGAATTAGCAGCACATCGTAAACATCAGAAAATCAAACAAACGAGGTTTAATAATTCGATGTACGTCACTTGTCCTGCAAACGTGTTTGTTGAAAGACGGGGAGAAGGCGCACAGAACAAGCCACAGCTTTTAGTCATCGCGCTGCTGCTGGAAAACAAGGTCTCCGAGAGGCGTTGTCCGCTCGCCGTGCTGGCACACGGCGCAGCCAGAGCCACGCGTCCCAGGGGGATAAACACGCTGTTGTTCCAAGGACACGGCCGAGAAGTTCATTTAAAACACTCACTTTTTTTTTTTTTTTTTTTTTTTCCTTTTCCCCACTGAGATTATGAACAATTAGGTTTGAGAGGAGCAACTTGCAGGGAAGCGGAACCAGGGAGGACTCGCTCCCGCTGTTGGCATTTCAGCATTGGCCTTTTGATACTGAAGTGAAAATACTTCTCTCTTTTTTTTTTCCCCCCACCTACCCACTGCCAAATGCAGAAGGAGAAACATCCGCAGCAGAACCAAGGTTTCTGTCTAGTGCTTGTCAGACAGAGCCCTTTGGTGTCTTTTATTCCCAATGTCCTATACGCAAGGGTTGTGCCCGGGTGAGGGCGATGGCCCTGGGCACGGGCAGAGCTGTCCAGAGCCATTTCAGCTGCTCGCACCTCCCCTGCACCCCAGGGACGGGATACTTGCTGGGTCTTATCAAACGCTGTCTCCAAGCCGGGAGATGAGGAGACCGGGGAAGGCGTCACTCAAAAACAACTACCTGCACAGTGGTAGGACTAACAAAAACAAGTTCAAGGTCTGGTCACACTTCAGCCTCCAATTCCCCATGGAAAGTTTTACACAGAGCTTCAGCAGATTTTACAGAAGGAAATGCTAAAGAAGGCACAAAGCACAAGGAGGGGATTAAATGCCTGATGTTCTTGAAAGAGGAAGAAGTCCTGCACTTAAAGATGAGATAAAAACAACTCTGTTAACCATAATTCCCTGAAACCTGAGAGGTTTGTGTCACTGAAATCCCGATTTAACTACTTTAATCAGCCTATCACTCTGCCACCAAAAACCGTGGCTGTTTGGAGCCTGGATCAAGGCCTCAGCCTGCCTCTGCTGAGAAGCTGCTCGGGGGCTAAGTGCACTTGCGTTTCTCATTATGTGCTTTTAACAACAAAAGCAGAGAACGGCAGTAAAAAAGTTTCCTGTGTGGTCATCAGGAGAAGTGGAAGGCAGCAGAGCAGCAGCGCTTGGGTAGCGCTGGAGTTTAACGTGCTTTAGGCGGATTTGAAAGTTCTTCACAGAAATTGCATAGATAAAAAAAAAAAAAAAAAGTCTGCAGTCCCTCGCTGTCCACAGAAAACTCCTGCCCCCCCCTTTGCCCCCCGGCACCCCCCGGAGCCCCTGTCCGCGGGGTCACATCGGGGTGTCGGCGAGGCCGCGCTGCGCGGCGGAGCGGCCGTTGCGGGAGGCGCCGTTCTCCTGCGCCCCGTTCAGGCTGGGCTTCTCCTGCGGCTCGGGGCCGGCCACCGTCAGCGCGGGGCTTCCCTGGCTGCCGTCCTCCATGTCGTACTGGTCTTCGTCCTAAACGGGGGCATCGATAAGAAAGGCAGCGTTAGAGGAGGACGAGGGCCGGCAGCACCCAGCTCTGCCGCTGAGCTGTGGCCTCCCACGGGCACGGGGATGGGAGCAGAGGGCCTGAGCCACGCCGTGCTCCAAGCCAGAATGCCAGCCACGAGCTGCTTTGTCTTTTTCTCCTGGACCTGAAAAGAGAAGCCAGCAGGTTATTTTGGGGTAACCAGGCTTTGGACCTGCCTCAGGACTGCAGAGCTACCTGCTACAGACCTGCTCTGCTTCCACCTTGGCCAAGACTCGCCATGGAATTAAAGCTGAGGGAACTTCTAGTTTCCTTTCCCTGTCCTTCTGTCCTTCAGACTGCAATTCGCAACAGCACGCTAGCAGTTCAGGACTGCTCTCCAGCAGCCGAAGGCTGGAGATGCGTGCAGGCCTGTAAATGCAAAGCTGTGCTCTGCAGCTCGTTACCCACACAGCCGTGATGCTGCAGCAGGCACTGGTGGCCCTGGGCTGCAGGTGAAGATCACAGCCGGCAGCAGAGGAGAACAGGGAGCTGGGTGCCAGCCCCACACACCCCACTTGCATCTCCCAGCCCTTCATTAACTCTTCATCTCCTCTGCAGCGAGGGGGAGCAGCAGCAGGGCCCTTGGCTGAGGCTCATGCCCATGGCAGTGAGGTCTTTGTGCTGGGAACCGGACTGACACTGCCACGCATTTACACAGGCAGCTCCCAGCCACGTGCACGCCTTGGCTCCGGCATCCAGGGGACCACAGCCCAGGCTGTGCTGCTCACATCTTGCACACGTGCTCGACTCCATGGCTGCACATTGGATCAAGTCCCTCCTGGCAATGAAACACTAACGGCTTGAGCAGCAACATGGGAAAAGCCCGGCCCGTCCTTGCTGCGGAGTCCCCAAAATTACTGGCAAAGTGGGGCCCTGAGCGCACAGCCTGCCTGGAGGGGGGAATACAGGAGAAAGTATTTTTTCTTTCTTTCTTGATATATTTTATTACCATTTCTTGTGATGTGAGGGGAGAGATAGCCTTTATTACAGCATCAGTACAAGACAGACACACAACTCAAAAGCAGCGAATGGAAAGTTAAAGTGTGTCACTTTTAATGACAAATTCATAAGGTTTCGGTGTCTCTGGAGGGGTCTTGCTGGATGAGTTCTGACTGCTGAGCAAAAGCAAGTGTTAGACCTAGAGGCACAGGAGGGAAGGGGCGGTTTTCCCCAGCAGGGAGCTCCTTCCTGAAGGGCAGAGCGGGTTCCCTTCGCCCTGCATCTCACTCCCGTCCCCGTGCCCAGGCTGACCCAGCCTCGAGCCACCATCCCCAGGTGGCAGACAGCTGGGGCTGGCTCGGTGGCTGTCCTGCCACGCTGGGGACACGCAGGGGCTGAAGGAAAGGAACCGCAGGGTGCAGGGCCACCCAGGGGCACCCCGCCGGCTCCTCGCTATCGGGCATTTTGCCACCTGTAAGCACTAACCAGCCTCTGTCCCGCGGGGCTCCAGCTCCGCCGCTTCATCAGGAAGTATCCGGCCATGCCCAGGAACGCCAGCAAGAGGCCAGAAGTGACCAAAGCAGTCAGGGTCTTCCGAGAAAAGTCCTGGTGGCTCCTCACACTCCCTCGCTGAAGGGATTTTATTCCGAACTGGAAAAACACCAAAGAGAGCCAAGAGTCTCCCAAACAGGAAGCGTGTGCATCTGGTCCACAGGCACCAGGCCCTCAAACAATGCTGCTCTTCACCTCCCTTGTAAACTGCACATAAACAGAGCCGGGCTTCGCTGCCCGAGAGAAGAGCTTTGCCCTTGTGCTGTGATCTCGTGCATCCTCAGCTGGAGGGGCTGCGTGGGCTCACCCCCATCCCAGCACCTGCTGCAGCACACCCAGGCTTTCTGCCTCGGACAGGAGCGCTCAGGCCTGGAGATTTAGGGCATGCATCTGCACAGGGGAACTCTCTCTGTGCACTGCTGGTGCAGTTCTGTTGGCTGCCATTTCTATAGGCACCTGGAGTTCAGCTTTACAAGCCGATGGCAGCCTCACTGCAGTGTTGAGAGAAGGAATTAATTAACGTCAGCGTGGTACTTTGAAGATGCAGAGTGCCAATTACATCCTAAGAGTTATTGTTGGGAACCAGTCCTGTTTAAAAAAAGTACTACAGAATTTGATGGCAACTATTTCTAGCATTTCTGCCTTCAGTGCTTGTACCAGTGGTCTGAGAGCACTGCTGTGTGCAGAAATTTAGGATGGCATGTCCTGATCAGCAGGCTCAGCTCTGCCCAGCACAGGGCCGAGTGCTGCCTGCTCGTGGCGGGCACCAGCAACCTGCCCTGGGCTCAACTTGCAGCCTCAAGGTCTCCTTTCCCCAGCCTCTCAGACCACCCAGCCCCTCCAGCCAGATACACCCCTAGAATTTACCTTTTCCCAGTGAGACTCCTGGAGCATATCTGTAGCAGGATCTGCAATTTTTAACACAGGAGAAGCACATTACACCGAAGGTAACACCGCAGGTAACGTCAGCCTTGGGCAGCCTGGCTGGTGCTGAGCACAGCGGAGCTCTGAGCCCCTTCACCGTGCTGGAGGCAATGCCACAGCTCTGTGGCTTTAGCAAAACCCAGGAAGAAAGATCCGTGGCTGCAGAGAGACATCTCCTCGCAGGCTGCGAGTGAGGATTTGTGTCCTGCAGAGACCACCAGCCCCTTCCCACAAACCACCCCCTCTCCCACGGCCCACGCAGCAGCACCACCAGCTGAAGGAATTACCACCACTCACCTGTCTCATTGACGAGGATGAGGAGCAGACAGTCGTGGTCCACCTCAGACTTAGCGAGTTTAATGTGGCAGGGGGAGGGAACGGGGTGGGTGCTCTCCTCACATATTGCACTCCACAAGTCCGACCCCTTCATCTCTAAAAATTGTTTCTGCAAAATTTTCAAGCACACAGCCATTAAGTCTCCATCCTACCCACACTTGTGATGTGCCTCCGCGTTGTAAGGCGCATTCACCCTCTGTGTTTTGGTGGCTTATCTGTGCTGTGCACAGCTGAGCAGAGGCAGTCACAGGTGTCAAACAGCACCGGGGTGGCGGACCTTCAAATCCCACCTCAACGCTGCTTCGTGCCCCAATACCGACAGCCAAAAAAATAGAGATGTTTATATCCTGATTCCTAACTTAATGAGAATAAATGAAATTAAGACATTAATAGCAATCCTCCAAGCGGCATTTAAGCAAAGCTAAATTTAGGATCTGTGTTGCAAGGCAAGTCCCTCCAGTTTTTGGACAGAGCAAGCAGCCTGAAGAGCCCTATTGTTTCAGAATCCCAGGCAGGGGCTGGGAAAGGAGGGAAATAACAAAGAAGCATTTAGCCTTCCTGTTTAGGAAATGTCTTCAGTGTTTTTGCTAGGTTGCTGATCAAAGGCTAGTCGAAAAAAATAATACAAATTTCTCACTTTTTAGAGCTGAACCGACTCTGGGGTGGAAGAGGAAGAGGGGAGCGGAGCTGCAGGGGCAGTCCCTGCCTCAGACAGGACAGGCCTTCTCCTCGCATCTATTTTCGGAGGCACAGCCCCCAGCTGCTAACAGAGCAGCCGAACCTCCTGCCCTGCCCCGGCCTCGACCTGCCCAGCGACGGGGGGCTTCGCAGCCCCTGCTGCCCCGCAGCTCCGTGCCCCCTGGGTTGGCCTCGGGATCCCCTGCCAGCACGCACGCGTAGCATGCAGAACTGCAGAGACCTATCTGGGGGAGAATAACAAGCAAATCAGTTTCAGCTGTCTCTGTGAAGCTTGGCTTGGAGCTAGGAAGGCCAAGATGGAACAAGAGGCTCGGGCGCGTGTTTTCCTTTCTCCGCTGTGGAAAGAACTCATCCGCCTGTCAGAATTTCCCTTTGCAATTAGCACCGCTGGGTGCCAGCTCATTGCTCATTTGCTTTGGGAAAGGCCAGCAGGAAAGAGACACACGGCCGGTCCCTCTTATCTGCCCCCTTCTCAGACGCTCTTATCAGTTTCCCAGGTCCAGCGGCCACCTCCACGGCCGGGGCATGAGCTGGGGGGCACCGGGAGGTGGGCTGTGGGCGAGGGCTGCCCCGCACGCGTGGATTTAGCGGGGCTGCTGGGCTCCCTGAGCACAGAAGGAGGGCTAAGAGCTCGTGGTGACACCACGGGACATTCTGCATGGTATGTGCGCACCCATCTCTGTCTCTGCCACCCACAAGGCTGAGCCAGGAGGTGCCGTTGCCACTAGATGGCAGCTGAGATCGGGCCGCTCCCTCCTGCTGGGGTTTCCATACGAATCCTCGCTAAACCGCAGCCACCATAAACACGAGCAAGCCGAAACGGCTTTTATTTAACGGGCCATTTATGGAGAGAGGGCAAGTAGGAATTCACTCATCCTAAGCGGTCGCAGCACGGCTGGCCAGCAGAAGTAAAATTAATCACTGCCGTTCCACACCCAGAGCATCGCCAAGTCCAACAAGGTCCAACGCCATCTGGCCCCTGTTGCGGGTTCCACCTCCTGCACCAAAGGTTTCCCTCCTCCCACCCTCAGCAGCACCTCAGCCAACCCTGCCTCACTTTTAGAAATGGTTTGGGTTTGTGCAAAAAGCCAAGGGCAGTTCAGAGCGCCCGGGATTCCCTTGGGAAGGAGCACGGATGGGGACGCTACACTGCTAGCTGTGCTCCTTCAGATGGCCTGGTCACCTTCCTAGGGCAGCTGGCAAGACAAAAAACAGCAACTGCGTTCCCAACGGGGAAGAGGAAGAACAACAACAAAGGCGATTTCCCGTTGAACATGGTTGAAGAGACTTCAGAAGCTAAACCGTCCCCAGAGCTTAACGATGAAAAAGGAGGCTTTATGCAACCTGGAGACTGGATTCCCCTGGGACTGCTGTGATTGTCCCCTTGGGATCTTCCTGAGACTGCTGCAGTCATCCCCATCTCAGTCAGCTGGGCACAGCCCAAATAATGGGGCAAACACTCCACCCCAGACCTGCTCCCAGGTACGGTGACCCCATTACTACCAGCCTAAGAGCATTGCAGGACCCTGCCCTTGGTGCCTGCTTGCCCCCTATCTCCTCCTGCTCACCACCCCCTTAGAAACACGGTGCTGAACTCACGCAGGTGTTGGACTCGTTGAGGCGCAAGCAGATGGCTCCAGTGTCACTCACGTCTTTGACATTGTGGCATGTGATGGGCTGGAAGGCAAAAAGCAGCGCTAGGCTTAGTGAACTGCTGGGGTTTTGCATGATGTCCAAAATGCACAGCTGCATGCTTTTAAAGACAGACCCTCCAGAAAGCCTGTGCCTGTCTCACCCCCGCTCAACAGCTGCAAGCCCCAGCTCATGCTGAAGTCCCCGGTTACCTCCTGCATGCAGGGCGCTGCTGGCTGCAGGGCTCTGTGGTGCCCGCTGGTCCAGGCCGGGCTGCACAAGCTCCATCACTGGCTTTCACCGAGGTTCAGCCCCACCTAACCACGCAGCCTACACCACACATCCAGACGGGGCTGGGAGCAAGGCTTCTTAATCACTTACAGCCCTGAGGCAAAGCCACCCACCCTCCCTGCTGCGCGGGAGCACCAGTCAGGACCAGTGCGAGAGATGCAAGCGAGCTGCAGCTCCAGCCACCTCCTCTCACCTTGGGGACACCGCTTGCCACGTGTGGCTCTGTGCTGGCCTCCGAGACAGGCATCAGCTCAGAGGTGGCCGTAGAGCTCAGCGGGGCCGGTGTGCCTTCTTGGGTGGCTTCTGTTGTGTTGGCATCAACCTCTGGGGTCGGTGTCGTGGGCACCCCTATGCTTGCGGCCTCTGGGGAGGTGGCCGGCACCTGCGTGGGGGCTTTGCTGGGCTGTGAGCTCTGCTGCGGGCTCGTCTGAACAGTGCTGAGCCCTGGGGAGCTGGGGGTGGCTGTTGCGGGTCTGGCCGTGTCTGCAGTTTGGAAGAAATGCAGTGAAAAAAGATGCAGGGGAAAGCTTAAGTCCTGTACAATCAGTGCGTGGCATTGCAATGACTGAAGTACAATATTGATTTGTCATAGCCAGCAGCACCAGGACATGTTATTGGCTGTATAAGAAACACACATTAGACTTGCTTCAGTTACCTAATTGTTGCATGCACTTTGTAATCTGTTTACAATTGCCTAATTTCCTGGGCACACGCTGCAACACAGCGAAGATGCCATTGCCTGACCTCCCTGCTTTCCCCCCCAACCCTCTTGACCCAGAGTCCTCAAAGAGCTGCTCCAATTTCAGACATCACAGTGACAGACAACATTCAGCTGTTCGAGGGTCTCTGCTTCATGCCTGCCACAGCATTGGCCTCTCATCAGCAAGGCTGGCAGGCCTCTTACAGGTGCCATTTGCTGAGCGTGCTGTAGGTATGCTGGGATAAAAGATTAACCAGCACTTCATCCCATCACCTCCTGGCTGCTTAGTGAAGGGAATGGGTCTAAGCCACCACCAGGCCTGAAGACAGACAACGCCAGACTGCCCAGGTGTGATTTTTGTATGTCAATAAAGCATTGCACATTCCTAGCAGCCTCTTTTTGAGAGCACAACCCACGCCCTGACCGCACGGTTACTTAGGGCTTGCTGCACCTGTGCACTAAATAAACCTGATCAACACCACAGCTGCTATGGGGAACGCAGGGGCGCAATTACCAAGGCTCTCCGACGTTGGCAGGGTGCTGCCCAGGGCGCCGGTGGCTGCCAAGCTGCCAGTTCCGCTCAGTTCTGTCTCTGTGGATGGGGATGTTGGAGCCGGGGCCTCCATCAGGCTGTCAGCAGTGGTGCCTAGAGGAGAGGGAGAGTTATAGGGGCTGCAGCCGGCCCCCACCCAGCCCCTGGGTGCCTGCAGCACAGGGAGGGGTCAGCTGCTTTCACAGATTCACTTTCTTCTTGCCCCAAAATGGCAGGCTGCCTTGAGCTCGCATGGGGGAAGTCCAGAGACTAAACAGGTCAGCGGGGCGAGCATCAAAGGCTCAGCACAGCCCCTGCAGAGGCTCCGGGGGCAGCGCTGGAGGAGGGCAGGATCATTTCTGCCCATGGCCTGTGCATCCTCAGCCTTATCAAGGGATGCACAAGCGAGCAGAGCTCAGCACAAAGCTGGATTGTACAGCAGTTGGAGTTTATAATCCTTGGAGGGAAGACTCAGGTCTTGGAAGAGATCACTTGTGTGCCTCAGGAAAAATAAGTTGGATTTGCAGTTGCAGGCACAGTCTCAAAGTAAATAGAAACATTCCCATTGGCTTGGGATCAGGCTCTGACTCATGAGCAAAAACATCTTTGGAGGTAAAAGCAGAATGTTTGGAGAATCGCTTGTTGCTCTAACTTAAAGTTTATATATTGCTTCCTGGTATGTTACAAAGATGACACTTCCAGCTTTCCCTTCTGCCGTGAACTTTATGAGTCAGTGAAAATGCATCTGTTAACCTTTTACATTCCCGAGATCTACTCCCACTTTTCACAAGCAGCTTCGGTCCCTACTCCAGGGCTGTTTCTGCTTAAGACTCTTATCCGGACGCTAAAGAGAAAATAATATAAAACGCGTTGTTTCACTTGTATCCCTGCCCAGCGGCCCGCGCTCCAAGGAGCGTTACCTCACCCTTCCCGACAGCGAGCGGCACCAGCCCGGCCAGCGCCAGGCCGAAGGCCCCGCACGCGCCTTTGGGTGCTGGGCACCTCGGCACCAGGCACCTTGGCAGCACCCTGGCTGCTGTGTTTCTACGTGGAGATATCAGCAATGTCCTGGCGGAGGCCCAAAGGAGCCGGGGGTGTGCGAGAAGCCTGTACGCTGCTGTGGGGCTGCAGCGCGGGGCCCTGCCGAGGGCCGGTGCAGGTGGGCTGGAGCTGGGATTCGGGGCTCTGGCAGGGCTCTTGTTTAAGGGAGGGGTCTCTCTCCCCTCCACAGGCAGTTCAGTTCCAGCCGGTTAAGTCACCACGTTTTTCTGATGAATTTTAACAAATCAAAACCAGGAGGCATGACTGCGTGCCCAGAACTGTAAGTAGCACGAAGTGAAATCCACTCTTTGCATACGGCTTTGTGTTTGCATGGACATTAGCCGGAAACTTTACATCATTGGAACTGGATTTGACCTCCCAAAGAGCCACAGCCACCCAAGCACCTTTGAACTATTCCAGATGTTTGCACAGAACCAGAGGTATTTCTAATCAAAGCCTTTTCACCACTGAATATCATAAATTGAAGCCTGGATTACTGCTCGGTGCAATTTGCAAGAAGACTTGTTGCATAGCATTTCTTTTTCTTCCCTTTATTGTAGCACATGCAGGCAATTTTATAGAAAACAGGGCTAAGTTTTTTTTTCAAGCCTTAGGACTCATGAGATAAATAATGATCCAGATGTGAGCTGGATAATCCACATGGTGCTCCACTAAAGTGGATCATTTATTGCACCATACATTTTTACTAGCTTTGCTAAACTTTGTCAATTTGTTAGTATTAAGGGTTTGAGAGGTTAAGCCAAGCCATTTATTAACCTCAGAGAAATCATCACCTGGTAGTGCTAGCACATGCACGAGCAAAAGGTTGTACGTATGTGGAAGAAAACCATACTTCATAGTATCTAATTTACCTCTTAGTAAAATAAGTTAATAAATAAATAAATAAATAAATGCTTCTGATGTACATCACTGTTGTTAATGATACGCTAATAATGGGGTTTAGGAATGATCCCAGCTCAAATCAACTGAAAAAAGGCAACATTATAGATGTTAAAGCAGATGACTGGGTCCAGTACTCATCCCCATGTGCTATACCGCTGTAGAAGGCAAAACTCCACAATGGCAAAAACACAAGACAAGTTTCCATACTTTGTGCCTTACTTAGCACCCCCAGCAAACTAACGGCAGTGTTTTCTCCCCTGCACCTGCATCCCACAAGGCAGAAGGGGCAGCTCCCAGGACATTCCCCAGACTCTGTGCCGAGAGCAGCTGCTCCGCGCCGCCACCAGCTCTCCTGGTGAACCTGCTGCTGGTGGGGTGCCTACTTCAGTGCTCTGACACAGAATTCCTGGCATGGTCGCTTCTCAAGCTCAGTATTTAACAAAAACTTTGAGAAAGCCATCCCCAGGGCAGGGCTGCAGCTGAGCATCCCCGACGCAGCGAGCCAGCGCCGTGGGATCCAGTGGGGCACGGAGCAGGGCACAGCTCTCGGAGCCGCTGCTCGGAGGGCTCCAGCCTGCATTACTCACACGTTTCCAGCTTCACTGCTCCCAGCCATGTGGCAGGAACTCAGGCGGGCGGAGCCCTCTTCCCTCTGGAAATATCTGATAAAATCCCTTCCCGCCCCCGTTCCCTTCGCCGGCAGCCCCAGACAGGATATGGGTGTGGGGCCGAGGCACGGAGGGGCTGTGGGGAGCTGGGGGCTCCCCCCACGGCCTCCCCATGAGCAGCCTGGGTCTGGTTCTCGCTCGGTGCCCACTGCTACCCCTGCCTGGCACGGCTGTGGTGTGCAGCCCTCCGCAGGGCATGGTGCTTGCATGACTGGGGCTTCAAAAATCCCTTTTGCTTCCCTGATTTTCAACCCTTTTCTAGTTCTTGCAAAAGAAAATAAGGAAAGAAAGAACGCTTCACAGTGACAGGAGACTTAAGAAGGAAAAACATCAAGCCTGGCAGAAATTAATAAAAATGACATGGGCCAAAAGTGCTCATATTGGAACAAGTAGAACACAGTTTTCTTCTCCATACAGGCATCAAGCCAAGCCATGTGGTTTATCAGCACCCCATTTCCAGTGGCTCCGGTCCTGTGGCACCTTCCCTCCTTCTCTGCAGCTTCAGTGCAGCTCAGCAGCTCCCCGAAGGACCAGGCAAAGCCCAGCACTGAGCATTTCACAGGCAATTTGCTCCCATTGAGGCTCGGCAAGGCTGCTTGTTGCTCTGGAGCCGAACTGCACCTGGCAGATGTTAGGCACAGGGCTTCATCCTCCTCGCTCCACACCTACAGAGGTGTTTGTAGAAGACCCGCAGCAGCCCCGGGTTGGCAAAGGGCTTTTTCTTCCGTAAAAAGAAGCAGCATCAGCCAGAGCTGTGCTGGAGGGCATCCCAGGGACAGGGCCACCCTCAGAGATGCTGCCAGGAGCCGCCCTGAGCACAGAATCCCCAGAATCAGGGTTTCCATCAGGAGCTGCACAACTGAAACCTTCACTGAATTCCCTCGGGCTCCCCAAAGGGGTGAGGAGCCCGCACAGCTCCTGGGATGAGCTTCCTCATTTCCCTTGCTCTGCATTGCAGTTACACCGGGCAGAAATCAACCTCCCCGACTTGCCGGAGAGCTGGAAGTGTTAATAAAGCAATGCCATAACCTATAGAAATGTAGAGCATTGCCTGTGCCAGCAAGAAGAATGACATTTTGCAGCATTAAACCAACCCCCTGTCGCCCAGTAGCTCTGTCTTTGCAAAGACAAAGCTTTTTATCACTATTGTATCACTTTTGCTTTGTACTACAAGCAACTCAGATTTCTCATTTCAGGTAAACACTTTTGTCTCACACCTCGCTCACTGCAGACCACCAGATATTCCTGAATTTCACCTGAGAGGCTTTGTTTTTCCCTTCCTGTAAAATTAACATAGACTGGCAGGTCAGGCACAATGGCTGGGTGAGCAATCCACCCTGGCAGCAAAGGGAACATGAAAGGAGCGCCACGAAACAGAAGAACAGAATATAGCAAATTCTTTCAATAGAGCCAGTCACTCACATTCACGGGAGTAAGGAAAAATTGCATTTGACGAGACACCCGCAGGTTCTTGGCTCCTGTCCCAGCACACTATGCAGCGCATGGAGTGCTGCTTCACATTTTAGTCCCTTTTTATTACTTCATGGTTGTTGGGTTTGGGACAAAAATGATAATATTTCCATAAAATATAGCCCTTTATTCATTTATTTTTTTCATATGATGAATATTTGAAGAGCTGAAATAGGAGATTTTAATATTTATAGAGACTCATCTAATTTTCAGAAAATGTTTAGTTCCCACCACAAAACAAAAGCAAGGCTAATTTTACACCAATGCAGACTGAGGAGTGACTTGAACTGTGGATGCACTCCACAGCTTTGCACGCTGCGCCTGCATCCCCTCGTGTTATCTTGAATATGTCTCCTTTTAGGGAGCTCTCATATCTTGATTGCTCTCCTTTTCAAATCAGCAGCATTCTGTTTGCAGCACATTGCTGTAAATGTGTTGGGCAGGATGTCTAATGCAGCATTGCTCTGTAAAATGTCATTACAGAGTTCTTTATGTGAAATTGCAATCTGCTCCAGTCCCACTAAGCACTCATTAAAATGCATTCCCCCCAACTTGCTCTTTCAGAAGTTACAAAGCAGTTGCCCCATGCACTATCCCCATGCTGTGCTATTCCTCGGTGACTGTAACCCTGATTATTTTCTGCGGTCCATACTCACCAGACAACTTCACAACACAGAATGCAATCCAGAAAAGCTGCCTCCACTTCATTATTTTAAAACTTCCCCAGAACAACATTCCTGCTCGCAGTTCCCAGTACAACTGGAGGTTGCTTTGACAGCACTTGGATTTTCAGCTCTGCAGCAGCTCTGCTGAGCTCATATAGCTTGGTTTGAGTTCAAGTCCTTGAGATCACTCAGTGCTGGGGTGGGTTTCTCTTCAGGGGTTGTGCTTCTGGTTCAAGACTGCGAGGTGGAGTTTTGTCTGATTTGATTTCACAGTTTTATATAGTTCATGGCAACCTCACTATCACTTAGGTAATTTTCTCCTCCCCGCTTTCCTGCCAGCACTTCCAAACAAACAAACGAGCAACCGTCTCCCCCAGCAAAGGAGCCCAAAGCCCTGGCCGTGCTTAACCCTTTCCTGAGAGCTGCTGCCCCACTCCTGAGAGCCCCAGCCCCAGGGAGCAGCCACCAGGCACCAGCCGTGCCATGGGAAGAGGGGAACTCCAAAAACTGGCTTTTGAATCCAAGATTTTCTCAGCAAATTAAGCAAGGAACTCAAGGATGTGAAATCACCACTGACCTGGAGAGAAGTAACTCCATTAGCTTCACTAAATTTACTTCGGTCAAACAGAGAGCGTGAGTGGGGTGGTTTAGGGGAGGTCTGGGGGAGAGCAGGATTCACAGGCAAAAACCTCTGCGTAAAACGTGGAGCAGAAGAAGGACTTGAGACTAATAAATAACTTCCTGGAGCTCATCCCCATTAAGCACACGTTATAGAAACATGAATGCCAGTACAGAAACACCGAATTCTCCCTTCTTACCAGGCTGAACATCACTGTGTGCAAGCAGCCAGTCCTGGCCCTGTGCTGCAGCGGCCGCACCACTGGGGGGAACTGGGACCAGTGCTGGGAGCGGTACTGGTGTGGGAACCGCTCCTGCCCCAGGAGGAGGCAGCTCTGCCCAGCCCGGCACTGCCTGACCCATGGGTTTGTGCAACAGGCAACAGAATGTGGCCTTGGAAGCATGACTGTGTCCAAAATGATCGATTTTCACATTAAAAATGCTTTGATGTTTTCATTTCTTGGTTTTTATATCCAAAGACAATGGAAATGTCTGGGTAATTGTTTCAGCCTTTGGGGGAAAAAGGAAAGGTTTGGTCATTTGAGGAATCAAACCCTGGTTAAGTCAGAATTCTTCCTTTCCTTGTACAGTTAAACGGTGCAGTCACTGTGGGAGTCACTGCCGGCAGGAAATCGAAAACGAGGTGGCTGGGAGAACAGCCACGGGAGGAAGGGCAATAAAACTGTGTTATCTTTTTGTGGATGCCCCACTACACTCTGCAGTCACATGGCTCCAGTCAGAAAAAGGGATTAAACGGAAGAAAAAGAAAGAAATGATGATATTATTGGAAATCCCCAAATAGCACTTCCATTATATGCATTTATTGGTATGACAAAATTCCAGTAGCTTTTGTTTTTAGACAGGAAAAAGTCTCTTGGAAGGAAACATCTGTAGCTAAGAAATGTGCTCCAACCTCTATATAAAGATTCCTGCTACACTGTCTAACTTTTTCTTTCTATTATTATTACCATTTAAGTGAGCATTTGGCTTGAGTGGTACAACTGAAAATAAAAACTTGAAGTTTCAAAGTACCAGCCTCTAGGAAGAGAGATGATCTGGTGAGGACCAGAATCCCACCACACTGAAAAGCGTCAAGAAAAGCTGCTGAGCTGCCTTTGGCAGAGCAGGGCTCGGGACCACTCTTGTGCAATGAAGGAAAAAAAAAAAACAACCCAGAACTGCACACACCCACACAGCAAACACTCAGAAATGCACAGAAAGTACACACAAAAAAATAATGAACTGTAGGGAAAGAGTAAAACAAAGCAGCATTCTTCCGCGCTGCAATAAAGTTAAAATGAATTAATGTAATTAAGCGGTGCCGCCAGCCAGGGGCAGCCCCCCGGCGCCCCCCGGTCCTGCCGAGCCCCCGGCAGCCCCTTCCTGCCCAGCACGGGGCTCTCCCATCCGCCCGGCCCCGCTTCCTGCCATTCTCCTCCAGCGCTGCTCGGGGCTCGTCAATGAAAGAAACCAACAGCATCATCTGGGCTTGGCTGCCGGTTTTATCTCACCTTTCACAAACAAACTAAAAATAGCGAGCGGGGCTAAAAATAGGCGACGGCCGGGGCTGCCAGACAGCGAGCTTGGGAACCACCGACCTGAGCCTGCTCGGCTTCCAGTGGAAGCCAGGCTGCGTTCAAATGAAATTTCCCGTGACAAAGATGTAGGTTTTTGTTAATCCCCACTGCCACTGTGTGCACCGAGTGTGTCAGATCACGCCGTACAACTCATTTCAGGGCGGTGACTCAGCTTTGTGTGGCACAACGGCTAAACCGAGCACATCCTGGCAAGGAGGAACCGAAGAAAAAGCTGACGTGCTTGGGAAGAGCTCTCTGTAATCGAGAGCACCATCCTGGGAGGGTTTTAGATGGGCTACCTAGGGATGCTTCCACCCATCCAGGCTGCCGAGACACTGAAGACAAGTAAATTCTTGGGGAAGAGGCAGCTAAAAACTCAATTTTCAGAAGTCTGGTTTTATAACGCAGCACAGAAATAGGGCCTGCAGGTGGGCATCACCGTGTGCACCCGCTGGGCACCCACACAGCACCACCAGCTGGAGCAGGGACAGGCCAGGTCAAGGTGTCTGCTGTCCCTTCCCATGGCATGGGCAAGCTCCTTGGTTGTGGTTGGGTTGTGCACACCCCCAAGCACACGCTGAGTATTCAGAATATCCAGCTGTAACCCCCTGCTTCAGCTATTTCCCTCTGTTTACTCAATGAGCAGAATGTAATATTTTTTCTCATTAACATGACTCCCCATTTAAACCTCTGCTTAAAGGGGCTTGAGCACATTGCAAATGAATAGTGCGAAATTATTTCCTCTTTTCAGACCTATAACGTTTTTACAGTTGAAAATTTAAGGACCAAAATGGGGAACGCGCACTCGAATTATCTTGAAGTAGTCAGCATCAGCTGTCTAAGGTTAACAATGGCTGAGGCAATTTGACCTAACCATTTATAGGATCAAGTGTCCAAATTTCAAACATCTCAGTGATGAAGACTTGTTCACATAGGCTGGGAATCTGTCCAAATATTTAAGGGTGATTTAATTTAATTGTGAATGATGCAATAGACATATGGCTAGGAAGTTATATGCCAGGAAGCATGTTTTCTATAAGTATTTTAACAGGCAGATGGCACACAATAGTTTTGGTGTAGTCATTTCCCCACCTCTTAAAAGTTGCTATTTTGGACAGAAGAAATAATTAAATTCCCACCGTCCTCCCAAGACACCAGCACTACTGACCCAGAGGATGCTCAGTGTTAGAGAACTATTTCTGTACAAAAACCCATCAAAGGAACCAAGCCTTACCCTCACCTATGCATTCCCATTGAAGAGTTTCAAAGCACTTCAACAACTTTCCCACTTAAATCACCAGCAGGCGAGTGTCGGCACCTCACGGCATTCCCCCTGCTCAGGCGGAACAGAGGCACGTGGAAGCACCTGGAGCAGCACCACACCACAGCCAAAACCCCAAATTTTTGCCTCTCAGTCCTCAGCCTCAGCAACCCAACCACTGCTCTGCCCAGACAGAGCTGTGCTTTGGGGAAATTGCACCCCAACTCCTGCACTGGAGGGGTGCTGAGCAGAGCACCCTGCACCCCTACTGGGTGGGACAACAGAGCAGTGTAAAAAGGTGCAAATGAGATGGTATTTGAGTGAAGCCTGGGGTATTTCTCCTAGTAAAGCTTCCAAGATGCTGCTGGAACAACCACTGCCTTTGTGTTAACAGGAGGCACGGGGCAGCCTTGTCCATGAGCACAGGATGTAAGCACACTGCTCTGAGCAGACAGCCCTGAGTGCAATTGTGATCCGAAGGGCAAAGAGCCCAAATGCTTCCCTAGTACTGATCACCCTCATCACTATTTCCTTAAAATCTTGTCATCTATTTGTTTTATCTCTGATTTCACACATATATTTATTCTGTAACTCTTGGTGCAGGAAATGCTTCCTTGATTAGCGTTTCAGCTAGAGACTGAGAGTTTTAGCAGGGCACCCTTTGTGCAAGGGCTGCTCGAGAGATTACTGCCTGAATTTCCACATCAGAGCTTCACCCAAACCCCTGGAGTCCCCGGTGTCCCCCAGTCTTGTAGGAGCTGCTCACCCTTGAAGTGACACCCCTGCAGCTGCGTGGGATGCTGCCCTCCGTTAGCAGAGGGTGCTGGACAACACCTCCATTGCCCCTTCACCTCACCTTTCCCTACAACCTTAAATGAAGGTTCCTCCTCTCCTCCCTTCTTTGTAACCTCAGAAGAAAACTTCCTGCTTCAGCAAGAAGTGCTCAGCTTGTCTGTGCTCCTCGATTCACTTCCAGAGTCCACAGAGCTGTTAAAAACCATCATTTGCAAAAGAACACTGCCTTGCTACATCACCATTTATCTATATATCTATCTATGTTTGCGTTCTTTTCCCAAGTCTTAAGTACAGTTTTCAGAATTAAAGCCCATATAAAAATATATATAGTATGTGTGCATGTATATATGTATATATTTTAACTCATGCAAAGCCCTGCCTCTTCATAAACCCTGCAACTACATTTAATGGGTGCCTTTGTTATTTATTATGCCCTTGCACAGCTACTGCTTATTCATTTACACTCAGCAGAGCTATTCCTCAGAGAGACAGCTGAAAAAAAATAAACAAACACCAAGAAGTGTTTTGATTCATTGATCATCTATTTTCTTTTAAAAAGCTTTTGGAAATCTGAAAAAATAAGATTCATGGTTGTTTTAACTATAACATACTGCTTACAAAAATGGTGTATTAAAACAAATCACTTAGTATGATTACTCCACTAAAAATCAATATCTTCAAATAATAACTGGATATGAGGCATACACATGACTACATTTCAACAAACCATATGGCAAATACATTGTTTAACAGTTTTATGCCTCAAACTTTTACTTCAAGATTGTTGGTTCAAATCTAATCAAGGCTACGCTCATTTACTACCTTCTGTCTGCTCAGCGCTTTGCAGGGTATTACTAGGTCCTTAATCTAGTTTTAAGGGGCAGGCTACAATGTAAATCAAGACACTTAAGCATTTTCCATGAAAACCGCTCCCTAGATGCATATTTTCAGCAGCAATACAGGAGGTTGAACGAGTCAGAAAGAATTGTTGTGGAAAACAAGGCGAGGACCTGCAAAACCAAAAAGCTGTAGCTCTCCTCAGCTGCAAGAGCAGGGGCCTGACCGGGAGGAAAGCAATTCTCCAGCACAGGATGGGCAAAGGGCCAGCAGGGCCTTGGCCGGAGCTGCTGCCGTGACCTGGAAACCGTGAGCACCGCAGGCAGAAACCCTGCAACCGCCTGAGCGCTGCCCCAGCAGAAGTGCTAAATAAAAACCTTTGTATTTGAGTGTAAATCCTCCCGGTTCCGTGACGGAACAACCAGAGGCACGGAGCTTGCACCTCGCCACCGGCCGGACACTAGCAGCAGTGCAGGAGCCCCGCAGCACCCCCGGGCCCTGCCTGCAAGGGAAAGCAGCCAGCGGTCAGGGAGCCTGTGAGAGCCAGCAGGGCGAAGAAAAACCACCAGCGGCCACGAAACCTAGCTGAAAAGTCTTGGTAACACCGGGTTTGTCAGTCAAAGAGGACTTGCTTTCACTAACGTCATGGCAATGACTCAGAAAGAGAACATTAGCTCATTACATGCCTGTCCAGGACACGGTTGTAACCCTTTTCTGAGCTAGGTGCAGCCTGTGGCACAGAAATATGTATTTAGGTGCCTACTGCCTGTACTGTGAAGCAATGAGATGTCCTCAAGGTCTGATTTTTGTATTTCTGGAAAAGGGTGGAAAGAAAGGGGCCGAGGGGCATTTCTTGCAGCAATGCAAGAGAAGGAACAGGAGAAGACAGAGATGAACTAGTCATGTTCCTATTACTATCCATCACTACTTTGGGGCTGAATCAGAGTCTCATTAACCTGGCTGCTTTCATTGACTGCTTTTCATTGCGGCACCATCCAAGGTACTTAACTATAATAAACAACAGCACCACAAAACACTAATAAAAATCATTAAAGCATAAGTCTCGCAATTTAGTACAAAGATTAGCTTCTCCATCCAGATCTACACATTGCTGATTGCAATTTATTTCTCCCATTTATGGATGTCATATAAACATGTGAGCCGGATTCATTGCTCGGGCCTTCCATCCATCACCAGGGCTGCGAGCCAGTCCTGCTGATGATCCGAGTGATGAGCACCAGGGACAGATGTGATGCTTGGAGTGAGCTTTGAGTCCAAACAAGCACTGCGGTCCCACCAGGGAGCCCTCAGCCCCACCATGGGTGGCTCCTGGCCATGGAACAGGGAATGGGGGGCACTGGGCTGGAGACACAGGGAGGGGGCTAGAGCTCTGCATCGCCTCTGTGTCCAGGGAGAGCAGCCCCTCCAGCCTAAAAACTAGGATGGTATTTCTCAGAGAAGAAACCCAAACTGTAATTATGAAATAAAGGATTGGCTTTTACTGAGTAAATATCAGGTTAGAGCCAGGTGTTACTGAAGCATCAGATGAGATGTAAAACTCATCAGTGGCAGCGATGAAAGGCAGCTTTAAAAGCACCAGGGGAAAAGGACTGGAAAGGGTTCTCATCTCCACCCTGGCAATTGCTGATAATAAAGTGCTGCTGTTTTCTACCTGGGAAATGAGGTCCCAGAGGTACGAGTCTTTCCATTTTTCAAAGGAGGGTTTGTTCAAATACACAGACAGGAGCATCCCCAGTCATTACCAACTCCTGCTGCTACTGACCCACCGCATGGGAAGCAGTAACAGCCCTCCTCCAAAACAGCCTTTTGTTCTGATTTTAAAGTCGTCTCCATGGTCTTGGAGGGATAAATAAAACGAAACAGAAATCTAAGAGCCACTTCTTTGGTTGTCTCCTGAAGAGAAGGATGCAACAGCAAAACTATTTCAACTTCTGTGCTAGATGACCTGAAAAAATGACAGGGCTCTGCTAACAGTTCCGAGCACACAGCTAAATTCAGACACCACTTATTTATTGATGTGTTTGTACAATAGGAGTGGCTGGGAAGGCTGCAGACTCCTAGGTACCTTCTGATGGCACATAATAAGCACAGACAACACAGACCTACAGTGAATAATAGAACAAAAAGCTTCCAGTATCACTGAAAATCAAAGCGCATATGCAATCAGATGCTATCCAGTTAAACCTCCTGGGAAGGGGAGCGAGGGGCATCTTATGAGCCTGGCTCTTGCCAAAGGAGGAGATGGATATTACAGGACAGTTGCATTAAAATCTAAGCAGCCAACAATATTAGAGCTTAAAATTATACATGCTATTTCACCATATTTCACCACACAAACTGTAGATTATCTGACACAGTGCTATTGATAAGGTCCAGCTGAGGACGAGGCACGGGGAAGACATTCAAATTGTGGGTACAAACCCAAACCTGCGTTCCCAGTACTATGATGATCTAGGGGAAAAAATATCTATTTATGAGGCAATGAAAGATGTATTAAAATAAGCGAGATGAAGAAACTTCCCGGAGTAACAGAGAGGTAACGAGCCTGGTTTATCCCAGAGCTGCGGGAAGGATTTCAGCCCCGAGCGGAGTTTCCAGGCACAGCACCTTTGTCCTGCCCATGCTCAGGATGGCACCTCCTTGGCCTCTTTCCTTTTCCACAGCTGGGGTTCTGCTGGGAACAGCCTCCTGCAGGACCGACCCGTTTCTCTGTGGTTTGAGCCCAAGCTGAACAGCAGTGCCATATATCTGGGGGTGAGGCTGTGCTGCACCATGCGCCCTGGCAGCGGCACTTGGCCGCACACAGCCAAGCCAACTGCTGGGCTGTGCTTAAACTAGCAGCACCACAAGCCTCTCCTGACAACATAACCCACCAGCTGGCCTTTTCCTTCCAGCAGAGCGTGGCTGGCTCACAACAGGCCCCTGATCCATCAGTTCTTAATGCTGGGGACCGCTGAGATCCAACACGTGTGCATTTTCATGCCTGACCGGCAATACAGGAGGTCCACACTGGGACCCTGACCCAGGTGGGCTGCATCCTTCCACCCTGTCACTAATAACAGACCCTCTGGTTCTTCCAGTTACGTTTTCCTTCAGATATTTTCTTCCTAGCCCCATCAAATGCATTTCTCCTGTAGTACCACCCAGGCCTTACTCCTGCTGAAGGTCCTGGCACGATGAAGAACAGCCTTTGTCAGCTGCTTTGTGAGGAGCAGGACTCTCCAATGTGCAAATATTTCTGCTTTTATTATAATATTTCTTGAGATCTGCAAGGATCTCAAGCAATTATTAGTAAGGAGTATTTTATACGGGCAGAAGACAGGGCTCGGCTCAGAGGGGACAAGGGGAGGCCCTGGGGGACACTGTGGTTGGAGCTGGGGAGATGCCACCATGGGAATGAGAGGAGCAGGATGGCTCATGCATGATGTGGAGACATGAGAGCAAACATCAGCTTCGTGAGGAGCCCAGCAGTGTGCAGAACCTCCCGTAAGGACCAGGAACTGCTTTGCCATCACACCCCATGGGGAGGATCATGATGGGCACAGCTTTCAGTGCTGCTCAGAACGACAGCGGGGCAGTGAGAAGACCAAAGCGATTCACCCTGTTTGTTTGGATGAGGAATACCAGAAGTCTACTTTTTTTTTTCCCCATCGCCAAAAAATTACCTGACCCTTCAGGACATGGCCCCTTCAGTAGCATTTGTAATCTTCGGGAGAGCATCGGAGATGAGAAGTGACGCCGCATCATTTAGCTAAAGCGCTCCAGCGACACGGGGCACACGATCGATACACAGAGGCCGAGGCTCCATTACTTATAAGAAGTGCTTCAGAGAGCGCTTTGGAAATGCGAGCCCTCTCCTGAGACCTCTCCTAGATGGTTTCAGATTAATTGTTACAGGTTTGTTGGTTTGTTTTTATGGAGGAAAGGAGATTTGTGTTTTTTTCCCAACCCTGGAGTTTTACCATCATCTTTTCTCATTAGGACAGTGGCAGGAGGTCAATAGAGTCCCCTGTCTGAGCGAGATTTGTCCGTAATTTGAAAGGGAAACTTTGGGATGTGCAGTGTTCAGGGTCCATTCCCGAGCTCACCGCTGTTCCTCTGCCTTTCAAAGTGCACTATGGAGCATGCAGCCACCTCCCTCTGCCAGCCTCCTCCTCAAGCACAAAAGCTTTCTACTAAATATCAAGGCCTAATGGACAGATTTGGGCTCTGCTGCTCTCCAGCCTCAGGATTTCTAGCTAAATGCTCTCCGAACCATGCTTCTGATGACATTTTGTTCCCAAGGACAGGAACAAAGAGGAGCAGAAACCTCTGCGCCCCAGGCTGCTTTGCTGAGGTTAGTCATACAGAGAGGGCAGGTCAAGAGCCTGCTCCCCTCCCTCTCCCCATCCTTCTCGTCTCCACTCTCTCTGGTGTTCGGTTTTGTTAATTATTTTGGAATCTAGAGAATAATCTGTTGTCAAATCCCGCAGAACAAATTGAACGTCAGGTTTTCAACCCGCTCTAATAAAGCAGATGGTATCACAAGCCTGTAAATCTCCTCCCAACTTCAATGCATCTAAACGCTGACAGATTATCCATTAATGGGCAGATTAATCCTGAACAGCAAAAACAGTGGGAAGGAAAATACATGCTTTTGTCTCCATAACAGGGAAAATGAACACGCTAATATGTACAACTCACAGGAGAGGTGAAGCTACGTCTGTGATGAGCGTGGAGAACAAGCAGCAGAGCTTGGAGGCACTGGGAGGACGTGCACAGCCAAAAAGAACAAACACCACATGCAAACAAGAAATACTCCGTCTGGAATGACCACGTGCCAATGGAGAATTCAACGGCAAATCGCACCCCAGGTACCATATGCTGTGAACTAGATCAAATGCCTGTGGTTTGTCAGCTAGACTTGTTCCTGGTGTAGAACCTCATATTTCTGTAGGGCTGCAGGAGAATCCTGCTCGCGCCTGTTTAAGAGCAGCGGTGAAGGCGCTGCCCACACTTGCCAGGCAGTTGGCTCTGTGCTGCCAGCTGAGGAAGCTTTCAGCCCGTTTTCCCACATAAACCAAGTTACTGTTGAGGTTTTGATTACATCTTTCCCTTTCCTTTCCTGCCCTGGGACTGGGCATGGGGTTCCTGCAGGGCTCAGGCTCCTCTCTGCCCACACCAGATTTGTCCAGCTCCTCTTTGCAAGTCTCACAGCAGCGAGCGCTCCTTCACCAGCCACCATACAGCCAAGTAAAGGATTTTTGGTCTGTGTCAAAAGCTGAGGGCCCCGCCAGCACAGCAGCCCCTTTTCAATGCCATCCCCTCCTCTCCCCACCGCTGATTTGCTTGGCAGGTGTGAAATATTAATTGCCTCACATGGGAGCTTGGCTCACTGTCTGTCGCATTTGACTGAAATATCATTCTCTGCCGCAAATATAATTACTGGGGGTCTGGGTTTTAAAAATAGCCTCTCGCCTGTCTGTTAATTAGGAGCCATGCTTTGCTACACAACGAGATATTTTGGTTAATTATAAAAGAGAAAAGGACAAATTTGTCACGTCTTTTGTTTTCGTTCCACCGCGTCTCCCAGTGGCAGCGGCGCGGTGACGGACTGCTCAGCCGCCAGCACCAGCTGCTGCCTCCCGCTGGAGGGGCTGCTCCCGCCCCCTCGCCGTGCTCAGGTTTGAACAAAGGAAAGGAAAATTCTTTTCTGTCAAAGCTGAGACCCTCCCGAATCCGAAGCAGTGAGGCGTCGTTGCAAAACCTACTGCTGGAAGCGCTGCCCACAGCTGAGCTGGCAGCGGAGCCTCCTTTCCCCCACTGTTCCCAAATTCACAACTCCTCTTTTAAGGCTTGCTAAACGCTCACCCATACATCTGTTTGGTTTAAAAATTATATAATAATAATAAGAAAAAGCCATTTCTTAAGTGCCAGTGCAAATAGAGGAGAGTGATGACAAGCTTAGAAATGGCAGCTGGAAGTGCTAACAAACCTCCCCTTGGCCTCGTGTGCTAATTAATAATGTGTTAATAAACCTCCAGAAGAACACAGATCAATAAGACTGCTGTGTTTCCAGCCCTGCCCAACGCCCTGCAGCACCAGGTCCAACACAGCGCTCTGCTGAGCGCACTCGCTGGAGCAGGGGGCCCGGCCACAAGCTGACACCCAGCGGTTTTGGGGACACACTTTGTCAGCAGCACAGGAGCTGGCACAGCCCACAGCCCCCACCCAGGGCTCCCACTGCCCCCAGGACCACCACCAGCACAGCAGTGAATTTGGCATGCTGCTCAGAGTCCCCATTGCCACCTCAGTAATCAGCTTTGGAGAGAAGAGACCGACCAGACAAACCGTTCAACCCACGGGGTGATGCCCAACAGCCTCTGAAGGTGGGGAAGCAATGTTCAGCAAGAGCCATGGGTGGCTCTTGGCTATGTACCTGGGCAGCAGCAGTAAAAAAACCCTGAAACTTTATTTTTAAAAGTGCAGAGAGGGGAAGCAGGAGCAAAGATGCGTTTTGTCCGTAGCTGATGCTGGAATCGCCTGGTATTCAGATAGGTGCACGAGGGAAACAACCCACTCGGCACGGCGCCACGGATTCCCTCTCCCTTTCACAAATGCAATTTGTATTTCTGGGTCTATAAAGGATCAACAACAATACTTTGCATTAAGATGCATTGATAGAATGTTTTATAATTATTTATGTAATTATCCAGCATTTCAAAGAACCCATGATAACAGCTTAAATTGATGTATTAAAACAGGCATAATAATTATTCCAACAATATTGAATGTTGTTCTGTCAAATAATAATTTCATACGTATTAAGAAAGCTTTCAGAAACAGCACCATAATTCAAGATGCTACCAGATTAATGACAATAAAATTCCATATCCTTTTCCTGAAAAGAGACAGAACTTTATATATGGAAATTTATATATGGAAAATTAAATATGTATGTCCTGAGCATATATGGACGTATTGTACATCAAAATTGCTAAGAAATGGAAGTGGGATAGAAAAACTCTTTAGCCTAGAAAAATTGTGCAAGGATTACAGTGCGTCAGAAACTTCTCCAGCTAGCAAAGTAACCAGGAATACAAAAAGCCTCTAACCAGTAGCCTTGATGGCATCTTTGTGGCCCAAATCTCACAGTAAGCCACGTCCATATTTGTCTTCCCAGACTTAGTCATAGCTCCTACTGGGGGGAACAATAACAGCAGAAAATTCAGAGGTGTTCCAATATATAAGAAAATCCCTCTAACTGAACTGCAGCAAAGTTGTGCTTGCCTTCTCCTTCTGCCACTGCTTCAGTAATACTTAGAGTGGCACAAATTTTATAACCTTGTGATGAAGATTAAAAAATAAAGCCCAGTAAAAATCTTTGTGAATTATTGAAATTGTAGCTCATTATAATAGTAGAAGCGAGTCTTTATTTTCAGTAAGTGACATGGGAGCAGAAAAATGGCAGGATAATGATGCTCAGGCAGAACAATTATTTCATTGTGATAGAGAAGTGTAAAGTTTATCACTTTGATTACTACCCTGACTTTTTTTGTGCATCCAGCTTGGAAGCCAATAAATCTCCGTGGGGGTTTCTGGTGCTCTGTCTCTGCCTGGATGCAAAAACCTGGATCTGACCAGGTGGTGCTTGGTGCCCCAGCACACTGCTGCAGCCTCTGCCCTGCATCGTGTGCCCGGTTCTGCCCAACACACCGAATTCATGCCAGCCTCTACTCCTCAATTAGCAACAGAGAGCTCTGACACAAAGACGTCGGGCTCGGACAAAAGGCAAGCTGAGGATTTATGAGGTGGGGTCCCACCACTGGGCAATGCCAAGCTCAGGGAGCAATGCTGTGGATAATTGTCAGACCCAGCTGCCAAGTGCCTGAGGGGGAGCAGAAAGGGTTTTTTTTTTTTTTTTTTTTTTTTTTTGTGGCCTGCTTTCTTACATTCAAGGAAATACCCAGGGGACCCGAGAGGCTTCCACCTGCGGGAGCTGCTAGTCCCGAGCAGGGAGCAGGTTACCTCCCCGCCTGCTCCTCCTGCAGCACTGCTGTTTATGCTGGCATTTCCTCTCTCCTTTGGGTATGTTTGCATGACACTTTGCCCACAAAACATGTCAGTATGATGCACGGTGGAAGAATGACATAACTTTTATCAAGGGGAAATTTAAGGCTTAAGTGCCTTTAAAATGCTGGCATCACTCACCATATGTGCTAGCTCTCTTAGAATATTACACCCATTATATGTAATTCTTTCTCCTCTTGGAGAAATATTAGCATGTACTTTTCTCCCCGTCAATCACTTTTTTGACCTTTGCATCATCAGCTGTCTTTAAGATGGTCACATTTACACTGATGTCTGTGCCTCTCAGAGCCTCTGCTAATAACACACCACGAAGCCAGGCTCGAAATAGGATTCTTGTACATTTATGCAGCATGTTCCCTTCAGGGAATTCAAGCTGCTTCAGACTCAGTTCTGAGGCTCACATCTCTCAGTAGAGAGGAGCAGCCATCACCAGGGCAGACTTGAGTCGAACCTTCCCTGTGCTCAGCCTGCTCCCTGGGGACCCTGGTGCCCCAACACACGCTTACCCCACCGCTTGGACACGTCTCACTCGTGCTGCACCAGTCACCACTTCTTGTGATGTCCCAGCCTTGTTCCCAGCTTGCATTAAACACAGCACAAGCCTTTCACAGAGAAAAATTCAAATACTTCTAAAGCCAGTTTATTTATGATCCTTTGCCCCTCCGCATGATGTTTTGGTTTCATTTACTGTTTGCCCTGGTGCGCAGCTACAAGTCAGACCCCAAGCATCTTGCAAAGACAGCATCTCGGGTCACAGGAGTGAACACAGCCCCCTTCATCTCCGTGACTCTTTCAAAGAAAGAACGGGAAGGAGAGGGTAGAGAATACTGCAATTTTCAGCATTATTCAAGTTAGCCATTCTTTTGTCAGACATTTAAGCAAACAGACACTCATCTATATACAGAGAAGCATGAGGAAAGCATGGTCAGATCAAACTTCTTTATCTGGGGATGTAGAAGCAGAAGTGTTTGGTTTGCTTGTTTTCCACAAAGTCCCTCATATACACCTCCCTTCTCGTTATTTGAGGGGACTGCCAAATTCAGACTATTATTATTATTTTAATCTTTGGGATTATCAGGATTAAAGCCATGGCACGCGGCTCGCTCTGCATGAATCCCTGAGCCCATCATTAACATCTCCTTACCCGCACAGAAGGGGCTGTGCAAGGATTGTGTTTCATTGTCTGCAGGCAGGGGGGGGCAGACACACGGCCAAGGCGGGCACAAACCGGGGAAAAGCAGAGCTGGACAACGGCAAACATCCTGCAGCAACGTGCTTTAGGAATAAAGGTCCCATTTCACCCCGCAAAACACGAACCCTGCGCCAGCTGCTGTTTATTCGCCTGGTTCAGGCAGGGAGCGACTGCAGGGCTGCGGGAACCTCTCGGGGGGCCGCGAGAGGGCGGTGGGGAGCAGGAGGAGGAAGAGGAGGAGGAGGAGAAGGAGGAGCAGGAGGAGCACCACCAGCAGCAGGAGGAGCAGCAGCAGCCGCCGCCAGGCCGCGCTGCCCCGCGCTCCCCTTGCCCGGTGCCTGCGCTCGCAGCGCCCCCGGGGCTCGGTTCCCTCTGCAAAACGCCCGGGACCCCCCAGGAACGGCTGAGCCGGGCCCTGGGAACCCCAGAACAGCAGCAAGCAGGCTGGGCAGTTACCAGCTGAATGCACCGGTTAACCCATCATTGCTCCAGAGGTGAAGCACCCCACAACACCGCCCACCATCACCCGGCCCCCGGACACAGCTCCCCAATGGGGCTGGAGGTGGCCCCGCTGAGAAATCCCATTTCTTGCCCTGAATGGGAGGCTCTGGCGAGAGCCATATGGCTTAATGAGGCTCTTTGTGCAGGTGTGTGTGTTGTGTGGCTGCTGCTGCGTTTCTGGGTTGTGATTGCGGTAACAGATGCTGGAGGAGAGAAAAGTTTTAATCCTGGACCTCGTCCTGCTCATTACGGCCTCTGCGAGCTGCCACTTGCACCCCAAAGCTGCTGCTTAATGAGCCTCACTCAGCAGCAAGAATCAATTAATACTCAAGCACCTTGGCTCAGCCCTGGTGAATGCAAAGCCACAGAATTAAAGCAAAAACAAGCAGAAAGTGAACCCAGTGAACTCCTCCAGCCACAGCAAACCTCAAGCTGTGCTCCTCAGCCCTGCCGTGTCCCACACCCTGCCCCTGTCCTGGCCATCTGCAATATTTCAGGTGGCTTATTTGTGAAACACACGGTGAGAAGGAAATTAAAAGCCCCACTGTATGCAAATGGCAACCCAGGCAAATGTTCTGCTGAGCTCTGGGGAAGGAGCAGCTGTGATTTGCCAAACCAACCAGAAAATTAAAAAAAAAAATGTTTTACAACAGGCAGAGGGCATGTGCCTGCGTGCACACAGGTGTGTGGGGTGGGGTGGCTTTGGGCAGGTGGCAGGTCCCCTCCGTCCCTCCCAGGGTGACCCGTGGTACTTGTCCGTGAGGATCTGCAGCCCCTCGGTGCTCCTGTCCCCTCTGCCAGAGAGCGCTTCTGTCCTGACAGCCAGGAAGGGTGACTGAGGGAGATGTGGCCTGTAGCTTTGATCTGCGGGACAGGGAACCAGGCAGCTGGAGGGCTCCTTCCCTTCTAGGGGGCTAGCTGCAGGTTTAACCTCCTTTTGATGCCAGGAGGACACCATCAGCTGCAGGGCTCAACAGAGATGGGAAAACACAACCCATCGGAGGTGCGTGTGGGTGCGTTTTTGTCAAGACTGGTGACTGCAAACTTCTTTCCTGAGCGGGCAGCTCTGCTGCATCCTTATTAATCCAAAGATCGTATCCATATTAATCACTCCACAGATTATTACTCAACTCAGAGTCATTACCAAGCAGCTAATCCTCCAGCCCATGCACAGGGGTATCAGCTCCCCCCAGCCAGCTCCTCGCTGCTCCCTTGCAGATGGAGGAGGACTTTGCACTGTTTCAGAGGTGAGGCCTTGGGAGCCAGCTCCTGGCAGAGCCCCCATTTGGCAGCTCCATATCAAAAGGCAGTGGATGTATTGTGTGCCTAAATGATGGCTTTGGCTGATGCTTGCAATTAGCACAGAGCTGAGACCACTGTGGATGCTGTGCCAGTGCGCACCAAGCCCCAGCAGCACCCGGCTGGTCCGGCCCCAGCGGGACACCCAAGGCTCTCGTGTGCCAGACAGGGATCTGCAGCAGCACCAGAGGGCGATTCAGCTCAGCAGGGGTGGCTTTATCTTCTCGAAGCACCGAGCTCTTTTATATGGCTGTAGTGGGACAGGTGAACCCAGGAGCTGCTGGCCAGGGTGGTAATTTCGGTGCCAGCCTCGCAGCCAGCACAGCGCTGCTGCAGCCACGGGGCCATCCTCCTGCTGCTACCTGTGTTGGCAGGAAGACCAGACCACGAACAAAGCAATCCTTTGATTTATCTGTTAAAGTGGATTTGAGTATTTCTGGGACTTGATCTCCTTGCTTGCTTTACTTGCTGTGTGTGACTAGCCCTGAGCCACTTCCCTTCCGGGCAGGGTGCTCGCACTCTGACCTGTGCTTCTCAAAGGCTAAAATGTGACCTGCATGCACATAAAATATGCATGAGGTCTGTGACCTAGTCTATAAACTCTGGTACAGCCTGAGGCAATGCCTTTGTGGTGAGCTCAGAGAGAGTGCACGTTCCCACTGCAGAAATCAAATGAATGCCAAAAGAAAGCTTCAAACCTCGTGCAAGAGCAACTCCCGCCCCGAGATCATCCCGGTGCTTCCCTCTGTGAAAGCCGAACACGGAAAAAAAAAAAAAAAAAAAAAAAAAAAAAGAACTTTCAGGCATTTATATCAGCCTCTCAAAGCTCAGGCTAATTGCCAACAAAGGAGAAAACGCCTCCCCTTCTCCAGGCAGCGGCGGTGGCTGGAGCAGAGCGATGGAGGTGGCAGGAGGCAGGCGGCCCCGGGCACTGCAGTGTGGCCAGAGCTGAGCGGCAGGGATGTGGCTAATGAGGGCGGTGCTGCCCGGTGCCTCTCATCTGAGGCGCTCTGAATTTAATTAGATCGCCCAGCTCCTGCACACAGGATGGGAAGGGAGCACCGTTATGGTTTTTGGAGGGGAAAAGGGCAGGTAGGTTGTGCACATGGCGAGTCAGCAGCAATGCTGGGGGTGGACCACAGGGAGGATAATTTTCTCCACTGCAGGAGTAAATGGAGGGCAGTTATTGCTTTGAAACATCAGGAGGCTGCAGCGTCTCCAGCATCAGTGTCTGTGGATGTGGAGGTCCTGGTGTTGGGCTCTTGGCTCAGGGCAGCAGCTGGTGCCGGGTGGCCCTGCCGAGCTGCGGGGACGTGGAGGGGCTGGTGGGGCTCTGCAGCGCTGCAAGAGGAGCACAGCGAATCCCTGCAGCTCTTCTTGAGGCAGAGCAAAGCAAAGCAAACACACTGAAGGTGTGATGTCAGGTTGTATGAAAACTCATGGCTCATGTTTCGGACTCCCAAGGGAGCCTCCTGCTCCCTTCCCAGCCCTGCTCAGAGACAGAGGTGGTGTGGGACGAGCTGGAAGCACCGGGCAGGACACACACACGTCCACATGGACCCGGTGACAGGGCTCCAAAACGTGCCTTGAAGGAAGCCTGGATGAAAAGAACAGCAGAGGTTTAGTAGGGAGAGGATGGGATCTGTTTGTAAATCCCCAACCATTACTCCTGGCGCTCAGTCCTCAGACTGGAAAGCCTATTTCCAGAAGCATTAAGGGCGAAATGGCAGTCATAAAACTCCAGTAATCAAATGTGAAAAGAACAGCCCAATTCATTAATACCTAGACAAGCTGATAGAGACATTCTTAATTATCAAATATTACCAGGGAGTTAATTTTTACCTGAGTTGTTTAAGCCTGGCCGTCCTTCTCTTTTCTTAGACATTTTGCCATAGGGCAGCATCGAACATTTGTAATTAGATTCATTTGCTGGAGTTAATTACGAAGCAACAATAAAAGCCGAGTGCTTTCCATTTTTGTAAGTATTATTTTGAGCTAAAAACAAATCCTTTGTTTTGGCACTGATATTTGTAATTTCAAGCTTTACATGAACCCTGGGATATGAGCAGACACATTCATTCTGCATTACGCTGCACATCCATCTTACACTGGGTTATAAAACATCCTCATTATTTTATATGCACGTTTGCACCAACAACTCTGCAACTGGAGCAGCTCCGTGCTGACCCCTCCCAGGACCAGCACTGGTCCCTAAAGACAAGGACTGGCCGAAGTTCTGGGCTTGGTATTTGTTGAACACGTTTAACCGCCTGCCACACACAACTCAAAATAAATTTCCATTACAAATGAGCTAACCACTTCAATATAACACCACCATGCATGCTTTTTGGAATAAAAAGCAATAGATTTTTGTGGGTTTTATTGTCAGTTTAGGATAACTGTCTGATTATATACAATTCTATGTCACCCTCTAGCTAAGCAATCACAGAAGTGAAAAGATGCTGGAATTTAAACAGGTCAAAATTAATGTCACGATTGCATTCGATAATTAAAAGTGTCACCTCCATTAGCTCATTTTGATAACTAGGCTTGAAAAGCCAGCACCGGGATGTCCAAAATGCTCTCTGATATTTATAGAGAGAGAGAATGATCTGTAAGCAACAGGCAAATGCTGGATATTTGGAAGGGGACATAGTGGCTGGCCTGGGGCACGCAGCAGGTGAGCACAAAGCTGGGATGGGGACACCAGGGGGAACTCGGTCCTGTTCTGCTGCTGTTTCAAACCCCTGGTTGATGTGGGGTCACTGGAGACGTTGCTGGCCCCAGAGAAGATCCTGCTGCAGGGTCCGGGGTCGGGAGGAAGGCTCTGGGCTCCGCAGAGGAGGACCGAGGCATCCCAGCCTCACCCCGGCCCCTCAGAGGACCACAAGACCAGAGGTGCTGCTTCAGCAATGCCTTCATCTGTTTGTGGCTCTTCACTTCTCTACCTCGGACACGGGAAATGATTGAGGGCTCCGAGCCATCTGCGTATCCTATAACCTTTATTAAGCATCACTTGACCTTGTCAGTGCTGATAAAGCCCTGTGAAGTGCATGCCAGATAAAATGTAATTTTAATTGAGTATACTTATTATATTAAGTATATTAACAAAGCACAGATGAATACAAATGACCCCCTGTTTAATGCTTTCGATTCATGCTGGAATTTCTTTTGACTTTGCTGAGCTGAAGGAGTCAATCACCTCTCCGGGGCTTCACGTGGGGTGGAAACGTGCCCTGCTGCCTCCAGCGCCTCTGCCAAGGATCTCAGCATCCCTGGCTGCTCACTGCAAAATGTCACACCCCTCTCCTGCAGCCTTTTGGAAAGCTCTGGGAACCTCAGTTCAGTTCGTGTTTTCTCCTTGGTATAAATTCAGGCCAACCCAAAGCACAAGTGAAAAACAAACACCTCCTCTTTTATTCTCTGGCTCCAAAAGTCATGCAAAAAGTCACCCTGTGGTGGGCCGATGCTCAGCACGGGACTGGTCTGCAGAGCCCCAGATCTGCTGGCTTCAAGCAGGAGAGAGCAGGATGTGGCCCAGCTGCCTTCCTAGGGCTCATGTCAAGCTTTTGCTCTCGATCTGAGGGAAATAAGATAAAATGACCCGCCTGAGGAGCAGGCTGCCTCGCTGACATATTTGCATTAGCTTCAAATAGGAGAAGCTTCACATCAGCCTGTTAGCACTGTGCTAAAACAAGCCGGCTTGGTGTCAAATGGCTGCGTAAAAACCACATCTTGGGGCAGCTCTGAACTCCCTGCTGAGATCCACAGCTCCTCGTGCCTTCCCCTTCCAGCTCTGATTTATCCTTGCTAATACCTAATTTAAAAAGAAAAAAACTAAGATCCTTCAGAAAGAGCACTGAGACCTCTTGTTCCAGATCCCATGTTTCTTTTTTAATGCTTCCTTAAGGGTCTCCATTTTTCTGTCACTTATCATCATCCGGAGTAATTTGGGGCTGTTAGAGAAAGTTCATTGCTGTAATTGCAACCATATTGGTCATTAAAGTTGACAGACAGCTGCTGGAGAAGTCACTTGCTGATTCCTACCACTCAGCAGATGCCTCTCAGCATTTGCTCAAATGTTGGCTTGAATTTCTGAAATGGAAGCAAAGGCGCCGCACCTCGAGGACTGATGGGTGCAAGGAGGGGAGAAACGAGGAACCCACCCAGGCCTGGTGTTTGTGAGCAGCGCTCGCTCGCTCCTTCCCGGTGCTCTTTCCGAGATGACAAACAAGCAATTCTCACTGGACCTGTCTGAGCTTGAGGACATCTAGCAAAGATGCAAAAGCCCAGCATCGAGGGACCTGAAAACGCAGAGGGGGAGCCCCAGCCTCACCTTCCCTGCGCCCCGGGGGAAGGTCCCTGCGCCCCTGGAGCATCCACCAGCAGCACCTCAGGGAGCGCTGAGCTTTTCAGTTGTTGGGAAGAAAAGTTTCCTGCTGCAAAGGCAGGAGGTGCTTGCTGAAGGCTGGAGGCTTGTCCAGCCCTGCCCAGATTTCCAGCCAACCCCTTTTTGTTGCTGTGATTCGGTAAGTGAATATTCCTCAGCGGTGTCCTCAGCTTTTCCCCTAAGTGCTCCACACCGCGTTAGAAAATAAGGCCCCACTCAGGAGGGTTTTTTTAACCAGTAAACTTTATTTATATATAACAACAGTACAAAGTGAGTCCTTGGCTTGCAAAATAGGAGTGTTTCATATTTACAATAGGTACACAATAATATATTAGAATAATAACAAAACCCCCTTTTTCCTTGGAACATTTTTAAATACTTAAACTTTCTTACATTTTTTTTTTCCACAACACTTGTAAAAACAACAACAAAAAAAAACAGACAATCATCTTAAAAAAAATATAATACAGAACTCCAGTGTGTCAAGTATAATGGGGAGGGGAGGAGCCAGAGAACAATAGGGTGAATGGGTACGGGTACGAATCCATTTGTTATTCCTGCCAATACACAACCCCTAAAAGTGGCGTTATTAATTTTAAGGAGTGGGGCAGAAAAAATAAGAATCTGTTGCACGACCGATACCTCTACATTCTGTGACACCACGGGGCCTCCTTTTGGGGGATATCCCAGAAGTTTTAGTACCTGTTTTCCCTCCCGCTTGCTGCTTCCCACCACCTCTCGCACCAGCCCCGAGGTGCCATCAGCACAAACTCATCGGCACGCGAGGGACGTTTTGCTGCAGCCCCTCCTGCAGCGAGGAAGCCACAGAGCACAGCCAGAAGCCAGCCGAGCACTCGGTCGTTCCCCAGCTCCTCTTCCAGGCACCTCTCTGCTGTCCCGTGGCGAGGTGGAGACGTCTGATGCAGGAGCTGCTGCGCAAACTTCCAAGCTTATTCCAAATGGAGGCATTAAAAATCCCAAAGGAAAGGCCATAAAGGAGATTTGGTGTTTGAGTTGGCAGCCTCAGGAGGCCCAGAGAGTTTGGGGTACTGTCCGTGAGACTGACGGTCCCTGCAGATCTGAGCACGTTCTTACTGCAGGGGTGTTCACGTTGTCACTCATATTCCACTTTCACAAAGGAAGAAGGGGATAACACGAGGGCACACGGGGATCGGAAAGAACGAGCACACAGAGCACGGCCACAACCCTTCTGCTGCGTTAGAGCCGAGCCGCCTGGGCTGCTCCTGGTGCAACTACTGCACCCGCAGACACCGGTCCCTGCCACCCCGTGTCACCCCGTGTCACCCCGTGCCACCCCGTGCCACCAGGCTGCCCCCAAGGGCCGCTGACCCCACATCCCCATCCCAATGCAGCTCCGGAGCTGCAGCATCGCCCTTCCCACCCAGAACATGAGCACCAGGCACATCCACGTGCTTCCAGCAGAGCCTTCCAGGAGGAGAACATCGGGTCAAGGACTTCCCTCCTGTTCCCCCATAAAACCAATCTGACCGACCAACATTTAACCCACGCATTCAGGGTTGCTCAGCCCAGCAGATCCTGAGCAGCATCTTCTTTGCAGTGCACGCCGGCATCTTTTACTCTGATTATTATCCCCACTGAATGTCTAATTAAATAAAAAAAAGCGTCCTGTCCATGCGGGTGCTGGGTGGCCTGGAAGCTGTCAGCAGAGCTTTGCCTCCGGCCCCCAACCTGCTGCTCCTGGGGGCCTCGGGCAAAGGCTGGGAGGAGCTGGGGGTGACCGGGGGGGGTTTCACCGAAGACACGTTCACGACACAGACCGGACGGCTCGCCGGGCTCTACCTAGCACGCAACTATATACAAGGTCGCAGTTCCCTGCGTTATTGGCTTGCGGTTTATGGTACAAATGCAATTCTGAAACAGGATGGCTGAAGCTTTGCGGCATCGCAAGGTGCCTTTGATGTCAGTTATTTAGCCTTCGCTGAACGTTTTTTTCCTTCTCGCCAGGGTACAGTCGCTCCCGACTTTGCCCTGATGTCTCAGCTCGCTCACGTCAGGCTCTTTGCGTCTCCTTCAGGCTGGTGAGCTGAGTCCCCGTGGCAGGTGAGCTGTGACAGCGCTGGGAAGGGGGTGGAGAGGAGCCAGCAGCAGGTGGGGACATGGCCAGGATGCTGCCGGGAGAGGCCCAGGAGCATCCCACGCCGCCCGAGGTGCTCCTCCTCCCCGCTGCCTGCCCACCACTGCTGGAAGCCAGACCTTGTCCGTCCGTCTGTCTGGCCACGGGAGGAAGGACATATTGCTCCAAGCCTTTGGGCACAGGCACAAGGGACTTGCACCGAGGTGCTCAGAGCCAGCATCGCACAGGAACACACCCCAAGAGCGTTAAGTCCTCTTGCTTTAGTCCTCCAACTGAAGCGTCGGTATGTCGTGACATTTTTGGTGAAGTCTGTTTAAAGGTAGGGCAGTCAGCCTGGGTGGGCGCGGGCCGGTAGGATTTTAAGACAGTGTGTTGAAGGCACTGCTGTGATGAAGGTCTCTGTGGCCACCCCCGGGTGTCCCAGCACCACGAGCACAGGAGGGCACGGCCACGCTGCGCATCCATCCTGCTCCTCAGCACTGGCTCCTGCAGGTCTTCGTGAGACTCTGGACCAGTCCAGGCTGGGGCTGGCAGAGCCTCTCCGTGCTCCTCTCTCCTTTAAACACAAACTCATCCTTTATGGTAAAGCACGGGCCACTTGGTGTCCGCGTCCTCTGTACGTCGGTGGCTGCGGTGTCGTGGTGCTCCACAGCGGGGCTCATGCAGAGACAAGCTTGCCTAGAAGTTAGACTCGTGTATGTGGGTTTTTAATAAAGGCTTTCAAGGTGGAGAAGCGTTTGATTAGCACCTTGCTCCCCCTTGGAGTGGGTGCTTTGATAGCTTATGAGCAGAAGATTAAATGGAATTATTTAAGCAGTGACACCAGACAGAGAGATTCCAGAAAGTGACGTCTCCCACTTTGATGTCAAAATACCTGAAACGAAGGGAGCTGGAGAATCGCAACACCGATCGGCCTTGCAGGAGGAAGGGGGCAAGGAGAGGGAGGTGAAATCATTTCATCTAAGGCAAAGTCATTGCCCCCTCCTGACCAAAGCTCGAGTCCAGTTTGCTGCAAGTGTGGCACAAATGCCGTGCTGGGCTTCTGAGCTCCCTCCTCCCAAAGGGGCAACTGGAAAGTCGGCTGCAAGCAGGGCAATAGATCACAAGCGCTTTGCCCCAAGGGGATATGTTGCTTCATTCCATGTAATTGCCTGTAAGGATCCATAATTCATGTCAACCACCACAAGTAGATGCTTGGTAGATTATTTATGGGCCACCCCTTCAAGTCAGCCCCGTGCCGTTCCCTGCGCCATCCTTCTGAGCGTTTTTGGATGATGGAAGAAGAGCTGTTTCTGCTGCTTCCCTTGGAAGCCAGTCAAACCTCAATCACCTACTGTTCTGCAAAGTGCTCCTGTTGGTTTCCCTTTCCTCCTCTGCTTAACTTCCTTCAACAACACAGAAAATAAACTTAATTGTCCACTTCCCCCCTTGGCGCTCACGTGTATTCATGGAATACAGACCTCTTTTTAGCCAGCTCGGCCACGGTTGATTCTTTTGATCCTTGCTCATGTATCAGCCCCTCCGGGCTCTGCAGTTCCTTTTACTTTTTCCCCTCACCTTCACCTTCCAGCACAACCCCAGGTGTGCCCCCCAGCACCTCGAGCAGGTCGTTGCTTTGGGCAGCATTCATATTTTGTGGGTCCTGTGGAAATAACTACTCAGATCAGCAGAAGTGTTTGGAAACCATTTTGAGTGCTCTCTTTGGGTTTCGGAGTACCATAAGAATTTGGTGAACAACCTGAATATGAATACTCAAAACAAGGACCACAACTAGAACCTCTATCATATATTTCTGTTAAATCACCCACGGAAACCTCGTGCCGGATCTCTGTCAGTAACAGAAACCTGTGAAAAATTCAGACCTCCCGGAGGATTTCGTAATAGCAGCAGCTCCACAATGACGGTGTGTGCAGCTGGGCTCGGGCTGGGACAGCCTGGGCTTTTCCTCCTTTTCTGCCTCTGGAGCTAGGTTCCCTGTGCAGCGGAGGGATCCCTGGAAGGGAATTCTCCCTGTGACAGGCAGGCTCAGCCTGCTTTGTCTCCTACGGTCTGTGCCAGCTCTCTCCCTGTCTCAGTACACCACAGCCCTCCGGTCACACAGCTCAGGCTGTTGGAAATGTCGGGAGCTTATTGCACGAGGCTGATCGTTAGTACTGCTCCCACACTGGTGATAGGGCCCACAAAAGTGGATTACCATGAAAAAAAAGTGGGCTTGGCATGGCTTTCAGTGAAAGGTAATTGCAACAGCAAGTTTCCTGAGACATCTCGATGCTCTTCACCGTGCTGCCTCCCCTTGGGATCACACTCCCGGTGTCCTCCCAGCTCCTCGAGCAGACATGGGGAAGGAGGGGCGCTTAAAAAAATTGGTTTTCCTTCATACACGCAGGCTGCAGACTGAGGTCTGGGCTGGGACCGGCCAGCAGGCACCGTGGCCATCCCACCTGGTGGCCAGGAGGTCCTGCTCCCCCGGCACCGAGTTCCCATCCCCTCACAGCCCAGATATTCACCCCGCTGGCACCCAGGAGAAATGGTCCCGGTGCTGAGCGGAGCCCAGGAGCAGCTTTGCTGCCTCTGCCCAGCTCCCACGGTCAATGCCTCCACCTCCATCGGGTCTAACGGCCCTGTCCTCCCTGCTGCAGCCTTCGCAAACATCAATATTTATTACAGAGAGAAATATTTACAGCGTTCCTTCCCCTCCTGGCACTCTACAAAGGGACACATAAGCTTTGGTGTCTTTGAAAGAAATAACACTCAGACATCTGCCTGTCACTGGCCACAAGAACACGTGCCAGCAGGCCAGCTAGGAACTGAAGGTAACAACGAGACGCTCGGACAGACACACAGACAGCAGCGCTAGCTGGCACTTGCAGTGCTGGTTATGGTTTTCCCTTGCCTAGAGCAAAGATTTCTTTCCCCTCTCTCATGGAAATGGAAGTCCTGGCCCGCGGGCGACGTCGCATGCACTGAGACCGAGGAACTCGGCCAGAGCCTGCGCTGCTCTGCGAGTCGAAGAGGAGAACAATAAACACGTCACCTCGCTGCCTCTAGCCTCTTCAAGTATCGCTCACTGTAAACATCGGGTTCGTGGTTGTTTTTACTGCAAGAAGCCGGGGCGGCTGCCACCAGGCAGCACGGGCAGCCCCGACCCTGCCTCGCTGCCGGAGCACCGCCGCGCCGGGGATGGGGAAGGGGAAAGCACTTACATCACGTCCCTCCTCATTCAACAGCAAATGGGATTTAAAAAAAATATATATATATGTAGACACTATATAAATACATAGATAAAGCTGGATTTCAAGACAGGTTGGATGATTGGGTAGATTTTAAATTCATGTAAAGTTCCTTCTAGTGCCTATAGGTTACTCAGCCGCTGAACCGTTTCTGGCTAAATTGTTATTTCACTTGTGTAGAAAGGTGTGGTGCAAACTTGTGCTCATAATTATTTTTTTTTATAAGATCCCAAAAAGAAGAAGATTTCAGTTTTCCAGACTTTCCGATTGGTGTAAGAGTCCATCCGCAGAACGCCTGTGCCTCATCCTCGGGGGTCGGGCGAGGACAGGATTCAGGACTGAACCTTGCTGCCAGGATAATCTCTGTGGCCTCTGTGGTTTTTCCCCTGTTCCTTTTTCCTTTTTTTCTTCTTTTTCTTTATTTTTTTTCTCTTTATTTTCTAAAAAAAAAAAAAAATTAAATAAAGTTTTATCTCCTAATATACATCAAATGATTCTCATGCAAAGCAGCAGTCATGGAGACGTCCAGACTTTCCAGGTTCCTTCTTTCCATGAATAATGGAAAAAAATAATCCGTCTTGATTTGACTTTGATTGAGATGCTTTGTCTGTTTTTATCTTCCTGCCTTTTCGAACCGGATCCTACGTGATTTTGAATGCAGTCAGTCCTTGGGCCAGTCTCTGCTCTCTCTGGATGAGCCTCGGTATTTCCGTGTGCCTTTCTTGCTTGTTCTCCCTCTCGAGCCCCGAGCGTCCGTGCAGTACTCTTGCCCCTTGCTGTCTGTGAGCATCGCAGCCTTTCTTCAGCTCTCAATAGACATGGCACCAATAAGTTGCTCTACTTTGTATGCCAGACGCTGCCTACGTGCCTGCTCATCCTGTTCCAAAGCTCCAATGAGCTGGTATGGGGAAAAAAAAAAGGAGAAAAGAGAAAGAAGTCAGTGTGAGGGAGAAGGGGTGGGCAGGGGTGGGTGGCAGCAAGATGTGAGCAACTCGAAATGCAGATGCGTGTTTCAAGGGACAGACAGAAAGCCAGTGAAAAACATGGGATAAATCAGGTCTGAGGATAGCCTGGGAACATTTCTGGGCTGGATGCACAGCACAGCACAAAACAGCCGGTATTTCCCCAGGAGCAGCAGGCAGTGACAGAGCAGTACCGACAATGCTTTCTCATGACACGAAGTGCTGAGGTTTTCCAGTGACAATAAATCCCCTCCCTCGGCTTTGCCCCTGTGAAGAATCTGGAGTAACAAATGGCAAAGCAAAGCAATGAGCGCTTCCCCTCTGCACAGCCGTGCTCGTTCATTTGCTGCCCAGCTCGGAGCATGCAGCCAGCACCGCACGGTCGGTCCTGCTCTTGTACCTTGAGCTCCACATTTCTTGTCTCATTTAGCATGAAAGTTATCAGATTTTAAACCCTAATCGGAAAATAGCTGTGGCATTGTATCACAAATGCATACATGCAATTAAATTACAAAACCCTTCCTTTTAACGGACATAATTGCAAAATAGGTTTTTCTTACGCTGAAATGAAGGGGTGGAACAGATGGCGAGAACTTGGTTTCAAGTGATGCATTCATTAAAGGCGCTCAGGCTGCCAGGGAATCTTTGCAAATAGGAGCCTGCACCACTGCACCAGGGGAGTTGTACTGTGCTGTTCCCAAAAAACACGGATGTTTCTGGGGGGGTTCACTGGGCCATGATGATTTTCTGCTGTTACTAGGAGCGATCTGCACTTGGTGTGTGCCAAGGCTGAGGAATTCAGCTGCTCACACGGTGTTTGAGCTCTCAGTCCTTCAGGGAAGCACCCTACAGAGCAGGACCTGAACCTGGCTGTGCAGGATCAGAGCTGATGTGGGCGGCAGCAGCACAAGAAGTGGCCGTGCTGCACCAAGGGTGAGCTGGGACGAAGCAGGAGCCGTGCTCCACGCATGGAGGTGGCCGGCAAGGGGACCGGCACGGCGCTGCCCGCGGGCACCCACCTCCTCGCTGTACTTGCTGACGTAGGAGTAGATCTCGTTGAGCGCGCTCAGCATGTTGAACTCGGCCGAGTGCAGGCGCGACTGCTCGGCGAGGTAGGCGTTCATGTCCTGGTCGCTGATGGCCGGCAGCTTGGCGATGTCTGCGTAATACCTGTGGGGGCGAAAGGCGAGGGGCCCGTGAGGAATGCAGAGGGTTAAAATGCCCCTCTTCTCAGATTAAACTCAGTGGGGAAGAGGATGCCAGTTTGCTTTACGCCTACATCTAGCAAAATGGGATCCTGGGCTGTGAAAATAAAAGCAGCAATGCTAGGAGCTGTGCCACCAGCTTGCTGCAGGAGCCACGGGTGCTGCAGCACCTGCCAGTGAGAGCAGAGGCAGCCTGCAGGACCTGGGGCAGGAGCTCAGCAGGACCACGCTGCCACTGACCTCTCCACCCAGCTCTTGTAGCTGGGGATGTCCTTGGCGTACAGCAGCTTGTTGGAGGGGGAGTCCTTGCCCAGGCGGTGCTCGGAGGTGGAGCAGGAGTCCATGAAGGTCTGAGCCACGACGGAGAGGCAGGCGTCCGTGATGCTGCCCTTGTGGATGTCAAACACGAACTGGGGGTTTTTGATGACGTTCACCCAGAACCGCAGAGGAAGGCTGCGGAGAAATGAAGAAATAAAACCAAATGTTGAAACAAAGGCTGGGAACGGGCCCTTCCTGCGCTGTGTGTTCCCACTGGGAACCTGGGACAGGTTCGTGCTGCGTGCCCCACGTCTCATCCTGCAGCAGCAAGGTGAAGGAGGCGAGAGCTGGGCAAGCAGCGGGTGCTGAGGGTGCGATGCCTGCACCAGGGCTGGGCTGAGCAGCTCCACAAGGGCTCGCTGGAGGGGGTGGCCCTGCTATGGGGCACCTCCATGTCCCCACACCCCCCAGCTGCTGCCCGGCCACTCGCCGTCCATCCCCTGCGAGCAGGGCAGCAGGCTTCAGAGGCTCCATCCCCGAATCCCAAGGCCTTTGCAATCAAAGGGGAATTATTATTCCTTTTTTCTTTGGCTGTATAGCAGGATCAAACAACCAGCTGCTGCTTTCTATTACCTTTCAAGTCTGGGCTCTCTCCATCCAGCTAGCTGCACCGAAGGCTTCGGCATTAACTCTTGCTGCACTGCAGGCCAGCAGCTCGGCAGCATCCCCTGCAACGCCAGCTCCTGACCCCCAGTTCTCCAGCTCTGCCTTACAAACCCCAATTTGCTTTGACCTGCTCCAGCAGCCCAACCCTTTCCCACTTCTGCAAAATTCCCTTTCTGGGCATGCCATGTGCCCCATTCCCCATACAGCCCCAGGGATGCCAGGGTGCTGCCCTCAGCGCTGCAGCATCCTCTGGAGGATTGGAGCCATCACTGCTCGGGGTTAACCTGCCCTGGGTTCCCCCAGCACCATGAGCAGCATCCAGCCTGTGGAGGGCATGGTGAGAGCCGAGCAGAGCGCCCAGCACAACTGCTGGCTCACAGACCGAATTTTCCCCCTGCTCCTGTGCCCCCCATGCAGAGGCAGGACCGGGGTTTGTGCAGCCCGATGGCCCTGGCACAGGAACCTCCGCCGCTCGCTGCTTTCTTTTTTATTGCTTTAAGAAGTCCCATCTCTACTTGTGATTCAAGCGTTTTTATCCTAATAACTCCTTCTTCTAAGGCTTTCAATAAATTGTTTTTAGCTTCCCACTGCCTTAGCGGGGAATCCAGCTTTTGCAGACGTGGTGATTAGAGGCTTTTAAAACCACGCGGGACTTGGGGGAAAATACAAAATCTTCAGGGAGCAGCCATTTGTTGTGCTTTTTTTCCCCTCTCTCGCAGAGGTAAATTTCTAACCCACAGAGCTTTTAATCCTAAAATAACGGCAGAGGCAGAGACGTAATAGCTCCATTGTTTGGAGAAGGCTGAGCCCTCACTGCTGTCGGCGGGGGCTGTGTGTAGGGCTGACCCCCTCCTGCCCAATCCTCCTGCCCCCTGCTCCTGCAGCTGCCCCAGAGCCCCCTTGCAGGTAGCTCCGCACACCCCACCATCACCAACGCCATCGGTGCGGGCAGATCTGACCCATGCAGAAGGCTTGGAGATGGTCTCAGGGTTTAGCACAGCACTGGGGTTTCCTCCTGTGTGTGCACAGAGTAGGGGCAGGATCCAGGATCAACACCCACTGCATGGGGCAGCGGGGTAGCAGAGGTGCTGGGGGGAAGCACGAGCACGGTTCTCTGCCTTGTTTCACATGCTGGGGCTATGGAGCTGGGTTGCTCCCAGCCCTTCTTGCAGCTCTCCCCCATCTCTGTTTTTTTTTTCCCCAGCTCAGCAGCCAGCTCTGGCCGCCCTCCCACCCTCTCCTCCGTTCTCACCAGTTGCTCTTCCACGTGTGCCGCACATCCGTGTCGTGGATGCCGTGCTTATCTGCTTGCTCATCCAGGAAATCGAACATGTACTTGATGGCCAGCGGGAGCGCGCTGCCGCGGTGCACAGTGCTGAACAGCGTCTCAAACAAGTCGTCCACAAACTTCTGCAGCGTACCCTAAAGGGAGCAGCAGCCAGCAAGGTGAAGGAGGGGTGGAGGCACACGCGTGCTCTGCACAGCCCCATGAAGCACAGCCACAGATCCCGGACCCCGCAGGAACAAGCAAGGTCAGGAGCTTTGCAAACACTGCCCGTGCTGCAGGAGGACTGGGGGCTGCAGCTACCCAGGGCTGTGCTTCCTCTCTACTTCTAGCAGAAAACAATTCCTTTGCTTTCAAAATCATATCCGTGTCAGCCACAGTGATGAACATACAGTGAAATGAAGGAAAGTTTTGTCAAAAAAAAATGAACAGTTAAGTATCTACAGATACTGCTGTCCGTAAAACTCTTCATGTTTTAATATCATGTAGAAGAACAAACTACACAGCAATCATGGTCAGCATGAGCCTATTTCTGTTGCTGCTCCAGGTGCCACCCAACCCCTGGGGCATCACAGGGACAGTCCCACCTTGGTGCTGAGCATCACTAGTGACTGCACAGCACCCTCCCAAGGGCCTGGACCTTTCCCAAGAAAATTTAGCACACGGCAGTTACCTTAGTAGCCAGTAGCCTGGTCAGGTAGATCTCAGACACCATCTTGCTGCCCCGGTCCCCTTCCTTCTGGTCTCCGTGGTCGTGGTTTTTGACCAAGTGCCAGACTTTGACGCCGCTCTCCAGGTCCGGGGTGATCATGGGGGCCCGGGAGCGCAGGCTGTCGGGGCTGCCGGTGTACCTGAAGGTGGAGTCTGAGCAGTGGGAGGAGAGGTCAGCCACATTTTGAGCAGACACTTGGAATTTTGATGAATGAAATCATCAGGATGAAATCCTTTCCTTCTCCTGCCTCATCTTGGTGACACCACTGTGCTCGTTCATGCCCAAATCACCTGCTCTGGTTTTATTTTTTATTTTTTTTGCAGGGCAGTGGAATGCAACACCACACAGACACCCCGAAAATGGAAACGTGTGCCAAAACAGACCACGTACTTAAAAACGATACGCCTTGCTCTTCACCCAACACAGAGCCCCCAACCTTGAACCTTTCCCTTTTTGCACTCAGACGGGGAACCTCTCCCTCTTCACTCACACCCTGCACTTACACGGCCACGGCACGACAGGTCCCTGCAGGACGCCTCTGTGCGCCCCAGCTCACGCACATCAACCCTGTGCCCTGACACCAGCACCATCCCAGTACAGTACCAGTACACATAAATAATAACAAGCTGCCAGCCCTGCTGCCCGATGGGCACAGGGAGCTCATAGCAGAGGAGCCAAAGGGTTCTTCCAATCGCACGGACACCATGCAGGGATGTGAGATATATTTAACTTCCCAAGCAACGCGTGCCCTGGATCCCATCCACGGCCTCTTCAAGCCAAAACATGGCTCAAAGAAGCCAACACCTATCGTGCCTTGCTCATTTTCTTCCTCTCACTACGTTTCTTTGTTCTCCAGGAACCTCTTGTGTTTTCTCAAATTTAGCCTTCCGATTCGCTTCTCACCCTTCTCAGCAAGAGGAAGGAGATCAATCATAAATCAGCCGAGGGAAGTACGCAAGTCATTACAAAACTAGCTAGATTTTCATCCCTGATTAGGGCTTAGATAAATGAGTACTCCAACTGATATAATTAAGGAGACAGACAGGGGGATGGCTAGGAAAGCATCTACTAATTCTATTTTTAAGCATAGCTCTGCGCTGATATATCATGGGGAAAGTAAATAAGTATCTCATTTAAATTCTGTCGGCACAATTAAAAGTATTAATCTTAACGTGAGCGATGATTCATACTGGTGGTTCGCAAAGGCTTTTGCATCTGGCATAGATCAATGAGCACCGAAGGCTCCTGTTGTGTCGCCCAGGCTCGGCTTTTCCTTCACCTGAAGGGCAGGGGCACGGGGCACAGTGAGAAATGACATTTCTCCCATCCACAGAGCCCGGCGAGGCTTTTACCTAAGGAATCCTGCCACGAGGAGGGCTCCTCGGAGAGAATTGCTTTGGGAGCTAGGAGCAGGAGGAGAGGGGTCTGTCAGGAGCCCTCTCGCCTGTAAAACACGCCGTACAACGAAAGATAATGAAAGATCAGTGCACTAGAGATTTTGCCACCGCTGCCTTTTATGGAAGTCTATGATTACTCTGATTGTGGATTTAGTGCTATAAATGCACACCTGGCACCTAACGGGCTCATTTATTCAGGCTGGGGAGCCTTTAGGGACCATCTGCAAAGTGCCTGGCGGTGCTATTATGCAAATACCGAATTCCCAGGTGTGTGAATCCTGGCACACTGAGTTAAGAGTGCTGTTACCCGTTTTTGACCCATTAGCTACGAATCCAGGATCCTCCACTTAGAGGAGAAACAGATGAAGGAGCCGGGTTGTTCTCATGTTCCCACGGGGTGCACAAAGCTGCTTTCCTGCAGCAGCAGCCAGGAGGGGCCCTGCAGCACCTGGCCCCACCGAGCCAAAAGCCTTTCCCTGGCCCTTTCCAGACCCACATTCCCAAAGGCTGCTCACGCGGTGCTTGGTGTCTTTTGGGTCTTTTTTGCTGTTCAGCTCACAGATGCAAAAGCCTTTGCAATAAATAGGTAGCCAAGCACCCTTTTCTGTTTGGCACGTGCACATAATGTCATTTTAGACAACGTGCTGTGGTTCTCTGGTGGAAGCTGCTGCTTTTTTCCACCTAATTCCCTTCAGGTGCTGCCCTCCTATGACAAAGGCAGCTTCAATCCCAGCTCACCCAGACACATCCTCAATCAGGACACGAGCTGGCCCCATGGCTCTCAGTGGCAGAGCAGCCTCTGGCCACCTCCTGCAAGCCTTCCCCCCCCAGCACATGGCTGCTTCTTACCATATCTGCTGATGGACGTGCGGGATATACTGGCAGAGGCAGGAATGTTGTAGGAGGAGGTCTGCTTGGGAACAAGAGCCACGACCGAGCGGTCCGATACCTGGGGAGGAGACAGAGGGGGAGACATCAGCAAGGGCTGCTTTCTGCACTGGGTGCTTATCTGCTAATGCAGCCAGGAGAAATCCTCAGGGCCCAGGCTTGGCAAGGAGCTGATGACTTGGTGCTCGGGCCCTTGGTCAGGGGGGAAGGAGCCCCTGGCTTTCTCGAGGGGAAAGGTGCTCCTCATCCAGCTGAGCTCTAATCAGGAGCAGCTTAACAGCAAGGGACTGAAGGAAAGGCATGTAAATCAAAAGACATATTGAAGATGGTTTGGGTTGCTCTGATTTAAGATTACATTTTATCCAATAAAAATGAGAATCTCAAGAATTGTTGTGATCCAATTAAAGTAACAATGCAGAGGGAATAAAACAGCTATAATAACGTTATGGACCATAAAACATCCCTATTAAACCATTTTTTATTTTAACAATTTTTATGAACTTTAAAAGTTTGATTTACAGCCTGGCACGTCATAAAGCCATCTTTCAAGGGTATTAAATTGTCTGTCCCTCTGCTGCACCAGAGAAGGAATTAAACGCTGGGAAGTCAAACTATAAATGAACATTAGTGCTAACAAGGTTTTGTTATAGCAGACGTTAGTGGCCATGTTTAATTTTACCCACCCTATAAATCTAATAGGCACTGGATGTTTTTTAGCTTATTTCCCACAATTAGGGATCCACAGGTTGCCAGGGGTCCTTTTGGCTGTGACCTCGGGGTGCTGCGGTGTCCCCAGGGGACGGGAGCTGCCGGGGGGGCTGCGACCTGTGCCCAGCACCTCCCTCAGCACCAGCACACGCGGCACGGAGCCGCACAGCCAGCTCGCTCCCTTCCAGGCTTGGCAGTCCACTAAGATGAAAGGTTTCATGCAAATGTGAGTTGTTATTATCGCTAGCGATAGTGGAAATAATAGCACTTGCGTTTCACAGCACAAAAGTGAGATATTCCCAAGCAAAACACTTCAAACACCTCTGTTATTTCCTCCTCTGCTCCTGCCTCACTTCATCCAATTTATTAAGTCAATGGAAGGAGCGATCAGCGGTGATATTATTTTCCTAGGCTGTTATTAGCTGCCACTTCAGCTCAGTTTCACGACGGGCGAAGCTGAGCGCTGGCGCTGGGTGCTGCAGCTTCACCGGAGCCACACAGACCTGGGCGAGAGGCGTTGGAAACTGCACACACACCGAGAGCTCTCACTCTCTAAATTTCGGGTCGAATGGCTCTTGTCAGCTAGAAAGTACCAGCGTACAAATTAGCATCAGATGTAAGATGCATTCCTTCCCCATCTCGCTCTGCTGTTGCCACACTCCCGTAAAGCCCAGGAGACGCCCGAGAAGCTGGCTGGCTGTTTTACAACTTTATAAATATTCTGATTCTTCTACCAGCTGGAAAAGTGCTGCACAAAACACCTTAAAGAGAGGAAAAATGAAAACGGGGCCGGAGGGAGCCACAGTCTGGCAGCACCGACACCTCCCTGCGACCTGGGCCAGCGAGGACACAGCCTGAGCAGCTCCACCACCAGATCCTGGCTGTCATTTTCTGCACAAATCTTCCCTCTCTGCTTCTAATTTTTCATTTAAAATAGTTTCCTAATCTCTCAGCCCTTCCAGGCTCCCAGTGGCTGACAGGTATTCATGCTCTGCTGCCTCCCAGTTAACCCTGCACGAGCCGCCGTAAATCATTTGATATTGAATTCGGTGCCTCGTTTTCCCCGAGTAAAGCCATGCAGGGTGAGACTCTCCCGTGGAGTTTAATAGGCATGAAACCAAAAGGACACCACGCAAATGTAACACAATTCCTTACAACTTGGCTTAAAAGCTCCGGAGACTTTAACAAAGCATTACAGCCATTTAACCTATACTTCTATTTTAAAAAATGAAGAAATAAGCAGCAGGCATGCAGTTCTCCATATAATTCTCTAATGTGGCTCAAAAATATTACAGAAAGTTGAATATTTCCTTTCAAATCTAGCTTGGCTTTTGACAATGCTTCCTATGAAAAATACATTTTACCCACTGTTGCAGACATATGCTGTATTTTTATCACCCTAAACACGTTCAACACAAAATAATGTCAAAATCATTAGGTGTGGGGCTGCACAAGTGCCCCGGCCCTGGCAGAGCACGGCGAGCAGGAGGAAGGCTGCTGGGTGCCTGGCAGGGCACGGTGCTGAGCCCCGAGGAGCTGCAGGGCTCAGCACAGCAGCAGGATGGTGGGGACCAGGCGCTGCTGGTCCTTGCTTCAGCGCCTGCTCCGAGGCAGCAGTGCCTCCCCAAAATGCACAGGGCTTTATTGGAGGAAATCGTGTGCTGGGCATCTCCAGCGACTGCGTGCAGATCCACAGAGATCGCTTAAATCGGCAGATAAAGGTGTGTGACAAAGAGAAAGACACCCGGCTGAAAATAAAGCCAGCTCTGAATGAGAGGGGGAGGTAGCTTTACAGAGCCGGATCTCATATTTATAGAAATCCAGAAACCATCTCGCCAGTCCTCCTCTGGCTGGAGGAAATCTACACGTCATGTTTATGGGTGAACCACAGCTGTTTCGTACGGATGGTTTCCCTTCCCTGCCTTCCTGCAGATCGCAGAATTCCCCCCGCGCTCCTCTGCCAGGCACTTTCTCTGTGCTTCAACAACCCTGGTTAAAGCAGTGAGAGCAGCGCCTGGGGCGCGGCTGATTTTATGCCCTCTTCTAAGCCGTGCCTCTGCCCAACAGATTTGTTTTACTGTGCAGTCCTGGAGCATCTGTATTTCTGATACCTAATAAAAACATTTATTACCCAAACAGAAAAAAATACTGGTAGAAATACAGAAAATCGTTGCTGTTTGTTTTTGGCAAAAGCCCTGCCTTGACAAGATTTCTGCTGCAGCGCAGAGAACTTGGCTTCTTTTTATGGCTGCAACAGCTCCACTCGGGCTGCGCAGAGCTGTGGCCAGAGCCATGTGCAACTGCTACCTATTTAGATACTTGGCAGCAAACTTCCACTTTGTTCCAGAGCAAAACTGACACTCGAGTGGCAGGAATAGCTGCCGTGTCTTGAGTGCTGTCAGGATTTTGTTTATTTTAAGGGTAAACTTATGGCTCAGATTTCCCCCAGGCACCGAAGTGAAAATACTTGTTCCCCTAGCACCCAGCACACATCAGAGCAACACAAAATTCACTTGCAACTTCCCTAGATGACTTTTAAAGATCAAGGCACAGTAAAATCTCCCTGCTTCCCTGCGTGTTGGTTAATCCCTTGCAACTGTCAGGTAGGAGAGGTTTTAAAAACAACACAATTCACCTGCACGACTCCCACGGCGTTTTGCAGTGAGCTGCGTAATCCCCCGGGCTGCCTGGGGAAGCTGACCCTCGAGCAGCTTTTTTACAGGCACTTTGCATGTTTCTGCCACCCAGCGCCTCACTCCCTGATGCTGTGGCTCCTGTCAACACTGGCTGGTGCTCAGCTTACACGGCGTGAGTCCCACTGATGGACTCACGATGGTGTATGGACAGGGAGGGATGCCAGATTGAATACTGAGCACTGCTGCGTAGTTACTGATGGACAGCAGTAGGTTGCAGGTCCCAATTAATGCAGTCATCCTCTGCTGCAGCCAGACTCAGAGGAAAAGCCTCTGATTCCTCTCTCAGACTCCCCCAGCCCCGTCTGTACCTCTCTGGACACCTCGCACACCCTAAGCAGTCCTTTCCCACCGCCACTCGTGCTGCAAAAGCTAAGGATGGCAAAAATTGCTTAGCTCACCTTGACCAATGCAAAATAGAGCCTCCTCATTGCCTGGCTTGGTTTTACACGGCTTCAGGGGCAAAACTCCTGGGACTTGGCTCAGAACTAGGTCTGGGAGATGGAAAGAAGGCACAAACTCCTCTTCCTCCCCCGGCTGCTCTCCTGCTTGTCCCACTCTGTGCCATCCCCACCTGGCCCTGCGGCTCCAGCAGCAGCAGCTCAGCCCTCTGCCAGCTCCGTCTATCTCACCAGCACGGCTGGCGGTTTTAATTTAGCCAATTTTCACCTCTGCTAGTTTCTTTAAGATCCATGTCAAGGTTGCTTTCCTGTCTAATGCAGAAGCACATTGAAGCAGTCAGGTTTATCATACAAATGTGACCTCCCCGCCTGCCTCGGTAGGCGAGACACTTGGAAAATTAAATTTCAGCTTTTTTTTTTCTCCTTCCTCCTGGCAGCTTCCTGGAAGCCGCCTGCAAAGGCTGCTTTCTCACCTGATAATGCATCAGGGTGTTCAGGCGCTTCCAGTCTCCCTCAATCTTGGTGGTGATGTCTTCATCCTGCAGGACCACCCGCGCGATCCGGCCCTGCCGCCACTCTGCAGGAGAGACAAAAGCCATGCAGTTGGGGAAGGGAAGGACACCTGTGGGCTCAATCCGCTCTGATAACAACATCTAACCGACTTCTGGGCAGTGAAACCCGCTGAGGATCACTGCCAACACCCCCCTAACCCATCCCCTCCAGCAGGTGGGGGGTTCCTACCCAAGTCCATGTCAACAGCTCTCGGTCTCTGGGAGTAGGGGACGTTCTTGTACACAGCATCGAGGATCTTCTCTTTGACCTGAGTGATGGTATCACAGTTCAGCACCTTCACGGGGATCTCTGGGCTGTTCTCGTTGTCCGGGTTCACGCAGTTCAGGATCTGGAAAGGAAGGGGAACCACACCGTTCCCTGAGGGGCTTCGGGCCCGAGTCCAGCTGCCCTCCCTTTGCTACAGGGAGGCCAATGGTCGATGCATGGGGAGGTAAAATGCTCCCCTCAAACCCTGCCTTTCAAAACCACAGCTCAGCTAGGGACACCGCTGCCTCAGGCCTGGGTCTGGCAGCATGAGGCCTTCCTGCAGGGGAACACTGCTGCTTCACGGCAGTGCCCCATGGCCCACGTCCAAGCGGGGAGGACAGGAGCAGCAATTCACGGCCACATCCCCAGGGATCACTCACCAGAGTCTTGTACTCGATTTGCTGCCGGATCAGCTTGTCCTCACTGAGGGAGTAGCGGGCCTCCCCCGTGATGGCGTCGATCGGGCCCTTCTCCATCTGCTGCTTGATGGCACAGTAGAGCATGAAGAGCGGCTCCCCGGCACACTCCTACCAACGACACAGACAGCAAAACTGACACGGAGGTGAAGGTGCATCTCCTCCGGGGCCACTGGCCCACAGACCGACTTCACACGGGACTGATTTCGGCAGAGGCACGGTCCCGTTGCCCTAATTGCCAGCACTTGTGCTATCCAGGCTCAGCCCCCAGCAGCTCCTGGGGAGGGCGGCCAAAACCGCGAGCTCTGCTGCTTGTTGGGACTGTTGTCCTTGGCTTGGGAGCTCTGCTGAGTCTGTATGGCTGTAAAACAGGGATCTGAGATCGTGATCTTGTTGTTTGTCCTCATAAAGTCAGTTCTGGGGGGGCTTCCGAAACCGAAAATAAAGTTAAAAATATGAAAGCCCAGGCGTGGAGGTGTAAGTGGGAATTGCCCCTAAGTACTAACGAGGTGCAATCCCTCAAGAGGAGACAGATTGGGGTACTCTGGAGAATACAGCCAGGTGACACGAGGTGTAACCAAAGCCAGGGAACATTAAGCTGAAGAGCAGAAAACCTCCCAAGGAGAGCCTTTAAACAGTGCTCAAGGGAAGCAGTGGGAACTCCATTGCATGAGGCTTTTTCAGGCAACGTCCCTGGGAGCTGCCTGGCTGTGCCATTTCACTTGGAGCCTAACGGAGGAGCTGCAAGCCCAGCTCCAGCCCGTGCGGGTGGGATGGCAGAGCAGCAGCGGGGGCCCAGCTCCATCCCTCCTTACCTTGAGGAACTTGTGCAGGAGGAAGGCGAACCAATTCGTCAGCATCTTCTCGGCCACCGACTCTGTCCTAGGGGAGCCAGGAGGAGATGCACGTTACGGACAAAGCCAAACCTCATCTCCCTTCACAAACCAGCCTCGAGAAGTGGGAACAGCTAGAGATTGGGGTGGATGAGCATCCTCCCTCCTGCTCCCTGCAGCAGCGGGTGCAGTGCTCGCAGCACCACCACCACACGGCTCCCAGTGCAGGCAGGCAGCAGGATGAGGCTGGCCAGCCCAGCGCTGTCCCCGTGTGCCCAGCTGACAGCCCGTCACAGCCCTGGTGGTGACGGGGAGCCTGGTGACACTCGGCTCGTCGCACGTGGTGCAAATTACAGCCTGGCGCAGTAAATCACTGGGATTTGCAGCGGTGGCTGGCAATCAGGGACAGCAGAGTGACAATGGCAGGAAAATTGCAGCTTTCTCCCCAGTCCCACCCAGCATCCTCTCCCCACATTGTGCCCGAGATTATTTCTAATTTAAATACAATGCCTCCTAATGATAGGTTTTAATGCTGGCTCTGCAGGATGGGGGGGAACTGTCCTTAAAGCACCACGGTGGCTTTTCCTGGGACAGGACAGGCTGGCTGTGCTGCTGGCAGGACGTCTCATAGCCCACACCTGAGCTCCTGGTGCCATTCCTGCAAACTGCCCGTGGGACACCGTGCCCCCAGCCTGCTGAGCACACGGGCTGCCCTGCACGAGGCTGGTGCGGTGCTGCAGCAGCCAGGGCAAAGCACGGGGTCCTGCCGGTCCCAGTCCTGCTCCCGACCCATTTTCTCTGTTGTTCCCCAGTTGCTCTGCTGACTTGAATTAGGGACTGCTCCTCAGTGTGGATTTGTACAGCATCCAGCGTGTTTGGAGATGATGGCATTTAATGGAAAACAACAACAGGGTTTGATCACAGAGTCAAGCGGATCAAGTATAAATGGGAACCACAGATTTCAGCAAACAAAAGCTGACACCAGCCTGCAAAAAAAACACACCCAAAACCCGGGGGTTGCGTTACCTGTCATCTCCTAGGATCACAACATCTGCCAGAAATTTGTGAAAATGTCTACAGATCCCCAAAGAAGTTGAGCTTGAATTGATTAACTGCCTAAAAACTCATCCTACAACCTGACACGTGTGTGGTTCACCTATTTAAAAGGTTTCTGGCACTCAGTTAGGGAGGAGAACCACCAGCACGCTGCCACAGCTGTGCCAGCCAGCCACAGGCCACAAAAAATGAAGAGCTGGTGCCACAGCCATGTTAAAGAACAGGAGAAAAACACAGAAAATGAAAACGTATTGTCTGGGAGAGGGGGACCCCCGTGGCTGGCTGTTGCCTTCTGCTTCTTTGTCAGAAATAAAAAATCATCTGAATGGAGCAGCGAAGAAGGAAGCAGCTCCAAAGCTCTCCAGTCCCACTTCTCCTCACCTCTGAGTGCCAAATCTCACTCTCACATTGACATTGAGAGACTTTTGCAGTGCAACAGCTCCAGGGACTGCCTCCAATTAAGAAATTAATCATCACTGTCCTACGCAGGCTGAGGAGAGGGGCTGCTGGCCGCAGCAGGCTCCTTGCAAACACGTCCCCTGTTCTTACTGCCCCCGGCCTCCTGTGGCACAGCCAAACTTTTGGGCCGGAGCAGGACCCCTGGGAGGGCCGTGCCCAGCCCCTGGCAGGAGCCAAATCTGTCCTGCAGAGCGGGCAGGGGGCTGCAGAGCTTTGTGCTGCCGTCCCCAGCAGGCACCGCCTGCACGCTGTGGCCGGGCTGCTGCCTGCAACGCCCTTTGGATCTGCCTCTAAAAATAAAATATAAGCTCCTGAAGATTAACGCGGCAGGGGACAATCCCTAGGCTTGGAGAAAGCCCTTCTCAGACTGACCACGGAACAAGGGCAAAGCACGCTCCGGAGAGGGCTTTCCACAGGGGGTCTGATGCCAGCAGCCAAAGGCTGGGCTGCCCTGACCCACTGAGGCCCTGGGAATGAAACAAAACTAACAAAAGGAGCTGAGAGAACCCCAAAATAAATATGTATTTTATTAATTCTCCCTGCTTTATCTAGGTCTCCCAACCGCTGCCTGCTCTCTGTGCCAGGAACCACAGCAGCTATTTGATTTAATATCAACTTTTTTTTTGCTGTCTCCCTCGAGGGGCAGCGGCGGAGGAAAGAGAGGGGAAAAACAAAGAAGAAAGAGAGGAAGAACGGAGCGCTGATTAGCAACCGCTGCCACCAGAGAGCTCGAAAAAATAAAAATAAGCAGCATCTCGGTTGGTCGGTGAGGGCTGAGTGCCTGCATCCCACGGATCTGCTGAAAGCCTCAAAGCTCAGCACCAGGGTCGGGTGGGCACGGGATGTGGTGCCCCGTGGGGGCTGTGCAGCAGCAGGCACAGAGCAGGATTCCTGTCCCACGCAGACACCTCCCCTAGGAGCCCACTTGTAACCTCTGATGTCCAGAACCTGCTCGACACCAGCGCTCACAGCAGACAAGGAGCAGCACGGGGCTGTCCCCGCAGGGCTGCTCCATGGGTGGTGTGCACCCAGCTCTGCTCCTGGGCTCCTGCTGGCACCACGCTGCCAACGCCACCACCGCATCAAGCCTGGCTTCTCCTCCTCTCACCCATTTTAAAGCAGCAGAACATCGGCTCCTGGCTCAGCTCCTCTCCTGGTGGCCTGGGGACACCAGACCCGAACCCTTCCCACGTCAGAGCTGTGTCTGTCATCGTCCCCCTGTCTCTGACCCCCCAGCACAAGGAGAAGAGGAGTTCTGGCTGGTCACAGCACGCTGCCTCACTAGCCAGAGCGGGCAGGGCTCTGATCACCAGCCTCATGCTCCTGGAGCACGGCAGAGTCATTATTGCTGGCTGAGGCAGAAGGCGCCTTCCCTGCGACTCGTCAAACCACGGGGGAAATTAAGACGGCTTCCTTCTCTGAGATGAGTTATTGCCTCCGCAAACACAGCCAGATTTAAAGCAATTTCCTGTCAAGCATATTCATTATGGCTGGAGGAATCCCTGAAATTTTCCTGGAGCTGTGAAATCCTTCCCTTCCCCTCGGCTGCCCGCCCCAGCAAGATGCCAGAGGAGCTGCAGTCGGCAGCACGGACAGGACCCAGCAGGACACGGGATGGCAGCAGCCCATGACACAGAGAACAGGGAGCTGCCTTCTCATGGCCTAGCCCATAGGCTCATCCAGCCTATATTCATAAAGCCTTTTTCCCCTTCTCTTTCTAAAATTTCCCCGCATGACCGTGGGTTAGTTGCCTAACCCGTGCTCGAGCTCTTTTTCCCCAGCTGTCAAACACAAACATCCCTGCTGCACCCAGCTTGGGAGCTACAAGGCTAACCTCTCCCCTTTTATTTAAAAATAAAAATAAGAAAAGACACGGGATGAGCAGATAACGATCTGCTCACAATGAGAACACCCCGGCTGAGGGGAGACAAGAACCCTAAGTACCCTACAGACACCAAACAAAGCAGGACCCTGTCCCTAAAAGCCAGAAGCCTGGTGCAAAGGCTGCAGCTGCTGCATCTCGATCCCTCCACACACAGAGCTGCTGCCTCCTCCTCCTCCTGCCTGCATGCACAGGGTGCTGCTTGGCGTGGGGGTGACCACGAGCCCCACTTTTTGTGCCCCTCAACTCCCTGCCACGATGGGACAGCTCCATCACGGTGGGGTCAGCAGGAAAGAACCCCCCGGGCAGAGCCGGGGGTGCCCTGTGCCATGCCACCCTCCCGCGGCCCCGTCCCCTCCGGCCCCGCGCTACCTGCGCAGCAGCAGCTTGGGGTGGTTCTTGTTCTCCAGGTTCTTCTCGATGAGGTCGGAGAGGAGCTGCTTCAGCACATCGGTGGCGTACTCCAGCCTGCCCTGCAGCCCCGTCATGATGAGCGAGGCCACGTTGCCGCGGTCACGCATGGAGAAGCTGCGCTGCAGCTCCAGCGTCCGGATGAAGGTGAGCAGGAAGACTTTGTTGTTGATCAGCTGGGCAAAGAGCTTCAGCGCCTTCTCCACGCTCTGCTGCCCGTTCCCTTGGACCTGCGGTGGAGGAGAGCACCCGTCAGAAGGGCGAAGGACTGGAGGGGACCATGTGCACAGCACAGCCCCGAGTTTTCCAGCTGTGGTCCACCACGAGCCTGGCACAGGACAACAGAGCCCGTTAGTTTCAGACCGAGGCACTGGGACCAGCAGCATCCCCCAAGAGCTGGGTGATGACAGCAGGGCTGATGCCACTGTTCCTGCCTAGGACAGAGCCCACACTGCCATGGGGACACCACTCCGTGCCCCACAGCCCCGCTGGTGCTGCCATGGGGACCAAGGGTTGTGTGGCTGGTTTAGCCCTGGGCGCACAAGGAACACCCAAACTCTGCCCCTCAACATCCCAAACGTGCTCTGCACATTGAGCCACTCCTAACATCGCCCTTCCTGCCCTCCCCCAGCACTCCAGCACATCTCCATCGCTGCTCCGAGCACTCTGCCTGCCATAAAGCTGCTGCTTTGAGGCTAACGGCCCTATAAATGATGTACGATTTTGCTTGTTCTGCACAAAAAGTGACACTCTCATAAGTAAATTAAATACCAATTTAGACTATTGCTTTATTATGGGACAAGTATAAAAAATTAATTGAGGCTTTCAGCCAGCTCCAGACTCGAGTAATTCATTACGAATGGAAATGATGAACAGCGTTAAGCAACTCTTTACCAAACATCTTGGAGACTTATGTATTGGCTTTACTGACGTTACGTAATTAAGCAACTGTGTAATTGGCAACACATTTATCACTTCTGCTGTTCTGTTTTTCACGAGTAAAACAAATAAGAAGCATTCATATTTGCTAGCTCATCAGCTTATTTGGTGACCGAAGCAGCAAAGGAAACGTGTGGGACCGGGACACTCGGGGCACAGGAGCACGGCTGGAGACGCCGGCTCGATGGCAGCAACTGCTCCATGCTGGGAAGGAATCTAATCTGATGCACAAATATTAATTAGCCCTCACACTGAGCACTCAGGCACCTCAGTAAAGCCCTGCAGGAGAGGAGCAAGGTGCTGACAGCACAGCCAGAGGCCGGCCAGGCGCTTGCCCTCCTGTGGGCACGCCGCGAACAGCAGCAGGAGGCGGCTCTGGAGACGGAGGGCTTCGAAGGACACCAGGAATTCCCTGGGCTGCTTTGCTGCTGCCCTACAGCAATGTGCAAAGCGAGAAAAGAAAGCCAAAGCAGCACTGGGAAAGAGGAAGCAAGCAGCGTGTGATGGAGATACAGCACCAGGTTCTTTGTTAAAATGAGCTCGGGGCTCATCCTGCTGAGAACCCCAGGGCTTCTACCGAGACTCGGCGTGGAGGGCACTGCCCGTCCATTACCTCCAGCTCCCGCAGGACGGGATGGTCCTCGATGCCTGGGAAAAGGACCCGCATGGCATACGTCCGATAGTCCAGGTAGGGGATGCCGGAGCGATCCAGGTCGCTGGTTAGCTCGTTGATGTCTGTCTGCAGCTCTGCAAAGGCTGTTGGGGAGAACACAAAGAGAAGCACGGTCAGATGTGAGCTCGGGGAGCCGATGCTGCAGGGCTGAGGCTCGGGGCGAGCTGCCTGCCCCCACACCAGCAGCAGATGCTGAGCAGACCTTGCCACTAGCTCAGACCCTCACCCTCGGAGAGTCGCCCTCAGCAGCCAAGAGCACAGGCTGCAGAGAACAGACGCCGAGAACAAAAGATGCTTATTAATTTGTATGCAGTTCACACCTGTGTACACACACCTAAAACACCTTTAGAGGCTGCAGATAGAAATGAGGATCTATTTTCATAACTTGGTGCCTCCCTTATTTTCTCTCCTCCTCCTCCACAACCAGTTACCAAAAGAATCAAATCTGATGCAGATCAAATGCAAGCAGAAACTGCCTGCTGCAGGGGTCAGGAAGGAATTTATTCCTCCTCTCGTGACATGACCTCAGTGTGGATGTCACGGCCGTATGCATGCCCTGCTCTTCGCTCTCCAGAGCACAAAATGTTGGCCCAGGAGGAGACCATGCCCAGCCAGGCCGTGCCCATGACAAACCCGTGGGCTCTCCTGAATATCACTCCTGCTTTGTCTCACACCTCCAAGGCTACCCGTTTAAAGTCAGCTGAACAAATCCAATGCACCTATCGATACACCCAGAGGCCACACTGTGAAACGTGCAGCTTTCTATTTGTTTGTTTTTCATCCACTAAGCACCTTCCCAGCTGGATTCAGCCATTCTCAGGGATGTACATGACAAAGGGTTTCTGTCCCAGCCCTACATCTACCCCTGTAACATCGGGTGGCTGGGACGTGGTGAGGGCCAGGGCAGGAGGCCTGGGGAGGGACTGGTCCCCACGGGGCTGAGCAAAGGGAGGGAAAGGGCTGCTGGGGTGAGGGAGGGCCGACATCCAGGCACGGGGCAGCACGGTACTGACCCTCCTTGCACTCCAGGGCCACGCGGGACTCCAGATTGTCCATCTGCATCTGCAGCCTCTTGAGGGTCAGGTCGTTCTCCCGGGACTTGCGCTTGTAGGCGATGAGCACGATGATGACGATGATGAGGAGCAGGCTGCCGCCGGCCGCGATGCTGACGATGGCCGGCAGGGTGAGGAGGCTGTCGGAGCTGATGCTCACCGAGCCAGGGGAGAAGACGATGCCACCAACACGCACCTGCAAAGCACAGCGGGATGAGCAGAGACTTCTGCTGGGGTGTTATCCTGTCCCCAAGCCCCTCTCTCCTGGCCCCAGATGCCCTACAGATGCCCAGGGAAGAGGCACAGCACCTCCTTGGCCAGCACAGCGCTGGTCACCATCAGAAACAAAGGGTTCAGCTCCTGTGAACGCAGCGAGGCTTCGAGTCATGATAAATGTGCCAGCCCTCCGCTATCAGGGCTCTGTTCGTTTTATCTGATGGCTCCATTTGCCTTTCATTTTACAGCTTTCAGGCCCCTTTTGTAACCCGTGGACATTAGCAAGCCGGTGACAATTGCCCTGACAAGAACCCCGAGCTAAATGGGGAGGGAGGAAGGAAGGAGAAGAGGGGAAGAGCCACGAGCAAACGCCACGGAATAAATGCGCCGAGGCTGACGGCGGCGCCGGCTTTTCTTGGCCGTGCCTGGGCCACAGATGCGAGCAGCTCCCGGCCAGGTTGCGCTGCTGTGCGTCACGCTGTGATAATCTGAATATGGTTTGGATGCTGAACTTCAAGAGAAATAAATCACAATTACAATCTCATTTGGGCTCTGCTCAAGCATTTCGGCAGCTGCGTGCTTGGTCTGCGAGTGGATGAGGGAAAGCAGCAGTGCCCAAAACTGAAGCGAAGGCACGGACTGTCAGCCTGGACGGGGCTGATGATCCAGGCAGTCCGGTGTTCAGACACTGCTGGCTCCTTCTGCCTCGGGAAAAGCCAAAACCTTCTGTCTATCCCCTTGGCAAAGCGGGTCTGGCTGCAAGGACTGACAAAATGCTTCCCTGTCCTGCAGGAGGGGGAATGCAGCGCTGACACTCGCCTCGCCGTTCCTGCAGGGAGAGTGAGTGACACCAGGGAAAGGATGGGAACTGGTGCTGAACTCCGAGTATTTATTCCTTCTGGAAGGCTCTGACAGCGGGCAGCAAGTCTCAAGGAGTCAATAAGATGTTTCCACATCAATATTTTAAGCTTCCAATTAGCCATAAAGACCTAAAATCCTACTGGTCCTGGGACAGGGAACTGAACTCGGTACCCGAACAGGGCAGGGAGGAGGAGGAAGAGGAGGAGGCAGGGAGGAAGGGCTGCCAAGTGGAGCGGCCGGTCCCTACCGTCACTTTGTGCTGTCCGGTGAGGTTGGGAGGCTCGCACAGCAGCTGTGTCTCGGACACGGTGACGGCGCAGGGCGTCTCTCCGATCAGCACGGTGTAGTTGAGCTTGGCTCCCCCGGGAGCGGGCGGGCACAGGTTTTTGCCCTGGCAACAGAGGTGGAGAAGACTGTACAGAGATGCGGTGCGTTTCTCTGGTTTCCATTACTTGCACAAATGCTGGGGCTCCTCCGGGTGTTTCCCGTTCTCCAAAGGGGGACAAAACTCCTCCCTCACCCCCTGCTTTCTGGATCCCCTTAGCAGAAGCCCTGCTTCCTCCTGGAGATAGGTTTTTTGCACAGCCATTGCATGTAGAGCTGCAACAGCTTTACTGATCCAACCATATGGGACAGGACCTGGGTTCTACCTTAAAAAGCTTTGTTGGTAAGAGCCATAGGGTGTGCACAGATACGAAACTCTTTTGCCCCCCTATTTTGCTCTGCAGGACCTGAGTACAGCACCCACAGCACCCCGCCAGGCTGGCAGAGGTCCCTTACCTTCAGGATGATGGGCGACCCCGGCTTCTGCTCCAGCACCCCGGTGGGGCTCAGGAGCTCAAACGTGGGGTTGGGGTAGTAGATGAACTTGGTGTCGTTGTAGACCAGCAGGGACTGCACGTTGTTAAAGATGAAGCCGAACTCATCAGGCCGCTCCACGGCGTCCAGGCCAGGTCGGTGCTCAGGGGCCAGGGCGGGCGCGAGACACGCCAGCGCCGTGGCGTTCACCGCCTTGCAGACCTGTAAAAAAGACAAAACGCTTTTTTGGGACCTGTGGGCAGCAACGGGGAAAAACTCATCCCTGTGCTGGCGCGTTCTGACTTGCACAGTGATGTTCTCAGTCCTCAAATGCTCCCTGAAAACTCCGGTGGATTCAAGCTTCGCTGGAAATATTTCATCCAGGCTCAACGCTTTGTGCCTATAGTTTGGGGGAATTTGCTTCCCTTCCAGCCAGCACAGGCACGGGAGCAGAGATGGAGAGAGCTTCAAAGCAAGAGGTGTTTTAAGGCAGCTGGAGGACTGCATACCCGATCACTTGCTCTTTTCCTTTCCCGCTGCATCCTCGTGGGCATCGCCAGCTTTGAAGCAGCCCCTTAACGAATACCTGGCCTCTGCTACAAATCGGTGATTAGAGGCAGCTCCCTGGTGCTGGGGGAGGCAGGAACGACCCCCCGGCAGCCCAGGTCAGCTCCTGCTGGGCTGAGGACACCCACGGCTCCTGCAGCCCTGGGAGCAGGGAGCCGATGATTTATGAGGCTCTCGCCTTACGGAGCAGCCAGGGCCCAAGCTCGAAGTGGAAGATTTAATTTCGCTCAATTCTGTGCCTTCGGAATTATTTTTGTAACGCTGTAACCGCAACCGCTAACAACAAAATTAGATGTTTTTAAAAAGAGCTCAGAAGAAAAAGGTCTTCAGGGGGAAGGGAGAGAGTGAATAGGAAAAGACTGCTCACTGATCTGCCCTTTCCAAGACAATACAGAAAGATCACAGCGTAGAAGGGGTATTTTTCAGTTTTACCGGGTCAAAACAATTTCCGAGTGCACTGGAGGTACAATTCTTGTCTGTACCGTACAAGAGCAAGGGGTCCCGCTGTACAGCTCAGCACAGGGACACAGCCCAGCAGCAGCACTTACGTTGACGGACTCCTTGCCATTGTGCTTGACGCGGATCCGTGGCTCCTGGATGACGTCCAGGTTGGAGCCGGTGACGGTCAGAGGCGTGTGCCCGCTGCGGAGAACAGGGAGACAGGAGGTTAGTGACCGGCAGGAGGACGGGGTCAGGGCTGTGCCTGGCCATGGGGATGCTCATCGGTCTCAGAAAGATGCTCATAAAGACGTGGGGGCACTGGGTGACGCTGGGGACCTGCAGCCCAGGCCGAGCGGCTGAGAGCAACAGCTCACAACCTTTTCTTTCGTGTGTTCATTGCAGCAGCATGGCCCAAATCCACCCAAATCTCCAGCTCCTCTACAGCAGAGGCTGGCTGTTTTGTTCAGACCATCTCCCAGCAGTTCTGACCAGCCCATCACCCCCGTCTCACCCCAACCAAGTGGCAATCCTGAACTGGGGCTCGAAGCAAACATCTCGCAGAGCCTGCTGCGAGACACTTCCTCCTTTCATGGGCAATTTTAAAAAATAATTGGAATTTGAGATGAACGGCTGTGTTACATCCCTCGTGAGCACAACCATTAAAGCAGAGCCAGGGGATGAGCAGAGCCCAGGGTTTTTAGCAGCGACCACGTCACGGCGACGTGACAGCGCCTGCCGCCGTCCCTAGCAGTCAATCTGGGATAAACTGTGCGTTTTGATTAGCATCAGCTTTTTCCTTTCTTGGTGGCTGCTGGTTTTGTTTTATCCCCCAACTACAAAAAGAAGCCTTTAATGAGCAATTGTGCACTTCTTCAGCAGATGGAAGCGTTCTTGGGGCTTTATTCGTGCTCCCAGAATCTCGGTGCGGGCTGCTATTGCTGTAATTACCTTGGTAATTGCAACGACTTGAGTAACTCTGGACCTGATTTTCAGTAAACACGAGTGCTGCAGACGTCTAGCACTGATGAATGCAGGACCCTGGATGGGACGTGTAATTCCCAACTGTCCTTCTTTCATCCTCACCCAGACGAGACCACCAGACCAGGCGAGGTCTCCCCGTGATGTGTCGTGAGAGCTCTGTTACCTGGCGATGCTCCACTCGGGTTCGATGTGCTGCACCTTCGGGTCGTCGATGTACTCGAACAGCAGGGTCTGCTCCAGCTGGGCCCGGTCGACGCTCACGGAGACGTGGACGGGCCCCAGGCCGTGGGCTGACGGGGCCGACATGCACACGATCTCATTCGTGGACCTCCTGTGAAGGAGAGAAGCAGGGGGGAGAGTCAGTGGGCAGCCCCCAAACCCCATCAAGCCCCACAGCTCCCACCAAAGCTGGCCCCTCACCTGGCCCCATGCTCTGAAACCCCAAAGGGGCTGAGCTGCTGAGACACGGGAGGGAGGGCAGAGCTCCACGCCTGCCTCCCCGGAAAGAAGCAAAAAGCACTTTTGGTGCCAAACTGCAGCCTCCCGCATCCCTCTCTGAACCTGCTGCCTTCTGTTGGGCGTGTGAAAGCAGATGGCTGCTTTTTCAACGGGATGCCTAAACTCTCTCAAAAGCCAAATTCTTGCCCCCCACACACCCAAAGCACACACGGGGCCTCGTGAGCAGCGGGACCAACCCGCGGAAGCCCCAGCTTGGGAAACGTGGCGCTGGCAACGCTCAAGGGAGTCGGGCAGTGGATGGAAAAGGAGAAGGGGCTCTGCTGTCCTGCTGCAGGGCCAAGGGAACGGCAGCGGGGATGGAGCTGCTCGTGGCCACACAGCCCGGCAGCACCGCTGCTTGAGCCACGTCCCTGGGAGCCCCGTGCCCAAGCCTGCGTCTTTGCTCTAGCCCCAAGGAAAAGGCCACGCTGCATCCACGGCTCGTTGAGCTTTGGCTCCTCTTCTGCAGGCACAGGGGAGACAACAGGCAGCTCTTCAGCATCTTGCTGCTGTTACGGCACTTGGACCAAAACCTGGCACTCCTGCACGCTCCGACTTCACCGTCCTCACCCTCCTCAGATGCTGCACGACCCGTGAAAGCGCTTCACCTGCTGAGGCTCGCACCCAGCGTGCCCACAGCTCTGCCCCCAGTGGTGTCCCCATGGGAGTTATGTGCTGTGGTCCCCTCTCCGGGTCCTTGCATCTCCATCACCTCCCTGAGGAAGGCACCGCTCCACACCAGGCTTTTTCGGAGGGCATCTGCCAGCACCACGCTGCTTCCAGCCTCACACCTCCGCCCGCCCGCTCAGCGCAACCGAGGCAACAGCAACAAGCTCCTGAGGCATCTGAAGCAAACCAGCCTCGGCTGCTCCTCTGGATACGCCTGCTGCCCGTGCCCCCCGCCTCCCACCCCCGTTATCTCCCGTCGCCGCCTCTCCCTGCCCCTCGGCTCCGGCGGGAGCCCCGGCGTGACGCACGGCCGCTGGCACCGCCGCTCCCCGCTCCCCGCGAGCAGTTAATTAGCTTTCGGTGCTATTATTGTGTCGTCATGGTGAATCTACCCACTCCTCCGATCAGAGGCGCGAGAATGGGGGAAGCTGTAATTAGAGTGAATCTCATTAGGAACCGCTTCATCTAATCAAGCTCCCCCACACCCTCCCGTACAATTGAAGTTCGTTGCCTCCAAACAGTCCAAGCAAAACAAAGTGCACAGTGTGACCCCTCGAGAAGGATGGAGTCATTTATATACTGCCGCTTGTTTTGTTTAAGTTTCTGCTTGCCTGGGGTAATTAGAACATGCCGAGACTTCAGACCGCTTCCAGGTTTTGCAGGTCAGTGTCTGCAGGTTGCCTGGATATAATCATATATTTAAGGGATTTTATTACACGGCTAATTCTGCCCCCAGGCTGGCTTGCAGGCTGCTTGTGCTGATGGTAACGCAGTCACCTGCGTGCGGCGAGGAGCCAGTCTGGCATCTCTGCTTCGGATACGGGAGGAAATGCTGATGGATGGTGGGCAGCAATACTTAGCACTCGGAGAGCTTGTCTGCAGCATGCCCACACCTCCTGGAGCACCCCACACGTGCCCGAGTCCTCCTTCCATTCCTGGGGTGGGGATGATGGGGAGACGAGTGCAGCAGCAGGGCTGGGAGTGGTGTGGCTCGTGTCCTTTCTGAACTTCTGGCTGGGATCTGTCCCCGTGGGTGCCATCCGGCACAGGACAGGCTCCGTGGTGCAGCGTTTCCATGTCAGTGCCACCTGGGACGTGGCAGGCTCTCGGAGCTTTCCAAACACCCCTGCACAGGGCTCAGCAGAGGGAATCATCCAAGGAAAGGAAGTATAAAAGGAGCAACAGATGCCATCAATGCCTCCAATGTCCTTCAGTTCCTTTTTTCTCGGATACAGAGCCAGACACCGGGCACACCACAAGAGCTGAGGAAGTCCATTAAACCCTTCCTCATTAACAGGCTCTTCATACTCCACCCCTTCTCATCCACACCATGAAGTGGGAACCAAGAAGCTGTTTAGTTATTCTGAGGCTGATGGAAGAAATAATTGTTGATGTTCAGCATTTCCACTGGCCCCACACCATGGTGCCAGGTTTATCCGATGCCACGACACGTGCAGGGAAGGCCAAGCCCCAGCCTGCTCCCGTGGTGCTTGGCAGGGCTGAAGATGGACAGGGAACGATCACTGCTAATATCCCAACACGTTCCCATGTCTGTGCATTCACAGATCCCATAATCTTGAACCTCGCAGTCTTCCAGATGAGAAATTCACCTCCAGGGGTCATTGCATTCCCAGAAACTTCCTTCCATCCTCCTGGGCAGCCCGAGCTGGGCTTTAGAAGGCAGGATCCCTGCACACATCGCACTGCTTCGGTCGGGTTCCTGGGCATTTCCAAGGCTTGCCAGCCACAGAGAAAAAGCAAAGGGAGGCCCCAGCCTGCAGAGACTGGGCACGGGCTCTGAGCTGGTGCCTCATTGCTCAGGCTCCTGGCTCAGGCTCGTGGGTACACGCGGCACCCAGTGGCACCCAGTGGCACCGGGGTGCGCCCAGTGTAGGGTGTGCAGGCGATGCACACAGATGTACACTGCTGGTGTCTTTTTTTAACTAAGCCTCAAGAAAACCCATTAAACCCTGCAAATGTCAACTCGGCGTTTACACTGCCGGGTAAAAAGCAAATTTGCCATAGATGTCCCGAGGGGGAGACTTGTGGCTGTGCGTGATCCTGGCAGCAGGCGGGTGAGGATCCCGGCTCTGCTCCGCCACTCGGGGCCCCCCCAGCTCTGATGAATTTTGGAAGGGGCAGACCCTCACAGCAGGGGCTGCAACGAAAGTTGTGTGAGGTGCTGGTGTGTGAAAAGAGAAACCTGATGGTTGTCAAAACATTTCTTCAGTGGCAGACTTGGCTGTGCGAGGTTAGTGGTTGGACTTGAGGACCTTTAGGTCTTTTCCAACCCAAATGCTTGTGTGGTTGTATAAATATTACATTTTTGTCAGATCACACCAGTCTGGGGGCAGGTACCGAGGACTGCTATAAACATTTTACAACTACAGTGCTGTTTGCCTGAGATTTTTGGACCAGTTAAAGCCTTATAACGAAGCAATGGCCAGCACTACTACAGATGTGCCCCATCCCTCGCCAAGTAAGGCTCAGCGACAACAGGAACGATGACAACTTCACAAAAAAAATGAAAGCAGGGGAGCTCTCAGGGGTCCCCAGATGCGTTTTTGAGGCTCAAAAATTGTTGATGTGTGCTCAGCTATAGCAGCCCCATGGCCAGGCTCGGCCCCTTACCCTTGGAAGGCGCAGCTCTGGTTCCCCAGCAGCACGGAGACGCGGCTGCCGGCGCCCAGGTGGTGCCCGGCGATGGTGACCAGTGTCCCGCCCGACTCAGGGCCACGGCTGGGCGTCAGGAAGCTCACAGCTGGCGTCTGTGGAAAGACAAGAAGGTCAGCAGTGCTCCTGCCTGCGCCCGAGGAGCAAAAGGAAACCCTTTTCCAAGAGGAACAGCAATAAGGAGACGTGTCGTGGATGCTTGACAAACCTCCTGCTGAAATGTTGAGCCCTGCTGGGAAGGAGACACACCTTGGTGAAGTAACTGCAAGTTCAGCCTGGGCAAAATAAAGTACTTACCTTCGCCTTTGTTCCCCAGTAAATAAATCAAGCCAGCTGCTTGCTCGGTGGTTTCAAAAATGAACTGGAGGGCGAAGCAAGCAAACTGCCACAGTGGAGATCTGAACACAACTGTCTAAAGTTTGCCGCCGTGGTAAAGCATAAAAAATCAAACTAAAACCAGGGCACGTCAATGGGAAATACCAGACCACGTTAACAAAATGCAGCCAGCAGCCCCAGCCTCGTGTGCAGCAGCGTGCTGGCACCGTGGGGGCAGAGCCTGCGTCCCCCTGCCGATGGGCAGACATCGCGCTGCGGGCGCTAACATCCCCCTCGACATTTTGCCAGCGATATCATTGCAGCAGTGCCACCTCTTCATCCTGCCTCGCGCTCCTGATAGCTATTTGTCCCCCTTAATGGAATTTGCAGAAGGATGGTACCTTTTTATTTGTTTTCCATCAGCGGATCTAACCAAATTGTTTTACTAATGCTTCCCCATTACCCTCTTTATGACTCTCATCTGCAGCTGGCAGCCTCCCAGCCCCACTCCCTCGGTGCCACCTGCCTGGCAGCTCGCTGCCTTTGTGCTCCTTTCCAAACACAACTGGGCTTTTTTGGGTGTGCAGTGCCTGCAGAGCAGCTCAGACCAAAAGCCCGTTTGACCCTGACTCCTCACTCCTATGAAAAACACACAATCCACCCCATTGTGGATAATTATGGAATAATTTTACAGGGGGGGAAATTCCTTCTTCCCGCTGCCGGCCCTGCACTGGGGACAGGCTGCTCGTGGGAGCCCAGGGACACCCAGAGCGGGTACTTCACATGTTCCTCAGCTCCAGCCTCTCACAATCCTCCGAAATTCAAAGCACTGCCAGGCCCAGAAGCTGAGGGCCCAAACCAGAGACCTGCAAAACCTCCCAGTCCTGGGGCGAGGCTGGCACCAGAGGAGGGTCTGAAAGCTATACGGGAATTTTCCACCTCCAGCTCATGAATTGGTGATAATTGTGACAGATTTACAGATCCGAAGCAGCTCCAAGGTTCCATATCCCCAGACGAAATGGGTGTAATTAGGGTGCGAGCACAGCTCCCGCCTGGTAGCAGACACCAGATGAGCTCACCAAGGCTCGAAGCCTCCCAGGGTCACCGCACAGCTCTGCTTTAAGGTACCAATCACTTTTACTACTGACTTTAACGGCGTGAACCAGCTGTAATGGAATTTGTGGCGGCGCCGAAGAGAAAAAATAAGAGGCCAAGTAACAAAAGGAAATGATATATGCGAAGTTTGAGGTGCCTGAAAAAAGAAATGATAATCACAGGGAGTGCTGAAAATCAGAAGCAACAATGCAAAGGATAATGCTCGACATGTGCTTACCAGCTTACTGCAGGGTACTACTCCACGACTCATCGCTGCTATTGCCTTCCACTGGCTCCTGATTATTGTTCTGCCTTTTAGCTAAGACCCAAAGTAACAACGTTCCTTCATTACTCATCCTTACCCAAGACAGGATAAAAAATGTGAATCCTGGCTCCAATTCCTTGGCAAGATTATGCACAGAAAAGCCCTTGGGTATAGAACAAAGCCACGCTTTGCGAAGTGCTCCTGCTTTGAGTACACCAACGCACTTTGCAAGGAGTAACTCAGCCCAGCAAGTCAAGGGTTATCGCTATTCTGGAGGTGCAAAGCTGAAAACAAATGCTGTGGAAACCCTGGTTGTAGGTTCCCACCTAAATCCTGCCTATTCCGTAGACCCACGCAAGCTTTGCATCCTGAAAACTGGGCTCGTTGACTGGGCAGCTCCAAACAAACAGCTCGTGCAACACTATGGGGAAAGCGTTTGAAAAATCCGGGGCTGCCTTTTGGTGTCGGAGCCCCAGCGTTCACCGTGTGGCCCTGCAGAGCCCGAGCCTCGCAGGGCGCTCCCCGCCTCGCAGGGCACTCACCACGAAGGAGTACTGCTGCGCAGACCTGGCCGTGAACTCGGGCTTGCACTCTCCGATGCACAGGAGCACTGGGCCGGAGCTGATCCCTGGAAGCGCCTGCCCCATTTCACAGACGATCCTGGAAGCAGAAACGCAGCGAGGCTTTGTCAGGAGGTGCCAGCAGCGCCCTGTGCCGAGCTGGGTTCTTTTTTTTTTTTTTTTTTTTTTCTTTTTTCCCTCTCCCCTCTTTAACTTTGATATCTGCCTCTTTGAAAGAAGTTAATTACTGAGTCTATTTTTACCCCATGTAGTAATTTAAAGAAAAAAAAATCAAAATTAGACATAATTATTACAAGCTGTAAACTCCAGAGCAAAGCAGAGCACTAATGGCAATATATTAGCCAGTAGCAAAGTGAGTGCGAAGTCCTTAGAGTAACAGATGAGTTCATTAAGGGAACAGCTCACACTGCAGTCTCCCAGTTAATCAAAAATGGAGAAACCTGCTCGGGGATGATAGAGACAGACGCGGCGAGCAGGCTTTGCCGTGGAGACAGGGCTGAGCATGCTGATGCTGGTGGATGGAGTCAGTGGAAACCAGAGACACGGATCCTGTGCTCGCCTGCACCCAGCTCAGCCCCTCGGGGGCACCCCAAGGTGACATCGGGAGCTCGGGCAGGGGCTGCAGGGGTGCATGGTGGTGGTCGGGGGGCTGAGCACCACCGCCCAAAGCTCCCAGGGCACTGACGATGCCTCCTGGAGCTGAGAGCACTGAGCACCGCCGTGCCAGCACGTTTGTCATGGGTGCAGGGAGAGGTTTCCACGGGGACATCAGCTGGCTGAGCTCTTTAGCTAGACCTAAGCTAAGCTAAAAACCCCTTAAAGACCCCTGCTTGCTCCCGTGGCAATGCTGGGAAGAAAGCAGAGAGCATTGAGCCAGGCACTGGAAACCTGAGGATACGATGAGTAACCTGGGAGAGGTGATGAAGGCAAGGAAATGCTTGTCAGTGCCTGGCCTGAGAGCCAGAGCTGCAGGAAAAAAAAACAACAGAATTTTCTTTCCCTGCTGAGGCTGAAGGTGCTTTTGCAAAGTGGCAGGGGAAATGCCTGCTTTTCCACTGATCGTGTGCAAACGCTTGAAAGGATCCAATTTGTGCAGGCAGCATTTCGGCAGCCTTCAGCAGCATTAAATCCACTGCGAGCGAACTAAAATAAAAAGACGAAAGGAAGAAAGAACCTGCAAACAGCATGCACAGGTGATGCCAGGAGGCCTAACGAAATACATACATGCTAATAAAGAGCTCTCGTGTGAAAGTCCTTAGTGCTGCAGATCAAAACAGGTTGCCTAGAGAGACGCTGCCTTTGCAGAACAGAAAGGGAAGCATCTCAGCTGCAAGCCTTAATCTGCCACGTGCTCTGCTCTGCCTTTCAGCCAGCCATCGCCCGGGCACCTCTCCCTCCTCCGCCTGCCTCCTCATTACTTCTCCTGCAAGCCAGCGCCGAGGAGGCTGGGTTTCAGCGAGGGTCAGGGCAGAGGAGTGCAGCCTGGGAGCAGTATCTGTACTCCTGCGGCAGGCTGGCAAAAAAAGCCCTGCTCCAGAGACACACACCAAGGGCTAAGCACGGGGGGAACACCAAACACTCAGCTGTTGGCCCCTGAAGCAGCAGCCGAGGGCACGGAGAGCATCTCCGGTACCGCACCAGGCAGGACGCAGCGAGGGACGGGGGCACGAGTGACCCCGGTACACCTGATCCTGATTTCTGATAAAAGCCAAATCCCCAGCAGGTACCTTGTTACAAAATGATGCATTCGGCAGAGCTGTAGGGTGCTGATTGCTGGGCTAAGTGGCCCTTTCACCAACATTAACCTAATTGCTGGCTGATAGATTGCGTGGCTGGAGCATATGGTGAGTCATTACAGTCTTGGAATTCAGTCTGCCCACAGAAGCCTAAAGAGGGCCCTTTTATCTGTATTCATCTTTAAAAGGCAGCTCTCATGCTAACGCTTGCTGTTATCTGCCCAGGGTAAATGTTTTAATGATGTTAACAAACTTTGAAAGCTCAAGAGCCGTAATTAGAGTCATGATTATAAAATCAGGGTTTCATACCATCAAAGGAGGACAATTTTATAATATTCTGCCTTTTATTTGAAAAATAAAATAAAACAAAATGCCGCTCAGCAGAACAGCCCAGGCCACGAGCACCAACAGCACGCTCGGTGCGCGCCGGGAGCCACGGCTGCGCTAACGCTGGCGGTGCTGTGCTGCCACAGCACCCTTCACCCCGTGGCCAGAAAACAGCGACCGATCAACTCCTTGCTTCAAAGCAAAGGGCATTTGGGCTGCAGGTAGGGAAAATGGTGCTTGGGAGCAAGCAAACAGCAAACCAGTGCCAACACATCCCAGTGATGGGTGCTTCTGCTGCGCTGGGGCCACCGATGGGATGTCACCAACAGATGACAACTGCCTCCAGCTACTGCCAGAGCTGAGGCACGTCCGTGCTGCTGGTGGCCATCCCTGGGGAGCTGCCACATCCCTACAGCCACCCTAGTCCCCAGCAGGTGACATGGGAGGGCCCGTGGGGACGCTTCCCACACTGCACCTCCCCTACCCGGCGCCGGTGACCCCCAGCAGCACGGCTGACCTGAGCAATCCCCCAGGCAGCAGCAGGACCAGGTGTCACCGTGGGAGGTTTATTCGCCCATCTTCTGTTACATGCCTATTTTCTAATTTTTGGTTGACGTTTTTCTTAGTGAAATAAATGAATTGACTCCAGTGGAGGCCCATTTGGATTAAGGGGCTGTCACCACCTCACATGCCTAACAAATGGCTGCGCGCAGCCGGTGGCGCCGGCTGAATTTCAAGTGCGAGGGGGAGCGGAGGGGGCAGAGAGGCTCAGCATCAACAGCAAGGTGCTCATCAGAAAAGTTGCTTAGCAAAGCAGGAACTGCTGCCTGGAAGGGAACAAAACACTTAATGAAAGCTTAAAGGGCTGTTTGACCCCCAGGATACCATCCAAGCACCCTGTCCCCTCCCGGCCGCAGGGGCACCATCCATCTCCGGACCCGTTCCTGCAGCTCTGCAGAGCTGGAGCGGGTGCAGGAACCACCAGAGGCTGGAGGAGTTATTGGAGGAGTTATTTTGGAGGCTGGGGAAGAGGTGATGTCCCTGAGGCCACTCACTGTTCAGCGACGACGTACTGCTCCGGCAGCGGCGCGCACGGCACCCCGGCCACCTGCACGCCGTGGGCGATCTCCGAGAAGTCCAGGCCCAGGTTCACGCCGCGGATCGTCACCCTGGTGCCTCCCTCCGGGGGACCCGACACCGTCAGGATCTAGAGGGAAGCACAACGCGGGTCAAGCTGCGGGAGGAAAAGGGAGCTGGTTCCCCCGGGAGTGCTGTGTCTGGCTGGGAAAGGAGTCCCCGTTGCGCGCACCGCGTCCTCCACCCAACCATGGGCACCTCCTGCCGCAGCCACTGAGGGCACCCCGGAGAAGCTGACAAAGCCAAACCCCCCCTGTTTTTTCCTCAGAGGGGACATCGAGGGTCCCCGAGCCCCAAGCTTGGACAACGCCACTCCGCAGACAGAATAAACCCGGCTCCTTTTTCATGGACTACACGACAGACTGCGGGTAACCTTCCAGAAGCTGCCCGCTGCTTTGCAGAACCTTGTTAACTTCTGCCTCGGCCGTTCCCTGAATGTTAATATCACATTTTATTAGGAAGTTGGCACCTCGAGTGACTTAGAAATGTTAAAGGGCGAGGTGTGTGCTTTAAAGCTGCCTGTTTATAGCCTACCTCAGCCGTAATCAGCCCTGCTTCTATAGACTTTCATCAAGGACAATATCCTCGTCCATGAGCAGTATAAATTACACTAACGTACAGTCACAGGACTTGGACCCAAGACTCTCCAACAATCATTTCGAATCTGCCACCGGCCTGTTATTGCTCTTGGGTGAGTTACGGATCTTCTCCATGCTACAGCTGTTATTAATAAACAAACAATCTATAATAATGCACTTTAATTAATTTAATGGATAAATCTTGTTTATGCTTGTCGGTTCCACCTTTGTCTTTGGCAACAGATTGCAGCTCCTCAGGTCCCTTTCCTCAGTGTTTCTGGCTGCCTGGCAGCTTTTCCTCCACCTTCCCACGAGCTCGCTGGTCCCTGCTCGTGAGCAGCTTCAGAAGAGGCACAAGCCCCAGCCCCAGCCTGTATCTGCATCCTGCTGCCCTGTGGGGCCAGCACCCCAAAACAGCCCCCCTTGCACCCTCCTCATAGCCCCATGTCTGCTGCATGTCCCCTGACCCCCTTCCCATCCCCTGCAAGCTGCCAAAACCAGCAGGAACCCCTCAGCACCCAGCTCCCACCTCCCTGCCCTCTCTGCTTCTGCCACATTTCGGGTCTCAGCTGAGCCGTTTTCCTCCTCCCATCCTTACATCTCAACTTCTTGCTCTCCACCTCTGCTCCTGTTCAGGCCTCTGTTACCGAATCTGGCAAAACGTGTGTGGGTTCAGCCTGCTCTCTGTGCCCAGGTGTGGGCATCACCGCATCCCAAAGCACCTCGGCTTTCCCCTGCACGTGCTCCAACTTCTACCTCCCCTCGACCAACAAAGGGGGTTTCTGATCCCTTCATCACACCCTGCCTGTTGTTGCTGCTCTCTGTGCCTCGTAGCGCAGAGCATGTCCCATCCCGTATCATTTAGCTCCGCCAAGCACTGTGTGCCTGCAAAGACACGGCACAAAATCGAGCCGTATTGCATTACACTGCATCCTGAAGGCTCGTGCTGCTAACTGGGAATCACCTGAGCTCGGCAGTTCACGTACCTGACAGCTACAACTGTCCTTTGCAGCTCCACATTACTCTAAAACGTGTTTTGTTGCAGCGCCTGAGCTGCCAGGCTCGTTGGCCCCTTCCCCTCTCCAGAAAGCAGCCGCAGTTTGCCATTTCCTGACCTTACCATGAGCAGCGGAGCCAAATGGCCCTGCCAAACAAAGCAGGGCTGATCCTGTATTTTGAAAATGTCCTGACCTGGAAAATCCCCAATACGGAGCTCCATTCGACCTAGATTTTAGTGGTCGCTAATTGAACAGTTTTGAAGTAACTGTGCCATAAAGCAGCCCCAGGGTTAGAACAGATGCATTCAATTAATTACAGCTGGGGAGATTCAGTCAAAATCGCAGGAAGACGAGGGGCCTTAAAGGTCCAGCGGCAGGAGCACCCTGACCCCAGCACTCCTGGGTGTGCTCAGCCTGGGGCCGGTGGTGCTGGGGGCTGCCCGGGCTGCAGGGCTCCCTGCGGTGACCACCCAGGTTTCTGTTCCCAGCCAGAAAGCATTAGGAGGGGATACACCCCAAACAACCCAAAACAAACCCGATCAGCCCTAATAAAGTGGTGTTTCAGTAACTCACGGGGCAGCCCACAGGGATGTGGTTGGTACAGCCCCTCTCAGCCTTGGAGCTCTTGGATTAAAAGTGGAGGATTAAAAAACCCACAAAGGGCAGCTATGGGACAGCAAGGCCACTACCAGGACTCATAGGCTGGCTGTGTAAGGGGCTATACCTCCGCTGGAAAATTTTTAGGATGTCCTGAAAACAGGCTGAAAACCACTAGGATCCAAGGTGGGGCCTGGAAGGCCTTTGGGTGTGCTGATGCCCTGAGCTGCCCGCCTCTGCCTCAGCCTGGAACTAAGGAGCAGCCCACCCCCTCCGGCAACGCCTGGTCCCTGCTGCACAGTGAGAGGACTTAGCACGTGCAAAGCGTTGAGTTATGCCCACAAAGGCTTCAAATACACGAAGTGGATGGTGATAGGAGCTTGGTTACCCTCGTGCCCAGCCCTCTCACAATGCATAAGGGACACGGATACTGCTCTGCACTGATCTTGGTGCTTGACACCGTGGCTGGCACCCCAGGGACCCCGTGGGACACCCCGCTTCCTTCCTCAGCCTGCAGAAGACACTGCTCTAACAACACGAGCTGTGTGTTGTCAGCCCCACGCCTTGCACCAGTTAGCATTTGACAAAAAGCAGGATTTATCTAGAAGTCTGTGCATGAGCCAGGGAGCCCCAGGACAGGGCTTTCCCTCTGGAGCTGGGGGAAGCTGTGAGCCTGCGACACCTCGGCACCATAACCGGGTGGCGTCTGCTGGGGTGAGGAGAGCACCCTGCCTGCACAACAAACGGCACAACCCCTCCCAAACCTCAGCCACCTTCGCTCTCTTTGTCTTTTTTTTTGTCATCCAAGCTGTCCGGATCCCAGCTGATGAGCCCAGCGGGGGACCAGCACATGAGCATTGTCATCCCGGCATGATCCGTCCTCGTCTCTGCCTCGGCTGATAGCACATTCAGAACCTAATTGTTATCTCCGCAGAGCAACTCCATTATTCAGCCTGACACTGCCCCCCCTTCAGCTGTTTGTTGCACTGATGTTATATTAATGAGGCCTGCAAATAAATGAATAGGAGATCAGAGTGCCGCTTGTTCACAAGAAAACTGATTTTTATTTATTTATTGCTAAGACCACAGACTGCATGGAAGTCTTACGCTGTTAAAGGGACACTGTTGGTGATGGCAAGGCCTCACAGCGTGATGGGGTGAAAAAAGGCTGTGTGCAGCCTGCTGCCCACTTGCTTTTATGACTATTAAAGTGTGATCTCTTCTTGCTAGTTACGCGTCCCCCAAAGGCGCCGGACCCAGGAGCAAAGCCCTTGACCTTCAGCTTCAGAGGAAGAGTGAAAGTGGCCGGATGAAGCAAAAGGAGTGGAAAACAGCCCATTTTAAATGTTCTTTTAGCGTGAGTCGTGCAGGGTGTTTGTAACACAGGCACTTGTATGAGTGAGTGCTGCTCTCCAGTCCAAGATTTTAAAGCCAGCGCCAACCTACATCTAACCCTGAGACAACACAATAAACTCTGGGCCTTTCTCCCATAAAAACGAAGTGAATGCCTTCCTCCCAGGGGGTCAGAGCATGGGCTGCTCTGACAGACCTGGTGCAGAAACCAGCCTGAGGGATGAGGAAGCTTCCCCCCTGTGAAGGGGCCCTGGCTGGGCTGGTGCACGTGCGTGTGTCACGTCCTGCTGCTGCCCTGCCAGCTCCTCAGCCAGGGACAGCAGTGCAACAGGCTGCTTGGACACAGCACCGTGCGACACCTGCACCTCCTGCAGAACGGACACACGCTCAGGGCAAGGGAGACTATTTTGTTAATGAAGTTAATTAAGTGAGAAACAAAAATCTTCTTCCATTCCCACCTGGTAGGAGCGTCACTTCTAATAGCAACGCTAACAGGCCACGGGCGGTTTTATTGGTAGGAGTGCTCCTGGGAGACTCAGCGGTCTGAACAGAAACATCACAAACATCACCTCTAGACTAATTAGCTCCCTAGTTTAATTAGCATTCCTGCACCGGTCACCCCACCACCAGCAGCACCGTGCTGAGTGACAGCTACGTGGCAGGGGCAGGGGCTGCAAACCCTGCTCACACCCAAGGCGACTTTGCAGGCAGCAACGGAGCATTTTTGTTCCCCAATCTTCAGCTCTGGATGGGTGCTGGGGACAGCCCTGAGCCCCCCCGAGATGGGGAGAGAAGGGGCCAGGGGTGGTCAGAGCCCAGCGGTGCTCTTACCTCGGTGATGCGCGGGTTGGAGCACTTGACGTTCCTACTGGACCAGTCGAGCCAGGGCTGGGCGGCCGGGGGGCCGCAGTGGGGCCGCAGGGTGCACTTGGCCTCCCCGCTGCACCACCCGCACTCGAACTTGGGGTCGGCTTTGAGGCAGAGCCCGCAGCTCTCGCGCTGCGCCGCGCACTTGTACAGGTGCACTGCGGGGAGAGAGGGCGGCACGCGATGAGTTGCTTCTCCCCACGGGGTAGGTTTTGGGCTTAAGTCTGGGGGTTTCCAGCAGTTCTCCTGCTGCCGTGGTGCAGGAGATGCTCCTGCCCAACATGGGGTCACCCAGGACCACCAGGTCCCTCCCTGCCAGCCCTCGTGGTGCTGTGATGAGCCCAAGCACCGTTACCTTTCAGGTCCTCGGGGTTGTCGATGACAAAGTTCCCGTTCCACACCACAGCAAAGTCCACGGCCAAGTTGCTTATGTCCATCCCGTCATAGAGGTACTGGGGAAGAAACCCGAGTGAGATGCCTGCGGGGATGCTACCAGGAAACACTCCATTTTTTTTTAACAAGCAGTGATTATTCTCTGCCTCACGTGCTGATGTCTGAACCACCACCACCACCACTTCTACACTTCAGCTCTAGGGTCCTGCTTTGGCTTCCTCCTCCTCACCGGGAAGAGATAATTAAATCAGATCTAGTCCCCGTGAGAGGCGATGGATTAATTATTCCACTCGCAGCGGCTGCTCTTGTCACTCAGTCCCTAGCTTATCAATACAGCCCCTCCAGATAATCACCCTGCAAGGACTGCTGCCTGCGGGCTAACTCCTTATACATACAGGCACCACGCACCCTGGTGTGACTGGGAGCTCAGAAATCATGCTGCACAGCCTTGGCTGATGAAATAGGCATCAGCTGCGAAAAAGTAGATGGTGCAGAGAGGGCCTTGCCATGTCTGAGCATCAGTCGGGTCTGTGACAGCACGGAGGTGAATTATTCACCCTCTCGTGGACATCCGGGGGCTGCAGAGAGAAGCTGGATGCTTCCCGTGAATTCCCGGAGTGTTTTGAAATTCGCAGCATTGCCATTAGCACCAACGAGGCCTCGTTCAGCTGCTCTCCTTAAGTCAATCAAGAGCTGCTAAAAAATCTTTAAAAAGTGAGCGCTGCCATCACCTTTGGGATGAGGGAACGATGACTAAACGAAAGCAGAGTGCTCAGAGGTTGTCTCCGGGTAACAGGTGCCCTGTTTTAACTTGCTTTTGGTCACAGGGATTTACCTTGCCTGGGTTTTACTAAGAAACCATATCTTCTGTTCGGCTGATGGAGCCGTGAGAGCAGAATTGCTCTTAAATTCTCTGTCTACCACTTCCCATTAGCCTAACAGGAAGAAAAGCGCTTCCCTAATGTTTATAAATTGCTTTAGATAGCAAAAGTACTGCACAGTATTAATACATTTATTAGCCAGCAAGCTGCAAGGCCCGAAGACAGCCAGTGATGGATAAATATCCAGCGAAACTTTTAAAAATTCAAAACTTGATTAACAATTTAAGACCATCTGCACTGAATGCTAAAGCAGCCCCTGAAGTTCCTCGTTCTGCTGCCTAAAACAAACCCAGCACACCCTGCCTGACCCCGGGCCCCTCCGAAAGCCCCCGAGGAGGATACCCCTGAGTCAAATCCTGCCCGGTCCATTGGCAGTGCTGAGCCCCAGCCTGTGCAAGCTGAGGCCGAGCTGCCTTCCCCTGCCTGCTGCTTCAGCAGCTTCCCTCCCGAAATTTCCTTCCCTCTGCTGCGCTCTCTCCCCTGGCACTTTTCCTTCCCCTCCCTCCCCGCACCATGCGGTGTTTCAGCATTTCTGTATTCATCAAGCCACCGTGACCTGGAATTTGACAGCTCCCTGATAAGGGGTCTGCGACTCTCCTTATCTCTCCCTTGTGAATCAGCTCGCCTCCACACCTTGGTGCGTTCCCTCCTCCTCCCTTCCCCTCGCTGACCCCTGCAGTTGGGCGAGGAAGCGCCAGATACGGAGCCAGCACCACAAAAACGCCCCCAGCAGCTCCCACCTGCACTTTGGGGCCAGCTTAACCCCAGGACTTTTCTCTCCATCCATCCATCCCCTTCCCTCCCCACTGCTGAGCCCCCCTCCCTCGCATCGCAGCAGCCTGTTTTGGGAAGGCGCTGCGTGGGGAGGAGGGGAGCTTCAGCTAAAAAAGAAACACGACGGGAGGCAGCCCCATGCTCCGGAGCTGCTGGTGGCTCCTGAGCAGCCCCAGCCCCGTCCCCACGCTGTCCCCAAACACACAGCAGCACCCCAAGCCCCCGGCCCCCTCACCGAGCTGTTCTGGCACTGCACGCTGGAGCTGTTGAAGCGCAGGGCGGGCACGCGGTGGATGACGCCCTGGATGCTCAGCACGCACTCGTAGCCGCGCTGCCCGGACTGGGGCTGGGGCAGGTTTCTGGCTTTCAGCGTGATGGGCTTCACCTCTCCCACCGGGATCAGGATCTCCTCCGTGGGGAAGAGCTGGGGGCAGTCCTGGGGGCAAGAGAAGACAGCGGGAGGTCACGGCGGGGATGGGACACAGCTCCAAGCACGTCTCAGCCCACGGTGAGCTGGCCGATGCCCCGAGCACACCTTCGGCACGCAGGGCAGGTAATTCATGGTGTGTCCACGCAGCCGCAGGCTCCGTGCAGAAATACAGAACCCCACGGCACAGCTCCCCTGCTGGGGAGCGGTGCTGAGCTTTGAAGTGTACAAAATACCATGAAACTGGAAGCAGTCTGTTAAATTTTCCATCTAAAACCATGTGAAAATATTTCAAACGTCAGCGTGGCTGCAAGAAAGGAACAAAGAGAAGAGCAAAATGCTGCTGCCTCCAAACTCTCTGTTTGCTGTACGGAAAGCGTGGAAGTGCTTGGTCTTGGGCTCTTAAACAGCTAAGCAGGGTAACTAAAGCAGTAAGCAGGGAAGCGTTATTTGTTTCCACTTCTGCCACTATCTGGCCAAAATAATGCAATTGTAAATTAATAGCAGGCGTAGCATCACCACTAATGCTGTTATTGCAGGAGTTCTGGGTTTCTTTATAGATGTTCTGCACAAAACAAAGCCAAACTGTCCCCACAAACATCATGTCACACATGAGCACATCCGCGGCTCCGCACAAACCGGGAGCATTCGATGGCTGTCTGAAAGATAATCTGAGAGGAACCACAAAAAAAAAACCATCAGTGCGTGGTAGCTGTATGACATCTCTCCCAATAGCTCTCAGCGTCCCAAGCATTATCTCCCCACAGCACATTGGGAGCCGCAGGTTTTCCTCTCTTCATCCACCAGGAACTGCAGCACCACAGACAAAGGCTCCGGCCATCAGAAGCATTTACATTCCATTTACCTCTAATTTGCTTTGATCTAATGGAAATAGGTACCTAAGTACCTGTAAGGAGCTGACAATAAATGATTAATCCCCAACTAACGCAGAAGTTTTAGGGGGGAAAAAACCGGACTGTTTCCTTTAGCTCTGCCAAATTCCACGCTGGCATCCCAAGCCCTTTGCCACCCAGCCTAGAAATTAAGCTAAATCACGCGGATGGAGAGGCGAGGAGAGCTGTCCTGTGCCCAGAGAGGAAATCTCCCAGGGAGGAAATCCCCTATGGAGGAAATCCCATCCCGCTAAGGGCCAGCAGGCAGCCGAGCTGCTCCCAGGCCATGGGATGTTGTTTCGCTACTGGCTCCGAGGAGCTGTAAATGAGAACCAGATGCTGCCCGAGCTTGGAGGAGCCAGTAGCTTAAGCTGCTGCCTCATAAACCTTTTTAGTGGCACTTTTCCTTATATATTTTTTATTTTATTTCTAACAGGGACTTTCACGGATTAACAGCCAAGAGTGGTTTTTAGCTCCAGCAGCCAGGAAGCTGGCCGTGCTGGGAAGGAAAGAGCAGCCCTTCTGTGCAGCAGCACAGATCTGCAGTCTGGCTGGGAATGTCACCACAAAATTCAGCTCTCAGGTCCCCACAGACCCCAGTACCGTGGGCTCAAATCTCATCTCAGCCTTCGCATTGCTCCCAGCAAGCTGCTGAGATCCCTGGTGTTTTCCATCCAGCTGTGAGCTGCGTTGGGTTCCCTTTGCACACTCGTTACACGCTGCACACCTATCACACACTGCACACCTATCCCAGCTTCTGCTCGAGACCTGGCTGCACGCAGGGCTTGGCCACAGAGCAGCACACATGGGGACATGGCTGCAGGGCACAGCGGTTCCAGCTCCTCAGCAAGCTGGGCTGGGAGGAGAGGCACCCCGCAGCACCGGGATCCTTCAGCACACGATGATTAAAACCCAGCAGTCTCCAGCCATCTCACCAGTGGGAGAAGCTCAGCGCACAGTCCTGAAAATAATGAATATGTTCTGGACCATTATCCTTCCTGGCCACCGTCAGTCGTGAGATGACTGCTAAGGAAATGCTTCTGCCCACAGAGAACAGGAGAGGACTTGCATTTCCAAATCTGCCCTGTAATGCTGAAAATGCTGGTAGCAAAAATTGTCCTACCATCGAGACGAGGAGGATGTAATAGTTTTTCTTTTTTCTTTTTTTTCTTCTTCGAGCAGTGCTTTCAGTGGGAGAAAAATGTCACGTCGGGGTTGTGGTGCAGAGAAGGGCTGCCAGCCTGCGAGCGCAGCCCCTCCGCGCTGCCTGACAGCTCCAGTGATCACACTAATAAGGGACATACATTTTGGGATGGAGAGGGATGCAGGAAGATGCCCTCCTAGCGAAAGCACAGGCACTTGTGGGGCGCCGCACTGCTGCTGGCGGTTGCTGCTGAATTTATCAGATGGGTGAGTGAAGCCACCAAGCCTGCAGGGGCTGGGGGGCACGGGGCTTGCTCCGACACCGCACGCATTACAGAAAGCACTGCTGCGGGCCCTCTCTTCCCTATTTGTGCCATTTCCAATCCAGGCTCATTGCTCAGCTTTCAGTTCTTTATTTTTTTTCCCTCCCCAGTTGCTGCAGCAGCGATGTATGCACAAATTCACGCACACGCAGGCTTTTACATGGCACGTGCATGTGTGCGAGTGGATAGAGAGGTGCCCACCCGTGGGTGCCTCTGCAGCAGCACCTGGTTCCCACACCACGTGCAGGCTCTGGAAAGGCTCCCCCCTTCCCCTCACTTGCTCAGCACCAGTCTGGGTGCTCCATCCTGCACTCCCCACTTCATGCCAGGACGAGCTGAGCAGCCAGAGAACGCAGAGCAAAAGGGAGAACTCCAGCCAGCAGAATATGCAATTTGCTCCGTAATCAGTTTACTTTGTTTTTAATTCATGAGAAGTAAATCCTGCAGTGAGTCAGAAAGGCCATTATTACCTCCTTTTGCTAAACAAACACACGCTGAATTCTCTCATTATCCTTCTTGACTTCAGTAAACCAGAATAAACACAGATCAGAAGATCTGCCGGAGAAAGACAAGACTGACGCACGAGTGGCACAGACTCTCAAGGAATATTCTGGGTATGAAGCATCACTGCGCAGAGTTTACAAAGACATTTTATGCTTCTGCAACACTTTTTAGTCTCAAAGATTCCAAGGTCTATAAATACCTTAAACACCAGAGATAAGCATCTGTCCCTGGAGCAGAACAGAGCACCCATGGTTATTATTTGTGTTTAACAGAGCATTTTTAGTAGGTCAAACCTCCTTGCTCTTACTTGGAAAAAAAACTGCCTAGAAATAGCAGGCATTTCTTTCGACTAAGGGATTTAGACCAAACAGAAGACAATACAACATTTTTCTATTTTTCACCTAAAACCAAAAACCCTCTACAAATGTTAACTAGCTACTCACATTTTAAAGCTCTAAACATAAGCGAACTTGGCACGTGAATGCAAACCCTTGGCTCAGCATCGTGTTCCCAATGACATGAATTACGAACCCCATCACTCAGGCAAACACATTATTCTTCATTTACGCTAGTGGAAAGGAGAGCAGACCTTGCTCCTCAGGAACCAAACGTGCAAAGAAAGTCAACTGCAGCAGGACTTTTCTCACCAGTAAATTCTCAACAACTGACTGCTTGTCCTATGCTTTGCTCCATACCCTGTGCCTTGGACCGTCAGCTACGACGTCCTGTAATATTTACAGCAGAACAGAGCACAGAAGCCTGCAGAGCCAATTTCTTGCCCATTAGCAGCTCTCTGTATAGCAGAGGTGAGGACCAGAGATGATCCCTGGGCATGGATGGGGCACGGAGGGGACAGCTTCCCATGTCCCCAAGGAGCATCTTCCTGCACGGCTCTGTTTCCCTCCAAACAGCAGACACTGGGGTTTTCTACTCCATAAAGCTACTGAGAAAAAAAATGCTGCCAATAAGCTCAACCCAATCTTTTCAGAGCAGTTAACCTTGCTGCAGCTGGACTTCTTGTTACTATTGGTAATGTCTCGGACCAACATCCCTGCAGAAGCTAGATGTGACCCAGACAAGCCATTTGCTGACTTTGGTGGACTTAGAGGTGGTCCTTGGTTGCCTCTTACACACCAAAAATCCCATTCAGGCATTCAAAATGGGGACTGTAGGAACAGATACGAGGAACGTTTGATTTGTTTTATTTCCTTCGAGGTGCATCAGGCTGCACTCAGCATCAAAGGGCATAGCCAGGTGCAAAGATATCACCCTAAAAGCAGCAATAATTTAAACCCAAACTCCAAGGAGTCAGGACAGAGCTGAAATCTGGTTCTGCACTTAACTTCCAGAATCTGAAACGCTCCATTCCCCTGATTCAGCACCTCACATGTGGAAATGGCATTATCCACACGCAGTGGACATCAAAGAGGGAAGGGATCCCACATTCTGGGAAACTAATAGGATTTATTTGGTTCTAGCTCTCCACTGGGATGGGTATAAGGATAGATTCGTGTCTACATTCCTCTTCATCTCTGTGTTTTGTACACTTACAGGGACACGTCGTACGGCCATAAGCCACACACACTCACACCCAACCCCCCCGGACCCATTAAAATGACATTACAGGCCTGAGCTGGGGCTGTGTGAGTCTCTGAGGACCCTGTGCTTCACCTGGGGGGGCTGAAGCTTTGTATCAGGGGACAACCAGCACTACGCACCCGTGAGGCCCCATTTTGGAGAGGCTTTGCTTGTGTGGGTGCAAGCTACCTTCAGGGCTACACCTTCCCATTGCTCTTTGGATAGCAAAGTCCAAGCACACAACTTCTGTGGACAAACGAAGCCTCAGGCCACCTGAAAAAGGCTGAAAAAATAGGGTTGCTGGTGCTAGAGCTCACTGATGGCTTCCCAGGCCAGCCTCTACCCCCGTGGCAAGGCACCAGCCACCACCTCTGCTGCTGAGCTCTGCCCTGGGCACAGGGCAGATAGAGACAGAAAGCTCCTCTCCTTTGTATTTGTGTGGAACATGGGGCAGAAAAGCAGCAGCTAGCTCAGTTGGTACAGCCAGAAGACTGCAAGAAGTGTGCAGCTCATCAAGAAGGGCTTGCTTCCCAAAGCACCCAGCAAACGGGCTGGGGCTTTGTGCGTTTTTTCCCTTCCCAAGGCAGACAAGCCCAAGGGGCATCAAAGGGATTCAGTTACATGTCTGAATCCCAGTGGGACACAAATTCTGATGGGTCAGGAGTAAAAGAGAACATCCAAACACACGTGAAAGTATTACAGGAGAACAAGCTGAGGGGATGGGCCGGCCGGGGAGGACCAGCAGGGGCCCAGCTCCAGCACAGCCTCAGGCCCGGGCCCGGCTCTGCGGCTCCACACACAGACCTGCTGCTGCAGAGGGACCCACGCTGATAAGCACAAACATTTTGCCAATACATCAGGCCATGACACAATGAGGGCATTGTGATCTGAATTATTTTAGGAGAGGAAACTCTTTATGAGGCGTTTGTTTGATGTCTTGTGTTAAGCGGAGTGAAATGCTGTAATAAAGGCATTAGGAGTGCATTGTGTACACAAGTGACAATTCATTTACCTCAAATAAGCAAACAAATTAGTTTTTAGTGGCTGGCTTTGCCTGTGCTCAGAGGTGCAGAGAAGTCAGGATGAGCAGCGGAGCATCTGTATCATTATGGGTAGCTGTTATCAAAAACAGGCACCAGAAAGGTGCTGCATTAACACGTAACGGCCCTACTAAGAAACAAACTCTAAAGGACAAGGATGACAAAGTCCTTTGGAGCTCTGTGATCCCATCAGGAACCAGCAGAGGTAATGGATCTCCTCCTCTCGCTGCCCTGTGATCTCAGGTAAGTCCTGCGTGTTCCTGGGAGCAGAATGGAGGTGATGGAATTGCCCTACTTTGCCAGAGACTCGTCAAACACTTTTAATATCCTGGGGTTGGAGACCTATAAAAACAAGAACTCCAAATGTAAAGCCTGGGAAGACAGTAAAGCTTTGAGTGTGAAGGAAAAAAAAACACACACCCTTCGAGAGAAGCCAAAGCAAAGGTTTTGCTTTCCCTTGTTATCTTAAAAGGAAGTTTCTTGGCTTTGAACTGGACTGGGGAAGCTTTTGGTTTGTCCCCAGGGTGGATGCTTCTCCTTGGGCGTTTGTACCCTCACTGCATGAGGCAGTTCTTCAAGGTGCCACGTCCGTGCCTCTTCTGGTCCCTGCTGGAGGTGGCACGAGGCTGGCAGCTCCCAGTTACACTGTCTGTCCTGCCCCTCTGCTCCTGCAGACCCCCGTCCTATACACGTGTAGCTCATTAACGTGCTTTACCCTGTGTCTCTGCGCCTTCTGGCAACGAAAGACCTGGGGACTGGGCAAGACAAGGTGCAAAAACCCCAAATCAAGGGGTTTTGGTTAACTTTGATCAGGAATTTGTGCTAACAAACTCTTTTCCTTCACGGATCCCTTCACCTCAGGTCATACCGAAGAGATCTGGCAGAGCTGTTAATGGGCTTTGCCTCCTTCCAACCGTTAAAAGCGTTTTTGGAATGGAGCCCCACACCTTTTATGAACTGCTAAGAGAGATGGCCCCTGGTCCACAGTGCTGGGACCTGAACCAATTCTCCTTTCCAAGGTCTGGGGCTATTCACGTCTGTAATTCCCTTCTTAACCAGTTTACAGTCGGGTTCCACCCATAAATTTCAGACCTGCCAACACAACCTGGTGCAGAAGGCACGAGGAGTCCCACCAGGAGCTCTGCACCACTCGTTGCTGCCGTCGGGCACATCCCTGCATGCTTTGTATATAACGTGGAGTCTGAGACCCTGAAGGAAAGCGCTACAGCAGTTACAGAATGAATTACAGCTCTTACTGAATCCGAGCATACCCACGTATCAAAGGGGGGCTCAGCTTTGGCATTCAGGTTGGGACACATCGCTTTGCTAGACCAACACTTTCCTGCTATGTTCCTGCTGCATCTGCACGTCCAGGTGCCAGCCCAGGAACACTCCTCAACCCATGGAAAGTGGAAAAACCTCACACAAACATCGCTTCTGCTAATTGTGCCACAGGAAAAGCAAAGAATAAGGAGCTAGGAAGTGCTGAAACCGTGGTCTGGTACCTCAGAGACGTTGATCCGGCCCTCCTGGAAGGAGCAGGTGGTGGGGTCGTGGGTGCACAGGTTGCGGTACTTGCACCAGTGGCAGCGGAAAGCGCTGTTCACACAAGACAGGCACCTGGTGGGGAGAAAGGACAGGTTACAGGGGAGGTTATTGGGTCAGGAGGCCAATTGCAACGGGTCAGCCTAGCCAGAGTCCCCGCTCAGGGTCCCTCACAGGAAAACAGCCTCTTTGGATGGAGTTTGGTACAACAAAAGTAACAAACAGCGGCACAATCTTGGGTCTGGGAAAACAAACACTCAGAAGAGAGTATTTAAACAGCCACACAATTAATCCAGTAATAAAATACAAGCTTGGATTTACTGCACATCGTTGCATTGTGTACAATAAAACACAGCATTGCACAGACACCCGGCTTGATTTTTTAGCTTTGGTAAAAACTAGAAAACAAAGCAAGCCTGGCAAAAATTGGATCAGCTATTTTACAAGTCAGGAATGCTTAAAGTCAGTGGTAACACTTCAGCTGGCCTCAGAGTGCACCTCTCTGCCGTGTGGTTTTCTGGCTGCTGCTTTCAGCTCTGCTCTGCCCCAGCTCCCTGCAGGCTCCTGAGCTCCCCAGGACTTCCAGGTCACCACCTTTGGTCTTTCCTGATTCTGCTGTCTTAAGGACCACTGGCTCTCCTTTGCTTCAGAATGGGGGTGTGCGTCCCCACTGCGTCTACTCCTTCTCTTGTTAAAATGAGCTGAAAAGAGAAGCCACCACCCAGGCTCCTGACCCCCCTGCAGCTCCCTGGGCACACAAATTCATGCCCTGAGAGCTGAGCCATCTCCGGTGGGCTCACCACGCCTGGATCCAGCACAGGGCGGTCAGCAGAACCTGTCTGCAAAACCAGCATCTCCTCACCCATCCACAAACCCCTCCTGCCCTTCCGAGCCCCCTGCAAATGCCCATGGGTGCATGCTCCATGCACCACAACCCCTTCACATGCTCCTGTGCTGCTGCAGCCCCACAGCCCTTCCCCTGCTTGCTCTCCCAGTGCTCTGCCTGTTGCAGCGAGGACTTTCGGGATCAATAGGTCTCTCTCCGATGCTAGCTGAGTCCCGTATTCCTTTCTGCTTCTCGCATGTTGTGATTCATTCCTGCAAGGCTGCCTCATGCCCTCGTTGAACTCACTGATAATGAGTGCAGCATGATGTAAGTGCTACAGAATTTACAACCGTGTTAGCACTTTATCTCCAAACATGAGCTTTGAGAGAGGCATGGTCAGACAGAGCCAAATGACGGGACGGAAGACACATTGCCTCTCCTGATCCAAACACCCACTCTGAGGAGAAAACAGGGGTCACCACAACGTCACCCCTCAAGCAAATCCAGGCAGACGAGAACCCAGGGGAACCATGGACAGGACCACAAGTGCTCGTGGTGGGGCAGGGGCTGGTGCTGTGAAACCTGGCTGAGGGACAAGGGAGCATGGACAGAGCTGCGTGGAACACGGCAGGAGGCAGGGACCACAGGGTGGTGGGTGCAGACTTCTGGAGAGACACTACACAGGGACTGAAGGATCATCAGGGCTCCTCTCAACCTTGTGCCTCTGCTGTGTGTGGTGGCTCAAAAAATAAAAAAAAAATAAAGAAAAATGGAATGGATGCCTAGAAAAACTCCAGGCTAGCCAAGCTCGTCAGAGCACACAGCCCTCTTCCAAGTGCAGCAGGGAGGGCCTCATAGCTTGAGGCTTCAAATCCAGCATGGAAAGGCTGTGAGTGACCCCGTGCTGGCACTTCTCAGCTCCTACCAGGCTTCTTGGGCAGCAAATCCTGCTCCAAAACCGGAGCTGAGAGCTGACCCCTGCAGCGGGAGACGTCACCCAGCCCTGCAGGGACAGCCGCTCGCTACCCAGCTTGTGCCAGGTCCTGTTTGTGTTTCATTTGGGTGCTCTGGGACTTGCTTTGTTTCCAGAGAGAAGTCTGCAAACGCTTCAGATGCTCAAACACAACTGCACGGCCTGCCAGCTGCGTGCTGCCTGCTGGGGCGAGCACACGAGGCAGGGGGCTCCTGCTCCCGGACCCCAGCCCCAACCCTGCCGCTGTGCTGGGACTGCGTGCTGCCCACCTCCCCGTCCCTTTTCTGCCTTCTCCCACCGAGATGCATCCGCGTTCACAGTTGCAGGATGGAGCAGCTTGGGGGCACCAGCAGGTTAAGGTTTTGTCAGGCTTGTTCTGCTTGCGCCTCGCCAGGCAGGGAGAGCTGCGGCCGCTCAGAGGAGCGCACCGAGGGCAGGGAGCCGTGGGCTCGCCTTGCACAGAGCACCCACACTCAGAGAACAGCCCAAAGACCCCCTCCCGCAGGGAGCTTCCCCCCAAAATGTCCCAGAAGAGGCTCTGGGGCTTCAACCAGGAGCAGTCCCCAGGAGGCTGGCAGGGGGGGGAGCGCACTCACAGCTGGTGGGCGCTGCAGTTGTAGAACTTGAACTCGGTGCTGACGAACGTGCGGCCCGTCTCCCGCGACTTCAGCTGCAGCACCACGCCGAACCAGTCTGCGGGGCAGAACAGAGGCAGTCAGCACCCCGGCTGTAACGGGGGGAGCAGCGCTGGGTGCCAGGGGGCTCCCCGGCTGGCCAGGGTGCCGAGCCCTCGGTGCGGGGCAGGAGGCGCGGGCAGGCTGCACCCCCAGCACCCCGCTGCTGAGCTTCCCCCCCGAGCACCCCGGGACCCAGGGGCTGCCCGTCTCCAGGCCCCTCCAGGCCTGATCAGACCCGGTGGCAAAACCCCCTGGGTTGCCCCATGTCACAGCTGAAATGAGCTGGGGATCGGGATCGTGTCCCCTTCCCTACAGGATTTCTGTCTCCAGGACAAACACACACTAATTCAGTCTGGCCCAAGACTAGAATAGGAGCTAATTGTGGAAGTGAGGCCATTAGCGGCTCTTTTTAGGAGCCTCCTTCCTGGGTTAATTAAGAGCAGATTGCTCTTCCAGAGCTGCCAGGGTAAGTCTGCAACAGCCCTGCTACCGCTGCGGCTCCTGGCCCCAGCGTTCACCAGTTCCGAGGCTCCCTACAATGTCTTAGAAACACAGAGATATCAGCAGGGATGCACCGCCGACACCTGGAAGGATGCCAAGGAGAAAATGAGTTTTAAGCAAGTAGCATTTTGTTTATGGGAAGAGAAAATAAGGCAGCGGTGACATTAGTGAAGAAACAGCCCAAAGACGGGGACCGAAAAAGGACAGGGAACGCACAGACTGCTGCCTGCCCGTCTCTTAAGGACGAGCACATGCAGGTCCCTGGGGCCAGCGTCTTCCACAGAGGGCCGAGTTTCTCCATCAGCATCCCCAAAGGGCCAGCTCTACCCAGCAGATGCTCCCAGCCACGCTTTCTGGTGGCACAGGCGCTCACACCACGACGCAGACACTCACCTTGATCCACGGGTATGGCAGGAACGTCCTTGGCTGCTGGCGACACGCACACCACGCGGCTGCCCGAAACCTGCCCCTCCACCTCCGTCAGGTTCCCGAAGAGGCAGGTGACCCCGGCGGCCAGGTCCGGAGCATCGCTCACCAGCAGGCTGAGCTGCAGCCGGGGGGAGAGGAGAAGGGGAATAAAACAGGGGATAAAAGAGCCAGCAAGTGCTCAGCAGGAGAGCTGCCCCAGCGCCCTTCGTGCCCTCGGTACCCGCTGCTTTCCCACTGCATGCTGCCGCCCTTCAATCACCCATCCACACACAAAGCAGCCAACTGCCTTTCGCTGGGGGAAGACAAACGAAGGTTCAGCGGTGCACAAACACCTTGCGGAGCTTTTGGATGCTGCAGTTTGGGAGGGAGGTGGCGATGGCAGCTTTTTGTCCCCCACTTGCTTTGCAGAACCAGCGCCGTGCCCTCGAGGGCTGCAGCAGCACCAACAGAAATGGGGACAGCCCCCAGCACGTGCAGCAGCAGCAGAAACCTCGGGGGCCGCCAGCACCGAGCCCAGCTGTGGGCACGCAGCGGCCCGGGGGCTCGCGGGACGGGGCTGCAGCTGCCGCAGCGCCTGTCCACGGGTCCTGGTGCGCGGGTGCTCGGGGGGCTCGCGGGGAAACAGCTGGGATGCTTGGGAGAGCCAGGGCTCGGCACAGCTCACAGATGGGCTGCTTGGGAAACAAAGCCTTGCCTTTCAACGGTTAATGAAACCGGACCGAGAGAAACGCGAGCTGGGGCCCGAGGGGAAAGGGAATTTGTCTCTGTGATCCCTACCCCCTCGCCCCTCCTCACCAGCGCCCTGCAAGCCTGACTTCATGGGAACACACTTGTGCTTTTGGGAAGGGAGAAAGACCGGAGAACGGAGCGTCGGCTGCGAACCCGAGACCCGAGGGCTCCTTCCCCTGCCTGTGACCTACCGGGAGGCTGTGCTGGGACACGGAGATGCTGCTGGGCTGCACGGTGATGCTCATGCACTGCCCGATGCTGTCGGCAAAGCGGTACGGCTCGGCGGCTCGCTCGCAGCTGTCCCGCGGGGAGCACCTGGCACACACGGGCACACGTCAGCACACACAGAGCCCCCCAGGAACAAAACCCTCTGGGCATGCCAAAGGGACCAGGACTGCTCCTGGCAGCTCGTTATCCCTATTTTTGTATGGCAGGTGTCCTCAGAGTGAACTGAAATTTTGAGGCAGAATCGGGTAAAATGTGAAAAACAAGTTCAGTATGAGAACAAGGTGAAGCCGGGCAGAAGCAGTCACTGAATGAAGGGAATGGCAGCACGGCCAGGGCTCGGGCTGCAGCTATAAGTGCTGAAGGGGAAATGTGCGCCCAAGTTAATTACAGTGGGAAGATGAGTGCCCACCAGGAAGCCAGGGAAGAATTATTAATGTTTCGAGACGGATATCAGACAATGCAGCACCGCACTGGGATCCCTCAGGGATTTTCTATTTCATGTAATTTAGGGAAAACCTTGTTCTTCAAAACCTGCTCCCCGGCAGCAGGTGACATATTGGCCTTTTGATGTTAATGGTGTTAATAAACCATCAGCAAACTTTATCACTTCTCGCTCAGCGATGATCCTGGACCCCGGCTAAAATCACGGCGCAAAGGTCGGAGGATCCAGATGCTGTCACCAGACCCACGTGCCACCGGCCAGCTCCGTGACAGCTCTCCAAGTGCACTCGCTACTTAACGAGGTGCTGCTACTTAACGAGGTGCTGCTGTCAGATTGCTTCTCTCCCTGCGCCCCTTCGCAGAGGCCTGGGCAGTCTCAAAGACACGCAGGCGTTAGCAGAAACATCCTCTGCGAGCAGCTGGCAGGCGCCTCGCAAAATCAGGGCTTGCAGCACCCAAAATCAGGGCTGTTGTTCCCCCGTAGGGCTGTTGGCTTTTGGTTAAGAACAGTGAAGTTTAAGCCTTCCCTTACAAACCCCAGCGTGATAGCCAGCAAACACTGCTGCTGTTCTTCTCTTCCTCTCACCCCTCTTTATTTTTTGGAGCGTAATGGAGCTAAATATGAACGCTGCCAACGGAAGACTTATTGAGGTTTAAGTGAATCTGTAAGATAGCTTTAAAGCGAGCTCTTGACTGGAGCCTTTATCTCATTGACTCGCCGGAATGGCTCTTTTTTATCATACTATTTATGGCAACAGCCCTAACAGAGATAAATAGGGCTGTAGACAATAACAGACTCGCAGAGAGCAGCATATGGAAGAGCCTTGCAGGTTTCGAATCCCACTGGGCTGAAGAGACTCTTTAACAACCTCCTCGAGGCCTCTGCTGGCTCCCGAGGAGCGCGGTTCCAGCAGGAGGAAGAGCAAGCGATCCCTAGCACCTACACAGCACCAGAGCTGCCCGGGCAGCCAGCACCACAACCGTGGCCGATTCCTGCTTGTGCTCACTGGTTTAATCCTCACAGGCAGCTCGTCCATGAGCATCACTGCTCCTAAATTCCAGGCGTGCCCGTGCGAGCATCCCACCGCACAGCACAGCCTGAATCCCTGACTCGGGCTGCTCAGAGACAAGAAGGCGTGATGATCGTACGGGGAAAGGTTTGTGCAGTCCCAGGTGATGAGATTTTCATTCCAGGACAGCTCGGATCCCTTTGCTTTCCCCTCGTTACTGGCTGTGTAAAACCTCTCCGGCTGGCAGCAACACTGCACCCGGTGCTGCCTGGAACAGGGCGCTGCTCCCCGCGTGTATCTCACGCTTGTTCACACACCCAGAGCATCAGGATTTACAATTCAGAAGCAGCTGCTGGGGGTCTCGCAGGGCACAGACCCCAAACCCCAGGGAGGCAAATCCCATAACACGCAATGAGGAGAAACAACGGGATTTCAGCCCCTGATCGAGCCTCAGTGCTAGTTTTTATCAGTGCTGTTGATGGCCACGTTGCTCACGAGGCCGTCCCCTCTCCTGCTGATTCAAGGACCCAACCTCTGCCCTTTTTGCCTCTCACCCTCCCACCAGCCCTCAGAAAAAACATCGTGAGCATCCCACCCTGACCCACAGCCTTCCTGATCGGCCAAGGAGCAGCTGCTCCAGCTGGAAGGGGGAAATGCAAGAACTAGAGGAGAGCTGACAAGTTAAACACGAACACGCCAGCGCTTGGGGCCTTCCAACAAATTTGACGGAGGCTTCAGGAAGAGCAAGATAAACCCAATTATTTACAGCTAAAGACAAAGGCTAAACAATGAGCATTGCTCTAAGCAGGCTGGGAAAGTGCAGACACTCGAAGGGAGGGTTGAGAAATACCATCGGGGAACAAAGTCCTGCTGGAAGACGTCAATGCCTAAATGCCGAGGGCAGAGGAAACAGCACTTTTCTCTCCTCTTGACATTGGGGAGAAACTCTGCAAAATTAAGATAACAACCTTTACCTGCTTCCCAGGTAAAGTGCCTGGCACAGCCACACCACTGATATGTTCAGACTGCCTTGCCCTGGCACTGAGATGTCTGAAAAACCTGAGAACCCCCCCCTGTTCCAAAGCTGATGTGACAGTGAGGGCTTCCCACCACGACAGCACATCTGGGGCTTTGCTATGGGGCTGGACAGGCTCCTCTGAGAGGAAAAATAAAAACGAAGATGCCCAGACACTGCACCCCACAGCGTTGTGATCCTGGCAGGGGCACCAGGGGCTGCTCCGTGCGTGCCCCAAGCCCAGAGAGAGCCAGGCCATGGGCAGGATGCTCAGCACCAGGTTCTCCTGCATCTCCCTGGGTGCGGCACCAACCCTGCAAACCAGGCAGGCCCTGCTGGGTGCCGGGAGCCAGGTTTGCACCCCAAAGCACGCAGGTCCCTAATCCAGGCCGGATTTTGCACAACAGCCTGCCTTTTCCCTCTCTCCCCCTCCAACACCTGCTGCTCAGGCATGTGGCCAAGTGTTATTGTGCGGGTCCCCGAGCTCTGCCTCCGCCCCGATTTCCATGCAGCTCAGGGGGCTGCTCTGCAGGCTGGCACGGGGCCGGAGGGATTTCTATTCCTCTCCTCCAGCATCCTCCGGGCTCGCCCCTCCTCCCCGCATCGGCGTTTGCCTGGTGGTCCCCTTCCGCTGTAGGAAGCGATCCTTCTTGTGGCAGGGGACAGAAAGAACAGGGACACCTCCTGAATGCAGAGCGCGTTTCCTGCAGCTCCCCTGAAAGCACCAGCCCTCAGCCCGTGCTGCCTGGGGCCATGCAGGAGCGCTGCCACCCCCCGAGCCCCGCTGCCCCCGGCCGGCTCTGCCCCAACGGGGACGGCTGCAGGAGATGCTCCCTGACCTCGCCATGCTGAATTTCAACATCTCTTCCAGCTATGCTTAATAGGGCTCAGTGCTCCGCTCTGTTCCGGCGCTGTGACCTCACCGAAAGCGAAGCCCTGCTCATCTCAGCAAACCTCCTGTTGCCTCTCAACGTTCCCCATTAATCAGGAGGGACTGGAGGCTCAAGCAGCCGGGAGGAGCGTGCAAAACGCGAGGGCTCTGCTCCCCCAGGCTTTAATTCTGCTTTTCTGTGGCATCCCACGGCCCCTCCCTGTGTGCTGTGCGCAATCCACCTCTCCCAGATAACAGATTTCTCTTCCTTTACCTCTTCACGGGAGCTCAGGGCTTTTCAGCAGCACTCACACTGCAATGCAGGGAACACCCAGGGAAGGGAAGAATGGATTCGAGGGACTTCAATGTAATTTGTTTTTTGCAAGTGGGGGAGGCTCTTGGGGGTTGTGAAAGCTGCTTTTCCCATCGCTGCCGCTGGCGTGGATGCGGGGGCCGAGGCCGGACTTACATGTGGTGGAGCGTGCACCAGCCGCAGTGGGGGTCTCCCGAGCTCAGGCACTCCCCGCAGGTCGTGTACTGCTCGCAGGACTCCACGGGCACCCGGGACACCTGCAAGGGAGAAGCACAGCCTCAGTGAGTCTGTTGGCACGGCGGGGCAGGCAGAACCAGGAGCCCAAGTTAACGTTTAGTGCTCGTGCAGAAGGCTGTGGGGCCATGGTTTATGGATCACGGATTAAGAAGACCCTATATAATTCAGAAATAAAACCCAATGGCAAAACCAGTCTGGTGCTCCTGCTTTCGGATCCCTTAAACTGGTGCACGCATAATGCCTTCACAAAAAAATGAAGGGAAACGGAAAGGCAAAATTCAAGGAAAAAGGATTTCCTGGGGTTAGGGATGGAAGCGAGCAGAAGCAGCAGCTTGTTCTGCTTTAAAGAGAAGGCAGAGAGCCTGCCTGCTCCGGCAGGTCCGAGCACACCGCGTGCTCCCACGGGTGCTCACCTCTCCCAGGGTCTCAGAGGGGTCCCAGGGGGGTCCTGGGGGGGTCCCAGCCCTGCCACCCGCCCGCAGCCGCCCCGTCCATCACCAGCTGGGGCGCGGGGTGAAAGGAGCAGTGTGTGCCAGACAAAGGCCACTTTCACGCCAAGTGCTGTTGAGGCGGTGAGAACCCAGCTCCTCTCTCAACATGACACCGACGGGGCCGCTATTCTTCTCATTTCCCGAGCCCTCCTTAACAGCTTTGCCTGAAACGGAGCTTGGGTGGGTGTTTAGGGTTTTTAGCGGAGCCGGAGCCCGTGGGATGCGTGCGGGGTAAGCGAGCGGCGGGTGGGCGAGAGGCAGAGCCGGGTGGGATGTGCACGCATTTAGCCCCGGCTGGCTGCACAAAGAGCTTCAGAAAGGGAGAAACGTGGGGTGAAGGAGCGACACGAAGGTGTCAGGCCAGAAGGAAGCTCTCCCTGTGCTGCCGGGGCAGAGCCGTGGCTGCGTCCCCCTCTGGGGGGGCTCTGACCTCCTGCGAGGATGGGCAGCTCCGTTTTATCCCTCCCCTGCGCCTCCCCAGGCGTTCGAGCTATTTCTGACCGTGTCTCATCCTGCACGTGCAATTCACATCACTCAACACCACCGTCAACATCACAGCGATCGATTAAGCCGGTGTCCACGAGACACCCTCGGGAGGGGGCTTCACCCCTGCGCACCCAGCAGGTGCCTGTGAAAGGCACGCTGAGTTTATAGCACGAGCAGACACTTGGCGAGGTTTCTTCCATCTGGGCACACAAAGCCCCTCACGGGCACCGTGCTGGTGCGGGGGCAGCTCACCCCCAGCAGCAGCGGCTCCCCCAGGGTGCCCGGCACCCAACCTGCCCGCGGCACCCAGCACAGCTCCGAGCAGCCCCGTGGGAGCCACCAGCGGCCGCAGGATACCCCAAGGAAGGTCAAAAGGTTTTGCCTAAAATACATCCAGCCCCTCGCAGGGCTCCTCTGGCCGCTCCCCAGCCCGTTGGGTGCTGCTGATCCTCTCCTCCTGCCCACGGGGTGAGGCTCGGCAGGATCCGTCCCTGCCATCTGTATGCAGCTCAGGGCTGCTTTGGTGTTTGTGAGGAGCTGCGTGCTCTCGCGGCGCTCTATAAATAACGGAGGATTTGAATTATACGAAGAGCAGTTTGTTGCAGATCGTTTTATGTTATGCGTTTTGGGTTCTTTTTCTGCTCAGAAGCTGTGGCTTCTGTACGTGAGAATTCTTTAAAAAATTACACAGGAATTTTGAGCGATTCCTCGAGTCGCAGATTTCCAGCCCAAACGGGACCATTTGATCCTTTCTTTTTAATGCCTGCATAACTCAGGGCAGGCAATTTCACCCCTTCACCTCGTCGGCACATTCAATCTCTGGTGAGTGCAGCAGAGCCTGCCCAGCACCCACAGCCCCCGCACAGCACCCACAGCCCCTGCTGGATGCTTGGCCGGGCTCCTGACCCCACCTGGAGAGAGGCCCGGGGCTCTTGGAGGGAATTTATCATCTGCTCAAGTGCTTAGGCCTACAACTTCAAAATTCACCCTGAGAATTAATGCCAGGAAACCCACAATGCCCAATTAAGTGGTCAACCAAAGAAGCTCAAAAAGATTGCGGGCAGAAATCGTTTAAATATTTGCATGCATGAAAAAGGTTGGGGAGCTGCAGCATTTGCCCAGTTCTAGCAGAACCAACACATCCAACCATCCTTGCCATCACCCATCCAACCACCTGAAAGGCTCCAACGCTCTCAAGAACGTTTCATTTCAATGGAAAAACAAACCACATCCATTAGGAGGCTATAGCTGCATGTCCCATGCCTACCACAGACACAAAACCGAAAGCCGTTTCCTTCACAGCTGGTACAGAAGCAGGGCTCAGACTCCCTTCCCCAGCCTGACGGCAGGCTGGAAACGCTCTCTTGGCTTTAAGTACTTTTAAGCTGTTCTCTGCCGGCCTAATTATCGTTAGGAGACCAAAGTGTTTCTGTGCGTGAACCGCTGCACCGAGGAGAGAGCAGGAGATGTGGGACACGGTGCCACAGACCTGTGTCTGCGGGCAGGAGGAGACCAACACGGGTCAGCGCTGATTAAAAAACCACCTCCGAGGCACTGAGGTCGGAGAAACGGGTTCCAGAGGATGCTGAAATCTCACTGCTGGGCATTCAGCAGGGCAAAACCCAAGAGGCAGCTGGAAACGTCAGCAGGGCAGGGTGCTGCTGTGCTCCCTAGCGCCTGCCTGCAGACGGGGTTTGATTTCGTGGTCTGCTCGCTCACGGCACTGCTGGGGCAGATCTGAGTGCTCCGTCCCCTTCTGCCGCCGACGGGCAGGAGCCCCAAATCCTGGTCCCCACAGGGTCCCTGTCGTGTCCTGCCAGCCCTGGCCCTGCTCCGGTGCCGGCGCCTGGCACGGCCCCGTCTGTTTGCTCTCATCCTCGCCCGTCCCCAGGGGCGAGGCTGCGTGGAGCAGGATGGTTTATTTGGAGAGGGCTTTGGTTTGCACTATTTAGTTTTTAAATGCAAATACCTCTCTCTATTTACAGTAGAGAAGATGGGCCAGGGAAATGTTCCTGGCACTCACAGCAAACACCCAGAAAGTTTATTGCTGCTCCGGGAGCGCATTTCCCACCCCAGGCTCCAGGAAACTTTGCTGCCTGAACCTACGAGCTTATCCCCAGGGCACGCGGCCCTGCCCTCAGCCCAGAGCACCAGCAGACCTCAGCCTCCAGCTTTCCAAAGTGAATACCGAGTTTGGATGCCCTTAGACTTCTGTTCCTGCTCTCCAAAACAGGAGCCGAGATGTCCTGAGGCCAAGCAGACGCAGGCAGTGATTTTCCTCAATGCAACATCACCACCTGCACCTCCTTGCTGCGAGGTGGACCACCAGCCCTGCTGCTGTGTCTCTTCCTCCTGCCTGTGCCCCAGCTCTGCTGTTGAGTTTCTCGGTTCCCCGTTTACCATCCTACTTCCCAATAATTAAATGTAAAGTCTCGTTACTGCTTTCCTTGACTGCCTGACCACATCAGCCAAAACCAAAACAAAACAAAGGAAATCAATCCAGGCTCTCCAAAACACATGAACTCAAACTCTGCCAGACCCCAGAAAAAAAAAGTACAATAAGTGCAAGAATCCAGCTCCAAATGCATAAATACACATAAATACAGCCAGAACCAAACAAAGCCAAGTTTCCACAGCTTACGCCTGCTCCAGCACGGGCCTCTGCCCTGCAGACCGGGACAGGTCCCATCCCATCCCATCACCCTGCCCCAAGAGCCACGGGCTGCTGCAGCTCACACAGAAAATGTATTTTTAATGACTTTGGGGAGCGAAGTGGAGATGCCAACCAGCTCAGTGTAATTAAAGCTATCCATCACTCAGCGAGCAGGAGCCCAAACTTGGTGAACTTTCCACTGAGATATTTTTTTTCCTCTTCATTCATGAGAAGAAAAACCACCACTTTGTGCGGCTGCAGGAGACACGAAGAAGTGTGGGAAGGAGCAAGGACTCATCAGGTCCAGTTGTGATGGACTCAGGCTGACGGAGCTGGCGAAAACAACGTGAAACTTCCTCAGAAGCTCGTAAGCAGCTTGTCAAACTCTTCTTCCTATTGTTTTTTTTCCCTGCCTTCTCAAACAGCACTGACTGAATCCCAAGTCCTTAGGTTTCCACCAGGAAAAGCCACCGTGAGGGGCTGGGAAGCACTTGCTGCTCTGCTGGAGAAGCCGAGGTGCTGCAGACCCCGACCGGAGATGCCGGGCTCTGGACCCGAGCAGAGCTCAGACCTGCTCCAGGCTGATGCCTGCAGTGAGCAGAGCATTGGGCAACAGCTGGACAGGAGGAAAGCAAAGGGAAAGGTGTAAATTAAAGAGCACCAAGGAGCATCCCCGCAGCACCACTGCCCCGTTACTGAGCCCCCTGGGGCGGGCAGAGCTCACCCAAGGGTGCCCAGCACGAGCTGGGGGCTGCGGGGAGCCCTCTCCCACACCGCTCCGCATTGAGGGTCCCCAGAGGCACCGTGGGGCTGTCAGAAGCAAATCAACGCCTGTAACTTTTGGCAGAGGAGCAGCGAGTGGGAGAGGACACCGAGACAACGTTTCCATGGCTACAAAGGGATTATTTAATTACAGCGCCGCAGAAGCACGCGGGGAAAAGTTCCTTAAACTCTGATCCGAGCAACCTTTTCAATGAGCTCGGCTCTACTGCTCTAAGAACCTCATTAGCATCTTACGAGGACAAGCTGTGTCGGGGAACAGCCGATCAGATGGCTGTCCGAGGGAGCATCAGACCTGCTCCCTGCATACCTGGCTCCTGCTGCCTTATTGCGGCCCCCGCGTTCTGCGCTAGACTCCTGAGGGAGGTGATGAAAAGGATGGGCTGCCTCCTTCGGGAAGCAAGAGAGAGTGGAAAGACAGCAAATGTCTCAGAGTAGGGCTTAATGAAGCTGAAAAATCATCCTGGTTCCAGAGGTTCCTCCATCTACCCCAGCCAGCAGGACTCAGGCTTGCAGCAGCCCCGTGTCCTGCAGACACTTTCCTGTGGTTCACCACAACCCCGTCATTGCATCAGCACGAAACGTCTGAGCAAGATTTGTCGGGATAACAACGTGCCAGGCAGAGATCACATCCCCTCTCCCAGGGGAAGCACGGCACCATATAAACTGGTTGGGGTGCTGAAGCTGGGGGTCTCCACAGAGAAAACCAGGCTACTCTGTAATACACCCACATGGCTTCTCCCCTGGACAACCACCATTCCTCGAGGGCTTTGCATTTGTGTTCTTGACTGCGAAGAAATTCAAGGGGGGTCCTGGAAGTGCTGCAGGGCTCCTTCCATCTGCGCCGTGTGGGCAGCAGAGCCCCAGGGGTGCTCAAGCAACCAAAGCCCCCCAGTCTCGTGGTCTGCAGGACCGACCTGCTGGCACCCAGCCGGCCGGGAGCACATCGCCTCTCCCCAGGGCGCCCCGCTTGGACCCAGGGCGCTGCTGTCCTCAGAAGTGGCTTTCTTGGAGCGTTGGCACCGGCTTCTGACAAATGGCAAGTTGCACAGCAAGACCACCCTGCCAACAGGAACTTTTCTTTGTGCAGCCCTGATTAGCCCGAGCCTCCCGGGAACTAATTAATAAGGATAAAAGGAGAACGCTTTCCAAAATTTCTGGGCTCAGGTGGGGATCAATCCAACACTGTAAACTTTTATCTCGCATCAGTTCACGGCCCCCATGCTCAGCGCTTTGCCTTGCTGCCACGTAACTCGCAGCACACTCCCTGCAGCCATTTAAAAGTTTTAACAGAAGCTTAGAAAATTAATTAAGGTGAATAATTATACAACATGCACTCCTTTCCCTCTCTATTTTGCAAGCAAGTGACAAAAATAGAATTCTGAATAATTCTGGAGTTATAACCAATGTAACGAGCTGTTCGACGAACACTTGCAAGTGGGCTGCGCTTATTAAATTACTGTTTCAGACAGAAGATAGCCAGAGAGTCATTAAGAGCGAGCGGCTTGATTCCCCAGGACCCTCATTAGCCTCGGACACCTCGCAGCTCGGGGCATGCACAGCACAGCCCCACTGCAGTGTCCCCAACGTGCCCTGACGATGGGGACGTGGGGACCTCGGCACCACGACCCCAGGTCCTGCTCCGGAGGAGCCCAGGGAGAGGTGACGGCTGTGGGAGCGAAGAGCAGAGGCTGCTTTTGGCCACAGCAGGCACGCCGGTGGCTCAGCACAGGCAGGGGCATCTTGGCTGTCTTCGAGGAGAGAAATCTCCCGGTGAGCCAGGAGATTTCATTATTTCTTCTGTGCGCTGCTCCGCAGGGCTCTAGGCAGAAAAAATGCCAGGTTTTTGCTCGTCGGATTCTATTGCATGCAAATTCGAGCAGAAAACGGCCGTGGTGCCCTTAGAGCTGAAACGGGAACAGCCAAACTGGAGCCTGCTGCAAGTATCTGCAGCACGAGGGACAGCAGGGACAGCAGGACCAGCGGCCATCCACTGGGACCTGCTCCCAGCCCAACCCATAGGAATCCCGTGCTGGTAGACACCGACGGGAAGCTCCTGCACTTTATAACTCAGGACAAGCAACCTATGGGAAGGTTTTTAGGGAAGTTTTTCGAGCAGACACACTAAAATCCCTGTGCTGTGATAGCAACTGGGAGCAGGAAAACCCTGGAGGGGCTGAGGGAGCCTTGCTGGGAGCTCCCCGAGCGCTTCCAAGCGACGGCCTCGCTCCGAGCAGCTCCGCGCAGGTCTGGGGATGCTGCAGGCTTCAAAGCTGGTGTCAGCTCAGCGTGTGGCAGAGAAGGGAGCTCCGTGCTCCGAGGTGCAGCCATCTCGATCTGTTCTGAAAGACCGAGATCTCGGCGGTGTGTATCACAGGCGAGCTCCGTGCCTGCCGCCTGCGATTGCCTTCAGCCGTCTGTTTTTCCTCTCTCCCTATAAAAGCCACATGCCAGACAGCAGAGGCCCCTTCCCCCAAGCTGCTAGCCTAGAACTCATGAATTCAGTTAAGTTGTTAAAAAGGATTGTGGCAGGCTAAGATAAAACAGAGGAGTTTAAGATGACAAACAGACTCCTAAATAGGATTAGAGTCTTAATGAAAACAGTAATGAATGGATGAGGCAACCAAATATTACCCATTAATATTAGACAGATAGATTAGATCCCTAGGCACTGCATTTAAAAACGACATGAAATTACTTCAATTACTCCGCATTGATAAATAACAAGGCCATATTTACTGCCGGAGCACATTTCCTCCGCCCTCCCCCACACTCACGTTGGCTTATCCTTCCCCAGAGGAGAGCAGACCACCGAGAGGCTGGAAAAAACGCATCAGGCTGGGAGCTTCCCCCCCTCCCTCCCTTCGAGGAGGCCTCCAGCAGGCAGCATCTCCAGCACAAATACCCCAGGGCACCTGCTGCCCAGGACCAGGCCCTCAGCACCCCTATTTCTGTGCCGGAGCCAAGCAATCGCTTCCCATTCCCTCGAAGCCCGGTGCTCGCAGCATCTTTCCTGCGCGGAGATGCGCTCCTGGTGCTTACAGCAGCTCAGCATCCCCCCTTCCACGTGGGGAAGGTGAGATTGACCTGATGAGCAGGCTCTTCTAATGAAGAGATCATAAATGGGTGATTCCTGAGTGCTCGGTGGCATTTACGTGCCAATGGTGAAAGGCAGCGCTGCTGAGGGTGGTGGCCACACGAGTCCCTCGTCCTCGCATCGCAGCCTCCAGCCCTTATGGAGCTGAGGCCGGCCATCTGCTTTCTGGGTTCAGGAAAGCCCCGGAGAGCAGGCTGCTGCTCAGAAAAGCTGCAAAGCCTCGTTTCCAGCCCTGCTGCCTTGGATTGCAAATTTCGGAGCCTGCCGGAGCTCAGCGCATGGATGGGAGGGAGCAGGGTGAGCAGGGCCCCTGCGCTCAGAGCTGGGTCACAGCCTGAGCTTGGCCAAAAAAAAACTCATTCAGCCTCATAACTCACCAGCAAATGAGACAAATATAGAATATCTCATTTTAGAGGTACGAAAGTCGCCTGCAGAAGGAGTGCAGAGCAAATTGCCAGCAGTATGCCAAGTGCAGAACCTGAGCCCAAACCCTAGGGCTTTGGCCATCAGCTGCCTCCCCCGGGGCTCTCCCAGGGGAGCAGAGGAGGGGAACGACCCCGTCCTGCCCCTCGGGGTGCTCCACCACAGCTGGGAAATCCTGCTGTGCCCGTGTGTACCACGCAGATATAAATCAGCTTCCCAGAAAGGCAACAAGCCCCAGCCGTGGTGCTTTCCCACCCTGAAACGAGGGGCACGGCAGCAGCAGAAAGCCGGAGGAAGGCGCAGAGCTCTTCCCACAGCCCAGGGGACGGGTGACCTTTCCAGCCCTCTACCTGTATAAATCTTATTTAATGAAATAAGGAGAAAAAAAAAAAAAAAAAAAAGAATAAATGAAGGTTAAATCACTCCCTGCAGCAGATTTACATTGAAAACAAAGCCTGCTCAGACAGGGAGTAGTTTACACAACAGCCCCTTCACATTCCTGTCCCCAGGCCAGGGGTGCCTCCTGGCCAGCGAGCCCCAGGACGGGCGATGGGCGCCCCGGAGCCGCCGGCAGGCTGCCAGGAGAACATCGCTCATCCAGGGCTTGCTTGGACACACAATTAGGGCTTTCGGTAGGTCCCAGGTCATAGCACGGTGGTTTTTCACCCATCAAACCTTCCCCACAACATCCCTGTTCTGTGGGACCTGCCTTCAACTTTCGGTGCCAGCACCACGCCTGCGCACCCCGCAGAGCAAACACCGCTGCCCGGGGCTCGGAAGCTCCCCGGGGAAAGCAGGAAAACCAACCAAGGGCCCCTGGTATTGAAACACAGCTGCCATCGCTTTACAGCCAGAGAAAGTTAGGCAAAGAGTTTGGCTTTCATCTCTACCTGCGTTTCCTTGGGCTGCTGTTTTGCTACGCGGGAGAAGCAGAATCAAAGAGCAGCTCAGGGGCTGCGGCACTGCTCTGACGGCAGGCGGAGGCAATTCAGGCTCCGAGCCTACAAAAACTTCAGGACTGCTGCATTAAATGTTCCCAGAGCTGCCCTGCTAAGTCACTTGTCCCCAGAAGCCATATCAGGTCCTGCTGTAAACAGCTCCTTTGACATCAGCTTCTCACTGTCCGGGTTCAGCACTCAGAACAGTGGCATTTTAGGCAAATAATGCCATGAAACGATTTCTGCTCCATCAGAGCCTGAGGAAGTTGTGCATACATTTCCATAAATCTCGCTGGCATCAGTGCAGGACCAGACCCGGCGGGCTGCGGGGAGATCCTGCCGACTGCCACGGAGTTTACCGACAGAACAGCTCCGGGAGCAGCCGTGGGGCCGAGCGGGCTTGGACTGAAATCACAAAATAAAGTGGTTTGCAGCAAAATCGGTAGTGCTCGGCTTGCAGCAAGGCTGGAAGCAAGGGAGAAGGTCCTCAGAGCCCCCAAAACGAGGAACTGGATGCCACGGTCAGCCAGAAGACGGGAGCCCAGCAAGAGCCGGCCTCTGAGCAGGGAATGCCAAAAACCTGCGAGGATGCACCAGGAGAAGCACTGCAGTGGCTCCCTACCACGTGAAAGAGACCATTCTCCCAGTGCTCCCAAGCAAGATTTACTCTCTGGCATTGTTTTTCAGCAGGGCTGGAGAAGAAAAGATCCCCCAGGAGGCAAACCCCAACCCACGCCAGGGCAGCGGAGGTGGACGGGGAGCGCTGCTCTGCTGGAAGCTGCAGGGGAGCAGCTGCTTGAAGGGCATTTCTCCACGGGGTCCTGGCAAGGGACAGGGTTAATAGGCCCACTCCATGCGTGACCTCTCTTCCCTCTCTCCGAGAGCTCCTAATTACCGAGCTAAAGGGAGAGGGGCAGCCCGCGGCACCAGGCAGACCCCGCTGCCTGCGCCTGCCCTTGCTGAGCCGATCGATCGCAGCCCGCTGGCCACGGGAAGCCTTCTCCCATGGGCAGAGGCTGGGGTCGGCAGGAAAGGCAGCTTCCCCCACTCCACCCGCAGCCAGAGAGAGCTCAGCAGGGCCAAAGCCACCCTGGAAAAAATGGGAGCATCAGCGGGTCCCTTCCTCCAAAAAGCAGGGTGGCTCGGGGAGCCATGAATAAATGATGCCGCTAATGATAAGATGCCTGCGCAGCCCAGCGCGGTGAGGGAGCAGAGCGATGACTTTATTTCTGATGCACCGGCTGCCTGACAATTGGCAAATGAACCTCTGCAGTTATCTGTTTCCCCTCTTTATTCTTTTCTCATAAAACTGGCAGGAACAGGGGTAGGAAAGAGGCGCTGGCGGCAGCTGTGTTCAGGATGAAAAATGAGCAGCACGCGGACGGGAGGCAGCTGGAGCCCCGAGCTCGCTGCTGAGCGCCCCGGTACCCCCGGGCTCTGCTCACTCTGCTTATTTGGTTATTTCCCCATCTCGGTGGATCCTGAGCTTAACCCTTCCCTTGCTCCTTTGGTGCAGTAGGGCAGAGCAGCAAAACCCACGGGGTCCTGCTGCTGTGCCTGATAAGCACAGGCACCCGGCACAGCCCAAACGGCAGCGCCGTACCCGTGTTTGTGCCCTACCCAGCAGCTCAAAGAGGGGCTGAAGCCCTACAGGAACGGCCAACGCACGCACACAGAACTAACAGAGCACAGCTGCTCCCAGAAGCAGATGAAACATTGCCTGTGTTTTATAGAAGAGGGACGGGAGCCGGTGGAAGAGCTGCACAGTGGGGCACGGCGTGAGGGCTGCGCCCCTGGGTGCGCTCAGTGAACCTCCAGAGCTCCTCATCCACAACACGAGCAGATGGACGTCTCTGGGGCTCCGCAGGCATGGCCTGCACCAAGGGGCCCAGAAACTTTTGGGGTACCCAATACTGGGGCCAGTGTCGAGGTGCTGAGTACCTGTGCAGCACAGCACCCCTCTCCTGCTGGCCACGGCCACGGCGCTGGAGCTCCTCTGACTCGCGGCTTTCCCCCATCCCTGTCCTGACAGCATCGCCCCTCGAGTGCCTGGCCACTTGCCACCCCTGGCACGCACGCAGACAAGGAGGCCACATTTTGTTTACCCTCCCTGCTCCGCAGAAAGCCCGGGGCTGCCCGGGGGACGTGTCTGGCCACCCACCTTGAAAGGGCTCCCACGTGGCCAGCTGGCTGCGGCGCAGCGGGGTGGGCAGCCCCGCATCTGCCCGCTCCCAACAGACCCGGGCGCTGTGCTCCGCCACAATGCGCCCTTTGTTCCCAGCCCTGGCGCGTCCTCGGGTGTCAATGACACTGGGAAGGTCTGACTGGCCCTTTCTGTTTGTTTTCTTGGCACACGCGAGCATCGTTTAAATAGCCCAACCTCAGCTCTGCCCCGCACCTCGCGTGTGACCGATATTAGTATTCAGCAGCAGCCTTGCCCAGAGAATGGGCCAAGCGGAGAAGGACGGCTCCCAGCCCCTGCAGCTCCCAGCCCCTGCAGCTCCTGCGGGTCCCCTCGGCACCTCCCTGCCTGGCCGGGTCCCAGGAGAGCCCTGCACGTCCCAGGCTAAAGGATCCTGGCCAGGAGGGCTGTGGTGTGGGGATGTCCCCGTGCAGGTGGGCACCTTGGGACGCTGCTTTCCCTTGGGGACGCTGCACCCTGGGCTGGGCCAGAGGCTTTGCTGCAGCCCCGGAGCCCCATTGCAGCCCCCCAGCCCCTCTGTGTTGGCTCCTGTCCATAGGGTCACGAAAGACTTTGGCACACTGCAGCACTCACACACCACCAGCCCTCGATTCCCCCTCCCGTGAGCCATCTCAGGGTTCTCCACTTGTTTAAACACACCAGAAACCTGCGAGGGAATTCACAGGCATGACCGGCGTGTGTAATTGCATAGAGCCTGGAAAATCCAAAGCATTTGAATGCCCTAAGTAGCTTTAAAGGTCACGGAGTCGTATCATTACTGTTTTCACAGCCTGACCGTGGTCCTACTGCTCGTTTGCTCCAGAAACACGCCGTAACCTCGGCGGCTTTTTGCTAAGTGCTGCTCTCTAACTGCATTGTGCTGTCCTTGCCAGTCAATTTTCTGCTACTCTATCACTTTCCCATTTGTATATCATTACATACGGCTGTCAAAAATATAATTTAAGAACCTGACCACCAGCGTGAGAAATGAACCCTCCTAAATATATCCCAAACTCTCCAGTTCTGAAAGAAAATGAGCTTTAAGCCCTTTCCCCAGAGAAGAAAACCACTGTCCCATGGCAGGCACACAGGCGAGGCCTTTGATCACTGCAATGGGCTGGTGACGAAGGAGCACGATAAAGCCCCAAAGAACATCTCAGGAGCTGACACAGCATCAGGAGGGAAGAAACAAGGAGCTGCCACAAGGCAAAAAGGGGACAGGAGGACAGGTCCCCCTCCCCGTGCCATTCACCAGCTGGCTCAGCGCAGGCTCGTGCTCTCCCAGACACCGAGGAAAGCACCGAGCCCTCTCCGGGTGACAAGGACACACCAACACAGGAACAGGAGGGCTTGCCCTTTCGCAGCAAATTACAAGAAGATTTGTATCATTACAGCATGGTTATATGACCATTGCACAGCACTCATTTCTTCCTCCTGGAACAGAAAGCGTCGCCAAGGACCTGGAGCTCCATCACAGACACTAACCAGCAGATGCAGCCAGCACTGCTGCTGCTTCCATTTTTTGGAGGCTTTTCCATGAGTGACTGAGCATCTCCTCTGCCTCCTCCTTCCCACTCTTCCCTCTGCTGGCAGCTTTGGATGCCCAAAAATGAGTGGGAGAACCTTACTGAGCTGGAGGCAGAGCGGGGAGCCACGGGCACTGCCAGCACCACAGCACGAAGCCGCCCCAGGGGCTTTATGTGAAAAGTTTGTGTGAAATGCCGGAACGCCGGCAGCTGCAGCACGGAGACATCGCCACAACTGCCCCTGACAGCTCTGGCTGCTCTGATTTCTTCCAGCATCCTTGGAAGCTCGGGGGCAAATTTGCCGCTGGTGTAATGCTTCAGCTCATTTCGAGAGATCTGTGCCGAGCCTAGATTTGGCCCTGCATATTTTACTCCTGAGCCCAGCAATCAGCAGTGGAAATAATTTGCTGTGTGGCTGCTCTGATGTTGCCATCGTTTGTGCGTATCAAAATGACAAAGACATCAGGCCCTCAAAGTCCGATTGAAGAATAATTGGAAATCCAAAGTGGCACTAAATGTTATTTTCTAAATAAAATGCATTCAATTACAGAACATTGAGGCCATAAAGCATTTAAAAAGCTTAGTTAGAGCAGGAAAAAAACACAAGTATTCAAACCTTCAGAGACTTCATTATATGCACAGGATCCCCTCTATTCTTTGGGACAGGCAGGAGATAAAGAGAATGCAAAACAATGCAAATACTTCCAGCAGCCCGTGCTCTCCCAGAAGGGCCTGGATGCTTTCTCACTCGCCGGTTTTCATCTCAGCTGTTGCGTACAGCTTCCCCTGCTGCACACTGAGGGCTGTGTTCTCACACTTCCATGACAGACAGGCCCAGCTGACTTTGCTTCCACCAGCACCTTTTGTTGCAGGAGCGAATTTCCCAGCTTGCATTCACGTTCAGCAAGTTTATTCCGTTAAAGCGAGCGCTGGTTCCTGAAACGCTGATGGCCTCCCGTGCTCTGCCGGCTCCACTGGCTGCCCATGTCTAACCACAGCAACGCAGTCCTGCAGCAGCTCCCTTCGTGTGCTGCCCAAACGCCCGAGGAGCTCAGGTTGAAGCAGGGATGTCCCTGGCACCGGGTGCTGCCCTCCAGCCTTGCAGGCTTGGCCAGGTCTTTGTTCTGCACTGCAGAAACCAGCGGATGCTTGGAGGACACACAGCACGGTGAGCGGAGAGGGGAGAAAGATCCCCTGTGTTGGGCAAGGAAGAGAGATGAAACAAAAAGCAGGAGACAGAGAACGTATTCCTGCTTCATCGTCTGCAGTGAGATGCTGCAGGAAGAGGGCAGGTTGCAGGGACGGGCTCTGATTCAGGGGATCAGAGATCTCCACCAGCACCCCACGGCAGCGTGCCCCGGGGGCTCCAAATCAGCCCCGCAGCTGCAGGGCAGGGACGTGGCGGCACACGCAGCCCAGATCCCAGAGATGGAGCCTGCGTTACGCGAGCTCTGCTCTCTCTTTATATTAATAACACCAATAACACAACAGATGCACTCCAAACTTGAGCAAACAACATAATGGCCATCAAGCAGAAGGGACAAAGGCCATCGTATTTCACGCGGCAGGAGCTGGTAAACCCTCGCTTCGAGCAGGGAAGTCGCAGCCAAACAAACATGACCCCAAGTGGAATCTATGGCTCTGGCAGGCACAGCCTCAGCCTGCACAAACAGGGAAAGATGAGATGCATTTATCTCAGATACTTCGTTTCAACAGCTTTCCTTAGCAGCTCCGCTCCCCTGAATTAATACATATTGCCGAGCAGGCTGCGGAGCGGGCTCGCAGTGGGGGAGATATAATTATTTACACGCCTGCTCCCCGCTTCCGTATGAGGATTAAAGACCAGGTGAGATTTCTTTGCACACTAGCTTTTATTTTATTTTTATTATTATTTTTTTTTTCCTTACGAGGAGATAATTGTCACTGGAAATCACTCAGGTGCAGATGCAACAAATTGCTGACCCGCGGCTGATCTCGGAGAGCCGCGACAGCATCTCGCCTCCACCAATAAATACACAGCCACGCAACGGGGGAGAGGGGAAAACAGCCTACACACAGCCGAAGATGGATTTATTCCAGCCTCTGCTATAAGGCTGAAGGCTGGGAAGCCAAATCCCTCTCTCCCAGGGTTTCATTAGCTGGGAATGGCTTTCTAACGAGATTTACACAATCTTGCCCGGAGCCTACACATTTTGCTCTGCACCCAGAGACAATAACAACAGGGAGCTAAGGAGGTGCCTTCTTTTTCTCTGGTCACCCATAATTCAGGACTGTTACACTGCTGCCATCAATGTGATTACACAGAGTGCAAAAATAAAATCAGAACGTGCCCTTCTATAGCATTAAGTCTCCAATTTCAACTGACCCAAGCCAGGAAAATTTATAGTTATGGGGACCACGCTCAGTCCATTAAGGGAGGAGAGGAAATTGCCAGCTGGGATCCCGATGACATCCTCACCTCTCCTAGCGGCACGGCGCCAGGCACAGGAGGGCTGTGGGGCGCCCAGACACTGCTCTCCTCCTGCCAAAACCTGCTGCTGGAATGGGATTTCTCTGCACTTGGGTGGGGGCAGCCGAGCTGAGCCCCACTGCGCCTCTGGAAGCACAGAAAGCCCTAAGCTCACCTCCCCATTACGTGCTTGAAGGATCAAAGCCTTTTTCTGGAGCTGGGTGCAGCTTTCTGGAGTGGGATACCCTTTTCCGACCCATTCCCATACCAGGTTTAAATCCCAGCCCCCTGATGTCCAGCTTTGCAGCAATGCTTCTCCCAGGATCCAACTGCCCCTTGCCTTTATCCTGCTGGGGACTGAGCTGAGCTGCCCAGGCAGGGCCACGCACGCTGAAAGCAAAGCCCTGAACTGGGAGACTCCAGTTTGCCTTTGGCTAACAACTGGAGCTCGCCCTCTCCTCTCCGCAGTCGCGGGAGTGCTGCCTCTGGCACAGTTTCTCCAATAATGCCGTTCCAGCGTGGTCAGCTCTTTTTAAATGGAAAGGGTTTAAGCAAATTCTTTTTGTGGGCAGGATGTCTGCTTGCTCACACAAAGGCCCAGCTACACGAGGAGGAGTTATATTTTAACACCCATCCTCCCCTTGGATACCTTCCCCCAAAAATAATAATAAAAAAAAAACCACTTATCACCATGTTCTTACGGAGATATTAATAGCAGCCAAGACACTGACAGTTGCCTGCCTGTGAGTCACTTCTTAAAGGGCTGGGGAAAAGCCTGCAACTGGGGCTGGTTGGGAGACAATGGAAATACCATTCACGAGCTGCAGCACTGAACACCACGCTCACCGTAGCAGAGGAGATATGAGATGCTCACATGTGTGCAGTGTGTATCCCATGCAGCTGGGGCTACCCCTGGTGACTTGAAGCTCTTTTCAAGCTGCAGAACCCAGCCCCTACGCGGACAAGTGGCAAGAGAAGAAGCTGACAGCAGGGCAGGCTGCAAGCCCCCACGGAGTTGCTACTTTCAGCATTTTTTGGCTTTGGCCGTGCTGTGCTATCACACTTGCTTGTTATTTCTATCACCATCGTGAGTCCGAAGCACCGAGCAGAAGTGCTGGGTGTGCTGCTGACAGAGCACGAGGCAGGTCCCTGCCTCCAGCAGGCTGCTGCCCCACGGAGCCTGCACACCCTTGCACCCACCTCAGCTGCTAACAGGCCCCAAGGCTTGGGTCTCATTTCTGTGCTCCTTCTACTGCTATGACCTTCATATTCCTCTGAGATGAGATTCCAAGAGGTCTTCTAACATTATTTTGGAAGCACCTCAGATGCTTTGATGGCCTGGTCACCACCAGGCCCCTCAGGGCCCACCGCGTCCAGCCCCCGCGATGCGCTCGCAGCGCTCCAGCTCTGTGCACTCGACTCCACTGCCACTTGAAAGGAAAGATGAATACTAATTAAGCAGCCATAAGGGCACCGAGCAGACAAATATGTGTTGCAAGAGAAACTGGATAGACACTCTCTGAAGTGGAGCCAGAGAGAAGGGGAGGGAATGTGTCATTGTTTTTGGTGGCAGAACTTCAGAATAGCGCTCATCGCTTTAAATATGTGCATAAACCAAACCAAAACCAGCTCTATATGAGCATGCTGGATGTCCCTTACTGCCCTAAAGCCTTCCTCCTCCTGCACTGTGATGTATGTGGCCGCCCTGCCCTCGGTGCTTTGTGCACAGTGTTTTGCTGCACCCGCAGGCTGGGCACTGCGCAATTTCCATGCCAGCTTCCAGCACGCTGAGAGGTGCCCGTGCCAGCTCCTCGGCAACTGAGCAGCCCTCTGGGCTGCAGTCCTCAGGCTGCGAGGAGAGCTGGGATCCAAGCACGATCTTTTCCTGCCACCTCTTCAATTAAAAACCCACAAACCCTCCCATTTTTGCCCGATGGTGGGCAGTGACAGGAAGCAGACTGGGTTATGGAGTAGCCTTGCCTTCCTGGTCAGCCCAAAAAAGAGTTCATGCCTGGAATGTTAATGGGTTCTTATTGATCCCCAGGGAGCAGCTTGGCACCAAGAGGCACACCAAGCCTTGGTTGAAACTCAGAAGGCTGCCACAGATGGATCCAGCTGCTGCTCAGCCAAGCCTGAAAATGCTGCCGGTCCCTGCCCCTCGCAGCTGTGGCACAGGACGGGGACCCTGATCCCAGCGCTCAGGAGCCAGCCGGTGGTGCAGCACCACGGCCTCAGCACCGACGTTGCTCGTGTTGATGAAGACTCCGTAAGCTCTTCATCACTTCAGGCCATGACTGGAGCCTTCTCTTCCTAAATCCAGCTCCCTGCGACTACAGAGTGTGGAACTTCTCCGTGATGAAATGAAGGACGGTGCTTTGGTGTGGGAGCGGGGAGGTTTCAGTCCAATCTCTTCCTACGCCGTATATTTCCTGGGTGACTTCGGGTAGGTCACGCAGCCTCTCTGTGCTTCAATTCCTCATCTCAGACGTGGTATTGCTGCTCCGTCTCATAGGGCTTTGGGGAGGAGAAATCTGTTAGCAGACAGCGAAACGTTCAGCCGCTGCTGCTTGCTGCAGGGCAGCCGGTGAAAATTCAGCAGCCGTGATAACTGCGCAGGCAGGTGGGCACAGAGGGAAGAGACAGGGCAATCAGCAGCCTCACAATGCAAGAAGCTCTTCCTAAGCTTCACTGTACTAAAAATGAATTATTTTGCACCCTCACAGAAACCCTCGGGCCCCACTGTTGGGAGTCCAGCAGCGGGCACCCGCGGTGCTCCCCCTGCTCCCAGCCCCGGGGCGGGGGGAGCCGGCGTGTTTAGTCTGCCGGGCACATTCCTGCACACTGCTAAAATAAATAGAGGATTATTAATGGAGCTTCTTTTCCTCACTAGCGTCGCCCAGAAATGCCAGAGCTATCGCACGGCTCCGCAGTGCAGGGCCAGGTCGCAGCAGCCGTGGGGCAGGGGGGCTCCTGCTTCGGGCAGCCCCATCCAGGAGCTGGGGGGGGAGCTTCCAGCCCCCCCAGGAGAAAGGGGACCCACAGCTGAGGGGCTCAGGACCCTCGCTGGGGATGCTGACCCAGCCCAGCCTCCAGAAAAAGGCTTCCAGCGAAGCCCCCGCACCCTCCTCCGCACACAGGTTCTGGCACGCTCCAGAAAAATCTCAACATCTTCACCACAGCGAAGTTTTTCCCTGTCAAAATGTTTCCCCTGGAAGAGGAAGGAGGAGGGAAAGGCAGAAGAAAACCCACAAACAGTTGTTTTTCTGCTTCGCAACCAGCCTGAACTTTTATATTTAGTCCCAGCTTGAAACACATCACAGCCATTTCCCCCGGGGCAGAGCCATGGTTTCCAAGCTATCTGGAATCTGCAGAAACTCTTTTTTTTTTTTTTTTCTTCCCCCTGAACTTTTCCAAACTTTTCAAATAGTTTGGTGGGAATTTGGTTTTCAAGCTGCATACTTGTTTGTGCCGTGGTGCCAGCCGGACTGGCCCAAGGATCCCACTAGGTCGGCGCATTCAGAGGTTTGGGCTGGAACCCAGTCTGCATTTTTCAGCCCTGCTCATTTTGGTGTTATTGCAGGAAACCATGTTTATAGCTGCGTTTCCCCCCTCTGATCTGAAACAAAAAAATGACAAGTGCTGTAATTGGACTGTAATCCTGAGCTGGCCAAAACCCAGCCGACCTGATTTCGCAGAACTTTTCAGAACCTTGAAAGCAAGAAAAAAAGGAAAAAAAAAAAAGGCCAAAGATGCTTGGGTTAGGAATCGGGTTGGACCTGAACTCTCTTTAAATCCTTCTGTCCCTCGAGCCACGGGGCTCAGGGTGAGGCTCGAGGAGGAGCCTGGAGCCAAGCGTGGTGCGCTGGGGGCAGCTCTGCCTCTCACCAAGGGGGGGCCTGATCCTGCCCAGTGCCAAGCAGTGCTTCTGCAGCGTGTGTCCGTGGCAGCACTATGTGAGCCGTGTCCTTCCTAGCACCGTCCTCGCTCTGAGCTCATCGGAAGAGGATTCAGAGGGGCGAGCACATCGCCCACGCTCCCTTCCTGCAAACTTCAGGATAACGCGGCGACGCTCCGCACCGCGGCCCTTTTTCCATTTCACCCTTGGCTGGATCATTTTATGCATCTATTCCCTGTGCTAATTCAAACTAATTAAAGTATAAAATAGAATAATTTGTGCGATTTCAGCGCTCCCCTCGCCATATTGTGAGTTATGTTTCCTTTTTGTCAGCGCCCGGTGTGAACAATTCCCCTCCTCGCCGGCTGAACAGGCGCCAAACTCATTTGCTGAAGACCAACTACTGAAGGAGCCAAGGAAGGAGGGGGGAGAAGCAAAGACTTCTAAAAAGCTCTGATAGAAAGAAGAGGAATCGGAGGTTTACTGGTAAATTTCATAGCCGAGCACTTTCTGAAATGGGCAGAAATTACAGATTTCTCCTTCTAGTGATTTTCTGTCTCGGGAACGCAATTCTCTCCCTTCTCTCATTACTCCTGCTAAGGAGACCCGCGTCTGCCTGTCCAAACACACAGATTCAGCAGCCTGCTGAAGAAGACACAAGTCCAAAGAGCACCAGGCACCGCCAGGGTCCCCACTTGCAGTGGCCGGAGCAGTCCCGAGCAGGTCTGACCGTGCCCTGCACAGAGCCCTTGCCAGAATCTGGCCCTGCTGAAGTCACCCGAGTCCAAAGGGGGGCAAAAAAAAAAATCCAACAGCTCAGCACAGCCCATGAATTGCTCGGTCTGGTCCACAAACATCACCACCACGCACAGAGATGCACCAGAAATCCCGGCTTGCTTTTCAGATGGGAAGGTTTGACATTCACCTGTTGGTCACCCGCCTGTCCCACACCACAAAGCCACGGGGATGTGCAGAAACCAAAGGCACAGCAAAGGCCGTTGGCGGGGTTGTTCCTCACCCCGTTTGTCCCCTTACAAATGCCTGATGCACTGGGGCTCTGAGGAGGAGGACTGGTGTTTCTGTGGCTGTGTACGTGCACGCAGGGAAGTTCTGGAAGTATTTCAGGGCTGGGGTTGCCTGTCTGAAAATTAAACAATAGGGCTGCGGATTAGGAGGAATTGGAAAGGGAAGCAAATACATGGGAACCCTGTGGCTGTGACTGGCAGGGGAAAAAATAGACTAATACAAAGCAAAAACAACACAACCTAATCCTGAGAGCAAACCTAGCAAGCACTTGAAAGGCACAATGACGTGAGCAGTGTCTGAAACACATCTCATTTACAAAACCAAACCCACTGACCCCAATGGTGAATTTTTACATTGGGGTGTTTTTTTACTGCATCTTTCGGGAAGGCTTACCTTCCAAGCATCTGTTACTCCAAAGACCTCTGCACCCTTGAAATCCTGGGCGGTTGGTGCTTGCACATAAACCTCAGAGGGCTCCCAGGTGTTCCTGGGGCCAGGCACCAACGTCAGAGCTGTCGGCACAGCAGGCTGCCAGCAGGGCAGGGAACTGAGGCTTTGGGGTCAACTGCCATTAATTAGAGCATCCTTCTCACAGGTGGGTATGGTTAATGATCGCAGACACGTTTTTACCTGAATTGCTTAATTACTCCTAACTGAGCACAGGGAGGCAAGTGGCAAGAAGCCTGCATCAACTCCTGTGTTTTAGGACAGCGAGGCACGAGCAGGTGCTGCAAACCCCTCCGTGATGCTCCTCGGGGCCAGCAGCAGCAAGGACCACGCTGCTCGCCCTTCTTGCCATGGCATGAGGGGAATCTTTAGGGGCCAGCATTAATCTTTGCCATGTCTCACCAAGTGAGAGGCAGAAGCACCGCTCTGCTCACAGCTCTCTGCCCAAGGGGCTCTGCACAGCACCCAACAGGAGTATTGGCATCACAGCAGCCAGGAGGAATCACCCGGGTTCTTGCTTGAAATCAACAGAAAGTCAGCCCAAATCCTCCTTGTCTGTCCCCAAAAAGCAGAGCCCGAGGGCAGCGCTGCTGGGGCCGGGCAGATGAGGGGCAGCCGTCGGGCAGGGAGATCGTGGGGCACCTGATGCCCAACTGCATCCACTGGGGAACCAAGGATGGGTGGACGGATGGATAGGTGGATGGATGGATGGGTGGATGGATGGATGGATGGATGGATGGATGGATGGGTGGATGCTCTTGCACCTCTCAGGCTGCTCTGCTAATTGACTTTACCTGCATTTCAGTGGGTGATTAGCTCCTATTATCTCTACCACGGGAGCAGTGAGGTTCCCAGTCACGGAGCAGGATGCTGCTCTGTTACCTAGCGTGTAAAAGCGGAATGAAATCATCCCCCTGTGGCAGAATTAATCGCTGAAGTAGCTGCAGATGAGCTCAGAGCGACGCTTCGGAGGTGATGAAACTCACAAGGATTTTGGGGGCTGCTTGCAGAAGATGCGTTTTGCATTTGCAATGCTGCGGCCACGTGCCTAATTAGGGAGGTGCTGCTTCACCCGGCGGGGAACAGAGACGCATCCTGTGACCTCAGAGCCTTATCAAAGGGATTTACGTGATGAGAACAAACAAGTTAGAGAGCATTACATTAGCTGGGAAAAAAAAATAATATAAAAAAAAAAAAGAAAAGAAAAGGTGCTGGAAAATGAAGAAGGAAAAACATGTTGTAGTGCAGGCATGTCTGCAGGTAGGGAAAAAGCAGTGACAGCCCCCAGGGGTGGCTCCCCCACATCTGAAGGCACCTGGGAACCCCTCCACCAGGTCCTGCACCCAGAGCCGGGCAGCTCAGCTGCCAGGAGAGCCCACGGTCAGCGTCTGCAGCTCTGAATTCAGGAAGGGGAGAGACCTGGCCTGGCCACGCTCCTCTGTACTGGTGCAGAGACACTCCTTCCAGCAAGCCCTGCGGTATTTTTATCCCACGGTTTTATATTTCGTGTTTATAGCCCTTGATTAGGTGGTGAAATCTTCTGGAGACGGCAATTCCTGCCCCGATGCCTGCCGTGCTTTTGATTGAGCCTCCGCTCGCTCCCAGATTAAAAATAACAAAATTCGCTCTTCTATCAAGAGCTGCAAAAATCTTTGGCCCCGGTTCCTCTGTCGCTTATATAATCCGTGTGCTGAAGTGGGCCCACCGCTTCCAACAGGGTTAACTCGCGACTGCTGAAGGTGTACGTGGGAGCGAAACCAAACCTCCTGCACACGCAACCAGCGCTGCGACAGCTTGAACTTGTGCAGACGGCAGAGATGGAGTGAAAAGGGGCTGCAGCCTCCGAGTCTTAAAATTGCACTTGTCCTGCGGACCTTATTTAATTGAAGTGGGCTGAGATTTCCTACATTAAAAATCCCCACCGCCTTCCTCACGCACTGACAATGAATGCTTCGGGACTGAATTACAGAGCCGCTTTGTCTGAACATAAGCAGTATTTCTCAGAAAGCAAGGAAACGAGAGGTTTTTCTGCCCAGGCAGGAGTGGTTGGGGTGGGCTCCATGGCAGACCCAGCACCGAAATGAGAACATTTTTAACCCGGGGGCTCCCCACAGCACCCACGGCTGCTGCACCCCGGGGACACCACACAGCACCCCCAACACCTCCCAGTGCCTCCCAGCAGCTGCCGATCCTATTCCAGTCCCAGCACCCCCGGAGCCCTGCTAATGCCACACATCTCCCACCCAGCAGCACCTCGCCCTGTTCGAGCCTCGCACAGCTTGTGGGCAGAAATGGTGTTTGCCTGCTAGAGCAATGCCGAGAAATGGATTTCTGTTTTAAATAGCCAGGGTCAGAATCGCATTTCTTTTGCCACAAGAGCTATTGGAAGCCAGGTGCAGTGGGAAGAGAGCCTGTAAAAGCTCCTAATGAGCACTCTTAAATCATGTGGTTAAAGGACTCGGAATAAGTGGCTGGAAGCAAAGTTTCTTTATCCTCCTCTCCCCCGGACTGGGCTGTGCAACTGTTGCTTCTGTGCTTTGTGGGAGTGAAATCAAATGTCAAATATTCTGCTTTGGAAGAAGTTGGCAATGAAACATGAAAGGCTCATGGAGAGCTCAAAAGGACTGCGGATAAATTGGAGAGAAGCACAGACAGGGCTGGGACAGGAGCCAGGGGGAGTGTGGCAGGACTGAGCACACAACCAGAGCTCCAGATTTTAGGATAAAGCAACCGCTTTCCCCAGCACAAAGCTGATCCTAGCTGGTGCTAGCATGGAAGGAAGACGGGCGTGATACAGAAATGACACGTATGCTTTGTGCTGGGAAGCATCTGCCTGCACATCACAGCCCGTTGTGTGCCCGTGCACAATCGCCGTCCACGCAGAGCATCGCATCCCTGCTGCCAAACACCCCACAGACACACAGAGCTCGGGACCCGCTACTGGGAGGAGCACGTTGCCTTGCTGAATCTCACAAAAATACACCGTTTGTGAAAGATATGTTTTGCCCCAGGCATATATCCTATTTCCTTCCCAGCAGATACTCAAAACGACAGGCTCTGGACAATCCTCCCCCACCACGGGAACGCGCCGCAGCGCTACGAACAGCTGCTCTGCGTGTCATTCTGCTGTGGCAGAATTTCATTTTATTCCAGATTTCAAGCCTCCACAAGACATTTTTGCTGTGTATTTTCAGTCCTTCTACGGGCACTTCCCACTCTTTACAGCCTCAGATCTCACAATCCGGCGGACCTGTCTCCTTTTCTCGGGGCTGACCCCTTTTCAGTCACCGCGCTCCTTTACCACGTAGCACTTAAGAAAAAAAATACATTCCCCCCTCTATTTTGCTGAACAATCACATTGCCGGGAGTAGGGCGGTGAGGGTCATGGGAGCTGACAAAATCCATATGTAACAGCATGCTGGGGTTTCTGGAGGCAAAGCTCACAGCTCCACGAGGGCAAAGGGCTGGGGACCGAGAGCACCAGCCCCGTGCCAGGAGCCTCACCCCAGGCACAGCCGTGCCAGGGCCGTGGCTTGAGGTGGAACTGGTGTTCCAGGAGTATTCTCTTCTTTGCTAACTCTCTTCACATCTTTTTGTTTAACAATTACACAAATTAGCACTTTGGTGAATATTAAGATTCTCGCGCCTCATAAAAGATGAGCTGGAGGTGCTCCCGCTGGATTTTCCTCAGGAACTGTTTCGGATGCGTGTTGGATCGCCTCCTCCCTGGTATGAGCACCAGGAGTACGTGGCTCCTGGAGAAAACGACCACGTTAATGTCTTAATCAAGTCTTGATTTCAAAGTTTGCAGAGATCCTCGTTTTCACCACCTAATCCAAGCTCAAGCTGGGGTGGGATCCTAAATGTGTGCCTGTTTGTGGCAGCTTCTATCACTGGGCTGCTGATAACAAGCCTATTACGTCTTCTGTAACCACAGGAATTCACCCAGTTCAGTCTTTTAGCAGGGAGAAGATTCTGCACTCTTCTGAAGTGCTCATTCCCTGGCTTTAAGTCACTTTATAGCCAAGGAAAATATTTGCCTTTTTGTTCTGCTTTGCTACAGGTTGGTAAAACAGCTTTGCTAGCTTTGGAGGAGCAGCAAGCCCCCTGCTTGCTCCCTGCCTCCACCAGCAGGTCCCAGAGCTCTTCCCACTGCTGCCTCCCCTCACATCCCCCTCAGGGCAGGATGAGGGAGCACAGGTATCTGTGTGCTACCCACCAGCAGCTGAGGAAGCTCCCAGTGGCCAGGGGGTTAACTCACCACAACGCTTTAACAGCATCCAGACGGCTTCGGATGTCACCCTTCTCTGTCTCCACCACCCACAAGGCACCAGCCCCATTAATCTGAATTACACAGCTGTGAGTAATGGCCAATAAAACGCTCAGCAGCCAGTGAACCCAAAAGTCTGGCTCAGTGCTCGGGACTCCTCGCGTTTGCCTGTCTCGGAGAAGAAACCAGAAGACCCCAGATCTGCCGCAGCTGAGGCCCCGCGTTATTTACATTGGGCCGGCTCCCTCAGCAGCAGGCTCCCGTGCACTGCTGGCCATAAATTTCCATCATAATCATTTTGGTTTTGCTTTCCACAGCCTGGTCCCTCTCTGCGGAGCAGCAGTTTATCCTGCTCATAAACAAGCTCAGAGGAGGGGCTGCGGGGACGAGGCCCAGAGACACCAGCACAGCCACCCAGCTGCAGCCTCCTCCCGTGGGAATCTCAGGGGGGTCACTTCTTGTCTTAACCTAACGGCGTTGACGATCCCCAGCAAGAGTTTGGGTGGGTTTCTCCACAGAAATCCCCTTTTGGGAACGAGAAGCTGCCTCAGTCCTGCAGAGTTCAGCAAGTCAGGATTGATGCATGTGGATGGTCGCGCTGAACATGCAAACAGACTCACACCACCTCTCTCACACGCTGTGCAAACACTAATGACATTTTCCTCATAACATCATGGTGTAACATAGGAAAAAACCAACTCCCTTACTGCAGACATTGCTTGCACAGCTCCTGCCCACACCACGCTGGGTCCCACCTCCGACTGGCGTCGCTCACCCACAAACATTTCGAGCACACCAGTAAATAAAAAATAAAGCCACCATAAAGGATGCTCAGACAAAGCTGCACCAACCCACACCACTCGCTGCAGGGAGTGCACCAGTAACGCCAGCAGCTCAGGAGCTCATCAAGCAGCCAGCGACAGGTCCGATCCCCAAATCACATTTCCCTCGCAGCAGCCCAGCCCAGCCCAGTTCCCAATACTTGCAGACCACAACAAACCGGGACAGCTCTGTCCCTCCATGCACATGTGAAAACCTCTGCTCAGGGGCAGCTAAAAGAGCTGCTGCTACCACGTCACCCACACCAACCCCATGCCCTGCTCCAGCAGCACCAGCAGCCCGTGCCACGTGGAAGGAAGCCGGCGCCCTACCTGCCGCTCCGACATGACGTAGAGGTACTTGTGGTCGACGGAGAAGGCCATGTCTCGCAGCACTGGGCTCCCGTCCTTGAACACTGTCACCATCTCGTACTGAATTCCACCGTGGGGAGGACCATCTGCTCGGATCTGGAAGAAGCACAAATGATTACAGGTGATTTCACGGCGGCCAAATGCAGATTTTGTTTTGGGGGTGGAGGGTGAAGGGAAGAGGATGAGGTAAGGAGAGGGAGCTCATTCCAAATCTCAGCTTGCGACCTGGAGGCAGAGCAAAGAGCTGGCAGGCAGCACGCACAGGAGCTAAAGGAGAGGTTCCTGTCATTTCCCCAGCCCCTGAGAAGGAAGGATAAATATTTCTGCCATGAGGTGAGCTTACAGGCTGTCCTCGTGCCATGACTGATCACGGGCATCCAAGAGCAACAGTGACTGCAAAGCAAGCTTTTTATGCCCTCCCCAAACCAAATGACTGCAGGACTCCACGGGCAGCACAACTGGGCCAAATTACCACACAGGTGGTTTCTTTTCTCCCGGTGCACCAGGAATGACACTCAGACAACCACCACTGCCTCTGGCTGCCACGGGAGCTTCCTCAAACCCCATCTCTTAACACCTGGTAGCTGCTGCTGCCGTCCTGCTCCTTCCGAGCATGCAGGACTCAGCGAGGAGCAAGCAGCCCAGCCTCAGTGCTGAGCGAGCAGGGAGCTATCACAGCAGCCATATGGCTCGCTCACTCCGACGGGCTCCGAGTACCAAACCACCCCACGGAAACACGGCTCCCTGCTCCTGCAGGAAAACAGCCCGAGCTGCGACAAATCCCAGCGCTGAGCGGCTGCTGCTGAGATCGTGCCATCTCTTCCAAAAGTTAATAATTCATGGCCTGGGGAGCCGCGCGAGGGGAAGGAAGGAGGATAAACAAACAATTTACATTGTCTTTCCTACCAGGATTTGCATAGTTGAAGAGCCATTTGATTGCAACACGGTGTCTACATCGCTGCGCACGCCGCAGGGGGAGGCGCGAGCAGCCGCGTGCCCGGGCGGGTGCAGCCACCGGTGGCCCCACGCTGTGGGGGGGACACGCTGGGGACCCCCAGTCCCCAAACAGCCTCCGTCCCAGAGGTGCCACCTGCTGAAGCTTTGCTCCAGGCTGCTGTGCCGGGTCCCCTCGTGCTCTCGGTTACTTGTGCCTGGCTGCTGCACAGAGGCAGAGGCGCGAGGAAGCGGCTTTGGATAAGTCAGAGCCTTCAGCAGAGGCACGGCAGAGCAGCAGGGAGGGATATCTGGTTTTCTTTCTGGTTCACATCCCCTTAACAGAAGAGATCTGGCTGTTAAGCATCTTTAGGTTTACCTGAGAAATGTGCCAGCCCAGCAGGAGACACAAGGGCATCCTCACACACATCCTCTGCACCCTCCTCCAAACAAATCCTCCTCTAGAAAGAGCCCCGCCGCCTCCTGCCATGCACAGACGTGCTGGGTACGCAGATGCAGTTCTTTTCTGGATTTCTCTCCTTCCTCATTACCTTCCAATCTGATTATTTTTGTGGCACACAAGAAGAGTAACAGGAGGTCTGGCTTGACACCCATGGCCAGATCCAGGGAGCCTCCGGCAGGGTTAAGCCGTCAGCCCAAGACTGCCTCAAAAGCCCTGAAATTTCAGATGGGAAAATGCAAACAGGGTCAGATCCTGCTTTAGTTACACCTGTGCCAGTCGGACACCTCGCAGTCCCACACCTGCCCGTGCTGAGGACGTGGGGACACCACGAAGTCACCCGAGGAATGAGCAGCAGGGACAAGCTGTCAGGGACACAGCTGCTGCCACGCAACCCCCTGGTTATTGCCAGACAGGAATGGAAACGCCGGACACGAAGGATCAGCAGCCTTTGTAAAAAAACAACTGTTTTCCACAGTTCCCTCGGGGGCACCGGCAGCTCGTTAAATTGAGCTTCTTCCTAGTAATGAGGTCAGACAGGGCTAATAAAGAGAGATACCACCGGACAAGCCTCGTGCAGGCCAATTCTGACTGGGAATTGAGGCTTTGGGCTGGAGGCAGGAGGATGTCCAGGTGAGCTGGCCCCATGCGGGGAGCCCGGCCGGGTGCAGGATGCCCCTTCCCATAGCCTGGCACCCACAGCTGACCCTGCTACAGCACGTCCTGGTGGCCATGGGGGCTCTGGTGCTCTGCATGGGGCTGTGAGCCCGGTGTCTCCCCTGTGCCCCCAGCCCCGTGCCCGGTGAGACGGGGATGAGATGCGCCCGCTGATGCCCGGGTGCTCCACTGCCTGGCTTCCTGAGGGCTCGGTTTCCATGCCAACAGATGATGATGTCAGACGGGAAGAATGATGATTCCTGCGAGTGAGGAAGAAGAAAGGGATCATCTCCGCAGCAGGAAGCTTCTTGTTGACGTTTGGAGAGAGAAATGATTCCCCTGCCCAGCTCACAGGTGTGCTTCCAGCGCCAGGCAGGAGCGCATCCAAACACGGTGCCACGGACACCGGGAAGACGAGGGGCAAAGCTCGAGACAGACCCAAAAGGTGATCTTTTTTAAGGGTTTGGGGCTCTGGGAGAGCCTTCCCACCTCTGGCTGTGTGGGGTGGCAGTGCCCACCCGGCCTCTCCCAGCTGCTCGACCCCTGCCCTGCATCAGGGCAGCGGTGCAGGCCGAGCTGTGCAATAAAAACACCCCACGTGCCGAGGCAGAGCGCGTTCCAGTTCAGGAACCCACCGTCCTTCCACGGCACCGCACCGACGTTGGCCTTTAATACCCCCACAATACAGGCAGCGTGCATAAGCTCTGCATTATCTTAGGAGATTAGCAAAATACCACATTGTGCCGTGGATCTGTAGCAGGGGAGCACCCCTGGTGATAAGGGTAGGAGCCGTTCAAGGCTGTGACGTGGAGCTCCAGCGCGTGCCTTGTGCTGAAGTTTTGGATCTTTATTTCGCCCGGCCTGCACCAGAACTACGAAACATTTGGATTCTGTTCCAGGTCCTCCCAGCAGGCTCCCATTAGAAGACATTGAATCTCTTTGTAGGAACTTTCCATGATTAAATTACCTGTCTGCTTTCATTATTAGTGTTTCAATGAGGGTGGCTCTCGTGATGAAACGCTCGGTGCCAGAAAAACAGCTCGATAAGTCCATGCCTGCAGGGACTGATTCCCCAGACCAGATGCAAGGTCACCCATCACCTCCCCGAGCCTCAGGACGTCCCCACGGACACAGGCACCCGACGGGGAGCGGATCCCAAAGCCCTGCAGTGCTGCTGCCCTGGGGGAACCTCACCAAACGTGCTGGGTGGGCACCCGAGGTGCTGCCCCTCACCACGCAGCACCAGGCGCCAGCTGCACGCGCTTCCCTTTGCCTTTTTGTACCAAACGGTGACAAAGCGAGAAGCCCAGCCAACCCTGCAGCCTTCAAACTGCTCCTTTCGTGCTAGGATTTCTCGCCCTCCAGGGCAAACACCATCAAATAGCGTTGTGTTTGTGTAAAATGGACGTTTCTAGTAGAGCTCTGTCGGCGCCGGGGATGCGCGCTGGAGCGTTGCTGCATCTCCTGCCTGAAATAGAAACTGGAGGCAACAGCAACAGCCCTCGCTACCGAGGTGCATCTCTGCAGAATTGCCACGTTTTTTGCCGTTTAAGGCTGCACGTTTCAGCTCTTGGGCATTTCCCATTAAAGCTCCCCATAAAGCTCTAGGATGGATTTCTTGCTTCAGTGCTGGAAATTTAGCAGAAAGACTGTTGCTGGCAGCAGGCTTCTGAGGCAGGCTGGAGCACATCACAGCTTGGACAGCCTTCACCTTCCTCCTTCTGTCCCTGGTTCTGTGGGGTTTTTCCTGCCTCGACCTGGCACTAAAGGAAGTTTCCACAAGCGAGAGACTCGGGAGAGCAAAAGCTCCCCAAAGACAGCACAAGATAAATAAATATCAGTCCAGATTTTCTGTGCGCGCCTCCACCAAATAATCTTTGCAGAAGGGATTTACATTTACTAATCCAATTTAATTAAACTAGGCTATTCCACGAGCACATCAAACCGAACAGGAGGCGAGATGCAGAGGCTGATCAGCCCCTTTCGCTCTCCCCCCCGTACACATTTCCCCGCAGCAGCATCACACCACACGCAGCCCATGCTGCTGCCCGCGCCCTGCTGGTCCTGCATCGTCTGCCTCTGACACCCACTGAGAAAAAAGCACAGCAGTCTCCAAGAGGGGAGAACACGGAACAGAAATTGCAAATCTCTAGACAAGAAGCTTCCAAGAGCCCTTCAGGCCCTCTGTGAAATTCTTCTGTGCGTAAAGTACCTCTCGAATTCCCCCTGAGCACCGCTGACATCAGGTAGCGGTGGGATGCTCCGGGGAGCTGGGTCGGAGCCATTTGCAGGTCATTAATAAACCAGAGGGAAGCTGAGCGATTTGCTGGGCATGGAATGGTGAGGACATGGTGGATCTGGGATCCGAATCTCGTAATGCAGGTGTGAGGGGTCCTGGGCACCCCCACCACGTTCCCATCTACAGGAGGAGAAACCCAGTGCCGAGGAGCCGACCTGCCCCGCACGCACCCCCTGCTCGCAGGAACAGCAGCAGCGTGATTTAGCTCCCTGCTCTCCACTTGGGAAGTCTCCCACTTGAAATTAAAGTGAAATAGTAATCCCATTAAGTATCTTTCCTTAAATCACGGGTATGTCCGTGAGGAAGTTAATGACAGCCCTTACATGCACGTTCCAGTTAAATCAGCATATCCAATTAACTTCATTACCTGGAGGCCCTCTCACATCCCAGTCTCTTTCTCTCCTGTCACATTTTCTTTATGCGTTTTTCCCAGATTAGGATAGAAGGCATCTGTCTTGGTGGGCATCACCTTTATTTTTACCCCACAGACAGCGCTGGGAAGCCTTGGCAGAGGGGTTCACTCCACAAAGTCACGGCGCTGCCAGGCTGCATGGTTTGTCCCAAAACAGCTCCCCAGGACCAAAATGATCTCGTCTCCCTGGGAGCAGAAAACCCATCCTCTCCAGAGTTACACTGACTAAACATTAATTACACTCATTAATTGCCATTGGGGTGCCCTTACACAACTCCTCAGGATCACCAGGGGAGCTCTGCACGGGGAGCCCTGGCTGTGCACAGGCTTTGCAGGGGCATTGCAACCAAAATAATTTTTGTTTTGAGTACTGCCCACCGGTACCTTGACTGTTCCTTAAACTGACATGAAAAAAGACCTTTCTTACAGAGCCCCAGGCAGTGCCCCAACCCAGGGCAGCTGTAGTTACTGGAGGGACAGCAAAGAGGTTGGGTCCTGTGCCCCAAGGGAACAAACCAGTGCTATCCAGCAGCCCGGTGGCATCACATCAGCACGTTTTGTACTTGGGGGCAGCTCCAGGTGTGAGAGGACCTGTGCCCCATCCCGCTCTGCAGCTCCCAGTGGTGTCCAGAGGAGCCCTTGGTCCCTGCCTGCAAGCGGTGCCTGTTTGTGCCTTGGGAAGGGATGGGGGAGAGGGGAGTGGGAGGGCTGGGAAGCTCATCTGGTAAGTGGGGAGAGGAGGTAATGAGGTGTCGGCACAGCACAGCGCTGTGAAGGCAGGGGGGGCTCCATCCCAAGCTTTTTCTGATCAGGCTTCATGACCCAAATTATTTATAGATCTGAGGTTTCGGCGCATTCCATACTCATGTCAGAAATGTCTCCGTGCATGTGTCTTTTACACCCACATGTGTTTCACAACTCTTCGGCTTTGGAAATGTGAGCTAAGTGTTCAAAGCCACTACCTGGGAAGCGGCAGCTCCCCGGGGAAACAGCGAGTCAGAGAAACCAGCGGGCTAATTGGAGAGGAGCTCGGGGAAACGCTCCCGGCCTCCCCAGGCTGCCCCGCGGGGAGGAGACGTGCAGGTGGCACGAGCACCCACACACACTGCACAGTGCAGAAACTCCAGCCCCATAACGAAGCTGCACAAATTAACTCACAGCTCCAGGGCTGGAGTTGCACTAGGGTGGAGAGCTGCTCCCAGGAACAAGGCTTTCTTCTCGCCCAAGCCCGAAAAGAAGGCTGCGAGCCTTCTGCCCAGATCCGGCACAGGCAGATGAGGTTTAGAGACCCGAAAGCTTTCAGTCTGATGGTTTTAAAGAGTCTGAACCCACCTAATGGGAAGGCAAGATATGTTAAAAGCAAAACCAAAAGAAAAAGCTGTCCTGGGAGAACAGCAAGCTCAGACCTTCCCACCCGCAGGTGGAAAGAGGAGCTTGGAAGAGGGGTCACCCCTTCCCCAAATACCCTGCAGTCCCCTCCCTGCCCCTCTAATGACTTCCGAAGGCAAAAGCAGGCGGCTGCTGGGTTGAAGCTGCCGCTCAGACATCATACCTGGGGCCATCACAAAGCCTAAGAGAGATTGCCACTGAAGCTGCTCTCCCTCTCTACTGAGCCCTTGTTTCCTTCTTCCATCCTCCTGCTCCCTCCACCCTTCTGGAGAGCTGATCCTCTGAGATAAAACAGGGAGGCTGCTACAGAGGCACCACGCAGAGACTAATCAGCAGCCCCCATGTCTTTAATTTATTACTGCATGAGAGGCTCGTTTAGAACAAAGCTGCCAGTTCGGAAGATCATTCCTCTAAAAGACTTTTTATTTGAAAAGCTGTCAGCTCACACCTTGTCACAGCCCCACTTGCAGCAGCAGAACTTTAACAGCGTGCCACCTCATGCAAATGAGCTGCTAATTAATTAAGTAGTATTCTTCCGGGGATGGATTCATTAGAACGGAATTTGGGGAGGCTGTCTGGGTAGCTCGTCTTCCTCTGGACTGCGCTTGCAGTCAGCAGCTCTGCCTTTTCCTCGGGCCCCACCGCCTCCTGACTGCTGCACCTAGCCTAGCTGACAACTGTAGGGGGATGAAAAAAAAAAAAAAACTAAACAAAAAATGAGAATTGAAGGGCCCAAAAGATTCCTTTTTCTCCTATTCCAGAAAGCCTGTGCAGAGCGAGGCCCCACTGAAAAGCAGGAGGCAGTCTATTAACTCAGAGGGCCCCAGGGATCAGGCTCCCAGGCAGGGAAGGCTGCAGAGCAGCAGTGCTCTTTTTTGGAGCACTTGTTGCAAAGTGACAATTGCTGGGGGCTCAGGGCCATTGGTCTTGCACTTTCCTCCAGCATCAAAGCACAACCCATTAAAAGTGGAGATGCTTGAGAGCATCCTGTGGATTTACTCCAGGGAAGGAGGACAGCTCGGGGCATGTCTGCAGCATGTTACAAAACCTATTCTCTTCTACCTTGTCCCCTAATAAAGAGCCACAATGTGCAATGACTTCCCTTTTCTTTTGTTCAGCAGTAAGCACCCTTTCCCTTTACATTCCAGTATTATTTTGAAAGAGAAGGCTCAGTGCTGCTCTGGGAAATGGGAATCACTGAGTTAGCAGCACTTTGCTGCTTGCAGGCTTTACATTTTGGCACTGAACAAGGAAATCATCAAAGAGACTGAGCACTGGCCTCCGAGAGAGAGGAACGAGGTAGGTGTTACTGCATCACAAGGCACCACACGCTCACCTTTCTGCAACGCGCTCCTTCAGACTCTGCCATTCTTTCCTTGACTTACCCCTGCTTCTCCCCCTTTCTGCTGCTTTTATCCAGCTCCTTCCCCTACAGCTGGAAAGTAAATGAAAGCACAGGAGAGCAGAGAGGAGGACAGCTCCAGGAACAGGCAGAGGCTTTTTCCCAGAGCATCCTCCTGCAGGCGGTGCTGGCAGCATCCAGCACCCTGCCAGCAGCAGCCGGGGCTGTGGGGACAGGGACAAGCAGGGGTGGCTCTGCCCTGCCACCCCCCAGGCATGGCAAGCACCCGGTGGCTTTCTCTGCTCCTTGCTGGGCTCTGCATCAGCACACGCCTGATGGGGACCTGATCGGAGCCACCTCCCACCAGACCATTTGTCCCCATTTCTTCATTTTTACTATGGGAAGAGGATTTCTGCACGTTAATGGGGCAAAAAGGGAAGGACAGGCTGGGTGCTGTGCTGCTCTACGTCTTCTACAACCAGTAGAAAATGAGAGGAAGCACAGCCACTATTATTTAGGGTGAAATTAGTATAATAGATATCATTATTGCTATAATATATATTGGTTATTATTGATATGTTTGTTATTATTCTGTAATATAATGTTATAGAATATATTATTATTGACATAATATTATTGCTATTATTTAGGGCAATGGAGGTACTGGGGGCCCTGCTCAGAACTGCTTATCATGTACCATTTGCAGCTCTTCCCCAAGGTCCCCAAAACAGCCCTGTATCTGTGTTATCCATCCCCACCTCACCTGTGCCCTTCCAGCTGGATAATCCTCTGCTGCTCAGTGTCAGGCTCTTCCTACGGATCGCCCTCCTACAGCAGTAAATTTCACAGCTGAAGGGATTGGTCGTGCTTAGTTTGGTTTGCTGACCTTGAGTGGCCATGTAAAATGGAATAAAAAGCCACTTAGACAAGATTGTCTAACGGGGAGTTTGCTCTGAACGAGCAGCAGGGAGCTGTGCTTTTCCCCAAGGAGGAAAAAAACCTAAAGGGCTGTCTCAGGTTGTCACGTGGAAACCCTGCTTTGCCCTCGTCAGGGTTTCCAGCTGATCAGGTGGGAACCAGGAAGTTCCTCAGGAAATATTATTCCCTTTCCTCTTCAAAAACATCGTGTAAGTGACATGTTTCAAATGGCTCGGGCTTCCTGCACAACACCACCCAGGGAACGCTGCAGCTCCAGCCAAACTGCACACAGCCGAAGGCCAAAACCTAGAAGGAAATAAAAGAATTTTGCCATCCTTTGGCTTCAAACCCCTCAGATTTAAAACCACTTTTACAGTCTCAGGGAGAAATTCTGCCTGGGAATTTCTGCTTGAGGTCAGACAGGAGGGACCAGGTGAATGAGGCGGCCGTGCATATTTTTGGCTTCATTTATGCCTGCCGAACCAGCCATGCGTTGCTGATCAGATCTAACCTTGTTCGGTCAGCGGATGTGAGAGAATTACAGGCACAGATCCTGAGCCTAATTCCCAGAAAACGAGGCTCTCCCACAGCCTGCCGTCTGTCCCAGGCACCGACCGGCTGCCGACAGCATCACACCCACGGGCTACGGCTGCTGCACTGCCCAGCGGGCAGGGAGAGCTGCGGGGAGCCAGCAGGTAATTTTTAGTTAAGAAATGAGCCAGAGCACAAAGGAGTCAAAAAACCTCGCCAGCTTTGTGGCTGACAATGCCGATTGTGCTGAGCTTGGATTTTATTGAAGCACCGGCCTCACAAAGGGGGTCACTTAAGGACAGGGCAGACACAGCCAAGCTGGCACGGCCCCGCCGGCAGCTCCGCTCCCCGTCCCTGCGCTCTGCAGCAGCTTGGCTCGCCCGTTTTGACCCCCTACGAGGGGCAGGCATCCTGCGTGCAGGTCCTGCTCATTGCTGGGTGTATCAGGGCTGGACCAAGCCCCAGGCCAGAAGGACTCAGGAGCAGCACGCACGATGTGCAGCCGGGCTGGCACTGCGCAAAGATACTCGCTTATACAGGGCCCCGAGCTGGAAGCGTTCACGTTTCCTGGTGGGGTTCAGACAAGTATAAATGCATGAGGGCTGAATCTCTCCTGGTGCTTTCCTGTCTGCTTATTCACGCTCAGATCTCCTGACCATCAGGGGACGGAGGGCTGAGGAAGGGAAGCTCACGTTCCTGGCACGCGTGGCGCACCCCGAGGAAGGCTGCTTTGCCCTCATGAGCTGCTTCCCCGGTGCTATTCTGGGGCAGATCAAGGACAAGCAAATCTGTCTTCCATCTCTGCACCGTAGCTCACTAAGCCTTGGGCACATGCCCTTTCCCAGCATCTCTGAACTGAACACCGGATAAGCAGATGAACTGGCTCTGAATAATCTGTATATGCAACAGATGTAACACTGCTGAACCCTGAGCGCCGCGGGGAGATTGCGGGGCTGAGCACACATCTCCTCCTTCCACTCCTGCCCCAGGAGAAATGGTGCAGCTATCGGGCACACACCGCCGAGCCAGGACAGCACAAAACACCCTGATGTGAATCAGGCTGGAGGAGAAGTAAAGGAAGAGGCTGATGGGTGGACCAGCAACCTGATCATCAAACGTCCAAATTCAGAGCTGAAGTCCAGATGCAGCAGGGGAAGGAGGAGAGGACTGAAGCAGGTCAGTGCTCAGCGAGGACAGGGCTGCAATCGGTACCCAGGAATCAAGCTTCTACCTGAGCACTTTGCAGCTCTGAAGCATGCTGTGAGCAGGGAGTGGGGCAGCAGCCCGGAGCAACGCCTGCTCCAGCCCCAGCAGCAGCGACCAGGCACAGGTGGGCGAGAGGCTCAGGGCTTCCCTCTCCCCCTCATTCACAGCAAGAAACCACAACAGAGGCGAGTGCCTGTGCCAGAGGCCACACAGCTTGCTGCTCACAGCTTCTTTGGTGGCACACCGCGGGGTCACTTCGGCTGATGCCACAGCTCTTCCTCTGGAGCCAGCAGATGCTGCTGGCACGCGAACACAGGAGCTACACCACCGTGCTAACACAACACGGGGCGATCCGGCCAAAATGAGATGTCTCCAAACTGGGGGGAGGGAGGAGGGCACGGCTAGAAGGCTGAGACTGCAGAAGCGAGCCACAGAGCAACTCCAGCAAGGTCAGAAGAGCCTGTGCCTGGTGCCAGGCTGCAGGGTTTTGCTGGAGCATCCTCTGCAAGGCGAGGTGGAGCAGATCCGTCCCGGGGCTGCGAGGCATCGCGCTGCAAGGACCACAGCAGCTCTTCCCCCGGGCCCCAGCGCCTGATTTTGTGCACGTGGCAGCCAGCACGGCTAATCCCTTATCGTGCCCGTGGCCCAAAATCAGCATCATGAGATAGGTTCAGGCTGGGGTCCACGGATGGGAGAGACAAAGCTACACCGCATTACTGCATTTGCTTCCATAATTGACCTGTAGATAAACACATGGCTTCCGCCTTAATCCCCTGCAGCCTCATGAACATCAGCCGTGCTAAATTTTTCATGTAATTAAGAGAAAAACCCTAATCCAGTGTAATTAGCTCCCTGATTGCCAACGTCAGGCAGAAAAGCGCTGTTTGAACAGCGGTTCAGGTCTAGCTGGTTAGGCAAATACTGTGTGTGGTTCAGTAATTTAACACCGAGACAACACCCCCTCTGCTGTCCTTATAGGTTTGCTTTCCTGAACGGTGCTAAGTGGATTCACGACTGCAACAGGCCTGATATCCCCACGGCTGCCCTTCCACCAGCCACATCCCTCAAGGACGGGCCATGGAACAAGCACACCAGACCCCAAGAACCACACCAGCAGCTGGTTTTGGAGTGCTCCCCTTCCCCCTCTGCAGCCTTAATGACGGCCATCTAGTTACCAAGACTATTTCACCTCTAAGTGCCTAAACTCAGGAGCTGACACTCACGGCTGAGACCCTGATGGAGTCTGAGCAGATGGGAGAGGAATGGAGAACACAGAGGTACGTGCCAACAGGAAGGCAGGAAAGAAATGACAAATGGCCAAAAATACCTTCATGTAACCCGTCAGTCCATCCCCAGCAGAAAGGAAAGGATTGGAACCTCTTGAGCCACTGTCAGGTATATCTGCTGCCTTTCTAAAAGCTGGCTGTGATTGAAATTACAGCCTGCTCCAGTTCTGGCCTAGTTACACCTTTCACCTTCAGCCTTAATGCAGACAGTCCCCTGAAGCACAGCATTTGAAAGAGCCACGTCTGGGAGGTACTTGTTGGGGTCTCTCTAAGTGGGATTGCAATCTGTACTCTGTGCTACATTGTGAAGGTTTTGTGGGTTTGGTTGGTTGATTTAGGACAGCAGGTGCCCATCTCTCATTTGCTAATTTTGGTTAACGTCGCTGCAGAGGCCAAACCTCGGTGCCTCGCAGAGTGCAAAATAAGCAGCCTGCTCTCTGTAAGGAGGAGGCCAAGAACCATTTCGCAGCTTCAGCTTTGTTCTGCAGACCGAATTCTTACAGGATCGTTGTTTACATGCCGTGGCAGGCGAGACCCAAACACATATGCTTTTGCAGCTCTAACTCTTACTTCTGCCAGAGGCCAAAGGCTGATAAAGGCGCGGGGTTTCGCCTCGCGATGCCCATGTTTGGGCTCCAGGCTGCGGGCTCCCCGGCCTGCTCCTCTCTCCCCCTCATCACACGGACGGGGCTGTAAACAAACCCGCAGTGAGCAGAGAGAGCTGCTCCTTTGTATCAAAGCCAGGGGGATTTCTTTCTACAAAAACAAGCGAAAATTTATCAACTCAAAGCTCCTTTTAAAGAGAAGCCCCCAAGGACAGAGAGCCCAGATGCTCACTTGCATTGCCCTGGTAAGCCAATTCCTCCCTCTCCCCCCCTCCAAACCAGCACCACGCTACACGCAGAGGGCTGCAGAGGAACTATGGGCTGTGAGCAGCCTCCTGGCTGGATGGCAACTCCTCAACGTGGCTGTAGGCAAGCGGCAGTGATATGGCACCGCTTGGTGCTCTGCCACCCTGCCGGCCCACGGGAGCAGCTCTGCAGGCCCAGCAAATGCCTTTTGGCCTGGCTGCATCCCGGCCAGTGAGCCCACACCTCGCAGGAGCCCACGACCATCCCTCACAGGGCACAGCTCAAAGCCACCCGCACCTCCCTCCCCTTCGTCATGGGTAGGGGCAGACAGCGTACTGCGTAGCTGCAGCTCCTGCAATTACAGTGCACTAAATCCCCTTAATTAACTAGCATCCCATGAGCAAGATCTTTCTACTCACCCTAATTTGCTACTTGTAAAGACTTGGAAGAATCCTCTAAGAACTGTGGACACGTCCTGAGTCACGACCCCAGCCACCCGAGGTGAGGATGCCCCCAGCCCTTCCCCTTCTGACCACAGGCTCTGCACTAAGCCAAACCCTTCGATGGAGGCTCTGTTCGAACGAACTCCAGGCGGGATATCGAGTTCTCACACTGTGGTTGAAGCGGTCACAGCCATGTGGGTGTATTTCATTTTTCAGTCTCTCAGTAATTATTCCAGCTTTTAGTCAGCTTTGGGGAAACCCTTCCTGCCAAAAACCCCACTAGCACTCATGTGTCGCTGGCATGCGAATGTGCCGACTGGTTTGCGGTCTCTTTGCCTTAGATCCAACACAAATTCTCCTCTCAAACCCCTGTGCCTTCCCACAGCGAGGCGTTTTAGAGGCCCGTGGAGAGCTGCTAGCTGCTGAGAAATGCTACGTGAGGCTCGTCGGGGGCTGGCTGCTCTCTAGGATGCTGGGGCTGAGGCAGCAGCTGGTGGCACACAACATCGCCAGAATTTTCCTGCTACCTGCTCGTAGGGGATAAAGCTACAGCAAAGCTGCTTCCCAGAGAGATGTGGGATCTCTTCTCAGCCACCACCGTGCCAGAGGATGGTGGAAGTGTCTCCAGACAGTGTCTCTACCCACAGAAGCTGAAGTTTCTGGCAAGGTAAGTTATTTGAACATCGAGCTGCAAAGAAATCTTTCAGTGACCTAAAACCACAAGACTCAAGTTTTGTTGGCACTGGAGTCCCATGGCCTAGCTGTTGCTATGCCCCTGGTATTTCCCTGTCTCTTCTTGCAGTCGGTTCCTGCCGAGGACAGTGAAGACTGGGTCTGGAGCCCGGCAGTTCGTGGCTTCACCAAAAGGTTGAGCCAACCTCCAGGGATTCTGCTCTCGAGAGGATTTATGCCTTGAAAGTTTATTCTAAAGCAGCCTCAAAAACTCCAGTATCATTATCAATGACTTCTTTCTTCAGGGTCCACTTATCTTTTTGTTTTCTATTTCCGTCTACCCTTTCATTTTTTCCCCTAGCGCTTCTGTGGGAACACTACAGAAACCCAGGCCAGGTGAGCCACAGCATCTCTCCGCTCTTTTTCCTGGCATGAATTTATTTCCATCAAAGCTTCCTCCTTGTATCAAGCTTTTCTCTTTTTGAATTCCATCTGTATTTAATCCCAGACAAACACAAACAAAAAACACAAACAACAATCTCATCTCCCTAAGGCCGTCACTTTCTAAATCAGTTACAGCCAACTCCAATTAGCAGAGAAGCAACACAAGCAGCTTCATACGCTCCTGCATCTTTGGGAACGAGCCAGCCCAGAAGGTCCTTTTCCCCAGACTGTCCCCTTTTTCCTTCTGAAGAACTTGCACCGTCATTAGTTAGAGGCTTGGGGAGATAAAACACGCCGGCTCCGTTTGCGCCATGCTGGAAGCGCCGGGGAGGATGCTCGGTGGCCTCGTTAACACCGCTCCGTGGTTCCTGCGCTCCCGCACCTGGAGGCTACCTGCACGCTTTGATTTACAAGAGCATCCCAAAGCCTCTACAAGTGCTGAAGGGATGCTTTCTTTGTCGCTGTAGCCTCCCTCTTAACCTGCACTTGAAGCAGCTTTGTCGCAGCCTCTGCTAACTTAACTGCTTCCCAACCAGGCTGCCAGAGCAGCAGCGGGATTTCGCCTGGCTCTGGCTGGGCTCCTGCTGCCGTGGTGTCACCTGAAGGGACCCTGCCTGGGATGTGGCAGCAGGCAGCAGGTCCCTCATGGGTCACTGGCAGGCTCAGTGAACTAAGCAGATAGCTCTCCCTCCATCAGCCAGCGATTTTGGGCCATGATTCCGAATGAAAATCTGTATTTTATTAATTATGCATCTGCTTTGCTGCTGAACTCTTTGATGTGTTTCCCAGCTGCACTGACCCACAGCCGTGAAGGAAGCCACCAAACCTGGCTGCCCGCAGCCTGCAGCAGTGCTGCTGCTCGGGGGGAGCCCGGAGCTGTGTGGCTCCAGGTCCCCAATCACCTGGGGGCATCTCCCACCTCCTCCTGGAGCAGAGCAAGGGGCACCGTGGCAGGATGCGCCCTGACAAACCCCTCAGGACTGTAAATGACCCAGAGTCCAGCTGGTGACGCTGCTGGGTTTCTCCATCTTTCACACCGGCTGGCAAAGAAACGCGAGGAGCCGGCACCGGCGCTGCTGGGCTTCGGCTTAGCGAGCTGCCAGCAGCTGTCAAAGAGATGAGACGAGGACAGGAGAGAGAATCATTTGCATTGCTGCAAACTCTTCCTCCGGCCTCATTTGCTAACCTCAGCGTCCTGGCCAGCTCGGCATTGACAATTCCCTCGCATTTCTCTGCTTGTCTCCTGTTGCACGTACACGGCTCTTCAGCAGCCGAGAAAAGGATTTCCCCGGTACATGCCTTCCCCTACAAGGAGCAGTATTAGAAAGAGCAGCGTCTGCAGGCAGGCAGATTTATTCACCTGTCCTAACTGGCAAAACTGATTGGTTTTGATGGACATGCGGGGATGTGCAGACGCATTAATGAACAGTTTAGCATGAAAACTGGCAAAGCGATGCACCTCGCAGGTGTTATTAGAAGTTTACTTAAAGCAAATTTAAGTAAATGTGGTGAATAGCATTAGAGCAGGCTGTGGCGAATGCATTAGATCAGCAATCTCAAGAAAAGCCACTTCAGTCTCCTTTCCTACCAAATAAATAAAAAACTGTAAAGTAAAATAACAACCCCCCGCCTTCAAGGGAAGAAAAAAAATAAAAAGCTTATAAAACAGCTCTCAAGACATGATTTTAAAAGCCAAATCCTTTGCCACCGAGATGAAGTCATCTTCTGGGTGAGAACTAAAGAGGTCACCAGCACTCCAAGTGGAAAGGCTGAAATCCATCAAACGCACCCAGGCCGGCACCGTGTGCCTGGCGCTGCGCAGCCTCTGCCGGAGCTCTGGGTGATCCCGTGCCCTACATCCCCCCAGCAGGGATGCCATTCGTGTTATTTAAGTGTGTCCTTGAGACGGAGAGGCATTAATGGGCTCCACTGTCTGAAAACTGCTCTGGCTTAGATACCCGCATAGCTGAGCAAGAGGGGCACAAGGCTAAAAAATGTTCCCTCTCAAGCAAAACAGACTTGCACTTGGATTGCACAGAAATTAAAGCAACAAAAGGTCTCTGGAGCCAACTGCAGTATAACTGAGAAGCAGGCTCGTCACTTTGTACATCCATCTGGCAAGGACATACTTTCCATTTCAGCAAGTGCTAGAACGGGTGGACAGCAAAGGGAAATGTGAAAACAGCAAAGAAACGAGAAGAATGAAAACCTGCGGGACAACACTGCTACCCTGTTATGAATACTGTACGGCTATTCATATGAAAATCCATACGGCTGCTACTGTTGCATGCACTCTTCTTACACAGCATGAAATTAAAATTCCTCTTCAGTATCATATTGCCAGCACTACAGAGCAACTTCAGACTAAGCTAGCAGACAATTTATCCTTTGGCTTCCTCAGCCGGGCTTGTGCTGGGATTGAAAGCCAGTGGGGTGAGGGAGACGAGTCTATTGCCCATGGTAGAAAATTCGACTTCCAAAACAAATCCCAGAGAAATATTGCTGGCCTAGAGTACGACTGTTGGTGCTAATTTCACAGTGCAGTTTCACATGCATAATTCCCCCCGGCCCCCCTGCCACTTTCCTTATCTTCCCAGAACAAACTCAACATGCAGGCTAATTTCAAGGAGTGTTTCACCCAGAGTCCAGCCAAATGTCAGTGGATCTGCTGGAAATGCAAATTGAGACAATCATGCAAAAGAGGAGGGCTTATGGATTGTGCAGAAGGGCAACGGAAGGCAAATAACAGCTGACAGAAAGAGGTAGCAAGGAACAAATCTCCTGTCTCAAGTTGTTGATCATTTGCACGTGTGCTCAGTGAGCAAGGAGAGATTCTCAAAAACATACAAGTCCCATTGATTGTCGCTGCTAGCTTGTCTAGGTGCCTCTGAACACCACGCATCTCACAGCTCCTCGATCAGCATTTTGCATTCACGCGCACCATTCACATCCACTTCACCCCGCTGCAAATGACAACAGAGGACATGAAGGAGCAGAGAAGTGGTGCTGAGCTGCCCTGGGAGCTTTGGAAACTGATTTCAAGGAGAACAGCCCTCGTGTCTGGAAAAAAACAACTGCACTTGAGCAAGAGACACTCGGCGACAGCTCCCTCCAGCTTCACCTGTCCCACGGATCCAGCCCTGGCCAAGCAGGTGGGGTTTGTCCGAGCAAAATGTCCCCATCCTTGTGCTTGCTTGCCATTAAAGAGCATCTTTAGCAAAGGCCTCCGTTGGTGAGCCCAGACAAAGTGCTTTGCGATGGAAAATTCACCAAGGGAGCAGGGTGCCCCAGCATCCCCAGACCACCACCCTGGTTTTCTGATCTGGGACCAGAGGAAAGAAAGGGAAAGTCGCAGCCCTGCAGAGGCTCAAGCACACAATCTGACTCACGACTGCTCCAGCTGAACTCCCAGAAGGATGGGCTCTGCTGGAGCTCCTGCAGGAAGCCCTCACTGGGGCTGGGAGCTGGAAATCACATTTCCAGCGTCCTTGGCAAGCCCTCGTGCTCGGAGCACAGCTCATTGCTCCAGCTGAGTCACTTCTGGTGGGTAGCTCATGGGGAAAGCTCCAAGCAGAGACCCACTCCTGGGAACACACCACGGGGGAAACCGCGAGGTTTTTGTGGCTTCCCACCTGCAAAGAGCCACCAAGCTGTCCAAGCGATCGCAGCTTCCACAGAAAGGGTTTTATTTTGGGTAACTGCGGTCCCCTGAGATCATCCAAGGGCAGAACAAGGAGGCATTGTGGACAGGAACCCGATGAGCTGAAGCTCTAGCCCAACATTTTTCGGAAAATAGAAAAATCATAAGAAGGCTCACTCATTATGTATGCAGCGAAACAGCAAGCAAGAGGAAAGAATCTATACTATGTGCTGTAACATGATATAGAATTAATCCCCCTAGGTTACAAAATTCCTCATAAATCGCAAACGGGACGATATCCACCGTATTACATTTTATCATGCTTTCTGTCAAAATATCCCCTGCAGGGAGCCTTTTCAAAGATGGTATCGCAAGCGAAGCCCTGTTTGGGAAGGAAGAGTTGAACCCAACAGCAGCACGCTATCAGCATGTTCCCCGTGAGACTGGCAGCCAGAACACCCCTCCTAATAGCGCTGGTGGTGCCTAGTTCAGCGCGGCGCTGTCTTGACTAATGACATCATCTGTTTTTGCTAATGCCTACACGGAGCAGATATGCTATTTACTTTTATTAATAAGAATGCTAATACAAGCTGGCTGCTATGCTTCAACATGCCCCTAGGTCCCCGAGGGACTGCAAAACACTTTGCGAAAGCATCCGGCAAGGAAAACTTTGCCAGGAGCGCGCGGCCACCTCGCAGGCGATGCCAGGCAGCGCACGTGGGGCACGCTCCTACCTGCAGAGCACCGCGAGCAGGGCAGGGCTGGGCTCTGCAGGGGCACCCGGGGGTGCTGCAGTTGGGCAGCTCCATCCTCTCCACTGCCAGCCTCAGATAATGAAGCTGAGCCTTGGATAACGAAGAGCAGCCTCCTCCACGAGGCCGGCGCATCACTTCCACCTCGGCAGGCTTCACTCGGCGGCCACTTCTGTAAGGCACTCCGGTGTTTTTGGCAGGCACTGAACTGGAAGGAAGAGGGTCTGATTATCTCCTTCACCACCTCAGTGGCGACCCAGGCCAGTGACCCTTTCCCTGTCACTCTGCATTTGCTCTGGGTGTTTTACACACAGAAGGGGCAAAGCTTTTCCGATTGATCCGGGCTGCAGCCCCACACCGTGCCCTGTGCACGTGGCGCAGACACAGATGATGTTTTGTTCATCGATAGCAGATGCTTTGCTCATCGCCTGGTTCGGGGCCTGTGCCGGAGGAGCAGTGCTGGAGGCAACGCTGAGGTCGGGCAGAGCAGAGCCTCCAGCAGCAGCTGTGCACAGCCCAGATCCAGCGCAGGCCTGGCAGAGTTCATCCAGAAAATGGTTTCTTTGCTTAGAATTACAGAATGAAAATCCCATTCTATTTTCTGTGCTTCCACAGCCTGCTTAACAGCAAGGCAGATAATGCAGCCCTCGTTTTGCTTTTGCCATCCCAAACATTGCCACCCTCAAGAATCTTTAAGGGAGTTTTTAGGCTGCATGGCACCACTGAGAGCCAGCCCGCTGGGACGGGGGACATCCCACGGCTGGGTGGGAAAAGGAGAGGTAAACCCAGCCCAAATGACAGCAGCTTTGTCACTTTAATGCAAACGTCCCTGAGTTAGGGACATCGATCAGCGTGACTGCCTATCAGTCAGGGGGCACTAACCTGCTCTGACAAGAGGCCTGGGAGAACGCTCGCCATACACCACAACAAGCCTTAATTATTTACGTCCCTGGGATTTTTTCAATTACCTCTTTGGCAGGGAGGCAACGTGCCCATGATGCAGGGGGACACGGGGAAGAAGCAGGGACAAGGAGGAGGAGGTGCCCAGCGCCAGTCCCGCACATCCCTCGTAGGGAGCAGCCATACTGCCCCAAAATAGAGTGGGGGCACCGGGGGCAGGTGAAATGAAGCTCCCCAGGACGTCCCCTGTGCCTCAGCCCAGCTTCACCCACACCCAGCAGCGGCTTTCACCTCTCCCAGCAGCACATCTGAGCCCAAATCTTGTTTGGTACAGGCACCAACATTATTTCCGAGAGCAACTGCCCTGGGTTTTGGGTTCCTTTCGCACTGAAAAGTGGCCCCAAGCAACCTGCTGCTGCTACCTGACATTAACGGCTCGGCCTGCAGCTTTAGGGTGAGCTCTGCAGCATCCCTAAGCAACTCAAAACCCCCAAAGTACCTCAGTCCTTGCCGAGGTGAGCGGAGGGTTGCCAGCCCTTCCGAGATGTGCTCAGCTCCAGCCGAGCCCAGCGTGCCCAGATGGTGCGGAAGATGAAACGCAGCCATCGGGGGGCAGGCAGGCAGGTTGCTGGAGCCGGCACCGTTCGGGGGGGAGCTGCAGAAGCATCGAGCAGCAGAACCCGTGCCAGGGCCAGGCAGGGGTCTGTGGAGCGATGAGGATTGCGACACGAAGCCTTTGCCCACGCCGCCACTGGCTCCAGTCCAGACTGAAAGATGCTGCTGCTGACATCGTTTTGGCGCTCTGGGGGGATTTTGGGATGGGTTCTCCCTATATTTAAGCCCTTCCTGAAGTTTCAGCCACTAGTTAGGGTCTTGCCAGGGAGAGGAAGGAGCCTGCTGGGCAACAGCAGCCTGCCAGAAGAGGAGGGGAGGGATACGACCTTCTAACCCAGCCCCAGCAAACTTCTTTTCGTGCCCAGGGGCACATCACCGTGTCCTCCTTTTCCAGCTGCAAAATGGACATAAAATTTGTCTTCATTTTCCATCCTAGTATATTCTCTTTGGGGCTGTGTACGGGGAGCTGATAGCACAGTAGTGGTGGAGGGATTTGCTCTGTATTACTGCAGTATAAATAATGCACAGATCCCTGCTGATATCTGAGCAAAAACGTTGAGCAGAAGAAGGCAAGGGGAGGCGCGAAAGGAGCTTGCACAGGTTCCTTTATGCTCTGGTAAAGCTGAAGCCCCTTGATCTGAACGCATTTTAAACCAAAGTAGCGCTGGTCAAGCCCTGATCTTTCTTCCAAGATGTTGTAGGGCTGCTGGGGGGCTCGGGGAGAAAGCTGCACCTTTCGAGCTGGGAGGGCCAATAAAGGCAAACCGAACGGAGCCAGAGAGCGGTGCAGCGCCCAGCTGATCACCCAGATGCAGTTTCAGCTCATCACTGAGCTCCTCTGGCTTCTCCCAGCCTAGATAGTGGCAGCGTTATGGTCTCTTTATCCTGTTGGTGATGCTGCTGGGAGGCTGTTTGAGGGGCTCAGCATACGCTCGGCTGGAATCAGCCAGGCACATCGGGCAGGATACCCAGGGCCTGCCCCGTGCCAGCTGCGTGGTGCCACCACGAAGGGGTGCCGAGGGGTCCCTGCAGCACGGAGCAATCCTTTAGGGCTCAGCCCCTGCGTTTCAGCCCAGCCCACTTCCCAGCTGCTGCCCACCCCAGCACAGAGCCAGAACACACTCATCATCACCCAGCTTCTCCATAAACCCACTACCATAACGCCAGATTCACGTGGACCAGCTCAGGCACCAGCCCCAAACACCACATCCACCCCCAGGACCCTGCTGTGGGCAGGGGGCACGGGCTCCCCATGGGCACAGGGACCGGCACCCGGCCTGACGCTGCTGATGGGAAGGATCCGACACCTCCTTTATAAATTAATCAAAGTATTTTTAAATTAACTCTGGCACACTTTGTGTCGCCTGTGCTCCCACTCCCAGGAGCGGCTGTAACAGACCTGGCTTTTGGTATATAATTAAATATCAACACGTGTATCCTGCGCTCAGCGCTGTGCTCAGTGTTTCTGTATTTGCTTGTGTTAATTAGGATGTGAAGTAAAGTGTCTCACAGCAGAATCCTGCGTGCTTCCAGACTTACTTTCCTCAAAGATTTGGACAGTCAAATCCCATCTGTCCACGCTCCACCTTCCTCTCCAATTGCTTTCCCCAGAAAAGATGCAGCCTGGCATTTCATTTCGCCACCTCCTGCTCAAATTAACTCCTCTCCGACGGAGCACCGAGGCTTCCCGAGCGTCCCCAAATCACACACGCCCTTCTCTTGGGCACATCCTTCCTGCAGAAACCCACCCCCGTTTCTCGCTCTCGCCCTGCTCCGAGCCATCTCTCCTACCCTCCAGCACGGGGAACCACACGTGCGCGTATACGTGCACACGCATGCATGCATGCTATGATAGCTGCAATTTCAAGCAATTTCCCTGCCAGTCTCTCTGCAATCTCATGTAATCTCCCCCCAAAGGGGATCAGAGATCCCACGGTGCCTTTGCTTGGCCATAAAGAATGCAAATCACATCCCCCGATGGTCTTGAATAATGCAGACTACAAGAGGCAGCGCAGGCCAGGGAGGTGGGAGGTGGGCTGTCTGCTCGCCGCTTGTTAGCTCACGTTTGTTGTTGCTCTGGCTCCACATTAGATCAGGGACACGCCGAAAGCTTCAGAAGCAGCTGGGCAAGGGAAATGATTTGTTTAGACCATCCAAACCAGCAGCTTCCTGCAGGTCCCACGTTTAAAGCTGCTGGGGACCTGTCAAAGGCTGCCCTGCGGGGCTTCAGCTTCAAACGGTGCCACCAGTGCTGTGGCAACTCCTCCTTGCAGTATCTGTGCCAGCACAGGAGAACGGCCCCGCTCAGCAGAAGGGCTCTGGTGCTTTGTGTCCTGCAAGGGCTGGCTGTGGAATCTCAGAGGGAGATGCAAGAGGAATGGCAATGTGCAGCAAAAGGCTCCCTGGGCTGTATCGCACTGGAGGACGCTTCCCTGGCTCCCACCAGTACCAACCCAGGCACATCAGGCCACCTTCCCTCTTCCACATCTCGTTTATCTGCGTATGCTCGAGTCCACAGCTCAATGGACGACTCCTGGAGGTGGAGGTACAGAAAGGTAAGGCACAGGCTGCCTTTCTCCCGAACACCAGCTGGAATTCAGCACAGCAAGACCATGCATTAAAAATATCTCCTCCTCGTAACACAAACCACAGCTATTTAACAGTCCAGTTGGCAATTTCGCAGGAGCATTATAGCTCCAATGCTTCCCAACCCTTGATTTAAGGTGGAGTTGAAGTTCCCTGTAGTCACAGATGTACCTGAATGCCCCTAATCTGCGGGTTCTCACCCCAGCCCTCAGGGCTGCTGGGTGGGACATGAGCCTCGCCTACCCTTGAGCATCTTATACAGAAACTGGGCGATTTCAAACCTTGCCCCTAGCGAGCAGCACTAAGTCTACAGCACTGAGCAACGCTGCCAGGAAAAACAAGCAATGGAGAAGGTAAATACAGGGTGGCAAAGAAAACAAGAGGGAGCAACCACAGATGATTTTACTTGGCCAGTACAAACAGGACCTGAACTGGGAGAAAGTTCCCAGAGGGCACACAAAAATTCTGTAAAATCCTTTTTTTTTTTTTTTCTTTTTAGAAATCACACATTCAGGCTGATGGGGCACCTCAGATCAAACAGCTTCACTCGTCCTGGGATTTTGCTGTAATCCAAACCACAATTCCCTGCTAAGCTGTTACCACATTTGTGGATTGATGAGTCCAGACGCACGGGCTGCCAGAAAAACCTGCAGACCAGTTCCTCCTGGGACGGGCGGCCAATTCCCAGCACTGTCAATCTCTTTTTCGTGGACAAAACCAGCAGGAACAGCAGAGCCAGGTAAGAACATGACAGCCTGGGGTAACTGTCACGTACGGGAGCAAGCATGCAATATTTATCTGCCTGGGCACACGGGAGACGCGTGTGCCTGGAGAGCTGTGAGCATACGCAGCCCCACACGGAGGTGAAGGTGGTGGAGAGAAGGCTGATCTGAGAGAGCAACAACCAAAAAAAGGAACTGCAGGCTTCAGGGCTCCGAGCTATTTCCTCTCATTAGACCAGCACGCTCTTATATTTGGAAAGCTGCTTCTTCAAAGCCTGTGCATTCAAACCCCCAGATTCCTCCTGCAGACAGAAAGCCCCCATCCGTTCCCAATCTCGTGCCCCAGAGGCGTTTGCAGCTGCCCCCAGACCCCAGAGCAGAGCGGGGCTGAAGCGGATTCGAGCACAAACCCTCGGCACTGACCCCACAGCGCTGCCAGCCCCAGCAGGGGGGTCCCAGGGGCGCAATTGTGACTCTGGGCTCCCACAGCACCCACGGGGAAAACGCAGCTCTGAGGATGCCGGCAGCGACGTGCAAACGGCACCAGCACCCTTCTGGGCCATGGCATCCAGCTCTGCCTGCAGGAAACCAAGTGAAGGGAGCCACGGGCAGGCTAATATTTAATCAAAATGCATCGAATCAGCGGAAGGGCTTATTTTCCTGGCCTGATGGGAAGCGGACCTTGATGCCTCCACAGGAATAAAGCACACACCGCGAGCAGCCAGGCCCCTTCACGGCTGAGAGCCCTTCTCGAAGGCTTTTATCCGGGGCAGCAGGAGTGTGCCAGCCCTGGGGGGGGGGGCTCTTTTGGGGACCCTTTGTCCTTGAGGCGCTTTGCAGGAGGGGAGAGGGACCCTCAGCATCGCCCGTCCCTTCCCACCCCGAGCACACGAGGACCCCCAGCATCTCCCAGCTCTGCTCCCAGCTCATCTCCAGCTCTGTCAAGAGGCAGAGCCGAGGTGGCATCAGCTGCAGGTGTCCCCTCTGCCCTGGGATTCAGCACCCCAAGGCTGGGAGCATCCCATCCCCTCCCTCGCCTTCTCGCCCTGCTTCAGTACCTCCCCTCCACCCCTCCAGGGAACAGCACAGCTTTTGCTTTCTCCACGAGCCTCCAGAAAACAGGAAAATAACTTTAAACAAAGGCTGACATGACTTGAAACAATTATTACCCAGCTGAAGCAGGGGAGAGGAGAGCAGGTGAGATTATTTTTAGCCATTAGGCCTGGAGTGACTGACACCCTGACGCACCGCAGCGCTCGGTTTAATCTGAAACAGGTTTGGGGTAGAATTAAAAAACAACAAAAACACACGGCCCCCCTCCAACGAGAGATCCTCGGAGGCACGAAAACTGCAGCCAGCGATGCCAAGGTGTGGTGTGCTCACCAGCCAGCCTCTCTCCCAAAGATGTCCTCAAACCCACTGCTCTCTGCCCCCACGGCTCTGAGCATCACGGGGTGGGCAGGCGGTGCCCAGGGAGGATGATTTTGCCCTGCCCTGCCCCATCACAGTCCGAATGTTTTCAATTATGACTTGGGTTTGCAAACACAGAGATGCTGGGCAGAGCCACGAGCTCAGCACCGGCCAAGGACCCAGCGGTGCCAATAAAAACACCAACAGATGAACAGGCACGGACCAGCTGCACGAGGAGCTTGGGGTGAAGGCAGGCGGGGGGGGGGACAGAATTAAATTAATCCCTTCATTATCAACCTGACCCCTGGAAAAAATCTGAAGGAATGGCTGCGGAGGTTGCGAGCGGAGCACTGAAGGCAGGAGATCAGCTAACACGGCATCTGCCAGCCCAGACGGGCTCGGCTCTAATCTGCACCGCTCCAGCTGGGACCGCAGCCGCTGGAGCCTGCCGGGAGCCTGCACCGTGCTGTGCCATGAGAGAGGAGGAGAAGGAGGAGGCTGCAGGGGAGGAAGCACACGGGAAAGGCACCAGCACAGGGCAGCAGCGGTGTTTTCCACGCCAGGACTTGGGCAATGGCTCTCCGTGCCTCCCGGATACGGAACAGCCCAACGCCCTCCAGCAGCAAGGCACGCTGCAGGACCTGTGCCTCTTCCCATCTGCCTGGGGTGGGATTGCCTCCCTTTTTGGGGAAATAAAAATTGATTTTTCTTTTGTTGCCCCTGGTACCATCATTGTTAACAATGCACCAGGCTGGGATCTATTAATGCATCATGCAGGCAGCTCTGAATGTTAGCAGGGCTCTGGGAAAGGGGGCACCCATCCTTCCTGCAGGCAGAGGGCCGGGGAGCGAAGTGCCCTGGCTCTCTGGAAGTGCTGCCCGCGGGGAGCAGAAAAATGAGGCCAAAGTGGCCCTGCTGGGACAGGGGAAGGATATGCACATGATCCTCCACATGGTCCCTGCACACGATGCTCCACGAGGGCTCCTGGCAGCCCAGCCCGAGCCCACCCAGCCCCAGGGCTGATGCACAGCGCTGCCGAGCCCACCCTGGTGCTCTCCCAAACCACAGGCAGCTCTGATTTCATCCTCCAACAGAGCTGCCTGACACAGATCTTATCTTGAGAAGTTAACAAAGGGACGCACGAGGGGGCTTGGGCAGCACCAAGAGACTGCTGCTGCTGCTCCCAGCCCCTGCCAAAGGATGCTTGTGTAGGGGCTGGGAGGGTGGTGGGAAAGAGGAGGGAAAAAAAGGGGGAAAAAAAAAAAAGAAAAAGCTCTCCTCCCTGGGTTTGGTATCTCAGATGGATTTAATTTTGAAGGAGAATGGCCGGGGAGCTGCGGGAGGAGAGCGCCAGCCCCCAGCAGCTCACCTGTGGAGGGATTAGCGCACGGGCTGCTGCCTGCCACGGCCATTCAGCGCACAGAGGGACCGCTGAGAGCTGATTTATCTGCGGGATAATAAAGGCAAAAGATCCTCAAAAGGGACGAGTTTCAAGCCAAACTGCCAGGCTCCTCCACTTCTCTTTTAATCCCTCTCACAGCCCTGGGTGTCAGGCAGGGGGCTGGGGGATCCGCTCCCCAAAGGGGAAGGGGCAGAGGCTGCCCCAAAGGCGCTGCGGAGGTGCCTCGGGCACAAAGAGGAGATTAAGGCTGAAAGGCGCTGAGCTGGGCAGGGAGGCTGCTGGAAAAGAGGGGGAAGAGCCCAATTGGAAGTATTTTGGATGCCTGACAAGGAGCCGCAGAGACCGTCTGGGAGAGGGGAGGGAGGGCAGGGCACCAGGGAGGGCCTGGGGGGGAGGAAGGTCCCGGCTCCCTCCTCCTCCTCCTCGCCCGAAGCAGGGGAAGCAACAGGCTGGGGCTCGGGGGCAGGCGGCACCTGTGGGGGGACACGGAAGGTTTGTGATGGGAAGGGCAGTTTTGGTCCCAATTCACGGGGTTTTGGGAACCCAGGAAGGTGCAGATAAGGATAAATCCTGGCCTTCCCCGTGCGCAGGTGAGGAGCAGCACGGTGCCACCACCCTCGGGTGAGGAAAGCTGAGGTTAACGGGCAGCGTTTGGTGGCAGCACCCAGCTGGGCCTTCCCTCACCTGCACAAGGCCAGGGACGGTGACGACAGCAGGGTTTGGGGCTCTGGATGCCTGCCCGTGTTGGGAACGGGACCGGGACCCAGCGACTCGCTTTTCACAGGGCGCTGAGCAGCCATCAGCCATTAATGACTTTTGGCAAGCGCTGACCTGGGTCAGATTCAAACCGATGACCCAAAATGAGGAGGTTTTGCTTTCCCCAGCAGCAGCCCCTGGGAGCCAGCCTCCGCCGCAGCACCTCCGGAAAAAGGAGCTCAGAAAGGAAAGGCGAAGAGGTCCTGGGCTCTGGCACGGGGCAACCCTATCAAAATGCGCTGCAGATAGAGGCGGCTTTTTCCCCGGGAGGAATCAAAGCCTCATTGATACGTGAATTATGAATGAAACCTTAAGCTTTTAAACTTTTAACCTGCGCATTTCTAAGAAAGTCTTAATTTAGCCAGAGACACGGTAGGAAAGAACAATGGCTGGGTGGAAGGTGCTGCATTTTCTCGGCTTTTGGAGCACACCCTGGTTTAAGGGGAACATTTCATTTACCGAGCCATTCCCAGGGGACAAAAAAATCGTGATCCACATCGACACCAGCGCAGCACCCCTCCATCCACAGACCCAGAGGTGATTTTCGGCCTTCCTGCAGCAGCTGGGACACACCAAGGCCAGGCTCCATCCAGCTCCTGCTTCCCAATTTCCCTGCAGCCGCAGGCGCTGAAAGCCGGGGCCAGGAGAAAGCCCTGGGGAAGGCAGCGGAGCGAGAGCAGTGATTCAGTGCGACAGGGGTCAGGGCACCTCACACCAAAGGAGAGAGGGCTGGGTCAGCTCAGTGGAAGTAACACTCATTAGGAAAATAAACTATATAATGAAGCAGGGGGCAAGCTTTGCTCTGGTCTGGTGAGGCCCTCTTAAGCCTCGTACCCATGGGTCATTGATTTAAGTCCTTCCCAGCTTTCGTTCCACTGGAAATCACCCCAAAATTGCCTTGCCGAGCAGTGCTGAATGAGATTTTGTTTATTTTCAGGACAACCGCAGGCACATTGCTTCTAGCAGCAGCAGAGCTGGCACAGGTCTGGGATCCGAGCGGAGCCAGGCACAAAACGAGCCAGAGAGTCAAGTTTTCTGCTGCCCTACAACCAAGCCACCTCCAGGACAAGGACACAGCAAATTTTCTGGGTAGAAAGACTGCACAAAACCCAAACCGAGCACAGCAAGACTAGGAAGGGTACACGTGGCAGGAAAAATCAGATGTAAAAAACCAGCCGTATGTGACACGATGTCCCTCCATCAGATGAAAGCTGACAGTGGTATCTGGACACAGCTCAAGAGGTGCATCTCTATTTGAAGCCCTTCACACATCAGAGCCTCGGTACCCACGGCTTCCCTTTAATTTTTGGTGTTCAGACTCCTACCTGCCCGAGAGCTGCCGCAATGCAACTCCCTCAGCATCCCGAATGAAACCCAGGCTTGTAAAATACAGGCCCAATTAAATATTCCACCACTGAGCTAGCAATTCACAAGCTAATTAGCTCACCAGCCTGGTGAGCCCACGGATCAGGACTTCAGCAAATGGGTAAAAGCCGTCCCTGTTTGGGGGGAACTGGGCAGAAATGGGGCAGGAAGGGCAGCAGGAGAAAACACAACCCCAGAGCTGCGGGGCTGGTACCCAGCTGCATCCCAGCCCAGCAAAACTCCTCGCTTTCAGAGGAGGAAAGGGGGAAAAAGAAAAAATCAGTCAGCCACAAATTATAAATAAAAGAGATGAAAGTTTAGAGCGAAACTCAACAAAGCCCCAGGTGGCCCTCTGCCTGGGGCGCTTCTGCTAATTTTAGTTCCTCCGCTCTTCCCCGAGCTGTTTGGTTCAATGACTGCATGGTTTTAGAGCGTTTACTTTGCTGCGAGTGCCAAAAACGTTGAGCACGTGGATGCCCCAGCTCGGGTACCGGCGTGAGAGGAAGAGGCAGGGCAGCCCAGCCCCGGTCCCACCAGTGCTGTGGCAAAACCTGCAGGGTTTGGGGCTCCCACTGGTCCCGGGAGGTCTCCTGGCTGCTTTCTGGCTAAATTATTGCACAGATCTGTGCCCGTGGAGGCTGAGGCACGAACCCACAGCCCCTTGAAGCCACCTCTGCTCGGGGCAGGACCCTCCCGGCCTCGCTCGGTGCTGTGGCAGAAGGAGAGGCTTTGTGCAGCCACCACCTTTATTCCGCCGATGAGAAAAAAGAGAAAAAAAAAAAAAAAAAAAAAAAAAAAGCAGCAGCCTGGCAGAAGCATCCTATAGAGCAGAATGTATTTAAATACCTAATGAAGGAATAAATCTGGGAGAGGGAGACATTTACTGCATCCTTATTCAGCCGGCGCCTTTGTGCAGGCGGCGGGGCCACGGCACTGCACCTGCGCTCCTGGCCGCCAGCCGCCCGGCCGGGGTGATGAATAGGGCAGGAGCACATTAAACCTACCTGGCAGGGAGGAGATCGAGCACATTGCGGGGGCCTGGGCTCGGCCCCGACACGATGCAGCACCTTATCGATGGGGACTGTCCCAGGGGGGTCACGGCGCGGCTGTTTCCACCCCCTCACCCACCCAGGCAGCGTGCCAGGGGCTGGAAGCAGCAGCTTTTCCCATAGCACGGGCAGGGCTGGGGGCCAAGGGGGCTCCTGGCCGGGGGTGAGGGTCCCAGGAGGGCCGTGAAGTCCCGGCTGTGCCGCAGGGCCCCGTGTGCCGGCCTCCTTCAGCCGGGGCTGGCTCCTCTGCCATTTTACTGCAGGAAAACCCCGAAAAACTCCTCTGGCACACCAGCGAAACCCCGCTTCTGTTTCTGAATCCGACAACCCCACCTCTGCCTGAGCCACAGCACGAACCCAGGGGTGCACCAGAGGGAATAGCAACGAGAAATTGAAAGCTGCAAAGCTTTCCTACAGGGCAAAGAGGGACCAGCAAGCGTCTTCGCTGCCTCTTCCTCCGTCTCTGGCTTGCATTAAGCCTTTCAGCACGGTTGAAGCGAGCAGCCTGTGGTCTCTGCTGCCACGGGGGACGGCTCCGAGATGCGTGCCAGGGCCCAGCAAGGCCGCAGGGCTGTGCCAGCCCCTCGGGAGCTCTGCCTGCTTGGGGTGCAGAAACCCCACAGCCCATCGAGGCTGAGCCATACCCCGTCTGCTGCCTAAGATGAGGGCAGGAGCTGCCCCCGACCTGCCCTTTAAAAGCCAAACACTGCGAGCATCACGCCGTTTGCCCCACCAGGTGCCATCGGGGCCATCTCTCCACACCAGCCCGCGATGTTTTTGCCCACCCCCGGCTCGGCCCCAGCCTTCACTCGGCTCTCGGCTTCACCTCCCCACCCCCAAAACGCAGCCGAAATCATCTGCCCTTTGCCTGCCCTCCTCCCCCGGGGTACGAGAGGCCGCATCTGAAATTCAGGGGTCAGAAGGAAGAAATGCAGCGGGGTCAGAGGTGAAAGAAGCAGAGGGGAGGAATTTCACCTCTCCACACCCGTTTGCTTCCCATGAGCAGCAGCAGAGCCGCTGGCAGCGTGGGGGCAGCCAGGGCCAGACCCCTCTCATGGGCAGGGGGCTCGGGGGCGCTGGGCAAAGCCCTGCCACCAGCTACGGCACCAGATTCTGGCCAGGAGGCTGCAGGTATCACTTGCAGTGCTTCAGCCTATTGTGCTGGAGCGTTAAAGTCAGCCTAAGAGCCAAACTCCCCAAACAAAGCTACAGCAGAAAGAGCAGGAGGGATTGAAAGCTGTGCTCAGCACACGTGGAGTTACGTTCCCAGCATCTGGAGCCAGCACTCGGAGCAAGCCGAGCACACATGCCCTAAACACTAGCTTTTTTTTTTTTATTTTTTCCCTCCTTTAATCTACATTATCATGCCTACTACCTGCTGGAGATCTCCATTTGCTCTTTCCAAAACTGCTTCTCCTGCTGCATAAAGCTCCCCAGCCAAACCAGTCACCATGGGACACCCGGTGAGGAGCACCAACATCTCCTGTGCATGGCACAAAACCAGCACCCCGAGCATCCTTATGGACTCATGGGATGTCCTAAGAGCAAGGGATGAACCCTAAAAATGAGGCCCCTTTCTGGGGCATGGGGACCCCAGCAGCGATCCCGTTTTGCCATGAACTGCGGCTGTATGCAAGCACCCACACACGGCCAGGAGGGGGGCAGCCCCACTTCGAGGGAAGGTGGGGATTGTAGGGGCTGGGAAAGCGCAGCTGCAAACGGGGAATATGCTGCGAGAGCAAAAGACGCCGTTTTCATGTAAATGCTCCTAATAATAAGAGAGGGAATGAAGAAAGCAACACACACAAACAAGGAGTAGTCCATTTGTGCTGGAGAAGCAGAAATGATTCTAAAAGGAGAGCTTTATCAACGTTTTCCAGGAGGCATTGGCTGCTCTTTAATGCTCCTCGAGGAACAGCACATTGATCCTGCTGGACCCGGGCTGCTCGGTGCCTCTGATCACAGGTTTCTCAGCAATCACGGCCGCCATGCAGCGCACTTGAGAAGCATTAGGCTTGTTTGTTTTCCCAAGCAAATATCGAGCCGCTAGTCTCATGCCCCATCGCTGGCATTTTGTGCTGTGCCCCGGCTATCTGCACGGCTTCTGCAGATGTTCCTTCTGCACGGCCAGCCAGGCTCTGAGCTGTGCTGCTGGCACCAGGCAAACCCCAGCAGCTGCAGCGGGGTCCCCCCCCGCTTTAGGTTTGATTTTGGCTAACTTCGCATCCCACGGGCAACAAACAGACCCCAGGTCCCATACGGTCACTGCTTGTGAAGGATGCTGAGACTCAGGCAGCAGGAGGGACCCTCCTGGCAACTTTCCCAGCAGATACCCGAGCATTTTTTCATGCCTGAGAAACCCAAATTGCAAACCCCATCCCAAACGAGTGAGGCAGGCAGGACAACCCACTTCCAGCTTTGCAAACCTCTCCTGCGTGCTCCCTCTGGCAGGAGCACTCCCAGTCCTCGTTAATCTATCGGCACACGCAGAGTTTGATCGCTGCCTCTCAGCTACCGATATCGAACCCTTTGCCGCTGTTAGCTACGTGGACGCCTCCCTCCCTGATAGTGCTGCAATCATTTAAGGCCCACAGTTTTTCTAAAGGTCAGTGCCTCCCTCTTGCAGGGACAGATAAATCCAGTTTGAACCGCTGAAAGGAAGTCCAAAGTTAAGTCCTCGGAGTTTATGGGCAGCAGTTCCCCAGCCCTGTTCCCAAACAGCTCCCCAGAGCGAGAAAAGGAGCCAGGCATTGGAGCTGGCAGCCCTGGAATATCAAGGGCAAATCCCCGTTCGGTGGGATGCATTTGGTACTGCAAAACAGCACACAAAACTATTTATCCTGAGCGAAGCTCAGTATTTATCTTTTCTTTCCGCTGAGGATTACAAAGCAATTTTCAAACAAACTCCCTGGGAAGTCAGAGCGCGATGCTATCCCTCTCCCCCTGGGAAAACCACAGGCAGAGCAGCCTGCCCCAGGCTTGCCAACTCCTCACTCTCTCCAACTCTACCTGTCCCTCAACCCATACCTTCCAGATTGTTCTAATTATTTATTTCTCAAGAACAAGGCAAAATTCCCAGCGTGAAAGGCTCTGCACAAAGAAAGCACAAAAAGAAAACTGGAGAAATGCAGAACAAAAAGACATTTGGCTCGTCCCATCACATGCATTTACAGACTACCCCAGAGGCTTTTGCCTGTTCTTAAAGCACGAGGAAAAAAGCTCCCCAGCATCCTGAGGAGAACAACCTTGTGCCAGAACACTCATCGCTGTGACATCCAACCTCCTGGGCAGCACAGGAAGCAAAACTCCTTGTTCAGAAGCAAAATGACAATGAAATATGAAGGAACTGTAAACTACGAGCACCTGCTGCATGTGCCAGGCTCAAAAACCGACTCGGATGGTGCTGTAGGAGGTCGGGAGAGGATGAACCCCCCAGGACAGGAGGGTTTTGCAGCCCAGCAGCCTGGGACACCCGTGGCTCAGCCCCGCTCCCTTTGCTTCCAAGCTCTGCAGAATGAATTAGCCCAAATGTCCTCAAGAGGTGCAACTGGCCTGCTAGTAAATGGAAGGAGAAGGTGGGAGCAGGGGACTCTCTTTATTCCGACTGCCATTTACTAATTTAAGCCTACAAGACCAGGATAACCCCTTCTCTCCCCCACCTACCCACTTGCGTGTGCGACACAAAGCCTCTCGGAGTGCGAAGCTCCAAGAGCGTCAGGCAGAAAGCATCAAAGAAGCTCGCGAGCTGAAAGCGGGCGAAAGGATGCTCTGCTTTCCCACTAATAAGCCACGGGCTGCAGGATGACTAGCAAAAGCAAACACCACATTAGTCAGCCAAATGTTAACTCAGAGCGGGGAGGGAGCAGGCTGCGAGCACTCCCAGCCGCTCGGGAAGGTAAGCGCTCCCAGCTGGAGGCACCGCGGTGTTTATTTGAAAGACCTTGTTTTACCCGAGTGTCTCTTCCTCACCCTTTCTTCTTTACTTTGAGCAGCTCAAGGGACCAGCTCTTGTTCTTCCCACCGCTGCGGATCTCGGGATTGGCATCCTCTCCAAGCAGCAAATGCAAATCGCTCCTGAAGTCGGTGGCAATGACCAACTTAAGAGGCCTCCTGCTTTTAATGAGCTGAGGAGGGGGAGGAGGAGGCTGAGCTAAGGTGAACAATTACCTCCTACAGTCACTGCAGCACCGAGTGCTGCCTGACTCCCTGCTTTATAGGATGCTCAGGCTGCTTTGCGCAAGGCCTGCAGGCAGGTTTATGAGATTAAAGCCCAGCACACAATAAATAATTTAGCAGCTTACCACAAAATAAATAAAAAAATAAAAATCCCGCCCTGTATAACGACGGGGCTGTATGATATGTACATGCATTTTAAACGCACATCACTTTCATCTACACGCATCTACCTGATGCACACGCGTGTACCCAGCTGGAAGGAGCAGCAGAAGGTGGTGGTGGCCCTGGTGAAGGCGCGTGCAGGGCACTAATTCTGCTGAAGCCACTTGCTAATTACTCCAGGCCTGCCCGGGCCACTGCTGCTGTCTGCAGCCTCCTGTTTGCATGCGTGTGTCAGGGAATCTGAAATCCCTGCTCAGTGCCATGCCTCCTCGGTCCCAGTCCAGACTTTCACACGTCCGGACCTCAGGTCCCTTTCGGTGTCCTTCGGGCTCGCCGAGACCCAGGTGGGACTCGGGCATGTGACAAACGGCTGCTGCTGCACGGGGGTGTAAATCACAATGTGCAAATGTAGAGCAGAAAGCTGCAACCTCGAGTAATGTATTCAACGTCAGATCAGATCACTGGAACTAGTGGCTGAAGTGAGAAGAACAGCACAAACACCCGCACCTCACGGTGCCACGCTCCTCTTCCCCAGCCACGAGATGTGGCTCCCTTCCTGCATAATTAGGAAGCGTAATTAGCATCATTGGAGGCTTCTTGGAGATGCACCTGATGAAGAAGGAGACATCACATCATAATCTTCTGGCCCTCGAGCAGCACTCACATTTAGACGTGCATTTTGCCACCCTTTGTGCCCTCTCTGCTGCGCTCTGGGAGCCTCCTGCAGCACGGGGTGGTTCCATCTCCCTCTTTATTGCTCGGGCTGGGCTGCCTGCAAAGAGCTCCCTGAAGACCTGAGCAATGCAGGCATCTGCCTTTCCCCGCGTCCCCGCAGCGATGAAAAGGCAGCAATAACAGGAGGAGGAGGTGGGGAGACCATGCATCATGCCGGGTGTGATGGACTCATGCTAATGCAGAGCCCGGCCACATCCAGCCCACACCTGCCCGGCACACCCGTAAATAGCAGGCAGGCAGGTGATGGATCTGCCTTCGCAAGCCTGGCGATATTTCACAGCCTCACTAACGCTGGCGGTGCTCTGGCCTGCAGCAGAAAGCAGCAGGAACAACAATGGGCAGTAAACTTCAGCGTGCAACTGGAAAACGTGTCAGGAAAGGCGTGTGTCAGGGGAAGCAGGGGAAGCCAACCCGCAGGCACGCTCACAGCCCATGCTGGTGCCACCTCCACGTGGCATTTTGCTTCGAGATCGTCCCCAAAGCCCAGCCCTTGTGCAGCAGAGCAGGGGCTGTCCTGCAGCCCCCCCTCCTGCTGTGTTTGTGTTTTCCACATTCGTTCCTTTTGCCCCAAGGAGGCTTTTATAGAGGCAACACAGCCCGGTCTTCTCACAGCATTTCTTGCCACGCGGGGATTGAAGAACTTACAAATGGACCAAGACTCATGTTGTTCTGACCCCAGTGAGGATTGTAAAAGCCTGCAGAAAAACACATCCCCCAAGGAAAGCACGAACTTCTTGACTCACAAATGGAAAGGCACAAGTCCAACCCTGCCAAGAAAACATCCAGAACACAGCAAGTTCTTCAGATTCACACCCAGAGGAAAGCAACGAACAGTCAGAAAAAGTGCCATGAATTCACAAAGTAGTTTGGTATTTCCTGATGTTTTTCATGAAGATGACTCCGACAAGAAATGCATTATTGAAATACAGAAAAATGTAGCTCTGCCTCCAGCACGAACTGGAGGAAGAACAACTTCTGCCTTACTTCATCCTCATGAAGGAGATGTCAGCCCTTCTTATGAAAGGTGTGGGGATTAAACATCTTCTAAACATGTCAGAAAAAAAACAAAATGCATGCACAAGTGGGAGAACCAACCTCGTGGGTATGGCTACGAGAGCTCATCCTGCACTTGTGCTGCTCAGGACAATTAATAAGAGCATCTTTAGGAAGGGCCAGGACCGAACCCCAGAGATGCAGAACCTACACCAGGAGCTCTTCATGAGAAAACCCTCCCAGCGTTTGCAGCTCTGGGTCTTTGAGGCTGTGGCAGAACTGGCGAGCCCTCAGAGGTGAGCTGCTTTCAGCCTCTACTAGCTCCACTTTGTTTGGAGACGAATAAAATATAATTGCTGCACTCCAGATTTCAAGCTGATTTTTCAAGGTGCCTGAACCTGAGTAAGAACCAGAGCCGTCATCGCCTGAGCCAGGAAAAGGATGAAAGCAGCCTCCCAGCCCACCTGGCTCGATTTCACATAGCATGTCCTGCCCCTTAGCCCTCCAGCGGCTATAAAACACATCTCAAATTCTCTTTTTCTTTCCCCTCAAATTTTACTCTGCCAGGCAACAGATAACAGAAGGAGGGAGGCAGTGCTGGGAGAAGAGAGGACCAATTTCATGTCTTTAAGGGGCCGTAGGGATATTCCTGAACCATTCCATCCAAACCGCAGTCTGAAGGGACCTCTTATATTTCCTTGCACAGCTTCCAGTTATAAAAAAAGGCTCCAGCTTCTGGCTACTAAAAATCCTGGGCATTTTGGAGGCGCTGATCAGGTGCCTGTTTGCCAGGGCCATGCCCTGAGAGCCCCCCTTTCACCCAAAGGGGGATTCCTGTCTGAGGCTGGGGTACCTTCTCCCACCACACCATAGCAAATCACAATGCCAGACGCCCCTTAGTTCACATCCTAGGGCAAGAAACAGAGCCTGGTTTCTCAGACCTTTCAATTATAAAGCTTAATCAAGAATCACCTGCTGCCTACCACCTCTGCTGGGACACAGAGGGCCGTGTCCTCGTGACGAGCCGCAGCCGACAGCCAGCGCTGAGAAACTCCTCGGAAGGAGGCTGTGAGCAGACGACTTTCATCTCTTCAATAACAGCCCGATGTCCTCTTGGCTTCTCTACACACTGATGCAACTGCCTTTTTTCCTAAAGTGCTCCAAGAATGTGCGTGGAGGAGATAATTAAGGATAAATTAACAGGATGAGATAACTATCCGTAGAATGAAGTCAGATAAGGACAGGTCCGGACATATATTTCATGGTGAAACATCTATTTTATTCCCACTAATGGAACAAATTGAATCATCCAGGCTGAATAAAACCATCGCATACCAGGACATAACAATACACTCAGAAGTTCGCCTTTCCCCTGCCCGTGTCAGCCCATCAGTTATCACCGTCCCCTACCACGGCGGGGGTTCGCTGAAAGCAAGGACAGGCAGCACAAGGCGCTGTCATCGGGCACTCAATGGGTGGGCACGATCCCATTTCCAAACGTGAAAGCTGGGCACAGCACTGCATATTTTTCTGCAGTACTTTTCCACCCGACAGATCCCAACCAGCTCCCCTCTCGGGTGACCTTGCACGCCAGAATTGATTCAAGCCATGTAGGAGAGCAAGTGGGACAGCGTGCCGCGGCTGTGTAGGACAGGGACTGACCCCATTAGCCCAGGAGGAGCAGGGAGGAATTGAGATGCAAACACCATCCCCTTCACCTCCTGGCACCTGGAATAACCAACCCCCACCCCTGAGTTCTTGTCTGTAACGCCAAGGACACTGAAGACAGCCAGCGCAGAGCACTTGGCTCTGTAGAAGCAATCTCTGGATGCAGAGAGCAGCCTTTGAGCCTGCCCCGGATAGCTGCAAGTCAGGCACTGCTGGAAGCGTGTCCCAGACCTCCCAAGGCACAGCGAGGCTCCGAGCCACTGCAGGAACTGAGATTTGTCCAGAGCAGGCACAAACAGCATGACGGCAAAATAATACTTGGACTGTGCACCGTCAGACATAGAAGAGACATTTATTTATTCTTGATCACAAACAATGTCCTCCATTGACAAGCTGAATGAAGGGCACTTCACTGATTTATTAGATCTAATAAGAAACACACCTCTTGGGATGAAATACAAGATTGATTTTAGTGGTGAGCCATGATGCCAACCAGCCACTGTGCTCAGCCTGCTGAGATGAAACCGGGCACGCACAGGGACAGAGACTTGAAACAGCATTGGGTAAGAGAAATAAACGTAAAGATTTGCACAAGGCAGCTAAAACAGGAATAAAGCTTGCAATAGCAGCCTTCAGGCCTGACAGCCGAGGCTTACTCTTTTCTTCCTGCAGTCCTGCTCTCTTCCACTAAGCCTTTGTGCCCGAGGAGAAAAGCAGCAAACTCCTAGGAAGTTTACAAGTGACTCCAGTGTAGCTCTCAGGAAACCTCAGAGTCTGACCCTTCCCATTCATCTGCCTTTCAGATAAGCCCCTCTAAATATAGCAAGTATAATTTTCACATCAGCCTCAGCATCTACCAGGCAAACCACATTAGCTGAGTTCCGTGGATGCCGTTTTCCATCAGGAAAAAGACAACTAACGCAGCAGTGCTTAGCTTGAGGCCCTATTAATAGCAGTCCTAATTATATGGCTGCAAATTTAATTCATAGCAATGATTAGTGTCAAAATCAAAGGCATCACACATCAATATTGATGGAATTGTATAAAGCCCATAAACAGAGCAAGCAAGCCGACACATCTCCCCCCAGCAGTTAGTTGCTGTTAACTGTTGCATTAATGTCTCTTCTAATTTTGCTCGATGAAAATTGCTTTATTGCAGGAAGCCACAATTCTGAGCAGTTACATCTCTAATATGATCCCATTACCCACTTTGCTCCCCCAGCCACAAAGCCGAGCCCTGTGCAGGAGAGCCGGAGCACCGAGCTGCGGGGAGAGCAGGACCCCGCATACCGTGCTTTATCCAGAAGATCACAGCCTCATCAGCACATTTGCTCTTCACCCACTTAGAGAAAACTGCTGAGGGTTGGTAATTCTCAAAACCAGCCTGCCGGGGAGCCAGGCTGCCCGCTCATCTCCCATGCCATGGGGTTCTTGTGCACAGGGTGCAGCCCCAGGAGCGATCCTGCAGCCCCTGAGGTGGCCACAGGCACCGAGCACCCCCTGCCCAAGGCAAGCCCCATGGCAGGGTGGCAGGCTGGATGAGGCAGTGCTATGTGAGCAAATTCCTCTGCTGGCACAGGGTTTGGATGATGGATGGATCTATTGACTCCTTCTTTTCCCTTCAGCAAGGACAGGGCAGAGAGGTGTGTGTGCTATTGCGCCGGCTGCGCGAGGTGGCTGAGAGAGGCACAAAACAGGTCCCAGCCCCTGCTGGGGATGGAGAAAGGCACTTCAAACACACCCCAGGAAACAGAGAAAGGGTAGGGCTGGGAAAATCAGAGGCCTGGGGACCTTCAGCATCCAGCTCCTTGGGGCAGAGGCTGAAGCAGCAGCTGCTCCCCAGGGGGACGCACACGAGGCGGGCAGGTGAGTGCCTAACGGGAAGGACAGCAGAGAGATAACGCCGAGTTTTCGGCAATGAACTCTCACGGGGGAAGCACAGACAAATGTAAGAGATTTCAGAGCTGGCTCCCTGACTTCTTTCCTGCAGCTACACAAAAGTCTCTTCTTCGAAATCCCAGCCTGAGCCACCAGCTCGCTTCCAAAGTAAATCAACAACTGCGGGAGAGGGAACAGGCATGACGCAGCTCACAGACATCGTTGTGGAGGTAGATGTGCAGGGTGGTGAGAAGGAGGAGAGGTGTTTATCTGCAAATCTCTGGCACTTACAGAAGTATGCACATTTTTACTGTCCTCATTTCGCACATGGAGAAGGAGAGACAGAAACGTTTACAGCCCTGAGCATCCCGCGCCCTCACGGACGTGCCTGGTGGTGGAGCACGCACGGATCTGGGGACCACCAGGGCAAAAAATGCCCCAGGAGCCCCCCAGCTCCCAGCAAAGCTGCTCCCCATGCTTCATACGGTCTCTTAGGCCACATAAAAGATAACCGCACGTGCCAAAAAGGAATAGATTTACTGAAAGCGTGGACAGGACCAGAAGACAGAGAGCATCCCCAGCCCCACACAGCACGGGACAGGGCAGCGCTACGGGTACCAGGAGGCACGGGGCTGAGCAGCAGCACAGCACGCTGCTGCCTGTCAGGAAGGTGCTTGGCAGATGCCACCGAAGGCTGACTGTAGCAAACGTCTGGAACAGACTCGCTGGAGACATGAACCAATTTTCTCAGCACCTGCTCGCCGCCGGCTCCAGCAGCAGGTAGAGCCTGGACCATCCCCACAGCCCTCCTCCCCCAGCCCCTTCCTGCCCAAAGCAGTGAAGTGGATGGGCGTAAATAGATTAACTTTGCACCAGAAAGGTAGGTGTTTAAGTGGCTCTACAACGTAGACCAGCACAAGGAATTAAACCCTGCTGGAGAGAAGGCTTCTTCTGTAATCCGACATAATTAATGCAACGCTACCGTAAATACCTCGTGTGCAGGCACAAGCTGTTTGCTCTAACTGCCTCTAAATGCGGCACCTCCCCGGCTCCCCCCAAAACACTCAACAGCAAGCAGCACGGCAGCCTGCACGGCTCGGCAGCATATGCACCTGCAATATGCTGAGGGTGCTGCTCCCAGCCCCTCGGCCAGGAGAACCCCGCGCTCCGTGTGCTCCCCCCGTTCAGCATCGCCCCCTGCACCAGGGAGGCACCTAATTTACTACTGCTCAGCACTTGTAAAGTGCCGAATGAATATTAATGAGCTGATGTAATTAAAATGATGCAGACGTTCAAGTGTAGGATCTGCCTGTCCTTGTATCTTCCTGGATAGATGAGGAAGAAATTCCCTGCTGCTTAAGGACACAAAAAATTAACAGCCTGCTGTTGATTACATTTGTTAACTCTTTCCGTGGCACGGGGGAGCAGGGTCTGCATTCAGCAGGTTCACCAAGTGCTGTTTTTTATATGTTAGTGTAATTTGAAGGATCTCAGCTTTCCAGAGCAACATCTCTGAGGCTGGCTTTGCTGGGGCCGGACCCAGTGCCTGCCCGTACCGAGGAGCTGCCTTCCAGCTGCAGCCGTGATGGAGAAGCACAGCAAGGGAGGTCCCCTCCAGCAGCTGGTCCCAATTCCACGTCCCCAAGGCCATTTCCACACTCGGTTGCAATACAGGACTCCCGAGGACCACACTCAACAGATGGGTGACTGACCAGACCTGCCTTTGTAGCCCACTTACTGAAGAGAAGCTTTTGGGGGAAATAGAAGGGGAAAAATCCCAATTCAACTCCAGAACCTTAAAACCCACCCAGCGGTCCCCCAGCTCCTGCTGCTGGGAGAAGAAAACAGTGTGGAGATTTTCTTAGCCCTGGGCAACTAGCCCCAGCTTTTGTGATGCAAAGGGTGAGGAATTTTATCTTCCAGGCTGGATCAGTCATCCAGCTGTCTGGGGGAAGAGGGAGGCACAGAGCAGGAGGACTTTGCCCTGCGGCTTGGTTTCCAAGTGCAGCCAAGTTAACCCATTCCGTGGCCCAAAATCTGCCAGTGTCAGCACTATTGCCATCGCCAAAACAAACCCCCAAAGCTCTCATGCTCGGTTTTCTACACAAACTGGGAAATATCCGAGACCTCTGAGCACGGTTCACTGAGGTTTGCTCTCAGCCACACTCCACAACCAGAGCCAGCTCCTCACTTCCCTCTGCCCAGCCCATTATTGCCCTGTTGATTTCTGCAACAGCCCCACCAACACACACCACAGGTCTCTGAATGATCAAATGCTGAAAACAACGCAAAACCCAACAAACAAACAGGCTAACGCTGTAATATGCAGACAGGCAGTGGGTGAAAGAGCCAGCCCGGTGCTGAGACCCGCGTTGACCCGCTGCTGAAGGAAGGTGCTGGTGCGAGCATAGCAAGGGGCTGCCCCCAGCCTGATGGCAGGGATGCTCTGAAACATCCTCACCATTTCGTGCCCTGACCCCAAGTCCTCTTATTTTTGCTCCCTCCTAGCTCCCAGTTTCACTCTGGGAAATACTGGAAAGACACAGCAGCAGCCACAGGTATCAGAGATTCCCAAGAGCAAAGAAAAATGGATCCTGGCTCTCCGAAGCCACAGAAATAACCTTACCTTCTTCAGCTTGCCGTTTTTAGTCCCCACAAACACCACGCTGTAGCCGTTGTAGACGTACGAAGCCACAGAAGTCATCCGGTCCCGGATGGAGGTGAAGAGCGTCACCCCGTCCACCGGCACCGAGCCGCCCAGGGGCTGGTTGATGTCGAGCCCACAGAAATTGTCGTCGATCGGAACGGGCTGGAAAGAGAAGATTTGGGGCAGCTGTGAGCAAAACTCAGGGCACGGAGCAGCCCTGGGCAGTCAGGATCCCGGAGAAGGGAGTGGGTGGTGGGGGGAGAGGGGCCGTGGGGCATTTCCCCCGCTCTCCCCTGCGTGAGCCAGCGTTTTGCTTTCCTTCTTTCATTTCATTTAACCTGCACGTTTATCTCCTCCCAGCAGCCAAACTTAATATGCTTGGCGAAAGAAGGCCCCAGGGATTCTCAAGTCAGCCCTAGAACAATCTGCATGTGATCAAGATTAAAGAAATCAGCTGCAGGAAACCACAAAAGATGCAACTGTCATTTGGATTTACCTTGGCGGTTTGCTGATACCACCCTCCTGCTGCGGGAAGGGTGAGAGCCTTCCTCCAGCTCCCAGGGCCCGAGGCAGGGAACAGCAAACCCTTCCGACAAGCAGCACACCTTTATTTGTCTGCCTCAGTGCTATCCCTTCCCTTCGCTGTCATCACCGACTGCCTGATAACAATAGGGATTAAAAAGGAAAAGGATTGCTGCATCCATCTACGTTTGGGGAAACTGAGGCACAGAAAGATTAACCCTATCCTGCAACCTGTATACCACAGGGCCCCGTATTGATACCAAAGGCTACAAGAGTCAACTCAAGGGCATCCTTACCGCTTTGGTGCACTGGACGTCCTTCCCCAGCAGCCAGTTGAGCTCCAGGTTGCCCTCGCCCTGGTAGCAGGACTGCAGGCGGTCCTTGATCTGGGCGTTGATGGTGCGGATGGGGAAGACGCAGAGCGCGGAGTCGTCCGGTGGCTGATGGTACTGCTTCTGTCCCTTGGAGAAAATGGCAAAGAGGACGTCCTCCTGCGCCGTGATGTTGAGGGCCCTGGCCAGCACGTCTCCCGGCTTCGAAAGGTAGGCTGCCTGCAGCAGGCGGTACTCCGTGTCCCCCTTGACGCAGCCGAAGGGCAGGGAGACGTAGGAGTGGAATTTGGGGTCGTCCTTGCAGAGGCGGACGATGCGAGACGTGTAGAAGAGGTCGCTGGCAGAGTTGATGGAGACGCCCTCTGGGGTCTCCGGCTGGACAGTCAAAAAATACACAAAATTGCCACTGGCGAAGCCGTAGATGTAGAAGATGTCAAAGTGCGACACGAGGGCCAAGGTGTCTGAGGGGATTTTAATGAGGGATGAGACAAAGTCACTGTGGAGCTCATAATCCAACATCGCTGACGACTCCGGGTCCCGGGGAAGCTTTCGGCTGGAGAGGGTGGGGAAATAATCCTGCTTCCCGTCCACCGCCGTGCCGATGAAGAGCTTCCCGTCCTCGCCCTCCGAGCGCACGATCACGCCGTACATGGTGCCCGTCTTGTTGACGCTGGAGAGGTAGTGCTCCTTCTTGTGCGAGGGCTCCACCAGGATGAAGAGGTCGTCCAGGCGCAGCAGCTTGCAGACCCCCTGGTAGAGGCTGCCGCAGGCCAGCAGCCGGTTCTCGGAGTAGTCGATGATCAGCAGCTTGTTGACGTTGTTGGTGAGCGTCAGGATCTCGCTGCATGGCTGCACGATGAGGGGCGGGTAGCAGGATTTGTTGTCCTCCTCGGGGCCGGTTTTGTGCGCCACCAAAATGGTCAGGTTACCCGACAGCTTGTAAACCCTGTTGATGGCTCCCACGTAGACGGCTCCGGTCCCTTGGTGCACGGTCAGGTGGTTGAAAGTCCAGTCCCGGTTCTCCGAGTGGAAAGTGCTGAACAAGGCGCTGCCGGACGCGTTTCGGGACAGCGACGCCAGGAAGAGACAGAGCAAAGCCACCGACCAGCCATCGGAGTCCGGTACCCGAGGCCAGATCTTCCTCTGATCCATCCTGGGAAAGGCAAAGCTCGTGCTCCCCGCGCGTGTCCTGTGCCCCAGCAACGTCCCTCACATGGTTCTAGGGGAGAGAAGCAAAGCAGACAGAGCAGGGGATTAGACCCAGCGTGCCTGCAGATAAAATTCAAAGGAGGCTTTCTAATTACACAGTCCTTGAGATAAAGTGAGGACATCTCTAAGCCCAACAAGAATTAAGCAGGTCCCCTTACTTATTCATAAACAGTTCAGGCCCGATGTTTTGCCACTTGGTTCAGGCTCTGCGTGTTAATTTGTGGCGTGGTTCGGCTGCTTCTGACGTGCTCTGCTCAGCCCCGGGAGGGGATCAGCAGCGTCAGCCCAAGACAAAGCCTGCAGTTCACACACCCAACCATCAATCTGCAATCTTGGCTAAAAGGATGTCTCCTGCAGGGTATGTTGTGGGAAGCAGCAGAGGAAATAAGAGGTGTTTTCTACCTTTAAATCCTCGATGACTTAATTTGAAAACCTGCGAAAGAAGTCTCATGCAGGCAAGCGCAGGGAGCACGCACACATCAAAGCCGTCAGGAACTCCTCCACCACTCCCCTCAGCAGTACCTGTGCAGGTGCTTTTCAGGCAGCAGCATTTCTCAGCCCTTACAAGGCACTGTGCTGCCAAAAAGCAGCTGATGTGGGGTGGAGGCACACAGCGGGTAGGTGAGATGCAAATGCAGCCAGCAGCACCATGCGCAGGGGAGAAACGGCCGGTTTGGGAAGCTCGGACAAGTTTCCTGCTCTAATAAAACTTCCAGGTGATCATGAAAACCTGTGCAAAGCAGCCTGGACACTGTCCCGGAGATGCATGCCAAGCAAACTGTCCCTGTGCCCTTCCGAACAGCTCCGTGGATAACCATCAGAAGGGTTTCCACTGCATGACGTGGCCATTTGGGTGCGAACGTGAGGACAAGGTGAAGGAATAAGACTTGAGCTGGATAATTCTGCCCACAATCTCTGTGGCAAAGAGGCCACAGAAAGGAAGACATTATTATTATTATTTAATGGAAAGTGTCAAATTGGGGAAAACATTTTATATGGTCCTTAAATCCCCTTCCACCACCACCACCCAAAATTATCACAGAGAACAACTCAGCAGTACCAGACGCGGTCTCAGGCAGAGGCAAGGAGACTGTGGGGTGAATCGGAAGAAGTAATGACCTAAGGATGCTTTAGAGCTCTTGCTGCCACAGGGAGAGCTACACGGGCACTTAAAGCAAGTGCTCCATCATGTTGGAAACATCTCATCCCCTTCTGTCTGCTCCAGACACTCAGGGAAGGGCACACAGCATCACCCTTGTAGAAGCAGGACGGGGTCAGCAGAGCCCTGCCTTCCTTCAGCAGCTGATGCCCAGCCCCAGCCCGAAGCCAACCAGCACCTTGGACCTTTCCCCACCACCAGCACGCAGCCACGGGCGCTGGGAGGGTGCTGGAGCCCGCTGGCCCCTGCCCCTTCCTGCCTGCCCGACAGCCGGGGCAGGACTCACGAGCCTGGAATTTCCTTAGGAAACGAGCGCCGGTCTCGGCTGCGAGAGGCATGTTTCCAGCAGAGCTCCTCGTCCACCCTTCCGGGCAGCGTGCACGCCGTGGCTGCTCAGCGGGACACCCAGAACCCTTCTGCCTGCTCTGCTCGGTTGGTTCCCGGCTCAGCCGCACGCTGCCTGCACCTCCCCGGGCTCCTGCAAACCTGCTGGAAGCGCTGCCAGCTGAGCACCCCGAAACACAGCAAGGAGACGGCTGGCAGAGCTGCTCAGTGCTCACTGGAGGTGGGCAGCTCATATCAGCCCCCAGAACATCCCTGCAGGGGGGTTGGGGACCTCTCCCAGCAGCAGGGACATCCCTGGCATCTCCCTGGGTGCCATCTCCAAACCTGCTGCTGGCCCTGACTTGGGCTCCCAGCTCAACCTCAGCCTTGCTCATCACCACAGATGCGTTCAACAACCTGGACCCAGAAAACTATCACAAAGTTCTCCTTTATCTCAGATTTTGCACTCTTCACGTGCTCCAGGGTGGATGATCTCGGGATGTATTTCACCTTCTTTCGGGGACAGATGCTCTCCACCACCGCACAGCACCGCAGGGTCACACCAGCCCTGGGGAGATGCAGAGGATGAGCCACCTTCCCTCTTGCCCTCCACCAGGGCTCTGCAAGCCAGGGGGAAGCTTCTATGGGGCCGTACATGACTTAAACCACAGCAAAACCTCAGAAGACAGGGGTCACATCTCCCTCACTCGCACCCCCCCGGCGCTGCACGCAGGAGGCTGCTCCCTCGCGCGCCCCACGTGCAGCTGTCGGGGCTGTCGGCAGCCTCTGCTTTGATTGATGCTGATCTCGGTTTTGGTATTTAAAATAATTCACGCTGCTGAAAACCTACACCGAGCTCGTAAGCGAGTGTCACCGAATGGCCGCTCTTTAGGCTTGTTAACGCCGGGAGCTGGAGCCGGGTGTTCCTGAGAGGTGACAAAGGAGCCCTGTCCCCGCGCTGCACGTTTCAGTGTCACTGACAAGACAGGGGAAGGAGCACGATAATGGGTTTCTCATTCTGCTCAGGGATACGTTTCCCCGGCTGCTTGCTTCTTATTTCCAGCTTCTTGATTTCTGCCTCTGGCTGAAGCTGTGCCTGCCCCTGCCAGCTCCCACCCGAACCCATCCGTGGCGATAGTGGGGGTCCCGGGGTGGCACCCAGTGACCGCTGCCCCGCGGCTCAGCCATTCCTGCTCTCCTTGCCAAGCTCCTGGGGGAGCACCCTGGTGCTATTCTCTGCCCTGAGAAGCTTCCAGAAGGCCAACAAGCAAGCAGCTCCCGAGGCTCTGCTCAGAGGGCCGCTGGTGCCCGCAGCAGGGTCTGCAACCTCGCGCATCCTCGCCCTTGGGAACGCAGCCAAGTGGCCAAGGCAGGGCTCTGAGGGACAGGAGGAGGTGGTTCTGGGACAGAGGGCTCAGGGACTCAAGGGAAGATCAGAAAGGAAAGGAAATTCTGTCCCGCTCGCACACGGCGCCTTGCAACAAGGGGGCAGCAGGATGGGAAGGAGAACCCGAAGAACCCGTGCTTACAAACATCGCTTGGAGATGACACAGCATGGCCCTGAACTGACAGCTCCCCTGCCCAAAGGAGCTGGACTGTGGGTGGCACAGGGCACACAGGGGCACACGTGTGGCACAGAACGGGGTCGGGATGACGCGGAGCACCAGAGGAAACCCGATGGCAGAGGTCGGGGATGGCAAAGCTGCAGGAGAGTTAAACACCAGGGAAAGGAGAGAGGAGGTGTTTTTAACTCTGGCTCTTAATACTATTGGGCCATTAATTTCCCCCCCCCCCCCCGCTTTTTTTTTTTGGAAGCGAGTTTAAAATATGGCTTTAAAAGCAATCTGAAGCTATTAGTAACGCAAGGTAAAAGAGAGAGTAAATTCAGGGACACAATATAAACCCAAGCAGCTGAAAGGCCTCAATTAGGCTGAAAGGAGTTATCTGGTATTTAAATAATTATTAGATTGAAGGAATAATCACAGGTCTGAGCCGATTTTTTTCCCCCACTGTCATCCTAATGGAGACTATAATATTATTATTCAAATGCCCATGATTCTCATTGAGGGGGGAAGAAAAAAGGGCTCATTTAATCTCCATGCGACAGGGCTTCAGGAGGCACGATTAGTCATTTCTCTTATTCCAGCTGTCAGTCACTCACGGGCACCACAGTTTGTCATTAGTTGTGTTTTTATGCACATGGAAAAAAAAAAAAAAAAAGAAAAAAAAAAGAAAAAAGGAAATTAAAGCCAAATAAAAAGGAAGAGAATCTCCCGTGGAAAATGACGGATCAAAGGAACAATTTTGATGTCATCAGTGCAGCAGCTGCCGTCTCTGCGTGGCACTGCTGTCTTCTCTCAGGGGCAGGGCTGCTCTCCTAGGCACTAATTCAGACACAAGCCCCCGGCCAGCTCCGTTCCCTCTGTCCCATTCCCATCTTGGTCTCAGCTCCTCGTGGCCTGATGCCGTTGTCATCCCCATGAGGGTCCCCAAGTGCCACCTGGCAGCACCCCGCTGTCCCCAAGCAGCCTCAGAGATGCTGGAGGCGTTTCCCCAGCTCCGTGCCAAGCCTCACAGTGAGCCAGTGCCCACCCCATGTGCCAGCCCCCCCAAATGTCTCCTGCACACCCTAAAACTCTGCGTGCACCCCCGGGGTGAGGTGGCTTTGGGGAGCTGTCTCACAGAACGGAGCCTCGTGAGAAATGGCTGGGCTGGCAGCGGGGGGAGAAGAGGCTGTGATTATTTTCTAAGCTGGAGGTGGATTCTGCCCGTTCTGCTTTTTATAGCCCTGTAAGATTCATTGCTGTGAGGCCAGGAGTGGGGCAGCGGGCTGGCTCGCTCCCCTGACCTCCCCTGCAGGTCAGCAGCCTGCCAGAAACCCCCCAGAATTATAGGAAGGGTCACCGAAAGGGCAGGCTGCACTGTATAAACTGCAAACACAAGAGCAAACCCTTTGGAACAACCTCACCCCTGCACCAGCCTGATCCTTCCTCCTCACAGACTCCATGCAGTATCTGCCATCCAAAACGAGCGAGAAAAAGCAGAGATTTGTCCTCTTTGTGGAAGTGAGAACACTCTGCTTCCCTCCTGGAGCTGATCAGAAGTTTTCCTATGAAATATCTCCAGCCATTAGAGGCGTTGCAGTGATTTATCGCCTTCAAAGACGTGATTTTCAGGACATTTGTCAGCCGCGGAGGAAGACCTCACAATAATTAATAGGGCTTTGTTGTGTTTTAATTAGACAACAGATCTGAGCCAAACTGCCTGATCTGAGCATCGAGTGCTGGGAAGTTCCCAGCTCAAACCTGGGGTTTGGTCCCAGCCCTGCCTGCTCGGTTCTTAGCACCCGGGGGAGTCCCCGCTGCTGAGCTCTGGCCCAAGAGCCCTGCCCGGTGTGAAGTAATCCCATCTTCCTAACATAAAGCAATGACCAGGACTCCCAGCACCTTTTATTTATTTTTAGGCTTTTGCTTTAACTAAAAGCAGGCTGCAAATCACCAGCGAGGTGCCCGGCAGCTCTGGCAAGGGCTGGTTGGTGGCAGGGGCACCGCTGCCAGCCCGCGGGTGCTTCACCCACTGCGGGTGCAATGCACACGTGTCCGGAGAGGAGAGGTGTCACCACAGCAAAGCTTGGCTCTGTGCTTCCATCCTGAAAACCCTCCTGACCCAGGATGAGAAAAAGCCTTTTTACACCTGATTTTGTGGGAAAACAAGCCCCCTGCCTCGTTTCTGCAGCCAACAACACAGAAGCTGCAAGCCCCAGCCTCATCCACAGTGTCCCTTGGTATGAGAAGGCAAAGCAGGAGTTACCGACCCACAGGGACAGCAAACACCAAGCCGTTCCCAAAGGATGCCGTGCACACCAAGCCCTTGGGTTTCAGACAGCAGCCACCTTCCTGCCCCCCACCTTTGCTTTGCTGCCCGCCCACTCCCCAGCCCCTGGGTGTTGGACGAGCTCACCAGACTTCTGAGAACGAGTTAAGAGGGCAAAACACAGCATTGTGAGCATTGCTTCCTCCAGTCCCGGGACAAGGAAGAGGAGGGGAAGAGCGAAACTCAGCCACCAGAAGGCATTTCCCTGATAACAAACACGATCGCGTGAATTATGCACAAAATTCGCTCATATTGTCCAGCCTCTGGACGTTGTTTACACAAGGCATACCGGATAAGCAACCTCTTCCCCCAGTCTCCCTTTTGAGCACACAGATCCCAACAGGCCTGGGGTGAAAAGAAACAGAGAAACCCCGGAGAGCCCCGCTGCAAGCCCCAGCGCTGCAACCACCCCGCGGACAACTCAACACCCTCACCGGGGCTCCCGGTGACCCCGGCTTCCTCCCAGGCTTGCTGAACAGACCTCAAAAGGCACGGTCCTCTTAGCACAAGCAAACTTGCAAACTGGGGCTGAAGCTTTTCTATGAGAGGCTCTCACGTTCAATCAAAGGAAATGCTCTGAAATCAAAGGGGAGTTACCAGGCGTAAACCGCTGTGGTGAAGGATGTGCGAGGGGCTGGTTTAGTGCCTCGTGCCTCCCCTCTGCGCCCGCGTTCATAAATGCTCTGAGCAGAGATTGTTCAGCGGAGCAGAGCTACTCTCCCCTGATAACGGCGACAAGCAAGCACGGGCACAGCTATCTCTGACCGCAAGGATGCTCGAGAAGCCCCGCGGCACAGCGAGGCGGCGTTGGCGTAAGGCTGACAAAATTGTCACCGTCTCCGAGGGAGCGCAGGCTCCTCCAGCAACTCTGAAGCAGGACCACAGCTGCAGCCCCGGCACGGCGTACATCCAGCTGTGCATCGCAGCTGGGGACATTTAACCCGCCAGCCCCAAAAGACGGCCAGCACAATCCTTAATCAGCCCAGGACACCTAGGTGGCAGAAATCAGACACCTCTCCTCGCCACGCTGATACTTGACACCTGCTACCTCAGAAACTACAGCTGGCAGCTATCGAGCTTCGAGCACACCGCTGCGAAATAGCTTATAAATTACCTGGTGTCAATAGGGAAGGTGCTGGGAAAAGAGGGCTTTATTCTCCGTGCAGCCGCCGAGGACAGAACCGGGGCTGCCAACACCACCGCGCACCGGAGCAGCGCAGAACAGACGCCCGCTCTCCTGGCTGCCTTGAAGTATGACACGAAGGGAAATTTAACACTTCATATGTTTCACAGCTGGTTTATTCAAGTTTGGGGAAGTCTCACTTTCATCCAAAACCCGGGTAAATGGGTCAATGGCTTTGGATTGCAGTAAATCAAAGATGTGTGGCCAGAAAGCTGCGATTCCCTAATCCAGTCTTGTTGCGAGGAGCAGCTATAACTATCACTCAAGAGATCTCTCTCTAAACTGTCGATAAAAACCTCCAGAAGCAGAGCCCACAGCTCCTCCAGGCAGTCTGTGTCAGTGCATCCCTCACAAAGTGCTTTTTCTAGTTTCTTACCCAGGTCCTGCTGGACCGAGGTGTATCCAGCCCCGTTTCACTGGCACATCTGAGCATTGTTCGGTTATTCCAGGACCTCATTACCAACAAAATACAATTTAACGGATGGTGACCTTGCTTGCAAGCAGATTAAATGATTAAATGATTTGCCCAAGGCTAGTCAAAAGGTCCCTGTGGCAAAGCTAGGAGTTTTATCTCCCGAGCCACAGCCCGGCACTCTCCCCAGGTGACGTCCAGCTGCAGTTTATTACAGGAGAATATTACAGCGCAGATCACAGAGCGGCCACCGAACTGGAGGAGGAAAAATAAGCAGCAGCTTCTCCTGGCCTCACTCCAAGTGCACCACAGGCAAGTGAAGAACCCCAGCTTCAAATTAAATGGGTCCCCAGCCACTCCATTAAACAGAAATCCTGAAACAGAAATCCTTTGGCTGTGCCAGCCCCGTACAGCGAGTGGTGTTCGTTATCCCCGATACTCCCCACGGCAGCCAGATGTATTTACACAGTAGCCACAGTGCTGTTACCTAAGTAAACCAGGAAATTGTACATTTGTTAAAATTAGGTTCTAAGATGCTGAATCCCCAACTGTGCAGCTATAGATTTCACTCAGCCAGCAGCACTGAAATTATTAAGAGCATGCAACTGCCTGCGTGCACATTCAGGCACGTTTCCCCATTGGAGAGGTGTTTACTGCTTATGATACCCAGCGCCACTCCAGACCGGGATCATCTTTTCAGATTATGAGCAGTAAGCACCAAGTGGAACCTACACAACTGCAGGCCACATGGTGCCTGTCGCTGGGCCTCCCCTTACCCCGCCAGGAGGGTCGGCAGCCAGACATCGGGGGCACCACCTTGGGCAGGATCCGCAGGGATGCGGGGTGGAGGGACACGGATGGACTGGCTCAGTTGGTGTGTGACCACCACAACCAGAGCCGAGGGGCACAGAGGGCTCGCTGCTGCACTCCAAATGGCAGCTGCCAGTCAAAACACCAGCGTTCCCACTGCGGAACTGGCAGAAATCATCATCCAGACACCACCCCGTGGGATCACACGGATTTGGAAAGGCAGAACGCAACTGCAGAAGCCCTGAAGTTAACAACCAAACTGAAGCAGACAGGTTGATGCAGGAGAGAGCCGCACAGCACTGAAGAACCCTTCAGGGACCATTAACCAGCCCTCATCAGGCCTGTCTCGGTGGAAGTACCTGCTATGAACTGCAATCGACACCAGCTTTATCAATGACATTAGGGAAGTGACTTTACCTCTCGAAGCCCCTGCTTGCCTACCCTTTCAAGTGCGCCACTGGGGTGCTTGATGCATTTTTGAAAGTGGCTTAAAATGCTTCACATTTCCCAGGATTCAGGCATCTCGCTTCCTCTCCAGGTGCTGCTGAGCACGATGGGCAGCAACCACCACAGAGCCGTGGGACACGGGCTGGTCGCCAGCAGGTCCCCATGGGGCACCCATGGGTGCCTGTGGGGTGCTCAGCACGGCCAGCCTGATGTCCCCTGCCTCAAGCTCTGAGCTCCAGCCATGGAGCAGAAAGCCTGGAGCTGCCTCAGCTCCTTCCCACCATCAGCTCGGGCTCCTCTCCTGCAGTCTGGATGTCAAAGTGCACCTGAGAACGTGGCTTCTTCCCACTCGTCTGCTCCGTGCTCCTCTGCCCTGCTTTTCATCTCACAGCTCTGGCAGATCACTGATTAATTCAAGCCTGTTTAATAACCCTTCTGTCTAGATGAAACAAGCTGTCTTGTTTCTTTATTTTTAACACTAACTCTTGTTTCTTCGCTAAGGATCTTTCTGTCATTTCTAAACTTCTCTCTCTCCAAGCAAGCTGATAACAGGACGGAGAAAGCATCTGCTTAGGCCCACATCTGCCATCAGCCACAAGCTCCAGCACAGGGGCCAGACACCTCGATGGATAGGAGGTTCCAAAAGCCTGCTCTTGTCCCGTGAAATGATTAAAATTTCTCTCTGCTTTGCTGTAGCAAATCCCTGCATGGCTCCAGACCAGGACAAACACCAGGGACCGGCTCCAGACCCTGCAGGGGAGAGGGAAGGAGACCGGGAGGAGCGGCAGAACTGGGGCAGAGCGTGGATCCCTGTGCCTCTCCACCCTACTGTGGGCAGAAAGCAATCTTTGGAGATCCTGAGAGCCCTCACCCTGCCTGCAGCCCCCTGGCCGTGCCCCCAGTGCAGCAATCGATTCGCGATGGCCGGGCGGGCGCGGGGCCCTGCAGCTGCTCTGCCGCCGAGAGAGGCCCCACAGCCCCCGTCCTCCTCCCAGCCTTCACCTGCTCTCCCTGCTGTCCTCGTGCAGAGGGTTTTGTGCCTCGACCAGTTCTCCTCCCACCTCTGTCCCATCCCATCCCGCCTGCGGGGCCGGCCCCGAGTGACCCACGGGGACCCCGCTGCCGATGGGGCCGAGCTGGAGCGGCTCAGCTGTCTCCTGCCTCTCTGAATTTCAAAGCTGCACTTGTCTGTAGAGCAACTGAGTCATTTCCTTCCTATATCCAGACTATCGGACCAGATCCAGCAGTGGCCGGAAAACAATAAATCCTTCAAGGACTTGTAAGGCCATATTTCACAGGAATGCAGCAGGCCCGCCTGCTGCGAGAGCTCCTCGCACACCCTCGGATCCAACGCTCCTCGTCTCGCCCCGTCCCCGTCCCACCTCCCCGGGCAGCCCCCACGCTCCCTGAGCATCATCCGGGGGCTAAGAACCGGTAACAAAATTTCCTCCATCCCAGCTTTCAGCTGGTTCAGTTTGCATGCGTCTCCTTTACAACCACAAACTGGCCAGATCCACTAAACTTCTGTCAAAATTTCTTCAGGATCACTGGGGACGAGAACAAGGCAAAACTAAGTGATTTCAGCTCTTTGTGGCCTGAGAGCTGCAAAACTTCCACTGAAACAAGGTTCAGATGCTTTGTCAAAAAAACCCTGTGTGCTTGAAGCTGAATTTCCACGCAGCTCTGAGGGAAAATTGGTGCATTTTCCAGAAGCAATCAGAGCTGCCTCCATCGCCTTTTTGGAGGCCAGAAACAAAACCCAACTGACTCGCCTGAAGATTTATAGCACCATTAATCAAATGAGCCCAAATACATGGGGAAAAACTAAGTGACAAGGAAATTAATATTATATCCTCCTCAGAAACAAGATGGCTCGTGCAGATAATACGGCAACGTGTGGTGCTTGCAATGGAAATTTTGTACAAGTCTGCAAGGAAGCGAATGGTTAAAAGCCACAGTGCTGGATTCACACTCAGGAGTAAAACCTCTGCCTGCAGAACAGCCCAATCCCACCCAAATTCTGTCTCCTGAAGTTAAGCCTCCCAGTGACCCAGTGCTCTGGGCAAAGTTAATTTTCTCAAACAAGTTACACAACGCCCTTGGAAGTCCTTTAAAGAGCCTCTGTTTTTGTTTGTTTCCAAAAATTCGTTCTAGGGCTTCCCGGCTCAGCCTGAGACAAGCTGTGGCTGCCTCCAAGTCAGGCGAATTATGGCGTGGAAGCGAGGGACCAGCCCTGCCCCTGTCACACAGCTCAGGCCCTGAAAGGCCCCGTTACGCAAGCACTTGTCCCGGCACCTTATTACACACCAGTGGACAAGCAACGGGGCTCCTGCCTCTTTCTTCCAGTGAACTCTGAGTGCTTGCCTGTGCTCCTCGGTTGCTATGAGACTTGAAAAACTGTCTAAACCTGCGGCCACCACGGGCCCTCGGCACAATTCCTGCCCTGCAAGGCCCCTCGCCTGCCAGGGAGAGCACAACGGAGCTCGGAGCTGCTTCTGCGATGAGCTCCTTGCTGACTGCAGACAGCTTCACGACAGCCCGGAGACAAAGCCTGCGACCAAACTTTTGCTGCTGCCCCAGACCTCAGCCAAAAGGATGATTTACTGCAGGCGTTTTTCATCTGGCCCGTAGAGCTTCTGTAAAGCAACAGGCGATGCCTCCACAATGTTGGGCTGATTCAGGAGGAGAGGGGCAGGCCCCAAAGGTCAGTTTTTAGAAAGTTCAAGGGCAAACAGAAGCACTTTCCGTGTCAAGGGGGACCTTGTGAAGCTCACACTCCCTGCTAGCAGGCAGCAAGCTTTGCTCAGCGTCTGGAGTACAAGTATGTGAGCAGCAGCTTTGGAGAACAGTTAATACACAAGCAGTTGACTCAGAATAACAAAAAACCACCATTACCACCAAAAAAAAAATAAATGAAAGAGCTGCTCTCCTCTAGCAGCCTGGCCTCAATAAGCAGCTTTGCCTTTCCTGCTGACCTGCAGCTCCCAGAGCTGAGGGCTGAACTGAGGGAGGTATTTGGGCACCTCCGTTCCCACCTGTGCCCTCCCCTCAGCACCAGCAGTTAATAAACTGAAGGCAGCAGAAATAATGCTCGGGGGGCTGCAGCAGCACAGGTGAAGTTTGCATCCACGTGCACTAACCGGTGCTTCTCCGTGCCTGGGTGGATAATTTTGATAACGTGGCTGCGTACTGCATCCATACAGTCACCTCTCACCGAAACCCACAATAGCCGAGATGCGTGGAGTGCGCAGTGATGCTGAGATGTCCCCAAATCACACACAATACTTCGCAATAGGTAAGGCCTGACGTAACGCCTGTGAGATGGCAAATCCTTCGGATAGGAATAATTTAGCCGGTTAGGAAACCTACGGCAGTGTTCCTTTTTCCTTCCCTGCCCCACCTCTTCGCAATTCCGTTAAAAGTGAAGAGGAAATTCACATGTTTTTTTTTCTTTTCTTTTTTTTTTTAATAAAACAACATTGCAGGCTGTGACATAAACCAGCAAAGACAGGAAATACGATCATGAGGGCAGTGCTCCATCCTCTACTCCTGTCACTGCGACTTTTTGGGTACTTGGCAAATGAATGAGCAAAGGAGACAGCCTGCATGTTTTATGGAGTTGAACTGTAACATCCCTGTTCAGCAGCCAACTTACCATTTTCCTGCTCTGACATCAATAAATCTCCCCAGCCACAGGGAACAAAGATCTTAACATGAACTGGCTGCACACGAGCTCCTCATATTTGGCTACCTAGGCAAACCACCGGCACGCTGTGGTTTGTGGCGCTCGCTGCTGTTCTGTAATACTCACAAAGTGGGAAATTGCTCTTTTCGGTAACATGACTGGGGAAGTTTTAAGGCTGCTACTGACGCGCACACCTTCATTACAGCACTTGCTTTTCTGACAGGCAATTCCCAGAGGCTGGAGAATCCCAGCTTCCCACCGCTGGCAGACTGCGGCCTCCGTGGGGTTATGAAAGGAGCCTTGACAAGGCAACGTCTGAAAGCGCAGCGCTCAGGAAGCAAATAATACTTAGAGCAGGTTCTGAACTCTATCAAAACGCTGGGGCTGAAAGGTGCTTTTTGGAAGCTTATTTTAAGGTAAACAGAGCAAAGCAGCATTAAACGTGAGCAGGGAGGAAACCCCCAGCACACCTCCACGTGCTGCCGGGCTTCTGCTCCTCCCTTGCCAGCCGCCCGGTGCCGCGGGGCGATGCTGAGCCACAGCTTCCCTCCCGACCCCCAGCGCCCTGCGCCGAGCACGAGGCACTGCTCCCAGCCTTCCTTCATCGAGGACAGGGAACTGAAACAGAGGAAAAGCCGCTCGTAAATCTCTCCGGGAGGCATTTGTTCCCAGCTCGCCGAGGCTGGAAATGCCACGAGGCGCCTGTCCCACGCTGAGCCAGCAGCCGGCGGAGGTCCCGCGCGCACCGCGGTGGCTCCGCTTCCTGCCCAGCCCGCGCGCCCGGAGCCAAGCGTTGCCCGAGAGCTTTCCTGTTTTCCCCACCGCCGCTCGGCGTCCGAGACACGGCACAGGGTGCTGCAAGCCGACCCCCCGTCGCTGCTGCTGAGTGAGTTAAAATTACTGTTTTTCTAATGCTGCTAACAGCCAGCCAGGAGCTGCAAGCAAAATAAGCCGTTTCCCTTAACCTTCCTGATAACGCACAGGGAACAGCCTCTGCACGGACTGTAACACCCCGTTCCAAGCATCACTTGACTGCTAGATAGCCAAGAGATAGTGAGCTCATCTGCACCGCAGCGAGCTTTGCCCCGCAGCCCCAAGGCTTCCCCCAGCACCCAGGGGACCCACCAGGGCACTGCAGGAGGCAGGGGCTGGGCGCCTGTGCCAGCTCCTCTGGACATCCTCCTGCTAATCCCGGATTCTGCAGCTCTAACTGTTCCCACAGAGGCTTCTGCTAGCACAGAGACACCACAAAGCAGCTGCTCCCCTTGCTCCTGAGCGGCAGCAGTGGCCACAGCCCAGCCAGCAGCACGGGCACGGCGTTACGTGGCACTCACACCGACCCGGAGAGTCCCAGAACAGCCTCCCCAGAGCCCAGGCAAAAGCAGATCCAACGCCACTTACCGCACTCAGAGGAGGCTCAGGCTCGGTGGCAGCCAGGAAGGAGGCTGCCCTTCCTCACCAGCTCCTGCCTCGGCGCTGAGCCCCCTCCCCGGCCGCACAGCCCCGGCTCAGCCCCCGGCTCCCTTAACGAGCACGGAGAGGAGCGGCAGCAGCAGGAGGCGGCGAGGTGAGAGGTCAGTGTAATATTTACTCAGACATCACCTTTCACTTTTATGAAGCGGGGAAATCGTGTCGGAGCAGGAAAAGGGCTGCAAGGGACATTCCAGCCTGGGAAGCCACCGTCACGCTGAGAACAGCACGCAGCAGCCCCGGACAGCCAGGGCTGGGGGCTCCGCCAGATCCCCCTGAAACCGCACATGGCAGGGACAGGCTCCGGGCTGCTCAGCATCCCTGCCACTCGTCACTGCCACAGGGGAGCCAAGGGGGTTGTCAGGGAGGCAGAGACCCCCTCCAGGTCCCCTGTGCTTTAGGATGTCAGCCCGGAGCCCATCGCACCACCAGCTTTAAGGAACCCATGGGAGATCGGGCACACGGCGCAGGGAACTACAACAGAAACGCGTGAGCTGGGAGGCAAAATTCCCCCGGCAGACCTCAGTTCCTTAGAAGAACCATCCCCTCTGCCAAGCAGCGAGATGCTTCCGAGCAGGCCGGTGTGCAGAGAGCTGTTAACATGGCCAGACACAGCACCAGCACCTCGGGGCAGGGCAGGATGGATGCAAGGGCAGGGAGCGGCCGCTCTCGTCCCCACCGTGGGCACAGCACGGGCCCAGCTTGCAGGGCTCTCCCAGGCTATCACTCTGCCTCTTAAGATGATCTAGATTTTTTTTTATATAATGCGATTCTGATGCCTTTTATCTCCTGCTCTGAATGTAATTTTAGCCCAGGCAAAGCAGGATTAAACTTTCATAATATGATGCATTTATCTCGCTTTCGTTCACCCCATCACCACCTCCCAGCTCGATTTCACCCAAACAGAAGCAATGATTACAGCGAGAAACACGAGATGGGATCTATCAGATAGCAGAAGGGAGGGCACCTCTTTCCCAGCACCCCATCCCTGCCTGCCCCCTGCCACAGCAGCCTGGCTGCCAGCATCAGGCTGCCAGCATCACTCAGGCCCCTCTGAAATACACAGGTGGATCCTAATTTGGGCTCAAAACGCAGCAGAGAGTACACAGCTAGGGTGCATCACTGATATATGCTGCACCTGTGTGTCTGGGAAGCCTCTGTGTGCCTTCTTGGTGACCTCCTGCTCCAGCTGCACCCCAGCAGCTCCCAGCACCTACACTTGGACCAGAAGAGCCACGAGTTGTGCCGGGAAGCCACGAACCACGCCAATGAGCCAGGTTTTCCTGGACCAGGAGCAGGAAGAGCCAACCTGCCTCAGCCAGGAATTTCTGGAGAGCACCAAACCCTTCCTGCCTCCCCCACAAGCGCTGTTTTCAGCCACCAGGTGCAGCAAAAGGAGGGGTCAGACCCGCAGCCACCTGCAGCTCCTGCGACCCCCCCTCCTAGCACCAGCCACCAACGCGCAACGGTGGCCGCAGCTCTGCACAGCTCCACCAGCTCCTTCTGCGTTTCTTTTTGCAGGGAGGCTCCGCTCTGGCTCCACCAGCCTGATCCGGAGGATCCCCTCTAGTGGGACGAGATGGAATTTCAAGCCCACCGCCCGCTGCCATCCGCTCCCAGAGCCCTCCGTGCCCCGGCTGGAGCTGCAGCCAGGGTGGGGGCACCAGGCCCGGGTGGTTCAGGCTCACAGCCCCTTTCCTCCCCAGCACCAGCACACAGCCAGTGTTTGGATTTTAACCATGGAGAAAACAAAACCAAACGTGAACCCCCCGGGGCAGCTGCCTCTGCTGCCCAAGGCCAGCCACTGCCCTGCTTTTGTTCCCTTCTCTTTTCAGGGCCCAGGCGCTGGCTGCACCGCTCCTGCAGACAAAGGGCTCGTGGCCTCCACGCACCAAAGCGCCTCCGAGCCCCCGTGCCAGCACCCTCGGAGCTCTCAGCCCCGAGGCCGTGCACAGGACACCCTTGGCGATGGTCCTAAAGATGCATCAGATCCCACTGGGGTGTTGGTGGCTCAGGGCTTGGCAGCACCTTTGTCCCCCCCCCCCCGCCCCAGGTTCCCCTGCCCTCCCCTCTTTTGGTGTGGCGGTGGCCTCCTAGCCAAGCTGGTTAAGAGATTAACACTCTAAAAACCACATTTACTCTAATTAGCCATGAAATCTTTGTAACTAAGTGAAAAAATGTTTCCCTTGAGGGATTTTTGTCCATTCATCACTGTTTGAATTGCCAGGGAGAGAGAGGAGAGAAAGAAGAGAAAAGAGGGGGAGAAGAGGGGAAGAAAACCTCAGATCTAATGAATGAACGGCGGAGTGCCCCGGGGGAGCAGCGGGCTCCTACAAAACACCTCAAAGGGGGCTTTTCACTGCTGGCCAAAGGGATGCTTCGGAATTATTTCAAGTTAGCAGACCGCAACACAACGCCCCGCGAGCCGGGCAGCCTGGCTGCAGGACCCGTGCCTCCCTTCCGTGGGGACGGACAGACGGACGCTGCGCGCACCGACAGCTGCGTGCCGCTGCCCTGGGGACAGCTGGGGGACAGGGCCCCCAGTTGTTGTCTTACTGGGGGGGGGGGGGAGAAAAAGCTTCACAAAGTTGTGGGGGTGAGAATCTCACCACGACTCGGGCCCATAAATATTTCAAATCGCTGGAATAAGAACAATTATATTCCTGCCAGCGCTTTTCTTGTGTATTTTAAATGTGTCACCGCCTTCCACTTTCTCCCCCGTTTGTGTTTCTCGTAACAGGCCCATGAAATAAAGATTAGCTGAATAATCAAGAGTGTTTAGAAATGTGAAGGGGCTCGTCTCAGGAGCACTGCGCACTCAGGTTCATCTTTTTTTTTTTTTTTTTTCTCTCCTCTTTTTAAGGATGCCAAACCCCGGCAGGGGAGGACAGTTTGCACACACCAAGATCCAGGCTGGAGCGGGAGCGCACGGTGCCGAGCGCGCGGGGACGAGGCGAGCAGAGCGCGCGCTTCCCCATCAAAAATGACAGCCTCGACACCAGGCGGAAGAGGGGGGCACTCTCCCCCATTACATATTTATTGTGCAAAGCTGCAGAGGGGCCAATTAAAACAGCTTGATCACTGCCACGTTCAGGCAGCCGCGGATGAGAAGCAGGAGGAGAAGCAGGTGTACGTTTTCCTGTTGCAGTTCCAGCTCAGCTCGCTCCTCTGAGAGCCGCTGAAAATCCCAGCTGAACAAAGGTGCTGCCGAGGCAGAAGCCAGCTCCTGCAGGAGGGCAGCACGCGGGCACCAAAAAGGCAGAACAGCTTTCCTCCTTCAGCCCTCCGCCCCCGTACCCCACGCAGTTTCTCAGTGTTTGCTTTTGCTTTGTTTCCCATTTCGTCTCTTCCTATAAGCTGCCTACTGCACGAGGCAGGCTGCACCCACATCTGCCCCAGCTTTCGGGCAATTGCTCCAAGACACGCTCCTGACTCCAACATTTAGCTGCAACAGGAGTTCCTGAAGTAAGTTCTGGAAAGCCTGGGCGTGGTGGTTAACCGGGGCTCTCAGGAAGATGCTGCAAATCACACCTTTCCCTGAGACGCCACAGGGTCTGCACAGCAAACGGCTCCAAATGCCATTTCCATTTAGCTGTTTTGCAAGCCAATTTGTCACATACTAATGTAATTTGCTGAAGAGAGTTAAAGAGCACAGGGCAGTAGCAGTCACCTTTTTTTTTTTTTTCTCCTCTCTCTCCAGACTCCCACATCCAGCCTGGATCTGCATTTTCGCTTTTGCATCAAAGCCGAAATTCCCTTCTGTGAGAGGCGCAGGGAAGCTCAGGGTTAACACGAAGAGCAAGACGGAGTGATAAGAGCACCAGGAAAAGCTGTTTCCATCATACCGGTGGATTGTGTGCACGTCTCATGCAGCATCTGTTACCTGTTTCTACCACACAAACTTGTTACCAGCCGGGGGGGAGCCTCACAATTAATTACATCAAATAACAGTATAAAAACAATGAGAAGTGAACTGTGCTAGTCTTCTTGCAACAAGCACCACGGAGATGGTTGGGAAAGATGACTGGTTCCCTACATAAGCCATTTCACAACAGTTCTACATCCACAATGCCCATTCCTGGCGCCAAGTTTCTCAAGTCAAAGCTGTTTTATCTGGTTCCCTGCACCACCCCAAAACCACATTTAAGCTTTGAGGTCCTCAAAGTGACAACAAATGGCAAAAGGACAGCAATAAAGAAAAAAATATCACTTTTTCAAGGATCTAACACCTCTGTGTTAAAGGAAAAAAGCTAAACATCTGCTCAGAGGATGGCACAGATTCCTTCTGAGGCATCCATCTTTCAGCTGTAAAGTAGGTCATTTGATTTAACTTTTAGAAGCACCGTTATCAATGAGGCCATGCAGAGAAGGACAGCCAAGACCAGCTCCCTGAAGCCAGCTGAGATCTATTAAGCACATTCAAGCCACCAGTGAAGTATCAAGTGCTCAGCAAATAGCGAGGAAACCCGAGCAGCAGCAGGTTTTTGTATCATGGTGCTCTGCAAACTTCACATTTTCTCACCTCCAAGCCAATATCTTGAACTGCAGGTCACAGACGTACAGGGTCTGCTGTTTTTTTTCCCCTCCACCACTTACTATTCGCGTCACTTAATATCAGACTATTGACTTTCTGATACCCCTTTGAACGCAGATTAACTGGACATCATTCACTTCACCTCCAGGAATGAGCGTGAATGGGAACAAAGCCTGTGCTGCCTGACCAGGCCAGGTTAAAGGGAGGTCAGGAGATGAGAGGACAAGTGGCATCTCCAGCCTCTGCTGCGAGCACACGCGCACAGCTCCGGGGCTGGAGAAGACGCGGACCACCGCACACAAGTCAGGATTTCCCTGAAGGGAGCCTGAACGCATTCATCTTCCTTCCCTCATTGCCTCTCGATAAAGGTCTTGCAAGGATTTGGGGAAGTTCTAAAAGGGGTTTTTTCTCCCCAGATTCAGGGGGTGCTTTCTAAGAACCCCTCCTCGCCAGCAGGAGCTGTGCCGGGAGGAGCTCATCCCGCTGCCGCCTGCTCCGGAGCACGGCTGAGCGCTAACAAGTGCCGGCGGGATGCCGGGGGGGGGACCCGCACCGCTCGGAAAACGGACCGGGAAGGGAGCAGGGAAGGAAAGGGGCCGGGGGAGCTCCCCGGGCTTTCTGCAGCCCCCGCGGCCGCCGGTGGGCACCACCTGGGGGCTGCTGCTCCCGGCTCCGGCCGCTGCCGGCAGCGCTGGTTCCGCGGGGGCGCTGGGCTCAGCACGGCTCGGCTGGGCTTAGCACGGCTCAGCACGGCTCGGCTGGGCTAAGCAGGGCTCGGCACGGCTCGGCACGGCTCCTGCCACCCAGCAGCGCACCCCGCAGCGCCCGGGAGCGGCGAGCCCCAGCCTCCCCCCGCACCCTCCCGGGCAGCCGCACCCCGGGGTGCCCTCGGAGGAGCCCCGCACCCTGAGGTGCCCTCTGGGCACGAGCCCCTCGCCAGCCTCGGCCACTCACCAGACCTCGCGGCTCCGCTGCCGCCCTCCTCCCGGGGCTCCCCGGCTCACGGCGGGCAGAGCCGCACGGCCCCGGCCCCCTCCACGGTGCAAATCCAGGGCCGGGCGCCCGCCTCCGCCGCTGCTCGTCCTCCTTCAGCCCCGCAGCCTCCCCGGGTGCGGCGCGGTTGTGCTCAGCCTCCGGTGCCTCGGCAGCCTCCGGAGCCTCCGCAGCCTCTGCCCGAGTGCGGCGGCGGCGAGCGCCGGCTCCCGGCCGCCCTCCCCAGCATCCGCCCGCCGCCCAGCCCGGGCGTGCTCCGAGCTCCCCCCCCGGCTCCCTCCGAGCCCCTCCGAGCCCCCCGCAGCCCCGCTCCGAGCCCCCCGCTCCGCTCCGCTCCCCGCCGCCGAGCCCCGAGCCCCGGCGCTCCCCGCCCGCCGCCGCCGCCTCCCCCGCACCGCCCCCGCTCCCCGCCTTAACCCTTCCTCCGCCGAGCTGCGGGGCTCGCCCCCTTCGTCCCCCCCCCTCCCGAGGCCAGGAGGAGCAGGAGAACGCGGTCCCCAGCTCACCTGAGCGCCGCCGTCCTCCCCCCTCCTCTCTCCCCGCTCGCCAAAAGCCGTCCCCGTGCCCCGGTGCTGCTGGAAGAAAGCCCCAAAGCCAGCTCGGGAACGGGCAGCTCCGGGGGCTGCCAGACCCCCGGGGGGGTTGCGCCTCCCCGGGCAGCACCGCACCTATGGGGGGGGGATTAGGGGCTGCCCCCTCCTAGAGCCTGCCCGCCTGCTGCAGCCGAAGGGAACGGGAGCCCCGCGAGCACCCAGAGCTCCCAAGCAGGGCGATCACCCCGGGGACCTCACTCCCATGGGGAGCCAGGTGGCACGGGAGCAAGTTTTAGGATGGCAACTGATGGAGGGAACCAAAGGCACGATGGAGTGCTGGGCTGCATTTCTTGTCATCCAGAATGCCTTTTACAATTTATTTCTGTGGCCCCACAACATCATCCTGGGAGTGCTGCTGGGCCCCCCCTCTGCCTGGTGGGCCCCACTCCGTGAACTCCCCCAGGGGCTGCCCCAAACCCCCCGGGGGGTGCCGTGGGGCCCACCGGGTGCCCTCTGCTGGCACCTGGCACTGGAGGGACACGGAAGCAGAGAAATCCTCTGTGTGCGCTCCACATCCAGGTGCAGAGGAAGAGGGAGAAGTCAAGGGGCGAGTCTGAAGGAAGACAGCCCTTCAATCCCCCTTGCCTGCAGGAGCAGTTTGAGGGGAGAAGCCCCAGCCACTGTTAGTTTTGCTGTTTGACCCACGCACAGGGCTCCACAGCCTTTGCATGCTGCACAGCTCTGGTTCCTGCATCTTCCCTCTCAAGGGGATTTTCCCCTCCTGGGAGGGCTGTAAACCAGGGCCTGCACTGCCCTGCTCCGGAGAGAAAATGGCACATTAGCTTGTGTGCGTTTCTCCCCATCTTTCCCCATCCTAATCACATTCAGTACCCTTCAGAAAAGGTTTTCCCTTCCAATACTGCCTGTATAACACTCAGTGGAGCATGAGCCTACCTCCCTACGTGGCACAGTCAAGAGCCCAGTCCTGTTCCCATGAGCAGGGTCCCCTTGACATCGCTGTGAGCTCTAGAGCAGGGCACTTCGACATCCTGACGAGAGCTGTAAGTTGAAGCTGTTTAGCTCAGGAGAGGGAACAGAAGACACTCAGTGGATGGCAGCATTGGTTCCTTAGCAAGCTTTTCTCTTTCACTACTCTGTCCCTAATACATTTACTGTGTCATGCATTCACAGCGAACGGTACTAAATCCTATTACAAATACCATCCTTGGTTAAATGCGCATCCCACTAATGCAATTTCCCCTTTCGCAGAAAGCTGTACAAGGCAGGTCAGAGTGTCTCAACAACCATTTCTCTCCTCTTTGCAGGACTGTCTGCATCCTGTCTTCTGTATATTATTTATTGATGGTCAATTATGGTCATGTATGGAGAGTCTGTCCCAGGCTAATTACAGGATTGCTTGGCCGGGGAGCAGCCCTGAGACCCGCAGGGTAGCTCGTGTGTGGTGTGGGAGCAAAGGGCCAGGGGGAGCAACGCAAAACAGGTGGGGATTCACCTCGCTTTGCTCAGGTGATGGATGTGCTGCTCATCTCATGAGCTGTCTGTGTGCTCCAAATATTAGCAAGTTCTTTGCTGGAGCACCTGCTGCAGAAATGCTTCTGTTGATATCTGCGTTCACCTTTTCCTGATAAGCGTGACGGGTGCTAAGCACTGGAATCGAAGCCTGGAGCCCAGACAGAGGAAAGGACCTGCCTCTAATTTCATCAAATATACAGAGATCACGGGGTCCATCCCCCCAGCCAAAGCAGGTTCCCCGGAGCAAGTTGCCCAGGCAGGCGTCCAGACGGGTCACGAATATCCCAGAGGAGACCCCCCTCAAGGCTTCATCCCTTCCCCGCTGCCTGCAGCCGCACGCAGCAGCACCCGACCTTCGCATTTGCTCTGCATTTGCCACGCCAAGGGTCAAAAAAACAACCCAAAACCTCTGCCTTTCCCGAAGCAGATCCTCTCCTTCTCGCTGCTTGCCGCTGGGGCGCGGAGCAGGGGACGAGCTCCCTCTGGAGGCCCCGGCGGCGGCTGCCGGCCCAGCGCCCCCGGGCAGAGCCTGCTGGTCCCCTGGAAAAGAACCTGGTCAAGTATTTTTATTTATTTATTTATTTATTTTTTCTCTACTGTTCGTAATACCTTCGTGGAAAATGAATTTTTATCTTCCTAACCCACTTTGTCCTTTCCCTCCCTCGGATTTTCTCATAAATGTGAGCTTTGGTTCCTGCCTCTGCATCCCGTGGTTCAAACTGAGATGAAATTAACTCTGAAAGGTGTTTTTTTTTTTTCTTTCCTTTTTCTTTTTTTTAAAACAAACCCTGTTTTCATTAAGTCCAAAGGCAGGAGAACAAAAAGTCCCAGGATCCCGAGTTATAGAGTGTCTTGTTACTGTCAAAAACACAATTGCTGACAACATCTGTGCTGGGGTTGTGTCAGAAATGCAAGGTGCAGACAATGTGCCATTCGGAGTTGGCTTCAGATAGCTAAGAATTACCTCAGCTGGAAAAAAAAGAAAAAAAAAGGAATCGTACAGAGAAGAGCCCAAAATAAGCCTGCCAAAAGACCAGTTCCACTTTGCTCTTTAAAATCAGACAAACAAGCACAGAAACGTTGGTCACGTTGGCCCATCCCCAGAAGGCAACTGCATCGCCTTAGCCTGGCTCCACATTGTGACCACCTGAGGGCTACACCTGGGTAGATCTCAGTTCCTGCTTTACATAAATGTCCCACTGCATCCTTGGGTTTCCCACATCTCCCACTGAATGTACTGCCAGGAGCACGGAGAGCTCTCAACACGTCAGTTGGGCTAACAAAGAAGACCCAAGAAAGGGCCCCTGGGGCCGGGCACCCTCTGGCTCTGCAGGATTTTCCCCTAAACTCTGCTGAGAACCTGCCCCAGCTCCACCACCGACCCCTGCTCCCAGTTGCCCCCCCAGTGGCCACAGATGCTGGGGGCCAGCAACATCCAGCAAAGCCCCAGAGGGTTTCCAGGGCTGGGCAGTGCCGGGCGCAGGGCGCAACTGCAGCCCTTGGAGCCAACTACCAGCCCGCTAACTAAGGAGTCTCTGCACAGCCTTTGACATGAAACAGAAGACCAGAGCTAAGACGGCCTGTCACGTCAAGGATTTACAGCTTAATGATTTCCTAAAGGCCAAATCCTGTTCCGACACGAGTGTGCCTGCTTTGCCATCAGTCAGGGGCACGCTCCTAGCGAGGTGGGGACGTCTCCCTGCAGCAAGCGGTGCACGGGCACCCACCTCGCCCAGGGAGCCCCGGTGCTGCCCAGCTCAGTGCAGCACCATGGACACAAAGGTTGCAGCCCCGATCTTCCCCCGTGGCCGGTGTGGGTGCCACAAGAAACTGGGAAAAATTTGGGTCCATTTTATACTTGCTTGCATAAATTGGCTGAGGCAGGCGCAGCAAGACAAAAAGCTGGATTTTCTGTCGTTGGTTTGTCTACATTATTAATTATTTACTAATAACACATTTACAAACAAGCCCACGGCTTGGGGCAGCCTTTGAAGACTTCCAGTCTGTGTTTGTTCTGGTAACAGCAGAGGCTGCAGGGGAAAAGGCTTCATCACGCCGAGCTCCCTGCACACACAGCCCCAGGTCCAGCCTGGTTCCCAGCCCCAATTCCCACCACCTCCAGCCCAGGGGATCCCAGTGAGCTTTTAGGGACTTGCATGGTCCCCAACCCTGATGGTTACAAGATTTGCAGAAATCCTCAAAAATGGCATTACTGACACAAACGTCCAGTTTTAAGAGCTGGGTACTCAAAGCGTGCATGGGGACTGCTAACAGAGAGCTTTAACTGCAGTGTTTGGGTGTTTTCCAAAATTGCTGGTTTAAAGAGCCACATCTCACATCCCTCGGGATCAACTGAAGTTTGCAGGGTTCCCACTGCCCCTGTATGGGGAAGGGGCATCTTTGGGGAGAAGCATCCACACGACCTGGTTAGGCGCAGTAGGAAGCCTGAAAGGTGGTCGCTGTGATTAACAAGCTGTTTTAGCAATAAATCTCTCCCGCCTGCTCATTGCAGCATGTTCATCGGAAATCTTTAGTTCCTTCATCATAAAGAAATGAGTATTTCAGGCTCCCTGTCCTAATGAACATAAAATATGAAGCATATTGTCAAAGATGCCGTAGCTCTGCCTTTTATTCTACAACAGTCTTTTTAATTTTTCCTGTAGGCAGTGTTTATTACTAACAATGCAAAAATAAATTATTTAAAGCCCTAATTTCATCTGATTTTTCCCTCCTGTCTGAGCAGATTGAGATTTTTTCACTGTATAATGGGTGGGAGGGGGGTTGGAGCTGGAAATCCTTTGATTTGTGGCTCTGTGATTGTTAATCTTCTGCTGTGAATTCTGCAAAGCATTTTGTACGTGACTGAGGAATGCAGAGCCTGAAGTCTGCTTATCATTTCATGCTCTTTTCAGTATTTTTAGGAGGTTTTTTTTTCAGGAAAGGGTGGGGAGGGTGATACTCATAGTCAAAAGCAGACACAGAAGTTAAAAGAAACTCCTCTCTCTTCAGAGCATTCAGCCAAAGTCAGAGAAACCCAGCACAGGTACAGGCTCATTTTGAACATTTTTATTATCAATCTTGATACAATCACTAAGAATCCAGACTCCCAAAAGGGGGGAGGAGGAGGAGAAAAAAATAGACTTCAAGTGCACCTGCCTTTTAATTTCCCTCATTATTTTGCAGGATATCTTTCCATCTAATCTGCTTCTCCAGAAGCTCCCTCTACCTCTCTTGGTGCTCGTGTGCACACGTGTTTTGGGCAGGGCTGCCCGAGGAAAACCTGATTTCATCCATCCAGGGAGATGCTCAGGCCCGGAGCTGAGGCTCACCTCTCCCATGTCCCCCAGTGCGCCCCCACTGCACAGAAACCTGCCTGAGTCCAAAAAGATGCAGCACAGAGAGTGATTTATTTTTTGTGCGATTATTACAGCGAGGTCTCGGGTTAATTGATGCATTGGATCACGTATGATAAGTGTATCCAGGGAGTTTTCACATCACAGGCAGATTTATAGAGAGGGACCTCCTCTGGTTCCTTTCTTTGCCTCAATACCCAGCAAGGGGCCCAGGAATATTGGGGAACTAATGCCACAACAGAGGGAAAAAGACTGCTGTTCAAGCTATTTAAACATTATATTTCACCAGTGCACCAATTAAATATTCCCTGTCTGAAGAGACCACGGATTAAAGCAATAGCGAGGCTGAAAAAAAAAATAATCTCTTTGGAGATCTGTCTATGAACCGATCTTTTTCTCTCAAAAGATCAAGGAAAATATATGAAAATGAAAAAAAATAAAAAAAGACCTCTTAAAAGTAAACGTTAGGGCTATCTGAATATTTTCTCCCTTCCTTGTCTGCGCTCCCTTTCATGAGCTGCTTTTACATTCCCTGGCACCTTCTCCCTTGCAGCCCGGTTGCGTTGCCTAATTAAATGAGCTGGCAGCAGCCCTGCAGCCGGCCACCTCCTGCCCTGCAGGGAGCAATTCAGCACCGACCCAAGCTCTCAGGCCTGGGAGAAATCAGCCTGGGCAGCTCCAGCTCCTGCTGAGAGCAAGCCCATGGTCACACACCATGGAAGTCCACGCTGGCCTGTGCCAGGCCAGAAGAACCCATCGGGTTTCATCCAAGCAAGCCCAGAGCCTCCACCGAGCCCCAGGGAGCTGCTCTGGTTCCCAGCAGGCTCCTTCTCATGAGGCAAGGACCAAAATGAGGAGTTTTTCTCCCAGAATAACTCCAGGTAGTGGTGAAGGCAGCTCCTGGTGCCAGCAAATCCCCGCTGATGTGTTCCCTGTGCTGAAGGCCTGGGGACAAACCCTGCCGGACTCCCACCCCATGTCCAACACCAGAACCACCACCACGTGCTCTGCGCCTGCTGGGCGTCCCCGTGAGCAAAGCAGCTCACTGTGTCAAAGAGAGGAAAATGGACAAGATCAGAAAATAAGGAGGCCAAGTGTATTATTCTTCCCAGCTGAAATCCCCCTGTGGCTGTGCCAGGACCTACTTCCAGCACCTCCCTCTTTATTTGGAGAAGTTCTTTATTTGGAGAAGTGGAAGGCTCAAATGAGAAAGTTTTCCTTGGCAAACACGCATTGGCAGTGGAATCGGAGCAGTTAAATATTAAATATACCCAGCCCAGACAAAGGGGAAAGGCTGTTCCTAATTATGAATGCAAGGACTTTCCTGTTCCATGATTTCTGACGTTGCTTGGGCCTGAGATTTAACCCAGAGAGAGGGGAAGGGGGCAGGGGGGAACCAAATGCACACTCGTGGCAACGTCTGGTTGCCATCTCTGAACTCCTCAGCACCTCCTGCACCACAGCATCCTCAGGCTTCACATCCCATGGCACTTTCAGGGCTTGAACCATTTCAAGTTACTCATGGTAACTCCCAAAACAAGCCTCAGAGCTCGTTTCTCTTCCAGATGGGGTCATTCCCGAGCACACAGAGCCCTCACCATGGGGCACAGCCCTGCCTGCTCGCCCCTCTGCATGCCAAAATGAGCAGAAGTCCTGAGCAGGGAAGGAATTCCAGCTAAATTTAAATAAGGCACTTGAGCAGGCTACCTGTAAATCTGAACATCTTACTTCAAGAAGATTTTATCATTTATCTTTTGTGGCCTTGGACACCAGGTGTGTGAGATGCTGGGCTCTCATTTAGTATTTATGGCACGTGCCATGAACAAGTGAGAATTTACTTTCTACTAAAGAGGCTTTAGAAAAATTACCCCAACATGCTGTGGCGAATGCTTCATGGAAGGATCCCAGTTGGGTCTATACACTGTATTGATAAGCTCTAGGCTGTATTTCACTACAAGGTATTTTTGCAGTATTTCTTAGTGAAAAACAGTAGACGCCGCAACACTGCCCCTTGCAAACAATAAAAACCATAATTCATTAACAAATCTAAACAAAAATAAAAATACAGCCAGAAAAAGAACGAATGTGCTCAACACTGAAGAACAAAACAAACAGGAACTGTTTGTTACCTAATAAAGGAACTGGAAAAGAAGGTCTTTGATGGTAAGGGAGGACGATTTGCTCTCATGGGCCAGTGAACATCCAAATATATACAAGCTGTTCGCAGCAGACTGATTGCAGTTAGGCCATAATGCTATTGTACATGCTCAAAAAAAAAAAAAAAAGGGGGTGAAAACACACCACAGAGAGGCACTTCAGAAATAGATCACGGTCTATTCATTAACAGATTATTTTAGTGAAATCTATTTTTCCCTCCTCTTTATTGCCATGTTTTCTTTTATGTTAATTTTGCCTCTGTTTAAAGTTGAATTCCTTGATCTTCAACATCTTTAGCTTTATTTTTTTTTTCTCTTACCAGTGAAATGAATTCAAATCATTTGCATTTATTGCAGAGAACATACAGCCTCATCTGTAGCCTTTAGTCTGACTGAATTGCTTTTCTGCTTCACAAGGCACACAGTGGAAGCTGGAGCATGCCCCCTCGCCACTCTGCTGCAGCCAGAAATAATCTAGTTGGCACTTCCCTGCTTCTGTAATATTTATCATATTGATCGTATATAAAATAGATAAGCAAAATTATAGTATTGGACGCAATGATCTGATGGATCTATGAACCAAATCAGTCACTTGGCATGGACTTATAAAAAAGAAGCCGCTTTCTCTGAACCATTTCCAAAGTCAATTTTCCTTACGAAGATGTTTCTCATCAACCTAAGCACCCAGGAGAGAGAAAGCATCCTTCATTAGGCATCCTTTGAAACCAGGTGCATTATATAGGGGTACTATGGCAAGCCTAACCTCTTTAGAAGTACACGCTTCCATTTCTTTAATTAACTTTAAAATCTTCTTTTAAAAATGGCATATTGGTTTTATGGATTTAGCTTCAAGAGACCTGAAATACTCAGGGAGAATCATGACACGTGAAAACAGAGCTGGCTTGAGGAAATGTGTTAAAGTTATGGATATAAATAGAGAATTCACACAGCTTGTCTGCTGTTACCATTCAGGTGCTGACCAGGAACGAGGTTCTCCTGCAGTCCTGTATGGCAAATGGATACCTGCTGGAGCCAGGGGAGACCCAGAGCCAGACAAGGCAAAAACCAACCTCACAAATCAAGTCACTGAAGCCTGGAGCTTGTTCTGGGGGGTTCTCAGCAGCTCTAACGCCCCAGCTGCTCCCCTTCTTTACCACTTTCCAGCTCCGCTATCTCCTCCTCTGTGAAACCAGCCCTGGAGCAGAGAACAGGAGAACCTCTAGGAGAGGTTTAAACCTCGCGTACACCCTGAGAATGTGGATGGTTGGGGAAACCCGAGGTGCCAGTGGGTCCCTAAAGAGAAAATGCATTTAAGCACAGGCACGTTGTGATCTCCAGCAGATACTCTGCAGCCTCGGTAGCTAGAGATGGACTCGAGCTCATGCCGGAGAGCATTGCAGAGAGGACCAACAAGGAGACACGAAGAGGCCGAGGCTCACTGAGATGGGCGATGATGGCTGGAGACCTGCTGGGCCCCAGCACGCACCCAGCGGCCGCTGCCACCCGCGGGCAGTGCCAGGCTGGCACCGCCGTGCCCGAGCCTCGCCGTGGATTTAGCAGCGGCAGCAGATGCTGCTGCAGTCAGATGGAAACAACACAAGGAACTTTCCACATGGCGTCTAGTCAAAGAAAAAAAAAAAAACGGAGCTGCTAGAGGCTGGCTGGGGATACAGGGTGAAATTAACTGCGGAGAGCAGCAGCAGATATTTTAGGTCAAGCTCATGCTGCTGCAATGCCATGCATCCGTGGTCCCAAAGCCCTTCGGGTGCAGCACCAGAGCCAAGGGCTGCTGTATCTCTTTCATCGACAAAGCAGAGAATGACTGAGGTGGTGAAGTGACAGCAGGAGGGGGCGCAGACAGGAGAAATCTGAGCCTTGGCAATAATCTCATTGCATATTCTGTACTTGTGATCTGTCTAATGCTGTAGGATTCCTATATCCTGTAAGTTCCAAGTTGACAAATTTAGAAGTAGCATTTACAATACCTCAAGTGGCAATATCTTGGTCTTAATCCTTTATCTGTCCCTGCAACCTGCAGTATCAGGCAGCAAACCATGCCACAGCCATCACAGTGTCACCGGGATCCTAGCCCTCTCTCCACATACAAATTCCCCTGATGCCCTCGTTTCTCTTCTCCTCTCACCCACATGAACGAGAAGAATTCTATGAGAAGTTGGCACGTCTGCAGAAAGATGCAAAGTTATTGATTTCGGAATCAGATGTACACAACAGATGTAATTAAACAACACATAGGCCACGTACTTGTTGTCTGCCCTTGGGCTCATTCCAGTGGTGAATAAACTGCAGACAGACAGACTGCTCCAGCAGTTGTGACTGCAGTCTCGTGGAGTAGGAATAAATTAATCAAGCTTACCTCTCCTTGCTAGAAAGCCAATCAGGCTAGCTTTTCAAAGTGTAACTGCAATAAACCCTACATAAAAAAAAAAGGAAAAAATACAGCTGGGACTTGCACATAGGCTTTTTAACAGCTGTTTGTAAATATGTCTAATAACTCATCCTGTCAACATGCTCACTTTTCCATTACAAGGAAATATTCATAAATGGTATTCCCAGTGCTGAAGGATCCATTTCCTTAATGAAATACAGATAGTTTACTTTACAAAGTCTAATTGCCTGAAGAATGGGTGTCAGCTTTCTTTATTCAACTCGTGGTACTGAAATCCTTCCAGCTCACGTGTACAACAAGGAAAGAAGTTAATGGAGCTTTTACAGCAGTGGCTTAGTAGCTAAGCCACCTTTAAGCAATAATCCCAGCAAATATAGATGGAGATGCTGGACTCGCCTGCCTTCTGGGCATTTAGATGTTAAGTAATATGAAATTCAGTCCTACTAATTGACTGAATAGGGCAATTCTATAGGGAACACCTATAGCACTGAAATCAAGTCATTGATTACATTTCTTAGGTAAGAACGCCTGCAGCAGGACTGCGCAGAGAGATGCTGAGCTGAGAAGGGAATAAACTGGAGGAGAAGTCATCAGGGCATGTGGGGATGGGAGGCATGGTACGGGTTACAAGGGCTGTAGTGTCAAAAATCCCAGGGGAGGCCCAGCACAGACCTGAAGGTCTGATTTAGCAGAAGACCCACCACACATCGGACCTGCCCACAGCAAAGCTCGTTTCTATGCGCTTCTCTGGCTAATGCGGTGCTCAGGGTGTTCATCTTCCCCAAGATGGGAATGGTAAGCTATGCGCACGCACTGCTAATGATCTAATCTGACCCCAAACAAATGGAGAGACATTTAAATCAGAGCCTGAAATACAGCACTGAGCCAATAGCGGTGGTGTGATTTTTGGAGACATTCAAAAATGTTATTAAAGCTAAACAAACTCATTTAAGCATGATCTCTCTCCTTCTGTATGCTAATATGGAAAATGGAAAGTAGCCTAGAAAATACAGTATGCTCTCGACAGCAGGCAGGTTTGCTGGATGCCAATACTTAAACACGATCCATCATTTCTAAGGGGAGCCTGAGTGTGTGCAAGCATGTCACAGCAGCTTTACATTACTGTTCTGTAAAATTAAACTAAATACTTACTACTAATTCAGCCTGTGAAGTGTGTGATGGGAGCATGAGCACCGCGGATCCCCCATTAACATGAAATATTATGCATTAGGTATGCAGCTGCCACTCAGGTACGGTACCCAGGTCTGACCACAGCACATCCTGGGACTGCTCACACCCCTCTGGCTGCACTCCATTACATTTTTAGATCAGAGATTTTGCTCCACGATCTTCCCACTACTACCAGAAGAAAAATACATTTTTTTTTTTTTTCCTCTTTCACATGGGTACCCCCATCAGTGTATCCCACAGGTAGGTTTGGCACAGGGGATGTTCCTCCCCCAGCATCCATGTGCTGGAAACACCACAACCACGCTCCCAGCCCCTGTGGTCCTGCTCCCTGCTGGAGGGGTCGGGGGGGTCCTACAGGTGAGGGCTCTGCAGGAAAAGCAGCCAGAGGAGTGCATACGACCCAGCACGGCAGCAGAGCTCTGTTCCCCTTCCCTTCCGTCTGACTGCAGCAAAGCAGCAGCTGATCTCATGTGAAAGAGCCAGGATTTGAACAAGATCTCAGACAATAAAAAGGGCAGAGCCGAGGACCCCGCAGGAGGAAGACTGATGCGGTTACATCCCCAGATGCTTAAACGGAGACATTTTCTGTCGCTTCAGATCTTAAGGTCAGAGGAGCACAGATAACTGAATCCCCTTGTAAACCTCGGCAGGTGACTGACCCTGTGCAGCCCCTCTCTGAAGGGGACAGATCATTTTTCTATGGGCCCTCACTGAAGCATGCAGCAAAGCAAGGCTTCAGCCTCGTGAACACCCAGCCTGGAGAGCCTGGCTCCGTGCAGCCTCCCAGAATTGGGATTTGGGATCTTCCCAGGTGCTGGCAGAGGTGTCTGGGAGCACGTCTGTCCCACAGCCCAGGAGCACAGCACCCAGCTCAAACATTTTTGGGACTGTTTGCACGACCAGCACAGGAGGCAACCTTGGCTGAAGGGTCTGAGCAATCCCCACCACCAGCTGCAGGGACAGACACTGGCAGAGCAGCTCAGGTCTGGGAGGCAGCTAAGAAAAAATAAGTGTGGGGTTTTTTATTATTTTTTGAGGGGGCACCCCAAGAGCCACCTGCAGCTGGAGGTTTGGGGGTGCCCAGCTGCCTGAGAACCGCCTGCTGCAGCTCCGCTCGCCTCTTGGCACGAGGTGGCTGAGCCCCAGGGCCCGGGGATGTAGTTTGTGTCTTTCCTCGTTTTGTTTTTGATAAGAAAACCAGCCGATTTCCCCATCGCCCTGCTCTTACCCTTTTGTCCCATTCTGTCATGCTGAAGTGAAACAAAATTTCAGAAATAAAGCACATCTGGTGATTTACACAGTGTGAAAAACCAACAAGCGCTCTCCAGCCTGGGCTCCCAGACCATGGCACAATGCAGCCACAAAAACAAACACATGCTAATGCCTGAATGCGTGAGAGCATTTGACATGATGGATTTTTAAGCCAAGCAGCATCTGCTAACATAAATCCTGCAGAACCCCTCTGTGCACAGGCCCATGGGGGCGGGCTCCAGGCCCCCCAGCACCCTCAGCCCTGTGCCCCCAGCCCCAGAGGCAGGCACCCAAGCCCCAGGGACCCCCCAATTTGGATAAACAGACACTGTTTTGGGGCATCACTCTGATGCTCAGGCTCATTCCGAGGCTGCAACAACAGACTAATCATTTTTCTCTTCATTAGGTGGCAACTAAAGCCTTGTCAGGTTTACACAGCGAATTAGTAAATCCCTTTAAGTATCCGAGCACTTCTGTTGACCTGTTCCCAAATTTCACTCTCTGCTAAAGGCAAACACTGCAATTTCCAGAGGAACCTTTTCATCCATTTTTCATGTGGCTCACTTTCTTCAAAGGCAGAGTGGGGCTGCATGCGAGAAGGAAAACTAATATTTCACTTTCATTCTGTTGCATTTTAATATCGAAGTTCGGCACCTGGCCGCGTGCTGCCCCCGTTTGCCACAGAAGACACCCGGAGTCAGTGGGTAACTGAGATGGCTCCGGGGCAGAAGAGAACAGAGCCTGGTTAACTGCCCAGTTAACTGGATGAAGGGCTATTCACCTTTTTTTTTTTTTTTTAAATTAAAATCAAGCATGCTATTTGATCCTTGCCATACCATCAAATAGTTGCCCCATTTGAACGAAGCAGGTGCTTAATTACGGAGCTGTTTGTTTTACCAAGCTATACTCATCGGGGAAAAAAGAACTGAGCAAGCACTGGAATGTTTAGAGTGGCAACCCCTAATATTTAGGTAATTTAGCTTAAATTCCTCCAGACTCTAGCAGGGCTAACAGATGAGTAGGCTCCACCAGGGAAGGGCTCATCTACAACAGAGCAAAGATAACGCTAGCAGCGAGCGTTATCTTTTTGGCTCTGCCTCCACATGAATTATTGTTCAGTCTGAGCAAATCTCGCCGTGGTGGCACGATATCACATCAGAACAGGGCTGCGGCGAGCACACCGCCCAATGTGTCAGACTCCTGCAGCTTTGCCACCATCTTTCCACTTTCCTCTTGGAAAGCTGGGCGTCCTCATCCAGCCAAGGTTTGACCTCTCCATGGGGCTCAGCCCCAAGAGGACACAGAAGCTAATTACAGTTTTGGCCAACCTGCAATTTTCCCCTAATATGACTATTCATCTTGCACAGACTTCCAGCAGTGGGTAGTGTGTCAGTGTGGGAGGATATCTTCCTGCAGATAAGCTACTTCATCATTAAAAAAATTAACTTTGTTCCTGACTTGTGTAAGGGCTTAGATTAATGCCCTATCTTTTCAGTGCAAGAGCCTCAATTTAAATCCTTTCCTGTTAAGCCTGATCAAGAAAGGATCCGGCCTGGCCCCAGCACTGAAATTAGTCTGTACAGTCTGCATTGTTAAAAATTAATTTTACCTGATGGCTCCTCAAAGCCGAGTGAAATGCAGCCAGGAGCCAGCGAGGCCCCTCGCATCCCTCCCCACCTTCCTCTGCTCTCACTTCACTTCTCTCCTCACCTTCATCACTTCTCATTTCTGTTCCTTTCTTTAAAAATGTTTTGCTTTTAATTAAACCCATAAGCAGATACAAATAAACATGAAGGATGGAAAGAAGCTTAGTGTGTATGAGATCAGATAAATGAACAGAGCATCGCGCATCTACAGAGCCCCTCACGCCGTAATGAATCCAGCAGGGTGATGCTGCATGCAGGTTTTCACATTGTTTTTTTTTCATGGCACAAATTTGTTACCTCCTTTCTCCCTCAGAAAGCCTCGTTGACTTCAACTCTGAGCAAAATAAATCTTATTTGACCTGAGAGTTGTTTTCACCTTACTGCAGAATTTATTTCCCCTGCCTTTCTGATCAGCATCTCCACACACTCCAAGCAGGTGGCTGAGAACCCACGTCCTTGTTTTTTATTGCTGTCTCCATCGACAGCATCTGACTTACGATGGGCCAAGAGCAGCTTCTCCATTCTCATCCTCAGCTTGTTCTCTTGTAAAATGGATTCTAATTAATAAGTGCCAGGATGTCAGCTTGAGATCCTCAGATGGAAGGCAGTAAAGACCTATAAGGTGCCATTAACTTAGAATTAGTTTGTGACGTATCTTTAACTTTATAACTGTCTATCCATTCACCAATCCATCTCTACACAATTTTACATCATGATCATTCACCAAAATATCCTAGAGGCTGTTATATTTTAAGCCCTTTTTATTTTTCTTCATGTACACTCTGATTTCAGAGATGGGAAAGAAAAGGAAAGCCATTTGCCAGGCAGTGAGCAGACTCACTGTCAGGTGAGAGGTGCTCTAACAACACAGCAGTCTTCAATTATTATTTCTTTTTTTGAAAGTGTATCTCTTTCACAAATCAGTTTTGAGGCAGGACATGAAGGATCTCACGAGCTGCCCTCCATCCTTCCACCACCTTTGGGAGCCACACGGGGCGAGCCCCCAGGCAGCTGTGAGCAACGAGGAACCTGCTGCTCTCCTGTCTGCGCACTGAGAGCTCTCCTCAGGGGGTTCATCTCAGCTTCTCCAGAAAGAAAACAAGGTGGTGGGAGCCAGGTGCTGCTATCGACATTCAGAGGTTGCATAAATCTGCACAACATAAATCTGCACAGCAGGGAACACCCAGAGCACTTGCGCTCGCTCTGTGCAGTGCTGCCAGCGCCGCCTCTTCCACCCTATCCCTCCTCCCAGTCCCTGCTATTCTGCCTCACATTTCCCTCTCTCCCTTCTCCCCTCTATTCCTTCCTCCTCCAGTTCAAGTGCCCATGAACAATTTTCGCTCCTTGCCAATTCTGGAGATCAAGTTCCCCGGCCAAATCCTGGGGAGAGAGGGAAATGGGAAATGCACCCAGCGGGGATCGGAAGACAAGGCGCTCACGGCCTGCTGCCAGCACCTGCCGCACCGCCCTCTCATGCTTGACCCTATCTCATCTTCAGAATTTGAAGCAACTTAAGCCCATGTAGTATAAATGTATGCCTAATCTCATTACACTAATAATTCATAGGTCTTGATCTGCGGGAGTTTCACAGATAAGTGGCAAGACTTTTTATAAAAAGTGCTCATCATCTACAAGGAGCTGCATTTGGAAGGTGGCCTTCCAGCAGCAGCAGCCACTCTTAACCCATGCCACTGGGCTTCATGCTTTTAGATGTCCCATTTTAAAATACCCTTGGCCTAAATTAGCAATCAGAGCACCTGGGTTTGTGCTGGTGAGAGCTGCATGCAGCTGGGCAGGGTCAAACCCAGAGCTTCCTCCTTAGGATGCTCCGAAGGGTTTTGCTCACACTTTGTAGTGCATTTTCTTCCCCAGGTCTCCATTTTAACTTTCTCTTTTTCAGGAAACAGGCCATTACCACATTAAAAATTGCCTTCCTCAAAAAATAATGATTTTCATACCATGTTTCTCCTAATTTCTGTGCTGAAAACCAGGCAAAAATTCTCCATCATGCAGCAGAAGCCTGGCTTTGGGATGAGACACTTGAGAGGACTGCTTTGTAACTAGCTAATTACTGCTGGTCAGAGGTTTTTATTACTGTAATTATACAAAAACACCTTAAGCCATTCAGGGAGTGGGAGTATATCAATTTAAAAGACTGAAACAAAACAAAGACATGTACTTGACATACCTAGAGAGACTTCTTCTGAAAGAAAACGCCTCCCCGGTGCACCTCTGTGTTACAGTCACCAGATGTGACCCGTTTGCACTGGAGGAGGGTGCCCCTGGGCTGGTTGTTCATAAAACACCTTCCTGACGTGGGTGCCCTGCTCAGCCCAGCAGCTGGAAGCATTCAGAGCTGCTCACAGGAGCCCAGGCAGGATGGCCATGGGCTGGCACCGCCTGGGGCTGCGCTCCTGCAGCCGAGCCAGACCCAGGGGGCTGCTGCGTGCTTTGCCCAACACACATCGGATTTCTTTGTTGGTTTACAGAAGCATGAGCCAAATCCTTCTCCAGCATTAGGACACACATGCAGCACACCTGGTGTCTTGGAACTGCTGGGCAGATTGGGTGAAGTCTCAGCTAATGCAAGTCACCAACAGCACCGAAGTGGCCAGACCCACGGTGACTCACGTCGCCTGGAGATCTGGGGGCTTTGTCTGACTTGGAACCAGATAAATATTGAACAAACAGCTCCGGAATTGTCCCAGTAGGTGGGAATTATATTACATTCACGCTCATAAAAATGTAGATAATTGGAAAGCTACTTGATTTTTTTTTCCATTTTAGTTTTCTGGTCCTGGCCCTGGCTGTCTTTCAAATGCCTTTGGCTAGCTTGACGTACGCACAGACACACGCATCCACTTCCCACACAAGCCATACAAATCCCAAGTTGTGGAAACATGCAAATGCAAACAAAAGCAGTCAATCTACCCAAAGAAACAATTAAAAACTAATGTTATTATCCACCATTAAAACTGGGTAAGACTCAGAAATGAAGGAGAAATTGCTTTGCATTAGTTTCTCTGCATGTCATCCTGCTCCTAGCAGGGCTTTAATAATACGCATACTTATTTGAATAGCTTGCTGATCACACTCATCAATCCTAAAATGCAGACTCCTGCCAGAAGAATTTATAACCCTGTTAATAGGATCTGACACGGGAACGCTCTCAGATTCAGGCGAGGTGGAACAGGTGGCGGTGCCCTGGGCAGAGGCGTCCACTGCCACCACAGCTCCTGGGATGCACAAACCTCCCCAGACAGGACAGGGAGCAAGAGCCAGAGCCCCAAAATGCTTCCTTGGGTTTTGGGGGGTTTTGGCTAGGTCACACTCAGGCTGGATCTCTGCAGCTGCCCCCACTGTGGCCCTGGGTTTTGGCTTTTGAGTGCTCTCTGTTTTCCTGGTGAGAGCTTCAGAGGCAGCAGAACGCTTTCAGGTTCTGAATACTGCTGGGAAATAGATCAAAATCTTTGCTCTTAAAATTTAGTTCCTTCTTAAATGATGTCAGTATGCTACAAAAATATGGGAGAACGACTACAGATTTAAAAAGAAAGAAGTGGTTGCGTATAAACCTGGAAGGAGTCCCCAGCTCCATCGATAGCACGAGCATTATATCACCCCATCACATACAGCCAGAATTACTTGTCCCCATTGGCTTTTTTTCCCCGCCTTCTTAATCCTTTCCCACAGCTTTACTGCGTGTTTTTTTTTCCCCTAAATTTTGTTATTTCTGGGGGCTTAACTTGAGGCCTCAGTCAGGTTTTAAAGGCCTTAATACTTTTTGTGCCAGTAATTCCTAGAAACCACTAAATGACACTAAAGTTATTCTGACTCTGGAGGAGAGATTTGCAGGGGTAATTTCGGCATTTGGAGGTGCACCAGATCTTGCAGCTATTTGGAGACACAACTGAGAAAAATAATCAGGGGGTTGAGATTCCTGAGTTTCTGCACCAAGCTGGGGTGTTAACACCTAAAGACAGGGCAGGAGGTGAAGTCAGCAAGATCCCTCTGAGCCCTTGTCACACAGCTCAGACTGCAGCAGCAGCTGAGGAGCAGCACTCAGGGAGATGCCTGGCTGCATGTCCAGCCAGGGGCTATGAAGCAGCCCCACTCCCAGCTCCCTGCACAAGGTGCAGCAGGGTCCTGCTCAATCCAGCCCATGCCTGGTTTTAAATCCTAGAGGAGCAATGGCTTGTGCACACTCAGCAGCAGCTGAGATTGAACAGGGATAATGGCAACACAGAGCAAAGCACTCGTCTCATCAAGCATACTTGGTTATTCCTCAGGTGTTGCTTATTTTTAATAATTAATGAAGATGCTCCAAGCAATGCTGGTGGTGCCCAATCGCCTCTTGCACAGCATGGCTGGCATCCAGGTCTCTCAAGGACAGTGCTGTCTCCTCTTTCAGTTCTGCTCAGCAGTGGGAACAGACAATTGTTTTCCCTGATAACTTATGAGCTAAATGAAATTTGTTTTTCATGTGCAATAAAGTTGCCAGTGGTGTGCAATTTGCATTTTAGTGAGCTGTGTGTGCTGATGGGGACTTTGAAGTGTTCACGGAGCCAAAACAACAACAGCTATTTGTCACTTCAACCCCTTCTAAAGGGAGGATCTATGAGGAAATTTTAAACACATCACCAACAGATCCCCCGTCCGGCATTTGGTCCCCTTGTTCAGGTTTAGAGCAATTCAGAAGCTGTTAAAAAGAGGCATCCCCATTTTGGGGCTTGTGGAGAGGCTCAAGCGAGGTTACATCGGTGGGAAAAATGAGGAATTTCTGCCTTTTTGTGCTGCTGGATGGCCTGGGCCTGAAGCTGAACGAAGGCTGTTACACAGCCTGCGCTCCACAGCCACAGCCAGCGCTGCTGTGCGAGGTCTGCCCACCCCTGCCTCCCCAAACCATCTCCATTTCATTTGCAAACGGATTTCATGATGGAGCAGAAATGCCAATCAATTGTACAGCCATCAGCACACGAGCATCCCCAATCTGCATTAGCCAGCCGGGCAGCTTTCCAGAGCATCATCTACAACACATGAATTATTACCCAAACATTACCGCTGTCAGCACATTCCTCTCTATACAACTTCCTATTATTATTTTTTTGGCGGACAACCCTGAAATTTTAAACAGCTCAATCTTGCTAAAGTAATGCAACTGCCTACTGCCTCCAGGATGAACTTTTCATAAAAATCAACAGTAATCCTTCTACTGAGAATAGCAGCAAAAAGCCCCAAACAATCCTTGCATTTTTTCTTTGTTTGTTTTGGTTTTGGTATTTTCAGCAGCTCTGACTTCCATTCTAATTTGCACTAACAGCCTTTTATTTGTCTTGCAAAGGGGAAAGAAGAGACTTAAGGGATCCTTAAGCTTCAGCGACAGTACGAAGCCGCGTGTAAATCAGGGCACAGAAGGCAGGGTCAGCAAGGGCTGCTGCTTGCATCCGAGCTCATTAAGAAAAATGTGCACCAAGCACCATTTGCTTTGAAACTTTGTGCTACAGCGATTCATTCAGAGAACGCAGGAGTCCAAAAAGCACTAGAAATGGTCTTAGAAACCCTGAAAACAAGGTTGGTAAATTACTTTGCCATTAATACTCCTCTCAGCAAGGAAAAAAAGGTTGGAGTGAGAACTTTCATGCTGTGCTGCAAGCACCAGGCACCAGCCCCAGTGAGCCCTGCCTTGTGCACAGGGTTTGGCAAACACCGGCCACATCCCCACCTGAGATGTGACCAATAAGCACAGTATTGCAGTTAATACCATGTATATCAACAAAATAAACCTTGAGAGCTTCTCACTACCACCACCAGACCTCAGGCACCCCCAGCCCTCGGGGAAGGATCATTCCTTCCCATCTCTTATTTATTCAAAAGGAAGAATTGAGGGAGAAACGTGAAAGTTGTCTCTACATAGAGATCTTGCTGCAATTACATGAATCAAAGCCTTCATTTAGTTTCAATAAGCAAATTACCTTGATAACTTATTATGGAAAACATGCATCTGTATCTCTTCCAGGTCCTGAGTGGCATATGTGCTCTTATATAATTAATACATTGCACATTTTTTTTTTTAAATCAATCGTGGTTGGATTTACAATGCAAACTTTTAGCATAACAAAAATACAACTGATTATCCAAAAATATTTATTCAAGATTAAAAACATGTAACAGATGAATATTTTAATAAATATTAAATATTTATGTCTTCTTTCCAAAGCTCCCATAACTGGGCTTTTAATTGACTTACCATAAAAAATTTATAGAGCCAGGTACAATTTTGAAGTTACAATGTAATTCTGGTATCTAAGCTCCAGGTATTCCCTTCTTTTCCCTTCTTTCTGGTACCAGTGTGCAGCAGGAAGAGCTGCAGTGATGCCAGGGAGGCTGCACCAGCCTGAGCAGGTCCTGCTGCTGGCCAGGGATGGACACAGACGTGCTCCTGGCCTCTTCCACAGCCACTGGTGAATTACAGGGACACTTTTTACAAAAGAAAAAAAGCTATTTTGAGGAAATTGTGCTGCTGGAAGCCCTCAGTAGCTTTTGTAATCACCTCCCCTGTGCCACGGAGCTAAGCCAGCTCTGCAGCAGGAGGTGGCCGCAGCCGCGAGAGCTGCTTCGGGCGTGCTGGGTAGCAGCAGTGGCTGGCAAGGGGAGGGAATGGGCTGGAGAACTGGTCCAGAGACCTGCAGCCAGGGTTTCAGCATCTTCCATCAGCTTTAGCACTTGCTGGAGCTCATGTGACAGTTTGGGAAAAGACAGCATCCCTCATTGCCTTGTATTTTAAAATTCCTGTCATCTGTCAGAGCAATGCAGCATCCAAGTGCCTGCAACAAAACCCCCAGAAAATCCCAGAGACTCCACGGGAGTATGCTGGCTCCAGTAAAGGAACATGGATGAACCCCCAGGGCTAGCCACCACGTAACTGAGATCTTTCTGCCAAATGAGCATCGGGATAAATCCCCAATTGTGTTGCCCAACCCACAGCTTGGCCACCAGGCCACACCACTGCCTGCAGAGAAAAGCAGCAGCTGCACAAAGCCCAGCTCCAGCTCCCTGACCTCCAGAAGCTCGTCCAGCTTCCTCCTGTGGGACCACAGCTAAACATGATGTCAGCCTGCTGCAAACGGGAGAACACAGGGCTTGGGATTTGGGGCCATTTGCAGGAGCACCTGGTAGTTCTGCACAAGTTGTTTGTCTCCACTGACTTCCCTGCATGGAAGCACCATGCTTTTTACGCCCACATCCTTGCCCTACGAGGGGGTTCAGGATGCTCAGCTCTGTACGTACACGTGTTGTATTTACAGAGCAGGAGGTCGGTACCAGCACTGCCCTCACCTCCCCCAGTTTGGAGCCAGGGGTGGGAAGGGCTGGGAGGTGCTGCTCCGAGCACTGCTCCCCCACTGCTTCCCAGTGGGGATAACCCTCAGTTAATTGTTCCTGCTCAATTACCTCTTCTCAGAATAAAATAAAGTTTATTTTACCCAGCAGTGATCAGAAGCTTTGGGGAGAGAAATGTCACCTCATGTAGTCTGGATTTCAACAAGACAGATATTTTAGGAACATGACATCTCTCCAGCTGAAGACAGACATCTAGCACTGTCATGAAACCTTTATTTTAAACCTTTTAAACCTAAACTTTTTCTTTTAAAGTGTTCTCTCATAGAGAGACTTTTGTATAGGGAAAGAGTCACTACCAGATCCAGAGGGTGCTGGCACTTGGAAATTTCCCCCTTGTTCCAGTGTGAGCACATCTGGGCCCTTTGCAGTTGCCATTTGCACAGCAGCCTTCAAAAACAGGCAAAAACGAGCCCTGCCTCCCCACAGCCCCACGTGCCAGCACCCCACCATCACTGCAGGGCAGCGGCCGGGGCTGAAGGCTGGGGGAGCTCCTCCTCAGCCCGCATCGCTGCTGCCTGCAGGCTCAGAGCTGGAAGGCAAAGCACAGTTTGAATGCATCATCTTGACTGTGGCTAACACTGATTTTATGATATACTTAACACCCCATCCAATAGCTATTAGTCCTACTGTCAGGCATACCGTGTATGCGATCCATCTTTCTTCTCAGACACGCCACACGGCCACTCAAATGACACTGCATTACAGCATCCTTTGAGTTCTTTTTTTTTTTTTTTTAAGCACTAACATTAAAGCGTTTATCTTTTTTGTTTAACATAACGTTTTCTTTAATCAGGACTGGCCCATGGTTCCTGTTCTGACAGTGGCCTCCTTCATCAAGCCCAGCAGTACCAACAGGACAACGGCAGCATCAGGTCTCTCTGAAAACAGTGTTGAGATATGAAATTTTACTTGAGCTATCAGTCTCTCAATCTACCTTCACTTAGAAGGCCATGCAATAATCAGCAACAGAGTTAAGGCAATGCATATCATAGGAGGAAGTGTTTATTCTCATTTATTTTGTTGTCCCACCTGAGTTTGTCTCCAGTGATGAGCTGCTCTACCATTACCTGAGCACACACTATGCATGCAGTGACATACAGCTATGGTGACAGTCTCTTGTTTGTGGATTCACATTTCCACACTACAGATGCGCCGAGCTGCTTCAAACTCTTTCTGCACAGAGGCTGGTAGAGCAAGCTTTCTGTGGACAAAGCACTTGGATAGAATATTAAACTAAATAATAGCAATTAATTAGGCTTGTGTAAAGCTATTAACCTTCAAATCCCTATAGAAATAATAAGTAATGCTCAAATCCTCCGGGATGCACGTGATATTACCCCATTCCATGGAGGAGGAAGCCGAGATCCAGAGCAGCAGAATTATTTTTGCCCAGGGCAATGCGGTTCGGGTAGGGGGGCTGCAGACATTTCCAGCTCCAGAGCCCATACTGCTGCTTTTAAACCACACTCGGGTGGACAGCCATAAGTGATACCTACAAACACACGTGCCTCAAACCCCATCTTTAAGTGATTATTACAGCCTGACACACTATGTTTACAGATTAGTATTTGCACCATATAGAAGTGAGATTTCCTGGGAAGGGTGATCCCTGTCATATTTTTCTTCTCTAACACACAGGGACACACCCCCAGCCCCGTGCAGCTGGTTGCAGCATGCTCTCCCCATCTCCTCAGTGTTAGCATTGCACCTACACATCACAGATCTTAATATTCTCCTAAGTACTCTTCCCAAACGCCTTCCTCAAATTCTGTAGGCAACATATAATACCAAAAAGCTGGGCATCAGCTTAAACTGCAGAGTCTCTCTGGGGTGTTACATCCTCACTACCAATACATCTTGCAGATTTTTGCATGCTATCTCCAAGATTCAGCCTTCCCCGGGGCACACAGCTAACCTTCTCCAGGTTTTCATCATCTTGTGGCCTAATTATCGCAACCACCACATGATTCTCATCTTCCTTTGGAGCATTAGTAGGTTTTGCTTGCCTCAACCTTTCCCACCAGCTCACCCCTAAGTGCCTCAAACAAGTTGCCTCAATTTTCAGAGCTCTTCGTCGTCCATCCTCCCTTCCCCACCCCTTGTTCAGCTGCCGTTTCCCTGCTTGGCTCAGGATGCCACGCTTCAGCACACATTTATCATGGTAAAAGCTGCCCGTAAATACCCACAGAGCCACTTCAGTGGTTTCCTTCAAACCTCATCTCAAAACTTGCTTGCTGCAGTGTATGAAAAAGGCTCAAAAACAATTAGCCTGCCTGTGTCCCGAAACCATTAATTTTAATGTTGGCTCACACAGTCATTTTCTAGACTATTTCTGCACTTATCTTCGCACAGATTATAAGCATACTTATAATTAAATTATGCCATTGGCCATCCTCTAGTTTGGATTTTGTGCAGCACTTATTAGCACAACAGTCCTCCAGCCTGCGACTGGGTTCCCCGTGCACTATTACATTAAATGGTAAATTAATAACAACACTCCCAAAGGCTTCCAGGTTCCTGGGGTTGGATTGTCCCTCCAGTAGCCCTAATGAATTCGGGGGTGGGCCCTCGTGCTGCTGCCTACATGGAAATTACAGCTCTCAGCTGCCTCCCTCCCCTAACGGGGCAGGAGAGCAGCACTTGGCTGGGGTGCTTCATCTGCCTTTTGTGGTGTCTCAGTTCCCAGCAGGAACAATGGTGCTGCCATCAGCCAGTCTGTTCGAACCCACCACAAAGACCCTGTAATTAGTAGGCTTGGTGGCTTCCAGAAGAAAGGAGATACAAAACCCAGCTCGGGACATCTGAGCAAGGGGAAGACCCCGCTCGGAAAATCCTTGCTCTTTGGGGTGCAAGATATCCCGCCTGACTGTAATGAAAGTCCTCTTGTCCAACGTCCTCCCACAATCTGCCTTTAATGGGGTTACTATTGCAGAGGTAAAGCATTTTATATGGAACCAGGTTTACATTATCCTGCTATTCGGAGATCTAGCTTGCAATGCTGTTCAAATCCTTTAATCCATAAATAGGATTCCAGCCAGAGCTGGGCTGCCTTCCAAAACTGTAATCTCCAGTATATGAATTATTACAAAAAGATTAGGGTGTTTCGAGTAATAACATTTCAAATAAATCAGCTTTCATGGAGGAACAACAAACTAATATCAGAAATAACAATATAAAGACATTTATATAGCCACTTGCTGGAATAACTTCACTAACCAGAGGGATTCTTTTCTCATCTGCATCGCTTCCTTTGAGCGATGTCCCTTCACCACGGGCCCTGCTGCAGAGCACACAAGGTGCTGTCACACATCTGCCCCTCGGAGCCACCAATTTGCTGTTATCCAGAGACAGAGGCATGTCCGTGCTCCTGCAGATGATTTTGTTCCCTCCAAGCCTCGAGCTTTACATAATGCCGCAAGGAGGCTGGACAGATAATCCCAAAGTCAGAAACATTTCTGTAACTCCTTTTTAATAATGAGCCCTGAGTTCAATTACTTTCCTAGTGCATTCAGGAAGCTCTCCCTTCCACACAACACACAAATGCAGGTAGGGAGAGCTAAATAGTTATCCCTTCTCTTTTATTTGCTGCTGTTGCTCTGGGAATTGCTACTGTACAAATTTTTCCCTCCTAAGTAGTTATACTGTTATCAAAACTTGCCTGCACGTATCTCAGTAGTTCCAGATTAAAACCCTTTCATTGCAAGCCTAGAAAGACTAACGACAACAACAACAACAACAAAAAAAAAACAGCCAAACACTCTTCTCCTTTTGCTTGGACAGCAATGCAAACAGTCCATAAACACACGAAACACAGACCTTGATACCAGCCTATAATTTTTGCTGCTGTGCATTAAGTTGGAGAGCAACGCTCCGGTTAGAGACTGCCAGCACGCCCAGATACAACCAGCATTATTTCTCCTCTGGGATTCATCTTTCAACCATTTCAAATTGAGCTGAAACTTTGACATGCAGACAGTCAGCTCAAAGAAAAATTATTATTATTCCCAGGAAGTTAAATAAATCAGGTCAAACTTGGGACCAGCCTTCCCACCCATGGCACATAAAAATCCCCAGGGGTTTCCTCCCTCCTTCCCTTTTCAGCCACTTCTCAGCACTTCCAATGTTTAACAAAGCCTGAATGATGCCTTAGTATTGATTCGGGGCCCTCAGAGCAGGAAGGCAGCGGGGCACATTGCACCAGGGAAGGCTCCAGGTAGCAAATCCCCAGGGCAGGGACCTGCACAGGTCCCCCCATTGCTTCTCATACCTGTTTTCAGTTGAAGGAGGCAAGCTGCCACAACCTGCTCTTCAGAAAACCTCAAGCAAGTCTCCCTTTCTTCTTTCAATATCATTTCTCCATGCAGCATCATCTCATTCAGAAACTCAGCAAAAAACCCCAAACAGAGCTGGAGGCATGGCCTGGCCTTTATAGGGCACTGGCAGGGGGGCTCCCTGCAGGACAAGGGGACCCTTCCCAGCTGGGCTCACTGCTGAGGGCACACACCTGGGGAGCTGCCCTAGCTGCATTTTGTAAACTCTTTCCTTGGCAAGCTTACAGGGCTATCCCTTCCCTGGGGTGCTCAGGCTGTTGGTGCCATTGCCACGTGGTTGTTATTCCATGGACAATGCCAACTGCAGTGCTCAGAGCCCTGCCCTGCACAGAGCATCCTCCCTTTACTCTGGCACCCAGTCCCTGCTTCCCCCTCTGCAGAGAAAATGTCCAGAGTTGTCCTTGGTGAATGGGAATAATGTTGGATTTGGGAGTAATGCTGGATTTGCCAGCAATTTGAATGCCTATCATTATGTGCTGAATGAACCAGATTAAATAAAAACCACCTTGCACGGTCTCTCCTTGCTGCTGCAGCCTGTTTGCACCAGACTCAGACTGCTCAAGGAGTCAGCGAGGCTTTTATGCATATATTACACTCGGATATGGCACTCGGCAAAACTAATAACAACATCTGACAAACTTTATTGTATTAAATAGAAGGTTGAAAATTCTTTTAACCTGCAATGCATGCAGGAGCTAGCTGCACAGAAACAACAGAAAATAGCACAGATTGCTGTGAAATAATTTGCTATTCATTTAGCTGTCAGGTGTACTTTTGAACACAAGTTCTAGTGCAAATCAGCTTTAATAAATAGATACTTAAAATACACTTTGTACTATGCAACCGTCTCATTGCATTAAACTTAAAAACTCAATCTATAATCCAGCAAAATTCAACCCAGCAGCAGGCTGTTTTCCTATTATTGAACCTTTTTGTCCAATAACCTAGACAACTAGATTAACTGTAAAGAACGTACAATGCAATAATTCTCTACTATTAATATTGTGCTGCTGGGATCCATTAGAATTTTAGACAGGTTGTAATTAGGCACAATGGAACCATGTGGATTTTGGAGGTTAGGCTCCCTTCCAAAAATCCCAGGGCGAAATTTTTATCTGGTTCCAGAATTTTGGTGTTGAATGACAAAAGGGCTGGAGCAAAGTCTGCTCCTGCACCGCTGAGCGCTGCCCCGCTCCCAGCACTGCTGGGGGGAGCACCCCAAAAGCCTCAGCAGATGGGGCATCCTGGGGGGTTTAGCTGGAGGTGAAAGACGTGTCTGTGGGTGAACCTGCAAAATAATTAAGGGACAGGCTACAATTTAAAAACTGCCCATGGGATCGCTGCCAGATCATTATTATCGCCCTGCCAGGGACCGATGCCCAATCTGGTTCACAGTCCAAGATGGGAGAGGGGAAGGGTTTTGCTTGATTAAACTTTCAGGCACATTTCTAGGAAAATTAGTTCTTTCGAAATATTATTCTTTCCCGATCCCCAAACACCAGGACTTTGCCCTGAGCTGTGTGCTGTAATCTGGGAGCAGCCGCTGAGGGCCCTTGCCCCATCCCCATCCCCAGCAGCTGGCACACGAGCTCACCCCACCACCGGCAGCATCAGAAATGTGCCCACTGCTCATAACACTCAGTGGTTGTTTGAAAACTCTCTCAGCTTTCCACTGGTGGGATTAAGATCTTGATTGCTTTTGAATCTTTTTTTTTCCCCCTTCCTTCTGCCTCTCCCTCTCCCGCGCCGTCTCTCTGATCTAATCTCTCGATATATGTTGCTGCTGCAGCCGAGCACTACCCACGAGTGCTTGGATTTATGCAGCCATACCCACAGAAGACATCAAGGTGAGATCGGCTGCTCTGGGAATTTTTCATGGCAAACCCCAGCTTTTCTCTTCTCCTAACAATTGAGGATGGAGCACATAGTCTAGAGATAGATAAATGTATTTCATGATGCATCGGTTTTCCTTTTTTTTGACAATATTCCAAGGGCACAGCTTTCAAAATATTGTCCTGCTTGCCACTGAGCTTTCTGACTGTCATTTATTATCCAGTGCTGCAAGACCTAAGGGAAGCGGATGAGTTAAGTTATGATTATAGAATTTCTCGTGACCCTAAGTTGGTATTGAAAATGTCTACCTTTATATTATCTAAACTCTTTCTTTATATTCCTTCACTTCTGCTGTGCGGATCAATCAATAAGACACATCGCAGCTCTGCCATCCCTCTCTTGGGGAGATTTTTCCCATTCTCAGTTAACCCCGGTGCAAGGCTGCCCGCCTGTGGAGGCAGGGCGAGCGTGACAGATGGCTCCGCTCGCAGTTCGGCCCCCAGATTTATTTGCCGTGGCATGGCTTGGGCCTGGGGACTGAGAGCAGAAGCCCAAACTTCATATCTCAATATCACACAACTACCTTTATGAAGGATAGGGCGTGCTTAAGAAATGCACCCTGAATGCAGTGAGGAAATCAATGTCCGGTCTCCAAAATGAGTCTGAAAGGCCCAAAGAGATGATAAAGCACACCAACTATTTTCTCTAACAACCAACACCGTTCAGAGAGATGTCTGGTGTAACATTACTTCTGGCTGAAGTGCTGGGGAAAAAAATTCACCCAGAAACTTGGACAAGTTTGCAAAAGGCTGCTGTCCTGCTCATCCCTTCGCTGACAGTGACATGTTGGGAATGCTGCAGGTATCGGTGCCGGGCCCTGGCACGATGCTGCAGCAGAGCACGAGAGCAACATCCCAGCCATGATCTTCTTTGCTGTGGGACAGGGACAGCACATGGGGCACAGGCAGAGCTCGGCTCTTCGCTCCTTCTGGTGGCTGAGCCGTATCTCCCCAAGCCGAGGCGATGCGGTGTGTTCCTGATTCAGCTCCGTGCCTCCTCCTTGCCCAGCATGGGGGTAAAAGCCAGCAAGTCCTTTTATTTTAGTAGATGAGTCTGAGCCTTTCCCATGAGCTCGCAACCTTAAAATGACTGCAGCAACCTGCTGTCAGCCTACAACCTGCTAATTGCACACTAGCTAGTCTTTTGCAGATGGTATCTTATGAACATCTGAAGTTCTTTTTGCCACTTTCATGTATTTTTTTTCAGTAACTTCATTACTTAGTCTTTTTTTTAACAGAGTTCATTTTCTTTGATCCTCACAAATTTTTCTCTCCATTGCTCTGGTGATTTTTTTATAAAGTTATCAAGGTAACTTTGAAATGCCTTTCCCCACAACCATGCTCTGCAGCACGGCTAAGCGAGATTCCTCCCAAATCTTTAAGAATTGTAAATGTGACCCTGCTAAGAAAATGCAGAAAGTGTCATCTCGTATAAAATATAAGACAGTAAAAGTCTGTAATTTATAAGGCTAAGTACAAAGGGCTGTTTTTCTTTGAGCTAATTAACTGGAAGAAGAGCATAACTAATTAACTGGAGAGACACAGAAGGCAACACGGGGCTGCAGGAACGCGCCGTGACTCCAGATAATCCTTTCTACCCTGTGGATCAGCTGCTTGGGATGGGCTCTGTCGGGCCAGGAGGGCTCCCAGCTCCCTTGCCTGTCCCTGATGGGTTCCCTGGATCCTTTCGGGATCGAAACCGCTGCCTTGTCCTGAGCCTCACCATCACCAGTAGAGCTGTTCTTCCCGGGATGAACCTACAGTGCTATTTAGGAATTTGCTAGGCAGACGGTTCCTGGCTGTATTCCTCAGTCTGGCCATAGCTGTTAAAAGGACAGCAGAAAAATCCCCATAGTAAAAAACCTTGTCCTAAAGAAAGACACCTTCCCCGCACTGCTAACAGCTTGGGATTATTCCCAGGCGCGCCGTGGTGTAGGGCAGCCTGACCTTAGCACCCACGGGGCTTTCAGTGCTGTTTTCCTTTGGATGGCTCTGAGGACTCTGAGCCTGCAGCTGCTGTGCTCCCATGAACTGCCAGGCGCCTGACCATTGCCTTCTGTTCACTACTCACTGTTACCTTCTAATCACTATTTCTCACTTACGCCCTATAACAAATGACTCTTTCCATCATGTTTTGCTGTCCGGTGCAGGCACTGTGTGTCAGGTGCCGTAAGTAAAAGAAAACAACACTCAGCACAAACACGTCTCATTATTGTATGCTAGCTGCTGCAATTATTTTTCTGTAACATAAGAAGGAGTCCCATAAATGACACAGTTATCACCCATCTGATCTGCTTCTGAGTCTCTTCTGGCCCTGCTTCCAGTAGCAAACTGTCAGACAGCAGAGTGCTGCAAGTTAATGTTTGCAGACATATCCTGAGATGCCTGGGAGCAAAGTTGAGACAGAAATGCTGCTTGTTTAGTGACTGCTCTCTGGTTCCTCCAAGCGTGCTGCTGCATTAATATATTTGCCACGATGAGGAGCAGTCTCCTGGCTGCCCCCATCGAGCACAGGGTGGCACATGAACTGGGATCCTTCTGGGTCAATCTTCAAGAGAAAAGGAGCTCCAGGACTGCATTTATTGCTCTCCAGCTGCTACCAGGCATTTAGTGACTTGGACCAAGGAGGACCTGGTCTGACGTGCCACCAGGAGGCACAGCTGCAGCCGCTTAAGGTGAAGGCTGAGTGTGAAGGCTGCAGGAAAAGGAGGGCTCCGTGGTCAGAAATGTCACTGCAGGTGGCTGAATTTCATAGCTGCACTTGCTGCTGAAATAATCATTGAAAGGAGTTGCAGCCCAAGCTGTCCTGGGAGCAGGAAGGCGTCAGCTTGTACCCAGGGCAGGAATTTCTATGCTGTCTCTGTGAAACAGCTGAGAAAAGTCTCTGGGAAGGAACAGAGCTCACACACTTGGGCTTGGAGCCAGTTGGGAAGTTCTGATCTTCCCAGTTCTTGCTGAGAAGGAAAAAAAATACAGGATTTTGTGGAGAGAAGGAGATGTTTCCCTCCCTGAGTGTCTCAGCTGGCCGGGTGATGCTGCTCCTGGCCTTCCCAGTACCGGGCTCTCCTCTTGATGCCAGCAAAAGGCCGGGCAGAGCTGCTGGCCGCACGCTGATCCCCCCAGCTGCCCTCCTTCAGCAAGAGCATCCCATCCTCAGCCACCCCGACATTTCTCTTTCCATCAGTACCCAAGGCCAGGAACAATTTGTCCAGGTGCTTTGCCTTTGCATTTTATTCCCACAGCAGAGCAAAGAGGATCATAAACATCGGTGAAATTAGAGCAGGGAAAAGACCTTTTAGGCCATTCCAGTCTCCCCTCAGGGGTAAACGCAGGCAGGGTTCCCACAGAACGTTTTCTGGCGCTTTAATCAGTTCAATTTTTGTCCTGTGGGTCGCAGAGGATTAGACAACAGGGAAGTCTGGGGAATCAGCTCATCCTTTGTTATCAGCAAAAATTCTGTTCCTGGTTAAACCAGTGGGAAACTTAAAGTATTTTGCTGAATGCTGGATAATTCAGAGCTCATATGCCAGGCAGATAGCAAAGAGGTGTCCTGAATCTGACATTCTTGTTTTAGCCTGATATTGTCGCTACCAGTAAGGACTGATCATTATGTGTTCTCTGCCAGGTTCAGCGTGGCTGTCATCGCACGGTCCCCCTGCTATGCAAGCAGCTGTCCCAGAAAGGTCATTAAAATCACTACGGGATGGACCACGGGTAACACTGCAAAAGATAACGAAAGGATTTAGAACCTAATTCTCTCTGTCTGTCAAAACCATGCAGCATCTGTCACTCACTCGCATGGGCTCCAGCCCCTGGATGTGCTCGGCGATGACATCCCTGCCTGGACGGGGCTCAAAACCCCACCGAGTGCAGTGGGAGCAGACGTGGGTCCAGCCTGGGTGACACCCCCAGCAGCTCCTGTCGCTGCCTGGGCTGATCAGTTTGTATCAGAGCAAGTTACCCAAACACCCTTCTGAAAGCCCAACCTGAAGCAAACATTGTTGGAAACGTGTATTACAGAAAATGTATTATTGGCAGTGTCTAAAAAAATATATGCACACAACAGTGAAAAGGGTGCACTGAAATGCACCGAAATGCCTGATACTGTGAGTCCCAAAGACCTGATTAGAATCAGCATTTGTTTGAACCCTAGACCTCAGGACTATATGTGTACTGGCAGTGGGAACTGTGCAGCTGTAAGCTAGAGGAAGGTGAGTTTCCCACCCAAAAATGCAGGAGGTGAAGGTGGGAGCGGGCAGGAGCCTTGTGCCTGCTCCGGGGCAGGGGCGAGCACGGCGACGTGGGGCTGGAGCAACGGGGCTGGGCCTGGATGCAACACGCACCAACACACACCAACAAGGGCTTAGGAGCCCAGATGATAAACAATAATGAGAACAGCTGCATCCCAAGTGAGTCCTTCCGAGAGAATGTAGGAGATTTCAGCTTATTCAAGTAACATTAGCATGGGGCAGGGTTAGATTGTTCTGCGTTTTGACCTGATTTAGTAATTATCGTTCCTTTATAGAAAGATGTGTTGTTTAAATATCCTCTAATTTGCTTTCAGAGATCATAAACCTCTCTGTATTATCTGCTGCGATGTACTACAGACAGATAATGACTGACTTTTGCCTTCTTTACTCGGAAAAGTACATTTAATTTTGCCAAATAATGGAGGCATTTGTTCATCTTTAATACTATTTTCTGTGCTTCATTCCCTTTTACCTAATAAAACAACCTCCTTTGGAGGTCCAGTCCGCATGATTACTCCAATTGCAGAGTACTGTGTACAGCTGAGGGCACTGATGTGTTATAGATTCATCAAAAATATTGCACAGAACTGCTGCCACACTATCACACAGCACTGCCTGGTCTCAGGTTTAATCTGTTCCATTTAATGCATGCATAGCTATCAAGACTTCTTCCAAATTACTTGTAATTAACACGTTGCCGTTACAGAATGAGGGTGTCTTAGGCCAGCACTGAGTCCACATTTAGTGGCAGGGGCGGCTGCCAGGAGCTCTCTGGAGAGCACCTCTGCTGATGGAAGGGAAAGACTTGTCCCACCCAGCAAAAAGAGCTCCCGTACTGAAACCCCAGGATCGTTCCAGGTTGTGCCCAGCTACAGCAGAAAACCTCCATCTACTGGCTCATTACATGCAGCCCCAGCTATTCCCATAAAAGCGGACTTCATTGCATCACTTGGAGCAGATTTGAGCGTTGGTATTTTGCATGCGCAGCACTTTTTCCTGGATATTTGCAAAGCTTTTAAAAATATGAAGTAGTTACTGCTTGTGCTTTCTCAAATGTATCAATTATTTTTAATTTCTCTGTTACTGTTACAGTAGCATACAAATAGAGTTGAAATGAGAATATTTTTTTTTCAAACCTCAGGAAAAGGGATTTAAGCATCCCCAGCCACACTCAGAAGGGAGGGGGAAGAGCCGTAACGATCGCTTGTTCCCTACATATTTTCGTCTGGTTTTAATGCAGTTTCTGTTTATATATTCTATTATATGGCTAATTATTCATTCTCTCTCTGGCACTTTGAGATGCGTTGTATATTTTATTATTATTTGAGTTGTAGTGCAATTGTTTAACCATTCTGTGGACATGAAGTGAGGGCGAGATTTGCAGCCTGAGCAGAGACGGGGCAGGAATGGCTTCGGACTTGGAGCTGCTCCAAAGGACACGTCCGTGTGCAGGCTTCTGCCTCTGGAAAAGGCCAGGCAAAGGCTGGGAACCTGCCCCCAGCTGAAGGAGGGGTCGGAGGGAGCTGCCCGTGCCCCATGGGTGTTTCATGGTGGGGCAGAGGAGGGTGGGGAAGCCAGCACCCAGTCACCCTGTGTGGGATTGGCACCCAGACCACAGCACCACCATCATCTGCCTCCACTTCTGCTCCGTGATTTCTTTATTTAATTGCATCACACTTCAGCAAGGCAAGAAATGGCATCAGTCGAAAGACCACCATGTTGCTGTCCACTACCTTCCCTTTATTTGCTGGCTGTGCTTCCAGGAAGACGCTCACCAGCAGGCCAGTTGTCCGGACAACCTCTGCTCCTGGGGCCTGATTTCTCTGCGCAGGGCAGGGAGGTTCCTGCCTATCTGCAATCTGCATTATAGGTAACAAAGAACTCCAAATACAAATGCTGAACTGCACGCGGAGGGAAGAGGAAGACGCCCTCTGGGGTGCTTTTAAGAAAGATAACTCCTTACATGCATAGAACAGAAACAATTCCCAGCACTTCTGGCTAAGTGACCTAGCAATACAGATAAGAACGGAGATAATATGCAATGTTCAAACACAAGGATGGCATTTCCCATAACTGCACAGAAATATGGGACACTTTCCCTCATTTTACTGTATGTAATTGATATGAGGCCAGGAGCTGCCGGCAGATTAAATTTTACAACCCATGACACACCAAGGCCTTGACTCAAAAATTACTTGCACTCGGCTCTAATTATTCACATTCCACCAGTTCAGATGTTAGGGATATGTGCCATTTATTGCCAAGGAACATCATTTGCAGGCCCACAGTAGGAAGCACGAGGGGCTGAACCACTGCAGGGATGCACCGCCAGCGATGCTGGAGAGTGCGAGGGGCCAGGAGAAGAGCAAAGCAGCAAGAACTTGATGTGGGGAAAATAATCAGGGTGATAAATGCTACAGTGCATGTAGCCCCACACCAGCAGCACTCAGGTTTCTTGCTCTGGGGCTTGTTTTTGGCTGTGGGCAGGAGCTGGTGTCCCTGTGAGACCCCATCAGCTCAGCTGCGGGGTAACTCGGCTGCTATGGGCAACGAGTTTCCAGACAAGCACCCACTGAATTTTGGAACACATGCCCATGAAAGCTGGCCTAGAAGAATCCAGCTTTCTGTAGGCAATCGAGCCCAAATCCACCCAGTTCCTACCCAAACACTGTTGCTGTGTTCCCCCTGAGCCTGGGCAGCAGCCTCCCCGAGCCCCTTGTACCCGTGCGCTAAGCCCCGCTGCGGGGCCATACTGCAAAGCATCCACAGCCTGCTTCAGCTGCCTGGGCTCCTTGTTGTGTAAAAACACCGAATGGATAAGGCTGACTCTTTTCCTAATGAAATTCAAAAAAAGAAACTATAATTATGCTAGGAGAACATTCATTTGCTTGTTAAGTGAAATTTGAAGGGGAAACTTTAATGATGTTGGGAAGGAAATCAGATTCTCTTGTTAAACTAAATTCCAAGAGAACTCCACGCATATGCTGGACAGCACATTAAGCATCAAAGACTCATCAGTGATTCATAGAAGGCTTTTTTTTTTTTTTTTTCTTCTCTCAGCGACATGAATTATTTTCGTGGAAAAAGATATGAAGATATCTTAGATGAAGACGAGGAGTGAATTTCTTTATTTTCATTTCTGTCCTTGGGAAGCATAGTATGTAAATAAACCTGAAGTTTAAAGGCCATTTAAAAAATCCCACAACCTTGTATTTATTTTTCATTCTGCTAACACAGAAAAATAGGTTCTAATCCCTCAAATTCAGCTTGGAACTGTAAATAGGTTGATCTGTTTTCGACTCAGCTAAGGGAAAATGAATATATAACGCTAGTCAGTCTGGAGGTTTCCTTATTGACTCCTTTGACTCTTTGCCTGCAGACCCGATCCCGTTCCTGCCCCGTGCCATGCCCCATGTCAGCTCTGGGAGGAATCACTGCCAGTGGCCTGATGCTGCCCAGGCTGCTGGCGGCTCTGCTAATCACCTCCTGACTCGCAGGTACTAATCATCTGTGCGTGCGAACCCAGCTAAAATCAACACCAGCGGAATAATAATATTGTTGTTACTAATAATCCTCTTTCTGAGGAAGGATCTTGAAATGTTAATTAGGCGTGACATTAATAAATTAAGCCTGACTTCCCACCAGCATTAAAGTATTTACTTAACATTATAGCACAAATAGGTACACTGAGGCAAGGAGAACTAATCTACTTTCATTTACACACTCCTAATTCCAGAATAACTCCTTTGCAGTTACTAATTTCCTTTGGAAAAGTACAGAGCTAGCAAACACCAGATTTTGAAGTCATTAATATAATTTTGAAGTTAAGTGAACATGAGCAAAATGTCTTTTCGTGGCGGGATTTTGCATGAGGAAGGCACAGAGCAGAGCAGGGGCAGCAGGATTAAAGCCTCACCTTTTCGTTTCCTTCACTGAGCATTCCCGAGCGATTCACCCACCTCTCAGTGCCTCTGGTTCCCCTCCTGCCCTTCTCCTCCTGGGTTCTTTGCTCCATGCCTGCCCATCACTCGGCACAGCTGAGCTTTGATCTCGGAGGTGGGTACCCACAATTACTGCAACACAAACAATAACTCAAAGATGTTAACGAAGGACACAATTAAAGGCAGCTGAGCATATATTCCTGGAAACGTCCTCATCAATTCCCTTGGCCCAACCTGCTTGGAGGCTCAGGATGGGTGCTCCTCTCTGGCCACCCCAAGCACCCAGCCCCGGTCCTGCTGCCGCCAGGATCAGCAACACCAAATCCCCACAGCTAATTCACCATCTGACATTTAAGGGCCAGTAGAGTAAAAGCATGACAAGTGAGATTCAAACACAAAGGTGTTTAATGTTATAATATATCAGAGGTGTCTCGTGGCTTTAATTGTGGGTGCTGCAGTTGTGCTGCCATCCATCACTCATCAGATGTCGTCCCCCTTTCTCTGCCATCTATCACCGTGGGTTTCCAACCATCTATCAGCTCACGTTCCCCAGGAAGGTCCATCACGCTGCTGAGCCATATGGGAGGAGGTGCAGCACGAGCTCCTGGGTGGATGGAGAAACCCCAAAGCATCGCTCCAACGCCCCCCTCGCCTTAGCAAGTGCGCAGCCATCTCTGGAGGGTGATTTTGCTCTAACAGCCTTATTCTTCCCCTCCCCAGTCACCATCCCTTCTCCCACCCATGAGTTATTAGATGACATAACATTCACTTTGGCGAAATATATTATTCAAACGGAGTGGCTTAAAATTGAAATGCTTACATGGTCATGAACCCAGGCTGCAGTTAAAAATAAATCCCTTTATCTGTGCCGCATTCTCAGGCCTGCATTTGCCATGAAAAGTCCTTTAAAATACTCCGGACTCTGAGCCTGAACAAGATCAAATGTGACTTTTTAAAAATAGGATGCCTGGTCCTCTCTGCTTTCCTCCTTGGGCCGACAATGGGAGATAAATTTGCTCCACAGGAACCTTTTGTGGGCCGTGCTGCTGAGGCAATTTGCAGTTTGCTGTGGAAAAGGCATCTTACGCTACATTTATCACCCCCTGCCGCTGGCTACAATTCAACCCACTTGGAGCCACTGAGCAGAGGTGCCGAGCAGAGCTCCCGCGTTATTATTCTACATAATAATGGGTGTTCAGGGAAGCAGGAGACAAATATAGAGTATATTCCAGAAAGGCTCAGCTGGGGAGCGGAGGTAACGGGGCCTGGGGGTGGGCTGCAGGAGGGCAGGCGGCAGGGAGGAGGGTTGGTGCAGAGCCCGGGTAACCTTGGTCATCCAACGAGGCCTCTCTCTCGTGACGTTTGGGAAATGTTTCTGCCTCACCACGTGGTGCTCGGTGTCTCTGTCCCACCTCTACCCTCTGCCCTGCACCTGCTTGGGGTGCCGAAACCTCTCGTGAGCCGTATGGCGTCTTGCAGGATGGGGTGGTGTTGACTTCAAAGCAGCACCGTTGGGGATATTTCTGGGCAGGAAATATCAAATGACATGGGTCTGGGAAAGAATTAACTTGCCAGCACAGTATTTAGGATTCTGTTGTTATTTTATCTGCCATGATCCCTGGGTAATCACTGTCTGTTATTTCTAGAGGACCCAGGACGTGCCCTTGGACAATTTTCATCTCACATCAGGGCTCAGCCAGATGCCACGGTGATGGGCATAAAGCAAGGACCTGAACAGGACATAACAGAACAACCTGCCACATTCCAGGTCAAAGCACTGAGAAGTTCATTAAGCAGCCTACAGCCACACAGTAAGCTAGCAAGGAATCCAGTTTTGACGTTTTAACCCTTGAATTCAGCCTTCTCCTCCCCCATATGGATCCATTTCCTCCACCATAAAACTAAAACGATACACCTAACATATAAAAAGACAGCAAAAAAGCTACATAACCATGTTGTAAGCAGATATAGATGATCAGAAGACAATGCTCTATTTTTATATCGTCACTTTTTATCGTCACTTTTTAAGGTTCAAAATCAAAAGAGGGATAACTTTTCACTAAACAGAGCTCTCAGGCAAATATGCCTTTATCTTGCCATCCTATGCACTTGCAACCCTGAGCTTTGTTGAAAACCTTTGGTGAGTGTTTTGGGTAGCAAACGCCTGGTGAGGAGACATTGTGAGCATGTTAATTGTAGGAATTTTTCTCGTATGTCTGAAAAGAATGACATTCCTCTCATGCTGCAGTATTCCACATCTGTGAGGATTTTATTTTTAAAATACAAGAATGAAACACAACCTCCTGTCTGAAGACATTGGGTTTGATCCTTCGTTTGCTTTGTCTTTGGTCCCTGCCAGTGTCCCTGTTTGACTCCTGTCATTACCATCCCTTTGCACAGGTACCCCCTGCCCCCACTGCTAGCTCTCACAGCTAAACTGATACTAATTTTCCTTTTCCAGAGTAAGATGATTAATCAGATCTTTGAAAGAAAACTTTCAGCTGGATATTTGTATGCAGCCCCTAGACAGAAATGCAGATTTAAGGAGAGAGCCATATGCAAGCATGAAGGGAGCAGATGTTGTACAATCAAGGGTAATTTAAAAGAGAGGGGGAAGGTGATAGAAGGACAAAATGAATCCAAAGTTGAGAATTTCTTTGTTGTTGCCACAAGCACAAAAATGATGTTCCACTTTGCACCTTTGAGTCCCATGCTGAAAACACTGGTTGTCTTTCGGGTCACTGCCACCAAATGCCACTTCTCTCTCTCCAGATGCTGCAATTTCAGAGCTGTGCTCTTCATTCTTGTACTGAACAGAGAATTCATCTTACACATCTTTCCTTCCATCCTCCAGCCTCTTTGGGAGATGGAGAATTCCCTGCTTTTGAGTCATGACTTTGCACTAAACTCCTGGCAAACACGATGCAAAGCGATCACGTCACCGTGCCTAGCAGCAGAGGCAAATAGGAGCCAGCCATGCTGCACTCTGCCATCAGGGGATTTAATCCCCAAATTCATTTTGTCCTCCCCTCTGGGAAGTATGAGCATAGCCAGCAATGTCCATGTCTTACTGAGGAGCGTGCAGGGATGCTGCTGTGCTCGTTTGCTGCAGGAGCCAGCCTTCCACCAACAGCACCCACCGGAGCTGCTCTCCTGCAGTGTTCAACGTGGCTGAGCAGAAAAAGAAATAAAATAAAGGGAGGACCAGCCCTTGTGAAATCGGGAAAGGACAAGCTCTGCAGGTCAGGACGAGGTAGGGACAGAGGTTTGTGCTGGTTCCAGATCCAAAAAGTTGAAGCAGCAGCCAGGACTTTTCTCCCAACTCTACTTCTAGTGCTGTCAGCCTGTCATATCCATGGAGATCAAGTTTTACTTTTCTCCCTTCCTTGAAAAGAGACTGAAAAAGGGAAAATAAAAGTGGTGGTTTTTTTTTTGGTAATTCAGTGCAATACTAATCAATTGTGACAAGACCTAGAGAATATTTTCACGGTGCCAATTATTTAAAGGGCAAAGATGCCATAGTACCATTAAAGTAATAGCGCAGACAGCTCTCTAGGACATTGTGGAACAATGTACTAAATGTTGTTCAACTTGTTCAATGAAATAAAGTATTGGATCATTAACCTTACCAATGTCAATGTGTTGTCACTATCAAATTCAACTAAATGAGTGTCCAAGGTAATAGTTAGAAGCACACTTCCCACCAAGGAATGCATTAATACATTACTGGCTGCTAATAAAGAGAAACTGTAATGCAGTGTGAGGAAGTTGGAGAAGAGCTATAAATGTGCACTAAAGAGGGGGTCAAGTGGGATGGGACAGAAACATGCAGGTATGCACGGGTGTGCAAGATTTATGGCCTCACACACGCACATTTACAATCCGTGGTGTGACTAAGTAGGAAATTTATGAAAGCAAACTCCAAAGTTGTAAACATGTATTATGGGAGCCGATGCCTGCAAACTTCCTTTGGAGCAGGAAATTGCATTCTCAGATAAAGTGAGCAGAAAAGGCAGCCTTGTTCCTGCTTGGTCACTCAGGGCAGCAGGATACCACTACGAGTACCCCACGGTTGCCAGTGCAAATGGCATCCTTCGATGTTTGCAATCCTATTTCCACTTTTTAATGAAGTGGAAGACAGAAAATACAGATTTAAGATATGCAGAGGTGGAAAAACTACCAGGATACTGGGCACCACTGGCATTATTTCTGGGCCCATTTGTATTTCAGAATTAATGACTTAAATGGGGTAATTTAAAATAGCTAATTCTTTTCACAGAGTCTGCACGAGCTCAGGTGATGTCAGACATGCTGTCACCAGGAAGGTTAAATACTCTTGGTACTTGCTAATTACCTAATCACCATTACTATCTCATATTAATTCTATCCTAAGAATGGATTTCATTATGACTAACCCAAGTTATTAAAGAATGAGCTGTAAAGAAAACCCCTGTTGTTTGCATTCATTTAAAGGAGAGGGAAAAAGCCTGTAATAATAGCGTTTCTACCTAGCATTAGGCAATCCTGAAAAGCAGCAAACATTCTCCCCTCCTGGTGGTTTGCATGCAGAGAAGCTCTGCTCTGGTGCCTGCGCTGCATTGCTGGGCTCGCAGGGCCGGGACACCCGAGCACAGCACCCAAACTGCTGCTTCCAGCTCCGTGCACCCCGGCGTGAACACAGTGGGGCTTTAGCCTTGTTCGTACACCACCTCTGTCTCCTAAATTCATATGGCATTGATTGGTTCATCAGTGTCCTTGAAGATAAACCCTTGAATCCCTGGCTAGCGTTGAAGTGGGACTGAGTGGTGCTTGTGTGCTACAGTGGCTGCAGATGGAGAATTTTTATTGTTCAGGCTGCATCTTACGGATTCCCTTGACAACTTCAGAGGCAGATGATGAAATCTGTAGCACTGACTCAGCTCTGTTTTCACCATGGCCATAAGAGGACACATCCCTGCCTTCCATGGACCCCAAGCAGCAGAGGAGGTTCACTTTGCTGAAGACCCGATGGTTTGTGCAACCAGGGCTTGGGATTTTCACCTGTTTGGGAGTTAGCAGGAACACTCCCGAGGCAGGTAGATTTTATGGTTGTTTTTAGCGCTGTGCTATTAATCCTTACATTTGACTCAAAGTGTGCATTAGGCGATGGCAGCTACATAGTTGCTACCTTTTGAAATGCTAATTGTCAAACCAAAGTTTAGAAAGACTATTTCAAAGCAAAAGTTGCCATTATTTGTAGGCTGTGCTCTAAATGCAAGAGCTCAATTATCTAGAGTGTCAAACTTCTGACACCTTTGCTGATCCATAAAAACAAGGGAGATTAAAGACTTTTCTGGAGTAGAATCTCATTTGTATGCTCGGAGCTATTTACTGTACTATATTTTGTGGACAAGCCCAAAGCCTGCTGAGTGGTCAGGACAAGATATTTATGGTTACTCGTAACACCTTACCAGGGGGATAGCATTCAGTCTGTAGACAGGCTTTCATCGTCTTCATGGATTTTTCTGAGCCAGGAATCCACGCTTTTAAGATATAGAGAAGAGCACTGGAGACTCTTTCAGGCTTTCGACTGTCTTTTTAGAGACAACAAAGGATTTCCTTTATTGTTCCTTCGACTTTCTCTGCTATTAGTGCGTGGTAAAGAGCATTAGTTTCTTAGAGGGAAAGACACTATGATTTATGCAAAAGATGAAAAGCTAGTGTGAAAATGCACTTTTGGTAGGAATTTGCATTTGCAGTTCAACAGTCATCTGGAGAGCCATGTCTGTCACATCACGGTCAAAACCATGGTATTCTTAGCTCCTCGGTTTTGACTCTTGCCCTAAAATTTCAGCTGAGTAGTAGCCAGATGAATTATAAGCTTTGGCTCAACTTAATTTTACTCAGAAATACTTTAAAAGAAGAGCATGGTGTGATGTCCTAATACAAAAGAATGTGACAGGCTATGTTCTGGGTCATTTGTGAGATGAAACACTACATTTTTGTCACATTGAGGGTATCACATTACACTCTGCAGCATGTAAAAATTTAAAAGCAATTAAAGGTCATGAGCCACATCAGTGATCACATTGCTCACGCTTCAGTTCATCCAGAACTCGTACATTGTATTTTTGCTGGGTGGTGCACAGGACATAATTTTTCAGAATGGTCTGTTTCAATTTTTGGTGTTCCTCTAGTGACAAGAGGGTTCCACTTATCACAAGGATCCCTTCTGAATATATGGACTTCTGTGACTCCCCTTGTAGAGACTTCACCTGGGTAGCAGAGCATCTTCTGTCACCCTCAGAGAACCACAGACCCCTGATGTTCACAGATTCCTGCACCGTGACATGTTACTGGCCTATCTGGGGCTGAGGCAGGCTTCACTGCTATCTGCAAGGGCATGGAGAAGTCAGCACCGGTGTAAGCAGACGGCAGCTTGGCAGTTTATACACCCCTGAGTCAGGTAACAGACCCCCTTCATCATTCCAGCTGTGGTTGCAGAAGAACCATGAAATAAATGTGACTTTTGTCTCCCTTGTTAAGAGGGCTGTAGGTGCCAGGATTTGATTATCTGATGAACTATATGCCAGCTTGTCCAGTTACAGTATTTTTTCATCAGCTGGGTTACCCCTTGATACTACAAATTCCATCCCTTTCCCAAGGCAGCAATGTGGGACCCAGCTCTCCAGCCAAACCCAACACAAATCCACCCCTTTCAGATGAAACAGTAAAGTTCAAATACAAGCCCAGAAAGCTAACTTTGTTGATTCTCCTGGCTCAGTAGTTCTCCAGCTGAATAAAGATCCAGCTACATCTTTATTGGCCTTTATCATCAAGAGTTCTTTTCTTAATGGTGTCCTTAGGAAGGTTTTATCTGACTTGAAAAGAGACCGAAGGCCTCTCTTTCCATCTCTTTTCAGAATCCCTCCTCTGAAGCTCCCAAACAAGGCCAAATGTCAGCACAGCTTTCAGCTCTAACTAATGGTGCTGCAGCCGGCGTTTCCTTTGCTTCCCCTGTTCCTGACACCCCGACCTACAAGGTGCAGAGCCCTGCCCAGGATCGAGCTGCTCCAGAGAGCAGCGGGGATTTCATCCTGCTGGGAGGAAAACCTGCTCCTGTGCGTCCCAGCAAGATTCACACCAAGTCACCCCCGCTTTCGGTCACACGCCGAAGTGAGGAAGGAAAGAACAGGCGTAAGCTGCACTTAAAATTTAGAGGTTTCGAAAGAAATCATAACAAGTTCAGGGGAAGCTTGGGAACTCCAAATGTAACTAACAGCTGCCATTTTCAACGAAAGCTTAAAATTTTCACCAAGTTGCACACAGGATTAGAAAATTGTCTCCATTTCAGTTTTAACATGCATAAGCTGAGCTGATAGGTAACACTGAGCAGCTTTGAGGTTGCCAAGGAATGCTAGAAAATCAGTTTCATATGAGTTAAAGATTGAGCCTTTAGCATATATAATTTTATAAAGAAATATGCTAACGCTCTTCTGCAGCCAAGGCGGCAGAAGGACATCAAATGTGGATGCACAATAGGCACTGGACTGCCAAGTTTAACGCAACTGAAATGAGCAACCTGCTTCAAAGATCCAATCAAGCCTTTGAGTGCCCCCTCAAAACGCCATGGAGATGCTCCTCGTTCAGCACAAGGTGGTCCAAGCCGAGCAGGGTTTGGCAGGTCTGTGCTAGAGAACGGGAAGGCTGCGACTGCTTCGTGGTTTGGAGCCATTCCACCTTGGAAACCTCTAGCAAGAAGCATGAGTTTCACATTAAAGTACAGCCCTTCACGTGGATTAAATAACCCTCTCCCTCTGGGCACCACACAGAGGAAGGAGCTGGAGTCTCTGGTTTTAGCACCTATTGCCTTAGCGAATTCAGCCTGGGATCCAGCTGCAGTCCGTAGTTATTGCTGTGTTCCAGTACATTTAACACCTCCTAAACATGAATAAATGGAAAACCACATATACCACTGCATTTTGCAAGTGAAATGTTTTTATGGTTTTATTTTTTTAAAGCTGTGATAGATAAACTGCACAGCCCAAAAGAAAACTGATCTGTGCAAAAAAGCTCTCAGCATTCACGTGTTCATTTGCCCCATTTATTACATCCCCTGGCATCTAACCTAGGAGCTGGGAAGAGCTGCAGCTGTGTCTCTTGGATGAGATTATTATTTGGGATGCCATGATAATGTGACCTCTGGCTGGTGAAAGAATATCTAAATAAACAGTTTTTGGGGGAAAAAACGTGATCGCAGTCTGAGATTTTTGTTCCAAACCATTGCCTCTCTGCTGGTGATGCAAAATACCACCGGAGAACTGAGTGTCTGCTTCTGTATGCAGCTCTTCAGCGTGTCTTTTTCCGTTTCTAAAACTCACCACACTATTCTACCTCCGTTGTTTATATGAATATTTATTTCCATGTATAACTTAGCAAAGCTTATTGTTTGGGGATGTGCAGTAAACCTTAAGATCCTATGGGGAAAAGCAATTGTGTGGCTTTGTTCTCCTGCTGTGGGCTCTGCTGGTTACGCAGTACCTGCAGGACAAAAGCCCCCAGTGCTCCTGCACGGCACTGCTGACTGCCTGGTCCGGCACGAGGGCTATGAGAGGTCAATGACAGACTTCAGTGGGCAAAACCAAGTGAGTATGGGAGAAGCTGGCTCCGCCACCCCACGTGCCATCTCCTCCAGCCTTGTGAAGCTCTGCAGCTCCTCGCTGTCTCCTCCGCAAAGTGGAGCCTCTTCAAGAGCCTCCCACTTAAGATAGTATTAGATGAATGCTGTAACAAAAGCCATAATAAAACAGCATGGAAAATCAGGGGACAAAGGAACAAAACATTTTGAAATAGAAATTAAGCTGGTGGCAGAAAGGAGTCTAAGGAGCTGTTCAGATGCTTTAAGATCTAATCCATCAGCTTTTTTCTTGCCAGTTTAAATTTTTTTCTTTTACAGGGCAATTTTATAAAAATAGATTTGGCGCTTTGACGTTACAATAAGCGCCCTGAGGAAAAGAAGATAAAGGGCAATAACATAACTAATGGAAATAAACTTAACGGCATTAACTGGTCAGGAGCACAGAAGAAACCACCAGTTGGTGGGTAGAAGAGATATAATCTTTTATTATTACTTTTTCTTTTTTTTTCCTAGCATACTGCATCAGTGCATAAAATTTAGATGTAAGGACGCAGGTTTCCAGGGTACAGATAAGAAAGTCAAAATGACTCATTCCAGAACAGAGACAGGTTAGCAAAGATGTATGCTGCAACCCCCATGATTTACTTCTCATGCCAAATAAAGTGCCGGGTGTCGCTGCTGTTTGGATTGGTATCTGTTACTTTTCACAGATTATGTCAATGCACATCCATGCTGGGGGAAGACAGACCAAAAAACAAAAGCAACATCTTCAGTAAGGGAAAAATATCTTTGGATATATTGGGTTACATTTACAGATTTATATGGGGCATCTTCAGTGACTTCAGGGCATTTTCACCTACTAACTCAAAATGTTTTTTTTGCATTCCAGCAGCCCTGGTATCCTATTCAGCTGAAGTACAGCAGAGAGAATAAATTGAGGATACCCAACAGGAGGAGAAAAGGGAAAGCCTAGAGGGGTTCAGACACCTGGCGTCATTTCATGAGACAGGAATTTGTGTCCCTTGTCCCTTTTCCCATAAAGCAGCCATCCTTTACTTGCCCATGTTGTCAAACTCACACTGGGAAATAAGATGTGTTAATTTTCAACAGCCCAGACACTGTTACTGTTCATTAGGAGCTATGTAGTGCTTTGGCTATCCAAAGTGCTGCACTAGTACTAAATGATTAATCTTTGCAGTGCTTTCCCTGTGATGAATTAGGAGGTCACTATCTTGCAGAGGGTCAGAGGAAGATGAAACAGGACACAGAGGAGTGCGATTTCCAGGCCTGCCACACTTTTGACTTCCATTAGGAATCAGAAAATCATATGGGGTATTGTAACAACTGGGGTCCACGATGTCCTCGTCAGTCTGTCAGTCATCTGTGCATCTGTCCATCTGCCTGTCCTTTCTCTCCTCTCCCCAAGTGCCGGTTAAGCTATTCAACCAGAAAAGGAGTCCAAAGGGTGGGAAGAAGGGAAAAACATCCACTTTATCAAAATGATAGATTTGATATAAAACTCTGACTTAAACATTCAACTTGCTCTGTTTTAATAGGGTTGTCAGCAGTGGACGGTGAGTTTAACTTATGAAAATCAACAAAAATGCCTTCTTGTTGCTTCATACATCATGATGAACAATAACCTGACAGGAGAAACAAGCCCTGATTAAGAAAGGATTGCTTTTTGGGGCACGCCATTAATGAAGTATGAAGGAAATTGAAGACTCGCTGCTCACAGATACTAGCACAAGCCCAGCTGTCTTGGAATTATTTTTTTAACCACAATAGATAATTCTTGAATGATGTGCCTACGAGATGAATCCTGCAACCGAAGGAAGCCATCTATTAAATTAACAAGTATCTTTTCAATTCCTTCTAAACAGAATGTAATTCAATCAGATCTTCAAAGCCAGAACAGAAATGTTAAACGTCTTTCAGAAGTGATTTCTGCAGAGGTGATCCCGGCGAAGGTGATGTGACTAAAGCATTTGCTGTAGCTCAGAACCTCTGCTACAAACTAAAGAGCAAATTCTGACATTGGCGGTCACTTTTGTTCTCACCCACTCAAGCAGGCTACAGAGGAAGATCACCCATGCTGGGGCACAAGCACGAGGCTGATGCAGCACACACGTCCTGGCTGTGCTCAAAAGGGTTGAGCCCAGAGTTCACGCCTGTCCTGTGGCTACTCGGATTTAGACAGAGCCACCTACACCCGTGTTTTCCCCACAAGCCATCTCCTGACATTCCCAGTTGGCATTTTCTTTTTCCCTCTGTGTTCCCATTTGCAGCAAAGGGACCCGGGGCCTTCTGCGGGCCCAGCTGCTGCTGCCCCAGGCCCTGGGCCCGGCTGCTGGTGCGAAGGGCGGCCTGGTGGCTGCTGCCATGTGGCCGTGACTTGGTGTGACAGGCACATGGGGACAGGGACACTCAGGACATGGCTTTGTCCTGCAGCGGGGTGTCCTCCCGCTTGGCCCCACATTTGGGCTCTCAAACTTGGCCGTGGCATGCCCTTGTGTGGCGTCCTCGAAACCCGAGCGGAGCCCGTCACAGCCAGTCATCACAGGTAATTATTCAAGGATGCCTGAGGCGATAACAGTGGATTTAAATACAGAACAGCAGGCCAGGTTAGAGTCTGTGTAACTTAGTTTGTCATTTCCTTCAGCCTTCTCTTTAAAAATGGATTTTTGGGCTCAGGGGAGTTCCCAGGCTGCCTGCTCAGGAACCTGACGCTTGGCTACACCCAGGCTGAGGTCAGCAAAGGCTCCAGCACCACTTTCCCTTCCCCACATCAGAAATCCACACGTGGGCAACACTGGGATGGATGGGGAATCCCTTCCCATGTTGCTGCTACCAGCACCGCACCGGGAGGCATCTCCTCTCCCCTCCCAAATGCTGCCTGTGGGACAGAGAGGATGAGAAATCCTGCAAAATCTACTCAAACTCCCCAGAAGCTGTCTAATTGCTTTCCTTCCGTGGTGGATGGCTACCCCCTAACCAGCAGGAGGGTAGGCAGGAGAGAGCTGAGCTGGAGGACTGCATACAACTACTTGGAACTGAAGAGAATTAATAAGAAATTACTTCCTGATTAGCAGGATGATCATGTCATTCTGCAGATAATTCCCTGGCTTTGCAGGCGGCCGGCCTGGAATCCCATTCCAGGAAAAACAGCAGCAGCACCACAAAGCCCTCCCCAGCCACGGAGCCTGTCCCTCCTCCCTCTCCCCCCTCTTTTCCATAGGCCCCTACTACAACTTCAGTCATTAGCTCGCAAATTAGTCCTGGATGCAATCTGCAGCAATGCTTATTTAGGCCTGCAGGCAATTCCCTCACCTTTTAAATGTTACTGGGGAGTGCTTAGAATTCTTTTTTTTTTTTTTTTTTTTTCTTTTCTTTTTTGAACAACAACAATTTCAGTTAATTTAATTATAGCTGGGATTTAATGTTTAGGAGCCATCAGTTTAATAAGTACCAGGGATCCGTATCATCGTTATCAGCATCTTTGCGAACTGCTGAGCAATGCCTGCGCCATGCAGGGGCTGCAGAGGTGGAGCTGAGACAGCTCCGTGCTGCTCCCAGCCCACGTCCCCCCACCTCATGCCCATTCCTGCACCCCTTGGGGTGGCTCTGCCCCGTGGCACGCAGATGCCTGAACCCACCTGCTCCTAGAGACTGACCACAATTCTCTAACAGCCAGCCAAAACCAATTATATTTTACTTTATTTTGAGTTAGCAGCGTCTCAGACTCCGATGGCTGACTGCTGCCGAGCTAAGCCTTTTTTTTTCCTAGGCAGAAGTGGGTCTGATTCTCATTTACACCGAGGTTGTGAATGCACTGCTCTTTACTGACCAAGGCGGTTTGAAAATGACTTTCAGTCCCTTTCAGGGGTAAGTCTAAGCTCTGCCATGACTACACAGCCTCCCCCACCCCAAAACACACACGTGCACCTACTCTTACATGCAGATCGGAGCACTTTACTCCTGCTTTGCCGAGGTGTAAATCATTGCACAAGGTGCAAGGCAGAACTGAGCTCAGCTCAGAGTCTAGAAAGAGCCCCAGTGCAGAAATGGCTCCTCTGAGAATAACAAATTATCATCTTATCTCCACTGATGCTGCATTTTATTGCTTCTTAATATTTTTTTCTGGGCTGTCCACAGCCTTTTATCATCTCTCCTGCACTTGATTGCAGCTTTATGGCCTGCTGTTCCCTCCCCATTTCTTCCCCTCCCTCTCCTGCCGGTCTCTATTCCTCTTGCCCAAACAATGGCTTTTTGCAGCTACCTCATCTAGTCTAGCTGCTGATATTCCTCAAGGTTCAGTTGCTTTTTCCATTGTTATTTGCAATTTATCTGATTCCCAAACCTGACATTATTCTTCGCTGTGATATACAGTTGCCTGGCTATTGCTAACCATGTGCAAGCATATTATTCTGCATTGACAAATTTTATTTATTTAGCTGCCTTCCCAAGTTTAGAGCAGCATTCACTAAATTACAGATTTTGATGTCTGCAAATCATAACCCCATCACACAGATAAGACAGAATTCATTACCGCAAGCCCTGCCATTACAGGGAAGAATTTAGGTCAAACCGCTTTGTCCTTGGACAGCATCCCTGGATATCAAATTCAGCGCATCCTTCTTTGACACAAGTTCTCTCTGGACCCAGAAGAACCAGCGACACCTCTCAGTTTATACTGGAAACCTTCAGATCCACCACCTTGGCTTAGCAGGAGCAAACTTTGGCCTGCACTGAACATAAGGTAAATACAGGGCTTCTCTGCAGCTGGGCAGCTGCCAGCCTGCTGCTTACAGGAGCCTGTATGACAGCGAGAGCACAGGAGCACATAGCTAGAAGGGGACCTTAATGACCAGCCCAGCCATCGGGCACCTTCTTCACATGGTTAATGAGGAACAAAAAGCTCAGCAGCAAACATGGGGACTTGCAGGAATTGATCAATCACATAACCAAATGGGATAACCTTCCTTCCTGCCCCCTGCTCCAGGGAAACAGCCCTGGCAGGTGGAGTTTTTTCCAACAGCCCCTACAAATTGCCAGCTAACACAGGTATTTTTCTTCCCATCCCTATTTTTCTCTAAAATGTCTGTTAAGTTAAACAACAAGCCAGCCTATACCCTGGCGATATGATCACAGCTTTCATCTTTTGATTTGTAGAGGGGAAGACTGCAGTGCAGAGACAATTAGTGAATACAGGTCACAGACAGTCGCTGAGGACACGGCGGCAGCAGTACCAGTAAACAGAAATGCTGTAGCATTATGGCCAGGATTGAGACCCTGGATTCATAAGAGGCTTAAAAGGAGCAAAAATGGAAACTTAAGGGTTTGGAGTCATCCTACCACACTTCAAGCACTTAACTGAGGTCTCCAAGTTAGAAATCCCATGGCTAATAGCTGTTCAAAGGCATCTCAGGAAGCTCTTTGGCTGCAGATGGGCTGCATTACCTTCTGGAAGGTCTCGCTGGCTCTTTCTCACTCAGCTCTGCTCCCAGCTCAGCTGTCTCAGATAAGTGAGCCCTGTGATAACGCACAAAAAACTGCAGCAGGATGCTTACAGGAGGCCACCCGCCCCACAGCTCCAGCCCCTTCCTATCACAAATTCGCAGGTGAGGCACGATCTCCAAGGGATGCAGGTGCCCAGGCTCCATCCCGAGGGTGCAGGGCTCCGGGGGGCTGTTCCTGGCACCTCGGCCCCCAGCCCCTGCCTCCTTTCCCTGTTTCTGCCCCTGCCCTGTGCCCGCAGCCCTGGGCTATGGCCACCTCCTGCTGTACTGCACACGGGGACACGCGGGTCCGGAGTTCCTGCACACCAAAGCCCTAATCCCGTAATGACTTGATGGATGGCAGGAGTAGACTCGGGGGATTTCGCTTTATGCAGAGCTCCCAGATACCAATCAGCAACAATAGGTTTTATATAGACAAAAGAGACAGAGAGGAATATCTCTGAGGGTAATGTCTCCTGGTAAGTGGCAAAGCAATATCCCTCCCCTCGGCGTTCTTCAGACACAAACTAAGGCAAGTTTGGACAAAACCAGCTCCCATTGATCGACTCTATGATAGGTTTGCTGGATTATTGACAAAGTGCTCTGTAATCATCCCCCTGTAACAAGAAAGGAAACAAGACAGGCCTGAGGAATGAGGAACAGATCAGATGTTTGTCACATATTAAAGACCCAATCACCAGAGTTGCACGCCCGATTAAAAGCAATAACGGGAAGCAGGCAGGCTCCATGCTGCAGCTCCCATCAGCTTGCACTCACGCAGGGACCATGGCAATTCCCATCACGAAGACGTGATGGGGTTTTGGCTCTGCTCTGGGCTTCTGGAGATCCTAGGAAGGTGAGGACGGGTTTGCTTAGGAGCCTTCCAGCAGCAAACCTGCATTGACCCAGCACTGACGCCTGTTAGAGGGAGTTTTGTTCCCTGTACCACGGGACTACCAGGCAGGAAGGTGAAGGATGTCCTCTTTCCAAGACAACCAGCACATCAAACCCAAACTATTAATTCTGCTGAGATATGGGGTGAAGTGTGATCAGAAAGCTTGAAGAGAAAATACATTTCCCTATAGCATATTGTGTCACTATACCCACTATAACATGCTCAAACACAGAAACTACGTATGTTAGAGAAGACAGCGGAACAGAGATCAGGACTACGATCATGGAAACAGCAAATTGGCATTGGTTCTGCAACACCAGCTGAGCAAAGCTTTTGCTCGCTGATAAAGAACCGTAAGTGCACATCTGATAGATCTTGCAAGTGTATGACACTAAGCCATGTCCTGGAGAAAGTCCATTAATGTGCAAGATGGGCAATCTTAATTTGATACAGACTAACAAAAAGCCATCAAATGGTAATAACTTCCACTTCCAGCTTGTGTTGTATTTGAACTGGTGACCTTGAGGAGAAAGATATTATTGATCCCTTGGGCTACTTATTAATAACAGATTTGTCGCTTCACGTCTACCGCTGCTGTGTGGAGGTACTGCTAAGCAGCCCACAGCCTGTCCCACAGAACACTGCATTGCAGCAAGGAAGCAACTCCTTCATGCAGACGTACAGGTCTTTAGCTAGAATTCAAAGAACAATGCAAATTAAGATTACCATCAAATACTATTGAGCATGAGGCAAGGAAAATAAAGTGTAATGTGGTTGCTTAGTAAAGAAAAAAGGCAAAAGGATTTGGTGGTGGAGCTGCAGGTTCCTTGGGCTATAGCTCAGCTTTTACTCTTTGTGACCTTCCGAAGGGAAATTTGAAGACTAAAGGCTCTATTTGCAAGAACAGCTGTAAGCGAGGAGGTCATGCTCTTTCTGTGCACTTTTCACATGAAATCCCATTCTGGATTCACTAAGAGGAGTCCGTGTCGTGCTAGAAGAGCCATTAGTTGGTGACACTAAGCACAGCAGGAAATGCAAGAGAAGTGAGTTGGGCAAGAATATTGCTCATTTATCCCAGCTAAAGACCTGGCTTAAAAATTAAGCAACGTGATTAATAATAAGAAATCCTCTCTATCTGTCTACAGCCATTATAGTAAGACACGCTTTTCAGTTTTGACAGGGATAAATTGAGCTAGCTCTGAAACTGCTAGGTAAGAGCATTCTGCAACCCACATACAACCCACATAAGGACATTTTGGTGAGAGATGCAAAACAACATAAAAGCAAGACAATATACCAACTTGAGCAACTTATATAACTGCTAAGACATACTATAATTTATGCACAGAACCTGGCAAAGACTTGGAACACCTTTCCTAAAGGGCACTGTGTGTTTTTATATAGCCTCCTGCATACAAGCCTTCAGTAGCAATGCACTGAGAGACCTCAGCTGCTGGAAACCCACAAGCTTCTGGGTAGGACTGGGAGGGTCGGGCACTCTTGACAGCTCGGGTTGGGTGCACATACTCAAATCTGGATGGGAATAAGGCACACGGCTGCACAGGGAAAGGGGAATCGGTTGCGAAGAGGAAGGAGTGACACGGGAACAGCCGGAGGGCTGCAAAACATCGCCGACTTCCAAGAACTGCACAACCATTTTATGTACTCCAGTTTACAGAAGCAAGTGCTTGTAGCTAATTTGCATTTCTTATGACAGCTGTCTTGCAGAAAATGTACTTAAAGCAAAGCCAAGCCAACAGATACAGTCACTTCCCTCGGTTATGAACAATTTCACTTTACTACTTCATGTGGATACATTCAGAGTGAGCGCGACTTGCATGGGAATGGGAAGAAGTCTTGCTGGAGTCTCACAAGCAAGCTAATTGGTCTCTAACCTAAATCATAAAAGGACCTGTAATTATACTCCTCAGAATTAACACAGAGGGCTTCTAAAAAGGTCCATTTTTTTTTAAAGTGAATTTATACTATTATAAGACCTGTCGCTTCCGAGTAATAAAAGCGGAGATGTTGCGTTAAGCTGCGTGTTATCCTGTTTGTTCAGATGGTGCTTATGCCAGCTGTATCCAGCAGAAAAGCAGTTTTCAATTTATTTTTATTGCCCCTCTCTAAAAGCATTCCATTACAGGAATATTACACTGTATGAAGCTTCAAACCACCATCGGCAGTTTATTTGCTTGTTTTGCTGGGCTGGAATAAACAGTTATTCGCAGGAACTGTTATTACAAGTTCATGTGTGTAACGCTGCGTTTAGGGGTCAATGCTCACTGCCCCCTGCTTTCCCTCCCCCCAGGGCAGAGATTTCTGTCTGCAGAAATGGGCTGGGTGGAAACTTCACTTTGGGTTTCACCAGTTTTCACTATTTTCATTCTCGTGGCAGGGCGAGAAGGCACGAGGGCACCGCTGCTTCCCCGGGGGAGCTGGGGGCAGGCTGGCACTACGTGGAGCAAAAGTGCTGAGCCAAGTGGTTAGGTGATTAGATAATCGGGCTGTTATTCAACAAACCCACACCTTTCTAACATAATTGTGTCTCGTGGCCTCACTTCCAAGGTAAGCAAGGTGTGGTGTGACGTGCAAATAAAAGCAGGCATTTTAACTGATGATTTTATAACTGCTGAGCCTTAAATAAACTTCCAAACTTGGATAGGAGGTATTAAAAAAATGTGGTTTTAACCCAATTTATAAGATGTCGTTGGAACCTAACCTGTTTGAATATGATATACCCAGCTATTAAACGCAGAGCCAAAGAAAATATATAAAGAATGTTTTTGTAATGCTCATATTGGGATTATTTTTTCAAGTTATTACATGAAGTACAGAACCAAACCTAGCACGCTGTCCTGACCAAATTGGAAAGTTATACTAAAAGTAATTGTTACCCAATAAAAAATAGAAAAATATACAGCCAGGTCCTCCTTTCCAAGTCTTTAAATTCCTCCATGAACTAATCTTTTCCCTCTGGTGTTGGACTCAACAATTTGATATTTTATTGCTTTTAGGGTCAGAAATTCACTCACTATATTATCAACTCAAGGGAAAAAAAAATTGGAAGAAAAGATTTGTGTCTTCTCTGGACAGTAAAGCCAACAAATCTCTCTCCACTAGTTGGTTAGAAAATACAATTAAATGGACTGTAGTGGACTCTCCTGAAAGAAAATTGTCTGGATTGAGCTGTGAATAGCCTAAAAGCCAAATGCGTAAAATCAATCCTTCCCAGTCCTTCGGGATGTGACTGTTTGGAAAAAAAGTTTGTTCTGCTTTTCCCATATGTCACGTGTGTGTGTGTGTGTGTGTGTGTAATTCTTAAGCCAATCAATACAAGTCCCTGAAATGAAAAATTGAAGCTATCAGAGCCTGGAACATCTCAGAGATGAGAAGTGTTTGCACGGGTTTTCTGGGCTGGCTGTCAGATCCAAGCCTCAGCCTCCTTACCCTGACAAACGGCGGCTGTGATACCGATTACCTCAGGTGGGCTCAGCCTGCCCCGCTGCCCTGCGAGCTGTCCCCACGGGATGGCCGGGGGGGTCCTCGGGCAGGGAACCCTCACAGCACAGCCTCCGCGGCGCAGCTCCTGGGAGCACCCCCAGTTTGGCTGCTGGTGGGTTAGATGCCAGGAAGCCAGAGCCAGGGAGATCACCTAAAGATTTTGGAGGAAAGAAGGCTTTTTGTAGATGGTTTCATAAATAGTGGATATAAAGTTAGAAAAAAAAAAAAAGAGCTAATGGATTCTGGAGAGCACACAGCATCACGCAGTCAGGATGAGGCTCCGCGGGAGAAATCCTTGCCCCAGCAGGCATTTGGATGAGAGGACTGCACTCCTGCGTTTCATTTCTCTACCCTACTCGTGAGCACCCAGCACAACCAGCATCAGGACCTAGCCTCTAGACCTTGCTATAACAAATAATAAATAATAAGGATAATGATGATGAATGTCAAGAATCCTGTCCTCAGGCTCTCACCTTCAGAAGATGCAGACCCAGTAATCTCTCTATTATGAGCTTGGATCTTTCTTACTCACACTGCACTTAAGGCTGTGCTGCTTCAGCCATATCACATTTTATGAATCATCAGTTAAATGTATGTAAAAATCAATTACATTATACCAGTGCACCCTGCATCTTAACTGCTGCCATCTTTCATCTTCCTAATGATCCAGAAGATCTGAAAATAATTAAAAATCACTCTGGAGGGTCCAACCTTGTCTTTCTTTCTTTCATAAAAAAGGAATCTCATCCTCTGCTAAAATATGACATTCTAGTCCAGGGGAGCAGTGGTTTAATGACAGGATTATTGCCAGGGGAAATAGAGTCAGCACCTCAGTTAGACAGTTTGCCTTGATTCATCTACTCACTTCACTGAATTTTGAGGTCTGGGGGCTTTACGGGGAGCAAGCAGGGCATTTCAGAACGTGCATTAATGGCAATTGTTGGAGTGTTTGCAAGAAATTATATCACGTAGTAGAAGGTGTCACGCAACAAGAACATGGGGGACGGGCAGATTCATTTCATTCATTGCTTGTTCCCAGGTTGTTCTCTGCTCTCACAGCAATAAGACAGAAATCCCGGCAGCTGATCTGGGTCTTGCCCTGGTCTTTCAAGAAGCAATGCAGCAGCTCGGCCAGGCAGAGCTCCATGATGAGAAGCTCCCCACTTCTCCCAGGGTTTCACTGGTCCAAGAGCAGAACCTGTGCTGTGTTCAGGCTGTGTACGAGTGTTTCTTCACTTTCTGTGTTACACCGTGGTGTTGGTACCAGCTGCATGGAACTGAGCACCAAAAGACCGAACAGAATGGCTTCCCCAAGCCTATTTTTCCTATTGCTTGGGATAATAAATACAGTCATGAAGAAGAAAGGACACATACAAATGGCTGGCATCAAAGAGCTGCTCTTTAATGCCAGCCAATAATGTCATGGTCCTCAGTCTTCTTAAATTTAAATGATTAGCAATGACCAAGCTTCGCTCTTTCTTGATGCATCACTTAACCTCGTAATCAGAAAATCTATCCCGCTCCTGGTCTTAGATTGATGATGTCACATTAAACTTTTTTCCACCAGACAGAGCAATCATATTGGAGCAAGCCAGTCCTAAGCAGACGGGCCGCACACCCGTCACAAGTGTGATTAATATCACGGGGGCTATTGGGAAGCCGGAGATGCACCTCAGAGCCTACTGTATTTAGGACGCATTAAGATGTTACAAATGGATTTTTTCAAGGAATAATTTCATTCACCAATAATGTTGTAACTTATTGCATTTTTTTTTTTAATTTAAATAAAAGCAATAGGCATCCATTGATTTTTTTCTCAGGGAAGAAACTTCTTTTTAATGGCAGCTCTGGTTCAGGTGTGGCTGCACAGACTCCTTCTCCTTCCCAGGCAGTCAGATGTCTCGTAGCCCATGGACAGTGCTGTGTCATCCCAGTATATCCTGGACTGTCCTTAGTGCAGCCCCTTTGACATTTAGTCGTTTAGGCTTTCTATATCCACTGCTATGAGCTGTAGCTGATGTTTTCCAGCTAATTTTGATTTTTTCAGATTTCAGCTGGTCAATGCAGCTGCTGAGACAGTTTCCCTTTCTTACTATCCAAAGTCTATTTTACTGTATGCCTTTATTTCCTTCTAGTGACTTACACTTCCCTGACAAAATACGTAAATTGACTCAATTCTTTTACTTCTTTGTCTTTCTAAAGTGATGTTTGAATTGGGAGCTGCTGGAGTCCTCATTAAATTTGCTTTTCATTTTGTAGCAGGTTATTAAGGGACTGTTTGTGGAGCCTATGAAATATCCATCCCCGGAGGTCTTTTAAGTGTTGGTTAGACAAAGATTTGTCAGAAATGTTTACTGGGATTTGGTCCTGCCTGGGCCCAGCAGATCTCCAGGCTCCCTCCAGCCCTGGCTCCGTGGCTGGATGCGCACCCGGCTCCTGTGGGCAGCCAGAGCAACCACCAGCAGGTCGAGACCTTCTGTTGCATCTCCACCAAAGGATGTTTGCCCTTAAAAAGCCCAAGGTAATAATAATACTCTGCTTTTCTTGGAGCCAGTGAAAAACAACCATTTTTCCAGCAATGCCAGAATTTCACCTAAGTCACAAATCCCTCTCCACACCTGCCCAGGTACTCGCTTGCCTTCTTAAAGGGAAAAATCATCTTTGTCTCTATTAAGAGAGATCTGTCAGTTTGGGGCAATTCCATCCGCAGACATTTGTTACAGGAAAGGTTCAATTTAACTGCACTGACTTCTACTTCCTCCTTTAGTCTCAGCCCGATTCTCTTTCATTTTGGCTTAAATTTGGACAGCACTTCCAACAGATTGTCTTCGACAGCATACATTTCCAAGGAACAGCTCAGGATAAAATCCTCTACTACAATACAAACCAAGAGGTGAATACCAGAAGGCAGAGAGGTTATTGTTTTTACATTTGTTCCTAAATCTGCAATTTATAAACTGATGCAACTCCAATTTATCAGTGGGGCTGCTGCTGCCAACCAAGACACAAGTCCACTGGTGTGGCTGTACCCAAGTTTGTCAACAGCTTGACTTTTACATAGCTGTTGCAATGATGCTGCATACTGATATGTACATTTCTTTTATCTTTTTATTCACCCTGTGATAAAAATAAAAGCCAAAGAAATGCTTTCTTTCTTTTTTTTTTTTTTTTTGAAAGCCATCTGGGTTATAAAGCCTGACTTCAAATCAGTAGTGACCTTTTGTTCAACAGCTAGCAATGTAAAAACACATAAAAATGTCTATTTAGATATTGGTGGGGAAAAGGAAGATCATTGATTTTCTTAGTTTGCTAAGCTCCCGGGGTTTTAAGAGGCATTTGTTTCTGCAGAAGGAGACAGCACTGAGGGTGGGGAAGGGCATCCTTTATTTCCAGAAAAAAATTTAAATTGTGTTTCAAAATTGGTAAGATGTGTGTTTGATACAGCATCGGGGGGGTGTCTGAGAATTTCACTGGCTCAGTCGTCTTTAGGAAATAGATCTGTTAAATTAAGTATTCCTTGGCCCATCTACCCAGAAAAATAATTAAAAAAAAGAAAAAGAAATAAATAAAGAAAAAAAGCTTCTCTTCAGTGAATGTTTGTGGTTTTAACCCTTTGTTGGAGAGAAACTGTCCTAGGAACAGATTTGTTGATGACTCACATGAATAGTGCTGCCAGGAAGAGCCAGCCTCTTCAGCATTTGCCAAGAGACTGCAGAAGAGAGGATAAGAAAACTTCCTTCCAAAAAACTTTTGGTTGACAATGTTTCTGTGATCTGCCTGGCTCTTACATTTGCTCTTCCAAGGGGTAACTCCCAACTTTTGTGCCACAACAGCTCGTAGGCAGATGCCCTATTGTTTTAGATCCTGTGTACGTAGGAGGAAAAAAGTGAAAGGCAAAATGTCTTCAGGTCTAGATCATGCCACAGATTGGGTCAGAACGGATGAAGTTTCCCTTCTGTTTCCAAGGAGCTGAAGCACAAAGTAAGGTAGTGCACAGCTTCGCTGTCACCGTTTCTTGATGGCTTTCACTTTTTTGTCTCCATCCCAAAGAAATTTTAATTTACCCTGGCAAAGCCTACAAGCTGATCCTCAGGTACAAGCCAGCTTTAGGGGCTTTAACCCACCATCAGCATACAGAAGCTCTACCAGAAGTTAACAATTAAAAACCATATTTAGACAGACATAAATCATCCAGAGATTTGACAGTTTATGTAAAGGCATAAATTTCTCATTGCCTGTTTATTTCCCCAAGTGTTCTCAGTTCATCTGGTTCACCAATGCCACGATAATTTATTGATAGCTCAGCAAATAAATCTAGATTTGAATCTGTCAAAGGTAACCTCTGAAGCAGAAGAGCTCTACAAAACAAGCCTCGGGATGCCAAGAGCTGCAGGGGTCACATCGGCACCAGCACGGCCAGGCTGGACCTGCAGACAGAGAGCCTGCAAAGCACACCCATGCTGCCTTCCAGGGCTTACGAGAAATAAATTAAACAAAGATGAATATTAAAAGACGTGCACATATTGGTTAAGGGGCACCTTACTGGAAAAGAAAATGCTATTGTTAGCTTCTGTAGGAGGATAGCATGGGGGAGCCAAGCTGTATATTAACCCAGAAATAATGCTTCTGGGTGAGAAGAAATCAGCCTGGCCTTTCTGTGTTTGACTGCGGGGTTTGCTGGCTAGCTGGACAGCGATGCTGCCTGGAAGATCCACTAGCAAAGTACTGAATTCAGACCTTCTTTCAACGATGATGGGAAAATTCAGAGCAGACAGTAAGAGGCTTTGCTTCAGCAGGCACCTCAAGAATCAGAGACGTGTCTGTGGTGCTGCACGGCCCCGCTGCTGCTCAGAAGAGAGCAGCCGTCGCAGCAGAATTGTTCTTGTTAAATGCATTAACTAAAGGCTCAGATAAGAATAGCCTCAGTTTATCACAGATTCAGGATTTGAATCAAATCCAAACTTTGTATTTGATCCCCATCATTGTAACGCACTTCAGACTGAGGCTAGGCAGAGTACATTAGGATGCAGGTATTTAAGGGATGGTGGCCCGAAAAGGAGCATCACTGGGGCGAACACAGGCTCCACTGGGAACATCTGTCTGCACTGCACGTGACATTTGCAGGGGTAAGGTGAGGGAGCCTCAAAGGAATGAAAATACAGCACACAGGAAAATAAATAAAGACCAAGAAAATACTGTATTACTTGTTCAGCTTCTGCACGCTGTCTTGAATTTGGAAGCACTATATTATATCCAGGGCATCGCAAACAAATGCCCTGCAGGGAGCAGAGAGCTGTGGCGAGGTTAGCACGACGAGAGGACGCCTTTCCTAGGCTGAACGGACCGCAGCTCCTGCCTGAGTTTGCATCAGGAGGCAGTATCTATATTCAGCAAAAGAGCTCCCGCATTTCCAAATTGCATAACCCCAGCTCACCTCTGGTTTGAACTCCTCCATCTTCTCATCTGCACCGAGGCACTGAATTGGTATTAATGCCAGACATGGGGGAAAAGTCCCAGCAGAGTGACCTGAACTGCATTACAAAGGTGGGAGGATAAAAACCTCTTTGAGGAAGGAGATTAATTAAATATGATAGTTACACCATTTCCCAGCCAAGGAAATTTTTACATTCCATGGGAACACGCTGCAAAATATTCTCAAAGGTTTTATCTTTTTATGCAGAAATCCAATTTATTAGATGCCTTCTTCTTTACGAAGATATTTCTGGGCAGGATTTCTGTGTGGGTTTGCTAAGTAGTAGGATAGCTCGTGCTCTGGATCAAGTCTTATCTGGTGTGAATCAACACATCTTTGCATTTTAATACACTGCAGGGATTTCCATGAACTTTAGGTCAGTTTTGTCTTTTTTTCTAGCTAGGCTAGAGTTCAGGTCTGTGCCTCCACAGAAAGCAGGATTCACTGCTCCTGACATGTTTTCCGAGCTCATGTCATTTAGCTCTATCGTTCTTGGAGTTGTTAGACCTCAGTGTGATGGAGGCTGGATGGAACAATTACAAATATTTTATCTCAAATAAGCTTAAGGAAAATACAACATTTTGGTGAGACTCAGGGCTGTAGAAAGGTGATGTTATAAACTCAGTGCTTAACCCTCCAAAAACGAGGGGAAAAGTGTCTCTCCCAGCTTCACTCCTGCAAGGTAAGGTTTTCCACAGCTGTCACTGAGGAGCCCAAATGTCACTGATTTTCTACAGGTAGCTTCCAAAAACTTTACCTACAGACTTGAACATCCTCAGCTGCTTGAATAGCTTTAGCTGCTGATCAGGGACCAGTGGTACTGCGACCAGTTTTGCCTTTTCATGGAGGAGTAAAGCAACCAGATCCTTCTCAGGTGAGCTAACAAATCCTGGTGATTTCAGCTGCTCACACACATTTTCATCAATGAGGTAAGAGAAGCAAATCTGAGAAAGCAGTCACTTGAAACGATCTAGTGTTTAACTTGGATTTAAAACACTCCTGCTTTTCCTAAACATACGGAGTGAATATTACACTGACATTATAGCAAAACTATCATTCGTGCTTTCTAACAAAAGAATAACTGAATTTTGACAGACAGTTCTTGAAAACCTGCAGCGTTTCCTAGACAAGCTCAGCAAGCTTTTTTTTTTTTTTTTTTTTTTTTTAAATCAATACATATTAGATTAGCTGTATTTCAATTTTGACTCAGTATTTCAGACTTGGCCAGTTTTAGGCAGATTAAATTCACAATATTGGATCCCTCCTGAGTTTAAGGGTCACGCAGTTGAACCTCTGGCAGAATATGGATTATGAAAACAAAATGGCTGGAGTGCAGTGCTGCTTCAAGGAGGAGCTGCGATTGCAAAGCCAGTCTGTAGCACAGTCTGCTCACTTTCTGCTTCCAAAAGCCTCAGCTTATTTTCCCCAGTGCAGAAGGAAGGGGCTCCTTTAAACAGTGAATACTCCAGCAAATATAAACACCTCCAAGGCTTATAAAGACAGCTAAAAAGACTTTTCAGCAGTGATTTTAGAAACAATAGGAATTTGAAGGGTTCCACATTATGGTAAGCAAAATGAATTTTCAGGTCAGTAGGTAAAGCTTAAAATTCTCAACAAAGGCTGAGTGCTACACCCAAGGTACGTCAAGGTACTTCAGCTTCTATCATCAGGCAACACCAGTGGAAATCTAAATGCTTGTGGGAGCTGGAACTTGTCCTGCTGGCATTCAGGGAGTTCAGCAGGAGCTTGTTTCCTCCTCTGCACTCACCAAACTGCTCGGGGTGGGGTTTCTCTGGTGGGGGCTTCACTGCTGTGCGTGCTCAGGATCTGGCTCATGCTGACATTTGCAGGGACCACAGACAAACAGCGCTCTCCGTGAACAGCTGCTGTCTTCTTCACCTTTGGAAAAGTGGAGCAAAAGCCAGGCTTTATAGAAAGTGGCAGGTTCTTAATTATTGTTATAATTTATTTAGTGTTTACTGACAAGAGCTCAAATCTCTTTTGCACAAGGTGCTGAACACACAAACCATTTTAGGAGACAGCCACTGCCTCTAAGTGCTTTTCTGAAGAATGTGGACATTGGTGAGCTCAGCAAATGATTTGCTAAAACTGATCAAATTGCCTTTTCTTCCAAGTTTCTTTCTCCTCAGACTCTCCAAAAGCAAGGCTTGGTTTTTATCAACAAGGCTTGATTTTCTCACATGCCTTGGCAATGTTTTTGAACTAGTGGTTCAGACATTCAGAGTTCTCTACAAATATAAACTGGTTGTCACATTGCTAATTATGTTATTCGTGCCCTATGATTGTGAGTAACTACTGCTGGTGTGGATAATTTCTCTGACATTTCAAAGTAGTTTTCCTCGAAAAAATCTAAATGCAACTTTGAAAAAATGCCAGTCTGGCATGTCTGACTGCGTGGTGGGCTGCTCCAGAACCTCTGAACTTCACCACAGCCCAGACGATATTTCATTAATTTGTAGATTTAGAGGCCAAAACAGCCTGAAATTACGGCATCTAACCTCCCATATAACACTGGCTGTACACCTACATGCTCTCTCACAATTTCTTTGAAGGCACAACCCATAGCCAGAAAATCAGATGAATGTGAGAAGCACAACTCCAGCAGCTGCCCTGGGGACACAGACAGAGACTCACTTCTTGCGTGCCCTTCACCGGGTCATTCCTATTCCCCAAGCCTCAGCTCGCCAACCTGTGAAGTAGTCCTTCCCCTCTTCTATAAGATGCATTGAAATCTCGAAATGAAAACGAGCAAATATCACTCTTCCAAACCTCATTTGTCCAGCTACAGCCTGCCCTTTGCACTCTCTGCTTCAAGCTACCAAGCAAGCTCTCATCCCTTGGCACTCAAAACAAAATTAGGCCAAGGTTTTGTTCTCCAGTGGACATACTGTAATTAATAAATTACTCAGAGGAAGAGAATCTGGGGAGGAAAGCAGCATTACACGATTCTTTCCGCCAGGCTGGCCCAGGGAAGGAGCTCTGGCCAGGCTCACCGGCTGTCACTGCCAGCAGGGCACTTCCCCTGCAAGGCTGGTCATGCAGCGTGGCCTGAAATGAAACCAAAAACCAACAACAACCAAAAACCCTGCTCAAGCACTTTAAATCACTTCCCTTAAAAAAAAGCAGAAGTCTTCTAATTGCGTTTCAGAGCACACACCATTATGCAAAAGCGTATTTAACCTGGATGCAACAGGGGTCACTCCCTTCTGTAAGTATTTGCATGGAAAGGAGCTTGGCTCACCTTAAGTCAAAGGCTAACGCGGCTCCACCATGCAAATGTATTTAAATGAAATGTATCCAAAGCTACTAAATTATATTCGCAGGAAATAAAGTCCGTCTGCTGCAAGTGGGTCCTTCGTGCTCTTGATTGAAAATTGTTTTTGTGTGACAGAGAAGGTGCTTAAGAGAGTAAAAAAAGATCATTCAGTGAGTTAGAAAATTACTCCAACCTCTAGACCATGTCAAACTAAATATAAAACAAACAAACTATGGCACACGAATGAATAATTGAAAGCAGCAGCTTCTGTGTCACATCAGGAGGCACAGTTGCAGAGCCTGGCCGTGCTTTACCTACTGGCTCTCTGCGTGCCCACAGATGCAGGCTGCGGGGCTGAACCGCTGCCCTCTTTATCTTGAGGAGCCTTTCCTGATGGCTTGGGGTCTGTCTTTATCCTTACTGCAAGAGCACAGTGCACCCCCAGAGCCATCAGAGAGCCAGGGGCATCCCAGAACCACCCCAGCCCCAGCTCCTGGCCCCAAACTGACCCCGCAGGAGGGGAGCTGAGCCCACAGCAAGCATTTGGGGGCAGAGCCAGCTGGGGAGCAGCTGAGCTGGGAGCAGCAGTGTCCTCAGGTCGGTGCCCAGAGCCCTGGGGACACCTCTGCCACGGGGGCACTGTGCTTCCAGCCAGGCAAGCAACAGATAATTGCGTGGTAACATCGGCTGTGCCTCCTGAGCAGAGGCACAGGGTGATGGATGAGACGCCTGCCTTCCTCTCAGCCTTTAGGGTCGCACAGGGTGACTGCAGGTCCACGAGCCATTAAGCATTCGGTCACCCCCTGTGTCACGGTGCTCCGCGGAGCGTAACCGTGCTCCTGGCTCTGTCGAGGTGCCAAAACATCAGACCTGAGCATCACCAGGGAAATACCCTGCACCAAGGGGGCTCCGGACATGGAGCCAGAGCCCCGATGGGTGGAAGCCAGCAAAAAGCCCCGATCTGCACGATTTGTACTCCTCTCTGAACTGGGTTACCTGAGCCGCTGACTTAGCCGTGAAATGCTCAGTGTCTCATAAACCACCCGCCCTCAAAAGCCATCCCATAATATGACAAATGCTGAGGCTAAGGAATAGCTCAAGTAAACAGCTAGAAATGAGTAATCAGTGAAAACAGCACGGAGAATAGATGGAGTAAAATTATAGAGTAAACAGAGAGCAGGTTAATTTTCGTTCCCTTACAATTAGCATAATAGAACATCAGAACTAAGCAGAGAGAGGACACGTTTTGGGAAAGAAAAGTGTAATCCAGAGCTTGTTGAATGCAACACAAAGATTTCCATTTGCTTCAGCAGCTTTGAGTGAGACATGGAGATAAAGGAAAGACATCAGGACCTGGGCCGAGATAAAACCACGCGCCAGATGCCAGATTTCTGCGGGTGGGTGCCGGGGTGAGGGGTCACTGCTGACGGATGGCAGAGGAGGAGCCAGGAGGGATGAGAGGGGGCTCCTGGACCAGGGCCAGCAGCCCTCAGGATTTTGGCTGAGTTTAAAGGCAAACATTCGTGCAGTGACTGGGGTAACTTGTCTATGTCAGCCTGTTTATCAGGCCAAAATCCCCAATGAAAAAACACAATCTCTATTACAGGCGTGTGTGGAGCACTAATAATCTGTCACAGAAAATGACAACTTTCCTGATTAGAGAAATGGAAGGAAGCAAGGTCTCTGGTAGATTTATTCGGCTCTCTTAATCCGGTCCTCCCATGGTTTGCTGAGCATTTACCTAACGTTATGTCACCGCTCCCAACAGGTGGTGCCTGGGAGTTAAAACGCCACCCAAAATGTTAAGGTGCGGGGGCAGGGGAGCTTGCTGGAGCTCCACGTCCGTGTTGGTGAGATGCTGGGAGCAAAATCTTAATGCACATAAATATTGATCAGAGCAGACACGGAAATCGATGCGTGCGCTCCTCGCTAACTGCAGTGGGGACAGGAGGAGCCGGCACCTGAATGCACAGCAGGGAGAGGAGCAGGCACGGGGCTCGGCAATGCCATCATATGCTGGAAATGCCTGACCCAGCACCCAGAGCTGATCCATGCCGCCACGAACAGCATGTGCCATGCAGACAAACACCAAAACCCAAGGAAACAGGCAGCGCAAATGAAATGTACACCTAATACACTATTCATTAGCACGCAGCCATAAGGCTGTTAGCTCCTGTCAACAAAACATTAAGACAAACCGAACTCTGTTCTTATATTTACGTTCTGAAGGGAAGGAAAGCTGTCTAAAAAGCTTTTAACTTCTCACATAAAACAGATACCAGTTTCTGACCAGCTAATATAAATAATTCTAGGTCTGCATTTCCCCACAGGAGAACCCTCATATTTTGTTTTAAGCATTTCATTTTGCAAATAGATTGTTTACTTCAATAAAAGCTGGAGAGGAAGTAAAGAGTAAAGATTAGAATGGACATTTAAATTAAGCTATAACTATTTGGCATCCAATCTGTCCATAATAATAAGATGAGAATCTGCAGCTTCAGGAGCTGTAGCACATACAGTTGCTGAGATTATGAGTCCTCATGCTTCAGGTTATGAAATGATGGAGGTCAGGAAGCAATTTTCTTGCATATATTGCTGACAGGCTAGAGACATTGCAAGAATTTTTGCATATTTTTTGAAACATCAGTTATAAGTCACTGTCAAGAAGATCCCAGACAAGGTGGATATGACTTTTTATACAAATGAATTTCAAAAGAAGAGCCTGCTTCCCCAGCGCTCACCGCGACAAAAGTCCTACAGCAGTAATAGACAAACTACCGAAAACAGATTGCGGAACTAAGTGGATGCTTAATTTTGCTACCGAGCAGCAGCAGCAGCCAACCTGTTCTTCATCGAGCAGAGCTCACAACTGGGAGGTACACGAACAGCTCGGGTTGGTACGTTGGAGGCCACATATGCTCCCGTCTCCCCTGGGAACTGCATCACTGTGACGGCTCCGCGGTACAAAGTACTGCCTACGAGTACTGCCTGCTCGCTCTCGCATTTGGGAACGAGCTCGATCAGCACTTGCAGTGCTCAGTGGGACAGCCCGAGCGGCTGCCAGCCCCCCCAGCAGCAGGGAGCTCGCAGGGGGCAGGACCCGGTGCCGACAGCCCCGATGCCCCCCGGCGCTGCGGGACCACAGGCAGGCACCACCCGGCTCGCACCCTGAGCAGCCTTCGTGGAAACGTGAATCACAGTTATCTCTCTGAGGTGGGGGGGAACATGTTTTTGCACGACAAGGAGTAACGGTTTATAAAAATAAAGCCCTGCTCAAAGTGAAGTGAGTCACTCACAGCGGCCTCTGCCACACGACAAACAGCTTGTCCAGCAGAACAAAGAGGGCATCGCTCGGCTTCATTACCCAGACTGCGTGTACTCTCCGAGAGCTAAGAGGCACTTATGATTTATGCCTGTAAAAATCAATTGCATTTTATTGATCACCAAGATTAAGAAAAGCAAAAAAAAAAAAAAAAAAGAAAAAGTTTGGTTAAACTTGGGGAGCAGCTATGTCACTGGGTGTGATGTTCAACCTGCCCGGAATACTGACGGCTTCCAGGAGGCAGGCACAGCGACTGGCAGCGCGTGCAAGGGTTTCACATGCAGAGCTCTGCGTTTTGTATGCTGCTATCAACAGAGGTAACTTTATTTTTGCACCCACTACATTTGTGTCAACTAAATCACAAAGTCAAAGCCGAGGTCATTTGTGATAACAAGATGGCAGAAACTCCCCCAGCTGCATAGAAAGGAAAAAAAAAAAAAAAAAAAAAAAAAAAAAAAAGAGAGAGAGATTTTGGCAGTTTTGGTTTGCATTTATAGTATTTAAGCACTTAGAAGCCTGATTCATAATTGGTGCCAGATGCTCTCAATACACATAGGAAAAGAGTTGTCTTTGTTCTGATAAATTCGCATTCTAAAAAAAGCTATAGACAGCCACGGGCTGGGGAAGCGAGCGGGACGGCACCCGCACTTGCTAAAGGTGGCGGTGTGAGATTCTGCCACTCGCTGGAAACTGCAGGACCCCGGGGGCAGTGAGATGAAGCCCAGAACCCCAGCCCTGTACTGGCTGCCCAGGGCCACAGGACCACAGGATGGGGGCTCAGGACCATCCTGGCGGGCTGCAGACATGCGTGGAGCCGCTGGAAGGGGAGGCAGGCGCCAGCCACGTCTGCCAGAGCAGCTTTCTGGGGCGCCGTGCATTCATTTTGCTCCGAGGCTGCTGCTTGCTTGTTAGTTGTTAATGTGGAAAGTTTAGTATCATACAAAAGACGTCTCAATGATCATCCCCCGTTATCTAAATTAAATCTTGCTGCTGTAAAATTCCGGGTTTCTCACACAATTTCTGCTCCTGAAAACTGCTTATGGCAGAGCAGAGTCCCACGAACAGTATGAACTACAAGGTCACAGCATTCAGCGAGTGAAAAAAAAATCAGGAAAACAGGAGATTAAGTATTAATTTCAGGGCAACATTCCATTTATTTGAGATTACTCTATGCCGCACGTATGTAATACCATGTTTCAGTAATTAAAGGCAGAGTGATTTATACAGCTGCAAGATGCCGAGGAGATGTTGTTGCTGGGCTGGGTACAGTTGGCTACAGCAGCCCAAACTCAATTGGAACCGTTTGTCCCAGGGAGATGCTTTTTTGGCTCGCCCCAGTGTCCTGGCCAAATTCCAGCGCAGGCAGCCTCCCTGCCCAGCAAACTTCCAGCTGGCACAGCCGCGGGCTGGGGCCAGCTCCCTGCTGCCCTGCTGGGTGCCACCACATCGCTGCGGCCCCTTTCTAGGGGCAGCTTCAGGTTTAGGTGGCTGTGACCCCAACGGCAGAGAGGCTGTTTGGTGGGTTAGGGAACCTAAACTTCATAATAAATACAAGTAGGCCTCTGCAAGGGAAATGGAGGGAATCAAAACCATCTGCTGCTGGTGGCCTCTGGAATATTTCCCATTTTTATCATTATGTTTTTGTCTTTGGGGGCTCCTCCATACATACAGTACACCTTGACCTTGGCGATGAGGTGCTTTGGGTTGTGGTCTAACACCAGCCACATCTTCCAGACCTCAATATCATGAGCAGCTTGGATCGTGACATCCAAGACATTTCTGGGAAAAGACGAGTTATTTGGGGGTACTGAACGAAAGGGGCCGCTGGAACTTCATAACCCCAATCTACTTAATTCGTTCCCTATTTATCTTCATGTCTGTGACTGTGTGCAACATTCCCTTCCCCATTTTTTATGGAGATGTGCGTCGTGTCACGATGAAGAATATTGTTTGTGAAAGGGAGTGTGGCAGTAACAGCACTGCTGGGCTGGGCGAGGGATCCTTGTAGGAACAGCTGTCGAATCCTGCAGGATCCGTGCCTGTACCAACAGCTGCTGCCGCACACCCTGCTGCACCTCACCGATGGGTGAAGCACCTCCCTGCTGTGCACCATGCCAAGTACAGGGGTATACGACACGACAAGGGAATTTACAGAAATTACCAAGTGCTTCAAGCATCCAAGGACTGTTAAAATTAGAACAAATTGCAAATAATATGTTCATGTTGGCGCTTTCTCTAAGTTCAGAGCAGTTAGTAACTTCTGTTTGCATAACATATTGGGCATTTTCCACTTTACCTTTCGCATATAAAATGCTTCTCAGTGCAGAATTTGATAGCACCACAGACATATTAGCCGTTCAATTGGGTACAGTTAGTGCTGATACTTACAGAGGGCTCACCAAAAGAGAACAGACACGCTGCCTGACGAGCAGAACACTGCTACCCAGCAGTGGGTGCATTATCCAATGGAAAAATGAATCATTCATTTAGAACCAAAGTGATAAGACATCATTTATTTAATCAAATGTGCCATCTACTGAACCAGGTACATCAACTAATGAACCCAGTGGATCCCCCAACGAGAGAGATGAATCACCTGCTGGAGATGTTTGCTGTGCGAGAGGGCCTGGTAGCTTTCCATTTCGATACAGGAACCCCAACCTCTTTTATCATCAAAGCTAAAAGTCCTACTAATGAATTTACACACTGCCTTATGAAAATACAACCCCATACTGGCTTCCCTTGCAGGTTGGATGCTTTCTTAGGCACGTAATTGTCTTAAATAGCACTTACTTTCAATGTTTTGCATAATTAGCTAGCAGTACTCTATTCTCTGAACATCTCTTCCAACTTAAACTGATGCAACCTGATATCAAATACCTTAGGTACAGGTTTTAGTTAAAAAAAAAACTAGTTTCTAAATGTGTCTGACTTGGTATAACAGCTATACACATGGGTAGATAATGTACAGTGATATTTTCCAATCTCCCTTTCATTTACTTAGCCGCTTCACACCTCAGCCTTTGAGTTGATTAGCATCACCTGCTGAAGTTAATTAAAGTATATAGGATGTAATAAGACTAATATGTTTGAGTTCTATCAATCACAGAAGCCGGCGAGTCAATATTTGAAATGAGTACGGCGCAGAGGTGGAAATCCTGAACAGGGATCTGAAATTAAATGAAGAGAGGCGGGTTGCACCAGCACAGCTCCGATGAGGGGGTCTCAGCGGTGACAGGGGCACGGCCGCGCACGGCCTGGCCCAGCACCCCACAAACACGGCCTAGTGCTTGGAGCCATCCGAAAGCCTCGCGGGATGTTTTTAGGCTATCAAGGACAAGGCAAAAAGCTGCAGCCAAGCCTGTAGCTGACAAGCCAGGGGAGCCTGGGGGATTTCAGCCTTTGCAATTACCTGCTAGGAGACACCTTGCCTGCTTCGGCAGCTGCCACCTCCCTGCCCTGGGCCTCCAGCGGCTCCGCACGGCGCTGCCTTGGTGCTCCCGCACTGGGACTCCACTATTCTGAATTAAATGCAGCGTTTCTCTTCCCCTGCTCAGGTCCTAAACGTTCATTGCAAATTGATTGACCGTGAAACTGTGTAAGAAGGAGCAGCGAGACCGCACAGAGAGGACCAACGCTGGAGCCGTCCCTTTTGATTCGTACTCCACACACAGCTTCTCTGCATTTAGCATCGTTTCACATGCTGTCAGAAAGTGGCAGCTGAGCTGCAGCCTCCCCAGGCTGCCCTGAAGTACTCCTGGTCCTGGCTGGGCACCCTCAAAGGCCCCTGGCATGCTGATGGCAGTCCCCAAATGGAAAATGCTGTTTGGCTGTGCAAACGTGTGGCTGCCTTTGAGCACACCTGTACCCGCTGCCTTGTCTACACGCTGCCACAGTTGCAGATCTCTTTCAGCATAAAATATTTAAATACAATTTTATCAGCCCCTCACATCATTAGCTATGGAGATCCAGACTTAATGTACAGACAGGACACCGCGCATTAATATTTATTAAGCTGGATTTGTTTAAGGAAATACACTGAGCTGCTTGGAGCAGGCCACTTTTACAGAATCAAACTCTGAAAGACATTAATCACTGCCAGTGATGTGTGGAGTATACACAGCCTATGGAAATGGAAGGACAAATAAATACAGGTTGTATGATGCTTTAAGGGCTGAGAAGGCTGCTGGCGAGGTGCTGGTGAGCATCAGGTGGCTGTGACCCCGGCAGACACCGACAGAGCCAGGGGCTCCCCGGCCAAGGAGCTGAATGCAGGTGGCCCCAGGGCCACCAGGAGGGTGACAGCGCTCGCCCCGTGCCCAGCAGGCTGGAGGAGGGCACAGTGACCCCAATCAAACTGCGACTGACTGAGCAACACAGCTGGGGTGCTTCTGAGAGTGATTCGAAGGCTTTGTGCTGTAATAACTATAATCTGCCCAGGTGCCTGAGCGGCCTGCAAAGCAGAAAATGTTGCCGTAATCCCAGTGACCCATCAGCACCACGGCAATACCTTAAGGTGTTTCCAGTGACTTGCCACAAAGAAAAGAAGGGTGGGCTTGTGTGCACTGGTTAAAGAGCTGGGGCTTAAATTGGTGCAGAGGCAGTTAGCCCCTCTGCACCTGTGAGTGAGTTTGTGCCCATTATTTTTCTACCATGGGAAATTACCAAAAGATGGAAGGACAGCCTGCAACATCTCTGACAGTCACTGCTACTGTTTTTTTTTTTGTTAGCTCTGTTTTTGCAAAGAAGACAGAGCCTGCCCCTGTACTAAAGGTGGATGCAAACCAAACCGTCAGCATCAGGTACCTCTGAGCACCGAGCTGGTGCCTCTGCTTATGCAAAGCAGGAAATTTACTGAGCCCCCATTTGCAAATAAAGCTCTGTCCATCTGAATGCAGAATGCGCACTGAAATATGTTTGTTATTTCCACAGCAATGCTGTAAGGGGTTAAGGGGGCATTAGAGACACTTTCATCCTTCCTTCAACATTTATATTTTTAGGTGGTTTAAACGAGAGAGAGCTGTTCAGGAATAGAAAGGTTTCTAGATGTGTATGTGCACAGGGGAACTAAGGTTTAAAAAGAAAAAAAGTGTTAATAAAGCAATTTTAAAATTTAATCTGAGAGTTTATTTTCTCCTTTGCTGCCTTTTCTCTCCTGGGGATAGATCTGTGATTTTTTTTTTCTTGCCTTGCAAAGGATTTAGTACTAAACCTTCTATTTTTCTGGAGACGGCAAGAGACAGTCAGAAGTGAGGAGAAGTGTTTAACAATTCAGAGGTCGAAGAACTGATGGCTGCTGACCTCTTTTTGTTCTGAGCCAGTGGCTTAGGAGAGAATACAAACAGAGGAGGGACCTCCGTGCTCCGATCCCAGCACTGCTTTGGGGTTCTGCTTCATTTGGATAAAACTCATTTTCACTCTCTGTTCGGCTTCTAACACTTCCCGAGCTCATGGAAAGAAAGGGAAATGAAAACCCCAAGCAATGTGAGAAAGGAGCTCTGCGCACATGTTGGGGCTGACCCCGGAGGGAAGTTCTGCAAATCTTATCAAAACCCCGTGAAGGTGAGACTGGGCCTGATGGCCAGGCTCGGGTAAGGTGCTGATAAAGAGCTGAGCGCTTGGTTCAGCATCTCAGCCTTTAGAGGCTGGGCCTAAAACCTGAGCCCGCTGCAATGCCACCACTGCAAATTTCTCCAGGTTTGGATTTAAGATGCAAAATGCTGATCTCATTGAAGATCAGGTGCAGTTAAGCATTCAGGTCACGACAGTAAACATCGGTAAGACAAATTCCACTAACGAAGCTAATGCAATTTGTCCGTGTAGAGGACAGAAACCTCCCATCCGAGCCATTTTTTTTCCTCTGGCTCCTTTAACATGAGGCTGCGACAGCCCCTGCACTGCAGTGATGCTGATGGAAGTTGTGGACCAGCTTTTTGGTGATTGCAGCTCCCTTTAACTCCAACTTCTGTGTTTTCAGAACTGCTGTCAGACTGAAGCATGGTCCTAATGGGGAGCAACCTCATCTTACGGCTTTAGGGCACCCGCTCCTGCTGCCCTACACCTGGTCTGAAAATCAGCCTGAGAAAAATTGCCAGTGGTTGTACGCCATAACTCAGAAGTGACTAGATCCTGTATTTCAGGTGTATGCCTCTACCTCTCTTCAAACGTTTAAAGTGAAGGGTTAATTAATTAAATTAAATGAAGCTCTCAGTGACAACGGCAATGGCTGTGAGTTCTCTGCATCTTTGGAAGTAGAACTTGGGGTGAAAGTAAATGAAAAGTTACTCTAAGGCTTCCTGTGGGTTTGTTTGTTTTTCTCCTACTTGACATGTTTACTCAGTTTTTGGATGACGTTGACACAGAGAAGAGAACAGGGTGACACCACGGGAGCAGCTGCTTCAGCAGCCCCCCTCCAGCTGCTCCGTGCTGCGGAGCCTGCCGCGGGTGCAACATCTGGAGGCTACGTGGGAGGGTTACGAAACACGAAACAGGCCTGGGATCAGCTCTGTTGTTGTGGGGTGTCCGGGTTGTTAAGAAAACAGAACACACTTGGCCTTCATAGGAGAAAGCAGAAGCCAGAAGAGAGACACGGGGTTATGCAAAGTTAAACCAAGTGGTTGCGTGCTGACCTTGACCTTAAGGAGACCGACTCCAGTTGGCAATCCTTAATGTGGCTACGGGAAGTCTGCAGAAACCTTCTCAAGGACTAGGGCGACTTTGAGGTATGCGTATGTTGCATAGAGGCAAAGTCTAACGCAGGAATGCCAGGATATGGAGAGCAGTCATTTAGCAAAACACCCTGGTAAAGTGCTGCCTAAACCCGTGTTAGAGCCAGGCTGTGAGAGACCTTGCAAGTGGGGTTCTGAGTAGCGGGTAAACCATGAGCATGTTTCAGGAGTGTAAAATGACTCTCATTAACTCCTTAAATGAGGAAGAGTGTCTGGAGTTTCAATAATGTGCCCAGAGGAGCACTAAGAAGTAAGATTTAAGAAAACTTGAATCAATTCTGACTTTCATTTCAACTTGCATATGATCAGGAAGAAGGAACGCTTTGTGGCTGAGGTATGAAAAGGCATTAAAAAATCTGAAGTGCCCTAAAAATCCCATATTTAAAGCGATGCTGTCTGAGGGAGGATGAAATCCATTTAGCTCCCACTGAGATGTGGGCTTTGTAAGGACCCAGTACTTTTTTGAACCATGGGATTGAGGATAAGGTCCGGGCTGCTGAACACCCAGCCCAGAGCAATCAGGGCTGCATTAACTGGATGCAAAGTGGTGCCCACAGGGGCTGACAGGAGCTTTGCTTGGCTCTGCCACGTGCCTTGCAGGACTTCCAGGGCAGTGGATGTGAAGCCAGTGCAGAGCAGGTACGGCTGAAAGGAATTTACTTGAAGTCTTTATATCGAGCTAGGACGGGACTGCCTCCTCTTAAAAATCTGCTTCGGTTCAAGCCGTGAGACATGAGCTTGGTTCAAAAACCAGCCAGCTGCAACCCTATAGCCTGGGCTAGGCTTGAGAAGGCTAATTGATCGTAATGATCCCTTAAGAGGTGGAAATCCAAGAGTGGGTAACTATCAATCTGTTTCCTAATGGCAAGGTGTGCGTGCCATTAGAACACCCTTTGTGCTAGCCACTTTCCTCTCTGTCTGAGTGGTTATGCTATACTAATCACTGCAGTAAATAAAAACCCTGGGTGATAATTTCCAGAACCTTGTAAAGGTGGTTAGGGAAAATGAGCACTCTGCTACCCACACTAGACTTTTTTTTCCTTTTTTTTTTTTTTTTTTTTTCTTGTTGAAGACTGGAGGTTTTTACAGAACTAGCTGCACTTTCTAAATTTTAAAGAAAGAGCCATATCCCTCCAGCTGTTGAGTTAAGTAGAATGTTATTCAAATTATGCAGGGGAAAAAATGTCATAACATAATGAGAATCAAATGTTGGCTTCAGGCGCCTTCATATTTGAGGACTTTAAAAAACAACAATAGCAACAGAACAGTTCAATCTCTTATCTGCCTCTATAAAATGGCCATTTAAATAAACATTCACCACACTGGGAAACATTGATGTCGTGGCAGCGATTTGTTTCTGACAGACAAGGCTGTTAAAGTCAAATTCTTTTTAATAGATGGCATTTTTGGAGAACAACTAGGTGTATTAAGGCCATAACTGCTCCCTCCCCACTGGGGACGAGGCCACCGGAGCCCGGGAAGGGGCAGGGACATCAGGCGCCTCCTTCGGCTGCTGCAGCTGGGGACAGTCAGTCCAAGCTTCCTTTGGCTGGCGTTTATACACAGGGGGCCAATCTCCTGACCTGTTTTCAGTCCTTTTTACAATGCAGAAAAGCGGAGAATCACCTCAGTGTTGTGACATGTTCCCCAGCCCTCTCCCATTCAGGTGCAGGAGCCGGGCACGGAGACGCGTGAGGGTCCCTCCTGGTCCGCACGGTGTGGTGGCTGACAGGGGGACTGATACGGATTGAAGTCTTCTAGACAAAGAACAGTCAAGGTCTGTAAGCAGCCACACCAGGAAGGAAAGAAATTATTAATATCATTAATCTGATTTGCAGCAGCAGCTACTTGAAGTCTAACCACAGGCAGGGAAGCTCCTGAATCAGCTCTGTACAGAGCGGAATAAAAAGGGAGCCGGTAAGCAAACATCTTACTCAAACACAAGGACGGGCTTTCCGAGCGAACTGCTTCGAGGCCGCCGAGGTTTGAGTCTTACTAACAAGCCCCACTACGAAACCTCCAGCCACGACACACGCAGCTCTCTCCGAAACCGAGTTCTGAATTTAAGGGAATATGCAATGGGGGAAGAACAAAAGGATCCTTTGATGTGCTCAACCACATGATGTTTAGCGAAAAATGCAAATATTCTCTCATGCTAGAGAACACTTATCAATATTAAGGCATACACAGAGGAGAAGAAAGAAGGAAGAACAAAATACAACACTTAACAAGAGGGTAATTTAGCCTGTTGGCAAGCGCTTTAAGTCTGGTTCATGAAAAATTACTTGCACAATTGTTTTGCGGGGTTTATGGGCTTTTATGCATAAATCATAGTATTGATTCAGCGTGCGTATCAGACTTACTCAGGTGTACAACTGCATGTGGGCACAGTTAAAGCAAGAAAGGATTTAAGTGTGGAAATTGAAGAGGAGAAAAAACATCCCCCCTGTTGCTCCTACAAGCTCAGCTACAATTGTCAAACAGCTGGAACGCGCGCGGATTGTTAATTAAAACATGGTGGTGACCACCTTCTGCAGCGGTCTCAGGAGAACATCCAGGCACGAGATAACTGCCAAGCTGAATCTCTTTCCCACCCTTTTTTTCCCCTTTGAGATTGCACTTTCTTTTCTGGCAGGGAAAAGAAAAAAGTAGGGAGCCCTGGAAGCCCAAGGATGGTCAACTGGAAGAGAAATAAAATCAGCTGCGTGTTACAAACCACAACAACTACTGCAGCCAAGGCACGGAAAGGGAGGGAGGGAAATGTCAGGAACAACCTACAAGGGCTTGTTTGATGGTATTCACATTTGCTAGCCACATTTCTGTTCCCTCAAATACAGGGAAGGGATCCTGCAGCACCACAGGTACAGGAGGCTGGTACAGAAGGGGGTCACCACGGATGCTGTGTTGGTCAGGAGAAATGAAAAAAGGCAAAGCCCTGGCAATGAAACTAGACGCAAAGAATCCCTGTCACCTGCACAGACATACAGTAATTTAATCGCTTTCTGTCCTGATTCATCCCTCAATATTTTCAGCATAAGCACATTATATTCAGCTTCCAATAACGTTCAGCAGGTCACAGCACACAGCCTGCTCAACTCTTTTCTTCCTCCCTTTCTCCAATAACACGGAGACGTAAAACAAAGGCCTAAAGAAGCTGCATGTGAACAACCCATAGGTAGCAAAACCCTGAAGTTTTACAGAGGCTTTGCTTCTGCTATGGAGCGATGTGGATAACAGAGCACTAACAACCTTCTCTAAGGAACACTCCTATTTCTAATTCACATCCCACTCGTCTTGCTATTATTACTGGTGTGGTCACACCAAGGAGCGACGTTTGGGACCGTGGCACATCTCCCCCAGCATGGTGCTCAGATCCCTGCATTGAACCCACAGCCAGCCCAGCCCAGCAGCCTGGGAGCTGCAGGTCAACACCAGCAGCCCAGTGGGACAAGGTCAGGTTTTATGCAAGGTTTAAGCCCATAATCAAGTTTTTGTTCTAAGTATGCCTCTCGCACTGTAATAGCAATAAATATTAATTAAATGTTCAGGCTATCCTAATTTAATTTGATCAATTTGCTTCTCTCCTGTCTAAAAAATAAATAAATGTGGGGTAGAGTAAGAGAGTTATTTGTGTTATTATCGTTATAAAAAATAACCATCTGTGCCAGTGTCTTAAATCAAATTAAATCTTTTCTTCTTGCTCCAAGGTTACAAAAGGATTAAGTTTTATGTGAACACCTAGCCACAGCCACTCCACTTCCCCAGTGGCTGGGAATTCAAGCTGCAGCGGCGCTGCCAAGCAGGCTTGATGGGGCAGGAGAGGATAAGAGGCTGAGATGGCATGTGATGCAGCGCCGATGCCAAATTTCCACCCTGCCTGTAATAAAAGTCTGCATTTATAGAGCACCTTTGATGAAAGGCTCCCTGAGTCATCCAGAAATATTAATTAATTGCCATCACCCCTGCAGCAGGTGAGTATCCCTGTCCTTGTTTGACAAACGGCTCCGCTGTGCTGCAGCAGGACGTGGCAGGAGGGTGGCAGCGGGCGCAGGGCGGCTGCTGCAGCCCCGTCCCCTGGCCCTGGCCGTGTCCCTTGGTCCCCTGGCCACGGTGCCTGCTCTGGGATGTCCTCAGCTGGGCCCGAGGGCAGGCGAGCTGCCTGGGGAGCAGGCAGCCACGAGGAGACACGGTGTCCGACCAAGGCTTCAACACGTGCTGGACCTTAAAACCTACAGCACAGCCCTATCCTGATCTGAGTCCTGAGATCTCCTGTCCCCGGGGCACAAACCATGTCTTGAGGTAGGCATGTGCTAAGCCCTTCACACAATTAAAACCATTCACGTGCTTTAATTAAGGTATGCGCCTAGCCTTGCTGTTTCCAGGCCTGCACAGACAAATGCACGTTCCTGTAGGCGGATCCAGAATTAAAAACTGGGAAATGTCCCCAGGACTCCAGCTCCTTCCTCGCTGAAGCAGCGCTGTTCAATCTGCTCAGCATCTGCAGCTCTGGGCAGTCCAATATTAAGTTACTCAGGACCAACAGACCTTTCTCTATTTCCCCTGGGAGGCTCTGTCACGAGCCATTGGGCTTCAGCGTGAGAATTTTCCCCTTCATATTCAACCTTTTTTTCCCATTCCTATTGCATTACCAGCTACCCATGCCTGCATCTCCTGGCAAAGAGCCCCTTCCCACCTGGGCTTTGCAGGATGGATGGAGTGGAGCAGGACATCGTCTCCTGCTGGCACCTCAGCACCAGCCCTAACCGGAGATAATCAAATGGTGACAGCCCCTCTGAAAAGAGAAGTAATTACACGGCATAGACTGCATGCATCTCTTAGGAGAAGAGGACTTGGATTTGATTATCTAGATTCTCCTTAATGCTTTATGATGAAGTTAAGGATGAATATTGCTTTGAAAGCAATTCAGATAGGACTTACCCTTAGAAGGAAAGGCCTTAACCATGAAACAAGTGGCCAAAGTCAGCCAGAAGCAATTGTCAGGCGAAGATTTCTGTTTACTTGTCCAAGATGTGATCAGAGAACAGTCCATTAGACAGTCAATTAACTCGGTCAAGCACATACACGCTTCCAAAATTAGCATGTGCTGAATCCACCGGGGAAATTAAAATTTGTGCTGAGATTTTGCTGGCCTCCAGGTGGACAGGAGCTGCCTGCTGGAGACCCCTTCCACCGGCCGACCCTGCACCTCCCTTTGAATCCGATTGCTGCCAGAAACCGTCCGGCCTTAGACACAGCCTGGCTCCTGTTAGAAAGGGATTTTCACACATTTATTTGATCCTGGTTTCAGCCCCCTGCGGAACGGCCTTGTGGTGCCAGGGTCCTGGTGCTGAGCGGCCCCTGGCATGGGGAGGCTCGCTCAGCCCCGAGACCGCCGCTAATGACGCCCGCCGGAGCGTGGCCCTCCCCACCTCCCCGCTATGGCTTTGGCAGGCAGCTGGAAAGAACGAGGTATATTTGGATCCTGTTTAAATATTGATCACAGCGTATTTTTGCTAAAACCAAAGCCTATTGATTCGCCTGCGAGACTGCAGCCTCAATACTCTGCCGCGTGTTTTCCTGGAGATGGGAGAAGGCTCCTTGAGTTATGATGTTAATAAGAGCGGCGCAGGAGGAACCCCTGATGTTCAAACCACAGCCTAGGAGGGAACATTTTTCACTGACGGAGGCCTCTGGACGCTCTGTGCTTTTTAATGTTTCCCCATCAGCCGTGCTGATGAGCCTTTAATATAAAGGTTCTGGGAACGGGGAGCTGCAGCTCCCGCAGCTCTCCCAGAGCCTCTTTCTGCCGTGATTTCGGGCTGAGGGCAGCCAGCCGTCTGACAGGATCCAGGGGGGTCTCCTGGTCCACAGGTCTTGCATGTTCCCCCTGCAGCATGCTGCTTAAGCAGGTAATTAGCTCACTGTGTGGATTTTTGTCTCAGGCACCATCAGGTTGATGCTCACTGCCCAGAAGCTGAGCGAATGCTGCGGGGTTTGGGGGTTTGGGGCAGGTGCGGGGCTGGGGTGCCCACAGCTCAGGGGGGAGCCTGGTGCCAGTGGGCATCCCTTCTAGGTCACTACGGACACAATGAGAGGGGGAAAAAGACAAAAGCAAACCCATAGGGTTTATATGTACACATGTACACACCGTTTTGTTAGCCACTGGCGATAAATAAAGAATAAATCGCTTATCCTGATGCGGCTGCTCAGCCTAACCTGAGAACACTGCAGGGTTTTCTGATATCCAAAGCACATCAGGCAGCAGTGCAATGGCTCAGGCCACCTCCCCTTCTGATGGGACGCGTTATTGTGCTATCAGGAGTGTCAAACACACAACGCTTCAGAGAAGAACAAGACACCCCCTCCGTACCCCCCGCTCCTGTACTTGCCTGGTGCAGCTCTCTGCGAGGGGCAGGATAAATCCTTCCCGTCCCGTGCAGCGCTCAGGCTACCATGAAGCCTGAGACTTGGTTAATCTGATTATTTAAGGGACAAATCTCTCCTGCACATCTGTGGCTGAAGAAGGTTCTCAAGGGAAAAGCCAAATTAAATTATGCCCTCCACAGTGCTGTATGTGGGAGAGCAATCCTGCAGCCACCATGCGAGAGTGGCAGCCTTAGGTTTCAGTCGTATCTGACATTGATTCACTTTTCTTATTGCAAAGCACTTAAATTCTCCATTTCTCATTTCCCAATCTCCAGCACAGGAATATAATCCTCTGCCTCTCTTGGAACCCTGGGATTGTGCCCCGTAAAGGAGTGCATGCCCTCGGGTGAATGAAACCGTTTCAGACTGAAGTATTTTTACTGGGTATTTGAAGAGATCCTTCTCAGAAATATCAGCGATTTGTGACACTTTCTGTATTTGTGATACAGCATTTCCTTGCCCCATTTGAAGGAGAGACTAAATTGCAAGGACAATCACATCCACTTCTGTTACCAATCCTAGCAGAAGATATTAGTTTTTCAAGGGAGAAATAGAGCCAAGGTTTCTCCTTTTTCATCAAACCCTATTTGTTTTGTTTCTCTTCCTAAAATAACCTGGGGCCATTTAATAGAAGTGAAATCTCTGATAATTTTTTAGAAATTGTTGCCAGGCTGCAGAGTATGTGTTTATGCAGAGTTTTGTGTTTCACCAGTTACTGCTTCTTCAGGATAGGAATAGGTTTTGCTTTGTTTTATTTCATTTCTAAGAGCCCAAAATAATCACAAGTCCAAAAAGTCCAAATCATTGTCAACACAGTTGTTTGCACAAGAAAGAAAGATAAAATAAAAGAAAGGAAGGAAGAAAGGAAAGAAAAATGAGCATCATTGGCCACAGTCGCAAACATCTTCTATCCCTTTCTCATTTGTCTCAAACAAGTTTTTCAGCGAGAACTTTTTTGGGAACAGGCTGTCTTAAAGGAATTTTTAAAACTATCAAAAAACAGGTTTTAAATTAACTGCACCACATCATTGTCAGGCATGTTTTCAGCAATCAGCCCGCAGAGCTAGACCACGCAGTCTCTGTGCCCAGCTAACTGCACGCTGCGGGCACCGAGCGCTTCCACCACCCGCACTGCCAGCGGCAGCTGCTGCTGGGTCCCTGCTCGCCTGCATGTCAGGAGCCCCCCGGCTTGCAAAGAGAAAGGCAGGGCTCAAAACTGAACTATTCCCTTGTTCCTGTCCCAGAGTTTGACAGGGGACTTGTTTTCTAAAGGGATGTGTTATTAAATCCTGCTGTGCTGGGTCAGGCTGTTGGAATTGTGCTGTTACATCCCGACAGCACCCCAAAACAAGTGGGTATGGAAGAGCAGGGCACGCTGTTACCTTATTACATCCATCCACCTTCTGATTTAGAGATTTGTCCATCCAGAAATCGCAGCCAGACTGCTCTGTTCCTAACTGCTCTTGACCTCCCCGGGAATTTGTCCCTCTCTGTTCCGAGCTCCCTCGCCCCCAGCATCGGCTGTGGCACGGCACTGATGGCAGCTCAGCCCCACACGTGTAATTCTGGGTTGTAAGACAAACGACTGCTTCTTCCCTGCTTCGAATCTGCTGGCTGAGAATTTCCCTGGGCGCTCTCTTGTTCTTGCAGTGAAAGAAATATAAAAATGAAAACAGCTCCTGTTGCTCTCCCAGAGACAGCCTGGTGCCATCGCGAGGGGTGGTGCCGAGGACATATTTACAGCTCTGTCTTGTAAAGTTTGCTAGGTTTCATGCTTTATGAAATATATTCAGCCATACTTGTGATTATACTCCAATATGTTTCCAACATATCGTGAAACTGCAGCTAGTGTCAGAACAGGCGGATTTTTAACATATCTTAAACAAATTTCTCCCTTCATTAAAGTAGAATAATTGTCACAGCATAATGTAACTTAATGGCAAAACGGCACACACAGGCTCGTCTCCTGTACCATGATAATTACGTTTTAAATCTATGGTCTGTGTTAAGTCTGTTTTTCAACATATGCAAAGCGATTTCAAGAGTTACTTAAAATGTTTTTTCCCAGGAGAGCAGAGGGACTGTGCGCTTTGCTGGGGAACGCTGGGCACAAGGAGCTGCCCATCCTCGCTCCCAGCAGCAGGAATTCAGGAGCTGGCGAGGTTCTGGCACCAGCAGGTGAATGCCTTGGACTAAACGACATCTGGGAAGGGTGTATTTAGCTTTCTGTAAGTGATGCCATGCAAGAAGCCTCATTTGAGAGTTGAGAGCAGAGAAGCAGCGTAAAAGCAGTCTGGAGAGCACACTTGGAAACAAAATTTTCCATAATTAGACCACAAAGTGGAAAGTCCTCTTAGCGCTGCATTACTGAGCACCTGAAAGGAGAGCATGAAACATTTCTCAAGGGGCCACCAAACCTGGAGAAGCAAATCACTAAGGCCAGAGAAAATGAGATTAAATTGAACTTCTAAGATGCAGTGTGTCTACTGACCTCCCTCATACCAAGTGCTTTCTTCATGCTCCTGTTCTTAAAACAGGGAAAAAAGAATCCAGGAGAACGCATGCTGTTCAGTAGATAGCTGGGGGCTGAGTTGGATTTGAATTTTGATCAAAGTTTTTCTCATTTAACATGCTTTTCTGTGTCTGCAGTCCCAATCTGCCTTTTTCGTTTAAAATAATGCGTCCCATATAAGAAAACTTAGCCACCATACCTAATAGGAAACCCTGGGCTCATGAAAGGTAGTTTCTGCTATCTCATGGTCCTTCTACAGAATCCAGCTGACGGGGAAGGGAAAACGAAGGGGCCTCTGCCTCCTTCCCATGCAGCATTCGTGCCGTGTCAGATCTGCAAACTGCTTGTTTGCTTTGAGGAAACACACAATATGGTCCAGACTGCTGATGCAATTGTTTTATCAAGCATCTCCCTTGTGGCCTGTGCCTTAGCACATCATCCTCATTGCACCAAAAGCAGCAGCAGAGCAACCCACCAGTTGTGCTAGCCAAAACCAGGGGCAATATCAAAGAAAAGCATCCAGCAATCGAGAGAAAGAAATGGAAAATGCACCCAGCTGGCTTGCTTTGTGCAGGGTTTGGTTCTGCCGTGCCGTGGCTCAGCCTCGTGCCCCACCGTGCGCTGCCTCCAGTGCTTGCCTGAGTCCAGCCCCAGGGGCAGCAGCAGGTGTGTCTGGTGCATCAGATTTGGGCTTTCCCACTCAGGTTGCTCCCATCTTATCGTAGAAAAGAGCTGTGAGACAAGCCCAAAGTCCTCTGCACAAAAAAAAAAATAAATATCATATAATGCTGCTCCCACCCCCACTGCAAAGCCACTGCAATATTTTGAAACATGGATTATCTCCAGCTTCTGCTCCTCTTGATGGTTCCACCTCGTTCGTCTTGCGACTCTAATTTCCTTCAGTGCGTGTTTTCTTTACAGGCTACTAAGTACAGAAAACTTGAAGCAATCAGCTGAAGTTCACGCATCGACATATCACTTTGTTCGCTGTGAATTCATTTCCAAGGGGGCGGTGAACTTTAAGGAAGTTGCAGACTGAATCACGCTGGTGTGCTCCGGCACAGGCAGGAGCCTGGAAGAGGCCTGCCCTCAGAAGGCTCCCCGACCAATTCAAAACCTCAAACGCTCAGTCAGGCATTTGTATTTCTTTAGGGCACCCCTCCTTGATCTGAAATCCTCATTTCTCCGGATCTGCTCCATAATAAATGCTGCTGAATTTTCCAAATCCCAACTATTTTTTTTTGCAGTGACCACCTCGGTGCCATGGGAGGCGCTGGGGACAGAGGGGAGCAGAGGAGCAGCAGCAAAGCAGAGCTCTGCAGCCCTGACCCCAGCTGCAGCCTCCCTGAGCCCGGGTCCCCTCTCCCACGTCACATTTTGCTGTGGTCTTTTCTTGGCCAAGTTCTCCTTTGCAAAAGCAGCACCAGACCGGCCCTGCTGTGCCACCTAATTAGAAATCTCTGCTGAGCACTTTGTGTGTGTGCCCGTGCACGCGTGCACATTTTTTTTTCCCCTCTTTCTGAGATGTGAGTGACATTGCAAATGCAACTTTCATCTCGGAGACTCGGAGTGTTGCCATAGAAATTGCAGCGGGGGAGCCACCAGGTCGTTAGCTCGTGCCCTAAGGATTGCAGCGCTCAGCGGGGGCTGCTCCCTGCTCCCATCCCTGCTGCGCCCCGGCACCGGGCTGAGCTTCAAACCCAGGCAAGGAAGGAAGTGCCCTGGTCCCTGGGATCGATTTCTAAGCACACACGTGTGTGTGCGTGACCACACTCACCGGCAGGAATTACGGTAGCTGTTGGAACAAGCAGCCATGGGCCTGCTCAGGAAAAGTGAAGCTAAAGAGCTAAATGAGTGTTTCGGATAATGATAATAATAATAATCAGCATCGCTTTTATTGCAGGCTCTCCTCAGACACTGTGCTGCTGCATACTCACGAGGAATTGGTGCTCAGGGGGCCAGGTGAGCAGCATCGGTCCCATGGTGCAGGAGAGATGTGAACGGTGTGAGGGGAACCCAAAACCCTGCGGAGGGACAGGACCACGGCACCCCTGGGTGCCTCATGGAGAGCCTGGGTCAGGTGCACCGCAAAATGGTGCTTGCTGAAGGAGTTCGGCTCACGGACGGCACCCTCCTCGCCTCTCCTCTGACAGATTTCTCTTCCGAACAACTTCGTTTCTTCGTGGATTTGTTTATTCTGAAAGGTCAGGGCACTACATTGTACCCTGCATTATCTCCTCCCTGCTTCCCCGCGGCCCCAGCCCCGCAGTAATCACGCCTTCAGCACCTTTCTGCCAGGCTTTGACACTCCCCAATCCAGCTGAGACTTCTCAGGACTTTAATTAATGAGATAACAAAAGGGAAAACACCCAAAGAGTGAACCCCCCGAGTTGAAGACTTTATCTGCTCTTTGCAGCTGTATCTTTTTTCTCCTTATTTTTTTTCTTTTTTATTTTTCTTTCTTTTTTTTTTTTCTTTTTGAGCTGCATTCCAGGTCCGTCAATACCGTTTCCCATTAAATTAAATAGCTTATTGACTGGTGTGAGACGTAGCCACGAGGCCGATAGGATCCGCGCGCGGTGCTTTCCCAGTGCAAACAATCACAGGTCACTGCACAGTAAATCAGTCGGTAATGGAGTTTGAACTCTGAGAATCAGTTCTGTGTACCCTTTTTATTTGTTTTTAATTTGTATCAATGGTAATTCTGTCGGTTTCAATTTATGTGATGGCAGCAGGTTGTGGAGCAGCGGAAACACCATTTTTCTTCTTGTTAACCGTTGAGCTCGCAGCGCCGTGGCAGCCAAGCGTCTCCGAGCTCCCAGGTGTTAAGGTTTCTTGGTACCAGCAGAACCCTGTGTTATGTTATTTTCCTCCTGCTTTCTTTTCCATCAGAGCCGTCTGAAGATGCCCCTTCCTGCTTCCAGCTCTCAGCCGTTTAGGACCTTCCTCGCGGATTTGCGAGCTGAGCAGTCATTCGTGACTCCCTGCATTTACCTCATCCCTTTCCGAACCCATTTAACACAGCTAGCAGCTGGGACACCTGGTGGCATCGAGCACCGCAATTTAATTATGAATTATATTAAAAAATGACTTCCTTCTGTTGCCTAAAACTTGCTGACAGCTAATTTTGGCAGGTGTCTGCTAATATTTACTTTGTGTAAATTAATGAATAATCATTCCTGACACTTTTTTTTTTTTTTTACCCTTATAAATCCCCTCTGCTCCAAGGTACGGGTCCTGGTCCAGCACCCCGCTCCGAAGCAGCCTGCCCAGGACATAAAACCAGCCTGCTGCTGGCCTTTGTACCTTGTCTGCTTCTGTGCTGTCCTTTTTCCGCTGGAAGACACGAGCTGCATCCAGTGCTGTCACCGCAAGCATGCCAAGTATTTATAAAGGTGCATAAGGTTTCTTCTGTTTGTTTCATTTTCCATTTCCTCCTCAATAATTCATTTAGTTCTGCTCACCTTTTGGCCTTTGCTGGGGCTTCAGCTTAGCATTTCAGAGAGCGATCCACAAACACTTCACTCGCAATTTTCTGAGCACAAACACTTGGAGCAGTGTCCATGGTGCTCACTGCCTGTGCACGGCTCGGGCTGTGTTCCCCGGGGTGTCACTTGGCACTTGCAATCAGCGGCCACGACTGCCTGCTTTTGCCTCAGACCCTCAGGATTCCCGGGTCCTCCAGGAGCCCCCCGTGGTACCTCCAGGCCCCAGCCCTGCAGCTCACCCTCTCCTGCTGCTCCAGGGCACCTTGCTCTGCTTTCATTTCGGGGAGTTGTGCCTTGCTGTGCCTCAAGCCAGCCCTCAGGACCGAGCACTCACCCAGTCCCATTTTGCTCCCCGCCATGCGCACTTCTCCACTGTCTCTCCAGGTGCTGCAGCTCTGCAGCAAGGGTTCTGCACGGTGCAGCTCTGTTTGTACCGATGTGGTAGTCACACTGCTTTGCTTCCTGCTTGATCTCTGAAGTTTTTAGACAAAACTAAGCAAATTGCTCACACACCCAGCTTATGAAGGGCTTTAGTGCTTCGTGGACTCACCGAAGCGACAATAAGAGGTGACTGGCACCTCAGGTGGTTAAAGCAGTGCACTAGGACAACGTTATCACTACAAACTACATCACAGTCACCAGGGAATGTCTCGTGATGTTCCTACAAACACGGAGCCTGTCCGCAGTGCCCGGGCTGTGTGCCGAAGCTGCTGCCAGGACGAGAGGCACCGCTCTGCACGGGCACAACGTGCCTGGCTTTACAGAGGGGGCGTGCAGAACACGTCTGTTTGCAAAGTCACACACACACACGTTTCTCCTCCACAATATTTTGGGAATCTACACAGACGTGTTAGGAAAACTGTCACTTGCATAAACTTCTTTGCAGCCAGAGTGTGATTTTTTTTTTCCGAGCTACTAATCAAAGGCTAGAGTGGAATCAGCTTGACAAAAAGTATAAATAAATAAATTAAAAGATCACGGACTTATAAAATGCACCGAGGAATTACAGGAATGAGACTTAAGAGAGGTGCAATGAGGAATGAGCCAAGGTGAGCCACTAATGAGCAAGGTGAACAGCCCTGCTAGAGGTAACAGTGCCGAGGACCACGGCATGCACCCAGAAAGGGAGGGCACAGGCAGGGCAGCGATGGCAGGAGGAGCGGGGCACAGACACTTCACCCAGCCGTGGCCTCGGGGAGCAGCAGCAGGAGTCATCAGGCTCATGGTTAACTGTGCTGGCAAGGAACGGAGCAGGAGGAGATGTGAGCGGCTATGGAGTGTCTGCAGGCTGCATGGGGTACCACGGGTATCGGTGCCACCTAAAGCTCGGTGCCTATTAAGTGATTTCCTACAGGGACGGGCTCGAGGCTGCACCACAGCGTCCAGAGGTGGCAGGCACTTCTCTCTCTTGACTTCTCTTTCCTTCTTTGCCACTCACTAAGAGCTGTGGGCTCAAGGGCTACGGATTCAGGTGATGCCCCTGGTGCCAGCCTCCCCTCCACTGCCAGGTGCTGTCGGACAACAATTAAGAAACACCTTTCAATTACATGTGAACCACGCAGGACTTACTCAACTCAATCCAAATTAGAGATTTTCTGTGGGCATGCAAGCCTCTCCAAACAGACCAAGGAAGATAATAGATTTTGTGATTTCTTCTATCACACGGCAAACAATCCTGGCTCACGCAACCATAAATCAGAGGCTAATGGATTTTCAGCGATGCGCTTTGGCCCTTTGCACATCTTTTAATTTGCTTTTAATATGTATCGATCTCCCCCCTTTTTGCTGCAATCCTTCCCGTGTCAGCAGGTCAGAGGAGGTGCCAAGCGGGGAACATCCTCACAGCAATACAAAGCCAGGAAAAGAGGTGTGCAGATCCATATGCATGGGCTCCACCACCTGCCTGCACCGAGGTGGCCGGGCTCGCCTGGCAGACCCCACGGTGACGGGTTGGGGCCATGCCAGCACCGAGCTGTGCCATCTGGGGACCTGTCACTCGGCACATGCTGATTTCCCTGGGCTGCAAACCACCAGCCCTCCGCCCAGGCGGGGCTTTCACCTGCCAGAGAAGGACAAGCAAGTTTCTAGCTTGTACCAGAGATCCTAGGAATTGTAAGAAAAAGAGGCGCTTGCTGGGCAGAGGCACGTTGCCTCGTGCTGCAGGGAGAAGACGGCTCTGCTACCCGCAGGACGGTCTTCCTGCTCTCCTCACGTTCAGTCCTGAAGAATAAATCTGAGATGGGAAACGACTGATTGAATATCCATGATAAACCATTTACAGCTCAGTCCTAGCCGTGCAAAGTGCCGTCAAACAGTCCTGGATAAGAAGTGTGTTAATAAAAATCATGATCCGCACACAAACAGAAAGGGGCTAAATTCTTCAAATAAATGGCTCACAACAAATAATTTGACCGGCTCTCATGATCGGCTTATGCTCTGAAGCATTAAGATTATCAGCTCCATGTAATTTTCTCCTAGCTGATGTAGCTGCAAAGACTATTCATATTCATATAAATGTCTAATGTCTAATCCTCTAATCTAATCCTTTTTTTTTCTGCTTGTGCTAAAGCTCCACAGCCAATACTCAAAAGCCCTCTGAGCAATGGAATTATTGATAAATTACTGCAGGAAGGAGGAGCACAGCACGTATCCCAAACCCACCAAGCTCTGCCTCTTCTCGAAGAGTTTTTATTTTCCTGTTAAAAAGTCGATGCGTAGATTTGCAGGACGATTGCAGGTATTTTTCCTCGCTGATATTTCCACATCCTTCCCTCGTGTCAGAGGACAGCGATCATCTTTCACTCTGGCTTTCAGAGCTCTTCAGGAGCAGTATCACTTCTTCACTGTGTCAATTAAGCTTCACCGCTGCAAGTAACAGAGGAGGCTGTTTGCTCTGTTATTTATTCTCCCAAAGGCAATGAGCATCTCTGGACTCCAAACTCAGCACAAACACGGTGTTGTGAGCATCAGGAAGGATGCGTGCCCTTCGTCACTGGGGTGTTGGCAGACACAGCCAAGTCCTTCTGAGCTAAGCGTGGTGCAAATGCAGTCAGACAGCTTGTGTCTTGCAGATGTCACAAGCTAAAAGGAGGAGAGAGCATTCGGCACTCAGGTGCATTTGCCAGACTTAAATAATGCAGCAGAAACCTGGGGAAGTTTTCCAGAGCCAAGCCTGGCACTGCCTGCAGGCAGAGGCTTGGGGGTAACAGTCCTGGGTGAGAAACAGCAAAGGACCTGCTCCGACTGGCCAGGTGATAATGGCAATGGGTAAAACACACCTGGTCTGTACCTGCATAAAGCACAGGGTAGCTTCTGAGAGCATTTCCTTCTCTTTCTGTCACAATTTAAGTGTGATGATTTGTACGTTTTACTTCCAGTGCTACCAGGATGACATCTTCCTGCTTCGCTGCTACTGTTCCTGACTACATCCACGGCAATCTGAAATTTATGTTACTGGAATTAACTCCTGACCTTCACTCAATGCACTGCCTGCAAAGTCTCCTTAGCACAGCGCAGCCTTCATTTTGGAAGCGGAGCATGGGAAAACTTCCTGCAGATAAAGTCATAAACAAAACCTGCACACGTGTGACCTGAGGTCCTGGCAAGAAACGAGGCCAGTTGCAAAGCTCCAGCCAAAAGGGATAAATATGGCAAAAAGACAGACTGGGAGACAAGCTAGCGAGCTGTAAAAGTGTGGTTCCTGTGCCCAAGCTTATTTAGGCTGCAGCCTCTCCGCTGCTGTGTGTGCAGCAGTGCATTTATTTCTGTATATTTCGTGTGGGCATGCCCTGGGGTAGGAGCTGTACAACGCACGGGAATTACAGACCCAGACAGTCTGTGGCCTCTGAGCACTTCGCTAATAAAAGTTATAATTCTGGAACTGGTTTTCACTCAGAATCAGGCTGAAACTCATCCATCCATTATCTCACTTAGACCAACAAATAAGCATCAAACGGGACCTTCTTGCAAATCGCTGTGGACTTGGACCAATTTTGAAACACTGCCCTAAAGCAGAAAGGCTTAGTATCCTATTATTAGTCCCCCGAGGCCAGCCAGCTTCTCCATTAACTTTTAGCTCAAACTAATAGCACATTCATAAGCAATTTTGTGGGTGACTGTATCTGAGGCTTTAAGCTGCTATATATATATTTTTTCCCTTAGAAATTATCTTTCTGCGTGATGATATGGAATTATTTAGATGACAACTCACATTAAAAGACCCTGTGCTCTTATAGGCAAAGACTTTTTTTTTTCCAGACAACACTGTTATAAAATTGTTCGAAATCTACTGACTTCAAGGGACAGAGTTTTGCCATGATTAAAAAGAAAGACTTTTTCATTTGAATACTGCCCTTTTTAATAGCTTATCCAGGCATTCCCACCTCAATAGGTTTGTAGCTGTGTTGTCAGAGGAAGCCGTTCTGTATTATAATTCTTCCGCATGCTTTTTGCAGATACCGAATGTTTTGCAAACACAAATCATCTTTTAAAAACGCTTCTTTCTGTCCTTGTTGTATGCACATCTTTACTTCTGTTTAAGCTTGGCTATGGACAGACAGATGACAGCTCTGCGTGTTTCTGGAGCTCTTTTCCCTCAGTTACATCTGTTGCACTCAATAAAGCAAAATAGTTTTTGTATTTGTTTGTGTGTGAGTGATAACATATGCATATGTTCTCCAGAAAGGCATACAATGCCTGAGTCAGCCATAGGTAGGAAATATGCTTGGAGAAGTTCATTGTGAGAAGTTCCCTCATTAATCCAGGGAAGAAGCGCGGCACAGACAGAGACACACTGCCCTGTCCTCCCATTTCACACAACAAATACACTTATTTGCCTATGTGCTGCTTCTGCTCCACAAACACAGCTAACGCTGTCATTTGTATTCCACTTGTTCGTCTTCTGGGAAGTTTTTTGAGGGACTGCACGATTCAGAGGCAGCAGTGAGCAGGGACGGAGCCTTTCCGTGGGAGGTCGCCGGTTCGCAGCCCAGGTCTCAGCTGTGCAGAGGGAAGGTTTTACCGTTGGTGCCTGCCCAGGGTCTTGCAGGAATGATTTGGCATTTCGGAGTTCAGGTCCACGCAAGTGTCTCTGCAATTGTCTTCTAGCAGGCCCTCGTTACCAAATGCAGCAACAGGCCTCGAGGCTGAGACCCAGTCCAGGAGAGCAGTCGGACACAAGCTTACACTTTGTGAGCTTACATGCTAAGCTCACCAGAAGTTAATCATATCTTCAGCTGACCCAGGGTTGTGGGTTTATAAATAGTGAATTACTTCTGGACAAAGTAGCGGTGCTGAGCCTCCATCCTCCTCACAGCGATGCGCACCCTTGCTCAGCCGAGAGGGCCGGGCAGAGCCGCACGGAGGGGAAGCACCGACTGACGTGGTGACTTGGTGCTTGGAGGTGGAAGAGGGAGGCCTTCTCCCCCCAAAACACGAATGTTTCACCCTTCGGAACCAAGTGCTATAATCCCTGACTATGCACAAAGGAGCTTTTCCTAGCTGAACTAAGAGTATTTCAGTGTCTTAGCAGCGGGTTAATGCAGCTTCTGTGGCTTAGACGGCAGAGAGGGCCGGGCAGATCGGGTTAGGATGTTCTTTCCCTTTTGAGTGAAGCTTTCATTCCACAGAGGTCACACATAAAATTAAGTTCAGGTCTGAAAATGTTTTTTTTTTTTTTTTCCTTGCATGTCCAAGTCCCGCAGTCTGGTGCCACCCAGCCGCAGCACACATCGATGGGGCTACTGCTGCCCAGCAGCCGATGCGGGGGCAGCCCCCTTCCCTGCCCCCTCTTCCCTCAGCCTTTAAAGCACTTGAATATTTAAAGGTTACAGACTTGCTTTTGCTCTCTTTTTCATTAAGAGGAAGGTGTGTGCTGGCTGGATAACCTCTCCAGCGTGGCGTTATTGGCCACCCGTCCCCTGCTGCTGGGCTTGTTGGCCTGTACCCACAAGGGTGAGCCTGCATGGTGTAGCCATCCTAAGCATCTTATCAAACCCAAGCTAAGACGAGGAAAACAACCTGAGACCTGATTAATTAATTGCTTGCTCCACGACTGTCATTTTATGAGGTAAATCATCAGGAGAACACAGAAGTGCTTTTGGCGGTGCTAAAACTGAGGGCTCCTTGCAAACACAGCCTGCAAAGACAGCCCCAAAATCCACGTGTGAGTGGCCTCGCTCGTGTGCTCTGGGGCCAGGTCTCTGCCTGGTGCCACGGCAGCACTCAGCACCATCCTGCAGCAGCAGCTCGTGGAAGGAGAAGCTTCTCCCCACAGCCTGCAACCATTGAAGCAAGGCTAAGTGCACTGCCTGGAACAGCCAGCATGGAAGGATGCAGAGGAATGCTGCCCTCCCCTCAGAGCTTTTCCAACCCTAGAGAAAGGCAGCTGCATGGGGAGAACCAGTGAGTGACTGGTAACGAGCTACAGGCGGGGTCTTTCCACGTTTGCCCAAGCACAAAGGAGATGGCTGCCAGAGCAGAGAGAGCTGAAGGACTCGGGTCCACCAGTACCACCAGCACAACCAGTCCCTCCTGCACACACTGGGGCTCATCAGCCTGTCACTGCCCCAGCTCCTTAACCTCAGAGCCCGTCCACCAGCAGGAGAAGCACCTTTTTTGTAGGGTGGAGATCTGAAAAGCACTGCCAACATTTCAGAAGGCCAAAGCTCACCGACGGTTTCTTGGGCACTTTTAAACATCCTTCCGACTGTTTTTCAAACACTGACCTTTGACTGTGCAAGGAAATAAATAGACACGTATATAACAACAGGCTATATGAAAAATAAAGATGTTGACATTAATAAATCATTAAAGGATTTCTATGCCCAACAGCAAGCACAGACCTTTTATCCCTTATTTCTAGCTTTGCGTCTGGCAACTAATCCTGTGAAAACAAGAACAAATTATTTATATTCTTTTAGTATTCCATAAATCAAATATTGCTTTGAGGACTGAACTAATATTTTGTGAACTGAATATGGGATTTAGTCTGGCTTGCTACATGCACTGAATCTCAGTCTGCAATGGCATGAGAAGGCCGAGAGAGAAGAAATCCAGAAATACAAGGAATCTAAAATGTAGGCAGCAGGAGGAAATAATTTACAGTAGCATTGCCCAGTTTGGCTTTGTGTACTGAAAGAGCTCTGAATTGTAGTTATTGTGTTTTCTGTACCGGCATTTTGCTTTTAAATGCAGATAGCGTGAATCCATCAAAACATTGTTTGCTTGTTTCGTTTTCCCTACATGTGAGAAGACATCGATATAGTTTAACTGCAAAAACACATCCATCTACCCTCTGCACCTCCTTTATTAAGCTACACTTTGGCAAGAATAAAAAAAAAAAAAAAAAAAAAAAAAAGCCACATCCAGCCACTTGTGTTTTAAAGAAACAGCAGAACCAGAAGCTGTGGGAGTTCACCACGTTGGTCTGATTTACATCCGGACCGACAGTCTGTAAACCATGCTGCAGCAGATTGGTGCTCTGAGCAGCCACATTCCAGCCACCTGAAAAGCAGGGTTTATAAAAACACCGACAGACCTTTAACTGGAGCTGTGTGAGCAGCGGTGCTTCCATAAACAATATTTTATTGATTAGAATAGGCAGAAACTCTGGTTATTTACAGCAGACTTTTTCACAGCACTTATTGATGTGCCTAATGCTCACAGGGGAAGGAGAGGGAAGTGGCAGATGTAAGGAAGGGACTCGATGCAGTACAGAACCGCTCCTGTACATCAGCCCCATGGGTGTCTGAGTCCCCAAAGCGTGGGGCAGCACCACGGGTACCCCTCGCCTTCCCCACCCAGAGCTTTTCTGGGTCATGCCTGCCTGTGGCCAGAAACAGCAAAGGCTTTTTTTTTCTTCTCCAAGTGAAATAAATGAGCGGTATAAAGGAGGGAGACAGCAGGGTGTTGCGTTACACTGTGACCTCCAAGCATCAGCAGAAATTAAATGGAAAACTCAGAGGTGGTGGGAGGAACCGGCTGCACGGCTCGGTGGGAGACACCAACGTGCAGAAGAGTTGGGCTTTTCCTACAGGCAACAACCGTTATTAAAACTAAAATATTTAGAGGGGACAAGTGGTTTTCTGGCATTCAGAGAGCAGGATGAGCTATTAGCAGGTGGAAATCTATCGCCAGTCTCACACATGGCTCTGGAGCTTCCTGATACCAGCAGGCTGGGACAAGGGTCCTCAGCAGGGCATCTCCTGCTCTCCCCTTGCACCTCCCTGCTTGGATTTGCACTGACAGCAGTGGAGGAAGGCCCCTATTGCTCACAGCACAGTCTGAGCATTATTGCCATAACTCCGAGAAGATGATGATGGCCCATGTGTTAGCACCCAGCTATCTTTGCAATTAACCACTCCCCAGGTACCTCACTGCAGCCCGTGTGCGTGTCGTCCTCCTCGGGGCTGCGAGCAGACAACGAGGGGAGATGAAACACCAAGCCACCCGTTGGAGAGTCCTCATCAATGATTTTAACCTCCTGACCTGGAATGAAAGAGGTAATTCGATCGCCATGGTAACTGGGTGATGGCCTCTCCCCGGCTGAAGCTGTCACTCCTGGTAAATTGGGCTGCGTCGCCCGTCTCGGCTCCGCGACACGGACAGGCCGTGGGCAGCAGGCGGTGGAGGAATCAGCTCTCCTTAAGTACGATAATGATGCGTGACAGCTTAAACTTCGGGTCACTCCTGGTGCAGGAATTGTCAAATATTGTGACAGCACAAGAAGCTCTCCGCACCCTCTCACGCCTGCGGAGAAGTGACAACATCGCCATGGATTTTTGTTATTTCTTCTCAGCAAGGATCTCAGAAATGCAAATGTTTGTGCGGCTTTCATGGTGGGGTACATTTCTGCAGACTCTTGCAGGAAACGAACTCGGTCATTCACGATGTAAAGTTTTAGCCAGCAGAGCTTCCCCAGGAAGGTTTGGGCTGTGTGAAATCCACGGTTCCCCTCTGTAAACCAGAATGAGACCAAATTGGCCAGGCAATTACAAGATCCCGTCTGTGAATGAGCAGCCGTGTGGGTTAGCGTTAGCCTTAGTAAAACAAGTATCAGCACTGGTAACACCGGAGTGCCTGGAGATCCCAAGTGAGAGGCTTCAGGGCATTCAGGGCCATATATGCCTATAGCACTGGGAATGCCAAATTGCCTCTTTGTAGCCACAGACTCAGGTTCAGACAGGCTACATCACCGTCCTGTGGTCAGCTAGGGAAACTGGGCAAGCATCAGAAAGAAAAGCTCTGTCCCACGCAGAGGACCACACGAACACAACCAGTCCCTCAAATCTACTCTTGGACCGACTCGTCTGTGAGCACGGCTGTAAGGATCTGGGACCAAGCACCTGCACCCAGCAAAGTCAAGGAGCGCTCATCCCACTGCCCTGCACGGCACCACCACGCCACAGCCTGGAGCGCTGGCAGAGCCCGCAGTCAAGTCAGCAGCACGTGAAACGGCAAGAATGAAGGTTTGTTTAATGATTTTTAATTAATTTTAATTACTTACAATTTTTTTGAGCAGTAGCTTAACCTCGCTGAATCTCAGCCCCTCTGATCACTCTGGGACTTCTGCCAGCTTCCTCATTACAGATCAGTTCCCCTAACACCATTTGATAATGAAATGGGTTTTAAAAGAAAGGGACAGAGGAAAAAATCAAATACCTTCGGCAGAACCCCAGGGAGCTGGAAGAGGATTATGATTAGGCATGGAGATAAAATGATAGTTTGGGGGCTTGCTTTATGAATAACGTGTATCTACGTTGGCAGTGTCCTACTTTTGGAAGACGAAAGGTATGGAGGGGCCTGTAAGGACTTCCCACCCTCACAGCTTCTTGCAGGCACCTCCCTGTGTGAGCAAGCAAAGGCAAAGGCTGGGACCTGGTGTGGCCACAGAGGAGCTGCACTGGCACATAAAGCCAGCCGAGGTAGCAGACAGCATTTCCTACTCTTCTCAACTCCGTACCTCTCCGAGCAACTTGGTCTCACCCTGTAAATCAGTGTGTTTGCCCACAGGCACCCCTGCCCAGCACAGCCTTCACGTCCTGTGGGGATTTTTCTGAGCGTACCAGGAACTTTGCCCTCCTGCACCTCCTCAGCCTCCCTCTCAGCTGACCATCTACAACTCTCCCCAAAGCCTCAGGACCATTAGGTTTGATTCAGGAAAGTTTATTCCTTTTGCTTTCTCTGATCTCCTCTTTACAACTGGGTCTTTTTCCAGCTTTTTTTTTTTTTTTTTTAAATATATATATTATTCACTGTCACTAGCATCCTTTTCCACCTGTATCTCAATGAGGTCCTTCTGCAACAAAAGGCACTTGCAAGCCACGTCCTGTTCCCTATGAAACCACCTAGGCTTTATCATAACAAGTGTGCGGATGTTGCAGTGAGCGGGTAGCACTGGATATGCTTCTTTTCCTCTCTGTTATTAATACGCACTGCTCTGGTTCATGATTCAAAACTTTCTCCCTGTGGCTCTGATCTCAGCCCAGCTGATCTCCTGCCCAGCAGCCCTGGGCACGCTTCAAAGGATCTGTTGTTTGGGCAGGGTACAGAAAGAAATCTGTAATTTCTGGATGTTCTGCTGAGGCTTATCTGAACCTCAGTGCAGCTTCTAAATCTGGGCTTTAAGTCACCTCAGAGTGCATTATCGTAAGAGACGTTTGGGCATCCACAGCCAGAGCTGGAAATTCTCTCAAAAACGCAAGTCCAAAAACCCAAGGCTGTGCACCTTGGGTTGTGGGCAGCAAGGAAGAAGGCAGGAGGTAAAGAAGATTTTTTTAGAGCACATATAACGTAGAAAATGAGAAAAATGTCTCATGTGTTTATTCCTCTTTCTGCCTGCATTGGCTTTCCTGGCAGATGTATTGCAGTTACCGCATCCCCACTGGCCTGAGGGGCTCGTGTTTTCAGCCGGCTGCTGTTTGTGCACAGCCACGCATCAAACACATCTTCGGGAACAACAGCCAAGCCTCCAGGGGCAGTCGCGCAGCCTCCAGGACTGATACGACCCTCTCTGGCTGAGGGCCTGCCCTGAACTGAAGCTGAAGCATGTGCAAGTCCCTGCAAACAGCCACCGGCTGTGACAGTGTCCCCTGCCCAGGAAGGTGGTGGCAGAGCATGGAGCAGTGCTGGGGAGGAGCTGGAGCAAGTTTCGGAGAGGAACAGGGCTGGGAGTGAAGGGCAGCGGGACCGGGGCCATGTCCCACCTCCCTGCCACCAGAGGGCTGTGCATAATTCATAGGCCATAGATTGTGTATATCTTTTTCATGAAAGTTTAAACAGACTGGTTATTACTATTGACCATTAAAAGGCAATTTTTCCCCCATGTGTGACAAGGACTATTGACATTCCCGTATCCTTGGAAAAGGTTAGTTGATGTCCTGACATCTTCAGAGCCCCGCTCCACTTCTGCACCAAGTGCTGAGCCAATGGAGCCTCTGAGCTGGCACGGAGTTAACAAACAAGCTGCATTTTAAAACATTGGCTGCTTTTATAGCTGTGGACAAAATGTGCCATTAATGCACTATTAAAAATTTGAAAATCTGATTTTATGCTTTTAGACTTAATGCTTTATTACTGACGAAGCCAGACAGGATCTTCTGTCTGCCGCAGACAGCATGGCGCTATATAGCAGGGGCTGAATTATTTTGCTCCTGTAACCCCACTGAAATACTGCTGGCAGTACTGCCCCTGATCCAAGTACATGTGTGGGCGTCCCTCCTGCTAAAGCCTGTCCTGGGGGCTCCTGCTATGGGGAGCAGGGCAGGGCAGGTGAGCAAGGGCACAGAAAGCTCTGGGGAAGGGATCTGGGGACGGCTGTGTGCCCCAGACCTCTTGGAGCCTGGAGCCTCAGGAAGGTGATGAGAAGAAGCTAATGCTAAGATAGGGAGGCTGACTTTTCTTCTCTCTGCAGCCTGTAAGAAAATTAAATTCATGCCCAATGGGCCTAAACACTCTTGGTAGCACTGAAGTGCAAAATTGAGCTAATACCTTTCTGATGTTTAAACAAGCACCCGTGATATTTTCATGCCGATCTAGAAGAAGCTCTAAAGCTTTTGGAACTGCCATCACAAACTGTGAGTGATGTTTGAAATAAAAGCAAGGGAAAATATATTTATAGGTGTCAGGGAGTTGTCTGGATAATGCAGCGAAGACAAAGTGTTATGCCAGAATGATTCTTCTGTTTCCAAACTGAACGTTTAGAATGAACCATGCACCCCTATCCATGAAACTAGCTTAAACATCAGGGAGAAAACTGCTAATGTGAATCCAAATTGTACTTTTGTAATCATGGAGATAGAAAATAGAGGCAATCTTTAATATGAGGCTATGTTCAAAGAACAAGTGGTGTAGGAAGCCAGTTCCAGCAACTAGAAGCATTACAAAGTATTTCCAGCATGGGGGAAAAAAAAAAAAAAGCAAAAAAAAAGCAGAACTAATTAATAAGCAAATAGTGCCCATCAGAAAGGTGGACGCAATCTAGAGAGAAGGGAAGGAGCCTTGGAAGATTATCAGATGCATTCTACCTATTGCCTGCCCAAGCACATATGAGCAAAATGACTGTTTCCCTCTCCATGTTTACAGCGAGTGAATCAGGAGCAGATGTAAGCCGGGCATTGCCGACTCCAGCAGATAAATGACAATTACAAGCAGAAAATGGAGCTGCTGAGAGCACGCAGCTTTCACTTGGGATGTTCAGTTTAGCTACTGGGGAAAAAAAAGAGGGCTGAAAACCAAACTCCTGACAGCAGACGTCTCTTGCTGCAGACCTGCTGATTCAAGCATTGCACGGCTCCTTGCAGACGTATGTAGAAATGTTTAAAGGCTCAATTTGAGCCATTTGTTTCTCATTTTTTTGAGCTCTCATTAAAATAATCTGTTCTGATTGTCTGTGGGAGCTATTTTTTGCTCCTCTAAATGGTCACAAAAGGCAGCGCAGATTAGAAAAGGCGAATCAACCCTGTCAAGCCTGTGACTCATCAAATACAGACTCCTGCTCTTTGCTGGCTTCAAAAGCAGACTTCCCCTTAAAATGGCACAGAGAGGGACAAAAGCCCTGCCCGGTGCTCTGTGAACATGAGGTTTATCCACTGAAAACGTGTACTGTCTTCACCCCACGCTGCCTGCAAGCTGTAGGGAGGGGAAGCCCCTGCACGGGACGGGCCTGCTCCCCGCTGCCTCACTGTTGGCAGCCCTGGGCCTCCTGCTCCAACACTTGCTTTGTCCCAAGCCAGAAACAATGTGCCACCAGGAATGGTTAATTGGTTAAGACCTAAATTGCTTAAGATGTAAACAGTATTATTCCTCATTTGCTACTCAGAACAGATGTAACCCAGAAGCAGGCCACCAGTTGCAACACGAGGTGTAGTAACTTCTTCCACCCCTCCCTCAGCCATTGTCCCCATATCCTGCTCCGTTACTACACACCATGGTGTACCTATATCACCATGTTGAGTTCCTTTCGATCCTCAGCACCTCTGGCACTCGTTGTTACCCATCTGTGAGGCCTGCACTTGCACTCCGTGATGTTTCTGCAGCCGGCCGAGCTTCCTTCCAGGCATGAGTAGGCCGTGGAAGGCTGAATTTTGGAAGTACTCCAGAATATGCATATCTGGTCAGGCTTAAAAATAAGCTCAAGATTTCCAGTGCTCATGGAGCAAAAGCCTAATCCTGCCTGTGGGTGCTGAGCTTGGAGCCTTCCCCAAAAATTGTCCCTTCCCCTGCTGGAAGCACACCGAGGGCAGCCCTGGCCACCGGCCGTCCCTTCCAGCTGCCCAAGGTTTGGGGGATTTGTGTGATGAGATGCAAGACACCCAATAACCTCTCCCATTATTAACAGATTGGGGTGAGCAACTTTGCACTTCTTCAGCAAAGAGGACTTAAAAATCTTACTTTGTTTTTTGTCATCATTTCCCTATAAACCTGGACAAATGCCTTTTGTTTTAGCGCCACGCTACAGTGAATCTGTTTGTTCTTTGGGCATCTAAACCTTCCTATCACTGACATTTTTAAAGCTCCGATAAAGGATTTTAATTGGCTGAAATGCTGATTGCCATAACAACTGGCTAATGAACCATCTGTTGGCATATGTAATATTTATTTATACGTTTAAGAAACACGGCTGAAGCTCAGGAGCTGTCCCTTCCCAAGGCCAGGGCAGGAAGGGCGGACGGGCAGGCCTGGGATGAAGCTGCACACAGTGCTCGAGAGTGACACCAAAATTCATGTTACTGTCCAAAAACAGATGCTTGTGGGGGCTCCAACCCTGCTGGTGGCGTAAGGACCCACGCCCACTGGGAATGGAGCGGGACGCGGCTGACAGGAGGTTTATTTTTAGGTTGTTGATGAAGAGGAAGAGGAGGAGGAGGAGGGAGCAGAGAAAGCCCCTCCACAGAAGTCACATGCATATGCAAAAGGAGCCTAATTGCCCCTCTTTAGAAACTAATCATTCTGGATTTTACAAGCCACATTATAGAACCTGACATGCTTATTTTTCCTTTTATTATGTTTGTAAGCAGTGATCCTATTGAAAAGAAAATCAAACCCTATTTTTGCCAGTCACAACCATCTCCCTTTTTCTTTCTGCCTGCTTTATTTTATTTTATTTTCCTTTCTTTCCGTCAGCTGAATAGAGCAGCATTTTCATGTGTATTAATTGCCCTGTAAAATGCCCTCAAAGTCATTAGAATTCCCCATTCAAAACTATTATCTGTGCCATTATGTCTATGCATTATATTTATTTAAATGTGCCTCTTCTGAATTAGCTTATTTTTAACAGCTAGCCATGCCTGAAATATTGTTCCAGGCCAAGCTGTTCTCAAATCTTTTCTTCTTCTTCTTTTTTTTTTTTTTTTTTTTTTTTTTTTTAATGATAACTTCATAGAAGATTTTGACGCTTTATCCTGAGTGGGCTCATAGTTTTAGGCTTTTAACCCTCTTCCTTTTTTCTTTTTATATTTCAAGAAGATCGGCAAAAGACTTCCGGAAATTGTGTTTGTTAACCCACAGGACTTTCTTACATCAGAACCTCAAGATTTACAGCTGTGGTTCGTGGCCATCACACTGATTTAAATCTGCAGCAGTTGCAAAGATTAAAAATAATAATGAAAAAAAAAAAGCATGTTTTCCTAAATATAATTCAAAGTTGCTCTCTCTTTCCCCAAAATGTCTGTGCACAATTTTCACACACTCTTACAATTAATGTTGTCAATGCTCACTATTTAACCGAGTCCACCATGGCTCCAGTGTCTCCAGGTTGCGGATCCAGCAATCCGGGCCACTGGCCTTCAGATACCGCAGCTGGTTTAGGACTGTGCACCTTTGCATGATTCACCTCTGCCTGCCCACACCAAGATCCCTTTGCAAAAAGGACAAACTCTGCACAGAGCCGCTGGGAAGCTGTAACAGTGCTGTGGAGGTGATGTGGCCGTGGTGGGACAGCCAGACCAGCTCCACTCCAGCAGCCTCCCCCCAGCTCCAACAACACTCTCCTCTGCGGCCACCTTCTCCTGCTTCGCACCATTCTCTTATTTTAATTAGACCAGCCGCTCTGCATCTGCCTTCATTATCCGACACCCGTAATTACTGAACGTGCAGACATTGAAGGAGCAAATACCCTGTCCCTACCCCTTCCCGAGACCTGGCTGTGGTGCTGGGGCCCGCCTTTTGTGCTCCTCACTTAAACATTCACGAGGAGCCTTGCTCAGGGCACACGCCTCCACGCCTGTGGCTGCGCCGTCCCATCCCTCTGGTGACACACAGGCGGCCCTCCCTGCCTGCCAGCCGCTCTGCTGCCTCTCATTATTTCATCCCCCAGAGAATACTCCTCCTTTCTTCTTTTGTCACGTACCGGGCTAACTGGCAGCTCCTGTTGAATTACTGAAGCGGGCAGCATTAACCTGTGGTCTTACCACGGTAACTTCCCTACCTGCCTTTTCTTGATGATACTTTGTGCTTTGAGGTCACGCTTTTAAAGCGGGTAACTTCCCACTCAGTATCCTCCTTTCTCAGCGAAGCAGCGGGGACGTTTGAAATGATTCCCTCCCTCTGGGCTGCAGAAAAAACCCTTCTTCTGTGGCACTGAGCAGGGGACCACAGCCCGGCAGCGGACGGGAAACGCTCCTGGTGCAGCAGTGGGATCCCTCTCTGCTCGTGCCCGGGTGGAGGCCTTGCAGCCTGGGTATCTGCCCGGATCCAGTGCAAACACCAAACAAAAGCAATTACAGAAGTCATTCTGAAAGTAATGATTTCTCATCGCCTTTCACTGAACTGCCTATTCAGAGGGCGGGCAGGCTGCAGTGGCGGTGTCCTGGTTTAACCCCACGGTCAGCTAAAACAAAGCGCTCACAAGAACTTTTTCAGAAGGAACCCAGAAGTTTTCCTGGGCACAGCCCGTTTTCCTGCCTCCTGGCCATAGTAACCTGGTTCAGACGCCTGTTATTTACAGGCAGAAATGCAAAACAGCTCACGAGGAGCAGACTGACATACAGAAGCAGGGCCGTGAATTCCTGCGCGGCCCTACTGTAAAACCGGATCTCTGGCAATCACCTCAGCGAAGAAGAATGGAGCATTGTTATTTTCTATAAACACCTCCACGGAGCATCCGCGAAATCTCTAAATTTTAATCCCATTCCTCATAACATTTCTTTTGAATATTTAAGAGCGAAACGGGTGCTCAGATCCTATCGGGCCGTTATATCCTCCTTCATTTCCTCTACAGCGCTCGGATAGCGCAGTGCCCCGCGCGGCCGATGGACGTCTCTCGGAGATGGGCAGATACGGCCGGCACCGACGGAGAGCCCTGCTCTCCCATCAGAGAGTGTTCCCCCAAAGGCAGCTGGAGCACCACTGCTTTTATGGCACGGCCGCTGCCGTTAGCAGCACCACACACGATGGGTTTAACCCTTCGGACAGAGGCTGTTGTCTGCCTCACCATTGGGATGCTCTCGGGAGCAGTTCACGTGCAGGACGCAGAAGGTCAAGCTTCCAGCTGACATAAAAACAGCTTAACCAGTCCCCGGGGGGTGATCAGCTCTGATCCAGGCCTGCCAGGTTCCCCACCACCACCAGATCCCGAGTGTTTTGCCACTAGGTGGAGTTTACAAAGCCTAACACCTCCTCGCCCTGTGGCAGCCCAGGTCCGAAGCTCCCGGCTTCAGCAGCACCCCCAGTGCAAGCCGTGGGTTTGGGGTGAGGTGAGGTGGGATGGGGAGCAGCAGCAGCTGCCTGGGACCCCCAGCTAGGCTTCGACGTGCACATGTACAAAAAACAGCACCCGAAAATGGAAAGCAGAGCTGAGTGCTCAGCCCCATTCCTGCTGTCCGCAAAGAGCCAGGCGTCGCTTGCGGGGCTCGGGAGCTGCGGCAGCGTGGGCAGGACGTGCCGGGCATCGCGGCTGGGATGTGGCAGCTTCGTATCAAATAATAAATATCATCTACATGGATAAAGGTATCGATCCGCAGATTTCACTGACATTTACAAATAAATGATGTATTGCAGTTTTTGTTTTGCCAGCTGGGCTGACCCTAACGGCCTTTACATAATTTACTTTTGATTAAAGAAGTGCTTTGACGCAGGGAACTGAAAAAATAAAAAATAAGAAATCAATACAATTATGAGATCAGCTTTAAAACAATGTGTTATGGAACAAAAAAACAGTCAAATCCTTTGAAGATGCTCGTATGTGTGATGTTTAAAGTCATTTCAGAGGTCAACAGATTTTCTACTTGCCGAGAGCTGGAAATTAGCTAAGTACACATTACAGGTTTCAGATTGATTGGATTCAAGGCCAGACTCTAGCAGCAGGTTCAGAAATGGTTGCCCTTTCAGACAAGTCCATGGCAGCATTTTATATTCATAGACAGACACAAGTAACTTGCATAAGAATGCAAAGGAGGAGCAGGCTCCACCGTTCACTTCCATACATTTAAATATTTAGCAGTGTCACGCGCAATGTAAATAATATCCACTGTACCTAGCGGAAAAATAACTTCTCTAGTTTAAGAAGAGAGGGTTTTGCATTAGCTAATGTAGTGCCATATGTTCATTAAAGCACCACAATGTGCAAAATAACGGTGACAGTAAGTTAAAGTAAAATTCTGGTTAACAATATCCAAAAATATTTTTTTTGGCAACCAAACTGTGCTCATCATACATAATTAATGAGCGTTCTTGCAATTAGTGTGCCCTCGCATAAAGGAAATAACCACAACCTGCTTGCATTTGTGAAGCATGACAAGAAAACCCTCAATTTTTAATAGTCCTTCTGATCCGCTATGCCACACGACTCCAAGATGTTTCACGGTATAAGAAAATTGGGGAGGAAAGCGGGGTTTGGAAGCACCATTCATGGAGATGGCACCGGCCTGACACCGCGCAGTAACCGCGTGTGCTCTGCCCGCCCTGCTTGCTTTGCCATGTACCCAAAGAGCTAATAATGCTGAAAGAAGGGGGAAAAAAATAAAAAGCAAAAAGATGTAAGTATTAGCGACACCACGGCTGTGCCAGACTTATTCAGAGAGGCAGCCCACTGCAAGCTGCAGGCCCTTTGTTGTGCTCCTTCTGCATCCTTCAGCAATTTCCAGACCCGACGGAGGTAAAACCATCTGAGCCTGGATGTCTGGCTGGGGCACAGAGGATCCCGCAGCACTAAAGTTAACAGAAAACTTGCTTTTGCTGTCAGTGGGCACAAGATGGAGTCTTAGAAAGTGCTGAACCGTGCGGAGACGCTTGTTGGATATCGAGCAGCTCCTCAGCTGGCGACCACAGCCACCGGCTGCAGGGCCCAGGGCTCCTCGTCCCCCTGGGCAGGGCAGGGGCAGCCCCAGCCCCGAGCACCCACACCAGCCTCGTGCCCCTGATGTGTTTGATGTGGTGATTTAACGTGGCACGAGGAGACGAGAGAATTAGGCTCGGCGTTATTTATAATTAATGGCTGTGTGTTCCCCGACCGAACAACGCTCACTCATCCTGCTTTTTCGTGATCCCAGCAATCAGTATTCTGTAAACTCTCCTCTGATGTTTAGGAATCGAAGTGCTGTTTGTCATCCTATCTCCCTCACCAGAAGTCATGATTGCAAAACATCCCAGACGAAACAAAAGCCCCAGAAATACATACATAAAATCAAATAAATAAAAAGGCAGTGGCACCGACTGATCTGAAGAAAAACAATCAACTGTGAGCCAGTTTATTCAATCTGCCTAATGCAAGGAGGTTGCAAACATCCCACTGTTTGCTCTGTGACTTTTTTTCCCTTTTGGCAGCAGTAAAAACAAATAAAGCTGAACCACTCGCTATTCAATTTGAGGGCTGAACAAAACAGAAGAAATGAAAGCCAGCAGCAGAGGGAGGACACAGACATTTGGCCCAAACCCTTTTCGCAAGGACTCTTGCAAAACTACCTCTTTGTAAATTGTGTTTAGGAGGAGTTATTCTAACGGTGATGCCCAAAGATTCACACAAAGCTCCTGCATTTTTTCTTGATTAAGCATTTGAACTTTTTTTTTTTTTCTTTAATCTGCCTTTCTTGGTTGGTTTGGCTTCTGCTTCCAGACACCGGGCTCCTGTCATACATTTCTCTGCTAGATTAAAAAATACTTTGTACCTCGTTCTTTCTCTCTGTGAACATATTTAAACAGCATGATCAGGTTGCTTTCTAATCTTCCCTTTGATAAGCTAATCAGATTGATCTCCAGAAGTCTGTCACCGCGAGGCACGTTTTTCAAACCCTGCAACACGACTTGTGCCTTCAGACAAAGCAAGCGCCCGTCCCAGGGGACCGGTTGTCCTCCAGGTTTCAAAGACAGGGTGGAGACCCTCAAGGCACCTTAGGAATACATCTGTAGCGCAGCCTAATGGGTGTCTTGGCCTAATCACCTGAGACCATCGCGTTTTGAAACCAGGCGGATAATTCCGTGAACCTGTGCAGTTACCCTTAGGAACTGCATCTATTCGTTGAACCTGCACAAAAATACAAGCACAAAGCACACCCCCACACACATCCCACTGCAAAACAGGGTTCAGACAGTACTCAAAAAGGTGTTTTTTTGTGAAGGAATTCCCTGTAGGGGAGCTCTCTGCCCTTACAGGAGAGCTCAGCAGAACCAGAGCCAGAGCTGCCACCCCCTGCCCAGCAGCCCCCGCATGGTGGCAGTGAGTCAAGGGCCCCAGGGGGGTCAGGCTGCACCCCCAAAAGTGCCACAAACTCAGGACAGCCCGAGAAAGATGCTGCTATCCAAAGAGACTTCGTACGAAAGTCAGATCATAATATTCTCTTTCAAGCTCCTTCTGTAAAGCAACATTTCAAACAAACTTGGCCAGTATTAAAAAAGATTCCAATAAAATACTTATTTTTTGCATCCATTTTTCAGTGGATCCTAAGCTGGAAAAGACATGAGTTCTGGGATAACTCTGTACCTTCCTGTTGTCCCACTGAAGTTAATTTCTAGGTACACTTGTTCAGTGCTGTGCTGGTGGAGGCTGCACACGACAGCCGAGCCAGGCGAACGGGGCTGTCTGCAGGACGCTGCGCTGGGTCCAGCAGCTCGTGCAGCGGGAGAGCACACAGATTTTCCAGGGTGCATTTGTGGTTCTAAACACCTCCCCGGCATCATTAAGCCACAAATTTGCTCCAAAATCCTTGCCTTGTATCCCGGAGGAGATGAAATACGGTCACTTGCAAGGGAGAGAACAACAATAAAAGGAGAATGAATGCTCCCCAAGTGCTTCCTAAAACAAAAAAAATTGATATGCAGCCTGTGTACCCATGCAATTATGAAGCTTCTAGCTCTGAGCTGTAACAGATGGAATTTTTTTTCCCCGTCTCTCTTTGGTGATAAGGTGAATGGTTTCCTCAAGGGAAGAGTAGACGGAGTTGCTGAGTTGGCAAGGCTTGTTCCAAGCAGCTGGTTGCTGATAAAATTATGGGAACGGATCGGCATGGTCTGGGAGGGAGGCATAAGGGCCTTTCTGTCACCAGCCTTTCCAAGGAAGGATTGAAACCAGTCATGGATACAAGCATTGAGGCTTGTGAAAGGGGAAAACACCAGAATAACTACAAAGTTACCAGAAAACATGCAGGTTTTCTGTGTGTTTATTAAAGTGGCTTAATTCCTTTGGACCTTTTTGTGCCGCAGCTTATCAATTCAACCCGAGTGCTCGGTTCCTGGGACAACTCACAGCCTCACCAGAGAGGCTGGTGCCAGGCACCAGGGGAGGGAAAAAATGATGACGGTACAGTTTTGCTCTTAAACAGTTTTGTTCTGGAAGGTCTCAAAGCACTGTTTGAATATTAAATCAATCTGTTCTTACGCAGCCTTTACTTGAAACAAGCATGTGTTACACGCCTCATTTTTACAAGGATGAAAACAGAAACTCCGAGCCCGTTAAATCTCAGTCTCTAGGAGAGGAGTTCAGGTATCTGTATCCTTCTTGCATTTTAACATTTTAAAGATTTTTTAAAATTTTTAAAATTTTAACATTTTAAAGATGGTAGAACCAAACAGAGCAAGCCTCTATACACTTTTTGGAAAAGAAAACCCCACATACATTTAAGAATATTGATCCGCTCAATTGCTGAATGAGCCGAGGCTGATCTTTCCAAAAGAAACGGAGTAATTAACTGTGAGAAATGTTAGCAGGCTCTTCAATGGGCTGAAAAAGATTAAACCTATGTTCGCCACATAATGAATGACATATAATGGCCACTTTCTCCGGCATTTTTCTCTGTTCATCTCTTTCCTCTCTCCTTCCCTTTCTACTCTGAAGCCAGAACAACTTGTAGCCTAATTTCATGAGCTAGCCAGCCCGGTGGCTCCTCCACCCATCCCTGCAGAGCAGCTAGATAAGCATCAGCACGTCTAAGTGCTTATTCCAGCCGGGCCACCCAGTATGCTGGAGCCTTGCCCATGGAGGGGACAGGAGCAGCAGGTCCCAGCCATGGGGACGCACGCGGCCGGGTGAGAGGACGGGCGCTCGGTCTGGCGGAGGATCGCACCCTGCCAGCCTCTGCTGAGGAACTGCTGGCGGCCTGCAAGGTCAGGGGCTCTCTGCCCTCCATTCTTCTCCCAGTCATCACACAACAAAGCCCCTTGGATTTCTGAAATGTCACCGTGTCTGCCCAAAGACCTGGCTCAGACAAGGTAATTAGCCCTTCCTGTCACCCTGCCTTATTCCAGCTTGTTTAAGGAGACGTGTTTTACTCAGCCCAGCAGCCAGAGCTAGGAAAGGCTTCTGGCCCCCAGCTCCTGAAGCAAAGCAGGACGGGGCCCGAGGGTGCTGCACATCAGGTGCTTGGAGCCTTCTCCCACTGCTGGGCAGGGAAGCGCGGCCCCATGGGGGCTGTGCTCAGCCCGCAGCACCCCACTGCACGCACCTCGTCTGGCTGTTCCAGTCCCCGTTCAACAGAATAAAAGAAAAAGGAGGGTTCCAGCTGTGCAGGTAAATCCCTGCAGGAAAAATTCTCATTCCTCCTGTGTGAGAGACACTTGGCTGCAATCACCTGCAGTCCAAAGGCAGGGGATGCGTTGGGCTCAATTACAACAGCAACAGGGCTTTTCATACAAACAACGGCGAGGACCAGACTTAGGTAGCTACCGACACATATGAATTAGGCTAATTACCAAAATAAGATTACCTCTTGCTTTTCTCCTTTGCACACATGGTAACAAATTAAATTACCGGGGGGAGAGGGGGTGTGGAATATCAGTTAAGTTCCCATCAGACCTCAGCAGTAGCCTCTGCTGACCATTCATGCTGAGCTTTGGGATTTGATGTTAACCATAAGCATGTGGCTGCTTTTCTGCTGAAAAAAGCACATTTCGAAGTGGAGAGATCTTATCTTTCATTTTGTATAGATCAGTGCTGCAGCATCTTGATGTATTTATAGTTTTAATACATAACCGTAAATGCCCCCTAAACAATGGATATTGCACCTTTAGATTACTATTATTGCTTTATTGTTCATTGTAGCCATAAATTAACAGCTTCCCCCAGCAATGCTGAAAGAACACAGAATTAGATTACAATGTACATACTGTAGTGGGTTTACGTGGCAAGGTTTTGGTAGCAGGGAGCCATAGGGGTGGTTTCTGTGAGAAAGATCTAGAAGCTGCCCCATGTTTGGGAATGGCCCCATTGTTTTCCAGATCCGAGCCAATAAGCGATGTTGTTTTGCGCCTCTGTGAGAGCATATTTAAGACAGGGAAAAAACGCTGCGCCACGCAGCAGCCGGGAGAGTCAGTGGAGCGAGAGAACAGCCTTGCACCAAGGTCAGTGTAGAAGGAGGGGGAGAGGTGCTCCAGGCGCCGGAGCAGAAGTCCCCTGTGGCCTGTGGTGAGGACCATGGTGAAGCAGGATGTCCCCCTGCAGCCCATGGAGTACCACGGTGGAGCAGGGCTCCACGCTGCAGCCCGTGGAGGAGACCACGGTGGAGCAGGTGGCCCTGCACCGACGGAGGCTGCCGCCTGTGGAAGACCCCTGCCGGAGCAGATTCTGGGCCGGACCTGTAGCCCGTGGAGAGGAGCCCACGCAGGAGCAGGTGATCTGGCAGGAGCTGCTGCCCGTAGGGGAGCCAGGTTGGAGCAGTTTTCTCCTGAGGGATGGACCCCGTGGTACGGACCCATATCTGGAGCAGTTCTGGAAGAGCTGCTGCCTGTGGGAAGCCCACGCCGGATCAGTTCATCAAGGACTGCATCCCGTGGGTGGGACCCCACAGCACAGGGGACGAGAGTGACCGAGAAGGAGCGGCAGAGAAGAAGTGCTGTAGACTGACCATAACCCCCATTCCCCGTTCCCCTGCGCCGCTCGGGGGGAGGAGGTGGAAGAGGGTGGATGGGGGGGGAAGGTGCTTTTGGTTTTTTTTTCTTTGTTTTCTCACTTCTCTCGCTTGTTAGTTGTAGGCAATAAATCTTACTATCTCCTTATGCCGAGTCTGTTTTGCCCGTTACAATAATTACTGCGTGATTTTCTCGTCCTTATCTCAATCCTTGAGCCCTTTTCACATATTTTCTCCCCATTCCTCTTTGAGGAGGGGGAGTGAGAGAGCGGCTGTGGTGGAGCTCGGCTGCCCACTCAAGTGGAACCACGACACATACACAAGAGCCTATTAAGGCATTGCTATTCCATAAAAAGTCTTTATAGTTTTTAAGTGTACACCTATAAGTGTTTCAATTAAAGAACTACATGCTTGCCTAGTAATTGCCCTCCCATTTGAGATAGGGTTTTGCAGCAAAAGAGAAAGAAGCAAGACTAAAAGGTGGAAAATTGGAATATAAAACACCGAATATGAAAGTGCTATAAAAAGAAAACCATGGGTTTAAATTATGCTTATTAGAGCCATTTGCATGGCTTAGCTCTTACACTGGTTGCTGTAAAGAACCCATTGTTTCTCTGGACAGAGAATCCTCTCGCGTTGTGTCATGAGCTCTCAAGCCTTGCAGGAAATCAGCTGCTGGGATAAAATGGTTTTCTTTTCTGGAGACCAGCTGCTGCCATAAATCGCTCTAGAATGACTGCAGAGGTCCTTCAAGGCTGGGCGAAATGACAGAAATATGAAGTCGGGCTCGGGATTCCCAGAGCAGGAGCCAGACACTGTGACAAGGTCCTTGTCCCTACCTGTCGGAAGGATGACACCTTGTGGTAGGAAGGGTCAGAGGACCAAAAACTAATTAAATACAGTAAATTAAGCTAAAACCAACATATTACAGGGAGGACAGGGCTTCTTGCAGATATTACAGGTGGAAAGGAGAACCCTGATCAACAGGGCTTTGGTTTGCCTGGCATTAAACTGCAGGGAGGAAATTCATCATTGTGCTCTGGTAATTGCCTGCAAATCCACGAGGCAGGGAGAGCTTCCCGTTCATTTTAGAGTCTCGTGTGAGCTCCTCTGGCCCCTGCACGGTTTCACTGCAGCCAGAGCTTTGGCTTCCACAGCTTTTTGGCCTCACACTGCTCCCCGGCAGCTCAGAGTGGGGCATGGACGGGGAGCTGAGCTCGGGAGGTCACGGGGAAGGACTTACTAAGAAAGCTCTGTCACTCGTACTCCGCTTCATGACTGCTCTTGAAAATGGCCTCAGCTCCTGCTTAGTTTACAACAAATATTAGTTCATTGCTTCCTTTGGAAGAAGCAGTGTTTATATGAGAGGAGACAGAGAGCAACTGGCATCAGAAGTGCAGTCTGATTTCTCGTGGCCTCTGAAGATCGCCTGGCACTGGGAACGTCCTTTGCAGCATTTCTCTGTGCAGTCCTTCCAGAATTAAGCGGAGGGACTGAAGGTAGAAATGGGAAACTCTCGATAAGCAGCAGACATTAATTAATGCTACATTACAATGGAATTCAGCTGAAATAATGTATGGTGGCCACATGAATAGTAAAAGGAAATTCATCATGGTTAATGTTATTACACTGAATGTCAAAGGAAGCAGTGATGATTTGCCACTTACTGTATAATGTAATGTAATCTAAATGCAATTTTGGCTGGATAGCCTTTAACATCCATATTAAGGAGAACTGGAAGAAACACCAGGATCGCGTCCTCCTCCGTGGGTACGCTACGATGCCTTTAACTCACTTGCTTATGAGCAATACAGCTGTTTGCCATGCCATGGCCAAGACAAACTTTGAAGACGTGTGCTGTATTTTCCTGCCTTTTTAAGGCCAGCTATAACACTCAGGCATGCTTGGGTTTAGCCAGCTAGGGTCAGATTCTAACATTATTTGGGGTGACCTTGAAAAGGAACATCGGCTTTCGGTGTCAGATCTCTGCTCTCCATCAGCCTCTTAGGTGTCGTTATCCTTACTGACAACCTTTTTGATTTGCAGATTTTAAAACTTTTTGCAGTGGGGGTTCAGCTGCCTACGATTTAAATCTGCTTACGGTCATCTGGTTGCTTTTAGTTAACTTTCATGGGTCCCCAGGAAGCAGCCCAAGGGCTGAAAGCCGTTGGTTTCAGTTCTAAAACCTGTTTGAGGTTGAGAGTCGAAGTAGGGTCACTACTCCAAAGGAATCTAATAATCTCATTTATCCTCTAGAACAAAAGCTTTTTCCCTGTAAAATAACACCCATGCCATATTTTTCATGGTATTGCCTCAACAGAAAAATGCTGCTGTTTTCTGAGTTTAATATTAGCTCTGATTGCTTAAAACATTCCAGAGCACAAACCTACGTTACGTCTACACGACATAGCAATCAGCAAGTCCCCTTACGCCTAAAATCCCTTCTGTAAGGAGCTGTACATGATTTATGTTGTTCTTTCCTCAATTACATGTTGGGTTTTGGTAAAGTCTTCAGTAACAGAACCCCACTAAACATGTTTTCCTAAAATCTTATTAATTTTCCCTGCTACATGATACCACAATTTTCAGTATGTGAAACAGAATTCCATAGAGATTGTCTGATAAAATATTATTCTAAAACACTGGAAGCCATCATCACACATTCCCTTTTGAAATAAAAAATATGCATGGGTATTAAAAGAAATAATCTATAAATCAGTATTCATTGCCGCACTATAGATTCTAATTCTTAAAAAGAAATAGGGAGTCTAACACTCGCAATTCATTTCGCTGGAGTCCCACACAGCTGTTCTACTGCTGCTTTGTCATTGAAATACAAACAATGAGCCTTTCATTAACTTAAGCTTACATTTATGAAAAGAAATAAACTTATGTATCTTTTAAAAGATTCTAAGTAGTTATTATTTATTGTACAGCCCTGCAAGTGCACTATAAACAACTCAACCCAGCAGAGAGGGAAAGAGAAACAAACTCTGGGTATGGTTTCTGTCTCCAGCACCGTGTTTGTCCCATGCAGGACATGGACGTGCTGGAGGCCACAGGGGAGGGACTTGCTCCGTTGGTCCCATCGACGGATGCTGGTGAATTTTTGGCAACGCTGCCAGAGTCTTTTCCAAAATGAACCGAGTCCTTCCATCCCCACGCAGAAGCCTTGGGAACCGGCGTTCCCATCCTGCTGCTTTGCGGCAGCATCCCTGGGCTCGGGGGCCTCCGCGGCTCCTTCCCCAACTGCACGCTGCCAGCTCAGCGAGCCCGACTCTCCTTAGTGTTTGAAATATTTAAAGTATTTACCAGCACCCGTGCTCCGAGACTGTCTGCCTGTGCCACGTGCCCGCAATGCAAATGAAGAATAGTTTATTTTTTGCTCCCCTCCTTAATTGTTCTTGTGCTCCTCCCCACCCTGCCATTTCCAACCTAGAAATGGAAAGCAGAACTCGGTGACCGTAGGAAATGAGCTCTTGTTTTTTTTTCCTTCCCCTTTGAAGGAGCTAACCAGAGTGAGGGTGACATTTATGGAATAATTAAAGGCAACATTGATGAGTCCAGTAGTTGCAATTTCTCTTCCCAATTCAAGAACCCTTTTTAATCTGTGTCATCGTTGGTCACCAGCTTTACAGCTGTGACAAGTAATTTTTACAGAAACGCTATTAGAGGTTGTAAACTTTAATGACCTTTTTCTTTCTGGGTCCTTGTTGTTCCATACCTGTAATTAAGCAACACGATGTATATTTTAAAGACAAAAAATTCATATTACTATAAAAATCATCACTGCGTTCGCCACTACAAACTTTAACAACCCTGCAACCACAGATTTGGCTACGGCCAACAATACAAGAGTCATTACTGTAACTAAATTAGACCGTTTGTTTTCTTTCCCTCAAATCGAATTGTGTAGGAGCTGCTTTATTGCAAAACAGACATTAAAATTCCAGCTAGACCTCAGAGAGAAAGTAATTTCTATTTTATCAGCACTGTAAAGCTGTCTTTATGTTCTGAAGCAGGAAATATTGCGGGGATATTTATAGCTTCGGCACCAAAGCCAGTTTGAATAGAAATGTTACTGCGGTCGGCAGAGCTGTCACATTGCTCAGCGGAGCAGGGAATTTTAGTGAATTTGTGAATTACCGTTTCAGTCCTGACAAGTCTTTCAACGAGGCTGGTGTGTGTCTGGATCTGCTTTGTGGTTTCAGGATAATGATTAAAGACTTGGATCACTTTAAGAGGAGATTTACCTGCTATCTCCAAGGCAGTCGACTCCCCTGGCTGAGACCCCCTACCAAAGCCCACGGTTCCCAAACCCACCGGGCTCCAGCAGCTCAGTCCTGGCCTCCCCCTGTGCCTTTGGGGTGCAGGCCAGCATCCTGTCCTTGTGGTCTTTGCCATCATTCTCAGCGGGCTTAACACAGGTGAGTAAACTGATGCACGGAGAGCAATAGCATTGCCCTCGCAAACTTTCCGGGCTGGTGGCAGACGCAGAGAGTGCTTTTTTTGCATGTCTGCCATCACCCTGGCCTTTGCAATTAATGAGGATTACTAATGGGCTACACTGGGAGGAAACGTGAAACACATAGTCCCAGTCCCTGATTAAACCCATCCATTACCACACACACGGTAATAGATTCTTCCAGTGATCCCCAGCAGAAGTGCAAATGCGCCGTGGGACTCAGCCTAACAAATGCTCCTCTGGTGATGTGCACAAAATCATTTGTCCTGGGTGGTATTTGTGTTGGTGCAGCCCAATAACTGCTCGGAAGGTCAGACCGAGCCTTCTGCTGCTGTGTTACTGACAAAAATCAGCCGGCTCCAGCTTCAGGTCCCCAGCCTCACGCTGGATGTGTCAGCCCCTGGATCTCCGAGACATCTCCTTTGCTGCCGCCTGGCAAAGGAAGGGTCTGCAAGCAATATTGGTGTGTTATTTCCTAATAATCTCAGGCGAGTCACTGGGACTATGAAGGTTACGGAGCTATCGCCACTGCAAATGAGCGAGCAGCTCCCTCCGAGCTGGGTGCTTTGGCCTTAATTGGAATTTGTGCAGTGCGCATCCCTCTCTCCCCCACGTCCATAAATAAAGCTGGTGTTTTGGCAATTACTGACGTCTGCTGTCATTGTGCAAGGCTGGGTTTTTGATTAAGCACGTGGTGTTATAGGCTAATATTTCTCCTTTCTATCGTTCTCTAATTCTATTTCTTTATGGAAATTGAGCTATGGCTTCATACACAATGACTCTCTGCTTTTTTTTCCCCTCCTCACTTCGTCCATCAGCTGGTGGCCAACAGCTACACCAGTAACAGTCAGGGGCTTCTGCCTCTTTGTTTGCTGCCTGCTCTTTCTTTAAACTTCCCATTCCCCTCCCCTTCACCTCTCATTCTTCTGCTTCTTTTTCATCACTCCTCTTCTTCTCCCAGAAATCTGACATCTATTTTTTCCCTCTCTTCCATACGAACTTCCCTTCAACTTGAACATTTACCTGCACCTTCCTAATCCTATTCCCATTAAATCCCACCAAATCTCACCCCAAAGTTACCTGTAAAACAATCCTCATTGTCCTCCTTTCTTTTTTTCCCTATTCCATGCTCCTTCTCCCATGCATCTATTTAGGCTGCATTTAATTGCTTATTAACATCACAGACCTGTTCCCGTTCCTACTGAAGGCAGCAAAGATTCCCTTTGCTATTAATAGGTGCTGAATAAGAAACAGCAGCTTTGTACCTAGAGGTGATAAATGTCATTTAGAGCTGAGGGTACTCCAGAAATAACAGGATCAGGCCTGATGTTTCTGCATAACTAATGCAATCAGTCCAGGCAAAAAAATAAATGCAGAATCACTGCCTTCTGCCGTACCGGGCCTTCAATGGACATATGTCTCAAGGATGCTGATAATAATCAGTAGTTTGAAAGGAATTAGCTGGCTTTTCATTCTCTCCCTCTTTCTATCTCTGCTTCATGAATTTTCTCTTGTGTTTAGTAGACCCATTTATAAAATATAGATTCCTATTGATTCCCAAGGAGAATGAACATTAATATACTGTAGTGTCCATCTGTTTTCTCCCCCACACGGCAGAGAAAAAGATTTATATGACTTTCCTGGGTATGCTGCTGACCTGCAATTGAGTCAACAATCAAGTCACACTAAATTAAACAAAGATATATTTCTTTTCCTGGCCTATACAAGAATGCAGTGCAAGTCTGCCTCGGGGGAAGGCGTGCATCTCCTCCTCTAGGTTAAGAGAAGTCAAATTCATTTGGACCAGAACTAAAGCTGTACACGAAGACGAAGATCAGCCTCGAAACTGGTCTGAGTCAGCTCACCTGAGCATCTGGGCACCATTTAGCACAGGCAGCTTTGTGGTTTCGGGGTAATTGAGATGGGACCTTACACACCTACGTACGTGCACAGCTGTAGACATACATGCACAGGTATGTACACATAAATGTACATGAATATATGTGCAGGAGTGTAAAAATACATACATGTGAATGTACACGTTAGCTCCATCCGCTTCTCTAGATGCCCTTCATAATTAGGGCATCTAATGACAATGACCTATAAGCTGCTTTGCTTCCCATAGTTTCAATGAGATACTCCACCATAGAAAGAGCTTTGAAGAATAAGAAATGAAAGGCACCACAAAACATCTCAAGATCTGTTGCTGTAATTATGCTTTGAATAAATTTTCAGCCATTATTCAGGCCCTGTGTATTTACATGAAAGGCTATTTTCAGGCCAGCCACGAGGTCTCTGGCTTTAGGATTTACAGCTTATTGTGTAAGAAAGATTTAGCCCCTTGCACCCTTAGGAAATTCGTCTGTAGATTGTTGTGAAGATAAAGAAAAATATAATAACCTTTAATCTTAATGTCCTTTACCTGCTACTCATTACTGCTCAATGCATTTCCTCCTAAGCCTGTGACAATGACAGACTCAATGGCTTACAACCACACGACTTCTTTTCCCTGTTTCCAGTAGTGACATTTACAAACTGCCAAGTACCCTGGACGTATGTACTAGAAAGTAGATCTTCATCCTTTTTGCATTAATTCAGGGTTCAGAGTCTCAGTGCACTGCCAAGGGAAGGGATAACAAAAGGGACAGCAAAAGGTTCATAAGCTCATAAATATGTGACAAGCAGTCTTGTCTTATTGCTCCTTTTAGCACACCGGGCTACTGAAATTGATAGCATAATACAGACAGACTTTCTCCAAAACACAGTGAAAACCATCACAAGGTTTTTCATTTGTATCAGAGCTAATTTTTATGCTGATAAAAAAAATGGTGAAAGGCAAAATGTGAGCTGTTTGCTACAGCATTAATTTTAAACATCTGGAACGGGATATAAAGTATGCAGATGTTTTGTAATGAAGACAGGTTACAAGGAAAATAAAATATATTGTGTGTTGCCATTGCTCGTTAATATAAATTGACATCTGCTGAGTCTGGAGGTAAACTCTGTTCTCCTGCCGTCCAGGCTGGAATAATGCTCCATCTGCCGTGTTAATGCAGCTGAACATCATTTGTCCCTGAAGTCAGCCTGGGTAAGTACAGACCTGGAAAGACCATTTGAGATGGTATGGAGGTTATATACCAGATATATCTAAATATCTTCTTAGACCACAAGAAAAACTATTGAGAAAGTATCAGCCTGGGCTGTTTAAACCTTATTGGAAAATCTCTCATACGCACACAGCTTTCACATTAAGGCACACAGAGCATAATTCTGAATGTATTTCCAAAGGAGTTATTTAGTAGCTAACAGTTGGAAGCTACATTCACAAGTCCAAGACAAAAAATCTGCTCAAACCTATTACACTCACTGGTGGATAATGGGCACAATGGTCCCAAATGCTGAGTTTTCACACATGGATGCAATTTCCACTAATTCCAGGAAACTTTTTTCCTTTGTAACCAAGAGTAAATACACGGTCCTTGGCTACAGCTTGTCAGCCATAACAAAGGTAATGAAATAGAAAAAAACCACACAGCTATTACACCTAAATTAAAAAAAAAAAAAAAAAAAAAAAAGTCTAGAGCCATTTAAAATAGCAGAACTAAAGGAGCTAAGTTTTTTTGTGTTTGAGATATATTCCCAGTTCAGGACCTTTCTGACTCAGGGCAGCTCATCTCAAAAGGTCAGGAAGACAGCTCTCCATCTCTCTAATTCAGAATCAGTCCAGAAGCCTCCTGAACTCTGGAGCCCTCCTATGCAAAAAGAATTCAAACTTCTTTTGAATTCCCCCTTCAAACTTCGCTTCAATATCAGTGTTTCCCTGATTTTTGAAATATCTTTTCAGATATTTTCCAAAATCTACTTGAAAATGTAAAGGAAAATCCATGTCACATCAATTTGAAATCTGCCCAGATTTTCTATGGACATGTATTTTTTGGAAAGAGCTATCCTGAGCAGTGCAGCAGCCCCCGTGCACTGGCACCAGTGTCCCGCGATCATCACACCGAGAAAACTCGAGCAAGTCAAACCGTGGAGGAGGACTGGAGAAAACACAAGTTTCCCTATCGTTTTCTGATACCTTGGGATTCCTTTTTTTCCAGGGAACACCTCCAACAAAGCCACACAAACCACGTCCACAATCTAAAATACCATGGTGTTTTTTTTCCCCTTACTTGCTTTTAAAAATTGTTCTCTGATTGAATCCGCAGGGATCTTGAAGGCAAGAAAATGTGCTCTGCATGATGAAAGACTTAAATAAGATCGCAGTGAGGACAGGACCGGTGCCTGCACCACTCACACACTGGAGGAATCTGGTCGCATGTCAGACATTTCAAAACACGAGAAAAATATGCTCTAGGCAACTCCTGGAATAAACCTACAGGGACCCAATGAGAAATTGCCACCAAATGAAAGCATTACAAGAAAACAGATGGAGAATAAGAGAGGAACATCAGAAAATCAAATGACATGTTTAAAAGGGCAAAACATCAATATTACCCAGAGAATTGATAAAATGTGTCATTTTAAAAGGATGCTGTAAAGCAAAGAAATCATGAAATGCATTATGACTATGAAAGGGAAGAGGAAAAAAACCTGCACATGCATCTACCTTTAGAGATAGTTCCACTAGCCAAGAAATTACATTTCATTTTTGAGAATGTATGTGTGTATATATGTGTATATATATATATATATATGTAAATATATAAAGGAAGATGCATTACCACTCACAAGAATGATCGAAATCATTAGAGAATAACTGGATGTGCCACACAAACATTAAGTTTTGTGCATTCTACCCTGGTAAAAGTTGCAGGATCCACTGTTTGTGCTCAGCGATTTTCTCCCAACCGCATTTCTTCCTACCCGTGCCCACTGTAACACTCATTTTTATGCAGCCTCCGTTTGCTCCCTTCTTGCCCTCTGAGCCATGTGAGTGCAAGAGGGGAAGGCTCATCTGGAGTGTATCTACCAGCAAATTGAATAAACAAATTAACTAAAGCACTTAGATCATTAGATTAGATACTGGGTGTTTACCTATGAGATTCTTGTGTGTGAAAAGGCTTTGAGCACAGGGGCTAGAATAACCAGCCTAAGGAATGAAATATGAGGCATTTCAAACATGTACCAAGTTATTTTTTCATGCTAGAGGGACTGAGACTTCCTTCAGTTCCTCTACTGTGACAGTGTTGGGTGTCAGACCACATCCCACCAGGAACAAACGGGGACAGCTTAAGAAAGGCCGCTGACATTCACCGGGCTGCTCTCACATGCTCATCATCTTCACTTACGCCACCAGGACCGCAAAGTATTTCATTAACCAGCTGCAACGGGTACTTCTTCTAAACACCAGAAGAAAAACGGACAGGTCCATTTCCTAAAGTGAGGCTGCAGCCCCTCCAGCTGGGGAGCAGAGCTCAGGCCACACCATTTCACGGAACGAGCCCCTCGCATGCCAGGCATTTCCACATCCAAAACTGACGTGGGAATGGAACAGAGCCAGGCTTTCCTGTCAGGGAATTTCAGCATTTTGGGTCAAGACAGAAGACAGTAGAAGCCAGAGGTATCCAAATATTTTGAAAAAGTGAAAGCACTTATCCAAGATTTTAACAAAAGAATTACTTGACTCAAAGTCTCCTTTTAATCCCCGGCTTTTTACCATAATCTTCCTGAGTTACTCAGAACAGAACAATCGTGTAATCAGGGACAAGTTGCATTAAGGAGTGACACTTTTTTCTTGCCTCTGATCCATTCAGCAGGCTGGCTCCATCTTTTTTCTTTTTGATGAGTTCCATTTGTTTTCAAAGAGTAGATAGAAATGCAGATAGAGTTTTGGAATAATTGCATGAAATCCATTGGTCACAGAAGAATAAATCACACGATTTTCTCTTTGAAACTTCATAGCCAGCCTTCCAAGCTCGTCAGGCTTGGAATGGATCTGAGCGACGTGGTGGTGTAGGAGTGAACCAGCTCTCTGCTTACAGGACAGAGCCCATATTGCAGAGACATGAGCAGCAAGCCGAGGGGAAGCAGCCGGTTAAAGAACCTCAGGAGGACACCCTACCTGCTGCACAGCCTACAAAAGGGCCATCTACCTTTTGGTTATCTGTAACGTGAATTTAAAACAAACTATTACCATGAAAGCAGATCACTTTAACTCCGCACAAAGGCAGCTTTTCACATCCTTCCTGAGCTGACGCATCACAGAGCTGAAAGTCCCAGCAAATAATTTATAAAGAATGCATTAGAAGAGATATGTACTTATAGCTCTCCAACACCTGTTTTGGATGCCTCGCGCTGACTTGCAGTTATCTATCATTTATTGAATCGCAGACGAGCAATCATTGTCCAACTGCTGGTGCTCCTGCGACTGAGATTGTGCCACACTGAAATCCTTTTTGTCTCTGAATTATTAAAATATGGAAAGTTCTAAATTGACTTACAAATGGGACAAGTTGTAAATCTCCATGTGCATGCATGCATCTACTTTTTAGGCTAAGATTGCATGCCAAGGGAATAGGAACATTAGAAATAAGATAATTAGGGATAGATGAGTCCTATTAGAGCAAGTCAGGCACCCAAGCTGAAATCAAATTTCCACAGGGCCAGGTCAGCACAAACCCACAATAAGAGAAGCAAAACAGTTGGTAAGAAACTGGGGGGTTCACTTGTGACAACTGAGGCAAGCAGAGAGGAAACTTGAACATTTCTCCAGTATAGGTGCATGGCCTGACTAGTGTGCTATCAGCTGGCTGGACTTCATCTCTCAAGCTTTTTGTTCACTTGTTTACAGGAATTCGATTATGAACTTTGAATATCATTATAACTGGTGGGTTCCTAAGAATACCTTTGATTTTCACAAGTAGATATGCCCTGGGAACACTGGAAAGACACCCTGCCCCAAAAATTAAAAAAAAAAATAAAAAAGACAAAAAACTGACTCAGTGTACACAATCCTTTCAAACTTCCCTTCCACTGTACGCACATTTCCTACAAGTATTTGTTCCCACCCCGTACCCACAGAGCCCCGAAATGAGCCAGGCACGCGGTGAGCTGCAGACACGCGGCTCTTGGCTCACGTGTAAAGGCTCCAGTCCCAGCTCCCAGGCACTGCAGTCCCTCTGCTCATACATGTCTGACTGATATCCTGGATTATATTGCTAAGAATTAATTTCAAAAGTACAATTCCAGCATATAAACCCTGCTGCTTGTTTTCAGATGCCATCATTTAGAGAATGTTCAAGGGAATTGTAAAACAGGATTCACTTTATGATGCGGATGAAGTTGGCACTGAATTCTAAACGAGCTGGATACTGCATGCTAAATTGTGTCAGCAACACCTCAGTGAACAGAAATATGAGCTTTTCTCTGTCTGAGACACCTCGCCTTGTGTGATACAGAGAGTGGCATCCTTATCAACTTAGACAGAACAGACTAGATTTTATGACAAATCTGTCAGTTGTGCGCGGTTTGAGATACATTTCCATCTGGGTGTACTTAGCAGGTCTAACAAGGATGTGGTCTTGCAGATCGGTATTTTTCAGAGTTGTAGTTTACGTAACATATTAAAACTATCTGAAACATTATTTTCCCCTCCCTGCAGAAATCAGTATTCCCTGGAGCTCTCCTACCTGAGAGCAGCAGTCCCGTAGTCCAGTCTCCTTCTTGCTTCATTGCCAAGGCCAGGTGCGATGCCCTTCCTCACAGCCTGCGCTCCTCCTCCAGCGGTGCTCCCATCACCTGTGACATGCACATAACAGCATGAACCAGGAGGCGAGGTTGCAGCTCTGACCTTTCGAATGTCTAAAACAAGTGTTTTGCAATCAGTGGTCCCGGTAGTGAAGGAACAGAGCTCCGATAAATAACTTCTCATGGCCCAACCATGCCTTTACCCCAGGGCTATAAATCTCTTAACTACAGACACACTCGTGCAGCCCCGGGAATCAGATGCATAGCAAAATGCACAAAGTACAGGATTTTCGGTATCATGGTATTTGCAATATTCCATATACTTAGAATAAAAAAGAGCATAAATGCTAAAAATAGCCCTAGTGCTTGTGAACTAATCCTGTGTTTACCCAAACCACTCTCCTTTCAGTGTCTCAGGATTTGTGCCCTGCTCAGCTGTGCAGAAGTAATCAAAATGGTGCCTTGCATCCATCAAAAGATCTGAGAGTACAGTCAGTTTTGACTTTTGAAGTTTGTGCATCCAGCCATGGAAAGAAATAGGTGATTGCATCTGGCACGAAAGTGATAGATTTGCTTAGGAAGACTTCAACCTGAAGCACCAGGATCCAAGCAAATGATAAAAGCAGCGTGCGTTCACTTTGTTTCATCTCTTCCTCTCCTCACTGCAGCTTGATAGACCAGGCTAAGATGTGACACGCTAAAACTTCATTACCATAGCCACGCTCCCCACACCGCGCCGGTTGGGCTTTATCCATCGCAGGGCGGAATCTTAGGGGAGCATACTTTATTATAGCTCAATAAAAGGCAGCGTGGTCAAAATAGCAACTGCCAATTTGCAGGACAGTGTGGGTTCCAATCTGTCTGTTATTTATGTTATAATGGAAATGGGATGGAAGAAATGACAAATACGCGTAGCAGACACGATGAGCATCCAGACGGGAAGGCATTATTAGCAAACATTCATTTAGCAGAGGCAACTACTGCCGCTACAGCCTGGGTAGTGTGTTGGACAGAACAGGAGCTTGGAACGGGAATACCTCGGATGAACACACAGAGAAGAAAAATGATGAAGGAAAATATCACTGGCACGGCTGCATATGGCAGCGAGCGCTGTGCCAGCACTGGGATTCCTTCATCCACCAAGGCGAGCTGAGCTCCGCATCCAAACATCATCGTTAACTCTTCGAACGTCCCTCTGGGACCTGACAAGGATTAGGAAAATGGGATTTCGGACCTCGTTTGAGGTACGGTGTCATTTCAAACCAGGTGGACCTGGGCAGACGCAGGCAGCCACACACTGATCCTGCACAGCCTGAATGAGAGAAGGGAGCGCAGAGCCCCTGCAGCCCAGCCAGCAGCTGGAGAAACCCAGCCCTTGGCTGCTCCACTCCCGGCCGAGGCTCCCCTCTTTGGAGCGTTTTGCTCAGCACGCAGGCAGGCATCCTCCTCCCATTGACAGCAGAGGACTGGGAAGGATTTCGGAGTGCAGGAAGGACCACAAAGCCGTGCCATGTTTTGACAAGGAAACACCAGCAGAGACCACCACCTTTGGTCCTGCTCCCCTTCCCAGCCAAGGGCAGCCCCCGTTCCCTGCCTCCCTGTCCCCCAGCCCATGGCTATCGCCTGACACACAAAGCCCACGTCCAGAAGTCCCACTTTGAATTCTGGTACGGCCGCCTGCCCTTCATTTATATTCCTTCTCCTGTCAAAGCGATGGTGACATTAACAAGCACACTCAGAGGGGGGCTTTGTGCCAATTAACAATTTCTCGTTAGCTTAATTAGGGGACACATGTTTTTAATCACAGCTAAGAATGCGGAGTGATTGAAGAATTGATTCGGAGCTTTTGAAAGCATCACTGTCAGCGCAGGGAATTTAATTCGGCAGATGCGGTTAAAGAAAGAGAGCACGGGGCCCAAACAACTTGGGCTAAACGAGCTCAGCAGCAGGAGGATCTGCAGGGACACGGACAAGATTTCCCTCTCATCACCCACAAGAGCCTATCTTAAGTTCTGAGACGGCGAGAAACGTGTGTAAAAACATCACTGCCACTGCTGTGGTTCTGGGATTGGCACCTGTACGTGCAGCACAAACCCGTCCCTCCTCCTAAGCGATGAGCCCTGCAGCTCTCGGCACAGGGCAGAGCACCTCGGGAGAAGCCCCGTTAATGTCCCACGTTTACTGTGGGAATATCGGGCTGCTTGAGCTGAGCGGGTACCTGGGGATATCTCCCGTGCCCAGACTTCTGTTCCCCCCTAGAGAGAAACACGATCAAACTGATCTATTTCACCTGAAGTCAGCACTGAAGTTGGATGTTAAATTTCATGAAATACGATGTTTTCCTCCCAGGCATGGCCTGTTCGCTGGCCGCTGGGCTTAGGGGCTTATAGGATAAGTGAAGGAGCCAGCTGCGTTCTCCTCCTCCTTCCCCTGCTCCAAAATTGGAGTTTGAGAAATAACAGCCTCAATTCAGATGGTTTTATTTTATCAGCAAGCAACGAGCATGGAAAACTTCGCAGAGCTGCCTCGAGACCTGTCCCTCAGCCGTCCCTCTGTCCAGCCTCCTGTCCGTGCCACCTCCCTGACACCGAGCTCAGACACCTCAGCCCCCCCAGCACCAAGTCCATGTGCCCTGAGCGTGAGGAACAGGCAGGGTTTTGAATGCTCTTCTCAAATAAAACCTGCCAATGGATGCTTGAGGGAGGGAGCAGATCAAAGCCGTGGCACCCCAACTGGATGTTTTTAGAGCAACCGAGGCTTCTGCAAAGGGCAACAAATTGTACCACGGTGGGAGGTGGGGGAACACAGCCCCGTCGAAGAGGTGTCACTGAAAAAAAAATGAAGCTGCAATATTTTAGCTGCAGGAAGCAAACGCAAATGCTGGCATCCCTCTGCCGCTCCTTCCTCCTGGTAGCGGTTGTTGGTCCCCTGTTCATTCAAACCCCGGCCTTCACTGACGAGTGTTACTTAATGCATCCCTTTTGTCATCTTATTCTGAACTCGCCTTTGGGAAAGAACCGGGAGCACAGCACAGCACCTGCACGGCGCAGGAGGGATGACATTGACTGGCAATAGCGTGTACGGGAATAAAGGCCTCAAGGTCTTGGATACCCGCAACAATATTTATGCAAGTGCTAAAATGAGTGGTTTCAGGCAACAAAACCACAAACAGAAGAACTGACAGTGTGGGCCTGACAAAAGGAGGTTATTTCTAATGCTGCTGGGGCAGCGGATCTGGCCCCATTTCCACAGTGTCTCTCCAGACCACACGTGTATAACCAAAAGCCGCCTTTTTAACCCAGCCTTCTGCTTCACAGACTGCATCACCGCCTTCTCTACAGAGAGGAGGAGGGGATTGAACGGCTGCACAACTTTAAACACACCTGAAAGTGAATTACACCACAGAACTCCATCGCCTCGACCTCGTGCTGGCATTTCATAACTGGAACTTGGTACCAATTCACATGTCCCTGTAGGTGACCTTACACAGTCTTGAGTGACGGATGTCCAGGGACCTACAGGTTTGGTAATTCCCTTCTTTGCCCCACATCCCAGTGCTATGGATCTGGTCTGACGCTGTAACAGGGCACGGCAACAAATTCTGGTTGACTCCAAATCATCTCAGCTGCTGCTCACAGGACTGAATTTACCTTGCTCAAACACTGTCCTCTTAACAAATGTGGGCTGTGTCGTCTAAAATGAGGATGAGCTCTCCATTTAGCAAACACGCAGACAAATAACTTGTTTCTTACCTTGATTTGTTTTAAAAATAATCTCCTTTTCCCCACCTAAATATAATAAACACTGTGGGAAGGTTAAGGTCAGAAGTAGATGGATTCTCTAAGTTAGCAGACTGGAAATATTCAAAGAATGAAATCAGCAGAACCGAAGCCAGCTCTAATAGCTTTCATCTGTTATGTTTGCCTTCTTTCACTAATCTAATGCCCATGTTTTTGTAGAACAGGAGTTAAACAACTTTTTTCTTTCCAGATTTATGAGTAATATGTAGCAAATCTGGAAGATCATTCACGCAAACAGTAGCTTTCCAAACCTCAGAAGCATTCATCTTAAACAAAAATTGTTCGTGGGGTTTTTCAGGGGTGTCAGAGCCCTCGTGTAAGTGCAGCTATTGATTTCACCTTTACAGCAGCAATTTAAGATATATATGCAGTGTCAGTGTCGCTGTTAATGAAACTTATCTTTCCCTACTCAGTATTCTGAGTATTTTCTTGTACATAGAAATGGGAGGAAGTTACAAATTACGCTGCAGTACGTGTAGGTGATGCATTACAAAAGATAATCATATTTTACACAGCATCGTTCATCTTGAGAGATGCTGAACAGCTCCTGAAATATTTGCATGGCACACGTCTCCTAATGCAATGGGCAAAAAGAGACAACACGAGGATTCCTCTGCCCTTCCAATGCCTACACAAAAGCCATCAGACCAGTGGTTAACCCACCTGGCTTTGTATTCCTGGCTCTTTTCTCCTTCCTCTTTGTATTTGTCCGTGTGTAGCTAACTTCTCAAAGTCAAACCGATGATGTATTGCAGAAGACACCAGCATTTAACACAGCACCACGATTCCTGAACGTCTTTGTCACCCATGCAACCCCAGAGCCCTGGCAATATTAATGGATACCTCACGGAGGCAATGCTAAAACGGCCCCAGGAGCCCTCTGCCGAGGGCAAAACCAGCCATGGGGTGATCCATCAGAGCAGCACTGGGGACCCCCCAGCTCTGACAGGCTCTGGGAGGCAGCTGTGGGGGAAGGTGCCCCCATACCCCACTGCTCCTTTCCACCACGAGCCTACAGCACCAGCTATATGCAAGGGAGCCCTCTGGGAGGCATCCACACAGCATTTTTTTGCCACCTGGGGATACAACATCCCTTCAATTTATTTCAGATCCCACATTATTGTGTTTCATCCAGACTTCAGGCTTTAGCTTACAGTAAAAGCTGTATTGCTTCTCAAATCCTGCCTATAAGGCAGACAAAAACTCCTAGGAAGGTTAGAAAAGTAGAATTACATACTTCCCGTGGTGATCTATTAGAAGTAAATCTGAGATCTTCCTCCACAAACACAGAGTTCATGAAGGCTCCAGCACAGAAAAGTCACGGCAAGGTTTGAGCATCACATCCAGCTTCTTCCTCATCTCCTTTCAGAGCTGTCCTTCCCCTAAAGGCCCACCCTCGGAGCAGACCTCTCCTGAGCCAGGTCACTCAGCAGAAAGCCAACTATTCACACAAGCAAAGACCCCAGCAGCCCCAGCCCCATTATACCTCCACTGTAGCAATCCGGAGCCAGCCGCAGGCACGGCTCAACAGCAATTACCAGGCAGGTTCCATCCATTGCAGTGATTAATTGAGAACAGGAACTTCAGGCACCTGCAGTTTTGAAAAATAAACAAGCAATTAGTGAGGCTTACAACTCACGCCTGAGTCACTGCTCCCCTGCTTTTTTTATTTTTATTTTTTTCGTTTTTTTGTAATATAACCGTGATGCTAACCAGAACTGATATTCAAGCACCACTTCGAATGATGTTGTTGTTATCCGTTCAGTTCAGAGGACGTGGCCAAGAAGTCAATGGCCGGCTAGTCTATAAAAGCAGGTCAAGGAGAAACAATGCACTGGGGCAGAATTAGAGAAAATTATCTATTATCTTGGGGCTTCAATGTCAGCTGAGTCCTGCAGGCAGAACCAGAACAGACAGCGGCAGGCGACCAGGCTTGGATGCTTGGGAAGTGGCTGAAACTCACTGGGAGAAGGAGAGCTTTTAAAAACGTTGAAACGTAACAATATTTATAAGGAATAAAATTAGTTTAAATATTTATAGAATGTGAAATAATTACTGCAAAGATTAAGAAAAAGAGGGAAATTATTAAACAAATAAAATGCCTATAAACAAACATGGTTCTCAAAGAAATAAAAGGATTATGGCCAAGCTTGCCTGTGAAAATTGATAAAAAGCCTTATTCTTAATTTCCTCTCCATCCATTAAGAGCTAGCCATGTGGAGAAATTATTAGTATCTGTAATATTTCAACCTGTATTTTTAAATAGTCATCCAAATTAATGCAAAGCAGATGGAATAGGCCATATTTTCCTAAATTACGCACATTAAAATACGCAGTTTAAGTTTTTGAGCTTGCAGACAAAGCTGTAGCGCAGGCACGGGCCCCGTCCCCCATCACCTACCCCCCTCTACTGCCGTGGGGTGGCTGCAGCAGGGCCTGGGGAGTGCCTGGTGACCCCCTTTTGGGGGTCTCATTTGGGAATGATTTGTAGAAAAGAGGGCTATTAATGGTCTAGTCCATGTTTTTTTCCCCCCAAACAAGGCCTGCTCTGCTTAGTCTACTTTTGGTGGGTATTTATCTTACTGCCTGCTAAAATCATCAGCGGGGTGCACGTGCAGACTCGGGAGCGGCTGTCGGGGGGCCGGGTTCTCACCTGCCCCATGCGACCGAGCATCCCACTGCTCCCCACAGCCTCCTGCCCCATCTCCTGCCCTCGTGGCTCTCCTGTCCAGTGGCTCGCTGAGCCCGGACCCTTCCATTATAGGGAGCGAAGCCCAGGCTCGTGCACCGTGCCCGGCACAACCCGGCCGGGTGCCCCGAGCCCCGCGGGTCCCACGGCACACGAGCCGGCGGCAGCACCCGAGATAAAGCCGAGAGCATATGCACCAGCAGGACAAACACGTCTCCCTCGCGCAGAGACAGCCTGGCAAGGGCTCCTGGAAAGGCGTGAAGAAAGTTGCTGCCAGGATGTAAGAAAGGAGGGGGAGACAGCTGGCCTCGGAGCACAAAGCGCGCTCTTTCACACGAGCAGCGAGGCCAACAAAGCCTTTCCTCCCCCGACGCCCCGTCTGCTCCTTCCCCATTCACAGGAACCGGCAGCCTTGCCGAAAGACTAACGAAGGCTTATGCAAACTGCTCCTGCCATGTGGAGACCAATTAAGCATATGTGCATCCACCTATGCAAAACGTGAGCGTGGAGGCCGTGCACCGAGGCGCCCCCTTGGAAGCGGTGGCTCCAGGACGTCCTCCGGCGAAGCACAGCTCGGCGTGCAGGGATCTCCGCAGCCCCAGCAGGGTCGTGCACACATCGGTGGGGTTTCACCCTGTGCTGTGCCCCTTCCTACACACTCAGTGGCTAGTAAAGTATCTTGTGTGTTAGCCTGGTACGCAGGATCTGTGTAGGAGAGGTAACCCAACCTGCCCCCACTCATCTGTAGCACTGGGTCGGAGTGTTTGACGTGGCACCTTTGGTTTGGACTAAGGCTGAGGGAGGTTATTTTTTTTTTTTCCCTGTGTTTCTGAACACTTCAGCAATTAAAAAACTCAAAATTTCTATTCTGCTTCAAATGTGGGAGGCCTTGTTTTCTGGTTTTGCTGTGTTTACGCACCACGACGGTAAGCGCCGCGTGGCGATAAGTGGGGATGTGCACTGAGAAAGGAACGAGCTGAGACGGGGGGACGGGGCTAAAAGAAAACAGGCCTGGAGGTAAAAACGAAGTCTCTGATGAAAAGCAGAATTAAACACGCCACAACATTTCCTGCTGCTTCTATCAGAAACCCCAGACAGACCCCCTCTGTGCACAGGCGTACAAAATTCACAGGAGATCGCCCCGAGAGGAAAGCCTTATCAGTAAGGACAGGTACGTCTCCCACCGCCGTGTTGCTCTGTGAATTATATCTTAACGCTTTACCTGTTTCTCCTGAACTGATGTAAATATCTCCATGTTAATCTAATGGCACTGATTCTGGCGTGCTTTTCAGAGGAGTAACTGCTCTCCTCTGGTTTCAGATCAAGCATGGGTTTTCTTCCCTATTGGACTGGTTTGGATTTGATCGCTCCCGCATTGATTTACCTCAACTTCTGCCATCGAAACAAAAGCTCTCCCTGTCACACTTGGGTTTGCTCCTCGTCAGAGCTGGGAAACGGCCCCGGCAGCAGCGTGGCAGTGCCCGGGTCAGGCTCCCTCAGGAGTCTGCTGTAGCAAACCTTGTGCTTGCTTTCAAAATATTTTCCTCCTGGCAGAATAAAATTTTTCCGCATGAGTCTGGGGAGCGGGCAGGCAATGCCAGCACGGCTGCGACTCGCACACAGCCGCTCGGAAGACTCTGATGTAAACAGTTCGGTCAGTTTGGAACAGACCCCGAGATAAACCCCGAGTTAATCCCACAACCACAGCCTCCAGCCAGCAGCGAGCAAGTCTCCTCTGCCGGGATAAATCCGCGGGCGAGAAGCCAGGGGAGCTGTGATAGCGTACACTGCCTGCGAATCTGCTCTGCTGTTTCCAAATAAATAAAAAAACCCACAGACAGAAGGTTGGCTACGTGCGAACATGGAGAGGGAGGCTTCAAACAGATAAATCTGGAGGAGAGCGCAGGGTCTGCAGGGGTTTGTGATGGATTACGTTGCATGTTTGAACATAATACACATTAAGGCTGGAGACACTGATGCCGTGAATGGTGTGAAATTCCATCTAATGTGGGTTGTTTGCCTGACACAAACATGTTTAGCACGAGATGGAACAAAGGCGAGAAAATCACAGCAGAGTTTTTGAGTGATGCTTGAAAAATTGTTTGCTCCCGCCTCACCCCCCCTTAAAAATGCCACTTGTTTTCCTCCAACCCCATACCTCTCCCCCCTTTTCTGGTAATGGCTTAGTAAATAATTCAGAGCAAAAACAAGAACCAGAACTCGGCGTAATAAAAATGATGTCTCTATCTGCTGTTGAGGCGCATCGTGCCACTTAAGTAAGACAGATGGGAGGATGTGCTGTACTTTGCTTAGCAAACTGCATTGAGAGAAACTGAATCAGCCTGAAATTAGAGCAGAGGGCGAGATGGGGGTGGAGGAACCGATACGGTGTTGCCTGACAAAGATGCAGGGAAAAGTAATTTACTCTGAAATGACAGTTTGAAGGGGGAAGAAAAATAAACACACAGGAGGGAGCTTAGACTCATTAGCAGCCCAGCCTCGGTATTTCATCATTAATAATAATAAAGAACCCGGCTGAAGCACTGACTCACAATAGCACTCGAGTCTCCAGGTCTCCATCTTTAGTTAACGCACAAGAACTGGCAGTGCGGCGGCGAAGTGGGATGAGGAATGGGTCGGATACGACGTGGGCTGCTGCTGACGGAGCTGCCGAAGGCACGGGTGACTCTTTGGGGAGCAGAGCTGATTTATGCCAGGCCGAGACTGAGGCAATTAGAGCCGCAGCATTCCTCCGGCCTTAATGTGTCCCGGGCACGCTGAGCACCAGCCCGGTACCGCGGCAGGGCTGTCTGGGGCTCCATCGCTCAGAGGGCTCCCGCTCGGCTTTATGAATATTGTTCTTCCTGTGAAATATATTCTCTGTGTACTGGAACAAGGAGGAGCAGAGACAAAGGGAAATAACGGCGATGGCTCCGTGCTCGGGGACCACAAAACGGCTGGGGCTAAAACAGAGCAGGGAGCAGAGAGAACTGCTTGACCTAGCCGAAGTTTAAGGACCAGGGCTGGTCAAAATATTACTTCCACCATTCAATATTCCAAGTGGTTAGCTCACTTAGCAATCTCCCTGCTGAAATACGCTTTCTGTTCTGTCTTCCCCATGGCAGCCCAGGCTGTGCTCTCGCGTTGAGCCAGTTATCTCCGAAGGACAGCATGCTATTTTTATCACGACAGTCTTGTGTCCCTATAATTTAACTTATTGCCCTAATTGTGCCGTGTTAAAGTACATCGACGTGACTCAGTTGTAGGAGGAGCCAGCGGTCCCAATGGCCAACGATCACCCATAGCTGAAAGCACATTTTCAGTCAAGCCTCAGCCCCCGTGTGCTAAGCAATTCTGACAATCTAAACACTTATTTGTGTTCCCAAATGGGAGCTGAGCTATTTGGGAGAGCTTGTCCTGGAATTTTAAGCACTGAAAATTTGGCTTTCAGTGTAACTCAGATTCAGGGCTTTAGTATCTGTTTTGCTTCCACTGGAAACCAAACAGAGCCTAACCCACCCCCCCAGGAAGCCCCACACAGCTTTAAGTTTGAAGTGTAATTTATAAATATTGATCGTGTGCTTGTGGCTCAATCTCGGAAGGTGCTGAGTACACACACATCTTACTGATGCCCTTTGGACAGCCTCGGGGGAAAGCCACTTGATAAATGCACAATCCTGTTATTCTAGTAACAAGAAGTGCTAAGAACTGTTATTGTAATGTCCCTTCAAACACAAGTGCAGATTTGTTTTGGAAACGTGCATATAATGGAAGTTGCAAGGTAGAGGTTCAATACATTAATTATGCCTCGGCATGCGAGCTTTGACAGATTATGGGCAGACTAATTAAATGTCTTTAATTAAAATACACGGTCCTTGCAAAACTCAGACTGGAGATGGACGAGGCGGCTCTGCTACGCTTGGAAGTGACCTTAATGAAGTCATCCAGAACCAAACGCAGCCCAGCACCTTCGCTGCATCAGCACGGCACCGGGACCGCACGCCTGTGGGGTTTGGGCAGAGAGTGGCAGATCCTGGGCTAGGACTGAGCGAGACAGCGCCTGCAGAAAGCAGCCATCCTCTTCTGCTTTGCCTCCAACCCAGGCTCTGGTCACCGAGCCCGGGCTGACTGGCCCAGGGAAGGCTGAAGTCCCGTTCCTGCCACGTTGTGCATTGGTCCTGCTGGGAAGGGAGACGCACGGCACGGCACGGCACGGCGGGTACTGCATGAGCAAACGGGGAGAGGGACAGTCTGCTGCTAACGAGGAGCTGCAGTGTTGCTCCTGTGCAGATGCCAGCTGAAAGGGTCTGTTTATAATCCCAGAAAACTGCACCGGTGAAGATCCTAAACACAAAACCAGGAAATGTTTCACGTTTTTCAAGAGGAGCTTCTGGTTTTCCCTCCTTTGTTCTGTGCCAGCAAGCGCAACGCTGGGTTGTAAAGACTAAGTATCACTTTGTGTTTTATCACGAGAACCTTGGCTTTCAGACTCTCTATAGGTTCAACTGAATCTTTTCAACTGAGTTATGGTTCATATTTACATAAATTACCATATGAAACTTGTTAATATTTCCTGAATATTCGTTCTCGTAGCGCTATCAGACAGGGCTCTGCCCTTTTGTTTGGGACTCAGTGTCAGCAAATCACAGTTCATGACTGTGATCAGTTAGGAGCACGGCAAGATGTATTCCCTAACACACAGCCTGGGTGTCAAATAGTCTGTCCTGAGAAACGTGATCTGAAATCAGCAGAATTTTAGCATGGAAACCACAGGGAGGGCTGTCACTGGGCCAGCGGGAAGCTCCCAACCCACTGCCACGTACGCACTGCATGAGCTCAGCCTGGCTTCGTGGAAGGCGCTGCGCTGGGAACACGCTCTGGTGCCATTTTTGATTCTATTTTTTTAGAATCATCAATAAGAGGATTGACCAAGAGGAATTTCACCTACTGAAAACGCTTTATCGATGGATTTCTCCATTGATAGCGTAATTCCCTGCTGGTATACTCGCTGTGCCAATGAGGTAGGCAGGAGGCTCTGCACCTCTCCGCTGCAGGAGGAGGTCGTAAAGTCTGTCTGGATGGTGGCTGGGAAGATGCTCAGCGCTCTGCACTGGATAAACCCAGAGATGGGAGTCTGGGGGGGGGCCGGGACAACATCCTGCCCACTGCCAGCACCGTGCCTGGGACGTGCCCAGCTTGAGCCACTGAATCCTGCAGGGTCTTGGCCCATGGCCTGCTGCAGAAAGCAGGACCTACTAATTCTGTGGACTAAGCACTGTGGCCTTGTTGCAGATTTACCTCTGAATGCAAACTGCCCTAGGAGAAGGGCACAGTGAGGACAGTGGGGTGTGTTCTGCCATGAGATCAGCACTACGGGCTGAGCATCGCCGAGCCTGGAAATGCAAGGTTCCCTTCAGATTGTACCTGTGCGACTGACGGCTCTCATCAACCCCTGGCTGATTCTGACACGAGGAACTGAGCACTGCTCTCGGAGGACCTGCCACCCGGGGAAGGTTTGCAGCCAGGTCCCAGCTTCCACCCAGCGCTGCCTGATCCTGCACAGCCCCTGGCTGGTGGGGGCCCTGCAGCTCACAGAGGCCGTAACGCACTCAGGATCAGCCCCGTTTTCCTCTTGTTCATGGAAAACACAGAGGGGATTCCCCTGAATGATCAACTGTTGGTCAGCAGCACCTCTCTCCCACCTGTAACACCGCGCAGCAAATCCCAGCTGCAGATGTTTAATGACAAGGGATGAAATTAGATTCCATCCACAACTGAGTTTAATTTCTCTGAGGACCATGAATCTGTCACCGGCAGGGGTGCTCACAGGCGTGGATGACAGTGCTTCCTCAGGGCAGTGACAGATTTGTGTGGTCCCTGCTAACTCCGCCCGGGTCTCTCTCCTCTCTGCAGATGAAGACCACACGGGGTTTTCCACGGCAGTGGTTTGAATTTAATGGACCTGATACTCCAGTTCCAGCCAAAAGGACACCTCCTCTTTCAGTCCTTGTTTACGTGAAATTTGCTTTTCATGCACCAGATGTTCCCTGGGCAGCACTTCCAAGGCTGGGAACTCCTGGTGAGCACAGAAGGGGAAGCTGGAGCTGAGGCAGTGGCTGTGTGGCTCCGCAGCCCGGGCATTATTTCTTTAATGAGCCCCCAGCTCAGGGCAGACTGTGCTCGTACCCACCCTGACACCAAATCACCACCTTCCCTGTACACAGGGACTGTGCATGAGGGCAGAAAACCTCCCAGTGACAAAGCAAGCCCCCAGGGCTGCGTAAGGCTCTCACCTCCAAGGACCCAGCGCCCTGTAGTGCCTCCGTGCGCCGCAGCGGGCAGAGCTCAGGCACACGGCTCAGGCTCTGTCCCTGGAGCAGCCTGTTTTAAATCCTGTCTCTGTGAAGCATCCGTGCTGGGACCAGCTACAGGCAGAGCTGGTGCTGCTGAGGAACGCCTGTCAGCCAGCGGTGATCCCCCGGCAGGAAGGATTACACGCTCACCTTGCACGCAGGCACGAGGGGAGCACAGTGGAGTGGGATGTGGCCATGGCAGATGAAAGGGTTTTCAATGCTTCAGAAAGCAGCAGATAGAAATCACAAATATATTATTTTTCCATCTTTTTCTACTCCATTTCCACTGTCAAAGATACTGATCTAAAGCTTCTGCTGTCTCACGCCTCACTTTTCCCCCTCCTGGACTAGCAGTAGTGCAGGGTTGTTCTCACCCCTTCATCCACAACACTGGGTAGGAAATTTGGAAAGTTTTCCTGAGCTTCTTTTATCAAACCGTCCTCGTCCAAACTCAGGCCCTTTGGGAAAGCTGAGAGCCTGCTGTTGTTTCCACTGCTAGATGTTTTGTACTTCGTTAATCCCTTCTTCCCAATTCGCCATTTCACCCCGCTAGCACTGGAACAAGGGAGATGTGAAGATAAGCAAAATAGGCCCAAACCCCCTGACGGAGAGGTGATGACATCACCTACCATCTGGAGCCTGTGGTCTTCCAGAGAAGAACCTCAAAAACTAATTAAAAATAAAAATATGCTGCGTCGTAAAGCCTGAACTGCCAGCAGGACCGCGGATAAATCGGCGATCAGCAGACCCTCCCCTCCCCGCAGCACCTCCCAGTAACTCCAGTTTTGTGACAGGGAGGGAGAGCAGCACAATGGGGAGAGGTGGCAGCGAGTCACGGAGCTCTGAGAGCTGGGACCAGGAGCTCTCATCTCTCCAGGTTGTTTTACTGCCTTCCATCTGCCACCTTCGGACACGTGCAGACCTCGCAGCCACCTTCTCTTCTCTTGATGGCAGGGAAATACATCACACCATCAGAAATTCCTCCTCATTCCAGGCTCCTCCACAGTTCCCATCCTGCTCACACACACCACAGACCCCTCTCCAACCTCTCTTTTGGACACTAACCCCCCCGGTTTGCTACGAACAACCAGCAGAAGCAGCAGCCTCTCACCCGTTCCTACTACAGACGGGAGCAGAATCATGTTCTAAGTTTCATTTCAGTGGCAAAATCTCTCTAAACCATCACACGGCGCAAAACCTAGTGACCTTCAAGGCTACTAAGTGGACTTTTTTGGTTTAATTCCAGCTTAGACCCCAACGCAGCACGGTGGTGATGGCTCTCCAAGCTCCGCTCCATGCAGCACGCCGCCTCGCTCCCGGTAAGGTCAGGAGGCTCATCAGCAACAAACCTGCTAACGGCGACTTCACAAAGGGCAATTTCTCTTCCAGGGTCCATCACTCTATTAATGAACCCGTAAGCTAAAGAACAGCACTTTCCAAGATTTATAGACCTTTTTTTTTTTTTGCCTGTTAGGGGCCTATCAGCTCTGGAGAATAATTTCATCTTGCGCAGCTGGATGGGATAAGACAGAAAGCTGCTGCCCTGCAGAAGGTGTTTTCTTCCCCAGACGGACTTCCCGTGATATTCCCATAATGAACAGCAACCAGGCTGTGTTCGTACTGCTAAACCAGCAAGTGGACACATCCACATCCAGAGGGAGCCTCCATCTCCCCCTGCCATTGAGTTACTGAGGCTTGTCTCAGTCGTGGCACTGAGTTATTTTTGCACCAGAGGTCTCTGGGTTGCAATCAACAACTTCATTTTTTCAGTCACTTAGCATCTGCTGTGTTGATTTCCCATTGATTTTTATCTGTACGTAGCCTTTAAAAGCTGCTACCGTGAGGCCCAAATAGTAGGCTTTCAAACTCCTAAGTAGGGGTTAAGGCCAAGAGCAACTTTTGGCCAAGTGCAAGAACTGTGGAGCCACATGCAGAGCTGCCCCCTCTCGCCTTAAAACACCTCTTCCCAGGAAAACAAAAGAAAACGGAGCAGTGCTTCCTCAAGGCTGGGAGGCTGCCTCCTGGACCTCTTAATTTCTATGGCTTCCCTAAAGATCTTGTCTTTAATAGAGTATAAAACATTATAAAACATCTAGTTCCTGATACTAAGCAGCTCATCACAGAAGAGGTCCTGATTTTGCGATGGTTTCTCTCATTTTCCTGTCCTCCAGCAGTAATTCTTCCTGCTCCGTGCGAGGAGCAATCAATTCAGCAGAGGGAGGAGCAGGACTCAGGGCGAGTGGCTGAGCCGCTCGTGTCCTCTAGGTGCAAGTGGCCACAACCTCATCAGAGCCTTTCAGGAGAGCTGATGAAAAGTGTTAATAGGAACCAGGTATTTAAACGATGACTCGGTCAGAATTATCCAAAGTGATGCCCTCAAATTTGTTTTTCTCAGATATTTGAGCCCTTCTGAGGGCCATAGAGGATGAGAACAAGCAGCAGAGATGACAGAAGTGGGAATCCCGCGTGGCGCTGCTGTCTCACCTTCGGAAAGCTCTGATTTATCTACACACAAATGAAAGGGACTTTCACACCAAGGACTCTGCAATGTTTTAAGAGCTTTTCTTGTCTTGATTGTAATGCCATTTGAAAACGAATCCATGCGGCTTTATTTTCTCTGCTTCCATTTGCCCAGCCCTTGCCAGTGACTGTCCCAGGGCTGAGAGCAGCATCTGGAGCAAATCCAGCAGGTGGGACTGGGAAAAGTCCAAAAAATTGGGCTGCAAAAGGCAAAGGGCAGTCTGTCTGCAGATTGCTGTGCTCATCGAGGCAGAAGCACCACGACGAGAGAAGATTTTGTTGCTTCAGTTTCTTCCAGTTCACCCAACAGTCCCCAACGTGGGTGCACAGTGGGGCTGGGGTTTGGCACCAAGGATGATGCTGGGGGAGATCACGGAGCGAAGGCACAGCCCTGACGGTGGGGACATGCAGCACAAGCCACGTGCATCGCTCTGCTCTGACCCCACAGCCCCCGGAGGTCCCAGCTCGTGCTGAAGCCGCCCGTGTCAGGTTGTTTGCACTGCAGGAGACAGCCAGGGACAGCTCCCAGACAGGCTTCAGAAGATGGAGAAAAGACAAGACTGGGAGGTTCTTCTAAAAACTGATCCCATTCCTTTACGAATTCATGCCATTTGGGGGCCACATTAATCTGGCTGCCTTCCCTCTGTAATTTATCTTTAAGCATAATCTTGAACGTCTAAAAAGAAAAGTGTTTTATTTTCAAAGGAAAGCGAGCAATTCATAAAACATTATATGTTGACACATTCTGGAGAATATAAAGGGGCTCATTGCTCTGATTCAGGACCTATTTGCATAATTTTTCCTTCTCTCACCACAGGTAAATCATGGCTAAATATTGAAGCATTTATCACCTGGGCGTTTGCAAGCCAGCCTTCACACGAGCATAAAAGGGAGGGCCACACTTTCCCAAGCGCATGCATCAAACTACAAAAATATTTTGGCACTTGTCTAGCTCTGTGCTCACAAAATTAAGACCGTTAAGACCTCTGAGCAGAAATGCCTCTCTTTGGAGGAAATTCACCCTAGAGTTATTTTTCACACGATTCCTAAAGAAGGTCTCAAAGCAGTGCTCACGCATGCCTGAAATGATGCATGGACCTGCACTGCCACTGAGCAGTGGTGAGCTCCCCGCCGAGAATGCTCACAGAAATAAATACCAAGAAAAAGCAGGGCTTGGGCGTTCAGTCATCCACACTGAGCCCCTGCTCTGTAGGCTGACCTGTTGCTCTGTGAGGTTGTCTCTCGGTGATGTTGGGATGTTTAATTTGGCTCAGAACGGCTGGCTGCGTCCCCAGCTAACTGCAGCTGAGGTGACCTCGCATCGGATGCTGACACGAGGATCACGTCTTGCTCGAGTTCCTGTTCAGCACCTCTACAATATTTAACAGAGAGTCAATTGGAAATGTGTTTTACACAGCAGAAGCTTTCAGCCCTAAACAAATGAAAACAGGACAGAATAAAATGTGTTCATTCTTACACTGTCCACTCCTATTTCAACCCAAAACGGTGACTAAGGGGCAAATAAATACGTGAGGAGAAACATTACTGTCTGCCACATAACGTCAGACATTTTCCCTTGTCTCATCTTCCATTTTCCCTTCTGTTGTACTAATAAATAAAATAATACTTTGGGGATTTGGATTTACAAACAAACCATCTCCGTATTTGGCTATATCTTCTATAGCAACACAAGAGGAAGGTTCTGTTACTCAATAACTAACTGTACACAGAAAACGCATACAAATTATTGCAGCTGTCGCTATCACAACTTAGGAGTAAATGCAGATGGCATGAAATAATATTCACAAACAGCTAATAGAATTTTAATGGCTTTAGAAAGAAAATAAAATGAACGACACTGTATTTACTTGCGATACGACAGGGATTTATAGTGTGCCAGTGCAAGTAACGAGTCACTTTGGACCTTGCATTTTCACACATTCAGAAGTGGGCAAGTCCCTGTGGGTTTTATTTATGGGAAGTTTAAATAGCAATCATAATTTGTGAAATATTCAAGGATGCATCTGCATAAAGTATGATGTTCGCATTATGCAAATGTCATGTATGATGAATGAAATGCATCAAATGTCTTGAGGACACCCAGATGTTAAGCCTACCAGGATGCCAGGAAACATGGAAGGAGGTGAAGAACATGATTTCTTCTTGACTTAATTGATTTTCATGTTCCAGCATCACCTTCTAAATACTTCCAATCAAGAAGCAAGCTACAGTTACAGTTCACTTGTTGTGGTTGTCTTCTTTAATCATCATTCTCACTTTCCTTTTCCCAGAGCAGCCCAAAACTCAACACAGCCTTTTAAATGGTTAAACGAGAACATTTCCAGACACACGCAGCGTTCAAGTGTGAATGCTTACTAGCTGAGTGCCACATTGGTGTCGTGCTTTCTTTACATTTTTTGTTCTGTGGCCAACGAGGGCAGAAAGACCACGCTGCAGCTGGCTGAAAGCCGCAGTCCTGCCTGCATTGAGGCTGGTGGGACCATGGTCACGGCACTAACGAAGGGCTGGGAACCAGAATGAGATGGGGCTTTGGTGGCTGGCAGGGTGGCACAAAGCTACTGGAGGCTTTTCCTTGTAGACTTGGGAGTACACATCTTAAAGATCCATGGTGAAGAGTAAGATCTATGACAGAGTAAAGTGGAATCAGCAGGAGCTCTGCCTTGGACATTGTTCAGAGCAGGAATCATCCCTGACACTGAGCTCATTTTCCTTATACTTGGGGTAAACAGACGATGGGCATATTTCTGTTCTGTTACTGCTGAAGAAGATGAGAAGTTTTATTTAATGAGCAGAGACATGTCGGTACAGCTTTTCCATAGGGTAAGGGAGAACGAGGCTGTAGCAGGTGGGACACAGAGCAGATGTCAAACACACTGAGAATCTACACATGTGCGGGACCTCTCTTGGACTGTGCTTGCTGAAATCACAAACACGTCAGCAGTGGGAGCAACCCCGTTTTGAAACAGAGGGAAAAGATTTAGGGTAAAATCCTTAAAGGTATCTAAGCAACTGAGAAGCCCAGGCTGTGAAGATTCATTTAGGCTTTGCAGGAAGGCTCAGTCCTGACCGCGGATGGGGTCGCTCCGATCAGGCACTGTGCGGAGCAGCCAGCCCCTTTGCCTTCCTTAATTTGAGTGCTGGAGCAGACTGTGTCTCTCAGCGGCATCACTGAGATGCTGTTGGTGAGATCTACTATCCAAAGTATTTATCTCAAAGTGACGCTTTGGGTAAAATTGAGTAAGCTCCTAATCAAGTTAGAAATGTAAATCTCAGTTAACTTCAGTGACGCTGATCTTATTGATACGGCAAAGCAGTAACTGCCTTGAAATAGATTAAAGCTGATAAAAATAATTTTACTACTGAGCATATCGTTTTATATTGTAAAAATGGAATTTGTGAAAGCAAGTCAAAATTATGACTACTGCATCTGTTCACACTGATGGATAGCTTTCAACTGCACACAACTTGCCACAGCCCGAAATTCATACTAATTTTTGAAAATGTCCCCGGTAAACTAACATCCACACATAAATACACATCCTTGTCTGACAGGAAATGTATTCCACTTTAAATATCAATATATATCCTCATACCTTCTACTCAGCCTAACTTTCTGAGAGCGATGTGTGTGTGCCCGCACTTCTCGGCAGACGGTGGGCTCCACGTAGTCTGCCTCCCAGCTGGCAGTTGTTTAGCCTGAGACTCTTTCAAAAAACCCGTCAGAGCTCCAGAATCCATCTGGAACACTAAAGTCAAGAATATAATTTTTCTTGCACCAGACACTATCAGGCGAAGTGATTAAATCTCCATCAGTCATTTGGTGTAATAGGAATATTGCACAGAGTGGATTGCTGCTGCAGGATCAATAGCTCCTGTTTTATAACAAAAACCCAGGGCCTCGGCCTTGCTTACGGTTTTTCTGGCAGTGAGGGGCTATTATCCAATGGCTGCACTCAATGCCATCGACATCCACGCTTAAATGTTATGGATTCCCAAAGTGTTCATGCAAATTCCAGTTACATCTGGCATCGAAACACTCAGCACAAGGCTCCTTGGGAGTCACAGAGACTGAGGCTGTGAGAGTGCAAAGTGAGCCCAGCTTTGGATCCGATTTGAGCTTCTAGCAGCTCATGACACAGCCCCTGCTCCCTGAAAACACACACCTGGAGGTCGGATGTGGGAGAGGACACCAGGCGGACACAGAGCTGCTGCTCTGCGTGGAGCAGGGTGGGCTGACACCACAGCCCGCCCGCACTGGTGTCCCGCAGGACACTGGGGAGATGACCCAGCTAGTGGGTTAAGTGCTTTGGAGAAGGAATAAAGATGCTAAGTAAGGGGAAAGAAGGGTTATTAGCCGAGCAGGATTGCTCCCCACTGTCCCGTGCCCAGCGCCTTGCTCCAGCCACTGCTGAATGCTCCGATGGAGCCTGGCCCTGGCGGGGCGCGACGCAGCCTAACGGGCATCGCTGCTGAGATGTGAAGCCTCAATACCCCTGACTTAATTTCAGCCCATATTTCCTTGCTATACCCTCATGTTTAGCGCTCGCATTATGTTTGCCATTAATAACGCGCAGCAGAATATATAGAAGCAATAAGGTAACAGCACACGATATTGTTCTTCCCTTGACTTGGGACTTCCTCGCTCTTTGCTGATTTGTATCGCGGCTCTCCTCGACGTATTTCACGTGTGTGAGCCTGAATTTATACTGCAGCATACCAAGGCACTGGCTTTAATGCATCTCCTTCTCTCACCTCCTTGGAGTGCATGAATCTTCCACCTCCCCTACGCTGCACAGATATTAAACACATTATTCTGCTTTGATTGAATACCAGTGGAATTAAATTCCTTCAGTGACTTACTCCTTTCTGCTGAAGCTGAGCAGGGAACATGCACTCAGGAAAGTAGAAAGGGAAGAAAGGGGAAAAAAAGGAAGAGGATCAAGCACGGAACTGAAGAGTGATCATTTTCACCTCTATTAGCAGTTTTATGCTAGATATGATAAATTTTAGTTTTAGTGGTGCAAATTCCAACATCTGCTCCATCTCTGCCTCACAGACGTGTTGACAGGTGTAGTCTCCTTTTCAGCATTGCTTGGGAGCTGACAGATGGACTGCCAGCAGTAAATAAAGGGTAAATCCCACAGGCAGTGGCAGGGGGCTCCTGAACTTTTCCTTTGTTTTCCCTCATTTGATTTCATGTCTCTAGACTCTGTACTCACTCTCTTAACAGCGTTTAGCAAGGAATTTCCTTCTCTTTCATCCTTTCTCTTATCTCCCTTGAGAAGATGAAAGCTAAATGATGTTAATCTGCCAAATATTTCTGATCATTACGAGTGCAGTAGAAATCACTCGCTGGAAATTAATTGCAAAATAAAATGAGGTTGGAGAGGGATGTGAACACCTGAACTTCCATTCTGCTCGCACGCTGAAGGACAGCGCTCTGCAGCTCCAGAAACGCAGCACACAACCACAGCTGGTGAAGTAGTGCAAGGATCAGCCCATCCCAAAGCCAGCATCTACCCAAATCTCCCCAGACAAGGAAGGAATTGGTCCTCTCAGAGCAGAAGGCAGAACTCTAGGATTTGGTCAGAACAACACAGGAAAGTTTGTAGCTTCCTAACAGAGCACGTTTTTCTTGGATTTCCTAATTCCTTTTCAGCTGCTGTTGGTATTTATAATACTTGAGCACTACAAGTAGAAAGAAAAAGAATCTTGGACATTCTTTGACAAGAACGAGGCTACCCACTGGGAAATAAAAACATGCGAAAGCCGCTTTGCTGTTCTTATTTCTCTGATGAAAGGAGCTAAGCTAAGATACTGAGGAATTTGCTGGCTTTCCTGTTGGATACATCAACAGTGTTCCTGTATTACGGATCACGTTTTGTAGCCTTTTTTTTTTTTTTTTTTTTTTAACTCTAGCTGTGGGTCTCCTCTTAGCTTAAAATATTCTTGCTTATGATGGCTATGATAAAGTATTCCCTATTACCAATACAGCATAAAGGCATTTTCTGGCTAATACAGACTGTTCTGCAACAAGCAATAATAATCACTCAGATGGTTCTGCCAGCTTTCTTTTTCCTCCCTTCTTTTCTTTCATTTTTTTTTCTGCATCATTGCCAGTCAGACCCAGCTGCTGAATGCCTGACAATTTCTAATCTCTCTGATTTAACAGAACCGTGTTGCAGCACAGAGATAGTGAGGACTGGGGTACTGAAAAATTCTCTGTCACGACCAGGACTTCAGAGATTTCAGCTCCTCCAAATGCGGCTGCCAAGGGGGCCCGGAGGAGCAGGACAGAGCAGGTGCCAGAGCAGGTACCCGAGTGGTACCTGAGCCAGACGTTGTCCTCATTAATAGATGGAGGCGTAAGCTCTCTGGAATGGGATGAAAATCTACTAGATGTCCTGATTAAGCTCAAGGAGACAGACTAGTTCAGTCACCGAGGCTCCTAGGCTCAGCAGAGAGGGACTTAACCCCAAACCGGGCGAGAGGCTGGCTGCTCTCTGGCACACACACAGCAGAGCCCCTGCGGCATCCTCTGTCCCGAACGAGAGCGGCAGATGGTGTCAGCGAGAGCTGGGGAGTTTATGAGCTCTGCGGAACTGCGCACGGGTGATGCTGCTGAGCAGACAGCAACTGCGAACAGGTGTCTGCTCTGCATTTCGGCCACGAGCTGCTTCTGTGCAAACCCAGCAAACCACAGACCTGAAACAGCCTCCCCGAACCGCTTCCATATGGACGGATCGGGACAGGGACTGTATTCACTTTCATATCACTCGCATGTCAAAACCCAAACGATCAGGAGTAAAGTATTCTGATGTAACTCAGACAAACATTCAGACCTGCTAATAACACACATGGAATATGACAGAGCCGGTGGAAAACTGCACCATGGTGGGACTTCAAAGCCTTCTCTCTCCCTTAGTCAGTAGCTGCTTGCCACGACCTCGTGAATCCACGGAGCTGGGTTTTCCCTGCGAGAGCTGGTGATGGTTACTACTGCTTGAACTGCTAGGCAAGACAGACTCCTTGCACCCACACTAGGCTGCTATTTGGGCTGGGGAGCAGCCCTCCGGAGCCAGACTATCTAAACCCAAAACTTACACCAGAAACTCTGTAAGACTTGGCTTAAAAATATTAATTTGGGGAGCGGGGAGGGGAGTTAATGAATTTCACACTCATGAAGTGTTATCAGATTTTGGTGCCATCTGCTTATGCTTAAGACAGTTTCCAAAGCAGCTTTCCTGTTCTGCTTCAATCCTTTCCTGGTGAGAGACCATGTACAGAGCAGGGTAACCTCTCCTCCGTGCCTGGCCTCCCAGGGGAGCCTGTACCAAGCTCTTCAGTCTGACGCTGAATATTTGTGCAGTAAATTTATAAATAGCAATGGCTTTTAACTACTTTGTTGAAGGAAAGGGTGAAATGAAATAGAATGAGAAAAAAAATGGTACATCATGTGGCGGAACAGATTCATACACTTCTGAAGACAATTTTGCATTTGTTCTGTACTGTATTCATTTACTCTCTATTAATCCTAAAGCATAACAAATTCATAGAGGAATTACTTCACCCATCAGAGAGAAAGTAATAGAACAAGTGCAATCACGGTGCCAGCATAAGCAAAAGGAAACAAGCACACAAGGCAAGTTACTATACATTTTGGAAGGAAGCAGTGTATAATTGTTCATATTAGAGACTATTCAGGACAGCAGAACTGGCTTCCAAAACAGCCAGAAGCCGCTGCTTGCATGAATTCCTGGGATGCCCATCCTAGCTGTTTTTCTGCATCAAAAGACCAAGTATCTCTTTGAACAGAATAAAGCACCAGCTCAGAGGGGAGTCATTTTCTGAATGGTAAGAATTACGACAGCGTACCTCGGAGATCTTCAATGCAAATAGTCACCTCCCCTGACACTGCTCAGCTTGCGAGATCTAACGGGATCACACAGCTCCACATGGGCTGAGCGGGGGTTAAAGTCCTTTGACGAGACGCAGCTGATGTAAACAGAGGCATTTGTAAACCCACGTTTGCTGCGATGATGTTGGAATATAGAACCCTTCTATTTTGGGAGCCTCTTGCATGTTTTCATACAGTCTGACAACTTCCGTACAACTGACAGCCGGATGACATTATAAACGTGGTTCAGGCGTATCTGCTTCCATACGGGTGCTTTTCTTTTGCTTTGGTCACTTCACATACGTGCGTTTTGGTGCTGTGCGTGAGCATCTCAGCACTTTATTGTGGGTGTTGCACACACACTACTACAGCACTGTTTTGTATATTTGCAGCACTAACAGTGACAAAAGCCATAAATGTATCACACTTAGCTATTTATTGTCCCTTAGAAGTGAAAGAATCCTGTCTGATCATTCACCCTTCTTTGTGTCTCAAGAAATCAGACCCTTGAGACTACCTTGTGGTGCCTGATACCTGCTGGGCACCAGTGTTCTGTGTTATGTCATGTCCTTCACGTGGTTTTGGAAGATGGGAGTGAGAATGCCCAGTTCTGGAAGAGATGGAAAAGAAACAACAGCTCTGCAGAGATTTTATTGAACTTCTGTGCATGACTATTTCACAGAGAGCTCTCTGCTGTTGACCCCAGGTGGTACATACATAACTCCTCCAGAACAACATACACACAAACCTTATCTAGAGACATTAAAGAAAGCTGCTTGACATTGAAAATCAAATTGATTTCTTGCCAAGATTTCACAAGGGCATGTGTGACAGCAAATGACATGCTTAAGCCTTGCAAGAAGAAAATAAACATGTCCAATGCAAAACCCATCACTTTCTGTGCCAGCTTGAATTACGCACATCTGTACTGATTTGACACCCAGCTTGCTTGGCAGCAGAGGCAAAGCGTGTGTTGCCACAAGCTGAAATAGATAAATAGGGTAGGGCAGCGCTCAGTGTCTTCTATAAGGCTCAGCCTCCTATGCAGAGACAGCAGCCCGCAGTGTTAAGTAAATAGTGCCCAGTCTCTTTGTTTCTCTCTCCTCCATTTGGCAAGAACTGCTTGGGAAGCCACTGCTGCTGCCATCTGATTTGCTTTTTCATCTTCCCTTTCATTCTGTGCTATGTACTGAGCAATTAGCCATCAGAAAACCGTTGACCTTCTTCTTTCTTACAACTGGGTTGAATTGCAAGTCAGGCAGAAACAGCCTTATTCCAAAAAGCCTGCAACTTAGTGCTTAAGGTGCTTTGTTGGATAAAACACCTGAAGCTTACACCCTTGCAGCAAACCTGGCTCAGCAGGAGCTTGAGCACAAGGCTCCCTCTCACCGAGTGCTTTTTAATTTCTGGGAAACTGGTGTTTCAGTGTGAAATGAGGTCGGCTGTCTGAACTCCAGTTTCTAAACAAAAGCACTAGGATTGTTTGCTATTGCCCTGCTGTGTGATACAAGGTCTCTTATCCCCCTGACATCACTTCTCTCGAATTATTTGTCAAATTAGAGTGCAGTCTCTTCAGGCCAAGCACCATCCTTTAAGACAGGTATATGCTGTGCCCAGCACACTGGGACACGGGCTGCTGGGGCACTATAAATAATGCTCCCTGTTTCACTACCTGGTGAACAGAAACAAATGTTTCTTTAAGTCCCTGCACACTTCCATCCACCAGAGATTAATGGAACTGCCACCTCCTGCCGTGCATTTTGCTATATTAACATAAAGTTTCTATTGCACAGCAGTTTGATCCATTTGTGTTTATTTAACTCCTGTGTTCTGACAGAAGAAGATGGAGAATCTGCATAATTAATAATGACCCAGGCAATCTCACTTAATGCCTGCTCTGAAACCCCTGACTATCCTTGTTAACTAACGACATCTATAATAGCGTCAGACAGGTAAAAGACTCCCTTAGTCTGCTGAGATATTATTCACCTGGGATTATCAATGGGTGTTTTTCAGTGCTAGCCATTAGCTGGAAGTGCTCAGGTCATTCATAAAACTTCTTTTACTTTTCACAAAGGGAGCACAAAAGCAGGGCTAGAGCAAAAAGCCATGCCTCAGAGCGAATCTCCTCTTTTGTACACCTTGCCACAGCCCTCCTCCTCCCTCAGCAGGGCAGAAAAAGCCATAAGGGCCCCATCTATTTCCCTGAAGGGTGATTGTCCAGCTTCAGTTCTGCCCTACATAACAGAAGTTCAGGAAATTTTTAGAAAAATTTCAAAGTTGGGTCTAAGCAAATATTTTTAAACACCCCTGAAGAGCTGGTATATTCTGTGCTCACTGCACCAAGTCCTCCTGACAGCCCTGGAAAGAGAAATGCCTCCTTCACCATCACAGCACACCGTGCTTGCTGCCGAGGGCTCGCTCGGTGCTCGGGACCCCCCGCACCCCTCCGAAAGGAGACGTCCTGCTTTGGGGACGGCTGGGGATGGGTGCCAGGCCCTGCCACCAGCCCCGATGTCCCTTTGAACCAAACCCAGGCAGCTGCACAGCAAAATAATCGCACTGCCAACAAGTCCGCGAGCTGTGGCTGGCGCGTCGAGAGCGCGGCTGCCGAGCTGTTGTCCCAGCTTATTATGCAGCGAGCCTCTGCTGCCCTTAAGCATTCACTCTGTACCAACACTATTTTTATTTCCATTTAATAGCAGTTTTAAACGGATTTAAAGACCGTGCTCCTTGCGCGTCTCTATCACGGAGCATCGAGAAACAGGGAACTGTGAATTTTAAGGTCAGAAAGCTTAAAGCCACCAAGCTGAGGTTTGTTTGCTTGAAGAAATGCCACAGGCCAGCCCAGAGGAGCAGAAGCTCCACAGGCAGTTCCTCACCGCCATGTCCCCGGCCCAGGCCAAGCTGTGGGCGCAGTGGCGGCGGGTTTGGGCCATGACGGGGAACATGGAGCTGCCACAAGGGCAGGTGAAGGAAAAGAGGGCGCCGGGCACTGACTGTCACAGACCAGGCCGCAGTGAGCCCTGCCTGAGGGCTGAACACCACAAATTGTCCCCACGGACACCAAGTGGCTGTGGGGAACGTGAGGGGAGCAGGGGCAGCGCCAGCTGTTTGCCAGGTGCCAGCCTCAGCCCCTTGTAACCACCATGGACTTTACAGAGGCCTTTGGCCGCCAGGTCCCTCTGAGGGAGGCAGTGGGAGCGCTGAGGGGGCAAAGGCTTTATTTCCTCAGCCCAAGTAAACTTGTCTAATCTGGTAAACTAATATCAGAACAATGCCGTTTGCCAAATCAGATGAAATGCTTGTAACAAGGGCTAATCAGATTCTACATTAATGAGAGAAAATATGAAGCTAATCAACACCCAGGCAGGTCTCTAGGCTGCAGGCCTATTAAACTTCATAAAAAATTAATGACTGAAGGAGCAAAATCGTTTGTAAGGGGTCTCCTGTGGCAGGGGAAGCGTCTTGAGTACCGTTCACCTCTCATTACACTGAATTAGCCTCACTTTCCAACCCCAAACATCATCTAGGCAGCAGCATTTTCTGCTGGGCCCTGGGTAGCTGTTTCGAAAGAGCCTTGACATATTTCTCCATCCTCCCTCCCTCACTAACCCCTTCTGCTCCACTTTTGTGATGGCTTTTTCCATTTTAATTAAGGACATGTGTACTGCAGCAGCTCCCAGGAAATACCTTTGTATCACCAGGACCTCTGGTCTGAGGAGAAGCTCACAGTGCAAGATTGGGACAAAAAATGAAGGCCAGGAGCACTGCCTTCTCTGTATGAGGGGGGAAGGCTGTTCCTGTACAAGTTACCTTATATGAATGCAATAGGGAGATGGAGAGAAACATGGAGTTGCGAAGAGAAATTGTACAGAGACAGATAAGTTAGAAATGTCTTGGCAACATTAATTTATTTGATAACTGCCCTGAAATACTGCTCCAAATTCAAACCAAACCCCACACGTATTTATGAGACTGACCTCTATTTTGTTTTGCATATGTGTGTGACTTTTGCACTTCTTACACCCAGATGGAAGTAGATACGCTGGGCCAGACCCAAAAGAGGGATGGCTTCAAAATATTTTCCTGTTTGGAAATGGATTTTCATTTGGAAGCAAGACTGAGGGAATTTTGTGACACCTGCAAGACTGCTCGGCAGACATCGGGCTCCTGTCTCCACTGCAATTTAGTCTCAGTGCTGCCAGTTACACTGCACCACCTCCAGCAAATTATGAATTACTAATAAGATGCAAATGTAGATCATAATATAATGAACTGTGCAAAAGTGGAAACAAGGCAGGTTCTTCCGGCTGACATCTGCTGAACAAAATAGTTACCCCACTGATTTCAGCTGTTCTAGTCAAGTATAAATAAAATAAGCTAAACCTGCCCGGTCCGGTCCTTTTCCACACATGCATTGTTTGAGTTCTCACATAATTGCAAGGTTGTGCGCAACAGATCACTTGAAATGATCTTCTGTATTCAATGTTGTGGAGGTAAAACAATCATTTCTTAGATTTTTTGGCTGGGAAAACAAAAGGCCCTTGGAGTAAATCTTAAATATTTAATGCATTATGTAAATTAGACGTTTAAGTACATATCTGGTTTAGTAAAAGAAAAGTAGAGGAGGTACATTAAAAAGTATGAGAAAGACATCTGGAGGATTCAGTAATCATTGTTTCAGTACATGTGTCTCAGAAGACCCAGAGGTTTTGATCTGAAATGTCTTCACGCCTGAATGGTTGTCTGGGGCGTAGTCCCGGACCTATTTATAACTTGGTGCAGCTGAATTAAGCCTCTCTTGTTTCTTAATCAGGTTACAGGAGACTGTCATTTATGTCTTCTGTATTAAGATGTTTCATTTCCTCTCCTTATGTGGTGTTGCAGTACTTCAGTGGGAACTCATTGCCAGTAATGAACCTGCTTTGAGAATGGAAGTCCCACAGCTTATCAAGGCTTAATCTTTGCACATGGCACTAGAGACAAGGCCAGCCCCCGCTGCTGTGGATTTTGTGAAATCATTTACCTCTGTGCAAATAAGCGTACGCTTCTGCCATGTTGGTTTAGCAGCAGCTGACATTCGCTTCGCTCTCATCTCACAGCGATGCACGGAGCTGCACGAGGGGCAGAGCCATGCAAAGTGCATTTTCTGTGACCTGGTCATATTGAAATCCAGGTAATTGGATTCAAGCAGCACCATACAGCAGTGATTAGCACAAACTACTATGGTAGCTTGATCTGTATGATGCATAGTGGGTTCCCATATATTTACTTAGGCAAATGAGCTGTGTTTGCGCTTGAGCAATGCTTAGATGAGATGTGAACCCAACTGGAACTGTGGGTACACCCTTCCTCTTCCTTCCCCTGAAAGGTTTGGGACAAATTCTCACCCAGCAGGTGACACTTCTCAGCTACACAGTTCAGAGTTTGGGAGTTTAAAGATATGAATTTCACAGCTTAGTACATAGAGGGGAACAAATTGGCTAAGTCTGAAGCAAAGACAGATCCTAAAATTCATCTTTCATGAACACCAGCTTAAAGTCCCTCCATTTTAAAAGCCATGCAAGCCCCTTTGGAGATGCAGGTTTAAATCTGTAAATCTCCCACTGAAGATAAATGCAAGAATGAAAATTTATCTGAATGCAAAATATGTGGGTAAAGTGCTGGCTATATGCTTGCTGGCTACAATTCAAAAGCAATAAAACCGTTCTTAATGCCTGCATCATCTGTTCCAGCTCCTCAAAAAAAATGTTCTCTGGGATATTCAGCAGCCATCAGCCCAACTTACTTGAATCCTGCTGGCTCCAGGATCTGCAGGCCAACTGCAGGATCTCACAAGAGCCTTTTAAAAACTCTTTTTCTCTTTTCCTCTTAACAGGAGAAAGTGATAGAGTTGCCCCTGACTTAAATATAAAGTTGTAATCCCCACAGCCAAATGAAGTCTCCTTGCGTAACATTGCAATATGGCAAAAATGCATGACAATCCCAGGAAAAAAAGGGCAAGAGTACGTACAAAGCAACCGGTCTGACTCTTGAGAGTTCTTTAGGATTCCTCAAGCAACAAGATTTTTCTGGATGACTGTGCACTGAAAGTCACTGCCGTCCTCATTCACACTCCTGGCCACCTGTTTGGGAGTGTCAGCTGAGAAGGCAAGGCTTACACAGGGACAACAAGGACTTACTCCTTAATTACAGCTCTCTCATAACTGCTCAGTGGTGTACATGGAAAAGATACCGAGCAGGGTTCTGCACTGCTAGTGCCTACATCAGGTCTGTGAATAAAGTCAGGCTGGTTTTCAAGAGCTATCAGTCAGTTATCCCTATTCCAGCACTCAAATGAAGTAATTACTGCAGATCCTCCCTGATGAAGACTGTAGAGGTTTCCCAAGCAGGGCTGTGCTGTCATCCAGCACAACCGTGTCACTGATGTGTTCCTCCAGCATTCACTCACTTTAAAATATTCTGGGTATTATCGAGCAACAGAAGTGGGATCCACCTGTCCACTGAAATACTAAGAAAATCCTCATTTAAAAACAATATTACTGTGATTTATCATCCACTGTAGCCGGACTGACTGTAAGGTTGGGAAGGTGGATGTGCCGGTTACAGAAAGGATAGGACAAAACAGGTGGGAACAGGTGGTGGGAGCTTTTGATGACCACACAGAGAATACAACATCATTAAGAAGACAGATGCAGCTCTCCCTCTAATTTATTGTCTGCATTGTTTCTTCCAGATCACATTGTCTGCAGGGCAGAGGAAGGGGGCTGTGTGATCTAGCATGAAGTCAGAAGGCAGCACTGGCACAAAGAGCTCTGAAAAAAAAAAGAAACTGATTGCTTTGGTACCTTGGATTCCTAACTTTTTCAAGCAGAGTATATTTATCACTGAATCTCATCTCGTTACTAATATTCAGTTGGAATGTAATAAGCAAAATCAGCTTATTAGAATTCCAGGCAACATATTCATGTATTTTTTTTTCTCTTTTGGGAATCCTCTCCTGTGTAAATAAGCTACATAATCACCCTTCTCCACATTTTACACATGTGCGCCGCTTTTCAGACACAAATGTCACAGAGCTAGCATAATTATCCCCATTTTCCAGAAGAAAAAAAGAAGCACAGAAGGGTCTGATCTACAAATATTAGATGTGACAGCTAAATTTGGGTGCCCGTATAGAGTGCAATTTTCAGTCCTCCCACCACCTCCTCTGAAACGAGGAGGAATTGCTCAGGCAATTGCATCAAAACACTCAGTGCCTGCAGTTAGGCTTAGATTTCCAGCCTACCTCGGACGGTGATTTTCAGTTGGATGCTTTTGCCTTTGAAAAATTCTATTTTGGTATCACAAGAGGGAACCTGAGCTCTTTAGAGGATCTGATCTTCATCTCTGGGGAGATCGCAGCGCAAGTATTCTTGTGAACCCTCAGAAACGAGGCACTGAAAGAAGTTCTTGGAAAGCTGGGCTGCAAGGCGTTTCCCATGGTCTGAGTACAGCAGGTTTGGGACAAGGCTCTCAACTTGCAAGAGCCTTAGAAGAATATTCTAAACTGTAATTCTTTCAGGGAACTGTTCAGCGTGCATATGAAATGGAGTTTTTAGGCATTTACCAGTAATTAGGCACCGACTTGTAAAGTCCACCAGCTCCTACTTGGCACATACAAGCACTAACACTGCGCAAAAAGACAGTTTAAATGCAAAGTGCATTGTCAAGATACACCAGCCACTGCAGCAAATTAAAGCCACTTAAATGCTGCTCTAATCTGAGCTCGTCCCTTCCACACTGCTAAATTGCACCAAAGCAAGGCAGGGCTGGAGAGCACCCACCGCTGGGAGCCCCCTGGGTTACCCCTCTCCTTCATGGCCAGGAGAGACTGGTCAGAGGCTGGGCAAAAAGGCCAGAGCACGGATGAAAACAGGGCTTTAGAGAAGTTACAGCAACCAGAACACATCCTGCAGAGGGAAATCTGATGACAGTTTTTCAAAATCCACCTAGACCACAGTTGACAGGGAACATAAGGACACTAATACATAGCGGAGTCCATAAACTGCTCGGCGCGGAACAATCCCCCCCTGCTCCACCATCCCTCAAGGACCTACCAATTTTCAGCTGACAGTGCCATAGATTTAGGTCCATTTAATTTTTGAATTTACACAAAGACACTGTAAGTGATTGTGATTTTCCAGTAGAAAAATAGGGTCTCGCTGTATCTAACCCTCTGAGTATTTTAATCTTTAAATCAATAAAATCCATTAAGCAAATTGCTCACCCTTCCCCCCCCCCCTCGCCATGCATCCCATCCAAACTGAATGGTTTTGCCATTATTTATTTATTTTGAGGCATGTTTCACAGCTCTAATGATGGATTGAGCACTTCTGTTGGTGCAGTTCAGCTGCTGAAGGGCTGCAGCAAAATCACAGTTTCAAACTTTGAATGGAAACAAATGGCTTGTAAATGCAGTGCTTGAGAGGAAAAGACACTCCACAAAAAGCCTGAAATGTTTATAGATTTTAGGCTTCATGCTCTGTATGTGCAAATCAGAAGTAATGATTAAAAACAGCTCTTCTCTTTGGAAAGGTTAAGTGTCTCATCTCATACAAAGGAACTCTGTGTACCAGCCCTCTTAAATCCTGGAGTGAGATCAAGTGCGTGTAGTCTTGATAGCAGAATATTTAGTGATAAAAAACGAGTATCAGGGAGGATTGAAAATATGGAGAGCAGGCAGATGTGCTGCAGCACTTGGGGCTGTATTAACAGGAGTGAGTCAGAAATCCATCCAATCAAGAAAAAAAAAATAGTTGGGGGTCCATGTGTTTAGGTGAGAGCGTGTCTTTGTCAAGCTGAGGAAAGAAAAAGGGACGGATAGCTTTCCCCTCCCTTTCCGCCAGGAATTCCTGCTCAGGCTGGGTACAAACTAGCAACATGCAAAATCTCTGGGAAAACTACACATCAATGGAACTGTGGTCAAAGACTTCGTTTTTCTCAGGTTTGGGGAGGCAGTCAGAGCACTTCTCTTATCAAGGTTAGGGTCAAGATCAGGGATGTCTTAGATAAAGCCATCAGAGTCAGCCTTATTGATGAATTTTGCACGATCTGAAGAGGTTAGCAAATTATGAACTGAATATTTCATAATATACTTTAAAAGGACTGTGGGTCTAGAACATACAGTCTGATCTCACAGACTGCAGAAAGACACCAAGCCCAAGCTTAGGTCTGGAACCATATGAGCTTTGCTCTCTCTGTGTATCCTCCTGTTTTGCACTCAGCAAACAATGAACTGGGCAGAACCCTACACGTCTAGTGAGAAATGTTTTTCTTACTGGTCTGCTGGAGCTAATGAGATAGTTTCCTAAATTAAGTCTCTAAACGTGACATTAAGCAGAATGGGGAGGAGAGTAAAGGGGCTGGCAAGAGTCCATAATTAATTTTCTGACATTTCTGAGAACTGTGACATTGGGTCTTATCTGTCTGTGATGAAATATTCCATAGCCCTAAGGCAACTGATAGTATTTAACCAGGCTTCTGATACCCAGACAAACAACAACTTACTATGTCTCAGACTCAACAGAAGGACAAAAAATAAATAAAAAATCAAGGGCTTAAAATTCAAGGACTAAAGCAGTACTGCTACGACTCAACATCTCAAGCAATGGAAGTCCATTTTTGGTTTCTTGGCATTAAAGAAGGCAGATTTAAAAGACTGAATTCTGGTTTGATCACATGCCAGCACTTCTGTGCCCCCTGCACCTGATGGCATGGATGTGTACAAGGAGACTTGTTCTCTTGGCACAAAAAGGAGAAGTGATCAGAGGGAAACAGAAGCTGCCGAGGCACACGAAGCACCAGCAGCGAGTTCAGAGCCCAGGGCTGTGGATCACCACCGTCTGCTGCTGGGAGAGGGACTTGTTCCTGCTGGCTGCATTTAGGGCCATCTGAAAATGCACCCAGATACCTTGGTGCAGTGGTCTGTCAGGCAGAGATCTCACAAACACTGCAGCTCACCAGTGCAATTGGCCATGCCACTTATCTTTCTGTTTTCCAGTAAGAAGAGGGTAGTAAGGGGATAATGCTTTCCTTCTCTGACTTGTCTGTACAGATTAGGGATACTTTGAGAGATCTTCTCCTAATGAGTTGCACACAAAGGTGTTTTGCACCAGCACTAACATAGGAACTGGGCTCCTACTAAATGGAAAAAAAATAAAGAAAACAGCAAGTGACAGGAGCTTGAAATCAGCAGCTACGTGCAGTCAGACACCTTCATCTTACCCGAGAGAGAAACACCTCGGTCGTGCCACTGGTGCCCGAAGCTGTCCCCTCTCTGACACTGTCTCGATGGAGCTCCTGCCTGGCGGAGAGCGATGCCCTGAGATGGCTGCATGGATTTACCCCTAGAGCCCGGCGAACCCGGTGGCTGGAGGCTTTGCTATCAACACTGTCAGCAATGCACGGTCCTGACCCTGCCTCTGGAAGGCAGAGCAGCCCTGAACACGGCCCCCTTGCTCTCGGTGTGAGTCGCACCAAGCAAAGCAGCCCAGGGCTGGGAGGAGGGAGGTTGCCCTCCTCTGACCACAGGGCAGCTGCCAACACGAGCATCAAGAAGAGGTTTCGCGAAGGATCCTTCCTTTTGACTACCCCAACACGCAGAAAGCACAAAACCTAGGACTGCAGTGAACCCATTTAAACAGTATTTAGCAAGATAATTGCAGCAGCTAATTGCCAAATAATAATAATAATAAAACATCTTGAAGTTTGCTAATGGATGGTTTGAAATACTGTAATTCTTTACAGATAGCAATTAATACAGGCTTGAGTATCCAATAAATTAGGAGAACTCATCTATTTTGTACTGGAACCAAATGATGACATTTTATGTGATGACAGCTCTGGCTTAGGAATCAGATATGTCTGGAATTCTTTTTTTTCTTTCTTTTTTTTAATTTTTTTTTTCCACGAGGACAGACAGACGTTCTCCAGTGGAAGCTAAATGGAGTTAAAGCTCCCTTGTAAGCAGTTTGTGGTCCCTGTATCCATTAAAGTCCAAGGAAGCTGTGCAGTTAGTCAAGCCTTTATTTTGAAAGGATCAGAAGTGGGCCTGTCCTGCAGCCCTCTCTTCCTCTCCCCACTTTTCCAATAATCACAGATCAGGTTTATGGAAATTAAAGTCTAAATTTGGCCTTCTGTTTAATTCAGTTCTGTTCAGCTCTGGCCTTTTAGTACCATTTGCAAAGCGTAACCAGGAGGTTTAAGCATAAATTTTTGGCTGTTTTTCCTTCGGTCCATGCTGCACAGTATAAAGCTTTTCTTCTTACAAAATTCTAGCCGCGTAAAGCTACATATTTGCTTTTACCATCTGAAGCTGGCAGCATATCAGCACACTACGCACTCTGAATAACTCTTATTCCAAACTGAAAATCATGAATATCTGGGGCAGAGAGAGTGTTTGGTTTTCAAGGCCACCAATCCAGGCAGTGTCACGCGGCTTCTTCACTGTCAAGCAAAATCCAAAAGCAGGCTACTACAAGTGGCATATTCCTGAAATTTCTCAGTCTCAGGGTCCTCGACATCACAACGTGCTACACTCAATGCGATCTCACACGGAACACAACTTAAAAGCATTTGAACAAATTCTTTTTGTATTTTGAAGAAAGAGCGGACGATCTTCTTTCTTCAAAGAAAGGAACACAGCTACAGAAATCAGGCACGGAGCAGCACTGAAGGGAAGCACTGAAGGAAATCAGTCGTGGAGTTACAGAGAGCGGTGCCGTGCCATCAGGATCGGGCTCTGCTCGGCTCCCTGCAGCTCACACACTCACACAATTGCCCCCAAGATGCAGAAGGAACCATCAGAGTCCTCTGAGACCAAGGGAAGTCTCCAGGGGAGTTTGGAGCTGTCACTGCTGGCATCCCCCTACTGCCACTGCTCTGCAAAGGAATTCCAGTATGAAGCCAAAGGATGGTTGTTCTTTGTCAATGGCTGAGAGGGAAATTTGGCCCTTGCTCTGTACCGATGCTAAAAGGCATCTGTAACCACGGCCTCAGGTCGCTGCCTGCCAACACTGGAAATATGATGTGGTCAAGGTCAAGAAATGGCACAGCACTGGCTCTGCAGGGAGCAATTCCTTAGCTGCTCTTGCCTGGGCCTTTTGGCTCAGATGATCTGTTTATTTTTTAAAATGTTTTCATTTTAATACAAGGGCACCGGCAAGGAAGGCACACTGGAGGAACGCAGGAATTCCTCCACTGCAGAGGCAGCCAGGGTTTGCTCTTGAAGTCTCTCCTGCATATTGTCACCCTCTTGCTCAGCCACGTTTTCAATATCTCATTGAGCAGTGAAGAGCTGCTCCAAGTTACAACTTCAAACATACCTGTGCGACACAAGCAGCTAAATCTGATCTCCAAAATACCTACCTTGTTTGCCAGCACTGCTGAATCGTGCTGATTTATAAAAATAAAGAACTAAAAGCACAGCATGGGAAGAGATTTTCCAAGAGAGAGTCTTTCTCTGAAAAGTTAGAGCCAGCCAACTAGTGGGCTCTGTTGTTGCCACTCTCCGAAATTAAAGGTTAAATTTAGCCAAAAAGGGAAGTGGTGTCTTCCATCAGCGAGCATTCAACTGCAGTGACATAACAATGCCACAAGAGCAATTTAATTCTTGGCATATTTAGAGGTGGCATTAGGGAGTCTACCAAGGTAGCAATTTTCTAGATAATCAACTTAATGTCTTCATTCTAAGTGCATTTATATGTGTAAGTTAATTAGGGGAGTTAATTTTCAGAAATGGCAGAAAATCTGCATTTTCCAGTAAGCTTTGTTTCATGCCAATTCATGACTCAAGGTAACTGAGAAAGATAACCTGCCTTGCTTACATATTACAGTAACTGGCCTGCCGCCTGGGCAGACGTGGTTCCTTGGCCCCACAGACAAAGCACCAGCGCTGCTGCTGCTCGTGCTGCACCCCGGGGTGCTCGCTGGGTGAAAGCCCAGCCTGCCCCCATCAGACTGTTTGACTCCCATTGGGGTCAAACAGCTGCAAAGAGCAGGGGAAAATCAGAAGCCAAATCAGAGCAGAGGTGTTTCGTGCCGGTTCTGCCCCCTTACCACGTGTGCTGTTCTCTTCTAGTCCCCCTACTCCTCTCTGCTCTGGTAGGTTTGACTTTGGGTGAGATACGACCTTATCTCACCTTCTACACAGGCGCAAAGACGTGGATTTATCACTAAAGGTCAAATTAAATAAGGAAATATTTATACCTTGTTTGGGCAACAGCACCCTCATTAGGTGACGTGGGAACATGCCAGTCTGAAAACAAATACAAAGGAGAATTCCTAAATAATTACTTTGCATGGTGAAGGCTTTAAAGTTTTGCCGGTGGAAAAAAGGGAAATGGAAATAGAAGCTAAGTGGCATTCTTTCTTCAGCGTGTCTCATCGGATCTCATTCATGCCATTTCAAAACACGTTAAGCATGCCACGTTTCTGCAAGACCAGTGCAAACCACTAGGGAACCAGGATGAATATGGAACAAAAATCACCGGCAGTAAATATGGAATTGCAAAAATGCATCTCAAGGGATAGAAAATGTCTCCATTGCTTAAAAATAAGTCCCACGCCACATTCCCATTACAGGATCCTGTGCTGTATGGAAAATGCGAGCAAGTAACTCAGTAGATGACTTCACAATTGTCTCGAACCTTTATGCTAAAATTCTGTAAGAGAGATAAAAGCAGACAGCGATATCTGGCCTCAGTGAAGCAAAAGGGAATTTTAACACATGCTTAAAAACCCAGAATTTCAAACGGAGCCTGTAAAAGTTAAGCTGCTCTGAATAGCCCTGCCGTATCTCCAAATTTAGCAGGGCTATCTGAGTCCACAGCAAGTGCCCATGTATTAAAGTAATGGCTACTTTCCACTTTCTAAAAGCGTTAATGTCTTGGCTTTAAAAAAAAAGAAAGCATTTCTGCTGATTGCCCCCCTCTGAGGGCATCTCTCAGCACCACATTTTCCTCCTTTTTGCTGGGCTCCTGCATATTTCCTCTCCGCGTCCCCTCTGGCCCAGTTTTCCTGCTCATTTTCAGCCTCCTGATTACACACGAACTGGCAGCACAGACAGCGGGCACAGGAGCACGGGGCCACTGCACTCGGGAGAGTCACTGCGGCTTTTAAAGGACAGCTTAAGCATGAGGCATTTCCTACTGATGCAGATACAAAAATCCTCTTGTCTGCACCCCAAATCCATCCATCCATCCATTTATCCCTCCATTTCTCCATCCATCCATCCATCCATCCATCCATCCATCCATCCATCCATCCATCCACCCATCCATCCATCCATCCATCCATCCATCATCCACCCAAGCCAGCTGAAACCCGGAGTTTGTTCTTCGTGCACCAGATGAAAGACACAAACACGCAAACTTGCACAAAGGCAGGAAGAAGGAGGGAGGAAAATAAAATGTGTTTCTCACTAGTTTGTGTGAATGGAAGCTGCTGGTCGCTGCACAGCAGTGCAGAGCCATCCAGACCTCGTGCTGGGACGTGCCCTCAACACGGGGTCACGCATTTAACAGGGAGGTGGTGGAAGAGGGTCTGCACCAGAAAGCAGCCATGGATGGGTAAAGCAGTGCAGCTGGGATGCTCCTACTGCAAAGTGCCAGCAAAATGCCTGCTACTTCCCTGCAAACCCCAGCTCAGCTGCCCCGCTGCCATCACGCCACGGAGGCCAGCCCCTGGAGCAGAAGACAGACAATAACTTCAGATGTCGCTGAACCTGCCAGCGGACAATTCCCTGTGCTTTGGCAACTGAACAGCCATATATATTTGCTTTGTAATTAGTCAACTACTGTATGCGCGCAGTAGCAGCCTCCTGAAATGTGGGAGGAAGAGTCTGGGCAGAAGGCAGGCAGCAGAGCAGCAGGCACCTGGTTCTGAAGAAGTTATTGCATCGGCTGGCAGCCTCCTCACATCCTGGAGGAGAGGAAGGGGAGCTGGCACAGCAGCCAGATGTACTGCAGGCAGCCCAGATTTCCAAACCCTGCTGCCCCTTCGTTTTTTCTAACCTCTCTCCAGGACTGAACAAAAAAAAAAACAGCGCTAGAAACTAAGAGGAAAAATAGTGCCGTGGTTTCCTATCAAACGTAAAGGAAACCAAGGTAACAGGGAAACAAAACCAAGAGCCTGACACACGGAGCTAAGGTTTTCTTACACTGATGTAAAACGGGAGGGACCGAAGTACAGGGGCTGGGCTGTTTTATAGGTGACATTTCCATGTTTAAGCTATCTAGTAGCCTGTGGTAGCCTTCAATTTCAGCAGTAATGCTTCGAGGGAAGAGCTACTTCTGATGTGTGCTTATACTGAATAATGAAAGATTGGCCCCCAGGTACTGCAGCCCTACCAGTAATAATCATTATTACTAAATAATAGCAACGAAGGCTTGGAGTTAATATTCAAAATGGGCATGAGACCAAGAGCATGCCCAAGCACATTTCATGCTTATTTTAATTGCCACAAAACAAATAAAACGAGGATGGATGTTCGCTCAAAAGGGTGTGATGCTGTTTTGCTGAAGCACTCAGAATTTGGTGTGCTATTGTCAAGCCTATTTGGAGCAAATTGTGTGTAGAATTGCAATGAGAGCTGTAGTTGCCTAGCAAAGGTCTAAGATTTCCATTTAAAATTAATGTGAACTGTTTCTCTGGATCTGACATATGGGCTCTGAGAACCCCTGCCAAGATGTCAAGAGCTAGAAGGCTCCCCCTCTAACTCCAAAAAAATGCTGGAGGCAACGTGCTCCTGGTATTTTGGCATTTGGCTCTAATGTGAAACAAAGAGACACGCACAGCCCTCACCGTGGGGCCGCGCAGCTCGGGCAGCCTGTGGGGTCCCAGGTAACAGCGCTCACACGAGACGTGGGCTCTGCTCTGTGCCATGGGCTCAGTAACGTTTCCTGCACCTGCCCCTTCATCCTCCTCCAGCCCGTGCCCCTGGACACAGCCAAGGCGTTTCCCAATCCTCCAGCTCCCCAGCAAGCTGACCAACTCCTCCATCAGACCAGGGCCTGATCCTGGGCACAGGAGCTCGCTCAGCACTTCAGAAGGCCCATTTCCCTGTACGCAAATTCCCCTTCTACAGCACTAAAAAGAACACACTTTTTTTTTTTCCTTTGGTTTGTGTTTTTATTTTTCTTTTTTTTCTTTTTTTTTTTTTCACGTTTCCCAAATGATACCCTTCCTAATAAGTGTGAAACTCTTCGCAGTGAACCACAGTGGCAATCAGGGTGAAACCTGACAAGGGCTACGCAGAATCAAAGATTAAACTATCGCAAGGCAGTGTGTGGAAGGGAAGCTTCAGAGGAGGGCTGGAAAGGAGAAAATAAGCATCAAGGTGTATGGAGGATAAACAATCAATTTTAAAATGTGAGAAAAAAAGGGGAAGATACTAAAAATGGCTCCAGAAGGACAGAAATGAATGCTCAGCTTCCCACACCCAGGGCACCGGTCCTGAAGAAGGAAACCGAGGAGGTTCTCATTCCCATCAAGGCAGGATAGCATCTACCATGGGATTTCTTTTGCTCCAGTTTGGCTCATGCAGGAAGAGGTGGTGCAGAGCCACCAGTGCTCACATCAGTGTCAGGCATGGGCTTCCCCAAACCTCCCCGCCTGCTCATTTGTCTTATGCCTGAAGTTACACTTGGTGGCAGCCACACTGCCACTGATAGGTGCGGTATTAATGGGCTTGTGTGCACGGCTTGTTGTAGCCTTAAGTGTCTCCTAATGACACTGCCCAGCTGGGGGACCCAGCCCCCTGCCTTTGGCACAGATCCACGCGACCGGAGCCACTGCTCCCCACCAGGGCCACGTTCTGGGCTGGCCATACTGGGCAAATATTTTCCAGCACTGGAAGTAGGCTGGAAGAAACAAAACATGCACACGCACGAGAAAAAAAAAAAAAAAAAAAAAGGAAAAAAAAAAAAAGACGCTGCCTTTTTTTGTTTAAACTGACTTGGAATATGTTGAATTGGTTCATTGTTTGCAGAGGAATCTGAGCAGAATTAATGATTCGCGCCGGCAGGGAGAGGCGCTGCTTTGCAAATGCAGTGGCCAGACATTCTCCAAGATCTGTAATCTAATTTAGCTCAGAGAGTTAATGATTTTAATGATTTGTTGTGATCTCAAAACAACTGTTAGGAGATAAATCTACATCATTAAACCTATTATGGTGTTTTGCTTCATTTAGCAAATGGTGTTTTTTTGTTCGGAAGACGCCCACATCCCAAACAAGCAGAGAGGTCAGCTGCTGACGGTAAGGAACAATTTATTCCCAGCTCCCTCGGAGACTGAAACGAAAGGTGTCCTTGGGAAAAAAATAATTCTTCACAAATGTTATCGACTATTTTATAAACAGAAAGCTTTGCTTGTGCTGTGATGTGTGTCATTGTGCGAACGTCTGTTACAAAACAGAAGGGACTCCTGAACACGGGCACTCAGCCGGCGGTTCGGGGCCACGCGGTTCAGGGCCCGGTTACTTCCCAAGGAATCTCCAGGGGCTGCCAAGCTCAGGGTGCTGAGCTCGCTGATGCTCGCTTTAAGGCAGCCTGAGAGCAATAGCAAGAGAAAAATGTCACCATCTAGGAGCTCTTTAGCAACTGCTCAGCTCTGCCTTTGGAAAGACAGGGTGTGCGTCCCAGTGCACAGCCACGTGGGGGACAGTGGATCCCCTTCGCTGGATACCTCGGGAACAAAGCCCACGTCCTCCCTCTGCCCCCACCTCTCCTCAGCATCCAGAATCAGGTCGGGGGAAAAAGTTCATGTATAACAAGGTTTAGCCAACAAAAACGTATGTTTAATCTCCTGAGACTGACTAATTACGCTGTCATTCTTTTATAAATACGGAGCATAATCGTGCCGTGAGCACCATCAACCAACAAATGCCTGATACCGTGGACACGAACAAATTGACTTGCATCATCTGTTACATTCTTCACATAATCAGGGACAAAGTTTATGATGAATCAAGGGCAGAGAAATGAAGCACTGAAAAGTAATTTCAGCTGCACAACAAAGATGGAGAGCACGTTCCCAAAGTCAGCAGCGGGCACCCAGCCACAGCAGTGTCCGAGCGCATTAGGGTGCTGATGCAGCTCCACTGAGAGGACCAGATTTCGACTACAGCTTCATTGTGCTCTCCCAACACAAGCTTCCTCCAATCCATTCTGTTAAAAGTCTTTTATGCTGAGTGAAGAGGATACAAGAGAAGAGCAGGGCAGGATATATATGTTTTCTTACTTCTTGTGGCAGTTATTTATACAGGAGAGAGTAAATAACCAACCTTTTTTCCCTACAAGTTTGAGAAGTCTATTATGACTCAACTGCATTTGCCTAAGCTAAATATTTGATAAATTTAAAATACGACATAAAGAAAAAACCTCCTGTAAACAGCAGTGATGGACTCTCTTCTCGCCTAGCTCCTTTCTAATCCCCGGGCAGGAAAGGATGTTCCAGTTCTTATGATATCATTTAGGAATCGCCACCACACCGCGATACATTCAGCCTGCCCGGCATCTGCCAGCCACAAAGCAAACACGAGAGGTTCAGGGGGAGAGGAATGTGTTTGCTGTGCTGGGGAAGGCAGCACCACTGGGGTCTGAGCGCTGTCCTGGCAGCCTTATCATCTCCTGCACCGCATGGACAGCACAGACTCGTCACTCTAATAACCTAAAGTAAATAAAAACCGAAAAATTCCCTTCAGTTGTGTTTATTTTGGGGAAGCTTCTTTCTTCAGCTCTGAATATATAGGGAATGCATTTTATTACCAACTGTGACATCTCGAAATGCAGCAACTGAATTGAATCGGAAAAGAAAGGCAAGTTGTGCCCTTCTGCATCGCTAACCCTTCCAGAAGAAGAGCACTTTTCAACCTTCAGTGGGAAAAACGCAGTTAGATTAAGGTGTTGGTTTCCCAAATTAAAGTCTGGATGGAAGCTCAAGGTCACTGTTTGTTTTCCTTCAGACCTGGTCGCTCATTAGAGCGCGCTCTTTGTGAGCATTTTGGTACAGAAAACATCTGGCGGCACACTCCAAGTCAATAAATGCAAATGACACAACTACAGTTGAAAACGCGATGGCTTCGTGATGATTGCCTCTGCCCAGGAGAATCACAGCTGAAGATGCAGCACTTTGTTCTGCAGGGTTACTCATACGACTTTTTTCCCCTATGTGGAGTGAGATGCTCAGTTCATCATTTTGACCACTGTTCTCGTGCCAACTGTTGCAGCCCTGCCTGGCTGTGCTGTGATATTTGGAAACTACCCTCCAGGTAGAACAAATGTTGTGCTATTTGCTGGGTGGAAATTTGTTAAATAAATCATCGATTCGTAGTGGCATAAGAAATTAGCAATAAGCTGTGCCTGGAAGGTTAGACATATTGTACTTCAAAATGAGCAGGAGGCCACTTTGCAATTCAAACGAGAGATATTGGGATGTGGGGAGGCACATCTGTTAATCATTTCTCCCCGATACCCGAAAGGTTGGTAGCTGGCCTCCCAGCAGAGCCCTGTACCGACACCGAGAGCCCCTTTTAAATTAGCTTCAGTGTGTTCTCTGCCCAATCCAGGGAAAGAAGAAAAGCTTGGGAGCTTTTTCTCTGCAGACTCGGATGTCCTTGGAGCACAGTGCACGCTCAGCACAGCCACATTTCAGGAGCAGTGCTCTGGGTTTCCATGCTGGTGAGAGCCCCGTGTTATTACTGCATTACACTTCCTATTTTGAAACACCGCGGGGCATTATTAGTCTGGGAGGTTTGACATTTAGTAGGGGCTGTGGCCTGGGGTGCTCTTTATTTGACAATTACTTATGAGTTTCTTTTAGAAAAGAATACATAGAAAGACTGTTTCTGAAAGCTTCCTTCAAAGTGACATCTGATGAATTTAAATAATGGGTTTTAGCACTGCTAACGCTTCCAAACATTTTTACATTTTTTATAACCTTTACAAACCCTTTGTTCCTCCTCCTGATCATTTTATAACCCCTATCTACCTGGAAATATCTCAAATAAGCAGTTGGAAAAGAAGCTGAAAGCCTATACATCTTTTTATTGCGTCCTGAATCGCTGTCAGTATCAAATGTTCCTTCTCAACAAGAGATAGGAGAAATGAAGTGTTTCCTGAACAGCTTATGGGGCTGGATATGGATTTGCTTTTTCTCACATACAATAACTGATGACATCAAAATAATTTCAGCTTTTCAGCTTTTATGCTATAGAGAGAAAGCGTTTAGCAGCTTAACATGAAAAAAAATCTTCAATTTCCAAATTGTCACTTTTGAGCTTCTACCATCCTGAAATTTTAAGCAAGTGTGGCCATTCTCCATGAAGCTTCCCGTTGTGCTGAAGAAGAGCATCTTGGTTTTCAACAAAGCACCAGTTTATGTTTGCACCTGTACCCACAGGTCGGGGCTGGAGGCAGGGGCTGCAGAGCCCCCCTCTCCTGAGTTCGGCACAGGACTGGTGCGGGGGCTCAGCCTCCCTCCTGCACTCAGATCGCTCCTTGGCGGGGAGCAGGAGCTGGTCTCCTGATTTCCCCCCCTTAAGCTGCCCAGAGGAAAAAAAATAATGAAAGAAAGGCCACCAGAAGTTCAGATAAAGCAGAAGTGATGCTCGTTGCTGGAGGGCAGTTTAGACTGAACTAGAACGTAGTTTAGATAAACAAGGCTTAATTGTCATTCTGCTGGTCTGCGAGGCAACTGATACCACACGTAATTAAATTATTTTACAATTATTACTTCCTGAGTGCTTAACCGAGAAGAATAAAGGTAGGATTTTTTTTTTCATATCTTGCAAAATAGTTTCGCATTCAGAATATTTTGTTTTACTGTATTAGCTCGTGTAAGCCGTGCGAGCGCATGTTTCCCCTCGCTCCTATTTGCCCATTGGGTTGTTTACTTACTGGGATTGAAGTCAGAAGAGGTTTGCTCTCACAAGCAGGACTGAATTTCTAATAAATATGTAAATAATATACCTCTGAGCTGTTGCCTTTGGCATTTGCTCATGCATTATCCTCTGCAGTAGTTAGTCTGCTGTGAGCACACACTTGTTTTGCTCGGAAAAAACATCCCCGACCTCAGCAGGGCCCGGACGGCAGCACCGCACTCGCAGTTGCGGGTGCTCTGCTCTCACTCTGCTGTCAATTGCGTGCAGAAGGTACCACTTAAAATAGATCAGGAGAGAAAAGAGAAGCGGGAGAATAGCAGAGGTCAGCCCTAACCAGATACTCTGCTGCCAGCATGTGCAATTTCCCCGTGCAGACGGGGTCAGCACGAGGCCCCACATCATCCGTGTCCTTGAGAAATCCTTAGCACTCCAGCAAGCAGGAAAACCTGATGATCTTGAAATGAAGTGATGTTGCCATGGGGTGAAAGGGAATCTAAGCGAGCCCCGCGCTGAATTTTCTCTGGTGACCGCAGACTCTGTCCTTACAGCACCGGGAGGCACAGAACCACGCAGCCAGGAGACCCCCACACCCGGGGGTGCTGGGCCCAGCGAGGGTGCTCAGGACCCGGCCAGGGCTCAGTGCTGGGGCAGGAGCAGGGCTGGGAGAAGACCAAGGAAGCAGAAAAAAGTCAGCAGCAGGGTTGGGGAAGAATCTGATCCTTCAGGGCACGGTGGGACCTCAGGGTGAACGACAGCCTCTGGAGATTAAAACCAGGCCGTTAAGTGGAGGCTGAGCACAAACAGCCAGTGGCTAAAATCTGGTGAACTGCAGCAGAGTTTTGGCCAACTCTTTGCCATTTTTCTGTCCATTTCTCTACTGGTTGTGGCCTCTGTGTCTCAGTGAGAAGCCAAGAAGGGTGGGCTGTGGCCTCCAAGGGCTTGGAAGTCATTATTTTCTAGAACAAATTCGGGCCTCACAGCAGAGAAGTGCCAAGGTCCAGAGCTCAATTTTTCCAAGCAGTGATCGATAAGAGCCAGCGATGTGTCCCCTGCCCTCAGGAGGTGCTGCTGCTGCCCCGGGGCTCTGGGTGCCCCCACACCTGGGCTCGGTGCAGGTTTGGGGCCTCAGCTTCTTGCCGTGAACCCCAAAGCTCCTCATGTGGCTTTCTGGCAGTGCAGCAATGCTGGTGATGCTTGAAACAACCCACAGCAGAAAATAAGAGCTTCATCCTGATGGGAACAGCCAGGCAGCATTTCTCCTGGTCTGGGGAACCAGCTCCAAAGCACACGCAGAGCAATGTGGCTGTGCAGACCACCACAGCCCTGCCACAAACCTGCGGCCACAACGTCCCGAAAAAGCTCTGAACACAGCCAGCTGCAGCCCAGCCATCCCCATGGCTCCTTTCCTCTTTACTTTTGCTCACCAGATTAACGGGGCCGTATGTTTGTCCCGTTATGTCCTCAGTTTCCCACCTGGAAAAACCCCTTTGTGCTAATGGGGGACCCTAAACAACGCGCACAGATCTGCAGGCACAAATAGAGCCTTAATTGCTTCCCCGGGCTGAGGCTCAAATAGATAAGACAAAGAGGACGGAGAAAAGAAAGCGTTATTTATTTGGGGGAGGCCAGGAGGTTATGAAATTTTCTTACATTTAACGGAAGAGATAATGAATCTTTTAGCTCACCACGCGCAGTAGATCCACGGGCACTTAGGCCGTAATGCAATTCCGCCCGTATAAGCACTTCCATATCTCCCGGCAGAGGAATGTTGTGCACCTCGGGTGCTTTATCAACAAAATGCCCTACTGTAGCTACTTGGCCTTTGGAGATTATTTTCTCAGGGAAGCTGTCATCATGCAGCTGATTAATTACTCTAATAATCATAATTTTTTTTCTAATAAAAAACCCCTCTTCCCATTCATTAACTACATTGCAGGTAGGTGACAGAGGTAATTATTCTCTGGAAGTACTTCTGAATTATCTTTTCTAATCCAGCCTATGCTGACATTTTTGAGAGAAAAAAACATTTTGTCTCTCTTTCATGAGTGGGGTGACATTTGAATATGCAAACAGTGTCAAAGCCTGCCCTCCGGATGTTTTCCTGAACTATGATTTATGAGGTTTGGCTATTGTATTTGCTATCATGGACCTAGAAAGGTCATTAGACAAAGAGGCTTTCCCTGCAGGGGTCTCTTGCTGTCTGATATTTTAATCTGATATTTTAATTTTTTTTTCCCCAAACATCAGGCAGGAGATGCGCTGAGTCCTCCCACACTCCTCCACTGGTGATCATTTATTTATTCAGGAGCATACAGGCCCTGTGTGATGCCCCGGGTGCAGGGATCCCCGTCCACCCGTTCAGCCCCCACCAGCCCCACAGCCCCTGTGGGGGCACTCAGCCGGTGGGATGCAGCCCCCCAGCCCCACACTGCTGGTGTTTGAGCCATGGCAGCAAGCTCTGGGCATTCCCAGCTGGTGGCCAAACTCTCAGCCCCTCCTTGCTGCAGGTGGAGCAGATTTTGCCAGGCGGGGAAGCAAACCCAGATCTCCCGTACCCATTCCAATTCCCAGACAAGATCGCAGCAGAGGAGCTAGCCAGTCGGGTTCAACAGATGGGGGGAGATTTCAGAACATCCCGAGCGCTGAAGTTTTCGGGTTTGTAGTGTCCCCCCTCAGCCACTCTTTAAGTAATTTGCAACAAATACATCAAGGATTTCACCCTCCACAGAAATATGAGCAACGGTTATGATAAATCACAGTAGCTAAAATCTAGCCCAGCAGGTGAGGACTGCATGAAATCACACGTGAGTAAAGGAGAACAAGGCCCCCATGGAAAAGACACACCGGCATATTTTAGTTTTTCTTCCAGAAACGTCTCCCCCACCCTCTGCACTGCTTCCCGCTGACATTTATGGCTCTCTAAAGCTCATGTGCATCTCCCTCCCTCAACATTGGTGAAGCCAGCAATAAAGTCCATCACTGCGCAGAGCTCTCAGGCTGCGTTTGTCTGCTCGAATTAGTTTCCCCTCCACGGCAACACAGACTCTGCCTGGCAGCTCCTTTTGCTGACTCAGAGCTGGGCTCGGGCTCTCACCTCTTGCTCCAAACGCCCTCCAGGAGCAGCGGCAGCGAGAGCCCAGCACCCAGCAGCTGGGAGGGCAGGCGACGGGGGAAATTCATCTCCCCCTGCAACAGCCCCTTGAATCTGGCCGGGCATAAATTCACAGCAATGACTAGCCAACACAAACCTGCTTCTCTCCCCATGCAGACTGAGGGTTCTTGGTCTGTGGCAGTCCGTGGGACAGCACCGCAGGGCTGCAGGAGGGTATGGAGGGTGCTGCAGCTCCAAGCCAGGTGGCTTGCAGGGGCTTCAGCCCAGCATGCTTGCTCTTTTCCCCTGAAATCAGTGGGGTTTGGGACATTTGCCCCTCCTCTCTTTATGTTTCCCTTCTCTGTAATGGCAAATCCCCAGTCATGATCATTCCTTTCCACATCAAGGGGAGCCAAGAGGTTTTTGCATTGTTTACAGGGTAGGGAGGGAACTGGCTTTGGGTTTCTCCCCGAGGGATGTAAAGCCATCCCAGCCAGTCACGTAGGATCAATTTTTTCCTTGGAGACTGAACATGTTACATCCACGAGGCATGCAATGGCTGTCAATAGAAATAAATTCTCCAGTCCATAGCTCTGACGGGAAGAAGTGCATGCTACGAGAGAGAACGATGGGAGGCAAGGCTCGGCTCTGCTCTGCCCAGCGCCGGCACTTTCCCATTTATTCCCATCTGAGAATCCCAGTAAGCAATGACCTGTAGGCGATGGGCAAGGGACAATGGGTACAGCATGAACAAAGCAGCCTTAGCTACCATGTACAGACAGGTCTTGGATGCTTGCTGCATGCCTGAGCACCTCCAGCAGGACAAGGCAGCCTGGGCAGCACCAAGCGATGCGCAGTCAGTGGTGGCGGCAGGTTCCGGCCCGTAATTAGCAAAGCTGGGTAAATAGTGCAACAGCTGTTCTGCAAATATTGGTCTGCATGCTTAAATTAACTTCTCAGAGCCCCTGCCCTTTACCCTTTTGTTCTTCATTCCCTCTAAGTGGTTATTGGGATTGGATTTACTTATGCAAACATTTCCAGAAAGCCATTGTAAGTCTCAGGTAAAAGTATTTAGGAAAAAAATGCATATCCATAAGTAAGTTCACACACAGTTGAGAAGAATGTCAGGAACAACATCATGCATTACATGAAATCCTACAAAATCAAACAAAAAAACAGACTGCAAAGGACCTATGGGATTATCCAGCCCAACCACCTGCATGAGCATGGACTAACTTCAAAGTTTCATCAAGTTTGTCCAATTGCTGTTTATTAAAACTTAGTGAAATAGCAGCAGCCAGCTTCCAGTGAAGAGGAACAGCTGCTAAAATAATCAAAATAGAGAACTTTGGCCTCCGAAATAACTTCATCCCGTTCTTCGGGTTGCTCCCTGCAGCTGCCTCTCCTGTGCAGTCTCCTCACACATCTGCTCCGTGAGGCCGTGCCGACACATCGTCCTCATAACCCTGTGCTCTGATCCAACACGCCTCCTAAACATAACACAACACGGCTCTCAGTCTAACCAGAGAGCTAACACATTGAAGGATAAGGAGGATGCTGGCCACCACAAGCAAAAAGCTGTTCTGCAATTTATGTCCTGGCTGGTACAGCGCTGGAGGACGAAAAGAGGTACCCACATCTGATGTTGAGTGCCTGAAGACACCAGCTCAGGTCCTGTGTTTATTAAAGCTACAAGGTTTCAGCTAGCCCAGGGAAGTGAGGATAAATTGCCATCTTTATGTTAACGCTGGAAGCCAGCCTAGTCTTACAATTCCTACGGTGTGCTCTGCACAACACCCTGCCTGTAGCCCCTCAGCCCCCCCAGCACAGGCTCCACCTGGGGCTCGGCTGCACGGGGCACAGAGGAATGGCACTTACAGGGGTTTGAGCGAGTGGAGCCCAAGAAAGGATCACGGGGGGAGATTCTGTAACTCTGCCCTCAGACTGGGACAGTAACAAACACAGCTCCGTGAATTACTGCTAAGTGACGAGCAAGGGGAGATTCGGCTGTTCGATACAGGACAGCCCCAAAACGACAAGGAGAAAGACTCAGGAAGAAAGGCTTGGTGTGAGCGCATGCCACGAGCAGTACATCGGGGCTACAAATACCCACCTTCAATACGAATCTGTGACTTTCATGGGGGTAATTACAGCAGTTGCTTGACTTTGCAACAGCTGAAGAAGGTGCTGCCTTTCCCTCCTGCTTTTCAGCAGCGTGGAGCTGCTCTGCATCCATAACAAACGCCCTCCTAGGACAGGGCAGAGCTGTTTGCGCAGCCAAGAGCCCGGGTGCTTCCCAAGACGCTGATCTGTTCGGGCTGCACTTCGAAATAGAGTGTCAGCACTGCAAATCCACGAAACAAGCAGCCCCGTCGCGCCATCGCCATGATTCCAGCTTTTGCTCAGCACAGGCCTAAGGGCAAAATGAGAAGCTGAGAACTGATTTCAGCTCGGGAAATGTTCTGCACCTGGAGAACTGAGCCGAGACAGACGCTAACAGGCAACTGCTGCCGAGCAGCGCGACCTCCTCAGCACTCGCTTGGCACTGCTGGGGTAATGGGGGCTGGCGGGTGTCCTCCTGACACTCTGAGCATGAATTTTCGTTACTAGTTCTGCAATTTGTACATATTTTGTCAGCATCTGACTTCCCCACCCTGACTTTCAGCCTGTGATCCCATTGTTGCAGTTCTACCTTCTTCCCCTGTTTAGCTGAGTTACCCCACGCTCACCTGAGGCCGGCACACCAGCAAACAGCCACGGCTCCCCTGCCATCAGTGCCAAATGCCAATTATTCGGCCAGGAGGTGAGGATACAGAAACTCAGAAAGCTGATGTGCCTTCAGGCATGCTGATTGTTTACATCTGTGCACACTTATTCCCCTGCACTGAACGACATGCTGGGCAGTGTTAGCCTTTGGAATCATTAATGGCACGGCCGTTTCATGGAGCAGCTACATGTCTGTATAGGTACAGAATCAACACGGTCTTTCTTACAGGAAGAACGTGGCTTGAATTAATCTTGCCTCACCTATTAAGACGACTTCGCTTTGGGTATGTACCCGTATACCTGGGAGCATTTGCACAACTCGCACAGACGCCGGAGCAGCGCCCATGTGCCCCTCAGCACCCACAGCTTGCTCGGAGCCAACATGCGTGAGCACGGGAATTAACTCACAGCTGCTTCCAGGGATGACTGCACATGCTGATTTACTCAGAAACGCGTGGGTCAGACCCCTGAGAGTCAACTCAAACACCTGAACATGAAATTACAAAAATTAACTGAAAAGAACAGTGGCTGCGATCGGGTTGAGGACCGTGCTTCTATGCTCAGCGTTCCCCGCCACCTTTTTTTTTTTTTTTCTCCAAGGATCTTTCTTTTGCAGTGGATCGGTAACCTCTCACAAAAGATCTGTCCTTTTTAATCATGCTCTCCCCTCCTCTTCCCATGCTCTACATACCCAACTGCGTCACATTTGTTGATCCCATCACAGAAGCCTCGGGGCTTCAGAAAAGTCTTTTTCAGCACAATTATATACAGCTCTCCTGCCTTCCTTGCCCCTTTTCTTTGTTACTGCCATTCACCATTACAGAGCTCCAGCGTGCTGCAAATTGAATGTGACACCGACGTTCTACGTGTGTTTTTCTATAAACACATACAGAAAACCAGCAGAAAATGCAGATCTATAGATGCTTATTTTTTACAATGGCAATGAAGAATTCCACTGCTTGCACACTTCTCTCTGTAACCGATTACTCTGCTTACTTTGTTCTGGATGATCAGAACAGAGACGAACACAGATCACAGAAGACTACAAATATTTGGTGTGGCAGATTATTTTCTTCAAATGCCAGAAATGAGCTAACCTAAAAGCTTTCTGTCTGCACGTTGTTTGATGCTTAGCTCTGGTTTGTGATTGCTCAGTCAGGTAAAACTTCACATAGCAGAATCTACTGGCTGCAAATGTCTTTCTTTCTCCCACCCCTTTATTTTTCTTATTTTTATCTTAAGTTCGGGACACACTTTATCCACTTTTCTTTTTTTTTTTTCCTGTAAGTTCTGACTCCACTAAAATCTGTGGGAACTTTTCCACTGACTGCACAGGAGCCATTTTTACCCTCAATTTAGGCAAAAACCAAGCAACCCCCCTTTTTGATGAATAGAAAATAGGTAACAAGTACACCTGTTTGAATTCCAATTTGGATAGAAAGGTGAAGCCCTCTACTCGATCACATTTATCTAACTGCCATAGCTCTTGTTTCATAAGTACTGCCCTTCTGTTCCAAAAGCCATGATTAGGATGTTGGTTATTCTCACATATCTGGAAGTGGAGCAGATTAATAACAGAATAATGAAGTTAAACGATATGTATGATAGATGATATAATCAGTGTACGTAACACGTAGTAAAATACTGCAAGGTGTATAAAACATCAGTTGTAAAATGAGAACTGCAAGTGAAAGCTGTAAAAGCCCAGGCTTTTCTCAGCACTGTACGTATCATTTCATCCCAGAGTCCTTTGTAACCTTGAAACAGCTCGAAGTTTGCTTGCCATATTTAGAAAAGAAATTGAAAAGCCTTGGGAAGCTCCTGACCGAGTGCTCTTCTCCCTTCTAAGCTGCACTGACACGGGAGACGAGGTCTGTAATTAGCAGAACAACCCACCGCACCGAGACCGAGGATCGCCAGCGTGAAGTAGCTCAGGGCCTCGCTCCTCGGAGAGCAGTGCCCTCCGTGCCCTCCTTCTCCTTGATACATCGCCTGCAGACAGTGCCTCTCACATCAAATAACAGAAAATGAGCACATTCGGTGAAGCCCTGAGAGTATCGCGGAACAAAGTTGGATTGCCTCTGCGTGCAGCGGTTATTTTTGCTCTTTGTCTTTGCTGCAGAAATATTGGGGATGGAGAACTTCTTCTGAGGCAGATGAGCCTAGAAGGAAGCTGCCCGTTGGATCAGGACACTGCTCACCCATGTCGTACCCCTGGCAGGGACACAGCAGGGACTGGTGGCACTGCTCTGATGTCCCATCGGTACCTTCCCTGGGAGTTTGTGGGTTTATATGGTATGTTGGTGCTAGCGATGAGGCCTCTAGGGCTCACTCGTTGGCTCTGTGAAATGCTCAGGCAGGTATCAGAGGTATCAGTTCCCACCAGCAGCAGGAGGAGGAAGGCACGATGAAGACTCCTGCGTGTGGTGCTTGGGTGGGCACAGTCCCAGTCAGAGCTGGTGGACAGAAAGTGGTGCCTCAAGAACACACTACTGAAAGCTGATGCTTTGTTCTCCTGGCTTGCAGCACCCCAGCTCTTGGAACACCCAAGGAATTATTTTCCTAAAACCTCCCAGTGGTCCTGCACACCAGGAGGAGCATGTGCTGGTGATACGGAGCCTCTCATGGTGTCAGACAAAGCAAAATTCCTTTCTGGTATGAAAACATGCTGCTCCTGACCTGTTTACAACAATAACTTGCCCTCTGGTGCCTGGTATTGTCAACGTGGTACGTTTTACTACCCCACTAAAGCAGGCACACATGGTGTAAAGTGCAGTCCCTGAGCACTCAGCATCACCAAACAGCCCGATCCAGTCAGTGCCCCAAAACACCCACTGGCCCTAAACCTATTTAGCATTAACTCTCAGAGAAACGACCAGCATGGGAGGGGAGGCAGCAGAAATGCAAACGATCTCTTGTCAGGTTTCCCAGCTGGGCTCGATGCTCCAAAATCCCCTCCACCGCAGCGAGGACACCTTGTTATCCTCCTGGCCCGCTCCTGCCTGTGAGCGAGCGCTTCTCCGCACCGACAGATGGGAGCACTGGCAGAGAAGACAACCATGTCTGTGCATTAATTATGTCAAGGGCAGGATTCCCAGATGAGAGCATTAAAGCATCCATCTAGATGAGGTTTCCTAGCCCAGGGCTAAAAAGGTTTACCAGCAGTAACCCTGTTCGGACCCAGATTAACTCTTCCTCCTCTTCCTTATTGCCAAGAGCTCTAAAACCACGTCCAGGGAAGTTTTTGGCATGGTTACAATTAGCACAGCCACAGCATTTTTATATTCTCCCTTAGTTTATCATTTCTACCTCCCCCACCCTTAACTCACTGATCTCTAGCTCTCCACTCCATGTTCTGAGCCATTTGGCACCAGCAGAGCGAGGACGCGCTTAGCACCACAGCAGGCACATTACACCTGGGCGTAGCAGGGAAGCCCTGAAACCCAAGAGCAGGCTGCAATCCTGAGAGCAAGGAGAAAGAAACCAGGAAGTAATCTTCCGTACCAGGAAGATTACAAGCTGTGAAGCACAAGGCGTGCTTAGCCTCGTGGTTTAGTTCTTGATTATTGATAGTGGTTCAGTTATTGATTCACACCAGTGAACAGCGAGGTGGGGAGCTGATGGGACCATTCCCTGAGCGGCAGCTGCTCCGTGCAGCCCCTAGGATACAGGCTAAGGTTGTGTACAGGGACTGCCTGCATGATTTTCCCCACAAAATAGAGGACTGGAGCAGCACTGCTAGTGATGGGGAGGAGAACGCCCAGCCACAGCCTGCGTGCAGGGAGGGAAGGGTCAGCAGGTGCTTTGCTGAAATCTGGGGTACCACCCAGCCTCCCACATACATGTGTCTCTCATTAATAAAATGTTTTTGTAAGAAGTCGAGTAAAAATGTATTTGTGTTTAACAATTAAACGTAATTGGCAAGTGCTAACGGCTCTGTGATCGGAAAACTGGGGGAAAAAGCAAAGAGGAAGAAACTAGTTTGAAGGGATTTTATCTAATTTCATTTTAATTAGATCCTTTTTCTAACTGAGTTTCTAATTTTTCAATTAGCAATTAGCAGCTGCAACTCATTCTGAGCGTCACGAGGTGCCAGAGACACTAATTACACCACAGGAGTAGGAGGCTGAAAATGAGAAATAAAATTATCCATGAATGTTATTAGAAGAAAGGAATGATTACATTCTGTAATAATATACTGATGTGAGCCTAATTAGATTGAAGGATTGGGGGGAAAATAGGAGATTTTGAAATGGATGATATTTGGAAGCCTACAGGTCACCTTCTTGTCATTAATAACGATTAGGTGTATCGCTTGGAAGAAAGCCAGGCTGGGAGCGATGCTGCTCCTGCATGGCCACCCAGCACAGGTTCTGGCAGCACAGAGACGTGGACATCACCCAGCTACCTCTGCTGGCAAACCTGGGGCCCTGAACTTGCTCAGGGAAAAGAAGGAAGGCAGGCTCAAAGGGGGAAAGCCATTTAATCACACCAATGGGGCACCACGGGGGACCAAGCGAAAACCTATAAAGAGCCACTTGATGGCAAAGAGGGAATGCCGCAGTGAGTCCATTTATTTCCACTTTTAAAATGCACCAATTTTTCTTTGCGAATCAATAATCCTTTACACTTGATTTAGTAATGGGAGCAGCCTCTCTCCTGCTCCCGTGTGCACAACCTGCATTTTGGAATCACTTCAAGGGACCCCCAGTAATAAATGATTACATCCAAATGTGGCTCTCAACAAAATTTATGAGCTCCCATTCATCCCATTCCCCTATTTGTCTTTATATATCTCTCAGCATTTGCCACTAATTATATTCCTCTTTATAATCTGTGCTCCCCAGTTAAGGCCTGTAATTGATAGCTTCCGAAAAATCATTAATTCCAGGGTGGACCAGGAGCGGTTTGTCACGCTGCTTCCCCCACTGCTACCACCACGGTTCTTCCCAGCACCCCCGTCCTAGCACCAAGACACTTCTCCGCTCACAGAAGATCCCGTAACGCTGCGGTAATGGAAGAGGGTAAGAACGGTGAATTAAACCCAAATTCTTTCCCGTTAGCTGACAGTGAACTATTGCTGAAGGACAGACATGGAGGTGAGCACTATGGAACCCACCCAGGGCGCTGCGAGCACAGCTCTGTCCTGCTGCCTCCCACTGACTCCTGTGACACCCCAGTAGGGAGGAAGATGAGTGCAGAGCACCAACAGAGTTTGGGGGGGAAGAAAAAACCCTTTAAGATTCAGGTGGTGTAGCACACGGTCCTCTTGAGCTGGAAATTGTCTTTGCAAGCGCCTCTGCTTTGTTGTTGCACGACACCAGAGTTTGGTGATTTAGGGGCAGTGGGGTGCAGCCCTTAATAAATAAAGCAGACAGTTATTGCAGGGGAAAGGAAGGAGAGAGGTGACAAAGGCAAATAAAGAAGTCTGAAGCAGCCAGGTTTTCAGCTCTGCTAACGAGGAGGAGGAATTCTCTCCTCTTCCCTGGCAGACGGAGCCCAGGCCCACACCAAGTCCCCCACGCCAGATGTTTTGCAGCATCAGATCGAGGCAAGAGCATCTCTTGAGCTGTGTTGGCTTCTGCCTTTGAACAAAAAGCAAGGCAGCTGACTTGCACAGGCATTTCAGTCCCCACACCATTCACAGCCTTTTTCCACTGGTGTTCTTTGTGACACGTGGGCCGGGCGCTGTGCCCGTGCCCACAACAGTGCCCAAAGTTAGGACCAAACCCCGATGCCCACCGAGTCTGTTCCTTGGTTTCTTGAGCAGTGCCACGTATAAAACCGACCCGTAACTAACTGCATTCAGCAGCTGGTTGGCAATTCTGGCCCATCATCTGCTGTCAGAAAAGTGCTGCATCTGCAGAGCTTGCAGGAGTGAAAAAGAAATAAAAAGGAGGAATGTAGTGCTCAGAAGCACTCGGCTCCCGTTTCTAACTGCAAAGGCAATATTTCCAAGAGCACCACCATCATTTTAAAAGCCTAACTCCTTTAAAAAAGCCAGTCAATCATTTTAGGCACTTTGAACATTTTACTTCATAGCCATTGAAGACTTCCTAAAAAAAGGCAAAAAATCCCAACGTTAACTACACAAAGCAAGGCTATTTCTCTCCCTGTTTAGATTTTATTCCTCCTCCAGGAGAAGGCCACCATTCAGCCAAGGCCCTTCTTATTATGGCCATCGGAACCTCTTGCCGTTTTACCTTCCCCCTTGGCTTCCCCAACCCCTCTCCCACCGCCAGCCCTGGACAAGCATCTATTTTCTTCTCTGCAAAGCTTACAGAGAATCACACGTTTCAGACAAATATTTCTACCATCTCATTTGACACCAAACAAGCAGGAAAAATATGGCCCATCACAAGAAATATCAGTATAATGTTCCAATTTTCCACCATTTGACAGCAATCAAGTAGAGACTAATGGCTTTCCTCTGTGACTAAATCATTTAGAGACCAAGGTATTCCGTCTCATTCTCATTAGAAAAAAAAATATTCCAATAATCTCATTATCCCAATGTGAATAACAGTAAAAATACACCAAGACTGATGGCTCCGTCAGCGCTCCCGCTCGGGCAGCGCTCGTGGCTCCTGCCCCTGGCTCGGTACTGCCTTGTTTGCAGCAAGACTCAAAGTCTCCCAGCACACTGAGGACTTTTATGTACTATTTTTAACTAACTTCAATCGACAAAGAATGTGTCATGGAATGTTAAACTTTATGGAAATTCTCCTAGAGAATAACATAATTTCACGGTGCATTACTCCACAATGACCTGGTGCTTGAACAATTAATTTTTAAGGTATAGCCTTTTTCTTCCCATGCTGTATTTAGCTTTCTCCTAAACCATCAACAACATCAAGATTCCTTTTCTTCCCCCTTATGATCTGAGGAGCCTATTTAAACCTCACAGCACGGGCTACATTTTCACAATCCATCTTTCATATGCTGCTTGAAAATGGTGAAGAACGGGAACCAAAATGCTCCAGGATTTACCTCAATTATTTCTACTCCATGAAGCCACTGCCATTTCTCAGCCTACCTTATTTTCTGCTGAGCGTCTTCCAGAGTTGCCCGGAATGCCCCAAAGCTGACCTTTTGTCACTGATGGGCACTGCCAGGGCTGGCTCTGCCTGGCACAGCCCCACGGAACAGCCGGACACGAGCGGGGGTAGGTGCTGGGCCAGCTAACGAGGAAAAAAGTCATGTTATTTGGAGGTATTAATGCCGTATATGTCCCCAAGGGCAGCAGGTGAGGCAGGAATTGCTTCCTGCTGCAGATCCCCCGGGTTACACCCTCACGCAGCCCCCGACTGATCTGAACTTGCAGTGGGTGAGTGCCATCAGAGTCCCTACACGTGCAAGGACGCCAGCTTCAGCATGCCACGTGCAGCCCTGCCTTCCATCTGAGGGAGCTGCCATTTCTGGGGTTTTGTTGTTATTTTTCATCACCCAGTAATATGTTGACTCTATAATTTGTGCATGCCTGCAATTTCTATGGAACCGTGCAAAACAAGGATCAGCAAGTCATTAGAGCATGTCTCTTCCAACCCATATGCTTTCATGGCAACATTAATCAAGCTAAGTAGAAACTCCCTTAATGTTAGACATTATTCTCTTCTGCTACACTAATCTAGTGGATTAGCTCTGCCATCTGTATATTAAAATTAGATATTTTGGTCTTTATTCTGTTCAGTTCCCCACTTTTCCTTGCAATAAATCAGCTCTGGAATGCATTTCAGAAGTTTCGGTAATCACTAATACAGATGGCTCCAAGTGGAAGGCAACTGATGTGGTTTCTCAGTTGTTTATGGTAGGTGTTGTGTTGTAAAATTTACAGAGATCAGGTAACATGTTAAATGGGCCTCCAGAACCATCCACATGCAAGGCTGGAAGGGGATCTGGATTTTCTGAGGCCACTCCCTACTGGAAGTCCCTCAAAGTACCTGTGCCGGCAAAGTTGCTGTGCTCAGTCCTAAAGCAAGCCCCATGGAACAGAGGAAGAGAAAGCTACAGAAAGAGAGAGACAGAAGTCAGGAGAAGTATTCCTGAAGCAACTTCACTTTTAAAATGAAGATGTTCCCTGCCTGTCAGCCCCGGAACATGTTAGTCTCTGTAATTATTCTCAGGCTATTCTCTTGCTCTATCAGCCAAAAGATTCACATCAAACCAGAACGCGTCCAAAGCCTGTCAGTCACAAGCAATTTTCCAGTCTCAGTGAGCTGATGGAAAATGCAATTTACAAAAAGGAATCAACATCTTGCATTCAGGACATCAGTAAGCGACACCTTCCAAAGATGCTCCAGCACCCTACAAGAGCTGCAGCTTGGATCCTTGAACCCCTGAGGGACTGGAGGTGCAGCCAGCAGCAAGGGCTCACAGCACCACCTCCGATCCCCCCTGCAGCAGGGCTCAGGTCCTTGTGCTGAGCTCTAGCACGGGCAGCCACATCTCCAGCCAGCTGTCCTCTGTGTTTTCACAGGCATACCTCCGTCACGGCCTCTCCTGGCTCTCAGCTGCTCAATAGCCTCGCTGCGCCCCGTTAAACAGATGGTGTCTGCTGCTTCAGAGAGAGCTGGTTTTCTTTTTGATAGACAGCGATGCTGCACCGGCTGCAAAAGCGCTTTAGGATCTATTGGGGCAAAGTGATTATATCTCAATCAATGATTTCAAGAAAGTAATTTATTGTTCCATCTTGGGAGCTTAAATTTAGAGTTTTAAAGCATTTCAAGTCCTGTGTGTGAGCAAACTAATAAGAGCTGCAGCTAATGCTACACAGGCACATAACCAAAACATCTGAACAATCCTTCCATCATCGAGCTGATCCTGGAGCATTTGCACCTTGTACCCCCTATTTATTCCAGGAAAATTACCCAAAAAATAACACTGTTTACTTGCATAGCAGTTTATTTCCATGGCCAGACTGCATTGTTCCATTAATTCCCATAGAGAGACAGTAATTTCTATCTCCTCTGTACCGGACCATTGTCCTTTTTACAAGGCTGTTATTTTCCTCTGTAAAAGCTGTGGGCTAAGAATGCTGGCAAAGAGTGCAGAAAACACTAAGCAAAAATTTCAAAGTTTGAAGTAGAAAAAGTAGCTGCTTGAGACAAGAATAAACCCTATTTGTCCCCTTGAAGTCATTGTAACCACTGAATCCCATCAGCAGTTGTGTCATTTTTCACCATCTCCTGCCACATGCTCTCGCTATATATAGCAACCCCACGGTGTTGCATCTTGACTCGGTGCTCTGCATAACGATGAGGTGGCAGCCAGGTTTGTTTTGAAGTAAGCATTAGGTCACACTATTGCTTTATGCCTGAGAGTTGCGCGTTCTTTGCCTTTAAAAACAGATGAGAATTAAAGTGCAGTTCATTGCTACAAAGAAATAGTGGACAAATTACCCTGCTATGCCATACTGGTTGGGATTGTTAGTTAGAAGTGACAACCAGGACTATAATTTATATGCAGAGTCTGGATTTAAACAAAGTCCCCAGCACTAAATCTTGTACTGTAAACCCTCTTTTGTATTTCTGACTCATTTTGTGCTGGGAATCGTTTAACCATAGATTTTAACTGCTAATACACTTCCATGAAATGCAAAGAATAAATCAAAGTTACTGGATCATTCAAACTCTGTCTGAGTAGTTGTTTATATGACATTTTTCTTCTACTGCTTCTGTATGGTTGCAGAGATGCCATAAAATTATGATATACTGAACACATCTCACTGCCATCTTGGCAAACGCTGTTGCAGATAAAACCAACATGCTTAATTATTTTCTTAGTTATACAGAGAATAAATGCTAGTAATAATAAGAGATGCCACGAAAGGGCAGGTACAGCTGCTCATCAGGTCACGCTGCATATAGTAAATAAGTCTTAATTAAAAGAAAAATCTGAGAAATTCCTTTGTTTCCACCCCAGGTCTGGTTATCAGGCCAGGGAGGTAGGAAAGGAGGGGTGTGGGTGCACTGCATGCTGCAGGGCTCAGCCTCAGCGCGCCTTTGTCACAGGTTAAAAGCAGGCAGCTGCCCTTCACTCTGCACCAGGGTGCTGAGCTGGTGTTGGCAGGCATGTGCCATGCTGCTTTATCAGAAAAAAAAAGATATAAACTCAGTTTAACTTATTATAAACGTTCACCGTGAGTGAACATTTGCTCCCTGGCTGCAGCTCGAACTGAACACTGGAGGTGAAGCTTCATGGTGAAGCTGTTATCCCAGCACTGGTATGCAAACAGCTGCGGAAAGTCTCCCATCCTTATCACCGTTTACTGGAAAATGCTTTTTCCCCACAGCAAGCGTTGGTCCCTGGGGACTGGGCTGAGGGAGGTGAATCCTCCGTGACCCTCGTGGAACAGGCGAAGGAACAGAGCTGTTCCCATAGGGCAGCAGGGAATGCTTAGAAGCACCTAACGCCACTCACTCCAAAAACTACAGCCTGGCTGAAGTCCTGTGGCAAAAGAAAATGGAAGGGAAGGTGCCATGGAAGCTACAAATCAGACCTCTCTGTAAATCAAGCCTCTATATTCATTAATCCCAAATTAGCCCATTAAAATAAAGCAGCAGTTGATTAATATCCTTAAGTAACACTTACAGTTGAGTGAGAACTTGATGCTAATATACTTGATATTACAGTGCATTAATAAAGAGACTGTCTCCATCTAACTGAGATGCTTTTGGAACTCAGCTCTCAGCAAAAACAAACTACAGCGAGAAAAAACAAGGCACAGCAGAAGAAAAGCTGGTGTCTGTAAGGAAAGCATGAAGGGATGTTTCTCAGACGAAGACATAAGCACAGGAGAGAGATTTTCAGAGGAACTCTTCCCATGTCGGAGCACACCAGTTCCTGCTGAAGTTGCCCTGGGAGAAGTTCCAGTTCCAGACAAATTTGCTGAACACGAGGGGGAGGCAGCAAGGACACCCCAGCAGGGAGCACCCTGGGAATGGGGAGCCCTGGAGTGCAGCTGCTGACCGGCACCAGGCACATCTCCGGGGCTGCAGACCCTGAGCAGGAGCAGAGCAACCCCGAGGTTGAACTGGGGAGGAAAAGGGACCCGAGTGTTCCACGTTCTGCTGGGGCCATTGGCCATAAGCATTCCTTAACTCACATGCAGTTATCCTTCTTCTAGTGAGGTCAGAGCAGGATTTCTAGATGCATTTAGTACTGAATAAAATGAATGTTTGAACAGTGGATACATCGGGAAACAGAAGTAAAAATAATTCAGAATAATTTGGTACAAGCCAAGTAAATATTAAGCATAACAGGCCTGATTTTCCAGCAGTGGAGGAGGACTTTACCTTGGGAGTAAGCCCCACGCATGCAGGGCTGCATGGAGCGGCCCGAGCCCAAGGAGGGCTCAGCCCCATCACTCGGTTGGGATCGCTGCCTTCCACTTCTTCTATAGATCCCAGTGCCAATATTCTGCCTGTAGACTTGTTGGACAAATTAAAGTGACAAAACTCAATATGGAAATTCAGATCATTAACATATTAATCAAACTGTCGATATTATAAAAACTAACAGGAGCCTGCCAAATAATCATCTTACTAATGACTTAAGGCCATGCCTTTTGCCAATTAGTGTCGCAGCCTGCTCCACTTCCACTTGTCCACTTCCTGATGTCAGGAATGGGTAGATCGGTTTGCTATGGCAAAGATCATGTTATCTTCACGTGGTATTTACTTTGGAATTTAATTGCTTTCCTTTAAGGAAATCCTGTTCCTTAATTACATGGAGTTGAGAATTAGCAAAGGAAAGATTCCAAACTCCAGTTTTCTACATCCAGATTCTTAACCACATCCAGTGAAGGTTTTTCAAGTTTCCCAAGTGTTAGATACAAAGCAATATATACAGAATGATCATCATACATCTGTCTTGCAGATATATTTTCCCAAAAAAGGCTTTTCCAGAAATTTGTGAGTGTCCAAATTCAATATCAGTACTGTCATTAATAAATGAAATATGAAATGAATGAAATTTTGACATTTCTCCAAATGTTAACATTTGGAAGTTTGACTAAGCTATATTTATCAAAAACAAATTCCAGTAAGAAAATGTGACTACGGAAAAAACTTGGCAGTGATTCTAATCAAAGAATGAAGTCAGGAAGCAGCGCCAATAATTTAGTAAAACATTTGCTGGTGTCCATTTTACAATAAAATTTGAAGCAACTTTGCCTTTATAAAGAGGAATTGTGCTGCTCTGCCAATTAATATTTAGCTGCTTATTAATTGATGAGATGGTTTTACAAGAGGCAATAAACTATTCAGCACAATTTTGCTAACACTGACTTAACATTCGTATGTTCAGCACCTGAACCAGACATGTTTGTCTTTTTAGTTCTACAGCCAAGCTATAAAAGCTTTGAAAACTGGGGTTCTGCTGGGGACTGACAAACCACAGCATGCGAGGACAGCAGAGCACTGAGTGCATTTTCTTTCCTCCATCACTGACATTTCCTCCAATGACACAAGGTCATGCAATTAATGAATGGCAAAGCAAAGCCATGAAAAATGGATATTAATGAAGTGTAACTCTGAGTAATAATGCCATAAGCAACCTCTGATAACAAACACATTTTCCTAATAACATCTTCAATTATCTTCATTAATGTCTGTCCGTGGCAAGATGTGCAGCCTGGCCCTCCAGGACCACGGGCTGAGCACATTTCAAACACTAAGTGCCTCCTCCAGCTTGTTCAGGAAAGTGCTTATTGATGGATAGCTTAAATGATGATAATACGCATTTATCATAATTTCCCAGTAACATATGCCTTCTTCATGTCATCAAGAACTTGAAATTTGAATAAGATTGCTTGCATCACCCAGGAGACCTATGGGCTCCGAGGAGATACAAACCACTGCCTGGCAGAGATCAGCTCCTCGCACTGATGATCTCACCAGCTTTGCTAACAACTGCCTGGATCCACCACAAGTGCTTTTTTCCCTGCCATGCACTGGATTTCAGCTCAGGTCCAGTTGTTGCTGGAGAATATGCACATCACATCCCGCTCCGTTCTGCTCTTCCTATTTAGAAGGAGCTTTGAGCTTCTGAAAGACGCCAGACAGCAGCTCTAGGAAATTAAATCCTTTATTCAGAATTTAGCTCAGCATGTTCTGACATCTCCCTCAAATTGGCTCTCAAGTGTTTGAGTCCTCTTTTGGAAAGGAAAATTTCCAAGGAGAGGAGAGGTTATCAGTCAGCAAGCCCTGGTGAAGCGTCTGACAAAGAAGGAATAATTAGTGCTTTCGGTAAAAGCAACTTTTAGGATTCTGCCTTTATCTCTAGTCAAAAAATGAAAGCGAGGATTTCTGATAACGCTTTGAGCCACTTACTGTGAGCAAAGGACACGAAAGCACCTCCAGCCCACCCACTCCTTCCTGACGAAGGGCTCCAGGCTGTGCCTGGTTCCTTCAGGCTGACAGAACCAAACTGCTCCCTGCATTTGCTCACCTGCTTTCAGATCCAGGCTTTTGCTGACTTGAATTTCTGAGTTGAGACATTATGAGCAGCAGAGCTGACATCAGCAAAGCTTCCTGGGAAGGTCCCTTATGGGCCATTTTCAAAACTATTTTTCTCATCTTTGTGCATGTAGAAATCCAGTCTTCTAATGATTTCAAATTCAATTAAAAATTGCTTATAGTCCAAGTATTGAAGGAATGGAAGCTATGTGAGAACTTCTCATTATTCTTCTCAACTTGCTCAAAGTCCCATGTGCTGGGAAGGAAAATCTGGAACAGATTTTCATGTCATCACTGAACCTTGCCCAGATATTTTTATAGTAGCTTAAATTTAATAAAGTCATTATCTGTAAATTTGCTCTTCTCTCCTTTGAATTAGAAAACATTTAGTCTCAACCCCTGCAGCCCTACTGTGATCATGCTGAAATGGTAATGAGGTTATGTCTCAATCTCGTCCTCCCTGGTGGAAGCAGAGTGAGTCTTTTGGACTGGGGAACCTCATTTATCTTGAGCAAGTTATTCTGTTAGCATTATTGTTACTATTTGCAGGGATGGTGACAGCTGAGGAGGAAGACGGAGAAGGGAAAGGCACAGCGCATGGCAGGGTGGTTACTGGTAGAGTTTGGTTACAGCTTGCTGAACCTATAACAAAAATAAAGATACCAAGTTCAAAGCCACAGCCAAGCCTGCAGGTGCATGAACTACGCTGGGGCCTGGAAAAGGTTTTCGGGAACAATCGTGCCAGGCCCCAAAGGGGGGCTTTGGGTCATGCTGAGCCCTGCCCTAGACCCCAGTGGTCAGGGCAGCCTTGCCCAGGTGAGAATTTTATTTTTTTTAAAGCAGTTGCATACAAAACATTCACAGTCCTGTGGAAATCCCCAGCGATGCAATAAAAATAGTAGGAAGGATGGATGCCTGTGCACACAGGGCTTTTTAAGAGAATACCACTTATGTTCGTGTGGTTTGCCACCCTTCCTTTTCATTAAAAGTCCTGCACAGGTTTTGGATGCATAATAGAAACATTTTTCTTCAGAAGTTTTACCTGCGTTGACCACAAGGCACACAAACCACAATCACAGCATTGTGCTGCAGTCCAGCTCACCACAAAACGACGGCCTTGAAATCGTAAATCTGCCCATTGTAGGCTCCAGAAAAAAGGCCTTATCCTTGCTTGGAGAGGGGAGACAGCAGAAGACGGAACAGGACTTTTGTGAGTAGAGAAAGAGAGGGCAAAACGAACACATCCGTGGTGTTGCTGAGGAGTGTTTTCCAAGTGCCTGCATTGTTCCCTAGGAGGAGGCTTTTAAACTCGACCAGATTCAGCCCCTGCTGCAATGCACACACACGAGGAGAAGCGGTACAAGTATTTTACATGCCTCATGCTCCAGCCCCTCTGGTCACCAATCCCCACGGTGCTGGGGGTGCTGCTGCTGCCAACAGCTCCCGGGGGCCGTGGGCTGCACCCCCCCAGCACAGCACAGGATTTCGGCTGCCTGAGCGACCAACACACCCTCCTCAATCCAGGGGGCGGCTGGCTGGCAGCGCAGGGGAAGGTGGCACAGATCCTGGGGGCAGCTTTGCTTGGAGGGGTGAGGCAGCCTGGGCAAAAAAACATCCCGCAGGAGCCACCACGAGCCCTGCCACCCTGTGACTTCAGCAGCCATCAAGCCCCTCGCTGCGATGCCCTCCTGCAGCTCCCGATGGATTCACCAAGATGCAGAAAACCACGGGGGTGTGAGGTGTTGGATGTCAGCTCCCTAAGCCAGACTGCTTTACTGGCGTTGCAGAGGCATTTCCATAGAATAAGGAAGAAAAAAATTAGGAGAAGGTGTGAATAATGCACTTCTACCCCTGTCTATCCCTGCTTGCTGTAACAGATTGGTAAAATAACTTCATCCACCAGTTTATTAACAGCTTGCCCTCTCTTGTATCTCACCTTCATAATGAGATAGAGCAGATATGATGGATTACATTTTGCCTCCTGCTTCCATCCTGAATGAATTATCATTTCACTCTTCTCTCTGTCTCGTGGTTCAGCTGCCTGCAAGCCCATTAAGTGTTGGGAAGTAGCGGGGGAGATGAAGCTCTGTGATGTAAAAGGTAAAGGTCCGACTGAGAAAGCAGTTTTAATTTTCAGACTGGAAGACGTGAAATTAAAAGCGAATGAGAAGATTCTCTCACATTCCATCTGGCAGCACTACGAAAACAAACAGAAGAATCCTATAGCAGGGACTAGCAGAGCACACAGCTCGTGCTAGCAAAATGCTCTCCCTCAGTAGCTGAGGGCTCAGAGCCCAGCCGCACTCAATCACTACAAGCCAGGCAAGATTTTCTCCCCTGACCAAAATGCCTTATTCTGCAGCTCTGCCCCAGCGAAAGCCCTCGGAGAGCCAAACATTCCCAAAGTCATCACTCTTGCCCAGCTCTGTCAGGAACTGCGTTATACCATCTCTCTCCACAGGAGCACAGGAGTTGTACTCACCCATCAGAACGGATCACCTGAAACGTAACACACCTTGTGCATCTTAAGCAAACTCCTGCACAACAAAGAAATCAGGTTTTCCAAGCATACTGAATGCAGCTCTGTTGCATCTCTGCTAGAAAATCAAGATGCTTCAAGATTACAGATACACCACAGTGCCACTAAACATCTGGTTCCTTTTCCAGAGAAATAAGCTACTTCCTGACCCCAATCATTACCTTGTTTCCTTGACGTATCAGGACTGCTAACACTTACAGATCTTGCCCTGACCCCTGTGATGACAGCTGGTATTTAAAGAACCAAGAGTTAAAAGAAAAATAATAATAAAAATGCTAAGGATGATACAGAACCACGCTGCAACCCAAATGGCTTTTAATGTCCCCCTCCACATGGGACTGTTGGTTGGAGACATCCAAGCAGCATAACCAAGCACTCGCCAACAGAAGTAAGGGTTGCAGAGCCTGGCTCCTTACATTTCATCTTTGTTGTATCTTCTGGCAGTAACTTTGAGTAATTATACGTTGAGTACAGACATGACAGTTACCTTTCCACTTTAAAGTCAATTTAGCGCTATGAAAATTCATGAAGCAAAAATTAATAAGCTTCATGCAGCTTCAGCACTGACCTCTGATTTTTCTTTCCCTCTTTGCCAAGAATTTGTTACCAGTTCTACTACCAAGAGTTGATTCTTCCCCAACAGCCAGGAAAAAATACCAAGGAACTTGTTACCTCGAGTAGCAGCAAGAAAACCTTCCACCTATCGGCGTTACAGCCTTAGCAGCTCACTTCCATTTTGCCCTCACACAAACTTTCCATTTCTTTTTTTTTGTTGTTGTTGTTGTTTATAAACACTTTAATGAGAAAGACAGGTCCAACCACCATTAACAAAACATTGTAAATGAGTATCTGAGGGCTAATGGATGGCAGCTGTTCCTAAATGGGAAAATTAACTCATAAAACAATTTTGGCTGTTGATAAATGGGAGTTGCTCACTCCAAACCACAAAGTAAAACAAGAGAGAAGGTTCAGCTCCCTCCTAGCAGCTTATCAGGCACCTTTAATTTCCATCTTCAGGATTTCATGCTGTGATGAGAATACAAAACATTGATTTTGCTGGTGCCTAGGATGTAGGACAAGATCTCAATTTGATTTCAGTTACCCTGTGTTCTACGCAGTCAGGCGAATTAATAACGAGAGCGAGGCCCGTCCCCGTGGAAGTTCTCCATCACCCACTCGAAGCACTGCTGTACCCCCGCTGTGCCCGCAGGAATATGCTACATGCTCACTCAGCGATCACACCGGCAGGCCCAGAGCACACTGCAGAAGTGGGTTTACACCTTTTTGGGTCTATAACCCAACTTGCAGGCTGCTGCCCTCCACAGATGCCGAGCTCTGCTATAGATATCGAGTGGCTTTGAACATCACGTTCAACACTGCTTTGTAGGAAGGGCTTTGGCTCATGAGGATTAAAACCTAAACACTCAGATCCTGTGTTCTGCATCTAATAATCCTGTAATAAAATATCTATAAGCCTCAGAAGAGGAAAGAAAGTAAGAATAGAGGAAGTTTGCCATCATTTCCTGAAAAATATGGATGGGATTGAAACGTAGATCCAAACTCACCCTCCTGAACAAAGCACGGGGTGAAACAAGAGCAGAGCAACTCCGAAAAGACAAGGAATAGACTTTGACAGATGGATGTAAATGTGCCTTTCAGTGCAGGGGAACAGTTGATTCTAAGGCATGAAATCAAATTAGTGCATCTGCAGCTGCCTATGTGTCATCCAGATTCATATTTTACACACTAAAGACATTTTTTAACCTCATGTTAGCTACATTTTTTTTTTTCAAATATTACACTTTCCAGGATTTGCAAAACGGTATTGGCAGGTATTAAAATGAGAGATGAAGGAATGGTGCAATCTGTCTCCTTTTCTATTGTAACATGACAGAAATCTTTTTTTGGACTCATTTACCATCAGGTAGGAGAAAGCAATTTGGAAAAAAAATAAAATCCTGGCCTCAGCTTCATCAAGAAATGCAAAAACTCTCCAGAAGCTGTAGTTGGACAGCTCTGCCTTTAGTGAGGATTTCCCCTCGACTTCCCAGTCGGTTTGGGGCCCGAGGCCTCTCTCTGCCCTGCTGGAGGACGACCAGCACCCCAGCACCGGGAGCTTGCCCAGGAAGCCCCCCCAGGCCCCTCGGCAGGCAGGGCACCGTGGGCTCCTCGCCCACCACCACACAGCTGCCTCTGCCCCCTCTCCTCAAGGAGCTCCCCACCTGTGAGCAGCGATCACTGCCACGGGCACAGAGCCCACTCTCCCCAGTTTCGATTTCCACGTGGATGCCTTCACATGCAGCCCTGCCCCGCTCCAGGGGCCTGAGGCACGGCAGCTGCTGCCCCTCCACTCGTGCAAATACATCAGGGTATTTGTAATCTGGCAAAGAATCAGCGCCTACAGCCAGTTTGGGAACTTCTTTGGTGCTTTTCTCTGCCCTGTGGGGTGTATGTCCTCCTTTTTGTTCTTGTGTGGCTTAAGACCAGCAAAGGATCAGAGATTTATACATGTAAAAATTAAGTTTTCTTTAATAGAAACTTATAATGGGCTTATAACATAGCTGCATTGCACAATGGTCATGCAGAACTTAAATGATAAATAATAAGAAAAAGTATGTAAAAGTCTTGTTTGCAATCTTTTGTACTCAGTGTTTTTACCTTAAAGTCTAGCTTACTCGCTACTTCAAAAACATAAAACAACGCAGACGGCACAGATGATTAAAATCTGTTGTCCAATTTCCAACAAACACTACTGTACCACACTTCAACAGTGATTACGAGATGCCTGCCTACAGAGCTCAGAATTGATCAAAATAAAAAGCTGAACTTGTACAGTTTTTATAACCAGTTCCTGAGGGTTTGGTCAAATTCAGTACAGGATAAAATTAAACAGAGATTGATTTATGTAGAAGGAATTGTACATGCTGCAAGGGGGAATGGCTATTGCCCGAACACAAATCAGATTAATTGTAACACAAGTAGGAAGACAAAACATACAACTTTTTTCCTGTTTTCTTTCCAGTGCAAGTGCCAGGCTAATCAGTAAACCAAAACCAATGAACAAATACAAGAGTGATTATTTTCTTGTAACACGATGAGACGGCAAAATAAAATTAGAGTTTCACACATCCTAACCATGTGATTCCTTTCCTAATGCTGCACTGTCATACCCTGTGCAGGAGAAAGTCCAGACAATATCTCACAAAGCCAACATTTCATCAAAGGGGCCTGAGCATTGCATCCTGACCAGAATTATTTCTTTGTGCCTCCATTAAAAATGAGAGTTCGTGTCTGCTGAGTCATTCATCAGAGGAAAAAAAGCTTTTGCTACCTGCCAAGGAGGGCTAATCTGGTAGTCTGGCATTTTTCAGCTTTTGTTGTTGTTTTTCCACCTTTCCAAGAGGTGCCTCAGAACCCAGCAATATTAACATGGACTAACAAGAAGGTGCAAGGAAAAAGCTGCCCTGAGGTACCAGCTGCAGTGAAGAGGGTGTTCCCCATGCACTGTTCTCATGTGTAAAAGCCTCTGAACTGTCAAAAGAAAAACCCTGGAAGAAATTAAAAGTTACATCAGAAAGTCAAGTTACTTGTTCTGCATCCTAAGCCCTCCTGAAAAGCCAGGCCCTAAATCACTGCTCATTGTTTTTGTAGGAGGGAAAATCCCACTTGGGCACTGAGATCCCTCTAAGCAAAACAGCACAAGCCATTACTGCCGAGACTTCTAGCTGAAATAGTTCTAGCATTATGTTTTCTGTGAACTACTGGAGCTTTAGTGATGTTGCTTGAGCACCAGTTAAAAAATCTAGCAGGAAATTTCTGCATGAAGACATGATCCCAGAGCAGCCCTTTTCAGGTAGGTATTTCTTCTCTGACTCAGCAATTCCACTGGTGAATAATGCTGCTTGCAAAGCATCTCTGACTTCATCAGTCCTTCAGCCTACTCCAGTACGGGACTGCTTCCCCCTCATCACACCCCCGTACCACTCTCCATTTCCTAAATAATCTAGTGATGTCTGTCATGTTACCATTTAAACTCCCATTCTCACATGCATGTTCCATTCCTGACGCCCACTGTGGTTGCACACCGCAAGCAAAGTGCCAAATAATGCAGGGAGAAGGAGAAATCAAAGCGTTTTTAGAAATCCTAAGCTTGGCAAAAGCTGTATGTAATTTTGCTTAGGTTGCAAGTTGGCTTGAGAGAACTGTATCAAAGCACCATCATCTCCAATTGCCTCAGCTTTACTCTAAGCTTATTTGTACTGCTCATTGTACAGCCCAGACTGACAGCTCCGAAAACCATTTATTGTCTATTTATACAAGAATAAGAAGCATCAACTCAGCAAAAGCAGAGACATCTGATATGTTTCCCTAATACCAGACCTAAGCAGTTGACCTGAGAACATCACCTGGAAGCACTGTGAGCCCACATCTCAGCGCTGCCCCTATTTTTCTTTAAGCTCAGCACTTGTTGGAAATGCTTATAGGAGACAGAGCCAGAACCATAAATTGACAGTCCAGTAGTGAGCAGTCGATGAATATTTCACGACCGATCTGCTCTTAAAGTCTATGAGGCTGCATACAAATGAAAACAGAATATAATAAACACTTAGACCTCTTGGAACACCCAGCCCTCCAAAAAAACCACTGCTCAAACCGTGAAAGCTCATTTACCCTAAACCCACAATGCACTATTTGTTGCATTCCAATCCCAATGTAAAATTCCCACCTGGATTGATTTTACAGTGCTCTGGCTTCGTCCATCACTAGTAGCAACGAGCCCTTTATTGTATTTCTGGAGAAAATTAAGGGAAGACTGGAAAACTCCGAGCAGCTCTCTGACCCTGGGTCTGCACTTGGACCATCCCCCTGTTTACCACTGGGTTCAGCAAAGGCATCTGAAATTCCCAGTGTTTTTAACTCAGACGAAAGGAAAAAAATTGCAATTTCTACAACAGTCTTTTTAAATAAAAAGAGTTTTATCTGTAAATTTGTTAGTACAAGTGATTTCAGTGGGTTTGTCCCTGGCGATAGATGAAATGTTCTCATAATGCATCATTTCCTGATATCTGGATGCAAATTACAGGAGCTGTATTTCCTGAAATCAGCATAAAAAAGTTGCAGTGCATTAGGCTTGGGAGTAAGCTGGGCTGTCAGTATAATATTTCTATTACAGCAACTACCCAATTGGAAAAAAAACAGCTCATCTTCACGTACAATAAAAATAAATACATCAGTTTGCTGCTACCATTTTGGAACCTTTTGACACTTACACAATTTGCATGCTGTGCGCAGTTTATTATAAACAATTAAAACTTTTCCTAAGTCAGACAAAGTCCGTTTCGGTCCATGCCATAGAGGTCCATGAGCAATGCCCAGAGGGATGCTGTAGGCTTTGCCAGGTCTTCATTCCCAATCTACTTGCCCCTCTTGCATGCCTGACAACAAAACCCAGCCACCTTTCTGCTGAACTTATTTTTGTGTTGGGGTTCTGCATAGCCCTCTAGCAATGAAACACAACCTCCCCTCCTGCTTCTCAGCGAAGGGGGATGGCTTTGGGATCTGTAGGCTTTGCAAATCACATGGCACAGAGCAGCTTGGAAAACAATCCTAGAAAATAGATGGGCCTTTCAGCTCTGCTGCCAAAGACACTCCTAGAAAGCCATGAGCACGCGGTAACACTGATGCAGCAAGCTTCTGATGCGGCCCTGTCCACACTTCAGGCAAGTCATCCACTTGAGGAGCTCCCAGCGAAGCTGTGGGCAGAGCACAGCGCCCTGGCAGGGTGCATGCCACGTCCCAAGGGATTCGGCCTCACGGCAGCACCGAGTGTCTGCATCTCCCTTCTGTACAGAAAACTTAGGACAAACACAGCCTCTCCCTTCACAGCCCCAGGATCAGAAGAGCAGGACTGTCACTAGAAACTGAATTTAAGCCCCACTGCCGCTGTTACCGCTGTCACTGCGGTTCCCCCAGCATTGCACACCTCTTACACCACGCAGAGCACGGCTCAGCCCAGCACCACACAGCTACGAGGTGCTCCCAGCCAAACACACGAGCTCCTGGAAACCCCGCAGAAGACCGGAGCCCTTTTACAGGCAGTTTTCCTTGCTCTTCTGTCCCTGGCTGCATAAAGACAAGAAGAAACTGAGATATTAACTTCAAAACATAACTTAAATACTGGATGGCAGCATCACAGCCTGGCTACACAAGTGGTGCTGAGAGCCACACGCGAGCCAGGAGGAAGAGCCGGCGCTGAGCTGTCTCAGAGCCCCCTCTAGCGCGGCTCCCCGCACGGCCAGACACACAGCTCCTCGCAGTTAAGCTGTCAAGCCTAATATATTTATTTGTTTCTGTGCTGTTAGAATGATTTCTGTGCAACCGTGTTATTATTTATGGCTATTGTCAAGAGAGGGAAAAATTTAAGGGAGTTCAGAGGCAGCTCGTTTGCACGGCGTGCACATCGGTGCGCGACAGAGCCCTGCTTTGAGAGCCCTATCGCTCACTGACACGCCGAGAAATTAGATGAAGGTCTTTAGCATCATTATATAGGCTAGATCTCATTGGGAAAGACTGCAGACAGACCCGATTCCACCCAATCTTGGTAAACGGGTTTATAGCCTTAATTTTCCTGTGCAGTTCTTCCGTCACACTAGATGTTTTGCTGGGCAGTCGAACGGCCGGCTCATCATACAAGTCTGAACATAGAAGTAAAGTGCCACGATAAATAGTATTTGCAAATAGACCCGGCTGAATTTCATCAAATGTAAGGAATGACTCTAGGACCTAAAACAATTTCTCTTATCAGATCACGCTGCCATATTTTTATAAAACATTTTTGAGCCTTGCTGATGAAATCATATTCAGCTCCTAAGATCTCCATGAGGCACAGAACAGAGCCCAGCTTTGAGGGCTTACCAAGGAAACCACAGGGTGTGATTAAAGCTTACCAAGGGTCTATCAGTCCTACCTCTAAAGGAGGGAACACAACCATAAAATTGGGATAATGATAACAAATGAAGCCCTGCCTTCCAGCAGAGGAGCGCTGCATCTTTCTACATGAGCCCCTTGCCCCAGGTCCTTCCCTCACCCCCAGGGGGGCCCCACAAGCAGCTCCCTGGTCACCTCCGGGGTTCAGCCCCCAATTTCTCCCATGGGCAGGTCAGGATCAAGACCTCTGCTTCCTCACCACAGCACTGGGGGCTGCAGGCTTTGGGTGGCCCCAAGTCCTGGTGCCAACCAGGATGCTCCCAAGAGGAGGCAGAGGCGCTCTGTGCAAGGCAAACAAGGCCATGGCTCAGTACTTGAATTTGTGGAGAAGAAATAAGAAACTATTCCAGACTCCTGCTCTTCACATCTATTTTTTTGTGGCCTACAGGTAGCAAGGGACAACAACTGGCACTCCTGCAGCTTGTGAAAGATGCCTTAAGAGGGCTGTCTAACCAAAAAACTTGGCTGTGCGTTTCTAGTAGAGCTCATAAAAAAAGCTGTTCTCTCTCCCTGAAAACCTCTCCTTCTGTAGGACTTCCTCAGAGACTCTTGAGCTCAGAAGAGCCGGTCTCAGGAGTGTTCTCCATCACTGTCCTCACAGCGCGTGCAAAGCCCTCACCATGAACCCTGGCAAACTGTCCTTTTGATTTGTGGTGCTCACAAAAGCATCAAGGCTTCAAGGCGCTGAGCAGGGGAGGATCAGGCTGAGCTCCCTGCTTACTCTGCTGCTGGAAAAAGAATATTTTATCCTCCTCCAAGTCTCACATCCAGTCCTTTATTTATTTTTAATACCTTTATTACCTTTGATTTTTAATCAAAAAGCAACCGCTAATTTCTTACATGGTCCCATGAGACCCCCACAGACCATTGGGGGTCTTGGCCACAGACGACTTAAGCAACCATGGCTGTCATCATGTCCTACCTTTTCTCCTCATTTTTATGGCACTTTATTTACTTGCTAGCTGTTGTCTACATACTGAAGTGTAACCTCGCAGCAGCTCGGCGCTCTGCTCTAACAGCCTGCAGGAGGCCCTGACCTGAGCCCTGAGGCAGGAGCACACCGAACGAGCACCACCAGGGATGAGCCAGGAGTTCCTGCACCTGAAAGGGCTTCAAAAACTGCACTGGGAGGGAAACCCCTTCCCTGACACCTGTACCACATCGCAGTGACCTCCCAGGAAACAGCCCAGAGCTCCAGAGCAAGCACTCACGCAGGGCGTTCTCCATCAGCAGCCTCCCACATTCGGGGCCGATCCTCTCCTGACGCCACACAAAGGCACCAGAACCAGGCAGAGCTGTCCCTCAGCCAGGCTCGAGTCCCTTTCTTTTGTTTCCTAGGGACCTGATGTGAACACAAAGGCCTGTACCTGCTTTAATCTTCTTGCAGGTCCGGTGGGCTTCATCACAGGAAGCTGAGAAGGGTTCTCCTTTCTGCTCCCGTGTTCCCAAACTTAACATTCACGTCTCAGGTGGAAGCTTTGGAGGCTGTGCCCATAGCAGTCAAAAAAGGAGATGGGAATTGGAAAGAAACGGGTGATGGAATACAAAGTAGGAGATGTTGCAAAGACTTAAAGTCTTTTTTGCTTTTTGAACAGTTCTGTATAGCGCAGATGTGAAAAAACCACCCACAGCAATATGGGTTAAGGAACATTAGTCAATAAGAAAGAGAATAAAAGCAGGCACTAAAACAACAGAAATAATGACTTGACTTTCCAGATTTTGATTCTAAAATGTCTGGTGCCCCAGGCAGTTATCTGAAAAATTTTTCAGCACAGAACCTCACTGTTTTGCCTCAGATAGTTGTAGTTAACAAATATTCCCTCTGAGTGAGTGTGTGTCTGTGTGTGTGAAGCACTGACAGACAGCCCATAGCTATATGGAACTGTCAAGAGGGAACAGCAGCAAAAGCAAAAAGAAATATTAGAGTAATATTTCTTAGGCATGGAAAAAAATTCCCCTTCCTTCCTCTCTCTCCCTGTGTCTGAGGGAGCCACAACCTTGAACTGCACCTGATCCACGGTGCTGTTTGCAGGGAACCCCACGGGAAGCCTTCCCTCCCCAAGGAGGGTCCCACCACCCCACCCAACAGGGACGCTCTTCTCAGTGGTCTTCACTGAACTGCTCTACCAGTCCAAGAGAAGATGTTTCCATATTCCTGAACTAAGGCACACCGCTGCAGCCCCAGACTCCATCCGTGTGCTAACTGGGAGCGTTATAAGACCAAATCATCAATATTTAACAAAGAGCTGTTTCACACTTCCAGATGCTCTTGCTCTCGTTATTATCTTATTGCTTACGAAGTCAATAGTATGTGACATATTAAATATACAATCTGACTCATCTACATACAAGCAAACATCCTTGGCCTGAACTGAATCCCTCTGCCCACACGCAAGGTGCACAGGAGGCAATGGTGTCAGTCTGGAAATTCACCCTAGCATAAAAAATATGTATTAAAAAAAATAATCAGTCATCTCCCTTCATTTAGATTTCCCTTGTCTGAACCACATGAATATCTGTAATCCTGCATTTGATTACAAAATTGCTTTTTATTCCATTTAAGGCTGTTTCATCTCTTATCCAGGGATGTGGGAGGACTCTGAGTTGTGTCACCTTCTAGTCTTTGCCAATAATGTCATAATTTGATATGGAAACTATGCATACTATTATATTCAAATTTGATATTTAAAACATGCTTTGGCAGACAGCTGCCTTCTATTGGTACATTTATCTGATTTCTCTCTGCCTTTTTATTCTGAAAATACTCAGAGGGAATATGTTGTATCACATTTTCGTTATGCACACTGAATCTATATAACTTCCATTTTCTTTCTTCTTTTTTTCCTGGAGCTTGGTAAATATATGAGCATATCAAAGGAAAGGAAAATGCCAGGACTGCAAATTAGGTAAAACTGAACCACGCGCTATGGGAAGAGAACTCTTGCAACTCTCATCTTCACTACTTGATCCCTGTCTTCTTCAGACCTTTTCTGCTCTTCCTATTGCAGCTCCTGGTCTTCAGGTTCCCCCCTCGCTTCAGCCTCAATCTGCAGCCCCCACTCTCCCAGCACTGTCACTCCACCAAGATCTCTAATTAAATCTGACTTCCAAAACACAAACAGGCTAAATTCTCAAACAAGTCCAAAATACTGAAGTTTGGCTGGGAAGGTAGCTTGTTCTCAATCTCCTTTGGAAACCAAAATACAAATGGGAAGAAGTTAATGCCTTTGGGCCAGAGCTTAGACTTCTGCACGAGTTCTGCCACAATCTCTCCCCCTTGTGCTATCACTGAACTGGAGATACGAGGCTGGACAGGGCCTCTGGGAGGTGTCTACACTTGTACCAGACAAGACAGGGTTATCAGGAACTGAAGTGATAGGGCTGAGATGGAAATGCTGATGTGCTAAAACCTTGGCACTCACCACAGCACCTTGCTCAGCTGAGGCTGATATCAGTCCTTACTCTTACATGGTGATAACTGATGAGAGGGCGGAAATTTATCTGAGTGATTATGCATAAAATATCTCCATGCCTGATGCTTACAGTCCCTAAGGGAATATCCTGAAACAAAGTTATTCCAGTTTCAGAAGCCCTGGCTTACTGCAGTTCCTTGATTTCAAACATTTCCCTTTCTGTGCAACAGGGTAAGCCCCTTGCAAACATCCCTGTCTCTTTTTCCACCTGATTTCTGATGCATCTGTGGAACTAACAAGAAACTACACTGTCCCGATGGAAGGCCTTTTGCTGGGATATTGTAGTGTTTGCAAAGAGTCTTTTACAAAATACTAAACCTGAAGATGAGGGCTCATCTTTGCTCATGATGCCCTCATTTGGCACAACCATCCCCCACCGTGGCGGGTGCACATTGGAGCTAACTTCACCGAGAACACCACAGACACTTAATACTAAGGATTAGGCGATGGTTTGGCAGAAAACTGGGAGACAGCTGTTCAGGAGGGATCAATATTTATAAGGAAGTGATGTAAAGTGATTAGGGAAGGCGAGCAGCACGGCCACAGCCAGCCTGTCCCCCAGCAGCAGTGACACAAGCTGACAGGGAGGCGAAGGCAGCCACTGACATAATAAAAATCATAGCACACAAGCAATACCAATTCAGTTGATGAAGCAGTTTGCCAGAGGAAAAAGAAACAACTGTGTTCAAAAATAGAAGGCCGACAGCCTGGAAAGGGAGCAGGGAGCAGGAGAGACCCAGCAAGCCCCAAGCAGCACCTGGCAGGGCAGCCCTGGGTCCGCGGCTGGCCAGGCTCCCTCGGTCCTGTCGAATAAGCAAACCTGTCTTCTTGGAGAGAGTACGTCTGCCACTGGTAATTGCTCCTGCATGGATAACTGCCTTAATTCAATTAAGTTTTTATTCCTAATGAACTCTGGTGAAGAGAGCCCTGTTATGAAACCACCAGTACCATGGAGTAACTGCGAGCACAGCTGAAGCAAACACTTTTCCGGACAGGGAATGCTGTGAGCAAGCTGGAAAATTTTTGCCTTCAAAATATCAATAAAAGCTATTCAGAATTAAGAAAGCCTCTCATTTACTTTCAGAGTATCTCCACACAAAGTTTAAACACCCTGGTAGTGGCCACAGAGCTTTTGACAAAGCTTCAGCACTCTGAGGATGTTCAATGCCACATCAGTGTTATTATTTGAATTGCCATCTCTTTCTCCTGTCACTGGATAAGAAATGGCTCCAAATAGCACTGAATTTTTGTATATTTTATGAACATGATGCGCAGTAGAAGCCACCACATGAACTCAAGGAAGATAAAAAGAGTCGTTTAAGATTGCAGAGAACGAAGGTTACAAACTGTTTCAATTAAAGCTACACAAAACCCTGGATTCCCTGGATTATGTTTGCACATTTCAATATTTGTCCATGATGTGCACACAAACAGCCCTCTGAAGAATCCTACCCTCAGTAATTTCCCCTTTTCTTAATTCTGATTTACAAAGCCTGGCCTCCTGGGATATTAAGAGGATCTCATAAGGACAATCCAACTTCATATTGATTCTATTTCCCAGATCCACAAAATTCATTGCCTTAGGAAACAAGAGTGAAGAAAAAAACAAAGCACGGTTTAATTTAAATACCACTTCCAGCAAAAGAAAAAAACACAAATGGGAACAGCAGAGGATGATACTCGTTCGCTAAAATTACACTATGTGAAACGTTCAATATAAACTGACAAGGGAAGGAGATGATCATTGTCTGAATAACATCAATACCAACACAGACACATACGGATGTGGCAAGGGACAAGGAAGATCCAAACTCCAGAGAGCATTGATGCATCAGTAAATATTGTTCAGACAGCAAAGGGGGAGGGAGGAGCAGAGGTTAGCCGAGACCAGAGACAGGGAATAATATCTGCTCCAAGTTACTGCTGGGTAGGAAATGTGCAAACCTAATTAAGGCCTTTCCAGCTTCTCAGATTATATCCCCCCCCTCCCCTTTTTCCATCTGGATCATCACTGGTTTAGATCACAGCGAACTGGGCTTTCAGGTATTTTCTGCTAATTGCTCATGTGTAATTAATCCTGCCTTGCAAGAGGAAGGTCAGCGCTGCTCAGCCATGGAGCTGAGCTGGTGCTTTGGAAGACACCAAGAGGCAACCCGCTGTGCCTTCCCAGGCACGACATGACCCTGCTCTGCAGCCCTACCTACAAAAGCTGCAACAAAAGCAGAACCCAGGAAGGAGCAGAGATTACACACAGCCCCCACAGCCCAGCCCTGCAGTGCAGGGAGCTCCAGCAGCGGGCAGAGCCCAGAGCTTTGGCCAGAAGTCGTAACTCTAAATACCTCCAGTTGACATTTGGAAAGGTAACGTGACAACCCATTGTGCCAAATCAATTACTGATTATCAATATAGCAGTTAGCGATGTATAATTAGCACGTAAAAGATATATTTAGCTGTAGATTATACTAGTAATAAGGGTTACACGAGCAATAGATGTATAATTACATTTTATGAATACAGGAAACCTTTGAGGAATGCTCCGAGACTTAATTGACATTTAACAAGATAACTACTGCAAGTTAATTAGAAATTATATGCTAAAAATATGAATTAACTTTTAAATAATATTTTAGCTTACTACAGTATAGCTATAGCTACTTGTTATATGCCACTAAAACACCTAAATGAAATAGTTCCTTCCAACAGCATCTTTAATTCATTTCCCACAAACTGAAGCCTGTATTAGCAGCTTCTCATTGTGAATCTTTTTTCCTGTTAGCAGGGTGAGTTGATCTGCTTAGTGCAAGACTTATTTTTATGGCCCTTTCATACTTTTTTTAAAATTGAGATTTTCATTTCTCTCAGCATCCAAGAAGTTTTCAGTTCAGCTGTGCTTTCAGCTTTGAATCCAGAACAAAAATGCAAAGTAAGGCACTGACAAGCATTTAGACTCCCTGCAAGGTGATAAATCAGGGATTCTGACAGTGCTAATACAGCCAGAAATTTGGAGAATAAAAAACTCTGAGCTGGTTCTGATATGGATGGGTGTAATCACAAAGCAAATATAATAGCAGGTTCTTAGCACAGCTACCTTCATTTTTTTTCTATAAGATCTAGGCAGGATAGTGCAGAGATGATGGAAATCTGGCTCAACATTAAGTTTTCTCTAGATTCCTGGGGGACTAAGGCACAGACGGGGCCTTTTCCACCTGCCTCCAGCCCCACTGCACGAACGCTATTTCCACATCTGATGCACCCAGCAGTCCTAGGGGATCTGAAAGGCTTCTGAAAAGTGGCAGGGACTTGCAAGTTAGGCTCTGAGGTGAGTGTCACGAGGTCCCTGCACTTCAGTCACTAACACATTTGCTGATTTTACACACGTATTCCCCCCCTACACACTCCCCTACTGTACTTTTGCTCGTAAGTCACCTGGAGCTTAACTCAGCTCCACCACAAGTTTTGCAGCCCCACTATGCAAGACCCTGACCTCAAAGCCTTCCTATGGCTGCACGAGGAGATAATTATTCAGACAATTAGAAGGACTCCCGTTACTAAGAGAAGATGTGATTTCTCCTGCCTCTCACTACTTATGTCCCAGCTGACTCCAAGGTCTCTCTGGCAATTTCTTTCTGCCAACGTGCCTTCGTTAGCATTCTGGACCAGATACTCCAGATTATGCATACACAGAGCATACATGATTTAGTGCCCCTGCTCTTGAAAATGTCGCTTACTTCAATATATCACAGGAAGAAATGGAGAAAACAAGATGATAAAGCAGTGAAAGATGGGCAAGATGACCTGATCTGCACCTGAGATTGCAGCACTGCGCAGTTAATGTAAATTGAGGGGTTGTTTACGAGCTATGAAAAGCAGACACAACCAGAACGTTTTGGACAACAGATACACCATCTTTAGCCCTAGTCCAGAGCATGAATCTACAACCAATTAGAAGTTTTTTTTAAAAAAAGCTTTAAAAATAAAAAGCAAATTCAGCCACATCATCCCTGACCTCCCCGCCCTCATCCAGGAGGGCAAGGAAAGAGCTACACTCTCAGGTGGTTGTACACTTTCCTGCTTATAAACCCTGCCTCATGCTCACAAAGCTAGAGGAAAAGAGGTAGGAGAAATAGGACAAGTGAGTCAGAAAAACAGGGGGCTGCTGGAAATGGCAGAAGACTGGGTGAAGCTTACCTTTGTACTGCTGCTGTACACACGGTGCTGCTGCCCTAGGAGGCTCAGGCAGGTAACAATGAAGAGAGGGACTGTAAATACCCTGCTTCAGGTCTTCCTCTGACAATTGTAACTTCACAGTCATCTGAAGAGACCCCCATTAGATGCTCACATCACCTATCTGCTCATCTTGAAGCTGCAGGCCCCATCCCAGCCTGAGCGCTCTCTGGCCAGCCAGCTCCTCCAGCAGCAGAGGGCAGAGCGTTTCCTTCCCAGTCACACCACGTCCCTGCAGCCTGAAACCCTGAGCAAGGAAAACCAGGGTTCCTGTGTACAGAGAGCTGCCGAAGGAGCTCTTGTTGCCATTAGTACTAGCTGCTATAACTTAAAAAATCAATAAATAAAACCCTACAGTAACAGCCTCTCCTGCAGCAAGCACCTACCAAGCCAAGGCAGAGCCCAGGCTGCTGGTTTTATCAGCTCCCTGGTGCCAGGTGACTGCCCGATTGTTCAATTCCTGCAGCTGGGCCTTCAGAAGGAGCTGGGGGGATGCTGCTGCCCTTGCAGAGGCAGGAAGGTGCAGGCCCTGCTGCAGAGCTCCTCAATCACCCAGCACCTGGGGGCCATGCGTCTGCTGCTCCCACCTGAACCTCTTCCCCCAGCTCAGATGGGACCTCTCAGGACAATGTTTGCTCCTCAGGTGTGAGGAAGCTGGGGATGTCTGATATGTGTCTCTGTTAAAACCGTCTAAAAGAATAAAAAATACATGCTTATGTGGGTTCCTCTTTTCACTTTTATTGGCCAGTAGATTAGTCCAGATTGATTTCTCTGCCTGAGAGGGAGAGGCCTAAGGTCAAGAGATAAAAGGGTAGATTCTTTTAAAATATAATTTAGACTTTGCTTGGATTCGCTCTAATATCAGCATAAAATCAATCCAGTTTTCAAGGAGCACGTGAGACCTGCCGTAGAGTGGTGTGCAGGCAGGAGCTCCCCTGGCAGAGGGGGCAGCTGAGGACTGCGATGCCCTCGGTGCCGGCAGCACGCAGGGTGCCCTGCCAGGCCCCTCCGATCATGTACTCGATGCTTAGTGCAGGAAGCTCTGCTGGGGAGCTTGGCTTTGGCTAATTTATTTATTTTTGCTGCAGTCAGTGCAGATTTAGAAGTGAAGTCTCCAGACACACAACAGAGGGCCACATCCTGTGCTTTTTCAGAAAAAAAAAAAAAAAAAGGATAATGCTTAGAATTACAGAGAGGATTTCAGATCATAAAACTGCTGCAAATAATGGGATTGAATCAGGGGTGAACGAGGCTTAGGATATGGAGCTGCCATCATGATTAGAGTTTGGGCTTGAACTTTAGTTTTCGCTCAGTCTTGAGGGCCTTCGTACCCCAACTTCTCATAGCGCTCTTCCCAGGAGCAGATCAGAGCTCCTCACCTGGAGCACACACAAGTTAGCTACCTGGAGATTTTTTCGTTTAGTTGAAAAAAAAAACAACATCTTTGTACAACATGTCACAGTGGGCCGGGTAGGAATGACTGGATTATTCACCAAGAATAATTGAGCTGATACATTCCAGCATTTTTCTTTGAATAAATTATTTGCAAATAAACATTTTCATTATTCGGCCATCTCTGATGTTCCATTAGCATTCAGTGAATTATTTATTCAGCAGCTTTTCCCATCAATCACTGAATAAATTATTCGCAGATAAATTATTCTACCAGCTTTTGCTTTAAAGATGTCCCTTTGAGAACAATAGCTTCCCAGAATAGCAAACAGGCAAAGGGAGCAATTTAAAAGGCCTGATTCTCATCTCGGTTTTCTCCGTAGAAATCTGAAGGATTATCATGGAAATTCGGGGCCTTTTTCTGTATTTACATGCCTGTAAGTCAGCTCGGGCTGCGGTACAGCGTGATTCCCTTTGCTGAAGCCGGCACAAAAATGCCAAGCGCCCTCAGAAGAGGTCTTTGCCTGCAGCCTAACAGGCAGCTTCATTTCCAGCTCACAAAACTGAGCTGGATTCAGGCGACCTCTGCTCAAACCTCAACTCAGCTCCCGCGGCTGTTCAGGGGACTGCAGCACTGCCCCACGTCCTCCTCCTTCCGAGCCAGCCGGGCAGCTCCATCGCTACCCCTTCGTATGCATAAATGCATTAAAATCGCATCAGAGCACCAAGCCCCAGCGTAAGTCCTGTTTGTGTCTGGGCCAAGGAGGATGAAAGCCTGTTAGAACTAAAGGAAGGCTACATTTATGCCAATTTTCGGGAATAATTGAGGTGCAGCGCAGGGGAATTTGCTGAACTCCTCTGTCCTTCTAGCAAGAAAGAGCCTCTTTTGTTCGGCTGCACAAAAAGTCATCCTCATTAAAACAAGCCATCTTTATCAAAACCACGCGGAGGATTTATCGGCTCACCCATATGCTGGCGCCTTTCAGAGAGGCACGGGAAGAAGCGTGGGCAGGCCGAGGATGGAGTATTTCAGGATGGCTCCTTATCAAAGCACCGCGATCCTCAGGTTGATATCAATCACGGCAACATGTGCAAGCCTGTGCCAGAGTTTTAATGACACCGAGCCTACCTGGGTTGCCTACTGGTATCACTGCAATAAATAATTGCTGATTTGCACAAAATGAACAAATCAGACGTAAAGTAATTGTATGAGGGGGGACAACTGAACAATAACATTAAGATATATAATTGACTTAATATCAGACGCTCTTCCCCCAGCGAACCTTTCCTCATCCTCAAAGCAATTGTGTAATGACATTTATGTGTAATAGACTTGTGACATTATAAATGACACTTATGTCAGGACTGTCAGGCTGTGACAGCCTCAGAGACAGCTCCAGTGAGAAATTAATCACTTCTGAGGCTTGAAAGTTGCTCATTTATCGCTGCCAAATAAGATCTTGCAAAAACAAGGTCTTGCAATGAAATGTGGGCTCCCATCCACGTTGCCCTTTGGGACGTATTTTGTCCCTAGAGAAAAATCTTCCTGGGGACCATGCAGGAGCACTCCGCATGGCCAGCCTTTTGGGGCTGTCTTCTACCCAAAGAATTTAACCTAAGGTGTTATCATCTTCTCTGGTTCTTCCCCTTTCAACCTCACAGCATCTTTTGCCAGCTTTTTTATAGTGTTCGTACACCTTTAAGTACCCCTATGTGCTAGATATGCTTACATTAGCATCGATGTATTTCATATTTCCAGGACTGCAGGTCTCTGAAAGGGTTACATTATTTGTTGGGGAGGAAAGGACATTTTGAAATGTACTGTACATAATTAATACAAAAAGGCAACAAAAACCTTCTCCAGATCAGCGTAGGGGCTATTATTAGACTATCAAACTGTCACTTTTTCAAAGCATTTCAATTGTCATTATTTTTCTAATGGCTTCTAAAGCATTATCTAATGCCTGGGCCAAAAAAAAAAAAAGAAGAGGATCAAAGCACGTTGAAAAGCACTAGTCAGGCTGCACGACAAATCAGTGTTTGCAGGCTAAACTCTTCCCATCCCATTTGCCTTCAAAAATATTTGTGAACTTCAAACCAAGATGGCTTTATTTGTGTTTATTGTTTAAATACGGAACAATCCTCATGGTTTTCCTTTTTATTTTTTGATAATAAACATCACAGGTAAGGATTGCCCAGGGCCAGTCCTTTATGCTGTGCGAGGAGCCCTGACTGCCATACCTGAGTGAAAGTCCTACAGGCATGCAGAGAGATTTGGGAGGTTACAGAAGAAAAGCCTGTGGTTGTGGTGAGTACAATGAGAGTGATGGAGGGCAGAGAAGCAAATAAACAAGAATATATGGTGGATGATGTAGTGTGATCACCCCCGTAACGCACACCTAACATCAGGCTGCTGATGGTATTTTCAGGTATTTTCAGCCCCAATGACAACAGACTTTACAAACTGATTTGGCTTAACCGGGTGTGACTGCAATAGGCTAATTCCATATTTCTAATTAAATTACGTTATTTTCTAGGTGGAAGTTTACGAGCAGGGGTGATGAGTAATGCTGTGAGTGAGCCACAGAGTCACAAGGACTTGTCAAACCTGAGACTCCTGCCTAGATGGCAAAATGAGTTATTCTATTTACATCTTTTCTAAATGTCACAGTATTTTCCTGTCTTTAATCTTGGGCTTGTATATGCATAAAGTCATTCTCAGAAGAGGAAATGGGAGCTATTCAAAGGGAAAACTCCAGACCTCGCTGCTGAAAGGGTGTAATGAGCATCTGGATTTTCTCAGTACCGACACTGTGTACAAATACTGCTTTCAGAATGGCAACTTATTACCATGAGATAACCTGGGAAGCTATTGAACAGTGGTGCAGAATTGATGACTCCCACAGGAAAGGTTGTCCCGAGGCTGGTCTCCTTGCCTCTAAGCACCAGCTGGCTCTGAGCATCCAGCTTGGGAACAGAACCCAAATTTCCCATCTGCCACCCACATCCAAAAGCCACACTGCAACCCCAGCTGGGCGTTCTGCTCTGCTTTCCTCCATGAACAAGTGGCTGGAGTTCAGCTTTGCATTATGGATGTTCAGACACAAAATATAGATTGCAGGCTGTGAGATTTTTCTGAAATCATAAACAAAAGGGAAGAAATGCAAGAAGTGGACATAAAACTTTATGGCCTGTAAAATTGAATTGCCTTTTACTGATCCTTACCTCTGGATGGACAGAGAGTGGGTTTGTCAGCTTATGGGGAGAGGAGTATTAAAACCGACCCAAGAAAAAGCCGAAACGGTGCTCTCTGATTGAAGGTGTGTATTCCCCATGAGCCTGGGAGCCTGGATGTCAGAGCTGGCTCCTACGTTTGGTCTCCACTGAAAAGACCCGAGAGTTTCAGACATGTAATTTCAGCAGGAGCATGCCTTGGTTTGTAGAGCACAGGTGCTACAGAGTAGTAAATACATGGGGCAAGGAACAAATATTCATGTCCTAAGTCACCGGAGAGTGAGAAAAGGGCCTAGTGGAAGGAAAAGCTTTGACTGAACAGATCTGAGAGGACTGCATATCCTGGCAGCACTGTTCAGACCCAAGCTCTCTTTTCTCCATGCAGTTTCTTCTCTGAATTGGCCTCTCAGATACGGACAGCAGCCCCATCTTACTTGGATGTATCTCGATATTGCAGGAGCAAAGCAATCTGGTTTGATGGATCTGATACTACAGATGAAGTGCGAAAGACAGCAACCAAACTTTAGCATCTAATAGTTGTTTTTTTTTTCTAAAACGATTCAAAACCTATCATCTCCAATAGTTTTTTTCAAAAGTTGCAAGGAATCTTTTCTTGCAAACTTTTTTTCTGCAACTTTTCTTGCAAATTTCCAAATCCTATCTTTTTCCCTTAAGGAGCTGAGGTTCAATTCAAACACATGAATAGCAGAAAGGCACATTCAGTGTCATGTTCCCCCTCAAACTGCAGTTAAATTACTTAGCAAGATGACTGACATGGATTTAAGGGTTGCAAGTGATAGTGAAGCTGCTCTATTCCCTTAGGAATTTATTCCTGAGATCTGTTCTCCTCATTTAAATAGTATCTGCCTTCATCGCATTAAAGAGCTCTAAAACCCACCTCTCCCACTCCTACTTCACCCGTTGGACCTGGAAGAGGAGTAAAGTGCTTTGTAGCATTAGAGATTTTGACATGAACATTTGACAGTAAGTACAGCCAAACCATGCCAAAACTGACGGCTCTGTTGAATCAGTCGTGTTTCTGAGCTCCTCTGTGAGAGGAAGGAAGTCAGAAAAAAGCCTTTAAAAGCCCTCAGGATAAAACTTATAGTCCTCAAATTATGTTTGTAATCAGCAGAGAAATTACTCAGAAAAGGAGATTGTTCTTTCAACTCCAGTGTATTTAGTATTTCTTCTCAAGGCTGCTGCTTCGTACTTCTGATTCCTCTGGCCACCGTCTCCGGAGCAGTTGATTCCAATAAATTGATTTTGATGATGTACTGAGAATTAGGCAGATACTTCATTACACTGACTTGAGATCAAACTTAGGAAGACGTAATTGGACCTTTACGAATCCTGCAATCTCATCTGGATGATCAATTATTTTGTTTATCTACTTAAGCATGCTGCTGGAAGCCAAGTAGGGTAGCAGAAAAAAACACAAAGCACTTAAGGCAGTTTGTAGGGGGAGCTGATACAGAATTTTTAAGCTGGGGCAGGTGGGGAAGAGCATGCACTTGGAATGGTACGTAAATCAGAACCTGAGAATAGTCGTTGATCACAGTAAGCTGCTCCACATGCCAAAAACACCACCTAAATGCAGCATCACGGTAGAATAAGAACCTTTTCAGGTAAAAAAGCATATACCTTAACTTCAGCCACAAAGGGCTGTATTACAAAGACACAAATCTAAATATGCAGATAGGTACTCAGCGGCAAGTACAAAGGCACCCGAGCAGAGCAGGTCTGCGATTCTCATGCAAAGCCCCTGGCTTCCCAGAGCTTTAAAATGCAATACTTTCCAAATTGTGGCTGTAGCTCTTAAGTGCAGAGAAAGGAAGAGCAGAAATCTGCATAAATGAGTTTGGCTTTCAGAAGCCCAAATCACAAGGTGAAAAGAGGAAGAAGCTGCAGCTCTGACAGCGATGGGAGGACAGAAATGAGAGTGCTGCGGGAGCTGTGACCGAGCCCCCTGGGCCCTGGCAGGGCTGGGCTGCATACGCAGGAGAAGGCAGAGCGTCTCTTCCCAAACTCAGCTGCTGTCAAAAAACGTGGGGAAAGCGTAGCAGAAAATTGCGAGTGCACCAAGCTCACAGAGGGGTACTTGTAACTCACTGCGGTGGGACGCTGCGAGAAACGACTCTCTGCGGACGATCCATCAGCAGTGCAGCCAACAACCTGGGCTGGCACTCCCAGAGCTCTGCTTCCATGTTCTTCCCCACCAACTTCTCCAAGCCAGTGTCAGGGAGCGGCTCATTCTCTCCTTTACCCCAAAGCTGTTCTTCTCTTCCCTGTTATGAAAATGCAAGGCCCTTCAAATCAACACAGATTTTACCAAAATGGTAACTGGGCAGACAACCCAAAATGAAATGAGTTCTGTGCTTCAGCGGCTGCCCCGGGTGAAGGTCTTTGTTTTGTTATGGTTTGTAGATGGAATTTCAGAAATACCCAAAAGAGGAAGGCACCCAACGTGCCTCACAAATTAACTCATTTAAGAGCTTTAAAACTTTTAGCCACAGTGATCGTTATCATTATATAGTAGTGATATTGCTAACAATAACAATAATTATTACTGCTACTACACTTAGCATTATTACTACTATTATTTCTTATAGTACCAGGGATCAATTCAGCTGCGAGACAAATGAGCATCAGGCTAGGGAGGTAAATGGGAAGGCTAAAGACAGAAACTGAATGCTGGAATAAACAATCCTATTCCTTTTTTGGCAGCAAATGATAAAAGATATCGAGCTGTCCTAGCTCCAAGGAGGGGCTTTAATATATCACCTGATACAGTTGAAAAGCTTACAAAAATCTAGTTATATTTTTTAATCATCTTGCATTTTAGACCTTTAAAGTACAAATATGGATTTCAAACATATCAGGGGAACAAATTAACTTAGAAAAATGGCCGTACTTTCCAAGGTTGCACCTGCCATGAAATTGCTCCAAGTTTGCATTTTCCCTTAGTCTCTAGTGTGTCATTACGGCAGATTGATCGCCCTCCTCTCCCCTGCAACTCCCCCATTAGAGGGTTATTGTATGGAAATTAATGGGAAGCTAGAAACATTTCTTTTGCAGCTGCAGTAGTAGAAGTCAGTTTTGATTAAGCACTCAAAACCCAGCAGGCTAGGGTGATCTCTTTGCTTTAGTTCCCTCTTTTATTATCACTGGTGTCAAGTTTTGTTACTTTAGCCATTCCCCTGGTACTCCCACTGCATCCTTGTGTAATAATAGGGGTTATTTTTTTATGTGCACATCTATTTGTTTTAAATATGTACAGACTGACTCTCAGTGGTGTAAAGTCCCCTTGCGCCACCTGTAACACGGCCACAGGAATCATTCATGCTCCTTCCAAAGGCCTCTTTATGCTGTTTGAGCAGAGTAAGGAAGCACTCACGTAAACGAACATCAGGATCGTATGCATCCCTCTTCAATTACCCTAACAATAGTCACATCTGATGTCACATTTAATGTGTACCTGCTCTGTCATTTACTCGTCTCGCTGTTCCCTACCTGCCCAGTCTGATCCAGTTCTCATTGTCAAGTGGCAAACAGCAGACACACAAAGTGGCTCTTATGAAAAGAGCCCCTATATTTTAAAAGCCAGATATTAATCAAAGCCATGATGAAAAAGAGGTAGTACAACACTTGTAAAACGCATGGCTAGATACATTGCTCAGGAGACAGCCCTTCGGTCCTCCTATTGTCCCAACAGTTTTTCTTGCAAACAATGAACTCGGTGGGTATAAAAACATAGGGAGGGAAGTTTCTTTTAAACGGATCCCACCACAAATCATGCAATAATTGAAAAAAAAAAAGAAACTTCACACTGTGTCAGCTAGAATTAGAGTCTTGGAGTCTAAAAAGGGGAGCGGAGCCATTCCTGCTGCTGGCGGCAGCGCCTGCAGAGTGGTGCGGGTGGGAGCGGCTGAGCCCCGGTGCCCGCAGCTCCGGCTGCTCCCAGCTCCCCGCACATCCCCTTCTGCACATTCGCCTCAGGATTTAGTGTAGGACCCTCTGGTCTCTAATCGTGGATCAGCACAGGGCTGCTGAAATCGAGGGCACCTGTTAGCCAAAGGGGGAAACGGGGCCGTGCCTTCTCAACCGAAGGGCACGGATGGTCTGGGTGCTGGGAAGGAGTCTGCGTGGTTTTACATGCACACAAACTTCAGAATGGGAAATCTGTCTGCTTCCACCCCATCCCCAGTAAAAAGTATGTTATGTGCCAGTAACCACTGATGAAAAAAGCCAAATTAAGCTTTAGAGAACCAAGCAGAGAACAATGCCCTGGGAGGCCAACACAGCCACACACCCGATGCTGCACGCCAGGCGGCCCCGAAGACACAGGCAAGAGCCAGGCAGGCACAGAGCAGACACTGCTCAAACAGCAACCAGGAGAGGTGTGACAAGGACCACCGCTTGGACAACTGATCAAGTGGCATCTTTCAACGGAGGAAGAAAAGAAAAACCTTTAAGGGATTATTTATAGGGCTCATAAAGATGCCTTTTGAATATCCATCAATCAAACAGTCAGTGGAAAAGTCCGCTCAGCACACAAGAGAGTTGAAGGAGTAAAGAAAATTGGATACGGCGTGCGTGTGAGATGTGCAAGCTCTCATCCGTATTCTTCAGAGATCTGCTTCGTATGTGAAGCACAGCAGGTTGGTGGATGCGATGCGAGCGGGATGGAGAAGCACTGAACGAGCAGGTGCTTGGCTCAACACCGAGGTGCCGGTTTCTTTCGCTGCCACAGGCAGGAACTGTCAGGAGTGAGTTTTAACAACTTTGCTAGGAATAATGGAAGACAGGAAATAATTTACCCAGGAAAGGGATTGAAGATATTTGGGTGCCGGCCAGAGGGTTGCAACCTGCCTTTAAATAGCAAATAAAACCAAGAAGACAATAATAACAAAGCAGTGCATGCCTGCAGAGAGAGGAAGGGGTAATTGCAGGCTGAGCATCTGGCCTGCTAAGGGAACAGCCAGCCAGCGAGGGGGTGCACAGACTGCTGCAGGGCTTACAAAAAGCACAGGTCAAGAGCAATGGGCTCGTGATCATCACCAACTTTACGGCTGGTTTCTCTGCATCCTCACTCCTGCAGGAATACACTGAGCATCCACACTAAACATTTGTTCCTAGGACTCCCATCTCCTGCTTTGCACTGGTTTTATCGTGGCATCCATAAGTGCAGTAGTATAACAGATCAGAGCAGCAGAATAAGGTCCTTCCTGGCTTCCCCAGCGTCTGGTAGGCTTTTTTGGTGTGATTTAGAAAACACAGGGCATTTTTTTGGATAAGCAGAACCAAGAGGCAGAAGTTGCCTGAAATTTGTGTGAGAGGCAGCTTCATTTTTCATTTTGGACTGATCTTTGCTGGGTTCTGTCACGGGGCCACCCTGCACTCTGGCAGCCTCTGTGATCGGCTGCTCTGTGGCACATGCCAGCAAACCGCTACTCGAGGCGTGTGCTTCACGCTTCCTTCTGATGTGACACAAATGTAATGACAAAGTACTCTGCTACACCTCGCTATTTATCTTATTAAATGGTCCCAGAACAGCTCTGAGAAATGTATTTAACGTGAAGACACCTATTAATTAATAAGCACATTACTCAGCAATCAATACTCCGTTGATGATATTGTTTAAACTATACATGTATGGTAAGGACATGTTCCTGCCTTCCTTGTCTGTTTTAAGGTATGTATTGAAACTGAGCAGTGCCAAACGACTTTACGCTTTTTAAAAATCGGTTAAAATTGTTTTTAAATAGACTGATGCTATGAATGTATTATATTGCATAAAATTAGCCCTGATTATAGCCAGTTTATCACTTCAGCCTCTTCACAGCCCATTGACTAACCAGATACCAGGAGCAGTATATTCTCTTTACTGCGTTTGTGTTTTATTGCAGTGATGTTGTTATCTGTTTCAAAATCCTGACCGAGGCATTCCTGGCAATTACCTCTTCTTGGTCTGCATAACACGTGCAGATAATTCGCAGACTGGTCCCCCGCTGCCACTTGTATCGCTGGAAGATACCACCAGTAACCTCAATCTGCAGATCCCCGTCCTCAGAAATGCCACCAGACAACGAACACCCACACGTGCCCTTTCCACCAGTGTGTTTTCCTTCAGAAAATCCACCAGAAGATACATGTTGCTCTTGCAATTACCTTGCAATCAGACTTTTCCTCTTTGCACACCCTGAATAAGGGTTTCCTTGAGAGCTCTTGTGGCAGAGGCATCGGTGAGGGGATGCGGCTCCGGCAGTCCCATCACGGTGCTGAGTGTCCTACCAGGGCCGTGCTAGAGAGGGTGCTCTACCCTCACTGAACTCCTGCACTCTTTCAGCAGTTGGGGGTCCTGCATCAACACCTTTCTTCACTCGGCTTTGTCATGATATGGCACGATAAAACTGCGGGGAGCCCAGAGACTAAAGTGGGGCCCTGAGGAGGTGGCTGAGGTGGACACAGGAACCGTTGGGACCCCACAAAGCAAGGAAATTCATTTCAGAGTACACAAAAGCTGCCCTGTATCAGCCTGTGTAGTACCTACGTCAGAAAATGAGTCTGAATTTCTGGACTGAGCAACGGGCCCTGAGGGCTGCAGGTCATGCTCTGTCCCTTACACAGATGTTTAAACTCTGCCATGACTGGACCAGAGTTTCTCGGTGATCTCCCACAGATTTTGACAGGAATATTTACAAATGTAAATTCCAGATTAATTTCCTATGAATGAGTTCAAGTGTTTATTTAAATTTTGCCCTTTTAGCAAAGGCTTCTGCCAGTAATCACCTTCACTGTGGTATTTTTGGAACCTGGACTTGCACAGGGACACTAGCCCGGCAAAACCACTTAAAAGCTAAAATGAGTGTTCCCAGAAGTATTCCCGCAGCTCTGCAGTTACATTGCTTCTGCTCTGCAACGAGGAGTAACCTCAGGAGTTGGCTGTGAACTACTGGGGCCAAGTGAAGCTCTCACAGTCAGAGGAAGCCAGGCAAAGCTTGCCTGGTTCCAGATGGTTCTGCATACCCCAAGCCACAAGTCTTGGGAAAGTTTTACAACATTTTGATACAAAGCAGCACGTGTTTGCCTGGGAACTGTGAGGAACTGATGGGTTTGGATCTGCCAAAATGCAAAGCAAAATCCAGCCTGTGTGAAGAAGACCAGAAGAAGGACTCACACAAATGCACAATAATTAAAACAAAACTAAGCTTCCCAAGCAGTGCTGCATATGGTTGTCTGCTCGATTGCTTACAAACACGGGCAAGATTTTTTATTCCCAGTCATTCAGCCATGGGGTTAGAGCGGTCAGAGAGGAGATGTGCAGCTGAGGTTGCACATTCAGGCCTGGCACCACGGCTGTAAGCCAAATAACAGAGCTCTTACCTGGACAGCAGGAGCAGCAGCCCAAGCACACGTGGTGCTGATGATTAGTTGGTGAGCACATGTTGGTTTTACTTCATCGTCTCTAAAACATTACGGATCAAACGTTTCTGGAGGTCAGAACACGCAGTCACAGAGGATGCTGCAATACCTGTGATAAAAATAAAAACATAATGTGTTCTGATAGTTGGACTGAAAATTAGCTTTACGGTCTCCATGCATTGCCTCCTTAATGATGTGAAACATAATAGCCTCAACTGTAATAAAGATGAATCACTTTTTCATAAAATAATGAAACTCCGGTAAACACTCAAGGTTTATCACTTAATTTATCCCCAGTGCTCACACAGAGTATTTTTTTTTTTTGCTACCCTATTTTTAATATTCTCAGTGATTAGATTTCAATAACCTACTCCATAGCAATGTGTGCCTCATTTCCCTGGACAGACAAAATAGGCCATAACTTCCTCTCCGTTAGAGCACTAATGCTGTAATTTAGAACTTCTGTCAGGATGAAAGATCTTCCCGGGGAGTTGCGGCGGGCCCATGGCAACACTTCGGCACAGGGCTGGATAATGAAGTTTTCATTATTACATAAAGATATTTTAGGAGTGTCACAAGCCATAAATCCATTCTTCTACAACGCATCAGCACATTATTTTGTTTATTTCTCAGCCACTGGCTCCATCCTGCCCCGAATTTTTGGCTACCTGGTGAGCTCCCTTAGGCTGCCATGGAGATAAATTCAGGTTTCTCTCCCCGTGGTCCCGATGCAAGGGTCTGAGTGCTGATGGGGAGGGCAGGGGCTCCCAGCCCCTCCTAGCAGACAGACTGAGCCCTGCGACTGAATGTCACCGGGAGGAAATGCTGATGTGAATCAAGCTTGTGAGCATCAGGAATCACAGAGAGAGGCCTGGGGCTTTTTCAGAAGGAAATTTAGTGCTGCTGAATGGGGCTGAGTTGGTTTTAGGTACAGGCAGGGTGCAAAAGCAAAGGCAGATTTGCAATAAAAAAGTTTCCCGGTACTTCAGACTCATTGAGATGAATCAGTGGCTATCAGCAGGGGAACTTGTTGCCTTCTACGAACACATAAGAAAGAAAATTATGAGCTGAACAAAGAAAGGCCTACTCACCTATGAGAAACTCATATTTCTGTCTGGAATATGAAAACAAACCGTAAAACCTAAGAGCACTTGAATTAATTGAAAATAAATTTCCCCTCCCAGTGTTAAGTAAATAGGAAAGTTCTTTGTGACGGCACAAATGCTGTCCGTAATGGTTTGCTAAGACTCTACTAATTTAAAAAAAAATAATCTCATTTGAAGATAGTTAATGGATTCTGCATTTCTACAAAGCATTAGGACGGCAACATTTATCTGAACTTGGGGGCCTGTGCTGATTGCTACTCAATTAGCTGTGATTCAATTCACTGAAGAAAAATGCCCATTTCATTAGCACAAAGAAATAACCACTAGCCACAAAATAAATTCTCTCCAACTGCTCTAGCAACTGGTTTGATAGTGGTAAGCAGCGAATTTTAATGCTGCCACAGTGCTTCAACTGCAGCCCTGATTTCACATCACCAGGCTCAAGTCTTCCTGTTCACGTTTTTTTCCCCTTCCTTGAAACAAGCTCCGTGAATACTTCCAAATCAGGGAGTTTTTACTATTCAGATCTGGACTCCAGCTCAGAAGAACATTTTACAGCATGGGGGTAAAGTATTCAGGATTTTGATCTGCTGCATTTTGATGACGGAGCACCCTTTGCCAAATTCAGTTGTTGCCTCCAGCAGCACGAATAAGGATTCTGGATTCAGCAGAGCAGATGCATCCTCTGCCGCTGCCAAAGCCAGTATGGCTGCATAGGTAGCCGAGATGACACAGTTTAATTTTGTAACTTGAAAATAGCCAAACATGCCATGCTGGCTGCCAGAATGAAAACCCACTGGCACACTGGGACTTCAGGGCTTACAACAATCAATGGGAAAATCGTATTTTTCCACTTATGAGAATAAATAAATCCAGGCATCTGTTCTTGGGGAGCAGGGACAGGTGTGTTGGATAGGACAGAACCAGATGCAACCAGACTGAACAAGAAGCTTCCTGCCTTGCTTTTTGCCGGTGCTACTGGGAGAATTCTTGGTAAGCCCTCTAGTAGCAGCTCCCCATTTGTCTGATCTCATAATACAGCTCACTCTTCCTGGGGGTCCCTGTCTTTTAGCAGCTTTGTATTAAGTCATTTTTAACCTCATTTGCTCAGCACAGGTAAAGTTTTTAGTTTGCACAAATTGGTTTCAGTGGCAATGATGAGATAATGTTGAGTTTCCAGAAGAGGATCTGGATTCCTATGAAAATGGCCTTGAGTTTTCACTTCAGTGTTCCCACAACAAAGCTTTAGAACCGCTCAAGGCAAAGTAAGACCAAAGGAAATGTGGCACACAGATAAGGATCCACGTTAAGATCTTGCTTTTGTCTTCCTTAAAGTAAATAAAGAAATAAGAAAAAATAGGAAAGGAAGGTGGTGCAAGGAGAGAACTTCCCCAAGGAACCGGGCGGCTTCCAGCTCTCCGGCCACTAGATGTCTGTATTGACTCAAAATCATGACCTGGCCGAAAGGAGTCACCACAGTCAGGCTGGGCCAGTGATGGGGCTGGGCTTCTGGTTCTGGTGGTACTGGTGGTACTGGTGGTACTGGTGGTACTGGTGGTACTGGTGCTGGTGGTGCTGGCGGTACCGGTGCTGGTGGTGCTGGCGGTACTGGCGCTGCTGGTGCCACACGCTCTACTAAAAGCACTTGGTAGATAAAAGAAGTGCTCTCCATCTTCCCTGCTCTTTATCACATTGACAGGGTGCTCAAAACCCGCTCTCCCTTTTCTCTCATTACCGTATCAGTGGCATCTTTCAGGATAAAGTTCAAGCCACCCTTGCTCCCTCCTCCAGGGAGCGTTAATTAGGCTGAGGTTGTTCTCACAGCGCGCGTTCGGGTGGGTGGCTGGGCTGGAACCCCGGTGCTGTTCTTGGAAGCTCTTCTATTTATGGAAATTAACGTCTTTCATTTCACTTAATTAAAGCACCCAGGAGCTATCAGGCTCATGATTTTCAGGAGATTAAAGCATGCTTTTAGAAGGTTGAGAAGGGCCAAAGCCTGAAGCTTAAATCTGAACCAACCGAGCAGTTAGTGGGAAGAGATGGCTTGAGATTCAAATCCAGGCAGCTGGGATTCGGGAGCATCGTAACTGCATTCTGAAGGCTGATTCCTACCGAGAAGTTTAAACCAGGCAAAATAATAAAGGAAACACATTCTGGGATGTAGTTCTGCCTCCAGCATTGGCCAAGACCATTCAGGAAAAAGACACATACAGATGGCAATAACTACTGCATTCCACATTTCTGATTTGCTGGGTTCCCATTCAAACATTCACCTGAAGGATGTGTTTTTCATTTCAAAGAAAAATTCTGCGATAAAATTCTCCTGACATCGCAGAGTACTACTCAACACAGTAAAAACAAAACTTGTACAGACAACCCCACTACTCGGTTACACAGATTCACCCACTTAAGACCCACTCGTATAAGGGCTACCTGCAATTTAGCAAAGGTGCATGCTGGAGGTACGCAGGTGAGGCCACTCATCACAGCCTTAGCACATTCAGTCTTCATTTCACACCACAGTCTAGCCCAGCATCAGGCATACATCTATATTCTGATCTTATTCCCAGCATGGCAAAACCAAAGCCACTGTTAGCACTCAGGAGACAGACAATGGTCTTTTGCCAGTGATGAGCTCAGATTCCAGCCCTAGGCCTGTGTTATGAGTGCCTGTTTCAGGCAGGCACCTAAAACCATTTAAAAATGGCAAAAAGCAGCTACACGGACTATTACCTATCTATGCGTGCAGCTAGTTTTACAAATATCTAAATGTGATATATATGCAATGCAGGGAGAAGGACTCGTTTCTATCTGATTCACCTAAACTTCATGGGTCCATAGGGCACGCACTAATGACCTGTTCATAGCTCTTTTCCACCCTTGCAAGTTGCACAGGAAAACACATTTGTCACTTTGTCATTTTCTGTGTCTTATCCGAGCACACTGCTGTGACTCCCAGACTGCTCTGCAGACTCTATGTACAAGGAAAACTACATATACCTACAAAAGTTGACTTATTTTCTGATTTTAAACTGCATTTACGAAGGATACAGAACTGCTTTGGGCAGAAACACCACGAGAAGTGGTCCTTTCGGATGTGGCTCATCAGCAGAGGACAACACCAACACTTCACCACTTCTGCATTTCTTATCAGTGAGTGGCTGACTCTCCCCAGGGTTCCCCTGGAAAATGCCCCAAGAAAATATTCAGAGGTTCCAGCTGGCCAGCGAGGTGTCGGAGCAGAGAAATGAATCTGCTGAGCTAATGAAGCTTAGATCAGAACTGTGTAAATACCATAGAAAAGAATTTGCAAACATTTGTTCAAATGAGAGCTTGGAATTAGTTTCAATAGTGCCCACGAGTCAGAACGTCTCTTGTACCCTCTCCTGGAGCACTTGCACAAATGAACCGTTGTTTAAAAGAATATTCAGACAAAGCGTCATAAAAATGCAGGCAAATACATGCTCGATTCGGAGCGGTTACGCAAATATTTCCTCCGATGACTAATGACATCAAGGACTTTTCACGCTATTTCTGAGCACTGGGAGTCTAGAATGTGCCGCGTGGAAATTAATGTGGACCAGAAAAAAGGCACCGCCGTGTGCCAATTTGGGTAGAATTTATTAGTACTTGTGCTAAGATCCAATCCAGCATCTTTCCCCTGATTAGAAAGTCACTTTAATATCTCTGAAAACTATTCCTCATATCGCCCAATTCACCTAAAAGCCTCTGAATTCCTCGTCGTGCAGGAATCTGCATATCCCAAGGCTGCTGCAGGCATCTGTCTTCGGAGCACCCGTCAGTGATTTCCTGATATCACACCTTTAGCAATGCCAATATTCACCTAGCATTGGAGGGACCAAAGCATGATAAAAAAAAACAGATGCCATGCCTGAACAGCGTGGGACTTTCAAGGTACAAGAGGAGGTGAAAAGTGGAACTGTAGGATGTCAGCAGAGCAGCGAGATCTATGGGTGGAGAGTCTGGAGGCCCCACAGACCGCTGAGGTCGGAGATGGGAAGGAGATGCACCGGAGAAAAGTTTCTGCAGGGTTCTGGCAGTTGCCCACCCCAAATCAAGCTCCTACTAGCTCGGCTGAGCTCAATGAACCTGACACTTAGCCAAAGCCTTTGACAAGCTGGATCTTGAAGAATAAGAAAACAACGCCCTGACAACATTTGTATTTGCATAAACATTAGTTAATCAGCTCTGTGCCATCTCATTTTTACAGTAGGCTGTGCCCAGACAATTTCCAAAAATGACTTTAAATGCATTTAATTCTGGTGGGAATAGTTTTCATTGTGACAGTTCCTGAAGGCAAAGTGCTCTGAGGAAAGGCTAAGCAGGGACAAGTAGCACAAACACCCTCCTGCCGTGCTGCCATTTCAGACGTGGCTTGGAGAGAGACTTGCATTCAGACACGAGTTTAGCCTGCGTGGTTCAGTGAACTTACCAAAGGGGCTAGCTGATAGATATTTTTAATGTGGCCACTTCTTTTCTAGGATTTTGGGACTACCAGCTCATTTCTAAGAAGCTGTTCATGAGGCGTTAAAATTACATACTGTGAATAGTGCTGGTAATGGTTCCTGAGCCAACAAATAATTCTCGTGCTTTCGCTGGGGCTTCTGCTGGTTGTGTTTCCAGACCACTCACATGCATTTGACCTGTAACACTTTTTGCTTCTTTCCTTGAAAGAAGAGACCTTCCCGGCTTCCTTTGACTTGGTAGCTGGAGTGGGAAAGCTTGCTAAGAGGAACTCAAAAGTCTTTGAAGATAATTCATACATTGGTCAACAACTGTAATAACGTAGCTAAAATTACGGTGTGCTCCAAGCACTGAACATTAAAGACCTCGCATTTTATAAAACTAATAAATCAAACATGGTAAGTGTTCAACTTCTGGCTAAATCTAGATAATGGGTGCAGTTTCACTTCCCCAAATCACAGGAAAGGTTATGCACTTGAAAGAACTCTGCCTCCGAAAACCATTGAATCAGCAGCAGGTTTTGCAATGGCTGGTCAGCCTGTTGGCACGCCGGGATTCACACGAAACCCTCTGCCATGAGAAGCTGATCAGGAGCAGCCTCGTTTCCTTTCCCTCTCTTTCTTGTGTCTTGCTCCAAGTGCTTTGTTTCATTGATACCAACAGGAGCAACTTCCGAAGCCCTGCATTGATGGCGATGTATTTTTGGAAAAGGGATCGCACAGAGGTTCTCGGATCTGTAGTAAGAGGTTTTTGCTGGCTTTAACTAGGTGAGGAAATGTTCCTGCAAACACTCTAACCAGCTTACAGGTAAAAGTAAGGCTTTTAAGGAAAGAAGATGTTTACATTTTCTTGGTGTATCTTAGCCTGTTCCCATGAGGATGCGTGCACAGGCTCTCCCACCACCCTGAAACATTCCTGAAAAAGCACTGCCAGTCAAGGCTACTTTCCAGCTTTTTTTCCTTAAAGTAGTATTGACATTATGCCCATAAAGACAAGGAAGACCTGGTCCTTTTCCTTGAACCAGGGGTGAGCCGTCTGCCTAAGGCTGGCACGGCTGCAGATTTAGGTGCAAGGGTGAGCAGGGAGCTGAGCTGTGTTACTGGCAGGGCTGAGCAGCATCTCAGCGACTTCTCTGCACTTCTGATGCTGAGAAAGACTAAAAGAGAAAATCACACAGCTCTCTGTGTTCCCATCTCCAACATCTTTCACCCTCAGCCTCTCTATCAGCATAACGGGTGCTCTGGTTGTGGTCGATTTGGGAAGTTTGTTCAGTTTTTTGTAGTCTGAGACCCTCAGCTCAGCAGCACTACGGAAGGCAGCGACAGGCACGTGAGCAACCCCAGTGCTGCCAACGAGCCCAAAGAGCACTGCAGCTCTCCTGACCTCGGCCACTGCAGCTCTCCAAACCTCCCTGCATTTGTGTACCTTCCTGCACATCCTCCTGAGGTTGTGGCTTCGCCTTGCTGAAAGCAGAAGTTCGAAACAAAGGCGAGAGGAATGGAAATTTACTTCCATTTAGCTGCGCCTGGGTTTTATGTGGAAAAGGCACCCCACCCTCCCTATCTGAGAACCGGCAGCAGCGCGGCTCCCAGTGCCTTGCTCCGGGGGAGAGCTCCTCTGTCAGGTTGATTTGTGATGCGTTTGAGTTGACAGATCGCCCTGGGCGAGGGAGGAGGTGGGTTTGCAAAGGAAGGAAGAAAGGAGATTAAACCTCAATCAAAATGTGTGGCTACCTACGCTCGGGAAGGGGAAAGGCAATGGGGGAGGGTGGCAAGAGAAAAAGCTTTTACCAAATAGGGAAAATGTGAAAAGACCTCAAGATTGGCTTCATGCAGGGTCACTGGTTTTTCAACCCCTCCTAGCACACAGCCTCACTAGGGCTCTGCAAGATGTCAAAGGCTCCCCTCTAAATCAGAATCAAGCAGATGAACAAAGTTTTAGCAGAGCCAGGAAGCACCAGACATCTTTATTTTAAGCAGCAGTGTACAGACTAGGCAGACCAGCAAGTGTATCTTCATTTTCAGATATACCGAGAATGTGTGGCTCCATTTGCAGCCACTAGGAACCCCTGCAAATAAGATTGGAAGTGATTCTCATGCTGTCCTCACACCTGGAGAAGGGCATCACGCTGGGTGTGTTAGAGGCACAGAGATATTCCCTATTCTAAAAAAAATATATATGTAGTTAACCATTGAGAATTTACCCTTTATTACTCCTCCTGGTTGAAAGGACATCTAAAAATAGTGTCTTGAATTACAATGAAATTTCAAGAAAAACCACCAGTACTTTTTCCCCTGTTGTGCCTGCAGAAAGGTGTACCGACGTGACCCCAGAGCAGAGAAATCACAGCTCCTCCTTCATGGCCACACACTTGAGTAGCCTTAAATTTTGCTTATCAGACTTGTTCTGTGATTGAACCAAGTAAAAAGGCAAACGTAGGTGTTGCTGTCGGGTGGTTAAAACACAAACACACAGCCCTGTTCTTCCTCTCTTCATTCCTGCCTTCGCCCAGCCGTGGCATCTGTCCCCGTCTCTGCGAACAGCACGGCTGTGGAAGGGCCCTGGAAAGGTTTGGGAAGCTGCTGAGTTCCCTCTTCTGTCATCAGTGCTCTCTCTCCGTGGAAACAGATTACGAGCAGATGTTAATTGGGTTTGATTTTCAGAATTTCTGCACTCCCTCCAATTCTCTAGGTGTGTTTCTACCTGCACAATGTTGAGACACAACTGTGCTCCTTGTCAGCTCCTCGTGAGCGGCACCTCCCCTCAATGCCACAGACACACACGGAGCGCAGCACAGCCAGCGCAGCACATCGTCAGGGATGTGGGATGTGGGACTGTGAATCCTGAAGCCAAACAAAAGAACACCTACTTTATAACTGGGAAAATCTGTCAGCTGTATGGAACCGCTTCACACTGTCTCTTCGTGCAGTTGCCAAGGGATTTCACACATAACCTATTACCAAAGACCAATAAGTATCTAGAGGAAATGAGCCTGCCTTATGCAATGATGTCAATAAATTTAAGTCCCAATTTCAAAATATCAATGTTTCAGCAACTCTGTTCCTCCTCCTAACTTCACAAGCTGGGGAGACAGGATTAAGACCTATGGTTTCCATTCCATACATCCTCTATCCAACCTTGGATACCTCAGGGGGTCTGGCTGACATGCACCTCTTGAATTTTTTATGCACTTACTGGAAAAAGGGCAAGGAGAGGGACTGAAATTGTCTAATGGCATGGTTGCAGATATTATGCTTGGAATGTCCTACTTCAGTACCTCTGCTAAGTACATAGCCATAGCTAAAGCAAAAGCATCCTGGAGGGAAAACGTGAGTTGTGGGATTAAATAACAACAGCAAAATATCATTTACAAACTCAAATTACCTGTGTTGCTTTTATTTCCCTATATTTCTATCTCATGATTTGATATTGGAAAACATGAAAACATTACAAAACTAGTGTTGTTTCCACAACGATTAATTGCTTCCAGATCTTATTCTACTGCACATGTACAAGTCCAGTTATATTCAAGTTCAGTTCCTGTTGGAAATATAAATTCTGTGCTAGTCTGCAGCTTTAGTGCTTCAACCAACACTTTCTGTTGCTGTCCACTGATGTCCCTCATTTCCCTAATAGATCATGCTCATAAATCACGTATTTATTACCCATGCTATAATTAATCTCAGTAATTTAACTGTTTATATTTCTGTTTTCATATAAAATGCCAGACTTTGTCCTGTGTAGCAAGCACCTTTTCCAGCAGCTAAACAATCTCTGCCGGAGACATAACAGACAGTCCTGTGCTCTCGCCGTGCCTTAGCTTCTTTCCTCAGCAAGTTATTATTGGTAATTAATGTTTTATGTATTTGAACTACCAAATACGTTGACATCTATTGCTATCAACAGCCACATAAACTTGTCAAGGATCTTATTGACATTTTACAGCCATGCATTTGGTATTATCTTTATTGATCTCAAATCCATTTTCTTTGTCGCTCCCTCCAATGTTCCAAACATGCTGTCTGCTCTCTGACAAGAACGGCACAACCAAAAAGTTGCTACAGACTATTTAACTTACTCATCGTAATGCTTTCACAATCTCTGCTCATTCTTCCTGCCAGTGGGATGGAAAGAGAAGCTGAGATGACGTGTGTAAATCCTGCCCCGAGCTCTGCCTTTTCAGCATTAAACAGCAAACTAATAATTTTACTGGAACTCTAAATTGGTTTACAACCAAGAGATTATCTTGAGAAACAGATATATGTTTTCTTCAGAAGTCTATAAAATAATGTATTTTTGACTGATCATATTTACACATTCCATTAAATAGTCAAGAAATGAAAAAGTCTCTGAAAAAAAAAAAAAGTTTCCTTTTCTTAAACTCATACCAATATTTTAATCCCACACCCTTTATCCAACGGCTAAGCATATAGAAGGTGACACTGAATGAACCCAAAATGGGATTTTATAGGACAACATGAGAAGGCAACACCCTGATGCATGACATGGCTGTAAGGAACCATCTCAGTGAGCACTTTGAACTCGTACTATTTGACTAGCATGAAGATGAGAATGGGGGCATGCACTGTGCAGTGTGTAACGTGCACTGAAACATCACCATTGGTACTACAACTACAGTTAGTCAAGAGAAGGCCTCTTTAGTTAAATTTAGTTAAATTTAGTTAAATCACTGAGAGCTTCAATGTGATTTCCCCAGCTCAGCTCTGTAATAACTGGCAGGGGAGGCTGAAGCCTTGGGAGTACACAGAGGTGTTACTGCACCGCTGGAACCAGCAGCAATTTTGCTCCTCCAGTGGGTCCAAGCTTCACCTTTCAATGAAAACAAGGATTTCACTCCTCCACATGGGTATTTCAAAGACAACCAGGATTTGGTGCAGATGCTGGCAACACAAGCCTGTTTGGGGAGGGAGGAGGGAGAGGTTCGGGAGCCTCATCTGGGTACCAGGACAACTCTGCCAGCCGGTTTGTTTCTATTGATCACAGTTTCATTGGGGGCTTCTGAAAGGAGTTGTTAAGACGGGTAATGACTGCACGCTAAAGGATTACCTCTAAAGACCAAGAGAATCAATAGCAAAATCTTTCTGCTCAAAGTTGCATTGATAACTTCAGACCCTAACCACACAGCGCCATTGTTCTCTGCCTCGGCACCCAACATGTTTCTTTTTAATCGCCCAGCGAATTAAAACTTTTGAAACTGCTTAATTACTGGATTTATACTTCATGAAAGGATCAGTTGTAATTATAGGCTGTTTGGGGAAGGGGGTTTCTCCTTTAATTCTAATTGCAAATAATTGACTATAAAACTTTTTTGAGCATTATATTTAGAACAAAGATTTATCCTTTGAAGTCAATATTTGGTTTATACCTCTCTGTGAAGGGGATGCACAATAAAATATATTTTGCTTCTGGTAATATTAACTTCTTCTTACGGTAGCCGTTGCAGCACTCGATCAAAGAGCCAGACCTTTCTGTGCAAAATAGTGCATTAAAGCAGAATGGCGAGTCCCTGCCCAGAGGGAGCACGACGCATTTACAGGGCGATGGTAATCCAGTAACAGAAGTCAAGCAAAGAAACAAAGAGGAAGCGATAAGTACTGAAGCAATCCTGACCAGTTCACAAAGGATCATTTTCCATGCCCTCATCTCCTAGTCTCCTTACCCTGTTTTTAAATGACCCGTCACCACCAAGAATTACTTTAGGAAGGGACGAGGAAGAAGGCAGTACACATCGCTGGATTTCAGTTCCCAGGGGGTAACACACCAAAGCTGGTCTCTTGGAAGAAGGAAACTTTGTACCATCATGGTATTACCTACTTACACGGGGAGGAGAGTTTCCTGGGTAAGAACTTCCCACTCGCACACACACATCTCAAAGGACAGCAGAACCTGAAACAAGCCATTGAAGGGTTGGAAAACACCAAGGCAGTTTGGAAACCTTGACACAAAGTATGGAAACCAGATGGTGTGAAACTAAGTCTTTCACACTCAGATCAGGTAATGCCTTTGAAATTTTGACTGAGAAAGGCACGAGGAGCTCTACAGGCTGCACACAGACATAAATTATGTGTTTATTTATGAAAGAAAGGGGCCAACTAAAGAAAATGCATACTGAAAGGAACACCTTTGCCTATTCTGTCTCAGAAAAAAAAAAAAAAAAAAAAAACAAAAAGTAAGGTGCTTTTGTTCTGGGAGAGAATTTATGTATCTTCATTTTCTACCATTAAAGCATAAAGCTTTTAAAGGCATTTGATCATTCTGTTCACTAAAACAGTGAAATTATTCAAGATGACTAGAGAGATTTGGGCCTTGGCTTACAAATTTTTATTATTTTCTCTGTGGCCTTCAGGATGTGATTCATCTGTCTAAACGTCTGCATCTAAACTAGTCACCTTAGGCTCCCTTGGGAGATAAGAAAGAGAAATCTGCACTTGCAAGGTGTGATTCATCTCATCCCCAGGTAGGCATCTACAGCGGGTCAGAGGGGGCACACGTGGACACGTCTCTCTCATAGGGGCTGGGCTGACCACATCTGCCTGCCCCAGAAACGCTGCAGGTGAGGGGTGCCCACTGCAGGCACTCTTGGGGGTCCGACATTCTCTGGCTTTATGTCTGGTTTAAGAAGAAGGAGAATATATGAACAAAGACAGCCTTCAAAGAAAGAAAAAGGCTTGTTAATTTACTTCTGAAAAAAAAAAAAAAATCAGTTACCTTTCTCTTTCCTCTCCTATTTGTTTGCAGCCCTTGAAGTCTCTGGAAAATCGAGTCTTACCCCAACTACTGAATAACAAATCTTTCCTGTTCTTGGTTGTTCAAATTTGAGCAGACGGTCATCATCCTTCTAGTTTACTAGGTCTTCAATAAAAAAGCAAGTCAGGGTTTTCTGGATCTGATTCCCTCCTATATCCTAGATTAATGTATCCTAGATTAAGCTTGACAGAACTAATATTAGTTCAATTGTTCTTGGAATATCTCATCTGTAAAATGAGAGGAGAAATCAATTCAACAGAATACCTAGGGGAAGAGAACAGGAGAAAATGACTTTTTTTTGTACAAGAAGGTTTTTCCATGATGAGGAAACAAGAAAAAATACGAAGACGGGGTTGTTTTGACAATCTGGTTTTGCCTGTAGGAATGCCCATTTCAGGAAGCCTGACAGTTATGATAAAAGCAAGCAGCTCTAGGAAAGAAGCAGGGGGGAAAAAAAAAAATAAAAAATATACATAGCAGAGAGAAAAGAAGGCCAGTGAGAAATAATAATAATTAGAAAAATGTCACATTAAACTCTGAGAGCAGCATCAGCAGCTGCCTACACCTGGAGGGGGAATGCGGGCAGACAATCGGCAGGGCAGCGTGCCGCGTCTTGTGCGCATTCCTGCGGCCGAGGCAAGTCTGTGCAGCCCCAGGAAAATTCCACCTCCTGCCGTCCTGCCCCACGCTTCCAGCTTGGCCGCTTTGAAAAAAGAGAAGTAAAATACTCAAATGCTGCTAACATGGCCCCGGTTGTGCGGTTCACGCTTAGCTTGGCCTTACAAGTGCTTGAGTGGCAGCGCAGCATCGCCTGGTGTTCCCTCGAGCCAGTCCAGGACAGCACGGTGGCTCAGTGTCCTGATCCCCAGCAACCTCAGCCTCTGCTGGTGGTCACACTGACTTCAGATATCCACTGGTAGGGGAAAAAACAACGTGCACATGCAACGGCTTGCTCAGCCTCGGTTTCACCTCTATGCATGGATAAGGGGGCAGAGGAGACAAGCAGCATGTTGGAAAGGATCAGGGAACACCAGCATTACAACTCAGGATGAGCCTTGATTTCTTACTCCCTGCCTTGCAGCCCCCTCTGCCTCTCTGCTGCGAGAAACTTTGCTTGGTCCTTGGCCACCTACTGACCTCGGTGTGGGCTTCACCTCAAAAAAATGTAATAAGCACTTCGCTGTTCTGATGCTTACTGTTGTGTGCCTGTTCCTAGGAACACAGCACAGTCACCCTCCTGTGCATTGTCTATACCACAAGGGGCCCAAGCACACACAGAAGCAAATCTGATTAGCTCAGGACTCTGCTCGCTGCGGCTCAGTGGGGCCACGGCACCAACCAGGCACATCGTCTGCTTGCAACTGCTGCAGCCCCCAGATTTCTGGAAGGCTTCTTCCAGGGACGACCCGGAGCAGAGTTAACCAGGAGAATTTGTCTTCCTGTATTCCATTGTGATCCTGAGCTTGTACAAAAAAAAAAAGCTGGAAAGAGTAGCTAGATGGAAACAGAAAGCAAAGCATGTCAGGGCTCAGCTCAGCAGATCTGTCTTTGTGCTACCTCCTTCCAGTTCTCATATGCTGCCTGCTGAGCTGACAAGAGGTGTATTGGAGCTAGATTTTTTTTCTTTTGCCTCCTGTTGTCTTCACAGAATTTCAGACTCTGCTGCCAGATGCTCACTCATGCCAGAGCAGGATGAGTAATAGTGGCTTCATTCCTAAATGAGCCCCTCTGATTCATGAGATGTGCTAGCCGTTTTCTCCAAATGCCGAGGGAATCAAAGTTTCTCATGGGCCCCCTGCAGAAAGATTAACGTGTTAGCAAAAGCCTGATTGGGAATGTGGGTAAATAACGCTGGTTTGTGTGTTTGTTCTTTGCCTGCAGTTCTTCCTCTCTAAGCAAAGCCCATCAGCATTTCCATGGATATTACATCCATTATCATAATGAGGATGAGGTAAATCTTGCTCACCATCTTCTTGCTATTTCTGCCCTGGCTGTGCTTCTGTAATCTGCACCAGATTGCATCTTCAGCAGAGCCGTGCTAGCTGCAGTCATGAGATCATGCCCAAAGTCTGAAGTTCATATGCATTGCTTTATGTGTTTTTCCAAAGAAAACATCCAGAGGAAACTCATGAAATGTCTGCTCTTTCTTATGTTGCTTCAAACCTAAAAGACTTGTAAATCATCGCTGAATGGGATGCTGTAAGCTTTTCTCCCTCTATTATGTATTATGGGGAAATTAATAAGTAATGGGATTTGCAAGATGGAATACAAGGAAACCCACAGGGTAGGTGTTAGAGAGGCATAATTTAAAAAGTCAATGAAAGGATCTTTTAAATCACAGTTAAATTATGCTGATATTCACCAAAGTCCTACGTTAAAACGCTTTTTTCATAAAATATTGAAACTCCTTTCTGCAGTAACAAATTGCGGTTCCCACAATCCAGGAGGATTGAAGGAGCAGGCAAGGAGCCTTTTTTTTGCACGTGATGCACCTGCAAAGCACCACCTCATCGTGCCCCAAAGCTCCTTTCCAGCACACTCAGAAGAGGTTCAGAGAACGAGCACGGCTTCAAGCTTCCCAGGGTCTGTCCTGTTCCTCCCACCTCCTGCTCCTGACAAACGTGGTCCCAGCATTAATTCAAACATCCAGACAACTTCCCTTCAGGCTTTCCTAAAGCCGGGCCTCTTCCATTCCCTCAGCTCCTGCCCTTGCTCTGCATTTTCCAGGGCAAGATAAGCTTTCCGAGAGCTCTGCAGAGGTCTGTGGGGTCACAAACCTCACTCCTCATGCCCGGCTTTCCCTGGTTCTGCTCACAGCAGGCATCCCTCGGGCTAGCAGCCCTCCCAGGACTTCTTCCCGTCTTCCATCCTCCCTCTCAGACCAAATCTGTCTCCATGCACCCCGTACACTGCTCAGAGCCGCAGGTGATGGCTTATCTCAGCACAGCCCCGGCTGGGCACGGAGCTCGTCGGCACGCACAACGTGCAAATAAAAACCAGGGCACGTCCCCCTCGGTCTGCACAGCTCCTGCGGAAACCTTGGCCCCGCAGCCCGTGTCTGCAGAGCACCTTATCCATGTGAATCAAGCACTAGGCCAGAAATGAGAGTTATTGTAAGCTCACCTTTAGCTGCATTACAGCATGAGATAAACCCATTGGTTTTTACAAGGTGTGCCACGCCATCAGCACAGACTGGTACATGAGCTTTCTCCTTTTCTCGCAGCAATGAAATTCCTCTCACTGAAGCTTCATGAGTTTTGCGCTTGGCAAACCGTTTTATCAATTTGGTAGATAAGGCAATGGAAGCGACGGGAATTTAAGGGGGTCGGGACAGCAGTATTGAACACTAGCTTTTTGATCGGTGGAAATGGATGCAATAGCTGGCTCTAATGACAAATTTATGAGGGGAAAACTCTGTCAGCTGAATGAGTGTTTCAACAGAGAAAATACAAATGCGTCTTCTTATCACCCATGGGCTCAGAACCCCATTGGGCTTGGTTTTCTTCTCATTTACATCAGGATATTGCTCCTACAGCAGGGTCTGCAGATTGCATAGATTATGTTGAATTCAGGGAAATAATGCCAGTTTGCACCCTCTAAGAATCTGCCCTGCTGATATGAAAGGTAATTTGCCACCAGTGTGAACAAGGACAGACTGAAAACCCCTCTTACATTAAATCACATAATATCTTCTATCTGCTAAATGAAGTCTTGTAGAAAATGGTTCAGCAGTGAAACCCTACCTTAGATCACATCATTTTAATGCCTTTTTTTTTTTTTTTCTCCTGTTAAAGCTTGTAAAAAGCAATCTCTGTCTTGTGAAGAATTGTTTTGCATTTTGGAACCTTAGGGAATTAGATGGGGCTAAGTAATTATGAGGAAACTTCCATGAGTTGAATAGAAATGGGCTAAATGGGCAGAAAGCTATACAATGCATTAAGATAAGGAAGCTAAAATTCGGGAAATGACTAAAAAAGATAGTTTAACCTTTCTGCCTGTTTTGAATTGATTTGAATATATATTTTAAAGGCTGTTTAAAACTGTCTGATCAAAAGTACCAAGACACCTTTGCATATCTGGACTGACTTTGACCCAAAGGGGAAGAAATCTGCCTCAGTTCAGACCTTTTCAAATACATATAGATATATTTTCTATTTTGACCTTAATTTGAATTTCACATTCATCTCTAACAAAATTCCAACATCTCCATTGTTGGCCAAATCTACTGAAAAACTCATGGGAATGAGAGGATGGGAATTAATGTTTAGATAAGAACTAAAATTTGGAAAGAAATTTTGGCTTCAAGTGCAGGGCTGAGTAGAAGCAACGTATTTATAAAACAAGTGAAAATGAGAGTTACACAGATCCATCAGAAGTCAAACCTGGCAGGGTGTGAGCTCGCTGCTAACAGGCTCAGACCCGCGTCCGATGGTAACGCCAAAAAGGGCACGGTGTGGAAGTTCCTATAACGAAAACAAGAGAAGACTGTGTGCCATCTAACTCGTACACACGGGGTAGTGCAGCACGTTTGCAGGAGTTAATAATTACAGAGGTACAAAAGGAGAGCCCCACCAATGACTTCGGGTACCCCTACCTCCTGCAAGCGCTGGGAGATGAGAGAAATCGCACTAAAATTTTATGAACACAACTATTTGAAAAGTCATCACCTACAGATATAAAGAGAGTTGCCTTCAGCAGTTCACACAAGCATTTATTACTACTTGTCACATCTTTTTTAATAAAAAAAGAAAGGTTTTTTACTTCCATTTGAAGAGAGAGAGAAGCTGTGCCTTCAGGCAAGCCGCACGGAGGAATGTCCAGCCCCACATCAAAATGCTGCAGTGACTTTTACTGTCACCCTGCTGCTCCTCAGAGGAGACAGGGGCTGCCTGAGACCTGACCACGAGGTTACACCATCGCCAAGGCAGACCCCAGTGTGGGCAGTGGGTGAATGTGAAGCAGGAGGCGAGGGAGCCCGGACCGTAGCTGAAACGCTGCCGTGTTTTAGAGAGCCCTGTACTGGTGGTGGTTTATCACAACTGCTCCCCGTATTGAAGAGAGGGGATCATCTGCACAAGCTCCTCCCTGGCTGCAGCCCTGCCTGCTGGCAGAATCGGGTCAATGCTACAATTCTTTGTGTAAGTGCACAACGGGACGAGGAGGTGGTCTGGGGAGAGGTTCCCGGACAGATCCAGCAATCACTGTGAGAGAAATAACATGGAAGAAAGGAATGATTTTTTTTTTTTAAGTGCTATTTGTCCACTTTGCATTGTCCCAGGTGATTCATGAGCTGTGTGGTGCATCCAGCTACAGCCTTGGGGAGGACGAGTGACCCCTGGCAGGTTGTGGAACCGCCCGCAGGCAGGGACCCCCAGGCTGCCCGCCCCTCGCTGCCTTTTCAGCCTCCTCCTCTTTAGGGTTCTGAAGATGCAGCTGAAATAAAGTTCCTTTACTGGAGGGCACAAGAACGCTCACAAGGATTTAATTTGAAGGCAAGTTATTTGTAAAGAGAGATCATCTGTTACTGAGGGTGAAATGCCAGGGGCAGAGCATAAAATGGCAGCAGAGATTTTAATTCTTTAAGTTCCACAGCTTCATTTCTTTCCGCATGGAATATTTATGAAGGAATGTGGCGTTAGCAGCTGCATCTCCCTACTTTCTTCTTAGCATTGCTGTTGCATTTCCAAATCATTCCCCTCATATTAAAAATGTAACCTGGAAAAAAAAATGGCCCGAACTTCCTCCCCCCAAAATCTCGGCTTATCTAACGCTTCCACTTGGGCCAACAGGCATCGTACTCGCAAGACTCAGATAAAGTAACTACACCGATCTTAAGCAAGTGAACTCGGATGTGGATTTGAAACTAAGCCGGGATTTCTGAGCTCGGGAACAGCGGCGCTGATGCTGCGGAGCCCCGCAGGGAGCTGAGCCCGGTGCTGGCAGCGGGAGCTGCTCGGACCCAGCCCGCCCTGCGTCCCCCTGGTAACTGCAGCCTCTAACGGGGGAAATGTTAATAAGGTCCTTGAGGGCAAAGTAATTCCTTGATTGGATAAGAATTAGCTATTTTTTGCTGTAATTAACCTGAGCGCATGTTCCATAAGTACAGAGGACAGCAAGGTGAGGTGATGCTTCCTGCGTGCTTCCCTTTGGTCATCACTCACACACGGTGTAACCTCACGTTTTGCACTTATTAACACACACCAGTACTAATTTTAGAGAATTTCAAAACTGTTAGAATGTTAATTCTCTTACTTTCTATTATTAATTGTCTTTCCAGAAGAAGCAGACATCCCCTGCCTCAGCTCTCTCTACAATTCAAGACAAATTTTTGGCCTTGCAGTGTTCCCGTTCCCGCATCAAACACTGGTGTTTACCACTTGATTTTTACAGTCCAACAGAGAACAAATTTACTTGGCGACAGCATGACAAGTGAGGCTGAAATTTAGGAGCTTTACGACACATTTTTACTGGGTGATTCCACTTTTATCACACTGGCATTTTCCTAAGACGCTGCTACAATTACCCATTGTTCCTTCCTCGGTTTTCTCCGGGACAAATCCCGGTGAATTAGCAACTTTATATTCCCCTTGTCACCCAGCAAGACGTGCCGCATACCTCGGAGACGTAAATTTACAGCGCCATCAGCAGCGTCTCAAAAACATATAAAGGAGGAGGCTCCTGGGGAGCAGAAGCAGGCCCCACGTTTGTGTGATTGCTGCACGAGGTGGGACATGAAAGCCTCAGCCTGCTTGAATTTTGAGGCACACAGCACGTGGCATGGCTGTAGGGGATGTTCCCGTTTGGAGAGCTGTGTGGCTGCTTTTCATTGAGTTTTCTAACGCCCAAGACAAGTACCTGTGCCACGATCACCGAGGGGGCCGTGGCATTTTGCAGTCCCCACGCAGCACTTGCCAGCAGCTCCTGCGGGTGGTATCAGGCTGGATTGGCTTTGGATCCTGCAGGTTTAAGCCCCGGTGACAGGTGTCAACTTGATTAGAGGGGCTGGATGTGCCTGTGTGCTTAAAGGGGTTTAGAATTAAAACTGTAAAAAAAAAAAAAAAAAGCATCGGCCAGGAGAAAGGCTTTTATTAGGGTTAGCTATTCTCTTATGTGTGTGCGCACCTGATCCGGGGGTAGGAGGAGCTGGCTGTTGTTTTAAGTCTCTCTTTTCTTTTGTGCTGTGTCTGGGCAGGACCCATATGTCTGGAATGCGCCTTAAAACAGCCTTATCTCCACAACTGATCATTACATGGCAGGTGGTGGAGCCTACTTTATTTTCTCATTTCTCTTCTTTTTCTTCTCCTCCCTCTAACTTCCCCCTCCACCCCAGGGTAGGAATTTCTGAACCCCAACCAGTAAACGTCTCATGGCTCACGCACCTGGAATCCAATCCTCTCCATCACTGCTCAGCCACAGAAGAAGAAAAACAGTGGGAGGAAGCACATGAAACGCCACGAGAGAAAGAGCACAGCCTGTTCCAAAAGGCGAATGCCCACAGTACTTCTAACTTTCACAGAAATATGAAAATGCATGTTAACTTCTCTTCCTACTGACTTGTCCAGGTCCATTAAAAAAAAACAACTTTCGCCTTCTATAAATGAGCGGAGGTCTCAGTGCCACTGCAGCAGTGCTGGCACCGGCTGAGATGGTCCGGCAGCGACCCACAGCCAGTGCTCAGACGAGGATTTACTCCTCAGCTCCTCCACCAAGCGTTCTTCAGAGAGCTGCTCACACCTCGGGGGCATCGCTCCTGGTGGCAGCACGTCCTGTCCTGCCTCCACCCCGTGCCGAGTCCGCCAGGCCTACAGAGGATGACGCCTGGATGAATGAGGAGGGAGTTCTGCAAAGCCTCGACCACAGCCTGAATATTAAGAACTTTCCTGCTGTAAGACCTAGGAGCAGGGTGGGCATTTAATGCAATATCCCCCAGTACGACAGCTCAACGTTAACTGTACCTTCCCTTCCCTTAATTAACCGTGAAAACGATGCCATGATTCATCATAAGCCACTGCCAAATTTGCCACAGGGGGCTGATAAAGCAAAAGAAAACCTGCTGAAATCGGTCAGGTATTTGGGGGTATTTTCTGCTTTAAACTTTGCTTGCTGCACACTTGGAGAGAGCTGAGCCCTGTGTAAGGACAGGCCACGGCCCCAGCCCCGTGCAGCAGCGCCTGCCTTGAACTGCGCAGCTCCCGGCGTGGATTTGGGCAGCGCGGGGCTGTTGGAACTTGTGCCACGGGAATGAACCGGCACAGAGCAGCCCCAGGATCAGAGGTATGCAAAACGGCTGCAACTGTATCGCCTTTCCTCTGCCATCCCGGAAAACATAGCCCACAGTTATGCTTTCTGGGCTGGAAAACCCCACAAACCACAGCACACGAGTAGCAGCGGGAGCTGGAGGTTCGGGCTTAATTAAAAGAAATTTTATCACTCCTCGAGTGCTGTGGGCTCGAGGAGCAGGGGCACACACAGCCCACACCTGCAGCACTTCCAGCACCCCCAGCCCCCAGTCCCTTCATATGGCTAGGAGTTCCTACTTCTCCTCAAACAGCTAATGACAGAGGAAATCTCATGCCCACCGCCCTACGCTGGGCTCATTTTCAGCCATGGTTACACAGCACCTCTGAGCCCCAGCAGGGAGGGAAGATGCCCGTTTAACACGAGACACAGCCCAAATTTTCTCTCACTGCAGTTTAGTAGATGAAACAGAAGGAGGGAATTACATTTCCAGCTATGAAAGCTGGTTGAGTTGCAGCCATGGACGTGTCAGCGATGCTGCGAGCGCTGCTGACCTTGCCTGGGTGATCGCTGGGTTTGTCCCGTTCCCTTTATCTCACAGTTCTTTCCACCAGAGGCTCTTAAAATGTTTCTTATGGTATTTATACCACGGTGCCTTCACCCACCAGCACACCCAGGAGCTGCCTAGGCCCACAGAACCACACCTCCCGACGGGTCGGAGCAGCAAACGGAGGAGCTGGGATTTCCCATGACTGCAGAGGCAGCTTGCAGTTACCCGCAGTGGGATGCAGTTCGGTCCCTGGTTTTGGAACTGGAATTTCCCCCAAACCTCCCTGGTGTTCCCGGAGAGCACAGGAGCTCCTGGAGAACACGTTCATGCACGGGCCGCACGCTGGGATCTGGATTTCAGGGCAGCACTTGGTTCGGCGACCAAGGTCCTGGGGGCAGCAAAGACATTAAAGACAAAACAAAGCCCAGGAGAGTTTCTGCACACTGCTGGCATGCCCCCAGCTGAGACACCCCCCCCAGGCTGCATCCCACGGGTGAGGATAAAGCACCGTGGGTGCTGCAGAGCACTGCAACGAGCGGGGAGATACCAGCTGTAGTGCAACAGCTAAACGGGGACCCTGTCCTACCCGAGGGCTCAGCTCCGCTTGTGCTGCAGGGCTAGCACTTGTGCTGCAGCTGAAAGAATTCTAAACAAGGTGAAAATAAAAATAAAAATAAAAATAAAAATAAAAATAAAAATAAAAATAAAAATAAAAATAAAAGCTAGATATCCGGACTTCATCTAGCCAGCAGCTGCACGTACCTGTGCACGTATTTCTGTGCACAATGCCAGTGGCCACAGGAGTGTTTCTTTCCCTCCCACACCGTACCTTGTCCTTATTTCCTTTATGAGCACTTAGCCCCAAGGCATTAATTGTTTACGGCGGGGCTGAACCTCAGCTCTCACAACGCCATTAACTGCACTGAAACTTGGAGACCTGGCCTGTAGGCTCCCAAACCTGTACCTCTCTTCTTTCCCATATTACACATTCAGGAATAAAATCTATTCCTCGCATCTAAGTGCACAACAGCCACGCGTCCACTTACACTGGACATCCATTTCAACCCATCAGTGGTAGCAAAATTGTGTTTGTGTTGCATGTACAGAGTCTTCAGGGGTTCTTACTTAGCTTTATTGTTACAGCGAAAATGCAGAAGGGAAATTCAAATCAGGGAAATGCAATAATCTCCGAGCCTGCTGTTCATCAGCGCATCACCCGTTAAAGAGCGGAGTCCTTTATTAAAAAGGACACGTCTTATTAAAAAGATATGAAACAAAAGTGATTTTTAATTTTATTGGGGAGACAGAGTCATTGCTAGAGACAGCCCGTGGCTACGTGCGATGATCAAGTCAAGAGGGAGGGCAGTGAAGCACTAACACAAATATGAAGCTAATAACTTTTTTACTCTTAGGGAAAGTGCCGTTCAATTTCTGATGCTCCAGGCATGTGCAGCTTGAGTGGAAATTTAGAGAAATTACATCCACCTGCTTCCATTTCTAACATCCAGGGCCAGATCTTCAGCCAGCGTAAATCAGTTTATCTCCATGCAGCCAGGCAGATTTATGCCAGCTGAAGATGTAGCCCCTGGTCCTGCGCTACCAAATAAGAAGCTTTAAAATACAAATGAGCTTGAACCCCTTACAACATATTCTCCGCTCCCAGAACTCAGAAGGAAAAACAGACCCCGTGGACTACCTCGTATCCTCCCACAAGTCGTGCTGCCTTTCGGGTAATGGATGATACCCATCGGGGTTATTTTTTTTTAAATATATATATATATAAACCTGAAAATAGTGGTTAGATTTTAAGTATTGATTTTTATTCCTTCACTAATACCTACTGGACCAATGTTTTCTCTATATGCTTGGATATGTACATCTGTACTTCTACAGGCCTGCAACAGGCATAAATGAGCAGCAGAGACGCGAATATCGGTGTCTCTTATTCCCTTACCAGACTTAGAACAGGCACAGAGCAAAGGTGAGGCCGTACGACCACTCCTCCACAGCTCACATAACGCGCTTCAGTGAGTCAGCAGGCAGCGAATGTGGGCAGCCACAGGCAGAGACCGTCCCCTGAGGACATCTGGTGTCACCTACACAGCATCAACACCCCTTCCTGCGGCGTAAGGGAGATCTGAGTGTAAGGCCAGCACGCGCTGAGCTCTGCTGTGCCTCTCAAACCACTCACTTAAGCCCAGGCAGCTGTTAGCAAACCTCCCTCCATCACCTGCTGCATGCAGGAGACGCTGCGGTCCCACACGAGCCTGGTGCAGAGCTCCTCGGTGAGCTGTGAAAGCACCAGCTCACTGCACGACAATGAAAACACGGTGAAAAACACAAATGTGGGATCTGATGGGTCGAATTCATTTTAGCTTTGCAGCAGGAGTGGATGCCAGCTTCTCAAATCCAGTGGCTTTGCGAGGTTCTGCAAGTACAGACAAAGAACAGCTTGCGTGTGATTGAGAAACTGCGTGTACCTGCGGGACAGTGACTGATGTCAGACTCCCCTGGCTGCCTGATGCCTCTGCCACAGTAATTCCACAGCAATACATCGATGAAGCAAGTTGCTTCATGTTCGCTGCCTAGATAAAAAAGAAATTAATTCAACCTGGATGAGAGCTTAGCTGTGCCATTGGGTGTTGCTGGTGGTATTGAAGGACAGTTGCTGCAAAGTGTGAATCGGGGACCAGCACTGCTTGTATTTAGACACAAGCCCCCTCCAGCTTCAGCTGCAGATTTCGCTGGACAGAACAGCCAGCCAGAGCCAGAGAACAGTTCAGCCACAAAAAGGCTCAGGGAGAAGCAGGGCATGGAAATACTGGCAGGGTTTCAGCCTTAGCTTCTGCTTCCCTGTGCTGGTACAAATCTGGAATAACTCCTCCACAGTGAACAGAGCCAACCTCAGCTAAAGGGGTTTGAATGGAGGGGGCATGGTTTTGGTGTCAATTCTCTTGATTGCTTTCGAGCTCAGCCCCTGGGTGCTCTGGCTCTGCTTTGCAGGAGCAAAGGAAGAATTCTGCACTTTTTTCAAGGGGATGGAGAGCAGTGGCTCTTGTTTTTTTTTTCTGGGAACACCTACGGTGTCTGCAAAATTCCCTTCTCTCCATTCTGAGTCAAGATAAATCCCTTTGTCAAACAAACAAACAAAATTAACTGTGAAGCAGCCTTCACCCTTTCATGAATGAAACAGATTCCCTAAAGTATTATCTATGTTTATATTCAACACTGGTTTCTTGCACATCCAAAAATGCCCTCTCAGAACATGAAAATACCAGATAACATCAGGAGAGGGAATCTAACATCTCATTCTAAATCATTAATAGAACATTGGCATACTGGGACCCTGCACACAGCCCCGACAGACCAAGTTCTGCAAAAAGGCAGAATGTAAAACACAGGCTCACGCAGCGGGGACTTTGCTGAGAGTTAGAAATCTTCAATTTTTAAAAAGGCAAAGGGATCCCAATCAAACCTGAGCTGCCTGTCTTCCTTTATCTCATTATAATTGTTGTCATCAAAAATCCAGAGCTAAGATGTCACCTTAGATGGGAGAGCATGGGAATATGCATTGCAACAGTAAATAATGCAAGAGAAGTAGATTAGTGCATAGCATCCTTTTTAAGTCTTCTCCTTCTGCGATGCTGGAAGGTAATAACAGCCCATCATTTGCAAGTAGAGTACCTTGCACTTCTTTTTTTTTTCTTTTCCCAAGGTGTGGTCAAAGTTACTTGGGTAGATACTGCTCACTGAGCGAATATGCCCTTGAGTTATGCATCCCACAGTGGGAAAGGGAGAAGACTCAGGGAAAAGCTCAAATGGGAGCCACGAGCCCTGCAGAGGTGGCCCAGCAGCACTCGGCTGTTACTGCTGACACGCGGGGGCCGGCTGGGTCCCGCTTCACACAGTGCTGCAAGGTGCATGCAGCTCAACGCGCGTGCTTCAGCCACTGCCAAGCACATTTTACTGCTCCAGCTGCCCCAGCGGGCAGAGCAGGGCGGTCGGTGCAGCACGGGGGCAGGTTTGGGGTTACGCAGACACCACTCACCACCGGGACCTGTTCTTGTCAACCTGGGGCAGCGACGTCCGCTGTGGTGCGGCTGGCTTGCAACCTGCCACTCGTGGGGATGTCCCTAAATAACTGCCCGGGTAAAAACATCACGCTTCTAACCCAAATAAGTCAATTAGCAATATTAGCGTTGGCTGGGCCTCAGTCCCAGTGACCTCCAGCAAAGCGGAGGCATCTGTTTTAAATATTGCTCTGAACCCTTTCATCTCCTGCTAAACGAAAGCCACACATAGACGAGTGCTCTTCTGTTCCCCCCAATCTACATGAAGATCAGAACATCAGCTATTATGCAGAACGATTAAAATCATCCATCCTGGATTTTAATGCACAGCCCTGAACAGAGGGATGCGATCGTTCCCACACGCCAGAGGCCAGGAGGAGGCTGGAGGGCTCGGCTCTGACAGCCCTGACCTGAGCTCGGCCCCTGGCTGCACCCCAGCTGCCCCGCACCGTGCTGCGGTCCCACAGGCAGCCTGCGGCCGTGCCTCACCTCTCCCGTTCATTTCCAGGTGGGCCACGACGCAGGGTTTGTAAGGGAAGTTTCACAGACTCTTAATAAGGTGCCTTTGCCTTTGGAGATGTTGCCTGCGGACCTGCTAGAAATGGAAATGATTATTTTTCCCTTCAGCGCAGCATGCTTCAAATTTCAGACGGTGTTAAACAGCTGCCGGCCTCCATGTGTGTGTTCCTAAATGCTGCCAGGACCAGACTTGGTCAGAAGAACGAAGCCTGAAACTAAAAATTATTGATTTAGACACCATATAGAAGAACTTGCACGTTAACATACCCCACTCAGATAAAGCTGGGATCCATACCTAACACTTGCTGTCTGGGGCAGTGTCTGGATTTTCCTAGCCCTCCAGAAGCCCACACGCAGGGCACAGCAAAGCAGCACGCCTGCAGTTGAACACCAAGCCATTTGGCCTGGATGTGAGGGGACTTTGTGGTGCACTGAAAGCTCACACGCACGGTGCCCTGGCTGCTGCACGCTTGGTCCGGGGAGCACGGCAGAACAAGTCGAGACAGCCCCGAGCTGAATAACGCTGCAGAAAGGAACGTTCCCAAAGGCGTGTCCCTGGCTGGGGCTGGGATCGGGGCTCGATAAGGCAGCGTGTGCCTGCACGTCGGCACAAGGGAAGGGCTCAGGTTACTCCCAAGCTGCGCTCTGAGCTGCAGACAAAGGGCCAAGAAGGAGCTGACGGAGCTGCGCAGCTCGGCGTGCCGCAACACATCGGGTGTGCTCGCAGGAAGGGCTCTGCCTGCCACCAACCTCCAGGAAACCAGCGCGTCCCATGGCTGGAGAGGGGCACGAGGGGCACGGAGACACCGAGGGGAGAGCTCAGTGCCCGCTTGGAGGAGGGAGTGGGCTGCAGCAGGACAGGGCTGGCAACGTGTCCCCAGCACTGGCACTTCCTCAAGGACGCTCTCTTAATTGCATCTGGCAAATGCCAGGGAGAGACTTCCCCTAGCACGCAGAGCCACGGGCAGATGCACAGTTAACGGCTGCAGAAACTTGTAAAAGTTGTTATCCACTTCAGTCAGTAAAAACAGAAAAAGAAATGAAAACAGAAAACACACTTCTTGCAGTTCTCAGCTTTGCCCAAGCCATAAAACCCAGTTTTGCCATGCTCTGACTTAACGCTGCCAGTAAACGGAGTTAGAAAAAAGCATCAGAAAAGGCTCAAACACTATGAAAAACCCTCCAGAAGCCAAGGATATTTATCCAAGCTAAACTCGTATTTTTCACTACCCCATTTTAAGACCCAGCTTTGGTGGCACCTGTAGCTGCCATACGGATGGCAGTGAGAAGTGCTGGTGTCACTGCCCTGTGAACACAAAGGTTCTCATAAACAGCGACTGCATCGTCCCGGTACAGCAATGCACAGGGTTTCACAAGAAAGCCATTTATGCCCAAATCCGTTATTTAGGAACTGGCACAAAAAAGGCAAGGCCATCAGTGAGGCTCTACAACTGCCAGTGGCACCCTCTGCTTTCCTGTGAGAAAACTCTGACCCTGCTGTCCCTGCAAGGGGAACCTCTGCTGGAGCGGGGGCTGCCCACGAGGGCTCTCCCAGCACGCTGTGCCCCAGCCCCACAAGGGGAACAGGCCGCTGTGTACAGGGACTGCTTTGAGCCCGGGGATGGATTCCTGGGACTCACACCCCTCCTTACAGCCACCAGCACTCCCAGCACGGTGGAAGGAGCGCTCTCCAGGCGATGCACACCTACGCTGCCTGCTTTATATAATCCTTCTCGGCGTTGGCCAGCCCGTCCCATGAGCAGGGAGTCCCTGAGGATACAGCTCCCCTGCATCTTCTCCATCCTGGGAGAGCCGAGGTTTGCTGCAGGAAGAGGAGCTGTTGTTTCAAATGATAATGAAGAAACGCAGCTGTTTGACAGGAACGTGCTGGCACATGCTGAAGGTAACGAAAGCGCCACTGCAGGAAATGAAACCTAACCTGCGTGAAGTCACAAATAGATTAACTGCAAGAACTGGGGGAAAACTCCATCTGCAAATAATGTCAGACCTGTCAGGAGCTCTCCCATCCGTCCCCTAAATAGGAACATGGTAGAAGTCAGAGCCAGCTGCTCCCGAAACCCTGAGCTCAGCCCCACACTGCAGCACCCCACGCACTAAGGGCTGCCGTGCTCCAGCGTTAGCCCACCAGCTGCAGAGCTGCCCCCATTTTGCTTTGTTTGCTTAGCTGTGAAATGCAATATTCTCTTCGTCTATTTGCACGCTGAGCAGAACCTCATACGAGTGGTCTGCTAGAGCCAGGTAAGGGGAAGGAAACTGAAATCCAACAGCTTTCAGGAAAAGCCTTCTAGAAGGGCAGGCAGCGTGCCTCGTTTAGGTGGAGTGAGCAAGGAATTGATGCTCTGCTGAGGGTGAGGGCCCTGGGTAAGTTTGGGGCCTGGTCTCCCATCAGATTGGGCTTAAAGCAATACAATTTATTTATCTTCCTCAGACATACTTTGGGATTTACAGTTGGCGTAGCCAGAGCTGTGTGCCCGTAGTGTTTTCAGAGAGACTTGGCTTGTTGTTCGTGGCTTTCCTAGTTTAAAATAAAAACCAAAAATATTGTGCTTGCAGTCTGCAGCCTCCTTGGAAGCTGTCCCTCTGTCCCTCCCACCCACAAGAGTTATCAGATTCCTTAAAATGCCTGTTATTGCGGAATACAAGTTTTTAGTGTTGCTCTAAACAACCGAACAGAGGGAGGAATATTACCTCCGTATTTTCCAGGTAATAGGTTTCTGAGTTATTTAGTTTTCCACCCTGTGCTATGCTTCTCTGTACGTTTTTATAGTATAAATAACACAGATCTCTGTAGACATATATCTGTATCCGTGATTCAGTTCTATCAGCTTCCTGATAGGTTCCCTCCTCAGTCCTGAATTTCTGCCATCAGTTATCTCATTTGGTTGGGAGCGAGCAGCAGGCAAGGCTCCAGCCTGGGAACACGCAGACAGGCTCCTAAAATGCAGCTGTGCACAGAGAGGTAGAAACCTCCACAGAGTGATGGCTACAACAAGGCCAGATGTTTCTTGCAGTGCATCACGACGGCATTAAAATTTACAGAAAAGTTAGAAATTTCATCTTTGTGGCTTGGAAATTCATTCCCTATGAGGGTAGATGCCCAGATTCTTCTCTTTTCTCTCGCCTCCCCCTCCCCTCAAATCACCAAGCTGGAAAGCACACTCCTGAACAGCGCTTTGGTGGCTTTGGGCCTCATACATCAGCTTAAAAGGTTTATTTTTAAATTCTTGTTGCCTTAGTCTTGTCAGCAGGATGAAGCATTCTGCCTTCTTGCTACCAAATGAAGCGTGCAGACCCAAGTGTGCACAGAGAGCTTTAATTGTGAAGCAACCTGTGAGCACAGACCCTGTTTTGTCTAATAGTTCTGGAGCACACTGGCCTGAAACGTGGAATTTGGTATAAATACCTTTGTTCAGGATGGTTTGAGATGGACTTCAATGCTCAAATGCACTGAGCCCAACGAGCCTGAGTTGGTCACCCCAGCCAAAACGCTTTTAAGACCGCTGGTCTGACTGATTATTAAAACGTGACTCATTAAAGTTGTCCCACGCATTGATTTGTTGCATCATGCATGAAGCTGTTTGGCTGTTAGGGTTACTCACAGCCACGGGCTGGGTAGCCATGTATTATTGCAGAACTGAAACCTATAAATGAAGAGAAAAAATTGACAACCAAAGCCTGTATTTTATCCATCTTCTAATGCTGTTATTTTTAAATCCAGCCCCAAAGACCAAGCAAAATGTTAACAGCACTTAGTTATGTTCTAAAGTGGAAATTCATGCACCACGCTAAATTTCAGGTTTGGGCTCCTTTTAGACAAAGAAAATTCAAGCAACCTGCCAATAATTAAAGCAGGGTCATTCCTTCTTATCTTCAAATGCAGAGAAGAAAAGGAAGGTCTGCTACCTCCAGAGCCTAGGGACACTGTTTAACAATTACGGTACAATCAATCTTTAATTATTTTCTTTGAAGGTTATTTAAGCCCTTCCCTTATGACAGCCCCTTTGGGAAGCCTCAGCAGAGACAGGGCAGCAGCTGCCGAGTCTCCTCCTCTCCCCAGAGGTGCTCGCAGCAGCACTGGGAGCCGGCACCACCGCAATGCTTTGCTACGGACCTCGTACCACTGGGGCAGCCGTGGCAGCAGCAAGCACAGGAAGAAGCAGCACACGATCTCTCAGGAGAAGATCTGTTGGCACGAAGGTGCCTCGTTGTCTTCTGAAGCAGCTCCGTGTCCACACTACCTCACTTCATCAATGCGACTGCATCCTGCTAACTGCGACAATGCCAAGCTGTGTACGTTGGCATTTTCATGCTCAAATTTATGCATTTTTCCTAGCTGTTCCTGTCAAAAGTCACTTTTTCACCAACACAAATGTGCACTGCATCAACACTTATTCTTCCAGTTACTGAAGCAGCAGCAAAGACCAGCTCATCTACCCTTAAAGGTTGGGCTTCCCTCATTTTCTTGGTTTAACACATCAGGGTTTAGCCAGTTCATATCTCATACGTCTGAGAACGTGCAAGCTTGAAACAGCAAAATTTTAAAAATGCTATGGAAGAAACTGTGAGCTTTCCAGATTTCTGCTGTACTGCAGAAGCAAAAAGATCCTTTCCGGTGTCTCAGCACCCCCAGGCATGCTCTTAAACTCAGCCTTAGTTTGTCATCCCATAAAGACTCGTGGAAAACACAGAGCTAATGCGATGTGTCACCAGCAGCCTTTTATAAAGCCAGAGTGCTCTGTTGAAACACGGGCACAGCCCCTAGAAGCAACAGCAAGAGAGCAGGTTACAGCTTGTTGGCTATTTGCAGCGGGGCCTGAAGTGAGTGATGCCTTCTGAAGCAACTCAATAAAGCTGCACAAAAGAAAAAAAAATACAAATATTTTTTCTCAGAAACTTCCTTCTTTTAAAGAAGCAAGTATTTACACAGAAATGGTCCCTGTTGCAAAGACAGAATCAAATCCCCCCCCAAAAAATGGTTTTCTTCCTCCTTTTCTCCAGCTTCCATCCTTTTTCTGCTTACTTCTTTAGCGATCAAAGAGCAGAACAAAGGGAGAACAACTAAAAGAGACTAAGAGATCCTCAAGTCCTAACAGCCTGCTTTGCCATATAATCCCTGTGGCCAGAAGCGGTGATTTTGAGCATGAAGGAGCCCTGCTCCCTGGGTATCCCAGGGATGGGAAGCTGGGCGCCTTCCTGCTCTGCTGCAGGCTCATTAACCCTGAACCCTCAGAAAAGATGCTCAGGACTGCCAGGGACACACGTTACAGTTAAATCGGATGCCTCTAAAGGAAGAAAAAAACAGATGTATTAATGTGGAAGAGCCAGATATTTAACTAAGCTGCAGAACCAGGTGTGTAACCTAATGCCAACTCCCATTGCCAAAGGGGGAATGGGAAGAGAATAGAGGCAGTGTTTTCTTTTAAATTTGGAAGTGAAAGGGAGAATGTAAACCTGCGTGGAGCCTGGGGATGGGGTGAAGATGACAAGAGAGGTTGGTGCAATCAGTTTTCTTTCCTCTGCAAATTGCAAATAAGCAATTATGGCTGAGAATATTTAAAATAAAATTACAGGAACCTGTCATCTGTTGCTTGACCTCTGTACGGATGTCTTGTTAAACGAGGAGCACAACTGAAGTCTTGGTGATTTCAAACCATTACAGGTCTAACGCCGTGTAGCGTAGAAGTGATTCATCAGGAAACATTTCAGCACACTTTGCCTTCTTCCTTGCAATCGCCAGGACGTGTAGTCTTAAAGTCACTATGGGTGACCTGTGACACCGCAGAGATGTCTGCATGCCAGTGAAGGGCAGAACTCATCTGAGCAGGCTGTGCGGATCATGAATTGCCACGCATTCCCTGCGCTGCCACGTGGCACAGAACAAAAATCTGCGAAGAGCTAGCATTAGAAAGCAAAAGTGCCTTTAAAGCTGCGTTTAAAAAGAAATAACACTACCTGGCAATTCAGATAGAGCTGTAGTCTCAGACAAGTGGTAGGTGATGGTATGAGAATAAGCCTCAAAGAAACCTGAGGAGTCTCAGCCCTGCCTTTGTGCTATTGTTCTGGAGCACAAAGCCCTCTCTTACCGCCTTCAGTCTTAACTTCGCAGCCAGCATTTCCCTCTATTCAGAGCAATAAGCTTCAGCACATGCCCACCTTGTGAGGAGCAGTTGCAGAAATGGACTGACTGAACACACACACTCACCCCGGCACTGAGCACTGAGCTGTGCTCCCACAGACCCGCTGGCAACGCTCCCCAGGGACCCCCACGGGTCCGGTCTGAGCAGGCTGCAGGGGAACAGAGCGGAGGTGCCGGCTCCCTGTGATCAAACACCATTTTTTTGGCCTCGCTTCAGAAAGGTTAGGAGACTGTTTCCCTTTATGCATGAAGGAGAGTAAGCGCTGCAGGGGGAAAGGGTGCGGGCAGGCCGGTTACACTGCGGCACAGCAGCCACAGAAAGGATGCAAAATAAAAGTGAACAATGCTCCCCTCTGGTTCATTTCTCAGAGATAGGAAATATTAGGAATGCAGAGTCTGATGGCTCTATTTAATCTTTACTCCTAGGTAAGCAGTTGCTTTACAGAGCAGTTTTTCACCAATCATAAATAAACTTTGGAGGCGAAGGGAGAAAAACATCAAGTAATTATTCTCTGCCTGCTTGTGGACTGAATTTACAGTAGGCAATTTCAAGAGACGTGGCCCTGAGCTTTCTTCTGCTGTGTTTGATGTCTCAGACCTGCAGACCAAGTAAATAATTTGATTTCATTTATTGGACAAATTCAGAGGTCAAAGCTGACAAGCCTTCAAGACCACACAGGTTTCCTCCTCGGAAGCCAACCCGAGGTGCAACGTGCCATTCAGATACCGCAGGGAAGAGCCTTCGTCCCCTGACATATTTCCATCAGCAAGGCTTGAGAGCTTGCAGCAGCAGTTTTATGATGTGTTGGCAACTTCTTCCACCTAACGGGTACGTGTTCAGAGCTTAAGGGAACCAACAGAAATGAGTGGGTACCATGGAGCAGCCTTATGTTCTGACCGAGCTATCCGCACCGCAGCCAGTCCCACCACAGCCGTCCTTGACGGCAGTAGTTGTAAATTGTAAAGATTTTTATTGTTTTACAGTAGCAAATAAAGGTCTGATTTGTATCGAGGAGAACTACTGCCCTAGCTTCAAACTGTGCAGCAGCGTAAAACTCTTGAGTTTCACGAATAAGCACTTGGCTTCTTGTTTCACAGAGCCCTAAGAAAATAAAAGCTTGCAATAAGTACAATAAGCATGAAAAAATAACCCCAATAGTGATAATCTACAGTGCATATTTCACGTATGAAAAACCTTGACTTCTTTTTCTCGAGAAGTACTCCAGCAAACACATTTATAGGCCGACATGTTCAACCTGACATTTAAAGTAAGTGTGGCAAAAATCCAAGCATTTTATTTATAATTGTGGGTAGTCGTGATGGATACTGCTGCTAAGTGCAATTCAGCACAACCAGAATTAAAGACAAACCCTGCGACCTGTGTCCTAACCAAAGCAGCTTGAATTTTGCATCTCCAGCTTACCCAATACACAAACAACAGTAGCAGTCCTTATGTGGGAAACAGCATGGAAGAAAGGTGCTATAGCACTATGCAAAGAAATCAAGAGGATTTTATGTTTACTCAGTTACCTACACACTGCTGTATTAAAACAGCAAGCTTACTGAAATATTTTTATTTCTGTAGATTGGGAGACTTAAAAATCCAGAAGAAGTTTGCCTTCCAGAATATTTTTGCAAAATATTAAGCATGGACACCACGAGCCAGGCCTGCAGAGCACTCCCACTGCAATGGCTTGGGAGGCTGAGGGCCAGACCCTGCCCCAGGAGCTCAGCGCCCACTCAGCACCACAAGCACCCATCGGGGATGGCACAAAAGCCCAAAACGTGGTTGAAAGTGTGGGGCCCCAAACCCTCAGGGAAGAGAAACCCAGTGCTGGCTGCAGTTCCCAAACTGAAGACTGACTGAGCAAGTGGAATTGCATGGAGCAGTTGGACCCTGTGTAAGGAAGACAAGGATGAAAGTTTAGAAATAAAGAAGAGACTCAAGGGATTTGCAAAATACACAAGTTAACTTGGAGTCTCGTTTTAAACAGATTTCCTTTAGAGCTAGAATTGAGATGAATGCACTGGCACACTCTGAACAACATCCCCAGATGTCCCAAAGTCCCTATAACCAAACTCTACACAAAGCTGCCCTCCTCCATAGCTTACAGGGATCATGCTGGGACCTCGATCTCACGACATGCTTCATGCTCCAGAGCTAGCTCTGCAACAAGCTTTCCAGGTCCTCAGCAAGATCTGGAAAACCAAACTGAAGTGTCTGCGATGCTGAAAGCAAGTACAAGAATTAGGCAGTGTGATCTGAGAAGAATACAAACGCTTCCTTTCAAACCAGTCTGTTGCAGTATAAATGTTGTGTGTTTGTTTTTTTTTTTTTAAGCCTGTTAGGGGCAAAAGACACCTTGAAACCTTTGCTTTGGAGACGCAAAAGCAACGCAGCTGCCTCCTTTGAGGCCGCTCCACGCTTTTCGCCAAGGTGACGCGCTTGGGGGAAGGTGTGCACCCAGCCCGCCCCAGCGTGGAGGGAGGCCGCACAGGAGGGAAAGAGGCAGGGAGGGAGGCGAGCAGGGAGGCGAGGAGGCCACTCAGGAGGGAAGGAGGCGAGCAGGAGGCAGGGAGGCCACGCAGGAGGAGGCCGCGGGCGCTGAGCGCGGGGAGGAGCCGTGGCCGCCGCGCCCTCTCCATTGGCTGCGCCCGCGGGAGCGCGGAGCCCCCAGAGCAGGCGCGCAAATAAAGACTGCACCTGGGGACACCACCTTAAGTGGGCAGAACTTCCCCTCGCCCGCTCCAGCGCTTTTTAAAGATTTTTTCCCCTCCCTTGCACTTTTTTTTTTTTGGTGCCTCTCCACAGCTCTCTGCTCCTCTCCCTACCGTCCCGCTCCCTCGCCCCAAGTCTCCTTCCTGCACCTTGCCGCTCGCTGCCTGCCGCTGGGAGAAGCCGGCCTGGTGCACCCAACGAGGGAGCCCTCCTCTCCTCCCATCTGTTCCACCTCCCTTGGAATTCTGCGCAACAGAAGGAAGAAAAAGAAGAAAACCATAGCCACTGACAGTACCTATTTACCAGCTGTTTTATTTTAGTTCCCTGTCTCCATAGCCCTCTGTCCTGTCGAGTTGTTTTTTTTTTTGTTTTGTTTTGTTTTTTTTTTTTTTATTTCGGCTGAAGGGTTCAGTAAAGCAGTTGCCAGCCGGGAGTTGTGCCCAGCTCACGAGCCAGGTGAGTGCAGAGCGGGGCACCCGCAGCGTACCATGCTTGGAGCTGGGGGAGCGGCGTGGCTGGGAGGCTTTGCGCATGGCCGGGGTTTCTCTGGAAGGCTGCGGCACGAGGAGGATGCAGGCGGCTGCAGCCAGCGGTATCGGTCCTGCTCCTGCAGCAGAGACACTTGCTGCTTGTTCAGCACCAACACCAGAGCCGCTGCCCTTTGCTGTCTGGAAGCTGAGGCCAAGAAAGCGGCTTAAAGAGGGAAAATTGCAAACATCTTAAGCGTTTCGTATTGGTGTTTTAAGTTGTTGCAATTAACAGCTAACTCATTCAGAGCTAACTTATTCAATTGATGATGCGTCAAGAGCTCCCCTAAGAATACTTACTGCACTGGTGCTCGTTAGGAGCCATGTAATTCCATTAAAACCCACGGAGTTGCTCTGGATTTATACCAGTGCAACGAATAACAGGTTTGATCTGCCGTATGTAACAGTTTAGCTCAGTTCAATGAGTTGATTTTAACTCAATTTTCTATGCAAACCACTTGAAAAATGGGTTCTTATCTATCCAGAGATACAATGAGAAATTGGAGAGCTTATTGAGAATGTGGATTTGTTATTTTTCCCTAGAAAAGTTTAAACAAACACGAGCTCAATGATGTTTGCAAAGTTCTCTGAAGTCCTAAATTCCTGTACTGCCGGGTGGCTTCAGGGACGCTGAAGCATGAGGGTAGCTGAGCACTCTCCTGAGCAGGCAGAGCTTATCTCTGCGATCAGAGGAGCCAGTGGCCTGAGGATGCTTCTTCCCCTGCTGTGCACGTCTACTTTCCTCTGGCTGCTGTGTACGAGTGAAAGAGAAGAGTCCAAAGGCCTTCTCAGTCACTTAAAACAGAACCAGAGCTTTGTAAATGACTTCAGCTACTGCTGTAAGAATGGGGTCCTCTCCTGCAAGCAACGCACAGTTGCAGAGCTGACCACATTTAAATTACCGTGTTGTAAAACTGGCTCAGCAGTAAGAGAATAGAAAGCTGTTTTATCTCTAAAAACCAATAGCAGCTGATTTTAAACAAAGGCTTTGCAAAAGTGTGGAGCAACACCAGAGTGAAAAAGAACAATGGAAAACCCAGAATGAGCAGACCACACTTTGAGCATGTTCCCTAGAAAAGGCCGGGGCAAAGGTCATTTGCAGACATAGCTGAAGCAGGTAAGGGTAGCAATGCATTGCTTTGGACAGTCACACTTGGTGACAGCTTCAAAGAGTAGTTTCACTGATGCTAATTTTAAATGCAAGCCTATGTTACAGTGAAACAAGTTATCATATACTTTTCTAACCAGGAATCCCATTTACAGGCACTTTTGGGAGCATGAAGGGTATTGGACTGAAAATTTCAAGGGCTTGTAATCCCTGGGCCTAATGCAAAGTCCTTTTAATACAACAAAAATGCTGTAGACCTTGGTCAGTGCATCTCTCGGTGCCCCTATAGAGAGAGAAATATAGAAACATTTGCTCACATTAAAGTTCAGGGAAGTCCACTACACTTTATCTGACCTTTAAAGGGCTGCCACTTGTGAGGATGCAGTGGATCGCAGCTGCTGCCCAGGTAGGAGATCCCTGCAGCAGGCTGCAGCCTGACTCTCAAGACTTCTCCCCAAGGAGAAGCAAAGACCTCATGGTGCCTAATTAAAAAAGCTTAAAAAAAGACACTACTGTTCACCTTGAATGTAGTTTAAATGAGTTATTCAAGATTGAGGGGTAGTCAGTCAGATACAGGCCTCTAGAGCTTGTATTTCAGGTTTTTATTACCATGTTTTTATGCGAGGCTTTGTTGATATGCACCTTGACTTCACAATCTGAGCTGTTCCCAAAGAAAGCCAAAGCCAGATTTGCAGCTGTTGCCTTCAAGAGAACAGAAAAGTGGATTCCAGGCACCAAGTGGTTAATAGCTGGAAGCTGTGCATTAGGCATTTATGGCACTGAAGCCCGTTGCAACTTGCCTGATAAAAGGCATTTCAAATAAGCCAGGATTGCATAGAGGAATTTCAGTTGATGAGTTCCTGCCTAGGCCACTCTTTCTCAGGACTTATCCAAAAGCTTTTAACATGTCTTGACAAAGCAAAGGGAGAGGCTTCAATGCAGCAGCAGACAGCAGGTTTATGTTTAAAAGGAAAAGAAAAAGTGAGAGAAACACCCTAAGCTATTTGTTCTGTTAAATCCTCTATCAGCACCTCCATAGCGGGTTTCTTTTTTTTTTTTTTCTTTTTTAAGTGCAGCCAAGCATTGCAGTTTATCTTCAAATTTTTGCATCCCAACCAATCTTTTCCTAAGCTGCAAAGTTTAAGCAAATTAAATTTGAAATTTTCCTAAGTTATTCAAGTGCTTGGGAGTACCAAGGCGTGCTGCTCGTCAGAACTGGACCCTGCATTTCACTAGGCACTTGGGGTACACTTGGTATATTAGAGGCACTTGGTATATTTTAACAGTTTTTTTTCTTTGTTTCACAGATAGGAAGTTCTTTGGAAGAAGATACACGTCTTCTGGAGGGTTTGGACAGCGCTTAGCTTAGGGCTTCAAATCTTCATAGTGCTTCTGGCACTCCCATAGCATAAATTCACAGATGCACTAAGGTGTGTGCAAGAGCAGCGGTAGGTTGGCACCACCATGTCGGGACAGGCAGAGTTCTCCCTGTTCTGCCTGCCCACGCATCACAAGAAGCCTCCAGCATCCATCTCCAATTACCATATCATGTGAGGCCGTTCATAAGATTATTTCTCCCCTAGCTAGGCTAAAGGAAAGCAGTAGCTTAACACAGGCTCAGCATTGCAGATACAACCAGGCATGTAGAAGAAAATGTCTATCTGCATTCTTTGGGTTTTGTAGATTTGGAGGTTTAAGGCAAGAAGGGACTATGAACATTATCCTGTTGAACCTCCCTCTTAAAAAAATGTAAATTCTCCATCAGTAGAGCTACAGAATATCATTTGGAGAAGCTTTCAGTAGTTTAAGACCTTCGAGAGACAGAGAATTGCCATATCCATTGGTAAGTTTTTCCCACAGTTAACATTACAAATCATACCTGGCAACTTGTTACGGGATAAAGGTAAAAATTGAAAAGAGGGAAAGAGGAAACAAATTAATCAGTGAGCAAACAAAAGATTCAGGCTTTTACATTCCCATGAGCATGGATTGTAGACAGTTTCACACCTCCTACGTAGAATTTGAACATTGCAGATGCACCAGCTGTACTACCCTAAGATGTATATTAACATGCGATGAGCTTGCCTGCATTTTCCAAGTGAAATAAGGATGATCCATGGGTTCTGTTGTCCTTCATTCCACCGGAGTCTGTCTCATACCTAACCAGATTTCAGTGGAGTGAAGCACAAGAGACATGGAGATGAATCAGCAACAAGAGGAACTGCTTCCCACTGCCAAAGAAAGGAAACTACATGGAAATTTGGATACACCAAGCATCCAGAGATCAAGCATGCTGGGAAATGGAGAGGAGCAGTACACTGAGCACTTTAATAACCTGAGTATTTCTTGAAAATCTCCAGTAAGAGCCCGTTTTGAAAATGTACTTACTTTTTACATAGTACACAAAAATTAAAACGTCTACAAAGACCGCAAGCTGCTTTCTTGAAGGCTTAAATACCTTATTAGCAGGAAATTAAACTCTAACGTGGATAAATTAGATGTGTAACCATTGCTTTCAGTCATCTTCTCTCTAGGATAGTACAGTCAAGTAAAGAAACCAGACTATAACTTTGTTTTAGGGCATATGTACCACAGTGCATTTCCTTAAGGATCTCTCTCTAAGCATCCATGGGCAATGCCTGCCTCCCTCCAACACCCCCTGCCCCAGTACCTTCACAACGTGGCAAAACACCATTAAAATTTTTGGTCCATTTATTTTGTAATAAAAGGGATGTAAATAAAACTCAAGTTGATGGAGAATTTAGATTTTTTCAGGCTGAACACAAGATGGTTCTTTTAAGGTATCCGTGTAAATTCCCCACAGGTTAATGCAGTTAAACATTTTGATGCGTAAGAGCATTGCATTCAACACACATCATTCACCAATTGTAATTGCCTTTTTGAAGTCCTCACCTTCCTGAGATGAATGCCCAAAAATATTAGGTCTGGCAGCTTTAAAACAAAACCAAAACGTCCTTCTACCACCAGAAGGAATTACTTGCTTTGATAGACTTAGTGCTGGATTTCAACAAACTATTATTCTGTATTACTTCTCAGCTGCTTGCCTAATCAGTGCCCTTCCTTCCTCCCTCTCTCACCCCCCACATTTTATTTGACTGACTTTAAAAGCACTCAAAAAATCTATTTGCTGACACTGTTTTCTTTCAAATGCAGACACCACAGGGTACGTATGCTCCTCAGAAAGCCAGCGGCCAGCCTCCACAAAGTAGCACCAAGCCCTTTCAGTCAGCAGTGAAAGTTCCCAAAGCTTCTGACATTTATTGCCAGGCTCATTCTTAAGCATAACACGCAGCCTGTCTTGGACATCTTACAAAAACGAATCTTCCTGTTTAATACTAATAATTAAAGTTACAGTCTTGATTCCAAACCAAATCATTACAATACCAGGAGCACAGCATATATTCAAACCAGGATCCTGCCAATCCTTTTTTTTTTTTTTAATACACTTGTCCATCAAGCATTCCATATCTGTAGGTATCTTGTAATACATAACCAAAAAGATTTTTTTTTCATTAAATATTTTTCTCAGGGAATCTCAGAACTGAGATTTTTAACCAGCCATTCCTTAGAGTTCTGGTTGTGCTTACTGCATGGCAGTAACAGGAACACTAGCAACAAATTGATCCCCTTCCTTATCTTTTTAAGTAAACAGAGTAAAAGTGCAAAAGTATAAGTATAATGTGCCAAACATAAGTAGATGAAAGATTTGGTAAACAAGAAAACTTGTGTGTAAAGGTAATAAAATAAGTGTACCTACCTTCCTACTGCCCGGGCAGAAGCTGGTCCAAGGAGCTGCACCCAGCACGGAGAAATTGCTTGGTTTTGCTCCAAGCCCCCCAAGGTGTGATGCTGCACAGGCTGGTGCTGCTTCCTTCTGATTCCTTCCTTCTGAAGGAAGCTGATGCTTCCTTCCCTGGCTGGCTTCAGCTTCCTGGGCTTGAGAGGCCTTCTTTATGGGGCACTGTGAGCTCTCTGAAGACAGAAATACAGTTGGGTATTAATGATATGCTAGGGAATGTTTACAGCACTCATAGTAATGTATTACCTAGCCATTTGTTCCCCCCCCTCCCCATACGAAGGACACTTTGGCTAACAGCTTTCCATACATTAAAGCAATGAACGTCCATACATTAACGTGATGAACATAACGAGACAGCAGACAACCTGCCAGAGAGGCACAGTGCTATGGCCAAGGCTTTGTCAATACACGCAGTTAGCACAACTCCTCGGCGATGACAGGCACTATGTAAATGCAGGCTCGTTATCAAAGAAACCACGGCTCATTGCTCACATTGATGCAGCACCACAGACAAGAAAAAACCCTCAAGTTACTCTTCTGAGCAATATGTGCAGTCTGAAGACTGAGTATTTCCAAATCTTAGCACCTAAGATGTAAATTTGGCTAATTAGACAAGAACTTACTTAAAGGTAAAAGGAATGAGATCAAAAAGAAAACCAGCCCAAGTATCACCAACACTCGGCTGGGCTCATGTGTTTGGCAGCCTCTTCTTGAGGTTGCCACTGCTGGTACCTGGAGCCTTCTTAGCTCCAGGTGCATCCATCCCCAAGACGCAGCCCTTTCCCAGCCCCAACAAGCCTGCACCTGCAGACTGCCTGGTGCTGACACGTGAGGTTCGGTTCCACACCGAGAACCTGGGACCCGGGGCCCTTCCCTGGGGATCCTGCGTCCTGAGCAGCGCCTGGCACTGAACCCCTGCTCCCAGGGGGCTTTGGCACCTCTCCAGCCATGGCCCAGCCCTCTGCTGTCCCAAGGAGCATTAAAAGAAATCCAAGCGTGGCATAGGCTGTAACTCGTACTGTTGAAGAAAATATTTCCAACGCCTCTACCCAGCTAGGCAATGCTCTCACTCAAGATTCACCTCCTGGGCAGCACACACAGGAGGCCAGCCCCAAGAGCAGCAGGTACGCAGCCACTCCACAGAAGTCCTTCCCTGTCAGAAGCACTGGGAGCTGAAAGATGCTTGGAAGGCTGTGAAGCACAGCTCACGCCAGCAGCCTACCTGCCCCCAGTCATTCTCCCCCACAGGGAGAAAGATCAGCAGGAACCCCGATGCCTGAGCTGAGGTGAACAGCCAGGGACACAGCTGGAGAAAGCAAAGTTTTTGACTCAACAGCTGTCTTCTAGTGATGAAGCGAAATTCCTTACCTAAAAGTAGTTTTATTATTTTACTCGAATACCCTCTGCTGTCTGCACTACAAACCCCGCAGCCCTTTCTTTGAGCCCTCGTCCCACAAGCACTGCCTTGTGGCTGGTGGTAACTCCGCCGAGCTCTGAAGCAGAGGGGAGGCTTGGATAAGAGGCCCTTTAGAAACCCTTTACAAATGTAGATTTGATTGACTGACTGATTGAACTTAATTGCAGACATTCTCTTAATTGTACACTTAATTACTGACACTGTGTCAAAAGATTTCTGATGCAGCACCTGGAGGACAACCTTGCAAGTGCCAGTCAAAGCCAGCTGCACGAGACATCGGGGAGGTGCTGCATATTGCCTGCAGCTTGGAAGGGGAAAAATCATAATATTTTAATAATATACAATTAGGTTTCACCCACCCTCAAGCGCGCGCGTGCACGTACACACAATCACAAATCTTTTTGCAGGGAGGGCATCTAATGCGTCGGGAAGAGAAAAGAGACAAAGAGTGCTAATTATGGGACCACGTGGCAGTTCCACCCTTTTGTGGTCTCTCCTAACACCCACAGTGCTGCGAGCGGCAGGGGAGGGCGTTATGCCATGGGTTTTGGCAGCAACGACACAGCTGCTGGCCACCCAATCTAGGAACTCCAGATTTTGTGCTCAAATTGTAATTACCAATAAAAGCCGTGATATTTACTCAAAGGTTAAAACTACACATTCTCAGCAATTCTTTTGGGTCACTGCAGGCCTTCCTGAAAACAGCCGTGCAGGAACACCACAAATCACAGCGTTGGTGCTGGTTGTAGTGAGGAATGTCTGCAGGAGCTTTGTGGCTACGACTCCTGTATTTCTCAGACAAATTAGCATTTTACTGAACACAAACCTTAAACCCCTGCTGGAACAGCTTGCATGTACAGAGCATGCAATGCACAAACAAAACAGATCTGTTTTTACACATCGTTTCTGAGTATTTTTATCACTAAAAAAAACTAAATTGTTAGGATTTCTCAGTAAAATAACAGAGTAAAGTCATATTTAGAAAATCTCCTCATTAACTAGGTGTGGCAGTTAATAAAAGGAACAGCTGCAGGGTGTTGGATGCTTCCACTGCTGCAGCATGTGAATCGTTGCGGGAACCCCCCCCATCAGCACACTCACCCTCACCACAATGCCAAGCACCATTACCACCGCCAGGGATCTGAGCACAGACTGACCTGTGACTCTTGTCTGCATCTCTGAAAACTTTCCAGGGCAGCAGCAAGCTCAGGCCACCCAGGAGCTCAGTGGCAGACCTGGAGCAACGTAGCAGAGGAGGGTGAACCGAGCACATTGTGATCCTTCCAGCACTGCTCCCCAGGAAGCATTTTAGGGTCGTCCCACAGGTATTGAAAGGTGTGGATCAAAGGGGAGCTGAAGGACTGCAGAAGGGATGAGGAGAGGGGAGGATGTCACCTGCAAAGCACAGCACAGGTGCTGCAGTAGGAAATAAGATCTGGGCTCCTGCCTCTGAATCCACCCTTCACACCGAGGCGCTTCTTGCAGCAGCTGCTGAGGCATCTCCTTAAAGGCCATGGGAGAGGCACCAAAATTCTCTGAATTAATGAGTGCTGACCTCAAAAGCAAGAGGGGACAGGGCACACAATTGCACCCGCTGGGCTGCTGGTTCCCAGTCACTGCCCCCATCACCGGCATCTCCCTCCAGAGGGCCCCAAGTGTGGAGCCATCAAACTGCCAGCAGCTGCGAGACTGACAACAGTCTGGATGCACAGGCTGGGTTAGAAAAGGGAACCTTTTCCAGAAAATAGCAGTACAGATTTTAACAACTAGAATTGAGGCTGTGCAATACACAGCACATCACAGACGCCAGTGCAAAACTGAAAAAATCCAAAAAGCGGCACACCAGAACTGCACAGACAGCTAGCAGAAAGGAGAGGAACTGTTCTACACCCACAGAAATGCAATTTGCTCAAAACACCTGGAGTCTTGTTAATTTACCTGTGACATGTTGCTACACTTAATTGCCTTTGACAATTAGCAACATTTCAACACCTTCTTTAATGGCCCAATTATGAGAACACTTGTCTTCCGTGCAGCAGATAGAAGAAAATAGATGGGTGAATTTCCAGAGCAAAACTCTCTGCGTATTGTAACAAAGAGCTTAAAAACAACCCCCAAAAAGACAATCCTGGGATTTTGTTTGGCTCACGCTGCAGACACACTTAAAGTGTGTGCATGAAAGGGACGGGCAGGCCCAGCCACACGTGCTGGTAAGCGGCACCTCCTCGCAGGCTCCACTCTGCTCCAGCAGTGGTGCAAGTGGGAGCGCTGTGTGACAGGACCAGGTTCTGCAACCTGCACTAATATCTGCTTGCTTTCCCTCTCCTCACTCCTTATGCTTTGTCAGCTTCAGCTCCAGTCCCCTCCTGCAGGCTCGCAGCTGAGCAGCACGATTCATCCTCAGACCCCTGTGATGCTGTTGTCAACTCTCCATCTCAACTCTCTGCTAAACACCGTTCTTCCTCTCGCTTCAGCACCTGCATTCCTCCTCCTAGATTTATTTCATTCTGTGAAGTTCCATGAGCTTATGAAGTTCAAATTCTCCACCAGCATCAATTGGTGCAACCCCACTGATAGGGTCAAGGCAGAGCAAGCGGCACGGTGCACACGGGTCACGTACCATGGAGAGTTTCACTGAAACCTTTCCTGCTTTTCCCTGCGGGCTCTCACACCTCCTGCAGAACAACTGCTAGAGTCAGGGGTGCGACCACGACAACCCACCTCTGCTGGTGATCTCCTCTGCTGGATAGTTTTTTGACAAGTGCACTAACACCAAGGGGAGCAGCTCATTTCATTCTCACTGCAGGGTGACAGCTCGGTGTCTCAGAGAAGGAAGGAAACCTGCCCTTGCTCTCTGTGACCTCCAGGAGGTTTCTTTCAGAGGAGCTGCAGCTGTGTAAATTGCGAGCAGGTTACCAGGAAGCTCACCGACCACAAAGCTCACCAACTGGCTTCTCCGTGTAAGCCAGGGGAGTCCTACTGCTGAATAGAGTTTATGAATAAAACAATGTTTTATTAAATTACTGTTACATTTTGATTGAACAGCATTTGGACTACATAGGAGTCGGCATATTCCTGAAAGTAATTGGTTTTCCACATCTGCTTTCCTTTCTAATTGGACTAATTACTTCAGTGTAGGATCATGTTCACTACTCTCCAGAAAGCAAGAAACCTTGATTTACAGTGAGAAGAGCAGCAATTAGAGAGAATTAATTCATACAGCAACATCTAAATAAATCATATTATGAGAAGACAGCAATGTAATTATTGTGACTGGTGGCTCCCTTGTGGAGAAACATCATCCTTAAGCCTAAATCAAGCAGTTCTGCCCTCCGATTTCTCAGAGCATGTACTACCCATTTTATTTAAGACCTAATTGAGGTGCATTGTCAAAAACAATAGGGTCTAACACTCCTCTGGCAGGTGAAAAAAAAATCAAATCCTTGACAACTCCATGTTTGTCTTCAGAATCAAATATGTGTTCAACAGCCACGGATAACAAATGCCAGCAGCAGCCTCAAATTAAAGGTGCAACATTTTCAGGGAAGTAATATCCTCCACAATGAGACAGGCTTTTCTTTCTCTCAAATCCAGCCCAACCCATCCAGATGGCCAATTAAAAGGTTTAGTGAGAAGGAGAACATGCTGAACTACGGGGCTTCAGAAGATGATCCAGCTCCTTATGTTGATAATTTATCTTCCTACTTATACATTAGCAGTCTGGTCCTATCTTGCTGATTGAGATGAGACGTCTCTTTCCTACCTTGGCAAGCTGTGAAAGCCATTTCGTGAGGCTGAGCTCCCTTCATCTGCTTGTTATTAGTTCTGTCCCTAACGTCATGCTCACTGAGTTGCTGGGACTCTGCCTCTTCAGAACACACTCAGCTTGGGAGGAATTCATCTCCCCAAGAGTCTTTCATTTGGTTCTCCAGCAAGCCTGCAAACCGTACAGAGACAAAGCGCACAAGCCCTGTGATCCCTTCTGAGCACACTCAAAAAATAGCTTTTGTTTCCAGTGTGAAGTGACACACAGCTAGACATCGTTCTGCTCTGCAAGCTGCTGTGACTCCCATTAGGCTGACTTCGTTTGATAGGCGCCCCGGGAATGTGCAGGGGGCGCTTCCCATTAGAGACGCTTGCCACTTTTACATGTTAGGTAGTCACATCGCCCTGCACCATCGTATGACGTGCGTGAGCATGACAAGGATTAGCATGCTGTATTATACTTTATGTCCACAACCTGACACATCATAAATCCCTTACGTCAGAAAACCAAGTTCACATCCAAACAATTACCCTCCTTTAGCAAGTGCTTGATCCATTAGGAGTTAGGGTGATAAATTGTCGGTTCAGACAGGTGGAAACTTATCCATCTTGATTTGCCATTCTTCTACCATGGCAGACAAATACAGCCATCAGTTACAGCACCCGCCTGCTACAACCAGGACTATGATTTGAGGGAAGGGTGTTATCGCTAGGCCTGAAAAAAAAAAAAAGCAGAGCTTGTGGCTTTGTGGTTTGAAGAATACATTTAGGAGCCTTAGCTTTTTCTGCACTTAGTGCGATTCAGAACTCCTCGCCCTTTACTTCAGGGTAATAATTTTCATGGCTACAATTAAAACAAGCATTAAAAAAAAATAATCAAGAAATCCAAAAATCAAATTGAAAGCGACCAAATTCTCAGGAGTTGATCCAGACTGTCAGACATTTGCACACAGGGTTCCCCTTTGCTGAGGCCCCTCCATGCTGCAACCTGTAGGGTCATTGATATGCAGAAGAAATACATGATGGGTGTAAAAAGCTGCCACCTCACTCCCGTTGCATTTCATAGTCCCTCTGCACTCATAACAATATCCACAGCTGGTAGAAATTTGGACTTCAGTGACAAGCAGCTTAGCAGCTCAGGATTAAGCCCACCTCTGCAAATACCTACCCAGAAAGTATTTGAGCAGTACAAAGTAGCCTGTTAGACTTCCCTAGATCATTTTTGATACCAACATATTTGGTGCATTATCCCAGCCTCAAAACAAAATAATGTACAAAGTGGATCTGATTGCTTTAGAAGCATGGAAGAAAATCAATTATTTTAGCCTCCTATGCCCATAGCAAAAATATGGATGCAGAATTATCATACAGGTCCTAAAAATATAATAAAACCCCCAAGAACCACATGTGTATTAAACAAAAGATGTACAAAAATAAATACATTCAAGTATCACAACAATGTAAGAACTATTTTGAAGGTAAGTGGAACAGCTAATAATTCACAGCCATTATTCTTTTATCATTGTTCAGCTGGAGGTTGAGAAGATTTTAAAACTGCAATTATCAACGATAGATTTGCATTGAAATAAGCTTCTCCACTGCAGTTCTCACTCCTCCACCCTCCTCCTCAATAAAGAGGTGGAAGCAACAAAGAAAGCTGCGTTCTTAATATAACAGATAAGACCTTTTCCAAAAATATCCATGCAATCAGATATACCAAAAAAAGGAAGAAAAGTAGAGTCACACTTTGGTCATTTTTCAAATGAAACCAATAAGGTATTTCCTTTGTGTCAGGTTGGTGACATAGGGAAAATATAAAATTTATACATGATGAGGATCAAGGAGGAACTTTTTGTTATTAAGCTACAGGGAAGCGTTTTTAATACCTTTTTATTCCTTTTGGCCAAGTTTTAGTTATTAGGCCTCGTGGGCCTCTCCCATCAGCTCACCAGTAAGAGGAAGTTTTGCACACTTGACTATAGGGAAAAAGGAGAAATTGGATCCAAGAAACCAGGCTGAGCAGCTGGACCAGGCTCGGGCTGGGGAGCAGGCAGCAGAGGTCTCCCAGCAGCTCGTGGAGCAGAGCAATTCTGCCACTTCCCCAGCCTCGACTGCACAGACCAGCTGGGGGTCTTCTGACAACATCCCCCTCCCATAACATAACCTATAAAATTTAAAACCCCTTTTCTAATAGAGGCATCACAGGAAAGATGCTACTCACTTTGGGTTTTTCCTTTTCTGGTGCTTTCTTCTACCAGTCTCCTAATAACCATAGATTAATGAACAATTACAAGGCTTCATTCTTACTGCCATGTAATTCCAAGAAAGGAAGAGCATCTTTCTGGAACATTATGCTTGAAAAAACAAAGGAGAGCTTTGACTGTCAAGTCACTGATGTTCCCTCTCCACTTAAAAGCTTTCCAATTTACTTACAAATTATAGTGTTTTTAATGCAAATTAAGCACTAGAGAACATTCTTTCCTTCCCCCAGATTAGCAAGAACCAAATTGACCAAGAAAGCCAAACATGGAATCGGGACACAATGAATATTTTAAATAATGAGCCTGTTTAATTATTCTGATTGGTGAAGTATGAGGTTATTAAAATGCCTCTGAACTGATGATGGGGTTTGAGCATATGGTTTTGCTTTCTGAACACAGAGAAAATGTTTTCTGATACTCTGTGTTCCAGTATTCTTTGTTGAATTAACTACTGGGATGAAATACAGCTACACATGCTCAGAGACCTTTGGGAAATATCTTTTGCTTCAGAAGCAAATAGCACATTGCAGAAGGCAGAGGCACTCTAGAAAACGGAACGACAGCACCCAATTGACCGGTTTCTACATAAATTACCTGGCTCATTCGAGCTACTTAGGGCAAAAAACAAAGTTCATTCAGTTCTGGTTTCTGTTCATAAAGCATCAGAAAGGTGACTTGCTCCCAGAAAAGAGGATAGCAAAGTTATTTCCTTGCTCTAAACATTAGGGTAAAATTTTCCCTGCTCTGCTGTTGCAGTATCCATCTGCACACCTCATCTTAGCTAAGAAATTATTAGGCTGTCATGTTCCTTCCCCACTACACACGAGTCAGCCCCTCCCTTTTTGGTTTTGCAGTTTTGTTTCTGGAGAGTTTGTTTACAAATGCTCTCAAGTTCAGGGTGCTTATGTCCAGATAGAGGGGAAAAGGTGAACCAGTTCCTACTGGAGGTGCCAATTGTTCCAGGTATTGATCAGCTGATGCTTCTCCAACTGCATGGACCTTTGGGGTCAGTGCTGTCTGCTTCCTGACAATCATCCATATAGGAAACCTAATTACTCTAAAATAACAAGCACACTTTGCACAGAATCAAGCCCAGGCTTGTGACCCACCTGCTCTCCCCGTGATAATCTCCACCAGCTCCTCACCTGGCTCTGGCAGCAACCTTCCAAAAAGCCAGCAATTTCAGGACAGCACCAAGGTCTCACTGTGCCCATCAACAGATTATGAGGGTGAGAAGTTCACGTCCCTGTGGCAGCTCATTCACACCTCCTGATTCCTAATGCCATCTGCTCATCCCCAAACCTATTTTCAGATTTAATTAGAAATTTTGGAACTTCTGGAGACTGAAGGGCATAGAGGTGAATGAGCACATCTGGTCTGTGCCTCCTGGCTCGATACCTTGTACTTTAAACATCTCTAACATCTAATGACTCCGAGCACTGGGTGACTAACTCTGCCCTTTGATGTGCACTGAGAAAGGTCAGAACCCGATGGAGAAATTCACTGTTCCGTGGCTTTTTAGTATGGATTCCCATTCTCCTGGTTTCCCAGGTTCCAGCACAGTCCGTACGCACCTGACTCCCATCTGCCATCCCATCTCTTGCACTGCACCGCTTCTGTTCCCTCGAGGAGAAAGCTGGAAGCAGCAGAACAGAACGCTGTGATAATTACCTTGTTGACATCTTCTCCTAAACTAGCACACGGAGCAGTTGGGAATTCATCTGAATTAAACTCCCACTTCCTCTTCCATTTCCTCTTGGCTTCATGCACACCAATAATGCAACATGTGAAGAACATTTTAACCTGAAGCCCCAAACAGGTGCCGTGAAACAGCACGGGGAAACAAATGAGAAAGAGCAGCAGGCGTTACCACACGGGCTCAGAAGGACCAGACTGAAAAGTTTTGGTTGCCGAGCAGATTTCTCCATTATTCTGCCAAGATTTTTATTGGTTTTAAATACTTACAATTCAGAAAGCTTTAAAGAAGCCTGATGCCCAACAGGCAGGATCACAGCCCCTTCTCCATGAGCAGGGCAACCAGCTGCTGAGCTCACAGTGTAGCCCCAGGACCCGCAGCCAGGTCTGACACTGCGCACACTGCTGCGAGCACAACGCTCCCTCATGCAGATCCCAGGGAGCTTGCCCACTGATACCAGAGGCATACAAATTTCCCTCATAAAAATAAAAAATAAAAAAATTTCAAGCCTCTACCTACATTAGCTACTGAGTGGAAAAAAGAAAAAAAAAAAAAAAAAAAAAACACAAAACCCACAAAAGCCAACTAGACAAACAAAAAGGAGATAAAAGCAGTTTGCTTTAAAGCAGCAGCTTTTCTGAAAGCCCACAGTAAATCTTTAAGATTATCAATAATGAACACATTCAGTGTCTTTTCTTGTTCTTTTAAATCACTTCTTCCAGTGGAGAGAAATCAGTCTGGGGGGTTGTTCATATGCGAGCTGCATTTATTATCAAGGGATTGAGACTGCTAGAGATGGAGGGAAGTGAAATGAGCATCGACGAGGCTTGGGAAGAAAGCACGCAGCCACTTTATAGTCCTTCCTCCACCTATTTGTCACAGCACCCCAGTAATGAGCACTGGAATTCATCTCTCTAATGACATTCACAGTGGTAGATGTTTTCCCAAATTTAGTCAAGTGACAATACAAAGTCTTTAATATGCAAAGGAGGCCTTTGTGTAACTCACCATAACTTTGGTGTCTTGTCATACTGTACAGAAATTTCAGGAGAAACAAATTGCAATAATCACAGGAGTGAACAAGTTGGAAGGAACATGTCACAGCAGTAATGAAATCTTCTGTTGATTTTCATGTATGTGTAGACATACATTACAGAAAACTAAATGTAGTTCCATGAATTTCTTATAAACTACAATAATTCAGCCGTATGGATACCACAGAGCTATCACATGCCCAAACAACAGTAAAGACTGATGTCACTTAGTCAGTTCCCCCATTTTTCACCCGCCTCAAACACAAGTATTCTGCCTTGAGCTCTATCTGCTATTCCTGTCACATAAATATTTTCCTCAGCTACGAAGGCGGTATGAAAACCTCAGCTCACGCTCTTTGCATATGTCAGATATTAGCACATTTAGAAACTAAGAGGACTTCTTCACAGGATTGTCTCCAAGCCACAATAAAAGCAGTGTTGCCCGCCCTCAGGTTATTTAAAGCACAAGCTGGGCCTTAAAATGATGAAATGATGAATTGAAAGGAAAAAAAATATGAGGTTAATGGTTTTAGCATCTAAATTTCTGACTATATTCACTTTTTTTTTTTCAGCCCACTGTACACCAGTGACAGGATGCAGCATTACCTTGTGCCAGCCAGCATCAGTTCAGCGGGCGGACTGTGCTACAGCAAGCACATCAAAAAGGAGCAGGGGTTAACTATCATGGACAAAAACACAGTATCAAGCAAAGCAGACACCCTGTACAAGTGCACGCTGCTACAGTACTACTTCAGGCCACCTCCCCGCTCTGCTCCACCAGCACAAACCAGAAGCTGCCCCACTGCATCACCAGCTCGAAGCTGCTTGAAACCACACCAACCTGATCCAGCCCAACGACTGCCTGCAGCCACAACGCGGCCAGCTACCGCAGCGGAACAGCACACAGCCTGCTCAGGGAATGATAAAATTCCCACAGTGAAGTTGTGTGAGGAAAGGATTAATCTCACCTGAAAGGAGATGTCAATTGTCTAAAATAAACAGGGAGGAGAAATCAATGGAGAAAGAGCAGCACCTCCAGAGAACAATTCATCATATTTTAAAACTTGCATCTGCTGCCCTATCGGAGGTATCTGTCTCTCTTTTGACTGCAGAGAGAAGCTAGCACAGACTTCAATCATTACTGATGTCCAATTGATGAATCCCACCCTGGATGTTTTCCATCAGTGTTTGAGGTGTTGTCAGGCTACCAGTAAATATTTTACAGACCCACACTACCGAGAAGTGCTTACAGTCAAGTGAGTACAGTTTATGCCGTTTGGCTACCAGCAGGCTTAAATCCACTTCTGGTCATTACACACCACATGAATGCAACTTTCTCCATCGCTGTGCACCTCCACCCTGAGTTTGCTTCCTACATTGCCAACGAGGCGATAGCAAGACAGTAAGTTTCCCCTTTAGTTAAATGGGGATGAGATTAAACAAAAGCACATTCTCCATCTAGCCCCTAATCTTTATGCTAGAAAATCCTCCTGGCTATGCATGTTATATTAAAAGAGTATGTCCTTTTCTCCTGATAATTCTTAATTGATCACATCTACAACATAGACAAAGCTGCTTGGCTAGCAAAGTTCCATATGAAAGTGTCCTATTTGTTGGTGATTTCCCTAGGGCATCTTTTAAACCATTAAAATTTACAAACAACTTGATTTCTTATTAACACACATTCTTAATTGCTTTCCTGGGAACACAGTAAAGTTATATGGCTCCAGGGTTTTAAAGCTAACATTTAAGAATAGCTTTTAAACAAAGTAAAGCAGAAGTACTGCTCGAGAAGCAGTTCAGGCTCAGATTGTAAACAGAGCTGTGTCCTCCTGACTTGCTTGGATCCTATACATCCTACTAGGCAGTTTTGAATATCAAAGCTGATGAATTTCACAAATAAATGGTCTGATTACAGGGACATTTTGTTGGCATGTTGGTGGACACCTGGCTATTGGCAAGACACCTCCAGCCTGCCTGGACTGCAATTCTACAAAGACGCACGAACTGCTAGCCACTTCTGCTGCTTGAAACCATTTCTCTTTTTAGGGCTAAATCCTGCTATCCCTGGTTTCGATTCTGCTGCAGTAAATCTTTCCCACAACATGACAGCCTTTTATCCTTCCCTCCCCATGTTTGATCACTGGAAACAACAAACCTATTTAAGCAGGAATGCTCATCCCGTAGGATGGTTCAGGACAGGAGAACCCTGAAGCACAAAGGAAGGTGTGGTGGCTTTACAAGGCTGCAAACACAGCAAAATCCACCCGCAACACCGGCACGGCACCGCTGAGGCCTCCCTGCCAGGAGGCCCACAGGCCCAGCATGCTCACCTCCTGTGCCACAAACTGCAGCTATTTACCACCCAGCAGCCTTTCCCAGCCACAAATACATATTTTCATTTGCACATGAACACTTCTGAGCACAACTGTACAACACCAAGCGCCTTTCCTGCCCCCCCCTTCAGCCAAAAGGCTCAAACAAGGGCAGCCCCAGAGACCTCCACCTTCAGACCCTGCAGTGGGGTTTTGGCAGAGTCAAACCCACAAAAAGCTCCGTGTTGACAACAATTCAGTGAGGATCCCCCTCAGTCACAGCATATTTCAGAGCACCGATCAGGAAGCACATTCTTATTCCAAGCGAGTACCTCATCATTTTAATGCATTAATCAAATCTGTGTTCCAGGCCTGAAGTCCCTGTATTCATCATCAATTCAAGATGAACCTATTATTTAGGTTCAGAAAATTACTCACTAAACATAATCAAGCATTACTTCTCTGAAGTCTTCATACCAGGAGCCCTCTGTCGCCGAGAGCGAGGCCGCAGCCGCTCGGCCCCTGCCGCCAGGGGTCCCCTCAGGGCCGGGCCGCGGCCTGGCCTCGGCCTCTCTCCCGCGCTGGGGAGGAGTTTTCCCCAAAAGCCGAATTTCCTCAACTACCTTTTCCCTGAGAGAACAGAGGGACGTGTTCTCAGCTGCTAAAATCCTTCCCGTGTTGACCATCACTGGCCCAGAGAATTGCCTTCGTGTGGTCAGCAGGCTGCCTCTGCGCAGCGCAGGCAGAAATTGCAGCAGGCCGAGGCCCACCCGCAGCCCATGAAGGGACACGGTTCCCCCATGCGTTCACCCCAAATCCGGGTTGTTTTCCATGGGCTCACAAACAGCTTAAATCATGGTTCAACAATTTTTCAGCAGTACACCCCATTTTTCACTAACAGAAATGCTTGTGGAAGGTGCTGCATTCCAAGATTTTTCATGTATGCATTTCTATTTCAGAAATGATCCAGGAGGATTTTTTTTTTTTTTTTTTTTGGTCCATCAGCATTCTGTGGGAACAGATTTAAAGGAAGTATCTTCGTCTGTAATGGAAATCCCCAACTCCTCCCACACGTTTTCCAAGCAGACCCACCACTGCCCTAGTCGGTCAGCTGCTCACTCTCACAAACCCCACAGCAAATGGCACAATTTGCCATAAGCTGAAAAATTACAAGTGCACTTTCCATATAAAGACTAAAATATAAATCCCAATGCTATCTCAAAGCTGGATATCACCCAAAAGTCAGGAGTCTGTATTTCTTGGCTTTAAATATCACTGAGAAGTATAAATGGATCCTTTTAGTTAATAGTAATTATTATTCAGTCTGTCATTAACAGCAACTGCACGCACTTTGATGGATGGGTTGAGAAGAAGCTTTGTTTCATTTTATTGCTGATTCTGTGACTAGTTGCCAAACTTTTCTTATTACTGATAATTAGATCCTGTTAGCCTAGCATCTGCTTTTCCTCCAGCAGCAAACGCAGAGGATTCTTTGTGCACGAGGGGTCTGCACCCAGGACAGGAGTGGTGGCTGAGCAGACTTGCCACAAATCTGTGTGAGCAGGCACTGCTGCCTGCATGAGGGCAGAAAGAATAATAATAATAAAAAAAAGAAGTTCTTCACCTCCCTGGATTGAGCTGATTTTAATCAGGTGGCACTTGCAGAACATTAAACTGCTCGTCATCTTTCCAGCATATATAATAATGTATACACAATAAAATGATTGGCAAATTGCAAAATTTAGGTTCCCTGCTGATAAACATGGAATGTCTCGGGTTTTGGTTTTGCACTTAGGACACCTTCATCAGGGTATGGTAAAAAGAGCTGGAGCACAGGCAGCTCATTGCAGAAGCCTGTCTTGGACTTCCTATCAGTTAATTCATTTTTTTTTTTTTTTTTTTTTTGTAAAATAAAGACTGTGCTGATCTCATGTCATAAGAAATATTTAGAAATACATATTACACATAGGGATTATGAGCAATTTGGAGATGTATTTCATATGTAAAAATGATAAGATCTCTAGAAAATTTAAAACATTAATTTTACGAAACACCAGCTTTGCAATTCCTTTGTTCTGAAAGACAATAGTAAACAATGTTCCAGTGACCTCCAGTGGGGACCAGGGAAAGTACATCCTTCCTCAGCTCTGGCTTAGCAGAAATCTTTTTTCCTCCCACAAAGCCTGTAGCATTTGGACTGATGTGTCCCTGGAAAGACTGTTCAGTTTTATTGCCTGATGAACAAACAGGCAAAGTGGTCCGAGATATCCTCCTTAGCATTTTTTTTCAATTCCAATTCATACCAACTTTTATATACAACTAACATGTAGACAACTCCAAGTTGAAAGTCTTCAGTGATATGACAAGAGGAAAAGAGTAAAAAGTCATGGAGATTTTGATGCTCTCTAAGCCTGGTTCTTGTTTTTGTGGGCTATGGGGGGGGGAAACAAAACAAAACACATGAGCAACATGCCTGGAGAAAAACCAATGGATGACTGATGTAAGGAGAAAAGTAGCTTTAACTCCTTTCAGCCCAAGAGCATTAATCTACAGGAAATAAGGACACTCTATTCATAAATTTGACATTACAGTCTTAAGTTCAGAATACTTTAACTTGTGCACTTAATTATTTCAATTGGTTTTCTCCCCTAAATTGAGTATATAAGGAAATGCTAGCCAAAAGCAGTGTACAAAAAAAAAAAAAAAAAAGTCACCCTTGACTCTCTTCAGTGGGGATGGGTGATCTGTGCCAAAGTTATTGGACATGTGTGGTCTGCAGAGCAAAGATCATCTCCATCAGCAGCTGACATTTTAAGGCTGTACTCTATCCTGTACAAAGCAGCCTGATCCCAAATAAAACATAAAAGCTTCAAGGTGGCTCACCCTTTCTTCTGTCAACACAAGTCAAGGTCTCTTACATTAGCCTCATTATTTGCTTATCCTACTACTGACTTCGGGAGGCAGGCATCAATAGAAATGCCTCTGGTCTAAGAGTAATCCTCCCCCTCTCTTTCCTGTGTGGGAAAGGAAAGGCCTAGGAGGAAAGGGAAGAAGGTAACTTAAAGCAGAGTAGTTCTTATCACCATCTGGCCCTCATGAACATGAAAGGAACTCCGCTGATACATTAATACAGCCAATATCACAGGTTGCAACAGACAGCAGGAAGAATGCGTCAGTCGTCAGAAAAGCCTCTGCTAAACTCAGAGCAATGACCTTGAAATTAAGAAGGAGCAGTAATAGTAGGGGAGAGCCTGTGTCACATAACACTTGCTGACCCTAACTCTGGAGCAGTTTGTTGTTTAGAAAGCCAAAAGGACTAAACACTTTTTTTTTTTTCCTCCTGATCTCATTTTTCCTTAGTCATCACCTGGGCCTAAGCCCTGCAGTAAGGTTTACCTACAAGTGGATGGCCTGGACCTTTAATGCCCCTATAGAAAAGTACCACAACTTCTGGATCTAGGAGAGAACTCCTACAGTTTATCACTGGCTGTGCTACCTCTGATTGACCCTTGTAATCACATAGCGATGCCAGGACCCACAGCGTGCTGTTTTCAGAGACATCACCTCACACCATTCCTTCCTGATAATGCAAGAAAAACAATTGTGCGTTTTGCCCATTTCTTTTTTATAATGGAACAACTAAAATTTCCATAAGGAATCATTTAGTGTCTCCAAAACATCATTCCTCATTGAAGTGAAACTTCACAGAGGGCAATTCTTCATCATGGGGGGGTGGGGGGGGGAGTACCAACACTAGCAGAGAGTCTCTATTCGCTACTGTCTGCACAATATTAATGTAGAAGATAATATATTGGCTTGAATCAATATTTCTATGACTTCTCCATCCATCAGCCCCCCTTCATTTGATAAAAGTCCTTCCATGTCACATTCTCTCAGACTGATGAGATCACAGTGCCTCTTTCTAGCATGACTGATGGTGTGTAGATGTGTAATTGCCCAATAAATCACCACCTCTGGATCAAAGATCTGAGATCCTCCGCACGCCAAGGAGGCACACGAAACATGATAACATACAATAAGTTAATTACAGTAAGATTTTAGTACTTTTAGACATGCTGGGTGTTATTCAACGTATACAGACATCTTGAAAGACTCAGCCACAACAACATTACTGCAAGAATCAGGACCTGAAACCATGGACATTTTGGGCAGGGACTGACCATTCACGGAAGCAATGTAGGCCAAGGACTCAAATGCTGTACTGCAACACAGAAACCCAAGAGCTATAAATAAGACAAATATCACTGTTACTCTATGCCTGCACAGTGCCTGCTTTAAGGACTTCAAGCAAGGCTTGTGGCTGTTACAGAGATCTATCTGCATCTCAGGAATTTCGTCACATGAACCACAACAACAGATTGGGCAAAGCCAGGGAGAACAGGTCTGCAAAAGGTACATCTTGTCCAGTGTATGATTTCCAGTAATGGGCACTAGAACATGCAGTGGGCTAATGCTGCAGACACCCTCTCCCTGGCATAATCCCTGCATGCAGCCCTGGGGTTCCCAAGGCGCCACCTCCTCTCCACCCCTCTCACCCGTGTTCCTCAGCATGCCAGCGCTATGGAAACACACATTCCAGTTTGTCCCAAAGTGATGGAAAAAGTATATTTCTGCTTGCTGTCTCACGGACCCTGTGCAGGTGCCAGGGGCAGCACTCAGGTCACCACGGCCCTGCTGGCTGCAGGAAGAGGAGCCAAGCAGACGCGTGCCATGTGCCCGCACCCCGCAGAGCTTCCTAATCCCAGCAGCAAGGCCACTTAAAAAAAAAAAAAAAAATTTTGAAAGATGATATTTCATAGCCCCAAGGCTTAGGCATTGTTTCAAGTATTTTTTAGTGGAATTTGATACCATTAAAGCATGAAGGAATAGAAATATTCCTGCCTGTTCCCAAGCCCACATATACCTTAACTCACACCAGCACCAACAAGCTCACCCATCCGAACCTGCTAACTTGAGCACAGGAAAATAGTGCCCACAACCCTTCTGTTGTACAGCCATCTGATCCCACAACCTTTAATCCTCTCTGTCATCCCTGCAAGATCAGGCATTAACATCTCTGTAACCTCTTGTACTAATTAAGATAGCAGATCTATGGTATTCGGCTCCGCGCTGGCTTCAAAGCCGAGCACTGACAGGCTGCTGAAGTGTTTGTGCATTTCAGTGAGTGGCCCTCGTAAGACAAATTATAATGAACACACCACAGGAAGCTTTAATAAAGAAACATGCAGTCATTAGAGAGGGGCTAAAAGTAAGAAAAAAAAATAATCCTGAGCTAGGCTTTGGAAATTAACAGGTGGGAAGCTTGCTGCTGTGGAAAGCAGCCCCTGTTTCTAAGCAGCTTGTAGGCACTCTGAAATCTGGACACCCTGTCCAGGCTCTGTCCTTTCTACAAAAGAACATTTAAACGGTCCCAGACCATTTGCTTCTCCAAAGCATGCCTCATATTACAAATGACCTTAAAGGCAGCAATAGCTTCCAGTAGACTCCCAAAAGAGAAGCCAAAGCAGTTTAAGGTAAACGTGAGCAGCGAATCCATCCCCTCTGTGCTAAAACGATTTCAGAGGTATGTAAGATATGTAAATGCATCCCCAATGTTTTTACTGTCTAACTCATTTCTCCAGCCCAGACTGCTGCAGCAATGCGGGGTGCTTCCTTCCCAAACCTCCCCCAAGCTGCACACCCAGAAGGGCTGCACCGCTGGGACCGACCGCAGCCCCAGGCTTTGGGATTCAAACAGCACTGCCAGGTCAGGAAGGTCTGACTCAGCTGGAGAGGAGGTTTGAGCTTAAGGCCCAGCCCAGGATACAGGATTGAATAAAGTTTAAATCCTGAAAGCTGCTTAAGTCTTCGTATTGCTATTTTTCACTTCACTGTACCCACTCATGCTGCACTGATGAGAAACCAAGCAGTCCCTGAATTTACAGGCTGAGACACCACTGAGTTACAGGGAAAAAGGAGCTATAAAAGACATTTCCTATGTAAATACCACTAAAACTCTTCACAAGCAACATCAGAGATAGAGGATACAACTGGCACAAGAAGAAACATTTGCAAAGAAGGCAGAGAAACAACAACAACAAAGCTGTAAGTGGCAGGAACTAGAGTAACTCAGGTCTCACTGAATGAAGAGAAACCTATTTGCTTTGCAGTTTCTTTGGTTACATAAATTGAGTTTGGTAAACAAGCTCCTGTCTCATAGCTCCAAGACCAAACACAAAAGGAAAGAGATACCAACTTCATCCCTTCTGCAGCTTTAAATAGAAGAATTAATAAACATTAAAAATATTACGATGCACAGATGCACAGAAAAGCAATTCTCTCTTCCTCTGATTACCCCTTCCAATAAGAAGGTTCGAGAAAATTTCTTCCAGACTTTTCTAACCACCTATCATAGAATAAAAAAGAGAGAGAGAGAGAGAGAGAGAGAGAGAGAGAGAGAGAGAGAGAGAGAGAGAGAGAGAGAGAGAGAGAGAGAGAGAGAGAGAGAGAGAGAGAACAAGAAAAGAAATGGGGAGAAGAGAAAAAAAAAAAAAAAAAAAAAAAAAAAAAAAAAAAAAAACTCTTTTCAATGTCCTGAACAACTTTTACTTTCCCCCTACTACCTTGACCACAGTCCTTGCTAAATAGAATTTGCTGCATGTGGCATTGGTGGAGCCTCATCATTTCAATGCCATTCACCTTTTTTCTTTGATTCTCCATCTCCTCCACCTGCTGGCTCAAGCCAGTGCCAGCCCTTCCCAGAAGACCTGATAGCAAACCAACTAATTTGGCCCTAGAAGTTCATATTTCTGTGCTTGCTTTCCCTGCTCTGCCCTTTTCATGGAAGCAGAATCAAAATAAAGTATTTTGGGAATAATAATAATAATAATAAACATAACCATAACTGGAACACTGAGATGAATTTAAAATAGGACCCCAGAAAACTTTCTCCCATCAAAAAGTGCCCCCAACAGAAGCCTTTGGGTACACCTGAACTCCCCAGGGGAGCCTTTACGCAGCCCCACATGCAACCGGACTCTGTCTTTGCTCTTTCCAAACAACCCTAAACGTTATAATAATAAACTATTTGTTTAATTTCATTACTTTCCTAAACATCTCTACTGGAGTTCACTTCATGCTAGTATACTTTGCCAACTTAACTTTTTAAAAAACTTTTTATTGATATAGTGTTGCACAGACATTTACATTTCTTGGAGGAAGGGAAAGGCAGAGAGGAAAATTAAATTACTTTGCTTAGTGATCTTAATTATCTGAAATAATTACCTTCAGTCAATTCTCAAACAAGAACCCTCTGGAGAATGGCATATTTTAGTTTGGATAAAGGAAAAGGAATTGAGTCCAAAGGAATACATTTTGTAACTTATTTAGATACACCTAATTAACCATCTGACTGAGGAATCCAATCAAAGCTTCTCTATTACACTTAATTATTAAAAGCAATTTAGAGGGGAAAAACTAAATGAGGGGTCTAAAAGAGCTCTCTATGACTCAAAGGAAAACTTCAGCAAAGAACTGAATAAATGGGTGAAAGGAGGCCAGAAGCAAAGTGTTTTTAATAAAAGTGATTCGATTCCTAGCCAGGCTCCAGCACGGAGGGATGGTAACCCTGGTGTTTTGTATACAGCTCTCCTCTGGAAGGAGCATAAAGATTTTTAGGCTTCCCAGAAATGGGCAGAGCTTCATTAAGACCTTTTCAGTGGAATGTGAGGGAAATGCTTTGTTCTTTAAGCAGAAGTGGTTGACAGCTTGCAGAGACATTGGCCAATTAAAAGAAATGATCCCCATTACATTAATTACAGAAAACTTTTAAAAGTCCTCCTAAGACTTTTTGCATGGATTTGTGCATCCAAATGTGTATCTCCCTGTCTGGAAAGGGAGAAAGCAAGTCTTGCTACTGAATGCTTATGACAAGATGTGAGAATTTGATTGGGGTTTGTTTTTTTAGCCAAAACACAATGGGGAGGTATTAGAGCCAAGAGCGAGGAAGCAGATGCCAGGGCTGGCAGAGGTGCTTTCTTTCACCCCACCTGAGCAGAGCATTGTTCTCAGCAGTGTGCCTCCTTCCTCATCCTGCTTCAGCCTTCACAAATTCATAAGGCAGAGAACAATATTACTTTATTTTGATGTGAATATATTTAGCAGGAGTGTCTCATTCCAAACGTGTAATGGATTCCTGCTCAGTGGGATATCCTATTTTTGATGCAAAATTGTATTTCTTTGTCTGTATCCCTGCGTTACAACTGCTGCATCTCACCATCCGCCTCGCCTCGCTCCAGCTCTGCAGGGAGAGGCTTCATGTGCCTCTGAGGGTGTACAGGATGGGGACTGGAAAGCAAGGAGGGTGCACAGGATGGTGCAGGCAGGACAACATTCCTGTCTCAATGCTGCTTGTACATCTTTTGCCAGTGACACAGAGAAATAAGGCTGAAGAAAACCTTACACGCTCATCCAGCCAGCCTTTACTGCGATGGAGTTAAATTCTGCTGTCTCCCCTTTTCTAAAGTGAATAACTCACTGCTCAGTGTGCCAGTTAATAGTTATAACAAACTCCAGGTCTCCTGGAAGCAGAGTAAAACATTGTTTTCATACAGCGGAGATAGCTCCTCTACACAGGTAGCTTCTCTCCTGAATTTCCTTGCGCAGAGAAGTTCAGCCTCACTTGTCAGCCCCCAGGGCAATTCAAGGACTTAAAAGCAGGATACTGTTTAAGGGTTCAATCAAAGCAAACAAACTGCTAAAAATAAATTGGCATCCCATCTGTTACCAGGCAGGGAATTTAGTCTTAGCAGTCAGGGGACGGGATGAAAGGCTGCAATAAACACCTTGAAATGGATATCTGAGAAATTCTGTGGCCTCAGGTAAATGGTCTGATTTTCTCTTCCTTCCTTTGCACAAAAAGTTTTTTTAATTTATTTTTCCTAAGGGAGAGAAGTGAGCACAGGCTTCTGTGGTACGAGGAGGGAAGCAAACAAATATTGAACATCCAAGTTTAATAATGTTCAAATGAACTACTGCTGATAAACATGGTTTCACTGGCAGAACATGAAGCACAGGGGGTGATCCAAACCTGGTGCCAGCCCAGCCTGCTCCCAGCGAGCAGCATGGCAGGCAGCGTGTTGAAATGCACTCCTGTAGCACCCAGGGAAACTATCTGATATTCTGGTCTCTCCTGACAGCAAAAGCCTTTCTGTGGCAAAGCCTTTCCTCAAGGAGTAAATATTTTGCAAATTAACAGCATGCTAATGGACTACAGTGTATGTTACTGCTGCAGCAAAACACGGGGTGCCTGTGAAAGTCTATTTACATGCGAGAGGCAGCAAGCAGCAGGAACCTGCCCAGTACTTCAGATAAAAGATAGCAGAGAGCTGTCTTCAGGCAAGCAGCACTGTTTCCTAAAGGTGTATCCAAAATATATTAAAAAGACAACAAAGAGAAATGGGCAGGAATTAAATGCCTGCTAACATGAAACGTGCCACCCTGCCTGCAGTGGGACCAGGCTGCTGCGCCCGCAGCGGGAGCTGGGAGGGAGCCCAGCCCGAAGGAGGACCTTAAACAGGACTGGTGGCACGGCCAGACACAGCTTCACGAAGAGCAGACAAGTAATGTGTGATAAAAAATAAGAACTCACTATTGAAACCCCAAAATGCTTCATTCTCAGCAGAGGATGTAAAGGATTTGGTGGGCAATAGCTGGGGAATGATGGAAAGGGTGGGCTGTGGTGCTGGTACAAACTGCACGTTGCATGACTGGTGCACCCCATTGCTGCTGACTTTGTTAGTTCAGTCGTAATAAATCAAAAACAAAGTGTTTTGTGCTGAACAAGCACAGATAATAAAGCCATGTTGAATCAAGAGTTTTCATACCAGTGAGATGCCTGGACATACCATTTTGGGATATGTCTGCAAATTCATTAGTAACTTCTGGAAACTCTCTTCCTTTTGGCAAGCATCCTTCTTGTCCCCCGAGGAGCTGGCATCCACATCCTCCAGGATATTCACTGCTTGGCTCCTTGTGTTGGCAGTGATCTGCATTAATATATCATGTCTGATTGGATTTACTTTTTCTAAAACCAGAGGGGGAAGGCAATTGAAAATAAAAAGTAGAAAGTGCTTTTCTAAGAAGTGTCCAGTAAAGCACAGACTTTGCTTTTCATCTGGTGAAAATATTATCATTTTAATTCAGGAAAACACCATGTGAGAATGAGTTCAAGTCCTCATTTGAATCTACAGAGGCTTTTCTTTTCCAGAAGGACCATATTTTCTTAGGGAGCTTGGTTTTTCCTGGCCACGATTCCCATGCCTCCTACCAGCTTCCATCATGTCTGGCCTTTTGCCTTTTTTTTTTTTTGAAATCTGGTTTTACTCTGTATCTCAAGAGAAGGCAGCACTCACTGATCAAATCACACACATGCACACAAGAAATATAAAATTTGACATTGTAATTATGGAGTTCTCATATTAAATCTATGTTCATTTTGTGTAGAAGCAGCTCTTGAGCATTATCACCATTGCCTTTTGTTGATTTTTCACAAATAGCCTTATGAGAGCTGCTTAGAGTTTTTGTTGCCATTCAAGCTGTGAGATCATTATGAACCAGAAGATTGAAACTTTAAGATGCAAGACAACATGGATCATAGCCAAGAAACATATTTGGGAAGCAAAAATAAAGCAGATGTTTAAAGTCAGGAGAGCCTGACAGACAGAGATCTGTGGAGCTCAGAAAATACAGGCTGGTTTAAGCAGAAAGAAAAAAAAAATAATAATAAAGTGCCAGCTCCTCCTGGTGCTGTCTGGGGCTGCTGGTGAGCACACTGACAGTGTTATGCTGGGGGTGCATTCCCCCCAGCATGCTGGTACGCTGCATGCAGCCCTGGGGCTCTGAAGCAGCCTCTCACGTGGAAATAGCACTTCCATTCCTGATTTTGCTCCTTCTAAAGCAGCCTCTTGAGCAATTTGCCTTTTACACCTTACTCTTTGATAGGGATGCTCAGAATACCCTGCCTTCCTCTCTGCCATTGCCAACCTGAAAATGGACACCTGACAGCTATTTCTAGTTCCTGGCTATATAAATAATGAATGGTTTCATACCGGGAGGAATCAAATAGCACCAGATGACTCTGGTAATAAATCAGGAGAAAGGCAGGTGGTCTCTTGTCAGGCATCTCAAAACCGATGTGCAGCTTTATGAGGAGGGAGGTGGCTCCAGTACAAAACCCATCAATATAAATCTCAGATGCTTAGAAGTTACAGCACTCTTCAGTGCTGTTTTAGGCATTGTCATAGTTCTGGTCTTGTATGAAGAGTTCTCAGCAAAAGGCTAGTTTAAAGAACAAACCTGCACCCCCTAACTTGTGGGTTTTGTTCACCACTGTTCCCTAAGCCTAACTTCATAGCATTCACTGGGGGAACAGCTCCCCTCCGCCAGGCTCACTAAAGAAAAAATCTAGTAAATGCGTGATACTTGGGGTGGGAAATTAAAACTCGCCTTCCTCCCAGTGACCACTAGGTAGCTCTCTACTCACTTTTAGACCTTGACAACAAGCAACCATTTTCACCACGTGCAACTGCTAGCACCTCTCCCATCGATCTACCCCCTGCAGCTGGTTTGTCCCTTCCTTTACACAGTTCTTCTAGTCTTAGTCTCTGTTCTGCTTAGAAAAGTTTTACTTTTAGGGGAGAAAAAAGGCAGGCTGAGGTCAGCTGAGCACGAAAGCCAGCATTCGTCTTTTACGCTGTCAGATGGGATAGGAAGGAGGTGGGAAGGATCCTGCTGAAAAGAGGTGGTTTGGATTTAATGCTGCTGTAACGAACTGCACGGTGTGCCTGAAGATGACAGAGCACCTGGAAGGTGGTCTATTTACCCATAAGGATAACTGTCATCTACTTACACAGAACAGAGAAAAGAGTGTCTAAATAGGCTTGGATATATGCCCTGTGCCACAGCAGACCATGGTAGCTGCCAGCAGGTGTCCCAGAGCTATTTCCGAATAGTCAGAAAACAGATACTCTGAGTAACTGCATCTAGCAGGATCCGGGAAGATAAAAATTTCTCCAAACATCACAAAACCAAGGTAATGGCTTATTAGGAGTAACAGCACCTTGGGAAATCATACTACACTGTTTCTTTGGCCAGGTTACACATAGGTGAGTAAAGCAAACGCTCCCGAGTGCTGCTGGTCAGTCTCATGAAAGTGTGAGGACAACTTCACAAAGTGCCAGTCCAGGGTGCTAAAGTGCAGTTCACGTTTTCAGACAAAGCCGGCTTTTATCAGTACTCCCACATGCAGAGGGATGGACTCTGTGACTGCTTATGAAATGTTTTGTCATCTCACTTCAACTTTTCAGTAAGCTGATGAAAAAAAAGCATAAATCCATCAGACATGTTGTCTTACCAATTCCTGATATGTTTTGGCTACTTACAGAGAGTATGAGAAGTCTTCAGAGCAGATGTGAGATTCAATCTTGTTTGCTCACTTGTCATCACTCAAAAACCAAAACAAACACGCCTGCTCCTGCAGGAGTTAGCCCCCGCGTCCTGTCTGCTCTGCCTCGCTGAGCTGTGTGCTTGCTCGTGCTGCCCTGGCTTTAAGGGTGACTTTTGGTCTGTAGCTCAGTTTTGTGTTCCTTAAAACTTGCTGCAAAGCAGCAATAGTGAGCCGAGGAAACTGTGGAAGAGGAATATGTGGCAATTATGCTGAAGACATCACTCATTTAACAAAATCTCAGATGACATCATACTGCACTTGAAAGAAAGGTAATCTGGAAGGAGTCACAAAAAGCTCTTTCGTGCATAACTTCCCAAACACTATCCCTAGTCTGTAGGTTTGTCAGCATTTGCACTGAGTTCCTCTACGTTGCCAGGGGTATTTCACAGGCAAGTGGAGCTCCCTATGAGCTCAGAATAACATAAAAGCAGACAGGATACAAGTTTATTATGAATGCCTGTTTTCTCTCTGATATTTCATCATGGGTTCCAAACTTACTGATGATTCTCATGAGAAGCTTAAAAATGCAGAGCTGGTTTGGTAGGACTTGCACATGTTTCTCCAGAAGTGCTGCATGCAGTTTTTCCGGAATTTATTTTCATACCTGAGCTGTCCCTTCCCAGTGTTTTGCCCTGTTCCTGCTGCACTGGCAGAGCCAGGGACCACCGGCTGTGTGACGCCAGCAGAAATAGAGGCAATGGAAAGCCAGGTCCAGGCTGTCCCCATCCTCCTCTGGGACTGCTGAGCAGAGCAGGCAGTGGTGTCAGTGTCTCACCTACAGACAGTGCAGAGGGTTTTTTTCTTGTGCTTGTGCCCGTAACTGCAGATAAAACAGAAAAAGTGATTTGAAGCTGCTATCTGGCCCAAGAGGGAAAAAAAGCTTAGCAAAAACACACATAATCCCAGATGAGACAAGATGAAAATAATCTAATTAGATTCCTTCTTAAGCTAAATTCTACAGTACTGTTATCTCCTTGGTTATTTACTGCACACAGTAATAGGCAGGCAAAATAAAAAATGTTCTTAGTATTTCAGCCAGATTTCAGCATCTTTAAATATTTATAACTGGAGAAACATATTTTTACTGGGAATTATTTAATACATCTTTTATATTTTTTAAAACATCTGCCTCAGGTGGCAAAATAATCGCTTGGAAACTGTGAATTTCAGGTGCACCTATTGATCTGTGAAGACTGACAGATGTAACTTTCCCCAGCAGACTAGAGAGGGGCAGCCCTCCCTACCCCTATCCCCCATCAGTTACCTCCATCCTTTGCTCCCTCTGGTGCTCCCCACATGCTGAGAAGCCCCAACCACAAGAGGCCGCAGAGCTGCACATCCCAAAGCTTCATGCCCACAGCTCAATAGCCAGAACTTGCCATGATTTCCTGGGCTTCTCCTCCCCCAGATGCACAGAATGAAGTTTTGCTTTTTATGGATGCATAATTAACCCCTTGAGTAAATATCTATTCAAACCTACATAATTAGTACTTAATTTTTCAAAAAGCTAATGAAAGGCCCTTTTAGGTTCCTAATTGGCTGCTACTTCCCATTAGTCAACATGGAAATTATCAACATGGAAAATACACTATATCACAGAAACTATGCAGACAGTGAATGCCACGCTAAAAAGCCCACAAGCAGGACAGCCAAGCATCTGGGGCATGATCAAATACACCCACTGTGGATTGCAGCTGTGCAATACAAACTAAAATTGATTCAAAAGGAGACATTCTTAACATGAAGACATTCAGTCTCAAACCCAAACCCACAGTGTTTGACCTTCAGGTCATAGGTTTGTTGTAAATTTGGGGATGGTGGATCTCGTATCACATCAGGACATGTCCCCAAAAGACAGGTGTCTATGAAAACAATGGCAATATAAGAGAAGTGCTACCCAGAATTATTTAGAGGCAGGTAATCAAACTATACAGTAAATGTACCACTGAAGAGCTTAATTAACAGCATGTGCTTATTAGGAGCTACTTACATGATTCTTTACCATTTTGAAATGAACGGTTACCACTTAGTTCACAGAACCTTAATTACCAGGTTAGGGAGAATGTGAAAAACCTGCTGCTAAATTCTTTGGGTATCTCAGTTAACAATTTAACCACTTCATTTACAGAAAATAGTCTGTAGAAAAGAGCAACTCTTTCCAATAAAGCCAGTATAGATTCAAAGAAGCATCTAGTTCCAGATCAACACACTCCAGGTCACGCTGTAGATGAATGAACCTCCTTGCCTCACAGCCAGTGCCTGTGTTTTACTCTTAAAGCAACAAAGGAAAGCAAATAATGCCTACATCCACTTGTGAGTAGTACATAATTGAATTACACGGTACTGCAAGGAGCTTGTCTAGAATAATACCTTCCCTTAACCGCTGCTCAGAAATACTGGCTACACAGCTTATAAAAGTCCCTATTTATCTATTTTTGCTCCAAACTCAGTGTTTTCATTGGCTGTGCTGCAGTGCTCTCTGCTGGCACCAGCCTGGGATTTCCTGCGATGCCACAGCAGAGCAAAGCCAGCAGCAGGGCCGTGCCGTGCACCCTGCACCCCATCACCTGCACCCTGTCCCTTGTCCCCAGCCCAGGGTGCTGGGTGGGACTTGGCACGAAACTTCTGCGTAGCAGGGGATTGCCCCGCTGGTGCTGTGCCAGCCCTGAGGGCTTACAACCCATGAGTCAAGCTCCTGGAAAACCCTGAGACTACCAACACTAGTTCTTGGTATTTGCTTTCTGACCTTGTGTTTACATTTCGGGCGTCACATCTCAAAACATTGCTCTGCTTGAAAACCACCCTGCTGATGCCTCCTGCACAAACAGCCTGGCTGCCCTGCTTGCCTTCTCACTGATGGTACTCACAGACATTTCCTTGTTTCACTTCACAAAAACAGAAGCGTTCCAGGTCCCTTATCACCAGCAGATACCTGAGCCAAGTCCCACCGCTTTATTTTTTCCAAGGCAAAGGTTTCTGGCATCATCTGGTGGCAAAACCCAGCACCAGGACCAAAGACCGGACGCGTTTTTCTTGCATGTCCCTCGCAGGCTGCTCCCTTCAGCCCCCTGATGCCAGGGCAGCAGCCGAGGCCTACGCGGGGCCGGGGCTGCAGGTGCCTTTCTGGCGTCTCCGTGAGGCCTGCATTGTGCTGCAGTTTCCATCCCACCTCCTCGCTTCTGATTCATGCTGTTAAAAACTAGATTGTTGCTGGCTCTCTGCGTCTTTGGTTAATAACTGCTATTTTAACGCAGGCCCATGGAGAGCTCGGCAAAAGTCCCTGAACTGACTCGCTTGTTGTCCCAGATTTCTGCCAGGCAAGGTCGAGAGCTGCCATCTCGATGGATTCTTTCCACCACAAAGCACACAAGGGGACTTTTTACCTCTCGCTCCCCCCGGGTTGCTGGTATTTTTCTCAGTGTGTTTCTGAAGGCCAAACCCAGAGCACTGATGATCTGGGAACTTTGCAGCTCTCACCATGTTTTCAAGCAAGTTTCTTCCTGCTTTTACTGTGCCTGGCATTGTCCTGCTGCAGCTGTGCTCTTTCCATAAGATTTATAAGACACTGACAGCAAGTGCTACAGGAGCAAAACAAGGAGTGCTTACCCACTTCAGCTGAGTTTATCGCAGGCCTCTCATTTCCAATAGAGCTGACAGCAGCACCCAGACTCCAAGGACTGGAGTGCAGTAAATGCTTCCCTTTTGTTCTCATTATCTCTACCTTAAACTTCTCTCAAGGCAATCGCATTATCCTGCATAGCGTCACCATTAATTTCATTTCCCCTTAATCACGCTGTGACCATCTCAGCCTGGCCTGACTTGGTGCCCCAGCTCTCCTGCGTCGTGCTCCCCAGCACAGCCATGGGCAGGGGGTCCTCGCACCCAGCCCCACTCCCAGCCACCGGCCAGGAGAGGCTGAAAAGATGGAAAATGAAGCAGCCCTGCCAAGCACCCAGCTAGCCTTCACCTACCAGCAGCTACCCACCAGCAGCACACAGTTGCTATTCAACTGCTAGTTAGCACACGACTTGCTGATAGCATGTAAGAAAGTAGATGAACTCCAAAGGATGTCAATAAGAAAACCAGATGAGGCCACTCAGTGCTGGGCTGAGGACCTGCAGCTCCTGGTGCTTCTATTCCAGAGGCATTGAAGGCAGGAACAGGTGAAGCTTTACTAGGGTTTCAAGATCAGATCAATGCAAATTCCACCAAAACCTGGAGCTGAAGGAAAGCTTAAGATTTGAATCCACATCCAGAAATTTTGACCAAAATCCCTCACACTGTGGAGCTTAGATTGCCAGAGTTCAGCCAAAAAGAAAGGGAGAATACTAAACAGCCTTCTTCTTGGGATTAAGCTAATGAAGATTTAAAAAAAAAAAAAAAATCTTAAAAATAAAGGATTTCCTAGTATTGCCTCAGAGCTGATTTCTGCCTGACATAAAACTAAACTTTGCAATGGTATGTACATTTTTCATGCATTATTCTAGATGGCAGTGTAAATCAACTGAGAGTGCAGTCAGTAAAGTTGTTATTGCCAACCCTAAAAATTCTACATTATAGAAAAAAATAGCAAATAATTAGTATTTCCTATATTCATATGTGCTGTGCTTCTCAGGAAGGCAGGGGTTTTGAAAGTCAAAATAGAGGCAATGAATGGTTTAAAATAGTCCAAAACTCTGTGGGTAGAGATTAATCTCTGCTGCAATGATTTTTCTCCATGCTTTTGTGCCATATAAAGATGGTGGAGAGCATCCTCTTGCCAGCCCTGGCGATGAGTGCTGAGGTGCCGGAGCACCCAACTTGCCCAGGTCAGTCCCCAGGGAGCCCTGTCCGGTCCCGTCCCATCCTGCGCAGCCCCACGGCCCTTCCAGCCTCACAGGAAGAAAACACGGTGTTTGTCTGATTAAGGCAAGTTACATTTGCATTCCACCCAGGACTGTTTTAATACCAAATTGGCTGCTCGAGGGCAGCTGCTGCAGCTGCGAGCGCCCGAGCATCCTCCAGGCAGCGGAGCAGCTTCCTCAGCCCTGCTGGGGAGCGCTCCTCTTCCCGCACCAGCGCTGCCAGGTACCGCCGCTGTTATTGACAGAGACGTGCACGCACATGCACACCCACAAGCAGCTTATTCTCGTGTCAATTTACTCCCCTGTAAGTGCTGCCTAGCTACCGGCACGGCGGAGACATCTCCTTCCTCCCTCCCTGCCAGCCGGCTGCCTGCCAGCGCCCAGGCAGGCTCCAGTCCCCCAGACCCACGGGAGCCGAGCAGGAGCACGGGGGAGCAGGAGTTGCTTTGTTTCTGCTGACTTGGGTAAGCGAAATATGATTTCCTTAATAACCGTTCGCCTTTCTGGGCAGCAAAGCAGGTGGGATTCTGGCTAACTGGTTCGTTTTTTTTTTTAATGATTTGTATCTCTTAACAGGAAAATCCTGGAGGACCTCTGTGCACAGGCTGTTAGTCCTAGTATCCTACTGCACTCGTGTGTTATATTTAGCAGTTTCATAGAAAGGTGCCTTCTGACATTTTACTTCAAAAGTATTTTAAGAATCTGACATATTTATATTGAAAAATGTGATTTTGCAAGTGGTCATCAAGGGCTACTACGTTAACACACTTCTTTTGAAACAATGGGGTGGCTTAATGTAGATTTGTTTTTAATGGCGAGCTGATGTTTTCAATTTCTTGTTCTTTTGTCCCTGAACACAGAGGCTGGCCTGTCAGTTAATTCATTCACATGCAGATTGCTTGTTTTGGTGTATTTTTTTAAAGCAAATCCTTTGACTTTGTATTCTCCCCCTTATTTTTCTTTAAACTTTTTTTTTTTTTTTCTAATTCTAAAGGCAGAATCATGAAAGAAGCATGTTTCTTCCCCCTACACATGTAACTTTGTCACAAGACTATTAATCATGCCTTACAATAATTTTGCTAGTGCAGTATATCCATTCAGAAGCAGAGTGTCTGTCTGCAGATGGATTTGTTACTGTGAGATATGAAAGCTGAACAAATTTCTACAGGAAATATTTAAGCAAGGTCATAATAACACTCATTATATTCTAAGCAATGATGTGTCATTTGCTGGATCAGACAGAGTACAGCGGCAGTCACATTTATTGACTTTGCCTGTGAAGAGCCCAAAGGTTAGACATTCATTTTGAAACTACTTACTACTTTCAGCATATACTTATTAGGCTGAAGTCCTGCATACTGCTTAATTTGTTATGATGAGGAAAAGGAAACTAAACAAATTAAAGCGGTGTTAAGTACTTTTTTTTCATCTTCAAATGTCTTTACATCTATTAATAGGTATTTCCATTTTATTATGTGATCCCAACATATCATTGCTATTGCACCATCAAAAGTGGATGGGCAAATGGGCAAACCCAGACCTTTCTCTGGATTGGGGGTTTAAAATGGTGCGTTCTGCAGGTGTGTGTCGGGTGCGCTCCATCCCATTCTCCCTCCACGCATCCCACTGCTGTGGCTGGAAAAGCTGCCCACTGAGGCAGGGGATGCTGCACAGGCAAAGGGGGTGTCAGGATGGAGCTGACAATCGACACGTGCTAGGAGCACGCCAGGAGCGTGCAGACGGACACATCACACGGCAGGAAAACCTGCCAGCCCAACCACAAAGACTGTTTGCCCAAGTTTTGTTACGATGTTTTCCATTCCTGTGGAAAACAAAGCCGCTTCAGCTATGCGAATAAATCCATTAAACCCTGTTTACCTGTACACTGTGTACTGGCACTGAGAAAGGTCTGGACATTGTTGGACAAGAGAATGAATAAATAAATTTACGTTTTTAAAAAAAGGACAACAAATGTATCAAACAATGCGTTTTCTCAAACTGTTGCAAAGTGCAACAGGTGGCTTAATCAGATCAAGAGATGAAGTGAAAGAGAAGTTCACAAAGCCTGCACCAGGAAAATCACAGGTCCCGTAATCCAGTATCATGGCCAGACTGCGAGGCCTCTGTGTTCTGCACAAAGCCCCCGTGCAAATAGCTCTCTGTGCATCAGGAGAGAAAAAAGTATTGAGAAGAATCTGATCCAGCATGAGGAAGGAGGAAGGTGGGCAAGTGTTTATCACTTGAGTACATATGCGGCTTTACATTTTGGGCAATTCAAACATTGCATTATTTTGCTCCCAAAATAGCACCACTTACTCCCCTTTCTCTCAGAAAGGCGAGCTGAGGCAGGAAATGACTTGTTCATGATGATACAGAAAAACTGAGAAAGCAGGAAATCAAATACACGTGTATGGAGTCAGAGCTATTCATCCAGCCTTTCCTCCAGATATCAGCAAAACCAAAATGCTGTAGACATGGAGTGACAGAAGGAGAAACTATAAGACGAACAGATGATTCACAGGAGACCAAAGAAAACACGTTACTATCTTCCTTCTAGAAGCAAAATCTATCTAAAATAGAAATTGCTTGAATTCATAAGGAGTGAAAAGTGAAAATACTAAGAGGATCAAGCTTAAAATAGCCAACATTGAGCGAATCTTACACTTGTGCTCACGCGGGGTGAGGTAACAGACACCCATCAGTTTCCATGATTTCCCCACCCTTTCAGCCACATCCCACAGCTCCCTCCAGGTTCTCCCCCAGCTCCCCAGGCCCTGGGCAGCACTCAGGCCCCTCTCGTGGGGTCTCTGGACCGGCTGCGATGCAGCGGCAGCCCTGAGCCCACCTGGCTGCAGCTCCCCTGCACGGCCTGGTCCCTCCTCGCTGGGACAGCGCAGCCCCCACGGGGCTGGTGGGACCAGAGGGAAACACAGCTCGTCCCCAGTGTCCCTGCTGAAAATTCTCTTTTGGGGAAGTTCCTGTTCTGGAGAGGCTTGAAGGGGTGGGATGGATGGATGACTACAAAATAAAACTTAACCGTGGGGCTCAAAATATTGGCAGAAAGAGGTTTCTACCAAGTCATCATCATTTTTGTGAAGAATTTTTGATCTTCACTGATTCTAAGGAACAAGTTATGGCTGCTTTATGTAAGGATTTGTATTTTTAACAGTTACACATTGCATTAGAATACATAAAGTAAATAAAGGTCAAGTGCACAGTGGCCTTTAGTGATTTTATAGACTGAAGCCCTCAGCTGTCTGCAATGGAGCCAGTTTTGTTTTCCATACTGTTAAATTAACCTTTAAAAATTGTGTCAAGGATCTCAAAATCCTGAACATGCTAATTAAGGAGATAAACTAGGTTCAGGAGGAAATCAGTGCCTGAGCTGTCTGTCACAAAACAAGATCTTTCAGCTTTTTCTCTGCTTTCGTACTTCCCCCTTTTCCAACCAGTTGTACACGAGAGGTTTGGTTTGACTTTGGTTCAGCTGCGCCCTGCAGGGCAACTGTTCTTGTTGCTGGGAAGGGAGATGCTCCACGTGCCAGAGCTGCTGCTGTTGGCACCCAGTCAGTTCCCTTTTGTCCAGGGATATTTTCAGTCCATTTCTTCTGTATCCCAATAGTGCGACAAGCCATGTTTGTTGACTTGTTTTCCTAATCTCAGGGCTTCTTTTTCACCTTGCAATGTACTCCCGGATCTGTAACGTTAGACCTGATCTTATTAGGAGCGTTTAGATGTTTGTATAACATTTCACACCTCCCAGACCTTGTGTAAGCTGTAACTAATTCTCCCACCATGCCGGCGAGCTCCCGCACCGCTGAGTCTTACCTTGTGCATTACCACAGTGCTGCTCAGCCCCGGCTCTAAAGCGCTTACAGGTGGGAGGGGAGGTGGGAGGCGGGCTGGGACCCGGCCAAGGGCAAGCTGCCCGGAGATGCTGCCAGACACATCGCAGCCGGGTGCTGACCCACAGGCAGCATTACGTGCACCCTCGTACTCCAACGCTGATGATGTGCTCGGCCGCCACCCAGCAGAGCAGGGGTTTTACCGCACGAGGCTGCGTTTTCCTCTTTCTCTGCTCTGACCGTTGTGCCACTGTGAGCCAAGGATTAGTCAGCCTGGTAAAAACCCGGCTGTGTTTCCCTTTTGCCTTCGTCCTTCCCTGAGCAGGGGAGGCTCAGAGAGGCAGCACCAGGCTCCCGGCCCCGTGCAGGGACACAGGCACCCCCTGCCACACCAGCAGCGGGCACTGGGGTGTGGGAGCCCTGTGAGGAAAAGGCAACGGGAAGGTCATGACTGAGAATGAAGCGAGCAGTCATTAACAGCAATTAAGGAAGACAGCATTGCAAACTGTCCAAGGCAGATCAACAAAGTGTTTTATATCAATTCCCTTCCCTGCAGTCACGAGCTCTTTAAACTATTTATTATTCAAGCAATAAAGCAGCTCAACTATAATCCGTCTGCATTGCTAGTTGTACCTAACTTTTTAATCCATTAAGTCATGGATGCTTTAGCTAAAATTAGCAACCATTCAGCAGGGCTTTTTAGCACTCAATATGAAGCGCAATATAAACATTTGTAATTGCCACCATGCACTAAAGGAGTGTACTGACAGGACAGGATTGCCATATGGCCCTGGGTTCCTACCCAGCTGATCTGGTGTTGCTCTGCACGGGCAGCTGGAGCTGGACGTAACGGCAGGGACACACTCAGCTCTAACATCTGTTAAGTAGCAAAAGTAGTACAAAAAGTACAAAACTTCACATCCTTCAAAGCTGTTGTAAAGTCTGAATGCAAGCAAGCACCATGCGTGGCAGCCTGGCTTGTCCTGTCCTCCCTGCAAGCCCCCTCCACCTCCCTCAGCTCTCTCCTCCTCTTCCTCACAGCATTCCCTGCTTCCACTCTGGAGGAGATGGGCCGCAAGGAAGAGGACGACAGCAGCTCCTGGAAGAAACAGACGAGCAATATCCGAAAAACCTTCATTTTCATGGAGGCCCTGGGATCGTAAGTACCGCAGCTGCTCCCCAGGCAGAGCCACACCAGAGATCTCCTCCCCAACAAGTCCCCCCTAGGGCAGTGACTCCCCCCATGGTGTAGGCCAGTGCCACAAGCACTCATCTCCTGGCGAGCCAGCAGTGCTCTCCTGATGAGCCTGGGGTGCTGCAGCCCAGCACAGGTTTCCTGCTGGTGCTGATGCTCACTGAGTGGCACCAGAGCCGCCCTGCATCCCCCTCACACGGCACCCCATGAGCTCTGTGCTTCCCTCCTTGCCCTCCAAGCCTGCAATGCAGCGTGTTTGTGATTCTGTGTGATTCTGGGCTTATGTTTTTGCTCTTTCCATTCTGAACGCACTGGTCTTCGCTGCTGCAAGGTCGAGTAAGGTCAAGGGATGGCTCTGAGAGCTATAATAACGTCTTGTATTTAGCTCATAAACCCTGAATCACTTGAGGGATGAAACAAGAACAAGGATGTTCAAGTTGTACGATATTTCTCTGTGAGTTAACAGCTTAATTTGCCTATTTGTGTGAATGAGACGAGAAAGCGTTTCCAAGGTGGCGGAGGAGGAATTGAATTACCTCCAATAGGAGATTCTGCCACGTCCAGATTTTCCCTGACTTTAGAACCCACAGCAAAGCTTCCAAAAAACAGCTACTCCAGAGCTCAGCTATGTTTTAAATTATCGTGTTCCTGGTCAGCCTCCGAAATTACTTAAATTACCCAGCAGTTTCCTGTAAAGGAATGAGGCTAGAAAAAAGGTTTTGCCTCTCCTAGCCAACTTGTTGATTCATCATTTTTTAATAAGGGGCATAATTATTATAAACTGTTTGGGACAGATATATAGAACAGATGCCCCAGCATCTGATTTGTAGGTTGTTCATTTCCTACTATTACATTAGTAGGAAAATTTAGTATAAGAAATTGGGATTTTTTCCACATGCACCACTTCAGCTAGCTGACAAAAATAAATGAAGATCGGGGACTTAAAAGTACCTGGAAATTTCCCATCATCTTCCCAGAACATCCATAACTGTTGGATTAGGGACCTTAGAGAGGACACCCCTGCCCATTCCTTGTTTTCAGGAACATGAAAGTATTTCCATGAACCAGCCTTCAGAGCTCAAATGGATAAACAGAGGCAATGTGTGAAACAAGGAAAAAGTCCCCATGCCAGCTGATTTTTGAGCCAGAGGACAGAAGGCCATTACAAATAATTCACTGAGTGAAACCAAGATTCAAATTCATCTGTTGGGGTGCTTTCCTGAAAGTAAACATTTTTTATTTTGTTGTTGCTTTTAAAGGAATTCCTTAACCTTGCTGCGAAGCTGTCCTGGCACAATCCTAATTCCTCACAGCCCCCATGGTGTTTCAGGTGTTTTCACAGCACTGAAGCAGGAGGGAAGCAGGGCCCAGCAAGGAGCTGCCCCGGGCTCCTGCTCTCCCTCTGCATCGTTGCTGGCTGCCAGTAGCTAACACAGACACACGAGCAAAGCAAAGCGCCAGATGGGCACAGCTCTGTGCTCACCAAACCCATCTGCACGGTGCCCTGGGTCCTTTGTTAGTGGATTACAGGAGGTATGGGTTTCCTGCCCTTGTTTACTGGGTTTGCTGCAATAGCATCCCAGCTGACAGCACGTTTCCACCCGCTCACCTTCCTCACTCTACCTGCTAGGGCCCTGCAGGGCTTGCAGACTCAGTGGCTTGTCCCATTTAACTGCCATCAATTAATCTGTTGTTCATTTGATGAGGATTGTTGGGGAGTGACCTGGCAAAGTATGCACTGTCACTGTCCCGAGACACGTGTTCTGCTGCCTGAGAAAAACCTTTAACAGGATTGCAAGCTTAAGACATGTTATAAATACCCGCTTGTCAGTGCACTGAGCTGAACCCCCTCAGGAAAGTACTAGGCACTCACTTGTCACGTTGTGACTAAGGTTACGCAGGTATAAACAGAGAGAAAAACCCATTAAATGCTGAATGGAAATACTAAGAAACAGGCTGTGGTTATCCAGTCATTTTCCTCTCTATATACACAAAACTTTGACTGATACACCCCAACTGCAACACAACTGGGCTCTCCTCACTGCAATTTGTCTGCCTCAGTCCTCAGGGCAATGCTGAGCAGGGAAAGTGAAGCACTGCTTCGGCTAAAACAAAGGCCCTTTGAGGAGACACAGTCTGTAGTAAGCAGGAATTTGACCTGGCTGGAACAGAGGTCTCCGATCATTCCCCGGGGCCATTAGCTGCAGCAAGCACTCAAGCTGCAGGCAGCCCCATTAGAGGGGTGGTTGTCTCTGCAGGACTCGCACCTAGCCTGGGAAAATTCCCCGTGGTCCCAAAGGATTGGAGAAGCCTGCTGCTGGCCGCCTGCCTCGCCAGCAGCCTGCTCCAAGCCTGGACAGCTGAAGTTCATCAAAGCCTGGCACACGCAGACAGTCCTGAAAAAAAGTGACTTAATTCCATCACAGGAGCAAATTCATCCACTCCCTCAACATAGCTTCTTGAGAAACTATGCAAATTTAACCTTTTCTCTACAGAGAAATTTTTTATTATATATATACATATTGCAAAATCTTTTATTGCATATCCTAATTTTGGGGCTGCTGGAAATGTAGTCCCAGCTTTACCATCAGCATCCACTTAGAGTTTGGTTTTCCTGCTTTTTTCTCTTTCTCTCTGTAACTATCCTCCCAGTTCACAGGAGCAGCATCTATTGAAATACAACTTCTCCTCTTTGCAGAGGTGCCTTTTCAGAAGTTTTCCTAGTGAAACAAAGAAGCACTGGCAAGCTCTTTGCTCTGAAATGCATCAAGAAGTCTCCTCTCACAAGGGACAGCAGCTTGGAGAATGAAATAGCAGTGTTGAAAAAGTGAGTATGTATACATGGTGTAAAGCGAAGTGGAACAAATATCCTTTCCCAGGATGTGGCTCCAGAGCGAGACTAATACAAAGAAATAAGTATGTCTTTTTAAAGCATATACAAATACTGGTGCCAACTAGTGGAGTAGGAGCATTCCTTCTCTCATTCCCCTGCTGGGTTTGTAACCCCACCACAGCCACGCTGTCCCAGCCTGGGAAATGCAACAGATTGGGCAGAAGAGCAGGCAGGGAAGGGAGAGCCAGAGTTAATGCTTTTACAGTCCAAGTAATACCCCTGATGCCGAGAAGGCAGCTGCTCAAAAACTGAGGGTTTGCCGCTGGGACAGAAGGTGCTCTGAAGGAAGCTTGCTGGGGCATCAACGATCCTGTGCTGCATGGATCAGCCACAAAACAACTCAGTGAACTTGCATTCACGATAAAAGCAAGACAACTGTTGGGTCTTCAAACTTTTTCCTTGTCAGCTTTGTTTCTGACCCGTGACTATCTTTGCAGAATAAAGCATGAGAACATCGTGACTTTGGAAGATATTTACGAGAGCACAACCCACTTCTACCTGGTCATGCAGCTGTAAGTACGAGCAGGGCTGTTTCGTGTAGGCCTCAGAGGAAGCAGGAGGCAGGAGCAGGGCAAGGCACCACATCTCAGCACAGCCCTGTGTGAATTTGTGGGTTTTACCAGGGGTGCTTGCTGGTTGCTGGTGCTCCCAGGGGAGTCTGCTGGCTCTGAGCCCTGTAGGGTGCTGCTGCTCAAGGAACTGCTCTTCTAGGAGGAAGTCAGCTCGCCTCAGAGGTGAAAGCACAACTGCCTTTGTTTAATTTTCTGGCTTTTTCTTTCTGAACTACCACTGTAACAGGGTGTCTGGCGGAGAGTTGTTTGACCGGATTTTGGAGCGAGGGGTTTACACCGAGAAAGACGCAAGCATCGTGATCCACCAGGTGCTGACAGCAGTGAAGTACCTCCACGAAAACGGAATAGTTCACCGCGACTTAAAGGTGAAGCCTGTCCCTCAGCCACAGCACTGCCTCTGCAGCCACCTAGCTTTCCCTTCTCTGTCCCATGACTTTCTGCTGTTTCAGTTTTCTACCACAAATTTCAGCCCCTGACTCTCTGTATTCACAGCCTGAAAACCTTCTTTACCTTACTCCTGAAGAGAACTCCAAAATCATGATCACAGACTTCGGCTTGTCTAAAATGGAGCAGAATGGCATCATGTCCACTGCCTGCGGGACTCCGGGATACGTTGGTAAGCCAAGGACCAGGAACGGGGTTGTACAGGTGGATTGTCAGGGAAAAAGGCTTTGCATTTACAGCACACTGCCTAGCAGAAAGGAAAAAATACATAATCACATTAACAACAACACATCAGTCACAGATACACTGCAGAGACACATAAAGAAATGGATTGCAGATGAGTTTAGAGACTGCAGAATCCCAGAGTGTTTAAAAGCACAAGAAAAAGATAATTCTAAAAGCAATAGATTTCTCTGTTACTCATGTATTTATTGAAAATTTACAAAAATAATTTTAACACAATGGGATGTTGTTTAATGTCAAACTGCATCGGCTTGATCAGCAGCTTGCTGGTCAAACCCTCAGGGTGCAGGCAGACGTCCTCAGTGGTTCTTTCTGTTCAATGCTATAAAGTAGGTACAGAAAGCAGAGACTAACTGGTACAGAGGGCTGTTAATGGCTTCTGCACTGATACCTCAGAGCCAAGTGTACAAGAAACTCCTCCGTCTCCCAGTATTGAGTCATTTACTATTGCTTGTAATTTTCATTTCTTTCTGCTTTTCTGCAGCCCCTGAAGTCCTCGCCCAGAAACCATACAGCAAAGCCGTGGACTGCTGGTCCATTGGAGTCATCACCTACATCCTGTGAGTAGAAGCAAAGAGCATCCCATTTTTTTCATGAGTTTATCAACTTGTGTACTGCTTCGTACACCTCTGCAGTGTGGAAGTGAGAGTGGAGGCGATGCCGAATCTCCTCCTTCCCTGCGGTAACAGCACATCATTCTTCCTTCGCACAGATTCACCACACCATAGAAACAAAAGGGATGTTGGGAATCAAGAAACAGAGCGGAGATGAAAGGAATCACATTTTTCTCTATTATGTGCCTCATCCTATCCTTTGTTTTTTGTTTTTTTTCAGTTGCCTACAAGTATCATTCGATCTTCCTCTGTACATTTTGTTTCGTTTCCTCCCACACCATGCAGTTATGTTCCAGCTGTGGCTTTGTCCTTTTGCTGCTGCAGTTAAGTTTTTAACTCTTTTCTGCAGCTTTCCCAATGCACTCAGATGCGAGAAACAGATAGATTCCTAGAGCAGCCTCCTCTGTCACTCACTTTCTCGTGCTGCATGCATGTGCCCAGCCCACCCAGGCTCAGGGGGATTGTGCTGACAGGCACTGAAGGCCGTCTGTCCGGCTGCTCTCTTCCAGGCTCTGTGGGTACCCACCTTTCTACGAAGAGACCGAATCCAAACTGTTTGAAAAGATTAAGGAAGGCTACTACGAGTTTGAGTCTCCGTTCTGGGATGACATCTCCGAGTCAGGTAGGGCTCAGACACCGGCAGCGCGTTGCTTCCCCTGCCCTGCACAGCCGCCGTGCTCCCGGCCCCTGCTCTGGAGCTGCTCCATAAAGCAACTTCTAAAGCTGCTCAGTTCAAAAATTCAGTCCAAATTCACCTAATCTAAGCATGAGGTTAGGTACATCTCCAGTACACAATTTTTCATCAGGAGCACCTCACTACAAACACCTCCCTTTACCAGCGTAACAGGGCGGTACGAACGCCTCCTTCTCGGGGCTGACCTTTGCAGTGTTTGTCTGCCAGCGTTTGCCATGTCCCATTAGGATCGCATCCTGGAACAGGGAGGAAATAACCTTTTCTCTCTCTGCTTCTCCTCTCCTCCCAAACAGCCAAAGATTTCATCAGGCACCTGCTGGAGAAGGACCCGAACAAGAGGTTTACCTGCGAAGAAGCCCTGCGGCACCCATGGTGAGCGGAGCAGGTGCTGGCAGCGACTGCTGCCCCTGGGGGTTTGCCAGCCACCGTGCTGGGTGGTAGCTGAGAACGGAGGTGTCCCCCCAGCCCCTTGTTAACGTCACCGGCTGCCTCCGCATGGCCCTGGGTCTTTCTTTCTTCTGTGCGAAGAAAGAAAATGATGAATAATTAAAGATGCAATTTGTGTAATATTTGTCTCCATAAACAGAGGCAAGGAAGAAATCCCATTCTGAGCTTTTCCAAGCTTTGAAGTGTGTGTTTGTGTTACATTTTGTTGCTGTTTTTCCTTTGGGTTTAATTATTGCTGATTGAATGTACAAAGCAGTTAGTTGCCTCCAGAATGTGGAATGCCTTACAAATGCCATCTGCCTACGAGCCCATTTTCTTCTCTCCCCATCTGCAGGATTAATGGAAATACAGCCCTTCACCGTGACATATACCCATCTGTCAGTGCTCAGATTCAGAAAAACTTTGCAAAGAGCAAATGGAGGGTAAGTTGTTTGCTGTTGGGAGCCTAGAGCCATTTCAATAACAAATGCCAGTTGCTGCCATCTAGCAATGAGCAAGGCTTCGGCTGTGTGGGTAAGCACCCAAAAGCTGAGATCCTCCAAAGGCTGCCTGAAAATCATGTGCAGCTACTGCTTATAGTGTGTTTGGACCAATATTCATTGCTGCATTGCATACTGGTACATTTACCAAATACATTGTCCTGTAGTGCCCTTGCCAACAAAATAAAGGCTAGGGGAAAAGGACTCTTGTCTCTGTCCTAGGGAAATGAAATAGATGCTCCATCAGCAGGTTTGTGAGCTTAATCCAGCTTTTCCTTCTTTCAGCCTTGGACATAAATTGGTTCTTCATCTATATCAAGAGTTTTTGTAAGAATTTAGGTAGAGAGAGGAATGCCATAGGAACCACTTCTATGATAGTATTCTAAATACTTACATTCAAAATTCAGCTCAAGCCTCCGTTTCACACTGTGGGGTAATTTACAGCTGTTCCCCCTGATTTCCTTATCTAGAAATAGTTGTAATCTTCAAAAGCATCAGCAGTTTGCAGTCAGGGGAAACCGCAGTGTTTGTGCCAGGAACGAGCACGTCCCACTTTCTACAAGTTGTGCAAACACTCAGGCAGTGCTAACCAGTACAGCACCATCATCCCCCCGTGCTGCTGCTGCTGCAGGGAGACGTCCCTTCATCCCGCAGCAGGGAGACATCCCTTCATCCTGCTGCACCCACACAGCACCACACCACTGGGCACTCACCATGGGCTTTTTATCTTCCTCCCCAGCAAGCCTTCAACGCTGCAGTCGTGGTGCACCACATGAAGAAGCTCCACATGAACGGCCACGCCACGGCTGGAAGCACCCTCCCTGTTATACAAGCTTCAGAAACATCCAGACCCAGCACGCCCAGCACCACCCGGCCACCAACGCCGAACAATGACAAGGACACATCGCTCCCTCTGGTCCCTGCACGAGCCTGTCCCAACCCTCCTGCTCTGCTGGAGCAAGACACAGGAACGAGAGAGGGAAAGCTGCAAAACCCCCCGGTGAACGGATCGCTGCCTGCGGGCAGCAGCTCAGTCTCACCAGACAACCAGAGCCCACCAGCCAGAACTTGTGGCTGCAGCCCAGCCTGCATGGGGCACGAGAAAGCCAAGGCGTCCTTCTGCTCTGAGACGGTGCTCCTTAAAAGACCTGGAAAATCCCAGTAGGTATCCAAATCATTAGGCGTAACTTCTGACAAAGTGTATGGGACGAACCCTCCCTGGAAGTAGTTGCCTGGCACATAAGTTGCCAGCTCCAGGTGGAGTAGAAAGGAGGGAGAAAAAAGGCCAGAAGCAAACGTTGGACTGGATAGGTGGCAGTGCCCATCCAAGCATCTTCTGTGCTCGTATGAGCATGAGGTGAGGCACGGTGCCCAGGCTGCACAGCAAAGCTTGCAGTGAGCTGAGGGGGCAGGGGTTTGGTTGCCACACTCCATTTACATCAGTGCATTTGCTTTCCAGAAATTGAAATTGCCTATGGTTAAAGCTGCTGATGCCAGTTATTCAGCTGCTGCTGAGTGAGCGCACCCTGCCTTTGCTGCAGTGTTGACTTGCACCCCTACTCTGCTTTCAGCAGATGATATTCTTTATATTAAAAATACAACTTTGGTTCACCTGCAGAATGATCAATGATATTGCTATTTATATATATATTCTTTTCAATTTTCCTCTTCCAATTCTTCCATTTTTATCCAGTCATTTCAAATCAGAAGTTCTTGTTCCAATGAAAAACAGTAAGCACTCCTCTCACTGTGGGACTGGGCAGACTGGAGTTTGTTTGATTATGTGATGAGGACGGCAGCCACCAGGCTCCCCCATCGCCAGCGGTAAGTGCACCACAACCCAACGACCAAGCTGCTTTCAATTAATCCCATTACAGCGTGAAAAAGGGAATGGCAAGAATAGCAAAGTGCTCGTGCATTAAATAAATTGTCTTTGCAGTTTTTCTGCAATAGAAAAACGCCTTAACTAAATCATCTTTCAAGAAAGAAATCATCTTTCAGCTTCCATTTAGGCCAGTCCAGTGACTCTAAAACCAATTGGTTTTAAAGGCAATTATTGCCAGCCTTTTATACCACAACAAGCTCGAACAAGAAGTGTGTGAAAGGAAGCAAAGCATGAACCTGGTATATCAAACACTTCAATTATTAATAGCTACTCTTTGAGAATCACACTGGAACCAAACAGCTTCATCAGCTGGGACCGGGGGCTTCAGCTGGGTCTCAGCAGTGGCCAAGAGCAAAGGGCTGACAACGAGCTGCTGGCTGGTGGATGAGCACAGACGGGAGATATCCTGCAGCCTGAACAGCCCAGCCCTTGCCCAGATTCAGTCCAGGCAAGACAGTTCAGGTTGCTCTGTTACCAGAGAGCTTTGCATGGAGATGTTTGTTTTGTAGGTGAGCAAGAAATAACAACGTACAGAACAGAAAGTTTCCTCTGGTCTGACTGTAGCTCAGATAACTTCTTAGCTAGTCCAGAATTAAATATTTGCCCCACGTTGTATACAAGCAGTAAGGCCTATTGCTATTAGATTCTGGGAGAAAAAAAACGGTCCTCAAAAGGTGAGCGTATGCTAGCATAATTCTCCATGAAAACTACATCAAGAGAGCTATGTCCTATCATCTTTTATGACCCTCTCTACTGATGAGATTATACGGACAGAACTGTAATGTACAAAGGATCAATAGATGAGACAAATGCAAGTAAGATCCACTACAGACTCCAAACAGGTCAATTCCGATGATCAGTCATGGAATAGCCCTTTATAAATGCAGCATACAAAAGGATCTAAGCTGTTCCTAACCCCCGTGCTGCTGCTTATTAACAGAGCACATTGTGAAGGCAGCAGTCTAATGAAACAAAGTTCAATCCCCAATTGAAATTCTCTCTCTTGCAGAAACAGAAGGGCTGTTTTACTCTTTTCTGCACTTCAAAGCCAGACATCAGCAGTGCAAGCAAGAAGAAAGGAGGCTGCGTCCCGCCAGCAGCGGACGGGCAGCAGCATCTCGGAGAGCAGCGACCAACGGGTGATGAGCGGCACATTAGTCCTGGGAATCCATCAGTGCAGCGACCTCAGCGTGTTTCTGGATCGTTAATGCTGGGACAAGGCACTTTAGCAAGGGAAAGTCTGAGGCTGCTGCTAGCATATTCAGTGTATATTATCCATACTACATTGCTCGATGCTGTAAAGCTTTTGTTTTCTGTATACTGTTTAGTTGTCCAATGCATAAGTGCACTGCACAGCACAGCATAAATCCTATAAACCAAAGCCATGCAGAGTTTTATTCAGTGGCAGCTCAGTTATTTTTACAACATGCACCCTACCCCTTTGTCGGATTTCAGTTCCTCCCAGGCTTCAGCTCTCTGCAGCTTGGTGACAAGCAGCTGCCCAGGCTGTGCAGTTCTCACTTCAGCTACAAAAGGAGACAACCTGCTAGCAACTTCCATATGTCTGATAATAATCACAGCGAGGTCTAAATTCCCTGCTTCCAAGTCCATAATTGCACAATAAATACTTGCTTAATAAAGCTGACTTTTGTTTTGTAAAGTGCCTGTTGGTTATTCATAGAAATTTGATGTGGTAACGGTCTATTAAGTCCCTTCTAAAGCGTTCCCCATGCAGCTGCAGACCTGCTCCCTCTGGTACTTTCTGGCAAAATGTTACACAGTAAATAAGCAGATTGTGGCAGAAAGTCAAACGAGATATTTGACTTCACATCTGAATATGAGATCGCGTTTCTCTTCATAGTAGAAATATAGGTATGTTGTACAGAAACAGTGGAGATAAAATTCTCCATTTCTGTGACCTGGTTCTTTGAAGAAAGAGCTAGGAGGGAAGTACTGAAGCCATGGCAAGTTGTGAAGATTAACTGCAGTGTGAAAAGCCCCAAACAAGGGTTTTAATTGGAACAGCGAAATCCAGCTACAAGAGCTTGAATTGGCTAAAACATGAAAAAGAATTGGGGGGGAGAGGGGGGAGGGGTTGGAGGAGGTGGTTATAAACCCTTCTGGAAATAACAATGTTGGAGACATGTTCATTATTTGTCGTTAATGATCGATGTCTCTGCCCCTTTCCTCTGAGCCCAAGCAGCTTCAGCCAGTCAGTCCAACGTGAACCTCTCCATGGTTTCACTGCAGCTCCTCTCCAAAGGGACCGAAATTCCATTTGCTAAATACGCAGACGTTAGGAACATGAGAACTGCAGCCGGAAAATGGGAGTAAATACTCCAGTCAGTGTGTGCAGCGGAGGAAGGCACCGCCTCGCTCAGGAGCAGCTGTCGTAGTAGGCGACTCGCTTGCTGATGGCATCCCGAATCCTGCCCACCCGCTCCTGCAGGCCTGACAGCGTGGCTGACTTGGACAGCAAGGCTCTGTTGCTTTCCTGAATTTCTGTCTCTAAAGCTGAGGAGAGAGTGCAGGAAAGGGTAATGTGAAATCACAACTGGAGGAAGGCGTCATGTCCAGTTTTCCTCCCCAGCCTGAGCCTCCCCCTCCCTCCTGCACCAAAAAAAAAACAACGTGACTTTCCTCTGGCACTCAAAAGCCCTCCCCTGGTGCATGAGACCATTATACTGAGCTCACAGGCTTACCTGCCATCCTAAGCATCATTGCCGAAGTTTCCTCAAAGAGATCTTTTGCCTCCTGGCCTATGCTCTGTACCCGGCTGCCTTGCCCTCCCAGCACTGGGCTCTGCTCCATCCTACTCTTCAGCTCAGCGTACATTTGTTTCACCTGTTGCAAAGACTGTGGAAAAGCAAATAAAAATAAATAATAATAATAATAAGCAAATAAATGAGATTTTCCAATGTCGAATTGACTCTAAAAAGACAGAACCCATTTTAAATATTAAACAGATACTGTGCTCGAGCTCTGTGGTTACATTACTAAGCAGATGCATGACAGTTTGCAGTGCACTTACATCGAAGCTGACCAGCAGCTGTATGAGCTCCTCTACCTCAGGTGGGGCAGAGAGCAGAATCAGGGAATGGCTCGGGCCCAGCCCTGGGTGCAGGACTCCAGGTGAAGCCTCCCAAGGGCGGCGCAGAGGGGCACAATCTCCTCCCTCCCCTGCTGCCCACCCCTCTGTTGGTGCAGCCCAGGACTCAGTTGGCCTTCTGGGCTGCAAGCACACACAGCAGGCTCACATCAAGCTAATAAGCCTTCAGCAAAAGGCAGAAAATGTAAAAAGGTCCTGGAAAACTTGAGTAGTTGGATCCTGCACCAGATGAACGAGGCAACAGGGTTGTGCCTGGATGGTGGCCTCCTCGCCCCATCCAGACCTGTACCAGGACACAGCTGGCTCGGCTGTGCCATGATGTAGAGCTTAGTGACATAGTTTAGTAGGTCAGAGGTTGGACTAAGCGATCTTGGAGGTCTCCTCCAACCTAGATGGTTCTGTGTGTGTGTGTGTGTGTGTGATGATGGGAGCATGACGTGGCTGTGGTACCTGCTGTGCCCTGCCGGCCTTCTCGCCCGCTGCCGCCGCTGCCTGTTGCGCATCGCTGGCCCGCAGCCGGTTCTGCCCCGCCGCCTGCTGCAGCTGCCGCAGCCCTTCCCTCAGCGCCGCCAGCTCCTCCGCCACGGCCTGTGCGTTCCTCTCGGCTGGGCCAAGAACGGCCTCGATCTGAAAGCAGAGAGCCACACGTCAAGAAGGAAAGCGCAGCCAAGATCTGTCTGCAACGTGTTTTGCACCATGCAGGGAGCAGCTACGTGGCCTGGTGGACACGTCCCAGACTTGTCCCTGGGATTTTCATCAGGGACCATGGCTGGAACTCAGGGAAGAAGGCAAATGAGACATGCAGGAGGACGGGGTTTTGCACAGAAAGCCCCCTTTCTCCAGTTCGCCAGTCCAGTCCTCTACCAAGCTTGGGATTTTCGGAGCAGCAGTGAGCAGGGCCCAGCGCTGTTCCTCAGAAGTCACCAGCCCCCACTCACCTCCTCAACACGCTCTTGGATGAACCGGAGCGAGGAACTGGAGCCCCTGATAGCCCCCTGCGCCTCCAGCAGCACCGTGTTTGCTCGTCTCAGATACCCAACCACCTCTTCCACATCGCCCTCCACGGCATTTGCCCGGTTCCTGGGGAAACACAGAAAGCAGAGAGTGGGCATGGATAATTGCATGGACTGGTGGTCAAGGAGGCAGAGGCAAAATAAGCTGGAGAAGCAAGACAGGACTGTAACAGAGAAGGCTGCAGTCCACACACACCATACAAATCTGCCACAGAGCAGCTTTCTGTTCAAGAGAAGTGTGACTTCCATTTCACATCCCCCAGCAGAGAAAACGAACTGAGGAGAGAGAAAAGCCTTCTTTTAAATGATCTAGAAACACCTATTTTGCAAGCGGTGCAAGACAAAGTATTAGAAGGGAAGCAACAGCTACTGAACCAGTTTCAGTGAACACTTTTCTGCTTGCAGTGGGGCTGTTCTGACCAGGTGACAGAGCTTCCCACAGAAAGGCAGACTGCCTTGTCTCTTCCAGCAGGCTAAGCAGGTGTCAGACGCTATCAAGGAGTTTACATACTTATCCCGCTAACCTTCTCGCTGGGATATTGCTGCAAGTCAACACGTGACAGAGCAGATGCTCCAAATTTGCAAGGGCACTCTGTAATTGCTTTTTAAGGGGCCATGGGATAATCCTTCCAACTTTCACCCAGAAAACAAATAGCCCATTTAATCCCCTCATGCTCTCTTGTGCAACTAGGATGTAGGTCACCAATATCAAGTAATAGCAGAGCAAGCCTGTCATCTCCTGTCCTAAGGGCTCAAGGAATAGAGAAAAGCCTCTGTTACTTTTGGTAAAGACCTGCTTGTTTTAGTATCCATAACAAGTTCTGTCATTGGCAGCCAGACTCTTATTTGTATTGGGGTAGCAGAGAAGTGTATGTAGAGATTGCAAAGTCACTCTTAGCCACTCTACATACATAGAAGATTCTGGGCTAAAAGTAAGTCAGTCCAGCTCCAGCCAAGTTAGATTTCATCCTAAGAATCACCACATTCACTCCAGCTGAGTGACCAAAAAAAGCCCTTCAAAGCTGCCAAAGCTGCCAAAAGCCCTTCAACCAAACCAACCTGGCTTGTTCTGCCTCCTGCTGAAGCCGCTTGGCCTTCGCGATGTCCTCGGCTGTCTGGGCCAGGATGCTCTCTGGGCACTGCAGTTTAGTAGCCAAATTTTGGATCTCGGTCATTTTTCTCAGGACTGCAGCAGCATCCGTGGGGAGACGCAGTGAGAGAACAAACTCACTGATTTCCTGGATTGTAGCAGGGTCCGTGTCTTTGTCTGCAGAGCAGGCAAACAGACGGACAATGTCAGAAGCAGGAGAGGGGAAGGTAGGAGTGCAAACACAAGGCAGGGTGGAGGCAGATGCCCAGCTGTGGATGCTCTCACACGCACAGCCTCTTCCTTTCAGACAGCTGTCAGGGTCCACCCCAAATTCAGTCCCCCCCACTCAGCTTCCATCACAGGGCAAGCTGGTGAGCAGAGCAGCAGAAACAACCCTTTACCCAGCTCTGCCCTTTTTCATTCCTTTCCTCTATGTTTTGGTGCGTAAGGACGGGATTCATTCCTGCTGCCTATGCCAGTTTTGTGCCGTATCTTCAGGGGGTTTAAGCAGCCTGTTGATGCTCTGTGATTCTTTCTGTTATTCTGAATAACATTTCTGACATCTTTTCCCAGCCTGACTCCGTGTTACCCCTCAGCATGGCTTGCCCTCAACATGCTGGTCAGCATTCTCTGGCACTTTTGATGCTTCAGACTTCCTGAGGCTCTTATGTGTTGTTACCTGGCCCTGGAGATTTGCTCAGGGTCTTAAACTTCAGACTGAACTAAATCTCCCATTGATTACTGTTACAGATTTCCAGGACTCTGTTGTATTTAAAGGACAAATAAAATAAACACAAAAACAGTGAGACAAAAAATTGTCTCACTATTGAGAAGCTTCCCTACTGCACAGAATGAAATAAGAACTGTTTTATATTCGATGTGAACTTCTCATTCATACCAGCAAAACTTCCAGGAAAGTACCGAAACACTGCCTTTAATTTGGCAAGGATTAAAATATGGCTAAGCCCAGAGCAGAGTCAGGTAGACCTCACTGAGTACATGAGGTTGTGTTTCAACACAAGGCTGTTTTATTGCACAAATAAAAGTTAATAAATTTGAGGAATCAGAAGCAGGCAAAGCCCAAGGGACATTAGCCCAGTGATTAGCTCAGAAATATCTTCACTCATCATTAACACCAGGCAGCACCAAATGACCTGAATTTCTTATTCAGCTAATGCTCATGAGGCCTATTATGTTATTACAATCTGTCTGTGAACAATAAGTCATCCCACTGGTTTATAGGACAATGAGGAATTCTCGTGTGATTAACAGTCTGCTCCAGAGATCTGTCCATTTATCTCCCTGCGGTCAGTGAGGGTTGCTGGTAAACTTCTCTGCACCATGGTCAGTGCTGACTACAAACCCTTGGAGAGCACCAGCCATGGGCATGGGTTTGTCCCCAGGCCCTGGGGATGGTGAGAGGCACAGTGGCAGAGCAAGGCACCAAAGCAATCTGGATAAATTGGACAGCTGAGAGCCTAACTGGGGTGAGCTGTTCAGACGACTCCCTTGTACCCTGTTCTCATCCATAACATCACTGTAAGGATTAAATTTTCTATGTGCAAGCCAACCTGCACAGGCACAGGGTGAGCTTGGCAGCGCTACCTGACAAGAAGTTTCGCACTTGCTGGATGAACTGCTGGATGCGCCGCACATCTCCCTCAATCTGGGTTCTTGTTACACTCATCTGCTCCACCAGCCGCCGGACATTGCTCTGAATCTGATTAGCAGATGTCTCCGTTGTTTTAATCTGCAAGCAACAAAACCCTGATGGAGTCGCTTCTACTTGACCTGGAATCCCAGCAGCTCTACCCAGGCCCTGAGTGAATTGGACAGGACACTTTGCAGTTCCACCATTTCCCATTTTTAGCGTGCCATTGCTTTAAAGGATTGCAAATGTTAAAGACCGAGGGCTGGATTTGCAAAGGAAACCCTCAAAGAGGAGCAGTACTGTTTAGCTTCATAAAACACATTTGAAATGGATTTTGAATGACTTTAAAAACTCATTTCATCTTTGCAAGCCCTCCAAGGCTGTAGAAAAAATGTGCAACAGCACGAACACACACTCACCAGCTGCGCCGTGTCCCGCAGCCGCGCGCTCAGGCTGCCCAGCTCCCTGGAGGCCTTGGTGGCCGTGCCGAGGGCCCCGGCGGACCGCGGGAAGGCGCCGCGGCAGGAGAGGCCGGCCCCGCAGGCTGTGCCGTTGTCTCGCGGGCAGAGCAGCCCCTGGCACTGGGCAGGAGTGCACTTCTCCACGCGGAAGCCGCCGCAGATCTGGAGAGGGACGAGAGCAGCAGGGTGTTGAGGGCACCCAGCCAGCTGGGTGAGACCTCGCGGAGAGAAACTGGTGATCCATGGGGATGGTGTTTCCACAGACTCTCACTGAGCTGGGGAACGTGGCAGGCTTGTGCAGCCGGAGCTCACCCGGGGACATGGACAGAGCCAGCCCACCCAACAGCGTTGGCTGAAGCACCTTGGCTGCCAGCACCAGCCCCGAGCACACCGCACAGCCCAAATGCACAAGGGGCACCAGGGCTAGGTGTGTGGATGGCTCACAAAGTGTAAGAGCAAACATCTCAGGACAGCTACTCTTCCCCTCGTGGCATGGGAACCCCATCCAACTGCTGCAGTTTGCGTTTAGGGAGAGAACGGGATGAGGAGACCTGACACCAACGGCCTTCATTGCCTGGCATCTTCTAAATGTTTCACCCACTGGAGGGGGCACTGCAGCAGGGGCATGTGCAAGCCCAGAGCCAGTGCAAGAACCAGCACTGGCTGATGGCTTGGGAATGTTTTGGTGCCCTGAAAAGCAGAGAGGGGAGGCTGGTGGTCTCCACAGCAACCGTGCATTAGGAGGCACTGAAATGGATCTCCATGGCAATAACAAAGCAGTGAAGGAGAAAGAAAAGAAACCTTATCCAGAAATTAAGTGGGTCTTTGAGATACGAGAACTGACACGTGAGAGTCTTTGGAGGAAAAAGGCACGTGCCTGGGAGGGGGGCAGGGGAACACTGGGTATCTGTTCTCCTTTGGCAGGGGATGCTCAGACAATTCTCCCCTGACGTCCCAAAGCAGCAGTCTGCCAGGATGCCGCTGGGCTGCATCCCTCTGAGCAAAGACGTCACTCTGCCACGCTGAGTGGGTTGACCACAGCGTGAGGCTTCAGCCTCCCGAGCACGACAAGGCTCACTCAGTGACCAGCCAGAAACCCACGTTGTGCTTTCACCTTGTTTGCTGCAGGGGTGAGGTTGGGGGACGAGGCCACCTCGGCCCTGAGGGCCAGCAGCTTGGTGCTGTGCGCGCCAGCCGCCCCCTCCAGCGCCGCGGCGTTCCTGCGGTTCTCCCTGGAGCGGGCCAGCAGCGCGGCAGCGCCGGCAACGAGGCCGCTGGCATTGGCAGATGTCTGGTAAGCAGACCTGATCGTCTGGAAGGCTCCTGCAGGAATGAGAGCACTACATGACACGGATGCCTCCGTGACTCATAAATGCAGCAGAGCTACCTAAAGGAAGGCGTTGACTACACCCCGCGAGTGGATGTGTGCGCGGAGAGGAGGGGGACACTGAGTGATTAGTCACTAAGGCACAAACAAAAAGCTCCCTTTATTTCCAAATGCCTTTCAGCCATTCCTTCGCACTGAGCTGCAGAGCTGTCCTGAAGGACTGACCTCTGGTTCGGGGCTGAAGGACTGAAACAAAACTAAAGCCAAAGCCATGCCCATGCTGAGGCTGGGCTTTGCTCTGCGCAGAGCAGAAGGGCTTGGTAGGGGCAGGACAGGGGGCCCCGTGAACCCTTTCCACTGCCCCTGGGCAGCCCCCATCCCATGGTGAGGGCGCAGACCTCTGTGCCTGCTCGGGCTGCAAACCCCCACGGACAGCGGCCACGCTCTGCAGCTCAGCACGGGGGAGACAGCAGACAACAAGGCACTCGGAGAGAATTAGCTGCTGCAGGGATTTAATGGCCACCTACCACCAGCAGCATCACAGGGCTTAATTAGCTCTTCTAAGCGCCTGACAGCTCACTGCCTGGCTCCCCTCCCCACCTCTCCATCTCTTCCATCTGTGCACAGCCCTCACTGCTGCAGCCACCCCCCGGCTCCGTGCCACCCCCTCTGCTGTCCCCCACCGGGCCGTGGCAGTGGCAGTGCTGCAGCACATGGAGCTGTGCTGGCCGGGAGGGACATGGCCCCAGCAGGACATGGGGACACTGCATGCCCAGCTCCCAGCCCCAGCCACCACAGCAAATAACCCAAAATCATCGGTCAGTGGTGAGAGGCTGGGTAGAAAGCATCTCCCGTGTGGGAGGGAGGGAAGGAGAGAGAGAGGGAGGATCTGTTTGCTGTGCCTGTGCTGACAGAGGGTTGAAAACTTCATCTCCTCCACCTGGCCGGTGGGAAACCACCAGGCATGCAGTCACAGCGAGGTAAATTAACAGCTGCTAATTAAGAGATTTTAGAGCCGCAGCGCTGTACCTGACAGATCTGTGCTGCGGCTGGTTTCAAACTGGGTCTTCTTGCTCTGGTACTGGTTGTTAATAATAACCAGGCTGCTGTTGATGGCTTTGAGCTCGCTCGATAGAGAGGCAGTCACATCCAGCAACTGAAAGTTGGGGTTGATGCCTTGCATCTGCTCTCTGGGAAAGAAAAAGCAGAAAACGTGAATCTGAGTAGAGAGAAAACCACCCTCAGGCACAGACCAAGGCCCTCTCGTGCAGGGATGCTGCGAGCACACGGTGAGCAGCCACTTGCCAGCCCCAGCAGAGAGGGGCACAGGGCTACAGCTCCCCATGCTGGGTGCCTCACAGGGCCCGGGCACGCTGCCTCCAGCCGAAGCTGCCCAGCAGTTTGGTGCAAGGACAGAGAAGCCAGCACCTCCTCCCAGTGCAGGAGGGACCCCCCAGCACATCCCTCATCCCTCACCTGATGGCAGCGAGCGCGCTGCCCACCTGGGCCAGGCCCTGCTCGGTGCCGGGGGAGCGGCTGAGGATGCCCTGCGCCTGCTGCGCTGTGCCCTCCGCCTGCGCGAGGCGGGGGCCCAGGCGAGAGCCCCCAGTGCCCCCGGGCAGCAGCACGCTGGAATTGCTCAGGGCAGACTGGTGCAGGCGCAGGCGCAGGCGCTGGATGTCACCGTCGTAGGCGTGGAAGCAGGGGTGGCAGGGCTCGCAGCTGGGGTAGGTGCTGCAGTGGTCGCGCTGGCACTGGTCGCAGCGGGGGCCGGTGACGCCCGGGCGGCAGAGGCAGCGGCCCGTGGATTTGTCACACCCCGCGTCCTCCGTGCCCTGGAAGTCGCAGTTGCACTCTGGGGGATGGAAAGCGGAGAGGAAAGGAGGGTGAAGGCCACAGAAAGGGGAAAATGGAAATAAGTCAGGTCCTGCTAAGTGGACACCAACGCGATGCAGTCCATCCCACCCTGCAGTGCCTGGGACGGAGGTGGTGGGGCAGAGGGGATGGAGCAGCCCCTAACCCCGCTGCTCGCCCAGCCCCTGACTGAGGGTCCTGCCCCGGCTGCCAGCAGGGGACACGTGGAGGGCAACAGGGATGAGCTGGGGGGGCTGCTCTTGTAAAACAGTGTGGGAAATGCTGCTGTCAGGACATGGGCTGGGTGCTGCTCTTCCAGAACAGCCGTGATTTCACAGCACTAAGCACCAGGCCAAACCAAAACCGATGCTCCCTACCTGTGCACCCTACCCTGGCATTTCCATAGTGCCTGTCAGGGCAGGCCTGCTCCTGCTGCGCAGCAGAGCACGTCCGCCCCGCGAAGCCTTCTCTGCACGAACACTGTCCTGTGAACTGGGGAAGGAGAAAGCCGTCAGGGAGACCCAGCCCCGAGCGCTTTCCTGGGAGAGAAAGTGCTCGGCTCCCTGGCCGCCTAGCCTGGAGTTTCCAGCCAGGGAGAGGTGCCCAGGGAGAGGGATGAAGCAGAGCAGAAGAAAAGCAGCACCTGAAGCAAAAGCAGCAGCTTGTTCCCCACGCAGCTTCTCTGTGGGGGCAAAGCAGTGAGCACTGCTCCCCGGTACAGAGGGGGCGAGATGGAAGGAAGTGTTTTTGTCACCTGCTGTCACTCCTCTCCTCAGCCCCTGCCCTCAGATGTGGCCATAGGCTCAGCAAAGAACAGAGCCGTGGGGCCAAATCTGCAGAAAGCCTCTGCTCACGGGCACTGCAAAGCCGAGCAATGGTTTTGTTCCCAAAACAAAGGAATCGCCCACAAGCAAACAGTTCGTGGGCTCAGGTCTCCTCCCTGCACTGTTTGGGCCTATCTTTGGCTCTTAGGTTTTGTCAATGCTTTTTTACATTTAGCTTTAATTTTCTCAGCTGTCTATTAAGACAGAAGTGACACACATGCTTTGCATTGACAAATGAGGATAATTAACTTGCCTTTACTGTGTGAAGATCTCTTATTAGGATTTCCTTACTAAATAAATATCAGGCCTTTTAAAATGGCTTAATCTTGCTTTCATAATTACCACCTCCATTCACTTTCCTGAACACCCTATCATAGGCTTCTAGGAAATGGGAAGAGGAAAACAAGAGCAGAACGTGTTAGGAATCACACTGCCCCTCTGTGGAGGCTCCCAAAGGTGGGACGGGGCAGACGGAGCCACAGGACAGGCGCTTTTGATGCTCTGAGCGATCAATAATAAATAGTGCTGATTTTTTCGCCAAAGGAAAATCAGTGCAGAGACCACTGGTGACCACCCAAGGGTGCTCGGGGCACAGTGGCAGTGGTACCTGGTTGCAGTGGGTGCTGAGGGAGCCGCCGGGGTGGCAGTCGCAGGGCCGGCAGCCCCGGCCGCTCGCCATGTCCCAGTGCCCGGCCGCGCACTGGTCGCATTCGGCGCCCACCACGTTGGGCAGGCAGGAGCACTGCCCCGTCTCGTCGTCACAGGGCATGTCCTGCCGCGTTCCCAGCACGTTGCAGGAGCATCCTGAAACGAGGAGGGTTTCCTTGGATCAAAATCGGGTGCTGAGCAGCAGCCTGGCTTCCCACGAAGCTGGGAAGCTGCTGCGCAAGACGTGCTCTCCTTCCCCTCCCTTCGCAGCACAGCACAAAGGACACATCCCTGCTCTAGCACCATGGTTCCTGCCTGAGCCTCGCAGAGAGACTCAGCAGCCTGAGCATCCTCCGTGTCCCCAGCGCAGCTCGGCGTGTTGGAGCTGAGCCGTGGCTGCCCTCTGCTGCGCACAGCCCGGCTCGCCCACACGGCATCGCCTGCAGCATCCCCGCAGCTTCCCACACCCAGGGAGGCGCTCGTCAAGGGGACACAGCCCACCACGGGCCTTGAGCTCTGCTTTCCCTCTGCTTGTGGCCAAATGTGTACCTGAGACAGGCTGCAGCCCGAGCCGGGAGCTTTATAAGCTTTTGCAAATAGTGCTCGGTCTCGGAAACCCCAAACCAGAGCTGGCTGGGAAGCACGGCCCTTTCAGAGCCGCCAAGGATGCCAAGGGAGGAGGCGGGTGGGAAGCAGGGGCTGCCTCGGGGTGTACTCACTGCGGCAGCCCATGGGGTTGGCATGGGCCAGCTGGGCGAAGCCCGGCTTGCAGAGGTGGCAGCGCTCGCCCTGCACGTTCTCCTTGCAGACGCAGCGCCCCGAGAGCGGGTCGCAGATGGAGCCCGGCACTGTGCCATCAGGGTCGCACTCACAGGCTGGAAACATGAGAGAAGTGGCGTGGCAGAGGAGCCTGGGGAGCAGGAGGGGGGCTCAGGGAGGGCATGACGAGGGGTTGGCCAGGCACTCACGCAGACAGGCTTCAGGATGGGTGAGATCTTGCCGCTGGTTGCGGAAATAGTTCGTTTGGCAGCGCTCGCAGTTGTTCCCCGCCGTGTTGTGCTGGCAGTTGTCACAGACGCCCCCGCTCACCCCGCCACTGCTGCGGAAAACCTCCGGGTCGAAGTGGCACGAGGTTGAGTGGCCGTTGCAGTTGCACCCTGAAACAACCCCAAAACAGCTCATCCGGTGCTGGAAGCGTGCAAGACCCTCCAGCAGCCGGAGGGCACGCTGTCACTAGAGGGTGCCCGAGTCCCCTGCACGGTGCACTGGCACCCAGTAAGCACCCCAGTATGGAGCTGGAGCCCACTGGGCAGAGTGGGAGAGCATGACTGCACCCTTGGCACCGCCTGGCCGCAGCCCCAGTGAAGCAAAGCCAATGCCAACACTCCAGGAAGGCGTTCTGCAGAGATGCTTTGTGCTCAGGGGGAGGAAAGGGGAAAGGCTGTCACCGTACGCTGGCACTCGTGGGGGTCGTTGTCCTCCGCGGGGGCCCACGGGCGGGCGTTGTAGAGGGCAGCGCAGCGCTCGCAGTGGGGGCCGGCGGTGTTGTGCTGGCACTCGCAGTGTCCGTGGACCTGCTGCAGAGACCAGGCTTTACCCCACCTCGCCGGCAGCATCTGCTCGGGTCTGAGCTTCGCTCCCTCACTGCCCTTCCAGCAGAGCCACCCCTGGCCTGACCCTGCCCAGCTCCCAGCTGGAGACGGGGCTCCAGCACCCAGGCAGCCCCACCATGGCACCCGGGATGCGCTGCTGCTCATCCTCTGAGACAGTGCAATTCCCATCCCACCACCTGCCCACAGACAAACACCTTCCAGAAGAGGACAAGCAGAGACTGGGGATGAGACAATCCCACAGCAGCGAACAACCTGTGCTGGCAGGAGCCTGCTGAAGCCTTCTGCGTGCACCCTGCCAGGCCAGGAGACCCAATGTGGGTGCAGCAGTTACCCCCAGAGCATGAACTCCCACAGCCACTGAGCTCCTTAACTGAAACCCCTCTACCTTCATCCCATACAAGACGTGGGTTTGTGCTGGGGTAACAGAGGCTGCTGTGTCACGGCCACCACCCCATTTCTGCAGGCAAACTGGGCACCGTTACAAACAGCCTGCTGGGCAGCACTCATGGAGGGGGGGTGACGGACCCTGGTGTTTCCCCCAGGCTCAGGGAGGGTCTGACACCACGGCACCATCTCCGGGCTCACCGCGGCGTGGGGGTCTCCCGACGGGGTGCAGCGGTCGGCGTGGCCATTGCAGAAGCAGCTTCCCAGCACCTGCATTTCCGTCACGGCGTAGAAGGTGCTGGGCGAGTGGTAGCCCTGGCGCAGGACGTGCGGGAGCTGGGTGAAGTTGATTCTGAGGTTGGTGAATTGCCCCAGCCCTGTTGGGGACAGAGACGCGATGTGAGGGGGCGGCAGGCACCAAGGTACCTCTACAGAAACACCTCGCGATGCGCGTGGAGGGCTTGGAGTGATGGGGATGGCAGCGTCGGCACAAAGAGCAGCGGCTGAATCATCAGTGAAGCCCCAAAGCTGCTCCTCGACATGTCAGAGGTGCCAGGGCAGCCTTGGGACATGCAGCAGCTCAGGGCCTGGCTGCTCCCCGGCGGGGCCAAACCCTCCATGGCACCACAGAATAGCCAGGAGCTGCCTCCTCCCTCCCCTCCCAGACGTAAAGGAGGCCGGTGGCTTACTGCTGACAGCCTGGCTGTACGAGGTAGTAATGGTCGATGCCAGATCTTGGACACTGAATTTCACCTGAGAAGGGGGAAAGAGAAAAAAATAAAAAATAAAAAAAAAGAGAGAGAAAAGTTAAAACCCAGGACACGCAGGGTGCTGTTCCTTCCTGCCCTGGGCAGTGAGGCTGTGTGTGCTCCAGGCCCACCTCCTCTGCAGAGCCATCACTTAAGGCAAGGAAAAGGCCCCGGAGGGTTTTGCAGGAACCAACAGAGCCCACAGAGCAGGGCTTTCCTCTCAGAGGAGCTCCCCCCCAGCAGTGCTGGATGCACACCAACTCTATCCCTCTCCAGGTGCAATACCTGCAGGTTTCTGGGCCACCACAAGCTTCCAGGACATCACGCTGGCCACCCTCCCCAGACCCAGGGTCACGCTGCAGGGCACAGGCACCTGCTGGGACCCTTCCCCAGCCCCCCAAGCCCCTCCAAAATCTCACCTTGCCCCCGTGCGCAGGGTACCCGTGCTGGGCCTGCAGCGCCTGGCACCGAGCGTCCCCCCAGCTCTCGGGGGAGCCCCGGGGGACGTGGGGGAAGGCGGTGGCACAGTCGGAGGCCAGGTACTGGTACACCTCCCAGGTCTTGCCGAAGTCGGTGGAGCGCTCGATGAGCATCGCGGTGGGCAGCGGCGACTGCAGCAGTGGGGAGAGAGGCACACGTGTAAGGCCGTGCCCCCAGCTGGCTTCCACACGGGGCAGGATTTTTCAGCAGGATGGGGGCCCAGCACCCTGCTCTGCTCCTCCCAAACACCAGGGGAATGGGGGAAAGGGAGAATGGGGCACTATCGCTGGCCTGCTTCCTATCGGGAGCCTGGGGGGAGCCATGCACTGAGACCCCCACGTGTCACTGAGAGCCAGCAGTGCCCATCCACCGCCACCCAGGACATCCCCACGCTGCATACAGACCCTGAAGTCAAGCACGATGCCATCGAGCTGGTACTTCTCATCCAGATCCAGCTGCAAATAGACGCGCTCGATGCCTGCGGACACAGAAAGGCAGCTTCAGAGATGCAGGCTACGGACTTTGGAAAAACAAACCATTTTGCTGCCCGAGCCGAGTCGCCTTTTTTCTCTCTTTCCCCCATCCCACTGAACTCAACGCCTGCCCTGGCCGCTGCCGGGGGCCGGGACTCACCGCTCTGGGACTGCCACCAGCGCGAGCGCCCAGCGGAGGACAGCACGTTTGCGACGCGGTGCCCGTTGTGGGAGTGTGGCAGCCGGGAGTCGCACCTGCAGCATCTCATGTTCCACTGCAAGGAGAAAAGGTGGGTGGGAGCCTGGCCGGGCACGGACCCAACAAAGACCCCACAGGCACCGGGCAAGGGCCCAGTGCAGCAGGGACTGAACCGAGGAGCGCGCGGCATCGATGGAGCTGAGCTGTTGGAGGCCTGGGGAACGATGCTCAGGACCTGAGCGGTTGCCCTCACTCCCCATAAGATAAAATAAATTAAAAAAAAAAAAGCAACTCATGAATTTAAGGATTAAAAACCAAAACCAAAATTGTTTTGACTAAAACATATTTTTGGCAAAACACCAAAAAAATGTCTTTTTCAACCCCCCCCCCTCTTTTCCGCAATGACAGCTCTTGATAAAAATCTCTTTGCAGCTTTTCAGCACCAGCGTGCCTTTTGCACAGGGCTGAGCGGGCTGTTTGTTTGGGCTAACAGAAAGGCCTTTCTCTCGCATCCAAAACCCTGCGCGGGGCTCGGCCCCTCTGCACTCTCCCCTCCGAGCAAAGCGGCAGCAAACAGCTCGGCGGGTGAAAAGTCAGCGGGTGGAAGTCGAGTGGCTCAAAGTTCAGCCCTTCACTTGAGCAAGGCATTCAAGGAGCAAACAGATGTGGCCCAGGGAACACGGGGTCTGGAGAAAACAGGGTCCCCGGGGAGCAAACAAATCCCCAACCAAGCAACGCGCCGTGCCGGTGCTTCCGAACGGCTGCCGGGTGCCCGCAGCACATGAGCAGGCTCAGAAACACGCGGAAAGGGGCAGAAAGGAGATTGAGCAAGAGACGGGACAGAGCTGGAAAGGTCCAGAACCTGGCCAAGGGGAGAGCTGGGCATGGAGAAGGGAGATTGGCTGGGTGAGGGCACCACGACACGGGGGAATCCTGCAGGTGAAGCTGAGGTGGGGAGAGGAAGGTGCCGGGGGACGGTGCAGCCGTGGGTGATGATCGAGCCTGTGGCAGACCCGCAGGGGATGGCCTTGGCTACAGCACCCGGCACCGAGCTACGGTGGCCATCAGACAGGGGAGAGCAGAAGAAGGGCACTCAGCACCTCCAGCCAGGCACCATGAGGACGGAGAGCAGATGCTGTCTGCTGGAAATGGTCCCAGGGCTGTGCACTAAGGCGGGCAGTGAACGGCATAGGGCAGCATTGTCCCAAAAGCCAGAATGATGTGAATCGTTTAGGCTGGAAGCTGAAGTCATCGGGCACCAGAGCTGTGAAGCAGCCTCCCAAATGAAGGGGTGGGGCACACGTTTCACCCTGATGCATCCCAAAGGCTGAGAAATTGGAGAAGATCAAGAGCTGCATTTGCCCACGGTGTCAGGATCAGCCGGGACGGCGCAGAAAGGTCGTCCCGGAGGAACTGGGTTTGATGGGAAAGGAGGGGAGCCCCTGGCACCGGGCACAGCAGCTGTCACTGGGATGGCAACACGACACCCCACTGCGAGGGCTGGTGGCCGTGAGATGGCACCGGAGGCGCGGGTGGATCTGGGACCCCAGTGATGGGATCGGCTTTCAGCGGCAGAGCCACGCAGCAGGCGGCAAGCAGTGCTTTGTACCCCTCTCCATGCTAAAATCGCCCCATCTGCTACTTAAACAAAGGAGCACGTTCCAGCTGATGATCCTACACAGGCTGGGTTTGGGAGAAATCTGTGCCTGGGAGAGGCAGCAGGAGGCAGTGGCCCAGAGGGTGCGGTGGGACGAAGGTTTCTGTTTTCCCTTTTAAACCACGGAAAGGTCAATTCATAGTTATAATTATTTCCTTACTCCTGAGTTAGGATCATCTAAGTCAGACGAGTCTTATTTCTACAAAAAGGGACTCAAAACCATCAACACTCTTTTTTTCCTTTTTTTTTTAACTTAAAGACAAATTAACGGGACAACTGCCCAGGGGTCAGCTTCCAGCACCCCCCGAGTTGAGCTCCCTGTCCAGGCCCAGGAGCCTCTCGGCACTGCACTGGGCAGGGAGAAGATCCTCAGCGTAAACCAATCTGTTTCCATAATATTTTCCACTCTTTATGTTCTCTGTCTATAAATATCCCAGAACAGGAGTTGGCTAACTACAATATTTATAACAATATTGCAGAGTAAGCAAACAGAGAGGCTTCAGACTATATAATCATGCAATTTCCCTGGCTTTACCAACTCCTCCTGGCTCTGCCAATAAAATCAGAAACGTTATCTGATCCAGTCAGAAGAATTCATTGCAGATAATGACTGCTAGCAGCAGAGTGTCAGGAAAGCTACGGCAATTATCCCCAGAAATAATCTAGCCAACAATTGCCAATAATGATTAAACTTCACAACGGTTCTGACTGTGATTAGAGCAGGGGGGAGGAAGGCTTCCTGCAAGGGGAAAGGTCAATGTCAGCTAAATTATTCAGTAGGAGTTACTCATGCATACTTATGAAGACCATTCATAGGGCCACAGACACAAACACATCCTAGCCACCACGAAGCAGAGCTGGCAGCAAACCTTGGCCAATTTATGGTTTCCCTGCTTTATCAGCGGGGCCCTCCCAGCACATCCCAGACCCCTGCACACGCTGTGCCTGCTGCCAGCCCCACAGCACCAGGGCCCAGGCTGGATTCGGCTCCACTCCCTGCCAAGGGGGGGAAAAAAATATTAAAAAAAAAGAAAAAATCCTCCCACAGCTCCAGACCTGAGTGTGAAAAGAGTGTTGCTGCCCCCCTCCCCCTGCCCCAATTTTTATTGAGGCTAAAATTAACACTGGAAACAAAACTCATTTCATGTACTCTGAGCATATTATGAAATTCCTCTATTGCACAACACAAGAATTCACTATTACTGCCTGTGACTATGTGTCTCAAAGTTCCTTGGGACAGAGGGAATTACCAAAAATGACATTCCAGCTCCGGGTTGAGGGGAGAGTTTCCAGGAGCCCATCTTTCCCCAGTTCTCCCCCTCATTTTCAGCAGCAGAGCAGCAGCCTCAGTAGATTGATCTGAGCCGGGCTTGCCAGGAATAGACCAGGGCTGTGGGAGGACGTGACGGGAAGGGAAATTCAGAGGGCACAGTCCAAGCTTGGCCACCAAGCCCCTGGCCCTGGCTCTCTGTCTCTCCTCCCCTCCCTGCCAAACAGCAGAGACCACAAACCGAGTGCTACCGGCACGAAGAAGGGGCGTGAGCTCCAGTAGCTGTCAGACCCAGGGCTGGAAAGGGATAAGGGATATAGGAAAGCAAAAGAAAATGTAGGTCTGCTTGGAAACTGCTAGCTGCCCTCCTATCAGGAGAAGGACATTTGAGAGAAAAAGCTAGCGTGTTGAGAATAAACAGGTTTGTGTTTTAGAAAGAAATGGTGGAGGAAAAATAATTATGCAGAGGAACAGCCAGCTGCTGGGGATGTCTGTACATTACATGGAAAAGCAGCCCAAACTGCAAACCGGGATGCAAAGCATGTGCACGATGTGCTCCACGAGAGGAACGAGCCACGTCTCTGCAGGTGACCACCAGCTCTGAAGGTTCCCCTGTGGCTCTGCTTCAGGGTTTTGCTGCTCTCCTGCTCTGACCTTGTGAACCAGCCACCAACTCACCTCCCGCGCCTCCCCTCCCCTTTTTTTGGGGCAGAAAACCTCAAACCATTCGAAGCTGATGGACTCTGCCCAAAGTATTTCACATAGCCGCAGCTGCCATTTCAATACAAGCAGAGAGCCCTTGAAACATAACCTGCTGGCAGAAGCGCGTAACCCAAAATAAATCCCATCAGCAAATATGGGAAGCTGCCTCTCTCCAGTGATGAAATGGAAACCTTTAATCGCTGTGGAGACCTTGGAGGCCCTGTTCTTGTCCCAGCCCGTGTCAGTCGGAGGCAGTGTGTCAGTTGGGCTCCTGGCACGCTGCCTCCCACAGGGGACCTTGTGGGGTCTTGCACGCTTAGTACCGCCCGGGACGGTAATTACTGTGCCAGGTTTATTTGGGGACAGCGTGGAAGGTGTTAGGAATTCGTATGTATATGTGTGCATAGAGAGAGGCAGAGCATTATTTGAAAATAGGGTTGGCAGCAAGACGTTATGTTAGGAACAAGGACACCTGTTAAAGCTGAGTTATGCAATTCCCTTTTCCAGCCCGTTTGACTTCCCCGCTAGCACCAGCTGCACAACATTTCCGCACCGGGCCAGCGGAGCAGTAAGAGCTCCATATGCTTCCCACAGGAAGATGCTGTAGAGGTTACCCATGGACGTCATCGTGGTTAAACTTCTCAGCGAGCAATTTGGAGCTGCAAAGCTGGACCATGCTTCAGCTCGAAGCACAGGTGGATGTGTTAGCCACAATATCCCACGCCACCTCCTTGCTTGGCTGGTCAGAAGTGAGACCGTGCACTCTGAGGTCATGCTCAAAACATGAACAGAACTCTGTCTCCCCGTCTGGTTTTACTAGCACCCCCCAAATTCAGAGGTGATCGCAGGAGCAGGACAAGCATCCCATGCCTGAGGCTTAAGGAAACGAAGTTCATTCCTCTTGCTTAAAAGCAAGCATGTGGGTGCCTGTTTTCCTCACCCAGTCTGTTCTCGCATCATCTCCCCTCAGAAAAGCTTTATTTAAAACCTGCCAGGATGACAGTCTGCAAATCCATACTGCACGAGCTGGGCCCAGCTCTCCACACGCTGCTGGGGCCCGGCTGCCTCTGCAGCTTGTCTGCGAGGGGATGACGTGATGTCTCAGAGCATATGTGGCAATTTGCACTTGTGTAGCAAAAAAAAAGATACAGAGAACGGAGGAGGAGGGGGAAAGAAGTGGGAAATTGCCTTTTTTTTTTTTTTCTTCTGTATTCACTGCAGGTAGAGACACATCCCTGCAGCCAAGAACGAGGTGTGTCTGGATGCCAGAGCAGGATGTGATAAGCACAGGGCAGCAACCCATGGCTGCTCTGCTACCTCTGATGGGTCAGGAATACAAATTATTCGGCGTGAACCTTGACATTATGAAGCAACAGCCTACACCAGGAGCCCTGCGCTGAGCAGGGGGATCCCCTGCGGTCCCATCCGACCACAGTCATTTCCCAGTTCTGAGGATGATTTTTTTCTCTGCAAAAGACTTGGGTTTGATTCACAACTGGGGTCTACAAAGCAAATGAGCTGGGGGGCACAGGGGTGCTTAAACACAATGGGGAGAGATGCTACCGACCAGCCCTGCCACCAGCACCAGGAGAAGCCCTCTGCCACTGCCCGGTGGTCTTGCACTCCTGCACTGAGTTGTGCACGGATTAGGCTCCTGGGGTGCCTGCCACCTCACATCCTCACCCAGCTAGCCCCACATCACAGCATGAGGAGGGTGATTCTCACCCTTCATTGCTCACATCCTCCACACGCCCATGAAAAGCAGGTGAAAAAAGGCAGAAAACCTCAGTCATTGACCTTACACAAACAACATTTTCCTATCACAAGTTTCCCAGGGTCAGGGTGTGAGGACCCATGTAATTGCCACATGGACACAAACTGCTTTGCTCTAGGAAGTGGAACAAACAGAAGGAAACCCATTTTTTCCTTATCTTGCCTCTTTGACAAAAGATTTCACAGTGATGTGGAGGGTGCTTCGGATACCTCCGAATTAAGAAAATATCCAGAATAGTCTGTAGCTATTTTCTAGTTCTGGATAAGTCCTCAAGCTGAAAACATTGCAGGAGCCCAGAGGACAGAAGCATCTCTTGAGAAGTATTAATCTCATGCAGCAAGACCCAGCCAAGGCAGTAGTGTTGCAGAGCCGAATGCAGCACGACGCCTTTGTGCTGTCCACAGAAGGGGCAGCCGGGCCAGGAACCTGATAATCCGCGTGAAAACCACACCACACCTTCCCTCAGCTACAGCTGGCGGCGTCAGCTGCCCATATTGCTACCAAAGCACTATGCTTAGCATTTAAATACAGAGATAAGTTAACAGGGCCTTGAATCACCCCTCCTTCGGGAGTCTTGCCACATCCACCAGTGCCTTTAGGACTCCAAATCTAGGGCCACCTATTTTTCCCTTTCATTTTCCATCTTCCCCTCGCTTCCCCGCTGACTCCAACAGCCATTCCCTGAGCACTGAGTGGTTTCCATTGGTCTGCCTGGTTTCCACCCCCCATCACTTTTCTAATCATCGCTGCAGTCCCTGTGCTATAAATGGCCATTCCGAGGCTCTCCTGGCTTTCGCAGCCAAGGCATGGAGCAATCGGCGGTGCAAAGTATAAAGGTTAGAGGGATCTGGAGCCAGAATGCTGGAGCAGACAACGGAGCAGGGGCCGAGATCGGTGCCCACAGCGAGCAGCCCAGCAGCATTGCAAAAGAGCCCCCGGAGGGCCGCGGGGCTGGCGGCGGGGCCAGACAGCTCGCAGCCGCCAGCTGGCACGGGGGCATCGGCAGCCAGAGCAACCCCTCATCCCATGCCCTCTGCTGAGATTGCAAAACTGACTCCAGATTTGTACCTATTTGGCACCAAATCACGAGCAAGACAACAAAAAAAAGGCAGAAGAGTCGACAAATAAACTGTCCCACTTTTCCACGGGATGGGAAAAGGAAAAAGTGAGTTCAGGGGATTAATTTTTGCTTAAATTTGGAAATGTTTAATACATGAGGATTTCTCCTTCTGCTAAGATAGGAGCTGAAGTATAACTTGCAGTAGGCATTACAGCTGCAAAGCAGAACAGAAGTGAGGGGCTCTGATTCCAGTAAAGGAAGGGGTCACATATGTGAGGGCGCTGGGTGCCCAAAGGCCCTAAAGCTAGAAGTGGTGAATCCAAATTAACATACCACTGTTAATTGTTCCAAAATCCTTTTAACCCTGGTAGTTATTACACACACAATTCTGCTCCAAAATTAACATAAACCATGAAGAAAAAATAAATTAACTCAGACCAGAAATAATTCCTTGCCTTTTTCCCCAGCTTTGAGAAGCAGCAGGGGTTCTGTGCTCTGCCCAGGAGGCGAGCAACCAGCCCTGCTCCTGGGAAGCCACTGGGAGCCTGAGCGGAGGCGATGCCTGGCTGCAGATCGCAGGCCTGACAAAGGCCAGCACTGCACCAGGAGAGGAGCCAGGGGATGTGATGCTCACGCCCGTCGGCCAGGGAGCTGTCCCAGCTTCACACCAAGCAGCAGCTCCCAGCTGCACACAGCAGGAGGTCTGCAGCCCAGCGAGACCACCGCCAGCTCGCTGCCACACCTGGGCCTTCAGGTTTAGGGGGAACAAAAGCAGAAGAAAGCTGACTCACTTGAGCTGGATTTCACTGTAGAGAGCCACGTGGAGGTCTGCCATTTCCTTTCCTCTTGAGCACCTCTTACAAGCACCGTCCCAAATCCCCTCTTGCCTGCCCTGCGCTGAACCCGCTCCTTCCCGAGCTCCCCCCGCTGCAGCTGCATTTCCAGACCAGCACAGAAAGGCTTTAGGAAGTGTTCACGTCACAGACATCACCCTTGGCAGAGCACAGAGCTTAAAATGCTACAGAATTATCCATAATCTCTGAGTTTGATGGTGGCTTTGGAGCCTGGGAATCTGCAGCTGGCTGCAACGCTATCCCCTGAGCACGACTTCCTACCCCCACACAGCCGAGGAATTGGAAACAGCTGCTCAGATCAGCAGCTTTTCCAGTGAAAGACCTGGAATGCTCCCACTTTGACAACTGAAATATGAGTTCAGTTTATAGCTGAAGAGGCTGGGGATCAGAAAGCTTGGGATTTTTTGGATGCAGAAGCTTCCATTTTGGCCCCTTCACAGCCCCTGCCCATGAGCCGTGCTCGGCTCCTCTGCTCTAACAAGGGGGCAGAGGAGGACGCCGGGGCTGGAGGGGACACGACAGACTGTGCAGTGACCCAACAAGACTGGGAGGGGAATAATACCTGAAGTAGATTAAAGACATCACTGTAAAGGGCAGGACGGATGGATAGAGGCATTAGCATCCCTCCAGGGGGCTCAAGAGCACGGAGGAGACAGGAGCACGTACCTCTCCGTGGGGTGTGCAGTACGTCTCGGGCTTGGTGAGGCCGCAGGTGGAGGAGGCTCGGAGGTGCTGGACGCGTCCCAGCAGGAGGTCCCCCCTGGGGGGGTAGCAGGCACCTCGGGAGCAGTCGTGCTGCGCGCCCAGCAGCCGCAGGGAGGCTGGAACAGCAGGAGAGGACTTGGGGCTGCGGCAGGGTGGCACACCGTGATCAGCCAGCAACCCTGCCACTTCCCACGGCAGGTCAGCTACCAGGTCATGCGTGGGGCAAAGCCACAAATGCACATGCCAGAAAGGACAAGGGTATTTTACCCCAAATTGCCTTTGTTTTAAATAGTACAAAGCACTTAGAACACCTTCTGTTAGCTGTTACTTCTGAAACTCTTCCTTGATGTTGTGCCTACCCAAAATCCCCAGTGTTTGGGTTTCAGGGATGCTCGGTTCCCTGCCCATTGTGCTGAACAGCCCAGGCTGGTTTTCCCCATTTACCTCCAGACCCCTAGAGCAGGGTGCTTGGGTCAGACAGAAGCCTTTTGCCAAAGGACCAGCACTGTTACTGAACACCAATCTCCCAGTTGCTGCCACAATACTGCTACTAATACAACGCTTACTCTAGCAGCATTTATTAGCCTCATATACTTCCTATTATTCACTTCTCATCAATAAACTTAATTTTCCAATTCTCTTTGCAAGAAATTTAGCTGTATATAAACCCACCTCACTTAAATCATGGTACACATGGAGGCTCTAGGCAATGTAACTCACTGCATTACTCATGTACAACCCCAATTAAAAGAGAAAGGTCATTTCCAATAGGCAGTAAGCATTTAGTCAGCTTTCCCTCATCTTTCTAGAAACACTGCATGGCAAGCCTTACCCAGCAGGACAAATAATGCCCATGGCCAAAGCTGGCAGCGAGACTCCATGCTGGCAAGGACGAGGACACACCTATGGAGGAATATGCAGCATAAGCAAAAACGAGTAGAAAATGTCAGCTTAAAGCTCTGCCCGGGTCCTTCACATTCCTTATTTTTCTATGGTGAGGTAATTTTAATTGGTCGACAACACAGCATCATGGGTGATAATCAGGAATAACAGAGGATGATCAGCCCCTCAGACCGTGCAGCAAAACAAACCCACACAAAGGATCCCGGCTTCTCTTCGGACTCAGGAAGCACACCCAGGATCCTCCCCAGCTGTGCAAAGACAGCCCTCTCACCCAGACACTATCTTTGGATCTTCAAGGTATTGCAGAGGTGAACCGCAGAGGCGAGCACAGCCCCTCACCCTTGGCAGAGCTGATTTCTGCCTGCCCGGCTCCCGGGGACCTCAAAGAGCCGCAGACCCAGCACAGCCACCGCAGCAGGCAGGGAGCGGTGCCAGCACCAGCAGGGACGATACAGAGATGAGCCCTGCAACCGCCCTGCCCCGTGCTTTGTCCTCCAGCCCCACCCTTGTTGTGCTTCCAGATCAAAGTGCCCGATGGCCGGGAGCCTTGGTCTTGCAGAAATGCTGCAGTGAAGTGCGTGCCGCAGGGTTTCTGCAGAGAGCCCTGCAGGACAGCATGTGGGAGCAGCCACCAGCACGCTCCTGCATCGAGAAGTTTCCCCTGCCACCAGGAGCCCCAGTTCCAGTCCCCACGATGTCCCCAGGCCCCTCGGTGTCCCCACATACCTGACTGCCAGCGAGGGCTCTCCCCCGTGCTACCTGCGGCTGATCCGCAATCGCAGCAGCCTCTGAGCGCTGCCTCCGTCCTCCCTCGGTTTTTAACAGATGGCTGCCTCACCTGGGAGAGAGGTGCCTGTGGGTGTAGTAACGATAAAGGCGTGATTCAGGCGTCCGCAGGCATCCCCACCCAGTTCCCAGGGAGCTCCGGACAGCTCCCAGACAGGGCGCACCGCCGCAGACAGCTGTCACTTGGGACGGGGATGACGGCAGCGTGAACAAGCGGCTGCACAGGTATCCAGCAGCGAGCACCTCAGGACACATCCCTGTAGCCACAGGACATGCCTGAGGTGTGCCTGGGGCTCGGGTGGGCACTGCCAGGACACCACCAAGCTGCCCAAAACCCGCTCACACCAGTGCCAGGGCTGCGAGGCGCCCACCCTCTTGGGCAGGTTTTGTGGGTTTGTGTAGTGGGCTCAGCCCCGCAGCGACAGGGCAGAGCCGCTATCAGTGCCTGAGTCCGGCAATGTAAAGCCCGATCGGGGATGTCTGTGTGAGTTACAACTGCATCGTGTATTCACATAGCAGGCTTCAGCCTGCAGCCGACCTTGAGCACAGAGACGGGGCTGTACAGGGCTCACAGACCCTCTCCTGCCTCCAGCAGCAGAGTTCCTCAAGGCACAGACCAATTCTCAAGCTCAGCTTACGTTATCTACAGAATGTAATACCATAAACTAACCAGCTATGAAAAAAGTCAAAAAAGTCAAATTTTCTAAGAAACAATTTTCATTTGGGTACCTGGAAAACTGCCAGGATTTCCACAGGCACTCTGTATTTATCAAACCAGGATGGTTTCAATATCACCTTGGGAGCCCATGGAAAAGCCAGACCCATAGCTTCATGCCCAGCTGATGTCAGCAGCCGGTCTCCCTGCTTCAGACCTCACTCAGACCTCTCTTATGCTTTACACCTCAGTGGTCACTGCTGCTTTACATCAGAATTATTTGAAAAAGTCTCATAAGTTTATTTTTTTACTATGCCAGCAACAAGTATGAGGTAGCACAAGAGGCTTTTTCTTGCCCCGTTTTTTTCTTTTCTCTCTCTCTCTTTTTTTTTTTTTTCTTTCCCCAGTTTCTATTCTAACATCTGTTTAAACTGGCAGCTGTTCCATGTGTGCACTGGGGAGCAGAGCCCAGCAGCTCGCTGAACCCCCAGTGCTCCCAGGCACCGCTCACACGCTGCGCTGCAGCTGGAGCCAGAGGTGGAGAGCTCCGCATTTACCTTGCCAAATCCCCCAAACCATGCAGACCCCCCCCAGACTCTCATTCTATCAAACTGTTTTTATGGTCTAAGCCAATACTCAGAAAAAAAAAAAAAACCTCGCACTGAGTCTTTGCTATTTACTTTACTGACTCAACCCCAACATCACATCCTGCCCTGCTGCCGGGGGCTCAGCTGATCGCGCCGGACGACTCTGGGTCCGCGCGCCTGTTCCTGTGCCATGGGTGCTACCTACCTCCCCGTCCTCACCGAGCAGCACGGGCACTGAGGCTCAGGAGATCAGAGAAAGCTGGAAAAAAATCCTGTCCCTAAGGCTACAAAATGTGAAGCGTTGGTTCCGCATCCGCCTCTGCCTAGGTGTGCCCGTGGCCTTGGTGAGCAGGGAGCAGGGCTGGGCGTGCCGGCCCTGAGCCACCGCTCAGCAATGCGGTAACGCCGCATTCCTGCGCCTGCTGCGAAGATGCCCCCTCCTGTAAGATGCCTCCTCCTGTCTTGGCCGGCTGAGCAGGGGAAGCGGAAAGAAACACTGGAGTGATTTTCAGCGAAAGAGAGAGGAAATGCACAGCCAGCTCAGGTACCTCCCTGCGCACCGCACGGTGGGCAAGGCTGCGGGTGATGGACACAGCAATCCTGTGAGCCTTGGTTGAATGAACGCCTGCAGCTGGGTGCCTCTTTGGTCTGGTGTAAAGTCAAACCCATGAGCACTAAGCCAAACAGGTTGGTTTGATGCTCATTCCTTCAGAAACTGCACTGCTGACGCTGGGGAGGACCAGCTGCCCTCCGACCCATCCGAGCTGTCCCATCTGCATGCAGGCTGTGGCTGAGCCATTCACTTCATCTTCCCACCAGTTCCCTCCAAACTTTCCTCCCCCAGGTAAATCAGGCTCAGCAGCAGCAGAACAGAGGCACCGCATGGTGACACCTCTTAGGAAGCCCACCAACGCCGCAGACCGACCGTGCAAGAGCCAGCAGTGCTGAGCTCCAGGCTGCTCCAAAATGTTGAAACTCCAGCCCAGGTTACTGCAAAGCACGGGCTGCTGCGATTCACCCATGCAAACAAAGGTAGGCCGGAAAAATGCTACCTTAAACACAAGCTTCTCAAATGAGCTATCCAAACCACCTTCAGCCAGCCTTTGCTCTTCCAGGCTGTCCCAGAGGCTTGCCAAAACAAGGTGAGCATTCCAGGCTCTGCAAGTTCAAACAAGAACAAGAGTGGGAACAGCCTCAGTTACGGAATACCTACTGCAAAGCAGTAAGTCACACACAAAAAAGAGGAGAAAAAAAAAAAAAAAGCCATTGCTGGAAGCATCTCCTCCAGATGAGATGCACCACACGGAGCCGCTGCCGCCTCGTGCTCAGTGCTCAGTGCTCAGTGACATTCCTGTGGACAGGATCATTTCAGCTCCTGCTCTGTGGTGAGTGTGTGTGATCAGCCTTGCAGCTTGTGTATCCTACCCCTGAGGTGCTCATCAGAGGCAGAAAAGCCCCACTGGATGCGATCCTATACCCATGGCATGGGCTGGCATCAGCAGGTCCTAGTGCCAGCAATGGTCTGAAGGAGACACACGACAGAGGACCCTGTCCCTTCCACAACAGCAGCAACCAAGAGAGATGCTGCTGGGTTGGGTTTAAATTTCAGGTGGAAAGAGGCCACAATGTTTAGAACAGAAACACATCGCAGCCAGTAGTTTAAAAGCTCACCTTCCTGTGACGGTGAGCAGAGCAGCCCGTGCGCATTGCTCAGCGTCACAAGCTCTCACTGTAACAGCTAGCACACACCAAGCCCCTGCTTTTAAAATTAAGGTCCCCAGCTTGACAGGCAGCCAGGGCTCAGCACCACGTGCCCTCAGGTCACCGGGCTCTGAGCTGGGTGCCGAGGTGGGATGAGTGGGATGAGTGGGATGAGTGGGATGAGCCACGGCACGAGGGAGGCGCCCCAGGCAAATACTCCCCAGGTGCTGTGCCCGTGAACCCGGCAGCGAGTGCCCCTGGGCAGCCAGAGCTGAAAAGGATGTGAGTCGTGTGTGAGTAGCTTTGTTTTGTTTCCTCCCTCCTATGTTTGCTGTCTGTTGGAGTTACAGCACACAAGTACCTTAGTCTGTCAGGAGCTTTTCCAGGGATGCCATCCGAATTCAGCAGCTTTCCATCCAGTTGTTGAGGTGCTAACGGGCAACTGTAACGGGTGTTGAGGCTAACACCCGTTAGCAAGCACTGACCAGCCCTGAATGGCTGTCTTCAGTCACTTTAAGTCTCTGCTGAGCTACGAGGAACACAAAAGGAACTGGAAATCAGGGGCAGAGCACGGCTTGCAAGGACACTTAATCTCTTGAAACATAAAACCTCCATTACAGGAAAAAGGACACTAACTGGGGATAACTCTGTAGCACTGGAGCTACACGAGAAGAGGAAAATTGGGGAAAGTCTGTTCAGGGGTAAGAAACACTGCCAGTGTCACAGCTTTTGGGCAGCTGTCTCCGCTGACTTGAGTAACAAAATGATGTTTCCTCCACAGAATCTTTTCATTTCTCATTTTAATTAAACCTGGCCAGAAAACCACCTCCTCACTACGGCACATGCAGATGAGCTAAAACACTTCCTTCGCTAATTGTCATCTTCTAAAAGCAATTCAGGAACTTCTAACGCAATTCCAGCTCATCTCCTGAAACCCCTCCACCTGCTTTGAAAACAAATAAAACTTTGAACTGAAGGATCGTTGACCTAGTTTAGGTCTAAATTGGGTTACCCCAGGGGCTTGTTGCAGGGTGCAGTGCCCTCGGGCCCAGCCTGAGGCCTGCTGCCCCTCCACGCTCCTGCTCTGCGGCCTGGGCAGCCTGCCTGCTTTCCACTGGCAGATTTGACACAATTATCATTGCAGGGGAACATCTTTATTTTTGTCATGTCCCCATTGTCTAAAGGAGAAAACATCCTGTTAGGAGAGCAGGCAGCTGCAGGTGGATGATTTGGAGGTGGCTTTTTCGGGCCATAGCAGGGGAGCAGGGAGGGGGTTTCTATGCTCCCATCCCTGCTGGCCAGCAGGGACCCTCGACACAGCCCCGCACCCACCACAATCAACAGCAGGAGGGTTAAAATAATTTGATGGAGAGCCATCACGCACCCCAGCCTCCCTGCTGCTGGTATTTAGGTTAAACCTCAGGTGCTTATGCCGCTTTGTGAATTCAGGCAGAGCTCTTCTTCCAGATGACGTTAAACTCTTGTCATTTTCCCGGCTATAATGCCCAGCTTAATCAAAATTGCAATTAAGCCTGACAACCTCCTTGTGTGGACTCTCCTAAATAAGATTAGGAACAGCTAAAATTAGTCTAATTTAATGTTAATCATTAATCCTTTTATCCATTCTTAATCCAATTTAAATGTCCACACAACGAGCCTGCACAGACTTTGTTACTCCAGTTTAAAAGAAAACTGAATTAAATATTATTTAGTTAAATCAACACAACTAGAGTGCTGCCATAGGAGGCGTTTGCCACCGAGGAGTATCAGCTGCTTGGGTAACCCTCAACATTATCCTGAGCACTGCGTGCTCCCTGCAGCTCCAGCTCTTAGTATGCTGTGCTTGCAGACATCTCCATCTATATTTTATGAATACAAAGTTCCTTTTCTAGCCCCCTGGTTGGAAAAGAGGCTTTCAAGTAAAAGGTTCAGGAGGCAAAGAAAATCTTGCTACATTTTTTATTTTATTTTTAGGGCAAAAATGTCCTGATTCAAGCACTTCACGCTGACCTTTGTTTCTGGGATTACACCCTGCACAGCTCGGCGCTTTCTGGTGTTTGTGCAGGGCCCAAGCAGCTTGCAGCACTCACCCGCTTGCCCAGGCTGGAAGGGGAGACCACATCTCATGCTGTGGCAGCCAGCCCTGGCTGCAGAAACAGTGACCTTGAACTTTCCCTGTTTAATTGCTGTCTCCCCCAGCTATCTTTTCTGCAACGTTCATTTTTCAAGGCACTGCAGAAGGGAAAAATGTGGCTTAAATATAAGAATTGGCCGCAACCTTTGCTGCCAAGTTGGCAGAAAAGATAAGGACTTTATTTTAAGAAACAAAAAAGGAGGAATAGACAAATCTTTAGCAACTTTTACAGCCAGTCTTGCAATACAATTTCCTAAGTGCATTCAAAACTTGCAAAAAGAAAAAAACACCCCCAAGTTTTCCCTGCCAGAGGTTCCTTGGAGCCTTGCTTGCAGCACAAGCTCTCCCACCCCATGTGACTGTGGGGAAACTTTCAGCCTCCCCACTACGTGCGGGATGTGAGGAGCAGGAGGTGAGTCACTCGCTCTCATGTGCCCAGGGAAGAGCTCAGCAAGGAAGAAAAAAAAAAGCCAACACATTTAATGAACACTTTCCTTTGTGAGGATCTCAGGCATTTGCCTCCCACCACTGCTGATCCTCACATGGCCAGTGAGTCGTGCACCCAGGTGTGCCAGGAGAGAAGGGGAGGAAAACAACACAACTGCAAACAGCAGCTTGGCACTGCTGTCCTGACACAAGCCAGACTTTAGGTTCATTTAAGGGTGGCCCAGTCCAGTGATTTTAGGGCATAATTTGGGCAATATCGCCTCTTAGAGCAGTTTTTCAGAAGGGAAGGTGTTTAGATCCTTGAAGGAAAGGAAAGAAGAAACATGGATAACCGACACGAGCTCAAGGAATTCCCAAATTCCTTCTTCTCTCTGTGCCTCTTCCCACCCAGAGAGACGAAGCCAATGCTGGCTCCCAGGCTGTGTCCTACCCACTTGGGGTACAGGGGCAGGGAGATGCCAGGCTGGCTATGCTAAAAGCCAGCTAAGGGGCGTCAAGCCCCCACTCCCTGCACCACCATCCCTCCTTCCACGTGCTGTGGGGAGACAGGCAGAAAGCCCCCCTCAGTTTCCCCTGCTGCTTGGAGGATGAGCCCTGCTTTAGTCCCTGTGGGGCTGAGCCTCACCAGGGCTCGTGGCCGCCTGGCCACCCCAAAGGAGATCAAGGGGAGCCAGCAGTCTCCTTCACAGCATCGTTCACCAAGGCTCCTTCTGGGCTTTACCTCTCTCCACAGACACCACCAACCCCTGCGCATCAGCTTGCACCACATGTATTTACACAGGCTGCCCCAGCAGAGAAACCCCCAGCATCTCAGCCATACTGATCGGGTGGGAAGCCTGTCCAGACCCTGCTAATTCAGAAGCTGTCGGTCCCAGCTGCTCCTCGTGGCCTTAGCTAAGGTGAGCAGCAGCTGAGGGGTACGCAGCTCTCCTGGCCGGAGCAGCATACGTGCGCTGATGGAGCCGGCAGCAGAGGGGCAGCGGCGCAGATGATGCAACGCGCTGTGTGCTATTGATGCAACGCTCTTGGGCAGCGAGCCAGCGAAGAAGTGTGACAGCGCTGAGTTCTTTACTCCCCAAAAAGGAAATACGCTGTCCTTTTCGTGAATCATAAGGGAGTTAAGATTACAATGGGCTGTTACGGAGTTTCAGCATCAAACACGGGGAAGTGACAATGTGATCTAACAGGCAGCCTGGAGCTTTCCCGGCGGGGGTCACTTCCAGTTACTCTGCTCCCCAGACTGCACCAAGGTGCTGTCCCACGCGGCATCCAGCAGCTTTCTGCCGCTTCCCTTTGCCACCAGCCGTGCAAGAAGCCTTTAACAAATCCCCTTACACCGCAACACCTCCCTTGTGCTTCACCATATTTCACCTCCCTCACCGTGCGAACGGGCAGCGTGAGGTTTTGCTCACCCCACCGGCTGAGAGAAGCCCAGCCCCGAGCCCCCCACCCCAGCACCCCACTTGTGAGCTGCCCACACGCTCCCTGTCCCCTCGCACCCACCCCCCCGCAGCACGGCTCCCAGCAGCTGCCCGGTGCTCGGGCTCGGGCCAACCCCGCTGCCAAGCGGCCCCGGGGGGCTGTCGGGGACTGGCCCCGGTCCTGCGGGCAGCCGGGGGGGGGGCACCGGGGCACCGGGGCACCCGTGCTAGCGGCGTGCTCGCGGCGTGCCCGGCCCCCCCCCGCTTCAGCCCCGCCTGCCCTAGCGGCGATATAAGGCGTGGGCAGCGGGCGGCCGGCAGCAGCTGCAGAGCCGAGCAGCGGCCGGACCAGCAGAGCCCAGACCAGCAGAGCTCAGACCAGCAGAGCTCAGCAGAGCCGAGCCAGCCCGCAGCGCTCACAGCCCCTGCCCCGACCCCGCAGCAGCCGCCTCTGGTAAGGGGGAAGCCCGGGGAAATGCGGGGGGGACGCTGCGGGAACCCCCCTCTCCCTCCCTTGCCGCAGCCGCGAGCATCTGCTGAGCCGCGGGGCTCCTCCGCCGGCTGCGTTCTCCTCTAGCTGAAATTAAAATTCCCTGTGTATGTGTGGCCGGGGGTGGCTGCGGGGAGCGGGGGCCGAGGGGAGCGCTCTGACGCTGCTGGAGAAAGCCGCTGGATTTAACTAACATGCCTCTCCCTCGCTCTTCCCCTGTAGAACTGACATCTTCCAAACCTGCTGCAAAAAAAATAAAATAAAAATGGAAACCATGCATGAGCTGATCCCCTTTGCCAAAGAACTGCTCAGCCAGAAGCCCAACAGGAAAATGGTCAAGCTGTACATGCTGGGCAGCGTGCTGGCCTTCTTCGGTGTGGTCATCGGTCTGGTGGAGGCAGTGTGCGGTCCTTTCACCTCTGAAGGGAGCCTAGAGGAGGAGGAGAAGAAACCTGCCCCGACACGAGGGCAAACACTTCCTCAGAAACAGGAGGATTTGATCTTGGAAAAGAGCAAGAAGCCGGTGGTGATGCAGCGGGCCCTGGTGACCAGGCAGCACGCCTCCTAAGAGCCCCACAGCCCAAGAAGTGTCTGCTGAGCAACCAAGCACAAGAGACTCTGCTGTCCTGTTGTACCTGGTGGTGGTTCCAGCAAGAAGAGCGAAGGTTTGGCTGAACGAGGAAGACTGCAAGTGCAAGACTTGAAAGAAACGAACGGTTATAATTTGCTGCTGTGCAGCAGTAGGAAAAAATACCTTTTGTTGGTATAAAAATGTGCAAGATGCACAGCATGGTTTCTTATTTTTATTACAGATGCATTTTACAACATTTTGCAAAATCAATAAATATTTTATATGGTACCAATGCTCTCTAGCTGCATTCATTTCAAACTCTCCTCTCATGGATTTGCAAACGGGTTTCACTTGCAACTCTCCAGAAGCCTCTTGCCCCCCTCGCTGAACAGCAGCGGGCAGTGACCAGACCCGCTCCATGGAGCTCCCTCCCTTGGTGTGGCTGCTCTGGGGTGGAAGGGTCAGGGTTTTGCAACTCCAGCTGCTGCTTCCTTCCAAAAATGGGTCAGCAGGGGTGGGGAGGAGGTGGCCTTGTGTGACAGGCACATTCCTGAAGTTAGAGGTGGGTGTTGCACCTTCCTGGGGTTATCTGAGTTTGATGGCACAGATTCCTGTCTCTGCCATGAGATCTCTCACTGGGCTCCTTCACAAACCTGCCACTGACACCTGATCGCAGAAAATAATATTAGCTGCCACTATGACAGGCATGTCATAGCTTGAAAAGCTGCAGCACTGGCAGACATAATGGCACAGTCAGCCTGAAGCAGGTGGAAACAGGGACCTGAGCCTTGGGGCTGTACCCAGAGCACTGCCAGGATCATTAGAGGACTTCCACCTATTTAAAATCTTTCCTGGGCTTAGTTCTGAACACAACAGATTCTCACTATGTCATGTAAATTCAACTCTCCAGACAGCTACAGCTGAAAGATCCTAACCATGCTACAAAACAGAGGGAAGAGAAACAATCCCTGGCAGTCAGAAGTGGGGGAGAAAATCCCTCTTTATTGGTTCAATGGCAAAGGCAGAGCCAGTGGGACAGGGACACACCACACACCCTGCCCAGAATCTGGGAGACAAACCCACCAGTACCGAGCAAAAAGCAAAACAATTGTTACCAACAGCACGAGGTTATGGAAAATGAAGCAGCGCTGCCTGACACCAATGCCAAGTATAGAGCTCCTCCTAGAGCTGCACAAGTTAGGGTCAGAATCCAAAAACCTAAGAGCATAGCTGAAGTTCCCTTAATTTCATACATTTTTCATAATACATAACCATGGAAATCATTTTGCTGATAAATATTTCAGTCAAAACAAATGAACACAAACAACAGCAGCTCTTTGTGGAGGAGAAATCCCACTAAGCCCATGCAATAACTCTTTTTGGGCTTTGAACCAAGTGTAAGGTACCTTTCCCTCAAGGGGAAGAAAGAGCAGAGTAATTTAAAATGTCCTTTGATAATGATTTGATTTAGGCCTTAACCAAGCACTTTAGTCTCTGGCAAGGCCGTACAACCCAACACCTCATTGACACCGAGGGAAATGTCAGGGCAAACAGGAACAGAGAGCTGAGGCTGAGCGCCCCGGCTCAGAGCCAGGCTCAGCGGAGCTGAGGCCCTGCCCTGCGTGACAAACCAGGGACCTGAATAAATGCCTGCGGCTGTGTCAGGCATGGCAATGCTGCCAGGTCTCAGTTCTCACACATTTCTGTAACGCAGAAACATCTTTGCTGTGGCAAGCAGAGCTAATAAAATGGATCAGACTGAGATGAGAATCGCTTCTTTGTCCCACTCAGCTGCAAGCTCTGACAATCACACGCTGATCAGCCCTTCCCAATGAGGTACAGGTCTCTCAACCTGCCCTCAAGGAAAGGGAGAATTTAAGAAATGAGGTTACGGGGGCCCAGCTTGCAAGGCCAGTGGCATTGAGGACGCTCAGGGTGAGCCCACCCACTGGTCCCAGGTGGTGTGTTCACGCCATGTACACGGCCTGCTGCGTTGTGCCAGCATCCTGCTGCCCTCGCCTCCTCTCCACCGTTATCCAGTCACGGGGTTTATGAGCTTAAAGCAAAGAGGTTTGTGGAACAATCAAAATAGCTCCTCCTAAGACAGCTAATGGGATTAGACTGCTAAACCACAGCGCCGTGCCGGTGGTTCTGGAGCCAACTCGGTAAAGCCATGCCTTGCTGAAGGCGATCTCCTGCCTCCTGACGTCCTGCAAGGGCCGAGGCCATTGCCTGGCACACGTTGCCTGATGGGTCAATCTGCAGGGTCAAGCCTGTGCGTTACCACTTCCACAACAGCTTGCCTCAGATTTCAGACAGGACTGCCTCTTGGCAGGGCAGCTGATTAGATGCAATGGCTGATTTTACCACAGTGACCACAAAAAGGCCCGTCTACGCCACACAGTGACAAACTCCATGCACACAGGAGATTAGTAATCCATTTAACATCACTTTAACTATGATGAACGGCAGGCTTGCCAAATGGAGTTGATTAAAATGCTTCAGCAGACTTCCTGGTCTTTAAACCACAGCAAACCTCTCTAAACCAGCCTGCTGCCCAGCTCCATCTCCCAAGCCCCTGAACCCTCCCAACCCAATGCTGACAACAGACAAACGGCACAAAACCCTCCTGATAACACCTGCCAAAACCACGTGCAATTGGCAAAATCCATCCACGCATCCTGGCAGCGAAGCACGGCAGAGCTGCTCCAAAAGCTCAGCTATGAATTGCAGAGGGAAACTGCAATCATAAAAGCTGGGATAAACCAGGGAGCAACCAGGTGGGATATGTAAGCCGTGCAGTCAGTGCTAGTGAGGACTTCTGAGGTGAGCCACAGCGTAGAAACATGTGGAGCATTTAAGACCGAGTTAAACCAAAGTACTGAGGGATAAGCTCTTGAGGAGAGCCACACGTTGCCTAAGGTGTGCAGCATGTTGCTGAAGACACCTGAGGTTGATTTCTGTTTTTCTGTTTCTTTTAGGAATTGTCTGAATGCAGTTTACTCCAACCTGTAAATATGTAGATTTCCTGGTGCGCTAAATCCTAAGGAAAATTGCAGCTGGCATAAGAACTGATACATATTTGTCTCTGTCCTCCCTGCAGCACATCTTCAGAGATCTGGTGTCAGCTTTGAGTCATTGCCCAGGCCTTCAATAACTCAAGCACCAAAAACGCGGAGGCCCTCCCACCCAAGCCAATCGCTTCAAGGACACGAGCTGAATGCCTTCAGAGTCCTAGCTTGCTATTCGTAGGCAATGGATGTTTCAAAAGCTGCCAGGCTAAATTTAGGGGCCCAGATAAGCATATCAGCCTCTCCCACCCAACACCAAGGGCATTGGGAACATGGAGAGTGGCCAAGACCCGACGCAGCCACAGCCACGGTACCAACAATAACATATCAAGGCAGCAATTCCTGATTTGGTCACACAGGAAAAAATAAATGTAGTGCTTAGGAATGGCTTAAACATCACAGTATTTTCCCTAAACTGGTAGTGAGTGCAAATACCCTGTCAAACCCAGCTCTGTCCTACAATCATCGCACGCCTCCCTCGGGAGCCAAGAGCACATTTCTCAGGAGCGGTGCCGCGGCAGCGACAGCAGTTGCAGGACGGGGGCACTGCCCGCACGCCGTGCCCAGGAGGCTCCACGAGGCTGCCTGCACCGTGCCAAGACACACACCGACCTGCTGCAGCACGACAGCATCACGTCACCCTGCGCACAGCCCCAGTGTGAGCATAACCGAGGGTAACCCTCTGTAACGGCGATATCCCTGTTGTAAGGAAAGGCAGTAGACCTGCACTCATGATAACGTACTGGGAGAGCCAGGTGTGAGAAATAATGTTTTAACGTCTACACGATAAAGGGAAGCAAGGGGGGAAGAGAAGGAAAATTATCTGCAATTAACAAAGATTTGATAATGGGTTAAAACCAGTCAAATATCACTCAAAAGAGAAAAAAAAATAATGTGGTATTCCAATCTCTGCCAAGTGTTTTTGAGTTCCTGAGCTGCATGCACGAGCCTGCCTAACCCCCAGCCCTGCCCCCGAAACTCTCCTTCCCTGCTGCGCCTCGCTGCCGTGCGTGGCAGGGACCCTCCAGCAGCTGCCCTTTGCTGCTCCGCCAGTTTTTGTCAGAACAAGCTTCTTCGTGCCTTCATTTCCTCCAAGTGAGCTCCAGGCAGCACTACGTGGAGAACCTCCCGTGTGCAGAGCAGTTAGCACAGCGCTAAGCACTGCACTGTGGAAAACACGGCTGCAAACAGGTGAGCGATGCCGAAGCAACCTGCAGCAGGGAGAAAGTGTCCAGGATAATTCTGGTGAATTATTAATTATTATTAGAAGCGGGAGGCTGCTTCCCCCCCCACCAGTGCTCAATCTCACTGGGCACACTGCCGGCCTCTGCCTGTAAAACTTGGAAGCTTTGGCAGCAGTGGGGCCAGGACCAGCCTCGTGGGTTGAGTTCAGTCACTTGTATCAGAAAATATTTCTCTGCAGTTGCCTCTTCCTGCCCTCCTCTCCCTTTCTGCACTCCCCACCCTCAAGAAGAGGTTAAAAACAAGTTCTTAAGTTGCATAGAGCAAAACAAACCCAGAAAAAGCTTCAAGTGGGAGTGAGGAGCCGCAGCGCCTGGCCGGGTGACAGGCAGTGGGGAGGAAATCCAGGCAGGCAGCAGCAGCGAAGCACGGCCCTGGCTGGGGGCTCCAGGGCCACCACGGCCCCCCCAGTCCTCCCAAGCCACAACAGCATCCACGCACACCCCTCCACCCATGCAACAACCTAATGCCAGAAATAAAAAAGATCGTCTTAAAAGAGCCTCTCTCCTTGCCCACAACACAGGGCTCGGCCGAGGAAGGGCTAACTGGCTCGTTGTTTTCAAGCCAAGGAATGAAATGGCTGCCCCATGATCATGGCTCAAGTTCAAAGCTGCAGGACTCGGGAAAAGGCAGAGTTACCGTACTGCTGTTATCTGACCACAGGCGGGATAAGTGCTTCTTACCAGGGGGTAAGAAGAGACTGAAGTAGAAAGGCATAAATAAGTCTTTAGAGACGTATTATAGCAGGATTAATACCTGAGAGCCCCTCTGCCCTGCTAAGTATGTTATTAATTTAAACCATCTTTATTTTAAAGCTCCAATAGATTAAAAAAATATATCTTTTAGTAATTCTTTCTGGTTCCTTATGGTGTAGGAGTCTGTGAGGAATAAAAACCACTTGCATACAGTGTGCCTGCGTGGATCAGACCCTACTGCAGCTCTGGCACTGCCAATGAGGCTCTGGGCATGGTTATCACAGCTTCCCCGGGCCGGGGCAGCACGGGATGGAGCACAGCAGGCTTGGTCTCCATCCCCACCTAGCACCGCAGGTACCAGCACTCCACGAGGCAGATCCCAGCGCCAGACCCACGCTAGAGCATGATTTAATCCTATTACGCAAGATTGCTGACATCAAACCTGCTGCTGCCCGGACACAGCACGACAGCGGACGCTACGTGTTTTTTCCTTGGACTATATTCACTCACAAGTAAGGAGGAAGCTGCGAAGCTCCTGCAATACTCCAGGCGGGAGGGAGCTCAGCAGCAAACCCCGTCTCAGCAAAGCAAAGCCTTTTCTGAGCTGGTGGGTACGGGGACGCCCTGCGGGGTCACAGGGCAGGGATGCCCCGGGCAGGGGGTCCCGGTGGCTGCCCCCCCCCATGGTCAGACCCGCCCAGTCCGGCACCAGTGGGAATAAAAGAGGAGCTTCAGCCACCTGCACTGGGCTGCCTCTGATGTTCTGCGAGTGAAACTTGATGCTGTTCGGCAAAGACACACCTCTTCCAGGGTGTTGTGCGAAATTCTGCATTTTATCGTAGGGACAGGAAATATGAAAAGAGCCGGGCAGAGCTCGGAGCAGCACCGCCGGTTAGGCCGAGGCTCCCCAGCTCCAGTGGGGAGCAGATCAAAGGTTTTGCCTCGCTTAACAACCCCACTGTGATTTTCCAGTGCTTTGGAAGTTGTAATTCCTTCTCAACAGGTTTTGAAGGATTGCCACTGCTGCTTCCTTTGGGAGCAGCTCTGCAGAGGTTTTATTCCTCCTTTCTCTTTCATGCTCAATTTCCAGGGATGGGTTGGTTACAAAAGATTCTCATTCCTTTTTTGGGACTGGTTTTGGCCTTCTGCTTTTATTCTGCGAGGGATAATTTCAAACCGGGTAAGTATTAAAAGTAAATCTGTCCTTAAGTAAAATATTAAAAGGCACATCCAAGTGCTTTGCATGGAAACTGTACAGAGCTTGGACCAAGCCAGGTCCAAGCCTTTGTGGCAGGGCTGATAAAGGGGCATTGTTTTAGCAGAGATTCAAACTCAAATTGAGCAAGTAACATGCAGAAAGAGTTACTGAGGGAGCAGGTGAGGCAGGGGCTTCTGAAACAGAGAGGACTTTGAACAGTTCATGTTCAAGTCTGTAAAAATTTCATAAACATGGCTTTTAAATGTTGGATTTTAAGTTTTGAAGCATGTACATAGTGGGTGTTTTTTATTGCAAAATAGCTGTGTTTGTTTATAAGTTGTTTTCTGATCCATGAAAAAGCTTCTGAAAGAGCCAAGAACCATCCCCGTGTTGCTGTGGTCAGTTGGAGCCGCAGCTGCTCCTCGGTGCAGCTCTTCCAGGAGAGGGAGGAGATGGCTCGGTGCGAGACGGAGCACGAGGCTCCGCGTTTGCAGGCAAGCTCGCTCAGCTTGCAATCAACTGCTGCTTGAGGGCATGAGGGGATGTTATTTGCTTTTTAAATAGGGTTTGGATAAATTAAACCCGTGTGCCTTGGTCCCCAGAGATGCTGAAGGGGAAGCGTGTGATTGTCACTGGAGCAAGCACTGGAATCGGGGAGCAGATGGCGTACCACCTGGCGCGGATGGGAGCCCACGTCCTGGTCACCGCACGGACAGAGGCCAAGCTGCAGAAAGTAAATGGCAAGCTGAGCACTCACACCTGCATGCTCATGGCAGTGCACACACAAACGTAGGCAGGCCAATCTCACATCACAGGTACACACATAAATACATGTGCATGCAACTGCCCCGGCACAAACACCAGATGTGCACGGGTCTGTTCACGGGTATGCAAACTTACGGTCTCTGGGGCTCCTGCATGCTCAGAAATCACTTTCCTGCAGGCACGCACTCTGCACGGCACGTACTGCACTATTTGAACTTGCTCGGTTATGTACACATCTCCCCGTATGCACAGGCTCCATCGGCACACACGCCCTCATTCCACTGCAGTGAAATATCAGCTCCTGCTCGCCCTGCACACACGCGGCTCCAGCACAGACCGTGCCGATAAAGAACCGCCTTGGGTCACGCGTTCCCCAAAGGAATCATTTCTCAGGCTCCCTTTGAAGCTCAGAGGCTCCGAACACCCCCCCACCCCAGAAGCCCTGCACTGCAGCTTTGGGGAAGGGGCACGTTTCGGGGAGCAAGGCAGCGCCCGGACCCCGGTGCGGGTGGTCTCTGACGCTCTGTGTTGCCGTCGCAGGTGGTGGAGCGGTGCCGGGAGCTGGGGGCCGGCTCGGCGCGGCTCGTCAGCGGCAGCATGGAGGACATGGCCTTTGCCAAGCGGGTGGTGGAGGAGGCCGAGGCCGAACTGGGTACGTCCGCAGCCTGCTCCCCGCCAGCCAGCGGCAGGTTAGAGATGCTGGAGCTCTCCAGCACGCTGCTTTTTGTCGCGTGCCCACTGAGAAAAAATTGGTACCTGCGAAGAAAAACGCAGGAGAAATGGGGGTGGGGAGAGGTTTGCCCTAATTCTGCCCCCTGCAGCCCAGCGCTGCCCCTCTGCCCAGCCTGCACCGCTCCAGCGCAGGCTGAACTGCGCTCTCAATTTCATCTCGGTGCCCTCGTAACATCCTGTCCCAGTCTCACAATCCTGGATTTCATCACTGCAGGCTATTGTGGGCTAAAACCACCAGTCAGGCCCGCAGCAGCCTTGCTACTCTGGTCATGGGTCATCACTGCGGAAATGCAATGTTTCAGCTTGGTGCAGAGCACTCCCTCTCCCAACAGGAGTCCACTGACAACTCAAGAGCAGACTCTCTTGTGCCATATTATTCGTGTTTCAACCAGGGGAAAAAAGTCACACCAGCTCTCTTGCTTAGGACAAGTCAGATAAGCCCAGCACATTTCTGCTGGCAGCCACCACCCAGACCATCCCAGCTCTGGAGATGGCAAGCTACAGCTCTGACCCAAAAAACTGACCCTAAAAGACTCTGACCCCCAGGTTTTTTGCCTGCATTGATTCTGCTGCCAGGAAAGGCTCCGTCCTGCCCACGGCAGCCCTCTCCCACCACACACTAATGCCTGCTCCTCTGCTTTCAGGGGGCCTTGACATGCTGATTCTGAATCACGTCGGCAAGTCGTACTTCAGTTACTTCGATGGGGATGTCAGGCACATCCAGAAGCTCCTGGACATCAACTTCCTCAGCTACGTGGCCATGACGGTCTCTGCCCTGCCCATGCTGAAGCAGAGCGGGGGCAGTATCGTAGTGGTCTCATCCATGGCAGGTGAGTGGGAGCAGGGTGGGGGACACGGGACTGCCATAAAACACTGCGGGCTCGTTTTCGTGAGAAGGAAGCACACAGAGATACCAGGTATCTCAAAGGAGCCAGGACTGCTTAACACACTCAAAGTAACCAAAAACAGCAGGTCTTTTTCACATTTTCTCAGTGGAATTTGTTCTCTGATGCAATCTGATTGCCCCCAGCTTGCTTTTGGACTGGCCCTGTAATTAAACCCCATACCCTGGTGCTGAGCTTATTAGCACAGCTGAGCTTGTATAGCTCCAGTTTTGTGAAGAAAAGTGGAAATGTAATCATTTCATGCTGCATTGGTCCTCTGACTATAGGTCAAGTGCTTGACCTACCAAATATTCTTCTCTGCAAATATTTGTAGAGTCAGTTATTGACTGACCTAATAAACTTCTAAGTCAGGGGACTAAATTAATAACAGCTGTCCCCACTCACAGCTGGCCTGTTGGTTGGTCTTCTGGTGATCAGCTTAGCTCAGTATCCAGAGACAAGAGATTAAACTTTGCTCCGTCTCTCCCCTCTGAGGGTTTCGTAGCTGCTGCCTGCTGCTCATAGCCTGAGCGGAGACGTGAGACGGGCTGTTGGACTTACAGCCATAAAAGAGCTGAACCCTGAGGGGAATGCTTTGTAGTCCTGCTGTTGGTGCCAGGATGATGTTTCCCTAACAGCAAACTCCCTTTGGGTAAAATACTTTGTCTGATGAAGTGCAAAACAGAGGCTTACGTGGCCCAGCTTTCCGTGCTTTAATGGAACTTCTCTCTGTGTCTAGGTAAAGTTGGGTTTCCCTTTACCGTCCCCTACTCTGCAACTAAGTTTGCCCTGGATGGATTTTTCAGCTCCTTGAGGCAGGAATTCAGCATCCAGAATGTAAACGTTTCCATCACGCTCTGCATCCTCAGCTTCATTGATACTGGTAAGATCCGCACTGCTTGGCCTGGCTGAGCAGGAACTGAGTGTCGCATTTTCAGCTCCTTACCCTCCCTGCACATCTGGTGCTGCTTTTCCTCTGGCCCTGCCATAGCCCAAGTGCATGCAAAATAACCTCTGGTCCCTGCAGGCTCCTACCTCTCTGCCACCAAAAAAAACACTCTCAAAACTAATTTAATTCCCCGCACTATATAAAATCAGCCACTGCACAGAGGCTGGCACAGCCTAAAATTCAAATTTAAATGGATGTGCCAGCCACGTACCTCCCCTTAGTCTCATCTAGTGATGCAACAACCAGCTACAGCCATGTGAGCACATGCTGAGAACGGCTTGAAAATCTCTGCGTGTGTTGGACCACAGGGAGGAATGTTGTCTCATGAAGTTGCCTCTGTTTTCAAGTGCATACTGATATGCCCAGTTTTAGTAAATCCTTCCCAAGTTCCGCTACCTCCATTCACGTTAATTAAATGCGATGGCCTTCCTCAGCCCCTCGGTTTGCTCCTCACAAGGCAAACTTTGGGGAGAGGATGAGCAGAGGGCAGCCCGAGCCTGACCGAAGCTCCCCTTGTTCCCCGGCTAGAGAGCGCCGTGCGCGCTGCCGCCGACGTGCTCCAGATGTCCCCGGCCCCCAAAGAGGAGTGCGCCCTGGAAATCATCAAGGGGGGTGCCCTGCGCCAGCGGGAGGTGTACTACAAATACGCCTTGACCAAAATCCCCCTCCTGCTGCGGGACTGGGCCGCGGAGCTGCTGGACTACCTGGTCCGGCAGCACTACCGGGTGGAGCGCCCGCCAGCTGCCTGAGCGCCTGCACAGCCCCGCGCCTGCTTGCTGGTGCTTCACTCATCCCCGGTCAGAGATCTGAGCCTGGGCTTTAAAAGGTTCTTCAGTTATCTGTCAGGTAATCGCATCGCCCCAGAGGGCCCGGCTGGGACAACCCCGCGCTGTGGTACGGGATGTGGCAGCGGGGAAGTGCCCGCGCCTGCAGCATCCCACCCGGTTAGACCCGTTCCCTTCCCCTAGACTTGGGAAAAGTAGTAACAAACTAATTATTAAATAAAACTTAATAGCTTTACCGTGGTGTGTTCTGTGTTTGTTTTTTATCCCCTCTTTCTCCGTTACTAAATGCTGTTGTAAATAGGCATAATTCCATTGACTCGCCGTTCTCAGAAAATTGACCCTTTGCAGTAATCCTTCATTGTTTCATTTCAGGAATAACAGTCTCTAGCCTATTTTTTGTTTAGCTTAACGACCAAATTACATGCAAATCTGTTCACCGGGTTTATTCTTTGGGGTACAGTTCCTGACACAAACGTTGTACAGCAAAATGCCTTCCAGACACACAGAGCTGCCGTGAGCACGGTGCCAGGCACGAGCCTGCAGCCAGCCCGGCACAGCTTCCCTTACCCCGGAGCTTTCACACCTAACCTGGCTGCGGCCACCTGAGCAACATCCATGACATCCCCAACCAAAAACCAGTGCCTGCCTTCCAGCCGTCACCTGGTTCCAGATGAAGAAAGGAGAAACCTCCCTCGGGCCCTTCCCCAGCATCATTTTGCTCCTTTCCTTCTAACGGGAACTGGGAACCGGCATCTCTGTTCTCTTTACCCCGACACCTACTGCTCAAATCAGTGCACGCAGAGCAGGTTTTGCCCTTTGCTACTTTCTCTGAGAAAATTGTTTGCAAATCAGTTCGCCATATGCCCAGGCAGATGCTGAGCAGTGTGACACACAACGCTTGTGAAAGCTGAAGATCTTTATTATTCACCCGCTTGGCTCTTTTACTGCCTTTCACAATCTGCCTCACTGGATTCCTCAAGACTGAGTGCAGTTTTTTAGGTCTAAGAGCCACCACCCAGCAAACTATCAGCATTACACCGATAAGAATATTACACAGCATAAACCTGGAGCGCTGATAAGGATCTAGGAACACCAGCACCAGCTTTGCCAGCCCTGCTCTCTCTAGGTATTTGTGTGAACCCGCACCACAATGATCACCACCGATCGATAAATCCTTATGGCACCCAGAGAGGAAGGAAGGGAAGCTCAGACGCAGTTTCAGACACAAAGCAGCAGAGAGAGAAAGCTGACTGTCCCAGGAGGTCTGGGCTGGGGGGACACAAGTGTCCCAGCCCCAAAGGCAGTCACCAAACAAGGCACCCACTGCTCCACTGAGCTGGAAGCTCTCCAGGGCTGGTCTTCAGCACCCCCAGAAAACACTCCTGAAATTCCCAGCAGGAGAAGGGTGCAAAGGGACAGCCTAAAGTCCAAAGCAATGCTCTCTATTGGGTTAATGTTTGCTGAATTACAGGAAGCACAAAAGTGAAGTCCAATAGGCACCAGCAGCTTTGTGTAAGCAGCCCAATTCGCACCGCGCTGACACGGCCGCCGGCCTGTGCTGGGAGCTGTGCACTCCGTCCTGCTCCCACCCGGTGCTGCCAGAGGGATGGGTCTGCTCCTGAAGGTCATCATCCCCTTGATGGGGCTGGGGCTGGCCATGTATTTTTATTCAGCACCCGAGAATTTCAACGAGGGTAAGTGATTGAACGGGCACGCTGCAACCCCAGCCGACGAGGCTGCTGCCTGCGTGGCAGCGTGGAGCTGAGCAGCCCGGCCCGAGCTGTTCAAGGGCTTTCCAAAGCGCAGCTGGAAGAGCCCAGGTGTGGGGGTGCGGGCTGTGGGGGCAGCACATGGGTGCTGCAGGTGGTCGGAGCCCCCTGTACCATGCGGGAGAAGCTCACGGGATTGTGCATGGGTCTGCCAGGCTTGCATTCTTAGATCTCAGCACATTAATTAGTTTAGGAAACATGCAGTTATCAATTTTAAACATTTAATCCTTGCCGTGAATGATTGTCAGCTCTTGGCATTTCCAAAAGTAGTTCCTGACCGGGCTGGACACAGCTCGAGCCTGTTCAAACCCAGCTGCAGCCCAGGCAGGGTCCGCACCAGCGGCCGCACGGAGGAGCCGCCTGCAGGGGCCTGGGCAGTGCGGGCCGTGCACGGCTCTGAGCTCTGCGTCCTCTCCAGAGATGCTCCGGGGGAAGCGGGTGATCGTGACGGGAGCCAGCAGCGGCATCGGGGAGCAGATGGCGTACCACCTGGCACGCATGGGGGCCCATATCCTGATCACGGCTCGGACGGAGGCCAAGCTGCAGAAGGTGAGCGCAGGCAGCACGCGGCGGGTGCTTCCACTGTGCCACAGAATCGAACTTCAGTGGTCATATTCCTGCTTACAAACATTAAATATCTAGCTCAGGGGGGGCATTAAGTCACTGCAGAAACTTCCCTCAAGCAATGTCTCTCCCCCGAAGGCAGGGGGATGCTGTGGGACAGGCAGAGGCACTGCCTGCCCACCCCAATTCCCTCGCCAGCACTGCTCTCGCTCTCACCACAGGTCGTGGAGCGGTGCCTGGAGCTGGGCGCCGCGTCTGCCCGCTTCGTGAGCGGCTCCATGGAGGACACGGTGTTTGCCGAGGAGGTGGTGAAGGAGGCTGAGAACACCTGGGGTGAGTGGTGGGTGCTGCTCCTCCTCTCCCACACCGCATTTCGGGGCCGTCCCGGCCACCAGAAAGCAGCTTTGTTCTGAGATGCTGGCTACCACTAGCAAAGGTGCTCTGCTTCCAGGAGGCCTCGATATGCTCATCCTGAATCACATCGGCCACTCTTACTTCAAATACTTTGATGGGGATGTGGACCACATACGAAAGCTCCTGGAGACCAACTTCCTCAGCTACGTGGCGATGACCGTGACTGCCCTACCCATGCTGAAGGAGAGCGAGGGCAACATCATCGTCGTTTCGTCTGTGGCAGGTGGGCACACGAGGGGCCAGGCTCTCCGTGCCACGTCCCTTCCCTCTGCCTGCTGCGGGGACAAGGGCCGTGAGGCTGAGCCACCCCAGCAGGAGCCCAGCGTCAGCAGCTGGCTGACATCCTGGATGCACGATACAAGTGCTCTGGGCTTTTACAGCCCCTGCCCTCAGAGATCCTGTATCACAGAATCGTAGCTACTTGAAGGGCAAGAGGAGGGGAGAGCCGTGACACTTTGTACCTGCCCAGCACACGTGAACACTGATCTTGTGCCTTTGCCCCAGGTAAAGCCGGTAGCCCATTTGTTGCTCCCTATTCTGCAACAAAGTTCGCCTTGGATGGATTTTTCAGCTCCTTGAGACATGAGTTCATCATAGACAACGTCAATGTTTCCATCACGCTCTGCATCCTGGGCTACATTGACACCGGTAAGCTCGATGCCACCGGGGCTCGTGGCTTGGGGAGGGCACGGCCAGGCAGAGCCGAGCCCAGCACCACCAGTGCGGGGCTTCACCAGCCCTCTGCCCTGTGCAATTTGGGAAATGGAGTCTCAGCACTAAAAAAAAAAAAAAAAAAAAAAAAAAAAAAACAACCTTTGTCTCTGCTACCTTTGCAGTAAACTCACGGGAGGTGGGGATTTATCATCAGGAAAGGGAAAGGAACGGGAAGGATACTGCTATCGCTTTGCAGCTATTCCATACCCTAGCAGACCCAATCCCCGGCATTTAGGGGTTTGTTAGGGGAAGCTACAGGCACCCCGGTGCCCGCAGCAGCCCCGCTGTGACCCAGCTCTTTGCTCTGCCCCCCCAGACAGCGCCATGCGGGCGGTCTCGCATGCCATCAAGGCGACCCCGTCGCCCAAGGAGGAGTGCGCGCTGGAGATCATCCGCAGCAGGGCCCTGCGCCAGCACGAGCTGCACTACCCGCCCGGCATCGTGAAAGGGATGCTGCTCCTGCGTGGCCTGGCCCCCGGTTTTCTCGACAACCTCATCAGGAGCAATGTCATCGCGGAAAATGTCCAGAGAGCGCCGCCACCCCACGGCACCAGGGTGCCCCCGGCCGGCTCCCCAGGGTCGGGGCGTTAGCGCAGCTCCAAGTGCCCAGGGTGGCCCCACACCGACGCGCCCCACGCACAGCGGTGTCTGCAGAAAAACCCACCCCAAAACGGCACGTGGGGATGCTTTGTGAAGACAGCACAGCTGGGAACACGGGGCCCCTCCGGAGCTGCCCACACAAGACGGGACACCAGAAAACAACGACATGGCACAAAAACATCTCTTTTAGTTAGGACGCTTGGAGCCGGCCTCTGCTGATCAAGAGGAGTGTGCAGCAGGGCTCCCCCTCACCAGCCATTCTCTTCCCCTGGCTCCACAAAAGCCAAAAAATCCAGAAATCCACAAGGCTGGAAACAGAGAGGGGTTCGGGAAGCATGCTCAGGCCGTGTGCTTCGCTGCACGTGTTCTCTGCATTTCATTGCATCCCTCTCAAAGGGGGGATTAAGTAAAAGGTAATTAACATGAAAGGCAACTGGGCCCGCAGAACACAGCCTCCTGCTTTTGAGGGAAAGATGATGGGATTCAGAGTGGCTCAACTGAAACATGAAAATCTTCAGTGACCTACTTAAAATTAGATATTTTTTGGAAAAAAAAAAAAAAAAAAAAAAAAAAAAAAAAGCAAGAGTTATTTAGACTTGGGGAAGAGGATTATAAATCAGAACTGCATGGGTTGAGGGCAAAGGGGACCAGGCTCCTGAACAGGGATTTAGGCCAACCCATGCAAAATACCCAGAGAAAGCCACAGGAGAGGGTCTTTGAAATGGAATATTTTTTTCCTGTATCCTCTCTAGGATGGTCTGTGGGAAAAATAAACCTTACATTCCTTTATAGCATCTCTAGTTTGAATTTTGTTCCTTCTCCACTTGAGTATGCGCAGAGCCCTTATCAGCATGCAGCTGGTTAAACCAACCTTGCTGCATGATTTGCATTAACACAGCTTTCACTTCTCTAAAGACCTTAATGAATTTCTGCCATTTGTGACCTCCCCTTGGCTGCTGAAATATACTTTTTTTTTTTTTTCTTCTCCTTCCAATCTGCAAGAGGCCTTCAAATAATAGCATTACTGCACTTGGCTAAGTCTGGATTTCTTTACCCCAAAGCAGCCTGGAGAGATTCGGTCAGCCGGTGCCACAGGCAGCTCCTGGGACCAGCGCTCAGCCTCCAAGTGTCAGAGAGCGATAAAGGGAGATGGCCCAAGAGATAGCCACTGCCTCTGCGTGGAGGGAAGCCGCAGCCTTTGGCACCCCAAGATAACCCGGTCTCCCCGTGCCGGGCGCGCGCACCCCCGGCCTCCCCGCCCGCCAGCAGGACAGGAACCGGGGCTGCGGCTTCAACGTTTCCTGTTTGACAGAAAGAAAAAGGGCGAGGGAGCAGCACCCTGAAGTTGCTAGTACCACGATGACAGCGGCAGTGCATTTGCACCCCACAGCCCCGCACTCGCCCCGCTGCTCTGCGGTGGCTGAGTAGGAGCCGGGTAAGTGCCCGCGGCACCGGAGCTGCCCTGCTCAGCGCCGAGCACCTTTTTTCCACTTTTTTTCACCCGCTCTCAGCCTACATGATTGACACGGGGAGGCTGTAACATGAACCGGCAAGAAACAATTTTTTTGTTTGTTTCCCTTGAAGCAAGAAACGTTAACAACTTGGAAAGCAGAGATAGAGGACACGTTTGTTAATTAGAGAGGGTTATTTGGGGTAACAGAAGAAGGAAATAAAGTATTAGCTTGTCAAGAAGGCCTCAACAGCTTGCTCAGCTTGGGGTGAGTAATGGACCGCGCATTTCTTTAAGCTTTACCTTGCTTTAAAGCCCATTTTGGGTTAACCCATCGGTGGGATGGCCGGGTGGGCTGGGCACGGGGCTGTGCTGCTTCCCACCGGAGAAGCCGGATGGCCAAGGCCTGGGTGCACCGTGCAATTAGGCCACTTCTAAAATTACGAAAACTGAATCAAAAAAAAAAACACTTTTATCATGTCCTGAAGAGGTTGGAGCAGGTTTGTCTGCAGATATGTGTTTTGTCCCAAGCCGTGGAGCTTGCTGGGTGTTCAGGCAGCGTGCTGTGGGGTGCAGGTGGGTGCCCAGGGTGGCTCGGTGGGGTGAAGCTGCTTGCCTGGCCCCGCCGTGCCCACCAGGCGAGGGGACACAGGAGTGTGAGCACGGAGGGGAAAGGCCCAGCTGGGCACAGTGGGGTCATTATGGAATGGACACAAAGGCTGCACGAAGATAAGCTGCTTAGCCTCTCGTGGCCCCAGACCCCTTCATCTTAAAGTGCCTGGCAGTAAGAAACACCCAAACAGCGCAACACTGGTGCGACCCTTTGGTAAGCTTAAGGTAAAATTAGAGACGCTCCAGAAGCCATTTGAAGCTTCAAAGAGCGGAATATGCAAACAGATATGAATGCAGGGCTCAGCAAGCGCCGCCTCCTCTTTCAGGAGCGCTCGGCTGCAGGGCACCACGGCCCCACGCCCCGGCGGGCCGCGCGCTCGCGGCAGCGTGCTGCCGGCTGCTGCAGCTTCCTGAGCCCCAAGCAGGATCAGCCCCGGCAGCGCTGAGCACAGGCCCCACAGCGAGCAGCAGGCACTAGCGACGTGCCTGCATGGCAGCACATCCCGACAGCAAAAAGAGCGAAGGAGCAGATCTTACCACAGACTAAAAAGCATGGAAGTGTTGCATACGTAAATGGATTTTTACTTGCTCACATTTTCCCCTCCCATTAGATGTAATGACTTCCTAATTGCTTGAGACAGAGTGACACCAATGAATTTTCTTGGTTTTGGTTTTTTTTTTTCCTCCTTCCTACATTAACATGGCTTACTAAACATGAGAACAAAACCCCACACACAACATGGCCCCAGGCTGAGTAGGAACAAGGCACAGAGCCCAGGACCCTCCCAGCCACGCTCCCTGAATGGCACAGGGACAACGAGCCCCTTCCCTGCTGATCGGCGAGGGGCAGGAGGGGATGAGATGCTCGCTTGAGGGAGGAAGGACAGGATGCTGCACGTGGTTATCCCTCAGCTTTCTCTTTGACTGATGCAGAGGCAAAGGTCCAAACACAACCAAAGCCTTGTAAAAAGGAAAGCACGGGTGTCTGGCAGCCATGCAAAGCTGGAGGACAGCAGCACCCGGCAGCTGGGCTCTTTGGGGAGTGGGGGCACCCCGACCTGCAGGGCACTGCCAGGTTCTGCACCCCAAAACACCCCTGGCCCCACAGCCACAGGCTGCACACAGGAAGGCAGCCACCACTCAGAAGCACCACACTACTGCTCGAGGCGTGAATTACTCAATGGCAAGGCTATTTTTGGAGCTATTGAAAAAGTAGGACAAAAGATAGGCACACTTTATAACTTTACTACAGAAACAGCAGCAGCTATTGTACTTCCTGTGGCTCCATCATTTTCTTTCAGTTGGCTAAAAAAAATGTAACTGCACGCATGCAAAAATTTGTCTAAAAAACAGAGGGGTTTTATTTTATAGGGAAGAGAGCTCTCCCAGAGGAAGCTGGGGAAGCACTACTACTTGGTAGTGAAGGCAACTTCACAAGGTTGAGCTCACTGTTTGCAATTCTGCTCCAAGCATCCCCTGGGTCAGCAGCCACCCCACTGAGGAGCAAAACCAGAGTGGGATGTTTTATGTCGCCAGCATATACAAGCTCATTTTCCACGAATACCACTCACATCCATTGGATAAGAACTCCAGAATTAGTCCGCCTACAAATACCTCACATTTACTTAGTCTTAGAAATGCTTGTTTTTCACTCAAATCCTGTCTCGTCCCTTGGTTTTGGCAGGACGGAGGCCTCAGGGCTGTGGTGGTGGCCCAGCAGCGCAGCCCCAGCATGATCAGCCCTCCCGAGCGGGCCCGGCCGCGGCGCACGGGCGAGAGCTACGAGGAGAAGTGCGAGCGGCGGCACGAGACGCGCGAGGCCTTGCGGCGGCGGAGCCACCCGCTGAGCTGCCGTAGGCCCGGGCGGACGGCGGAGGAGCTGCCGCAGAGCCCGCGGCAACGCGAGTTCCTCCGGAGGAGGAATCTGTCCAGCACCATGCTGGGGGTTCCCGGGGGCCTCCATGTGCGAGGGGACCCCAGCCTGCCCGGCCTGCTGCAGGTAACGCCAGCCCCGCGGGCAGCTCTGTTCCTCTGGTGCAGAACCGAGCCAAAGTGCAAAGTGAGAATGCACCCGCAAAAACCCCACGTTTCCTTACACACTGCGGAGTCAGGCACGGGTAAACAGCAATGCCTCCCTCCCAGCACGTTCCTTTCCTGTTTTCCAAGCTCAACTTGAACCAGATGGAGTGTTACTGCCATTGCTCTAAATACAGCCCCGCGTCCTAGCTGCCAGACTAGTTTTGCACTCACATAAATTACTTTTCCCTCATGAAAACTGCGCTCTGAACACCTGGCTTCCCCCAGCACCTTCTTTGTCAGGAAGAAGGACACTCTGTGGCCCCGCTGCCTGCCCAGTGCTGCCCAGCTAACGGCAACCCCGAGAGTCAGAAGATTTACAGAAAGGCACAATGCAAAACACCCCAGAGTCAAACAGATTTCCTTCTAAATTTGTATCCCATGCAAAATGAATAATTCCCCTGGCATAGAGCAAGTTCATCCTAGGGGCTTTGTGAACTTACGCTAGCAGAGGCAGTGGAAGGCGAGGTGCCGGTGGGACACCAGCACACCCTCGAGCTCCCCTTGCAGCATGTGGGCACGGAGAGCTGTTCCCACCCGGCAGGCTTTCACCTGCTGGTAAAAGAGTTTTGGTGCTGCTGCAGCCAAACCAGCAGGTCCACATAGAAGCAGTCCTGGTTTCTCAGCATCTCTTTGATGCTCTTCCCTAGCCACTGGAGGTACAAATCCTGACCCAGCCGTATCTCCTTGCCCTCTGTTTCGGAGAGATCCTGACATAAGCCACCCTTTTGTTCCAGCGCCCGTGGAGCCACCCCGCGTACCCCCCTGTGCTCTCCCCGCTCGGCCTCGGCAGCCCCCTCGACGTTTCGGCAGAAGCCACCCTTGGGCCACACGTCTCCACGAACACCCGAGGTAGGTGAGGGATGCTCAGCAGTCACAGGACAGGAGCTGAGCACCTTCCTGGTTTTGCCATCCCGGGCTGAGCATCCCCACCAGGCTGCAGGCGTTAGGAATATCTCCTTGTCAGCCAGCCTTCAGCTCAGTGAGCAGAGCTCCCCAGCAGGTGCTGGGGGCTCCCTGCAGATGCCCCAGATTATCCTGGACACACAGGCTAACTGCAGGCTGCAGAATTACACTACTCTTTCCCCCTGAGCCCAGAAGCTCTCTGCTTCTTGTCCCTGCTGGGCTGGGTGCCCCAAGACACAGTGCCCTTTTGGAGAGCTCAGCACACACTCACACAAAGAGCTCCAGGGCCCCTCCATGGCAGGGCGTCGGGCACATCCTCTTGCTTTATTTTCACAGGAACTCAGACGCTCACAAGTGCAGGGGTGAAAGACTCGAGCCAGCAGACAGAGTAAGCCACGTCCCCCCTCCTGCCCTGTGCTCTCAGGCCCCACAAGGCTGCCTTGCAGGGCCCAGCCCGTGCCCGTTCCCTGCATGAGCTCCATGAGCATCCACGCGCTGTTCCAGCTGGGGGGAGGCTGGTGCCTGGGCTGCTCCAGAAGCCTGCATCACCTTCACCTCATTTACATGCTTTCTTCTTCCATTTCAGCTGTGGAACAGCGGTTTTAAATAAGGTAAGCAAAACACATGGACAATAACTAGACTTGAACTCCTGCAAAAGAACACAGTTACTAAAATTTCTGACCTGAACACCAACTGGTGCTAAATTTCTGTGGTTTCCTGAATAACGACACGGCTACTCCAGACACTGCATGGCAAAGATGCCATAAGGAACTGCAGAAAGAATTTCCACTTCCCTGGAAATGTAGATGTTTGTGAATTGAAACAATCCCGTGGACTGAAATATTTCCCCTTTCCCTTCCAGGAAATCATACAGCTGTCCAGCTACCTGAAGGTAGGCACCACATGCTGTAAGCGCTTCCCTGGAGAGCAGCCCTTGAGCAAGCACAGCCATGGGATTATTTGTTATTAAACAACGGGGTGCCACGTGCCCAGTGTTAACACTGCCAAGAAAGCACACGGACAAGCTGCCAGACCTGGGGACACCTCGAGCCCCAAGGGGCCCCCATGGGGCCACCTGACCCTGCTTCGCTTCCCTGCAGGAGGCCCTGCACCGCGAGCTGCTGCTGAAGCAGAAGATGGTGATCCTGCAGGAGCTGCTCTCCACGCTGCTGAAAGCCTCCGAAAAATCCTGGCAGGTACCAGGCGGCTGCTGGGGCTGGGGAAGGCTTTGCCATGGCAGGGACCAGCTTGCCTGCACCAGCAAAAACCCCGCGTGCCTCCTTTTCCAAGCTGTAGCTCAGCCTGGCCGCAGTGCTTTACAGGTTGGAGATGCTGCGGGTCTGAAATGCAGCAACATTGCCACCTGGAAGACAAGGCACCATGTTGGACTGGAAGCAGCTGCTTGCTTTTCCCCCTTCCTTGCTCCCCACTTCCTTTTCAGGGCAGGTTGAACACAAACTCAGAAAGAAGTTAGGGGGTTACATTGCTTGATTTTTTCCCTATCATCCCCTACAAAAAAAATGCAACAGCATTTACCTTGCTTTCAGATTAACAGAAGGTGTAAAACCCTTCTCTTCTGTAAAGTTCCAAGTTGTGTTTTTTTTTTTTTTAAAGCACTTGTTTTTCCCACCTTTGCTCAAGTAAAAAGACAGTAGAAGTAGTTAAGTAGGGGAAAAAAGAAAAGAAAAAGAAAAAAAAGAAAAGAGAAAGAAAAAAAGAAAAGAGAAAGAAAAAGAGTGAATCCAAGCAACCACCATACACCTTGTTTTTCTCCCAGTCAAGTCTTAGACATTTTTAACCAAATTTTCCTGGCCAAAATAAAAATTTTATCTGCTCCAAACTGGAGAACCTGCCCAGCCTGGGGTATGCTGCTGAGCTGTGGCCATGCATCGAGCCCTTTCCCTTTAGCTCAGACAAAATCCTCCAGGCAGCACTGAGCGAGGGCTTCCCCTCCTCCTCATTGTATCAGGAGGTAAGAGGAAGGTGATGAATTTTAGGACTCATTTTATGGTGACCCGTGAAGTGCTTTAAATTGGGTTATTAAATCAACTATTAATATACCATTTGGTGTGCCATCAAAAAAAAAAAAAAAAAAAAAAGTGGTTTGAAGGTTCTGTTGGGGCAGAAAAGCAAGTGATAGGATGAGATGCTGTAAAAAAAATGTGTTAGATGTACTGTGGTTAGAAACTTCCGCCTTCGCTTGCTTCTTCAAATATAATGCGAGCAGGAAAAAACACTGACACACACTGCAGGAAGTAGCCATGAAACCTCAGATTAGAAACAGGTGGGTGCACTTTGCTTCTTGCTATCTCTGCCGCAGAAGGGAGGCTTTGCTGCTGATCTTGCCTTCAACCTTTCATCAAGGACTAAGAATTAGCTCACTGCTGGCTCTGCACCACCTGGGGAAGAAGGCAGGGGCTGTGCCGGGAGGGGGCCGGAGGGGCAAGGGCTGCTCGGGAGGTGCAGACGGGTCCAGCAGCGTGAGCGGTGTCTGGGTGGGCTGCCCCGTGTGTGCTGCAGCAGCTTTTAAATCCTTCCCAACCAGCCAGCAGTAAGTCTTGAAATGGCCACATGGATGTTTTTTGAGTTGTTGCTCATGTTCCTGGGTGTTTCTCATTTGATGGAGCAAGTGAATGCTGTGCAGGAGGATGGGAGCATCGTTACCCTGCAGGGATGGGTGCCCTGTTCCTCCTCCCTGTGGTTTTACCTCCAGACTGGAGCCTGTCCCACCGCAGGTCCGGCACTCAGACCCCATCAGTTGTACAACTTGCTTCGTTGGTTCAAAAACAGTGCCAGGTGCAGGAAGCTAAGTCAGTCATGGTTGTTAAGATGGCACTTACTTCTGAGCTGTGCTCTTCTTAAAGAGAATTATTCCTTTAAATCATTTGCATCCCTTTCTGAGCTCTACAGTTGAGCCTGGCTCTTGGAAATGCCTTGGAGCCCTGCCGATTTTAAGCTCTTTGTCATATCCAGTGCATTCCTGTGACTTTCTGGACCCATTTTTCTAGCACAGGCATCATGTTTGGACAAACTGGAAGTCCTCCAGAAACAGCACTTAAAAATTATCGCTTTAAACCAGCTATTTAAAATGGCTAGCAGAAAGGAGTATCAGGGGAAATTCACCGGTCACAGGACAACCAGACCACTGCGGCTGCTGGCCCAGAACAGTTTTAAAGATGTGTATGGCACTTGGGTGACAGCCGCAGAGAAATGCAGAACGGTTTTAAAGCAAAGGTTTTTGGAGCTGCTCAGGCTGGTAACTTCAGACTTGAGGGCTTTGGTAAATTCAAATCCTGCATTTGCAAGAGTGCATTTTGAACACCAGCCCCAGTGCTCTCCTCTGACTGCGTTTTTGTTCTTGGGCTCTCATGCAAGGATCCCCAGGTGGTGTTCAAAAACAGCACCACGTGAGACACTGCAGAAGACAGGAAAAAAAACAACTGCCATCTGACAGCGGTAGCAATAAGGTTTTGTTACTGTGGGGTGGTTTGGGGTGGTTTTCTGTTCCTGGGGGTAGTGGTGGTGCTTTAAACCAGCTCCTTTCGTGTCCATAATCATCGGCACAAGGGCTCACCCAAGATTAGCTCACACAACTTTCCTGGTCAGAGGCACGACTGCTCACGCCCTCCCCCGCGTGTGCACAAGCCCACTCGCCCCTCTCCGACATGCTGTTCTGGCAACAGGCAGTTTGTTCCATTTAGGGAAATCTCCGTACCGTATGTTCTTTCACCAATTTGTAAGCTGTATCCTCATTAAAGGAGTTTGCCAGCACATTTCTGCTCCCAAGCGTAGGAAGGGCCTGGTGCTCCATTGCCTGGTACTTTGCAGAGTCATTTACATCTGTGCACAAGGGCTGTGAACCACCACCACCACCACCCTCCCCTGCGAACCTCTGCAGAGAGCAGAATGAAACGCACTGCAGAGCAAAGTTAGGCATTAAAGTCTACATTTAAAATTGCTTTTCAAAATTCCACCTACTTTCTAAGGGGATATAGCCTTCAGGTTTTGTTGTATTAACTGAACTGGGAAGCTTTATTCTTTGGGACTGTAAACTGACTTCTGTGCAAATCTGAGCAGTGCTAAGACACCAGAGAGTCTGGTTTTGCTTGGGTCTGACAGCTCTTCCCGTAACATCAAGGAGCTGCTTATTCAGAGGCCTGACTTCAAACAGCAGCAAGCAGAGATGATACTGATGTTCTCAGTATCAGCGGTGGAAAAACAGCCTACGTGAACCCTTTGCTAGAAATTTTTATCTGAATTTGCATGCAGTCTGGTTTCACAAAACCTAAGTAAAAAGTCTGACTAACACTGAGAGGAGATGATAATAGGGAAAATGAATCACCACTACTGCCGTCCGTCCCCCTGCCCAGCTGCTCGATGTCGCAAGGCAGACACGGGCCATTTCCCAACGCCAGCAGCAGGAGCAGAGCCGGCACTGCGGGGCTGCAGGCACCGAGCAGCACGGGGAGCACGGCCTGCAGGACAGACAGCGGCCGTGTGTCCGACAGTCCCATCCCACCTGGTGTGAAATCACTTCATCATCTTTCCTTCTTCTACTGCAGGCACCCACACTCTGCCTCCGCAGGGTTTTCCAATGCGTAAAGGTTTTCCTTCCCCCGTAACCCACCTATTCTGGGATTGTGAAGGATTATTTGAGCTCTAAGCACTGAAAAGATTTTGACCAAATTTAGCCACAATATAGAAGAAAAGGGAGACAGAGAACAAACAAGCTAACAAAACATCAGAGGTGTATTGTATAATTTTTGATTTACAAACGCTGGGCCAATTGTTTTTCCCCAGGGTCAGCTGAATGAAGACAAACTGAAGTGCAAACTAAGGGCCCTTGAAAATCAGCTGCAGGCCTGCACCCAGGTAATGCCTGATTCTCTGAGAAACAAACACGGGTGAAGAAAGGCATGAAAATGAAATACTGAATCATGTAATTAGGTCGGGTCTCAGTTTCCAGAGCAATCTGATTAGATATGGATCTGAAAAGTATTTCTCCTCTTTGCTGAAGCAATGTTTCACAGTAAATTAACAGTAGCGCTTACACACTGTGGATTTGCTAACATTCAGGCTTAGCAAGATTAGGAATATGCCAGATAAGACCCTTCGAGCACTTCTGTTCCTCCATTAAAGAGTTACTCAAAGGAGTGCGTGAAGAAGATCCTGATAGAGATGGAGGACCAGAAGCAGACCTACGAGCAGAAGGCAAAGGAGGCTCTTCAGAAGATGCTCGAGGACAAACTCCAAGCAGAGCAGCAGCTGCAAAACTCTCAGGTAAGAAACGTGTTTTATACCTGATTGTTTTTTAAGTTACTGAGCAAGGTCAGTTTAGTGCCAACCTGTGTTCACGTAAGCCCCACATCGGGTTATTAAGAACAGCACATCTGGAGACACACACCGCTGCTCAGCAGTTTGGAGGGTGTTCCCTTTGCTGCCCCACTCCTCACCCCATCCCCTCGCCATGACCACCAAGCCACAAGCCACACACAGCATCCAGCACACGAGGTCTCTGGAGATGCTTTCTCTGGTGTGATTTCACATCCAAACAGCTTTTTTCCCAGGAGGCATCCTGCGGATCAAAGCAAACTGCTGGCAGGCATTTTCAGGACACTAACCAAATCGTGTCCCAAGTCCTACCAGCCTTCCCCGTCCCCACGGAGGCTCAGAGCCGCAGGTGCTGCCCAGCAGTGAGCCTGCAGCAGCCGCCCCCACAGCAAACCCCTCTGCCCACCCGACAGCATCAGATCCATGCCAGGTTATGACAGGTTGGAGCAGCGTGAGGCTGGGGCAGCGTGAGGCTGGCCGACCCCTGGCCTCCCGCAGCACAGTCCCACGGGCAGCAGGTCCACCCGCTGTCCCCGCTTCCCCCAGAGATGCCTGGAGGTGACGAGGGAGGACCTGGCCCTCTGGAAGGTGCACTACACCACGCTCAAAGCCGAGTGGACCCAGATGACCAAGACGCAGAGCGAGCTGGAGAGCAACCTCCACGTTCTGCAAAGCAAACTGCAAGTACGTCAGCTCCCCTGCGGGAACGGCACCATCACCCACCGAGCCCGCTTTTCCCAACTAATTTAAAAAAAAAAAAAAGCCACTTTGGTGAAGCACAATTACTCCGTCCTCCTCAATTCGGGTACCCCCCTCATGTGCCCCCACTGACACCAGGCTCCTCTCGCCCCAGCACACAGCAGCGCAGAATGAGCAGCTCCAGCAGGCCCTGGACCACCTGCAGCAGGAACACGCCGAGCTCCAGCAGCGCACCAGCGCCTTGCAGGAGGACAACCAGCTCCAAGCCGAGCACATCAGCACCATCGAAGGTACCGCACAGGGGGACAGGGCCGCTCCTCTCAGTGGAGTGCAGATATAAAGCAGATACTCGTAAAGGCCTGATCCTGACAGCCAAGCACACCCAGAACTATCTTCGTCTGAATGCATTGCGCATCTCAGCTTGCAGAGAGCCTCTGGTTTCCGAAAGGGCTCCGAGCGTAGCTTCCAACCAGATTAGAGGTGTTTCAGGAAAGCCAAGTGACTTCCCAAGAAGACAGAGTGGAATGGGAAACCTAGAATGTCAGAGATCAGTAATTGTTTCTCATGGCTATTTTAAAACAAAATTAAGGAACACCAGTTGGGTGGCAGTTCAGCTTTCACAATAGTCTCAATTAAACGAGTTTAAAGCACATTCAATTAACTTATTCATCATTTAAGATACACTAGAAGAAGCTACCAAAACTGCAAGTGTAATTAATAGCTAAAAAGTACATTCCTTCAGAGATTAAATTTCAGTGGACCCAACAATATCTGCTTTACACATTTGGAGAAAGGGAAATCTGCCATACTTGCATAAAAACACATGGAGATCTGTATCAACCCTGATTTTCTTATTATTTCAGGTTTTCTTACTATTATTATTTCAGGTAAACTGCAAAAAGAACAAAATCAGAAGCTAACATTACAAAGCCAGAAGCTATCCTTGGAGGCGACAATCAGCCACCTACACAGTAAGTAACACAAAGAAGCACAGCACGAAAGACCTGCGTTGGTGCCGTGGCCACTGACGGTGACTTTTTATGTCCTCAGACTTGCTGCAGAACCAGACCAACGAGCGGAAAATGCAGGAAGTGATGGTGCAAAGGAAAGGTCAGCAAACTTTCTAACTCCCATCTAGCACTCCTCTAGCTGGACGTGGGCATGTTAAAAGTGACTCTAGGAACAGTTTTTATTTGTTTAGAATAAATGATTATTTTAAAACTGTGTGAAATTGGTTATATTTTGTTAGTTAACTTTAAATTTCAAGTGTATTTATGATGGCAAGTACTTTAAAAAATAAAGGGATTTCATTGCAAATTCTACCTCAGTGGCTATACTTTTTTAAAAATATATAGATTTATAGATAGATTCCAGTTTGTAACTGCAATTACAGCTGTACTTGAAGTAATAAAAGGCATTTTAACTCTCCTTCCCTTCCATTTCTGGCAACTACTTGGAAATACTCCTCTAAAGATGATTAACTTGCATCTGCAGGAGAGGCAAGGCTATGATAACTAACTCAGCTCCTCTCTGTGCATAGCAAGCAAATATTATCTTTAAACTGTGCTGAGTATACAAGATACAAAGCAAACTGGAAGCCAGGACCTGTTTCTCATCAGAAGCCTGACTGTTTTCTAGATCAGGTTTTCACCACGCAGAGCCCACCTCTCACTCCTGCCAAGGAAACACAAAATGCTCTGTTAAAGCACCCTGAGGAGGAGGCAGAAGAAAGCCTGAAGGCTGAGATGCAGGAAAGGACATCCCAGCTTACAGCAAAGGAGAACGAGGTGAGGAAGCACTGAGTCACAGCTGGGATGGAGTCACCCCGCTAGGGACTGAGCTCCCAGCAGCGAGCAGGAAAACAACGCATTAAAGCTCCTGAAGGCAGCCAGGGCTCCAGACTGCTCCTGGAACCTGCTCCAAGGATTACCTTTGCTGTTTTTTTCTTTTGGTACCAGCCTCAGCTAAAGCCCACAGCACGTGTGCACAAGGCTGGGGCACCGAGCAGCTTTGTGACCAGGGGCACTGCTTCAGCAGCTCCGGCTGAGCCTCTGCAGGTGAACCCAGTTCAGGGAGAGAAATAGGGAAAATCCAAAGCCACGCTTTAAGAGCTGAAGTCCTGAGCACGAATGAACCAGAGGAAAAGAAAAGGTTCACAAATAACACGGAGGGTCTGCTAACACTAAAATAAATAAATAAATAAATAAATAAATAAATAAATAAATAAATAAATAAATAAATAAAAAATCAAGAATGTAAAACTTGACCATAAAAAACTCAGAGTTTCCTGACCTCTTGCATGGTCTCTCCCGTATCAGAGACTGCTTCAGGACTCAAAACCACAGCACAAATTGCGCCCTCTACCCGCCACCAACAGTCCTCTATTTCTTACAGCGCAATTTAGGTAATGGGGATTTACAAAAATAAGATTTGCAACATTCCATAGCAGACCTGAGAACGGCACAGGAGGAGGAGTTTTCCTACGGCCCAACCCCTGTGAGGGCACCAGCGGTATCAGACATCACCCTGCCCCAGCTGGGGACAGAGTTTGTAAAAGTGCAACCCCAGCGATAGGGACCAGCTGCAGGGACCAGCTGCAGGTGCTGGGGATGCAGGGCAGCCGGCACCCAGGAGATGGCAGGGTCTTGCACCGTGGGGCTGGTTGGGACCGAGGGTGTTCTCTGGGATTTGGGGACGTGCAGCGTGACCGAGGCACCCGCCCTATGCATCCCACTGCTCTCACAGAGCAAAGTGAACCCCCTCCCATGATTTTATACCCCGTTCTTCCTCTTGACCTACACACAAAAAAATAGCTATTGCTGTTTTCTCCCATGAAAGATGGCAGCGAAAGCAAACAGGTCACAGGATGGGAATACCCAGGGCACGGCCTGCGTTACCATGTAACCCTGAAATCTGCTCTGTCCCGTGCAGGTATATGCAGGCACACAGGTGGCAGAAGTGAAACTCCCCCATCACCAGGCTGCCAGTGCACGGGCGAAGAGCCACGGCTGCTGCGGGAGCCCTGCCGGTCTCGGTGTGCCCGGCGCCGCGGGGCTCGCTCCCGCTAACGCCCCCGCTAACGTCCCCTTGCAGTGCCAGGAGCTGCGCGCCGAGCTGGAGGCCCTGAGCGAGGAGTACCGCTCCTGCCTGACCAGGCTGCGCCAGTGCCGGGACGAGCTCAACCACGTCCAGAGCAAGCCAGCGAAGGTGGGAGATGTTCCTCGCCCCTGCCCCGCGGCACGTGGTCCCAGAGCTTCCCTGTTGTTTGTTTCTACATGGGTCTGGGACAGTTCTCCCGTTTATCCGGGCAGTGTTTAAAGATGAATGACGTCTGTTAGGAACAATGAGAAGTTTCTTCTGCCCACCAACTTCCTGATAATGCTTGCTTCTCTTTGCAGAGACAGTGTGGTAACTGGCTCCCTCTTCTGCTGGCAGTGATAGCAGTGGCCATGGCTGCCTTCCTCGCAAACTACCAACCGTGAGGCACCTTCTCAACAACTTCTGTTCGGAACTGACTTCTGCTCCACCAGCAGCAACGAGCGATGCACCTTCTGCTGCTCTTGTACTTACCCTGGTTCGTACCCTGGGCTGGGCTCACTCCAGGCAAACTGACACAGCTCCAATAAACGCAGGGGGATTGCCCCTTCCCTTCACTGCTCTGGTTATTCTTCTTCAGCTCAAGACTGCACTGCCCAGTTCCTGCCCTGAAGGACAACACCACTCAAACTGACACTCAAACAGCTCATGGGGAATGGGAGAGACAGGGCAGCAGGGACCCGTTGTCCCGTGTGTTTGGGAACCATGTGTATATGTTTAGAGGAGTACTCAATTCCCTTCATTTATTGTCTCTGTGCATGGGAAACACAGAACCCTAGACCATTTCTTAATGCTGACAAAGAACCAGTCCTCAAAGGGGCTTTCTGTATCACCCCCATGAACCTCATCCCAAGCAGCTTCCCCACCACCCGCCCGCCTGGCCCGATTTCAGCCACCATTCCTCCAGCCTACCAGCGGCCTGTCTCATGGCAGCATCCCCACAGCTGTGTCCACTTCCTTCATGGTCAGTGCCACATTAATTCAACAGACAGTGTTTTTTATCCCCTTTTGGAGCTGTACGGCCAGTTTTATGGCAGCACCCAACCCTTGTTCAAGTGCAGGCTCAGCTATGAGGTGTGTGACAACATTGTATGAGTACTAAATACAGCATGGAGCCTACAATAAAGTTTTGTGTATTTTTTAAACGTGGTGTTATCATTTTTTATTAATCTCCAGTTGTTTGCAGAAAATAAATATACCCGACAGAGCACAGTCAGGATCCAGGCTGTGGATCCCACAGATTTGGGATGTGCACGGACTTGCAGCAACTGGCCTGAGCATTTGGGGCCCAAGCTGCCACAGCGCAGCCCCCAGTGCTCGGGGCCTCTCGGGAGCCTCTCGGTGAGGTTTCTCACCTCGCTCCCTGAGGCAGGAGAGGCATACGGTGGAAAGTCAGCGTGTGTTCGTGTTATAAGGCAACCGCCGGCAGCGACACCACCTCGCTCGAAATGCAGAGGTCCACAAAGTCACTCTGTGCGCGGAAACTGTCCCTCAGGTCATCGCACCAGGCGTCCAGCACCTCCCGCAGCTCCTCACGGAGGCTCTCGGGGATGCTGAAGGAGTAGATCTGCACCCCGAGCCCGTCCTGGATGCGGGGACAACGCGCCCGTGCCGTGAACACCCTGAGCGGCCTCAGCGCCAGGCAGTTCTCACCACCCTCCTCCACGGGGAAGTGGTAGGCAGCTGGGTAGCCCAGCAGCACCCCGAACACGGTGCAGAGGTTCCAGCCGGTGGCGACGACCTCGCTGCAGGAGACGGGGCCGGAGGAGGCTTCCTCGGCGGCCACCAAGTGGGCCAGCAAGGCGGCGAGGTGACCCCTGATGGCCTCGGCCTGTGCCGGCCCGCACAGCTCGGGGCTGCCCCTCGCCGCCGCCACGTCCACGAAGGGCCCTGGCCGGGCTCGCAGCGCTGCCTCCAGCCGCCTCCGGGCACCACCGGGGTGCAGCAGCAGCGCCGAGCCGCCGGCTCCCAGCAGGTGCAGGCGGTGCGGGGCCAGCCCGGCCTCCCGCAGCCGCTCCAGGTAGCGCCGGAGCTCGGCGGGGCCCTCGGCGCCGCAGTCGTACAGCAGCGCCGGCTTCAGCCCCGCCGCCACCGCCAGCACCTCCCCGGCCAGATGCAGGGCTCGGGAAGCCGGCAGCCGCCGCCGCCTCCGCCCGCTCCCGGCCCCCAGCGCCTCCCGAGCCGCCGCCACCAGCTGCGGGGCCGGGAGGGGCTCCGGGGGCTCCATCCCCCGGAACGGGTCCGCCACCCGCAGCCGCCTCCCGGCACCAGGCTTCCGGGCCGGCCCCCAGCGCCACGCCAGGCCGGGGCGGAGCGGAGCGGCCTTAGCGGGGAGGAGCGGCCCAGACCTAAGGGCCCGACCCCGTAAACACGGAAGAGGGCGCTGAGGGGGCGCTGGCTGCAGGAGAACTTAAAACCCAGCTTTTACTCCAAAAACGTCTATAAAATACACGTATATAGAAGATAAATCACGGTGGAGGAAGCGCTCGGCTGCTCTTCAGTTACAGCCAAAGAGAAATAAGATGACGACAAGATGACGTTCTTAATAAACCTTTTAATAAAGCAGTTTTAATAAAGCACAGATTACTTCTCTCCCCCCCTCTAGTGATTGAGTGTTTATATACAGCGTGTCAATAGTGGATTTTTAAAAAATATTACAGAATTAAAAATCTGATTTACATGTAGCAAATAGCTAAAAACAGCAGTGAAGCTAGAGGTATTCCTTATGCCCTTTATTTAAAACGCTCCCAAAACAGAAATACCAGAGACTGTTGAAAGTGAATCAGAAGACCAGATTTACAAATTTCATTCAGGTTAAGGCAAGGCACTCACTAACATTTCCCCATATGTACAACGTAGGAAACCCTGGGGCACCCTGCAGCAGGACAAAGTGCCTGTCACTGTGCTGGCAGCGGTTGTGCCATGTGCATGGCAGGGGCCTGCATCGGCCACCCCTCCTGGTGGGTCTGCAGCAGGCGGTACAGCTGCTTCAAGTGAGCCACGATGTTGTCCTTGATGTCAGGCGTAGAGATCTGGAGCCGCACACTGCCACTGTCAAAGGAACGCGTGAAGTCACCAGAGAACATTTCGTATATCATCCGGGCCACGACTGGAATGACCTGTTGAAGAAATAGTGAGCCTTTTTAGCCTAGCAGTCACACAGTACATCCCCGTTCCATGGCAGGAGTCCCCAGCAGGATGGTGTCCACAATCACCTAAAACACACAGACTGATGTAATTCAGGGCACAAAATCCACCAGCCCTGCTGGGGTTTCTCAGTGCCAATAACCATGACAGATAAGAACAGTTCTCTGGTTTCTGTGGGTATCAATCCAGAGCCAATGCTGTGGCCCCAGCAAGTCTGCCACATGTCACTTCAGGACCTTAGCTCCTACCTGAACCACAATCAGCTTTCTCTCCCTAGGTTTTCCATCAGGCCACTCTTCTCCAAAACAGAAGTAGATCTCATATGGTGGCTGTTTTTCAATTTGTCCTTTCTGGTGGGCAATCAGCTCTAGGAAGAAAAGCAGAATGCTGCAGTGTTGTCCATCTTTTGGTTAGAAACTCTATGTCCCACCTCGCTGTATTGTCCTAAGTCTTAGCTACACCTCTCACACATCAACAATTACAATTTATTTCTTTAACCCAGAAAAGTTTCCTTTAAAAGTAAGGCCCACCAATATTTTTCAGTGTTAAATAAGTGCACATGCACTTGATTCTGATGCATACATGCCCCACAGTCCACTGAGGTCAGGGGGAGCAGCAGCCACTACCCATGCTCCACACATGTGCAAACTAATTAACGCATCCAGACTGATCCCCATGGCAGACCACCCTTTCCAACAGTGTCACCAAGTACTCAGACCAGGCTCCGTTATCTTCCAGACACAGAAGCTACCTACCGCTTAGGAACGTTTCCAGGCAGAATAGTTTGACTTTCTTTTGCCTCTCAATCAAATTTGGTGTGGCAGCAGAAGGCGCACAGGGACCAGACCAGTACACCTTGCACTGGCAGAGCCGGACAGCATAGATGGCATGGCCACTGACCTCCAGGATCAGTCCCCTGTCCATAACATCCAGTAGCCGACTTGTGAAGATCTTTTGCCTTTCATTGGTGATTTGCTCTGTTCCTGGAAACTTCACTTGCTCCAAACTGATAGGCCCAAAGAGCTCTTCCTGGTCTGGCATAGGACCCAGCTCTCCATAGAAAAGTCTGCATCCCTGGGGGTTGCTTACAGTTGTCGTTGGTCCCGTCTCCTTTCCTCGATATTCAAACTTGATTTCTAGGTCTGTCACTGAGAGAGAAACTGTCAGTAGGATTTTTCCTGGACCTCTATGCATACTTTGTCAGCAGAAGACACACACCACAAAGCCCAACCTAGGGATCACAGGGATGTTCCAGCTATACACAGATCGTGGAATATCTGAGTTGGAAGGGGCCTCAAGAATCATCAAGTCCAACCCATGGGTCCCCAAAGAACCACACACACACACAAAAAAAAGTCAGATATTCTTGCTAACAAGCAAACAACCAAAGGGTTTTTAAAACGTTGTAACTTCTAAGTGACAGAAGTACTATAAATCCATAAACATACTTGGAAGAGAGCTGATCCAGAGCTCAGGGCTGCTGAAGAAGTCATGCTGCAGAGCTGTTGGGGGCATGTCCATATCTAGAGGTTCATTCTTAGGCCACACAGCTTCAGGGCTGCAGTTTTCCGCGCTGGCTGGAGCCATTGGAGAATCTATGGAAAGGAATCAATTATTTGCTAAACCAAGACTCGACTGCAAGCATGCACCAATATACAAGCAAGTAGCTTCACTGCTACATTACAGCCTATGCCACCAACCATTGATATTAAGAAATGGAAATGTCTCTTGAATAGGGACATGCTGAGATTGGTTCAGTTCTTCCTCTTCTTCCTCATCAAGATCATTATCCTTCTCGTCCCATGGAGCTGAGCCAGTGGAACCTGCAAACAAGCACAGAGTGACAGGTAGACAATTTGGTGTAAAACACTGAAATGCATTCTTGAAAAAGAACGTTATCTTCACATTGGTTTTGCACAATAGCAGAATTTTGTCTGTTTTCTAAGAAAAAAGACAAAATTTTATCTGTACAATATTATTTTCAGGTTAATACCTGGTTTCTGAAAGCTGAGGATACAGAAACTATTGACAACATTGGATTTTTATTATTATTTTTTAGCAAAAAACATGCAACTGTGTGCAGCTCTGTTAATTTTACTGTAGGCATACTATGGTTCAAAGTCCTCGAGACTTAAGCGCAACTGGGCTTACACATGGCAAGTGCCTTTTTATAGCACACAAAGGCAGCTCAAGAGTTAATGCCACAGAGAGAAAGGCACACGCGTTGGACAAACGCCTGCTCAGTAACCAGCACTGTGTCAGCAAGGCCCTCACCTGGATTAATGATTGATCCCTGGGACTGCGGGATATCGCACACTTCATAAATTTTAACAGGATTCATGGGCACCTCCTTGGTGCCATCATACATCAAATTAAATTCCCGGCTTTTGTTAAGAGCACATCGGAGCTGGGCTTTCCACTTCGCAGGGTCTGGCTCATCAACTCCTTCCTGGTACTTTCCTGTTTCCACAGCCCATGCCTGGGGACAAAGTACACCATGCTCAGTCCAGCCCTCGCAATAGAGTGGCGTTTACCAGAAATGAAGCTTACAAACAAATTTATTGTAAAATCCTTCTCCCGCAGAAGCTTTAACTACAGCTCTTCTGATAATGACAGTGGGCATTCCCTCTGTAATGGCTTTTCACACAATTACAGAACAGTTTGGGCTGCAATGGACCTTAAAGGCAGAGGAAGTCAAATCCCTCAGAGTAAAGGAGCTAATATTCTTCTCCCAAGGGGTTCATTTTAAGAACAGCAGTAACAATAACTGAAACTTTGTGCTGGAGTGATGTTTTTCCTTTCCCTGTTAAGATTTATATAAAAATAAATAACGGGTTTGATGCAAAGAACAGGGCAGCTGCCACATGGTAAACCAAGTCGATGAAGCAAGCAGCAGTAATCTCCCACAGTTCGTTCAACCAGACATTGTCAGGCCTTTGGCAGCCCGAAAGAGTTAAAGAACTAAACACCTTCCCAGCACAGTGCCAAGCTTGGCATTGAAGTGCTCAAAGTGGCATTTCAGAGGTCAAAGAAACAGGACAAAATGCGCCTGGAAGCAGCTACTGAAACGCCTATCCAGCTCTCGGCCAACAATTCAGCCCTTTGTCTCTGTGTAAGAGCCGTGGTACAGCCGAGCTTCTCCCTCCCTCACCTTGAAGATGGTGTTCTCCTCCTCGTGCTGCGGGCTGTGCCGAGTTGCGTGCTTCCAGGGGATCTGAAACCGCTTTGCTTCTCGATTTAGCCAGATAAGGCCCGGATACATGCCGCTATCTACCTGGGCCACGAGCCAGGGCTTCAAGCGGACTCTTCGCGGGTGTAACGCCATGGTCTACAAGAGACGGAGGTAATAGCAGACCAACTGCAAAAGGTTACTTGAGAGTCATATCCTTTAAAGATACAAAAAGTTAACTTCATGAAGTGCTCTACGTGGTGCTACTGTTATCGTTGGTTATATTACACATTGAAACCACTAACTCAGATTTAGCTAACTACCATTCTACCAGAAGGAGTTACAAATGCATCACGAAGTGATGTTCCTACACTGCTAACGTCTCTAGAATAACAACCTGCATTGTTCGTGTTAACTGAGCACATGGGAGGGTGAGCCCCAATCAAACTTGAGCTGTAAGTGCTGTGCAGGAGATAAAGCCACAAACAAGCCACAGCAAGAACAGACATTAGAATTTCAAAAGCCTCCACGTACCCCTTAGCAAACAGGAATCTCTCATCTAGTTTTTCTTCAATCCTGCCAGGCTTGCATTGAGGAAAAGAAAACTACATGCCAAATCTGAAGCTTTCGCCCCAGATGAAGTATAGGTGGAACCATCTGGTTGAAGTGGAGGGGACTGGTTTAACAGAGATGGACTTTCCTCCTGAAGTCATTTCATGACTTTTTCTTGATTTTTTTGAATGCAATATAATCACTTGCAAGCACCAGTGTAAGGTGCTGACCTATAACCAGGATGTTTATCCAGGAGGAGATGAACTTCAAGTCTGCACTGACACTAAAATTCAAGTCATATTGACTTTGTTGAATTTCTTTAAAAAAAAAAAAAAAAAACAAAAACAAAAACAAAAACAAAAACAAAAAAAAACACGCCACGGAATTAATGGATAAAATTTACTGTTTTTAAGTAGTACAATGCTGATACTATATTTGCAACCAACAACATTCTTCCTCTTCAGAACAAAGTCACAGATACGAAATTAATGACTGTCCCCTGCAAAAGAAGGTAGCATTTGGTATCTTGAGACTGGGAGGGAGACACACATTTACGCTACGTGTGCTTAGGAGGCGTAACTTGCATATTCATTTTGTAAATCTTGAAACCAATGAGAAAAATGGCAAACTTCCCATTAATAAGGCAGTTACAGGATAAGTAAATCCTTTGCCATAAGCCCTGAATACTGCCACGGGAGTTTCAAAATGCGTCTAGCAGCAGAGATGGAGGAGATTAAAAAAAACTATCCAAGAACTAGTCTAGGAACAGGTTTTATTTGTTGAAATACCAACAGATCCAATTTAAATGCAAGTATTCACACAAAATTAATCTGAACACAACTTATTTTATCTGTTAAGCAAAGAAAATGCTCAGAATCAATTGCAAATCACGTTTAAGTAATAGTTTGAAAATGTGCTTAGTCAAGGACCTGGGCATGTTAGCAGACTGCTTCACAGGTGCTGCAAACATCAGAAAGGAATCCTCTTTTTCATGCTTCTGGAACTGCCACATTAGTTATTCATGTTAAAAACCCTATCAGAATTGCACACTCAGTAACATGTTTGCAAAGACACAAAGTCCAGGTTAACCCTGGACTTAGAATTGAGACCAAAAACAGCACAACAGGTATTGATTTCACTTGCTAAGGGAAAAACAGCAACTTCTCCTTGCAACAAAGAGATCCTAACTAAAGCTTGTTCCACAATCTCCTTTACACTTTACTTTAAGCAGCTTCCTCTGTTTCTAATAAGGTACACTGTGTACACACACATTTGCAAGGCCAAGATTAAATACAAGCCCATACACCAGTGAGAAAACTTAATGCCTGCCTCTCAAACAAAATAAACGCAGTCACATGGACGGTGCGCTGGCGCTGCTGTATTGGGTTTGAATTGTCCCTTGGATCACAGACAGCCTCTATCAATAACAGACGTTACAATGCTTTACGGCCTTTTATCACCAATGGCTTGTTGACACAATAACAGAGAGCAAACCAACTTGAATCCCATTGCTGGGCACAGACAGTGAGTCAGCCCCTCGCAGCCTTCAACTTCCATCCCACAAGGGTCCCCCATTGCCAGAAGCCGCTCCCGCTCTCAGAAAGCTGCAAGGGCCAGACAGCTCCAGCAAATTCAGGGGTGAGCAGACATCCTGCAGCCACCCTGATGGCCACAGACAAGTGACAAAGGTCAGGGCCAGCTGAGGTTAATCGCGGTGACTCTGAGTGCCGGTGCTGGTAAGAGCAAAAGCAAACCAGGAAAAGACTACCCAAGTCTGCCTCGACCTGGCTAGAAAGGGGCTGAAATCCTGTAAAGCCCTGGGAACGAGAGGTTCTTTGCTCCTGATGCTGGGGCACAGGAGAAGCACAGCTACCCTGCTCCAGCACAGCTCTGCCCGCAGTGGTACCCAGAGCGGGGCGTGAAGGATGCGCGCGTCCCCTCCTGGCTCCCTCCTCCGCACCTCTTACCATGCTGCTGTGGCCCACGGGTTTTCCAAGCTCAAACTCTTTCAGCCTCTGCCAGCACGACCACGAATACTCAGCGCCTTCCCAACCCGTTCACAACGCCCCTGAGGAAGGAAGGGGTGCTCTCTGGCTTCATCTCTGCAGTGCCACAGGCTGGCACCTCAATCCTCGCTTGTTAATTTCATTTGATTACCTTATCCTATACATATATATATATATTTTTTAAACCCCAAAGGCTCAACCTTCAGCATTAGCGCTCCCCCGGAGAAGCACGCTGACCTCCCACCCACCTTTCTGGCACTTCACCACCTCCCTGCGCGGGGACCCGACGGCTCCCACCTCTCGGTGCTTTTCCCACCACCAATTCCCCAAACCCCGCAGCCCCCGGGGCTCCCCCTCCCTGGTGCCCGGCCGCACTCCCAGCCCCGCCGGCTGAATTCCGCCCGGTGCCGGCCCGGGACTGCCCCGACGGGGACACGAAGGATTTGGGCTGCCGGGGGGGGGGGGGCCGCGGTGTGGGATCTGCAGGCAGGGCAGGGCTGGGACCGGCCCCGGGACCACCCCCGGCCCGAAAGCCGTAGCCCAGGGCTAAACCGGGGAGGGCGAGCGGCCGGCGGGGCCCCGCGGCGTGCCCGGCCCCGGCTCCCGGAGCGCCCCCTCCAGCCCGGGACGAGCACCCAGGGGGGCACCCCACCGAGCCCCGGGACTCCCCCGGGACTCCCCCGGGTCCCCACCGCGTTCCGCTTCCCGTAACCCCCCCCCCCCCGACGGCTGCACGGCCCCAGGAGAACCCCGGAGCGCACCGGAGCGCACCGGGACCCCCCAGCACTTACCGGCAGCGCCCGCTCCGCACCCCCGGGGGCTCTCCTCGTCGGGATGGGGGGGATGAAGGGGGGCGAAGGGACCTCGGCGGGGGGGCGGCGGGCAGCGGGCGGGGGGCAGCGGGCACGGCGCGCCCTGCTCCCTCCCGCGGCCCCGCCCTCACCTGCCCAGGTGCGCCCGGCGCAGCCGCACCGCCCCGGCCCGCCCCCGGCCGCGGGGGGGGCCCCGCGCCGCTCCCCGCCCTCCCTTCCCCCCGGTTTTGGTACAAAAAAAGGGCTTCTTCATATTTCTGGCGTTGCAAAAATATATATATATATATATTATTTTTTTTTTTTACCAAAAAAAAAGGTTTCTTAATTTTTATTTATTTATTTATTTATTTATTTATTTATTTTTTCCGCAGCGCAAAACCTACCTGGCCCAGCAGATCCATCCATCAGGTTTTAGGGCAAAATGTAAAGCCGGGTGTGATTACCGCACAACCATGGGCACGCCGCACAAATGTTCCTCCTCTCGCCTCGTCCCTGCCCGCACAGCCCCCGCGGACACCCCGCGTCTCGCCTTTCAGGGCTCGTCCCCGTAGGTGGGGAGCCGTGACTCAGTGGTGAATCTTGGTTTCAAGGGATCAAATAATTCACTATTCGGTTTCAACGAAGTGGAAAAAAACAGTGGGAATTTCCCTTCTACTCATGGACACCCTGGATAGTGCTGAGTCCTGGTTTGGGAAAGGCTAACCTACAGCCAGCGCTTAATCCTACACCGGGGGGTTGGAATTATGAATGTAAAACGCTGAAAATCTTCACACAAGCGGAAAATGGAACTGCATTTTTTTCTTGGAAAGTGTGCCTTGCGAGGTGCCAAGTGCCAGGTAAACATTTCAGCCTTCATTCATCGCTGAAGTGTAGCCACTTGGAGGTAACATTGAGCAGGAGTTTGTCAGCATGTAACAAAATCTGTCTGGCAATAAACACAAACAGCAGGTGAGACTCTAAAGCTGGCGTTTCCTTCATGGGAAAGAAGAAAATTTGGTGCTGCTTTGGTGAATTTTAGATGTGTTGGGCTAGTTTTACCTGACCATTTTTGATCTGGAAGGCGAGGGACGGCTGCTCCTGTAATAATAACACCTTTGCCACGTCGCAATTCCTGCTGCAGAAAAATGTGTGAAGGAATGGCAGCTCGGTGAGCACCTGAGAGGAGACGCGCGGAGGCATCAGGCTGAAATCCCAGCCAAAGTCTGAGGGATCTTTGATCTATCCCCAAGTGGCCGGCACAGAAGCTGCCGTACATCCGCCCTGCATTCCTGCTGTCCGCACGTCTGTCCTGCTGGCGACAGGAGAATGTAGGGGTGTTGCAGGTTTGCTTTCCCCTGTGGCCAGATGCTCAGGGAGCCTTGGAAGTGGCACTGGGCAGAGCTCAGCTCCTTCTAGGCCTGCCCCGAGGACACTTCAGCTTGCCCAGCCCACTGAGAGCGGTCTCGGGGCAGATAAGGGCTGGTGAGTTTAACAGAAGGGAACAAGGCGGCTTGGCTACACGAGGGCTGCTGCAGCGGGGGCAAAGGAACTCAATTTGCCTCCTGTCTCATTAAAGCCGGTCCCTTGGGAGCGGGCAGCTGTGCCCGCCTGCACCCTGCCTCCTTCCTCCAGCCTCTGCTGAATGGCAATGCAGATGCCAAGCCAATGAGTCTTCCCAGCCCTCTGCAGGGCTTTTTTTTTTTTTTTTTTATTGAGTTTCTACCAGCCGTTGCCGAAGCATGTGGCAGCATGTTGTGTTGGTGAGCTGACGGGAAATAAGCCGTCTCTTTTTCCATCCTCTTGGCTGGGAAACTGCAGCTTTTAAACTGTATAGGTGATAATGTTGGGATAGCTTGCTAGGCAGGACACGTAACCAGATATTACCTGTTTGCAACTAATCATCCAGTGCTCTTTGGGTGTAATATTCTGTTAGTATGTATCGCCTTATAAAGCATTGATCCTAAACCTCCAAGGAGCCAAATAGCACCAACCTCTTTATTCTTTTTATTATTGTTAATTATCTCTACTTATATTCACCTCTACCTGCATCTATTTTTAAAGTCATATAAAGAACTCATTTAGTTGATAAACTGTACATCATAAAGTGATGTTCTGCTGGCTAGGAGACAGCAGCTCTATCAGCAGTCTGCAGACTACGCACTTAGGACAATGAGAGTGTATGCAGAGGAATTTTCTTACCAGGAGCTATGGGATTTAATTTCAGTGCCAAAAACCATCAGCACTTTTATTAACGTGATTGTATGTCATGATACCAGCAATAGCACCAGTTAGACTCTGTAACTCAAGTCTCCTTCAGTCCTTTGTTCCTAGCTGAAAAAGATTGTAGTCATCAAAACAAAGAGGAACCATTTTCTCTCCTGGGAACAGATCGCTGAGTTCCCATAAGGCAAAACAAAATTATGCAATGAGGCAACATAATGTCCCAGGCATGCAGAGTCTTGTTCCGTGCTCCCAGCGCTCACATTCCAGCCTGCAGCCGCGGCGCAGGAGCGCAGCACAAAATGGTGGAAGGCTCCGCACCGGCGTGCAAAACGTGCAGAGCCCTCCCTGCCTGCACCCCAGCAGAAGCTCCTCTGCTTCTTGAAAGCTGTTTGTCACCCGGGTAGGGAAGCTGTGACCTTGCCAGCGTCAAGCAAAATGAAAAAAAATATCGAGGGGAAAAGTCCTTCATACGGTAAAGGCAACTGAGCACGGGGAAATGGAAAATGCAACAAAACAAACACGACAGTAACAGTAGTTGGCAAAGACTTCCTTCTAGGAGGCCTGGCTGAAAGGCAAACACCGGTGGGTAGACGCAGTGTGACTTCTTGATGAGCCAGATGTCACACTGCTCTGCGGCATACAGGCTATCTTAGATTCAGGGGTTGAAGTTTGTCTGCAGCAGTTGTAAAAGGAAGGATTAAGCCTGTTGATCCTGTTGCATTCTTCTAGGTCCAGAGAGGGAAAAAACGCAATTCCTCCAACTTATCAGGTCCACAAAAAATAATCTGTTTTCATTAAAAGAGAAGAGCTTAACCTTGCTGATAATTCTCTTGGTCTTCTCTACCTATCGTTATTTCTGCTGTATAGCTTTTATCCTCTTCTTGCTTAAGACTCTTAAGTGAATCCATCCATTGCCAAGGCACACTTAGATATAAAGAAGAGAAGCATAAAGTTGGGCTATGTTCCAGCAAATCTGTGTGCATATTTTTTATATCTATATTTACACAATTATTGATAGGGTGCTTAGAAGCATAAGCAGATCCAGAGAAAGCCTTATTCCAGACATGAAATACTTCTGCAGTAGCGTTTTTGAGATGACTCTTAACCTGTGATTTTCCAAATTAGAAACTCTTCTTTCCAAAACAGTCTATTTCTAGAAAAGAACGGCTTAAATCCTGGTGGTCTTTAGCATTATTACAATGGGGAGACCATTGTTTCCCATTAACATTACTCCAATCCTCTTAAAAGGAGAATCCTATCTGCACATCAGCCTGGCTCAGGCACATTTATAGCTACAGGTCATTTCTTTCCAGCTGACACAGATAAATGGTTGGATTCGGAACACCTGGTATGATGTGGGTAAAAGCTGGTGGCTCCAGCAGGAAGGGAGAACAGGAGGTTTTGTGTAGGGATTGGGATCTTTGGTAGTGGATGGTTCTGTAGAGCCCCATACTAGGCTTCTTTGGTAAGCAAGTACCCAATTGAAAGAGGCTCTTGATAGAGCTGTGTTTTTGCCTAAAATCAACAGGCAGAAGTACTTTAACAGAAAAAGGCACAAAAATAAAGAGACCTCAACTTTGGGTGTGAGTATATAGAAATAAAAGCTACCTATAACTACCAATTGAGAATTTCAGTAATGAAATATGAAAAGCAGACAAATAACCACCTCTGCCTCCATGTGCACTTAATTATTTTCTCTATTATTTTGTACAAAATAAAGTCTGGGGAACTTGCTCGATTTACCTTATATGCTGGTAGTCCTATTAGCAGTTTTTCCTTATGTAAGTGGAGTGGTATGTGCTTATTTTTATCAGGATTTCCTCTTAGTAAGTGTTGTTTGTTAATATGCCCTATTTCACTCAAACATTGGTGCATCCCCTACAAACAGGGGGCATATACCTTTATCAGAGAAACTGTTAGGAAACTTGCTTGCTGTACTTTTTTTCTTCTTTAAGAAAAACAATGATGAAGTAAGCAGGGTTATAGGTGATGTGTAAAGGGAAGATCAGCTCCCAAATGAAGGTATTAATGTGCAGAAGTGCCCTGAGCCTCTGGAGTCTGCTTCTAAATAGGGCACAGCCCAGAACATCTGAAGGTCTCTGTGACCCATGGGTGGGAATCTCCTAATGATCTTAGTTATTTTTATATGTCTGCTACCACGTGTTATTCTTCCCTAATGAAGAGAAGCAACTCTACCATCACCAAGTGAGCACACAGAGCTGTGGAGGTGAATGCAGCCTGTAGAAGGAGGAAGAATAAATTAAAAGACAAAATATCAAATAAAGGCACAAAACAGCAAGAAGCAAACAAGAGGGAAAGCAACTAAGTGTTAAAAGGACAATACAAGCAAAAGACTTTGGATTTTCTTTTTGTTCCTTTTCTCTCCCTTCTGATTTACGGAGCACAATGGGACAGCAGTTCACCAATGCTGAAGGGGAGCAAGCAGAGATTGATGTTGCTGAATTGCAGGAATGGTATAAGAAATTTGTGGTTGAATGTCCCAGTGGGACTCTCTTCATGCATGAATTCAAGAGGTTCTTTGGGGTCCAGGATAACCGAGAAGCAGCAGAGTACATTGAAAACATGTTCAGAGCTTTTGATAAGAATGGGGTAAGTAGCAAGGAGTTTTTATGTGGATTTGTCACTGCCTTTTCCTTCTGTAAGCTAGAGGTCTTTCAGTGCAGTTTCCACCCTCCTTATTGTGCTTCGTGAGCAAGGTAAGGGTGATGGGGCTGCTGGAGAAGGAGCACGCTCCAGTGCTCTGTATGGACTGGGGTGGGCTTATCTCATAAATCTATATGCTAAATAAGGACAAAATACTCTTATTCAACTGTTGTGGATGGATTAAAAGGTTTAAGGTTAGGCGGTTATATTTAAGATCATTAAATAGCCAAGGCTGCTAACTGAAAAAAAAAAATATATATATATATGTTATGATGGGAGGGGTTACAGTGGAGGAAAGTCCAACTCAGGCTTGATATGCAATGGAGGAAGCATGCATGCATATATGCAGTCAGAATAGGTGGCACATAACAAAATATTGATTTTAGATACTCGAAAGTAAAGGCATGTTTGCCAATTTGGACATTCTGGTTTCGACTTGCCAATGCCTCCAGCACCAATCCTCCTCTGCCTCCCCATCCTCCCGTGATCTGTGTTGTCTGTCGTCTCAGGGTGTTTAAACTTAAACTCCTCTCTGGAGTCCTGGCGGGTGCCCCCAAGCACTGCACGGCAGGAAAGTTGTTTTGCTCTCCACTGTCATGCCTGGGGACGCCTGGGTGCAGAGAGGCACGGCTGTGCTCACTGCTGCTCTGCTCCTCTAAATGGCACAGAAATTACTGTCCCCAGGAGTGTCTTTTGGCAGTTTCTAATCCAGGTTTTATTAAGAGATTTCTGTCAACTGTACACAGTTGTGTAATTCAGATCCTCTTCTGTTTCTTCAGGACAACACCATTGATTTTCTGGAGTATGTGGCTGCCTTGAATCTTGTTTTACGAGGAAAACTGGAACACAAGCTGAGGTGGACGTTCAAAGTGTATGACAAGGATGGGAATGGCTGCATAGACAAACCTGAGCTGCTAGAAATTGTTGAGGTAAGTAGGCATTACCTAATCAGTTATTTCAGCAATCATTCTTTGGCAACATCATGATGCATCCAGTTTTTATGATAACTGGGTTTCAAAGCAGCTAAAGGGTAGTGATGAAGGGAAAATCCCTGACCTTGGTGAAAGGGTCAGTGGTTTGGTGGAGCCCAATGGGATGAGGGGTCAACTCCCCCAGCAATGAGCAGCTGTTGTGGGGGTCCTGTGTCTCTGCTCTGACTTTACTTCCAGACTTTTTACACCAAAATTCTCTGCCCTAGGTAGTGGAAGGTTTCACCCCCTGCTCCTTACAGGAGCAAGTTTTCTGCCTGAGCAGTGGACAAGAGCACAGTGGGAGGTATAAATTAGCAGAGTAATTCCATTTGTAATTATTCCTTTCTGGGTTTATGTTTAGTTTTAATTAGTGACTGTGAAGGTGTGAGAGGAGGCACGTGGTTTGACAGATGGACACCAGGGTTTTTACTGCTATGTAACTTCAGGTAAATACTTTAGTGACTGTACTGGTCACCCCTGTGATGTGGGTGCTGTTACCCTTTCACAACAGGGTTTGTGAATCAATGGTTATCAAATATTTTAGGATTTGTGTGGAAACACAGAGTCAAGAGACATCATCAGAGAAGTTGAGTCTATGGAAAGCAAGTTCTTTAGAAAGTCAGCAGCTGGTAAAAAGCAACTAGGTTGTTACCTGCCTCACCAGGGGCAGGTGGGAGAGCATTTGGGGAGCCAGACTGGGGCAGGTTCAATTATAGTTTTGAGGTCAGACAGGAATTGGCCAGAGCTGTGTTAGGCCCTTGCTAATCCCCTCTCTGGGAAGACATCAGACAAAACCCTTCAGCCTAATGAGCAGAGATAATAATGAACAGGTGGTTGTCATGTTTGGATGAGATGGGAGGAACAGATAAAAACCTGCCATTTTCCAGTGGCAAAGTGGAGCGGAAACTGGGGGGGGTCAAAATGTGTGTTAATACAGGTTTGATCTTGCAGCTTGGGCATGAGCTCCCTGGGAGAGAGGGCTGGGTAAACCCAGGTGTGCCTGGCCTCAGGTCTGCTCAGGCCTTAGAAAAAATTGCACTGAAAAGTTGGATTTTTTTCTAGTGAAAACTCTTGCCTTGTGAGGTCTGATCCGTTTGTATAAGGCAAACAGATGGGAGGCAGTAGCTTCAAGGCACAGTGCATGTGAGCATAAGATTGGAGGGGGATTTTTTAAGAAAAAGATTAAAACTGCAGCCTTTATGAGACCTCTGCACTGCTGGTAAAATAACAAATTTCATCACTGCTCTTTTTCCAAACCTTTTTTTCTAACCTATGATCTTCTTTTCAGTCTATCTACAAGCTGAAGAAAGTGTGTCGGTCAGAGGTGGAGGAGAGGACTCCGCTGCTCACACCAGAGGAGGTTGTGGACAGGATATTTCAGTTAGTGGATGAGAACGGGGACGGTAAGGAATTGATGGCTCAGATTGCATTCATGCATAATGAAAAGTTATCTGTGCTGGGCAGGCTAGTTTTAATTATGTTTATCAAGAAATCACTTAGGATTGTCTTGTTACTCATATTAGACGTGTTGGATTTGATTTTGGTCTGTTCGTGGTCAGAATCAAGAGCAACTTGGTACAACAGGAGGAAATAATATTATTTTAACGTAAAATACCCAGGGTTCACTATTCTTTCTGGATTTTGAGGCTGCATGGATATTGTTCTCTGGAAGTCCCTGGTAGCCAGAGAGCAGGTCCCAGCCTGAGTAAAGCCAATGCTCCAGCCAAATCAGAGCCTGCAGGACCAGACTTGCAGTGGAGCTCCTCCTGGAGCTGCATGTGTGAGCCAATGCAACACTTCGTGCTAGCCAAAGGGACAGGGCAGGTGTGAATGGGTTGGGTTATGGTGTGGTTATTTGTTTTTTTAGCTAGCTGGCCTATATAGTTTACATGGGGAGATTTAAATATAGCTTTTGTCTTATTAGAATATTGTCTCCTGAACTATAGGAGGTGGTTTTGGCTTCCTGTTGTCCTCTTATCTGTCCTGTTCTGTTTCCCCATCTTGTGTCCTCCTCATCTCATACACAGGGCAGCTGTCCCTTGATGAGTTCATTGACGGGGCCAGGAAAGACAAGTGGGTGATGAAGATGTTGCAGATGGATGTAAACCCTGGGGGATGGATCTCAGAGCAGAGGCGGAAGAGTGCTTTGTTTTAAGAGCACCCAGTTTGGACATGACAGAAAGCGTGATGCAGACTACAGCTGTGGCTCTCTTACTCCAGGGCGGTAGTGGCTTTCCTTGTTAATGCAATCTCAGCATCCAAACGAAAACTTCAGTGGTTTAAGAAGCCGTATCTCAATCTAAAACCCGTGCGCTGCAAGGACACCTGGTACCCAGAGACTATTTTTGGCCCATGAATAAGTCTTCCTGTGTACACAACACCATGTTTGCCAGCTCTGGCTTTTGGTTACACCCCAAGGAACAAACTTCTCGTGGCTAACTGCAGTGGATCCTGCGCAGTATCTAACACTGACGACAGAATCAGGAAGTGAGAAATCCTGATGCTGTGGTACCATCTCCAGCACAGAGTAGTGCCTGCGTCGTTAACATCCGCAGGTACAAACATCAAACCAAAAGGGACAAGAATTGAGGTGCTCCGATGGCAGACTTCATGCAGTCAGGAAGTCTGTTCTGTAATATGTACACGTTTAGTAGATTACACTACTAATAATGTATAATTCTTGAACACTGTTGTATCACTATCAAAGGAGAAATACATTATGAGGTTTGCATTAGATATAAGTTAAGATTGCACACAGTAGAGGGAAATACAATCTATGAGCTGGGCAGGTGGACCTGTAACTCCTTGTGTCTCCTGCTATGGACCAGAGTCTGCTCCTTACGCCCACTCAAACAGGTTTCTGTGGGGTTGGAAAAATGGCATTTCCCTGCCAAGCAGCAGTAGGAACTGTACCTCTGAACAGCCACATCTAGAGGACAGATTTGCATGAATGTGATCTGCTTTTTGAGGCCCTGTTTTTTACTGAATCATTGTTTTAAGATAGTTTTCTCTGCTTTGTGAAAACGGAACAAGCCAGGAGTACCTCCAGGAGTTTCCCTGCAGTGGGAGAAGTTCCCTGTGGAATGAGGATGCAGGAAGAGCTGGGTTTTGCTCAGCAGTCTCACCACGATGGCAGGGCTGGTGCTGCTTTGTCAGCAGGACCGTAGGATGAAACCAGTGACAGAAAAATCCAAGTGAGTTACTGAAGTAGTACAGTGGTTTTACACTGGACTTAATTTAGCTATGCTACAGATATAAAATTTGTGCAGCTTGTAGGTTGAGCTTTACTGTTTATACAGCTACCCCATATATCTATATAAGTATGTTTATATGGGAAGAATTTGAGCTGACTAATACTTTCATTCACTTTCATCGGATTTATTGTTTTTTTTTTTTTACAAGAAAATATTCATTTGCAAAATAACATGAGCTTTTCTGTTTTACTTATTTTCCCATGGGATCACTGGGCCAAGTCATGTCCATGAAGAGATCTGCAATCCTTTTTTTTTTTTTTTTTTTTTTTTGTGGCCTTTAATCACAACAGTTATCTTTCGTTAGGTGATCATTTTGCTAGTTTTGTCAATTTAACCAATGTTTAAATTCCAGACTGGGAGGAAGTATTCAGGGTAGGGCACAATCAGTGCTAGAGTTCAAATGCATATACATTTCCACTTCTAAATAGCCTTTCTGAGAGTTCTCTGTAAATACACTCGCTTGTGGCCTGTCTACTTATCAGACTAGATTAGACTTCTAGATTTTTTCTGCTGTTCAAAGCTCATTCAAGTCAATAGTTTATCAGTCAAAGACCTGAAAGAAAAACCTCACTTCCAGCTAACGTCAGGGCCTGGAAGAAAAGATTCACTTTGCTGATTTTTCAACTCATGGGCCAATGCTTTCACGATAGGTACAAATCTCTAATTCCCCAAGTTTCAGCATCTCAAGCAACGTAATGCACTTCTCTTCTGCTTCTCACAACTTTTAGTTATGGAGTTGCATACCGTAGTTTTATGTAAATGTTTTGAATTTCCATTCTCTTCACCAGGCTCTGGAGGAGCTGTCGGGCACCTCCCACACCCGCAGTCCTGTGCCGGGGTGGTAGAGGGCATCCTAACACTGAGCACTCGTGTGGCTGGTGGTAGAAATTTTGTAAGAATTTAATAAAGGATTATTAATTTGTTTTGTAGTGTTTTTGACTCAGAATGAAGCTGAAGGCCTGAGTGGCTACAGTTATGGTTTTAAAAACAAAGTGGATTTAAGGGAAGCGATGGGAGTCGAGTGCAGCAGCTAACTCGGGTAAGAAACATAAGGCAGAGATGGTGATGGTATTGCATGTAGAGTAGGAAAGGAATCTTTTCTGTTCTGTAATGGCGATGAGAAGCATGCATACGATAAATATAAATTTTCTGAAAGGAATTTGAAATAGTTGCTTGATGGTGCTGCCGAGAGAGGGCGCCTGTTTTGCCCCTGCCAGGACTGAAACAGGAACTGCAAAGTTTCGGGCTCAAAGTGAAGCGCTGGGCTCAGACACAAGGCAGCAGCAGTGCCCATGGGGATAACCCTTGTGTTAGAGCTGGCAGAACCCAGTGGAAAATCTCTTACCAATCTTGTGATCTTTTGTCGAGAAAGCACAAGGTGCTTTAGTCTTAGTCCTCTGTTTAAATCCACAGGTATAAACGCTTTGATCTCCTCCCAAACCCAACTCGACACTCACATCAAGGTACTGAAGCCAGACCTTCTGCATAATCCATTTTCCAGACTCTCAGCCCAGTGGGAATTGGATTTGACTGATCGGATTTCTTGTTGGTCTAAATGTGGAAACGGGATGGCTCGGAAAGGGCAAATGCCATCTGATTTTCTGAGCTTCTTACCACCTGCACTGATGCTTGATGTACCCAAGGCTGGGGAGGATTGGAGGTGGAATAATAGTGTTAGGAAGCTGAAGGTGAGGCTGCTGCTGAAGGGGGCTGGCTGCAAGGGTCTGGGAGCCGAGGAGGCAGCACGTCCTGGGGTGCTTGGGAAGGGACATTCCCAGGGAAGGTGCTGAGCACAGTCCTGGGCAGCAGCAGTAATGAGGCTGAGGAGGAAGGAGGATAATTACCTCGCTGTGCTTAGCCATACTCTTTATTTGTCTGACCTTGGTGTCCTGCAAGGGGAGGTTCACCTGTGGGTAGCAGGGTTTGATGGCTGCCCAGAGGGAGGTTTTGTGTCCAGGTCATCCCCAAAGCACCTGTGTGCAGCTTCCCTTTACAGTGCTGTGTTAAAAACCAGAGCGGCTGTGCCAGAGCATCCACAGCCTGGTGCTGTTTGCCCTGGTGGCTTCTTGTGGCCGGCTTCTTGTACCTGGTCATTTTCTCACCACACCAGTGCTGAGCTCTGGCTGTATGGAAGAATTGCTCACTTCTCTGCTTCCTTTTCAAACCAAAGCGCACCTCAGAAGTTTGGAGTTTCAAACGCATTACCCTTAAAGGCTTCATACCTAAGGTAATCTAATGGTATTCTGGGATGCGATGTGTGCCATGGGAATGTTGGGGCTGTGTTGTAGGGCACACAGGAGGTACTGGATCAATGGGGGCACTGCAGGGATGGTGTGGTGCCAGTGCAGGGGCTCAGCGGCCTACCCACCGCCAGGGCTCCACAGGGCTGAGCCTTCTGCAGCCTTTGCCAAGTAGACATCTAAACACCACGGAGATAACTGCGTGGTGCCACCAAAAATCGCTCGCTGAGTATCTCTGGTGTAGCAGTGATTCCTAACAGCCGAGCTCCCAGTGCAGTCCCTGTAAATTGGGGGCAGAGCTGGGCCTTGGCCTCAGACCTGTGCAGCCTCCCGGGCATCGCCCATTGCCCCTCAACACCCGCTCCCCAAAATCGCCGCTCCCGCGCTCACCAGTGGCAGTCACCGAGTGAGCAATACTCCTGTGGCAGCTGTTCAGCTGCCAGCCACCATTTTGAAATAAATTCATTAGGCATGATTAGGGCAGAGAGAGTCACAATATTACTTTTTAATTATTTTTAATTTGCTTTCTTTGAGGCTGAAAAAAAAACATCCTTTTGAGAGAGACGCTGAGGTCTGCAAGGTGTCTGGCCAGTCGGCTATTCTGAGGCAACCTTTTTAGAATAACTTTGTCTCTAGGAGTTTCCCATTAAATAGAAATTGGGCTTGTTGGGGCCTCTTACAGCTTCTTGGGAATGCAGAGGAGAGGGAGGCTGAAGGAGGAGCTGCTGGCGGGGCTCTCTTTCCCTCTGGGCAGAGGACAAGGGCAGGACGGAGCTGTCTTGCAAAAGAGCTGTGTAAATGAAGCCAAAACAAAGGTCTCTGCCCTTGCATCAGAGAGTTAATCTGTTCTGCTGGAAGCAGAATGGTTGATTGACAGAAAAAAAAAAAGCACAACCTGAAATAAACTTGTAAAATATCTTTATTAGGTCACTATAAGATCGGAAGTACAAAAGCTTTCAGGTAAACTGCTGTCAAATGAAAAAGACGCACAGGAAAAATGGTCAGAAGGTTGCTTACAAACTGCAAGCATCCATTGATAAGTCACATGTCATTCAGCTGGGCAAGAGCTCCTTCCTGGTGCCCCGTGTTGCCTCACCACACCTGAAACCAGCTCCCACCAGATGAGGAAACTCCTCTCCAGCAGCCTGGCCCTGGGCGCAACCCCAAAGGTGGCACGGGGCAATCTCGACCAGCACCATCTGAACTGCTCGGAGACGACTAGGTAAAAACACAGAATTCTTGAGGGTGCCACAGAACATAACCTGCACGGGAGTTGGTTTGTCGTACAAGTAATAAAATGCAGGAATATTCCTACAAACGCATGTGAAACCAGTCCCTCCCAGGTCACTGCCACTGCAGCCCTTCCAGGTATTTCAGGGAATAGCAAACCCTTAAAGTTGTTTAAAAAAAAAAAAAAAAAAAAAAAAAAAAAAAAAAAAGAAAGGCACCATTCTCTGTTTTTAATGCTTTAAAACAAAGGAAAGCTGCTGCATTCACTACTCTTCTTTTTCTAGCGATAGATGTTTTTATCTTATAATATCACTAATAATTACTAATATGATAACAAATCACAGAATGAGTGACCAAAACCACTGGTCTCACTTGCTCTGGGGGAAAGCATTGAGGATGCTCTGGAAATGTGTATGGAAAGGGAAGGTTCAGATCTGCTTTCTAGGCCTCGTACATTCAAATGCTGCCCTGCTCTTAGAGGGGATGCTCACCTCTGCAGAGCTCAGGGCTCTGCAGGGAGATGCTCCCTGTTGTACCGCACCATGTCTGCGCCCTGGAGAGGTCCCTATGCAGGAGCAGACCCCTCGTGCCAGCTGAGCTCTGCGTGTCCAGACGCACACGTTATGTGGATGTTGGTGTTGGCCACTAGCTCGGTGTAAGTTTTGTCTGCTCTCTTGTTAGTTTAATGCACTGCATGCTCTGGCTCTCCCTCCCCAGGGAGGGGAGGCTCTGCACGACTACGCAGCAGCAACATTCAGAGGCACCTGAACAGCGGCGGGTGCTGGTGGCCCCACAGTGGCTGTGTGTTTCCAGCAACCAGCCCGTCCTGCTGCGGGGTGAGCACGGCTGTGCTCAGGAAGGGATGGCCCAGTCGGTGCCCGGCGTGCCCTGTGTCCTGCCCAGCCCTCTGCCACAGGAGCGATGCCTTCGAGGGGACGCCGGTCCTGTGCTAGCGGGATGCTCTAACGCCTCGTCACGCTGGTGCTGGGCCGCTCCCCACAGTCACAACCTGTTTTGTTTCAATAATGTGAGAAGGGGGGAGAAAAGATGGAGGGAAGGTGTCCTGGAGCCTACTGGGCATCCTCCTCTGCCTCCTCCGAGGCGTGTGGGTTCTTCCCATCGTTCTGGATCAACTTGACGATGTGCGTCAGGTCCAGGCTGCGGGTGAGGATGTCTAGCAGCACTTCGTCCTTCTGTACACCCTCCATGAACTCCTCCAGCGAGAGCTCACCTGCAAAAACACGGTCAGAAAAGGCTCATCAGGCCCTGCAGCCTCTAAGCCAGTCCAGAGGAGCTACAGGCACAGGACGAAAAATGAGGCCCTCCCTGGGTACCATATGGCCCAAACCCCCCGCAACTAAACCCTGCCCAGCACAGATGGTGACGTGGAAGGGGAGTGGGAGCTAAACCTTGGCAGAGAGCCCAATGTCCTGCTATTTGGGGACATCCAGCTTCTAGAACTTGCGGGGAAGGAGGAAGGTGAGGGCAGTACTTGGCGTTGCATAAGGAAGTTCCTCACCATCTCCATTTATATCGATTTTATCGAACACCATGTTTGTGAATTCCTCAGCTGTCATCGTATCGTTGCAGCGGTTGATAGCTCGGATGGCCTGCAGGGAGAGGAGGACACACGGAACAAGTAATGAACATTATGCATATTTATATATCTATCAGTAAAAGTGGCTAAGTGGTCTGACAGGAGAGACCAAACTTTTTTCAGTCTTTTATGTTCTGAAAGGAATAAATCAGTCCTTTCTAAAAAAGCTGGAGATTAAAATCACTTTAAAATGCAATCAATGCATTAAAAGATTAAGTGGGCACACTGGGATAAGCTAGGAGCTGTTCACCTCTGAAAAGCCTTAGATTAAATTTAGATGCTTATCTCAGCCTGGGTTTCAGTGGATGTGGTGGAACAACAACCTGCCACCAGAAGGCAAGGGCTCGCTGCGTGCCGGGGCGTGCAGGTGCCGCGGGGAGGTGCGGGGCAGTGAGGCCAAGACAGGTCCAGCGAGGGCGGCCGGTCTGCTGGGGAACCGGCAGAGGACAAGCAGGGGTTTGGCCAGTGCCTACTAATTTACCAGGGAGGTGTCTTTTGGGTTGGAATATTCCTTTTACAGCCTTTCTGTCTACCAGTGTCTAATAACCATCGTCTGGGGAAGAAAGGGAAAAGCTGAGCCCACTCACTTTGATGATGTTCAGCAATTCTCCTCGGTCAATGCAGCCATTCCCATCTACATCGTAGAGCTTGAAATACCATCGCAGCTTCTGATCCACCTTCCCTTTCAGGACCAAGCTCAGGGCTGCCACATACTCCATAAAGTCTATGTAGCCGTCCTGAAAGCAGAAGGTGAGAAGCTGGGTGAGATTCAGAGCTGGGCAGGGATGTTGCCGGTCACTTCTGGCAGACCCCACTGACAATGCCACTTCCCCATATTGGGAGGGCTCTGTTTTAACCCACAAACAGCCATTCGTTGTGTGCTAATAATGAACGAACACAACAAACTCCACTCAATGTGTGCTCCTGGGTTGGGGACTAACAACCTGGAAAGCCACCCTGTGCTAAAGGAGTCTCCTTGTGCAAAGCAGCGGTAATTCAGAGGTCAAAGAAGAACATGTCTATGCAGATGAGCCCTGATGGATTACCTAATGTTTCACACTTCAGTTCTTTTTTGCTGTAAAGGGGCTTGCAAACCTCTGTGAGAAAAGTGAACCCGGGAAGCAACTGACACCCTGCTGACGTCTTGGCACAGGAAGGCCCTGCTCCTTCCCTGGGCCATTTGTGCATCTGGTTCACTCTTGATCATGTCAAAAGCACGAAGTTTTATCTCTGACTTTCTCTGAGGAGAGTTTGCCCACCAGCAGCTCACTCCGTGGTGATGGGAATGTCCAGGAGGGTCTCTAGCCCAGGTTGCAGTACCAGTGCAAGGCTGGCCTGGGGCGAGCTCCTGTGCCACCAGCCTGCTTCCACGTGCTGCCCAGTGACATTCACCACTTCTAGGAAGTTTGCTGAAATGCCTGGTGCTGGCACTGCAGAGCGATTCGGTAGCACGTACTGTTGATTTTGGTACCACACACTTTGCACTGAAAGCACTTCAGTGGAAAACGGTACCTGCCACAAAACCATGGGAAGACTTCTGGAGAGGATAAGGCAGCGTCTTGTCAATGAACAAAGCCACGGACTGCCCCCTGGGGCCAATTCCAGAGGAAATCTGCTCTGCTCCACTGCTGCAAGATCGGGATTAGGAGCAAATCACTGCTGAGCCCCTTCCCAGCCAGGATTTCCTGAGCATCAATTCCTTTTCCAGGCACACATTCAAACACCAGGCAGCGAGCAAGGCAAAGCCCTAGGCACAAGTAAAATCACCTGAAGGATTTACAGCCTAAATTGTATTATTTTCAGTGGGATTAAGTCCATGAAGCCATCAGACATACTCCTCATCTCACAGGAGATCCCGCACCGCTTGGGCACTCTGGCAGCCCTGCATGCAAACCTCTGCTGGGAATGGCAGCACACAAAGTCAATGAAACTGCAATCCATTTGTAATTTAAAACAATAGGAAAACAAATCCAGTCTGTTCTGCACACCATAGCCCATGCCGTGCTGGGTGGCTCAGGAGCTGGTTGTTTCTGCAGGAGGACAGCCCATGTTCTCATATGCCTCTCACTTTTTGGTTCCTCTCTGCCACAACATTAGGTATTTAGGGATTTATTTATTTATATATTTAAGGGCACTTCATTTTAAAGGGATCACAGCCTGCCAGGTAAAACCCCACAATTCTGATCAATTAAAATTAAAAAGGAAATAATCTGTGGAGAGTCTCTTCTTCCAGAACAGTCAGCAGGTGAGGAATTTCTGTTAACGGGTATCTTATACCCATTTTTTCACATTACTGAGCTTATTTTACAATTTATGAGGCAGCAGAGAATCAGACCACACACTTTTAGAGGCACATTTATACCTGCTAACACCCAAATACTACACATGCGATCTCACACACAGAGCAGAGCACAGCCAATCTGCAGCAGGTCGAGTGGGAAGGACAATATTTACCTTATTAAAGTCAAACGTCTCAAACATTTGCTCAACGTATTTGTTCGCTGATGGACTCAGGTTTTTCAAGCCAAAAAACTGCTTGAACTCGTAGAGGGTGAGCTGGCCCGAAGGACACTCCGTCATGAACTTCTTGTACCACTGGTGGCACTCGGTAGCGCTCAGCTCCTCCACGGCTTTCCCGTCCATGTTCCCCATCTCCACACCAAGCGCCAGTCACTTTGCAGCCCAAATGGAAAATCTGTGGATGTTTGCTGAAGTTCTGGAGGCTTTCCTTTAAATTTTGCTTCTTGCCTTTAAAGTCCAAGTGTCCCCAGCGTTGCAGGGATCACAGTGTCGGAAAAAAGAATTGCCTTGTGCACTGACTGCTGCGATTCAGTGCTGGCGGTGATGCACACAGGGGTCCTCTCTCTGCCCAAGCAAATTTAAAAGCACAAAAAGAGCACAGAAAAGCAGACCGGGGGGTGACATTTAAGTACCCAGCAAATCCTTCCTTGGCCAATGGGGAGCAGGGTGGGGATGGGCACCTACTGGGAGCATTAGGCGTTCGAGGTTAAAATAGAAAGGAGGTAAAATGGGAAAGTCTTGCAGATTACAGGCCCAGCAGAAGATTAGGAGGGCGGAATTTGCTCCTTGAGAGTGTAATCTGCTAATCTACTTCATTTACAATTTTGTGTGAGCTCACGTGAGCAACAACTTTTGCACCAAAATCAATGTAAGAAGAAACTCAGAGGTCCCTGTGCTGTTACTGTCTTCTTGGTCTCCCTTAGTCCTACTCTGCTGGAGGATTTCCAGGTGAGAAATCAATGTGAAATTCAGGGAGGGGAGAAGTGTCACTTCACTAAAGCACATCAGTCAGGGGAGGACTGGGAGATAAAAAAGCGTATCCTAACAAAGTAACAGGGGCCAGACCCTCCACGAGTACAGAAATCAGTGTAACTAATGAATTTCTACCTGCAGAGAGCCCATCCTGTAGCACTTTTATTTTAGACCTGACATGCTTCAGACAAAAGCCCAACTTGCATGTGTTGCAGAGCATGGTATCGCTTCTGCTCTGAAGTAAATTAGGAATAACTCTGCTAAAGTAGGTGGCATTACATAAGCATAAAAGAGTTATGAAAAAGGAATTAGATGAGGAGCGCTAATTGGATGTACTAATCCTGCAGTCGACGGTGGCGGCCGGCTCAGCTCCCCGCTGCACACAGAGGCTGCGAGCAGTGGGAGGCCCCGGCAGCGCCCCGGGCCGATCCGGAAACACGGGGAGCTCCTAATGTTTGGGTGCTCGTTAATAGCAGAAAGAGGGCGTGTGAAGGGTGGATATGAGCTCGCCAAGTGTTCCCAGTGCACCCAGTTCTTCCATTTGGGAGCGGGGACGCCTCACGCTGCCTCCTGCAGAGAGCTGCAGCGGTGCCCGGCTGGATTTCTGCTCCTGGGGCATCTCCTGTCTGAGCAGCACAAATGAAGTGTGCCTTCCCCGTCACTAAGAGCAATGCTTTGCCTGTGTCCAGGAAGCCTCACAACGAAGGCATCCTGTCAGAGGAGGAGCAGAATTGAGGCTCGATCAGAGAAGCGGTGAAACTACCCCAGGTTTCGCAGCCTGTGCTAAGGCCAGGACGGAGGCAGATGAGCCTGGCTGGGTGGTGACTCCTGCAGAGCCATGCACTGTTGACACCCCGTGCCTCTGTTTAAATAGTTGGCAATAAATGACAAGACAAGTTGGACCGGGTGTTAGGACAAAATCTGTGCTGTGTGGGGAGCGAAGCCGTGACCTCGCCGCCTGGCCCCTGACTCAGTGGTCACTGCGGGGCGGGCTCAGGTGGGAAGCTGGAGCCACACCGATTTCTGCTTTCATTGCGTGGCTTTATTGCTTTGGACTATGGCTTTGTGTTGAGGACAGGTCTCCATTTCACAATGTTGGCACTCGAGACGTCTGTCACCTTCTTGGTGTGATCGGTGTCGTGGCGATAGTGGTACCCGCAGGTCGGCCGCTGTGCGGTGTAGAAGGGGCTGTACGAGTTGGAGCAGTTTGGTGTGTAGAAGAGAAACTTGAAGGAGTCAGGCTCACGGCCCCCAAAATGGGCAACAAAGGGAACAAAGCGAGAGGCCAGCGGCTGGTCCTTGTGGTGACCTGCTGGGGACAGCTGCCTCTTTGGGGTGGGAGGGGTACCACGGGCATCCTGCGCCACTTTGGTCGTCTCCATCTCCTCTGGTCTCTTGTGGTCTTTGCCAGGGGCTGCTTGTTTTTCAGTCATCTGTGGAGAAGAAATGTCAGACAAACACACTGTCTGCCCCTGCACTGCCTTCCTCCTGCAGTGCTTAGCACCCCAACACGAGAGCTGTGCCCCAGTGGCCAAAAGTCTTACTGAAAATAAACCAAAGCCTGCTGAGCGGCTTGGGCTCATCCTCCCAGTGCTTTGGGGGGATGCTGTTTTTTCCTTCAATGTTTGGCACAGCAGAGCTCTGGTCCCAGATCGGGGTCTCATTTATAAATAATGGTAATACATGCTTCTTCTATAGCCACGTACAATGTTCCCCAAACAGCAGCCGTGGCAAACCAGCCATGAAATGGTTTCACCAGCCTGCAGCAGGAGATGCACTGGGGCGTGTGAGCGATGGCAGCCGGCAGCGCCATCCTTTGTGGGGCAGCCCCTAAATGCCTCCCTGCCTCCTGCTTCTGTGCTGACTGCTCTGGGCATACCTCTAAGTGTCGTTTTTCACCACAAAAGTGAAGGGAAAAACATGATTTTTGAAGCTAGTGAGGCAAGCTTGTCCTTGCAGTCAGCTGGGCCACATTTCTGAAGCCCTGGAGCAAGATGAGCATCAACACGGGTGTGCACAGTGTGGGGGGGCAAGAGCTGCAGAAACAGCCTGGTTTGGTTTTGTGCTTGCAAGAACCCTTTGCTAGAGGACGTGGTGTGGTCATGTGCCCAAAAACATGCAGCCCTGCCTTGTGCCCCTTGGCTACTCCCAGGCTGTGCTCGGCTGCAGGAGTATTTTTGCTCTGGTTATTTAACCGTGACTCAGTTATCTTGTTTCCATTGATGACACCTCTGTGCCAATGGAAACTGGCTCTTCCCCCAGCAATTATCCTATTTACTCCTGGGTGTCCTAAATAAACCCTTTGCTGACTGGCTTTATTTTTAACCGTGTAAAGAGGTTTCCTATTTTCCGTGATGCCATGGCTTACTCGGTGCTCTATTTTGGTTCTGGGTAGCTGGCTCTGAACAGCAGCTGCTAAACCTATTACGAGGGGGACACCAGTGAATCATTTATAGAAATCTCCTTAACAGCCTCGGAGGGAAATGATGAGATCCCCCAGGTTTATCACCTCTTTTTGTCTCTCATTTCCCAGAGGCAGCCACCTGCACAGTGCTGCAAGGAAAGGCCGGGGCTCCCAGCACTGCCCACGGAGGGCAAAATGCTGGGGGCCGAGTCCCGAGGGCAGACCTCGCACCACTACCTCCATGTCAGCATGGTTTGTGAATCCCTGCTCTCAGCACACGTTGGTTTGCTTCAGAGCCGATTCTACCTGCATGATTACAGGCTGTTGCTTCGCCCGCTTTGACAGATAAGAGGCAAGTACGCACACGACCGTGCTGCTGCAACTGCATCCGCCCAGCAGGGAGGCATTCACGTTATTAAGGTAGTGCATCTGGGGTGTGTAGGTGAGGCCCTGCTTGCTTTGCAAACCTAACTGCTAAGTCACGTAGATGCCTTCGGACGTGTGAGCCTTGCCCGTGCTCTGTGGGGCAGAGGCAGGAGGAGCGAAGTGCTGGGTGGGACGAGCTTTGGGCTTTGCTCTTGCCCCGGGGTTCTCCTGCCCGGGGCTTCCCACTCACCCCGTGGGGCACCGAAGTTGGCAGGATCCCTGCGTGAGGGCACCTGCTTACGTGGTCCTTGTTGAGGGGAAACACCAGCTCGACGTCCACATCCCTATTTATGGCACTGGGAGCTGGGATTAAGAGTCCCGTGTAATCCTATTGAATTCAGCCATGCCTTTAGGTCTCTAATCCCTCCCAAATTGCCCGCCGTCTCCCAGAGAAGATCCGCACAGGTGGGGTCACAGGGGCCAGGCTGACTTCAGTCGCCAGGGGAGCGGGGAGGGCTCAGACCCAGCTGAGCCAGGGTTCCCCTGGGGGCTGCCCCATTGCTCCCCCTCCCTGCTCTCCCCACCCTTTAGCCCCATCTCCAGCAGCTCGACACCATCCCACACAGGGACTGCAGCGAGCTCGTTCCTGGTGCCTCCCTGCGAGCCCTCAGTGCCTGCAGGATGAAACCGTCCAAGCACGGTGCAGCACCCGGGCACCACCAGCTCCTGCCAGCAAAACCCTCCCAGGGCTGTGCTCTGGGGTGACACCGTGCCTGCTGCCCAGGCCATGCTCCCACTGGCACCGCTCCCTCCTCGACATGCAGGGACAAATCCCACCCCACCAGGGCAGTCTCCTGTCACCCCAGCCCCTGGGCATTGCCACAATGGGGCCACCAACCCAGCCATCCCCCCTCAGCACCCCTTTTGCCCCAGCCACCCTCAGGACGAGGGCTTCCCACCCCCGTGTCCCATAGGAAGGGGACACCGTGCATCCCTCCTGCAAACCACGAGCTGGAGCTGCCACCTGCGAGGACGTCTTCCCAGGGGGGACCCCGGTGTGCGGGGACATCTGGGACAGAGGCTGGAGGTGGTGGAGCTGCTGAGGACTGTGCCGGCCACAAGGGCCTCCGGGGCCACCGGGGCCATTGTGACCACTGTGGTGTCACCGGGGTGGTGGCTCCCGGGCGAGGGGTGCCCAGGCTGAGCAGGGTGCGGAGGAGCGGAGGATCACGGGGGCTCAGCCATGGGATTTGGGATGGTGCCTGCTGCAGCTGCTCCCATCCAGCCACAGGCTGCTCTGCTGGCCCTTAAACGTGCTCTGCTGCCACCGAAACGTGGCCCTGGTGGCACGGACCTGCTCTCCCTAGAGACACGAGCTGTTTCTCCGCGTGTGCTTCTCCTCCCACCTCCTCCCTCCCTCCTTCGGGGCCCAGCGGGGGAGCCTGGCTGCACCAGCACCTCGCGCCCCTGCGAAGGCGGCACGGGGAGATCTGCATCTGCAGGGCGCAGCTCCGCACGCTGATGCCAAGGCAGATTGTTCTGGGCTGTTTGCCTGTGCGAGGATCAAAGACAGCCCCACGCTGCGGGGTGTTACGTCACAGCAGCGCTCACAAGGCTGTTTCTGTGCCACAAAATCAGCTGGAAAGGGCAAACGCCGTGGAAGTGGCTGAGCAGGAGCGCAGCTGTGTGCAGGGAGCGTGGAGTGAACGCTGAGGCGTTCTGCAGGAGGGTGAAGCACACAAAGGGGGCGGTCTGTGTTTATTAGCGGCAGGCCGAGGATAAAGAGCAAAATTTTCCACCTGGAACAAGTACAAGGGAGTGTGCATGAGCGCTCACAGACTTGTTCAGCTGCTTGTGTTCACTGGGATAATAAATGCACCTCAAAGCGCACATCCCTTCATGTTGCAAGGAACATGTTTTGTGATGGTCCCCACCCAGGTGAGGCACACGTAGGGTCACTGCCCCGACCTCACAGGTGCTGCTCTGGAGCCCCCTCCTCTGCTCTGCTCTGCAGCAATGAAGAAGTACCAGAGACCAGTGCCGGGCTCAAATGTTGCCGTTTGACTTCCTCAGCACTTGCACCTTTTGCTCTCCCGCTTTAGTATTCACGTGGCCCCCGTCTCTGGGGTGCAGGAATGCCCTGGTAGGGAGCTGAACCATCCTTTCCCACTGCCGCACAGCCCCTTTGAAGCCCCTGCAGTGCAGCAACATTTTGTGGAACAGCTTTGTGCAGAGGCCCAGGCTTTCTCATTCCACACAACTTTATTGGCTTCTCTTCTCAGAACAGTTCCTCTTCCCCTTCCCCTTTTCCTTGACTTTCTTTGTCTCTCTGTATACCCTGCGCAGTTTGTTCAGTCAAGCATTGTAAATATCAGCCAGCACGTGTGCCCTGCGTATCTTGCAGAGATATTGTGTCCTTCGCTCTTAACATACAAGCTTTTCTTTTTGCCCATCAGCAGGTGGAATGAAACTGCTCTTTCCGGTACTGCGTGGCTCCTTCGTCCCATCTGGTTTCTGCTTTCAAGAGGTGCCAGGGAATCTGCTTTAAATGTCTGGGGCTCATGTGACGGGGCTCCTGCGGAGAGCTGGCCGGGCTCTCTCCAGCACCGCGCTCCCAGGAGGAAAGTTTCGCAGTCTCCATCCCTCTACCGCCTGTACCTGCGGGCAGGGCTGTGCTTTTTGCTGGGATGCTGGCTAAAACACGACTGCAGGGCCCCCGGCCTCGCTGCGGTGCTCGGGGCGTGCAGGAGCTGCGCTCACATGGATGTTTGCAGGTTGTTTCCGTTCCCTGCCCCAGCCTAAGCAGCAGTTAGGCTAACTGTCAGCGAGGGCGCGAGCCCCACTAATTATAGGCGAGTCCCAGCCCGGAGCCGTCCCAGCAGCAGCACCAGCAGGGAGGGCGCAGACTGCCCCCAGCTCCCAGCATCGCCGGTCTGGCTGGGTCTCGGCAAGACCTTTGGGGAGGCATCACCCCGAGCTGCAGCCAAAGGGCCCACGAGGTTCCAGCTCCCTTTCCCTTCCCTGTTTGCCCATCAAGTTGATTTGCTTCACTCGGGTGCTGCCTGTCCATGGCAGTCGGGGTTGGTTCCCTTTTACAGCAGTACGTGCCTGTTGGCGTTCCCGGGCGCCTCGTGGCTGGAGAAGATTGTGAGAAGCGTGATTTCAAAATGTGATTAAATGAGAAATGCTTCTCACTGGAAAAGAAACTACAGCATTTTGACCCTCAAAATGCAGTGGAAGTAGAAATAAACGTAAGGCAGGAGGACCTTACCCTAAAGCCATGCTTCAGAGTTAACGTTTTGATGGCTGTTGGGGGTTTAAAGTTCCCGAAAATCCCAGCATTTGTTATTAACCGAGGTTACTCATTAACTCTCGGTTTTTATTTGTGTGACAGGAAATTGGTGACACTTCCTTTTGTACCTGACACAAAAAAAAAAAAAAAAAAAAAAAACTGGGGTCAAGTCCCCGTCTTTAGGCTTTGGTACCAGGAAAGGAGGCTCGCAGTGTGGAGGCCGGGGGCTTTACTGCCTGGCAGGGCACCTCCGAACAGCTCTGTGCCGTTTGCTTTCCAGCATGCAGCAGAGCAAAGGGATCGCACTGCTGCTGCCCCAACCCTGGCCATCATCTCCTTGTACCGCCTGCAGGGCCCAGACAGGGGTTTGTGGTCCCAATGCCACACAAAGGGGCAGGTGGAAAGGTTTGGGGCTGGAGAGCCCAGCCCTTGGGGCACGACTGCCGCAGCGGGCGGATGACCAAATCCAGGAGGCAGCAGGAGAAAGATGGGAAACCACCACCTGTAAAGGCTCAGTGCTCCACCAACTTGCAAAGTCCCGATTTTTTTTTGCCATCAGACTTTCATCACACCTTGTTGAGGCATCAGACTTTGGGCAGCCTCCCCCCGGGGAGGTGGAGGTCACCTCTCGGTGATGCTCCCCGGGAACCTCCGGACCCCTCGGCGCTCCCGAGAGGAAAGCTCCGGCCGGGCCCGGGCTGCCCGGGGGAGGCTGCTCGGGGGAGGCTGCTCGGGGGAGGCCACGGAGCCTCCGGCCGGGGTGCGCCCGGTGCTGCGGAGGCACCTGGGCAGAAGGAGGGGCCGGAGGTGGGGCCAGGTGGGCCCGGCCCGCTCCGCTCCGCTCCGCTCCTGCCGCCCCGCTGCCTCCCTCGCAGCGGCGCGGCCCCGGAGCCGCTCGGTGGCCGTCCCTTCGCCATGAAGAAGCACCACTCCGTGCAGGGCACCTTCAGCCGCCTCTTCGGCAAGAAGCACGGCGCCGCCGCCGCCACCACCACCTCGCTCTTCGCCACCAACCCGCCCTGGATCTTCACCCAGGAGGTCACCTCCGACAGCGCGGGCGGCACCGGTCAGTGCCCGTGGAGGGGAGAGCTGGGGAAGGGGGAAGATGCGGGGGGCACGGGGGGACGGCGGCGGCCCCGGCCCTTCGAGCTTCGTCCCTCGGGGAGGCTGCGGGAGGCGCCGGCACGGCCGCTGGGGGCCGCCCCCGCGCCCCGACGGTGCGGAGCGGGGAGGTGCGGAGCGGGGCAGGGGGTGCGGAGCGGGGTGCAGGGGGTGCGGAAAGGTGCGGAGCTCGTTGTTGGCTCCCGAGCTGCCCCTCGGAGGGCTCCAGGCGAGGCGAGCGGAGGCCGGCGTGCTGCCGGGGTTTATTTGCGCTCTCCGTGGGTTTGAGTGCAATGCCGTGCCCTGCAGGCTCGTGTAGGAGGGAGCCGAGTTAGCAGCCAGGTAGATAAGGGAGAGCCGTCTGTGGACCAAGCTGGGTGGCTGCGAGGTTCCAGCAGGAGCTGCCAAGGCTCCAAAGTGGGAGCGAGTGTGGGGCAAAGCGGCGTCCCGCTGCCATCGAGGGGTGGGGACACCCCAAAGGGCGGCTGGAGGAGCTGAGGTTCAGTGAGAACACGATGGGGGAGTCCCACACAACTCTTGCACACAGAAAAAAAACCTGCTGGTTTCTAACTGTCGTAAACCTGAGAAGAACTCCAGCTTCCCTCTGATGTGGTTTGGATTAGAAAAAAAAAAAAAAAAAAGGAAAGAAAAAGTCGCTGTGTCTGCTTATTACAAGATTGATTTCCGTGTCTGCAATTGCAGTACAAAGGCATTCCTTTCAGGTGTAGGGAGCTGCTGTGGGGATCAACTTGCAAAGTAAAAGCCAGGAGTCTTTGAAATCAAGTGTAAATAAGGGCCACTGAATCACTCCTTAACATCCTCTTGGCGTTTATGCCATTAATTTCATTTATATGGGGTAGTGTGACACACGCGGGCTGAGTGACCACGCTCAGCGCAGCGTGTGCTGAGGTGCGTGCTCATGGTGAGGAGTGGCGTGCCCACAGCCCGGCGGGCCCAGGGGCAGGTTTTAGGGCATCCTCAACTCTTCCGTCGTACCCACTGAAGTCCCATCCCAGGCCCTGTCTCTTGAATATTTGCCGCATAGTTTCATGCCATTGTTGCTGCCAAAAGGAGTCCACTGGCTGTGCTAATCCCCACCTTAGTTTTTCATACAGAGTAAACAGAAGTTAGGCAACGTGCGATGGGTGTAGGTTTGCATGTCACTGACTCAGAGATTCCTGAATATAGTGACTGATGCCGCCTCCTCGCTGCGAGCCGTGGATACCCCGGTGTCAGACGGGCTGCGCCTACTCCAGGTGATGCAACCCTGGAGCAGGAAGGAGTTCCACTGCATGTGCTGCAAATTGCTTATTTTATTTCCCATGACCGAGAGGACACAAATATCTTCAGAACAGGCTGAACACCAGAAAGCAGCCAAAGCACAGTCAGGGCCAGCCGCTTCCGACAGCCTGCGAAGGAAGGTGCGTTTGTTTCCTGAGCCTCCTTCCAGGAAAGGAAGCTGGCGGAGCAAGGTCTTGCTGGTGACAGGCTCTCAGCAGGCAAGTCCTGTTTATCTAGCAAAGAAAACACAACTACAAGCACTTCATTTTACTTTAATTAAATGCATTCAGGTTAGAGATGCTTAGTAATCTAGGATCAAAGACCTTGTGATCTTTAATCCAGTTTCTCACTGAGTTTACTTACTCAGTGACTTATTTAATAGAAAATTCTTGTTATTTCAAGTGTCTGAACTCTGCCTCTGCTCAACGAAGCTGTCTGAATCCAAATTCTCATGTTGCATTGGCCTTATTTCTTGCTGGCTACTTGCTGAATGTGGGGTCACCCAAGGGGTTATGCAAAACTAGCAATAATAATTATTTGCTGGCATCTCAGGGATCCGGGCAGCTTCTCCTCTGTCACTTGGGCCCCTTACAGGCCGGGAGGTTGTAAGCTGTTGGTAGGACTACTATCACCAAAGCACCACAGGTTAGTGTTTTTTCAGGTGAAGAAAATGCCCCTGTTGTAAAGATGCCCTTGTGAGAGAGGTTTTGGATCATGACTGACCGCAAGGACAGCGGCAGGATGATGGACGCTGCTGGAATTCTGCCAGGGTAACTTGTGGTGTACTGGATGGGAGAAAGGAAAAGCTCGCATGCTTGCTAGGCTAGGTGTTATGTCTCAAGGCTATTTTGGATTCATTCACCCCTCCGGAGCCTGGGGTAGCTCATGTCCAGCCCTAGCATGGTCAAGTTCCTCATTGCAGGTGTTTGTACAAGTGCTTTTCTTCTGCAGGGATGCACATAAACGTTTGCCCTTCCCTTTTGCCATTAAACTAAGGGCAAAGCTTCATTTCCTTGGAAGCTTCTTGCCTGATCTCTGCTGGTCCGCAGAGGGCAGAGACTTAGAGAGAGCTTCTTGTAGTCTGATGAGAGGAAGACCAAGGGGCTCTGTAACATCTGTTTGAGGCGTTTGAGTTTGTTTTAGCTGGAGAGGTGCTCGTGTAATGATCTCTGCATTGTCGTGTGAGACCACATGTCATCCATCCGAACCCCAGTTGGATCTGCTTTGATTAATTTATTATTATTTTAGAGAAAAGCTGCTGTGCCTTCTGGCCTCCTCTACCTGTCTGCAATGCCTGTTCTCTCCATCTTGCTTGCTTTAAGGTTATCACATCCGAGCAGGGGGTGGCAGCACGGGGGGGACTCAGGCTGGGCAGGGGGTTCAGGCGGCTGTTGGGACCATCTCGGTCACCGAGGCAGGCAGGGCAGGTGGCTCCTCTTGCGCGAGCACTGCCTGGAGATTTGGGAGGCTTGGGTGATGGTGATGAGCCTGTGCGGGGCTTATGCAACCCTCGCTCTTCTGCTCCTCAGCCTTCAACCTCCGTACAGGACTTGACAGAAACCATTTCTGCGCTTCACACCTTGGCACGGGAGTTTGAGCACTGCGCTTCCAAATTGCTTAAGGAGGGAAAAAAAATGTGTTTACTTCTCAGAGTCAGTGTCTTGGAGTGGAGGGGTTGGCTGTCTGCTGCCTCCTCTCTCTGAAACAGCTATTGAAATCTGCTAGGTGGGAACGCTGCGGCTGAGTTTTCTCCCTGCTCACAGCCGTTTTGCATGCTTTCCCCCTCCTTTCTCAAACCCTTGTGCTGTAATTTGGTCTCCTTAGCTGCGAATTATTTGTGTATCTCCTTCCAGCCAAGGTGGGGTTTACATGCTTCAGTGCTTCTGCTTGTTAATTCATGCTGTTAATCAGACACAAAGAACGTAATTAAAGTAATTTTATGAGCTTTATTCACCGTCAGAAATAAACCAGCCCAAAAGGCGTGGCTGAAGGTAAAAGCACAGGGCTGGGAACCTGGAGGACCTGATAGCTTCCCCTGCTCGTGACGCCAGGGCTCTGCGACAGCCTTTCTGCCGCAGTTTCTCCATTCGTGGTGGCATTTAATGGAAAGACGCTCCCAGCCTTTCTTTGTAGGGCAGGAGTCTGAAAGTGTTATGGCAAGCATGATCTGTCCTCCAGTGCCAGTCGCATCGGAGGCCAGACGAACTGCTCCAGCATGCAGAAGGATGCTGTGGGCGATGTGATGTCCCCCGCATCTCCCTGCCACTGCCCTCAGCACCCGTCCTGCTGGCAGAAAAACACACAAGGGGCAGAAAGAAAACTTTCTGGGGGAGCCCATGTCCATCTCTGTGTCCCAGAGATGTCCCAGCAAGACGTTGTCATCCACCTGAGTCCCAAGGGACTGTGCTGCTGCCAGCGGGCAGCCAGGCTCGGGCTCATGCCCGCTGTCCCTCCCTGCTGTGCAGGTGTCGGGGTCGTGCTGTCGTGATGGGGCCAAGAAAAGAACCCGTAATTAGCTCTGTGCTTTGATGCAGCTGCTCTGTCCACAGGCAGCAGCTCCTGGTTTGGTGTGGGCTCCTGGCTTCGGCCTCCCCCCAGTACCAGCTGCTGACAAATGAGACAAAATAAATTAAATAAAATCCTGCCCGTATTTAGAGGCTGTTGTGTCATCTCTGGACAGCCACGGTCCTGGGGGCTGGAGCCTCACCATCATGTAAAGAGCTGATCTGTTTGCTCCTAAAGTGTTTTCCTTCCCCAAACCTAACCTGGGTGGGGAGTGAATTGAATGCTTGTGCTGACTTCTGACTCTCCTGAGGTAAATTTAATTTAGTTGCTATTAGAAATAAGCCTTTCAGAGGGACTTGGCCTGCCCCGTGCTATTTCAAGCCCAGCATTGGGAGCTCCGGGAAGGTTCTTGCTGTTGCAGGGTGTCAGGGCTGCCCAGCTGGGTCCTGCTTCCTGAAACGAGTGTTGTCCAGCACTTTTCCCGATTGCCTTGAACACAGTGCTGCTGCTGACAGCCTTCTCTTCCCCTCAGGTGATGTGATCGAAGTGTATTATGGCGATAATCGCTTCGGGACGATGACCGACTCTGGAACAGCAACACTCAAGCCTCGTCCGAGAGTCCGGCCGCTGCTGACTTTCTTACCTCTGGTGAGTACCAGGCTCACTGCTGAGGTTGGCTACAGCAGAGCTCGTAGCTGGTGCCCAGAGCCTGCTGGTTTGGCTGCTTCTCTCACCCTCTACTTGGGGGAAGAAAACAAATGAAAAGCCAAACCACTCTATAATGATGGTGGATACAAGGGATTAACAGGTGATCCAAGTTCAGGATTTGTGTTGGATGTAGGTGAGGTACTTGGGTGAGAAACGTGTTATCAAACTTGTATTTTCAATTAAAAATATCGCTGAGCACGTAGGTGATAGAACTGGCTCACGCTGCATTTTTTGTAAGCACTATTGGCAGCCTTTCTCTGGATCAGGCATGCTGCTGGATGGAGCAGATAGCAGAGCTGTCACGTTTTTGGCATAGGAGCGAGGAGGCGATGCAGCAGGTGTCTGTGCAGAGGCTGATTGCCCGCACCAGCTCCAGATACACTTCATTCTGGTGGGAGACCAGGGAGCGTTAAATGTAAGCAACTCTCTGGCTCTGTTGCAATTCCTCTGAACAACAGGGAGACCAAAACCCCTGACACAATGACTCCTAACTGCCTGCTCCTTTCTAGGACCCTCAAAATGTAAGTTCTCCCTTAATAAACTTTACAGGAAATCTTGTCCAACACACGGAACACCCTCCTGTGAGTCTCCTCTGTCTCATAACAAACAGTAGGCATGAATGTCAAATATCACAAGCTCAGCAACCATGCGAACTGGGGAGTGGGTGAGGTTGCATTTTTTCCTTACTCTGTAAGAAGCTCAGCTTCTGCAGAGACCCTGTCGCTCCCTCTGTGACTCTCCAGAGGCCGACAGGGAGGAAAGATCTGCAAGTCCTTGCCAGATGGAGTTAACCCCAAGACAACATCTTCGTGTGTGGCTTGTTGAGCTTGCAGTGGTTGAGGTCGCGTACCTGATGAGCTCTGACGGCGAGCATCAAAGCACCACGAGCGTGCGCCAGGAGGCGAAGGCAGCCGCTGGCAGCGAGCAGGCGATGCGGAGCTCCACCGAGGGCGAGGCTGGGAGTGGGAGCAGGATGGGGGTTTGCTGCCGTGGTTTCTAGGTTTCGCTCTCTGCATCAGAGCAGCTGTGGGCGGCTGTCACACCTGTGTTATCAGGACATGCTGGTGAACCTTTACGTGGTTGTTGGACTGTTTTTCCCAGTCTCTGGGTGGGCGAAACAGCTCTGAGCAGAGCTACCAGTGCTCCAGCAGCAGCTGGACGTGGAGACCACAGCAGTGAGCACCAACACAGCTGGACCTGGAGCTGTCTTTAACCCAGCTGAGATCCCCCCCCGCTGTCTCCAAAAGCCACAGGTGCTTGCTGCTGGCTTCGATGCTCTGCTGCCAAGCTTTTCTCCAGTGGAACTCACCTTTCTGAAGGTTTTATCTCATGAAGACCACAGGGAAGTGCATGACTGCTCAGAGGTGTTCTGGAAAGGGCAACAGCTAAACCTGAAGTGATGCACGCAGGTCACTGAAGACAGTAAAACACTTAAAATCCCTTTGTCTTGACAAGTAAATCCTCTCTGAGCAGGGGATGTTTTCCTTGTACATCCTCATCCTTTTAGAGCCGTCATCACCTACAGCAGCACATGGGCTGGTCTGCTGTCAGCCAGCTACAATTAGCAGTTCGTGGGGTTGTGCAGGTGTCATTTGGAGGACAATTGTGGGGGTTATACATCAATTTGAGTGCATAATTAGCAAGTTACAAAGGTTATGGGCACAAAGGGGTTGTGCCTTCTGTGATGCCTTCCAAAAGACCACAGCAGGTGAAAGAAATCTTGTGTGAGCTGGGTTGAGTAGGAGTGGTGCTTGAGAAACTCCTGGTATTGCTGACTTCAGTGTGTGACCGTGCTGGGACTGGGTTTTTGCAGAGCACAGCTGGGCTCTGGCATCTTCTCAGAGCTTCCAAATGTTTTACTAGTGGAAATGAATGTGTTTCTGGACCTAACAGCACACATGGAGTAAGTACTCAGGGCCGTCACCCTGGCAGTGGTGTTTGCCTGCAGCCTTCAAAGGCACAGCTGGCGCTGGGGGGGTTCCCCACAATGGCCCTTCTGAGGGTCCCTCTCACCCTGCTCCTTTTCCAAGAGTACCATGTTTAACTGAGGAAATCAGTAGGTGTAAGCCACGTTTTTTAAGGACCAGTCCGTGTTGGACATTTGCATTATTTTGATTAGGTTTGATTCTGATTTGTCTTGGCACAGACGCTTCTGCTGCCACATCCGTCTTGGCGCTGGGCTGTAGTGCAGCCACCAGGCTGTTCTCCTGCCTTAACCCCTTCTTTCCATCCCACCTCTCCGTGTTCCCCAGCGAGGGGCAGCTGTGGCACATTCATGGGGGGTGCGAGCCAGGGCGATGCGGTGCCTCGGCCATGGGCACCTGGCAGCTCTTCTGCTGCCTGCCCCCAGCAGCGAGCTGCCCTGCGGGGCACTGGCTGTCCCTCAGGACAGTGTCCCCTTCCCCTGGGCACAGGACAGCGTCCCCTTTCCCTTTCCCCATTCCCTGTGGCTTCCTGGGAGCTGCAGGTGAGGGCAGAGCTTTAGCAGCCTGCGGGACTAAATTCCTTTGGTTAACCACCAGATGTCCCAGGCTCTGCTTCAAAACAAAGAGTTTGGAGGTAGCTGTCCACGTTTGGGGAAATGCTTGGCCTTTTTAAGATGCCCAAGATGTAAGGCAGTTATATTTTGGTGCCTTTTTAAGGAATGGCCTCAAACCCTAGCTCATGTAATATATGGGGAGCGTGGGCTTCCAGGGGAAGTCCATGGGAAGGACTGGGGACGGTAAGGACAGGCAATCTCTTTCACTGAGGGCAAGGGATATCTGTTTCAGGGATTCCTGGTCATCCCAGTGAAAGCTCACCCCAGCGGGATCCTCAGCACACCCAAATCCAATCTGAGCACCGCTGACTGGAAATGCAGGTTCCTGCTGCACCACCCACCAGAGGCAGCAGCCAGCTCTGAATCAGCTGGAGCTTTGCTGAGCTGGTCGCGCCCCTAGCAAACACAAGAGGAAAATAATCTTTCTGGTCATCTCTCAAGGCTGGCAGCGTACTGGAGATGCTTTCCATTTTAGAAGCCAGCTTATGACATGGAGATGGGTGGTTTTTTTTTTTTGAGATGCTGAGCTTTAGCAACTGCAACAGAAATTTTTAGTGTGAAACAGGCTCGCCCGGTTTGTAGGACCTGCTGAAATGACATGTCCAAAACTACTCATCTATGACGTGTGGACTTTGTTTCCTCCAATTTTGCATAGAACTCTTCCGTCTGCTGTTCCTTTTCTACTCCCATCCAAATGTATGATGCATACATTGATTTTAATTCAGGTCAAATGAGTGCTCAGACGTTTTTGTTTCTCTCTAAATGAGCAGGTATCCTCAGGGTGCTCCCAAGACTGGCAGCAATGAATTTTCACAGCAAATGGAAACTGCTGGGCTTTTTTTGTGTGGCTTTTGGTATCTCATTGCACTGGACAATTTCATCCTCAGATCTTGAAGTGCCTCTGTTGCCCTTTATCTTCCCTCCGGCTTTCAGATGAACCTAAGGATCTCTCCCCTGCGTCGTTCTGTGTGTTTAGGAACAGTAAGGAGGTCTTAGATGAGGTTGTAAGGCTCACCTCGTTTATTTTGCCACTAACTGATCAGTCTTTATGCTTTAGCAGACCTTGGCTTCTCCACCAACGTGAAGTTGCCTGATCAGTTGTGCAATCCCGTGAGCTGTGCATTCCCATTCACTCTCTCCAGGCTGATCTATAACTGGCTCACTCACTTGTGGTTATAGAGGATCTTTGGTAATCTGCAAGGTGCAAGGCTTTGCAAGCAAAGCATGTGTATTTTCTTCTTATTTTATGGTAGTGGGTAGGGGGGTCCCAGGGCCCTTCTGAAGGAACTCTGGCTGCTGCTGCTGCTAAAGTCAGCCCTGCCCCAGCAGCTCTCACGTTCCTGAACTCCTTACACCCAGTGCGGTGTGTAATGTTAACGTGCTGGTTACACTGAGCTTAACCTTTGATCAAGGAGACTTTGGAATCCTACAGCAATCTCCTGTAAAAATAGTGCTAATACCAGTGAAAGGCAAAGGGCACCGGCTTGATTATTATCTAGGCTTTTGTGTACAGAAAACCAGCGCACAGCCGTGGTGCAGACTGACTGTAGGATGTTTCCTTTGCACAACGGGCTGTTAACAGCTAATGCAAACAGCTGCCTGGGGTGAGGAGCAGTGTAACAGGGCTGGCCCTGCGAGGACGGAGCCAATGCTGAACGGTGTGTCCCTGACTGCTGCCCAGGGGCCTGGGAGCTCCTCATATTTCCTCACTCTGGTCTCTCCCATCGCTGGTATGTGAAAGCCCAGTCAACTGCTTCGGTCACTTACGTCTGCACTGACAGCCTGATTCAGCATCAGTTTGTGTTTTGGACGTGGGCGCGTTAGTGTACGTTTCGTGAGCAGCTCCAATCCCTCTGCGGAGCAGTCTCAGCAGTGAGTCACTGGAGGAAAGAGGAGAGGCTTTCTGCTTTTGGCAGGTGTATGAGGCAGGAGCCCTGGTCAGCACTCTAGGTGAGTCAACATGCCTTGAATATCTCACAGTGGGTGGTTATAATTATCTAAACTGCCCTAGCTGTAAGCATCCTCACAAATGTGTAGGCTGCTAAATTGCATGGTCCTCTACCAGCTAAATGCACTGCTGAATTTTCAGCCTGAATGCTAAGGGAGTAATTGAGAGTGAAACAAACCACACAAGTAGCAGTTTTCCCCAGACTGTTCAGATATGCTGGTGCCAGAGTTTCCCAAAAACCTGGAAGCCTTTCTGCAACTTCAGTGACTGTGGTGTGTACGTGACTGTGGCAGAGGCTGTCAGCGCTTGCTGGAGAGTAATACCCACAAAACCAGTGGGAGCTATTAAAATTGGCTTGGTCTGTGAATGGTGAGAAACTAATCCTGCTGATCCCACGCTGTGGAGCTCTAGGCTTGGATGTGAAACAGCCATCCTCCTGTACAGCCTGTCTGTACCTGACTAGCGTGGGGAATTGTGTCCCTGTGGTTTGTGTAACCTTTATTGCTTTCCTTGTCCCCTTGAACAGTGTCAACAGCAGCCATTGCAGTACCTCGTGTCCAGGAAATGGCACTGCATCCCGTCAGGCTCCTGTTTGCTGAGATGAATTACCAGCCACGCATCCTACTGCCCTTTGTTCTAATACCCTGGGCACCAAACTAACAGCTCTGTTTTCTCAACTATCGCAGAATGCCCAGGAATCCCACGGGGTGGCTGTGCCAACGCCGTCAGTGCCAGAAGACTTTGAAGAAAAAGCAGCTCTTGGTAAGGGATCTTCTCTGTTAAGAGAAGATATGTTCAGCAGTGCCCTGCCCTTGGGCTCAGGGGATCCTGTAAAGGAAGCGTGCATGTACCACTCTCTGGAGCAGACAGTCTGGTCATGAGATTTTTAATGCTAAAATCAAGCCTGCTATTAATAACTTTTTGAAGTTCTTGAAAATGAATTCATTTCTATGGGGTGAGGCATAGTGGCTGTTACAGTTGAGCAAGCTTCAGACAGCTGTTGAGAAAAATAAACCGGCTTCCTAGGAGGGTGGCTGGCCAGAGGCAATTCTGGGCTTCGTGGTGCTGATGGAGAAGGTGTTCATGCCACCGTGCTCTTGCTCTTCCTTGCAGGCCCTGGCTCCCAGATCAATGGGAACTACCGAATGTACAGCTCGGTGGGGGACCTGCGCCCACAGGCTCTTGACGGGGATGAGCTGGATGAAGACATCCCTCCACCACCATCAGTACCCCCTCCGCCTCCACCAACAGCACGGGCCCCCTCGCCACCGCTTCCAGCCTCACCAGCCCTACAGCCTCCTGAAATGCGGCCGCCTTCACCACCGCTGCCACCGCCTGAGACGGTGCCGCCACCTCCTGCCATGGCACCTCCACCACCCCCAGCCTCCACCCTGTCCTCCCCTGGCATGCTGTCCCCTCCAGACTTCATCCCACCGGCCCCACCACTCTCCAAGGCCCCCGTGCCCTTCACCAATGGCATCTCCAAGTGGAAGTCTGAGACTGTGCTGAACACGAGGCAGGCGGACGCCGAGGGACCACTCCACACCACTGAGGCCCAGGTGCCGGCTGCCCCCAGCCCGAAGGAGAGCCTGCAGCCCCCCAAGCAGTGCCCCGAGCCTCATCTCACCTTCCCCAGGTCCTTCAAGGTGCCTCCTCCAGCCCCGGCACGGTCCTCCTCCATCCCCGTGCAGGAGAACCGGCCCGCCCGTCAGGAGCCCTTCTCCAGGCAGCCCCATGCCCGGCCTCCCCTCCCGCCATGCTTCACCATAAGACCTGCAGCCAAGGCTCACGCAGGAGAAGCCAAGGAAAGAAATCCCCCTCTGAGACAGCCCCTCACCAAGATGGCTGTGCCGACCCCTCCACCGCTGAGCCCCAAGCCGGGTCCAGAGATCATCGGCCGGTCCCCGCTGCCCAGCTCAGAGTCAGAGAAGAGTCCCCAGCCAAAAACCGCCAACAAAGACTCTCCTCCGAAACCCGAAGTTCTGACTGCGAATGACCTGGAGCTGCCTCCTCCGGATTACCCGACCTCTGAGGACAGCTGGAAGGATGCCGGCAACCTGAGCAGGCTGCAGCACGAGCTCTCGGCCCTGCTGCGCTCCCCCAGGAGGGAGGAGAGGCAGACGGAGGTGCCAGCAGCTCCCCGGCCCGCAGGCGGCAGCACCAACCATGCTGGCAACCATGTGCCTGGCCCCAATGGGCCCCACCTCACTGAGCCTCCCAGGAAGATCTTGCCATTACCCACGGGAGGGGAGAAGGAGAGGAAGGAGGGGCCTGGCAGCCCCCCCAGTGCCATGGGCAGCCCCCCCAGTGAGGCACAACCAGCTCCCGAGAGCAACCCAGCCGTGCAGCCCCGCAGTGTGATGAAAATCAGGAACGAGCTGGAAGCCGTGTTCTCCCTGAAGAAAGAAAGAAAGCCTGCTCTGGGGCTTGCTGGTCAGAAGCAGGGCCCTGAGGATGGGGGCAGCACCCCGCATTTGCGGCTGAGCCCCCCTGACCCGGGTGATGCAGTGCTGCCAAAACCAGCCCCAAGCCTGCTCCCAGCACCGAGCCTGCTCCCAGCACCGGTGGTGGCTGCTGCCGAGGAGCTGACAAGGCAGGAGGAACATCCCGTTCCTGTCACCCCTGCTGCTGACAAGGCCACGGAGAGCTCGACCACTGCTCCCAAGTCCCCTGACAGCAGCGTGAGTGCCCCAGAGCCGCCTCAGAAGCCAGAGGAGGAGCCCCCCGCTCCCACTCCCCCATCGCCCCCCATCTCCCCAGCCCCGCAGCCTGGTGCTGCCATCTTCCAGTACAAAGTGCACCGGGCTGGGGCTGGCTCGGCCGAGCCTCCCTGCCCCAAAAACTCATCCAGCAGCCCCCCAGGAGCCTCGGGCCCGGGGGAGGAGGAGGTGCTGATCCACCCCGTGACGGGTGAGCGGGTGGAGCGGGGCTCCCCCATGGCGCTGCTGCTGGCAGCCCGGCAGCGTGCGCAGCGGGGGCGGCTGGGCAGCGAGGCGGGGGGCCCACCGCGGGCAAAGCCACCCCCCAAACTCGGCAGTGCCGCGTCAGACACCACCTCCACCACCAGCTTCTACCGCCATGAGTCCAGGCCCTACTCCTTCACTGTGGTGCCCCGGCCCCTGTCAGGGACAGGACAGAGCAAGCCGCCCTCCTTCTCCAGCTCCTCGGAGCAGGGACGGGTGGTGGGCGAGGGGCAGCCCCCCGGGCACCAGAGGGCCACTGCCTCCAGCCTGCTGCGGGGCCTCCTGGAGTCGGGTCAGCCGAAACGCCCCGAGCCTCCCCGCTCTGCCATGCCCAGGGACGACGAGGAGGAGGAGAAGAACGGGGAGATGACGCTGGACTACGCCATCATCCCGCCACCCCCTGAGTTCAGCAACGAGGCGGATGAGGCTGACGGGATCCCCCAGAGCCGGGAGGGGAACCGCAAGTGCCCCAGCTTCCCCGACTGCAGCCGGGGCTCAGAGGCACCACGGTACTTCAGGTGGCCCGGCTACGGCCGTGGCTACAACTACGGGAACAGACAGGAGCCTGTGGAGCAGAGCAGGAGGAACAGCGACCTGACGCCCCACTATCCAGATTACAGTGGCTCTGCTGGCTACTTTGGCCGTGGTCCAAACAGCCGCCCGCTCATCAAAAAGCGGCTCTACGTCTCGGAGCCTGAACGCTCCTACCCCAGGGCAGCTGCCCGGGGTGCGGGCGCACTCTCATCCTACGGCCCTGGGGCATACAGCTCCTCGGCTGGGGAGGGGCCTCGCCGCCTGGGCTCTGCCCACCGGAATGGCCCCACCAGCACGCAGGGCAGGCGGACATCCATCGATTCGGCTGGGAAAGCCGGGCCGTACGGCGGTGCTGACACCAAGTACAAGGCGCAGAATGGGGATTTCTCGGCAGCCGGCAGGTAGGTGCCTCCCTGAGCTGGCCTCCCATTGGTGCTTGGAGGGCTTGTGTGGTGTGGCTGGGCAGTGTGGGTTGTTCTAACAGCCCTGGACCAGGACCAAAGGATGGCTTTGGTCTTGCTCCATGGCTGTTATAAAGACCCTAGGGAAACTGGCATGAAAGCACCACTTTGGGTCACCCACCACAAGCAGTGGAGAAAAGAGCTTTGCAAGTGGCTTTTGCTCCACCAGCTCTGCGGTGGGGATGTAATGGCATCACGGTGGCCATGCTGATCACAAGCAAACACAGACGTGGGTGAGGGGCTATTGGGGGCCTGCTTGCAGAGGAGAATGAAAGTTTTCCTGCTCTGATACAAAAGCACAGTTATTTGGAATAAAGATGCGGGATTTCCTTGGCTTTCAGTGACTTTCCCTGTTGTCTTCCCTCCAGACCTGCCCACGGCAGCTCACAGTACAGCGGACCCACCAACACCTTCACGGTCAGACCCGGGACACGGCAGCCTATCTCCTACGCCTACCAGAGTGGTCACCGGTAGGCTTGTCCGTGGGGCTGCTCTGCCACCTTCATCCTTCAGCTGGCAAGAGCTGAAGAGGTGCCTCAGTGGCTCACCTCCCTGGGCACCAGGGACAGTCCCAACCCAGCCAGCAAATGAATGCACTGCTTGAAACTACAGAGGGTGAAGGCAGAGAGCAAATCTGGGACTTGAACTCTTCTCAAAAGACTGTCATGGAGAGTAGTTACTACAGAGGACCGGCTGCTGTTTGTGAGCAAACGTGTTTTTCCTTCTCTTCCTATTCTCCCGGTATTATTTTCAAAATTGCAGTTTGTTAGGTCTTCTAAGAAAGTGAAAGGGCCTAAAGAGTCTTAGTTCTCTTTAAAGAGCATCACCACTGGAGAGACTGTTTTCAGTTTTGTTTTTTTAATTGGTTTAAATGCAATGTGCTTGGGAGTGGGGAGAAAACAACTGGGAGATATACATAATGGAAGCAAGCTGCTGTATATCTAAATCTAGGGGAATTAAAATAAGAATGTGAGGTCAATTGGATAGAAATAGTTTAGGATGACTAGATCACCACCTCCCTCAATAGCCTTAAGCAAATCAGTTATACCGGTGCCTTAAAAACAGCTTGGTGCCTTAAAAACAGCTCGTGGCTCTCTGTGCCTATCCCCAGGAGCTGGGCTCAGCAGCTCCACAAAGGTCTGAGCCCCCTTCCCCTGGGTGTGACCACAGGGGTCAGCAGCTTTGGGAGCGTGGGGCCTTGCTTTCCTGTTCCTTTTGGTCACTGCAAATGCTTCTGTTGCTAATTAGTCATCGTGGAAGGCTGAGGCTGGACTGGATGGCTGTAAAGCACTCCGGCAATACAAGACATTCAGCAATTCTTTTCCTTTGTCAGAGGTGGTGGGTATTAGTGACTCAACAGAATGGTACCGATGGGGCTTTCTTCCAGGATTACTTTGCCGCGTAATACCCACATAAACCCCACCTCTACAAGCTAAGCCACTTAGTTCTTATAAACTTTTTGTTTTTGGCTTTGTTTGATTTCGGGGACTGATAAGCTAAATTTGGGTAGTTGTAAAGTATTTGACACTCCTGGGTGTGAAATGTCTCCAGTGACATACCTGAGGGACCTGTCTCCAGCTATTCCCATCAGCACATTGTGAACACTTGTCTGGGTGTTGAGTGTGCGTGCAAGCCTGTCTGCTTCTGCGGATCTGTCTGAAGGAGCTAGCGATGGCCATGCTGTGCCATGGGATAGAATAATCTGAAAAGGTATCTCATGCTTCAGAGAGCAATGTGCTCTCACTGTAACTGACCAGGTTTTGAATAGCTAACCTCCGGAACTTAGGAACAAATACAATCTTCCTCATAGGTAAACTTGCTGAAAATCACTGTAAGATAGGTGTAAAAAACTTGTAGAGAGTATTTTCTAATCACTGATAAACTAAAAGCACTTTGAGACATTAGTCTACTTTTATTGAAAGCACTTTCTATTCTCAACATTACACAGTATCATTAGTTCCACTCAAGCTTACCTTGCATTGTGTTGCAAGCAGATTTTGCTCTACAATTTGACTCAAAACTCAGTGATATATTTTTCCCTCAGTGCAATTTTCAAAACAGTTATCTTCATTAATGTCACTTTGTTGACATTTGTTTTATATTATTCCCAACTCTACCTAATAATTTAACAGCTGTTTCAAATATTGCAGAGGCTTCAAAGTATTCTGAACTTTACTTTGCTGTGAATAAAATGAGAACACAAATACCATAATCAGTCTAATAGCTAATTCATAGGATGTTGTTATGCCAGTAAGTCACAGTGACTAGGAGTATTTCCAGACGTGCTCACTCCAGCTGGTACTGAAATAACACGGTTTAAATAACTGGATGTTCACTTGTGAAGAAAAGGAACTATGAAGTAGCCACCTGGGTGTTTAAGTGTACCAGTGTCATGCAGAATAGCCATTTGCCCTCCTCCCCCCTTCCCGGTGAGGAAGTTTCCCATGTGAGGAGCATCTTGAGAATTCTTCTTTATCTATGGAAGTAGAGCTGTGATCATGTTTGCGTAGCTTCAGGGCTGTGTTTTACTATCGGATGGAATTTCACCACTTTCACCTAAAACAAAGCTTCGCTGATAATACTGCAACCTGATCTAGAGGTTTGCACAACGAGGAGTTACAACTGCAAAATTAATTCCTAAAATTAGTTTAAATGTAAACAGTTGTTGGGAGACTTTGGTCTATATTAAATTCACACAAACAGTCTCTGGACAATCTTCCCCCTCTTACAAACTTTCCTAAATCTGAACATAGCCCCAGCAAAAGTTTCTCTTTTTTTTTTTTTTTTTTTTCCAGAGCAAAATGTGAAACTCCAACGTTGGCACTTAACTTTGAATTTCATGTTTACTATTTCACCCACACATACAATTCCTATGTAGTTGTAATAGGCACGGTGTTACACAGTGTGGAATGTCTTGTTTCTGGTAGCTGTGTATTTGTTTATATTAAATAGTAGAAGCCTGAGAATGTAAGTCAGTTTTATGTACTAGCCATTATTCATTCAAAGAACACCCATTCTGGGAATGCATGGTAGGCTAAGCTGTAATGAAATCAGGCAGGACTGTTCACAGTTGTAAAACTGGTTAACCAGAATGTCTGAAGCAGTGAAACTATTCTATTCTTCAGACACTTTGGGCTATCCCTGCTGCTTTTGAGTGCATTAGGAAAATACTAGAGTTTCAGTAACAACTAGACAGGCCAAGGCCACTGGGAACTGTTCACGTTACAAAGAAATCACTGTCAGGGCTGTTGACAGCCAAAGAAGTGTAAGAGTTAAATCTGTAACTCTGCCAGAACGGGGAAGAGCTCCCTCTTGCTTGCCCAGGTGATCTATGTGCTGTACCAAGTACCATTCCTGTTTCTCCTCCTTCTCCCCCAGCTGTTTCACTATGAAAACTTAGCAATAGAGGAGGAGGGAACTGAGGGGTATTAACAGAGCAAAGCAACCTACCTTACAGACCAGCCGTAGCACTAGAAGTTATCTTGACACCTGACAATGGAGTTCTTAACACTTCAACTCTCTCCTGAATTTGGTCATTCAAGTCTTGATACCACATAAATCATCCCCTACAGCCGTCTTCTCCTCAAAGTACCTGCTAATGTAGCATAACTGATAGCTTTACTTGTAAAGCCTTTGAACAAAGTCTCTTATTTATGAGTGCCATTGAAAACTAACCTTCTTGCATTAAATATGTCTGGATGTATTGTTTTATTACATGCAGTCTGACTCTTTTTAGTATACTATTGTCCATCTACTATTGAGATTTTTGCGTGTAGACTTAACAGGACAGGAAGAAGTCTCAAATTGGCCTCGGTAACAGTCTGAATTTCACCTTACCTAGGGCTTTGTCCAATTCCTACTTAGCAGCTGATACAAGACACTGTGGCAATTTAAGTGTTTCCAGAAGCCAGATCGAGGAAGGAACAGGCAGCTAGCCCTAGCTGCCCCTTTGCTTTGGAAACACCCCTCGCATCCAGCTGGTTAGGCAGGCTGAGAGCTTTTACACTTCAACCTGTGCTTCTATAAATAGCATCCTTGGTTTTGAACTTTTCATTAGTAACGCAACTTGCATATTTATTTGCAAGTCCTAACTAGAACGTTGTACTTAAAATTGAAAATGCAGCGTGAGTAATGCAAGCAACAACATAAAAGGCAGGCTTGCCTTCATAGTGGCTGACTCTCTCCACTCCTCCAAATTGTTTATTTGCATTCTCATCTCTTTAATCCAGGCCTGGCTACAGAACAAGGTTCTTCATTAGGGAAGCGTGCGATGTATCTTGAAGCTTTTACTGTGGCCACGAAGTATTAGTGTCCCTAAACCTGAACAGCGTGTAAAGTGGCCTGGGCAGTGTTAGCATACCACAAAACCCACAGAATTCTCCAATTCCTTTGCAGATAGTTTACAAGTCAACAAGCATTGATGTGGTGGTGTCAGTGTTTCTGCTGTGCTGCCTGCATGCTGGTGGGACTATTTAACATGGCCTTGCTGGCTCCTCGTGATTATAGCCTTGCTAAGCTAACACAGCAGGTTAGTGACTGCTAGATAAACTGTTGCTCTTCCGTGCTTCTCTTAACGTGGTGAAAAAGACAAGTGGTAAAATGGGTAATGCTCTAAAGGAAGGTGCAAACTTTTGACTACTGTCACGCTGGCAGCTGCTGCCCTCCCGTGGCAGAACACAAAGCTTCACCCAGATTTGCAGGATGCTGAAGCATTTTGTGCTACCACTCTGACAAAGTCTTTAAGCAGTTGTACCAGAACAGGATTAAGCAATAACCTTTTGTCCGTATGGTTTTCACCTTGAACCACTATGCTTATTTTTGCCATGGACAGTAGTGGTGTACCCACTGCATGACAATTCGAGGAACTCATGTGGTTTAACACTTGATACTGGGAACTTGTTTCTTTTAGCCATGGTGTTTCCACCATGGAAACACTACTTGCATTAAATAGCAACGTGGTGCATGTTTATTTAAGAACCGTTGCAGCTTCAGGGCTGAAATCACTTCAGCTGTATCAGTGAGCTCAGCTAGCTCTTTAATATTATGGAAGTGGCCCAGTGAAACTTATAGCCAGTTATTAATGAACACTATGATTTATTTTAAAACTCTTCCATTGTTCTCAAAGACACCTTTTTCACAACCAGCACAAGACCTGTTTCAGTTTTTAATACACAATCAGAGATCTGTAACAGGTGTAACTTTTTCTTGTTAACTTTGCTTAGCTTGTTTAAGGGATAGTTTTGAGGGAACTTGTCAGTTTTCATAACCATTTATCTTTTCCTTACAATACACTGCTCTAGATCAGAAAGTTTGCTCTGTAACAGTTATGACAGTGGAACTCAATAAGGAGCAAAGTAAGCTTAAAAGAAGAAAAAGTACAGAGACTGAGAAAGCTTATTTGGCCTAAAAGTTAAGTTAGTTTGGCATGATTTGGATCAACAAAAGTAAAGGTTTATGGAGAGATGAGCCCATTTACAGTTTAGTGTCACTATCATTCTAAAGTAGCATTATTGTAACAGTATTTGTTATTTCATTAGCCAAGACCCACTTTTGTCTGCCTAGCAAGTATTAGTCTGGAGCAAGCCACAGCTAGAACAGTAGCAATGTGTGTAGAGCAAAGCGATTTATTTTCAGTTAAATATGTTCCAGGGAAACAGTTTAGTTTGGAAGATGAGTTATATTACCAAAAAAAAACAAAAAAAAAAAACACCTCTAAGGATTATGTGGAGTCCATCTCAGGGGATTACAGGAATGTTTCATCCTCTCAAGTCTCCAGCAAAAAAAAGTCACTAACTGCAAGTGCATGAGGAGTCTCGTTTATCACCAAATTTGATTACAGGAGCAAGCAAATGAAGACTGAACTCCTTAGTCCAGTTTTCCCCCTTAGGTAACTTTTTGTTCACAAGTCTTATCTTTGACTATGTTGCATTCAGCAGAGGAGCTGAAACATGGTGTCAAGCTACTAACTTCTCTTGGCTTTCAGCCCCTCTGGGCTGGCCTCAGCTTCAAGCCAATGGTTGAGCATTTACAGGTCCTGGTATTTCAGCATGTCATGCACCATCACAAAGCTGTTTAATTATAGGGCTGCAGCTGGGATCCTTGTCATACAGCGTACGCGACTCGTCACACCAAGCACTGGTATTCTGATACTAATGGAGAAGTACACAAATAGTGCTCACCATGGGATTATTCACAATAGTAGATAGCAAAAGCCAGCCTTCTGTGCTGCGTGCTGCACTAAGGACAACAGGGGAACCTTTCTGGCCTTAAATGCCAACACGTCTTCCTGCTCAGTTGGAAGGAAGTATTTACGCAGCAAACAGTTTGCTCAGGTAAGGCTTCTGCATCTACCTTAGTAAAGAGGTGTGGGTTTGTGTTTTGTTTTGTTTTGTTTTTTAAACCTCCCCAAATAATTTGTTTTTATTAGTCCAGTGGGTAGCTTGAAGAACCAAGGGAGGAATCAAGTCTTTTTGATTTAATTTTATTATACCTAATCCTATCTCCAAAACTCCTCTGTGCCTGAAGTCACTATTTTTTTCTGGGTAAAATACTGAAGTCTTATCACAGGTGAAGCCAACTCCTGAGGAGAGGGTAAAGGCTGGTTTGTAACTAAGTTATGCCTAATTCAAAATTACTACAAAAACCTTCTTAGTCACAAGCTTCAAGGCAGACACCAGTTCGTAACCAATCCAGTTCACAAACACCTTTGACTTCAGGGGAATCAAAGTAATGTCAGGAAGGAATTTAGACCGATGAGTTTATAAAACTATTCTTTTACACAGTTGACTCCAGAAGCTTCACCAGTTGGTATGGGGACAGTGTGATGTAAAACCTGATGATCCCATCCAACTGTAGTGAGCAAGGCATTATCTGAAGGAGACCACGATAAGCCTTTTACAAAGTCTCGATGAGAACGGTTTCTGAACCTGGAAAACACGAACACTCTATTAGCCATAAAGCACTGTCACTAAGAATTTATGGGCTTGTGCATTTCCTAACTGCTAGTTTGTTAGGATGATGCTCCCCAGTTTAAGGACTCTTTTCATCTTCCCTTCAGCATATAAACAATTAACTTAATGAGAAATCAGCATGACAAACAACCACGGTGAATACGCCCCTTTGGGTACTTACACCTCTGAAAGGTCTGAGTCCAGAACAGCTACTGAACAATCTTCACTAATTGAAGCCAGTAAGGGTGAACTAGAGGATAGAGATGAGACACAGTCAGAACAATCAAATACAAGAAACCTGTAAGGAAAGATGTGTCAGAAGTACATGTCTTAGCAAGCCAGACCCAGGTAAATTGAATTAAAAGACACCAAATCCTACGAATTTTTTTTTGTCAGGCTGTCAGTACACTATGCCAACAATGTGCTATTAGCATCAGAAAGCAAGCAAGCTCCTCAAGGTGAGGTGAGTGGAGGAAGAGAAATCCCTACGGTGAATTGGCCAATTCCAAATGCTACAAAAATGTTGTATGTTCACACATCTCCAAAACCAGACGTTATTCAGCTTACTCTGTTCTTCACTACTAATCCTCCTCTATAAAATGACCAAATCTAATAACCCCCTATGTTTTACTCTAAAAACCAATATGGCTTTCAAGGGTATGTAGTCACACGCTCTACACCAGTATCTCAGCCCGTACCTATGTGTAGAAAATGCAAACCCCGTGATACGTCGGGCATGCACAGTGGAGCTGAGGGCAGAATCAGGATTCTTTGTGTCTACTAGTGCAACTGTTCCATTTTCATCACCTTTAAAAGAGAAAGGGAGAATGAGGTTATTAGCAAAGCTGTCGTGAAAAAGAAGACCTTGATTTGTCTGGTGAAAGTTTAAGATCACTTCTTACCCAAAGCAAAGATGTCACTTTTCTGTGGATGCCACAGGACTGAGGTAGGGAGGTAATTACAGGCACTGCAAACTGTAAGTTAAGGAGGGTAAGTGTAAAGAGAGCAGTCAATACAAAGACATTCCTATCCTATCCCAGTTCGGGCTGCTACTGCACTAAGAAGTATTTAGAAGCTGATTTTACTCCTGTGATAGTGTCAGATTTCCTTAGGCCTTAATAGGCTTATGTGACCCAAGTAGTCAGGTCACTAGATTGAAGTTCGGCGGAGAACTTAGGCATAAAATAATTTATTTCTTCACAAAAAAACAAACAAACAAAACTAACAAACATACACAAGCAGTGACTGCATTCAGAAACATACCAATTCGAGTAGCTGGTTTGGGGCATCTGGTGTCCCAGAGTAACGTTCTGCCATCCTATAAATTCAAAGCAAGTAAGGTTTTTACAATGGTTTTGCAGCACGGGGTAGGCATAAACCCAGATTCATTGCAGTACTGCTACTGAGCCACACCCAAACCCACACTGTCTCTTCCCACGTTTAAAACGATGCTGACATTAACATCAAGTTAGCTCCTTCAGTCATCCCCAGGACAGAGCTAGGAACGCCCACATTTTAATACAAACCTGTACAGATCCGCTCGGTGCAACCACTGGAACATTTAAACAACACACGGAAATAGCTTAGAACACAACAGGTGGTTTTTCAATCAGTGCATTTGACTGCAAATAATTTAAAGTTAAATCTCATTTTTATCAGGTAGATTCATGCAGAGTTAGCTTTACCTCAGCACAGGACAGGAACACAGTGTCCTTACCAGGACAGGAAGCCACACATGTCACTGCATCGGAGTGAGCTACCAAAAGCACAGAAGGATAAAGAGCCTCAAAGACTGTACCCAGACTTCCCACACATTCCCAGCGCCCCATCACAGAACACAGACAAGGGAATGAGGCTCTCTGAAGGCACAGTGGTGTAATGGTTTATGCCCAGATCCAGGATAACTTCTAGTCAGTGATATCCTGAGTTACTGAGCATCCCAAGTTACTCCCTAGCAAACCGATGAGCTGCCAAACCCAACCACAGCCACCGCAGTTCCATCCCCGTGACAGGAACAAGTTTGAAGCCTCTCCAGACAAGAGGCCAGTTACAAATGGTTGGGGGGAGGAGGCCAAATGAACAAAACACAGCATCCACTGGCACCGGAGGTCACAGTATGACACCTCCAGAGATCTGTATTCTCTGGCGAGCTGGAGTTCAAAACAACACGGCTTTAATCACGCAAGCAGGTGCAAGAAGGAGATTTCAGTATAGAAGAGAGATTCTAGAACACACTTGGAGATGCAGACAAACGAGTCTCACAGCACAGCTTTGGCAGGGAGAAAAGAACAAGAGAAGGCAATATGCCCGTGCTGGGAACTCCACAGCCTGCTTCACCCGAGGTGACGGCACCAAGCGTGGCTTGGCCCCGGGGACGGGACCACGAGGAGCAGGCACTCACCTCTGTAGGAGTGCAGCACCGCCTGCTGCGGGAGGTCCCAGACTTTCACACTGCGGACGAGAGCAGCGGTCAGAGCCCAGCACCGCCGCCCGCTGAGGGGCAGGGAGGGGGCTGCGGGGGGGCACTCACCAGAAATCCTGCCCGCCGCTGACCGCCTGGGTGCTGCCGGCGAGCACGGCCACCGTCGTCACCATGTCGTCGTGCTCGTACTTGCAGAACTTGTTGACGATGAGGGTCTCGTTCTCGTCCAGCTCCCACAGCTCCACGGCACCTGGGGGGCACAGGGGGGACACAGGGGGGTACAAGGGGCAGCCCCCAACTCAATGGGGGACACCGGCGGGGTAAAGGGGAGGAAAAGGGGGGATGCCCCCAGGGTCTTACCGGAGTCGGAGGCCACCAGGATGCCCCTGTCGGCCACCCAGCACAGGTCGGCGACCCCCGCCTCAGTCTGGACGCCGGCGGTGCAGAAACCCTCGCTGGGGGCCCGCCGGGGGTCGGCGAACACCCAGAGGGAGCCGGCCCAGCAGCGGCCGCTCAGCCCCGAGGCTCCCAGCAGCAGGGCTCCGTCTGCGGGAGAAGCGGCTTCAGCACCCCCCGGCCCTATTCCCGATCCCATTCCCATCCCCGACCCCATTCCCGGTCCCGATCCCATTCCCGGTTTCCCCCCCACCCCCCCGCCGCCCACCTGCCCGGTAGTGCGCGCCGTCCAGGTGCCGCTCCATGCATGCGGGCGCGTTGGGCGGGATGTTCCACTCGGGGCCGGCCGCCTCCTGCTCCCCCTGCTGCTCCCCCTGCTGCTGCTCCCCGCCCGCGGGGGGCTCCGGGGGCGGCCCCTGCCCGGCCGGGCCCCGCTCCGGCCCCGGCCCCGGCTCCGCCATGGCCCCGCCGCCCCCACGTGTTCCCGCGCCCCGCGCGCGCGCCGCTGCTGCCGCCGCCGCCTCCTCCTCTCGCGAGAGGAACCCGCCTCGGTATCGCGAGAGCTCCGCGCCGCCATCTTGGGGGCTGAGGCGGCCGCCGGTCACCGGGACGGAGCGGTCGTCGGCCCGCCGCCATGTTGTCCCGCCTCGTCCTCAGCGCCGGTGAGTGAGGGGTAACGGGGGGTAACAGAGGGATAAAGTGGGTCCTGAGGGGTTCCCGTGTGCTGATGAACGCTCTCCTTTCTCCCCCTGCAGCCCCAGCCCTGCTGAGGAGCCTGCGGCCCGCCGCCTCCGTGGGGTGAGTACCGGGGGCTGGGGGCGGCCCGGCACGGGGCTGGGGGTCTGGGGTCGCCGCCCGGGTTGAGGCAGCGCAGCGCGGTTCTGTTCTTGTGTCTGTGAGCAAGGCCGCAAGGGTAGGGAAGGGCAAAGGCCGCGAGGAGCCGCAGGGGGTTGTCGCGATCCTGAGACCTTTCCTCAAAGCAAACGTAGCTCGGTTGTGTCTGGCTTTGTAACTGGAAATGCGTTTCGCGGTGGTTTTTGCGAAGTAAGAAGCTTAACAGGAGCTGTTGTTATTTATAGAGTGCTGCATGTTGCGAGGCCGATTCATACCAGTCAGCAGCGTTCGGCTCCGGTGCCTCCTTTGCCTGAGAAGGGAGGAGAAGTACGGCATGGCTTGATCCCTGAGGAGTTCTTCCAGTTCCTTTATCCTAAAACAGGAGTCACAGGTAAATACACACGTGTGTGTCTTATCAGTGTGCATTTGGTTACGCTTCTTTAGTTGTGTCCACAGTTGTGGCTGGTAAAAAGGTAAGATACCAAGGCAAACACGGGATTTTCATTGGTGAATATCCTGGATGTGTTCACAGCACAGTGTTTTACCCTGGGAGGAGAGGAACGATTTTTCTGTTCTGTTAAATATTGATTCTGCAATGTCAGTTCCTTAAGGGGATCGGAATCTTTGAATTTTGTTCTTTAGACATGAGACAGGGGTTATAATAACGTGAAAGCCTGTGTGGTAGTTCTCAGACTAAAGTGCCTTAGAAGAGCCCGGTCAACTCAATGGCCTGCACCAGACGCTTTTGTGTATGTAGAAAAGGATTGTGAAGAATGAGCCAGCACAGTGCTTCTTGACTTTAAACTTCAGCATCTGCACTCTAAAGAAGTGCTAAAATTATGTCATGAGCATGATCTTGCAGAAAGATTGAATGATGGCCGGCCCTCAAAGCCAGTAAACATTGATGTTTTTGAATGAGCAGAGGCTGCAGGTCCTGTAGAAGGTGCGACTTGCTTTGCACTTGTGGCGAGCACCTTCCTGCAACCTCCCTCTTGGTGGTGTTGGGTGTCTGTGGGAATGCTGTGTGTGGTTCTGGGTGCCACGATGTCAAAGAAACATAAAGCTATTAGAGAGCATCCAAAGGAAACCAACAAAGATGGTGCAAAGTCAGGAAGTGTTTGGACAGCTTTCTGTCAGACATGGTCTGATTTTCAGGTGGTCCTGTGCAGAGTCACAAGGTAGAACTGGTGATCCTTGTGGGTCCCTTCCAACGTGGGATATTCTGTGATTGTGTGTTTCTGTTCTTGGTCATGGTACAAGAGAACGTTTCCTGATCTTAAACTATTTACATTTTATGTGTTTGACTTCAGTAATCCACTTCATATTTTGTTCAAATAATGCTGCTTTATTTTTTCTTTAGGGCCTTACATGTTGGGAACTGGACTCCTGCTTTACTTTCTCTCTAAGGAAATCTATGTAGTTAACCATGAGACAGTTGCAGCTGCCTGCATATTGTCGGTCATCATTTACGGCATTAAAAAATATGGGGCTGATGTAGCAGCTTTTGCTGACAAACTTAATGAGGTAAAAAAAAAAGTCATAATCCAACTTTGCAGTATCTAAAAACTTCTAATTAACCTGCTTAAATATGTCCTGGCTGTAATAAAATCTGAGCCCAGTATCTTCGTATGTTTAAGTAAGGTATGTTTTAGATCTTCTGTCTGTGTTGTTACATGGGCCTTCCAAAAAAAGAGAAAGCATACCACCTTATTCAAGAACAAATATTTAATGTAATTATTTTTTTTAAGTATGGTTAATTATGAACACTAATTCTTCTGTCTTGCCATCCTTTAATCTCAAACCTGACACAGTCCATCCTGATGCAGACATTTCTCAATTTATAATGCAAAACATCAGAAGATAATTGCAAATCACTTGTTTTCTTTGCATCTTATTTTTATTCTGAAGCATATTTTTTTGTTTCTTCTTCCAGGAGAAAATTGCTAAAGTTACAGATATTAAAAATAATGCAATTAAAGATCTCGAGGCTGCTATTGAGCAGGAGAAAAAGGAGCAATGGAGAGTTGAAGGCCGCAGTTACCTCTTCGATGCTAAGCGGGTACGCAGTTTCAGCTCTACTGTTCACTTTTAACTGCTGCCTCCACGACAAAATCCAGGTGCCTCTTGGACTGCTAACAAGTAACAATAAGTCACTTACAATCTCTGTGTTGCAGACAGGGGCAGTTCCACCACCTGATCTGATGACTTTGTGAAACTGTGCTCTGCTTTTCTGTATTTTTGCCGAGTGTTAATCCGTTGATTTCATCTTCTGTGCCTAGAATAACATTGCGATGCTGCTGGAAGCCAATTACCGAGAGAGATTATTAACGGTGTACAATGAAGTAAAGAAAAGGCTGGACTATCAAGTGGCCATGCAGAATCTAAAGCATCAAAAAGAACAAGATCACATGATTCAGTGGGTGGAGAAGAACGTTGTGCAGAGCATCACACCCCAACAGGTACTTTTTTTGTTGTTTTTTTCATCTGTTTTATGTTCTAGACTATAAACATAGGTGCTGTACAGTGCTTCTGTCTTTAGTCAGAAAATGCTAGATCATCTCTGGGTGACTTCCAAGCATGGCTGCAGTGCGTTCCTACTGTTGCCTAGAAGGTAACAAGCCCAGACATCGGATAAAAGATGCTCACGTTGCTGGTGAATTGAGCTAGACATTTGTGGTATTTGTTCTTGCACCGTAGAGCTCAGCTTGTGATAAAACGTAGCTAACAGGTCAGGGAATTTAGTTCTAAAATTCTCCATGTAAGACCATGGAATCTTAAGATCTACAGATGGACTCTGGATGTCCTTTCTTCTAAGGAATGAACCCGTTAACAACAAATCATTCTCTTAGTTCTGCTTGTAGGTGCTCTAATGCACATCATTACTGGAATCTGAATGTGCTTTCATGAGCTGTAGCAATATCCCTTCTAATCTGAAACTCATTTTGTGTGTCTAAAGAGAAAATCTAAAAAGCATTAGAATACCTGTTTTGCTTGTTTAATTGTCCTTCAAAAAGTCGTTCTCCTGAAAGCTTTTTTCTTTTCTTTTTGCAGCAGAAGGAGAGTATTGCAAAGTGCATTTCGGACCTGAAAGCGTTATCAAAGAGTGCACAGGTGGCAGTGTAACCCTGTAGCAGCTGATTGCACTGACATGTCTTCTGACTTTTTGTTGGAAACTCTATGATTCTAAAATGTCATTAAAACAAACCCACAAAAAACTTTCCTGTCTGACTGCCAGTAGTAACAGTGATTTCCTTTTTTGTCTTTGTAGTAGCTTGATCAGTAACGTAAACAAACCACTGAAATGAGATTGTAGTGGCGGGTTACTTTCGACCACAATTTGTGCAGCTCGGCATGGTTCCTGTATGGTTCTGTATGGTCCTGATGGAGATGCAGAATTTGGCTGCTGTGGTGCTAATACACTCATCAGTTTTTGGTTTCGAATCATCTATGATAATGCCCTACAGTTAATTTTCCATAACTGTTAACAAGTTTTAAAATCAAAATGGCTGTTAGTGCTCCCATTCACCTTGTCTGAACTGTCCAAGGTTTGGAGATGGGTGGAATTGATGTTTTCATTTTGTAGACAAACCACAAAACATGTAACAAAGCATTAAATAATGACACAAGTACCTTCCTGTCCTGTGGAAAAGAGGATGTGGCTGGCAGGAAGCGTATCAGAAGCCACTCTAAAACTTAGCTTCCATTCCATTAGCCAGTATAAAGATTAAAACAGTGAATGGATGAGTTTTCTCTAGAAGATTTTATCCTGAAATTTCATAGGAAAAAAAGTTGCTCTCTTTATTATGTGTAACAACGAAAATACTTTGGTTATTATAATAATATATAGTGTAAGATTTTAATTTTCCAGGAAAGTTTTTTTTGCCCAGGGGTGGTGGTGTATGTCTAATCTGTGTCTCAGCAGAGCACGTACCTATGTATAATCTCATCCTTTTTACGTTGGAAAGTGATTTATTCAGAAATAAACTTAAGTAAACAGACTAGAATGTGCTGATGCACCTTTTTTAATATAAATTGTTACTACAATAAGGAAACGTTTTTAGTGGGGTTAGTAAAATTCCAGAACTTTCTTCGGTTTTTCCCTTTCAATACAACACATCAGCAAAAAAAAAACAAACCCACATGATATTATTTAGAGGTAGCGTACTCCTAACGGCAAAAGCAAGCTAATTTAAGCTAAAGGTGATTTTTTTCTTCAGTTCAACAGTTCTTTAAAATAAAGGTGTTTTTCATATTGTTTCCTGCTCAGGGAAAAAAAAAAAAAAAGTGAAGTTGCTCAACTTCCTCAATGGTGCAACCGTAAATTTGAATGACACTCAAGTTTTTGCTAGTTTGGCATAGATTCTTTTCACGAAGCAAGTACTGTGGTGCAAGTGGTGCTAATACTTCGGGATCTTTGTAAGGCGTGAGGTAAGGTGGAGCTGTATCATCATCAATGTTTCTATTGCTGCTAGCACAATGCGCTTCTAGACTTGGCAGAGGATACGTGGAGGTTTTATTTATGGAACGTGGGCATATGGTGGGTGTGTAATAGAAAAAGGTGACAGCAACAGAGAATGGGGTTTGCTTTCATGTTGCCAGCAATACATGGATGTTATTTGCAACGTGCAGTTTGCAAGCCACGCGATGAGAAATGGGGCAAGGTTTTCCTAGTAGAGACTGCTATTTCCGTCTTGAAGCTTGCAGCCCCCAAATTTTAGAAGAATATTTTAATTCTTATTTTGTTGAAAAAATCTCGAGAAAGGAAAAACTTAAAGGGATATTTTATCAATTTTGTCTGATTGTGGAAATTTTCATGGAGTTCACTGCATTCTAGCTGCTGCAAAAATAATGCTGTGGGAGCTTTTTTTAGTTTAACATGAAATATACTCCAGCCTTTTTAGAGAAGATGGCTTGTTCATCAAAGTGTAGTGAGCAAGTGTGAACTCCTGCATTGGAAGACGTTGGGAAGTAGGATTTGTGCCGAGTAATCTCTAGGTTGCTTGCTTGGCTTTGTGCCACTTTGTGCAAGATGCCTGAAACACTGATAAAGACTATTAATAAAGTCTGTGCAATAGATGAGGATGTCAGGTTTGTTTTGTGTGTGTGTGTGTGCATATGTATAAACAAAGTTTTTTCTCTTTAGCTTCTCTTGCTGTTCGTTAGTGTTTGGAGAGAATGGGAGGAGGTTATTCCTCAAAAGTAAAACCAGGTATTTTTCTTTATTAAAGGAGTTTTCTTAGATCCAGCATTCTGGACTAAATTGACATTTTATTGACTCAGAAAGGGCTGTTGTGGGGGCAGCCTTGCAGATGCATGCATTTGGGAAAGAACTGCATTACTCCCAAAGACTGCCATGGAACAGTAATAATGTGAATAGTTTATTTCTACATAGTAATTTTCAATTTCGGCCCTCTGATAAGTAAATGTTATACTTAGAATATTTATTTGCATTATATGTCAGTAATTCCTGAGTAGGCACACTCTTCTACATCGTACTTGTTGCTTGTAATTGTACAGGAAATATAAACACATTTTTAAAACTTTTTTTTTCGTACACAGTTCCAGTTACAGCAGCACCCATTTCCACTACTGTCACTGTACATACCACTGTATACACCTCCACTGCTGCCTTACAAGATTCAGAAGGCAAATCCTTCATTGATAAGTAAATACTTCACTTTTATTTCCTGACTTTAAGCTCCAAGTTCCCTGAAACTGCAAACCTCTCCTGCAAGGGGGGAGTTGGATGTAATGTAATTTATGTCTCAGGGTCTTACAAGTTTGCTTAGAATTTTTCTAGTCTGGGCTCTAGATATTTAATTCGTAGTGGTACTTACTGCAGATACGCACCTTTTAATCTCATGGGACTTGGCATAAATGAGATATAAGCTTTGCAGAATTTGAGAATGGTTCTTTAACAGTTCCTTAAAAACTGGTGATTCTGACACGGTTTTCTGTACATTGGCAGCCGCGACGTACTCTACTTAGCCTTAGCCTTTGTCTCTGGGATCCTGTCAACTGTTACAGTTTTCGCAGTCATCTACCTCCTGAGGAAAAGTAAGTGACACCGCAGAGGAAACGACAGCATCCTGATGATTCAGCCCTGGCAGCAGGGAAGTGGTTAACATGTCATGCTCTACATCTGAATATGGGTGGTGCTAGGTTTCCATGCTCTTCAGGCTGCCTCTTCAAGCAGGAGAGTTTTAAAGCAACTTCTGTAGCAGTGTCCTTTTAGAAACAGGCTCAGATTGTGTCCCCTTCTATAGTTCATTAAAGTTTTGATGAACAGGTCACTCCTGGCAGTAGCTATTAATCATCCCAAGAGCTCTTTCCACAGAAGAATTAACTTGAACACAGACAAGGGCTGTTTTATTTATTTATTTATTTTATTTATTTATTTATGTTGGTTTCTAGCCCTGGCTGCAGTGTCAGCTGTGTTCGTGCCCATCTAGCCACTTGCAGCAGTTGGGCTGGGGCTTGGGCTACCAAACTGCTCACTTTTCAGTGAAGATCTGCAACAGATTTCAGGACTTGTTGCCTTGCTGTGAGGAAGGAACTGTGGAGCTAACGGGCAGGGCATCACAGGTGATTCCTCTTTCTGTGCTGAAAAGGACAACCAGAGAAACCTCAGTGCCCCTGCACCAGAAGAGGAAGAGAGAAATGAACTGTCCTGTGCCCAGGACAGACTAACTCACTGGGTGCTAATTATTCCTCAGTCCTGTAATTAAAACATCCTAACTTCTGAGAAAGAGCAGGGATTCTGCTGTTTTGCCTTTAAAATGATTGTCACAGGGAGTGTGGACTAAGAATTTGCTATCTTTTAAATGAGTAACTAGAGAAAGGTGATGAGAATAAGTTGCCCTTCCACCCAGCTGATGCCAATTCACAGCATTCCTTCTTCCCCTCCCCTCCCTTCCCCACCTTACCAGCCACATTTGAGCTGTGCACCCTGGGGTCACTCTGATGCCTGGCTCATGCGCCTCGTGCTGTTCTCTCCAAGCATGGGACAGGCAGCAGAAACTTTTATTCTCCTTTCCAGAGTGTAAGAGATCCCAGGAAAACTTACAAGAGCAAGTTCCCTCCCAGGTACCACGTGAGGAATCTGCTAAAAATGTCCAGGTAAAGGTCAAAACTATTATTCCTATTATTTTATGCAGACTTTAAGTTCTTGATAGAGTTGTAAATGCTAATTTTGGGAGAGAGAAGAGGTTTGCTCTTGCAGACTCAAGTATTAGAGGACTAAGACTAAGGAAAAGGGATTCATCTTGTGCATCCGAGGCTGTTTGTAGTAGTTCTGGGAGCCACTTAGGTGCCTAGGCAGGAGGAGGAAAGCTAACCCTTCTCTGTTATCGTGGGGCTTGAGTGCTGCACTCCACGTGTATTCCAGGGACTCTGGGGTTCAACCAAAGCACTAATTAGGGAGCTTAGGAGAAAATCTTCTTAAGGGGCAAGCATTTCTGCAGTTCTCCTTCATGATGTCAATTCTCTGGAAGCCCCAAATGCTGAGACCTAATCCAGGATCCCGAGCTGGGCTCACCACCCTGATCCAGCACCACACTTGGTGGCTTTCCCACGTGCAGGGGCAGGCTGTGACTGACCACGGACCTTAGCATTGAGGACAAATTAAAAAAAAAAAAAAAAGAAGAAATCTGTGCTGAAATGTAACGCTTGCACTTTCTCCAATACCTGTAACTTCTTTCGCATCCCCAGGATGAGGTTTCCTACGCCACTGTGGTCATCCAGCCCAGGCCGAAAGTGAGGCCTGTGTGATGATGAAACTTCTGGTGAAACGAAGACCTCGGCTTTTCCCGCACATCAAACACTGCCTCCAGCATTGCATCAAGGCCCGTAGAGCTCTACGCAATGACAATACTGACATCTGTAATATCTGCTGATTTTATGGCTGTGAGGGGAAAATAATGTCTCCTGTTCCTGCCTCCTTGCCAACAGCTGTAGACAAATTGCTTTTTGCACTGAGCTTCCTCACCTGTAGACATCTCAGTGGCTCCTTGTAGAGTTGTAAAGTTTCTGTAGGGTTGTAAAGAAACTTGTGAAGTTTCCGTGTGTTTTGGCTGCTGCTTTGAATGGCGGAAGAGAACTAAAAAATGGGAATGTTTCTCTGCATCTGTTCACGTCCGAGCCCTTATTTCTTTGCTCAGTCACTGACCAGAGCATTTTTCTTGCCTTTTGCACTGCCAGCTGCTCTGATTAGCTAATAACCGGACTAAGGAGTGACAATGCAAATGCCTGCTTCCCCCTTGGTTCACTTCTGACATGCCCGTTCACCCTGACAGTCTAAAGCTATGGAAACAGAGGCAATAACAGCTCGGGTGCTGCTGCCCGGAGCATCCCTGCGGGGAGCGGGTCCCCGGGCTCGGGCAGCCTCCGTGCGGCGGGGCCGTGCCGCTTGGGGGCAGCAGGAGCCCGCGGCGGAGCTCGGGGCTCCCCGACCTGCAGGGATTTTTATTTTTTTTGTTTGCTTTCCCCTCTGCCAGCTGGGGTTCCCCGGGGATGCTCGCCTGCCTTCCTCGCAGCCTTCCTCCCGTGGGCTTCCCCCGCTCCCAGCCCTCTGGGCTTTCTCCTTCTCCACCTGCGGTGCCTGGGATGTTCCCTGGTTTTGCACTTTGTAAGAAATGCAGGAGCGAAGTTGGCCTTGCACTATTCGTAGCTTTCTGCTGCTCGTTTGGGGCCTCTCTTTCTGCTGAAAGCAATCGGTTCCATCTACCGATAAAGAGAGATTGTGTAGCAAAATTCTGATGTACTTATGTACTTCCTTCACTGGCTTGTTTATTAATAGAGTGAAACTGTGTAACAGGGCAGTTTTGGTCTGTGACAAGGATTACATCAGATATAAACCGAGATGTCTGATCTTAGCTAGAGGAACAGACACCAACGTTTTTCCTTTCAGCTTACTGAACCGAGTAACACAGAACGGTGCAATGCTTTTTTATTATTTTTTTTTTTAAATGACCACTTTTGGTATTTAAAGATAGATAAAAAATAGCCTTGCCTCCAAAGATCTATTTTCAGCCTGACCCATGTTCCCTAAAAGCAGGCTGTGCAAACTATGGTGTAATATTTACTGCAATTTCTGAGCTGTCCCAGGCAGGACTCGTACCAAAGCAGTGCAGGGATTTTGTGCAGGCTTTTTTTTTAGGTTGTCAGGGAGAAGAGCAGGTTGAGTTCATATTAAATCCATATAATATTTATTGTCCTTCGTGAAAATGTGGCACGGTGACAGCAGCACAAGTTGACCAGACTTGAATTTATCATCTAGTTGTACAGAAGACAAAGGGGGTAAGAGTCGTCAGTGACAACATGCCTGCATTGCGAGCTGCTGTGTTACCAACAACAAAAACCACATTTATCCTATTTTCAGGAGACCCAGCCAATCCTTGCGGGGAAAAAATGGACAAAATTTGTCTGAAGTCTTTTCTGTATTTTGAAATTATACAATAAATACATATATAGACATATTTACATACACCTTCAGATTCAGTTCAGAATAAGTCTTCAGATCTGTAACAGGCTGCAAAAAGCAACTGTTCAGAGCAACTGGTTTGCAAAGGAGATTTGCAACAAACTGCATTTATGTCAGGTGTTAAGAAAACAGTTTCTGGTGGTAGGGAGAACAGATCATGGGAATATGCTGTGCAGGAAAATCGCCAAAATGGATGCTTTTCAGTAACAAGAAAATGCAGACTTGATGGTATAGGAATAGTTGATTCTATCCTTGGTAAGGGAGCTGGGGGAGGAGGGAATAACCTAAAGATATCATTAGTTTATTTTTTTTTTTGTCAGCTACTTCCCCCTGGCATGCTCCCCTATCCACAGCACATCTCATAACTCAATAGCTTAAGTGTGCTCTTGCACCAGCTCCTGCCTGGTGCCCTGTGTCTGAGGTCCATTTTTCAGGTTTCTGGGATGAGCACTATCTTGATTTCCAAATAATGAAAGACTCCCATGACAGGATCTTCCCCCAAAGAAGAGTCACCAAAGGCAGTTCAGCTTCTGTCCTTTCAGCTGAGATGGTCAGCAGTGGGACCCATGGTGAGGATGGTTTCGTGATGCAGTCTTTCATCCACAGGTGGAGGTGTTGCACAAGGTGCTATAGCCTTATTGAACACATGCTGCTGGAACAAAACGTCGGGGGCAAGCGTGGTTGTGTGCAAGTAAAGGGCCTATAACTGGACAAAAAGATTTAAAACTATAAATTAACAAGAATTGTGTTTACCAGCTGGCCATAAATTTGACCTAGGGAACTAGGAGGAAAAAATCTGCCTTGTTAACAGTGCTTTGGGCCACTGGTCTGACAAATAATGCTCAAGCCAATAAGTAAAAACTAGAAGGTGCTCTTAAATGAAGATGCTTATCTGAAAGATCTGGGCTTGGTGTACAGCTACAGTCGAGCAGAATTTGCTGGGGTATAATAATGCAGAAGATTGTGGATGATCCTTTTAGTCTTAATGTCAAATGTACATCAGATAGAGTAGAAGGGGGTTGCCCTTATCATAAAACAGTTTGTGTAAGACTGTAGGTAAAATTCCCATGGGTTTTTTAAAGCATTTTATCAGTGGTCTGGTATACACTGATGAGCCAACATTCATTCTATATTTATGACTATTGAGGTGTTTGTTCTGTAAGGACTGGGTCTGGTGTTGTTGGGCTTTTTTTGCATAGGATATAGGTCCTTAAAATTAAAAGGTAAGTGGTTTTGAACTTTTTTATCCTGCAAGCGTAGACAATGGGGTTCATGGCAGAATTGGCATGGGACAGCAAGATTCCCAGGTAAATCCAGTGCTTGGGGATATTACATTCAGGGTAAAAATAGAAGATGCAGTTTATAATGCACAGAGGAAACCAGGATACTGCAAATAGGAAGAGAACAAGTGCTAGAGATTTGGCTGTCTTGAACTCCTGTCCATAAAATGTTCCTGCCCCTCTCACGCTGTTTACACCTTGGCTTAGCTTCATCCTGATGATGTAAAAGATTTCAACATACAGAGCACACATGATGGTCAGAGGGACAAGGGTCCATGTCACAAACCCAAAATATACCATATAATCCATCCTCATCACAGAGACAAATTCGCATGTTCGAGAGTCAGTGTTCCTTTCTTTTTGCCTGTTCCATCCAAACATTGGGATTAATCCTGCCAGCAGGGAGAGAGACCAGCACAAACCCAGTGCCCACCAAATTCTTCTTTCTGTAGTGATTATTTTATATCTGTTGAGGAAGAAAACCCAGCTCATGTTAAACAGAAGTGCTTAAAATAGTTAAGGATGGTTTCAAGAACTCGTGTTCAATTACTACAAGTTCATTATGACAAACTGCAGTACTGAGTTCCTTTTCTTTGGAGGGAAAACCTTATCTTGAGATAAGCTGTTGCTCTTCATTTGCAACAGTTACTTTGCAGCACTTGAACAAGACGCACTATGCTTAACTTCCCCTCTTTATAATTCTATCAGTTTTCAGGTATTTTATTTCTTGTTTCATTAAGATCTCAGGGTTCCTCTTACCTGGTTATTTCCCTACACATTGATTTTATATATATAGTATATAATATATATTTCCACTATTAGCAGTCCTATCTTTTCTCAACTTTCTTGGATGCCTCCTGGTCTCTGTATTTGGTTTATACTATTTGTAAGACCAAACTGCTTTTTCACTCTTGTAGGTCCTTTCCCCACAAAAATATGGCCTTTTTCATGCTTGAAATTATGATTTACATCTCTAGCTTACATGCTTTTTCCCTTCAAATATAGAAAGTGAAAGACTTTGTAAATCAGCCCTTCATAAGCCTTTGTTACTTCTTTTGTATATTCAGCCAACAGTACAAGAAACTGTATTTAGGAGACTATCCTCATAAACCCGAAGAAATTTACAGTACTTTCAGCATCCTGCACAATTACAAAACACCCGAAGAAGTGAACTGTTTGACCATAGACTCAGCCTGTGGCTGAATTCTGACCAGCAACAGCACCAAGCTACCCGTGTTGCATGGACCCCCTTGGGGTCTGCCTGTGCTGCATTAACTGCTGAGCGTGGGTCCTGCCCCAGACAGCTCGCCTCAGGCAGGCTGGTAGCAGCTGCTTTCTCTATCCACAAGCATGCATCTACAATAAAAACATGTTTGGAAAGGGGCAGGGGCTGAGTGTGGGATGGAGCGGGTGAGAGGAGGTGCCTGGGATGAGGCAGCACTCACCTGATGGGCAGCTTCACGCGCAGGTACCTGTCGACCGCGATGGCCAGGAGGGAGAGGATGGATGCGTTAGTGAAAATCACGATCAGGCAGCACATGAACAGGCAGGAGTAGAAGTCCATGCTGACCTTCAGGCTCACCACGATGGCCAGGGGGATGACGAGGACCCCCACGGCGATATCAGCCAGCGCCAGGGAGACGATGAAGTACATGGTGGTGTTCTGAAAGGCCGAGTTCAGTTTCACCACCCAGATGACCAGGATATTACCCAAAGCAGCGAGCAAAGCCACCAGGCACTCGGCCCCGATGTAAACGGCATCCGTGCTGTTCAGCACCTGGCTCAGCACCTGGCTGATGTTGGTCGGCACGTCGCCGGAGCTGCGGAGGGCGGACATGGGCACCAGCGGCCTCCTGCAGGGTCTGCCCGCGGTGCCTACCGCTCGCTTCTTCCAGTGACGTTCCGGCGGGCAAACCCCCAGAATTTCACATCCTCAGCACTCGGGCAGCAACTCAGCTCTTTCCATTCCACGAGGCTGCAGATATCTCAGCATCCAGGAAAGATTTTCCCCTTCGGACGTGTCTCCTGATGCTCACAGTACCCCTTCGGCAGCCTGCTAGCTGTAAAGTAATTTGGAAAGCTACTTTGAAAAGGCAAAAAATGAAAAGTTCTCTCAAGACTGCTTGCCAGCAACCTGCAAACAAATAATTGAACTGCTTCCTCTTCCTAGCCACGGGTTTAGAAGTGGGAGAGCTGTAACCAGAATTGACCGTGCAAAGCTGCCACTTATCAGCTTAGATAATCTCTCTGTAGTCACTGTAGGAAATGAGGCTGTTTGGGGGACGCTAGAAGGGCATTAAGCTAAATTCCAATACTTCATTCGGGGTGTATTAGATCAGTTAAGGCCCCAAGACGGCTGAGTTCCCTTACTCAGACCTTTCCCAGTGTGACAAGATCGTTGCCATAATGCCGGTGACGTTTTTTTCAGTGGAAGTGCCAGCACGCTGGCCACCCTTGCCACATTCAGAGGGGCATGCTTTCCCTTGCTCTGCCCTGTCTTTAGAGCAACAGGTATGGAGAGGCCTCCTCGCAATGAAAGAGTGAAAGAAAGGCCAGGGTTAGTTTATGGAGTGCAGAGAAACGAAGGCAAGGTGTGGGATGTGACGGGAAGCGGGGGGAACGTGGGAAAGCAGTGATTGCAGACGTGGTGGGAGCTGCAGATCCCTCGAGACAGAGCCAAGGAGGAGCAAACACGGGCTGGGGGCAGCCTGAGCCCCAGGGTAACCCATCTCGGGCAAGTGGCAGTGAGTGCACTCCAAGAACAAGCCAGCAGCGGGTGGGTGATGAGGCGGTGTGGCACCATGTTGGTGCAGCAGGGCCCCATATAAGAGCGGAAGATGGGGAAAACATGCTGTTTCCCAGACACAGCGTCCTCCCATCTCTGCCACCCAGCCTTCTGGCAGAACTGAGACTGGGGAAGTGAAATTAACCCTGGGAGAAGACAGAGACAGAAATAAACGACACTTCATTCTCTGCCCTGAAGAGGGTTGGCCAAATTCTGCTTCCCTGAAACCCACGTACAGCCTTGGTGCCCCCCCGACTGGGAGCCATTCTGGTGCAATTGCTGCTGGGGAAATGGTGAAGAAGAACCTGCCCATGGGCAGCCCAGGTCTGCAAGCAAACTGGGAGGTGTTGGTTTTCTAAGAAAAGTGGACACGGGGTAGCCCTGGGTGCAGGAGATGAATGCCAGCAGAGGTGTGTGCGAGGTCACAGCTGGGATGTGTGCTAGGTTTTGCAAGCCGAGTGAGCTGCTTCTCTGAGAAGTCCCTGAGCAGGGGCAGGCAGCTGATACTGCAGTTTTGAACAGGTGTGGAAAAAGTCTGTGTCCTCCTGGCTGCTGGGGGTGTCTGGGCAAAGTTCCCCACTTCCTGCACTTGTGCATTTCCCCTTCTAACTTCAGCTGCTAATTTTTTTTCTTTGTCACCTACCCCTTGTGACATTCGTTGTGGCTGGGTGCCTGTTGCGATGCTGATGTCAGAGCTATAGGGACCTTAACAAGGGCCACTCACCTCTGGTGCCTGCTATGAACAGCTGAGAAAAAACCAGCTCTGCATGGGACCTTAGGGGAGCAGCTTGTGTGACCAGGTCAGGTCAAAGAAAGGTATTTACCTTTCCATTTGCCTTCACTCATCCCAAATCCAGACTTCCTATTTGCCCTCTCAGTGCCTTCTTTGTGGCAGAGGAATGGTCTAGATCAGCCGAGATCCCTTGGCCCTATTTTCTCTGATGCTCCATCTACGCGGCAGGCAATAGAGAATGAGCAAACTTTAGAGAAACGTAGAGACAGGAGCACACTAACTGCAGCAGGGTGTAGCTGTGCTTTGGTTAATTCACCCATCGAGCCCAGGTGGGGAAGGGAGGTTCTGTTAGTGGTTAAAACAGATGAGCAGAATTATATGCAGAAGTAGCACCTGTGGTTTGTTAATATTGTGATGATGCCACTGTTTTACCTTGACCCTTCCAGAGGAGCACGCATAAATGTGCGAAAGCCTCAGGAAGACAGAAAGAAAGCTGCTAGAAATTGAGATGCAAGACATGATATATGCTTCTTTATGAACAGTTTGCTCTGCTCATCCTGAAACGGTGAGTTTTGTACACACATCAGACAGGGCAAAGTTCTGACCAGGGGACTTAATTCAGGGCAGATCAGAGAGGAGCTGGGTTTTGACCTAGCTGTGAGGAGTGGGTGAAAAAAAAAAAAAAAAAACAGCCAAAAAACAACAGTTGACCACATCATTTTCTTCAGTGTGGACGCAGTCTCAGATGTCTACAATGACATTAGACAGCCTGGATGTGATCTATATCATGGTGGAGGCTGTTACTGGGATATGTGCGGTGGTGGGCAATGCCTTGGTGATCTGGGCAGTGAAGCTGAACCCGGCTCTTCAGAAGACCACCTTCTTCTACATCATTTCCCTGGCACTCACTGACATTGCCATGGGGATCCTTGTCATACCGCTGGCCATCACGGTGATCCTAGGAGTTGTCATGCACTTCTACTCCTGCTTGTTCATATGCTGCCTGTTGATGATCTTCCCCCACGCCTCGATCCTGTCTCTCCTGGCCATCACCATCGACAGGTACCTGCGAGTGAAGCTGCCTACCAGGTGAGCCTCAGCAAAGGTCCCATCTCAGCATCTTTTCCCTTATTTCTGTCCTCCTGTGTGTTTTCCTTCTCCCTTGCTTGCAGCATTGCAGGGCTTTCCTCAGCACCTTCGTTTCTCCAGAGCTACTCGTGCAAGTGCAGATATTCCCACAGTGCAGGCAATGGAACACCAGCGGTCTGGGCACTCCTGGGAATTTGGCAGTGCCTGAAAATAAATCTTCAGCTATGGAGAGTTAGGAAAAGGTTTCTGAGAAATGTATATGTGCCTGAGATCTGGCTGAGGTGGTGGGTTTTAGGCTTTGCCCTGGGAGGCAGCCATGCAGCTCTGCTGAGATGAGTGAAAATGAAGTGGTGTAGGTGAGGAAGGGGCTTGGGGTTCTCATTTACAAAGGATCGCTGGTCGTGTGGATGTTTCTCTGTAGTTTCAAAATGCATTTTGAATATCAGAAGCTGCTAAGGACCGGCTGCACAGCACTGTGCTTAACCCTAATTAGGCCAACCAGAAAGGAGTGCTTAAAAGCACAAACTCATGAATGTTGTAGTTCCTTTTTTTCTGAAGAATCCCATGTAACTCCTGCTTCCTACTCACCCAGGTACAAGGCAACCATCACAAAGAAAAGAGTCCGTGTGATTCTGGGACTCTGCTGGCTTGTGTCTGTGCTGGTGGGGCTGGTTCCCCTGCTGGGGTGGAACCAGCACACGGATGGCTCCAGCTACACTGAGTGCCACTTTCTGGCTGTGATGAGAAAGGATTACGTGGTGTACTTCAGCTTCTTCACCTGGATCCTCCTCCCCTCGTTTATCATGTGTACCCTCTACGCCAAGATTTTCTATATCATGCGGACAAAATTAAGCCAAAACTCAGCAAGGCTTCCAGATGGAGGAACAGTTTATCCGAAGGCGTACAAAACAGCCAAATACATGGCCCTCCTTCTCTTCCTCTTCGCAGTGTCTTGGTTGCCTCTGGGCATCTTGAACTGCATTTTGTACTTCTGCCCCTCCTGCACCATCCCACGGATCCTGGTGTACCTGAGCATCCTGCTGTCTCACGCCAACTCCGCCATGAACCCCGCTGTCTATGCCTTCAAGATAAAGAAGTTCAAAGAAACATGCACTTTCATTCTGAGGACTTGCTTCCTGTTCCAGAAGTCAGAGTTGGTCATTTCTAGCGCGGAGCACACGACAGAGCAAACGGGAGTGAGCGTGATCTGAGCAAGTGCTGCGCCGGGGCTGTGTCCGGGCTGCGTGCGACCGAAACGGCCGGGGAGCAGCAAGCAAGGGGATGTGGCACAGGCACCGGGGCGTATTTATCAGCTTCTGCCTTCTGGAACTGTAATTGTGCTTGCATTTTGCTGTTAAGCTAACTGAGCAGTGAGGTGATTAGTTCAGAATCCTAATTAATAATAAAATAAAAATAAAAATAATTAAAAAAAAAAACAACAACCTTTGCATTTCTGAAGCAAAAGGGTTTTGAAGTTTGGAAAAGAGTGGTAGCTCAACAGGTGTGGATGAAGAATTGATCCTGTTCATGTTTATAGATGCTTTGCTCTGTTAATAAAAAGCATGGTGCCAGGTGAGTGGTTTCTGGGGGATCCTGCGAACCTTGCCAGGCGATGCCCAAGGCTCCCGGGCCTGAGCACGATGCTCCTGCCTTCCCGGGGCTCCCTGCACTCCATGACAGCAGTGCTGGGGCTGGGGGGGCTGCCTGCTGGGGCTGGGGTCCCTCCATCTCCGGGGTAAGACGTGTCCTGGGGCAGGAGACACCTCTGGGGACCTTCAGGCTGACCCTGAGATACAGCACAAGGCACTGACAGCCCCCAAACAGACACAATCAGCTACAGCCGGGGAGAGCAGGAACTGCTACTCCTGAACGGTCCCCAAAATACCCAAATCCACCCTTTTGTCTGCTGTAACCCTGTGTCAAGCTCCTGCAGCGTGCCGTGGTTGAATCCAGCAGGTTGGCAGGAGAGCTGACGTTAACCTTTTGCACTAATTTTGCCCCTGCTAACAGTTCTTCCTTTAAAAGTATTTGCTTCGTCTTTTGAGATCTATTTATGGAAAGTGTCTTTCAAACTGGTGAAGCTACAAAGAAATGCTCTGGCATGATGCCACAGAGCAAATGTCCCTGGAAATGCCGGGGTAGTGTAGGACGTAACAAGAAGCCAGCTCCTGGCTGCCAGATTTCTGGTTGCACAAAAAGCAGAACAACAAAATGAGGACCCAGCCTCAGGTAGGGGCTCAGCAGGGGTTGCACAGCCTGAAAATACCACGACCCAGCTCCACGGGGCAGCAGCCCCCGCTTGTGGAAAGCTGAGCAGGAAGGAAAATGAGCAGCCTTTACGAAGTTTTGCTTAGAGCAGCCCGTAAATGTTAACAGCAGTAGATCTTTTTACACCTTTTTCTTAGAAGGCATTTGCTTTCCAAAGGGAACACCATCCCTGCCTAAAACCAGGTAACCCTGTTCGTCCCAGCAGCATGCAGGCTGTTGTCTGTCCTTCTGTCTGTCCTTCCAGCAGCTGAGGACTGGAGACGTGCTGCAGAAAACGCCTGTAAACTGGTGTCCGTGCTGTCTGTGTGGCTGTGTCTGGCTGCACACCCAGCCCGTGAGACACACACAGCCCACATTTCCCAGGCCGTAGGCGGGGTGAGAAAAGCTTCATCATCTCAGGACCCTCAGGGCAGGCTGCACAAGAGGCTTCTGCAGGCGTTACTGTGAGATTAGCGAGCTGTCACGTTCCCTACAGGTACATAACTAACCTGGGCTTTCCTTGTGCTCAGAACTTTCTCCTTTTCCCTGCGACTTGTTTGTTCATAGCAGGGGCTGTGAGGGGATAGGGCAGCATGCTGGGCACGGCAGCAAACTGAGACTTTGCAGGGCTGTGCAGCTGTTTGAGGTGCACGCTGGGGAGCTGTGGGATGCTTTGTGCAGCGGGGAGATCGGCAGCGCCGCTGCCTGTTCAGTGATCATGCTGAATAACCGTGTCAAATTCCGAGCCCAAAAGCGAAAGGCCAGGAGTGTTCTGTGCCGCGCAGTCCCACGGCAGGAGGCAGAGCACAGATCTGCTCCTTCCCCCCCAGAACATCCCCCAGGGAGGCACAGCCGGGGGACCTTTGGTCAGCGGAGCGAGGCGAGAGCACGCGTGGTGAGCACCAGCCCCTGCGCTTCTAAGGGAACATAAACAAATCCAGAGGGAAAAATCCCTTTGGGATTTCCCATCCCAACTAATTCGGCCAAGGACGATGCCGTCAAATGCAGCTGAACTGCACCTGCCCCAACCGGGGCCGGACCGGGGCGTTTCCGCCCCGCGCACCCCCTGTTCCCACCGCGTCTCTGCCAGGGAGGCACAAGGCGTGCTTATTTTCTTCAGATGCTTCCTCCACCAGGCAGCATCTGTTTCCTGTCCTAAACACAAAGCAACCAGGTTGCCAGGCTGTTGCAACTCCTCTGTCACTAAGGGAGGACGAGTCCCTGCCGTGGCCCCGCGCGAGCACCGAGCGCCCTGCCCAGCCCCGGGTGCTGCGGCCCCGCAGGTTCTCGGCTCCTCTCCCGCTGCCCCCCTGCAGCCCCCGCACCAGGAAACGCGGGGCTGGAGGTTTGTACAGCTTGCAAAGTGATTAAACACTCCCCAAACAGAGGAGCCAAATGGGGCTGGCTCCAGTGCTGGGTTGGGGACTGCTGTGGCGTGGAAGCCACCTCTTCATCTCCATCTCACCATTTCCTTGCACGTGTCCGACCCCGGCCACCGACCCGCAGGCTCCCTCATTCACTTCTGCCCCAAATTGTGCTCCCGTGAGCACAAGCTGTGCTGCTGCCGAGGGGCTGGGCCATGCGAAGGACGGCAGCTCACTGCTGCTGGCTTGGAGAAGCGCACGGCTGAGCTCCGGCAGCAAAGCTCTGTACAGCAGGGCTGACAGCCCTCTGCTGATGTCTAGACTGTGTGTACATATAAATATATACTGCCGTGGGGTATAATCCTTCTGCTGATGTGCTTGGAGTATTTGGACCCCTTTGCTGCCAAACACGGCATATTGCGTTTCATAAAAATAGTTGTGATTTGAAGCAGGCCTTTTTGCATGCGATGATGAAGCTGGCGGCAGGAGGAGCTGTGTGTAAAAAATGTTTGGCCTGGCTGCACAGAGGTACAGGATTCATTCATTGCCCCCTCTTTGTTTCCCCATCACCTTGTAATCCCAATCCAGCCGGCCTTGCGGTGCAGGGTGCGGGTGCAGGATGCAGGGCGCAGGCTGAGCTCCCGCAGAGTTGGGGCGAGGAATTCAGCCGGGGATTTGCTGCCGCTCCAAATCACCCGCCTGTAAGCGGGCTGCAGCTGGAATAAGTTTGTGAGCCAGCAATTTAAGGCTTTGTTCGAGATTAGGATTCAAAGGTGTATTTTTAGATCCTGCTATTTAGCTGGCTCCCTGGTGCCTGCAGCGCTCCGAGAGCCGCACAGCGCACACGCTGGTGCCAGGGTGGGCACCGGGGAGCGATCCAGCGTGGCACAGTCCAGGGGTGTCGTAGTTCAGCGGGGTTAAACGCTTCGGGTCCTGGTCCCCAAGAGCTTGATGGATTTGCCATTTAAAGGCTGTAGTCAGCTTGCTGTTTCTTGGATGGCTCCAGCGAAAGGCTTCCAGCTATTCCCCCAGGATCCTCCTACATCCTGGTGAGATAAGGATCAGGAAGGGAATGGTCTATCTGCAATCTCAGCAGGGCTCTGAGCACAGATTCTCTTTTCACATTGGGGGTGGAGGAGAGAACAGATTTTATAGAAAAAAATACATATATTTCTAAGCGATACACGTGCAAAAAAAATATATATCCTGTAACAATGATCTTATCGTGTGACTCAACAGCAGCAACAGTCTGCCTTTGTTCTGGCAGGGATGTAGAACACTTGCAGGGACAGAAAGCAGCCTCCTGGCAGGCAGCACTGCCCGGGCACCCTGTGCTGGGCTCACTCCTGCCCAGTGCCCAGCGCCTGAGCTCGCGTGCGGAGTCATTGCCCTGTGTGTGCCTGGGCCTCGGGACATGAGGGACGCCCAGAGTTACCTGCCTGCCTCTCGCACCCTTCTGCCTCGCAGGAGGGGTGCAGCCATCCCTCTCCGTCCCTCTGCCAGGGGACACGTGCCCCCTGGTCCCCAAAGCCATGTCCGGCACTGGACACCCAGAGAGTGTTACCTGCTCCTCATCAGCCGGGGCTGTTGGCTGCAGACCTCAGCTCTGAAATGGGAAAGGTCCAGGGTTTCCTGGCATTACCCCGGCTGTCAGCGTGCTGTCCCCAGCATGTGTGACACTTGGGCTGGGCATGCAGGAGGGACCCCTGATACCAGCCCAGCCCCGAGCCCTGTGCCAGGGCCCAGCAGGGGTTTGGCTACGGCACGGCGACCTCTCACCCATGGCCACGCTCTGTGCGCACGCAGTGGGGACGTGGCCGCGTCCCTGAGCACAGCACCCACCCCTGGGCTGGGAAAGGTGGGGGGATTTTTTTCTGGGACTCTGAAATTTAATGTTTACCTGGAAAGAAAAAAAAAAAAAAAGAAAAAGGAAAAAAAATAAAGAAAAGATGATAAATTGAGACCCAGAGACTGGAGACGGATGCCCCTCCTGGCTGTTCCTTGCCTTTAAAGGAAGTGAAAGCAAAGCAGAGAGAGGATGTGAATGTGAAGCAGGGTCACATCTGGTTTAACAGAGAGTGATTGTGGCTGGGTGAATAATGAGCTGAAACGAGATTCCAGAGCCTGGCATTAGTGCCTGAGGACAAGTCACGTCACTGCTCCGTGCCTCAGTTTCCCTGTCCTTGAGGAGAGGATGGGGATCAGACCTTGCTGGGGCTCTGTGGGCTGCAGGGAGCTGGACAGGAGCAGCGACGTCTTGCTCCCCAGGCACTGCTGAAAATTCCCCCTGGGGCCTCGTTCCACCTGCCCCCTGGGTACAGAGCAGTTATGGTGGAGAAACGCAGTCAGTATCTCTCACAGATGGGAAAAGCTGGGGGAAATGCTTCCCCCGGTCTGTGCACAGCCTTACTGAAAGAAAATTCATTACTCCTAGAATCCAGATTTTGTTCCAAAAATGGTTTCAACCACTATCAAAAGAAAATTGTCAGTAGAGAATCAGATCTGGAAAACTCCTCACTGCAGACTGCTTTTTATGGAAAATACATGGGGTTTCTCTGTCTCTCTCTCCTTTTTTTTTTTTTTTTATTTTTTTATTTTTTTATTTTTTTTAAATAAATGCACTCTGTAGGAAATAGGTGCCAAAGAACAGCCAGAAAAGAGAATCAGAATTTGTCCATACTCATCTGAGGATGTCTGGCATGGTGACAGCCTGTTTATTTTGCAGAACAAACACAACCGAGGCGGCTTCTTCTGCTCTTTCAAGCTGTTTTGCAATCCTCAGGAAATAAATACAACTTTTTGAAATATTTCGTTCCCAGAGGTGATTTCTCCGACTTGTTGCGCAGCGATGCACAGACTTCACCCGTCGAGCAATAACAGTTTTGAGCAGTCGTCTCCTTTATACCATTAGAGGAAATTACTCTCAATTTCTCTGTAAAAGTGTCACTGTTATCATACACCTGACAGGTGGCAGCAAACACGCGATGCTGCCCGGGCTCAGCAGTCCCCGCGCTGTGCCGCACGCGTCCTCGCCAGACAGAACTTTCCGTTCGCTCTCTTCGTTAGAGATTGTTTGAAAATCCCATTAAAATAACGTAAAATAAATCACGGAGAGATGAAAGGGAGGTTCGAGCCGGCAGAAGACTCTTTAAAGAAGCACTATTTATACAAATCGCCCAGCTGACATGATAGGAACTGTTTTGACATTTTATAAACCGTTCTGCTGATAATTTTGCATCTAAGCCTGGCAAGACTGCAGGAAACAGAATGGGGGGGAAACACCGGGGCCAGGAGCCAAGGGCCTGAGCTCTGTCCCCAGCTCTTACTTCTGACCCTCAGGGAATTATTTTGCTGTGGCTGGCATCTGAGAGCATGCAGAAAGATGAAATTCAGCAGCTTCTCCTTACGGCTCAGCTCAGCAAGGGCTGAATGGACCCTGCCCAAAACGTGCGGCTCGAACACCAACCACAGTCAATAAATGCGCTGGTTATGGGGTCACCGAATGCTTCTTGGTTTTGACTGCATCTCAGCGTGAGTATTAAGGTGCACATCGAGACTGCAACCGCACTGTAAAAAGCCCTCCAGAAACAAGCTGTATGCATGGATTAAGCAGGGATTTACTGGCATTTGCTCGCTTTTGAACAGTACATGCTTGCCTCTTGTCTCCCAGAGCAAAAATCCAAAACTTAGACAAATTATTGAAGATATAGGCTCTTCGATCCAGCAAAGAAACCGAAGGCACGGCCATTTCTTGTCATTTAAAACCCCATTAACACTTTCCGAAGAGCAGCGCTGGCTCCATTGCCCTGGCTGCCGTTCAAGCCAGACAATTATTTTCAGCCTCTCCAAACTCTGCGCGTACTTGACCGGATTTCACCTTCCCATCCGGCCCCCGCCCGCAGCTGCCTCCCTCCCGGGCTCTGGGTTTGGTCCGGCCCCGCAGGGTGCCTGTGCCAGCGCTCCTCCTGCAGCTGCTGGGTGCTGCGGGTGCGTGCAGGGCCTATAGCAGAGGGGAGCAAGCCTGTGCCTGCTGCTGGGTGCCGGTGGGTCCGGCAGGTGACAGCACCGTGTCCCCAGCCCCCCTCTGCCCTGCCTCAGGTGCATTGTAAACCACACGGTGAGGAGACCGAGGAGGAACGGGCGGCCCCACAGCGATGGCACCCAGGGACTCGCCTGCCTCCTCCAGCAGGTTTCTGCTCTGCTTTTGCTTCCTACTCCAGCCTGTCTCCCACAGTTGCTTCCTCATTTTTTCCTTTCGTCTCCACCTCCGTCCTTTCTCCCCAGCTCCTGTTCGTGCTGCTGATGCTCGGCTCCCCCCTGCCCCCAGGGAGATGCTCGCTCTGACACCTTCTCAAGGGCTTTTGCCCCAGCGAGCAGATCTGCACCAGGCCACTCTGTTTCTGCCTCCCCTCTGCCCTCGTCCACTTTCCCAGCTTCTACACAGATATTTTGCTGTTCCTGGTGGCTACAGTCACAGCTTCCAGCCTGCCCAGCTGCTGCATCCACCCGCTCCACCTGGTGATCAGTGCACATGGGCGAAGTTTGTTGGTCACAGCACCAAAAGCCCCGGCTTGGCTTAAGCCAAAGCAGCTTTTTTTTTATTATTATTTTCTTGGGTTTGGGACTGGATGAAAAATCTGCAAAATTCTGTTTTGCTGGTGAGCTTGGCCCAGCGATTTTCTGCACATCTCTTGCTGTGTTTCCGCTGAGCACGCAGCGAGTCGCGGCCCCGTGCTGCAGCAGACCCGAGCGCAGCGGCAGCAGCACGAGAGGTGCAGAGCTCGGCTCCCCCTCGGCCGCCCCCGGCCGTGCCACATCCTGCCCTCCCCTTCCCCAGGACTGGCTTCTCACCTGCCCTAGTGCACAGGGTGAGTGCTCCGGGACAGGGAATACCTTTGTGAGGTTTATTTATGAAGCATGACTCGGTCACAGGCTGGCATTCAGGGACTCATTCAGCAGCAGCAGCAGCACAACTACTCACGGGTGGCGGGGAGGGGGGAGTTCATGTTTTCCTTGTATAGCTTGTAAGTGCTTTTTTCCTGCCTTAAGTTCTCTAATCGAGCCAAAGTTTTATTTATAGTATGGCCATTTATACCTGGTGAGCCCAGAGCGGCCCCAGTGGCTTGGAAGGATCGGCTCTGGACACCCATGGGTGCAGCAAGCAGCGGGACCTGGTCCTGCAGCCACAGCAGGCCTGTCGCAGGTGGAAGCACTGACCCCCTGCTGCTTTTGGACAGATTTTGGAGCCGATTGCTTCATGACACGGGCACAGTGGCCCTGGTGCCGGGGTGGCCATGAGGCCGGGCTGCCCAGGACCCCCGGGACCCCCACCACAAGGGGGTCTGCTCGGGGATCGAGGCCTTCGTGATGCGCCAAGGTGCGGCTCGCAGCAGGAAGGGGCTGTCGACTCACCGCAGCGAGTGAAGGACAGACACAAACGGAGGTGCCTGGGAGGAAGGAAAGGCTGCCGGCGTGTATTTGACCAGGGGAGCTGCCAAAACCAACGCCTTTCCCGGGGGCAGCTCCTGCGTGGGCACAAAGCCCCCGGCGCCTCGGTGGCTCCCGGCACCTCGGCGGCCGGGCGGCGGGGCTGGATGCAGCCCGGAGCTGGGCAGCGGCCAGCGGCCGCGGGGGGCTCTGCAGGAAGGAAGCACTGTTTGTATCTCTTTATTTTTAATTCATTTGTATTTGGATCCAGCCCTTTCCATGATGTATGGCAGCAGTCGAGGGCTCTTTTGTTCTGCGATTAACTCGGAGAGGCTGCTTGGGAAAAAAAACAGGATTCGTTTTTCCTTACTGCCTACTCGCAGCGAAATGCACACAGATCTCTCAATAAGGTGGAAAATTTGGCTTTCCTGATCACCCATTGCCACAATTGCTGCCCTGATTTTTAGGGAAATAAATAGTTTTTAAACACTAGCCTGAGCACACAGGCTCTGAGTCTCAGAACATCAGGAGTTTGCCTCTAAGTTGGGCTGGCGCTGGAGAAATTGTGATGTGCTTATTCTACAGTGAAAGGGAACTTAAACTGAGCGTGCTGCTGGCTAAATAATAATGAAACATTTGTTACTGGGCTGACAATGAGATTCAGGGCCTGTTTTGCGCAGCTTTACAGCACCTCAGAGCCCAGTAAGGAGCCGCAAGGTAGTGGGACGGCTGCGTTATGCGAGATTTGGTGGTGCAACCATCACATTTCTCGCTGAAGAAGAAAGATGGGACGTGTGCGCCTGGAAGCACGGTGAGATAAAGCAGCAGTGTTTCCATCTCCTCAGCCCCTCGCAGTTTCCGCTGCGCTTCGAAGGCACGGGGCGGGGGTGGGAGGGAGCTGCTGAGCTCAGCTTTGTTCACTTTTGAGGCAGGAAATGCAAATGGTGCTCGCTGGGCTTTCTGCGCCACCGGAGGGAGGGGGCCGGCAGCGCAGCCGCCCCTGCGCCCCGGACCTGGGGGGCACTGCCACCCCAGCCCCTCCGTGAAGCTGCTTGCTGCGCCCCAGCCAGTGTTTGGTTTCCTTATCTCGTGGAAGTTTAATTTGCAGAGGAAATCCTGCGGCTGGCATCGGCGCAGCCTCGTGCCACGCTCGCAGCCGTGCAGGCAGGAAGGGTCTCCAGGGCACCGCGTTACCGGCGCTCGCTGAGGCTCCACGCAGATAACACGGGCGAGGGTAAATCACAGCCTTTCAGGTTACTTGGCTACCCAAGGCAAACACTTTAATCGGCTCTCAAAATAGAACGGCTCTGACAAATGGGCCGTTTATTGCCACCCTGAGCGCTCTGCGGGAGCGGGGGGGCTGCAGGTGCCATCCGGTACCTCCGGTGAGGCACCTGCAGAGCCCAGCACCCGCACCCAGCCCCGTGGTGTGGTGGGGATAGAGGGGGTCAGTTGGATTTTGTGTTTTAAAGAGTGGAGAAACCATGGCTCACACAAGCAGCCACCCCAAGAGGTGCTTACCCTCACTGTCAAAGGGTTGCATCTTGCTTTTGGCTCTTGGGGCCGCTGGAAGACCGCTGGCCGGTTCCTCCTGTGTTTTCTCACCCCGTGTGAGGTGTGGACCAGAGCTGCCATGGCCAGGGCTGGGCTTGAGTGGCCTGTGCAGAGCCACAGCCAGCTCCCTGTTCCTCCGACCTCAAAGCAAATAACATAGAAATAGGAAGAGATGAGTCTGAGGGAGCGGCACTCACGTTGCTCCAGGGTCACAAAGTTGCTGCTGGCACCACTCACCCGCTCGCAGTCCAAGGAAAACATCCCTCCCAGCCCGCCTGGCAGAGCGGGGGTCCTCCAGCACAGCTCATCCCATCCCGGCCCCATCCATCCCCCTCTCCCTGCCTCGGGCTCACCAGTGCTGTCAGCTCCTGTCCCCATCGCCGCAGCAGGGGACACGGGGACAGGAGCATGGGCTGTGCCACGGTGCTGGGGGCAGAACTGGCCGGGGTGTGGAGGAGAGGCAGCTCCCAGCCAGGGGCTCCAGACCCCAAATCCATTGCCCCTTATAACTGCTACTGCACAGTGGGGAAGCATCACAGCATCAGCAGGGCGATGGCGGGCGACAGGGAGGCTCGTGCTGCGGGGACTTAGAGGTCACAGCACCAAGTCAGAGAGCAGACGTGGTGACACTGGAAGAACCACACGGAGGACATTTCTTAGCAATTGAAATAGCGATATTAGTCATTCTGTTTCTGCATCGAGCTTCAATGGAAAAAAACAGCATGCGAGCCAGGACACCTGCTAGTTGTGAAGGCTCCTGGTAAAGCAGCAGAAAGCGACCAAGCGCCAGCACAGCCGGCGTCCCAGAGCTGCTGCTCGCTGACCTGGGTCCCAGTAGTGACACTGGTGTGCATGGAAGTTCCCAGTGGGGGTGACAGAGGGACACGTCCCCACTTCCCACCCTTATGGCAGCCGGGTGGGATCTGGAGCAGGGGCAGCGTGCGGGGCCGGTGATGGAGCCGGGGCCGGGAGCCCTGCCTGTGCCCGCCGGTGGCAGCGGCTGTCAGCGAGAAGCAGCCCGCCTGGAACACAGCCCTGCACCACAAACAGATCACAGGCAGTGAAACAGCTGATGGGACAGGCTGATATCTTTGTGGTTTCTGTAACTTTAGAAATCCAGGTGGAGTTTTCTGGTTTTATGGGAGCACTGAGAACTGGCCCCAGTTACCCCATGAACTTGGCAAATATTACAGCACCTTCAGACGTGGGCATGTCCAATGGGACAGCAGCTCCTGGGAGACTTCCTGGCTGTTTTGAATAAATGTGAGATTTATGGGAAGATAAATACCCTCATCCATGGCAGGCTTGTTCCTTGAGAAAACAGCCTCGGGACTGCGGTTTCGTTCCCGTCCTCCCCACGATGCAGGCACAGCGATGCAGGCACAGCGTGACTCGCCGCACGCTGGTGCTGCCTGTGGCTCGCTCTGATGTCCAACCACCCACTGCAGTGTGGTGGGAAGCAGGAGACCAGGGGGGCCAAAACCCCAGTGTTTGCCCCAGCTGCTCACACTTAGGGTCCTTGCATTCCTGGCATCTGCAACCGAAGGCGAGGGCTGGCTCCAGCCGGCAGCTCTTCGGGGCTGTGGCTCTGAGGCAGAAAGAAAACATCCCTGTGGTCTGTGGGTGAGGCATGAGGGGAGGGAGCTGAATTTTAGCTCATGAGACCTTAACCTCCCCCCCCATCGGTCCTGCACTGGTACTGTCACTATGTCCACATACAAGAGTTTGTCATAACCAAGTGGGCACACCCTTGGAAAGCAAGAGGCATCAGTGATGGGTACAAAGAGGGAAACAAAGCACGGCGCAGGAGACCGAGCTGGCTGCATTTGCTTTGAAGGTTTGTGAGTTGAAGGGAAAGCTCTTGAAGCTTTTGCACGTGGATGCAGGGAGAGGAGCCAAAGTTGCTCATTATTGCCAAACCAAGCAGGCAAGCACCCGAAAAGCTGCTGACCCCTTTCTGTCCAAGGAAGCTGGAGCAGCCCTGTGCGCTGCAGGCACCGGCGGCACCGAGCGGCACCGGCAGCTTCTGCCGCCACGAGGCGCAGCCTGGCCTCCTTCTCCGTGCTCCCCATCTGCTGTGTTTCTCACATCATATGCAACTGTTTTATCTTTGCTCATTTCTATTGCTAAACACTGGCTGGGAGACGAGCTATTTTCAAATGCATCTGCTGTTATTTATACAAACACTTTCCTTTCAAAGGGCAAGCAGAGGGAAGTGCTGAGAGCCAAAGCACCCCCAAATGTTTCTGGGATGTAATTGGGCTTCTCTTCTGCTGGCGATGCAGACGCGCGTGCTGCTTGCTACTGACAGATCCGGCAGCTGAACTTTTGGTTATTTTGCCTCTTTCCACGCTGTTTAGGCAGGATGGGCAGCTCATCCCGCAGCGCAGCGCAGCGGTGCCCGGGCACGGGGGTGACCCCTCGGCACGGTGCCCAGCTCTTGCCAGCCACCAGAGCTGCCCCGCAGGGGCTCTGTGGGAGGGGAAACCCCCGGGGATGGAGAACCTCGCGCCAGACGTCCAGTCCTTGCTCAGGCAAAATTTCCAGTCAACTGAGTCATAAGTGCGGGGGAAATTACTCAGTAATCTGGTGAGGAGGCAACAGCTGATTTCAGTGAGGAGCCGTGTTTTCGCTGCTGGTTTGGTGGTGGCTGTGATGTGCTGCTCCTGTTCAAAAGGACCCCGGAGTCTTCCCTGTGGGGTGAAACATTTATTTCCTTGCCAGAATAGGCTGTGAGGAGGCACAGGTGCTCCGTGCTGCCTCTTATTCAATGTTTGCCATACTGTTAATGAAAAGTAATGGCCTTTCTGTAGGAAAACACCTACTCTTTCCTGAGCGAGGAGTATAAAGCTGGCATTATTAGCCTACGTTCAGGAAACAATCAGAAAATGGAGAATGCTATCATAAGACTAAGTGTTACTGCGATTGTAATCACAACAGAAGGGGCTGAGAAGCAGCCTCTCCTGCAGCAGCCATCCCACAACAAGCTCCTGCTGACACTGATGGCAGGAGCACTGGGACATTGCTGGGGCATGCCAGAGGGGCTCTGAGGCCCTGAGATGTCCTAGGACAGCACAGCAGCACTAGTTGGGAACACACCACTCTTACCAGGCACAGGTGAGCTTGTTATTAGCTCACTGATGCCCTTATAAACCCTGCCCTGAGCCCTGGGTCTGCTCTGGCTGCTGGGGGTGCTGCTGGCCTGGGGGCTCTGGGACAGCTGGAAGGGGTGAGGGCTGCCCAAGGGCTGTCTGAAGGCATCGGGGTTCCTGTACCTCTGACCCCTGAGTGCTGGCATCCCCTGGCACTGATCCTAGAAGGGACCAGCTCTCAGCTGGGAGGAATCAATGATTGGTAAGGAGGAAATAATCTCCTACATCTCTAGGGGGTTCCTGCAGCTTGCAGGCAGGTGGTTGGGTTGCTGCTTCTAGTGGCTTGCCTAAAGTTGCCCCCAGGCTATGCTGCAGTCATTATGCAATGCTGTTGGAGCAAAGAAGGTACTGAAAACCCATGAAGGAAGCATGGGAGAAAGTACTTGTTGAATTAGGCTTCCTACCATTTCAGGATACGCAATATTTAATCCCAGTGCACTGTGTGGGGGTGCCAATGCACCTGCAAAGTCATAGGAGAGTCCCTGGCTTTGTCTAGTACTTAAAACCTCAAAACTTAACTTTTCTTTTTACTTTTTGTTATTCTTCCTTTCCCCTCTCTGTGCTGCCTGATTCATTTTTCACTTTTACAAAATGGTGACAGAAAAATGGCAACTGCCCCGGGAGCAGGCAGCAGCTGTTGTGCAGGATGAGCCCTGGTACCTGGGTGGCACGTGGAGGCCCCACCTCGTTGTGTGGGGTGAGCGGGTGCTTGGAGCTCAAGGACTGTACAGGAAGAAGCAGGGGCGATAGCAGGGTAATAGCAGAAAACATGTGGTTGCAGCTGTATTCGAGCAGCGAGCGCAGTTTCAGCTGCAGGAGCGATGCTTGCTCGCTTTGAACTCTGCTGTCTCAGCCTCTGTGCTCGAGGTGTTTCCTCTCCTGGCCTCTCCTGCGAGGTCACTGAGAGCTTCAGTCTCCTCACCTGGCTCCTTGCGATGCAAATCCTGCGGGTCGGATCAGGCCACTCTCAGATTGTGCGTGGGATCGGTGAGGTCAGGCCTCTGGCTGACACACAAAGGTACGAGGAACACAAACCGTGGATTTCGGCATGGACACCGGCCCAAAGTGCCACGCACTTGTCAGAGTTTGTGGTGTCTCCTACAAATGCACGTGTTACACTCTCACCTTTGTGTGACTGCATCCCGGAGCACGCTGTGAACCCTGCCTGGGGTAAGCATCCTTCCCTTTCACGGGGGAGGGAAATGTTTTTGTTGTTTTCCCTTTCAGTGGCCGGCACAAGGAAGAGGCAGGGCTGGCTTTCTGCTTGGCAGCTTGGCGAGGCCGCTTGGGTGTTTCCCCTTTGCTGATACCCATGTTTACAGCTGGGCTGGGGGGAGGAATGAAACTTTAATAACTGCAGAAGAGTTCCCTGATAAAGCAGTTGCAGGCATTATCTCTTCAAGTTTGTGAAAGTGCCTGCCATTAGAAAGCAAGGAAGGGGTACACAGGCTGAGGTCTTATATTCAGCTCCTGTTTTAGCTCTCTCCAAGCCACTTCCTTGCTAGCAGCCTTCTTGCCTAGTAAATGCTAGGCTTCTATGATTTTGGACAAGTAAATTCTTGCTTGTAGAAAGCAAATAGTAAAATCAGCCCATTATGTTGTCATTAGACAGAAAACTGAGAAATGCTGTGTATGGTAATAAGCAGCTCCCTGCTGTACCTGAGCAGCAGGAAGTGTGATCTGTGCTTCCTTCCCCAGCGAGTTTCACAGCCTCCTATGGTATTTATTTATAAAAACCCCAAACCAGAAACCTGCACTGGTCTCTGCCTTTCTCCCTACTCTGCAGAACTGCAAAGAGCAAACACCAGGCTGACACCAGGCTCTTCTGGTGTGCTTGCAAGCTGAGATGATGCTCAGGAAGCTGCATGAAAAGTCTGCGTCCTATCTCTCTGTTCAGAGAGATCAGCAAGAGCCCTGGAGGAGGAAGCCCTGGGCTCCCTCGTCCTGTCGATGCAGGGAGCCTCATTCTTGCTGCAGTCCCTGTGGGGTTCAACCTTTGTTTTCAGGCAACCTCACTGATCCTGGTTGAGCCGGCAGAAGAGAAGGGCAGCAGCATCAGTTGTCCTAGGATGGAGCCCTTGGAAGAGCCAGGCTTTCCTTTTGGAAGCCCCCAGACCTCTCATGGAGCACCACGGTGGGACCAGCCCGGGGAGCAAGCAGCATTTTGTGTCAGGCTGGCACAGGGGGCTCTTTTCCAGGGCCTTGCTAAGCATGATGGTGTCATTTATTGCCATCCTCCGTGTCCCAAACGAGGCTGTGGCACCTGGTGAGCGCTGTGGGATGGTGTGGGATGGAGCATGGCTTGGGGACCCCTCTGGCCACACCGCCAGCCAAGGGAGCCGCTGGCAGCGCGGTGTCGGTGGCTGCTGGCATGCACTGCTTGGAGCATAATTGGCTCATTAGGGCTAATGATATGCTGCAGTCTCTACTGTAAAGAAAATATTATGTTTGCACTTCAAAAGCTCATGCTGAGCTCTTTGTAATGAGTATTTTTTTCTGAATCTTTCATGACTATTTTTTTAAATAAGTTTAGAGGGGACCAGTTCCTCTTTGTGCAGTTAGTAAATTCAAGTGTTCAGAACACAGCCATCAGAAAGTCAGGGTCTTTTAACAACAGGAGTGATGATAATGTACTAGTAGTCTGTGAAGTGACAGATGCACTTTCGTTTAAATGCACTGCTGATGTGTTTTACTGAGCTGACTTCTCTCTAGTTCTGTGATTCTATCAGCTAGGAATCCAGGCTCATTATGTGATTGCAAGTCGTTTCTGGATTTCATTAAATCAGCAAATGGGCATTAGTTAGATATTTACATCAGCTCAACTTGTGATAATTTATCCAATTGGACAATTGTTCTTTTACAAAAAAAAAAAAATGTCCTGAGGGATCATGATTCATTTTCATCTGCCTGGATAAGTGTCGGCACAACCCCTGCAGCTCAGCTGCATGACCGAGGAATTGCAGCCCTGCTGCAGGTGCTGGTGATCGCCCTGCTGTCCATTCAGGCTTTCACCCCTGCCACGTGGGAAAGGGGGAGTGAAATGCTGGTGCAGCTTAATATCAATGGATTTAGATTGGGGAATTAAAAATAATAATTTGTGACAACTCACCTTTTATTTAAATAGAATGGTCAAGTTTTTGAATAAAACTACAGTGTTAAGAACCACTGAACACCTTGGGCTGTGTCCAGGACACAACAGGTTGTATCCTGCATGTGGCAGGACATAGGTTTAATTCTCTTTCTGCTGTGACCTTGTGTTGTTGCTGAGGTGGTGTGCAGTAGGAATCTGCAGCTTTGGGATGTTGGCAGATTGCACCCCCTCCCAGCAGGTGCAGATGATGACTTCAGTCACCACGCAGCAACCTACAGAGAGGTCCCCGAAATAATAGGGTTTGCTATAAACTGGAAATGCTCTGAGGGAGAAACAAGGTGTGGAAGGTGCGGATGTGGGATTTAACACCACGTGTTGACAGCCTGAATTTGCTGACGAGCAAGCACCCGTTGCACAAGAGATAAGGTGCGGGAGCGCAGAGGTGAACCCGGCCTGGTGATGGTTCTGCCTGTGGGACCGTACCTGTTCTGCTCACAGAAAGGGCAGGCTGTGGGGCTGGGGGAAACGAGCACCTGGATTTATTCGCTGTTGAAGTCAGTAGGAAAAGTCCCTCTGAAGGCACCTGAGCTTGGACTGCTTTTTCCTTCTTTCCTAATCCTCTCATAACCAGTTTCATATTCATCCAGATTTAATTTCATGTACTTGCGGAGTCTGACTCAGCAAGAAATATTATCAGCTTCCATTCAAACCTGCAGAAAACTTTGGGGGGGGGGAAAAGTCAACCTTCCCAGAACAGACATTAAATAAGCCCTTCATTTTGCTGAATCAGGCCCTGAGTGTGCCTGGACCCTTATTGTTTTGAAACTTAAGCTGACCCACAACCTAAGAACTAGATAAAAGCACACGATTCATTGGATCTAACAAAATTCCTCAGGCAGTAGTGCTGAGTGGGAAAAGCTGCAGATGTATTGATATTTGGGGTAAAGTTTACTAAAAATTTAGCTTTAAAGGAAATCTAAGTAAAATATGTTCCTCTGGTAAAGCCTTGCAGAATGCTCTTAACACCTCCAAGTATACCAAGCCTCTAAAGGCTGTGAGCAGTGTCTCCTCCTACAGCATCTATCCCTGGGAATGATTTTTCTTTTTCCTGACTTTGCAGCTTTTAAAAAAAGCAGTTACTACGGATATTTTCTTCCTGCCTGTTTTCCAGATACAGCCTTGTATTTTTAACAACATGCAGCTAGTAACTTCCTAAGTTTACAGATTGCACGATGAAATACTTGAGTTCAGAGGAAGCTGCAAGTCGTACAGCCATCGGTGTCAAGCACTCTTAAAGGCGGGGATGATCCACCCACACCAGCGGCCCCACTGCAAGAGGAGGGACTGGTAGCGCTGCTGCTGAGGTTGGCAAGTCTGAGTCCTGCAGAGAAAGAGAATGTGGAAATCCCGCTGAGACTGCCCTGCCTCCAGCTATACAAATTGAGACAGCGATTCACCTGCTCGCTTCCAGCGCGGTGGTCCCTAGAGAAGGAGATACCTCTCTAGGACCTGAGCCATAAAGAAGAGGGATTTATAGATCAGTATCAGCAGACATGAGTAATACCTGGAAGCAAAATTCTCTGTGTTGTACTTCTATTGCAAGCACAGACTGCAAGCAGAGCTAAAGCACCTTCTTTTTTCTGCTTTGATTAGAGTGGAGGACGGGAGTGGGGACTCTGAGCTGCATTCATCTCCAGGCCACTGACTTGCTAGGGATTCTGGATAAGTCATTTAATCTCCGTCTTAGTTTCCTCATCTGTAAAGCCTGGGGAATAAAATTTTGCTTTTTGGCTGGAGCTCAGGCTGAAAGGAAGTGTAACTGCAAGAACACTGCTCCATGCTCAGACTTCAATAGCTTTGCTTGCGCCCTGAAGTTGTGCAAGTGAAGGGAGCGGGGGGCTCAGGGAGGGCACCGGTGCTGTGCCCCTGCTGCTGTAGCTCTCGTCCTTTGTGCCTCACCTTGAGCATCCCCAGGGACGGCTGCAGTCCTTGCTGTGTCCCCGCTTATGTAAGGAGGCGATGCTGTGCTTGCAGGCGTGCACCAGCTCTGCATTGTGGCTCTCACAGAGCTATACAGCCAAACCATGCCGTTACAGCTCTTCATAGGGCACTTAGACATCTCTACCAGCAGTAACATTTTTATTTCCAGTTTATTGAAATTAATTGTTGCCATTAGCTTTAAGTGTACATACACTATACATGTACAGCTGAATTACGGTTTGTGCTAGGAGCAGGAAAAGGCCCCAGTTGGTCGCAGAACACAGGGCCCTGTGCAGTGAATGTGGTGAACTTCTGACCCTTCAGGCATAGCCGCTGCCACTCACAGTCCCGGTGACAGATAAATGACCTCGCAGTGTGCATTCTGCATTTCACATTCTCCTTGAAATACAACTCTATAACATATCCAGGTCAGTATTACAGCTCTTCATCCTTTACGGCTGCATTAATAAAACAACTACATTGCTCAAGCAATGCTTCAGAAAGCATTTTTTTGGCTGAAAACCTGCCGGGATGACGGCAGCTCCGCTGGGGGAGCTCCCAGCCCCACACACCCCACAGGGGCAGCGCTCCCCACCCCACCCTGCGCTGCTGTCAGCACGCCTGCCCCCATAAAGCCTGCATTCAAAACCACTCTCGGCCTCATTATCCGCTCGCTCCCTGCCTGTTTTCACCATCGCTGTCCCCTCTGCCCACCCTGAGCCCCCTCCCCGCGCTGTGGCGGTGTCCGGGCGAGGCTCGGGGGGCTCCCCACAACCCTGAGGGGTCGCGGTGGGACCGGAGCAGGGGGTGCAGAGGCAGCAGCGGGGTGCGAGGCCCAGGCCCGGTGCTAGGGGAGGCTCCTCGGGGCCGCCTCCCGCAACTTTTCCGGGGCCTCCCCGCTGCCGGCCCCGGCCCGTTCCCTCCCCGCTGGCTCCTCCCCAGGCCGCGGCCGGTGAAGGGCGGAGCGGAGGCGCCGCCGCCGCCGCGCACAGCAGCCGAGCCCGGAGCCGAGCGGCGGCGGTGAGCGGCGGGGGAAGGGGACGGGAAGAAACCGGGAGGGTGTTGGGGGGGGTCTCGGGGTGTCCCCCCCGTGCTCAGCGCTGCGGCCGGGGGGGGGTTAGCGGAGGCTGCGCGGCCCCTGCCCCGCTTGGGGCGGGTGCCCGGGGGCTGCCCGGCCATCATCCATCTTGGGCCGGCCCCGGCGGTGCCACGGGGCGAGGGAGGCAGCGAGGGGAGCTCCAGGAGGACAACGGGGCCGAGAGGGGGAGAAGGGGCCCGGGAGGGGGTAGGGGGGGGGGGCTCGGTCAGGGCCCGGTGGCTCCGCTCCTCGCCCTGGCCGAGGCTCCCCCACCCCCGCCCGGCCCAGGCCGCTCCCTCCCGGCGGCGGCCTCCGGGCCTTGGGTGCGGGGCTCCCTTGGGTGCGGGGCTCCCTTGGGTGCCGTGTCCCAACCGGAGGACTTCGGCCTGGCCCCGAGGAGCTGAGGGCGGCTCTCGGGACTTTGCTTCGCTGGCAGCCCAGGAAGGGCACGCCACGGGAGCTGCTTCTGCTTCTGCCTTCCTTTGAGACTTGACAAGGGCGACGGCGCTGCTGAAAGCACTCGTTTTGGTTTGGAAGCACCCGGCCGCCTTCAGAGCGTCGTGTCGGCGCTTCTTGGCGTTGCTGGCGCTTCTGCGATGTAGTTGGAGCAGCAGGATTGTTCGAAATAGAAAGCTCGTTCCCTTATTGCGTGGAGGGAACCGGCTGCTTAACTGGGAGGCGCTGCCTGTGCTATGAAATGTTCCCCGGTTGGGTTTTGGTTGGTGTGTTTGTGCCTGAAACAATCTGTCAGGCGTTCTCACTGGTGCTAGCACGGCCCTCGGGGTCAGCCAGACATTTAATGCGGCTTCCTGAGGCTCTGGGACAGTTGCGGACGCAGCCAGGGAGAAACAGAAAGCAATGCGTTACCAGTCAGAGGCGTGTGCCTGCCTGAGGAGTTATCAGAAATGAGGCAATGCAGAGGGAAGTTTTAAATGCAACACCCATGCCTGTGTGGTATCCGCGACGTTATTATTTCACAGAAGCGGTGTGGGTCGCCATGCCCGAAGTATGAAATACTTTCTCATTTTTCTGACATCATTATCACGTTGCTATAGTGATTTCATTACGCTGGGAATGCCGTGCTCGCGTCGTGTTGCTATGGGAAAGATCAGCGTTATAAATAAAAATATTTAAGGTTCTGTTCATTGTCCAAAAAAAAAAAAGTCACCAGTCTGTTGACACGATTGCCCGAAGCCTGACCCCCTGAAGTTTTTAATGCGGGGCTGGAGATGGGGAATCGCCCGTCCTGGCCCAGCAGAGCGTCCCTTCAGTGTGGAGATGGGCCACGAGCACGCCCGTCGTTCGCCCAGGCAGAGTCGTCAGGAAGCGCTGTGCTCCCTTGGACGGCTCTAAAAATAATCTGTTTTCATGTGCAGGACTTGCACCCGATCACGCAGCGGGCAGAGAGGAGTAGTTGTGTTCTCTCAGGCCGAGATGTCGCAGGGAAGTGAGTTGTGCTTCTTACAAACAGATGTTGCCCACAGCCCCGCTCTCGCAGGGCAACGCGTCCAGCAGGGCGCAGTTGGCCGGGCTGGGGGCTGCACGTGGGGCACAAGACATTTTGGGAGGTGCTGGGAGGCCCAGGAGGGCTGGAGGAGCCGGGAGGTGCCGTCCGCAGCCTCAGCGAAGCGTGGAGCCGGGGCTGTCGTCATGCGTCTTGGCTCTGGGCTGGCGGTTTGTAGGGTAAGTAGCTTTGCTGAAGATTTTGAGGACCGCGTGCCAAACAGGGACTAAATTACTAGCGCAGTGTAATGCCAGTGACACGTTAATGCTTTTATTTAGAGACTAATGTTTACGCAATTTATCAACATAGTTTATATTTGAAACCATAAGCTGCAAGAATACAGACACAAACTATCTGTGATCCATTTCGCCTCTGCACATCCAGTCTGAGGGCACTGTCTGTTCTTAAGAGAAATTGAAATGTAATTAAATGACACCAGCGAAACATGTGGACCTACTCTAATGTCAAAGTTTTAATTTTATATTGAATCACAATCTCGAGGCATAAACAACTCTAAGCATTTGTTTGTACTACTACGTTGCAGTATTTTGTCTTGTGCCATGTGTGTGCACAGTGTACTTGGTGGCACATGAAAACTTTTCAGGATATTAATGCGGGAGACTTCCTATTTTGTTGCTTTTCGTTTCTGATGTGCCAGGGTAATGTTAAACATCAAGCACTTCTAGTAACTGGGTGTGTTTCGTTCTGCAGAAGCAGATTCGAGAGAGACCTGACTTCTAAAACCCAGCCAAATCCTGGGGTTGTGTTTGGATTTTTTTTTGCATTGACTTTTTTTTTTTTTCCCCGAGAGCAGTTAGTGGGTGTGGGGGTTAGAGTACAGCCTGAATTCACATTATGCTGAGCTCTGTAGTAGTTATTGATTTGCTTTTACTCAGATTAAAGGGCTTGTTGTTTATTCTGTAGCAGCAGAAGTTCACCTAACAATTCAGCTGCAGTTGTGCATGATCCTAATGTCCAGCAGTTATGCTCAGTTCGCTGATCTTTTTCGTACGTTAATTGAACGGTTTCTTATATTTAGTAGATGATAGGTTATTAAGCAGAACTGTAATGAAAACGTCCTGTTAAAAGGGTGCTCATAAACCCCAGGGTCCATTTTTTAATTGTGCATTTGTGTTTTGTTTGCACTTCGCAAAAGCTACTGATCCTGCAAAGGTGACTCCTAATGGCTGAGATAAGTAAGGATGTTAGGAAGTTGGAAAGGAAACTTCCTCTTGCTGAGCTCTCTTGTTTGATCCAGCCTGTCTTGCTGAGGTGCTGAAACCGATGTGAGGTGCTTGGTTTTATTTGTTAGTACCGAAGTGTGGTGACAGCAAGGATTTGAGATCATTCCAGTTCCTGGACTGCTTTCTGGGTGCAAGTTAATGTCACAAAAGTGCACCTCGCAACCAGTGTTTTCGGTGGGTTATATCCTGGCATCACGAGTGCAGAAGGAGTAAAGGAGGACCTGGCTTTTTGTTCATAAAGGCCCAGATTGGAACACGAGTACAGCTCTGAGCTCTCTGATGTTAGTAGAAAATACAGCATGCTCCAGTACGCTCTCCACTGCTGGTGTTGCAAATATAATCAGGTTCAGTCTATTTTATTTCATAAAAATGGCGAAATAGATTTATTTCAGTCCTAGGTATACAAGAGATAAATTTCATTAGGTAGCCCAGTAGGGGAGAGACGGTTTTCATGGGTAAAGCATTTCCCAGAATGCTTGACTTTTTTTTTTTTTTTCTAAGGCTGTACAGTTAGAAGCAGTAGTTGGTGTTTTCACCCTTTGCAGTTGGGTATGAGATTAGAGCTCTGAGGCAAGTCACAGATTTAACTCCTTTGCTTTCCCATCATCAGTTTTTTTTATCGTTGAGCTGCCAGGAGCACTTGGAAGCAGGAAGCAGTTAGGAGACCAACTGATCCATTTTAGTGTCCCCAACACTGACTAATACTAGTGACAAAAATCCATGTTGGAGCAATGTGAGCTGTCTGTGGGTAGACTTTTATATAAATATATTGACGTAGAAATAACTTTTGATTAGCCTGCATATTTACTTAAAACTCACATGCTGTAAAAGTAGAATCGAGCCACATATGACATTATTTCTGTGCATCAGTGCTTAGCTTTCTTCACTACAAGCCCCCTACCCCCTAGGAAAGTTAGTGCAAGGGTGATAACGTACTTGAGTATTCTTTGACAGCCCAGGCCTGATGCAGTTCAGATTTGTGTGTGTGACAGCTCTATGCTCTGACTTGACCTGAGGCTGTCGTGCCCCGCTCTCAGCCGTGTGGCTTGTGAGGTTTTGCTGTGTTTGTGTCCGGGTGCCCGGCAGGTCCCAGGTGGCAGCTTTGGGCCAGGTCACAGCACTGAGACCAGCAAAGGGACTGACTGTTTGTCCTTAAACAGGCTCTCCAGAATGAATGGCTTCCTTGGATTTATAAAACAGACAAAATTTTTACAGTACGTGCTGTTTTTTCTTGCTACATGGCTGAGGTTTTTTTAATAATACGCTTTTTAGGCTGCTATTTAGCTAGAAAACCTGGCATTTGACTTAGCATTTGTTAATGGGAGATTTTTAGGAGAAACCTGGTTATAGTGCATGAAACAGGATGTTACGTTTCATAAAGTATCACCAGGACTGAAAGCAACTGCGAGATCAAAAAGCATTCAAGCAGGCGTTGAGGCTCCAGCCTTCAGGGTTAATTTGCTTTTCCTCCTGTGTCAGAGCTGGCCATGGAAAAGCATCGTCCCGGGTCAGAGTGGATTTGCTGTGGGTGACAGCCCTGAGGGGCAGAGGAGGTAACTTGTATTTTGTAGGCAGCGTCTTCCACATGCAAAAAATGATTTTTCCAATGATGGTACACAAAGTGGAGGTTTTTAATGCCTGTGCTGCCCGGTTTACCCCGTAGTGTTAGCAACAAAGGAAAATGCGAATATTTGACAAACGCTGCTGTGCAGATGAGCAGGGTAGGTCCCGAGGTGCGCTGAACACATCTCTTGGCAGGAGCAGCCCAGGTTGCAGCGAGGGAGATGCCAGAGGAAGGCAAGGGCAGGCGGCTCCGTGGGAACAGGGGTCGGGGCAGGGGCCTTGGGAGAGATGCTGTGGTGCAGGGCTTCGGGCTGGGTTTTGTGGTCGCCGCATGCAGCTCGCATGTGTCGTGCACCCCGGCGTTTCCCATGCTCTGCCACTCGTGCTCTTCGCTGTTGGGGTAACTCAAGGAGCTGAGCTAGCTGAAAGCCGAGCCTGCCCAAGAAATATAGGGGTAGTTTTCAGCCAGATCGCTTCTTACTCTGACTCACTGAGTGGTTGTGCAAGCACCACTGCTGGTGGAGGGAAGGAGCTGCAGAGAGCACAGGAATACCCCTTTCGGCAGCAGCTGGCACTTAAATTGACTTAAAATGGTCAAAAGCTGCTTGTGACTACGTGTGACTTCGGCAGCATCTTTCTGTCAGTCCTGCAGTCCAGGTAACACGGTGACTGCTTTCCCTGCCATGTCTGGAAGCACACAACCTGCGGGTTACTGTGGCTGGTGGGTGAGGATTTGCTGCCGGCCCCCAGCAGTAACAGGCTGAGGTCTGCAAGGAGCAGCGTGTGTTTTGGGCGAGTTGGTACCATTCTGTGGGAACAACCTCAGGGGCCTTGCTGCTTGTGTTGGTGACCCTTCAGAGATCACCTGTGTATTGGTTTGACACGTCTGCTGGCTGCCTGACACCTCTCAGAGGGATAAATGGCTCATTATGAGAAATGTGCTTTCCTGTGGCAGAGATAATTCTGCTAATTACTGCCTGTGTTCTGAGCTCCCCTCTTCTGGAGAGAGGGGAGTGCGGGGAGGTTGTGGGGACCCGAGCAGCAGTGGGGCATCTACAGGGCACGGTGCCTGCCCGGTGTTTGTGCTGCACTTCCCTGCAGTGCTAGGCCTACTGATGCTATTTCACTTCCAGGCTTGGTGTGCAACGAGTTGTGATTTCTACAGCTCTGAACGGGGCAGAAACTGGTTACTGAGATCACTTCTCCCTTTGCAAATGCTGCAGTAATTAAGGTTGTCTCAGGCAGTCCACTTAATGGTATTGAAATTGGGGAGGCTGTGGGAAGATGGGTGGTGTTCAAGGAGGAGGCGCTGCCCGAGTGTTACATTCCTAATCAGAAACCGTGTGTTTAAACCTAGGCTGCATTCATCTCTTGTGGGAAGAGCCTTTGAGGTGTGTGTGGGAAGAAATGGGGCACTGGAAACATTCCTTCATTTTGATCGCCGATCGTTTGGGGTTTTACGACTTTTATATCTGCAGGTTACGCTCAGACCGCCGTAGCAGGCAGTACCTCTAATTAAAGGGGAGATTTGAAGCTGTTTGTGTTGTTTCTGCTTCTATTTGTGGCAGCAGCCCACTGGGCACGACGGCGTGCGCTTTTCTCACAGTGTCAAGTGATCGTAGCAGGGAGGAGAGATCTGCATGAATCTGGATGTGGCCACATGAAGACAATGTTTTGATCTTCGCTGCTGCTCCTGCTGCAAGTGGTCCAGCAGGTACTGGGTGCTGGGTGTTGGGAAATACCTGCTATACCTGAACAGGCGCCGCCTCGCTGCGTTTGTAGTGGCTTGACCTGAACCTGGGTGAAGGCGCATATTTAATTCCTCCGATTGAGAAATCCAGATGCTGACAAAAGCAGGCCTGGCTGTGTTTTGAAAACTCCTGTTTGTTTGTTTACCTTCACCGAACAAACCCCTTTGTTGGAGGGAAGCTCTGACCCTCCGCGGGTTTTTGTAAGGAGGGAGGGATGGGCAGCAGAGGGCAGGCAGCGGAGCTGGAAGGTGCAGGGCTGCTCGCAGTAACTTGGCTTTCCTCATCCCTTTGGTTGTGTTTGACTGAAAATATGGGGAGCTGGGCAATAGCAGGCCTGCTGAGCAGGTGGCCTGAGGCACGGTTTGTTATTTATTTTGAATATTGATAAGATTGAAAGGGTTTACATCCATCTGGGCACTGAAGCAGGAGGTCTGAGCGTGTCCCCAGCAGTGGCTGTGTTGTGACCGAAACATCTTTATTAACGCCCGCTGCCGTGGTGCTTCAGGCGCTCCTGTAAGGACCAGGACGAGCCTTTCTGCAGTGGGTAATCATCACCCTGCCCTGCCAGAAGACTGCTTTTTGCAGACACGCTGCACTGGCAGCACGTCGCTGGCAGGTTTGTCAATCGGTTGCGTTGTGTAACGCTGCTCCTGGAGCAGAGCCGGAGAGCAGGCCGCTTGTGTTTTGCTTTTGAGTGGCTAGAACTGCAAACTCAAGGCTTGCTGGGTCGTTTGGGAGTTCAGTTGGGTCCAAAGTTGTGTTCTGGAGTGCTCTAATACTGAGAAAAAGTTGTATTTGTCATATTTAGATGAGGGTATTGTGTGTGAACTTAGAGCTGCTCTTCGGAGGAGCTGCACATCCGCAGCTCTGGCCGGCTGCAGAGAAGGGAGCTGCTGAGCTTCCCGAAATAAGGCCGCTGCCAGCGTTGGTCCAAGCAAATGTGCCCTATGGAATTGGATCTCACAAAATTTTAACACGTTAGTTGCAAGTAGACCCTCACTCTGGAAAGCACTAAGTGTGTGGGAAGAGCAGCTGGGCTGGCTGTGTTGGTTGCCCTGCCTTTTATGTTGCTTCTCATGTAATATCCTTCTCTCTAATGCAAATAAACTTAAAGTCGTAGGGAGGGGCTGCTGAGAAGTGAAAAAAACTTTCATTACAGACCGCTGACATGCAGAATAACGCCTTTTATATGTCACCTATCACATGATGGTTGGAAGTAAACCATAGTTCATTGGGTAGGGTTATTTCTGGTGCAATTCTCCCTTCTGCAGAAGCAGTCCCATCACAGCACGTCATGCTGTGCCCTGGGATTTGATGTGTTCGTCCTGTTACCGGGCTGGAGAACAGAAATCCGATGGATTTATGGAACAAATGCAGGTGAAGATGGCACAGACATAGCCAATTGTTGCTTTCACATGCTCTGGATTATAACACTAATTGTAGATGAAAATAACATTAAGATTAAAGTTAGAGACTGAAACCGTTCCAAACAGCCTTTCTCATGAAATATTCATGCATTTAGGGCTTTTAACTCATCAGATTACTTACAATAATATTGTAATCAGTATGACTTTCTGCCTTTGTGTTTTTTTCATGAATACACTGCATTGGCATATTGATCACCAGAATGCACTCAAATTTAGAATAAAGCTTTTTCAGGAATCTCATTTAAAATGATCAAAGAGATGTTTTAATGCTCCAGGGCATTTTCCTCAATGGTGTGCGTTCTGAGAAAGCATCTCTTTCCCTTCATTCTGTGATTTCAGTGCTCTGCAGCCTTTCTCTGCTATGCGAACTGCTTGCTCGAAACCCTCACCGTGAGCACAGCGTTGAGCGCGAGGCGATTCAGCACTAAGGCAGGTCTGAGCAGCGCAGCGGGGTGACTGAGCATGCTGGTAGCAGGTGTCAGGGCCCCGGTGCTGTAAAACCAAGGAATCTCCATGGAACTGTGAGGCTGAAACTTTTTTTTTTTATCGGTACTTTGGTGCCAAGTTCATATGAACCGTATCTGTACAGCCAAAAGTTTGTTTAAATAATTATCTTCTGAAGTCAGCGGCTGTAGTGGCCCTGCGTTTGTATGGCTGATTTTGCATTTTTGAGTTGCTTGAGAAAAAAACAGGGAAATGGGGGGTTTGACTTTGATGAAAAGGTGTCCTAACCAAAACGGAAAGCGCAGGAATTGCAGATAACAGCAATTAACATTCAGCGTGAGTGCGGCGTGTTCTAAGGTCTCGATCAGAGTACAGAACTGACTGTCTCCCGGCCATATGTTTAACACATTTGCATACTAATATGGGAGAGAATTTTTTTTTTCCTATTGCCTTATGTCTTATCATTTCAAAGACTAAAAAGAGAGTGACTTTTGTTCCTGTTCGTGAGGTGGAGGGGAGGAACTGGCTGATGGCAGCGACGCTCCTCCTGCTCGCTGGTTAGCTGCTGTAGGATGTCTCCTCCCCTGCGAGTTAAACATAGCTTCTCTGCTTCTGGAGCAGGAGTCCAACTGCCCATGGCTTTTTTCTTTTTTTTTTAAGACAGCTGTATAATAATCTATTTTGGTTGTATTCAAGCTTGACCTATAAATACTAAAATGGCTCATATAAAAATGTTTAAATCACTTGGAGCTATTTCCTTCATGGGTTAGTGTCACCTCTTTCCTTCTATATGGGATGTTCCAGGAGGAATTGACAAAGCTGTTTTGCTCTTTCAAGCCTTGCAGGTTCAGAAGAATTAAGAAACATAAGAGTGCAGAGCCATGAGAGTCCCCATGCAGATCTGTCTGCAGGTTAGCTCTGGACCTTTCTGGCCAAAAAGTTCTCACTGATGCCCTTCAGGTGCCAGCCCTGAACCGTTCATAAAATTTTGAATCTTTCTTTGGTTAAAATCCTCACATAGTAGAGAATTTCACTTTTGCTGTAAAAGAAAATGTCTGTCCCCCTATGTCCTGAGGTTCCAGGAAGCAGCATTACAGGGCTGAGTTAAAAGCTAAGGGATTAGGAACACATTAAATAACTTCATTTTAGTGCAGAAAGTAAAGAAAGCTTGGTGGTGTGTGTGTTTGTTTGTTTGTATTTAAGTTAATTCTGTACACCAACTTGCTGCTATTCAGGTCCCCATTGAGCCTGAAAATTTGCCATCAAAACATCTCAAGAGTTACACTTCTCCTTGGTGGTGTTAAAATGCATCCATCGCTGACTCTGCTTAGGTACATTACAAGGGTGCTCATCGGTGCTTGGCAGTTCATACACACCTCCAGCGACAAGTGGTGAGTGGGCCCTTTCCTCCTGAAGTACCCGTGGCACAGCAGATGTTCAGGGGCTGCAGTTGTGCAGGAGAGGTGCACTGGTTGCTCGTGGCTGACGTACAAGACCGTATTTTTAGGCAGTGAAAATCTCTAGACTGCATATGCAAACCTGACCTTTAGATCAGTCTGGAAGCTTGGTGTGCACGCACATGCTGATTTCTCAAAGCTTTGCTGGTAAGGTCTGAAGGGCAGCAATGTTTTTGGGACCTGTAAGTCATCCTGCTCTGCTGAATGGCAGTGTCTGTGCAGGATGGGGAGAGCTGCTGCATGAAACCGAGTGGCTGGTGGCAATCCAGGCTGCTGGATCTGCTCGCTGCTGCTGCTGCTGCGAGTGAGTTCCCTGCCACAGCCACATCCTTGTCTGTTGGTGCAGCCTCAAGTTATTTTCCTGTTCTCATCAGTTCCAAGCACTTTCTACAGTGCAGGACTTCTAAGAATGCTCGGAAGGAATGTTAAAATATTCCTTCCTAAGTTGCATCTCAGTTTCAAGTTTAATCTCAGAAAGCATTTACCAAATCATGGTGTGGCCTTGCAAGCGAACGTTGGTTAAAGAAAGGAAGCGAGCTTTCGGTCTTGCTTGTGCTGGGCGCAGACACGTGGCCCACGGCAATGCTGCTCGGAGGATGTTCACCAAACAAGGCGCTCTGAAGTGCTTTGAGTCGTTTTCTTTGCTGGTTAAGAAAGTGTTTTCTTTGATAAAGAAAACTTCTAAATCCTTCTGAACGTGAAATAAATTTATTGGGCTTATCTGACAAAAATGGAGGTTAATAAAAAAATAAAATCAGCCCCCGAACTCCAACTCTATACAGTCGTTTGTATGAAAAATACCCCCTTGGGCCTGCTGGCGTTTTTTGAACAGAAAAAAAGGCAGGGATTTAGCGGTGTCTGGTCGTTATTACTGCTGAAATAAAATAATTACTTAAAGTGCAGGCTAAAATCTCCCTACCTCATGTCACTTATTTACCCTAATTATAAAAACCAGGAAGAACATGGTTAAGAATGTTGCCAAGCTACTATCAGCACAACAAATTCTTCTTACCAAGTACAATATAGTTCGTGTTTTGCTACGATCGAGCCTCCTAGATTCTGTCTGGAATTTAATCCTTATTCAGAAAGGTCAGAACATTTTTTCCAAGCGGGAGGGAAGGAAAATCAGTGGCAAGGGGTGGGCGTGGTAGACAACAGATGGGAGGAAGTCCCATAAACTGATTCCGTACCTGGTGTGCGTGCCCTTTAATGTTTGCATGTTTTGCTGATGGGGAAGAGGGCGAGGAAGGACTTTTCTTCCGGAGGAGGGCTGTGTCCAGGGCTGCCGTGTGCTGTGGCCGTGCCCTCTGCCGAGCTCGCTGGAGCAGCCTGGAGGAACGGCCGAGCGCAGCCGCGCTGTGCCGCGGGACCTCTGCCCCTGCACCCACTGCTTGGGTCTGATCTGGGCCCCAGCAGCTGGCAGCACAGCGCTTCTGAGCGCTTTATATGTATTTAATTGAGAAAAGTCAGTTTATTCCCTCAATCTGCCCGGTGTGCGTGGATGTCCTCCGTCCCGTTGCGGCTCAGTGCTGCTTGGTGGCAGCGCTGCAGCCCCTCGGGGGAGGCTGCCGGGGGTGACGTGGTGGCTTCTAACTCAGGGCTGCTGCGTGTGCTGCTCGTTGGGTTTTGCTTCTGGCTTCCCTTTCGCTGCTTTTGTCTGCCTGGCGCATGTCCCTAGTGACTTTCTGCAAATGCAGACCAACAGGACAAAAAATAAATTAGCCGTTCGAGCACGGCAGGCTTTAGCTGCCCAGAGTACTTGTTCCTTGCCTGAAGTGCTCCCATGGCAAAGCAATTTGAAGTGAGTAAGCAGGCAGCCGCTTCCATAGAAGTAAACATTTTGATATTTAAAACTGCAAGTTCAGCATGAAGCTGCCTGCAGAAAAGGTTACGGATCGAGGCAGATCGTTCTCAAGATGTTTGTGCCCAAAATCGCTTTTTCACACCGCAGCTCGACTGCTCACAAAGAAGGTCGTCTCTCTGACCTGGTTGTGTGCGCTGCAGTTAATTTGTCCAGAGCTCCGGTTCAGCAGAGCACTGAAGTCAGGAAGGATTGCTCTGCTGCGAGAGGACTTTACTCTCAGCTGAGGCTTTTATGGCTTTGGCCCTGAATCAGTAATCTTCACAGCACGCCGCAGAAGATGTGAAATTATGCAGAAACTGGCGATTTGGACGTGGTTCAGGAGGAGCAGACGGCCGGGACTTTAAATTTTAAGAATGGATGTGTGCAAGATTGGAAGGTCGGTCTCCTACCTTCTCCAGTTAAATACTGCACGTAGTATCTCGGAGCAGTGTAGGTTTCTCTTGCCTTCTTCAAATACCTGTTTGTTCGTTTGGCTCGTCGTTAGCTGAATTCTTGGCACGTGCTTCTGTCCGTGAGCTGTTGGTTGTTGTTTTTTTTTGTTTGTTTTACTGTCAAAACCAAAACAAAGCATGCCTTCTTAGTATTAAATTACTGAATCGTGAGTGCCTCTCAGTTGGGCAAGGTATGTAATTAAGGTGCTGCTGCCTTCTCTTGGGTAAATGTATGAATTCTTGGTGAAAGTTCTCTTTCAGAAATATGATAACATTGAAACACTTTTCACTATTAACAGTGAATTCAATTTATACTTTTATTTTATACTGGCTCATGGTCAGGTTCAATTCCCAATCCTTACTGTAGGGAATCCACCCAAGGGTACTGAGGGAACTGGCAGAGGAGCTGGCCAAGCCACTTTCCATCATTTATCAACAGTCCTGGCTATCAGGGGAGGTTCCAATCGACTGGCGGCTAGCAAACGTGACGCCCATCTACAAGAAGGGCCGGAGGGCAGACCCGGGAAACTACAGGCCTGTCAGTTTGACCTCAGTGCCAGGAAAGCTCATGGAGCAGATCCTCCTGAGAGTCATCATGCAGCAATTGCAGGGGAAGCAGGCGATCAGGCCCAGTCAGCATGGCTTTATGAAAGGCAGGTCATGCCTGACGAACCTGATCTCCTTCTATGACAGAGTGACGCGCTGGGTGGATGAGGGAAAGGCTGTGGATGTGGTCTACCTTGACTTCAGCAAGGCTTTTGACACCGTCTCCCACAGCATTCTCCTCAAGAAACTGGCTGCTCTTGGCTTGGACTGGCGCACGCTTCGCTGGGTTAGAAACTGGCTGGATAGCCGGGCCCAAAGAGTCGTGGTGAATGGAGTCAAGTCCAGTTGGAGGCCAGTCACTAGTGGCGTCCCCCAGGGCTCGGTGCTGGGGCCGGTCCTCTTTAATATCTTCATCGATGATCTGGACGAGGGCATCGAGTGCACCCTCAGTAAGTTCGCAGATGACACCAAGTTAGGTGCGTGTGTCGATCTGCTCGAGGGTAGGAAAGCTCTGCAGGAGGATCTGGATAGGCTGCACCGATGGGCTGAGGTCAACTGCATGAAGTTCAACAAAGCCAAGTGCCGGGTCCTGCACCTGGGGCGCAATAACCCCAAGCAGAGCTACAGACTGGGAGAGGAATGGTTGGAGAGCTGCCAGGCAGAGAAGGACCTGGGAGTGATGGTGGATAGTCAGCTGAATATGAGCCAGCAGTGTGCTCAGGTGGCCAAGAAGGCCAACGGCATCCTGGCTTGTATGAGGAACAGCGTGACCAGCAGGGCGAGGGAGGTGATCATCCCCCTGTACTCAGCTCTGGTGAGGCCGCACCTCGAGTACTGTGTTCAGTTTTGGGCCCCTCGCTACAAGAAGGACATGGAGGTGCTTGAGCGGGTGCAGAGAAGGGCGACGAAGCTGGTGAGGGGCCTGGAGAACAAGTCCTACGAGGAGCGGCTGAGGGAGCTGGGCTTGTTCAGTCTGGAGAAGAGGAGGCTCAGGGGTGACCTTATCGCTCTTTTTAGGTACCTCAAGGGAGGCTGTAGCGAGGTGGGGGTTGGCCTGTTCTCCCATGTGCCTGGTGACAGGACGAGGGGGAATGGGCTTAAGTTGAGCCAGGGGAGTTTTAGGTTAGATGTTAGGAAGAACTTCTTCACTGAAAGGGTTGTGAGGCACTGGAACAGGCTGCCCAGGGAAGTGGTGGAGTCACCATCCCTAGAAGTCTTCAAAAGACGTTTAGATGTAGAGCTTAGGGATATGGTTTAGTGGAGGGCTGTTAGCGTTAGGTTGGAGGTTGGACTCGATGACCTTGAGGTCTCTTCCAACCTAGAAATTCTGTGATTCTGTGATTCTGTGAATCACATCTCATTCGTGGCTTTTTCAGTTCCTGGGTGTGCTCGTACTTCCAAGGGGGGTCCGAGTGTCCGGAATGCCCTGTTCTCTAGTGGCAAAGTTACCGAAGCTAACAGCTTAATTTGGCAACGTAAGCTCTTCCCTGGAACTGAAACGTGGTCCTTGTTTTTAACAGAAATAATCTAGGCTTTGGCCTGAGTTAAATTTGGGAGAACAAAGCTTATAAAGCTGAAGGGGCTGGATGTGCACAGCCGTTGTGCGGTGACATGTACCGCTAGCTGTGTGCTTGGTACGCTGATTTATATTTGATTTGGTGCTGAACGCAGTCAGTGGAAATGGTAATAATTTCCTGTTAAATTCATAAAACTGAGAGTGCGATTTTTGTCGTAATGTATCAGATAATCCTCCCGTTGGATTATTTAGTGGTAGTGCATCTGTTTACCTGGGTGTTGGATGCTGCAGTAACGAGCAATGAAGTCAAGTCAGGCTCTGAAGATTGTGCGGATGGAAGTTTGTCAAACTGTGCATGAAAATCACATTGAAGCCCTGCTTTCTGCTTGGTCTTGTCTTTTTTCCCCCTCTCATTTTTCTGACGTTGACAGCGTCAGGACAGGCGGGGGAGGTTTTCAGCGCACCTTAAAGGCAGGGAGATTGACTGCCTTGGTGCAGTGACTTGGCAAGTGCGTCCATGGCAGCAATTTCTGATGTTGTAAGGAAATGCTGTGCTAAGGAGCAGGGTAAGTCCGTGGTAATGTTTTTCTGGGAGAGCCCTCTGCTAATTAATTGTGTGATTTGCAGGCACCCTTTCATTTGTGATCCTCCATCCCTCATCCCATCACGTTTCCATAGCTTACGTGCCACCGTTGCATAATTGTTGACAGCTTTGATTAATATTAGGGAAGTATTTAATGTACTTTCGGCTTGATTGAGTAATTTAATATCCAAGAACACGGTGTGTAACAGATTCCTGCTGCAAGGAGGTGGCGAGTGGAGCCGTCAGGCGGCCGGGGGCTGCCCTGGCTCTGATGCCGCAGGATTTTGGAGTGATGAGTAATGTTTAGGAGACATTTACCAAAAAAAAAAAATAAATAAAAGAAACTAAAAAACCTCAGTTTTTCATGGCCTAGTTGGTAGTATTTAAAAGAAACTGGCATGAGGAACACTTCCAAGCTCAAAATGAAACAGGTTTGTTTATAGTAGCCGTGATTCAGCGCTGAGCTGCCAGGGTAAAAATAACCACGGTGGCTGCAGCACCGGGAACCTGCCCCGCGCTGGCACGGTGGCGGCAGCGATCCTGGGGCCATCGATGTGCTTCTGTCCCCAGCCTGACCACTAAATAAGACGCTGACAGCACGCGTCCCCCTGAGGACGTCAGACGCCTTGGTTTCCGTGTGTGCAGGACGGAGGTGAGGACGCCGAGCGAGCCGGGTCAGAGGAGGAGGTCGATGTCCTTGAGTCCCCGTCTTGGCCACCCCACCGGGAATCTCTCCTGGGAACGGAGCAAAACACCGAACGGCCAGGGGTGCACGTTGCTGAGCTGCACGTGGAGAGGCCATTTCGTTGTGTCTCTAGGAACTGATGCCTCTGCCTGTGGTTTTGTCTGTGCTTGCTCAGTGCCTCGTTTTTCTCTGTTCCTTCTCTCCCTCCCCCCCTGCCTTTTTTTTTTAACCTAGGGCTGTGTGTTGCTGATCTCAAGTGCAAATGCAGCCGGCGTTCTTGGTTTGTCATCTGTCTTCAGTCCCGTAGCTGAGCCTGTGTCAACACTTTGAATGAAATTCCCTATTTTCAGGTGTCTGCAAATTGGATCCGAGTGGGTGCTTGCAGCAAGAGCTGCCTGAGCAAACTGCTTGGCTGCAGACTCGCTTCCTATTGTGTTTGGAAAAGTATTGAAGAAGGATTTTGAAAACTTTGTTTTGTGTTTCTAAAGCATTTTGATTTCTATGGTTTCAAGGGGGCACTTGCCCGTGGCTCTGCAGTTTTGGGTGCAGAGCTGCTAAAATATTTTGAAAAAACACGAATTACTAGGCTGTCGTTTAAGCTTCCTGTGATTTTTAGCACTGAAGGGGGGAACAAGCGGTTCTTTTCTCCCGTGGGAGCTTTCAGAAATGCTCTTAGGGAGAGCCAGCAGCCACGTGAGGCCAGGCCACCTCCTCTGGGGTTTAAGGACCGGGGGGACACATCTTGGTGGCCTGGCTCGCCGATGCTCCTCAGGAGGCATCCTGGGGTGCCACCAGCGCTGACCCCGCTGCATCCCACCACGGGCTGGGGCTGTGCAGGTGCTGGGGAGGAGGCAGAGGTGCAGGATCCGTTTTGGGGGCCCCCAATAGCATCAGTGCCTGTTGCCTGGCTTCCTGTGCCTGCCAGCAGCGCATGGCACCGCGCTGGGGGCAGAAGAGAGAAACGTGGCTCTGTAGAAGAGCTGTGCTTTGTAGGGGATGCAACACTCGTTGGATTTCACCCTGGCAGTGCGGTTAAGCGGCAGTTGCTCCCCTTCGAGGTTGCTCTGGGTAGCTGAGCTGCTAGAGGCTGCTTTTCCTGCGGTCTCGGTACAGGAAATTTTCATCTCCTAAAACGCATTGCAAAGTTGGTCCAGCCTCAGGCAGGTTTTGGCTGACTTGAGCTTGTCTTGTAAGTGAAGTTGTGCAGGTTTTGTGCAGTCTCGGGAAGAAAAAGCCCGTCAGAAAGCTGGGGATGAAACTGGAGCAGCACGCATCTCCTGCAGAACGAAGGTGTCTTTTTGTTTGGGATAAAACAAAGTGCAGGAGAGGAATACTGAGCTGCTGCTGGCTTTTAATGGGAATCAGTCACTGAACTGTTCTTTGAAATTCCCATCCCTTGGGCAGTTGAGCAATGAATGGGCAGAAGCAGAGGGAGGATGACACGGAAATATTTGGGGGTGAGATTATTTGGGGGTGAGATCCGTGGTATCGAGGTAGAAGGCAGTGCTAGGGAAACAGTAAAAAGCGTGAGATTGGAAACAGGAGTGAGCGTCCTGTAATTGTAGTTGTCAAATTACAGGTTCAGGGATTGTGGACAGAAGTGGCAACAGCACAAAGCCAATAAAAATTGATGTAAGGCAAGCTGACAAGCTTTTTAGACACTGATTTTAAAAAACAGTGCGTAGAGGAGAAGTACTTTTCCCTTTGGCAACGTTTTCCTACTGTGTCTTCAGACTGTATTTCACTGCTGTCAGATCTGGTAGCCAAAAACCAGGAGCTTGAAATTTTCGTTTAAAAAAAAACACAAAAATAAGCCATGATATTAAGCCATGCTCCTGAATGAAATCTGAGGCTAAAGAGGTGGCAGTGCGTGGAGCAGCTGGAGCTGCTGGCGTCTGTATTGAGCACAAGTGGCAGCTTTGCTTGATCTTTGCTTTCTAACCGAATAGGTTCAATTTTGGTTCCTTCCCACGGTTTACCTTAGCTGCAAGTCGAGTTTGTAAAGCATTTTTTAATGATGTTATCAAGCTGAAATTCTGTTTTGCCATTGGTTTTCTCCTGACCCTGCAACGTTTCACTTACCAGAAGCAGGGTTAAATTGCGCTGGAGGCTTTGTTTTTAAGAGAATTTGATTCTGGTGTTCAGAGATTGTGTAGAGCTCCCTTGATTAAAGCAAAGAGCAAATTTTATAACAGGCATATTTTACTTTCAAACTGTGAAGAGTAGATTTGATGCTTACATACACTATCATCTGAAAAATATGTTCTGAGGAATTAATTTTTCTTTTTCTTTTTTTTTTTTCAGTCCCTTGCAGGGAGCCTGGAAAAAACTTCAGTAGTGCTGTTAACACTGATGAGAGATCTTTTATGCCAAGGTACGAGTATTTAATGTTCTCATTTGAGAATTGATAAATGTATAAGGCAGCATTTGAGGTTAAGTTAAAAGCTGTCTGAACCTTGTTTCTTGTCGTGGAAAAACGCCACTCTGAAGCAGTGTGCTCTGTCTTTCCTGGTGTTATTTTGCTGTTGTACAAAATACAAACATATAATAATAGTTCACAGGTTTTCTTTCCGAGGCTGAGCCAAGAATGTGTCTACTTTAATTTCTTTTTTGTTGTTGTTCATTTAAGTCTTTTGTTATCGTCTTACTGGGGCTTATATCATCAGTTATGCCCAACGTTTCATGAAGTTATGCAAAACCATCAAGCCACGTGCCTTTACCACTGTCTTCCTCCCGCTGAGCGGTGCATCTACCTCACACCAGTGGCCCTATCAGTGTTCAGAGAAGGAAGGAGCAAGCAGCAATGCAAGCTGCCTTCTTTGGGTGTGTGAAATTGAACTCAGGCATCCGCATCGCATAAGGTGCACATCACGTTTCGGGTTAGCGCAAGGTTCTTGCACCCAGCCTTTTCCAGAGTTGCACTTGTGTTTATTCTTTGCTTGCATTTCTCTACCCAGCTACCCAATTTTATTTTTCAAGGTCCCTTCCAATCCCTAGCATTCTGTGAAATTACAGGCTTCTTGATGAGCTGGTGAGGCTTTTGTATGAGGAACAGCTAATTTGTCGTTTGGGTTGTGAATGAGACTGACCCTGGCCCATGTTCCCACACAGTTCTCTTGCAGTGGGATTGCTTCATCGGTGCCCAAAGCATCTGAGCAGCTGCAGATAAACAGCACTAGAGAGGTGTTTCTCTTGGATATGTAGACATTTAGAGATGCATATGGCTTGTTCTTCTCGTGGTGGACACCATGTGAAGGTTACCCAGGCCAGGTGTTTTGGGCAAGCTGCTGGAGATCTTTGCTCTTCCTTTGGGAGGGGGCTGATGCTGGCAGCCTGGGCACTGTCGTGACAGCACAAAGAGGTGCTCCTGTTAAACAAGGAAGAGATTAATCATGAGATGTCAGGTGCTTTGCAGTGTGGAAGCAAAGTTTGTTCATTATTGTAGCTGCAATCTGGACCCTACTGATTTATTACTGCTGTATTTTAAAGGGGCTGTGCAGGTGCTTGGTAGCCTGGTCTGACACTTAGGGTGGAGCAAGCCTGCTGCTCAGAGCAGTGCCAGGGCATTTAACATGAAATTTGTTCTTTGCCCCCTGCCTGTCCTGCTGTACCTCGCTAGCTGTGTGTGAAGGAGGAAGGGGAGCACGAGCAAGATGACACACTTGGTTTTTGCTTTCTTTTTGCACCTTGCCCTTCAGAGCTAATGAGACCAGTTTCGCAACATGTGAAACAACAAAAAGTTTTTTTTTTTACACTTCTTAGTGATCATAGGCTTTTCTCAAATCAAAAGAAACACTAAACATCCGTAATTTCATGCCATTTTGAAATGCTGCTGTTGCTTCACAGCATGCTCCTCTACTGCACAGAGCTCGGGGTGGAAATGAATGCTACTGTGTCTTGCTGTATTTAGGTGGGCATAAACAGTTTGCCAAACGAAAAGTTGGCTAGGATGCGGCATAGTAATTTCTGGAGCACTCCATTCATGTTGTATAAACAGATAACATTAACATACTTGTGAAAGAGCTACAAGATAATTAAGGCGTGTGGAGTTTACAGTAATAAGGCTCATGCGTTTCAGGATCTTGGTTTCCTGTTGCACCTGAAAAAAAAAATCAGCAAATATTGCAGAGAAGAAATGAGAAGTTAGTCTTGTGCTACTCCCAGCTGAAAGTTTCCCACAAGTATTTTTACTATAAATAAGAAGTGAAAGAGTTCACAGCTAAATTTAACCCTTAGATTGATTTACTTTCAGGGGCTTTCGTGGGTGGAGCAGTCTGTGGAACCATAGAAGATGCAGATAGACTAGATCAATAGATTGCATTTACACTTTATAAAAAAGTCATTCCCTTTTAATTTCTAAGGATTATCAAAGGAAAAAGCATTGCTAATTGGAATTCCCCTCTCTTTCCCAACCAAAATCATGATCTTAGAAAAAAAAGGAAGTGAATGTTACTTCTCAGGGAAACTTTCAAGCAGAAGAACTTGCAGCTGACAGTATCTTAACCAAGAACGTTGTCAGTGTACTGCAGTGCATAGACACGGCTTGCTCTGTTTTTAGACATTTGAATTTAGCATTCTGGAAAATCCCTTTCGGTTCAACTTAGTTTCACAATTTCTATGAAGTTAAGCAACCAAAGCTCATAGCGGCCTGCAGGGTTGAAGAAAAACAGCTCGAAGGTGCCTGAAAGTATGAGCTGCTGCTGCTGACTTCTGCTTTCTTCTCCCTCTAACGTCTGGGCGAGGGAAGAGCAGCTCGGCCACGTGAGAGCCTCAGCATAGGCAGGCGAGCCCCCAGTTCCTGTCCTTCGGATGTAAAAGTGAGCTTAAAGCTGCGTTAAACTGGCCACAGGATTTGGGTGCCTCTTCCTCTGCGACTGCACGTGGGCTTTATTTATTAATTTTTTAACCCGTGTGTGTCCCATTTAGACCACAGGACGCAGTGTGGGTGAGGGGTGAGGGTTGGAAGCAGGGTGCTGTGGACAGGCCGCGTGCAGGGCTGTGCCTGGGGAGCGTGTGGCAGGTGGCCCTTGGGAGTTCAAATGACAGGAAAAAAAAAGATAAAATTCCCAATTTCACGGTTATATAAACCACGACACAGGTTGTCAGGTAGCTGTCTGCCGTGGCAAAGAGGCAGCAGCAGGGCTAAAGATGCGATCCCCGTTCTTCGCGGATGGTTGTTCACAGCAGCAAGGTGATGCATCTCTGCAGGGAACTATGAGGAACACGTCTTTATTTCTAACCCAGTCCTCAGATGTAGCCAGCGAGCCCATAAATCCTGTGCAACGTTAGTTTGAAATGCCTGTGAGAAATGAAACTTCCCCAGCCTCATAGCGTTCGTGTTTCTGAATCCTTACTTGGGAAGAAAGCGCTATCTCGCCGGGAAGGAGCAGGGGATGGTTCGCGGCTGAGGTCATTGTTTGCCTCAGCGCCCTTGATAGGGACAGCCCAGCCTGGCCTGTAATGTAAACAGAGTGTAAAATGTTTATCGCCAGCTTTGTCACTTGCCTTATTTGTCAGGGAATCGCGATGAGAATGAGAGGTTTTGTGGTGCTGCGCAGCGCGTTCGGGGAGCTGGAAGATTTCCTTAAAAAGGCACAGGCCTTGCTGGGCGAGCAGCAAGGCTCTGCCTTGGCAGCCGCGAGCTCGGGCTGACCTTTCCAGAGAGAAAATACTGACCTAAATCCTGCCCTGCTGCGGGAGAAATAAACCTCCCTGCTTGCATCTTACTAACCTGATTTTCTTGTCTCGTACTCGCGGCTTTATGCTGTAAAACGTTGGGAATGCAGGGGCAAGGTGGCACTCGCGGGGTGTGTGGCGGGGAGGGGGCTGTGTGCCCGGGCACTGCTTGTGATCGTGTTTATCCTCGTCGTTTCCAAACAGCAGAAGGTTGGCAGGTCCGGGTCTGGGCATCCCGAAACCTGGGAGGCAGCGAGTTCCAGGGCAAAGTTTGAAATCATTAAAATGCTTTATGGCAAGGTCAAAGGAAGCATTGCGTTGGCTGGTTCACTGAAGAAGCATGGGGCTGCGTGCAGTTTGCACATTTGAATATTTGAATATATTGGAGGGGGAATCTATAGTTTGGTCATTATTCTGTTTGGTTTAAACTGGAGCTGTCAGCAATTCACACAGAAAACAACAGTCTTAGCTGTTCCTATAGAGATTTTTGTTCACAGCAGCATCTGGAGAACAGGAGCACAAGGCCACTTTCAGAAGACTGTGTTGTGAAGGTGTGTGTACAGGTACATTTGTAACCATTTGCTTTTTTTTTTTTTTTTTTTTCCTGCCTTCTAGATCGTCGGTATCTGAACAGACCACACCATGCGTGAGTACAAGCTAGTGGTCCTTGGTTCAGGAGGTGTGGGGAAGTCCGCCTTGGTGAGTCGCTGAGGAAGTGGTCCTGAAACCACTGCGTGAGCTTCCAGGCTGGCCTGTCTCACTGCAGGCATTGCTCATTGAACGAACTGGGATGTTTGTATTACTTCTAATATGGGCATTATTAAATTATCATTATTAAATTATGGGCATATTAATCCTTTTAATATGGGCAGTGACTTCCAGGTAGCCATTGTTAGGTGGCTGAAGGATCTGTGAGTTTGTGTCAGTTTTTGGAGACGAAACGGGTGATTCATCCCTGTTAGAACAGTTAGCATTTCGTGTTTGCTTTCTGCGGATGTGTAATACTGTCAATAACTGAATGTCCCTAAGTACGAAAAGTCTAGCCTAGGCTAGAAGAATGAATCAAGACTTGCCCTGCGTGGTGGCGAAGGCTGCAGGTGAGGAACACACCTGGAACGTGGTTCGTTTTCCATCACGGACAGAGCCTGAAGGAGCTGTCTGGCCTGAAACCCCAGGGCGGAATAGCAAGCTGCCTCCAGGCAGAGCAGAGGGACAAGCAGACTGATGACACTTTGCACTCCTTAAGTGCTTGTGTTGTTTCTAGTAAGAGGTTTACATAGCAGAGTTGATAGTAAAGCATTGTAAGAGAGGTTTCTGTCACCCATTTATCACAAATCAGTCAAGCAGCTCGCCCCAACAAGAAAGGCAAAGAACTGGTCAAGTGTAAAGTTATGTAAGACAAGGAAACACACCATGTTCCTTTCCACAGAGGGTGATAGCTGACCAGCCATTCATTTCGTAGATAGTTACTTCTTTCACTGTTTTTTATTCTGCTGATAGGGGCTGCTAATAGTCTTGTCAAATCACCTGCAGAATCTAGTTGAATGAGAGGAAAGATTGTTCAATTACATATCACGTTTGAGGTATTCTTTCAGGATCCCTTCCTAATATTTACAGGATGTAGGAGTACAAATTTTTGATGCGCTGTTCTTCCGCAGCAACTTAAGTGATCCGCATTGCTTTTTCCGTGAGCATTCTCCGTGATTATCTTGGCTTTATTATGTACTATTGAAGGATTCGCTAGGTAAAATTGGGCGCTTCTGAATACACCGTGCGTAAAAACTATTCAGCGTGTGAAGTACTTTGAATTCCCTCATTTCTGATGTAAAGTTCTGTGTCCCCATTCATCACTTTTTAAAAGTTGAAATGTGAATACTTAATTTTTCTAAATTCTTACTATAGTATATTTTTTTTTCCAAAATTTATTCTCAAAAAGTTCTGGAGATTGTATTTTCCTTTATTGTATATGATGAGCTTGTGTACTCCCACCTGTACAGATACAAATTGGGTTAAATCACTGAGGACCCTAACTTTTGTATGTATGTACTGCTGGTGGGTTGATTATGAAAAGTCTGGTAAACTAAAGTTAAGGTCTAGGTGCTAAGTAAGTACGCATGGTAATTCATATGCAGCGTTGGTCCATTATGGTTACGGCAGGACACAGTAAGTGCCAATTAGTAGCTGAGGGAGAATCATATTTATCTTACCAGATGACCAACTTACTGGTATTGGCAGGGTGGGACTTAAAATAATACAGAGGTCGCTTTAAAATTTCTTTCTTCAAACTGCGTAAGCTAAGTACCCAACAAAGAGCACGGTGTTTGTTTTCAATCCAGTGTTTTCACTGGGAGTGCAGATTACAAAATGCTCTTGTTTCACTACGAATCCTCCTGTTTTAACTCCTGTGGGTTAAGTTAGTTTTATTTCTGAGCAGTACTGTGTTTGTGGATATGAAATAAGACTGAGTTTTAGCAGAACGACAAAATGTCGTGAGTGGTTTGTCACATTCTCTTGCTGGAGGCTGCTTCACAAACAGGAAAAAAGTTCACAGGGTGCAGCTGTACAGCTCTGACCAGCTTCAGTGTCCAAATGTTAACCTCCTAGCAAACAGCAATCTTCTTTGGACTCTGTTCGGTTGGTAACTGTGCTGAACATCCTACAATACAGTCTGTAATCTGAAATTGTTAGTTGCCATTATTGGTATAACATTGTAAACCCCCTAATAATGGTTCAGGCTTATTAATACAGGATTATTTAGTGAAATAGGATGGCTTTTGAGTGAGGTAGTACTAGATTTTATTTATTTATTTATGTTAAAAGAAGGAGCGTAATAAGGAAATGCTCAGAAATGCTCAGTTTTCAGCACATAGAGAGGCTTTCTGCATGCATCTGGTATGTGCCACTCTTTGAAAGTCCTTGTGTGGCAAAAGTGAACCCCGTTGCAGAAAAATCTCAGCCTTTTGTCCAAACAAAACACAACTTCTTGAAACAGGTAGCAACTTGGCAGAATTTGTACTAGAGATTCATGGAAAGCTCTGTTGGCAAAGATGGTTGCTGTGTTTGTTGATATTTAAAGAGATAAAATTAAGTGCTGTGATCTTGGCACTTGGCTTTACCAACATCAGCCAAACCTCTGGACCCACCCGTGCTGCACCCGAGGTGAGAGCACGGCGCTGCGCCCGGCCAGAGATGGGGAGAGCCTGGGGCTCTGCAGCCATGGGTCACTGAGCTGGGGAGTGCTCGGAGCAGCAGTCACTGCATGGGAATAAATTGCAAAGAACTAACACTATCGCTAGTGTTACAAAGATAAACTATTCCAATTTACCAAACTGGTACCGGTACAGATCTGTCTGGTTGCACCTGGGAGTTGCTGATTCCCAGCACTGCGCCAGAGGAGGACAGACGACTGTTTAGATGCAGGGAATACATGCAGGGTTGCCAATAAGAGGAGACACCAAAGAGAAAAATGCTCTTCCTATTTATGAAGAGAAGGTACTGAAAGGAAAAACAAACTGTGTCTTCCAGAGGACAAGTGAAACCACAGACCAGCAGGAGCCAAAGTATGCCACGTACAGAGCTTGAGTGTCCAGAGATGGGGCGCATCCAAATGACAGCTTGATGGGAAATGTTTAGAGTAGATTCACTTGGAATAATTATATAGGAGAAGAAAGATTTCCTCTTTGAAATGAATGATGTCTCCTTCTTTAGTGATTTAATACAAACTGAGTATCTGGAGCCTCTCCAGATTCAGCTTGCTACTCTGAAATATGTCTGTGCTCTGCGTGTAATCCAGAGTAGTTCCACTGTAACTCTAACACAATTGAAATCTGCATTTTCCACAGCACACACATTGCCAGTTCCTCTGATCAAATTTCACATCTTCCATATTTGGTGCTTTTTTTATTCTTCTGAAGTCACAGACACTAAAATAAAGGCATTTTAGAGAATGCCTTTATTTTTGAGATGCCTTCATCTTTTATGAAGAAATGAGCAAACAGTTTGTCTCACATAGTTTTAAAATGTGCTTGAGTAGTGGCTCATAAAACAACAGAAACTATGCAGATTTCTTTTTAAATAATTGAAAATGTGTGTATTTTTCCCTTCTCCCCACTTGAAGTTTATCAGCAGTGTTGAGTGTTTTTTCTGTTATTACTTGTTCAGAAAGTGTTTCTTGGTTAAGTGTTACTGTCACAGTTACTTCACTTTTTTTTTTCCCTCTCTCCCCAGACTGTACAGTTCGTTCAGGGAATTTTTGTTGAAAAATATGACCCAACAATAGAAGATTCATACAGAAAGGTAAAATAACATCACTTCTATTCTTTTCAAGTCTCACGGAGCTTGCTTGTTTTTAATAATGCAACGAAAGCTTATCAAAATGAGCAAGGTTTTTTCATGAGAATGTTATGGATGCATAAAAGCATAGCAAGAAATGATGCATAAAAAAGCATCGGTCTAGGAAGTGCATTCATGTAGATGTTTGGCTGTTCTTATTTCTATTTAATAGAAGAATTAAAGCTCTGTTACTTTGTATAACTAGGAGCTTTCGCTTTAAATCTCTGATGACTTCAGTTGAGGCTTTAGCTTTCTGCTCTTGGACTGTTTCTTTGTAAGAGGTTAGAGCACCTGACCAGAGATCTCTCTCTGTGTTTTCCCAAACCATCGCTGACTTTTTAGCTCTTGTATGGGGGTACGAGCTGTGGCTCTTGGCAGCCTGGCATACTGCTCATCCCGGTGCCAGTGCTGTTGATGGGTGCCTGGGCAACGTATTAAAGCACCAAAGACTGTTACTCATATCTCTTTGCTGTAATTTGATGAATGATTATTATTTCAAAGCATAAATATATCAATATTTGTTGCTAACATACGATCTGAAAAGGTATATATCTACACACACCATTTATCTCAGTAGGTTTTGTTACTGTAGCACAGCGATTGCATTTTGTTGTTTTCTGCTAGGAATGATTGTTTTACTATTTAGTTTAAATACGTTCTGCTTGGTTTGAAGGCGCATAAAAAATTCTTCACAGCTGTTTTGGATGCAGGCTTGTAATTGCTGAGCAGAAATACTTGTCAGGATCCCTGACTCTGGTGTTACACAGCTCTATCAACAGAGCTGCTTTCTTCTGGGGATTGATGTCAAGTAACCCATTGTTTTGCAGACTAGCATAATTGTTGCCATAATTAAAGACACCAAACAGAAAACAAAAACTTGTAGCATTTGTGCCTGTGATAATTCAATGTAAATTCTGTTACGAGTTCTGCTGTTAAATTTATTCATTTTTCCTGGAATTGCCCTTAGTGGATCTGAGACGGTTCTTAGCTTCCAAAAGACTTGTTAAGCCTTAGTGTGACGTTTATTAAATATTGTGCTTTTTCTTTTCTTCCTCACTCCCTCCTCAACAGAAAAAAAAAAAAAAACAACTGAAGTTCAAGGTCCTTTTGATTTGTAGGAATGGATTTTATCTGACTTGAGAGGCTCATTGTAAATATCTCAACTTATTTAGGCCTTTATAATCAAAAGAGTCCTGGATCACTAGTGAGCTGCCCCAAATGCCAGCTTAAGGTGTAATTACTCTTCTAATAGCAGAGCCTCTCTTAGTGCTGGGAAAGTGCAGGTGGCTGGCTCACTTACAGAGGTCTTTGCTTCAGAAGTAAAGAAATGAAGGTGAGATTTCCCTCGCCTTAATTTCAGAGGTTTTAGTTTTAACTGTATTTCTCTCTTCCCTTTTTTATGCAGCAAGTGGAAGTAGACTGTCAACAGTGTATGCTTGAAATCCTCGATACAGCAGGGACAGTAAGTATGATTTCTTTTCCTAATCTGTACAGAGTTTCTTTATCAAGAACAAAACAAGATGATAAGCGTAGAACTTAATATAATAATCCTGCCCGAGGAAGAAGCAATAGATCAGGCACAACAATTAAAATAGAACAGTTCTGTTTAATAACCCAGAAGCAGATTGCCATATCAACATTCTGATACAGGGTAGGTTTGCATGTTAACTTTGCAAGTGGCCAGAAAACATAGCCCAAAAAGTTCTTAAGCAGCAGGCTCTGAAGGGCACTGCCCTCCCACGTGGCCGTGTTCGTGACAGTGCCACACTGTGCGTGAGACGTGGGCCTGTCTGCAGCTAGAGAACTTGAAGTGATAGCCCAGATCTGTCATCTGAGGAACTGGCCTGATAGCAGGCTCCTGCTCAACGCTCTATCAGGAAATAAATGGAAGATGAGTAAAGAACATGTCGACCAAATGCTAATGGCTTGTGTTACGCTTTGGGGCATACCCCGGTATACCTGTGGATGTGTTTTTATTGGTTCTATTGCACCTTTTCCTGGTTTTGGAAGGAGCCTTGCTCTTCTTAATAGAGGAAGGGAAAAAGCAAAGGAAAAGAGATGTGTTAATGCTTTTATTAGATTTTCATGCTGCAGTGGATCTCTGTGAGGGATAAATACGTAAATCTGACCCGTGCTGTACTACGTTCTTGTCTCCATTACAATAGAAGTATTCCTTTGTAAATGTTCTTTAGTGTCATTCACTACCTAACTACTTTTTGAAATATTTGTTTGCAGGAGCAATTCACAGCAATGAGGGATCTCTATATGAAGAATGGTCAAGGGTTTGCACTAGTATATTCAATAACAGCACAGTCCACGTTTAACGACTTACAGGACCTGCGGGAACAGATTTTACGGGTTAAGGACACTGAAGATGTAAGTCAAATTTTTTTTTTTTAATTTTGAAAATGATTAAAATGATTTTTGGAACTAAGCATACAGGAATTTATAATTTCTGTCTAGGAATATTCTTTGTTGTATAGCAAAGTTTTGTGTTGAAATGAATTTCCTTAGCATTATTTGTTATTTTCAGTGTTACGTTTCAAGTTTGCTGGAAAGCTGACAGTCTTCATGGGAAGTGATAGAAAGATGGTGGGAGTTTATTGAAGAAAACCTTTTTTTTTTCCCTTTCATTTTATTTATTTTCCAGTATTTGCGTTTTCCTCATACTGTGCTTCAGCAGTACTTTATTTTCCTCAAAATTATGGAAAAATTATATCTGAACGAGCCAGTAATGATATTCTTAATAGATCTCCAGCTGTCTTGCCATGGAGACTGATGTTGTTTTTCCCAAATTTGAGAGGCGGAAATTGAAGTACAGAGAGACGTGGCAAGTCCTGAGGGTCAGCTGCCAAACCTCAAGTCCCAGCCCACAGCGGGGCTGAGCTGTGCCCCCCGTGTCCCCCGTGCCTACCAGAGCAGTCCAAGTTGATGATTTTGAACTGTAAATAGAAAGGACGTGTTCAGCTCACTGACCGGACTCCTGCTCCGTAATTTAAGGGTCGCTAGTATTAATAGACTTTTTTATTTTTATTTTTCAATGTTCTTTTGACTTTGCTCTCGTGTCATGGTGTGAGCAGGCAGTGTGGGACAGGGCAGCAGGAGCTGGGGCTGCCCCAGCGAGCAGGGCAGTGCCCCTGCAGGGCTCCATCCTTGGTCGAGGGGCACAGAGCAGATTGCCTTGCTGTATCTGTGCCCATTTGGTTTGCCCGGTCTCTTGGTCATCTCTGTTTCATTCAAACCCATGCTCCATGAGGACCAGCGGTGCATTCAGGGTTTGAATGCTGATGTGATGGCTCTCGGTGGGCACAGATCACTTGTGTGGCTCTTGCAATGGGGGCTAAATCCAAGAGCAGCCTTGTGTCTGCCGTCCTTTGCGTGCAACTCGTGTGCAGTGGTCACACGCAGAGCCAGGACACATTTATCCATCTGCGTTGGGTTTACGTCGCCCTGCAGGGCAGTGAGGTTCAAACAAGGCGTCCCGCTCCTGTGCTCAGAGGGAGCAGGCAGTCCCCTCGCGTTTCTTCTTCCTCCCACCTCCTCCCTGATCCTTATCCTGACTACCTCGGAATGGCTTCGGAGCCCTCCTTGGCTTTACTGCAAGAGCATTTTTGAATTTTGTGCTGGGGGATGTTACTCCTTGAATCCAAGGCTGAGAACCTTTTGAATTGTTAAGATAAGTTTCTAAAAAAAAAAAAAAAAAAAAAAAAAAAAAAAAGGCACTCCTTCCTGTATTTAGTTTCAGAATGTCTTTTAAAATCCCAGTAGTTAAGCCATGAAGCTATCTCCAGCAAAGTTTAAATTCCAGCCTCCTACATGACATAGGAAACGGTCAAGCAAGTTCTTCTTCCAACTTCATTTTCTGCTCTGGGTTAAGAAATCGCAGCCTTTTGAAATAACCAAGCAGAGTTACACGTCTTTCAAATCTACGCTGTTCAACTGAGTATCGCTTTTTTCCTACTATGTTACATCCTAATTTTCCCATTTTTCCCCTCGTGTTCACCATGTTTCATCATGTTCACAACACATTTTAATGTTTCGGAGTTCTTTTAAATATCTAGAAAACTGCAAAGAATGGACTAGACTAATGTAGTTGTAAATATCCTGTTACTCTCTGGGAAATAAACTTGTTTGGGGGTTGCCTCATCTGTTCTGCGACTTCAGCTTTGTGATGTAACAAGTAAAACTTGCTTCTCAAAAATAAAAGTCATTTTTTTAATCAGTATGCCTGTGAGTTTTAAATACAAAAATTAATTTTGTCTAGGTGAATCTGGAAGAGACTACAAATATTAACGTTGGAGTAGATTAGAAAATGTGCAGTGCATTGTAAATCATCAAAGGAAGTGGATCGTGATTTATTTTCCAGCTGGAAAGTACTCATTTTCTGCTCAAAGAATTAAATGCTTCAGGAAATAGAACAGGGTACACACCCATTATCAGCAGTTCTTTTGGTTGTTGGTTCTTTTTTTTCTACTTTTACATAGCATGAGGGAAACAGGATGCTGTGGCTGCCGGGTGCTTGTGAAGCACCGCAGGAGGGACTGCAGATCTCGCTGCCATCTCAGCTTTCAGAGTCCTCAAAGCGCCTGGCACCTGAGCTCTGGCTGTATTGTCCCCCAAGGCCCACGTGAGATGCAGGTTTTTGGTGTTTGGGATGGTTTTGATGTTTGCTTGTTGAAGGTTGTTTCAGCTTGCCATTTGTAACATCTTTCGGTGGGCTGCAGCCACGGTAGAGGCTGTGACTGAGAAACAGGGAAAGCCTTCTGAAAGTGTGTATCTCAGGGCATTACTTCCAAGGTGCCTTAGTAGTGTTTTCTGTAGGGAATGCCACAAGGAATGCGGCTTCCCCAAGGCACCGTCCTTCTGAAGGAGTGGGACGCTGACTCACCCAGCCGCTTCAGAAAGCCAGCAGCTGCAGGAGAAGGGTCGATCCCCTTTCATCATTCATTTCATTCATCTCGAGCAGCTGATGTGCTCGTATTTGCGTCGTGGGCGTAGGAGGAATATTTTGAACATGTACCAAATGTTTATTCTGATACGGCATGAGGTTATTTATTGGAAGCGACGTCCTTTCAGGAGCTGAGCCGATGAGTGGCCGTTCGTTGGAAACTTCAATTACTCTGAACTAGTTAATATCAATCTCAGAGTTTGCGCCTTTTGTAGTGAACATCCTCGTCTCTGTACGTAAAGTTTGTCAGTAGTACGATATTGTGTTGTGATGAGAAAGGCAGATGGTGATGTGCACGGGGCTGGGGGAATGCTTAGCCACACAGAATCGCTCCTCCTTCCTCCGTGATCAGGGCAGCTCTCTTCTAAGGTGCTTCCACTTGTTGGCTTGACAGCAGATTGACAAGAGAGGTAAAAAGGTCAGAAACGTATAATGTATTTCTTAAAACATGTGCTGTATGTGCCATTGTCTAAAAGAGGTTAAGCTGATGGGCAGTTCAGCCTCATGTCACATAAACGTCCTGAAATGCATTTTAGTAAGCTGTGCGTTTGACTGTAGAATGGTGTTGGATGTAAATACTGAAAAACAAATCTTTACTGGAAAACTTACTAAAATCCAGCCTTAAAAGTGAGCTCTGCCAAACTTCTAACTTTTTTTTTTTTTTTTAATACATGGCTATGTTATTTTGTTTGTTTTATTTACTTCCCTCGTGTGCCTTTGCGAGCTATTGCATCACTTGGGCAGTGCGTGTTGTATGTTAATTTGCTGACATCTCTTGGTTTTGCTCCCTCTCTCTCCAGGTTCCAATGATTCTGGTTGGCAATAAATGTGACCTGGAGGAAGAACGCGTAGTCGGCAAAGAACAGGGTCAAAACTTAGCGAGACAGTGGTGTAACTGTGCCTTTCTAGAATCGTCTGCAAAGTCTAAAATCAATGTTAATGAGGTAAGTATCAGCTGTTCCTTGCCTGTGTTACATTAACAGGAATACTGCAGTAGACCAGCTTGCAGTCCTTCTTACACTCCTTCTTCAGTTAGATTCAGGGTGGTTCTGAAGTCTCAGTCTAAGAACGGCTTAGATGAATCTCTTTAATTACTGTTGTTTTTTTTTTGTTTAAAGAAATCTGCTCGTTTTTTAATTAAGGGGTGCGTGACATCCCCAGGCAAATGCTTTCTGTGGTCTGTGTTAGAGGGCATAGATGGCAGAGGGTCATCAGTAAGCCCAGTTAACTGGATGACTCTTACCTTAGGTAAAACTTTACCTGGAAAACAGACTTTATTAAGACAGCAACTGCTGCTATTCAGGACGTGAGTTACGCCCCATTGTATTACTTGTCGTGTTGCTTAGTGTTGGTTGTTGGTTTTGAAAGTATTTGCTTTTCACATTCCTGCTACATCTGGCTGCTCAAGCAGACACCCCATCACAGTCCTCCTCTGGTAAGCCGCTAATTTACTGAGACCATGTCCAAACATCTCTCTGTGTACCCCATTCCCGTGTTTAAACAAGAAACACCTTCGGAAGTCGGTGTGCATGTCGCTGCTACCTGAGGCCGTGTGGCACTGCTTGCCATCCGGCAGCAAGGTTTTGTTTTGTGCTGGGAGTTATCTGACAGTGGCAGGGGCCGGTTTTCCAGTCACAAACACTAAGGTGACCCCATTGAGCAGAGCTGGTTTGGTGCCAGGAGATAACTGGGACCATTTAGGAGACAGTGATAAGGAGAAGCAGGAGGATTTTGGACTAGACCCAGAGCGCTCTTGGCAGCCAGCGTGACATGCCCAGCACCACATCCGTCGGGTGGAGAGGGACGGGAGCTCCAGGCTGCTGTGCTTGGGATTAGCCTGGCTGCGGTGCTCGCTAATCCAGCCTGGTAAATATAGCTCGCTGCCAGACAGGGCTTTGTGTGTGTCTCTGAGCTGTAGTAAAGCTGGGACAGCTAACAAAGAAATGAGTGGCTCAGTCATCAAACAGGTACCGTGGAGTATACCAAGTCCTGCTTTATTTGTATTTCCACTGAGACTGACCTCTCAGTAGCCAGAGGTGATTTAAAGTTCTCCAAAGAACTGGGCTGGGACAAATACACACCTGCAGTCAGGCTTGATCATACCCAGGAAAATGAGTATCTGGAAGATTAGTTTCTGTTTTTATTGTGGTCTTACTTTTGTGTGTTTCTGCTAGTTCACATTGTCCTGTTATAAAAAGCATAAAAACTAAGGAAATCAAGAAGGAACACGATGAATCAAGCCACTCACTGTGCTTGGTTATTTGTTCTGCTGGCTCATGGAGTGGGGAGGAGTTTACATTACTCTTTGGTTTTGTTTTTGTAAAGCTACATTTGCAGTTCCTAACTTTGTTGAAGTCTAGGCTAAAGGCTGGTAAATTTCTGCTTGCATTTGCTGGAAGTTAAACCTTTCCTACAGATAGGATGTTTTTAATACAGGTATGAGTTGACCTCAGTAGGAGTGCTTCAGGTTTCTTCCTGGTGACCTGTGTGGTGGTCTTGCAGTGCACTGACATCTAGGGATAGTGGCGTTCCTGAAACCTTGCTGCAGACTTCACTTCCGTAGTCACTGTCAATACGAACACTTAAATGACAGAATTTCAGATTTTTCAATTTTTTTCCCCTACCCTAGCCCTGGGAAGTAGGGAGGAATGAGGGGTCTACCCAAAGCAGTCAAGAACCTCATCTGCCAGAGAGAGGTGGTTGGGGCCTTCACAGATTCAGGCTCCTTCAGCACATCTTAATCACTTTGGAATAACCTTGGCCCTTGTTTATAAAGGCTTAAATATTGAAAGGTGGTTTGCATCAGCAGAGAAGGAGAATTGGTTTCTCCTGCAGAAACCTTTTCTTTGTATGTCATCTGCACACTTTTTAAGATCTTGGTTGTGTCTGTTGAAGAGTCCAAACTGCTGCTTTTGCCCGGGGCTGACAGAAAGCTGCAGCAATAAGCTTAGGGGAGGAGATGTGTGAGCAACTATCAGATGCTGTTAAAATATTTTACATCAGAGCTTGATAAAAGGCACTGTATGTTCATTTTGTTTGGAGCTATTTAACAGGGCACGAGTGCTGTCACATATGTAATAGCCAGAAAATCTTAGATTTCCAGTAGCTGAAATTTGTTATAACCTATTTCTTTGTCTGCTGAATTTCCTTTGAATCAACAAGAGTTTGTGAGCAATCAGCCACTCTGGGAAGGAAAAAAGTAAACAAGGAGAAGGGTGGAGCTTTCTGGAGCTCTAAATATTTCTGCTCAGTACCATGACCCAGCTCCAAGCATTTTTGCAAAGCTCATTTTGCTATAAATGGGTTATTACTGGGAAAACAACTCACAGCAAAAGCGCTCACAAGAAATTTCTGAAGCTGAAAGAGGCCCCTGTAGTCATCCTCTTCTGGAAAAGTCTGAGTTCAGGGCAGACAATTTGTTTTTCCTCACTGATTGTATTAATAAATTCAAAAGATCAGATCAAGGACAAAGGCAAATTAGATCAGAAGTGAGCGAACAGCAGCTCTGACCTGTATGGCAAAGAGGAGAACTAGGAGGGTATGAACGCAGCAGGTGAGCAAAGACCACTTGTGAAAGTGAAAGCCAGGGAGAAGGGCTGCCTGGAAGGACACCGTGCTCTGCAGAGACACCAGGGAGCACTAGGGAGAAAGTGGTCCTTTAGGGTATTATGCCTGTCCTTTTACAAACAAAACCCAAAAGCTGTTGTCCTTTCCCAGTTTTCTTCTGGGTGCCCAAAGCAAGGGATTCTTTGCCGTTCCATTGCCTTACCCTTCTGAAGCCTTTGGTCATGTGTAACCTGAAGGGGGAAGCCTGTATGTGGCAGGGCAGGAGCTTACAGCTCCCCTATATTCCTCATGCTGATGTGAGCTCTGCTCTCTTGTTTCTTAAGCAGCTGCTCGAGAAACACATTCAGGTAAACACAAGCAGATTGATGGAATTTGTAAGACTGCAGCCACCAGGAAAGAGTATCTGTCATTTTGCCAACGTGTCTAATTATTGACACTTATAACACTTTATTGTTTTGATACTCAGTTTGTGTTCTTCATTTTCAGATCTTTTATGACCTGGTCAGACAGATAAATAGGAAAACACCAGTGGAAAAGAAGAAGCCTAAAAAGAAATCATGTCTGCTGCTTTAGGCTCCCATCGTGCAGCAGCTCTGAGCCAGGTAAGAGGTGTCTGAACTGCACCTGCAGCCCAGGTAATCTGACCCTGGGCTGTTCCAAAATATGTAATTCCTTCCCTGTCTGCTGCATTTGTGGGACTTTGAAAACCAGTTCCACTGACTGACTTAGCAGAGAAATACCTGCCTTGCTCCCTTTCTCCTTTTGCTTGCGTTGATGAATGCACCAGGTAGAGCAGGAACTGATGGAGATGGGTGAGGTGTTGCCTTCTTGCTCTTACAAGTTCTCCCTCTGTCTTGTGACACCATGGCTGGAGCCATCCTGGGTCAGTTTTGCTTCCTTTTTATTCTCTACTGAAGTTCAGTGGCATTCGGGTGACTTGCAGTGTATTTGCAGCTGCTGTCCAGCCCTAGCTGATAAAAGGACAATTGCAAGTTGGTTTGGGTGGGACGTGGATTTCAACGGCAGAAAAATGAAAAGCTGACCACCAGGGGGGAAAAAAACAACAAAAACCAAGGTTGGACATACGCTATAAATAACCTTCCTGTGTATCTTGGCAGGGCACTCTGTGTGCTTACAGCTGTTCTGTCGCACTCCTGGAAGCAAGCAGCGTTTCTGTAGCTTCAAGTTTCGGACAGAAACACCAGCATCTTAGCACACACGTGTGCTGCGTGGCGGTGCCGACACAGAGGTGTGCAGGGGAAGTGGCCCTGCTCAGCACTGGGAAGCAGGAAATGATCAGAGAGCAGACAAATCACCTCAGCTGGTGTCAGCTGTGCAAAGAGCATTGGCTGGAATTGCAGAGGGCAGATTTGCAGCCCAAGCAAGCCCTGCAGGCTGGGTTGAGACGGGTTAATTCGCTGTGTTGGCTGTCGATGTTCCATACGTGCCCATGCTGCCAGCCTCCGGTCATTGCTGTGACCCACCAGAAGCCGTTCTCTTAGGTACGGCAGCTGGCAAAGCAGCACAAGTGCCCTTATCCTGCAGCATTTAAAACAAACTTCTGGTTAGGTAGGAAGAATTTCAAGGATGAATTCCTGGAATCGGTGGTTAACTGCCTTTCTGCCAGACCTGAAGGGCACGCTGTGGGCGGACGTTTCTTTAGCCTGGCTGTGATTGAGCAGGACAAGTGCTGCTATGCAGTTAACCTGGCTGCTGATGATTTGTGCTTTATTTATTGATCGAGTCTCTTATCCTGAGCTCTGAATGTCATAAAATAATAGCTCAGTCCTGTGGGGAAACAATGGTTTAAGGAAAAGAAATTGAAGAGTGTATCTCAAGTGGCTTTTCCTGTTCCTCGGGCGATATATCTGGATTTAGCTAGCGCGGCGTCAGCCAGGATGGCTTCTTGGAGCCAGGCACCCCCAGCCCTGGGGACGTGCTGTCTGCCAGGCTGGCTGAGCTGAGCAGGGTTGTGCTGGGCTGTGTTGAGCTGAGCTGAGCTGTGCTGCGGCGCCTGCTTGGCCTCGGTGCGGTGCTGAAGGGCTCTGCAGCTGCCAGCAGCTCACCTGGAGCCCTTGTGTTCAGTTAGTTGCTGACGGGGCTCCTGTAGCACTGGCTGCTTCTGCCTGTGCCCCCAGAGCTGCTCCAGATGATTGAAATACGGCTCAACATCACCCCTGGTGTTTGTAAATCTCTTCCTAACCAGTTGCCTCCTTGTTACGGCTGGAACAAGGCTCAGGGTGGTCTCCAACTTGTTATACTTGGGCAGCGTCTCAGAGAAATAAAAGGTGAAATTGCTCTCCCTTAAATTGTTCTGCTGTTGCTGAATTCAATACACGTGAGCCAGATGCAGCCTGGAGCAGAGGCTCCCTGCCTCATAAGGCACTGTTGTTAGGACAGCGGGATGGGGAGGCAGCTCTCTGTTGCTGCTGCCGTGTTGGTGACAAAACAAACACGTGTTTCTGAAATGGTTCTGCTTTCCGAAGGCTTTTCTCTCTCTGTAGCTGAGAGTTCAAAGGACAGTAAGAGCAAACCACAACAGCGAGGGAAGATAACCTCTTCCTGCTGAAATCTGTGTGTTTTTACAGACGTGTACGGGCAGTTGTGTGGGGAAACGCTCAGGCCTTCGTCTGAGGTTGCTGTTCAGTAGGATGAGAAACGTTCCCACCATCACCTTGTTTTTCGCTTTTTCTAGATTGCAGGAATGAAGAACTGTTGCCTAAATGGAAAGTGCCAGCATTCCCGACGTCAAAACCTTATGGAAATTAGCAACATATCTGAAGAAGCTTCTCCTGTTTTTATATACCATGAGAAGAATTTAGATCTTAAAATGGTTTGCACACAGTCCCTGGAAAAACAAATTGCTCTGTGTATATCTCTTGGAAATTTAAGACAATAGTATTTCTCCTTTGCAATAGCAGTTAACAGATGTGAAAATAAATATAATTGACTCTAGTGTATGATTATACAAAGGAGCATGGATGCATTTCAAATGTTAGATATTGCTACTATAATTAAAATTTCATATTGACCCTTTTACCATAATTTCTCCCCATCAAGCACTAAAAATGTTCCACCATTATATATTATATCTATAACTATAGATATATATTACCTAAAATTTCCCTTTGAACTCACAGCAGCAAATAACTTTTTGAGTCGTCGACTTCATTTTATATTTAAAGGTTACAGAATATCATTATTTTCATTCTGCCATTATATTCTAATTAAAAATGTTTGTGCATAATGCTTTGGAAAAATGGGTCTTTTATAGGAAAAAACTGGGATAACTGATTTCTATGGCTTTAAAAGCAAAAATATATAATATACTAAACCAACTCTAATATTGCTTCTTGTGTTTTACTGTCACAGATTAAATTACAGCTTTTATGAATGATTAAATTTTAGTACATTTTCATTTTGTTTCTGTGTTTTTGTTATGGTTTCCAGACTTTGGTTTTTATCAACGTTTTGTGAACTCTTTTTCCATTCTGGTAGATCATTGTTGCAACAGATTCCAACAGTTTGTCATTACGCCAATGCGATGTCTTCACGCACCCTCCTTGTTGGATGTACTTAATCATATTACACACTAAAGTACAGAAGGCTACTTTTAATTAGCTTTGTATGTTCTTTTGAATATTTAAAGATTGTATTCTGCTGAAAATATTTCCTCTGTACAATTATTTTTATATGTACAAATTTGGTTTAATACTGTACCAAGGTCTGACTTCACTGTCGTCTTCAGTTTCACACAGCTGTGTACTTCACCAGTAGAATCCTTCCTTTAGCAGCGTCGTCCTGCCGGGCAGGAGCCCACGGGGATGTTACATACGGTCAGCATCTCGAGACGAAACTGGGGAGTTGTGTGTTGGTTCTGACTAAACACGATTTCAACAAAACAAACAGCTGCTTTGCGTTTTTAGGTAAAATCTGGCTAACGTTACCTGATCTGCAGTCAGATGAAGGGTTGTTTGTTTTTCTTTTTTCCATTTTGAATTGTTCAGTTTGTTTTTAAATACTTGTTGGTTTCATCAAGTTTAAAAGAGCAGGGTATGAAGAGACCGCTGGGTGCTCAGCCTCGATCCTCCTGTGCATATGCAAGTAAAAGAACTGCCTTTGGGGCCCGTTGGACCCAAATCACATCTTCAGTTTGATGCTGCTGAAATTCCCTCAGTGTTGGAGGATTTGCTCCCGCTTCACTTCTGAGTAAGTGAGAAGAGAAATGTATCTTCACAGTGGAGAAAACTCGGGACGGACTCTGTCCTGATTGTTTAAATGGGAAATCAAGATGTAATAGCTGGTGAACATTTGTTCCTGGAGTTGTATAGTTTTATTGGAAACCCGGGGTGACAAATTTCTATAAATGTGTTTTTTCTAAAACTGTTACTGATGCAGCTGTTGAATTATACAGAGATCCCAGTTTCTAAATGCAGCCCAAACAAGACTGGATGAGAATATTCGGATGACAATAATGTGAAAACATCTGCCTCCTTACAAGTTGCTAGGACAAACTTAGTTACGTAGCTGATTGTCTTCAACCTACCGCTGCGCTTCCTTTTTCAGGAGGAGCAGAAGCATGGTATTTGCAGGTTGGTTATCTTTACTAAATGTAAAAATATTTTAGTAATAAAGTAATTTTAATGTACTTCTTGATTGCTAGATGTCTCTTCTATGAAAAATGGAAACCTTAATGTTCTAGAGATAGCGCGAGAAATTGGTTCACCTTCTGTAAATGCCAGGTGCTTTGGTTGTAAAACCCGGAGCAGCCCAGGCTGCAAGGGCAGGGCTGTGTTCCCCTGGGGGCTGTGCCTCCCTCTCGGGCTGTTCCCCTCGCCCTTTTTGCTCCTTTTTGCTCCTTTTTGCCCCTTTTCTCGGTCCCGGGGTCTCGGCTCCGCTCGGTGCCCACCAGGGGGCGGCCTCGGCCCGTGCCCGGCTGCAGCCGCCGGGGCTCGGGGGGGGCTCCGGGGCCTTGGCCAGGAGAACCGTGAAGAAAGTGAAAAATTAAAATCTGCGAGGGGCCTTGAGCCTCTCTGGTTTTGGCACCACCCGAGGGAGGCAGCGCGTTGACAGGCCCCAAGCCCCGGCCTCATCCAGCACCCTCGCTTCGAGCTGAGCCTCGCACAAACTCCCCCAGAGCCGTTCACTGCTGCCTGCTGTCCAAAAGGCCGTGCTTTCATCCCTCTGGTCTGTGTTTGTCTTCCTCATTTCTGTGTTTCCAAAGGTTGCTCTGAAACTCGTTTCCCACCTCAAGGCGGTAGGACCGGAGGGCAGCTCACCGGTGCCGTGAGCCCCGTGTGCTGGGGAGCTGAAATGGCCGGGTTTGAGCTGGATCCGAAGGCAGGGCTGAGGAAGGAGCTGGGCAGGCGATGCTGGGTCATGGAGCCTGCAGGGATCTGTGCTGCTGCCGTGCTCTGCTCCCAGCCCCTGAGCTGCACGGACGTGCCTGCTGCTGGGGAGCACACCCAGCAGCAGTGTGAGACACCTCATCAACATAATGTGAGCTTCAGAGCTGGCCTTTGCAAAAGTCACCCAAACTAACGAGTGTTTTATCTGTTTTGCCAGGGCTGGACACTGAAGAAGCAAAATTCATTTCTGCTATGGGCCGGTTGCCATTCAGCGAAGAGCCAGGAGTTTGTTTTATCTGTCCTGGGACCCAGAGCAGGGCGAAGGCTTTCAGCTGCCGTGCAGCCGCCCATCCCGTGCCATGGAGAGACCCCCAAATTACCAAGAGAGCTCTCCGCAGCCCCTGTGTGGGATGAGGGAGAGGAGCTGCCTTGGAGGCCCTCAGGCAACATCACGAAGCTGCAGCAGAAAATTGCCAGGAGTCCTGGGCTGCTGCGCCTCTTCACAGCCACATTTCTCAGGGGATGCTAAAGGAAGTTTGGTCCTTCTCATCCCGGTGACGTCCCTGTGAGGCTTCACGGGGCGCTGCAGCCGGCGGCTTCCTGCACCTCACGTGGCCTTGGTGCTCGGGTCAGCATCCTCAAACAGCTGGGGAAGCAGCTGGGCGATCTCACGGGGATTTGTGCACGCTCAGGGGCAAGTCATGGGAAAACGTGCTCTGGGATTGTCTCGCACACCCACGTGGGCTTCTCCGGGGTCTCCTGGGGCACACGCTGCCTGTTCTCAGTGTTTTCCCATGCTGCTCGTGTTGGGCTGTCACAGCTGCTTCAGGAGGAACTGGGGTCTGGGCCTGCACCCGTGTTGCAGCTGGCAATCTGAGGGATGTGTGTGGCAGCCCTTCCACCACCGCCTGTGTCACGTTGTCCAGAAGAGCCCGGGACCACTTGCAGAGACCAACGGACCTGGGAGAAGCTGAAACAAACTGGTCCTGAGGCCTGTTACTGGGACATTCACTGAGACCTGAGGAGAGAAGATGGCCCAGCAGTAAAAGCAGCGCTCAGCTGAGTTTGGTGCCATTGGGGTTTCCCAGACTTTGCATTTGTGTTAGCTACTGGTGGAGGCATTCAGCAGGCAGCGGTTTGTGATGGTTTCACACCAGGATCACCTGCAAAACCAGCTCCCCTTCCAGAGCCTGTGGTGCTGAGCGGGACCAGGAGCTGCCTGGGGTAGTGCCTGGAGGCAGCATCAGAAGCTGCCTTAATTAGAGGCCATGCCAGGGCTAATTAGCCATGCTTCAGAAAGAGTAGAGGAAGAGTAAATGATTTGTCAAAGGTGCGTGAGCCCGAGGTGTCCATCCCGCTGCCTTGGCCCTGCCAGCCCCTGGCTCGATGCTGAATTTGCACACTGGCGGCATTTTCTTTGTGTGCAAGGGACGTGTAAGGCCAAAAGCCCCGATGGCGGGGGGGGGAGGAAGGGAATAAGGAGCCCGTTGTGCTGCGGGGAGAGCAGGGCGGCAGCAGGGCCGCAGCCGGCAGCTGCTCACGGGGCTGCGGCTGGAGGCTGAGCCACAAAGGACAAATTCACGGGGCCGAGCGTGGCTCTGCGGCCCAGCACACTGCGAGCATTATGGGGCCGGGTGGGCAGCCTCCCACCCGCTCCCCATCAAAGTACTGCTTTGAGCCAAGCCCTGGCTCAGAAAGGGAGGAGGAGGAGGCACTGGGAAGTGTTTCCAAAGTTTCTCTGCCAAGGAGCAGGCTAGGGGAGCAGCGCAGCAGGGGACGGGCACCCGGTGCTGCCAGGGCCCAGCACTGCTCGCAGGGTGCCAACGGAGCCTCCTGGATTCATTTCCGTGGTGCCCTCCCTGCTTTGCAGCCCAGGAACCTGAAAAGCCCTGGGTGTCACTCAGGATGGCCACACAGAGAGCAATAGGTGCCTCGATCCGAGCTCCTCTCAGCAGAGCGAAGCTGACAGTAATTTTGCTTCTCTCCCCAAGTGTTTTACATATAAATCAGGCTTCTTGTATCCCATTTGGAGTGAACGGTGGTGGAGCTGAGTGGAAGCAAGCAGCGCTGTGGCTCTGCTGCCCTTTGCTACCCGGGTTGTTACAAATCATCAGACAAATTAACTTCAGCTGGGCTATGCCTTCACTCCACCTTCCCCACGGCCAGTGTGTGGATGTAACATTTTCGGGGCCGTAGATAACCAGTACCCTACTACAGGTTTTCATTTAGCTTTGGAAATAAGCAGTGTCAAGCTGCCGTGTCAGTGTGGCTTAAATTCACAGCAGAAGTCATTTGGTTGGAAGCACTGTACGTTATTAAATATGACTGCACAGGAGCCCCTGTGGGATAATCCTTTATGATAAATGATGTTGGAAACGAGGGAGACCCGATATTGGCCATCTCGCATACCAGTCACAGTTAATCTGCAGGAACGGTAAAAGACACGGCATAATCACGGATATGTGGAGCAAAGGGCAAAGGCTGGGCTTTGACAAAGCGACAGCTAAATCTGAGATGCAGTCAGCCCTGAGTGCACTGCAAACAGACGGAGCGGGAGCATCCTCCTTCAGCACAGGAAAGGCAGCACGTGCATGCCCACAGGTTTCTCTCCAGTAACGTGCACCTTGCTCAGCTGACTCTTGGTATTGTCTAGTGCCAAAGAACCAGAAATCTGCAGAAATAAAGAGATTAAAAGGCGAACAGAAGCCTCTTGCTTTCTGAAGTCCCATTAGAAATGTCCATGAATGTCAATGGGAACAACAGCCAGCATCCCTCTTCTGCAGGACTCTAACGCGGGGAGATATTTATTTGTCCTGTCAGGGAATCAGACGCTGTAATTGAGCAAACGATAATACATGTTTGACTGGCCTCGGAGTGAAGTTTTCTGCTCTAAATGCATCGATTTGGGGCTGACATAAAAAGCCATTAAGGCCCTGATGCACGGCGAGGACAAGCGAGCCTGGCAGCTCCCGGCCATGAGTTTGCAGCCCTGGAAAGAAAGAGCATGGCGTGGACTGTCCCTCTGCAGCTCTCAGCTGTTGTGGGACCGGGCACAGGGCGCTGCCCTTTGTTCTGTGCCCAACGCGTTGCCATTGTCTGGTGAGCAGATCACAGGCGGCTTTGGCCCTCTCCCTCTGAAACAATCGCATTTAGGGCTTGACCGAGAAGCATTCGGCATGAGATTAGCTTCCCGGCGCGGGGGCAGGACTGGAGCAATAATTGAATAAGCGCGAGGCAGCGCCTGAGGCACGCAGGGATGAGTCAGGGCAGCTGGCAGCGGAGCCGCTGCCCATGGGCAGCAGGGAAAAGCTCCCGGGGGCTCCTCCCGGCCCCCCCGCTGCCCTCCTGGAGCCTCTGGGCACAGCCCTGTGCCCACAGCCCCTGTCACAGCCCTGCACCACCCCAAACTCCCCGCTCAGCATCAGGCGCCCATCTGGGGCTGCGCTGCGCCCTGCCCGTGTGTTCTCCCCCGGAAAATGCTAATTGGCATGCTGCTGTTGTGCTGAGTGGCACGTTCCTAATAGGATTCGGGATCTGCTGCTGCTTTCTCGCTCCGCGTCTGTTGGATTTCCCGCTTCCTTTAATATTTTTTTTTCACTCCGTTTGGTTGCTGCTTTCAGTGCAGGCTGCTCTGTGGAAAATAGAAGAAATCAAGGGTTTATTTTTAGAAGCTGCAAAAGGAATTCAACCCAAGGCAAATGCAATTACTTCAGGTTGCTAGCAGGCTTCTGAGAAGCAAGAAAAATCTTCTCAAGAGCAACTGGCCTAAAATGCCATGAAGGCATCACGCAAGGAGAGCTTCACTTAACCATTTGAGGAGTGCATTTAGTTGCACGGGGCCAAGCAGCGAGGGACGTGGTGCTGCCTGCTCCCGGCACTCCAGCACAGCACAGAGCTGTGCCCACAGCACGCCCCGGCCATGCCCCCACCTCCTGGATGCTATTCCTGGACCACTTTTAGGGCATTTGTTGCCCAAAGCGGCTGCTGGGTTGTTTCTGGAGACCTCACGGCTGGAGAAGGAGGAGAAGGGGTGGGAGAGCGATTCCTCATTTGAGAGCTTTCACTCTATAATTAAGCTGAACAAGAGACTCTGAGCTAAATCTCTGTTCCTCTCGCTCTGCCTGAGCAAACACAAAGAGGAGAAAAGGACTGAACCAGACAATTAAAACAAGAAATAAAATTGCACAGAGGGGTCTGTGGAATGATTTTTCCTTGACACGCTCGCCCCCAACAAGTGCCACATGCCCTGTGCATAAATAGCAGCTGCCCAGACTTGCTTAATCATCCCATTGTTGCTTTATAATATTAATTAAACATTCCTCTGGGATTGTTCGCATCCTAATTAAATCACGAACTTACAAAAGCGGGTGAAGAAACCAGACAAGTGTATGCTGGGGGATGCACAGCCCGATTTCGCTAAACTGCATGCAATCATCTTTCAAAAAACCACACTGACGGAGGGCGGGCGGTTGGAAGCATTTCTCGCGGGGCTGGGGGCTCTGATTAGCGGTCGGGGGCTCTGATAACAGCCGGGGGCTCTGATTAATGGCCCTCGGGGCTCAGCAGTGGCCGCTTGCTGCGGAGCACTCAGAGCGGGAGCCCGGGGGGTGCAGGCAGGGGCGAGCTCCCCGCCGGCGAGGCACGAGCGTCGTCCTTGGCCGATATCAAAGGGACAATTAATGCGCAGCTGCTCGGCGAGGGGCGGGGGAGGCGAGGGGCTGCGCTCAGCACCCCGCAGGCAGCAGCTGGGCTGCACGACCCCAGCCCTGGGTACAGGCGAGGAATCCCCCAAACCCCACTCGGGCTGCAGGGACGGCTGGCAACGTGCGAGCATGGAGATGCACAGAAGTGGAGCCGCATCGAGACACGCGGGGGATAACGTCTGATCTTAGGCTGATCCCAGCCTCGCTGGTGTGTCCTGCACCAGCACAGGAGCAGCACCAAGTCCCAGCCTCCCACGGAGGGCCCCGTGCCCCCTCTGCGCTCGCGCCGTGCTCGGCCTCCCCAGCTTCTGCTTTCATGTCGGAGGAAGAGTTGAGCACATTGTTCCCAGCCAAGACTCATGCGCCCTGCAGGGATGTGCTGTGAATAACGTCCCAAATTATATGAGTAATTAAAATCAATGAGAGGGTATCCTGTTAAATAATGTAATTAGATGAGCATGGCGAGCAAGACGAGTGTAAGAGCGTTTTTGTTCTCCTCCTGCTGATAGCTTCCAACTCCTTCCCTGTTGTCTCCTCCCCTGGAAATGCAGCGGGCATCACGCGTGGCCGTGCCTGGCTGCACGTTCCCCTTGCAGAGGCTCTTGTGGGGTCTCCACAGCCCCATCCTGCTCCCTCTCGTGCTGCCGCCACACACGGGGTGATCTCTGCCCTCAGCCTCCATCCTGGACAGGACCACAGGGGCGAGCAGACTCTGTCCTGGAGCCATGCAACCTGCATCGGGTACCAGGCTGGGCACGGTTACACTGCAGGTCTGAATGGGAAACCCGGTCCTGAGCAGAGGTGCTGCGTGAGCGTGGCTTGGTTGCTGTGCTGAGATCAGGATTTACCCCTGATTTATCTCCCCGGTGCTGTGGTTAACCATTCCCACGCTGTGATATTTTCTGTAGCCCCTTTGTTGCTTGAAACACAGAGGTGACTTGCTTTCATCTCTCCTGCTTGAGAGGGATTTATTAGTAGCTAGGAAGTAAAAACATTTCTTATGAAAATGCAATCGACTATCCACGTTAATTTCAGACAGAAGCAAACGAAAATACATCTCATGCAACAGCTCCAACAACTGAAGTGTAAATGAAGAGCCCCACAGGGTGGAAACAAGAATTAATTTCTATGTGCATAATGAATTGTCTCAGCATTTCAACCCCGCCACTGTGGATGAGGTACAGCCGTAAGCAAACATCTCGAATTCCGGGCGTTTTTCCCCTTCTTGAAGCAAAGATTTGGGGCAGGAGGGGTGCGAGGGGCAGTGCGAGCTCGGAGCCCACCCGGGCACCCAGCAGTGCCCAGGGGCTGGGGCTGCAGAGGCCTGGTTTGCCCTCACCACACTCGGATTTCCAGCTCCCCAAGAACTTTGAGGATCCCGCACTCCCCTCCCTGTTGCAGCCCCATCCCCTTGCACCGTTCCCATCCCTGTCCCCGTCCCCATTCCTGCCAGGGGACCCCCTCCCTGCCTCAGTAGAGCCCCGCTCCCAGCCCCAGTGCTCAGAGAGGGGCTGGGGCCGCCAATTAATGGGAGTGCCGAGATTAATTAGTGTTGGTGTAACGCTCTGGAACCAAAGGGCTCAGTAAACATATGCCTACACTTACAAAGCCGCTGTAGGTTTAATTTGTTCTCTTAATTTCAGAGGACACTAAATTAGGAATCCAAGTGCTGAGGGTCCTTTTTGTTCCGTTTCTGCTTGTTCCAGGGCAGGGACCGAAGGCTCAGTCCATTAAGAGATGCACGTGGACAGATCTTTCTGCGTGGTGTGCTGTTAACTCCAAGGGACTCTGGTCAGGGTAGAGGCATCTGGCCAGATGGCTCTCATTGCAGGGCTGGGATCTAAATTATTAATTTATAGTATCGTGTTCATGACTTTGCGTATCCCAAAGGAAGCACTGAAAAGTCCTTAAGTTGGTGCTTATTTTTTCCAGCTGCAGCATGCAGGGAGCTGCGAGTCTGTGCATTCTGTTTTATTTTAAGCTTGTTTGTGATTTTCCAAGGTAGTGAAATGTTGCAAAGACGTGTCACATCTAATTGCACTTGTCACATTAAATCATATTATGGCAAAAAACCTGAACCCCTGCTGGGAACATAATCCCCTCTGGTAGGGATACGGGGAAATTTACCTTTGACACGCTGCAGGAGTGACAGGTTGTTCCAGACCCGATTTAGACTCACACATGAGGGGCATGCGTACAGCACCAGGCCCGCCCTGCAGCACTTTGTGGTGCTGGGAATGCATTTGCAGCCCAGGCCTGCAAAGTGTGCAAGGCAAGGAGCTTGGCACTGAGCTGGCCGATTGATGCTCATCTGCCTGGCAAGTGCCACCCATGGGTCTGGCAAGGTAGAGCGGAGTTTACCATGAAATCTGGGCACGTAGGGCTGCCTGGCACCGGTAAGGCTTGCTGCTTCACGGGCAGGGTGAGGGAGTTTTGTCCTGTTCATTTCAGGGTAATTTAGAGGGCCCATAAAAGCCCTGCAGAAGGAAAAGTTTTGCTTGACTTCTCCTGGCAATATCTCTTATCTCCAGTGAATTTCCTGAGTCCGTTTCCAGCTGCAGGTGGAGTGTTTGTTCCCGTTCATCTTAGGAGACACCTTAAAAAGGCAAACAAGATACCTGTTCTGTGGAAAGCTCAGCAAATCCCAGTAACGGCATCACCAACATTGAGTGATGAGTGTTTGAAAACCAGGTAAGCAGTAAGCAGAAAGATTCCCTCTTGAATCCTTTTCAGTCAGAGGACGTGATCAGTCCTTACAAGCACAGCTCGATTCAGGGAGCAGGAAGCTCGGTACAAAACCGACCGCGACTCGTTTCCACACAATTAGCATGAGTGCATTCAGACCAGGCAGCTGCACGCATAAATGCCTGGCGAGCTGCCTTTGGGTGCAAACTCTCAGTAATTGGTCTGGAACGGAATGAAAAAGGGAGAGCGGGGAGAGCCGGAGCAGGTAGCTGGGGAGAGCTGCAGCCGGGCAGCGCTCCCCTCGGCCTCCTGCCCTGGCTGCCACGAGAGCCCACAGCATGGCCTGGGTGAGTGGTGGCCGGGCACGGGGCTCAGGGCTCATCCCTTGCTGTGTTCCCACACTGCCAGCACACCCTGCTGCTGGAACCGCTGCCAGGACATCAAATTAATTGGGGTCTCTTCCTGCAGCCCTTCAGACGGGGCCTGGTGCTGCAACGCCCTCAGCCCAGGCCGGAGGTGACGGGCGCTGTGCAGCACTCCTGACACCCGACCAGTCCTCTCGGGAGATTTTTCAGTCCCAAAGGGTTGTTACAGACCAGAGAGGACACAAAACGCAGGAGAGACCCCTTGGTTATACTAACTAGGCAAGGAGAGTTGCTGTTTGCATATCCATTTAAGAATAAAGCAATTGCTTCTTGGGGCACCGGCTGATCTCAGGCCCGGTGTCGCCTCCTGGCACTCACCTCCGCTCGCGACGCCTTTGGAGGCTCAGCTCCAGGTTTCACCTCCACAGAGGCTGTCATGGGCAGAGCAAAGGGACTAATTAAACCTGACAGAATGTCACGTTCGTTATCTCCAGGTTCGAAATGTCACATCGCTAACGCCAGCCTGATGGTGCGAATGCAGCGAAGCCCTCTGGGATGGGTCCAGCCCGAATTGCTGGCTCAGTCCGCTAATGAGGGAGCAGATCTGCCCGCTAATTGCCCAGACGGTGGGACCCCCGCACCCCCAGCTCCCACAGCAGCATCTCCAGAGGTGGCACAGACAAACCAGAGCTGGGTGATGGAGCTGAAGCTACCCCTGGTGCCCAGCCCTGTGCCCTGCTCAGGAGCTCCTCTGTGCCTCGAGGCAGCAGTACCAGGGATGGGCAGCGGGACCTGGCTTGGCCCCACAGGAGGTGGCAGCCTGAGGGCATCAGCACCCAGCTACCGCTCTCCCCCCTGCTCCCTCACCAGGGCTGTGTCCTCATCCAGCCCCTTCCCCGTCCCCACCAGGACCATGTCCTGTCTCCTGTGCTGTGTAAAGCCTGCTTGAAAGTGCTTTTCCCATTTAGCCTCCAGACTGCCCAAGGTGAAGACCAGAGGAGAGTCAGGAGTTTCATCTTCCTGGGATATTGATTTCTCCCTTTCTCTTCCCTGCTTGGCGAAAACCAAGAAACTTGAGCCAGTTCAGAGGCTTTGCTCAGTGTGGCTATTATAGGAAATGCACCTGAAAAACATGCACCAAGACCTCGCTGGGGACTGCGAGCTCACAGCCGGGCAGCGAATGAAACCCCCAAGGCGAACGAGAAGGCTTGAGGAGCCACCTCCAGCAGGGAGGCTCGGGTAAAGCCATCTCTGGGGCAGCAGAGCAAAGCTGAGCTGGGCTAGCAGAGCTCCCAGCAGTGTCACAGCCCAGCTTCGGCTGACACAAATAATTGCAGAAAACTGTTTTTTGTTTATTCTGTAAAATCAGCATATGAGACTGCTTGCCAGCTGGAAGAGGGTACGATTTCTTGATTAGAAATGCCACGTGGATACAATTGGACTTGAACAAAAGGAAAGAGAAACATTCCCTCTTTCTGCAGAGACAAGGATGTTGAAGAGAGAGGCATGGTTTGGTTCTTGGAATGTTGCTCGAGGAAGTAGAAGAGGTTCTGCTGCTGATTAATAATATGACAAAGGTGATGGGGAAAATGTTGGAGTGAATAAACAGCAGTGGGCTTTGAACAAAATGGGTCTTATTTCAGCAATGATACGGCAATTGGCTTCTCTCCTGCCAGACTCAGTATGAGGGGAATTGAGGGCAAATTGTTAAATTTGCTCAGTTTCCAGTCAGAAGGCCTTTCCGGTTAGTTAGGCACATCAGCACGGATGGTTGGCAGTGGCAGGGGCGCAGCCACTGCGCAGCGCGGTCACGGAGCTGCCCCTGGGATGCAGGGGACGCAGAGGAGCTGGGCGATGGGAAGGGAACCAAACGGGCACTGCCAGCCTCTATTTGCCTTTCCTCTTGCCCAGCTTTAGCCCCATCCCATTGTCAGAAGCGTAAGCTGTGAAATGGTTTTAAAAATAAAAGCTTTTTAATTACTGGCACATTTGTGAGCCTTCTGGAGGCCATCTGGCTGGAGGAAGCACGCTGTGAGCATCAGTGCTGGATGAGATGGGAAAGCCCAGAGAGGCAGAGCGAGGAGCAGACCCTGGAAATCACTTCATTAATTGTAAGAGCCCGACCCTCTCTGCACATGAGGTGACCTGGGCCAGACGCAACGCTGATCCATGCCTGTTCAACGTGCGTGGGGCCAGGCAGTGCTGCCCCCAGCCCTTTGGCCCAGCACAAACCTGGGCAGAGCAGCACCTGGGGAGGGAAAGTCCACCAAGAGCCTCGGAGAAGCTCCCTGCTGGGCTCGCTGCTGCTGCCTCTTGTGCCCAAACCAGGGCTCCTGGTATCAGGCCAGCAGTGGGCAGCGCCAATCTCCTCCTGCATCCATCCCTCACTGCCATCTCATTAACCCCTGGTGTCTGAATGAACATTATTGGTGTCAAATTAACTCCAGCTTGATCCTCTCTGGGCTTCGCACAATCCAGGAATAGAGATTTCTAATAAATCTCAACGCCCAAGTTTCATTTGCCATCGCTGCCTTGCATGGGACAGGTTCACAGGGGAACGTCTCTCTGTAATTATTGCCGTGTTTGGTATTAACCACACCTATCAAAGATGCAGAACACAGCTAGGGCCTCATTAAAGACTGTCATCGTGCTAATTAGCTAGGTCTCATACTTAATAATGGGGAACTATTTCATGGCAGTTTCATGAAAAAAGAGGAGAAAAAGCCATTATCATTTCAGGAAAAGTCCCTGGAGAAGTGAAATGGTAATTCACAAATTCTACCCACATCTATTAGCAAATCCTGCTCTGGAGACAAAACAAGGTAGGACGACTGGCTTGCCTGATAGTCTTTATTGTTTGAATGCCTCTTAAAGAATATTAATTAAATATTTTTTCTCCCAAGAATGTGTAGATCCAGCCACATTTACTTGCAATTTTCAAGTGGCTGTCTGAAGCTTAGAGCACACTGAATTTGTCACTGTAAACACTTTGGAAAATCCTATTTCAGCGCAAGATATCCTTTGATGACACGTTTAGGAGGCAGAGGGAATATAAACACGTTTGAAGCTATGCTGGGTGCTTGGTGTGTGTGAAGCACCCCTGAGGGTCTCTGCTCCTTCGAGAGCAGGAGGAATGAAGCGAACGTGACCTCCCAGCTCCCCGGGCTGCCCTGCAGCCTGGCCCAGGGCTGATGTGATCCTGCTGGTGGCTGCAGGCAGGATCAGGGCACACAGCAGCAGGCACAGAGACCACCCCGAGCCCCTTGGCACTGACCTGCGGTAGCCAGTCCCACCCCGCTGCCAGGAATTCAGGGGGAGCGGGGTGCATGGTTTGGGTGGGAAAGGAACGCGTGGGCGGCTGCTGGGCCAAGAACGGCCCTGTCCACGCAGGCCTGGAAACAATAGCGTTTCCTCCAAGCAGGGAAAGAAAGGGCTGGTTTCAGAGCCGGGCTCTCCAAGGGCACGGGATGGGGGCTCGAGGGTGCCCGTGGCCGGTGCCATGCGGCCGGCACGAACGTGGGGCTGTGGCAGCTGCTGCAGTGTGGGGCCACAAGAGCTCGTTCCCAGGAGAAGCGTCCTGCTGGCTCCGTGTGAGACCGCATCGACGGGGAGCAGAGCTGCCAGCAGCTGCTGCTGGGGGTGGGTGTCAAATATTTGCAAGACAGCACATGTTTTGGCATAGCCGGTCATTTATAACCCCCGAGATGCCCAGCAGCTTGTTTGTTCTCTGAGCCCCAGCCACGGGGGAAGGAGGGGCTGCACGGAGGGAAATTGGGGCAAATCCCAGACATCGCTTTTCCCACCGAGCGGTTTCCAAATGCACGTTTTAGGCTCCAGCTCTCACTGCATCCCATGTAATTGCACCATTTTAAATCCCCCTGCGGCAGGTATTGCCTTAGCAAGGGAAAAGCCTTGCAGGGAGGAAAACAACGCCCTGAGTGCCCACAGCTGTGCAAACCCCCTGCCCTGCTGCCGTGCTCAGCTGGGGCTCCTCCTGTGCTCATCCCAGCTGAGGGCAATGCCCATGCCTGGCTTAAAAAGCCCCCAGCGGGGCACAATCAGCCTTTAGGACCCCCTACTCAGCACCTGTGCATGGGGCTTGGCTGCTGGAGCTGCAGGTATGGCAAGGGCTTGATCTGGGGGTGGGCAAGGCTGGCTGACTCCCCCCTGTGCTGTGGGGGCCCTGTGGTGCTGGGACCCTGGCTGGGGCAGTGCATGCTGTGGTGGGTCCCTTAGTGAGGGTGGAGGGAGCAGTTGCCCTCCTTAATGAAGGAAAAGGGGGCGAGGGGGGGGGGATTCAGCTGTCAGTGCAGGAAGGAGCTGCTGCTCTGTTGTGCTGCTGCTTATAGAAAGCTCTTTCTCCTCTTTGCTGATCCTACAGAAAGGGCTGGTGAGAGCTGGGAGGGTGCCTTTGTACCAAACAGGATGAAGTCCTGATAAAAGAGGAGGAAAACAGAGCGCCCCAAACAGCCTTTCAGCATTCAGAGAAATGGAGAGAAAGCAAAAGCACCCAGAGCTAGGGCCTGTGAGGAAGGAAAACAAAAGCTTGCTTCCAGCTCAGGTTCCTGAAAAAGTGCTGAGCATAGCTGTCAGATGCTGACCCACTCTTCTCTCCTTGTATGGGCAGAAACAGGGCTTGTCTTGTGCCTATATTTAATTTCGGGGGGGGGGGGGAATTCTCCCTTTATGCCTCTGCTCCACTGGCCTCTCTGTCCTGGGAAGCTAAAACATGACTAGAATTGCATGTTTAAAAAAACAATGCTGCTGCTCACACACGAGCCCTTCCTAAACTTGGAGTGATCAGAACAGGTTTTTGGGGCCCCAAGCCCCCACTGCTGGCCAGGACTGGGCTGAAGCACCCCTGTGGGCATCTGAGTGGCTCGATTTGGGTCCTTGGGGCAGTGCAAACCCAGAAGCTTCTGCAGGGGAGAAAAGGCTGATGTACACAGGGCTGGATGCCAGCACCAGGACACAAACTGCTCCACAGCACACGGGGATGATGCTGCTTTATTTGTAGCTCTTGGAGAGCTGGCTGCTGAAGAACTTGGTTCTTTCAGGACAGGGTTTGTACACAACAACAGGGGAAACAACAACAACAAACGTCTCTTGCAATTCTGTGTCACAGTGCAAAGTTAACAATAAACATCTGTGGCAATGCTGTATCTCAATGTGAGCCCGGGGGAGAAGGGCATGGAGAGAGGCAAAAGCGGCTGGAGTTTCCAAATGTCACAGATGTCCATGAAGGAGCCTCCGGCCCCGCTGGTTTAGCAGGAGGGGGAATTTGTGCTATGAGCACAGTGGAGATGCAGCTCAGGGGGATGAGAAACAGCTGAAATGCAACAGAGCTGGGATTCAACACCTGCAAGTAGCAATTGTTGAAATTTAGGTGGCAGCACTCATTTTTTTTTCCTAAAATTTAAATAACAAGTCCTTCAGGATCACTGCTAGAATTGCCAGGTTTACAACCCAGTCTTAAGTGCACACAAGCAGAATTTTTAAAAAACTATATATTTGCACACTCATACACACACACAGTGAATTTTGTGCTGCAGGTACTGTAACTGGAGATGACCTGAGGGGGCCTGAAGGTGCTGTCACGAGGCAGGCTCCAGGAGCTGCAATCGGTGGCACCGCTCACCCTAAAAGCTGCCAACAATTCTGATTATTTCTGCAAATACTGGTCCCCACGGGCTGCCTCAGTGTGTGGGGCTGAGCCAGCTGCAGCTCGATGGGAGATGCCACGTGCAGGGGATTGCAGCCACAGCATGGCACGCTTCAGAGACCTTTCGGTCCCAGCCGAGAGCTCGGGGGGCTCCTGAGAAGTGCACGGCCTCAGCTCCTCCCTGGTGCAAGAAATGCTTGGCAGAGCGGGGGACACAACAAATTCAGACCCAAACAGCTGTGTTGATATCAAACCCGGACTGGGTGTAGTCTATGGTATCGTGGACTTTCTTAGTGCCAGTTTTGGGTTTCTTGATGCTGCCTTCCCCCTTTGGGCACCTCTCCACTTTGCTGTGGTGGTTCTGGATGTTCCCATGGAGTGGGAAGTAAAATGTCCCCTTGAGTTTGTTCGTCTTTTTGGGTCTTTTGGAAATTTCGGGTTGTTTGTCTTCAGGCGGTAGCCAGCAAGGTTTCTCCTTGAGAAGCCTATCTCGGTCTGGCCGAACGCTCCTCAGGAACTTCTTGAAGATGTTGGCTGTGAGGGAGAACTTCTTGCAGAGCTCCTGGGACCTGCTGGCGGACAGGGAGGCCTCGCTCTTCTCCCCCTTCTTGTCCAGCTCTGGCAGATCCAACCAGTTCCCAACCAGGTCTGCGAAGATGTTATCCCCCAGGACCAGAGGCTGCCGGTTCCTGCTCTGGGACATCAGGGAGGACGTCCAGTCGTGGCTGTCCTCACACCCTGGGCACTCCTGGTGTGCCGGCCACCTCCCAGCCATGCTCTGGCTGCTGGGCTCGAATGTCCTTGGGTGGACGCGCTCTGCTCTGGCTGGGGCTGAGGAAGGTCCCTTTGTGTGGGAGGCATCCTTGCCGCAGGTGCTCCTAGAGGAGGAAGAAGAGGAAGAGGAGGAAGAGGTGTCCCCGAGGTGGCCGCTCTCTGGGAGCACAGTGGGATGGGACAAGCTGGCTGGCTGTGGCACCACGCAGGTGAGGGATGTGGGGCTGCAGCCCCCTGCTGCTGCCCGGCCCCGTGGCCCTGCTCCACTGCTCCGGCAGCACGGGTGCTGCTCCGCGCTGGTGCTTCGACTCCCTGAGATCTCCAGCTGCTCCAACGCCGTCTGGACCTGGAGCAGCTTCAGCTCCTGCAGCGCGCCCATCATGCAGTTCATCTGCTCGTGCAGCCCGTCTCCCACCTCCTTCATGGACAGCTGCGGGGGAAGAAGCAGGCAGCAGGTCAGTGTCTGGGGAGCAGAGAGGGCGAGGAGGCTTGGACCGGAGGGCAGGAGAGCTGGGCTTGCAGCTCGTCTGACATGTGGCCGCCCCCCTTATCGTGTCTGACATGCAGCATACCTCTACCACATCCATTTCATGGAACGGCAACCGGATATTTCTCAAATTCTCTAAGGGTTTTACATGGTTTAAAAATAATCTGGACCCTCTAGGAATAAGGCGAGCTGACAGAAGTAGTGGTTTTTTTTTTTTCTTTTTTTTGACCTGACAACAAAAATAGTTTGAGTTCCCATTAATTGCTTGGCAGAAACCCAAGGTGTATAACTCTGGTTTCAGCTGTCTCCAGTTTAAGTGTATTCCACTGCTTTTGTTCCCCTTGTCCTGAGTAACAAACTGAAACTGGGAGTCAGAATAATGAGGAGACCGTGCCTTCCACTGAGAACTGTTTCTTTACCTGAAGTGCTAAACTAAATTAAAAATCAACCCCAATAAGGATTACATTACTTGACAATGTATCTTCAGATCTAAATGCTCTCATTACAGGCATCTATCACTGGAGTATAATCAAAGAAATGTAAACGCACTTGCACTCTTGTACAGAACAACAAACTCTAAACTTATTTACAGCACAATAGTGATCTAAGACCAGCAGCAGCAGTCCTGCTTTATCCCTGAAATTTGCTATACAGATTTAACTTTCTATGTTAGACTTGAAAAACGCAAGGTATTTTCCAGAGCTGCTAAATTCCCCTCTTCTCTCTTGCTCGGTTGCTTTCCCTTTCTTATGTAGGATCTGGATCATATTCCCGAAGCAGCACCATAAAACAAGCGGGCTGTATGTCCCAACAGCTGCCACCCCTTGTGGGGAGGGGAAGGGGAAGGAGAGAGGGAAGAACAGCAGGGGATGGCAGGGCTGGAGGTGAAGGCGTTGCACTGATACAAGGTGGCTTGCAGGAGAGATTACCGCTGTCTAGGAACAGCTTTAGCCTATACTGTCAAAAACAGTTTAAAAGGCTCATGAGATTTTTTTGTACAGCAATAGATCTTTAAGTTTAGTATGAAAAAGGACAGATACATCTCTTGTTCAGCTTTACTTTATGAAGCTTTCATTTTTTTACTTCATTTTTGCTAAATTATTTTAGTTTGCTCTATTTCCATTTCTGTGCTCAGATCTGAGCAGTGCAGCAGAGCAGTCATCAAAAAACATGATTCTCTGTTACAGCCTAGCTCTGGAAGTGGAAAGCTTCACAACAGTTTCTGACCACAAAATCCTATCTCCGTTTCATAACCCCAAACCTAAAATGAGCAGGGAGATTCCACTGATTTTTCAGAGCTTCCCTCCCAAGAAACTCATTTACCACCCAGGACGAACTCGCTGGCTGTGGAGATTCAGAAAAATTCTGCCAACTTCCCAATTGCACTATCAACTGTCCCCAGCTATCTAATTTTTTAACATCAGCAAATAAACCTCTGCTTCTGCAGATATGCAAATAATGCCCCACTTCCAGACTACCACAGCTCTTGGGTTACCAGTACAAAAGCTGAGGCCATATGTTCTACAAGCTTCAGACAAAACTATCACCTTACCTCTCCAGATTTGCTGTAATGCTCCTCGTCCTAACCTTTCTCGCCTTATTAATGGAAGTCTGTTTTATCTGGGGCTTTGCAAAAAGCTGGATTTGGAGCTGGCTCGGCCCTTCATTGGCTGCTTCCCCTCAAATCCCCTGGCGGGCGCAGCGGTGTGGCCACGCTGAGCGGAGTGACACGGGTCCCCCTGCACCGCCTGGGCCGACTGCAACCCCAACATATGCTGGGCGGCTCTACTGTTCACCTCATTGATTCAATTAACTCCCCCCCGATGGGTGGTATCATTACAATGCATGCCTCATCCAGCAAGGCTCTATTAAGCATTAATATTTCATGGGCAGCATTTATCAGCCGCGTGCTCGTTTCTCGCAGACGGACCCAGCCTCCCCGCGGTGAGAGGTCTGAGCCCCGAACACCCGGATTCCAGCGCTCGCCTTGTGTTCAGAAGTGAACCTGGATGAATGAGCTGGTTCTGCTGGACCAGAGCCAGCACCAGGCTGGAGCCAAGGCACTGGAAAAGCAGCGGAGATGCTTTCCTGGGAGTGATGCTGAGGTTTGGGTGGTCCTCACCTGCTGCCCAGCAGCTCACCTCTGGCTGAGATGGCCTCGGTGTCCCTGGCAATGCAAATCCACTCCACCATCAGCAAAAGGGCTGGGAAGGTGTTGAAGCTTTTAGCTCTGCTTAATTACGCTGCTAAAGCTTCAGGTCGTGGAAGTTGAGAAAACAAACAAAAACCATTCCAAGAGAAACCTGCTTCATCTTTTGCTATTTGTGGCACTGGCTTGGTCTTTCATGGATTGAAGAGTGTGAACAAAACCCAGCCCCAAGTGAAGTCACTGACTGGTGACCAAACAGTCTGCAGGGGCTTGGATTTCATCCACTTGTAATTACTCTGTGGTAATTAAGAATACTTGCCATGGAGAGAAAGCTCTGGAAAAAGAAGTTTCTTCTTTTGTGTCTAACAGCCATTCTCTCCTGTTTGCCAAGAAGAAACCCTTCCTCCCAAGTTCATGCTGGCTTCTCTGAGACTCTCCGGGCTTTAACTGCTGACAAAAGGAACAAGCTCCCCTGGATCTGAGACCACCACCCTGGCCAAGATTCAAGATCAAGTTCTCTGGGCTGCTAGAAGGGAAGTTTCTGCAATTAATGCAGCAGATTGGGCTGGAAGTCAGACAGATGCTCTGGCTGGAAGGTGATGGGAACATGAGGCCGAGCAGAGAACCCCTGCAGCCCCGTGAGCTCTGCGGTCAGGCACTTGGTGTAGAAGGAGCTGGGATTTGTGAAGAACGAAAGCGCAATTTCAAACAGAGCGTGAATGTGAGATAAACCCCAGAGAGCCTTAATTTGGTGTGCAGAGAGACCCTGACTGTGCTTGCTGAGGTTATGCAAGTGACTTTACGTAACCCGGCCACCACAGGGCATCAGGAGATGTTCTGTCTTCTGTGCTTGCGAGCTGCGAATCCCAAACTGGTTGCCAAACCAGCCCCAGATGCTCAGCCCCCTTCTTGCAAAACTGGCAGAGTTCAAATATGTTCAGGATTTTTTTACATTGAAAATCATCCATTTTGGATGGCAAAGGCATCAATTAATTTGGAAGTTATACCTTTCTAATCATTTCTTTGAAATACTTATTCCTGGAGCAACAATCCCAACCAGTTTTCACAGCTTATAAATCAGTGATTCCCAAACCAATTAACACAGCAGGAGGACAACTTGCTCCAAGGAACATCCTCTAGCACTTACTGGCATTTTATCAAACTCAAAACCGTGTACCTGAGACATACAAATAAGGGAGATTTCACTTGCCATTTCACTCGTAAATCAAGAACTTTTTAAGCTCGCTCTGGGAACAAAGTTTTTCTTAATAGCATCTAAATTCACCAAGTTTTCAGAATTCAGTTCCGCTCAATCCCCTCGGGCCACAGCTGGTTTTGTTCCCAGCCCATCCGCACATCTGGCCTGCCCAGGACCACGGCAGCTTTCTGGTGCTGACCAGAGGAAAAAGAAAACCCAGTGAACGCATCACAGCTTGCAGCTGAGCACGGGGCTGGGAAGAAGAGCTCTGAGTGCACCCCTCATAGCGGGGAGGAAGACAGATGTCCAGCTCCTAGGTAAAGCAGTGCAACAAGAGGAAGTTATTGCTAAGGGGACAGGAAAGAGCAAAGGGCAACTAGCAGCTCTCAATAACAGGGCTGGTAGGCAACAGAACCAGGCACAAACAATTGGTATTTAAAGAGGATGACCTAATAGAGACCAAAATTATTTTAGAAATGCTGAGCTGATCATATTGTTTCTGTGTTTTCCTTTGGGTCACTAGGTAGATTAATCTTCAGCAAGCCTGCAACTGTGGCTGGGCACAGCTCTGCAGTGCTCGCAGGGAGCCTCCTGCTAGCTCCATGTCGTGCCCTTCCTCCCTTTCCCTGGATGCTATGGGCCTGCGATGGTTGTTCTGTCCTGGAATTTTATCACTAGGATTTCAAAAATTAAAAAAACAAAAAAACAAAAAAACAAAAAAAAAAAAAAAACTCTGTTTTCCCAGAATATTTTAGGAGTAAATTAGGATGTTAAGTGTGAGCTCACAATTTATCTGAAAGAGGAAGGATGCTGAAACTTTACTGAAGAATTTCCCAGTGGGATAAATGGCTCTCAAGCAGATGTTAACCGTGGAAGACGCAGTTCACATCACTCGATTAACTATCTTCCTTACTCTATTTCCTTCCTTTCAATTGTTGTTCTGTGCTTCCCAATCACACACATTTGAAGGCAAATCAGAAAATCAATTCTCTACAGCCAGTAAATAATCAAAAAAGAACTCTGGCCTTCAGACTCCTCAACACAGGGCTGAGGAAGACCGCAAGCCTCAGTGTACGGACAGTCTCTTGAAGACGATGGTTAAAAATGTCAGTTTTCAGCCAAGTGGCCTGCCTGCACTGGGGTATCTGGTCATAAAAATTCCTGAATGCGTGCAGCTGTAATTAAAAAAGAAAAAATCCACAGTTTTCATTTTCAGAAGTCTTCTCTGGAAATAAACAAATGGACAAGGCCTGTAATTGCTTTTTCTCTCCCCCACGTTGTGCGTAACAGGAATTCTGCTGCCAAGCTTCTGCTTTGTGCCCTCCCTCAAGGCAAATGCCAAGGAAAGATGTGTGATAACCACGCAAGCTTTCTGATGCCATCCCAGCAGTGATGGGAAAAGCCTCCCTGAAGGGGATCAATTCATCAACAGACACAAACGAAGCTGCATGTTTCCACCTGCTGCAGTTGTGAGCAGCGATGTCAGCCCTGGACTCTGCTGCTTGTGCCCTGTCTACTGCAGACCACAAGAGCTGCTCCTGAAATAGCACTAATGAAAGTACAGAGAATCCGTTTCCAGCATGACACAGTTACTGGAATAGGACCCACTGTGAGACAGTAAAAATAATTAGCTGCATTTTTCAGTCAGACCAAATGTTCTATTCCTGTAAGATATTCATAGCAAGAAACATTGTCTACCAGGACATAATACGAGAGGGGAGTCAGACTCTATCAAACCCGGTAATTTGATGTATTTATGATGAATGTGCAGGAGAACATTCAGAAGTTCAAGTTGGAGTGGTGTTTTTTGTTTTAAGTATCTACTTTTCCCCATCTAAAAGGACAAGTAGTAAAAGGCAGCGGAAAGCCCAGAAATGTCCTGGATACCTCAAGAAAAATCAAAGTGTTCAGAGTGAAGTCACAGCTCTGGCTGTCTTGACTGCGACCCCTCACCCCAAGAGCCGTGCAAAGCCCAAGTGCAAGGTAAATCTGCCCCATGAACTCACCAGCCCCTACCTAGATAAAGACAAGCGATTTATTCTTCTGGTAGACGAGCCTTGAAACCCCAATCCCATTGTGCTCTGCTGATGTTACTGTGTATAAATGCAAACAATCCCCGTGTCAGAAAGTTTACAGAGGTAATGCCATCTGCAGCATGAGATGCGGAAATGAAATTCCTCTCTCCTAATCCCCGAGCAAGACAATTCTTGTTAAATCTGATCTTTCAGCTGAGATAATATTCCGTAACTCAGAAAGCAGAGATAATATTTCTGTGCCTCAGAAGGATGTTTGCAGACTCGGAGTCCAGCTGATAGTGAAAAGGACTCAGCGCTGAGTTAACTGCGCTAAGGGAAGATGTGCGAGTGCTGCTGCACATCTCACAATCGCCGTATGAAGGACAGGTGACAACGAGAGGAGAAGCACAGTGTACTCTGTGCCAGGCCTACAAACCAGCCCTGCACATTCTCACATCCCTAAATCTCCAGGGGCTTTAGGAGGAGGTGGACAAGGTCTGTGTTTTATACGTCAAGAGACTGAGGAGCAGAGAGCAGACACGGCCAGTCCAGAGCTACCCAGACGGGGATGTCAGCACCAGGACAAGGACCCCAGCTTCAGAAACGGATCTGACCCTGTGCTGTGCTCGGGTCGCACGCCCGGCTGTGATGAATGGCTGTGTCAGCTGAGACTCTCCTGGCTTTAAAACATTTGCATGTGGAAGCTTCTGAATGAATTCCAATCAAAGGGACACCACACATGCCAGAAACTATCAGCTTACAATGGAAAACATGCAATGGGAATATGAGCGCTCTCATTGATTGAAATGGGCCAAATTTATCTCTGGGAGCCATCGTGAGAGGCCTGGCAGAGCCTTCCCAGAGGCTGACACGGAGGCTGGTGTAAGCATGCCCAGACCCACGCTCATCTGTGACTTGTCTGGCAAAGCCCGGCGTGATCTCAATGCAGAGGCTGTGTGTTGAAATGTCTGGGCACACCAGCAGCCTGAGCCAAGCACACAATTACTTAAATATGGTTTTAATACATAAAACAGGAACAAGAAAAATCAGAGCTGGAATCCTCGAATCCCACACTGATGGGGGATTGAGTTGCACTTGCAGATAACCTTTCCTTGTGAACTGGGAGCTGTGCCAACATCCGCTTGTTTCTTTTTCTTTTTTTTTAAAAAAAAAAAAAAAAAAAAAAAAAAGTCCTCAAAACCAGCCAAAGGCTGGAGTTGAAACTGAAGCAACCTAAACTTGTGCAGACCAGGTGGCTTCCAGCCTTTGCATTGTACTGACCAGAGCTGCACAGAAGGTAAATCTCTGTGTTTCTGCCCTCAGCGTGATGCCCTGGAGCTGGGCACAGGGCTCCCTTTTAGGTGCACAGGGGCAGCTTGTTGCCTCTGTCTGGCTGAGCAAACAGACCGAGTCCTTCCCACCATTCCTCCTGCATGATTCTTGGTTCTGGTGTGTTTAACATCTGGAGGCATGCCCTGCCAAGTAATGAAGAAAGTGGCAAGGAAGGCAGGGTCAAGAGGCTCGGTTCCCACTCGCCATTCAGGGCAGATGGCTGCAGCTGTCTCCTGTGCTGCTGGCTGGTCTTTAAAGAAACATTAATCTATTTTAATTCCAGACTATCTTGGCAGTATTGATTTTTAAAAGCTGTTATTGCCGAGGATATCGCTTATACTTATTGTAATTAATACAGACCTCCTGCCCTCAGTAAGTGCAATTGCAGCTCCCCGAGCTCCCAATGAAAGCCGTGCACTTGGAGCACGCTCTGAGCAACTCCAAAGCTGCACGCTGAAATCCTGAGAGCTTGTTGTTGAAATATGTTTCTAAGTAAGGGTAATTTGGAGGGGGGAGGCTGAGAGGAGGAAAGAACATGACTTTTTAAAACCAAGCATAGGAATATGGGGCTACTTTCAGTTAAGTCACGACTGGTCCTACTGAAGGTGATAAATGTCCCTTCCCAGTCTAAGCCAAGCATCTGCATAAATCTTTGCCAAGCTAATGCCCTGGTTTATTAATATCATAAAAATTGGCATTTTTACAGTTAAAAATATTCTGTTACTGCACTATAGAAGGGGCATGAATAAAAACAGAATTTTCTCATTTCTGGTATTTTTTGGTTTTCACGTTAAGTGTCAGGAATCTGTTTTCAAGTATATCCCAACCACCCAGATGTTGTGTTGTGCTCTGCAAAGCAGGCACGTTTCTGAATCGCAAGCCAAAGGTGCAACGTTTAGGCTTCTATACAAAATACTGCTCAGATAATGAGACTAATTTATTAGTAAGACAAAAAAACAGATTTAGTAACCTTATTCTAAGCACACTCTTCTGAGAGTGACTCATTTTATCCACCTCACCCTCCGACTCGTTCGGATTTTCAAGGCCTTCCAGGTTGCAACGTGCGCGTCTCGTGTCGCGATTTGCATTTCATTCATCGCACCCAGCACGCCCGTGCCTCTCGCTTTCTTTGTTTTAGTTTGTACTCCGGCCGCTCTCTTCGCTTGGGAAACGTCGCCAACGCCACCAGGTGAAGCGGCACCGGCTGCTGCCAGGTTTTTCGGAGCAAAGCCCACTGCCCACCTGCGAGCCTGCCTGCCTGCCCCGCTGGAGCCCGGGCACCGCCAGCTCCGACCCGGAGGTGACAAAGGCGAGCAGAGCCCCGTGTCGCAGCGGGAAGGGGACATCGCAGCAGGACGGGGACCCGGCAGGTAAGCCTGTCACCCAGCCCCGGTAGCACAAACACCGCCAGAAATCAGCGCCCTGCGAAGTGCTCAGCCTGGATGGGGGGGCTGCTCGCATCCCGAAGCCCCTCGGCCCGCTGGTGCCGTGCCCCGGCCCCTCCTTTTGTCCCCCCCGGTGTGTGTTTGTGGGGGTGATGGGGGGTCCCCGCCGTGCCCCCCCCTCGCAGCCGGGAGCGCTCCGAGAACCCCGGGGGCTGCCCCGGCGCTGCAGGGCGAGACGCTCCCCTCGCATCGTCGCCATCCCGCACCGGACTCCTGCCGGAGGCCACCGCAAACGTTTCTTTGGTCGCCGATCTTTGCGGACACCTGGGGGGGGTTGTTTTTTTTTGTTTGTTTTTTGTTTTTTTCCCTCCCCCCGGTTTAAACAGCTCCCTCGCACCGACGGCTGCCCGCACGGCCCCGGCCGCCGCTCCTCGCCAAGCACCGGGGGGGGACACAGCTTGGGGTCCCCCCCAGCCCCAACCCTTGCCCCGAGCCCTTACCAGCTCCTGCCTCAGCCGCCGCAGGTGCTGCTCCATGGCCCGGCGCAGCCCCGCCGGGAGAGCGCTCCGCCCGTGCAGCCGGGGCGGGGAGGGGAAGGAGGGACCGGAGAGGGGGGGCTCGCCCCGGCCCCCGCCCGCCCCCGCGGGGCGGCACCACCCGGAGGAGCTTTGGGGAGGGATGGGGAGGCTTGGCCGGGGCTGCGGGGTCCGCGTCCTGCGGGGTGCGCAGCGCGGCTGGGGTCCCTGGGGGTCCGCGGGGGTCCCCGGGCTCTGCTCTGGAGCCGCGCTGCGTTCGGAGCAGTTGGGGTTTTTCGGTGTTCCTCGGGTGCGCGCTGCTAGCCCGGTTGTGCTCGGTGCCGTGCGCTCTTTGGTGAGCAACGCCGAGCCCCCGGAACGGCTTAAAGGCTCGTCTGGGTTGTCGTGCAGTGGGAAGTGAGTCGGTAGAATGAGAAATGCAACTTTGTGTTCTCAGGTTTGGGGTGAAAGACCACTACTTGCCTTTTCTTGTAAGTTTGAGGATTGATAAAGACTTGCTGAAGCCTTTGCCTTTTCAGGTCTTTATTTTTTGAAGGAGAACACTTTTTGTAGTTGTTGGTGGGATTTCGTTTGTAGAACTCAGCCGTGGTGTTTTGAAAGCTGATCTTTATGTAAAAAATCCAACTTAAATGAGAAATTTGCACTCTGGACTTTCACATATGTTTGGGAAACGCTCTAAAGATAACATTTATCCATCCTTCCAGCATCTCTTTTACTATTGGCCATTTCCTGTCTATTCGTTGCAGGGTTTCCACATCCTATCGAGGAGGCAGGCAAGTTGCACCTCTCCAAGACTTCATGGAACGCGTGGCAGTAAACATATTAGCATGTTAAAGAAGTGGCCTTATCAAAAAGTTAATCGCTTCCAGCAGTACGCTGTGAAGTGAATGGGATACCTGCCAGTCTCGAGTCCTTAAAGCCCATGCCAACTGGCCCAGCTCTAAACTTTTCCTTGAAATCTGGCTGGCAAGGTTGGCCAGCTGGACGTTCCCCACGGCCCAGAGTCGGGGGAAGCATCTCCCTTGCCTGTTCAAGCATACCAAGTATCATATGGCAGTCTGAACAGCCAGTCAGTGGTAAAAAAATCAAAAAGATGGCATCATGTGGAGAATATGGGCTGGAACTCCTGCCTCTGCCGATTATTAATGCTACATCGCCAGAGCCATGTCTCCTTTCTCTGTTTGAACCACACAGGTCCATTTGCAGAAGAACCACTGCCTCAGATTTGAGGTTTCTGTCTTGCTTGAGTGGCTCTAGACCTTTGTTTCTCTTCTACCAGTAGCATATTTTTGTAATTTATTGAATTACCTCAGTGCCATAAAGTACTATCAGGCATTACACCTTCCTTGTGGCATGGCACCAACGCTAAAACGTGCTGGCATGTTCTCTTCACGTTTGTAATACGTAAGCCTAGGGTGAGCTGGTCTGAGCTGAAAAGTGATCAAGAGCTTAATTTATCCAAATCAGCTTTGAAACAATTGTGGTTTTAGGTATTTTTCAACGTTTGGTAGGGAATGGACTGAGAGCAGCCATCAGGAGGGAATGAATCTGTTCTCCTGGGTTACTGTGTCCGGGCCAGGTCAACTGCAGCCGAGCCCTGTGGTTTTGGCATCTTGCAAACCTGCGTGAAATCAGATCAGGGATTATCCTAGGCACAGGATGCTCTCCCCAGCATTGTTTTACGGTACTTTGTTTGTTTGTTTATTTATCTTGTTGTTCCTGAATTTGTGTTAACTGATGCTTTTCGCAGTGCTTGGAATATTCCAGTACAAAAAAGATACATGAGATTATTTGAAGCCTGAAGTCTTAGGTAAGCAATATTATATTTTCCAGCATCCAGGAGGCCAACTGCAAGTGTGTATGGCCAGCAGAAAACAGGGAAGAGGTTTTAGCCTCTGTTTGCTTTCTGTTCCAGGTTGTCGTTTTAGTTGTGTTTTTTTTTTTTTTAGCCTCCAGGATTGCTCGTGTCCAGTGAGGCTGATGAAGGAGTGCACGAGGACAGAAAAGACCGGAATGTTCATGTGCTCCAAGCTTCTGGGAACTCACAGGAGTACAGAAAAATGAAAAATATGTCCTCAGTAAGATTTCCCCACTGAGCAACATTTGTCTTTTCCATGTAGATGAGTGGCTCAAAGCAACGTGGACGCTGCATGCCGGGTCCTGCGCTCCCTTCCACTCCACAGTGGTGTAAGCAATGAGCAGATGGTGCAGTGCAGTGGAAAATCGGGTCTCCAAGAAAATACAAAGATGAGAACAAAACACCCTTAAGCAGAAAGCTACATGACTTATTTCAGTATAAAATGAAAAACTGAGATCCTTGGGCAAAAAATAGAAAATAGGAGTTGTGTATTCCACTTACGTGCAATGCCTCATTCCTTCTCATTTGAGAAAACATCCATCCCTTCACAGCTGAAGGCTTCCTTATCTCATTTGTTGTCTTTCAGTTCATTGATCTTCTTCCTCAGTGCTCTCACGTGACTGTTCTTTGTTGAACTAACAACCATGCTTATCTCTGAATTTTCTTTCATTTTTATTTTCTTGCTCACTGAAGGCGAATCTTTTAGAATCTCTTCTCACTGAGGCTGCAGCATGACCTGAATTGCATCCATCATTGTTTAACTGCACTGGGCCCTAAACAGCCAGCCAAGATAGGTAAGAACATAACGCAAAAACTTCAGTTCTAGTTTTATATTCGTGCATATAAAGGTAAATTACTCCTGAAAATGTGACCATTTGTTCCATCAAGTTATTTATTTGTGCAGTCTCCCATCAAGTTATTTATTTGTGCAGGCCCCCACCTCACTGTGCCTCCTTGCCAAAAGTAAAACTTTTAATGGCCCAGCCAGGTTCCAGCCCCCGACATTCCCCTGGTGCTTGAGTAAGGACCGGGGCAGGGAAACTCCTCCTGCACTCTGCGCTGTCTGGTGTTAAAGAACTATTGGATTACAGCTCAGCTGGCTGCGTTTTGGTGACCTAGATCATGTTCGTGCTAGCTGAAAAATAATTTAACAAACCTTGGTATAAAAGCTTAGCCATGATTAAAATGGGATGGCATTTATTTATTTGGAGCACAATGACCAGAGCAAACTATTGGCAGTCATGATAAGCCCCTTGTCACTGGTGTAGTTGGAATAGTTTCTCTGAGCTGGTATTTTGATGTCTGCTTTTTGTATCTCTTTAGCGTTATTATATTTAGAATGGAATTCTACATTATTACCCATCTTTCACTAACATTAAAATCAATTTTTTAATTTTTTTAAGACATAGAAGGGTCAATAGTTTTCATTTAATTTTCAGTCTTGGCAGTGACAAAGAGGTAATTTATATATCTGAGAATCAGGAACTTTCTTTATTAACTTTCTCCTCAGAAATATTCAGCTTTAAGAAAGGGTAACGCATGTGTTCCTGTATCCGTGTGTTAGCATGCCCTTTCCTCCTCAACTCCTTCAGTACCAAAACAGTAAAGATAAATAATGCAAGGCCTTTGCCTGGGAGAGCTTGCTATTTAATTCATGTGTGCTGTAGTGAAGGGTCAGAAAAAGACTGGAACTGGAATGTGGGAAGAATAAAACAGTAATGTCTTTGCCTGTAAGTCATGGTCATTAAAGGTTGCATGGGGCGATTTGTAGGAGTGACAAGTGCTGCTTACTTTCTGGCCCTCTGGCACTCTGCATTTTTTTGGCATTCAGTTCCAGATTACTGCTGAGAGTGCATATGAAGTTTTGTTTTGTTTTGTTTTTTAAATCTGGAAACAGCAGCATCTGTACCTGCTTCTGCAGTGACTCCCCTGTATAATTTGTGTTTTAACTGGAATTTGTAGAGTTCTTCTGGATCCTTCTGAAGGTCATGGCCAACTAGGAATCAAATCCATTCACCGCAGGGGCAGTGAAAGGAGTCTTAAACGGATGTAAGACCCTGTCATTATTATTAAATATTCCATAACATAGTATAACAATTATATTCTGTAATAATATTATATAATTCTATAATGTATCATTCTATGAGTCTGTAATATAATAACAACACTCCATACACCTGGCTTGCTAGAAAAAATCCAAAACTTTGCCAACTAAAGCAAGAAAGAAGACTTAGAAAGAAGTAGCTGCCTCAAAGACTTGCTACTCATTGGTAACTTGCCATCCATCCTGTTTTCAAAGGAAAAATGAATGTGCAGGGCGCTTGGAGTCAAATTTTGGTGGTGAATATGAAGTCACTGTCTATGCTAATTTCAATGGCCCTTTCACGGTGATGTGCCCTACTGTACAGAGAACAAACACAGTTACCATGGCAGTGTAAACACAAATACATACCACACTCAGAGCCATTCCCATGTGCTGCAGAGAACAGAGAAAGTTCATTGTCTTCATCTGAACACATCTGGGAAAGAAGGATGAGATTATCTCACTTTAAAAATATTTTTAAATATTATGGAAACCAAGACTCGTTCTGAATGACTCCATGTCCTGGCAGATACGAAACACGATCATCTGAAGCTAAAGGAATAAGAGAAGGTAGGTGCTTTTTTTACAGTAACAATGTTCAAATCTATAATGAATGTACTTTAAGAAGATATACACGCAGCCTGACAGCTCTGGAAGCCAGTATAAATTCTCTGGGAGCAGTTTACCCCGGTCTTCAAAAGAGTTAATAGAAGAATTTAGCTGTAGCGGATGAAGAAAAAGTTCCACAAAAAGAAGAGATTAATAAATCACTGGTGAGTACTTAGAACTGATACTCGAGATGTCAAGATGATGCTTTGCACTCTGCGTTAGCCTTCGGATGCATGCTGAATGCTGAACACGTGGTATGGACCTCTGCCTTGCTGCTGAAGGCGAGTGCTTTACAGTCTGAAATAGCAAGAACCTGACCTTGAATATCATCAGCATGCACCTCTCAGGTGCTTTATAAGGTCATGTATCCAAAGCTGATATATTAATATATAGATTCATGAGGAAAATTAATCTTGGATGGAAAATTGAATATGTAATATGCACCTCACAGAATCACAGAGCGGTCTGGGTTGGAAGAGAACTTAAAGATCACCTAGCTCCAGCCCCCCGCCACGGGCAGGGACACCTTCCTCTGGATCAAGTGGGACAAAGCATCAGGTGGGATCATAACACAGACAAAGCAGCAGTGAGCAGTGTTTTGAGGAAGTGTGCAGTCAGCAGTTATGGGAAAATTTAGTGAGGTGTGTTTTTTTTTTTTTTCCTAAGCCCCAGAAGATGCAGGTTGGTTTGTATCCTTTCCTAAAACGCAGTTATTTTTATTATATATTACAGCTCAGAAGGTCTTACCTACTTCTTTTACTAATCTAAATCCTTTACCAGGACCGATTCTGCCTGCAGAGTACTCAGATTAATTGTCGAGTTTTCTAAAGGCTGCTTTGAACATGATTACTTCCTCTGAATCTTACTGCAAGCAAAAGCAAAGCCATATCATGGCAAAACTGCGGATCTCTCTTGGCTGGACTGACATGTGAATATCTACAATGTGAATTCAGTACTTGAGAGTCACTGAGGTAAAACCAGTCCCCAAAGTTGAGGATTGCTATTTATTCCCCTGGACTCGGGCATGTGAGGCCACGTGAGGCTCTCCCCGGTGCTGTGTGCTAATGATCTGCAGGAATATCGCCAGCCATCCTGCTAACGATTTTCCTAGCAGCCACTCAGGCATTTGCAGTGGAGGAAAGGAGGCACTGCTGATGGACTCTGCTACACGCAGACTTCAATTTGCAGCAACGCAACACTGTTTTAACATTGATGAGAAATAGGTTGACATTTATGCAGCTAACTGGCTGTATAAATGCCACCAATTTCCAAGATCCATGCTTTATTTTTTCCTGTGCAGTGTGCATATCATTTCTACATATTGCAGTAGCATCATTCTGCACCCAAGCATCCCTGGTATCTCCCTTGAAAGAGAAATGAAAACCTGCTATGGTGTACTCTGCCTACACCCATCTGCACCCAGGATGGGAGAAATGCTTTGTGACTTTTTGGTTCCTTCATGCTACCTTACCCAGGGAGCAAACTATGTTTTATGCAATGGTTTGAATCAGTCGAAATAATTTGATAATGAGTATTTCACTGGGAGGCACATTGTGGGTTTTTTGAATCTGAAACCCAGAGGCAAAAGCACGTTTTTGACTCAAGGCAGAAGGCACACCATACAGAGACTTTAAAACAAAGTTAGTAGCAGTTGTGATCTTCTATGAGTGCAAGGTTTAAGGGAGTAGCAAAACCTTTCGTTAGATCAAATGATACACTTCAAGAGCAAAAGCTTTGAGGATCTGAGCATCTGCTTCATCAGACAGTCTAGTCTTGCCCTGAGTCATGCCTCTAACAGCAGCAGCTACCAGGGCTCCTGCTACGTGTGCAGGAAGAATTAAGCTCCTGATTGCACCTGACCAGGTAGACGAGCCCTGCAGACACTTCTGGAGCTGGAGCTTATGTAAAGCACCAGGTATTATGGACCTCACATGAAATGACTGGGGTGGCTGACTAGTGTGAGCTAGCAACCGTCTATGGATTTACTTTGGAAATCGTGCAAAATGAAGGCAGAGACAGAGCCTGTCCCACAGCTTGCAGGCAGAGACTGTGCATGCTGCAGGGAATGAGTGTGGCTGTAGAAGCGTGACCTGAATCTGACACAGCCTGGTCAGGAAGGGCCAAAGACAAAGGTAGAGGGATGAATCTGCCTGTCGTGGTGTCGTAGTGTTACTCAGCATACAGACATCAAGACGGTTTGGAAACCCTCTCAGAAGATTCCAGTGGAGATTGAGAAAATTGAATAAATGCCTACAAACTGCAGTGTCTTTCTGAATTAAGGTGATGTGTCTGAATGTCCCATTAACAGTATACAGCAGAGAACAATGATGTCTGTATCCAAATTGCTAAGTTGTACTGCAACATACCTGCTACCTCAGGAGAGGAAAAAAAAAAAAAAAACATGCAAGGAAGATGGAAAGGGGAAGCAGTTCATTGCTTATGGATGCTTTATCATTCCTCTGCCCTTCCCCCATGGGCACAGACACTTCCAACTGCTCTTTGTTGTCTGTTTAAATCACATCAATTTAAAAGGGTTATGAGAGGCTGTATTTAATCAAAGCATTTGTTATGTCCAGGTCTCCTTGTCTGTCTCCTTTTCCAGATGTATCCAGAGAATTATCTCATGTTGGAGGCTCATTTCCCCTTGAGGACCAAGGGGAATATCCACTTAAAAATTAAAAAATAATTGGAACTAACAGAATGTTTGTGGATAGCCTGTTGCCTCTGCTCTGTGGCACAGTTCTTGCCCCTACCATCTGGCCTGTCCCGACTTCGTAGAGGTAAGCTCTCCAAAGCAGAAACTGTCTTTGTGCTGTGGGGCCCCACTTGTCGTTGGTACTCAGATATTCATGAGAAGAGATCATCATAATAAAATATAACAAGTGAATAGAATTTGCCAGACTTTTCTTTTCTTTTTTTCTTTTTTTCATCCCATAAGGAATATAAACATGAAGAATTTCAAAAGCGTAACAGAGACTGTGGTACATCAAAAGCCATTACAATTCATTTAGGCTGCCTGGAAATGTAAGAATAATGACACAGTGTATGTGCTTATACAGTAGAAGTCACTGTTGAGATTTTTCAAATCCCATTGCAATGAATTGAAGCCGCATGTCCAGAGCCTCTAAACTGCTGCTATGACAATAAAAGCTGATATGCATAAAATCATCCATGATTTAAATTTAAAGTAAGTGATCTACAGGGTAGAGTAAGTAATGCATATACGAATATTAATACATTTGGCTTTTGCTGAAGTGAGTGCTATGCTTTTTTTTTTTTTTTTTTTTTTTTTTTTTTTTTTTTTTTTTAAATAGTACCCTAGCTTATAAACCCTGTTTCTACATGCAGTACAACCATATCCCAGACTCAGAGTGCTTAATGAGAAAGTTGAGGGCTGAATCTAGAGGGGTCAGAACGAACTTTCCCTGGTATTTCATTACAGTAGAACAGCTTAGAGATCAGCGGTGGCTGCTATCTCCCCAAACACATCTATATGTACTGTGGGCACCAGTTGCCAGGAAGCTTGTTGAGGCTGCTTTACCAACATGGTCAATTTTGTCCTCCTCTTTTGCAGCCTTCTCCATCATTCCTTTGCTGACCCATCAGCTCCATTCCTTGCACAAATCCCTTTCCCCCTCTGTTCTCACTCCTCTCTTCTGACCACTTCCCTGTTTTCTCCTCCTACGACTTCTGGCCTGGCGCTGCCTTTCCCTCTGTCCAGTGCTTAGGCTGTTCTCTGGTGTGTCTTGAGCCCGGCTTTCTCCCCAGGGTTCTGATTTATGCACTAATTAAAGCTCCTACTTGTGGAGCTTGTGGCAAGATCTCCAGTTCGTTTCATTTCCCTCTTGCAGTACAGTGGTTTTGTCCTCTCTGATATTTCTAAGTGTAAGCTTTTGTGCGGTTCCTAAAACAAATGGCTCAGGAAGGTATGAAAGGCTGTTTAGCTTTGAAGGTTTGTCTGTCTTGGTATAAAGGATTGCTGCCTCATAAACATAATCATTAACTGCCTCTATGTAGATAAATGCATCTATTGAGATTCACAGTGGGGAGCCGCAGCCTCACTTATTGCTGTAAACAGGAAATAATTGCTAATGTTGGTAGAAAAAATGCCAGGAAATTAGCTGAAAAGATGTGTTGTGTCGATTACCCCCCAAAGCACAGCCTGTGCCTTGACTCAACGTGCCGGCCCTGGCCCTGTGGCAAGCATGGGCAGGCGTGGATAGTGTGTCCCATGCCCTCATCTTGTTCAGAGGGGTGGCCTGCACCCCCTGATCTCCTGCAGATGGTCTTCGTTTCTGCCTGCGTTACCTCGTTCCTAATTAGGTCAGAGCTACCAGGTTTAAGACAAGCTGTAGGATGGGCGATCCTACGTGGTTTAGTAGGTTTAGTTGGTAGCAGGGTGATGGTTAGCCTGGGTGGTCTTGGAGGTTGCTTCCAATCTTGATGAGTCTATGATTCGAATACATGTGCAGATAAAGCCCCACTGAGTAGCAGTATTCCCCGCCAGAGTGTGAAATCAGATCACGGGCAGGGGGACCGTTTCCACTGACTGCAGAAAACCGGGAAGTCATCAGTTTACTGAAAACCCCGAGTAATTTGTAACTGAACGCAAAAATCCCAGGTCCGACTTCTGGGATCTACCAGCAACGAGCACCGCCACCTTCCACACTTCGAAGATGCGAGCTCCACCGGCTGCTTTTTACGAGGTTTACATAATTTCGTCAAGGTAACGCACACAAACGACGGGACAAGCCCCAACCCAGCCCGCTCTGCCCCTGAGGCTTGGGCTCGGCGCCGTCAGCCCCGGGGCGCCCCCTGGCGGCCATGTTTTGAGGACGCCTCTCGCGAGAGGCCGCGCGCCCGCTCCCCGCTCCCAAGATGGCGGCGCCCGCTGAGGCGGCGGGCGGGAGGGAGCGGATCCGCACGCGGGATGTGGCGGTGCCCGGGGGCCCGTCCGATTTCGGGTCTCTGCTGTTGTCGGAGCCGGTGCTGGCGGGGCTGGAGGCGGCTGGGTTCCACAGGCCTTCCCCGGTGCAGCTGAAGGCTATTCCGTTGGGGCGCTGCGGGCTGGGTGAGCGGCGGGCTGGGCGCGGGGTGGGGGGAGGCCGCGGGGCTGGAGGCCGCCGCCTGTCCCCCTGACTCCTGTGGCGGCTCCTTGCAGACCTCATCGTGCAGGCCAAGTCCGGCACCGGCAAAACCTGCGTCTTCTCCACCATCGCCCTGGACGCGCTGATGCTGGAGAGCCCGGCCACGCAGGTGAGCGCCGGGCCCTGCTGTGAGGTGGTGTGCCTCGGGCTGCGGGGGGGAATCGGTTGTTTCTGTTGGGAAAACAACGTTCTGGGCAGTGGGACTCGTGTTTTTGCCTGTGTTATTATGTGTAATTGTGTGGTATACCCCTATAAATAGCGTTCTCGTATCAAAAGTTCATTTCTGGTCATGAAGCGAATCATATGTAAACCGTAATATTTGAAGTTATCACAGCTTCTTGCTATGCTTTAAGGTTCTGAACCGTTTTGTGGCATTTGGATATAATTCTCTGATGCTTGCAGGCTCTTATTTTGGCTCCTACACGAGAGATTGCTGTGCAGATCCATGCGGTAATCACAACTATTGGAATAAAAATGGAAGGTTTGGAATGCCATGTCTTCATCGGAGGGACGCCTTTGAACCAGGACAAAGTCAGACTGAAGAAATGCCACATAGCAGTTGGTTCCCCAGGTGAGGATATGCAACGTTGTACTTCATTGGGTACTGCGTGATATTTCACAGTGCAAAAATGTTATGTTTGAAGTTTGATTTCCTTTTTTTATTAATAATAGACGAGGGTCCCAAAGGGCAGTGACAAAAATGCTTAGACCAAGATAGTATTTTTAGCAAGAGATTATACTAAATATACCTTTTTTGAAGGCTTATTAAAGTGAATTTTAAAAATTAAGTTCTGTTAAACTTATTTTCAGAACCTTTGAGTTAATATTTGTGAAGCTCAGTTTACTTTTTTTTCATACATAGGTCGAATAAAACAGCTCATAGAGTTGGACTACTTGAATACAGCTAGTATCCGTCTCTTCATTCTTGATGAAGCAGATAAGCTTCTAGAAGAAGGCAGCTTTCAGGAGCAAATCAAGTAAGAAAACCACATACCCTATGCATTTATCTGCAGATTAGATGCGTGTTTTTTAGTCATTCCCATTTTTTTTTCTCTCATAGTTGGATTTATTCTTCGCTGCCAGACAATAAACAGATGCTTGCTGTTTCAGCTACTTATCCTGAATCATTAGCTAATGCTTTGACCAGGTATATGAGAGAACCAACGTTTGTGAGGTTGAATCCTACTGATCTAAGTCTCATTGGTGAGCCATTTTTATTGATAATCTTATCAATAGATTTAGAAGAGTATCCTAAAACCAAAACATGCATCTTTAAAAAGTTTTAAATTCTTTGTGTTTCGTCTGTTTAAGGAAAACCTGTCTATTATATTCTTATTTGTCAACTGTGTTTATGTTTAAAAGTCTTCGTTTTAACTGCAGTGACATGTTGATAGCAGCACGGTGCTTTGCATGTTTTTTATGGAAACTTTCATCTGATGGTCTCCTTGGTTTCATGTTCAGGGTTGAAGCAGTATTATAAGATCGTGAATTCCCATCCACTTCCGCATAAAACATTTGAGGAAAAAACCCAGCACCTACAGGAGTTGTTCAGCAAGATTCCATTTAATCAAGCATTAGTCTTCTCAAATTTGCACAGCAGGTAATAAATCTGAAATAAAATCTGTTAAAAGCATGTTCAAAAGCAATGGTTATAATACCCACTCATGTGTAAACGTCTAGATCTTTTGCGGACTGCTTTGAGACCTTTATAAATTTCAGAAACACAGATCAGAAATACTGAAAGTAAAGCTTTAACACAGAAGTATCTTGTACATTAGAGTACAGTGGGACCTAATACGCTATTGCTTTTGTCCATCTGTCCATCTGACTGTCTGTAAGATGATGGTGACAATTTTGGAACGGAATCCTTGACTATTAAGAGTAGTCTCTTGTTAAGAAATGCACGTGGGCTGGTAGGTATGTAGTTTTATTTACTGTTTTCATTCTGTGTATTGTATCAGGGCTCAACATCTAGCTGAAATATTAACGTCCAGAGGCTTTCCCGCTGAGTGCATTTCAGGTAAGCCCATTCAAAACTTTGTGATTCTGTTGGTTGAAATTGTGCACAGCTGGGACCTATGATAGGAAAATTCATCCTAAAAGCTTGGTTTGTATGGCTTCTGTTTGAGTAGCTAAGAAGAGCATTTGAATCTTCATAGGTCTTTAAGACCTAAATATTAATTAAATTTTTACGTTGATGAACTTTACAGTCTTCTAATTTGTCTGAGAAACATGAGTATTTAGACAAGTGCACTATTTTATTTTTAAAGGGAAAGCTTAAATTTGTAGCTTGTAGCTTGGGAATGCAGATGTTGAATTTACATCTCTATTTCTAGCTTTGTTGTAAAAAGCTTCAAATGTTTATTAGAAATCTTCCTTTGAATTTTTACTTCAGCATTTTTTCTGGGATTGTAAAATAAAATTTGTCTAAAGCCAATGTTATTCAAATGGGTTAAGTATATATGTAATTGGTTTCTTTCTCAAAGGAGCAAAAGGAAATGCATTGCCAAAAAATAATTCTTAGTCTCAAGCTTGTTTTGCTTTTCTCCTGTGTACTCATTTAGAACTGATGTTTGAAGAAGTTTCTCTCAACCTTATTTCTCATATCAACTACAGTTTACAAAGCAGTGTCTTCCAGAATTTTAGGGGCATGAAACCGAAGAACATGAGCTATTCATTCTAACTTCTGTTTCTCTAGGCAGTATGAATCAAAATCAACGACTTGATGCTATGGCTAAATTAAAGCAATTCCATTGTAGAGTTCTGATTTCCACAGACTTGGTGAGTTAGTATTTCACAGCATGTGTGAGTGTTGCAAATAAAGCTGTTTGTTTGAGATAGATTTGTCTTGATGTTGAGTAGAACATACACGTACTGTTAAAATGTGTGACTTGAGTGCTGTTTGACTTTACACTGTGAAACTTCGAAATTGTCTACTGCTGATCATCTGTTCCAAAAATCAGTTTTAATTTAGCTGTTGGATGCTAGAAGTTTGTAGAGATTGCAGAGGAGCAGAGGTGTTAACTTTGGATAGGAGCTATGGGAAGAAGTTTTTATTTAGTGCAGTATACTCACAACAGTTATATCCCAAACAACTCCAGATTGAGCAGTGGTTATGTTTGAAGCACTCAGCTTTTTTTTTTTTTTTTTTTGGTGGTTAATGTGTTTCTTCTGTTGTTTACGTGGGGTTCTGTCATGGAAAAAAAAAAATCTGCGTGTTGTCATGTTGACTTTTTTAATGCTGGGAAGAAATATGCTTGTTTGTATTAGCTGTGCAGAAGGAATAAATAAAATGATCCCTAGTTTTCATTATCCCAGTGCAACGTGCCTGTTCCGTGTGTATTACTGTAAACTCACTGGAAATTCATAGATACTATATGGTGTGTTTTAACAACTAGAAGTTACTACATGAGCAGTTATTCCCAAATGTGTTGTTGTATTTCTTTAATTTTCTTTTCAGCATATTCAGTTATTTTTCCCCTTGTTTCCTTTTTTGTTTTCTCAAGACGTCTCGTGGAATTGATGCTGAAAAAGTGAATCTGGTTGTCAATCTGGATGTACCTGTAGATTGGGAAACATACATGCATCGTATTGGCAGAGCTGGGCGCTTTGGTAAAAGCACAGTTGTGGATTTCTTGACGTTGCACCGGCTTATGTAGGTCTGGTTAGGTAATTATACTTTTTGTTATGTATTGCAGGAACTTTAGGCTTATCTGTGACTTACTGCTGCCGCGGAGAGGAAGAAAACATGATGATGAAAATTGCTCAGAAATGTAACCTTCAGCTTCTGCCTTTACCAGGTATGCTCTCTCCTGTGAATGCAGCTACATATATATATATTTTTTTTTATTTATTTTTGGTTGCTTTTTGCTGCTCATTCAATGCTTCAGACATCAACACTGAACTGACATGCATCTTCTCTGCTATAGTGGCATTATTTTTGGTGCAGTTAGACTTCTCATCACCAGTGCTTTTGACCTCTTGTGTAACTGCTGCAGTTGTGGGAAGAAATAGGAAAAGAACTTAGTGCATGACTACAGATAGGGACAGGAACTCAGAATCCAGCTGTTGCATAAGCAAGTGCATAATTACTTGAATTTCCAGGAATTCAGTATTAAGCCTTTCTCAGGCTGTAAGAGACAGCAGAAGGGAAGAATAATTGAAACAAGATGATCTGCTGCCATGCTTTACCAGAAGCTGTTCTGCCAAAAATGTAGCACTTAACCTTCTTGCATAACTACTAATTTTTTACCTGATTAAATAAGATATGGAATATAGATGATGAGTAATGCAGTGCTTGTTGTATTAATCAACTTCTTGATGCCTTCCATGAAGAAAATGTTCTGGTTATTTGAGCTCTTTCAAGAAGTGAAGAGGTTGGTTTGCATCCTTAAAATGTCTTAACATCTTATCCATGCTTTTGCAAAGCTTTCCTTCAGTACTCATTTGAATTCCAGAAGGAAGGATGCACTTAATTGAGTGCCTGCTTGTTTCCCTTTTGTACAGAGCCTATACCTCCTGGAATGATGGATCAGTTTGAAGACTGGGAGGTTGAAGTCAAACCTGTTGTATGTACAGGTGCTTCTGTGAATTCTGACACTGTGTGTCTCAAATCAGAGGAACCAGTACTTCAGTCTGTTCAAAATAGTTTTGCGGAGGTACGTCAGCCTCATTCTGATCTTGCAGGCGAAAATTCTGTAGAGAGGCCAAAAAAGGCTCTGAAGCAAAAGCTGGTGAAGAAGTGCTCAAATTCCGCAAATGTGGAAAAAGGTAGCAGAAACCCCAAAACTTCCAGTTGCAACACAGAACAGAAGAAGCAAGTAGAAACTGTCTCCAGAATAGGTGTACAAAGTAATAACATGGAGGCTCCAGATGAAGAAGCATTGAAAAAAAATCTTCCCAGAATACCCTGCTTGTCATCTTTCAAAAAGCAGCAGAACAATCCCTGGAATTTCTCAGAGTTTGTTGAGGACTATGAATACTTCATTAAAGAAGGGTTGGAGAGAGACGTTGAAATTGTAAGAAACTATTCAGGCCCAGGAGAACAATGTGAACTCCCCAGAAATGGTGATGTAGAGTGGAAAGAGATGGAACATAATACAGAAACAGTAGCAAATGGTGTGTCTGGAGACAGTGATGGTTCGTACAGTTCAAGGGCTTCCTCCAACAGCAGTGAAAATAACTCGTGCTTTGAAGCATTTTCAGATACTCAGAAGAATGCTGTTCCTACCACGCATCAGGGTCTTACAGGCTTCTGTCCTACACCAGAGAAGTCAAAGGAGCTATCGCAAGTCCCGAAGCAAAATAAAGCAAAAAAGAAAATTCTGAAACAAAATTCTAAACAAAAGAAAAACCATTACCATCAGTGCCCTAATCCTTCCACAAGAAAAACTGAAGATGAGTGCTCCTGTGGCTCTTGGGATGATGCTGTTCCTGAGTTTCTGCAAGAGGCTTGGAGTTATAAAAACTACTGGAGATCTTACTATCAAGCATGGCAAAACTACTATGCTGCAATGTCTCACATGCACTACAGGAAAAGTTACAGACAGTTTAACTGGATGAATGCTTATCATGCCAACTCAGTCTACCTTCAGGAACTGCTGAAAAGTGATGATTAATATAATGCTTCTGCTGTTAAGGATGGGCTGGTTGGGACAGCAAATGGAAAATGTCTGTGAAAACGTAACTGTCTGTCTACAAGTACATTGTCAGATGTAAACAGATTGAAGAAAAGTATTGTCTTTTTCATATGCGAGCTGTGTCTAGGTAAATGTTTTACATGCATTCCAGTGGTGATGTTACAAGTTGTTAATAAAAGGAAATGAAAGACAGCTGGATATTCAGTTGCAATCTTTCAAATGCTAAGTAAATAAAAGACAAAAGTCAGTTGCTTCCATGTAAGAAAACTCAGCAAGGAGAAAATGCAAACAAACTCAATTTTCTCTGCCTGATTTCCTTGCTTGTAACTTTTGGGTGAGGATGAATTCATAATGAGACTACAAAAGTTGTTTATAGTCAGAGATCATTCCCCCTTTCTGTAATTCTCTTATTAAGCATCGGGCACTCATTATATACCAGTTACTAGTGACAGACTAAAGCCTGCATCTCAATGCTTGTATTGCTAATTTTAGTCCAGTTAATTAACACTGTATAAATAACATTTCTATAGAACAGGCACGCTGTGCAGTAGGGGATGGTTTAATTATGTACAAAATCTGCAGCTATTATAATTGGTCTGTCCCTCAGGGTGCAACAATATCAGACTTGCCACACTTAAAGGAAAGCTTTAATTAGAAATGAAATTACCTGTTAGTACTAACACTAATTGGTATTTCTTGTTTTGGTTGCACTGCCTTCTACATAGCTATCCTGAAGCAGGACGGGATGAAGTGGTGGCTGGTTTAGGCTATTGATGGCTGGGCTGATTCTTCACACTAATTTTGAAACTTCATGCTCTAGCTTTAGTATGTTTGGGAGCAGAGACAAAGTTCTGTGGCCAGTATTTTGGATTTATCAAAGTTCACCAGAGCACATTTAGTCTGTTGCTTTCTTTTTTTTCTTGATCAGGGTAAGGTTGGATTATCTTTAGTGAAGCACTGCTTCCTATCTGATGCCAACTGTACTTCCAAGGAGAACTTCAATTTGGAGAGATGGATGCCCTCAAGGCTACTCGGTTGCTCACTTTTTGCTATTTTCAAATCAATTTTGAGAAGTGTAATAGCCTTTCACTCAGCTTATATTAATAAATTGTTTGTGGGAGTTCTTAATGTTGCAATGTTCTTGTGGAAATCCTGTGGTGTCCCTGGCAGCACTTGTGCAGTTTCTTGTGTAGTTGTGGGTCTAAACTTTATGCCATGCAGTTCAGACTCTGCTGTGAAAAAGAACTTCAGGATTCTTGTAGTTTGAGTGGTGTAGAAAATTAGCACAGGATTAGCTGAGTGCTGTCCTGCACTGGGCTATCCTTGGTGGTTTTTTTTTTTTTTTTTTTTTCCCCTTTTTAGCTGGGGAAATGGTGTCCCCTAGTGGGTGTCGTGCTTCACTGCAAGAAATAAAAGTCACATTGTTCAGCCTTTACTGGGTGTTACCTCACGTTTCAATTTGATCAAATAATTTTGAAAATTTTAAAAAATGATTCTACGTGACACTTTCTGTTATGGTTCAGATGAGATCGGCTCTACTTGTTGAATCTGCAGTTGAAACAATCTGACCCTATCTGTGATAGTGCAAGCCTGTGGCCTAACAGGAGCTTCTAAGGCCAGGCTGCCTTTTAGAAGAATGTCATAATATGTGCTCTTTAAATTAAATATGCATTATTTTAGGAGTATCTTTCTTCCTGTTCTTCTCTTCCCTTACATTACTCCATTGTGTCACAACACATTACCACAGAGAGAGGGCTCTTCTACATTACGTCTGCATAATTTTAAGATTCTGTTCTGGTTTCCAGGATGAAGTTTGCTGCAACTCTTAACATGTAAAAGGAGGTTGCTGTGAAAGTTACACTTAGGTATCTGCTTTAATGCTCTTCTACAGCATCTCTGTTATCTTGCTGTTCTTGTCAATTATTGTTGAAGTAAGTGTTTTAGTATTTAAATGCAGCTCAAGTTGCTTAGGCTATCACCCAATGTTCTCCAAAAGAACCTCCCAAAATCTTTTTTAGAAGAAATCTACAGCATCATCTTGGTATTTGTGGCACATACTCTGTTTAATCCAGATTGGATACATCAGGTACAGCAGTGGCACAAGACTCAATACTGTAAATGATATACAAGTTTCAACATATGCACTACAATTCCAAAAGAAGACAACAAGAAACTTGGTTCTTCTAGAAAGTTGTTCTCAAATGAAGCTACCTGCAGTTGTATACAGTACATTTTGTATCTGTCCTCTGATGGTTGTAAGCAAAGCCCATTTATAGTACGAAAATAGAAAATAAGGTTGAGAGCTTCTCATAACATAAAACTCCTAAAGAAAACACCATTGGAATGCCTTACTAATTTATCAAAAATATACCATCACACGCGTTTTGAAAGATACTTCATTGGTCCGAGGAGCCTGTGGGAGCTCCCAGTCATAGTTGCCACAACTGAGAAGAACATTCGGCTTGGTTATTGACTTCTCACCCACACAGTTGTGTGACTCCCTGTGACTAGTACTAGTTTAAATCAAAACGAAAACACGTGCACACATATACACACGAAAGTAACAGACTATTGACTGAGATCGAAACTCAGGAAGGAATTTTCACAAGCTCTTTGTCACCTGGTCTTTTGAGTGATCCACCTGTAGTTTTTCTGGCACAGTTTTTGTGTTCTGAATGGAAGTAGCAGTACTATTCCGGTACGCTTTCTCTATGGTATCTTTGTCTGTGTTAATGAACTGAGCTTCGCTTTTTTTAAAAAGGAGTTATTAATTGCTATACAACTTGTATAATTGGCATAGAGAGGTGAAATGACTTCTTCTAGGTCACTTAGTGATTCATCAAGACAATTAGGAGTAGAACGTAGGTTCCTGATACTACCTCTAATCAATGTGCACACTGCATCGTGTTTGCTTTTAAGGTTTTAGAAGAACAAAACCATTATGAAGGGTGTTTATGGCATCCAGAAATGTGAAGCCTAAAAACTTGAGTTCTGAAATTGCATATCTAGTGCAGTTGCTTGAAGTGTTGGAGAAGTGACTTTTTTCAATCAAGGTGTATTTTATTGGTAAGTTATGTGGAAAATGGGTATTATTTGCCTAATTTTAAAAGCACAATATAGTCTTTAGTTCAAAGCTGCTGCTGTTTGTAAGCCATCCATGAATGCCGACTTTGTAGCTCTGACATCTGACGCTGATAAAATACTAAAACAGGATCCAAGGGATGTTGCAACCCATAAATTAAATGTGATTTTAATATACTGAATCTGTTCTATAATACACGTAAGATACAATGTTTGCAACCTCTTTACTTAAAAAAAAAAAAAAAAAAAAGGCAAAAAGCAAAATATTTGAAGAAACTTTGCTTCCTCTAGCTGGTATTTGAATTTCATGCACACCCTTAAGCTGTCTTAGCTAGAATGATGGTTTACAGCACAACTATGCTATCAACTGTTTCAGTTTAGGCAAACGGCATTGATTCAAATTTAGTATTTCTGGAAAATATGAAGAATGTATTTTTCTAATGTTTCCTTTTGAATTATATATTAATTTTATTCCACACTAAAGCCACGTGTGTTACTTAGTTTACCTTTTCCCCATTTTACTTTTACAATGATAACTTCATGCAAAAAAAAAAAAAAGGCAGCTTTCTTTCCACGTGGAAAGGAGAATAATTTGACAAGATGTGAAAGTATAATGACAACAGGGGAAGGGAAAATAAGGTAAAAATTATGGCTGAACAGCAGGGGAAAAATCCTTGACATTGAGATCTATTAGTCTGGAATAAGCTCTCCAGGGAAGCAGTGGGAGTCCTTTCTGTGGAGAATTTTAAATGTAATCTAGAGAAAGCAGTGTGATATATTGCAGTGAAGGATCTTGTGCTAGCAGGGCATGGATTACATTTTTATTCTTTAATTTTTTTGTACCAAGTTGTGTTGTCAGTAGCCTCTTCTTTATGGCTGTACCTAAGATGTTTAAGGAAAAGAAAAGTAAAAGTTGGATTTTTGAAAGAGTAGATGAAAGTTTAAGCCTGGATGGGAAAGGTATTTCTCGTCATTCTTTTACTAATTGGGTGTGTTTCCTTCCATTAGCAATGCAATGCCAGGTGAGAAGTGAGTGAATCGATGGCATAGGCTGAAAATCTGTGGAAATATTTTTCCCTCAAAAAAGAGTTCTGAAAAGAAGCAAAACGCTTGGATAAAGGTGTTGCTTCTCTAATATTTTTAGTATTGCTTTATGAAAGACTGGAAAACCAACCCCCTTCCACATGCTTTCTGTACCAACAATCTCTTTGTATCTTTTCTTTTCATGAAGAAGGAAAAGCTATCAAAACTTGCAAGGAATTAGAGGGAGGGGGAAGGTTTTTTGAGGTGAACTGCTGAGATGCTATTGAGGTTTTGCTGAGCAGTCTTGCTGATCAGGCTGTTTTGTACCCCCTGCCTTTCAGAAAGGGGTCAGGACTAGAAGCAGCCTGGGTTTCTGGATACTTCTCCTGGAGGCAGCCCACGCCTGAAGAATTCCCCTTCTCCATGCATCAGGAATGATGAGGACTGCAGGGTACGTGCTGGTTTTCGTATCCGTGGCAATGTCTGTGTTTGGCCCTGGGTGTGCTCGGTACTGGGGAAGGGGACAGGGAGACTGGTAAGGCAGGGCAGTACTGGGAACCACAGAAGAGAATGGCCCAAGGCCTTTGGCTAAAGTTCTGGTCTAGGAATTCTCAGGGTTGACTTGTCTCTATCTCAGAAATGGTTTGTAGGTTGCTATAAAGATTACGAAGAGCCTTGCAGTTCAGTAAAGGTAGTTGCTTTCCGTTATTGTGGGAAAAAGTGGCTGTGGTACTGTTCCTACGCTCTTGTGGGCAAATGTTTTTCCTTCTTTCATGCATCTCATTTGAAGGATGTTTTGTTCTGCCCTACCAACCGCTGATATGATGGCGATAGATTCTTGTCTGTGCTGTTTCAATGAATGCACAGTGCTCCCATAATGAGGATGTAGCTGTGTTGGGCAATCCATGAGAGGTTTTGTGCAAGCATATTTCAAGTGCTTTTGGAAACATTACTCACTCTACTTCAAATCAGCATATAAAAGGCGCTAATGCCTCCATTAAAAATATTTTTAGTCCTGTTCCTCTAGGCTCAGACTTCCTTAATTTTGTCTGTCTTTATCCCCTGAATGTCTGTGCTGAAGTACTGACTACATGGGGCTGCACACGCTAAGTTAATGGTAGAAGCCGAATATTTTTGGGCAAGGATAACACTGATTCCTCCTCCATGGAAAAGAACAAAGACGAGGGCTGCCGTAATATGAGACCAGGCAGCCATCCAGAAACCCCAAGGACTGGCTTTCCTCCTTGCTTATATTTTTGCCACTTAAAAACGTTGTGTTTTTTTTTCAGAAAGCATTTTGATCGATAACAATGAAATGTGCCAAACACGCTTTAGAAAGGGGTTGCTATGATTGCTATTTACAGATAAAGAAATAAATGCAGAGAGATGAAGTGGCTTGTTTACCACTCCACAGTAAATCAGGAGAAAGAAAGGCAGCCCTGAGAGTCCACGTTGAGTCCCTGGCTCTTTGCGATTGTTTACTCCTGTGCATTGGAAGGAACACTGTACCCTATCAGCATGGTAGCATTTAACCCTCATTCTGTGCCAGTGTAAATGAGGTTGCAAGGTGGAAAGTGGTGGAGAGCAAGGCCTCTGATCTACAAGGCTGAGGGCGTTCAGATGGGGAGCAGATATGATGACATAATGAAATTAAATAAAGCAAAAGAAGATTAAATTAAAACATCGGGAAAAACTCAATAATGGTAAGATTAACTGCAGTATAACCTCCTACAGGAAGCAGCAAAGGCAGAGCACTTTAATCATTTAAAACAGGACTAAACATAGTTTTCGGTAACATATTACAGCACTGGAATAAATGACTATAAGCTGGTGCAGCTACTGAAGGCTTAGCCATAGCCCTAATATTCCTAGAATGTTGTAGGTTTCTAAGGAGGGTATTGAGTTAACGCGTGAGCCATCTGAGTCCACTGTATAGACTAGTAGGTTAGGAGTGCTAACAAAGCAGGTTGCTACCTCATATGTTTAAGTCAGCATGTAGGTCTATTTATCTATCTATACATGTATGTGTCTGTGTATTTATTTATACGCGTATGTGTGTACATGTGTATATAAATATTACATCAGGATAGATTATGACAGATGTTAGAAAACAAAACAAAACATCCCTTTGCTGAATCAGCCTCAAACATGCTTTGAGTAGTTACCTGTAGTGTTGGTAAAATCGCTTTTCAGAAACAAGATACTTGAAATCTATTCTATTGCAAGCCATTGGGGGCTAGGTTTGTTGCCGTTTATGGGTGTGTGTAGGGTCTTGACGGGGCATTTGTGCATAACCACAAGAATGAGCCAGACAGTGTATGACAAGTGGAAGGCTCAGGAAGCGAGAGGTGGGTGACAGTTTCTCCCTCTGCCCTTCACGGATCACACCTGTTATGAAAAGGGGACTCGAGAAGGGCAGAATGGAAGAAAAAAGTTGTTATTCTTAGAGGGAAAAATCAGTTATGTTTTGGAACTATGTATTTCCTTACAATAACTCATTCCTAGGAAGATATTTGAAAGAGGGGGCTAGGACTGACCACACCTTAGTTAAGAGTATTAGCTTCCTGGCAGTACCAGTGTTACAGTTTTTGGTTGACTAGAAGTACATGAATTTTCTCAAACTGACTATAGAACTGCAAAAAGAAAAGGCTGTCTATACCACAATTTATCAAATGTTTTCTAAAATCCAGTACTGCTCCCCCTTCTCAGGTGGATGCATGCTGTATAGCCTGTGCTGGGACCGGATAACTAAAATCGCTAACCTAGTCTACCCCCAAAATCAGTGCAACCCAGAAGCCGTTGATGAGACAACTGGAGCCCCAAGACTGTGAAAAAGCCAAATACCTCTCTGTCCATGCAAGATATTTGGCTGTGGGGTTAATTATCATCAAGTATAGATCCAGACATTATTTGGCTACTATTTACAATGGGTTGTATGTTCAGTGCTAGCAAAGAAATTCATACATAGAAAACAAAACTAAAAAATCATGGGCATACATTACAAGAAACCTCTGTCAGACTTATGAACACTTGATGCAGTTGAGTTCAGTGCTTTCTCATTCTTTGCCATTTGTGTGTACAGTATTAAAAAAGAATCCTACATTTTTTTTTTCCTTTTTAAAAATACAGAACTGGTAGTCTAGTCACACTCTTACAAGTAAGTGATAACAAAAATAGAAAGCAGATACCCATGTGGGACTAAAACTCTACTGAAGCCTGTCTTTTTTTTTTTTTTCCACAAATATGTTTTCACAGACAATAATTAGCAGACAAACACACTGTTTGCAATTGCACTGTATTGACTTAAAAGGCGGATACAAAAGTGTCTAAATAAAGAATGCCATCCAGGGTGAAATAGGTGTGTGTGTGTGTGCACGTGTGCACATGTATGTGCTGACACATGCTTGTATTTTCCTACTGTGCACTGAATCATGAAAACATGCTCTGCTCTTTGAAATGCAGTGTGGCTCTGTGGTTCTGCTGCACACTCGCACGCACACACACAGAGGAATGGAAATAGGTTTCTGTGACAGGTGGCTTCTTTGTCTAAATCTTTTCCTATAAAAGAAAAAAAATGTGAAATTTTGGTTGGTTTAAAGGTTCTGCTCCATGAAGAAAAAAAATTCACAAAATCCATTGTTTTTCACCTTTTTCAGTCATTTCCTCATGAATAAATATTATCCATTAAAAACCTTTAAAAAGGTGCTGCGATACACAGTGTTATATTTCTGTTTTCTTTATTGACTCTCTTGTTGCCATGATGATTCCTTCCCTTCAGCCTTCACAGGTAATTTCTGCCCTGTACCATGGCACAATGTACTCTCCATGCAGATTTTACTTTTAACAAAACTCTTCCTCCCTTTCCTAATCCTTCCTCAGTCCAACGCATGAATGCAAGTCTGAAGAAAGCTGCCTCGTTAGGTCTCCATTGCTAATTCGATGACAAAATGTCAGGTTCGTCCATCCAGGCACAATTTGCAGCAAGAAGGGAACATGGAGGTGTGGAGGGAGAGGGGCACTGGTCTTCCAGCCTCCTTCTGTGCATGAGACATCTTACAAGGCAGAGACCTTGACTATGTTGCTCGTGGTGGTGGTAGAAATGTTCGTGGAGTGGCCCGGGCTGCTGGGTGGAGGTCTGCTCTCACCTTCTGGCGTGAGCGCCGGCGGCGTGGGGATGCTGATGATGGCTGTCGTTATCTGGGCAGCTTTGCAGTTCGGTCGTAGCCCATCATCTGATTTCATGTTGAGACTGGAACGACTGGAAAACAGAGTTAGTGGTGTGGCTTTTTTTAAAAGCAGACAGTAGAAAGGGTAGGAATGGGGTTTGTTCTTAAGTAGTGTCTTACTCCTCTGAACTAAAGGCACCGAAATACTCAGAAGAATCCACCTAAATGCTCCCCCCAGTTCCTGCAATGCACCGTTCATTTCTACCCAGTTCACAGTGCAGGTTTTAAATATTCCTCGTGGTTAGTCTATAGATTTTCACAGGGCAAATTGTTCCACGTTTCCACTTCATTCCTGCATAATTCTAGTGTAATTAAGAGGGTATCTAAATACACCATACTGTGTACTCCGTCTTTTTAGAGCACAGGTAGTTCTTTCTGAGAAAGAGATGTTGTTTTCCTTGCATTTCGAATGCCTCTTTCAAATTCACTGTCCCTTGATCTTTTCTATTTTTTTCATCTCTGCAGTAGTTTCAAGGATCTGGCAGCTGGGAGCATTCTTATTAGATCTGCATCAATTGCATCCTATAATTAATTACAGAGTGAAAATGATAGGTTGATTTCTGTGCATCTGCACAGCTACAGGAGTCTGCTATTACCAGCCCAACATGTTCATTTTAAACACAAGGCCTGTCCTTTTAAAATATAAAGCTCCCAGTTGGAAAGCTACTGCTGTTGTTATCTCAGAGTGACTCACCAAGAGGATGTTTTGTGATCTCTCAAGCATCCCAAGAACACCACAGAACCCATTCTGCTCCCTGGTTACCTCAGTCGCAAGCTGAGACTGGGGCATTCTTGGAGCCTGGGTGGTTCTGCCACAGGCACACAGCACGCCCAGCGAGCTGCATTCCACATAAAGTACAACTGAAAAGCTTTTTTTTCTCTCTCTATTCTTTCACAGTTTGGTAAGCAAGTAACATAGCTAACAGTGTTGACATTTAAGATATCATTGCTAGCATCTGATATAGCACACACTGGAAATAGGTTCATGTTCCCCTGAATTACTGTTTCAGGTGCTGGTTTAAACTACTGTCATCTTGAAACTGCAACAGCCTGAGACTTGTTTTGTGCTTATTCATTCATAATTCATCCTCTGAAATGCTGTTCTGACTTCTTCCTGGCACAAAGTAGCTGCTTTGCTGCCCTAAAGGCTGTTTTGTTTCAGTTTCCAGATCCCTTTGATAGGAGTGGGGAGGAGAAAAATGGTAGGTTCAGAAACAGCCCAGTGCTCAAGAAGCTTAATAGGCTGAGGAGGATTTAGAAAGTCATTTAATAACTGCAAGAAATACACAGCAAGGAAAGGATTTTTCAGTAAGTTTTGTGTGAAATGATGCTATCTCAAAATTTTCTATCAGAACAGTAATGTGTTACTGACGTCTCTCTAGGTGAAAGCTGTGAAGACACCATCGTGAAATTTCTCCTGGTTTGTTTCTCAGTGCTGCTTGTTGCTCACAGCTGTAATTCAGACTCGTATAATAAAAAACAGTGAGCTGAGTGTCACCGGTGGACCAGGGCAGTGTGTACAGCTCTCTGCCAGCTTTGTCTGGCAGCCTGTGATCAGCTGGCTGTCGCTGCCTGCTCCCATTAAGGGCTTGGAAGCACTGGGCTATCTGGGCTATATCCTTTTTCTATGTCCTGCCTGGTCAGAGAAGAGCTGCACTAGAGTCGAGCTTCCACCTGGTTCTCCCCCAGAACAGTTACAGAGAACAGCTAGGAGCAACTTTCCTCGGGTTGTCATTAGAGGGAGGAAAACAACGATGCTCTGAGCTCTAGACCCTTCTCCTTGGCTGCCAAATAGGCCTCTAAGAAGCTGCATCAAACATTGAGTTGGATGACGTACTGCAGGGCTTTGCATGCAGTAGTTAGCAGCGAGAGCCTACTTACTGTACCTGGTTGTGAGTGAGGGCTGCTCGCTGCACTGGATGTGGATGGTGCTGAGCTCCTGCATGCTACGGAGGCGAGTGGCTGGCACACTGGAGTTGGGAAGGTGAGTGGTCTTCTTGTTACGGCGAGAACAGCAAGAGGTGGTCAACCCGTGGTGACTCGACAAGGAGGGGCTCCGAGAAGACGGGTAGTTCTGCATCGAGCTCTCCATGCAGTTCTGCTCGAACAGCTGCTCATCAATGAACTCGTGGTTCTGGCAGGGAAAAGAAGAGTGCCGTTACTCCCTGGTAGCAGTACCGGCCGTGACCCAGCAGCAGGTTGTTTTCAGCACCACCTCGTGCTAGGCTGGTGGGCTGTGTCAGTACCTCGTCTGTGTAAGGTGCTTTGTGCCTGAAAATATTTGTACTAGGCAGATCTTAAGAAGTCACTCTGCCCTTCTGCTCTCTGCAACCAGGAGATTTTGCTGTCCCACATCCATAGGGGAATAAGAGAAACTGTTGCAGTGACAGAAGCATGGTATAGTCTGTTAATACTGCTCTATTTACGTAGCTGGAGCTGGTTAATATAGTGTCTGATTTTCCTCTCATTTTTGTGTCTGAATTCTGGAAGTGGCTTCAAAGTCTCTGCAATGCCACGTGGTTACTAAACCCCAGAGAGGAGGAGTTTCAGGAACTTTTCTATTTGTTCCTGGGGACAGGGTTGTGTTGTGTTTGGAGGACCTTCTGGACCTTTCATGGACTTGCAGGATGTTGCTTGTACTGGCTATTGGGTGCAGAACATACCTGCATTTCACTGGGTGCTTCTATTAACTGAACGGAAATAAACGTGGCAGCTGAGAGTGGGAAGCGGGTAGGGGAAGGAAATTCAGAAAGCTGTAAGGAGTTTTTGTGCTAAGGAACAAGAAATCCTGAAAGAAAGAACTCTTACGCACATACATGAACACCCAAATAATTCTAGTGTACATACTTATCCAGCCCCTGTCAGCATCAGAAAGGATGCGAAACAAAAGCAACTATGGTGAAGGCAGCCATCAGTTTTCACTGGAACAACTCACAACTCTCAAAGGAAACGAGCACTGGGTAGCAAAAAGAGGCACGTGCACAAACTCCCAAGGACAAGACCAGGAACGAGAAAGGAAGCAAACACTCTCCAGACACATCACAGAGATCATAGAGAAAGCAAATTGAATTAAAAAGGAAATACCTTGATGGTGGAAGTTCGTACAGATAACAGGGGATCATCCACAAGATAGGACAATCCCTACGGACAACATGCCAACAAAAGATAAAAACACAATTGATTGTCCATTCCGGCATTCAGAAATTTAGTCCCAGCATTGCATCTCTTGTCTCAGCATTCCGGCCGGCTCACTCAAGTTTGAATGGGCAACCAGACCTTCTCTTTTCCAAACCTTGCTTGAATCAGACCCGTTTGTTCATTCCTTCTCACCCTTGAGCTTTTTCTTGAAAATAGAACAAGGCTGGTTACAACTTTATTGCTTTGATCTTTTGAGAGCCACAGGCAAAGGAAAACACGGTTTCGGCTGCTGATTCACAAGTAATGAATTGGAATTGCATTGCCATTGGGTCACCAATGGATGTGAGTTTTGGTTATGGTCTGTGAGAACATAGAGGAAAGGTTTGGGTTGAAGGACTGGATTCAACGCACTCAGCATTTGGAGAAAGTGTGGCATGTGAATGTCCATATTCAATGCGGGAGTCAGGAGGAGTGGAAGAGCTCCTCTTCTTTGAACAAACTCCATCTGTTGTGTTAATATGACAAAGTAGCCTTTATTATGGCAGCCACACGTACTTTAGAGTCACTTTGTCATTTTATACACCAGATTTCTGAGCCATTCACAGCCATTCAATTATAAGACTGTATGCTCATGGCGACTGCAGGTACCGTGGCAATAAATAAAGGCACTTTTGGAATCTTTCTGCCTAGTTTGAGGAAAGGTGAATTGCCCATTGAAACAAGTGTGCAGCCATGGTACGTTCCTCATTCCATTCCTGCAACTTCATCACAAAATGACTCTGCAGTGTTTAAAAATTCTTTTTTTTTTTTTTACAATCTAAGGTTTTTGGGGGAGAAATGCCGCATAGTATTTTATGAGTTTCTTTGAAGCTTTAGAATTACAGCACAGGCTGATTGAACAATTTGGATTGGTAACTTGAGACCAGAATCCAACCTAGCTGTGTGATTTAATAAAAAAATCCATGGTAATAACTGGCTGAAATATGTGGGGGAAAAAGCATTAAATACGGTGCAGATTCTCCCTCTAGGTTTTCATTCAATTCCGAGTATCATTGTTATTGCCAGCCGTTGCTGAAAAAAGCAATGTTTGAAACGTTTTCAGCCACTGAGATTCACTGAGCAGGGTTGCGTGCTGGAGGCAGCGTGGCTTTGTTAATGTGGCAAGCCAATACATCCACAAATTAGGACTGGCTTTGTTACTTCCAGCACCCTAGCTGGCCTGTTGGTAATGGAGTGACTCACGTGGCTCCCAGAGATGCCCACGGTGCGGAGGTCAAAGCACCTATCAGCTTTTACAAGGTTGGGGCCTTACAAGAGCAGACCCTGGAGGCAGGGCTGCCAGCTTTTGTTTGCCTCAGCCAGTTTGGTAAAGTTTTCAAATGGAAGTATTCATGTGAAATATGGGTCACGGCAGTAAAGCTTTTACGCATGAAGTTCTAAACCGAAGAGTCAGATTGTGAAATATCTGCTTGTTATGTAACATCCAAAACTGCTAGAGACAAAGGCAAGATGAGTCTTATAAAATGGATTCAATAGTCATTGATACAGGAAGAATCAGTTCACTGTCCTTAGAAAGGTGACCTTCTTAGCTCATTGTGATAAAGCAGCTGTGCTCACAGGTCACTGTAATTAACCAGTCTTCTTCTTCCAGTGTATCGCTGAAGCCTAAGTGATGTTATTCCAGCATAAGCCAAACTATGGAAGTGAAGGTGATTTGTCTAAAAGAAAGCTCTTGCAAGTCAGAAATCAAAAGTACATTTGATGATGGATGCAGATAGAAAAAGTCATGAATATTTCAAATGTTAACCTCTCTTCATTCTTTCTAGAATGAATCATGGTATAGATAATATGTTCCTTTACTGCATAACCTTTTATATAAACCTGGAAGTAAAACATACGTATCAGATAAATATCTGAAATGTTCCAAGAGACTTCTGCGTACAGAGTAACTTAATAACGAAAAAATAAAATTCTTACACCAACACCTTGCACGACACAAACAGAAAAGTCATTGTCAGAGAAACTGCTTGGCTGGCTCTGAGATAAATTACCGTGTCTTGCGACCAGAAAAGATACGTGCAACCTTTAAACCCACTAAGAGAGTTCATCTGCTCTGCTCCATAAAAAGGGCTAAAGGTTGATTTTTCCAGCCTGGTCCCCGGTTGGCACAGACCAAGTTGGGGTTTGTACTCGCTGACAGCAGCTTCTTCCTCTTAAGACAGCAGAAGTGTCCAGTGGTACTGAGTGGCACAAGCAACGAGTACATACAAAGTGGGACTGACAGCACAAGACAAACGCAGTTTGTTTCTCTTTCAGAAGCACTGAAAAACTTAAACTCAGTATGCAGCTGGTCTATAGGATCTCCCTAACCCCTTGCTGAAAAGTTATTTGTATTCCAGTGAACTGAGCAACCTGCTATTGACTTTGTACTGGTGTAAGTGACTGGAGTAGCAGACGATCACACCCCTATCCCTTTGTACAGTGATTTTTTTAATTTTTTTTTTTAAAGACTAGATGAAATTGAAATACATTTATTCCATTGCAGGGTATTCTGGGGGAACGGGGGTGTCAGTCTGATCTGGCACAGCTTGGAGGTCCACCTGGGATGTGTGCCCACCCAAGTGGCAGTTCAGAGCATACTATGTGCACAACTTGTCCTTATGAAGCCTGGGACAGGCACAAAGACTTAGTAAGATGTAGAAAGGGTTGTGTTGCTACTTACGGTTGTTTTTTCCAGGCAGTGCAGCAGGTGGTGATGTTGGCTTTCAATTAAGGAGGTGCCTTTAGTCATATGCTGTTCATCTTCGGTGGATCCCTAGAGTCAGAAAAAGGGGAGGGAGGAACAAAAAACCCAAACCAGGTGTAAAACCATGAAAACAAACAACCAGCAGCTTTCACAGGGATAAAGATGATAATTTCAGCATTGTCATCTCTCAGGTTTTTCTCATGAATCTCATGAGAGTAAATCTTCTTTTTTTTATTTCCTTAATGATTTGGCTAGTAAACTCAGGTGCGAAAACGAGCTTTGATTCAAAACCAGTGTGTTTCTAGCCATTTTGTAGCTGTGGAGGAAACACTGCTGTTGTGTGGTGGAAAGGCTCTGGAACCAGAAGGTAAATAAAAAAAAAACCTCTGCTGTTTTATTTTTCCTAAAGCTGTTAAGACTTTTAAACTTGTCGCGACCTTTGAATGCCAACAGATGTGCCTTGAACTCTGCTGTCTCTCAGGAGACAAAGCATGTGCTGCCTTAGTTCTGCTGAGCTGCTGGCTCTGCTGGCACTGGCGTGTGTTGTGCTGGGACCTCCCGAGGCACAGTTCAGCGCCAGGTCAGAAAGTGTGAACGTGGGCTTGGTGTGTCAGACTTTGTAATGCTGCTCCTGGAGGCAGGACTCCTAGGTCTGTCTCTTCTCTATGTGAACATGGCCAACTGTTCTCCACACAGCAGTGGTGAAGGGTTTATGTCTATGTGAAACGCAGCAGCAGTTCCCTAGGAGGAGGGTCCGTCTCCGTTAGGTTCTCATTGAGCTGGGGCTTTCTCTCTGTAGAATGGGGTCCTGTGTTTGATGTCTCATTAACACGGTGCCCAGGAGCGCAGCAAACTGAGAGGGAACCCCCTGTGCATCACCTAGCACAAAATCCAAACAAGGCAAGCCTGCCCAAAGAGCTTCTGATCCAGATATTTGACTGGCTGTGCAGCAGGACCTGTGCAGTGAGGGACCGGCTTTCCCCCACTTCCCTGCGTGTTCAAATGGCTTAAATGTGGCTAACAAATTTGTGAGCTAATCCAGAGAGCGGGGTGTGTTCAGAGTCAAACAGGCAGATAGTATCTTTGGGGAAGGGATTGGGTACAAGTGAGAGTATTTATGTCAAAAACATGTTAAAAGGAGTGGTCCCTCCTAGGTAGGTGTGGGAAGAGCTGGGTTGGGTAAAGCTGCTTTTGGCATAGCGATTTGAGGAGTCAGCAAGACTTATTGGGGCACTCCTGTTGGTTTATTTATTTAGCTCATGCAGAAGGCCTGGCACAGAGCACTCATAAGGGTAGCAATAGGCCACCTTAGTCACCCTGAGCAGGGGGAGGGCACACAGCGCTCTGTGCTTCTGATCTCCGTGCTGCATCAGTGACTCAGGTGCTTGCGTTCCCCAAACTGCAGCATCTGTCACTTATGCTGGGATCTGGTGATCAGATACACCTCAGAAATGGAAGGAAAAGCAGTAATAGAGGTTTTTTAGAGAGTTTTTGGGATATTTAAGAGCCAGGGTTATTTTTCTCACTCTCTCTGTTCCGCAGTGGGAGGTTTAAAATCTGGGTTGTTTAGGACGTTTTTTCACTGCTCCTGTTTAAGGTCCTTGATCTTAAAATTCATTGCGGTTCCGTGACACATTAATCTGTGCATGTCTTTGGTAGCTAGCATTTCCAAAGACAATTACATGCATTAAAATGGCAATTAGGCATTGTGCAATGTTTCCCTGTGCTCCGTAGTAAAGGGTGCCTGGTGTCTTCTGTAATGCCTAAATCTGAATGTCAAAACTGGGTGTGCATGGCTTGAGTCTCTGCTTAGCCACAAACCAGCAGGATCTGACTGGTCAGGACAGAAAGTGGGTGGGATGGGAGATGCAGCAGAACCTCTTGGCAGAAGTGCCAAGACTTTGTTTGTTGCTCTAAAGGGGGTCAAATTCAGCTGTGCTTAAGGCGTTGCTTTTAGATACACCCATGTGGCACAATGATTCACTGCAAATGTGCCACTTCCTGGATGGCTGTGCAATCCTTAAGGCATAACTCTGTCTCTGACAGATGCCAAAACATCGCTGAATTGGTACACTTAGAAAGCTGACTTTCTGTACGCAGAATTAATAGATTCCTCTGGGAATGCTTCTTAAGCAGGTTATGGATTTTTTGTTGCTTTTGTTTTGGAAGGTTGAGCATTCCCAGAGGTATTTTTAAGAGTAGCCTAAAAAAAATAATCAGTTCCATTCTTCTTTTTAACAATCCTCCTGGTGAACTAACAGAGCAAGCAGATCCTGTTTCTACCCTACTGAGATTACTGACTCTGGTGAAGTCTGTGTTGGAATATTTCCCAAGGAGGTCCCTGCAAGCCTTAAAGCAAATATAAGACTGCACTAAAATGCTCTGGAAAAGGAGGGAGGAAGAACAGATATTGCAAAAAGTATCTTTATGAGAGGATTTGCTTGAGACAGAGACAAAGCTTCCCTACTTCTGGCAGAAGACCGAAGCCAAATGTCACATTTTGGCAGCATGATTCAGTCTCTTTCTCTGCCTTCCATTACAAGGCAAATGTTGCCACTGATGGAAATGGATCAAGGGATGGCAGTGACCAGGAATAAAGTGTAGCATCAGTGAGTATGATTCCTACCTTATCTTTTCACCTTTTTTCTTCAGCCAGATAGGTGTTTTCAGAACAAGAAGGCATGCAGCCTTTCAGAACATCCTAGCATGCAAATTAAGAGAGATCTGCAGGCACTGCACCTTGAACAGGAGAGTACCAACGCTGCACAAATGATTAGCATTTTGATAGTGCTGCTGAGGACTGTGTACCTACAGAGATTGCATTAGTGGTACCTGTGTTACTGCAGGCAAACAAAATCTGTGTCTTCATTAGAAAGTCTGGCTGTAAGGAAAAAAATGGTGGGGGGAGGACGGGGGCTGGCTTGCTGTTTGAGCTGGGTGCCAGTTTTGCAGGGTTTGATGCCAGCTCCCATTCAGTTTGTTCCTGGAAGGCGTTTGCTGAGCTGTTGGTTGCTTCGAGGGAGACTTAAACACACTGTGGCATTGGTTCTGAAGTCCAAAATGTTTCCACTACAGAGGTGTCCTGTACTTAGTGCTTCAGCGCACGAAATTGGACGTTGGTGAACTGAGACGAGCTGGTTCAGTGGTTAGACTGTCCCTCGCCGTGAGAATGGCTATAATGCTTATCTATGGCTAAGCAGATTCTGCTTGTGAAAAGGGACAGGACCTCACAACCTACTGTTCCTAGGATATATGCTGCCTAGCATTTTAGCTAAAAGGGAATTTCGGCTAGCTGTACAAGGAGATTACCACTAAGAGGATATGTAGGCTGCTGCCATGGGAAGAAGCTCACCATCTCTTGAGTGCTTGTGACATAAAGCCCACTAAAAAGCTCTCTAAATGAGAAGAAAAAGCTCTGAGTACTTGGTGTGTAGATGGCAAATGCAAAATGCTACAAATCCACGTCTCTAAAGTCTGTGTTCTTGCTAGGAACAGAACTTCTTCCTGCTGCTGTCCTTGGATCAATCCTTTCCTTCATGTGTTCTTTACTCTGATGCAGGGCTACAGGCTGAAGACATGCTGTTCCCTCGAAAGACGCCGTTAGTGTGTTCGTTCTGGTGCTAATGAAAGGAAATTCTGGCACATGTTCCGGAATCTTGAGCAGCCCTTCTCTCCCCGTTTATTAGTCTGACTGCAGCGTCGGAGCTGGGGGATGTTCTGGAGCAGATTTTTTTTTTTTTTTTCCCCCCTCAGTTAAGCCCTCAGGGTGTCAGACTGATGGGCAATCTGCTGGATGCTTGTAAAACAATTATACATTGATCACAGTACTGTGTGATTGCTAATGATGAAACTGATAATATCTCATCATGGCCACATCATAATTGCACTTGGAATTGCTGCTGGGTACCAAAGAAGCCCAATGGCAATCTGGCCACGTGAAGTCCGTTCAAGTTAGCATGAGTCCTGGGCAAGGTATCAAAACGGGATGTGCACCTGACCAATGAAGCAGTTTGATACTAATTTGACTGAGGGATGTACACAGTATGTGGATAATACTTTTTTCCCTACTATAGCAACTGTACAAGTCACATTCCTTCCTTCACTTTTTTTTTTCCAGCCTAAAAATTTGGCTGGCTAGACTGTGCTGTCATTCACATCTTGTACTCTCTTAAGAATAGTTTGTTCTGCTGCCATAAAATGAAAGGACACAAAATCTTGCCTTGTGGAATTTAAGTGGTTGTGTATACCTTTCTGACAAGGGGTGCCCTGCAGATCTGTAGTGATTTATTGCCCCTGTCCCTGGGTGGAGAGATGTCTTGGTTCTTGATTCAGGAGCTAGGGTAGCCACAGATCATTTCCTGGCAGTGGTGCAGATACCAGCCATGGCTTTGGCAGGTGTCTTGTTCTAGTCCATGATATTCCTGTGTGGCACAGGCAGATGGCAGTTCTGTCTGCCTTCCCCTTAGCCTTTGATTTTGGCTGTTTCATCTGGAAGTTCCGTGGGGTGGGGATATTTTCTTACTGTGTAATGATAAAAATGTATATAACATTTGGTGCTTTCCCAAGCAGAGTTCATGGATCTTACTGGGCTGTGGGGAAGTTGTGTTAACGTTTAGAGCTGTAGGCCCACCAGAAAGCAATTTGCACCCAGGAAAGCTTGGGAAGGCCTGCTCTAGGCACTAATCTATATCTAACTTTTTAACGGGTAGGAGAAATCCTTTAGAGACTCTTCAGAAATGTTTTTGTTATCTTTTCTGTGTGTGCAACAGCTTGCTAGCCAACAAAAAGACCCTTCTTCCAATTATTTTTTGGGCAGGTGCCAGAAAATGAACCCATTCAGCCAAATATTTCTCTCAACCTCGTACATTTTGGATTTAAGCATTGGTGTGTCAGCTGCTCTCCTGTGAGCGCTCTTGGCAGGGAGTTTTGGTTGATGAGAGATGTGAGGAGATTCATGTCGGGATGACAGGCTGGAAGATCAAGTGAAAACTGTGTCCATGCTAAGCTCCTCTGGCTTCTTTTTTTCTTTTTATAGAAATTTAAAGCAAAAGTCTAAATTATAGCCAATTTTTGGACTGTTCCTGAGTAACGACACAGTAGACTCAGCTGTGGTGGTGTCCCACTCCTGAGCCTTTCCTTGGTGGGGATTAATCTCTGGACTACCTGTGACCAGTCTTCATGGTCTCAATATTTTCTTGCTATAGAAACTTTTCTCGAGCTGCTGAAGAGCAGCATGTGGTTCAAGAACCACAGATTTTCCAAGTGTCACTGCTGTTTGTTGAGCAGGGACGTTATTTGTGTAGTTATTTGTGTAGATGATCAAACTTGCTTTGGAGGGGAGCACAGAAACTGATCCAGGCATCCTGCCTTCCCAATCCATATTTCACGTAAAGTATGTTTGAAAGCTACTCCAGTTACAAAAGACCAGACTCCCTTATCTAGGTCTGCACCGAGAAACATCCTACCTCTAAAACCAGGTGATGCACACCCTGCTTCTGGGTGCTGGACCTGCTGATCTTGGGTAGGAATGGGCTCGGGTCCTAGCGAGCAGCTTGTAACACCATGAGCTTGAAAGGGGTTTTCAGCTTTGATTTTACAAATGCAAACATCCTGGCAGGGATGTATGCCAGGGAAAATAGACAGTTGAAGGATTAGAGCCCCAAGTAGGGATGCACGAACAAGTGCAAGGCGGCTCTGGTGGCTCAATTAGGCATTCTTCGTGTCATTCTTTGCTCCCCACCTGCACGAAAGGCTGCTTTATTTGAAATGGAATCCATGAAATGTGCTAATACCTGCTCTGGTGTTGATCAGGCTTAAAGTAATAACCTGCTCTCGTTTTCACTGATTCTGCTGAGCAATCTGACGCGCTTCCATTTCTTCTTCTCATGAATAGCTAATATTAGCCTCCAGATGCCTTTCTATTAAAAATAAACCCACCACCAAACTGTCTGAAACAGGAGCTAGGGAATATTTTCCTGTCCTGTTAGGCAGATAGTCCATGTTAGGGAGAGACTTCTAAAAATAAATAACTATATGTTGAACGACTGTGGATATTTATAGCCCAGGCAGACGCTGGGTGGTCCAAAGCGGCACAGCTCCCACAGCTTCATCACACTGAGGTTTGAACAAGCTGTGAACCTGGCCTCTGCTGGAAGGCCAGATCCTTTCCCAGCTCAAGAATGAGCCCAAGGAAGTATTTTTTCCCCTGCTCCAGTCCTGCAGCTGGACTCAGCACACACAGTAGTGCAGGTACAGCCCTCCAGGGAGGCTGCTGTGCCGCAGAGCCAGTGATGCGGGTGGCAATGGGGAGGGAAGGGGAAGGAGCCCAGGGATGGGTGGGAGCAGGGAGCTGCCCAAACTCATGGATGGAGGCGTTTTGTCTGCACTCACCGTCAGCTCGAGGGCTTCGTTCAGGAGGCCGTTGCGCTTGCTGTGCAGGTAGGCGTTGGAGCTGCCCGTTTTGGCCACTCGAATCCTCGCGAGCCGGGCTTTCTGTGAAGGAGACAAATAAGCTGGATTTATACTTTGGCACACCAAGCGGTCAGGCCTGTGCTGTCTGTACCAGGACAAAGGCAATGTCAGGGTCTCACTGTACCTGAAAAAACCTGGGGATGAAACGCAGGGGGTGTGTGGGCAGGACAAGGCTGCTGGAGAGAACAGCAAGCACAGGGCTGTCTCCAGGGCCCAGATGAGCACGTAGATCTGAAGAACATAGCTGACACAGTGTTAGTGGTTTTTCCAGAGATAAGAAACAAGTTCCTGCAGCAAACACACTGACACCTGGTACCCGGTGGTGGTGGAGATGCTGCTGAGAGGCGTTCTGAGGGAGCGGAGCTGGGAGATGTTTGGTAACATGCTCACTTACCAGTCAAGTAGCAAAGATCCTTGGTTCATCAGGAAACACTAATGAAAAGTCTATGTTCCTCATCCTGAGGTAAACAAAGGCACCTTATTTGTTCCTTTTGTCCTCTGCGCTGGCAACGTTAGTTCATCACCTGTGGTGTCTGACAACATAGGACTGTTTGTCCCGAAACATGCATCTCTGTGGAGAATGACAGAAGTCATTCTGCATCAACACTCTTCTCATTTTTATTTATCCCTGACCTTCTTGACATCTAGAGGAACAAGTTAAATGATAAAAAGCAGCCTGGAACAAAGCAAGCAAGAAAAACTAATAAGGCCCTCTTCTCTTTTGATCACACAGGTTTTTTAGCTTTCCAGTTAGTCTTTTCAAATGTTGCCTGCTTCTCTGTCAAGTGCTGATTTGCCTTTTTCTTTTCTCCTGTTAATTTATGACTCAAACACCATTAAAAGTAAATACATGAAATAGCTGTGGCTATTAAAAATAATTACATTGTGCTGTATCTTAAAATGCTGCATAATCTTTTAAATAACATGGAACTCGTGATTTTCCTTTCTAATTAGAGGTGCTAATGGGTATACACTGTATGAACAGTAAAGCCAAGAGGCAAATATCTGCAGTGGGTCCAGAGAGTGTAATAATTCTAGGAGCTCTATTACTGCACATGCATGAGTGACTCTGGCCCTCAATATTTGAAAGATTTGTTTAACCTTAAAGAGCTTCCGCTTAAACAGGCAATTTCTTAGAAAACAACACGCACAGGATGGTGCTTTGCAGCTTTAATTAGGAGTCACAGACTATGAACAGCCTGAAAAATAGGCATGCTTTTTGGCACCCCAAAATGGGGGCATCCAAAATTGAATTTCTTTTCTAGATTTCACCTAGATTTCATTGTCCCATTTTAATGTTAATACTCCAAGTATATGAGCGTGAAATCTGATGAAAATTACTCTATACTGAAGATGCAACAAGAATATGAAACTTGATCTTCATTTTTTCTGAGGTCTTTGCAAACTTCTTTAGGACCTAAATAGGGACTGGTCTCAGACTGGAACCCAGAGCAAAAAAAAATCAGACTAGAAGCTAGGAGTTGCAGGTAACAGCCAAGTCTCAGCCTGTGCTCCATGATGTTTACTGACACTGGTGTAACTCCTGAGTGAACCTGCAGATGACTTAGGGGAGGGAGTGGGGATAAGGTATCAAAGACTGGTCCTTTTCTTAATTACATGGTACTTTCTCCCTGTTAGTTACATTGTCATGTGTGTCTGTTGCTATCCACAGTGATCTTCTCTCTTCTGTAATCAGGGCTGGATGGTGCTCCAGTGAGGCTCTGGCAACCACAGAAGACTTTTTCCTTCCTGTTCCTTTCTGTGCCTGACAGAACATCAGCTCCTTTTGCTGCAGGAAGTGTGCGAGTCCCTCAACCTACCCACCTCACATACAGCAGGAAAAGTTCAGTTGCTATCATCATCGGTTCAGTCAATTGTTAAAGTGGATTCAGTCTTAGGCTCTTGTAATGAACATTATTCCCTTTGCCTTCAGGCTAGCAGGAGATCAAATATTAATAGCTGTACTCCACATGGACTGGAGATGGTTCGTTTCTGAGGTCTGTTCTCTTTTCTCTTTTGAAACAGGGCCACTAGCTATCTTAATAATTAAACCCCATAGCTTTTGTAGTTTAGAACAGACGTTGTTATTTTAAAAAATGTCAGTGGGGCAGGGCAGAAATTAATCCTATTTTCCTTACACAAAAGACTGTCTAGGATAGTCACATCACCTAACTCTGTGCCCCCATCATGATTAAATTTGGTAGATATCTTGATTAAGTCAGCTAGAGAAGTTAATTAAAATAGGTGCCTAAAATTGGTTTGGCCCTCCAGATAATTTCCCAAGTTGGACTAGAAACAACTCTAAAGCTATGGTTCACGGTTTTTATGTGAAAATCTGTTTATGTGTAAATGTGCATTATTTACAAAGTATGTCTATCAAGTTGTGCGAGCTTCACAAGATGTCTAGGTAGGTGTTTTGTGTTTCTGCAGGATGCAGTGCTTTAATCACACCTGAGAGCAGCACCGCAGCTCTCCCCTGGCATTGCAGTGGAGGTTGGACACCGGTCTGGGTGACTGAGCTGAGTGGATTGTGGGTGAGAAGGGCACCTGGCAGCACACTTACAATTTGGGTTACAGACAAAGAAGGTCAAAGCTGGCTGTTTCAGCAGAGTTTTGTGTTACCTGCTGGGATCTATCAGTCTGGATGGGGCAGGCCAGCAAAGATATGCTTGGACAGATAGGGGAAGAGTAATGTGCAGGAGCCGAAGCCTTGCACTTAGGGTGCCCCTCACAGACTTTGAAGGAGCAGTGTTTTGTAGAGGACCCTACACTATGTACTGGCACATATTTAACTGTCCGAGAATTAGGCTGATGGGGTCTTCCAAATTCTGCCAGTTTGTAACGCTTGTGGGGATGCTTTTGTTATTTCAGCTCTGTTTGCATGCCTCAGTACTTCTGCTCTGCAGGACAGGAGAAAGCCAAAGACCATGGGTTTTTGACCATCTGCAGCAAATGTCTTTGGAGGGGATAGCTGTCTTCTGCATCTCATCCCACAAACGTGGCAGACTAAAGGTCATTAGGGCCAGGCCTGAGATCACTGTTACTGAATATAACCCCTGCATAGAGTGTCTAAAAAAGGAAAGAAAACGGCACACTGTGTCTGCATGTGGAGTGGTAAGAGGAGTTGCTAGGAAACCACAGGATCTCAAAATGCATATGACCTAATCTGGAAGATAATTTATATGATGAAAATAATAATACTAATGACAGCCACTTACAGGTTGGAATGATTAATTTGGTTATCTTAGTGCCCACGTGTTTCTGAGAGCAGGGTGGAAGGCAGGGCTCAATAACTTCTGGCTCCTTGCTGCTTTTTAAGAAACTGGAGACTGAATAAGCAGAATGGCAGCAGAGCCCTGCACGTGTAGAGTGCTGAGATAGGTGGTGAGGATGATGTAAGGGGCCGACAGCATCCTGGGTACCTGCATTATCCAAAGGGGCTGGCAAAGGAGAAATAGAATAGCATGCCTTCACTGTTCAGCTGCGTTGGAGAAGGGAAAGAAGCAGGAGTTGCAGGCTAGGAAAAATGCTTACCAGATGGCAGGCCCAGGAAACAGCTAATTATTATTTATTAATGATTTTCATCTAGTTCTTATGGAGATAATGTTCGCTCTTGATTTATGTGGTATCATAAACTATTAAGTTACAATCTATGACATAATTTCATATTTGCCAGACATCTTCAGCTTCCCAGATCTTCTGTGCCTTTGCTCAAGGAGATGGGCTGGAGCACGTGTATGTCAGGTACTGGATGTGTGGGTCCTGTGCCCCCTCCTACTCCCTCTTTGGGCTGAAGCTGTTATTAGCATTACTCCTCCCATCCAACTTTATCTGCTAAAACCACATGAAGAGCATTTCTGGCAGAAAATGCAGCTACATTGGATATTTAATAGTGCCTCACATTTTATCTCCCAAGCAATTAGTTTGAATCTGAGCAGTCCTGTTGGTGACTGCTGCAGTGAGTCCAGGGGTGCAGTACGTGTACACCACTAGTCTTTTACTGCTGACATGAAGCTTCTCTCAAAAGTAATCAACGGAATACTTTTGATCCGATTTTTATTTCTAGGGTACAATATCAGAGCCATTCAGTAAATGCTCTTTTTTTTCTTCTTCTTCGTGCATTTGTCTGCATCGGATGCTAGTTTGAGTTTGCACTTGAAATGATCTTGTCTTTGAATTTTATAATAAAATTAGAGTCAAAAAAAAAAAAAGAATTCAGCAAAGACTTCAATTTGTACTCCTGAGTGGTAATTCAATACACGTGTATAACTTAGAAAAGGGATGAATTCAATCTTCATCTGGTGGAAAACAGCTTAGCTCCCCTGGTCTGTTGGGGTAGTTTTCCTTTGCAAGTGGAAAACAGAAAATTCTTCTTTTAAAAAATAAAAAAAAATAATAAAAAAAATACTGTCTAGAGCAGACAAGAAATTAAATGAATCTACTGCTTGTGGAGTGCTTTCCTCAATATAATCATGCGACACTCATCTGTCCTACTTATGGCTCCGAGAAGCTGATATGCCATCTTTAACAAAGCTTGGAAACAGGCTGGACTGCCAAATTAGGACTTGGGGTTATTACATGCGTTTGAACAGTGAGCGAAATAATAGCTGTTTAAAAAGCAAATGGCCCATATAATAAGTACTGGTTGTTATTCTGCTAACCCTGGCTCCATCTGGCTATTGCAATAGGCGATGGAGTTACAGCAGAATTAGAAAAGTCAGTTTCTGCAGATCATCTTTCTGTCATTTTAACCTTTCTGAGAAACGAAGTATGCACATTTGGACTTCCCTTCCTCTCAATTCTTTACATTAAGCAGCTTTTGAGCCAAGTTTAAATATTCTGTCGCTTTTGCTTTGGGGGAGATATTGTAGAGCTGCATATGAAAATTAGACTGTGTAGAACTCATTATATTCCTATATAATTTGATAGAACCACTTAGAGTCAGACCTTGATCTTATTTTGGGCCTCTTCATTACTTTCCAGAGATGAAAGATTCCCCTCCCCTCCTCTGTGGCTCTCCTTTTAATCGTACCTTACCCTTGGCACCATTAAAGCAACAGAACATCATTTCAAATGCACTATATCGTTTAATCTTTTCCAACACTGAAGAACATGATGTTCAATCTATTTATAGAACAATGCACAGAATATGGAGTTTAATGGATCTCAACTTCTCTACTAGTCATAGATATCCTCGCTGATGAAACAGAACTTTGAAAAGAGTCATAATACACAAAACTCAAATTGGGAAATGCAAGACTGTCAGGAAGTCTCTGGAGCATCGAGGCCAGTTCTCACCTACTGCAAACCTAACAAGCTCTGCCTTAAAATTAGTGAAGCTCTTACTCCTGTTGGGCATCTACTTTAGAACCTCATTCTTCTGTTTAGAAAATAGCTTCTGATTTCCTGCCTGCATGTATTTATCTCCAGCTTTACTCAGTTGCCATTGTATTGACGTTTTCTTTTTACGTAGACCGTTCCCTTTCTGGTGTTTGCTGCTTATTCATTCTACTGCAAAGAACAGAATAAGCTTCATTTTTCCTGGAGTTTGATAATTCTCACTATTTCTTTGCTTGACACTTAAAAAGTAAGCTTTTTGCAAGGTCATTTCCTATTTCCATCCTCAATAGATGCCCTGCATATTTCTCTTGTTTTTCCCCAGCTACCCAGCCATCTACCCAGTGAGGGTTGTATTCAGACCCTGATCTCTGTAAGAACTGCTAGTCCAGTTGATGAAGTTAGCTCCCTTCACTTCTTAAGCTTTCCTATTAATATGGTAATTGAAAAGAAAAAAAAAAAAAAAACACACACAAACAACAACACTGCATATGCTTTTGTCTTCTTACCACTATAATAGATCTCGGAGCTCAAGTTAAAGTCACTCCAGGGATGCATGGTCAAAGAGGTGCAGTTGCAGTGTTCTGGGAATATGTTATAGTTCATTAGAGTTGGAAGTGAAATGTCATGGGGTTTAAGCTAGGGTGTTGGAATTTGTTTAGAAACATTAATAAGCGTCTTCTCAAGAAAAAAGCCTCATGTTTTCCTGCATCATTGATGGAGAGCTTGCTGTTCTCTGTTGTTATAGAGGTTCTTGGTTTCAGAGAAAGCAAAGTATGATGAATATCTGCCTGGGATTTGTCTGTCTGTCTCCAGATCTCACTTGTTATAACATCCTTCACACAGCTCACACCCCTAATTAATAGCTATAAACTATTCAGGGGATGGAGAAATTAACAGAATTTAATCTAGTGTCAGATGCCAATTTACTAGGCCTGATATATGAACAGTAATTAATGGTGTGGAGGCTTGTGATTAGCTACAAAAAATGGAGGCCATCACTTCATGTAGTGCTTCTCACACCTTCCATGGGAAGACAGAGAAAACAGGAGGAGAAAAACAACCACAAACCTTCTTATGAAACTTGGGACAACTACCTAAACCTGTACAGCTCCCAGTGGAATGAAGCAGCAGGGGATGAGGAGGCAGCGGGGCTGTTTTCCTGCTTTGTTGCTGACTCATTAGCAACTAGAGCACTTGGCTCTGAAGTGCAGGTACCCATGGGCAGCAAGTGGAGTGGCGGGTGTTAGGCTTTCCTTGTGTGAGTTTGGGCAGCTCCAGCCTGGGTAAGGGCAGGAAATGTGCTCCGTGCCACTGCTCCGTACTTCAGGCTCTCAGCAGTAATTGAGAGAAGTGTTGCTGGCTGGCAAAGGAAAATGATTCCGAAGTCATCAGATGACAATAAAGTTGTGCAGTGCAATTGGCTTTCGTACTGAATCTGCTCTTAGTTGTTCCTCCTGTTTCTGAGGTCCCTGGGGACAAGCCTCTTGCAGCCGGCTTTTGGAAAAGAAAGGCCCGTCAGAACCCCGTCCCCTGGTCGTATTTGATGAGTGGAGGCTTAAAGAAGAATGTGTGTCACAGCTCGCATCTCTACGACAGCCACAAAACATTGGCTGCATGCCTCGCTTTGGCAAATATCGAGGGAGAAACCTGCTTCTCGTGCTATATCGGGTGCTGCAGTGCTCCCTGGGCTGTCAGCAGAAAGCTGTGGAGTTGTCATGGTTACTTGCTTCCCTGGCCTTGGTTTGCATTCCAGCATCGTTGCACGTTCCTGCTAGAATGGCTCCTAATTGTCCTGACTCAGTTGCTAACGAAGCTGATGTTTCATATGTGGACAGAAATGGGCTGGCTGGCGGCTGGGTGCTGGAGCTGGTGGACAATGTGTAGAATTGCTCCTTATTATTGTATTTGTTTGGAGTTAGTGCTGAGTTCGGGCTAAATGGCTGCGCTTACCCGGAGAACAGGTGGCTCAAATTGCCACCAGGCACCGGTCTGCATAGTAAACAGAAGAGTTCTGCTCGGCTGTGACAACGAGGAGAAAAACTATTTCCTCAGGAGCAATTTGTCTGGGAAATCGAACTCCTTTTTCTTCCTGCAGAGTACTTGCAGGCAGACTGTGATTTCCGCAAAAAGATATATTTTTTGAAAAATGTCAGTAAGCTGCACGCACGCTCTCTGTTCCCTGCTCTGGCAGCCCTCACCGCGCTGCTTCCCCATGGCTGGGCAGGGAACCGCGTGCTGCCGCTCTGCTGCCTTGCTCGGCGAGAAGGCAGGAATCACCAGTGTGACAGCTCAGAGATAGAAATGTAAAACCACGTATAAACAGTATTACCACAGGATGGTTTCAGTTTATAACCTTGTGCGTGAACTAACTCTACAAGAAGCCACTGAGCCAGGAAAGAAGCGGATTTATCCCAGTTTTATGCTTGAGAACACCTGAATCACAGAGAGGGGAGCACGGAAGGGTGACGGTGCTGCAACATCCGTGTTGGTCAGAACGACAGTGGCTGTAGGGGGGAGACAGGAGGGTGGCAGGCTCCTGTTTGTGCCTGGAGAGGGCCTGCCTTGTGCAGGTTTAGAGCTTGATCTGATGCTGAAGTTGTCCGCACGTACCGCTTGATTGGATTTTCCTGACCTCTGAACAACAAAGACGTGCTCTGAGTCAGACTTTGCAGACCACGGCTGCGGGGTGGAGTGGGAGGAGTGCAATAATGGGATTTGGGACTTTTCGCGTTGGGCCATGTGGGACGGTTGGGAATGGTTGCAGAGAATTTCTGCAGAGGCCCTTGGGCGATGTGCTAGGAGGCTGCAGGGTTTTCCCACCTGTCTGACACGTGTGGGGAGGGGACTGCCCTCCCAGCACCACCTCTATCAGGACAAATGCTGCTCCTCACTTGCTAATCACTGGCAGGGTACCAATCAGTTACAGCAGTAAGCTTTACTGCCACTTTTACCTGATTTAAGCAATGTTTTTCTCCTGACCCAGTGGATATAACCATGGTGCTTAATCCGGACGTAACCACGCGTTGTAGGTGCACTGGCACAAGGCTGTGGTGTTCAGCACACGGACTGGGAGCTGCACAGAAGCTGAACAGCACCAGCCCAATTGGTTCTGCATTGCTGAGGCACAGTGGCAAAATAACTGGTTAGCAGAGGTAACAGCAAAGAGTCTGATCTCTAGAAGCCTGTTCCAAAGTGGGACGGAGCTTCCCAAGGCTTTTGGCAGAATGTTTTGAATGCAGGTCTCCTAGATGAGGCAATTTCAGATAGCATTTATTTAGACATCTGGGATGAAGCCGGCAACATCAGCCACTACAAATCCTACCAACTGTGCTACGTAACGAGCCATCTGGACACAGCCCCCAGCCTGGCCTTCCAGCAGGTGGGGAGAGGAGGCACCACAGTCCTGGAGCAGCCACGGAGCCCTCTGGGGGGGGGAGATCAGGTTCTTAAGCACTACGGGCACTACCTGGTCAGGACTGGGGCGTGATGGACTGCAGACATCTGGTAGTTTGATGTAGTTTGGGAGCCAGGGACTTTGAGCTAGCTGAACTGGTGGAGGATGCCACTTGCTTTTGTGAGTGGTATGAAGGAGAAGAGGACAGATCCCTGGTTGGTTGGTTGTTTTTTTTTTTTTTTTTTTTTTTTTCCCTGATTTGTATTATGGAATGTGGCAAACAGGACAAAAAGGAGGAAGAGGTACCTACCCCAGAAAAAGTGAAGTTTCTTCTTTAAAAATAAAAGTAAAAAATCTCTTCTCCCTGTCAGAAACTGTTAACTATCAACAACAACAAAAACATATTCCACCCAGATTCATTGTGGTTGAAAAAAACATGTTTTTTAAATGTCAGCCAGCTCCAGTTTTAACCTTATTGTTTCTCTCTCTCCTCAAGTTCCCAACCCCATCCCCTGCTGGGAACTGAGTCATGTTCTGTCGCTGAGCTCTCCTTAGACAGCTCAGCTCTGCTCGAGTCACTTTTTCTGGCCGTTCTGTTCCACGCTTTGAAGTTCGCTAACCCACCTCCAAAATTTAGGGTGTCAGCTGAAAAACAGAACATTTCAAAGCTGACTCCCCTGCTCTGTAGAAAATCAATTATTATAATGGCCTTGTTATTGACAGGTGTGTGGGCCGCCTTTCTCATGGGTAAGACGATGACATAAATCCAGCATTAAGCATTCTCTTCGTCACCATCTTCCCTCTCCAGCAGCTCTGCTGACTGCAGTCCTGTTTTCCATGCCTCTGGGAGTGACGGCTGGGTCTGGAACAGGCTGTTTCTAGCATGCCTCTTATGGAACAATCAGAAAGATATTTGCGTCCTTACTCTTCCTTTTGGCTTAAGCCCCTTTTCAGCATCTCCATAGTTACCTCTTCGTCCGCCCGCAGTCACAGCTGCCTGTGTGCAGCCACCTCGCCAGCAGTCCTTGTGGTCTGGAATAACCTTCCTCCATCTATTTCCTCTCGGTGACTTCCATCTGAAGATGTGGCTTCTCCCTCCCCGCCTCGTTGCTGTCTCCTGCTGTTAGCAGCTCTGTGATTGAGTGCTTTAATTCACCCGCCTGGCAACGGGTCCGCTGCTCTGCTCCACCTAGGCTGTGCCATCCACTCCTTGATAGCCTACGTTGCACTTTTCAGTCCTGCACTGTGGTTTTATGTGATAGCTGCTATGCAAAAACATTTGTCCTGGGTGGACCTTTCCTATCCTAAATGTGGGTGGTTGGCTCTTCCCTGGGAGAGTGCAGATCGTCCCAATAAACCATGGGAGAGCAGCGTGCTTTTCTGGGACCTGGCTGCACCAAGCTCCAAGGCTGTGTCTATTGCATTATCTGGTGGCCTCAGCCGTGCATTTCTCTACTACCTCACTCAGGTGGGAACAGCATTGTGGCTTGAGGTCGTGTTTGCAGTGGCTAACTTGTAAACAACAAAGTGTTTTGCTGTCAAAGGAGCAGCTCAGCAGCTGCTCCTCGCTGCCTCTGCTCCTCCTTCCTAGGGCTGCAAAGTGGGAGCTGTGCTCAAGCCAGCTCTGATACTTGTCTGCTTCTTCATGTTGCATCTGAACTGCAGGCTGAGCGGCAAGAGGGACTCCAGCAATACGTGAATTACAAAGTCATTCAATTGTCAAGCCTTTTAAGCGTCAAGTTCTCCTTTAAACCCAGAGACTGTGACATTCAGTAAAGAACAGCATCGTTTCAATGTCAGGAAGGTCTATTCTTAGCACATCAGTCAAAAAGAAAAAAATCTTTGGGGGGTGGAGGGGAGCAACCAAAAAACAATTTTGCCAAAATGAGCCATGTCAGAAATGATCAATTCATCCTCCATTCAGAGTGACCTGGTCCTTGCTGTGTGCCAGAGGACAAAATCTGATGACACAGCACAATAAATTAAGATTACCAGATCTTCTTGTAATTAATTCTCTTGCACTGCAGGTTTGGCAAGGAATAATTTATCTCTGAGGTGATTAAAGCACCAGTGGTGGTTTTTTTTTTTCTTTTTTCTTTCCTTGTTGTTCTCCCCTTTTTTCCCCCTCCCTCTCTTTCTTTTAGGAACACTTTTCCTCAGTTAGTAGAAGAATAGGTGCTGGTGGTAACAACCCCCCTTGTATTTTACTCATGCTATTTAAATGCCTTTTCCTCAGTATGAGTTATGAACAAAATAATAAACCTGATCCATAACCTACTCTTCAAATGTACCTGATGTTGTAACAGGTACGATTCTTGGAAGAAACTGAAGTTCTAAAGCACTCATCATAACACCCGAAAATTATTTACTCCTCAACTGAAAGAGAAAAAGAATTTATTTAGCACCCTAGAACCTTAGGAAGATGTCTGTGTTATTTCTTCCAAGCGGCGTCTCCTAACTCTGCTCACAGAGATGCTGTTGGTGGGTGTATTCAAGGGCTGAGAAGGTGCAAAGAGCTTTCTCCAGCCTTCTCGAAAAAGCCACGTAAATGTCTTTGTATCTTTAATTAGATGGGAACAGAGTTCTATTACTAAAATTTTCTTATGGCTGAAGAAGAAACTGAGTCCTCTGGAGGGTGATGGTGGTAATGGACTTGTTCCAACACAGACTCTGTCTGTGCCCATCCTGACCATCTCCAGAGAGACATCGCGGCATCACTGTCATCAGTGTGCTTCTGTCTCTCTTGCTCTCCTTAGTATTCATGCAGTGATGATCATGTGCAAATTACTCACACTTTTGACTTGAGAAAACTTTCTTAGCCCAGAAATTCATCCAATATCAAGGGAATTAGAAATTCAAATGGGGAGAAATCATACACTATGTGTCAATACAGCAGACCTTATAAAAGCTGCAGTCAATCATATTGGCATCAAAGGTGGCGGTGGCACGTTTCCTTGCCACCAGGTGCACTGCAGTCTAACAATAAAGGAAAAAATGAATCAGAACAAAAACCTTTGGTATGCTGCCTGCCCGGGACAGCGTCAGCCACAAGCATTGATCTGGAGTCAGCTCTGGAGCTTCTTTGTATTGTCATCCGTGGCTACGCACAAGTCCTGTTTGGTTATTTGTCTTGCCCGTTTATCTGCCTGGGCTGTACTCTAAAGCAAGTTCTGTGTCTCAGCATATTTACGTACTGGTTCAGTAGAACAAGTGCTTTCTCTTAGTCTTCACTTATGTAACTGGGCTATTGTGCACTGGCCCCTTAATGAACTTCTATGTGCATGTTTCTTTTTAGAAACGCTTCTTTTAGGCAATATTTAAGAGTTTTGAATGGGAGCAATTGGGGTCTATTTTTTTGTTGTTTGTTTTTCTTTTATATATATATAAACTTATACGTTTGAAAACACAAAATGTGTTGCTAACTGCCGAGGAGCATTTGTCCTTATAGCTGCTTAGCAGTTACTGCATTGACCTGTTAGTTCACCATACAAAGAAATCAGTTGTTAATGGGCTGAGGTTTTGTTGCTGGTTGTGTTGTTCTCTAAGGTTCTGGATTTATACTTTTAAATACAGACGGAATGGAGAGTTCACCTGTCGTCCAGTGATGCAAAGCTAAATTAGCTGTTAACACTGAAGTAGTAAAAGGTTGTTGTAATGCTCGTAATGCTGTCCTGTTTGTTACCTGCCAGGTTACATTTCTGCAGCCAACATCCCGATAAAGGGTGCTGTCTGCGTGCACGCTGTTCGGTGAAAAAGACTTTGTTTAATTTAAAGTGGATGTAAGTGCTGCTGAAAGGTAGGAGGCTGACGCAGCTGGAGAGTGGAAGCTCAGAAGCTACGACCCAGGAAGCAGCTTTACAAATTCACAGAGCATTTCTCTGTGCATGAGGGAGAGCAGACAGTGTGATGAAACCTCTGGTGGTCCCCAACAGAAAGGACTCAGGGCAGAGATGGAAGCTTCCAAACACACTCCCCAGTGTGGCTTTGCCCTGATCTGGAGTTTGGATTTCTTCCTCTTCTAAGTGATAATGTCAAACCTAATGCAGATATAAATGTAAATCCCAGCACCGATTTACGGAGCCTGTAATTCATTCCTGTGCGATTCTGCCTCTGTGTTACTCTGCTTATGTGCTTTGCCTGCCAGATGTTGTGGTTTTGTAGGTCTTGTATCTCAGCGCTCTGCTGTCAGCTCCCTGAGATGCGAGCAGTAGGCAGGACCCAGCTGCTTGCCCCCAGCAGAAATGGCACATCTTGCTGCTACTGTTCGCCAGCAGATCCCCTGGGTCTTGAATTTCTGGCAGACAGAATTCCATCGGGAGAACTAAACCAAACCTTTAGCGTACAGTTATTGTAAAAACCTGATTCTGGTTTTGTTGTAATTTAGCAGGCTGAAATGGAGTCATAATAATCTGTCATACTTTGAGTGAATCAGTAGGTTTATACTGGTAAAAACAGACTATCCGGTAATCCCCTAGCATTTCCAGGTTGTTGGGTTTTGTTTGCTTGTTTTTTTTTTGTATTCTCAGTGTATTTTTTCTATGTTAGGGGTGTGTGTAGCTGATAACTATGTGTTTCTGGGTGTGTGTCTTCAAACCTCCAGGGCAGAGAGGCAGCAGGAACCAGACAGCCAGAAATATCAACAGCTCCCTTTAGTGACTTAGGGGGCACTTAGGGTGCCTCTATATGTACGTATTTGTTTCTCACGTCTGTGACAGAGCAAGCAATAAAAGCCGTATTGCTTCTGACAACAAGAGTCCAGGGTTCAAGTCCCTGTTCAGGTGGTGATAATTTATTTTTTATACTTTAGTGGGTGATATTGGTGGGAGGGGGATGCTTGGATCAGATATCTTGGTCTATAAACCACCCTTTATGGCCCTACGACGTGTAGCATGTCCAGTACCCAGCTTGTGCTGGGGTGTGGGTTTTGGCTTACCTTCTGCGCTCTCCTCTTGTCGGCCCGCTGGTTCTGGTGGTAAATTCGGCTGAAGTTGGAGACAATGACCGGAACGGGCAGAGCAATGACCAGCACCCCGCTCAGGGAGCAAATGGAGCCAAATATCTTCCCGGCAATTGTCTTGGGCACCATGTCACCATAACTAGAGGGGAAAGAACAAAAAAGGGGAAGCCCCTCCTTCAGACAAGTGCGGTGGCACCAAAAGCCTGTTCAGGTTCTCTGAGCAAGCAGCAGCGTGGGTGTCCAGGTGAGACAATAAAACAGAAACCTGCCATACAAGCAACACGTCCTGTGGATTTACACCACGTTCTGGCAATGGATTGAGCTACACCGAAGAAGGGTGCCCCGGCTGCAGAATGCCTGTGCCAGCCCAGGCAGTGGCTCAGCATGTTAAATTCATGCCCTCACTCATTCAGCACCTACCTCTCCATGTCAATGAGCTCTAACAAAGTTTGTCTGCGTGTATGTCTGCTTGTGACCAGTTCATGTATTTTCATTCCCTTGTATCGAGGTGCAAACGAGGACTGACTGACGCTTGTGTTTAAAGACGCGGCAGTTTCCTTGCCATCTACGCATTCAGAAATACGGGGTGCAATAAAGTCTGCATTCGGTAATGAATGAATTCTCAGGAACGAGTCCAGCTGAAAAATGTTAAGACAAACTTCTGCACTGAGGCTGACCCAGCAATCTTTTCATTAACTATTGTAATATGTATGTTAAATAATACCGGCAGAATCGGAGATGAAATAATCCATTTTCTGCAGATGGGAGATCCTGCTGGCTTAGGTTTTTTAGGTTGCACATGATAAATCACTGCTCTGAGTGCTTTTTTGCTGTCTGTATTTTTACTCTGCAAATTGCAAAAGCTTTTTGTAGTGGTTTTATACTTAAGCTTTAACATTTCCTTCTGTAAAGGCAACCGATGTGCTTATGGCCACTCAGCAGTGCAATAGGAGCAAGTGTGGCACTTGTTCCATAATGCTGTGTTACAGTGAAGGTAACTGGGATTTTGCATTTTGATTTACAGTTTGGCCTGACACAATCCCCGTGTTTTATGCCAGGTGATGGGACCTCTTAATTCTAACCAACCGCGCCGTTGCTGACAGCTCTCCCGTCTCGCAGCACAGCCTCTGATACCCAGTCGGGCAGCAGCTGCTGGCAGTGCAAACGTTGCTGCCCTGCCTTCAGCAGATGCAGAGGAAACCTCTGCAGGAGGCTCGTCCTCCCCTGCCGTTTACCCTCTTGAAGCGACTTCAATGCTTTCTTCTGCACATGGTTGATAGGCAAATAAAAACCCATCCAGAAAGCTGGAGGTGGGCTGCGCTGCGTTCTGATCGTGTAACAAAGAGCTCGTTTGTAGCTAATGCCCTCAGAGTATGGTAGGAGCACGACTAGCGCGGCCGCTGCCTGAATTTCCAGGAATTGTTTCAGGGAGCCAGTTATTGCGTGCTTGTGTGCAAGGGTGTATTAACATCCGAATTCAGGGAAGTGATTTTCAGCTGGAGGAAAGGGAAAAGCAAATGGCCAAATACCAGGCTTTTTGTTTGTTTTTGTGCGTATGTCTGTGTGTTTTTTAGAGGGGTTGACACCAAACTGGCTGTGTGCAAGCCTCTGGAGTACAGGAATTCCCAAAGCACCTTTGGGGCTCAGGAGGTCAGGCACAATCCCACTGCAAGCAGGTTTGTCTGATCTGGTCACAGCCAGGAGTGGAAGGGAGGACCTAGGCACTGCAGCCTGCTGAAATGTTGTAGAGGACAGGGAAATGATGCTGAAGTCTGGGCCTGAGGAAGATGTCCCTTGTTTCAGGGAGCTTGAGATCTGGAAGGCTTCTGGTTGCTATCAGATGGCGTTTGGGATTTCCATGCTTTTCTTTGGGGTATTCTGGTGTTTGATGGAGCAAATACCGAAAATTAAAGTGATTTATAGCTGAGGTTTTATTTTTCAGACATCACTAGCTAATGCTTAATTATTCCAAGCAGAATCCTTCTCCTGTGCTCACCTGCCCTGCGCGCACTCGCGTTCGGAGTGCCGCGAATCGATGCCGTGCTATTTACGTCTGTTAACTTCCCAGCTGCTGCTGCTTTATGCAAAGATAGTTTAAAAGCTCTTGCTAAGTGACAAGGTCTTCTGCCTCATTTAACACTGTTCTAAAAAAATCTTTCTCACTTTTTTTTTTGCTACTGCCCCTTAACACGATAGGGCTGACAAATTAATCATATGCCTCAAACATGATCTCAGTGACCTGGAGTATGGAGAGAAAGCCCTTCTGTGCATTTGGAGGAAGTATAATAAGAAGCGTCTGCCTCTTGGTCTGCCTTGTTGAGTTTTGTTCTTACACACAGACTGAGAGTTACCTCATTACTTGGGACTTCAGAGAAGTTGCTTTAAAACAGGCAGGATCTCGGAGTGTGGAGACTGATTTTTCTGGGGAGGTGCAGGACTTTATTTGCAAAACTGTTGGGAAAGAGACAGTGATGGGAAATTTTGCACTGGCTGGAGTAGGCTGTGCAGGAACGAGGCCTAGAATTTCTCCGCTCTGACGCTGACTCCTCTGGATCTACTGCAGAATTACCTGCGGAGAGGATGTGCTGGGCTGGGCACTGGGGGCTGCATGGCACGGCACGTGTTCACAGCCATGGTTCTGCCTTTCCTGGGCTACTGACCTGCAGTGCAAGTGTCAGTGGTACTTGGAAGTGTCCTGGCTTTGTGCTCAGAGTAAAATCCAGCTATGCTTCTGGGGAACTTGGGCTATTTTTAGATGACCTATTCTTAAAAAGAAAAATCCATTCAGACTTCTAAGGATCAGGGTTACCTCCAGGTGTGTTCCCCTGGGGTATGTGGGTCAGTGCAGAGCATGGGCATTACTCAGAAAGCTGCAGGACAGATTGTTCTGTGTACCCCTGCCTCCTGGATGTCTTACAATAAGCAAGAAGAACAGGGAGGAATACAAAACTGGCAATGTTCAGACCTGAATCGCATTTTAGCAGTGGGGAAGGAGCACAGTGCAGGATGGCTCCAGGCACAGTGGCTTGGGGAGCTTGGAGCAGTGGCTGCTGCAGTGTTAAATGCTGGGGTGACAATTTATTTTTGTCCTGAATGCTACAACAAGTGCTAATGGCCACGTGGCATATTTATAACAGATATAGTGCCAAATAATCTCAAATATTGTATTTCAGTTAGTACTAATTGAGCATTTTAAAACCAACGTTTTTTAAAATGGAATGAGAGAACACAGCTTGCCTATTAATTTGTTTAGTACAAGGCAACTTGTCACCTAAAAAATTTCTGCTACAGAAGGTGCATTTTAAGCAATTCATCAATAAGCTCATTAGAGCAGTAAGAAGATAAAAGAGTTAGGAAATGATTAACATTCAGAGGGCCTAACGGGATGTTAGAGCCTGTGATACAAACAACGGGGGCTGCAAATTCAGTACATTTTCCTGTGACCTTTAGGAAGTCATTTCAGCTTTTGGGACCTCAGCTCCCCCTTGATGAAATGGCACTTGGTTATTTACTCCTCGCCTGCTTGGTTAGATGAGGCATCAAGTTCCTCAGAGCCCTAACTGCCCCACATGCTGAATGTCCCCAGCACCCAGCAGTGCCGCTCCGTTACAAATTTTACTAATGCGAGGTGGTTGTACAGAGAGCTGGAGTAAACAGCCTGCCTGTGGCTCCAGGCATGCCCAGGGATAAATGCAGAGAATTGGCTAGGTTAGATGCGGAACATGCCTAGAGATAAACATATTTCTTATTTATTTTGCCAGGAATCCAGTTAGATGGCAACAGATTTGAGCGGTTTTCAGTTGCTGGATTTGTTGTTCTGCTTGCTGCCCGCTCTAGGGGAGCTGCCCCTGCTGGGGTGCATGAGGGTGAGGGACCTTTCGGAGGGGCTGCCCTTGCTGTCGTGGTACCCCCAGTGCTCGGTGCACTGAGAGTGATTCTGCAGTTCCTACACATTTATCCCATGCTTAAAATGACCTGGCTGCTATTTCTCCTGTTTTCTTCTCCCAATGTCCCTTCAAAGCCACGTTTCCTTCCAAGGAAGCTCTGTGATCACTGAGGCTCTTACCCACTGTACACATCATGTAAAGTGCAAGTAAAGCCTTAAACAAAGCATTGGGAAATTACCTTCAAATGGTCACTATAGACTGGAAAAGACTGTGAATGTAGAGTTTTCTTATTTTATTTATTTGTATTGGACCTTCTTTGTACTTTGGATATAAAAGGGGTCGTATGTCATTCACCCTAATTAGTAGCTATTAGCCTTGACAACTTAATGTGCTGTTGTTTTTCTCCCTGTCAGTACAGAAAATAGAGGTCACTGCTTCTGAGTTCTGGTTTTAGCAGTAGAGGTGTCTGGACACTGCTTAGCTCCTCCAGCTGGAGACAGCAATAAATAAGGTGCTGAACAGCTCATCAAATGACTCACTCTAAAAATAGACTCCCAGCAGCATCTCTGATGATCCTTTCTCTGTGCAGCGTTCACAGCCCTACAAACAGGGAATTGTCAAAAAGCTGGAAGATTGTGTAGTACGGGGACGTTAGAAGGAGCTACAGCAGTAACGGCTCTGCGGGGACGGTGAAAGAACTTTGCAGAGGATGCTCTTTTCCAGCAGCCTGTTTTATTTGCCAGCTTTTCAGGCAGTGTGTGTATAAAGCATGCACCTGGGGAGGGGCTTAACGTTCATAAAATTCTGTTATTGCGTGGTTATTGTTTCCTCTGGTTCTTCTGGATGCAGGGGAGGTAAGATGGCAGTTGCTGACTGATAAACCTGTATCCCAGCACCTTCCCTCTTACTAAAAGACATATTCTGGGGCAGAGGGAGGCCACAAAGAGTAAGCAGAGTTTTTTTTTAAAGTGTTTTGTGGACATAGACTGAGTGTCAATAAGGGTAGTTTGGAGCATTGTCAGCTTTTCAAATACTCTAAGCCTAGGAAGGCCACGATGCGCCGGTGAATGCCCGAGGAGCCTGATGTGAGACTTGTGCCTCCTGAAAGAGCGTGCTGTAAACAGATCCACGACGGCTTTGGAGCAAGCAAATCTATAAACAGGCTGTCAAATGACAGACTTGAACAGCAAATCAGCTGTGTCTGGGGAAGTACAGAGCCTATTTCATGCTAGGTTTCTTTTACATTAAATACCCTTATTTTCTGCCTTGTTTTGAGGTGGGCAGCTCCCCAGGTGGGTATTCAACTTCTGTAAGGTTTGGCTTGGTTTTGTACCGGTATTTTCTTTTTCCCTGGCATGTTTTATTTCTTAATGTCTACATGGATGCTCTCATCCTCCCTAGATATTCTGCTGGATTTACAACCAACAGCCGAGCTGCGAGGGGATGAGTTCTGTGGATGTGTGTCCATGCTAGCAATGGGTGCTTATTAGCTTCAGTGCTTAGATTAGTTGGGATTTTTTGGAAAGTTGTTGGCAGTTACCTAGTAGGAGGGGTTGAGGTAATGTTGAGGAATGATTTCTCTGAGGAGATGCAAGTTCTGCTGCTTCTCTACCTGCGAGCATCAGAAAGGAAGGCAGATTTTCCTCATGGCTTGCTCAGGGAGGAATTCTCCTGGGCAGCCCATCCCAACCCTCCTCAAAGCCATGTGAAGGGGTCAGGCTGACCTGGGGACAGTTATAGCTTGCTTGTTCCTGTCCTTGCACGAGAAAGGTGACTGAACTGGGAAGGTCTCTGATAGCAACTGGTAGCGTAAATGTTCCTTACAGCAGCAGCAGAGGCTGCCTAAAGAAATGGGAATGTTTATGTAGACTCGGGAATAAACCCGGTACGTTATTTAAGACACTGAGGGTTGAGAATACTCGATGTATGCACACGCTGGTTCCGTTTATTCTTTCTGGCTTGGATCAACTTCTCAGCCTGTAGGCTGTTAAAACAGATGGTCTGAATTCGGGTAACATTCAGACCTTGAGTTGAAGCTAAAAATGGAATTTCATTGGCAAGGAAAGTAGGTCAGAAAGCTAAAGCCCCTAGTCCTAAAATGATGAAAGGCTTCTAATCAAGAGTCCTCTATTACCATTCATTAAAAGGAGCAGGGGAGGAATCACTGTTAGGGACCACGGTGAGAGCACAAGCCCCCTGCATCCTGCAAGGAGCCCAGCAGCTCTGCAGCTGTGCTGGTGCCGGAGATGTGTGACCGCTGCCCCGGGGCTCCTTGCTGCAGGGGGACACGAGCGGCTTCGTCTGCATCAGCCGCAGGGAGGAGAGCTGCTCTGCACATCTTCTGTTAATACCTTCCACACTAATAATCCTTTCCACACTGATTCTGTCATCCACCTGACTCAGGTTCTGTGACTTCATCGCCCCTGCAGGCTGTGACTCCGCCGCACCCGAGGCTGCCAGGCAGAGATTTCTTTGCTCATTGGGTGCCAACACTTGGAAATCTCCCCTCCTTGTAGCCAGTGGGGCTTATTCAGAGCAAATGGGGAATTTCTTCCCTTTAACACAACAGTCCCAGCTCAGCACATTGCTTCAGCCCTTGCTTTGTGTTAAGCACATGCTTAATTCCTGTTCAATTAAAAGATGGCAACGTACTTGTTCATATATTCTTTAAATGTTACTGAGATGCATTTGTTCTTTATGTTTTGCAAACCCAAGCTAAAGTACCGTCATTACTCCTCGCCCTTTCCCCCCAGCCTACTGCTAGGAATTAAATTTCTCTGAATTGAGAATTGCTTGCATTACAGCTCTGCCAGCAAATGCGTTTTTAGAGAGAGTGTCAGAGACCTCCTGTTTCCTCTCCCTGAACGTTGACGTGGAGCATCTGCCTTGGTCTCCGGCTGTCATTGTCACAGTGGCAGGTAGCAAAAGTAGGGAGTGAAATCTGAACCATCCCACTGATCTGTTCAACTCAGAAATCATGCAGGGTAATTGTCTACTGCTTACCAGAAATAGCAATTTACACCGTCATTAAATCTCATTAAAGAAAAATAGATGTTTTCTTTTTTATGGTATCTCATGTTTCTACATGACCATCTAATAAAGCACTAGCTAATTTTTCCATGAGAAGGAAAACTTAAACTGTTGATTTAACAATTATTTAGAGAAAAAGGGGAATTGAATTTTATGTAGAATCAATATAAGAAAAACTGAATTTCACTTTGCAGCAAATACCTCCAGTCTTAACCTCCACGCTGTACCATCTGTAATGTATATTCATTCAGCTCTTCAGGGGAAGCTTTATTCTTTCTAGTTCTCACAAAGCTGATGTATCTAGCAAAAAGTGAACTCAGTTTTCTTTTTCCTCATGCATCGCCAAGCAGCTAAGCTGTCATCTAAGTTTTTGATCCTCAAATCTCAGTTTCGATACTGATAGATGCATCAGAAAAAGCTCTTTGATTTTTTTCTTCATTTTTTTTGGTCAGCCTGCTGAACTTACAGCCTTTTTTGTTAGACAAATCTTTCTCTATTTGCCAGAGCTAATTTGGATTTGAAATGTATCGAGAAGACAACAGGCAACACCAAAAATTTTGTTTGAGTGGTGATTTTTCAGAGCTGATGTCCCAGCTCCTGCCCAAGCCCCAGCAGGACGGCTGTGCTGGCGGTGCTGAGATGTGCTGCTGCCATGGGTAGTCCAGAAGTCCCTGGGTCAAGAGAAGAACACATATATGTTCACAGCAAGTGGCTGTTTAGCCTTTCAACTCACTATTATTGGTCAAGGAAAAGCTCGCTGGTTTGCTGTATCAGTGGGAGTTTTTGTTGTACATGAACAAAAAGAATCCATTTGATTCCTTCTGACAAAAAGCCCACCCCTTGCTGTGTATCTTCAGATTGTAGGTTTTTTTTTTTTCCTGAAGGTGAAAGTATGATGTTACTTTCACAGATTCCTGTTTCCTTGGTAATTCAGGCTTTTCACCCTGAAACTGACAGCAAGTTCTTCCTTGGTCAATATTTAATTTAATTTAAATTCTAACGTGGGCACTCAGACTTAAATCCAGTAATAAGAATCGCCACCACAGGTTCCCTTTGGCCCTTAAGCCATATGGCTGCTGCACACGAGGCTGTGATGAGGCACCTTGCTTTGATCTTTTTATTTATTTATTAATTTTATTTCAATTAACCTCAGCTCTGCTGCTGCTCCTGCACGTGCAGGCAAGGGGACGGCTGCGGTGCCAGCCCCGATGCTCAGAGGTGCTGCTACAACCAGCTTGTGCCTACAGCACGCTGCAAGGAGGTACTGCACACACGGTCACTAATTAGCTTACAGTTGAGCATTGTTATCATTTTACTACGATGTCACTCATTTATAATTTGTCCTTAAACAAACGAGGGTGTATTTTATCCAATAGAGAGAGCACACTAACTGAATTAAGGCCAATTACATAAAGTGGAACGACAGCTTTGCAGCCACCCACTACTGAATGAGCCCTTTGTCTTGGGCTTTCTTCTTGTGACCCAAAGCAGTATTTCCAACCTTTGTGTTTTCTACAGCTATCAAGCATAAGTGATACTCAGGAAATCTGAGGAGACTGAGTATCTTCTTGTATCAGAAGTCCTGAGTCTAGTTGCCTATCTGACCGTCATCCTGTGTGTTAGCGACTCAGTGCTTCTCAAAAACACTTTTAAAAAAGCATTTATTTGTTTTCATGGAAGATAAAATGTCCTGTATTGAGGTATTATTTATTTCTGCCCGTATAAACTTAAGGGCCTTTTAAATTACTTCATTCATTATTAATTCAAGATGAATCCTCATATTATTCAGAGTGAAAACCTTATACAATTACCTGATAGTAGAGTCAATTATTTTTTAGCACCTTAAAGACCCCTGCAAAAGAAATCTCTCTGGAAAACATGCAGGTTGGAGAGAGCGGTGCGTGCTCTGAGCAATTAGACTTTTCCCCTACTAGCAGGGCTGAAGGCTCCCCGCTCTGTCTTAATTTCTTAACTGTGGTGTCAACTTATAAGAAATGTTGGGTTTTTGCTTTCATTTTATCCTCATCTGTTTCTTCTCTGTCTTTTTAAGCAGCTTGAGCATCCATGCTGAGCCATGTCACATTCCGAATGATACACATACTGTGCATTTTAATGAGCTGCTAACACTGATTATACAAAAAGCCATCTCAGAAATATTTACTGAGTCAAAAGGGAAGGGGAAAAAAAAAAAGCCTATGGGGAATTAATTAGCTTTTTAAGAATTAGCTTTCTGAAAGCCTCGGATTCTGGAAAAGTTGAACTTGGAACTGGAAGTAGTTTCAAAGGAGCTCAGAAGTGAGCAGAAGGAACAGGAGTGCGTTGTAGTGGAGTGTTGCATATCACAGGCATCGCTGTGCGGCTCAGCAGACACACCATACGTATACATACACACAGACAGGGGCTCCTGCTGCAGGTTGCTCCGGGCTGTGCAGGTTGGATTTTTACCATCCCCATGGGTGGAGGCTCCACAGCCTCTGTGGGCAAGGTCCGTCACTGTTCAGTCACCCTTGCAGTAAAAAATGTGGGGAACACTCCAGATCTGGAGCAGCTCTCTTTGTGCAGTGCTTTTCCTGCTATGGTATTTGAAGTTTTGATTCCACGTGGAGATAGCTGCTGGGTTTATACTGCGTAAAATAGCAGACAGATGCATAATTGAACTGATTCTCACAGCTCTTTTTGACTCTTTTTGAAGGAGTAAAGCTGTTTTAATTTTGATCATCTCCTTAGAAATTTGATTCCTTTAATTATATTTAAGCACCTAAGCTCCTTTTTAAATAATGGTTTGAAATATTTTATATTTAAGAATAGCTATAATACTGTAAATTTGCACAGAGTTACCCTTCGATCACAAGTTCTATTTCAACAGTCCAGCAATTATGATCAAATAGCGAAGTGTATGAAGCATGTCAGGTTTATCGGAAGGAGAGACGTGCCGCAAGTGAGAAGTATATTTCAGATCTAAAAAAAACCTGAGCTGTAACTTTTCTACGCATCCAGTTATCTGTATCTATAAAATATAGACCCACCTAATAAGTACAAGTCAACAACTACGTATTTTTTTAGTGGTATCAGAAATTCAGTTAATTCTAGCCTATGGATAGCTTCGTAAAAATTCCCTTGGTTCTAGACCAATCTCACCAACGATGATGTAAAATGGGGTGGGAAGGCAGCCCAGATTTCCAGACCCTTTAGAGGACCTGACCTCGGCTGCTGAGAACTGGGAGGGAAGGTGAGCAGAGTGCACTTGTCTTGGACTTCACCTCTGGGCAAAGCAGAATCGGGAGGAACTGAGGACTTGTGGAAATGCATTTTGGTGCTTTCATGTGTAGCAAACACAGTGCTTGAGTGTGTCCCCTTGGACTTGGATTGCCTGGCTGCTGATGTGTTTGTTCTTATCCATAGGCTCAGCTGACTTGTAAGCAAAATGAGATCTGACTTAGGGTTAGATCTACATAGTTAATTGGGCTCCTAAGAGGGATCACTGCAGCACTGGTGCAGGCTGAACGCTATTTGCCTCTTGACACAACTAAATAACGCAGTAAATCTGGCCACAGATACTACACGTGGCTCTGACATCCACTCTGATTTTAGACTGTGGCATGCAACCTAGCCACTAGGAAGAGGTTTACTCTGCAGCAGAGGCACATCCTGAACATTATATACCACGAAAAGCTGGGAGATCATACCCAGGACCTGCACCTCGCTCTGCTAGCCAGAGCTGGGGTGTTGCCTCTGCATTGCAGAAGACTCTTTTGGCGTGGGCGTGCTTTGTTCTACCTTGGTGTAGATACTTAATGATTTCTTCTCCACCCCTCCGCTTTTTTAATGGCCTTGTTTAAATAAATATTAATGCCTAGTCTTTGAGCAGGTGCAAACCTGTGCTCCAGAAAGACTGTATTATGGTTGCAGAACCATTCTGCCATCCCTATCAATCACTCTCTCATTTGCTCCTGGGATGTAAAGAGCACCTGTAGCTAGTTAGCTATAGACTTTATTACAAGCTGGATGACTTCAGTGTTCCTTGCTCGTGACTGTTCCTTCTGCTTTCTTTTCTATGAATAAATTTTGATTCTTTGGAAGCCTTGACATATTTTCCCCTCATTTTGTGACTCTGTGTAGCAGAAAATAAAAATAAGTAATAAAACCCCAAGAAATATGGGTGCCTTCTGTGAACCTGCTTAGCACAGGATAGCAAAAGTTTGTCGCAAAAGACAGTGAAAACAAAAAGCTTTTTCTATGCCAGCCAGACTTTTATCTTGAGCAAATTAGTGTCTTATTAAAAGAAAATCAGTAAGCTTTAAATGCCAAACCACAATACAAAATTTAGTTTGTTGGTGCACGATGGACAAATCAGAGGAAGAATCTTTATTACTTTATTTTTTTCAAATGGAAGACAAGAGCTGGGAACCTGTTCTGAGGGATGCTCCACTTTTTTTTTTTTTGTTTCCTTTGAGAACAGCCACCGTGGAGGCACAACAGACAGGGGTTTATTCTTCCAGCACTGTGTGCACACATGTAAATGTGGTGTGAGGAAATGCAGCGACCTTCCAGCGATGGCTGGCAGCCAGGAGTGTCGGTCTGAGTGGTGTCCTGGAAGTCCCAGCCTGTCTCCCTGACACCTTTCCTTTTCCCTGTCCCTCATGGGTTGGCCATCTGTGCATGGAGTACCAGCAGTTCGGGCTGTAGGATCCATCTTCAGCTGCATTTTAGAATATCTTATACATTTGTTCCTCTAAGCATGTGTTAATATTAATAACACAGATAATTTTTCTGAGTAAGAAATCAAATTCACCTACATGCTGCCAGATCTACGCCTCCAGGGAAGTGTTCTTAGTCTAGAGCTGGTTGAATAATTCTGTTCTATTTCAGACTCCTCTTTCTTCAAAGACAGACTAAAGGACCTGCTCACAAATACCAGTTTCTCTTGAAATGTTTCAGATTTGTTAGGAAAAAAAAAATCAAACTATAAACTTTTAGGTGAAAGCAACAACAGCCAATTGAAAATGTAGGCTTATTTGTGGATGCTTCAATTTTCTTTGTATTTGATTAAAATGCTGCAGATTTAATATGATTTTTTTTCTTCTAAATAGAAAGAAAAAGAAGAAAAATAGCCCTGCATGCAGCTTCCTGTTATTTTCTTCACCGGTGGAGTATTTTATCATTCCAAGCAAAAATTAACTGGAGTTGTCCAAGTTTTCCAGTGATTGATAGTGTCACTGTAAATGTTACCAGTCAAAACTTGTTTTCTCCTTTTTCACTCCTCCAGAGCTCAGGTAGGCAGTTTGCCAAAGTCTAACACTCCCTGGTGTGCAGTTTGAGAAGCCAGCAGCACCAGCCCTGTTGCTGCTCTGAACACCCCATCGGGCTGGAGAGCAGGGTCAAATCTCCCAGCCTCAGCAGTGCTGGAACCAAGCAAAGTGTGCTGCCCCACAGCAGCCCCAAAGACGGGCTGTGGGGATGGATGTGTGCGCACTGCATAGCTCGAATTCTCTTACTTGCTTTAGCTTTGGCCATCAGAATTGGGTTCTAATGTATTTTCTGCCAGCTTATCCAGCATGCACAGTATTCTCCTTCTCTAGTAATGCTCAGAAAGTTGATTTTGAACTTCTGGCCTTATAAACATTTTCCTCCCAGCTGAGAAAGCAGAAGGCTAGCAATGAAAATTAACTTGCTAATAAAAGTAATTAGCACACAAAGGGACAATCACCAAAATCAAACCCTGCTTTGTCTCACTAAGAGTGTTCAAGTATTGCATGAATGGAAATAGATTATAAGAATAAATCATTCGTGGTCTGCATCTTGGGACAGAGCTGAAGGATGGTTCTTGTCTCTGTAGATACCCTGAGTCTTTTACTCACATTTTATGCATTTGACCAGCCACATCTTTATGCACATTCATGAGTATTTCAGGAAAAACAAAAGACTGGGTCGTCTGGTCTGTTTTCTGGCATCAACACCACGCAGTGAAATTACTATTTTATGGTTTCCACCAGTAAATCTTTTGTCTAGACCTAAATTTAGGACTAAATCTAAATTCTCTGTCTAGTCCTTCCCATCGCTACTTGCAGACTTGGTAAATTCACAGCTTCCCTGCCGGCAAATATTATCTTCTAATTTCCTTTGTCTTAGAAGATCTTTCTCCATTATTTGCACAATCTGAGATTTAAACCATCATCTGTTACTTCATTCCCATGTCTGCTGTGAAGAATTCTCTTTCCTTTCCTTTCTAGATTAGTAGAGGTAGCGTCAGCCTCATCATATTTTCCTCTGTTTCTATTTTCTCTAAGATATTACAGGATGATGCCCAGAGAAAAGCTTGCATTTTTGAATTGGCTACTAGTGATATCTTCTCCTTCTTGTTGCTACATGTGCACCCCTAGAAGTTGAGCTTTTCCCTGTAGATATGACACTGAATATTGGATCTGAGTTGATGCCTTCATAAAAACACTTGACTAGGAATTCATTCTTTTTGCAATTACTGATTCACCGTCCTTCCTCCAGCTACAAACTATTGCAGATAACATTATTTGAATTTATCTTTGCGAGTGTTACGCAGCAGGCTCATTTCCCAAGGTGATTTTTGGAATAAACAAACAAGCCAAAACAAAACATAAAAGCCCTAAAACAAACAACCAGGAGCACGGATCTGCAGCGTGCATTTTTATTCTCGTCTCTCCCATAGAAAAAGGAGAGATGTCAGAACTCAAATGTCTCGCAGTATGTTCTGCAAAAGCCGTGCAGCATGCCATTTGGATCTGTCAACATTTTATATTGTGACTGGCAATGAAGCTGCTGTACCTTTTCCCTGCAGATTAGTACGACAGCTGTAACAGCCATGCGAAGTGACACAAGTTACAAACAGTTCTTACAGATTGGCCAAGGAATCAGGTAGGGAAAACGACATGCCATCGGCTTGTGTCTTTGTTGGTTTTTTGTTTGGTTGGTTCTGTGGATTTTTTCTTTTTCCTGTAGATCTCACATACATGGGAAACAAACCGGATTTTTAACTCATCCTGATTTAGGAAAATCTCTGGCTGACCTTTAAGCTGACTGGATTCAGTACAGGGATTTCCTTTGACTTCTGCACATTTTAAGCTATGTTTTGCTCCTTTTGTATTCACCAAGCAGATAAGCCCTGAAAGTCTAAACCAGCAGCAGTGAGCTTTCAGCCCTCTTCAGTCCAGTGCTTGGTCAAAAATACCATCTAAAAATATCTGAAATTTGAGCGTTTCTTTGGGGTACAGACTTCTGGTTTCTTCTGAGGAAGACAGGCAAGAGGAATGGAAGGCACCGTTCCTCAAAGTGCTGAGCTACTGACATCATTCAGAATGCAGATACTGAATAGCTTGAACAGGAAACGTGGATTTTAGTATTCCTTTAAATCCAGTGAAGCAAACTGAAAAGCGATGCAGCTGAAGCTGTGCAATTATGGTACAGCTGTACAAGTGTGGCTGAGTGGAGACGTGGCTATAATAAGCCTAGTAAGTAGTAAATTTGGGTATAAATCTGAGTGAAACTATTTAAGTTGTGAATTTTTCACTGTGGACTGCCACAGACCCTATCACCACATGGAAAATAAACCATAATTCTTTGAATCTGCAGAGCTTTTGTTTTCATCCTAGCGGGGCTTTCAATCTTTTCAGTCTTTCTCTCTGGGCTCTGGGTTTGGTCTCTGCTCCAGCAGCACAGCCCCAGCTGCGCCCAGGTCCTCAGCCAGGGCCTCTTCCTGAGTACCCTGCCTGGGGGTATGCTGGCAGGTTGGTCGTGGTGTTGGTGGGTTTTGTTTTTTTAATAATGGACTGATTTCATTTTGGAAGCAAACAGATGTTTTTGGATTTCAGTGGAGTCAGATTTTTTCCCAGTAAAATGAGCCTGGTTCCCATCATTACACTTAACAAGTGTAGTTCAGGTAATAACATCGCTGGAAACAGGGGTAGAACTTCCCTCACCAGAAGTGAGAGTGTCATGGGCTTCAGATTACCTGATTTTAAAACTCTGACTGAATTTCCAGAGCTCACTTACATCCTCATAGGGATGACAGTGCTTGGTTCAGCCTTGTTTGGATTTATGCGTATGAGCCAGTAAGGTTTTGGGATACATATTTTATTTATTTAGTATAATTGTTGTCTTTTGAACAGGAAAACATCCCGGTCCTTGTCTTTTCTCTGTCCCATCTAAATCTCATCTCTGATATCTGAACAAAGTTCCTTGCATTCCTAATGAAACAGGCTGCTTAAGCACTAAGCCCTGGTAATCCAGTTTATGTTTTCATAACAGCAAATACAATATGAAGATATGCACAGCTTGTGCTTGATGTAAGCAATGAGATCATTACAGTGTTCCTAAATCCTTTTATTTTAAGATTTATTTAGTTGATAAATTTTACGTGTTTGTCCTTTATTTGTCATTTGTAGCATGGGCTTTTCCCCAAAGCCAGCTTCCCATATCTTCCACCACTCGGGTTTAAGCTTTTTGCCTGAAGATTTACTGGTACAGGAGACATAGAGATGTCATCTACAGTATGTTAAAGCTCTAGGCAGATGCTCTAAGGGATGTGACTTTTGGCTTTTTGTGTGACCTTGGACAGCTTAAGTAAACCCTTTCCTCCTCAGTTCCTCTGCCTAACACTGAGGAGATATTATTTCCTTCCCTCTAATCCTTAATGTTTTCTCTTGTTCTTTATATAAGGGACTTTGCTCTTTGCACTGACACGGTGTCCAGTATGTAATTTCATAATCATTATTTACACTTTGTTTAAACATTCATATTATTCAGTAGTTGACATTAATAATATCAAAATGTCATTTTATACAATATTTAAGATCAGAATTTCCTATTGGAAATCAATGAGAACATCTTCCTAAGAATCAATGACCTCAATGTCCCTTGTTATGTAAGACGCATCTATATTTATCAGTGCTGATAAAAGATGTTGCACTGATCTTTCTGCTTGTGGCTTATACAGAACTCTGTAATACTCCTCTCAGAGACAACCAGTTAGCTCTCAGGAGTGGGTGACTTTCAGTCTGCACCAATATTGCTCAGATTTAAAGCAGAATTTTGGAGACAAAAGGCTCCATCTCCCATTAGCAGACCTCTCCCATGGGTTACTTTGTCATCAGATTTCAGCCCTTACACAAGACATGCCATTAACTAGGAAGGATTGTTCCTTGTCAAGTCCTACATGGCTCAAGGTGACTGAGCAATTCCCTGCTGGAGTGGATCTGTTCAGAATATAACTTTATCTGTTAGCCAGAGCTGGGTCAGGGAGAGAACCTCAATTCTATTCCTAGTCCTGCGATGACTTACCCTGCTGGAAGTTATTTAATACCTCTGCACCTCAGTTTATCCCAGACAAATTTGGAGACAGACCTAGTACATCAAGTGATCGGTGGCACTGGATACAAGGGTCTATGTGCGAATCTCTTTGTTCTGTAATAAAACTGCATACATTGCATCCGATACATAGCATTTGTACTTTCAAGTTGCAGAGGGATTAGGGCTTTGTTTGATGAGTGTAAAATTTTGTGTTTGTCTTCAAGTTTTTATACATATATATAGAAAGATAGATATCCTGTACCTAATTTAGCCTGGGGTGTAATCAGTGAAAAATTACAGGCTAACCTCATCACCTGTGAGCATTTTGGTGGGAAAATATGCAGCACCAGCAGGAATTCAGATTAAAGATGTTAAAAAAATATCCTTTCATCTATACTTTCTTCCTCATTAAATGTGGAGTTTGCTCATAAGTATTTGCCAAATAAAAAAGGAGAAATAGGTAAAAGTTAATACTATACAATTAAGTTCCCTTGAATTTTCCCAGATGGTTCACCTCAGCTTAATTTAATATCCCCTCAGTTCTCCCAAGCCATCTGTTTGGCTGAGATGCAAAACAAACGTGTACAGTTAGATGTGTTTATCATGCAAGCCTTGGAGATGACAAAAACTTGTAGGAAAGAGGTTTGCTCGCTGACCCAGTAGGGCAGTTGTTTCTTCAAGAAGTGCAGCACTATATAACAAAAGGCTGTTACTGTCTGTCCTGGGAGGCACTTTGAGGAATCCAGTGAAGCAGGTAAAGCCACTGGTAAATGATGAGCACATCAACAGTGTAGTTGATGTGGGGAGCTGGACTCAGCACCTGTGGAAATCAGGGGAGAAGCTGACCCGAACACCCAAATGGATTGGGACCCTGGGCTCTGTATATGAAGCACATTGTGGACCATTTCCCCCTGAGCTAGAGAGGGACAGCTGCTGATGTGAACAGCATGTGAACATATGACAAAGTTAGAACTGTTACCCTCTGTCCTGTGCTTGGTTGTGAATTAGGGATTTACGATCCTGGCAGAGGAGCCGTTGTCCTACTTCATTGTGGTTTGCAATAGTTATTAATAAAACATAATGCTGTCTATGTCTTGATGCAGAGAGGTCTTAGTACATGTCCTTCCTATTTATTATTTATACAGGCATTTAACAACTCTGACATATTTTAGCAGAAATGATAGGCAATTGTTTGCAAATCAGAATTAGCAACAAATAATATTTGATACTTCTAAAATTTCAAGTGTTGGTTTATACGTGTGTAGAAATGATGTTGTCTGTGTTCTTTCTTGCTTATCATCAATGGTTTTACTTCTTGCTTTTTCTTCCCTAAGTTAGAAATGCCATTTAAATCAGATAGCATTTGTATATGTGTGTGGGTATGGATGGACGCCGATTTAATATATACAGCAGGGGCTGGGTAAGAGGCGAAGAAATTAATTCTGCTTTCTTACTAGCATACCAGAGAAGGTGATTGCCTTCTCTTTTCCTGATGGGTGAGTGCTCACATGAATGCTGAGGATTCTGCCTCCTTTTGTAGGAGGACCACTTGGGCTCTTCCTGAAGCTGAGTACTGATGCAAGTTCAGCTAAATTTAATACTGGCTTACCAAAGTGAGAAGTTAACCAGCAGAGAGTGGCCCAGACTCTCCTGAATAAAGATGCGGGCAAACGAGGAGGGCTTATTGTAGAAGATGTAGAAACAATGAGAAAAGGTGACAGCTTCAAGAAGTCAGATACGTGGAGACTTTTGACTTCTTCTCTGGTACCCTTGAAAACAATGACAAATCTTGTTTTTGTCCATGTAATAAGTAAAAATAAATACAGTAAGATCCCAAGTTCCAGGAACAAAGACAGGAAGCTCTATCAAATATCTAAAGCAAAAAGCATTGGTCCTGTTCCCGTGAAATAAAGGAATTTTCATGGTTGACTTTGAGGGAAAAAAAAAAAAACAAGTCTTTGAACTAGATTACTTCTAATTTTCATAGCACTAATTTTCATTTTCCAGCTCCTATGAAAGTAAGTTAGTATTATCTCCACTCGCAGGGAACTGAGGCTTGGGGAGTGTGTCTTTCCAAAAGTCAAATGGGAAATCTGTCAGAGTTGAGAACCAGACCTAAATTGCCTCAAACTTCAAGGCAGTGAGAGGACTCTCAGCCCCACGCACTTGAAGGCAAACCGAATTTTTGTTGCATATTCTGGACATAAAAATTCATACGATGAGTCTGAACCTCCTTTTCCAACTTTTTTCTGGTGGTGTAGGTTAAAAACTTGGAAGTAGGTCACAAAGGACTCGAGTGCTGAAGAACAGATATTCCTCTGGTGACTCGCTTGGCGGCCTAGTTCTTGGGCAGCAAAGTCAGAGGAGACAGAAAGTTGCAAACTGCACTAAACAAATGCTGGAGGCACTTTTGAGGCGAGATTCAGGGAGAGGCACAAAGAAAAGTGGAAAGCCATGGTTAGTTCCTCAGGAGTCGCTGGTTCGGCTGAGCAGGCCCTCAAGGAGCGGGGCTGAGGGCGCATGGCAGGCTGGGCCCTGGGGGCCGCGCTTGAGGCCTCCCAACGTGCTCTTTCTCCATCACCTTCTACTCTAAAATATCTTGCTGATGCCCCTGGGATCATTCAGTTCTTTAAGTTCATCATGAACTTTGATGAACATTCAATTAGAAATTGCATCTAATTCTGGATTGAACGGGGTGGGGGGAACTCTCTGCTGTTAAATGTTGTCTTTGGTCGCTAGATATCAGTTTTTAAGGTGCGAAGGCTGGCTGTCCTTGAAATGCACTTTCCTGGGTTACTCACAGCCACAGAAGCCTACTTTGTATAGGGCGAGAGAAAGAATGCATGATCGTGTATATAAAGATTTTTATGGGACACGAAATAATTTTGCTGGTTAAAAGCTAAACTTTATAGTGTTGCTATTTTTAATTAAATATTAATTGCAGAAGATGGCTCTGGAAATGACTGCTCAGATCGTTTAATCCATATAGATGACCTTTACGTTGAATTTATTCTCTCATGCTTACACTGCCCTTCAACCCCATCTGGGGACTGACCTCGTCTGGCAGGCTGTTCCACTCTTAATTAGAAAGATGCCTAGCTTACTTGCCTTTTTAATGTTTATTAATGTGCCTTTGCTGAGGATACTGTGGGATGGAGAGCTGGTGATTATGGTGCTATAAAGTTTCCCTGTCAGTTGCTCACATGGAAGCAGCCCAGTTATTCTTATACGGCTTTTGAGAGTTGGATGCACTTCAAAGGGACAAGGAAACGGAGAATAGCTTCTCCTGAAGTTGAAAAGCAAGCCCACCTTATGTGTTTGTGTAGCATAATATAAGCGTTATTTCAAAAATTGTGTTTTTTCCCCCTCTCCCAACCATCTTAATTCATTTCTTTTGATACTGATAAGCAGCTTTGTGTAGCATGAAATTTGCTACCATGATTCTGAGTTGCCTGACAATTCAGGTATGAAAATGAAGCATCAGCCAGCAAAAGTGTGTTCATGTGGTGGAACTTTTAAAAGGATTAGATTCATTTGCAAAATACTTTTCCACTAAGGGATGTGATTCTACTTCTTTCATTAATGCACAATGTCAGAGGCACTGCTTTGGTTGAAGACTGCAATGTTAATTAAAATGGAAAGTTGTGGGGGCGGCAGGCAGGTGTAAACCAGTCTTTTCCACTTGACTGTCCATAGGACGTGTGAGAATAGAGACTTGCACCAAAGGCCAGACTTTATCTTTGCACTTCAAACTACTTTGAGTTACACAGTGAGCTCCTAGCCCTACTGATCTGCCTGTGGTGTACGCTGAAGCACACAACCGTCTCTGCAAACAGCAGAACCAGACAGTTCAGAGGACCAAGAGGCTCCTCTGGAGCCTCTGGGACTGGGAGCTTTGAAATGCCCTGGCTGCCGGGCTGCGTGTGCTGGCCTCCTGGAGAGGGCTCTCATTTCCAGTGCTTGGTTTGGGTGCACGTGCCTCTGTGACCCCAGGTGGTCCCAGGAGACCACTGCTGTACCATGCTCCTGTGCTCAAAGAGCCAAAGATCATGAGGCTTCTGATGCTGGATGCTGTCAGACTTGTTACGGAGAGCAGAGGAGGGTGCACAAAGGGAGGGGGGACTTAACAGACTTTCTAAGAACAGCTTTTTTTATTCCTCTGGTGTGACAGTAACCACCTTCCATGCTGTTTAGGATAACTTCATTGCAGCTGAGACCTATCAGTAAGTTGCTTCAACAGAAGGATTTGACACATGGATAAAGTCCCTTAAGCCTGCTCCTGAGGATTTGGAGATTTTTGTAAAGCTCAAGTGCATAAAGCAGCCTCTGAGCTGTGGCTGCTAGATGGATCAGTGAAACTGCATTTAACTCTCAAGCAAAATCCTCCATGTTTCTTTTCTTTCGTCCTCTCCTGGAATTCCTATTTAATATTTATGTTGTTCCTCTTGCTGTTGTTTTCAAACAACAGACTCCATAAAGCAGGCAAAAATGTCTAAGATAAAAAAAAAAAAAAAAAAAAAAAAGCAATGAGCTGCTTAAGCATATTTCCTAGGCCTCTTCCTATCTCTGCCCTCCAGTCATAGCAACTCCATTGTAATTCAAATCTAAACATAAAACAGCCAAAACTCTTCAGCTGGAAAGTTAGAAATTTCTATGCTAATAAGCTTTAACAGAAGGACTGCGGAAGCAACTGATTCAAAGTGACCTGTTAATTCCCCCCATCTCCTAGATTTACAGCCCCATTAACTTTTGTTCCAAAATATCATCTGGCTCTCAAGTGCTGTATGAGTTTGCTTTCCCCCAAATCACTGTTCTTTCTTAACAAGCAAACCAAAAATAAAAAACACAGGAACACCCCAGTCAAAGGAGCCCCACCGTGCGTGCTTTAGCTCATCGCTCAGCTCTGGACCCTGGCTCTCCTGTACCCTCTGTCCCTACCAACTAGAAACATCAAGCCAAACAGCTTGTTTGTCTGTTCTGAGCACAGGAATGGCAGTGGAAGATCTGAATGTTATTGATCTGGTTTGAATGCTGTCTAGACGTGTCAACACCTTCTCCTTTGGGGGCTGGCTATAACATTCGGAGACCTCAGTGTCTTGGCATTTATTATCACTGCATTGGCATCTAGCGCACTGCACAAGGAAACTGTAAACAGACATTTTCTGCTAAGATTTTTTATTCCACTTGCTGAAGAACATGGCCAGACCTCGAGGTAATGCTCTGGACTCCCCCTGAGGCACAGCTGGCATTGTGCAGGTCTGAGCTAAGGGCGTGTGGAACTGCTCCTTCCCACAGCCTTTTGTACATGGACTGCTTTATGATTTGCCTGCCTCTTCTGTGTATGAAAACACAACACAGCAGTTATGACACGTAGTATTGCTGGACCCCAGTATTAAGAGGCCTAAAAATCCAGCTTACTTGAGAAAATACGTATACAGATCAACTTCATTGGGAATCATAGCTCATAACGTCTTTCAAATCAATGCCATTTGCCAAAATATTTGTCAGGTGCCAATTGCCACCTGATACCTGTTCACCAGCCTGCCTGAAATAATTGTCAGTCTTGGTTCGGCTCCTAGCAGGCAGTTGCCATCGCTGGCAAGGGATCAGACGCGCTGTTTTGAGGCATGTGGGCTCGAAGTGAAGTGTAGCGTGAGAGTGGCTTGAGCTGCTGTGCCATGCCCTTTGTGCTCTCCAGGTAATTGGAGATCCTCGCTTTCCTACATGCAGATCTTAACCAGCTTATAAAATTATATTGATGACTTAATGAATGGATAAAAAAAGTAAATTTGATTATTTCTCAGCCATGCGTTGCTGTCTATAATTGCATAGATTTGGACTTTAATTAGTCAGATTACTTCCTCAGTTCAGAGTCGGATGAGACAATAGCATTCACATAAAAAGCTAGATGTTCCCTTTTTATCAAACCCAAACCACAGCTGTGGACCCAGAGTATTCCAGACTCTTGAAATGTGATTGAAGTCGGAATTAGATACTGGATCTAAACGTTGCAATTGGGTCACATTTAATTCACGTGTTTGCATTCTGGATCTGTTCTGTTTGTGTGGTCTTGGTGTATCTGTATGCAAGATGGTTTTGTACAGAAAAAAAAGTTACTGGAAGGATACTTGACTGAAATGCACAAGTGGCATTTGCACTCAAGCTTCTAAATCTATTTAAAAAAAAATTGTACAGGCATATGTGATCTTTGAACAATAGGTGCTTCATAACCTGGTACTAAATACCAATGAGCACATTGGAAATTTAATTTTACAGTGCATAGTGGAAAAAATCGCAGAAAGCTTAAAAAAAAAAAAAAAAAAGAAAGAAAGAAAAAAGTCTGATGCATATGAGTATATCAGCAAGTCACCCTTCAGTAATCTTTGTACCTTAAAACCAGTACCTGGATGAAATGCTCAGCAGGCTGTTTTAACCTCTGTCTGCCAAGCTGACATTCTGACTGCACGCATGTCACCACTGAAGTACTCGTGCTATTCAGGTTTGGTTCATAGCTGAATAAATTCCCTGTGCAAAGTAGTGCTGGGCTCCTTGACTGAGTACTTCCAACCAACTAAATCTTGGGGTAATTATTTTAATAAATATGAATTGTGGGACTCCTGCCTAGATGTGTAATAGAAATCTAATCTATAATACACACGGAAAGTAGTGCAGCTGCACTGTGTTAATTAAGTATACACCAAACATATGGCAATACACCTCCAGACCAACAGGCACAGAACTCTCTTGGATGCAATTAGCTCTTGTGCATGCATAAAGAATCAGTCAAACTCAAAAAATGCATAAGTCATAACCTCTGACTGATGAGATTACTAATGGTGAACTACTTCACTTACTCTGCAGAAATGTTTATCTGGTCATTGGAATGCTGGTGAGGCTTGATTTTATTTATTTATTAAGAGACAAAGATATATATTTTTCTTCTGTTTCTGATCCCCTTTGCTATACATTTCCCACACTTGAGTTTCCCTCTGAGAAATGAGAGGAGTGGCTTAGAGAAATACAACCCAGAGGCAATGATATTCCATTGCCCCGTAACTCATGTAGTTATTCATACAGATTTATAATAGAAAATCTTTCCTTCCAGTATGGTCTCAGTCACATTCTTGGTGCATTTTTGCATTGATGCATAAGGTTCTGAACAACAAAATTTTGACCCAATCAGTAAATAATATAACCAAATAACACCAGCTACTAGGGCACATAACATTACATCATTCACTGTTATTTGCGCTAGAGCATCTTGGATGCCCTGGCTCTCTTCTGATAGACACTGTGCAAAACTGCATGTGATGAAAAGCTGCCTCTGCCTGATGTAAGTGACAAATCACCCCTGACTTCGATGACACTGGGATTTCACTCATATGGCAGCTATAAATGCAGCCTCAAAGCGTTTACAATTGCAGTTCAAGACAAAAGACAACAGGTGAATACAACCTGAGAAGCAAGGAATAACACCAGGGCAGTTTTGATTAAAAGATGGCTTAGGGGAAGTCTGAGCCAGTTTTCCACAAATGGAGGAATTCTACTGATTGCCAGTAAAATCTCACTGGGCTGTTCTCAGGTCTGCAGCAGTGATGGGCAGTGGTCTCTCCTCTTCCTAGTACTTATTCTCAAGTTTCAAAGCCGTGGATTAATACAATCTTTGCTTCTTTTAAGGAGAGTGAGGGAAATACACTTTGCTTTGAATTGTAAATTTGAGGTTTTCATTACTTTTAAAGTCAGACAAATCAGGCTGGCTTTCACTTGCACAAGTGAAGAAGAATTATTAGGAGAATATTGATTCTTCCCAAGCAAGGAAACTTGGCTGGTCTCTTCTTTGATTTTTAAAAAGAAATGAGATTTTTCTTACTGCACACACACTGTGCCTTGATGCCTTTGTTTGCTGCTCTTTGCACTGGCCGTGCAATGCAGCTCTGCTTTCCCATAGCGCCTCTTGCCCGAGTCAGCTTTCTGCAGAACCTGGGTCTGCAAACAGGTGACTCAGAAACGGAGACTTCGAGAAGAGTCAAGTTTATCCAAGTGCAATCCGTCTGGACAGCGTTCACGTGGAGGGACAGAGATTCAGGTCAGGTACTTAAGACCCAAACACGTTCCACTGTTTCTTGTTCCTTTTCCCGTAAAGATAGATATCACCCTTAGAGCAGGCACTTAACACTGGCTTTTCTTATTCCCAGCCTGATGCTGCAGCCTATAATTACTTTTCGCACCTTGGCTATGTTTAACTCCCCCCTGTCTCATCTGTTAATCCGCTAACAAGCAGCAAACGTGTTTTAGAGTCAGTTCTAAATGGGAGGTCAGGACTTCAGTGGCTCACCTTCTGAGGAAGCTGTTCAGAGGGCACAAGTCTTAAATAACTTTTGAATATCTTTAATTCATTATTTTAGTCTGGACAAAAGTGAGAGCATACATTTAAAAAGTAATATTAATGCAGAAAATTGTAAATGGACTAAAAGCTGACCGTGTAAAATCATTTTTAATTTCCTTTTGGTGTTAGTGAAATGATTTAGTGTAAGTGAAGGGCACCAGATTTATGGCCTGGAAGTGTGCAGCTGTCCACGCTCAGCACGGGCTGGATGTTCCTGCTGGTGCAGAAGTCAGCTTCTGCCCCTTCAGCGTGGTTGCTCCAAAAGAGACCGATTGGTGGGGACGTCAGGAGTGGGGGAAAATGGTGATAATGGATCTCCTTGGTTAGGGTTTTTTTTCTTCCTGAGCTTCTTGCATTGTATGGAACCAGTGACCTTTTTATGAAAATCTGCTTTAAATTCTGAATCCTTAAAATTCAAAAGATGAACATCCCAGGACAGGCAAGCTGATTGCACCAGATTGTACACGTTTTGAATTTTGTATGTCTTTTCTTCTGAATCAACGTTTGAAACAATAAAATGCATGAGCTGTGAAAAATGTTAAGCAGATCTTCCAGCATTTCTCTTTCTTGATTGTTTCTCATCTTGGCTCTGGGGGAGTGAAGGCACCGCTCTTCCAAATGAGCGGTTGTGTACCGTCAGGAGCCCAAGGACAGGGTGTCTTTGGCTCAGGAACTGCTGTGACTGAATGCAAAGTGTGGCACTGGGTGGAGGGGGGCAGTAGTTTCTCTCTCCTTTGAGAAAAGAGGAGAAGAAATCCTGTTTTGGTGTGAATGAAATTATGCCTTTTTTTTTTTCTAGTGCAACTTTTGATTGAGGAACAAGTGGGCAGCCAGATGTGTAAAAAGTTTCGGGGACTGAATGTGGACGTTGGTGTTCAGCCCCTCTTGGTGGCTCTGGAGCTGTGCTGCTGCCTCCGTCTTTCTCAGCCAGTGCAGGAGGTGGAGTGGGGATCTTCCCTCACTCCAAAACTTCTCAGACAAAAAATAGTGTGCGCTGTGAATCCCAGCTGCTTTGGCTTCCCCGAAACAGCATAGCGGTGTAGGCACTATCAGAGCTAAAGCTATGGGAAGGATTCTCTTACCCGGTGCATAAATATCCTGAGGAGCCTATTGCTGCAGGAGCTGGAGGTGCACAGACATAGAAATTTGTGTAAAAAGAAATTCCTGGGTCACTGGTATGTTAAATACATATCAGGGAGCTCCTGGCCTGCTGTGTGCTAGAGACTGGGAGGGTTTGCTCGTGGAAGAATCTCTCTGCAACTACCCTGTTTCTTGGAAATATCAGAACATCTATGGTTTTTTGTTTTGATTTTCATTGGTGCTCATTGTTAGAGCAGTCCCTGCTTCCCTGTTATGCACTCAAGTATAGAATTTGGACTTGATCTAAATCATAAGCAGGAGGATAACGTCTGCCTGTCGTGTTCGTGCTGACTGTCATTCACAAGCTCACACCAGCATGCGATGCTCATGTCAGTGAGAAATGGTTTCTTTGCGTCAGTCTGTGAGCCTGATTTTTATTCATTTGTTCATTTATTTATCTATCCATCATTCCCTCAAATTGTTTGCCTAAGAATAGAGATTAAAACTTCTGCCATAATAGCTGGAGCTGAAATTGGATTCTAAGCTTCCCGGGCCCCAGGATGATTAGAGTTGTCAGAGCATGTTCCCAGAGAACTCCCTCTCGTTAGTGGCTCTGATGTCCTGTCCGGGCTATACCCAGCTTTCGCCACAGATTAAAGGAAGATTGTTCTTTCATTTTCATATTCTGTATCTCTCATCTGCAGAAGTAAATAAATTGAAGCCGCTTGTGCCATTTGCCCTAAGTCTCTTTTCCAAAGAGCAGCCACTGATTATCTAGTGGTTTTTTTTTTTTTCCTTCCCTATTTTCTATTGTTAATCCTCTCTCCTTCCTTCAGTGGTCTGTTCATTTACTAATCCCCTCTGTCATGTACGTAGATGTTAAGAGATGGAAATCTAATCTCAATGCGGTTTTCATTCTGTCTAATGTATTTATATAGATTCACAGGATATAAGCTCTGTTGTTCTGGGTTCTTAGTGAAGCAGGATGCCTAAATGGCCATCACTACCTGGCCTCCCAAAGAGAACCCAGGCATATATGGATTTGCAGGGGCTTTATTCAAAATCAGGCCAGGCTTTGTTTTGTTTTTTATTGTTATGCATTGTGCTCTTATCCTTCCTGATAATTTCACAGAGACAGAAGTGGTCTGTTAAGAGGTTTGGAGCCTTTCCCAACCAACAAACTTCTTTAAATAGGATGCAGGCAGACCCCAGTGCTCCAAAGCTGGATGATGGAGCTGGGCTGATCACTGCAGGCTGCCTGCTGATGTTACCTCCAGGGCCTGCGATGCTACTTGCTGCATCCGACTGCATCCTTCCCTAGCTTTGGCCCCCTTGGAGTCACCTGTGCGGATTCATTCCCACCCAGAGGAGTGTATGGGGGTGGGAATGCTGGGGTGCTGCTGGACACCTCGCATGAACCCTTGCACGGCTTGGATTTTTGTGTCTCAGGGTGCCATCTCTGCAAGCTTTGGTCTCAGGCTGCAGGCACTGACTGCTTCTCAAGCACTGGCTCTTGGTGGCAGGATCCGAAGCTGGAGAGCTGCTGCCTTTCCCAAGCAAATGCTGCGCCGGCCTCGAGAAGCTGGCACGGGCCTGTCACTGAGCAAAGGCTTTGAGAGGTGGGGAGGACTGACGAGTTCAACGTCACAGGCGTGTTTCCAAACGAATCTGTTGTGATAGGTATTAGTACTAAGTACAAACTGCGGGGAGATTTGCATTTTATTCTCTTTATCCTCCTTCAATCCTGAGCAGCCCCTTCTGCCCACCCCAGTGTAGCATATTAAGGGGGTTTGTGGCATTTTTAGTAATTAAAGGTCCTGGAGAACAGTGAGCTCATTTGAACACAACGATGCATGTGCACACTCAGAGCTGTGTTCTCCTTGCACGGGCACACCCTGTGCTGGGCATGCATGCATGAGCGGTGCTGGTGTGGTGTGCTGGGTGCATCAGCCCTTGGGAACCTCTGGTGCTCAGCTCCCATCTGCACCCGTGCCTGCTGTCTGTGGCTGGGGGCTTCTTCTCTCCCTTCTAGATTTTTTCAGGGTTCTCTGCTCCTGCGTGTGCGCAGAGCCTCGCACGCTGCCCGTGGAGGAGAGGAGCACCACATTTTGGCTGAGTGTGGCAGTCATTCTGCAGAGCTGCTTGTACATCTTGCACAGCGTGACTCCCCTGCTGATGGGCTGGATTTATCTGGTATCTGTCATACACGAGTCTCATTGCGTTTTATGACCTTTAATTAATTAAGCTTCATAAAATCCTAATCATGCAGGAATTATTAATCCTGTTTTAAATTAACTGGCCAAAGAGAGGTGAAACATCTTGCTTTGAGGATACCTGACTTGAACCCTGCTGTAAGCCAGCAGGAAAACTTTTTTTTTTTAACAGTGCTTCAGGTGAAGTCTTTAGATATAACATTTCTGCCCCAAATTCTCCCTGTTGCAAGTAGATGCAATTATTTTTACCCTAATCAAGTTATGTGTATCTTGTACTGGGTCTGAATCACAGCTCTTTCTTTTGAAATAGACGTTCTCGGTAGAAAGCAGAAGTGAGAATTCTCTCTCCTGGTTGCTAGGCTGAAAACTTTCATATGACTCCTTAGCTCCTTCCACACAATGCAGAAGACAGTCTATTTTATCAGTCTGAGCCTGGGATTTCTTGGCATTAACCGACTTGTAATTTTCTTTGCAAGGAAAGTTTGTAAGTGGTTATTTAAAGCTCTGTTGCACCTCCCTTGCGAGGTGTACCACATCGCTGTCCTTCCCAAGAAGGAATTCTGATGAGAATGTGTGTTCTGGCTACATTTCACTGAATTTTTAGCCAGGCAGGAGACTGGTACTACTGGTAGATGTTGTAAACACTGTAGTGTGTGTGTGTGTATGTGTGTTCGCACTCTTCTAATCTTTGCTGCAATTTTCTAAGTCAAATTCTGCATTTATCACATTCTTCCATGATGAGCTTTAGACATGAGGAAAATAAATATATTTCATTCTGTGATGAAGGAAATCATTATTTATGCTCTGTGTAAAAGCAGCCCTGACAGCGACTGGAGAGAGTGGGATTGGTGCCCGTGTTTCTTGCATGTAATTTGAAGCTCTAATTGGTGCATGACCCTGGGCACACGAGTTGTTCCTTTAGCACCGTATCTTCCCCCCAAGCAGAGGGCAGAGCCAGAGGGACCTGCTTGTGGCAGTGGTGCCACCCGTGTTCACAGCACAGGGTGGAGTTGAGGGGCCTGCAGGTGCAGCCACGGGCAGGAGGTGTTCTTGCTCCCAGCACACCTCTGCTTGCTGCAAGAGGAGTTATTTGCCTGTGGACGCTGTCACAGCTCCAGCATTGACCCTGCTGATGCCATACTTGTCACCTCGCCGTCTCTGAGCCCTTGACGTGATTCAGGAGCTTGCCTCGGTCGGGCTGTGAAGCGACCCGTGCTGCTGGCCTCGCTAGTTTTTGCTGCTAGCTCGTGTGATGTGCCCTTCCCTTTGAGGACATGGGGAGCTGTCGAGTGCTCTACTCAAGTGATATGTAGCCCTCTTGCTGGTTAGGAACTGATGCTGAGACACTAACACCCCATAAAGACAACAGCAGCATAATACTGCACATCCGCTGTGCGATGGCTTGGTTTCATGCTTATTATAATCCACATGAGTCTGTGGAATTAATCATAACGCTAGCGCTTCCATCCAGCTGCCTCCGAGCTCTTTTCAGACATTAGTCACATTAGCCTCATTGTCCCTGTCTGAGGTGAGAAAATGCTGGCTGTTAGCAGCTTCATTTGGCCGAGAAGGGTGCTGGGTGGAGGGGAATACATGAAAACACACCGGGGTCCCAAGCAGGGGCTGGGGTCAAGTTGCTGCTGCCCCTTTCCTTGCCCTGTGCTTTGGCTGCCCCAGGGCAAGCCTCTGGCCCCACCGCCTCCGCTCTGCCTCCAGGATGAGGGCTGCTGGTGAGCTCTGGGGTTGCAGAAGAGCTGGGGGCTGCTGACATCTCACTGCTTCCAGCTTGGTTCCTGCCTCGCCTGGCAGGCACTGCAAATTGCTGACATGGTGGAGAAAGAAACGGGAATCTGGATCTTGCCAGTTCGTGCTAAGAGGTGTGAAATCCTCTCTTGGGTTTTCTTCAGTTCCCTTCCCTTCCCAAGGTGATGTCTGTGCAATGAGGATGTGTCTGTGCTCTGTCATGACAAAACATGAGGTAGCAAACCAGTCTTGTTGGACTCTGGACCATCGTGCAAGTCCTCCGTGGCCCCACAACATGCCACGCGATCACCAGTGTCTGACGACTTGCTGTAAACTCAGAGAAAATCATCCCCATAGTTCCAAGTAAAATGTTCCTTGCCTTTTCTGCGCTGAAAGTAGGGCACTTGGGGCAGCTCTTGGTATGTGCAGCATTTGCTGACAAATATTTTTGTGGGGTCACGTCAGCTTGAAGTGTGCTTTAATACACAGGGCTGCTCACCCAGCACCGCTTTGCTTGGGAGCCAGGCGCTGAGCATTCGTCTTGCGGCACTGCTGAGATCTGGATCTGCTGGACGCTGTTTATAAGATTACGGGGATATTATGAGTAACAAGTTCTGTTTAGCTCTTTGATGCTATTTCTGTGCCAAAACATTTAAAGTGGAGAGAAACAGGTCATAAAAGACTGCAGAAACCAAGCAGTTGAAACAAATTGTTGACAGAAAGTCCCTGTGGGTTGTACAGGACAGAGCATCCCCAGCTGAGATGGGGGCACTGACGCTGGTGCGTTGGAGCTGGTGATGTTTGTAGCAGGGAGGGCCTGGGGGCTGGTGACACGACTGTTCTTTTCTGCAAGACCTCTGTGTAGGCTTGGAAAATATTTGTGATATGAAAAAACAGTGCTGCTGTGTACTTTTCCCTTCTCTTTCCCTTTCTCCATACCTCACCTTCTGCCCGCACAAATGTTTCACGTCACGCTGGCTCAGCGAAGGGCAGGAGGAGTTGTTGCAGCTGGTGCTGGCTGTGCTCAGGAGAAGCTGCTAGATCATACTGATAGCCTTGGATTTGATTTGAAAAAGTGAGATTAACATGCTGATCACAAGGAGTAATTGCTACAACATTTCTCACGGCACTGAGGCCTACTGCTAGGATCCTCGGTCTGACACTGGTGAATATCCTGCTATTTTATCATGTGCTGAGTTACAACATGAAATTCTGTTAAAGATTAAAAGTAACAGTGGTTTTCACTTAAAATAATAATAATAAAAGAGGACATTGCTCAAACTACCTGGGCATTGCTGTAACGAGGCCCTTGAGTGCAGCGGAGACGGGCCTGGCCGCTAACCAGCACGTCAGAGGAGCGCTGTTACTTCCCTTATAAACTCTTTAACCTTCATCGCAGTAAGGACTTATCTAGTACTTGATAAAAAATGTCCCAAATTCTCCAGTAAAAGGAAAAAACTGTGTTAAAGTTAAGGAAGTTGCTGACAAAGTGGGTCATCAATAATGTTCTGAGGCCTCTGTACAGAGGATAAATCGTCAGTCAGTCTCAAGTTTGTAATTTCCTGTTTTTTGTCATCTTACTACAGATCCCTAACCTCAACGATTTTGTTTGTGAAACACATAGTTAAGTTTAGTTATCTGCTTTTCTTTTATAAGTCTGATCTGATAATTGAACTTTTAGAGGCAAAATCACTTTATTGAAGTATATTTTTCTCTACCTTTCCATTTTTTCATGAATGCGAAAGGAGGGCGCTGAGCTTGCTGAAGGGCCAGGGCCACGTCTAACCACTGGCACAGACTGAGGGTGTTCTCCGGGGGAGCAGCATTTATTTTTTCCCCATCGGTGTCCATCCTCCTTGTTCCCAGCTCCCTCAGACCGATGCTATAATATAAATATAACGAGATCCAAAGGCTGGAAAGCATGGCTAGACACGCACAGGCTAGAGAAAGGGCTGTAATTAGAGTAAGGGTAATTAACCATTGGAAAAACTTACTGAGTGGTTGGTAAAGACTATCACATGCAGTCTCTGAGGCAAGACCCATTAAACTGCTGCCCTGCTCACAGCCCTGAGCAGTGCAGCATGCTGCTCGCAGGAGTCTGTTCCCCTTTCTGAGGCTTTGCCATGTCTCCCCGGAGGATTGCGGCCACCCTGCTGTTGGCACAGGGCAGTTCCCTATGCAAAAAAAGTTGTCAGCCTGTCTCGTTCACTCTCAAGCCTCCAAGTCCATCTCTAATTGTTGCAATGAATGCAGGTAATGAAGACCCAGTACCCCTACAGGCAGTTACTATTTCTCTGCATACCCGGCCACCTCCCTAAACTTCGTGCTGTGTGTTTGCATAGGCACTGGTTTCCTATAAAGTGCAGAACTGAAGCAACAATCTCCAATTAATCACAGATGCAACTGAACATCAACACTCTCTAAATCGACATCATTTAGAAGGTGGAACACAGAAACCATGCTGAGTGTTCAGAATAAGTCTAGGACATCTATCTATTTCGGTACAATTACTGTCATCAAATGCACGCCGCCCCCAGGTCTTTGGTTTGACAATGCATGCAAAAAATACAACTTTCTCAATACATGTCCTCTGACATCAAGGCATAACTATCCATTAATGCAATGCCTGTTTTCTTTGAACGTTAATTTAGTCTCCTAACATTTTAATGCAACTCCCTCTTCCCTCCCAGCAGTGGTTCTCACATTTGGGAGCTGGGGGTCCCAGTGTCTGAGAGGTCGTCCAATGTGCCTTGGATGCTTGAGCTTCTGGTCGTTGTCCTCCCAACATGATCTTTCCCTCTCTGCTTGCAACCGTTTCTGCATAAGCCTTAATAGCATCTAAACATTTTGAATAGGTAATGCTATTTATATGGCCATAACTCTAATTATCTTGAGGCTATTTTCTGCCATGTAGGCACGTTAACGAGTTGCCTAGTCCTACAGCAGTTACTACTGCAGGAAATGGCTCTTAATACCTGGAGTGTGTCTCAAAAATTGTTCTGACATAAGATGTCTTTCAATTACAACTATAAATCTCTATTATAACAGTTCGTTTTCTTTATTACGAAATGATAATCACAGTGCTTTTAATGAGAATGGCAGTCAGTCCCTACACTTCAGTATTTCAGACCTTGGAAGAATTGCATGAGTCAAACTAAAGGCAAGCAGGTTTTACACTTAACACAATGTCTTAACTGCAATAAAATACGTGACTATTTTACACAGACTTTTACGTGAAGCATGCCATGCCAAATGGTTAAGCAGAAAGCAATTACGAAGTGAAATTAGTCTGTGTGGAGGCCCCAAAGCTGTTAATACACCAAGCCCAGAGGATGTTGGATGTTATCTGGTGGCTGGGGCAGGGGGTTGAGACTCCCCAGTTCCTGCCCCCATTACCAGGCTAAAGCTGCAGGCTTTCCTGTCCCAGTGTCTCCAAACTCCCCCAATAGATGTACCCTGTGAAGCAGGGAAATGAGCTCACATGGGCTTGGGCTTCCCCAGCTACACGGAGCAACCTAAATCGAGTGCAGGTCTTCCTGCATTTCCCTGCTGTCCACAGGGTAGGCGTGCTCTGCGGTGTGGTAGGACCCATAAAAACATTGTGGTGTGGTGTAAAGGAAGGAGAGGCAAAGTGCCATCAGTTCGCTCGCATATTCTTCACATAGTGCACCGAGGACTGCCCAAACAGTCTTTCTGCAAACAGCCCTTGTCTTCTCTCTTGAGAAGAAAAGGGAGTGCAAGCTCCCTGCTTCTTCTGTTCTGACAACTGGCGATTTTCTGTTCAGCTCTTTTCTAAGACGTTATAAATCCCACCTTCTGGCTTTTCAAATAAAATCCCCTTTTTACCTCTAAGGAAAGCCATTTGAAATGCACTTAGCAACCATTGGAGTCTATTTTTAGCTTCTATCAGGGTATAATGTACAAAATGTAATAATCTCATGCTTGCAGCTTTTTTTCCTTCTTCTCAGAGACATGAAATTACTGCAGCTCAATAGGAGTGAAAGAGCCTGTGTCTCAGCTTTGCCCAGAACTCAGAAATTCTCTCTATCAGTCTACGTATCTCAACTCCTTCATGCTCACCTTTTGCAGTATGGTTATTTATGGGCAGGTCCAGCTACTGTAAATGTGCTGAACAAGGTAAACCGAGTGTACGTTTCTAGGTTCTTCTCTGACCGTGGGACTTGTTGTCAAGGATATTTGTAGGGCAGAGAACCAAAGACAGTTTAGAAGGAGAAGTAATAATCACCTGCATGATATCAAGAAAGATGGAGGAATAAAGGGGCTGTTTAGCAAATGAAGCAACTTCAACCCGAGATAGAAGTGCCCTTCTCACCTAATGAGGAAAATTGGGCTGTCAGTATTATCCTTGGTCCTAAGATACACCTTCCATTTTCTACAAATGTGCTGCGGTCCCTCAAATCCTGGGAATTGGGTGCTTGGTGGAGACATAAGGTCTGCAGAGGCTTTTGGGGTGTGTGTGGGGGAGATGCATCTTCCATTAATCTTTCTGTTCTCTGCAAAATGAAGTAGGAAGCATGATCTCATAACTGTGGAACTGTGTTGGAACACAAATGTTCCCAAATGACTGCTGCAGTATACTGCGCGAGACCTTGGTGAAGTCATTAAAGTCATTCGCCTTCAAGTGATTTAGGTCGGTACCTTCGGCTCATATTCCTAGCCTCTCCCCAGCTCTTAGATACGGCTGTAAGAAAGACAAGGCTTGCCCATCGCAGTGTGCGTGGGCTTGGGGGTACCTCCTGGGGCTCAGAGGCTTTGTTGGATAGCATCGTCCTCTCCAGCAGTCAGTATTGTCTTACTAAAATGAGTTTTAGGACAAGTTTGTTACCACTTAATGCAATCACTCTGTACGTCTGAAACGCCTCATCCAGCCTGCTGTTATTTGTTTGTAGAAGGCTTAGAAAACGACAGTTTGTGCCTGAAAGGTCTTTCTGGTGCAGAAGATGGCCTGTTTGATTTCTGGGGAAGTGGTAGGTCCCTTTTATTGCAGCCCAGGAGGTGCACATGAATTCAGTGCGCTCGAGGTGCAATAAATAACCAGGCAAACCATGTCTTCTGCTGGTGTCTGCTACGTTTCCTGTGAAACAGAAGCAGCTCTATCCCCCTCAGACAGAGCAATCGGTGTCACTACAGAAGGCTGGTGTAGTGCTCGGAGGAAGAGCAGGCCCTTGCTGTGAGGGAGATGCAGCTCAGAGGAACGGGTGGAGGCTGCCCGGTAATTCTGCCCCGTGCCACAGGATGATTGTTCTGGGCCGTGCATTTCCTATCGCTGTGTTCGTTCCAGTTTTGAATGACAGAAGTGATGGGGCTCCCATTGCTTCCTTCAGGAGATCAAGTGAACTCCTGTGCCGGATCAGAAATAGACTTTAAATAATTCATTGAATAAAGTCTAGGACTTTTGTAAATGTCTGTCTGATTCTTCTTGCTCCCTATTATTCCTGGCTTTCCTACCAGCCCACAGAGCACACAGTCACATCCCCCCTATCATCACATCTACATGGGCTCCTTTCGCTCACAGCTCATCGCGTTTCTTTGAGCACTGGTTGAATTTTTCCTTTTTCTGTTGATTGAGGGAATTATTTTGCCTGATAAGACTTTGATACCCCATTTGAGTGTGCTTTGCTCCTGATCTGAAAGGAGACGTGAACATTAACTTCCTCCTCTTGGAACTCGCTTTATATTTATATAGCATGTTAAAGCATTTTGCACGGTACTGTAAACATATAGAATCGAGTTCTGTTCTCGTTTGTATCCATGCAGTCATGCTGAGTAAAATTCAGCCTGTAGAGCTTAGATATGCGCTTTTAATCCTATGCATTTTGTAAGACTAATAAGCCGCTTGGAGGCTTGAGGGCACACAGCCTAATTGGGCAGGATCATGTAGGGTGGCAAAGCACGAGGTAGAGTTCTGAAGCGTAATTCTAGATGGGAGAAAAATACAGGGAGTTTGTTAATATTCCTTAATTCCAAGCACTCCTGCAATCACATCCTCATTACTGAAAGGGATGAATTTGTTTATACTGCTTAGCTTCAGGCTGGAACTCAACATAAGATATATTTCCTTGCAAAGATGCATTTCTATTTTATTTGATGGTCTGAAATTAAATCAGAAGGGATGTTACTTAATCAGCGAGAAAAAAGAAAGAAGGAATAAACAGGTATCCAGTGAATTCAAGGTGGTAGTTATGTGACGTGTGAGGCCCCCTGGGAACTTAACAGTCTGGGGAACATCGGGCTCAGATTCTTTTCCTGCGTGGCACAGGTTTCAACACCTGAGACAGAAGAATTCCTGACTGGCTTCTCATGTAGGATCCGTGCCTCAGGGAGGTGCAAAACTAAATCTCAGCTATCTACTCCCAACACAATCCTCTCCTACTGCCTGTGTCAACTGAAGTAGGGTCAGGCGAGATTTACAAGTGGGTAAATAGGAGTAAAATGTAGCTTCCTTTAAGCATCCACAAAGCCTGGCGTGAACTCCAGTTCTCTCCACTGGATGAAATAGTTCCTCTGGGATGCTGTGGTGAATTTGCAAGTCATTAGTTGTTACAAGCTTTTTAAGTTTCTCTTTATTGTGGAAATTAAAACCAAAGAGATGCATGAACTGATAAATAACGAAGTCCTGGTGGTGGTACCTGCTAGAATGTTTCTTATTCTGTGGCTGCAACAAACTTGACTTTTCTTTTTACAATAACATTTTTTTTGGTAATATAACCTTACTAGTGTGGGTGTGGATTATAACATTCCTGGGGTGTGTGTATATATGGGAGAAAGAGAAGCTGGAGTCAAACCCAGAGCCCCTTAAGTAACAAAACAAAAACAGCAACACAAATGTAGAATTGCATTGTAGCTCATTTAAGCCTCACTGAAATTTCCATTGTGCAAACATTTAAATGTTGTAGTTACTGTGGCACATCTCATTTTACTTTATTCCCTGGTGGATGTTTCCCTGAGAATTTGGTACAGATGCTGAACAATAAAGCCTGTTGCAAATTGCTTTCCAACTGCTAGGTAATTACAGCAGATTTTATGCTAAATGTAAAGAATGTACTGCTATTTTTTAATAAAGGGAGCATCTTTTCTAATCTGTTACTTTAATACTGTCTCATTTGTCTTATTTTCCAGCTGAAGGATAACTTGCAGTTATTCACACCCGGGCTGAGCTGCTGGCATGCCAGCCTTTCCATGTACTTCCCCAGAATCTGCATGTTACAACAACCAGCTGGAAGTTCAGACCCTCTGTGTATTTAGTAAGTAACTTTAAATATTTAATATTACTACGCTGAGGCCACAGAGTGTGTGTCTATCCGTACTTGTTAGCAAATTGGACAGAATGTTTAGTTTCAGCAGGCTTCAAGGATTAACTCCACATTTTGTCCCATTTGTCAGTGTTTACTAACACGTCCAGCGATGTTATAATCTCCCATAGACCAGGGAGGATAAATATGAAACTCCTCAGCTCTTGAAGAAAGGCTTCTTTCACTGCGTCTGTGCACAAACGTGGGTCTTGTGCCGTAGGAAGTGTTGGTGATTCCTCTGTGTCACAAAGTGGTTGAGCTGGGAAGGGTGGGACTCGTTTCATGGGGATAGGCCATCAGCAGAGCCAGGGAACGCATGAGCATTCATGGCATATTGAGAAGTTCAGCATCAACAGGTTTGTGGCAGAGGGGCACCACAGCCATCAAGAGCATGGTGATGAACATCCCACCGACCCTGGCAGAGCTCATTGCCCCTGGTGTCAAGTTCAAGGTCTGTGACTCGAGTGTCTTGGAGCTGGCTGTGATGGTTTGGAGGTGCAGTGACACTGCAGGGAGCCAGGAGGGCTCAGGGCGCGTGCGTCAGCTGAAGGGCGTGCAAGGCAAGGCCGTGCGTGGGCCTGGGCTTACTGCGTTAATCTGAGCAAGGGAAGAGCAGCACGAACAAGCTCTGGGATGTGCTGCTGGATATAATTCCTTCTCCAGGGTCTGCTAGTCAAAATCTGCTTCCACTTGTAGTACTCCTGTAGTGAGCGCCTCTGTTTTGTCACAGCGCAGATGACAAAATGTTACCGCGCTTGGCACAAGGCCAGGGAGGGATGCTGCTGCTGGCTCGTGCTAGATGGGCAGCTCTACAGCCTCATCTTGTGTCACCCTCAGAATAACAATTCTCCCTTGGTTTCACCGGCCCCGTTGGTGGCTATGTCTGGCACAGCTCCCCGGGCTGGGGAAAGGACAGGGAGCGTTAATAGGTTGATGTTTAAATGCTTTGAGGGCAGTGGAACATGGTAGCTCAAGAAAAGCTATTATTAAGCCATGGCAAACAGCATTGCTGCCCTGCTGTGGGTTATTTACTAAAGACATAGCTGTGTGCTCAGCCCAGGGCTGCTGGAGGGACTGGGGGGGCTGCAGCTCCGTCGGGGTGCAGGAGGCTCCCCCTGCGCCCACCAGCAGCAGAGGGCACCGGCAGCATGGCTGTGGGCACCCGCTCCTCAGCATCCCTATTGCAAATGGCAAGTGTTTGGGGCTGCAGTCATCCGCACTGGCAAATCGCACCTGGGATCTATTGTAAGCATGCAACTGAAATGTGTTTTAAAAATGTGTCAGTCATTAGAATCTAAAAATTGATCTGAGCCCACACAAGGAGCAAGCGCATAAGAGTGAATCAGAGTAACACGCTGATGAAATGTAGTATCTGAGGGTGCAGGTACTGCATTTGAGACAATTACACGCCATGAAATGATGGAAAAAGAATATAAATGTCAATCTAAACTTCTAGGAACCTGCATTTGTAAACTGCATTGGGAACCAGTTAACCTTAAAGATGTTTTCCAAGAAAAGGTGCGAGTGCGAAACTAAATATTTAGCATTTCTGTGAAGGAGTAAAATAGGCATGGAGAGGCCATCAAGATAATTGTATAAAAAGATGTTTGCACTTTTCAGAAGGGTGGAGGAAGGAAAACAAATTTAAACAAATTAGCCTAGCCAGTAAGCCAGAATTTGGTGCTTAATTCTGTGCAATTACTTTGACATGTGGTGTTATAATGGAGAAAGATTATAAGAATATGAAAACGTAGAAGTAGTCAAGGGTAAAATTAGTAGAGCATTCATGCATTTCTGTGTGCAGAAGTAGTAAAACCTGAAGCTGTACTGGAAAATGGAACTTTTATCAAAGTCTGTAAATGCCATTGAAATGTCCTGTGGACAGCAGGGCAACGGGAGCGACGGGTCAGGCACTGCCGCACCTCACTGGTGCTCGGCTGGGATGTTTCACGTTGCCCAGAGCTTTCTGAGGCTGCTATTAGCCACGTGCTGCAAGTACCTTTCCAGTGTTTTCCTGATGAAAGGTGTGATGGTGCATGGGATTTGTTTAATAACTGGCTAGCTATTTCTGGGGAGAGCTGCGTGCAGCAGTAGCAGTCCTCGGTGGCAGGACGTGTCCAAGGTAAAAGCTCGTGCACTAGGGCTGGGTGAAAACTGCTCTCAGGTCTCTGCAGATGCTGTAGTGAGTTTAAAATGGAATCTACTGCTATTTATGACTTGATCTGTTTCCCATTAACTTTTATATGACTGACTGATGTGAATGCAGAAGCAAAGAGGTGCAAGCACCACAGTGTGATTAGTGCAGAGGTTTCAAGCTCATGTTAATCTGCTACCCAGGCAGATTACTCATCTGCTGCACCACAGGGTTACTTATTGGGGCGATTCTCCTGGAGATCAGTGGGGGTCCTACAGCAGACCTCCTACTGTCTGAGTACCAGGCCCACTGGTATGCCTGCTGCTGGCAATGGTGCCAGCAGAGATGCAGTGAGATAAGACAGGAGATGCAGAGGGCACCCATGGAGGCGTGCACTCCCACCATGTGCCATTGCATTCAAAGCAAAAACCCACGTGGCTCAGGAGGCAACAGAACCCCATCCAGACACTTTTCTGACTTCCAGTAACGCTGCTGAGTAGTTGAAATGTGCAATTTAACATATGGCTAATAAACTACTAATTAAAACAAATAGGAAACAGTCAACTAATCAAATCTCCTTGTTGCCATATGGCAAAAATCCCTGGCAGCCTCCTAGACAGGAGTCACCCAGCCCAGGGTATCAACAGGGACCCAGTGACTCAGCTGGGGATCAGGGCGAAGCAGGGAATTGGGGATGATTACTCATCCAGTCGTCAAACACAGTGATCTTTTACAGCCCCGGGGCAAGGCTCAGCCCCTGCTCGCAGCGGAGAAGGGCGAGAGCAGCAGATGAAACACCTGACGCACTGCGGTGGCAGCTGAGATGTTCTCCTCGATTGTGTCATCTTTTGAGGTGCTTTCACCTGCATCCAGGCTACTGAGATGAGTGCCTGCAAAAACTGGGAGTCTCATAACGCATCTGTAAACCCCTCTGAGCAGTCAGTCCAGAACAGAGTGTTTGGAGCCCCTGCAAGCAGAGCCCTTCCCTGGTGGCTGGGGGTGCCATGCGTCTCACCTGAGTCACAGGCTTAGGAATAAGAGGAATATTACCGGGACAGAACCTGACGACAATTCACGGGCTAGGATTTGCCTGCTGGATGTCTCGGTTGAGATGCTGCGTGCTAATGCTTGTGGCAGGGAAGCAGCTGGGCTGAGAGTAATTTACAAGCAGCAAAAAGCCTCCGAGTGATTCAGCAAGAATCAGCTCCGTGCCACGCACAGCCTCAGTAACGTGCATTAGTGAGAAAGACAGCAGCTCTGGAGCTGAGAGGGTATTCAAGTCTCTAGGCCCTGTTGCATCTCTGGCATTTCCATGGAGGCTGCCAGCGGGAGGTACGGTTATCAGGGTGATGCTGTGATACAAGTTTTTAATATAAAGAACTGTATTTAGTGACCCTGTAGTGCTTTACGTATGGTAAGTGATGGCAGTCAGCCCATCCTATAGGGAGGGAAGGGTGGTTAATTAAGCTACATCTTAGCCAATTACATGAACCAAGAACAAAACAGGATGTTTGCCCTGTCTCTCTTATTAACTTACTTCATCGGTATAAGTGCAGCAGCTGGATGACTCACAACCCTTAGTGGTGAACTGAGGCACAAAGATGCTGTGGTCACGTAGGCTCAGGAGCAAAAGATCACCTTGCACGACATAGCCAAGCACCAGGTTCAGTACCGTAGTCAGTGGATCGTTTTCCTGCATGTTCATACCCCAGAAATTTAATTTGAAACCATTTGCAGCAGATGAGCTTTAAGCTGTCGTGATAAAAGGCAATATAGATAGTAAATCCTCCTATGAGTCATGAAAGCTGTGTGTCCCTCTGTAAATTTATGCATTCCTATAGAAGGTATCTTTTATCCTCTCTTGAGTCGTTCTTTCTATTTCTTAAATGGAATCATCAATTATAAAGAAGCTAAATCTGGATTTTTTTTCCCCCCACACCTTTTACCCTTGCCTTGGTTCAGATTTAAGTCATGTCATGGGGGGTGTGAATGTAATGTAGAACTCAGCGTTAACAGATCAGAGCCATGAGATGTGGGAAAGGTCATTTTCTGTGGACAGATAAAGTGAAAGGTGTCCAAAACGTGGATGGTGGGTAAGGGTTCTGCAGTGAGAACTCATTACAGAGTTTTATTAGACTTCTCTTTGCAGATGGCTAGTAAGAGACAAGGCTTAATATTCTCCTTGAAGTGACAGAAATATGGCAAGATGTAACAAAAGGGATTTAACTACCACAGGGAGAAGCTGGGCTGAACCCACCAAGACCTTCGGTGTCCCAGCCGTCATCCAGCAAAGCACTTAAGCGCCTGCTTTACTGTAAGCACTGTTTAAATCAATGCTGGGTCTGGAACAGAGGTCGGTATATATAGTTTGGGAGTCAGTCTGTGTGCTCCTGTTCTTCATCTGCACAGTGGGTCCCCTCCACTTTTAAATCACCTCCTCTTGAATTGTGAGGCTTCTGGAACTGAGAATATCTTTAGCAGCTCTTGGTAACTCCCCTAGCAGGCTGGTACTAGAATAAACCAAGTCACCTAATAAAAAATGGTAGCAAAATGAGGTTACAGAGCTTGATAGAAAGCACTAGTATATTGCAGAATTAAGCAAATCAGTTGTGAGCCGTGACTTGTCTGCAAGTAGAAGGGTTTTTCCTGCCTTTGGACATTGAACAGCCAATACTCGGGATGAGCATAATGTTCCCTTCTTCCCTTAAAAGCTGTTAATGAATCCCTGGTCTTCAGCGTCCCATCCTGTGCTTATTTACCAGTGCATTCTGCCCTGCTTCTCCCACTGGGCATTTTAGTGTCTAGAGTCTAGCAAGACTTCAGAAATGAGTAACTTTCTGTTACGTACAGTTATAAAGGACACTGCTGAGTGATGGTTTATACAGGAAAAGGAAAAATCTGACCCCAGCTCGCCCTGCCCTGTGTCCAGCAGTATTACAGGCTTTATGAAAGCACTGTGCAATCCTACACATACATACAGGTATATATCACACTGTTCCTCCTGGTGCCAGGCCCATGCCCCCAGCTCACTTGTACCCCCGGTGCAGGACGGGCTCTGCGCCACTTCCACCGCTCTACCTGACTTTGGAGCGGGTCCCAGATCCCTGCTAATGCTCCCTGAGCATCTGGAAGGAAAGTGGTGTGACTCAGGCTGATCAGGGGCTGACAGTGTGAACAAGCACTGTTTTTGCCAGGGATCCGCTGCCTGCGGCCACCCTGTGCTGTGCCTGCCCTCCCTGCAGCGCTCCGCCTGGGGTTCGGGACACACCTTCTGCTTTAGGGCTTTGCTTTTTCCTTTGAAGGGATCCCCCACATGTTAATTTCTCACCAGGGTTCAGAGTGCTTGCAGTCATCCCTCTGAGATTAATTGGAGACCAACAAAGCTTCAATCGTGCGTAAGGCATTACAGAAGCAAGTCCTCCATTGGGGTCTCAGCACCTCTCACTTAGTCCTGCCCCAAAGTGCTGATAATTTGGGTTATCTGGGAACTACCTGTAGCAACACGATGCTTTGTGTTGTTTAGCTCCTTGGGTTTGTAGCTAAGACTCTGGAAGATTTGCACGCGGGGCTAAAACCATTTGCCTCATTGCTCTCCTTCCCCATGCAAGTTACATGAGAAGGAGCCTGGGTGGGTGTTCAGGGGCTCTGCTGACACATTCGCTTTTCTTTTCAACCACATGAAAAATAGTTGTGAGTGAAAAGATGTTGGAGAATGTGAAAGCGTGTGGCCACAGCAGTCTAGATTCATCTGGTGCTCTTTTGCAAGCTTCGCTGTGCTGCGAGGCTTGAAGGGAAGATTTGAAGAATGACAATGAGGTCATTTTTTTCAGATATTCACAGACTGCTCTTCAATGTTTGATGAGCAGTATGGGGCTCTTGATGGAAAATGACTCTGGAGTTTTTACAGGGTTTTCTTGCTTTTCTTTAATTTTTATTTATTTCACACTCATAAGGAGAGCTGCTTGGCTTTCTGAAAGCCCGTCTCCACAAAAGCAAGGCTGAATGGTTCAAGTCTTGCTTGAATGGTTGCTTTACTCTTCCTGCTGATGTCTGAAATGGGGTCCTGAGGGCGACAGGGTTCCCAGTAGCGCTGCAAATGTGGTCAGATGCCTCTAGCATCTCCAGTGGAGAGCTTGTCTGATGTTTTGCCCGTGATTCAGTAGAAATGCCATTGCATGAAACAGTTGAGAAATATGAATGAAGATTCAGGTCCCCAAATATCAGGCTACATAAACGTGCATTTACCAGCAATGTGGAGTGCTCTGTTGTGCAGGAAATCTGCGTGTAAGGGGCACGAGGGGCTGCTGGAGGCCAGGCACAGAGAGAGGCTGGGAGAGACTTCAGCGTGCACAGTGACTGCAGGAAACCATTGTGCCGTGTGGCTGTGGGAAATTCCTCTGCCTGTTATCCCAAGTTCTCTGGGTTTCTTTCATTATACCTGTGTTTTATTCCAGTTGGCAAACACCAGTTTCACACAAAGTGGCATTCATTCCAGAGTCTTAACCTGATCCCTGCTGGGTTCAAAATTGACAAAACTCTACCTGACTATTAGCAAGGTACATAATACAGCGGCTAAAAATAGAACTGACAAAGGCTCCCCCTGAAATAGTAGCAGCATGGGGATAAAATCAATGTCATTTCTTACACAGCTCCGTGACAGGCATTTGCTAGAAGAGTCTTATCTGCACCTGTCAGTGGTTCTCAGGTACTTCTTGAGTCCTGCCACATGGCACGGAGCAATCAGTGCCTAATGCAGAGACCAATTGAGTCTCTGTTCTGAACCGTCCCTTCTGTCCCTTCAGCGTTTTAATCTGTGCTCTCCTACATGAGATCATGGTATTGAGATCTGTAGTGGTGCATTTCAGGTTGGTTTTGTTTCTTAAATTACGCTGTTTCCTTGTGTACTCTTCACTAAAGGTATTTGCTTCTAGCTGGTAAGGCGCAGCATCCTTTTGGCATTTCAGAAGAGGTGGGCAGGATGAATTATTCATTTTAAAAGTATGTGACATTATGATGGAGCTTCAGCAGAGTACATTTAAACATTAAAAAATAGGATGAATCAGTTTAAACTCATCTGAGCTTATCATATATCAGATAAAATGACTGATATAAAGGCTAAAAAGGGAGAACAAAGCTCTTCTCAAACCATTTCTAAATCAGACTCCAAAACCACACCAAATATGAAAGAGGGTTTATTTTCAGATCTTCTAATGCCAAGAGGCTTAGGGAAAATTGACGAAAATACAGGGTTAAGCCCCTCTTTGGTAAAAAGTGCTATAACTATTGGAACTGTACTGATTTGCAACCCTGAAAGGCACAGCTGGGGAAGGTGGGGACAGCCCATTGGGACTGCTGGATTCCCGAGGACCTGAGGACACCAGTTCCTCAGGGGATCTCATACTGAGGAGAAAAGAAAAGGCTCTGGCCAAAGCCTAAGAAATAAGGTAGTGAAAGGCAGCAGTAGGGATCTCACGGAGGTATTTCAGGATTCTCCTTAGACTTGTTTACTTTGTCTCCTTTATCTTGAAGTGGCACGGCTTTTTTTCCTGAAAACACAAATTGTGTGTTTTCCTAAATCCTTCCACAAAGTCTTTCTCTACATGCTTCAAATGAGGTGAATCCCTTAGCCTGCAAAATGGATTTCATGAAGTATAAAATCTTTGAGAATAGGATGCTTAAACTCGTAATTTATTACTGTTCTCGGTATTTTGATGAAAGTTCTGTCTTAAATACTGGGGGGAAATCCTCTCTAAATAGTACGTTAAGAAGAGTTTCTACTTATCTTTATGGTTTAGATATGGCACTTTTGGTAATCATCTGTGTGCCCCAGGACTGTTACCATAGAAAGTCCCAGCTGTGCACTCACAGGAGGCTCCTTGTTGAGGCTCTGCTGGGACCAGGCAGTTGTGCGTTCGGCATCCTGATTCCTCTGTTTCAGGGAGGCTGTAATTCAGCTGGAGCCTTCCTGCACATTCTTTCATTTTGATTTCCCTTAACACTAAAGTATCAAGGCGCTTGTCAAACCGCTCCATCATCTAGACTGCACTGTTCATACCAGATGAAAAATCACAGCTCAAAAGCCAAGGAGCTGTTGTGCTGCGTTCAGGAGGAGCCCTCCTGCACCCTTCCTTCCTTTCTCTGTGCTGGTTTAGAGCCTATCCAAATATTTAGGCTGTGCCTTTTTTCTTTTTTTCTTTTTACTATCCAAACAACCAGGGTCTTTCTAGCATGGAACTGAACTTGAAATCCTCTTCACAGCAATAGGCTTAATGCAGAAATAACACAGATGCTGCAGCAAGTGCCAAAACATGTGCTTTCTGTTTCCCACACAATTAATGTAGCTGTTCTGCTTTACCAAAATCCCCTGAAAGACTCTCTTAAAGCTCCATGATAAGACATAAAACCAAGGGTCTGACCCCTTGCGATCATTAGGATGTGAGGGAATATAAAAAGCACAGGCAGTGTTGTGAGCAGTCACTCCAGAAACCAGTTGTGTTCAGCATCCTGTCATTCACTGTGACAAATGCGAATTGCTTCTGAAAAAAGAGCCCCTGAGCAGGCAGTGATGGAAAACCTACCACCAAGGACACTCCTCTCTTAATTCAAAAGAATTATAACCTTTTCTAAATTCATATTGTGTTATTTTGCCCATCAATTCCGGGTTTTGATTGAAATGTCTGGTCTGTCTGAAAAGGAAGCCGAACTCTTACTCTAAATGCTGTGCTGTGACAATGAATTCCAGAGGTTAATTATGTGAAGATGTATCCATTGATCAGTTTTCTAAAATTTGTCACTTTAATTCAAAGGCTTGCAGACCTCACCCCTCTTTCTTCTTGCTTTAAGGCTAATGGGAAACCCACGCTCCTCATCTATTGCTCTCTACCACTCTGTACAGATGCACTTTTTAAGAATATAGAAATACAGCGATCCAATCAGACTTAAACTTCTGTAATTGCATTCTGGCAAGCTAAATTTCCTTGCAATTTCAATTGGATGCAGTGTTATTCATTAGGTGAGGTTCTAATCTGCTGCACCGTGTTGCTGTGCAACAACTGCTACTATTAATCCCCTGGGTCGGGAAACTGATACAGTCCTCCAGTATATTTGTAATTTGTAAAGCAGTAATGGGTCTTTTTGCAAAGAATGTTACTTAATATTTAATAGCTGTAACAGTAATGGACTCTGCATTTTCGACAATTAAACACTTGGAAGAGTAGATTGTAAACTCTGAATCCAGCTATTGAAGTACGAACATTTCTGAGAGACTTTTCAGGACCTGAAGAGAAAAGTAGGGTAATGTGATTCCTATGAAATTATGCTTTGCGTCCACATACTGCAGCTGCTAAAAGCATTTATCGTAATTAATGTAACCACACTGATTATCAAAGGATGTTTGTATAATGATTGATTTGTCACTTGTTGTAAGGCTGCGCAGGACATGAGAGCACAAATTATGCCCATTTGCTGTACCGGTGCGTGCTCTCAAGTGAGTCTGTTCCTCCGGGGGATCTGGGGCTCTGCCTCTCTTTGCTTGCTCTCTAGGTCCCTCAGAATCATTTCTATTTCATTAAAATAGAATTAGGAGAGCTACTGCTAATAATAGGTTTGAATGAAGGGACAGTGCTGCCAGAGATGCTTCGCATCTTACCAGAAAACAAAATCTTTCATCTCCTCAGAGTGGAAGAAGAGAGGCAGCAATTGCATTCAGCCAGCACAAGGCCTCCAGAAAAGGTCTGGAGTCCCCAGGCAGCTTTCCACTCTCACCTTCCATTATTAACTTTCCTATTTTTAGTTGAATTTCCAGGTTTTCCCAAGCTGATTCTTTTCAGCCATTCAACATTTCTACTGTGTAAGAGGAAAGGGTTGCTTTATGTCGTGTTGCCGTGGAAACACCCGCTGCCACCCCGGGATGTGGGGCTGGCGATGGGAACAGGGTGAGAAGGGGAACGACGAGAGGCAGAGGCACGGGAGCTCCTCCGAGATCCTTTCCTGTGCGGGGCAGCCTGCAGCAGGGAACCACGATTTTTCTGGATTTATTTGCACAGCTCAGAACTTTGTGCCAGGACCGGAACACAGAATTTGGCACACTCTCGCACAGACACTGAGGGAAAAGGGATGAACCTTATCCCTGGTAATCCCATGGGGGTATTTCCACGGCTCCCTGCCTGCTCACCCCCTGCCCCTCTTAGGCCTGGCCTGCAGGGCCCCATCCCCGTTGTCCTGGCAACACCTGCCCGGAGCTGGCAGCCATTTCCCGGAGCAGCACTTGGCTCCCAGAGCTGCTGAAAGGCCTTTGAGAGGGGAAGGCAATGAGGGGAAGAACTAACATCAGGCATTGCAGTGACTGTGCAGGGGTGCGGGAGCACCCCTGTCATTTTGTGTGTGCACATTTCACGTACTGACTCCATGCTGTTGTCCAGTTCCTCCCTCTGACAGCCCGAGCCAGGGCTCACTCGAGGCTCCAGGAGCCTTTCTGTCTTCTTCTGACATCTCTGGCTCCATAAAGCTTTCGGATCACAGCACATCATGCAGAGTCAGGCAGGTATCGAGAGCATCTGTTGTGTTGAGTCACAGAGCCTGTGCCGTGCGTTACACCACTTGTGTAAGCTCTCAGCTTGCTGCTGTGTATATACCCCTTCAAATTAAGCTTCACGTCTGTATCTTTACTTCTCAGCAGAGGGAGAAGTACTACCTGCACTTAGGCTTCACCAGCATTGTGGGCTTCACACAGATTGTGCGAGTGGAAGTCCTGAGAGTTATCCCGAAGACATTAAATCCTTCTGGGAGAACTGGGTTTGGAAACTGACTCTTTGTCACCATTACGAATCATCTGCTAAGTGTTAAAAGAAGTATTGCAAGAAGTTGAGCGCTGAGTCTACATTTCATGACTTTTTTCTGAATTTTCTGGTCATCTGTTATCCTGCTTTGATCGCTTCTGGTGTTACATTTTCCCCATCACTAGGTTTGCCTCTCTGCTGGGAACCTGAAATTGCATGCTCAACTATAGGGTTCAATTTGCCTTTTATGCCTCCTGCAAATCTTATTAAGTCCTGTTTTATTAAATGGGAGAAGCATGCAGTTAAGTTTGTGGCTTTCAAAATGCATTAGACTTCTTTTCAAGTATGCAAAGTGTAAATGGATTTTATGCTTTGGGAATGTAGCAGTGTGTTTACAATTCTGGTTAGATAAAAGGATGCTGAGATGGCCTTTAACATTGATTCGGTGTTACATATTTCTCAGCTTTAATATAGCCTTAGAGGTTCTTTTAGCGTTTTAGTTTACAGAATAAATCAGAAAATGAGTTTTATTTTATTTATCAGTCAGTAATGTGTTTTCCTTTCTGTTCTTCCTTAGTGTGGTTAGCCCTGAAAATAGTAGACTGGGTAATCTCATTAGGTCAGGCTTTCTTCTTGCAAGGTTCCTAATGTACAATAGTTTGAAACACAAGACAAAAGAGACTTCTCGTGCTGCTTTTTTCTTTTTTTCTTCTTGTGAATCCAACTCAAACCAAGCAGTTTAGCAAACCATGAAAATTACGTGTTAAAGTTAAGCCTTTCTGAACCTGAAAATAAAGCTTTCCGACTAATGTAGCTTAGGTACCGGGAAGGTTTGGGTTCTCTCTCTGGGTTGGTCACACCACTGTGGTACAGACCCTGGCAGCTCACTTAATCTTCCAATGCTGCAATGCCCTCAGCTGTAAAAGCAGAGGCTAATGGTATTTATTCATCTTGCAGAGGTAGCTGTAAGGTTGTGTTTTTTTATAGAAGCTCATAAATAAACTGAAATTTTCCAATGAAAGTTGCTGTGAAAGTGCTACACTTAACCATCCGTTCAGATGAATACAGAGTCAGGGGACTGCTCCTTGCAGGAAAGAGGGCCCACGTTGGTGGAGGGGCCACAGAAACAGGCCTGGAGTTTTTCACTTTTCAAGCACCTTCATTACTGAGATCTAAATTTAATTCCAGTTATGATTACTTTGAGAGTGATGCTAAGTCCTATATTACTTGACCTACTTCAAAACTATATGGAGAAATGTATCCACTAAACTGACCTTCTTTTTGTCGTTTCGCATCTCAGGTGCCACTGTAGGAAACTTGCCATTAATTTTTCAACAGGGAGAAGAGAGGGGTTGGGGTGGATGTAGTAACTTGGAGGTAACAGGATGTGTATCCACACTGATGAACAAAAGGGCATATCGTGCTTGAGGGACACAGTCTCCTGTTTGTCCTGTCGTCTGTCTGTCCATTGATCCCATGGAGAAGGTCCTTGAAAAACTGCTGTCTTTATGCTTTATCATTTACAGATGTTAAAGACCGCTGCAGTGAACTTGCAGTGCAGAGATCCCTAAGCAGGCTTGGTGCTTATCTTTTGACTTCAGGGGGAAAAAAATGGAAAAAAAGGATGCTATCTGGAAAAAAAAAAAAAAAGGCAAATTTCCAATATTTTTATCATTTTTTTCAATAATATCGATAGGATAGTGACATTCTGTCACAGCAAAGGACATTTTGACCTCATGTTTGTAACGTTCTCTCAGACCAAATCTGAAATCCTCTCTCTGTGTCTGAAGCACCAGTAACCAGCTCAGCTGATCAGCCCAATCAGAGGGGAAAATGCTAAATCTCAAGCAGCTCTCAGCTTCTCCAGCCAGGAAAATATCCATGTTTTATTCATAGAAGAAAAACAGTCAACATCCTGCGGTTCCCTGGATACAACCGGGAGCCTATAAATAGCCGAGCAGTGACACAGCAGCCTGGCGGCGGGCGCCGAGGGCTCCCTGCCTCGTCCCACCGGCACAGGTCCGAGCCCCACTGTGCTCCTCGCCTGCTGCGTGCTGCGGATTTCGTTTGCACGCCTGGAGCAGCTGTGTCTGCTCAGGAGGACAGAGCTCGGATGGCTGTGGGAGTGGGCGCAGTCGGGAAATGGAAAACAAAGTGTGCTGCACTCCTTGATGATGTTTGGCCTGATGCATGCTCGGTAATAGCTCTCTGTAGCTACCACGGGCTAGATCCTAATGAACTGTCAACTTAGGTGGGTTGAGTAGAGCTGTAATAACTTACTGCAGACAGGGATGAAGGCCTGTGAGACTTGCCTAGGGTTTCACACAAGTCTCTCAATCACATTTTAGTATCGCTTTACCAGTTCAACAGGCATAGCTGGCATAACAAATTAATCACACATCTACATGATTTATATACCTATGTTGATGTATATCCTTGCTCTCCTTAGTTTTCAGTGCATTTATCATTCTCATGTGGGCATTCCTTTCCACTCTGCGATTCTTACTGATTTCCTGGTTTTTTGGTTGCTTCTGAGAATTTCTTGGGATCTCTAGCATGAACAGAAGAGCATTCAGACTCCTTCCTCCCTGGGTGGATAGTGCAGGGTTCAGCTACAGAGTGGTACGGAGCAATACACGGAAGATTTTACGAAGCGCTATTAATGCATTGCTTGATTTCAGCATGAATAAAAAGAGATCTTTGTTTTGTATTCGTACTCCTGGGACTCTTCATGAGCTTCTTCCCTGACTTTAATATTTATTGGACCAGAATAACATAAGATTTAGGATTCTCTGGTAATTCAGTTAGCCAGGAGCCAACCTACAATGCAGAGTGATGCTGCTTCTAGCTCCAGACATAAACAGCTCTTTACAATGTTAAATGTTCTTGCAGCAATAAAGAAATGCCACGTGCAGAAAGAACAGGTCCCTGCAGCGCAGCCAGCGCCTGTGCATTTGCCTTGGCCTTGGGAGCCTGGCACCAGGGACCGCTGGGGACCCTCTGCGGGAGGCAGGGATCGGGCTGGGCACCGGTAGCAGCTGAGCACAGCCCCAGCACCACCAGAGCCGTGCCATGGGGTGCAGGGGTTCAGTACCCAGAGATGGAAGCTTTGCCAAGGGAGAGCTGAGCTCGGCGCGAGTCCTGTGTGCGCCGCAGGCAGGGTACCTGCCTCTTTGGTAACTGCTGGGATGCACGCGGAGTGCTAGGAAGTTGTGCGGGTTATTTTTAAATTGTGGAGGAAGTTATGTAAGGTGGATCATGCTAAGGTTTTATTTTATTTTTAATGACTATATTTAAAAATGCATGTAGAAGTATAGAGAGACTTTTTAATAACTAAATTTAAACTTTCGAGTGACACTTAAGTGAAGAAAAAAGTTTTTGTTTTTCTTTAAATCCTCCTTTTCTTTGCAAAGCAAATGTAGGAGCAGACTGCAAGGTTATCTGGAGATAAGATAGTTCATGCCAAGCTGAAGCTTTGAAAAACCACAGTCCTATTTCACAATATCTTATACTTCACCGGTACTGCAAGCATCTTTCATTCTCCATCGCAGAAGCTAGCTCTAACATGACCTCTTTAATTTCCTTGGGGAGTGCACAATATTATTTTCTGCAACTTTCTCTGTCCAGCTCTCGAAAAAGGCAGCAGGCTGTCTTAGGCAGCTTACCAGCAAAGGGCTAAGCCACAGACCAGAGCACAGCAAAGCTGATGCTGAACCCAGTCTGCATGGCAACCTGCTTAGATACCTGCTTTGCTTAAGGCAATAGGATTTGAACACCTGCCTAAATGAAATAGCTGCCTAAGTGCTTTGCTGATCCAGGATGGTGTGCTGAACTGGCATGGCATTCTCATGAGCAAAGCAATTGTAGCTTTCATAAATACATGTTTCCCTCAAAAAGAACAACTCTCCTATCTCCCCAAAAGAAATTTTAGGGCCAGTGAAGAAGCAGACATTAAAATATTATTTAATTTCAGTTTGACTTCATGGTCCCACTAGGTCTTAGGGTTTTGATCAGAGGTGGGAATGAAGAGAAAAATCTTTTCTTAGGGGAAACATTTAGGGAATGTAATCATCTAGGAGCCAGTGAGATGTTTGGAGATTTGGTGGAGTTCTTAACATCAGTCACAACCCCTAGAGGTAACAGTAAGTTCATAGCTCTGTCCTCAAGTCAGTGAAGAACACACTGAAGATTTTTTATTCAATGTAGAATTTTAAACCAGTCTGAACTCATGTACATGCTTCAAATTAAATGCGAGTCAGATGCCTGGCTAAATAGGAGTGGATTATGTTAAAAAAACAAACAAAAACATTAACATGTCATGGGTTTTTGAGGCATATCCATTTTTCTGTATGCCTTCTAGAGACAGGATTACAAATGTTTTAATGAGGATTCGCTTTAAATCCTCTGGCCATTTTGAAATGTTTAGGAGGAAACATGTTTCTTTTCTGTGCCAAAAGTAACACCAGAGGAAAACATATTTATACAGAAATAAACACATCATCGGCTCAGTTTTTGTGTTCGCTCTCTAATGCTGTAAAGCATCTTTGTGAATCCACAATGCACAAAGCACGTTCTTTATATTCCACTAGCCTATTGTTTATCTTATTGACTACCAGAGAGAAAGGCAAGAAAAAGTGCATTTTAATGGGAGTCGTGAGAACTTCATTAGAACTGGAGGTCAAGCTTCAGCTTGGCTGGGTTGTGTTTGCAGAATGAATCTGCTTTGGGGATGGGTTTGTCCTTTGGTCGGGGTTGTTCTTGACACCTTCCTGCTGTACTTCTGTGCTGTGCTGAAAGCCAGCTATGGCCTTACACAGGAACGTGTTGGATCTCCTTTCCCTCTGCCCGTATGATATGAGTGAAGGCGATTCCTTTTCCCAGATCACTTTCCACATGGGGTCTTGAGCCGCTCTGCAAAGAGTACCGGTGCCTCGCAGCACCTGCCCTCATGAGCAGGCAGAGGGCACTCCAGTTTGTCCAAATTACTGCCTATGCAGGGGTCCTTCTCCATCACTTTGGTGGTAAAAAATTTGTGAAACATGCTGATAGGGACCTGTAGGAGAGCATAAAGCCATGACCAATCCAAATGCCTTGCCAGATCTATCTTTTCACCATCAGGCTGTTCTTCCTTGCTATGAGACTTGGAACTGCAGCCAGCAGCGAGGGCTCACCCAGCACCTCTTCTGCCCCTGAAGTCTCCTCACAACAAAGGCAATTTGCGTAGACATTTTGCAAGGCTAATGGGTGATACCGTGAAAATCTCAGTTTTCCTTTAAATCAAAAAAGCGTTATTGTTGTTTTTTAATCCAAAAAGATATATTTTTTTTCCATTTAATTCTAATAAACATTGTTCCATGGTGATGAAAAATAAATCTGGCAGTTGGAATTGGGTAGCAGACGATAAGGGAGGCTGCAGGAAGGGACCAGTAAGTGCAGCCCTCCCCAGGGCAGCGCCCTGTGCCTGGTCTGATGCCTTGGGCTGGCGGTCAGAGCTGAGCCCCTGAGGCTGCCTGGCTTAGGAAGAGCTCTGCCACTGTTGTGTGCCTCAGTTTCTTTATTTACGAAGTGAGGGTAATGGCATTGACATCCTTAGCACTACTCTTTGAATTCTGTGGATGAAGTGCGAGGATGAACTGTTATTTGAGAAAGAAGTAGCCTAAATACACCCAGAATATTAGCATCCCCTTCTTCAGCTTGTGCCTTTGTTGTGTTCAAGTGACAGCCTGAAGGGAGCACAGAAATTTTACGAGTCTCTGAGCTTGTGTTGCCTAAAGGGAACAAAAAAAATTCTCCCACCTAGTTTTATTGAATATAACCAATCAGGTACAATTGATTGCTCTGAAGTATTCCCAAACCTCAAGCTTCCCTGAATGGGAGGCTTCAGAGACGATAATTGAAGTAATTCAAATCCTCCGTAAGAAACAACCTTATTGTCTCCTGCTGTGGATGTCTTTGTAATTATGAAGATGGAATTGGTTATCTTTCTGCCTGTGGACTCTAATGAAAGAGGTGGCTGTACAGTTAAATGGGCCAAGAACTGACGTTCAACCTGCACAACACGACTCAGATGAATTCCTGCACTGACAACAGAAAGTATTCCAATTAGAGGCATGCAAAGACCTTTGTGGGGTTTTCTGAAGGCAGTTGAGAGCCCCCAGCAACACAGGCATGGTTTCCTGTCCTGCTGCCTAACGAATGACAGCGAAGGGATTGGGAAAATGTCTCATCACAGCTTTTTACCCCGTTTTTCTCTGAGCTAATAGTCCCTTCATCTATGCTTCCTGCTTCGTGTCTTTAGTCTCCAGTTGCTCTGAGCAATTTAAATTCTCTCTGAAACCAAGGAACCAGCCCCGAGATGCTCCTGTTCCCAGGGGCTGAGACAGCACAGCCGCTGTGCCCGAGGTGTTCAGGGTGCTCCAAGGGGAGAGTACTGTTGAAGAGCACCCATTGAGTGCCCATCTACTATGCCTTGGCACAACTCAGGTAACCCCTCGGTCTCCACTCCCTCGTGCTATAGCCTTAGGGAAGTTTTTGGCAGCCCCTTTTGGCCCTGGGGAAGGGCACGCAGCCGTTTTCCCTGTCAGGTGGTGGATCTGGCAGAGCGCAGGGGTTTTGCTCCACTCATGCAAAGCAATTTAACTGCCCCAAATCCATGCAGATCTTCCTAAATTCGGATTGAATGCAAGTTAGGAAAATCAGTGGGAACTGCTTCCAGCACTTGTGCTTGCCCTGCTTAAACCGCGTGGAAACTGCGAGATGAGTCCAAGCGTGTCTAGTCTGACACGTCTTACAAAATGATGAAGCTGAAGTATAAAGAAACCCAGTTTCTTCCACCTCTTTTTGCATAAAGTGCTCATTGTTAATTTAGTTCTGAGAGATACTTGATGGATGGTAGCAGGTAGGTTTCTCCATTATTCTTTCTAATCTGCTTGATATACAATTTAAGAGAGCCGAGGAAAAAATAAGAAGGCTGAGGAAATTCAAATCAGAATTCATTTATGCCACAATTCCAGCATCCATTAAAAATAACCCATTAAATATTGTCCTCTGCTAAATTTAGTAAATGCTCAGGTGTGTCTGCTCTTGAGCTGCACAGAAAGTTTTAATACAGATTTAATCATACCGAGTGTTAGGGGAAAGAGCTAATTAGATCGACAAATTTAGAAGGAGGTAGTATATTACATGGGAAGAAATGGGTGATGAGATATTATTCACTGTAAAAGTGACTGGCCCTGGGGAATATCTTTAAGAATATTACATGACATAATCCCAGTTTAAAAATGGAGAGAGTACAAGTTCACGTCATCCTCAGAATTGTTCCCTGTCTCAGAAGTGTTTTCCCCACAGTGGTCCCAGCACTGCTGGAAGCCGTGGCACATCGCTGGCCAAAGAGCTTTGTGAGGGTTCACAGCTCGGGGCTGTGTTGCTCGTGGTGTGTAACAGCACAGATGTGGCACCGTCCTTCCCCCTGTGCACTCCCAGCACCTCTCGGGCAGTGACAGCACCTTCCCGGCAGCTCCGGCACCATAAGTACGCACACGCACATAGATGTCAATTTTCCAGCTGATCTCTTATCAGAGGAAATGTCACTGGAATAATGGCAAACTTATGTTACTGGAAACCTCTTGATTTTAATGTCCATCTATCTATACGAGCATCTACTGGTTACATATAGCATGAAACCAACTTATTTATGCTCGTCTCTGCATCTGACAGACAGACTGAGGTAACATGGGCTTATGGGTGATTTTCAATTATCCATCGGTCCCATCATATTCCTAATAAATATGATGGAAGAAAGTAAACTCATAGTGATCAAATAGTAAAAATGGGCTTTGATGTATTGCCTTCGTGAACCTGTGTAGTTTCTGTAAATAATGGCCTTCATTTATCCCTGTAAGATGTATTTTTTTTATAGTATTCATAAAATTGTTGATCAGCCATATACAAATGGCCCCTTCTCAGCATTTTTTCAGAATTACAGTTCCCATATGCAAGCAGATTTAGAAGGGGAAAAGGGATTGTTTTCTTTAAACAAGCAAGAAAACGTATTTTTTAGCATTTACAATGAAGCCGACTCAGTATTAATAACTTTGCTGAGATTTAATCACCACAGAAGATAAATGCATCATGTTGGGAGTTCAGGCCCATGGAAAGCAGCAGGAAGCTTTGTTTCTCCAGGAGCCATTCCTCCTGTGATGCTTCCCAGAGCTGCTCACAGCAGGCTGTGTGTTTGGGGGTGATGCCCCCGAGCTGGGAGCTGCAATCCTGGCCGGCAGCAGCCCTCTCAGAGCCCCTGTCCTGGTGTGTCCCGGGCTGCCTGGGCAAGGCGTCCCTTCCTCTGGTCCACCCGTAAGAGAGATTCACAGCTGCCTTTAGCAACTTGTTCCATCTCCTAAGGTCATTTTATATTGTTCAGAGAGAGGTATAAAATGTGTCAAGAAATCTGCTTACTCTACAGCCCCAGTACAGAGGTGATTGATATAATATGTCATTGCTAAATTGCTCAAATAAAAAATGATTCATTTAAGTTCCCTTAGACTTGCCCTTCCATTATCCAGTATTGTGTTAGTATGGATACAAACCTGGGTATTTACAGAAAGCATTTCAACTCGTCTTACAAACAAAGGGGAAAATTAGTTTACTTAGAAACACTATGGCTGGTTTAAAAATGGCAATAATAATAATAGAAGCACCGAAACGTGGCGTATGTTGGTGGCTGTGCTGCCACAGTCACCAGGTACGGTACTGCCTACAACGGAGCGGTGCTGCTTTAGGCTGACGGGGTGCTTTGTGCCGTATATGTTAACTACTATAGGAAAAATAAATCACGAGCTAGTTTTGTGCTAAAGCACACATTATTTTTCTCCTTTCTAAAGCAAATTTCTGTTTCATCCTTCTGAAGAGGTCCATTTAATAGCGTGTGAAATGAAATGTCAACACGAATTAGAACAAATGGCACCGCAGTGCCCACGGGACAGCCAGCCTCTGCCGAGGGACGCCTGCAGCCAGCCCGGTGCGGGGAGGACTGGGGCAGGGTCTCAGGTGCTGCTCGCAGCCCCTCAGGGAGGCTCACGGGGCGGCTGCTTCAGGACCACCCCAGGGAGCTGGGCTCTCCTGGAGGCTGGGACAACCTTAGCCTTAAAACCTGGACTAAAACCTGCCTGGGTGCACAGGGCACGTGGCAGAGCTGGGGTTTGTCCCAGCTGCTCCCCTCATGGTGTGCTTTGTGGCCTCATCCTGCGGGTTCTGTGCATTGTAGGAAGGGACAGGGGAGCTCCTGGAGAGGTGCAGGGCATCCCGCAGGGCCGGGCCCTCGAGTGCTGCTGCCCAGGTGCAGGCTGTGCACGTGCACCAAAGCCATAAACCAAGCCACTGCCCTCGGGGTTGCCACTTTTATTAGCCGCAAAATCCATTGCTTATGGGAAGTTCAGAAATGACATGAAAACATAAATGTGAGGTATGCAAATAAATCTTTCTGACAAAGTTGTTCGCTAGACTCATTATTATGGAAATAAATTTAAAATGTGACTTTTCAGAGCTGTTGAAAGCCATCACTTTCCAGAGCTATTGTGTGCCTCTCTGATGAGTCAATGCCAAAATCGGTGGTGTGTGGGGAATGCTTTTCAGATGTTTCTTGTTTTGAAAGTAAATCCAGTGAAACAAAGGCCACTGAATGATTAGGAACTCTCTATTGTGCTGGATGAGTCCATCAGCTCCCGCAGCGGCGGGCGGCCTGGCATGCTCAGGTGCTCTCCCCTGATTGTAGCCCATTTGCATTCTGCGCAGAGGTTGCAGACCTATTATTGTGATGTTGCTCGCTGCATAAAGCCCAATTAATGAAAGGTTAGGATGCAATTAAAATGTTTAAAGAATCCTGTATTTTAAAGTGAAGTTTATACTGCGGTATGAATTCCTGGAACGCTGTACAGCATCGGTTCCAAAGGCTGAGGCATCTAACATCTGTTTTCCTTGACCCCTGTAGAATTTTGTGGGTTTCTCTTAAGAGGCAGAAACAATGTGCCAGTCTCAGTAGAGTGTTTGTAGCTTCCTAATCATTTGTGCCTCTGCTTTGCAAAGTGTCTTGAGTGTGGGAGTACTGAGCAGAACTGGGATGTGGAGAGTAACGCTAGGTATTAAAATTCCCTGTATTGTCAGAAGAATTTTCGTCAGCAGTGACATTGCAGCGGTTAGCAGGACAGCTACAGGTGGCAAAGTGCTGGGCTGACTGACTTAACAAATGGCAGAGCTTCGCACCCCATTCCCTGTCCAACTGCTCACCTCCAGCGGGAGTCAGGGTCTTTAAATAAATAAAATAACTTGACCACAGCTGCCTTCCAATCCCTACACCACAGCTGTCCTGGCGCAGGTGATAGTCTGAGTGCTTGCATGGGTTCTCCTGCTCTGCTGCTGCCCCAGAGCAGGAGCGGGGAATTCTTTACTGTGTGATTTGTGTGGAAGTGGTCTGCTGGCTTGGATTCTACAGCTGTGAAATGGAGATGTCAATGTTTATTTAGGAAGGTGGTGAACTTTAATAAATGTTTGGAGCATATTCTGACAGTCCTAGCGAGGCTGCAGAAATGTCATTAAAACTCGCTTCAGTTCAGTTATCTATTGCTTTTTGTTATTAGTCCAGTGACAACACGGGGAGGTTTCTTTGCTGCCGTAAGAAACCTCCTGCTGCTACATTCAATGCCAAAGGCAGGAGGAGTGTGCAACGGAGTTCCATTTGCTGAGCATGCTGAGCAGCTCTGCAAATGGCACGTGTGTGTCTAACATCTGTAATTAAACTGATTGACCTTTCCATGCACAGGCTGGAGGGGAGAAAAGAAAGTACTAGCTAAGATGGATTGAGAAGTGAATGAGATGCCAAAGTAAATCTCATTTACCCATCCCATGTGTCAATAGCGAGCTGGGAGAACATTAGTCTCTGGAATCATTTCACGTCACTGGGCTCAGACACCAGCTGCTCGCTCTGCGGAGCCGTCGCGGGGTTGCAGACTCGGCAGCGCTACAACTGCCGTAGCAGCCGAGTCGCGAGACATCTTAGCACTCAGGTCACCTACCGGGGCTGCAGCACAGCCCCTCTCTTTCGAAAAGTCACTAAATAGAAGCAGAAAATTGCTGTTCTGGTAAGGCAGAGAAAAGCAGTACATGGCTCAGATGGAAGAGAAAAAGGACGTTTTAGGAGGATGCTTAATGTGAAGAAAGGCAACAGGAGAAGCAGTAGAAATAATTGCTTTTCTTCCCTGGGTCCCCAAGAAAGAGTCTTTTAGTCTTAGCAGTTAACCCCCCCAAGCTTGCCCTAGCTCTAGGAGCCATCTAAGTGGGAGAGACCATTGTGTCTGAGCTGTGCTTCTCCTGCTCCTCGCTGTGCATGGCTCACTTTTCGTGCTGGGGATGGGATGTCTTCATGCTAAGGAACGAGGACTACACGTGGTAGGCGTTGTGGCTGTAGTAGAAGGCTTTGGGGAAGGCAATGAGCAATTTATCTTTGAGAGCCACACCACTGGTGCTGGGGCTGGAGCTCAATGCCTCTGGGAGCCCCAGCTAAGGCCGTATCTTGTAACGGGTCACCTGTGGCCCACAGACAGCCCCGAGCAGCGCTGGGCTCTCAAATAGATCACTCTTGACAAAGCCCATTATTCACAGTGGGCATAAAGCCAATATCCCTTAAATTCACAGAATTTTCCTCGCAATCTTCTGTCAGATGCGGCATTTTCAGCAGGTACTCTGTGACCACGGGGGGCACTTGTGGAGAAGGAAGAGGACTTTTACTGACAGCTGCATACAATCTCTTCATCAACCTAATCTCTGAAATTTTAGACCTCATTTCCTACCACTCTCCTTGTGATGCTTGACATGTTTCGTGTGTGCAATTAGACCAGAATTCAGACTGTTCATTTGCACATAGGCTGATATACAACCTAGAAAAGCTTTGCTCAGCATACAAATCTCATAAAGGGTGGTGAACTCTTCTTGCTTACGCTGACTAGTCTTGTGTGTGCTTCACCTGTGTCAGCACACAAAAAGAATTTTTTTTGTCATGTCTGTGAACCAAACCATTATGATAGTTTTATTGTGAAGTACAGGTTTGACACTTTTGGAATATAACTTAGATGAAGAATAGGTGTAAAACAGATGTAAAACGTGTTGTATCTTTGCCTGTGGGTGCCCAACCTCCACTGCAATGCTTCAGACACCACTCTGTCTAGCAGCACGTACTGAACTGCTCTTAAATCATGCAAAAGTTTGAGCACCTATAAAGAAAAATGATCTGGTTTGCTAGATGGAAGACAAACTGAGGCTTCTGCCACATCTTTCCTCAGGGCTGCCTTTTGTTTAATGGGTTTTGTTTTCTACTACTTGGAACTTTTATTTTATTTTATTTTTTTATTTATTTTTTTTTTTTTGCAAGAGGGATATGATTTTATACCATATCCGAATGGTAACATTTTAAAATCATTTTGTACCAGTATAGATAACTGTTCGGTGACTCAGGCCTTCAGTCTTTTATTTTATGGTTATCTTCTATCATATATAGTGGTATGATTGCTTTTCATATCTTACACATAATCCTCAAGACTCTTTTTCATGCCTGCTGAATCTGATTTACTCCTGGCTGGATGCATGGAGGGTTGTGGTGAAGGTCACATTTATCGTATTCTTGGGACTTGAGAACTGCATAGGGCAGATTTTAAGATGCCCTTTGAGCCTGCTGTGTATGCATCAGGCTGTGGACAGTGACTTCTGCTCACTTGATTTCTTTTGTTCAACTTGTTTCCATAGAAAGGTCATGAAATTCACCTATGATTTCTGCGCCATAAAAGTGTTTGTGGCATTGTCTCCAACTATTTCATTACACATCTTGCATGTAATTGCTTAAAATTGACAGTCATCTTGTGGTGTTTTATGAACCAGTGATAGATCTGTCCAAGGGAAAAATACACAATGAATAATGATTAGGCAGAGTGATTGTTTTTTAATTCCAAGGCTGGAAGGACTCTGTCCACTTGTCCACTGACTAAGCCGATGATTTGTTGCCTTTGCTGTTATTACCTCTGACTCTGAGAGCAGCACAGCCCAGACACACTGTCAGCTGGAAAGCCGGCGTGTCCATAAGATGCACGAGCATCTTACAGGAGAAGTCTTTAGAATCAATCAGAGATTTGTGGTGTGTTTTTTTTTTTTTTTTTTTCCTCCTGTACTTAATGGTGTCTTCAGTGAGCTGCACAACTGTTCTTACAAGTCCATATTAATCATATTTTTAAATGAGTGTTCTCTCCATGTTCTCTCCATGCCTGGGATTGGAAACATCTCGCTGTGTTTATGTGAAGTCTGTTTTACAGCTGGGTGAGAGACGTGGTCTATTTTGTGAAAGATCACACTATTTGAGAAACCACGAAACTCTTCTAAGATGGATGATGAGCCAATTAAAAACACTTGAAATCACTGTTCTGTATTTGGAAATGTGATCACTCTTGATTAAGTGATTTTCCTCTGTGGACAAGACAGCCTGACAAATCTTGGAAGTGCTGGAAGTCAGGGTCTCATGTCAGTGGCTTTCATGCTCTTGTGTGCGATGCCTTGTGCCCTAGACCAGCAGCAGCGTAGATGCAGACAGTCAAAGGTCTTCATGATGACGTGAAACCTGATTTGGGTTTGTCACTTCTACAGCTACTGACCAGAATGGACATTAGTCGTTTGCCACAATATATAATATTATAATGCTATTTTTATTTTATTGATTTAACCTGGTCTTCAAGGGAATGGAATAGAAAATTGCATTTAAAACATGAGTGGAAAAATAGATATACAGAATGCATTGCATCTTAGATGGCAAACTGACCCCTATGATTACATTTTGTTATGCTATGTATTTGGACTGTGTTTCATAGGCCACGTTTTGCTAAAAACAAACAAACAAACAAAAAAAAACAAAAACAGTTTTACCATAGAAGAGTATACACAAGAATAACTTGAAAAGGATTATATAGTAAAAGTTCAAAACCTTACATTATATTGCAATTCAAGTGGACTGATTTTGCTGCTATTTAACATTTTGTATACTGTGTCACAGTATTTGGCACAAAGTGCATATATTCCATTTTGGTAAGCTTCTGGGTAAAATTTTTGAGAATGCCCAACTGCCTGAGACACTGACATCCAATTTTTCTAATTCCAAGTATTGTGTGGTAGACAGGTGAATTGTTTTTTCTCCTGTCCGAATGCATTACAGCTATCATCTATTAAAAGTGATAAATTGTAGATAAACTCTAATGCGAGGAGAGGCCAGTACAGTAACAGAAATACTTCCATACACAGGATAGATAAAGCAGATGTGGAAGAGACGTAACCGCTTCATTAAGTCACTGACAGTGAGCGAAACAGCCCATCTGCAGTCTCATCTGAAGGACAACCTTTTGCCAAAGCCTGGGGAGATGCCTATCTATTTTTTTTTAACATACATACGTTTCTTGGCTTGATGATGTTGTAGATTCATTATTTACAGTATTTTATTATTAATACTAACTCAGCTTCTGGGAAGGCAGCAACTTCTGCTATCATTTTGCTAAATCATTTTTGGTCTTTCCCTATGAAGCAGGAAAACAAACCTGTAGAACATCTTTTATTCTATCATCTATAATTCTGTGTGATTTTTTTTTTTTCTTTTTAACCATTCTCTCCTTTTATCTGTGAGAAGAGGTTGAGTTCTTTGATATTTTATTTAGATTGCATTGCATGTCTGGAAGTGAGCCATTTGAGCCGACCACTGATGTGGGTGCTGTAGGACCACTGCCGTGACCCCTCTCTCTGGCCCACGGGTCTTTCAGCTGTGTGGTGGGACCAGTGCCTGTCCTGCAGCAGAACTGTGACTGGAACGGTCTGAGTTTGGGCTGGGAGGGATAGCTGACCATGCGTGTCTACCTAACCAAACTCCAGGAAGCTGGGGATTCATCTTTTTCAGAGTTTTTCCCTCTATAAAGTTCGTAGCCCGAGCAGTTAGTAACTCATGAAGTCTAGGGCGTCATTTTTGGTGTGCATAAATTCCTGTTTGATTGCTGAGGTCGCCAAAGCTTCTAGTGGAGCTGGGGGAGCAGCTGCCCCCCGTGGGCTCCCTTGGGGCAGTGAAGGCAGCTGCCTGCTGTGGGAGCCTGGAAGAGCCGGGCACAGAGCCTTGCAGCTCTGTCATTTCACAGCCAGGGGCAGAATTTAAATCTCACTTCTCCCTGAGAATCCCGCCACAGACATTCACACAGCTAATTGACAAATGGTCATCAGGCCCTTCCCAAACACCTGCTGAAAGTTGCTGTGGGAAACATGGAGTTGGCATCATTTTGCCTTGCTCACATGAAGCTTTTTGTCTTGAGTTACAGTGGTGGCTTGCACAAAAGCAAAGACACTGTTGTGTTTTCATTTATATCTTCCCCTGCTGATAAGACTGGGTGAGAATAATCACAGCCATTTGAAAATCCCCTCTTCAGTGTCCCTCAGCAATCATATATAGCCTTCAGAACCCCATTACCCTAAGCCACCGTGACAGCCGATGAGAGAGAACATTGGCCAGAAATGCAGGACACGAGGCAGCCTACTTCTACACCGTGTTTTATGGCATTCCGCATCAGCTCTGATGATGACCTTTAGAGAAAGAGGCGGCTCGCAGTGCAGTCCAGCCACGAGGCCGAGGGCCAGCTAAGACTCATCGATCAACAGGACACATCAAGGCTCCGGGAGGCCGTCTGCCCGCTCCCCCCTGCTCGGCCATGCTGACAGATAACTCCTGCTACCCTGCTGTGCTGCACGAATACGGTTGGCATGCGTTCGTGTTAAGCTGCCTGGTGGTGTACACCATGCTCAGCAGAGGCCCTGCTCCTGCCCAGCGGCCGTACCACAAGCTGTGTGCCCGAGGCTCCGTTTGGCTGCCCCCCGCACACCCTCTGAAGGCGCTGCTCTGAGGGGAGGGCGCATTTCAAAATGCACGTATGTGCGCATCTCAGCATCCCACAAGTCCTGGTCTGACGTGGCTTTATTCACCAACGTTTTCCATCATAAGCAGATGAAAGCATTCAGTAAGCACACGTGCTCGGGTAAACACCTTTTCTCTGTTTGCAATGATTTAACAGGTGGATTTAATTTACTGTACAGACAAGAGCTACAGGTAGTAGAAGCGCTGCCTGCCCACGCTGTTTTGATATTGCCAGGAGAGCAGTTATTAATGGCTACACACAAAGTCTATCCAACGGTTTTCTTAAATGCCTTATCTACCTAACACTGAGCGCTAGAAATCTCCGCTCTTCCCAGGATAACCAAAGCAAGTGCTGGTAAAACAAGGACGATGAGACGCAGCGCTGTGGAGGGCCCAGAGCTCGAAGGCACCTCTCGCCACAATGGCCTTCCCATGAAGGTAGCACGGAACGTCTCCCAAATCACTCCCCTACCTATTCATATCCACAGAGCCTGTTCTACTGTCACTGACATTCATTTTCCCTGGTGTAAATCACTGAGCGTGACGAAGTTCCTCCTGACACCCTTTGTGATCGGAGCGTGCAGCTGCGGCCTGGTCCGAGCAGGCCTTATGTGCAGCAGCAGTGAACGAACCTCACTGGACACAGCTAACGAGGAAGCTACAGACGCCTCATTTGTTTCTGACAAAAAATGAATCATAAAAGCTGCTGACATTCATTTTCAGTTCACAGTACATTTGGTGCCAGACTTTCATGCTGCAATCATGCGAATATATACTGACACGTACAAGTGAGCTGTGCGCCTGTTTGTTTACCCTGTGATGTGCACTTGAGGGCATGCATGCATAGCTTTAAATACATATTTTTAAAGACTGAACACCTGTTTTCTCCTCAAAATTCTCTATCTCCCACCAAGTTAGCTTTTTTTTTTTTTTTTTTCCCATGAAGTTCAGACATGTTCCTCCCCTTTTGCTCTTCAAACATATTCCAGCTCTGCTCAGATGAGAACAGGCAAGGGATGGACAGAGGCAGTGTCTGAGTGGCACAACTGTAGGAGCTAAACAGTTCTAACAACTCTTCAGTATCTGCTGAAAATCTTCTGCTGGCTAAGAAAAGATGGTAAAAATAAGTACAAGTGTTACTACGCAGAAGACAAAATTAAGATTTAAAGATTTTTCTTTCAGCATTTGTAGATCTAGCCTCTTCTGAAATCTCATTTTCTCCTTTTTCCGATCTGACAGGACTGAAAATTATGTTAAGCAGTGTGTGGATACACAATGGACTATTCCTTACAGACTAGATATTTGAAGATTCCTGCCTAGTGAAAAATTGCCCACAAGATCTGTGACAGGACAGTGAGATGTGAGATTTCCTGATGTGTCTTCTCAGGTCACAAAAGTAAGCTTGGGATTTAAGTGGAGATCCATGGAAATAGGCCATTTCAGCAGCATTTGTTCATAGAATCATGGAATGTTTGTGGTTGGAGGGGACCTCTGGGGGTTACCCAGTCCAGCTCTGTGATGTCTCCATGGATGGCAGAACAGTCCTTTGGTAACCGCAGAGGAAAGGTGTTGGGATGTGTGTTTTAATGAGTCACATTAGCGTGCATCCTTGTTGGCATCTGAATTTGTAAAGGATGGTCAAACCTGGAAAGCAGCATCTACCATTTGTTGCTCTTCTGATCCGTGAACTGATGCTATTTTTTTTTTTTTTTCCCCACCACAAGGTAAGAAACAAAGCATTGCAGTCTTGTCATCTGTGCTCTCAAGAAAGTATCTGGCAATGACAGTGACTTTGCTCTTGAGCTACAGATACATTTTCTGTCTGTAAACCGAGGTAGCTGTTTACCTACATTTTATCTATTCAGAAGGCTTCCCCTAGACTGGAAATCAAGCTTGTTCAATAGAGCTCATTAGGTAATGAGCTTATTCACTAAGCTCATTAGTGGTGGAATTCATCCTGCTCAGCCCTCTGCAGCCCAAATCTTGTGTACCTTTGGCCCTGCTTACTACTTGTTTTTACCCTTAGCAAGAGAGGTGACTTTCACCTAATTTGATCTGTTTTGCATGTTTTCATTCAACAACTGTCTTGCTGAATGAATGTTTCTATTATTTAATCTGTCCTGCTATTTCTCTGTAGCAGAAAAATATCTAAAAGGGCTGAAGTCTTTGCATACAGCATGCCAAGGCTAGGATATCATGCCAACTCATTTCGTGAACTGAAGCCGAGTGTCTGACTCAGTAGGACTCATCCTATTACATGATGGATGCTCCCTGGATTGATGAACAGACGGTTAGGCAGATGTAAGTAGGCAGGAAAACGAAAGAGGCACCAAGTAAAAGTTGTGATTGCCTCCTGTGAGCTGACCGTGATTGCCCATCTGTACACAATCTAGTGGTCTTGCAGGAAGTATTAAAGCACGCACACACACAGCAGAAGCTAAGGATTTCATATTTTGGTTAATTATGCAAAGATCAGAAAGTGAGTTCGATAAAAAGGATATCTCACAGGTGCAAAGCTGGGTGGGAGACAGGCTTTTAAATCTTTCTGAACCAACGGCACAACTGAAATGTGTGACAGCGAAGGATGTGTGTTGGCAATAATGCTTCATTGATTCATGCTCAAAGTGGTAAATTTAAGTCCTGTTTCCACTCATTTCAGACACTGATTACTAGAAAAAGACTCTCATACAGTAGAGTAACGGAGGTGTCAGATTCTGTTAAATCGACAACAGCCTACTTCTATCTTCCCTCTGAAGAGGCAGAAAGAAACCATTGGAGTTCTCGTTCATTTAATACTGATGACAAAGGACCACGAAAATTTTGAAAACTCAAAAGATGCTAAAACAGGGATATAACTGAAAATGAGCTCTGAAATCAAATGCAGGGAAAGAGTAAATTTGTATCTGCATTAGCAGGTTGTGGGACTCACCAGGAGCTGAGCTCTGGAGTGGAAGGACCCAGCATCCCCCCCGTACGCACCTCGGGGAGGGTTAATTTTAGACTAGTGCTAGTCTGGTTCACGGCCTGAGCACCCATTAGCAGTAAGAGCACATTAGGCACATTCCTTCAGCGCGTCTCTCAGCCATATTCCATCCGGCAGGGATGCTGTTGGCGTGCTCTGCAACCTCTTTGCACTGAGCCAAGCTGCAGGAAAGACAGGATGATTGAGAGTTTGCTTTCAAAGGGTGCTCCTGATCCAAACTGAGACTCTAATGTGGATGGACTCTAGGAGAAAGCAGCTCAGAACAGCTCTCTCTCATTTTAGCTTTCCTTTTGAAGATAGCTTACTTCTGCCAAGCATTAGGCTGCAAGAATAGCTGGCTTGTATTATCCTTTTCAATTGAAAAATAATGTGTTATTTTTGTTCTCATCATGGTGACTGTAATTAATATTTAAGGAGGATGACTCCCTTGTGCTGCAGCTCATACAAATGTAGAAAAATCGCGTGTACTGCTGAAGATGTGTTGTCTTCAAATTATAGGCCAAAAGTGCACGTAGACTGTACTGACAAGGGACTGAGGATTGTGGCAACTGGGCGAGAAAACAGGCAGAACAAAATAATAGTAAGAAGCGTTTTGCTTAGCACAGAGAAGAAGCAAAGGGACTGTTGAGTTGTGGGGTGAAATCCTGTGATCTTCAAGCTGTGCAATTATATATTAAAGGCTGAAAGTGAATGAAGAGTTTATCTTCTGTTGTTTTCACATCTGATGTGAAACCCTGCATCTACAGGCAAGATGAGAAAAACAGCAGCAATTTGGGTCTTTTAGGTGGCAAAGGGGAATCACGTGTACAGACAGAATAAAGCAGTTAGTATACGAAAAATAATTACCTGTAACAAAAAGCTAAGGGTACTTCAAAACGTTGAGGACGTGTTGTTTGGTTAACGGGAGCTGGTAAAAAGTGAACGCAACAGCTCTCGTGCTGCCGGGTGCCGGGCGGGCCAGGCGAGCTCTGCCTGTGCTGATCACTGCAGCGCTGCCACCACCGCATTCGGTGCACCCTGTGTATCCACGTTGTAATCTGCGGCTGCCGTCCACACGGCAGGACACATCGCTTGAGTTGTTTGACCTTGTTATTAGGAGGCTTCCCGGCACCGTTGCACCGAGCCCTCTGCATCTCAGCGCTTAAGTGTCGGTTCCAGGGGCACGTAGCCCAGTTCTGCAGGGCTACTCTCTTCAGAAGCAAACAATCCTTCTCAAGGGCTTTCTGGGGACATACATCAGCCAAATTTTGCAAAGTCCTGAAGGCAAAAAGCTAAAGCTGATCTGTGTTTTAATTTTGCTGCAGATGGCAGGGCAAGATGAAAGCAGCAGGCTTCCCCAGGCGATCGGCTCAATGGCTCTCTTGAATCCTCGCGGTGAAGAGCCTGCTCATGAAATGACTTTGAGTGGCTGCCCACTTTGGTTTTGTTGTTGTTGCAGATGCTTTTATAGGTGAGAGAGAATTCATACGCCAAGTGCTGGCCTCCATCAGGAAGAGCGACAGAACTGGCGGCGATGCTGCAGTGTTTGTCCCCAGACCCAAACCCATGCAGAAAGTAAGGAGAAGTCCGTGAAGGAGAGCCAGAACAAAAGAATGAAATCACTAAAGAATGAGAGAAAGAAAGAGCCAGATGCTCCAGCACCATTTCTCAGGCTGCAAACCAAAACGAAAAGCCAGTAAAGATTTGCACCTTTTAAAGAAGTAATGAATTGTTTCCTCCTCTGGCAGGCAGTGATTTGACTTGCCACATGCCTCCTAGTAATTTCCCAGCAGGTTTTAATGTTGGAACAATGGCATTCTGCTAGATATTGATTTTAAAATAACTCTTCCACACTTACTTGTAACCTTAAGAGGTGAATTACAGCCCTTGAATGCGCTCTAATGTAGCACTGGTAAATAGTTAAACAGACACGATCTGTTTCTGTGGGCAGTGCCCGTCCAGGAGCACGACCCACAGGGAGGACAGGCACCCCTTCCGTGGGGTGTTTGGGGCACAACCGGGGACAGTGGCACCTGGAGCGGTGGCTGGGGGCTCCCGCTGGGCCACATCGCAGGTGGCAGCCCCGTCGGGCTGGGGTTTGGTGTGTCTGGGAGCGCCTGGCTGCGCTTCTGCGGGAAGGCAGGATGCCACCGCTGGCTCTACGGGAAACACGAGAGCAGTATTTTGCTGTAGGATTGTACGAAAGCTCTTAGGGAGTGGCACAAAGCTGAGAAAACATGCGGCAGGCTGCCTGCCCAACGGAAAATATTAACAAGCTTACAGTGGATGTGGTAGAGTTTGACAGAAAAAAAAAAAAATCTGTGCTGGATGTCGAAGCGGTGAGAGTAGGAGGGCGATAGATAAATGACCTAATGGGGACTCTTTTCTTCGTCACAGCCCCGGGGCTGCCAGACCCTGCTGCAGGCCTGGAGAGGAGCCGAGGCTGGGTCCTCCTGCACCCGGGGTCATGCCCAGGCGCATCTTCTCAGAGCACTTCCCCGGGTGATGCGGGAACCAACAGCTAGGATCGGAGATCTCCATTTCTGAGGCTTGTGCTGCATTAAAAATAAATAAACCTGCTCTGTCCTCTGATAACACGCTGTGGCAGCTCCGTCCCTGTGCACTTCTGCATGGGTGGGTATGAAGGGCAGGAAGACACAGCCTGCATTAAATGCCAGCTGTACCCAGCCTCCCCCAAGCCCCGCAGAGCCGCACAGGTAACAGCGGAGCTGTTCATTTAGGAGCCCTGGTACAGCCGAGGCTCTCTGCTGGAGACTCAAACCCAGCTGTAAGCGTGGTGGGTGCCACGGAAGATTGCTGTTGACACTAAGCTGAGAAAAGTTTCTCCAATTATCTTACAGCTTTCTGTAGCTTTCTGCTGGTTTTTTTTTTTTTTTTTTTTTTTTTTTTCTTTTAATGAGGTGGCCCCACCTGAGTGCCCAGGGTGCTCCTCTAGAAATAAGCTGCCACGGGTCACAGGTGTTCTCACCTTCTGTCTTCAGCTGCCCTGAGGGTAGGGATCCATTTAAATTAGCAACAAAAGCTGCCTCGTATCATTTCCTTAACATGAAAGGGGGCCAGGAGTTCCGTGCCATGTCCTGCACCCCACACCAGGCCCATGGATGCTGGCACTGGGGGGGCTTCGCATTGGCTGCGATGTGAGCACCGGGCTGGAGGCACTCCGAAATCCCCTCGGCAGTGCCAGGGAAGCCGTGCCTCTGCCCGCACTTCATGCTGAAAGCTGATTTCGAGTGCACGGGCTGCAGTCAGCCAAGAGACGTAATCAGTTCGGGCTAATTCGTTGCAGGGCCTTTAGCTTCCCCTCCCCTTGTGCTGCTCTCCTACTGGCAGTGGCTACTCTGTCCCCTATTTTCAGCTGATCGATGTAAACTAATTACTTTTACTGGGTCAGCGCTATTATGAAATTATCATTTTATGAGACTAAAAATAACTCCGATCCAAGTCAGCAAGCCAATCACTTCCCTTCATCTCGGGCAAAAATACAATGTTATCTTAATCTGCGTTTCTCAGGCACTCACTATGATGCAGGCTGGAAAGGGGAAAAAAAAGAAAGAGGAGCTAAGAAAAAATTCTTAATTCAGTTGCTAAAGATGCGTCTCTGCCAAGGCTCCCGTTGGTAAATTTAGTAGACATGTTATAATTTTAGACAGTACCATTACTCGACATTATTCAAATAATTTACTTCTCACACAATGACTTTACCTTAAAGGAAAGTTATTTTGTCTTGCCTATTAAAAATGGGATATTTGCACATATGTGCAATTGTTACAAATATCCAAAGCCACAAAAAATCTAAGGACAAATAAATTCCCTCTTTTTTTTTTTTTTTTAAGAAGGAGAAAAATCCCGTGAATTCTACTTGCCATGAGAATGAGTAAAGGTATTTTAATACTTCTGGGGTTCTGGTGAATACAAATAGCTCAAAAATGAGATGCTTGCCTGAGATTTACGTCAAGATAGCGAAGGAAAAAGGTTCCATCTGTAGTTTCTGATACAAAGACATTTCACACACAATATCTGTAAATCCATTAGGGGAAGAAAATTGATACACATTTCATATAAGATGAAGCTGGAGTCAAGAGAATGAAAGCTCAGGAAAATGGCTTCTTTGTGTAGCTCCATCAATTCATTGTTTGATTGGACTTTCTGTATATTAAATTCAAGCTATTCTCTGGCCTGTGGATATACGAATTGTTGACTGGGTAGGAAGTGGTAAGAGTGATGAAATTTTAGCGCCTTGCTTTACAAAGGAACTATCCCACATCTCATCTGTCTTTCCACTGATGATGGTAAATATGCAAAGTAGCATTTCTATTAAAGCAATTTTTCTGATTCGGTTTAATGGCAGTTACCGAAGTAGTGACACGCAAAATGTGATTACGGGGCCAAGCTGCAATCTTTCCGGAGAACCCGGCGTGGCAGCGCTCCAGAGATGATTTATTGTTTTTCTTACTTTGCAAACTCCTCTGAGTTTGCACGAAGGAGGGTGAATGAAGGTTATTATCAGCCCGAGTGGTTTCAGCACTTTGCACGGGAGGAGTAACTGCAAAGAGATCTCCTCGCACGGCGCTGGCAGCCCCTGCAAGCGATGCGGTCGGCACGCCGGGAGCCTGCTCTCGCCCAGCTGTCAGCGCTTGGCAGTAAGCGCCTCGCGTCCCGTTTCACTGCTTCAATTTCATCCCGTTCCTTCTCCAGGGTAGAATACCAATAAAATAGCCCAAGAAATCAACACAGCTAATATCGTTTCTTTCAGAAACTCTTGATCAAGTGTCAGTTCTGCCTTGCTGTTTCGCTCCCCGCTTTCCACCCGCGGGGCGCCAGCCAGAACGATGTGAATAAACCTGAACAGGCCCCTGCCCCCAAACACCAGCTCCCTAAGCACCCCGATAATGACAACTGCAAGGAATTCCCAGTCCCACCCCAGGTCAGGCTGTTGACATAGCTAGGCCGGCACATGTTTTAGTGACTCCCTAGTGTTAACCTGGTTCCTTGAATATAAGCTATAGATGCATCTGCGTTGTCCAGGCACACGCTGTGTATGTTCCAACTCGGTGCTCAGTGCAGCTGAATCTGAAAGCTGGGTGCTGATCCCAAAACCGTGCTGTTCTTGCAAATCGTGAGGCCAGGGAGAAGACAGATTCTCCTAGGACCACCGTGAGGGTGGTGAGCGGTGGGAGCTCAGCCTTCCTTACGCAACAGAAAATCATGCAGCACGGCCTTAAACTCCAACCCAAACAAAACCCATCACAAATCTCTGCTCTTTGGTTGCTCAAACTACTAGATTAATGACACGAACAACCCTGAGATCTCCTTGACAGCTCCCTCAGGCCATGACACAGGTGTTTCACCCTCCTGTGGTTGCAGCACGCTCTAAAATGCCATCAGAGACGCTATCTAAAATGCCTGCTTTAGGGCCACCAGCTCTGGGGCTGGGGTGGGCTTGGGCACCCCCGGCCAGGGCCCGGCTGCGGTGCCCCGGTGTCCCTCAGGACGCGGCAGGGCGCGGGCAGAGGCAGACGTGGTGCTGCAGATCTCACCGCTGGGATTTGGAGCCCACGGTGCAGGTCGCAGATGCTGCCTGAGAGCCTGAAACATACTGCTGTTGTCAGGTGAAATGAAAACAGCTATAAAAAGCTTAGAAAAATACGCGCTCTGGGCAAAACTGGTTTGGGCTTTAGCAGCAGGAGAGAGGCGTAGCGCCGCAGCCTTGTTTGCAATGCGTGGCGGTGGGCGAGGACGCGTGAGGCTGGCCCATCCAAATCAAACTCCATTTAAAAGTAAATAAAAACAACAGGCTGGGAACAAAGTAACACCATTTATGATAATTAAACTGTCTCAATATAGATGTAAAACTGATGGCTACTGCATATCGAGTTAGTTAAAAGCAAGAGGGGGGCGGAAATGCTGCTGATGGGGACTGGCAGCGTGCTCCTGGGGCTGGGGAGGCCAGGGCCTCCTGCAGAAGGAGGGGGGTGGCAAACCAAACATTTATTTGACTGGTGCTTGAACCAAGGGCAGGAGAGAAGGTGGGTGGCTGCTGGCCTCTCGAGGAGAATGTTTCTGCATGAATTGGATAGCTGGTTTTGAATTAATTTTGAATAGTTGTTTCGGTAATTCAGATTGATTTAAGATGCACCCAAGAATAATGCTTTCATTATAAAACCTCCTGAGCAAAATTTAAATCGTGCTAAATTAAAAACAGCCTCTGTTAAACCAGGGCTGATGAGCACAGTAGAGGGATCAGAGACGCAGGGTCAGTATAATTTAATTCCTTTGCTTTGTTTCCCATTCCCAAAAAGCTGTTGTACCTTTCTCCTTGGGCCGTTAGCTACCTAAGGAGCTGGCAAGTTGTCCGTCATTTCTCAGAGCTCGGCTCCCCGATCCGCAGAGCAGTGCCACCACAAGCTGCACGTACTCTATTACACGCGGTGCTTCACCCTCCAGAAGAAATGCATTTTCTTGCTTTTACTTTATGGGTCAATCTGGGAATCGAGTTGTGTCTGTAGGAACCTGGCAGAGCAGCGCCTGCCTCGCGGCACAGCAGGAGAGTTTGTGGGGCTGTGCGCGCCCAGGTCCAGCCCTATTTGTGGTGGTAATGGGACAACCGTGCTCGTGTGTGCTTCAGGAAGACAGGCAGCTTGATCAGGAGCCCAGGAAATCACGGTGTATATATATTTAATATGAATCATGACTCAGATGCTCGGTAACACGGCCACTTAGCTCTGGCTGAGAAGCAGCAGGGTAAGGCCCTGTTCTGCGGGGGGCTGGGGAAAGCAGAGCTCGCTGCTGCACCACAGCCACGTCCCTCAGGCTTCTGAACAGCCCTGCCCTGAACGTGCCTCTGCAGGGAGTGAGGCAAAGCCTCCGGCCCTGGAGAACGAGCGGGGCTCCACCAAAATGAACAGGCTTGCACCGAAACAAAGCTGATGCGAAACTGCAAGGAGCCAGGACAGTCAGAGCGATAGTTATCTTGGGAGGATGGGAGAGAACACCTCAGAGCAAAATTCTGAGCTACAGAAGCAAAAATAAAATTAAAAAAAAATGAAGGATTTTCATTTTTAGTGTTGTTTCTGTGCCTTTTGCTCAGAGGAAGAACCCTTTTGGAAAATTCTATATTACTATCGTGTACTAGGCTATGGCACAGAGGCTAGCTCAGACGAACTACCACAGCTTCCTTGGTTTCAACTGAATGAATTTAATTTACAGCAGCAAATATCTGGCTTGGATTTTTTATTTTAATTATTAACATTAGTCAACTGGAACATCTGTTAATGCTTTCCTAATGATAGCCTTGTTTTCTCATAGTAAGTAAACTTTTCCCTTTTATATAAATTGAGCTAATTTTTTAATGTCTCGGTAACACGGGAAAAGTTATCCTACACGTTACAAATCGCTTTTATAAAGCACTCTGTCACAGAAAGAAATTACAGTGTCAGGAAAATGCTCAATTATCTGGATTTAAATGTTTCAGGGTTCAAAACAAAAATATTTATGTATATACAGGTGTGCATGCATTTGAGTTAAAAACCCTTGCACTTTATAATTTCTTGTTTTAAATACCGGCTACATTTTAAAGACAAATAGCAGATAATATTTAAGATATTTATAAAAGCTCTGAGCATGGCTGAAATGGAAGCTGCTAATGGGCACCTGCTAAAGAGGCAAAGTCTGATGGAGCAGGGAGCATGGGGGGGACTCTGGCTGCGGTTTTGGCAGCCTCCGCGAGACGGGCATTGCCAGCGCTCTCATTAGGAACAAGATCCTTCCAAACACACTTAAACGATTTCTGAAGAGAGAAGCAGATGAAATATTGGGTGAAAATGCCAATTTGAAAAAGCGGAAAGGTTTTATGGGCAGATGAAGGGGAGCAGGGGGTGTTAACCGCCCACACCACAGGGTGCAAGGCAGGAAGATGGGGATGCCCCAGGGCCAGGAGGTTTCATCGCTGCCGCTCATTCATTTTGGTGCCGTGGAGCTCAGCCGGGGATGAGCTGGTGCTGGGGGTGCATGGCTGCACCGCTGCCACCCCAGTGTGCCTCTTGGAGGGACACAAGGAGCAGGAATCAGGGGCTGATAGATCAGAGGAGCAACTCCTCTGTCTAGCGAGGGTTTGGGGCAAGCCAGCAGAGAGTGCTTGGCCTCTGGTCCTCAGTGAGGAAGGTGCTCGGTGCCCAACGAACGCGGTCAGAGGCAGGCAGAGGCTGTCGGAGAGCACAGGCTCTCCTCAGGGGCTGGTATCGCCCAGGTCTCTGTACGTCTCGTAAGTCTGTGAGAACGACGCAGTCTGAGCTGACAGAGTGTGTGCCGGAGACACCTCTTTTAGTGAAAATCCTGCAACAAAGCGCCCCAAATCAGTAAGACCACAAGTTTAAGTTTAAGGCTCGGATAGCTCCTCATACGTCCCTTTCCAATGAACTCTTACAAAGCTCTGTTTAAACGTCTGTTGTTTTTTTTTTTTAATTCTTGTCAACTCATTAAAGCACTTGTTCATGTATAATTTCAGTGATTGCAGTATACTGAGGACACTTCAAGTCCTCAGGAGCACTCAGTTTTCTCTACCCGCGTGTTCAGAAAGGAAGGGAAAGAGAACAAGACCAAATCATCACTGACGGGAACAGGGACTTAATCGCACTCTAGAGCACATTCTGCATGTATTTTACAACTAAGTTTTGTTCCCAAGCAACCCTGAATGTTTCCTTGACCCTAACTTCCTTGTGGCAAAGGTATAACAATGTACACGTGTGTGTTGGCAGAAAGATAGGTGCAGTCGTTGTTAAACAGAAACCAGAAAATCTTCCAGTGACTATGACAAACATCCACATTTTCTTTTAATGAAGAAATTCAGACTTGCAGTTGTCACATGCTCAGATTCTGTGCCTTTCTGACAGCTGAATTATGATTTTAATAATTTAAAAGTGCTACTGTGAGCCTGTCCATGCCTAATAGGCACAGAGAAGTGTTTAAAATCAAAAGCAGCTTAGAGAAGAAGTGGTCATTCCTGTCACCATATTACAGGGATGAGAATTGTCTACATCTGAGTGCTGAACTGTGTGAACTCCCCAGTGGGAAAACTCTTTGCAAAGTAGCTATAAAGTTTGGGCATTGCCTACTTTCTTTTACGTAACCCTGTCAGGGTGAGGGGTTGGCCATTCCGACAAAGGTTTTCAAAGCACAAATCTATAATTTCAGTAGAAATATCTGTGAGACAGAAATGAAATAGAAAAAAACAGTGCCCTACAGGCTACATATCTGTTGCTTTGACTATATCATTACCTCTGTACCTGTCCGTAGGAGTGTTTGAAATTCTAGTGCAACTGCTATAGCATACTCCTATTAGTGTTTAAACTCAGCACTTAGCACAGACAAGAAGCCTGTTCGTTGCTAAATTAAGTAAAATATATATATTTTTAATATATATATATGTCCTGGAGACCACTGAGCATCTTCAGGAGCATAGCAACCCAAAACAGCCATTTGAATTCAGCAACCTGTAATTCCTGGCATGTCAAGCAAAGAAACTGTGACTGACATTGTGAGAAGAGACAAAACATACATCAGCAATTTTGTGTAAAACCTACGGCTCAAATGAATGTCTGAAAAATAAACCCACAAGCTCCAGTTGCCAACTGCCTTCCACTCGTGTTATCTTTGCTTCAAAAGGAGTGCAAAACAGGACCTACTGTTCACAGCCCTGCTTCTCCTGCATCCATCTACCATTGTGCCAAGCATTTGTCAAGTGGGTTTAAGTACCTTTTCTGTTTTATTCAGGTTTTCAAAAGCATGAAATCCAGAAGTTGTCAGGCAAAGAACAAACAAGTCCTTAACAATTCCATTCCCTTTTGGAACATGCACCCAGAAAAATGCTTAGGAGTAACTGAAGTCAAGCTCCCAGTACATGCTTGCCTGCTGCTCAGTAAGAAAAAAGTAATACTCACCCAAGTGTTGTCATGGTTACAATAGTGTACCAAAAGGAAGCAGGAATACTGGTGAATTTGCTTGCTGAGGACCCTTTCTCTGCATAAAACATCACAGTTGCAAAGATGATAATTGCCATAGTGAGGGAAAAGAGGAGAAAGCCAAGCTCGGAGGCACAGCTCTTCAAAGTGTAGCCCAAGATTCTTAAGCCTTGGGAATGGCGAGAGAACTTGAAAATCCTGAAAACCCTAAAAACCCTTAGTGTCACAAAGGCTCCACTGACATCCTCGTTGTTGGTCATCACCAAGCCAATGTAGTATGGCATGATGGCCACCACGTCGATGATGCTCATCACGCTTCTGATGAACCTGTAGCGACTTGGGGCCGCAAAGAGTCTCAACAGATACTCTACTGTGAAAATCATCACACAAGCCGTGTCCAAGCAAAAGAAAGCCACAGCGTATCTCTCCCCACATGGAAGCTCCTTGTTTCCAGGCACCGTGCCACAAGGGACAGTTTCCACGACATTAGTGATCACAGAGACAGCAATAAAGAAACCGGTGACGTAGTAAAAGACTAAGGCTAAGGTGCTGGTGTGGGGGTTCTCAAAGGCTCGCCACATGGTCTGCCGGAAGCTCAGGGATGGCATGGACCCTTCTTGGTTGTTTTCTGAGTCATTGTCATCCATCAGCCGCTCTGCATTCTCCCGCTTTCTGTCCTTGTACTCTTCGTAGCAGCAGTCCCCGATGATTTCAGGGAGGATCCCATAGAAGGCAAGCTCTTCATCGTAGGCAGAGATGCACTCGTACCTGGGATAGTGCAGCTTGCCAGTTCTATAAAAATTTAAGATGCACCTGAAGACCTCAGGGTCCCGGTCAAAGAAGTACTCCTTAGTGTCTTCGTTGAAGAAGAACTCCTTCTCGGTGCTGCCCAGCAGAGTGTCCGGGTATCTCTCAAGTGTAGTCCTCCAGGTCTGGAACCGCCTGCCACTCACATTGAGAATGATCAGCTCGTCCTGCCTCTTGTTTTTCTCTGTGGGAGCCAGTGGCATGGGACAGTTGGCCACTGGCATCCATCCTATGGCAGCTGCCCTGGCAAAGGGCAGCCACGCTGCCACCCCTGCTGCCATGCTGACCCCAGGCCTTGCTACTGGAGAAGACACTTCGGCTGCTTCGGAGACCTGTCCCAAGTCAGATCAGTTCCATCTGCAACACAGAACAAAACCAAACACAACACAAAGTCAGGCAGGGTGTCTTGCTCTGTTGTGCTAGAGTTGTAGATCAGCACATTCACAAGAATTTAAAACAACCGGCTTGCCCTCGTCTCCTGTTTGAAGAATGATGTTAAACAAGGCACATGATAATCAGCTCAGCGAGGTTATGGCATTATTATGGATTGAAATTTTGAATAGCAAATGATTCCTCATTAAAAGCATTTTAAAAGTAGCATAAACACAGTAATTTATATTTGCTTCCTTACAAACAAGACTAATCCGTGATTCCCCAGGTGTAAGTCTCGTGTGCTCATCCATTTAACTACAGCTGTCAAGAAAGAGCTGGGAGCTCCACTGAAATCAGCCTGCAGTTCACCCAGCGAAATCATGTCATGAAAAGCCACCATTGGCCTGAGCTGGGCTTCCAGTCTTAACAAAGTTCGATATGTAATGAACCTGAACATTGTCAGTTGAAAGAAGCACAAAATCTTCTCTGGTTTTCATTAATTTTCTTCCACCTTTAATTAAAGACCTGGGCTCAGCAGCAGTATTTTGCTGCTCTCTTGGATTTAGGGATGTGTTTTAGTGTTGTGAAATCTTGCACCCTCCACTGGCCCAGGGGAAAATGGCTTTTGCAGGAATGGTGCTCAGAATATCTGAGCATCAGTAGGCTGAATCCCACATGTGCAAGTTTATGGACCTTCCAGCAGGGTCATGTGTCAGTGAAGGATGTGCACGCTGGATTATGCTACCAGCTGAGTACCAAGAAAATCAGAATGGGGAAGCCTCCAAACTTGGACAGGTTTCTTCCAGCAGGAAGATACCTTGGCTGTTGCCTAGCAGGCAGAGACAGAAGTCCTTCAGGCTAAGAACTGAAGGACTATTAGGCTGAAGTGAAATATGTTCAATGCACTCTTGATTTTTAGATGAAAAATATCCCAAGTTGTCCAGATCCTCAGCCACTTGGAATCAACGTTCTCTTGAAATTATAGCATTTATTTGTGGTTCTGATCTGGCCATGAATTTTCTTTTTCTTTTTGGTCTTTGGTGATGGTTCTTAGAATATTTAACTTGTGTTTTAACTCATATTTACTCTTACTTCCCTAATGTTTTTCAAACTCCACCATAAAATTGTCTGGAGAAAGGTACCATTATCATATAAGATGCATTAGGGGCCCTATCAAAAGTCAATTTATCAATGGAGATTCCATTGATTCCACTGACTCAGGCCCTCAAAGCCTAATTATATCCTCTACATGATAGCCTTCTATGCGATTTTACTCTGAACTTTTTTAATTATATGAAAGCTGCCATTCCAGCCAGTAAGGCTGCAGCATTATTGATTTCAACAGCCATCAAAATACTGAATAAAAAATGATGGAATCAATCTGTGGTGAAAATGACTGAACTGCTCCCAGAAATGCTCTTCCTCCTCAGGACACATTAACATTCATCACCTTAATGTGGAGCATCTTTCTGTGCAATTTTACTATCTAAAGGACAACTGAAATCCCTCGTGCAAGCATCTTACTGCTGCTGGAAGAGGTTTTGTAATTATGAAGCATACAATAATCCATAGTGATGCTTATCCCAAGGAGACACTTTTCTTATACACCAAGCCAATATCCCACAACATTTTGCTATAAAGGATTGTTCAATATTACTATGCACTATTTTTTCTCCTTCTCCTAAAGAGTGAATTTGTTGCATCAATCGTGCCAGACTGACAGCCCTGGAGACCAGAATCCTTTTTCCATGGAAGAGCCAGAGCACAGCACTGCAAACTTTCTCTGCACTACTTTGAAAATATGCCCGAGTCTTTCGCTGGAAGGCAATCTCCAGGGGCTTAGACAGCAGAGCTGCCGATTTCTTTTAGCAGCAGTGGTGGATTTTTAACTTTTATGAAACACTGCGTTAAGAACAGGACTGCAAAACAGGAGGCAGCGAAGTGACGACCATCCCATTCATTAAACACTGAATATACACAGGCAAACAGCGAAGAGACAAAGATAATGCATCCTGTCCCTAATTTCCCTGCTGGTAAACTGTCTTCTGTGCTTTTTAATTTCAATTAGTGACACTAGCACAGCCATTCTACCAGGACTGATTGGCGATGTACAGTGACCTGAGCAGCTACAAGACACTGGATCCTCATCTTCCCTGATTTCTCTGGGGAACCTTATTAGAAATCTCTTCTGTACTTATAACTTTGGTTGTAAATTCCAGGTTACCTACATTAGCTGCTGAGGCACTATAAATACTTCACATATAATTGTTCTAATAAAGCACTGGTAACTCATAAGTGACTTACACATTTTTAAATCATTTTTTAAAGATAAAATGGGTCTTTCTATGCTAGCAGTATGTGTGGGGAAGCTATAAATATCTTAGCCATGAAATGGACAGGAGACTGAAACAAAAGAGAAGGGTATTCTTCATAGAAGTTTAGATCCCATTTCTCTGTGACAAAGAAATGCAGCTGGTTAAGAAAACTTAGTGCTTCATTTTCAAAGTTGCATTAATCTGCCCCTTTTGATCCTCAAAATGCTCAAAAATACATGTTTTTTCCAGCTGTAAACTGGGTGTCTGTAAGGAAGGACTGAGAGGGAGAAGAATAATCAAATCTCTTATAACAAAGGTTTTGTGTTTTCTTATCCATGAATCTTTGAAACTCCACCCTGCCCCGAAATGAGACAAAATTAAAAGAGGTAGGACTGGATTTGGAATTCAGAGCTACATGAACCATGCTAGGTACAAACAAGGAAACAAACAGCAACAACAAAGAGTTAAATAATTTATCCATAAAATATGGAAAGAAGCCTCCTTTTCTGCACACCAAGCCTGGGTTTCGGTAACTGCTACCCATTCTCTTTAGGTTGGAGAGCAATTGCCTGGGCTCAAAATATACCGTACAGTTGACTGAGTCTCTTCAGCTCGCGTAGGAAACAGACACGCTTCAGTTCTAACAAGCATGTATTTGCCTACACACACATTTTGAATTTTAATTACTGTAATTTCAACATGTAATTTGGAAGGAACTAGTTAACAAAAGATCGGTTGCCTGTTGATGCCATTTAGAAGACCTGGTACACAAAATAATTTGCTTCCTTCTGACTTAAAGTCAGCATCTGTGAAGAAAATGATCCTTTTACTACGGATACTTTGACAGAAAAGCTGTGCCCTGACCCCTCCGGCTCCCCAGGACTCCGACCCCGGCTGCTGCCTCCCGACCACCTCTGGCTGTCGCAGCGCCAGCTGGCTTCGCTGCCACCGTGGTTTGATCCCAGTTTCAAAACAAAAACCTGGCATGCACTGCTAGATCAATACAGCTCTGGAGGAAAACTTTAGAGAACAGTCATTTCTATTTACCTAAAGGGTCAAGAAATAAGCAATGGGTTCTTACCACATTAACTTCCACTGGCAATGCCATACTTAATAAGTGCCTCTTCAGAAGCTCACAAAACCAGAAGCAAAATAAAAATCTCATCGTGTCTCCCTTTCTGGAAGCAGACTGGGATGATTTAAAATGACTGATAAGCATGTGAGTTTGTCGATGAGACGCAATGCTAAGGGGGGCGAGGAGCCTTCAGACCGTTCGTTCTCTCCTTTTCTATCCTTTGTTGGGTCAGGCTCAGACAGCAAAGATGCTCTTGCTTAAAAGCAAAATATGTCAGAGCTTCAATATCCTCTTTCGGTCACATATTCCTTTCCCTTCCCAGCCACATCAGATAATAAAACTTTCTGCAAAGCATTGGCTCCCTCAGCCAGCTGGAGAGATCTGGGGGCAAAAGCAACAGGCTTAGGATGAAGGCACGCGAACTTCTCCCCGCAGCCGGCTCGCAGGACGCCTTACCTGGCCGGGAGGATGCTCGGAGCCCCGGAGCGGGGCTGAGCCTGGGCAGCCGGAGGAAGGGGAGGAAGAGGGGGAGCAGTCGCTCCTCCGGCTAAAAAGGTGAGCTGCTCTGCCTGCCTCTCGGCTCCCTCTCTAAACGCAGTCAGAAGCGATCAGAAAACGCGATCATCATCGTGGAAGTATATATAGAGAGATGACTAAACAGCTGCTCTCTCACCGCAGCCGAGCCCCAGCCTCTCCAGCCGCCGCTGCTCCCCACCCCCCCCCCCCCCCCCGAGCCGCCCCCGGCCGCCCCCTGCCCTCGGAGCGGCCCCGGGGGCAGGGCAGGGGCAGGGGGCGAGGCGCAGCCGGACCCCGACAGCCCCAGCCCGGCTGCACCGGGGCCGGGCAGCACCGAGGATGGGAGCCGCTCCCCGGCCCCGGGATGCCACGGCAGCCCTCGGCGGGGGCTGGAGCACCAGCAGCGGGTCCTCGCCCTCGCTGCTTTCCCCCCGCCCGTCCCCCCGTGCGTCCCCCCGCTGCCTCTCGCCCCGCTCCGCTCTCACCGCTCCTCGCCGCCTCGGCACCTCTCAGCCGCGGCCAGGAGTCGGGCTCCCGGCGCTCGGTGCCGGCATCCTCGCCCGGCTCCCCGGCTACCGGCGGGGCTCCCCGCACCAAATCCGGGAGCGGAGCGGCCGAGCCCCGCCGTGCCGGGCAGCGCGGGGCAGGGACCGCGGCACCGAGCGCACCCCGGGCACGGGCACCGGGAGGAGGGGAGGGGATGGGGGCGCGGCGGGGGCAGAGCCGCTCCTACCCCGAGCCCCCCACCCACCCCCCGGCCCCGCCTGCAGCCGAGCCGTCCCCTCCATCATCCCGGTGTCCCCCCCAACCTCACCTCCTCCGCTCGGCGCCGCGCCTCGCCCCGCCGCTGCCGGCCGCGGCCGCTCGCCGAGCGCCGCCGCTGCCATGCGGCTGCCGGGAGCGCGGAGCCGCGGGGGCGGGCGCGGAGGGGGAACGGGGCGGGGGGCGCGGGGCGGGGCGGGGGGGGCGGCATCAGCACCGCGGGCGGCGGACAGCTCCGGGGGGGGGGACAGAGCCGGGGGTGCCGGGGTGCGCTGGGGGGAGCTCGGAGCCGGGAGGGTTCAGAGCCGGGGGGCTCAGGGCCGGGGGGGTTCAGAGCCGGGGGTCTCCTCGCCCCGTGTCTCCCCCCCCCGGCCGGTCCCCGCGGCCGGGGGTGTCCGCGGGGTCCCGGCGGGGTGGTGGTAGCCGGGTGGGCTGTGGGGGGGTCCGTGCAGGAGCCCCCGGGAACGGGGCCGTGCGGTGGCGGCAGCGAGCGGGGGCAGCTTCCCGGGGATTTCGTGCGGCGGTGCTGTAACAGGCTCCTAAAACGGGCCCGAATTCCGTTTAAAACTCGCACACACGCACCAAACACACCAAAAGAAACCAAAACAAACGCAGCCAACCCACCAAGCGACCAACAGATCCTCACACACCTCGGCTCTCCGACTGACTAGCTGGGAAATACAACCTGGAAGCTGAGAGCAGCGCCCCGATCCATCGGTCCTCTGCCTCAGCATCCCCTAATCCCCGATAAGTCACTGCCAGTATTATTAAAGACCAAACAGTTTTCTGGATGGCAGGTCACGGGTGGTTCTCCCCCAAAACAATTCCCCGCAGCGATGTTTGTGTTTCAGTCCCTTCGGGCCAGGTGATGAGGTCAGGCAGAAGCTGTGCACTATAACTGTTAGAGTACAGGCACTATAACTGCACATGCAGAGCTGCGTACAAAGTGAGTCCTAAAACTTCCATGGGAAACTTTGGGTGGCTGGATGCATTTAGGCACATCAAAGGGCCCGAAATCCGTCTTTGCTAAACGGCTTCAGAACTTTACCCTTAAAAATGCTTCCCGTATCTCCACTTGCTCTTTGCCTCTTGCAGATGCACAGAAGAAAGTAAAACCAGAAATGTCATTTGGCTTTAGCTGGTATAAAAGATTTTTCTGTGATTTCCAATGTCATTGCTTCATAAAGCTGCCTCTCTGCTCTCGCCCAGGCGTGCTCTGGCCTCCCTCTCTGCGAGCTCTGGCCTGGCTGTGATCCTGAATAGCTTTTCCCCCATGACTCGGCCCCCTTTTAACTTTCGATCTCTATTAAAAAGCTAATTTGGGAACTCTTTTTTAATGCTCCCAATTTTGTATTTTTAAATAGAGTCTGAAAGTCAAAAGCAAGCTAACTGCAAATAGTCTGATGTGAAAATATTCCTTCTCCTCTCTCTTTCCTTCTCTTTTTCTTTGCTTCTTTTGCTTGCATCTTCTCTCTCTCTGTCTCTTTCACTCTTTTTCTGCCTTTCCCTTTCTCTCTTGCTTTCTAGGAATATCTCTTTAGGTTCTAATGAACCAATTAAGCATTTTATTAAAACTTTTTGAAAAACTTTTTATCATTCTGTTACTGAAAAGTCGAACCTGCTAGCATTAAAAAAAGCCACATATGCAGAGAAGCCACTGGAATGAGCTATGCGGATTAAATATCAATTTTAAATATAGTTTGCATCTTCTTTTTGCTCTGCCATTTTCTTCTGTATTTATATCCTGTGCTTCTCCAGTGTGTTTTATTTATTGTGTTTGTTCTTTACGCTGGGCGCTATCCTGCATTAATTCTGCATCTAAATATCTCATTGACTTCATGGCCATGCTGTATAAGCATTCTGTAATGACAGTGGCAGTAATAAAGCTAGCTTGGCTGCTTGAAATTACAGCTTGCCGTAACATTGTAGCTTTGTAGTCTCATTATGTCCTATAGATTGTGCCAGCAGTTTCCTTGCTTTGGATCCAAGCTTGTGAAAATGCCTGCGTAGATTAAAGAAAGATCATTAATAAGATTATGCTAAAGGGTCAGTCTTGGTAACCTTAAAATTATATATGTGCTGTGCTGGTTGAAAGAACCTGGAAAACACAGCTGCTTGGATCTCACCACTTCTCTCAAAACTCTTTCAGACCTTGGCTAACTCTCTTCAGCCCTGCCTTCCCAGCTCCCAGCTCGAGAAGGAATGTGATAACATTTGCTGCGAAGTGCTTTATCAGGCTGTGCAAGTATTTATAAAGCGCTATAAATTCCTGAAGGAAATCACTTTTATAAAAGTGTACCAGTGATTTAGTTTGTCTGTCTGTCTATCCATCACTCCAGCGCTTCTCCAGAACTCCAGCCAGCCACCTCCCCGCCTGTCCGCCCTCCAGGATTAATAGCGGGCTTCTCGCCGCAGCACCTAAGTGCACAAAATACGTAGTCAGAGGTGAATAAATGAGGGAAGGCGCGAGGCGCTTCCTATCTCATCCGATCAATCCAGTACAAAATATCTGTCATTTTCTTTAAGAAGCCTTTGTGTTGCAGGCGTGGCAGGGGAAGGAGCTCAAGGATCTCGCTCAGGAGTTGCCGCTGCCAAGGCAGTGCTGGGGGCTGGACCCTTCCCTGCAGCCCCCTCCTGAACCCCCCCCAGCCTCTGCTGGCCCCACCTGGGCTCCCTCCTCGGCCACATCGCCACCCGTTTGATGCAGCAGATATAAATTTGCTCCATGTTTTCGGCTGTGTTGACTATCATTTACCAGTTACGGTGTGCCTATACTCCAGGAAGAGCTGTTTCCGTGCTGTCATAGCTGAGACAGGCTATAAAATGAAAGGGGTTATATATGTTAAAGTAAATAAATTTAAAAACATCCATAAATTTGAAATTCCTGAGAGACCACGGAGTTGCTTGAAGTTTGTACAGATTGAAAAAAAAAGTGCTGTTTTCTACTTTAGAGGCAGAAATGTTCTTCATTACGGGTAATCTAAATTGTTTTTATCATCACACTTCCAGTGAAAATTTTAGTTTGATATAGGAAAAGCTGCCTTGTTTTTAGCCTAGGAAAGCCCTGAAGGAAAACGTGAGTAACTTTCAAGCACCTTTTAGACAAAGTTCAGTGTTGGGAGTTCTTAAGGGTTGGGGGACTAGTTTAGGATGACTGGAGCCTGCGTTAGCTGCACTTTGGGGAGCACTGCAGAGTTTCCAAGGGTGCTGTTTGCATCCTCGTGGGGTCCTCGGAGCCCCTCATCACAGCGGCGTCGCTGTGATGGACAGACCCTGTCCTTGTCTCGGCTGCAGTTTGTCACTGCCCGCGGGTGCTGGGAACCCGTGGGGTTTGGTTCAAGGCCATCTCTGATTTACAGCGTTCTCAGTTTTTTTCCCCTCTGTGTTTGGAGATTTTCCAGCCTGAAATAAAGCCTCATAGGCAGCTGCATTCTGCCGCTTCTTTCCAAAAGGAAAGAGGAAAGAGCCGTGGATGCTGTCCAGCAGTGCTGCTATCTAGCCAGCAGCTGCAAAATTTTCTGCTCAGCAGACCTTAATGAATCAAGAAAAAATCACACATGGTAGTAGAGGGAACAGACCCTTGAAGGACAGCGGTGATACTGGATTGGGTTCAGTTTATTGTGCAGCGTTCCTTTCCCCACCCCGTGCGTACCGCCTCGCACGGTAAGGCAAAAATGCCGGTTTGTGATGCTGCTCCCTGCAGCAGCTCGTCAGGGACTGCGCTTAATTGGCCATATTCCACGTTATCAACATGCAGACACCTAAGTAACGAGAGTCTAGCATTCACATTCCCGATTAGGGATGAGGCCAGCCGGGTGCACGAGGGCGAGCTGGCCAGCAACGCTGCGGTGAGCGCGGGGCTGCCTGGAGCCGGCAGGTGCGGTAGCGGCAGCAAGCGGTGCTGCGGGAGCAGGGAGCAGAGAAATGAATTCGTGTGCCTGCGTATATCAGCGGCTGCGTGTGAGACAGTGCTGCACGTGATTCGCCTTTGTTTGTGCCTTCAGGAGAACAGAGGCAGAGCTGTTCAGCTGCACCGCCTGCAACCTGCAGCATGTTTTGCCTCTGTCGGTTCTTGCGGTGGCGGTGGGAGCTGGTGCCGGTGCTCAGGCTGTGCCTCGTGCTTGTGCTGAGCAACTGAGCAGCACGTTCACTGCTGGCAAGGGTGCGAGGGAAATGAGGACAGTGGGCTCACAGCGAGGAGCTCTGTGCAAGCAGATGGATTCCTTGCTGCTCTGCTGCATGCTCTCTGCTGTGTGCTGCAGCCCAGGCAGGTTCCTGCACCTTGTGCTGTGCCTGGTGCTCTGCAGCAAGTTCTTTCCACTTCCAGCCAGTTGGGAATTCTTGCAATTATGAGTCAACCAAGGCTAAAACGCTCTGAACTGAGCAAAGCACAAGCCAACTGCACGCCTTTGATCTCACTCACGTTGGGTTAAACAGTCACCATCAAAGCAATTGTCGTTATCCCCTGGAAGTTGAGGGACCAATTAAAGAAAAGAAAAGGAAAGAAAACAAAACAACAACAAAAAAAAACTAACAACCAACCTGAAATAAATGATTAATCTAAAACGATCAGGTTTTTCATGGTTTCCAAAGCTACAGTGTTGCTGAGGTTTTTGCTGCTAGAGTCAACAATACAATAAACTGCAATTGCAATTCTTTGGTGGCTCATAACCAGTAAATCAGATCTGTGGAACTATACATTTACTGCAAATTTAAGGAGTTGTTCTTTCATTTTTAAGAGTGCATTTTAAATCAAGTCAACAGCCATAAAGCAATATACAGCCTGCCTCACTATTGTCTGGGGAATGAATCCTGCACTATCATGATTCCTTTTTATTATTAGTAGGTATGGGGGCAGGGAGGAGAAATCTGGCAGGGAGGCCATCGCGGCTCAGCTGACCACTGCTCAGAGCCTGCAGCTGCATCGAAGGATGCGAGGGCTGCTCCACCCAGGGCCTGCACCTCGGTCACTCATTTTTTGTGCAAATGGGGATTGAAAACTGCTGCTCTCAGTTGTTAGGATTTGACACAGGTGCATAACAGAGCATGGCAGGGATGGCCATCAAAAGCCAAGAGCCTTGCGTTATTTTTTTTAGTCCCACCTGCCTTCTCTGAGCCATTCACCAGGTGAGATCGTTGTGTTACAGCATCAGCTGGTGCAGCCTGGGCTGGGAGGGAGATGATAAAAGGCCCAGGCTGGCAGCTTTGCCCCACAAGCTCTGTGGCTGCTGTTTCTGTGCCTGTGGCCAGGCAGGGCCATTCCTTACGAGTGTGATTTTGCTGCTCCCCTCCTAGCCCAGCTGGGCTCTGCTGGGCCTGTGTCTGCTTTGTGCTGTGCTGTGCCCACCTCCCTCCATCCCTGCTTCGTGTCCATCCCCTGTTGTGCTGCCATGCGTGAGGTTAGTTCCAACCCCACTTGTCTCACCAAACCCCTTGGTGTACAGGAAACTGCTGGTAGGCAGAAATAGATTTATTCTTATCTTGGAACAGATTAAGCGTAATGTTACCTGCAGACAAATTCTGTACCTAGTATGCATGCTTAATCGGATTTTTTTTTTGAATTATTGAATACAGTAAGATCATTATTTCTGCCTTGCTCTTAGTGGGATGTAGCCTGCTGGCTGAAGGGAAGGCTTTCGGTGTGCATGTGTGTGTCATTAAGGGCTAACCTGGAATTCAGATCTAAATCCTCGGTGCGGACCTTTGATATCAAAGAGGGCTTTTATTGCTGCATTATCTCAAACTTGCTCAGAGCAGAAGAAAGAGCTGATAGCCTGAAGGTAAATTAAGTTAGTATTTTTGGATAGCCCAGTGTTAAATGAAGTTCTTCAGGAATGGGAGATCTTTCCTCTAAGCTCCTTAGGCAGCTCAAAAAGAATATTTGTGTGAACATGTTTTGGAGCAGGGAGTTTTTGTGACCTCTATTGGATCCTATGTGCGTGATGGAGATCTCACTTCCTAGCAGGCTGGAAGATCAGTTTATTAAGGGGATTTTTTGGATATTCAGATGTTTTCCTGGCATACAGCTTAGGGATGCTTGCTTGTTTGTAAGATCCTCAGTTTCTGAAAGAAAAGTGAAAAGCAGACTTTGTTCTTATTTCTTTTTTTTTCCTGGCTAACTACCAACACAAGTTTTTAGAGGGGGTATTTTTAACTGAGTCCTACAACTCCATCCCAGCAGGCAACATACCACAGCCTGTGGGGATGCTCCTGGAGTTGGCTGTTAGAGGTCTTCTCCAGCTGGAGGTCAGAACCGGGAAGGAGCGGTGCTTTCCCTGGCTCTAACCACAGAGCAAGTTCCACTCACTTGACTTGTCAAAGTGATAAACTGTCTGAAGATGGTGCGGATGGTGAAAACACAATTCCTCTTGCTTGTGTAACAAGTGAACTGTTGGGCTTTCATCTCTGCTGGGAAAATGTGCGGTATCATCAAATATGCTAACTTCAGTGTAGTGGAGTTGAACACAATTTTATTTCTGTTACAGGCAGGAATAAGGTTAACCAAGACACATCTTTTAAATATGACCAGCTTTGCTCACAGCAAGATCCAGGGTCAAACAGATCAGTAATTCTGGTTTTGTAGTGGGTGACAGACTAGCAAGTGAAAAAAGAGTTTTTTCACTTCTAAAAATCACTGCTCATATTTTTCTGACCAAGAAGCCTTTTAGCATGGAAATTCTTACTGCTCACCTGGGAATGAAGTTACACAAACTCATTTTTAAATTAGTTGGAAAGATGAGCATTCAGCTACCATAATAAATGTTAGATAATGCATTTTTAGCTGTACTATTTCTCTGTTTGAGAAATAATGTGCAAAAAGTAGCACAACCTGGAATGATGTAGTAGGGGATAATACAAGCCAGTATAAATAGGAACATAGGAAATGTTTAAATGGCAAGCAATAAATCCATGTAATAGCATTCAAATAGAGTTCAATCAAATGATGGGTTTGGTATTGATGAAACCTCACAATTTTATAGCACTTCTTATTTGGATAACTCTGAGTTTGCAGACATTGCCCAGTTTCTCAGAACACACAGCTGAGAGGGAAACAGCTCTTTGTATTTCTGCCAATGGCAGAAAAGGGGGGGGCATACAAAATTCTTTTTTTCTCCATATTCAAAATATTGAAGTTTTTCTGTGTTTTGTTCTTATTGTGTGAATCTTCTGCCAGAGATATTACCTTCATCTGCACAAAGCTGGCTGAGGAATAAACTGCTCTGGGTTAGAAGTGATGCAGACAACCAAAATTTTTGACCTGACAATTTTTTTGCTACTACAATGGCCAGCTGAATATTGATCACGTGTTAATGTTTTTCAATGTTTGCAAAATATTGAAAAGCCATTTTCAAAAGTAATATTTTAGAGAAGCCAAATTAACACTTTCACATTGTTTTGGCTGTGTTGCTGCCTTTGTTAGGAGCTGGAAGCGGGCAGTGGGGTGCAAAGGCACCTGGCTTGTCTGAGATCAGACCTTCAGAGGTAAAGCTTAAGAAGCAGCAAGGCAAATATTCATGAAAGTGTCTGCATTTCCTGTGACCTCCTTTCCACCTCAGCTTTGATCCAGGCTGCTGATCCGAAGAATGGATTCTGATTTCCATTTGATAAGGCTTACATTTTTGGCAAAGGGAGGCTCAAAAATAATCCTTTTCTGAGCAGATAAATCATCTAAAGCGCTCAAACATGCAGGAAAGGACCTGGTAAATCTGCTAGCTGAACTCCTGTGATTGCTTATTTCCAGGAGCCCCTGCTGGCAGCCGCTCCCAGGGGCATGGTGGGGGGCTGGGGGCTGCCTGGTGTGGTGCAGCCCCTTTGGGTGCGCAGGGTCTGGTGTGCAGAGCCCCAGCCTGTGCTGAGCACTCACCCTGCAAGGTGCTGGTGCTTGGCACTGTGCTGGCACCCCTTCAGAAGTGTTTCAGTGAGAAGTGTTTCAGTATGTGCTTAAAATCAAAATCCCAAAGGCCCAGTGAAGTCAAGGGTCCGCTGATGTGTGTAAGGGGAAACACCCGCTAAGTGCTTTGCTGGGCTGTAGCCAGGGGGCTAACTCGGTAGGATCCCAGCCCCGATTAAAGCGTGGATTTCAGACCCAGTTGCTGACAGAAGTCATCACGTGGCACTTGAACTTGCTGCTGGGTGCTGAGCTTTTCTGCTGCAGGGCTTTTCAGGCAACCATTTTGAAGCAGTGATAGCCCTCTAATCACAGAAGAACAACAGCGAGGAGAGGAGAATGCTTATGATTATTTACTAATTAATCCAGTACTGATAGACATATGAATAGATGCTCATTTAAAATTCCTGCTGGTTCACAGGGGGAACGCGAGTCCAGAACATCGCGTGCCGCCGAGGCGCTTTTCTTGGCTTCAGTCTGAGGGACCCTGCAGGGGACTCAGGTCTGAAAAAACACGGTCTGCTGTTAGAAAAACAGCCCTTCGCGGTTCTAAACAAGAAAATGAAATAAAAGCAGCAGCACTCCAGGTTTTAATTAGCGCTGGAGAGATGTCAAAGCAATGGAAACCAATGTGGGTATTACTCATCTGAGCCCCTGGTAGGGACTGCTCAAAGGGCTGGGCAGGTCTGGGCATCATGGTCCTGTGCCATGTCTCTTAGTGCACACAGTCACAATAAACCTGGAAAGCCACTTGTGGGTAACTTGGAGAGCAGATAAACGATACTGAAGAAGGACAAACATTGCTGCTGATAATCACTTGCGTTATCACTGTCAACACAAGTAGCAGCGATAAGAACAAATACAGTAAGTGTGTTGTCTGCTGGCCACTCGGTGTGGTGCTTGGAAGTTCCCAGCAAGTTCCCAGCTGCTGTTAAAACTTTTCTTGCCCTCATAAAGTTAAGGGGAAGCTTAGAAACGTGAGTGGCTTTATGTCTGCATGAGTCTGAAGCACAAAACCAGAGTGGCTCCGTGCCCTGTCCGTCCCAGCTCTGCAGGTGGCTGTGGCTGAGCCCCTGCTGGCTGCATGGAGCTGTTCTGTGGTGCTCTGTGCTGGTGCATGTAGGAAATGGTTTTACAAAAATAACATTTTACAGGGAGGACTACTCATGGTACAGGCTCAGCTCTCTGCATTGGACCAGCTTGTGCCTTAACTGACTCCCGTGCAAATTCGAAACCACCGCGGTAGCAGCTACTGCAGAGGGAGATCGAAGCAGCTGAGAAGTAAACTTGGCCCCGGGGCCAGGCAGCGTTGCAGGCATCTGCAGCCATCGGTTCTGCCAAACACTCTGTCTCTGCACAGAGTTAAATCCTGTGATTTGGTGGTTGCTTTTCAGAAGTGCTGTAATAATAAGTATTATTAATAATAAATAATTACAGTTAGCGCTTCCTGACTTTTTATCATAGCCTCTATTCACGAGCAAAAACAGGATGGGTAATTCTCAATTGACCTTCAGACAGAAAGATAAGATGCACCGCTGAAAAAACCCATGGCATGCAGCGCTCAGGATAATTTCACATAATCCTGACAACACAGCGCTATCCCTCAGAGGGAGATGATGACATTCAGTGCGTGAGCTGTTGCTAAGCTTTTGAAAAACATTTATTCTTTGGCCACAAGCTACTTCTGGTCTTTGTCATTAGCAGAGAAATTTATATCAGGAAACATTGTTTCTTTTAAAATTTTCAGTGATAAAAGGCACTTGGTAGATGCCCAGCATGAGCCTTAAATTAAAACTAAACTGGGTCTGTGCTGAAGGAGCTGCTGACTCCTCCATGGCACTGATTTCATTTCAGCAGTGCCGGCCCTTCCGTACCAGATTATCTCTGCAGTTTGGGGTATAAAGAAGGCCAGAGTCAAATTAATTTTCTGACAAGACACACTATTGGCTCAAAACACTTCCCTCCCGCTGTCTTAGCATCAATGTCTTGTCTACTTAAATGCTGGTAAACAAGCGTAAACTCTAACAGGCCACAAATTAGCTATTGACACCTCTGCTGGCTGCCTCCTGATTCTAGAAATGTTGCTTTCTGAAGGGTGACGAGGAGACGCCGGGTCTCTGGAGTTAGACCCAAATCTAACGTAATTTCTCAAAACTGTGATTCTTTACTTATTCCCTTACTTTCAGGAAGCCTTTCAGTTCATGCATTTTGTTCAGTGACACTCAGTGCCAGCTAGAAGGAGGAGCTCCAATTCATTAGCTTTTACAGAATTAAAGCAGCTTTTTGCTATTTCGGTCTATCTTGTAATTATTTTTCTTAACTTCTTTCTACCAATTTATGAAATTTATATATTTTTTCCTAAACCTGAAAGGCAAGCAGTTGTCTGAATTCCATTTGCACTGTAGGATTAAATCTGAGTCTGAAGAGAGGGGTGGGGGGGGAAAAAAAGGGATCAGTTCAGAAAAGTGCTGAGAGGTCAGAATAACCCGGGCTGTGCCACCGATGTGGTCAGATGAGGACCCTGTGCCTGACCTCCCCGCTGCAGCGACACAAAAGTGCCAGCTCCCCTCGCTGCCCTCATCTCCTGTGCTCAAAGAGAGCAGGGAAAATGTGGCAAAGATTGCGCTTCCTGCGAAGGGCAGTGCCTGGTAATTATTAGTACAGAAGCTGAGCGTGTTCAGTTTTGAAATAATAAAAATCTATTTAGGAAATCAAAGAAGCCGCAATGCAGTTGATGGTTGGACTTGATTCTCTTGAAGGTCTTTTCCAACCTAGATGGTTCTGATTCTATTTTTGAAGCAGATCGCCTGTTTTTATCTGTGTTGGGTAGAAAACAAACATACAATAAGAGATATTCAACCTTCTCACGTGGGCAATCTTTAGCATCATGTAAAAGCAATGCATTTAACCTTTCCATGATTTAAAGATAACATTTGTTTATTAGATGCTGATAATTAGTCATCAGATGCAGAACAGAGCATGTAGCAAAATGAACCCACAATTATTTCACTCCAGTGAATTGATCTCTACTTTTATGAGCTAATCACCCAGACAGCTTTGTAACGTGGCCAGCACGTCACCAGTTCCCTCAGCATTCTTTAGCAGCATTGCAAAAAAACTTCTGTAATGAAGCAAAAATTGGTGTTCTGCATCACCCCTCTCTGTTGCTGGACCCCGTGCACAGCCTCTGCATCTGAACCACCTGTGCATCTGCCACTATTACAGCTTACAAATGGAGAAATAATTGAGGAGAGAACAAAACAGGGTAGGCTCATCCCAGATGTAGTCAGTCTTCATTTGAAATGTAAATATTGGCTCTGTGATAGATGTTTACTGCTGTGATAAGGGGAAGGGAGGCAGTAAATGAAATGGGGAGACGCAGGCACTGCTGCAGTGCTCAGCAAATGCCAGTTACCCAGATTTTCCAGTGTGGAAAGAGCAAAGGGGAAATATGGTGGGAACTGCTCTGGCTTTGTGTGTTTTTGTTGTTGTTTAATGACCAAGGAGAGGTGTTGAACTGAGTAGGAAGCCAGACCCTGCTCCTCTCATCTGTGCTGGGCAGTTACTGGCACTTTGGGGCTCTGGCACCCTTTTTCCTTCACACAGGCACAGCCTGGCAGCGAGCCCCCAGTGCCCTGTGCCTCCCAGCTGCAGGTATGCAGGGCTGGGGAGGGCTGGGGGGGCTTCCCAGCCCTATTCCTGGTGCCCCCTGCGCAGCTCTTCCCTTCACAGCTATTTCATCTGAAGAGTTTTCTGAATGAGAAACACAAAATTCACCAATTTGTGAAATCCCTTTGTAGTTGGTACAAAAAAAGCCCTGTAATTGTTTCGGGTAGTGTGCCAGGGAACAGGGAAGGCTGGAGAGGATTGGAATGAGAGCAGCAAACGGGGCTGGGGCTGTCCCCTTGCTGGCTGGTGGCCCGGGGCTGAGCATGGGCTGGGGCTGTGCTCTGGCTTCAGCCCTCCAGCTGTGGGTTCTGCTGTGGGGCTGAGCTCTGCAGCCTCCTGGAGAGAGACCAGGGCACGGGGACCCATGGGGGAGCCCATCCTGCAGAGCCTGATGCAGAAAAATCCTTCACCTCACCGGCATGTGCAAACTGACATCCTGAGGAACCCTCTCCGTTATTAGCTTTTGTGGTGTGACTTAAATTCATTTTGGTTTGGTACAACACCAATCTTCGCAGTCCTGAAAAGGCACCAAGCTGATACATCAGCGCAGGACAGCGTGCTGTAATGCGATAATCCTGGTGTGCTACAGCAGCTGGGCAGCACGGTATTGATCAGTGCAGCCTCCGAGAGGATGCCGAGCAGAAGTGTGTTCCTGGAACTGCCGTGGGCTTTTTTTAACAAAAGTTCAATTTTAGGTGTATTTTTAAACTTTGTAATGACCATCAGTGGTCTTGTGTCTGACACTGCCTCATACAATAGCGGTCTCAAGTTTCTTTTTCTTTGGGGATATTTTAGGACATCTTCCCTGGCCATGCTGCTTGTCAGCCTGTCTCCAGCCTGGAGATGCGAGGCTCTGAATATACCCATCGCTTGGTCAGAATAAATTACAGAGGTCTCTAATCGTCAAGCAGGAGAAACAAACCACAGCTCGGAGATGTTTGTCCCGTTGAGTAACCCCAGAAACTGGCCCTGTCCATTAACCGGCCCTGTCGGTCTGGGTTTGGAAGGTGAAACAAGTGCTGAGTGTGCTGCTCACAAAAATGAGGGTGCTTCACTGGCTGGTGACCTTGCAGCACACCAAGACGATAAATCACGGCCCGTTGCTGGCAGCCTCCTTTCCTGGTGGCTGATGCTCTCAGCGAGGTGCCCGTAGCAGCCCCCAGCCCAGGCAGGTGCCGGCAGCCAGGCAGGGGCTCAGGATCGGGCCCTGAGCAGCCCCGTGTGGTTTTCTCTGTGGATGAGCAGGACAAAGCTGCATTATTCTGGGCTTGGCTTGATTGCAGTGGGAGCTGCTGAAGGCAATTCCTCACCGGCAGGAGGGTCTGTGCCTGAGCCAGCGCGGTGACACCGCTTCCAGTGTTTGAACCCGGCCCCCCCAGCGGCTGGGCTGGCACTCCAGTGGTTCTCCAGACTCGCTATCAAATCGCTGGTGTAACTGGGATTTAAAAGGCAGTTTACTCCTCGTTCTGCTGGAACTAAAGCCACATTGTGTGCGCTGTGCAGCAATGCCACAGCTGTGCGCCAGGTTAGCCTGAAACATGACAGTGAATAAAATGAAATATGAGCTTTATTGATCTTGTCTGCACCGCGTTATTATTCACACAGAGTGCAATTCACCCTTAGGCACAGGACAAACATTAGAGTTGGGCAAAACATTTCAAATGAATGTTTTATTTGTTGAAAAAAAATGTGGTTTTGAGTCAGCTGAAAGCACTTGTGAATTCATGTTGCATTTGTCAAAGTGTTTCAGCGTTTTAAAGAAAACAAAACGTTTTTCAGGAAGTCAAAACATTTACTATTAATGTTTATTAAATATAACATTTACATTTTTTAGATCTGAAATAATACTTCTGTTGAGGTATTACTGAGATTTACTTTAAAATGATGCTAACACCTGAAAAATGAACCCATATTTTCCTTAGTTCATAGATCAATGATATTTAAAAATTGGAAATAACTGAGCATCCCCCAACATTTTTCAGAGAAGACACATTTTTCAGGTTAATTCAAAATGTTTTCTCTGCTTTTCCCCTGCAGCAGCTCCATCTCCACCAACTGCCATGTCCCACGGGACTTTGCCTGCCAGGGTTGGAGTGCAGCAAACCCAGGTACGTGAGCTGGGAGGATGCAGTGCAAACAGACCCCCAAAAAAAGAAAAGGTAAAAAAATAAAATGTAATCCTAAAGGAAAGAAACAAGTGTGGTGATAAACCAAGACAGCTAGGGATTTATTCTACAAAATCCATCCCATTTGTCTGGGATCTGCTGAACAGGAGTCTAATCAGCTGTTAGAAATTATTTTTCCAGCACTTCCTCTATCATCTACTTTGTTCATTTTTTCCTGTCAACCATATATGGCCTCCATGTCAAAACATCATTTCACCATTATTGTCTATTTCCAGAATGTCTTTTATTATCCTGATCTCATTTTGCAGCCCTGAAGCTGGTGCGGGGCTGGCTACGTTCCCTCAGACCCGTGAGAGGCTGCAGCAAGGGGAGCAGCCTTCCTCCTGCTGCTCACCCCTGCAAACCAAGGCACTCCACCAAAACGCCGGGGATCTCCACATCGGCCTGGCATCTTCTGTGGCTGGACACTGTCCGACATGCACAGAACAAAGGTAATGCTGTGAAAAAATACAAATAATGAATCACAAGTAAGGAAGATACCATGAGACGAGCTTGTGGTAGTAATTACAGAAGTGCGTACGTTTTTTAGTAAAAGAATGACGTTTCTGGGTGGAGTGCCAGCACAACTTGAGAACATTTAATATGCAAGAGGTCTTTTCTCCTTCTTACTGCAGCAATGGAGCAGGAGGGCTCATGGTGTGGCCGTGCAATGCCCTGCAGCAGAGCCAGCCCCCATCCTGCAGGAGGCCCTTGCCCGTTTAGGCTGTGAGGATGAAAACAGGCTAAGCCAAACAGAAGGGGAGGGGAACGCTTGGAGGATATTCTGACTTACAAATCTTTTCAAAATGTTGGTGGAAAGCCTGGTTAATGTGCCTCTGCTTTGCTATATGTATGCTTATTTAGGTTTTAATCTATCAAAGAGATGCAGTTCTTAGGTTCAGGCCAGCTAATTCTCTGCCCTGGAATTTACACATCATAATAATAAATAAAACCCACCAAAAAAAACCACAACACTTAAGCCCTTGGGAATTGATTTGAGCTACTTCAATTGCTGAATAATTAAAGGTGACCCTTGTCAAAGACATGGTGTATGCTATATATCACTGGATTACCTGTCTGGTTGGCAGCATTTTGCAGGCATTTTAGGGCTCTTATTATATGTTGTTTTTCATTTAGATGCAATTTCTTTTGTAATGAGGCAGAACTTATTTTCCAGCCCCTACAGGTGGCTTTGTCAGCTCTCCAAATTGTGCATGAAGAGGCAGGTTCCCAATTGATCTCTCAATTAGAGCTCTGTTGATACTGGATAAATGAGGGTTCACCTGGTTTGGACACAGCCTTGTCTGTTCATGAGCCAAGGCTTTCAAGTGAAAAGCAACACATTAAAAAAAAAAAAAAAACCTCTTTGGTGTTGCTTTTTTCCCTTGATTACACAGGGCCAAACACGTGGACTGTTGATTTGTGACTGAAGCCATTAATGCATGAATGCAAAAGCAAAGATTGAGGCATATACCTAGAGCAAATCATGTCACAAGCTAGCACACCAGTAATCAGACATTACGTAGCTTATCAGCAAGGAGGAGTAGAACTGAAAAAAGCCCAAGTCAGGTCCCTAAAGTTGTTGGGACACCTTTCTCTGCCCCCTTCCTGCTTTGGATGCTGGTGCACTGAAGGTTTTAGATGTTGTTGTGCACCCAGAGCGCTTCTCTCATGCATGGCGAGGTTGTTCCAGAGGCATGGAGCCACATGGTTCCTCTGTCTGCAGGGGCAAGTGCTGTGGGATCTTTCCTGGGGCTGTGAAACCTGAAGTGCACACAGGGCACGGAGCTCCCAGCAGGCTGTCCCTGGGGGCTCCTTCCCCCCGACAGCAGGAGGAGGGAGAAGCAATGTTTCCAGAACAGATGAGTGACCGGTTTGCACAGCACCGTGATCTGTTTTAAGCAGGTAATTAACTCAAGCTCATTGACCACAGCCCCAAAGCCTAATGGAAGTAGTCTGGAAACTGCTCAAAAAATTATTTCCTGCTAAATCAAAAGCTAGCTCTTGCCGAGATGAAAGAGAGGTTAATTTACAAAGATGGTCAGAAAGTTTAATAGCAATTTAATTTTTTTGAAATATCTATGTGTTACTATAGCCTGACATTGTGGAGGAAATTGCAACAGTCCTGGAATAGACCTGCTGTCTAATTTTACTCCATCGGGTGTATGGTTGGGTTTTATGTGCAACAATTCATTTGATGGCAGACTCCAAGTATTAGATTTACAGTAAAAATCAATGTGAGGTTACAGGCACAGCCGGGATTTATGTCACTTTGACACCGCATGTGTCTGCCTCTGCCACCACCAGTGCCTGGATGGGAGCACCTTGGGTGGGTGAGATGGGGCTGGGGGCTGCTGCCCCTCTCAATCCCCCCCTAACCCACCCAGGCCAGCAGCAAAAACCCCGTTTGCTCGCAAAAATGCCACCTGCGGCCACAGCTTCAGCCCCCAGAGGTTTTCCACCTCCTCCAAGAGCCAGCAGCTGCCAGGCGGCAGCACGGGGCTGCTCCAGCCCTCATGGAGAAGTTCTCCTGTCCGAGCAGTGCGCCGGCTGCAGAGAAATTAAATCTGAGTAATCACGTGGAAAGTACGGGAACAGTGAGCTCATCACTATCTTTCAGATAAGATCTCCCTCTTCTTTGGTACTGCACGACGAGCAACGCTTCCTTAATTTGTCGTGCCATTCCTCGGTATTAAAATCTTTAGTATTAATTTCACTGCTCTACATAAAGGCTGTGCTTATTACTGTTCTAGGGTTGTTACTGGGGCTCTGTGAAGCAATGGTTTCAAAGGACAATTACTGCTGCACCACATCTGTGCAGCTGCCGTTGCTCCCAGTGACAACGAGTAACTGCGAGAGTTTTTGGAGGTACGCTGCTTAACATCAAAATGTGTGAATTAGCTTATTACACGATAAAGCCAATGGAATGGCATACCAATTAATAACATTACGAGCTTTCCTAGGGAGCTGTAACCTCTTTGGTATACATGAATTCAGTAATAACTGTAATTATTACGAAGTTAAAATAAAACATGATCTCTCACTCTGCCAATTCAAGGGCACTAAGTGTGAGCAGCAGCCGTTCCCCTGACTGCTCGCTGCTTGCTCCAAGTGCTCCTCAGCTCCGAGGGAGGCTGCAGCCCCCTCCTCAGCCCTGGGTGATGCTCCCTTAGGTCCCCCCAAGATTCCCAGCCCAGGGGGCTCCTCTTGGCCCCACACAGGTGCGGTCCTGGCTGGTTCCACAGCCCAGGCACAGTTTGGGAACCCAGGGCAAAGCAGCCTCACGAGGCTGGCAGGGAAGCAGTGGTGTCACTCAGGCAAATATGCTCGTGGTGGGTGTTTGTGGCTCTCTTGGCAGATGCACAACCGTGTCCCTCTTCTGCTCCCTCTCCAGCGATGTTGAGCACAGCCTCCTGGGTATGCCCCCAGCACCCGGCCGTGCCCGCGAGCACTTGCTGCAGTTTCACCTCCCCTTTATTTATTGCCCCTTTGAAATATCTCCACTGTGTCCATTTACTTTTTAATGCAGCGGATGAAAAAACACTCTGTCAAGCTTTTCTTGTGATGCTCTGCCAATTACATCATCGCACTGATGCAGGATCAGAGCCCAGCAGAACCCAGGCATCCTTCTGGGGGATCTGTCTACCTCGGGGTGATGAGCACCAGCTCTTTCATGCATGTCCTCAGATGTGTCGCTGCACCGCGCTGTTTGGATCTTCCCGAGCAGAATGAGCTGAAATAAACTTGATAATCAAAAGCATCTTGATGTTCACCTGCTACTACTCAGGCTGGAGGAAAAAATACTTTCTTATTCAAATGAATGGTGGGTCTGGTGGGTCCCATTTGCTCTGCCCAGGTGCCGACAGATGCTCAGTGCCATGGTGAGCTCCAGTGAGCAGCACCGCGCCTCTGGGCTCCCCGCTCCAGCTCGGCAGGTCAAGCAGTCACCGATCCTCTCTCTTAGTTCGAAATGCTGAGCACAAGCATTTGATTCATCAAATCTGTTTAATTTTAAGCTAAAAATAGCAGTTTAAAATCCTCAATCATATATAATTAGTCCTGCATTTATTTTTCAACAGATGTTCTTTCCCTGACGCTTCTGAATAGGGGAGTTTTGAATAGTGTCTCTGTCTGCACGAGCCGGGGAGAGGGAGGGGAGCTGGAGGGCTCCAGCTTTCCCATGGGAATGCTCTGCATGCCCGGTAGCGATTCCCCACAACACCTCTCCTCAGCCCCCACAGACATGTTGCCTTCTCCGTGGGCAGGGACTGAATTCCCCCAAGAGTTCCCACCTGGGATGTTTATAGGTGTAAGAGGCTTGTAGGAGGAAATCCACTTTTCCTACATGGGGGCACTTCATGGACTAAGAGTACCATGAGATGATGGACCTGCAAAATATCCCCTTGAATGTCAGACTGATAGGGATTACAGAAAAGATGCAGCTGGCTAGGATATTCATCAAAAGAGAAAAAATTAAATTCTTCCTCCCACCATCAAGCCTGATTGTAAATTAGGTAAATCTGTTTTCCTTTAAAAGCATAAGAAGTATATATCAGACTTCCAGAATCTATATCCCCGAGGACTCCTGAAATTTATGGTATTAATCTTGGCTACTGGAGCAGTGCAGATCTCCTATGCTAATTATTGTGCATTTTATTTGCTGTTTATATCTGGACTGCTCAGTCACAGAAGCCCATTAGATAAGACAAAAAGCTGACAGGCGAGCTGAGGAGTTTGCTGTAATTCAGGTTTGGGTGATCTGGAGGAAAAGATTGGGAGGCACTCCAGGCAGAGTCTGAGAAGCAGGCAAGAGGGGCTTGGAAGTCCTAAGGCCCTTTGCACTGGACGTCACTGCTTTCTGATGCGTGGCAAGCAGGAAGCAGGAGCCCCACAAACCTGTTGTCATTTTCCCTTCTTTGCTTTAATTGTGGATTTTCCTGAATGAATTAGCGGCTGCCAGCACATACTGTCACAGCAGAACGGCAGAACAAAAACAGTTCTGAACCTGGACTTGTAATTTGCCTGCAAAAATGAAGATGCAGTTAAAAAAGAGTTGTGACATTGCCTTCAAAGAGGCTGCCAATGTTTTTAGGCTTTTGTTTAATCTTTCCCTTTCCTAGGTGTTAAATTATTTTGCGTTGTACGTTTGCATGTACGTTTGCAGATGGCGACTGCAATGGATTGAGTACATCTGCGTGTTTAAAAACTTCCCGAGGTCTCAGACGCCCATTGGGAGGGCAGTGGTCTGTGCTAGCAGCTCTGCTGCAGCTGGGGAAAGGATTAACCGTGGAGCGGCTTTCCCATCCCCTGAGCCCTGCCTCCAGCTCCCCCGGTCAGCTGCTGCAGGGCTTCCAGCACTTGCAGGCTGGCACCCCCTCGTTCAATTTTAGCTCTCTGTAATTATCTACATACGTCCCTCTTGCATCTCTTGCTCTCTATGTGCATCTGACTTGAAGCTACGCTGACTTAAACCAGCTGAAGCTGTGACCTGGGGAGGTTTGCAGTTGAGTGCAGATCTGGTTTTCCAGAGCTCTGAGAAAATAAGTCTCTTTCCAAAAAACCTGCAGTTTGTTCCTAATTCCGGTGCAATCATAGTACAGTGAGGTGTGTTTGTTACATTTATCTTTGCTGCACAGCTCTTTTATAATGAAGAGTTGGATTTCAGTAAAAGCAGACAGCCGTTTTATGCAGAAGCCCTGCCACCAAGGTCTGAAATGTTTAAAGCTGATTGCTTAGTAATGGTTCTGGCAAAAATAATAGAGGGCTGAATGTACGAAACACCAGCATGAGCCTGCCTTGATTCTACCGCCCATGAATGTTTTAACCTCATTTATCCTCTAGGTACTTACAGAACCATTTTGCATTTGTGCACTTAAAGGATTAAATAAAATAAATGGAGATGATTATTGCTGCCCAGCAAAGCTAATGTTCAAAGACATGGTGTTTTGTTGCAACTGAAATTGTGTTTGCGCTGTTTCCATACTCTGCAAGCTTTCCAAAAAGGGGATGATGAATCATACAATCTCCAGCTCTCTACTACTAATGAGAAACCTCTTAGCAGCACGCTCTTTATGGTCCCCTCTCCAGCAATGCCTCGCACGCTGCTGCTCTTCTTCCTCAATGTCAAAGTGAGATGGGAACCACAAGACAGGCACGCAGCGTTGATGTACTGTGGGCGATTGGTGCCGGCGCTCTTCCGATGCGTGATGTATGTAATACATCAGGAACCTGTTATCTGATAGGTATTGTTCACTTTGGCAATGAATGGAAATATTAGTTTCACACGACTAGCTACAAAGCAGTGATTTCTGATAGCGAAACAATCAATTTTAGAGGCGAAGCCTCTGGAACTTAAACTTGGCTCAATTCTGAAGTTTTGAAATCTGAAAGTCGATGGTTCACTCTCTATTTCCCTGCTTCCTCCATCCAAGCGACTCACCCTATTGCTCTGTAAGCAAAGAAATAAATGAACTAATTTCATTGCTGAGCCTTGAACCTAAAGCCTTTCCCGTCAGAGGTATTGCAGAGCCCTAAGAGCTGCCCTTTGTGGAGAGGGGCACTGTGTCAGGCTGGCAGTCTGTGCCACCTCAGTTTTTGGGGCAGTCGGTGTTTGCTCATTCCTGGGCACGGAGCAGCCCCTTCTGTGCTGGCTCTGGGCATGGCGCGTGGACGTGTGGTGCCGGAGAAGCGTGGGCTGGGAGCGACATGGGCAGGGGCGCACTGCCATGGGAGCCTGTGCCAGTGCTACTCGAAGCAGAAAAATGAAATCTGCTCCTAGCGGTCTGGGCTGCTTTCGTGCTTCCTCAGGGTCGGACGCCTCCGTTACTATTGTGCCGGTGTGATTCAGTTTCCTAAATGGAATAGAGAGACAAGAGACATGCTTGTCAAACCCTTTCTAGTACTGCTTTTCCATCTGCTGTCTCGGATGCTTAAGATTTGCAGCGCGAGCCCTCTCTTGGGTGTAGCTAATGCATCTAGATCCCTTTGCTGTATTAATGGCATTATTTTCCTCCGGCTGTGAAGTACTCGGAGCTTATATTGTGACAAGATTCAAGCACTCAGTTGTCAGACTGAGGTGCTGGATGTCTGTTTTCAAAAGGCTGGTTTGCAGCCGCATGGAAAAGGAAGAAAAAAAGAAAAATAGAAGAAATGTTTAAAGGCGAGAGAGGCCCATCATATGGCAGCACCTTCACGCCCTCTTCCCTGCAGAAAGCCTTTCAGGGGAGCTGGGGCTCTCAGGACCTACCTGCCAGGCTCTCGTTCCAGCCCAGCTGGCAGGAGAAGCCGTGCTCCAAGCGTACCCCATGAGCATGTCCTGGAAACCTCCAGGGCCCCATCCCACCGGCACCAGCTGCTTGTGTCCATGGTGTGCAGACCCCTGCCCTTGGGGGCTGTCCCCGTGCCCCCCAGCTGCCATCCTGCACTGCAGCAGAGCGAGCCTCCTCCTCGCAGTGCCCCAGCATGGGCTCTGCTCGCCCCTCAGCATCGCAGGGCAACAATTCCCATCGGTAACTGCTCTGGATTCCTGCAAAAAAAACCCACATTAGAGTTACGAGGAGTTCATAGAAACACCTTTTGCTTTGTCTTTTTGAATATATTTTTTAATACTGGTCTGTTTTTCTCAGGCGGCTTTCTGAATGCTGTGAAATAAAAGGTAGTTTTCCTCTGTGAAATAACACCGTACGCTTAGCTAGGGGCACTATCTCTATGGCAGCAGCCAACATATAGGAACATATATTTTTGTCTTTTCTCTGGGGCATCCAGGTACCAGCCATTGCTGGAGGCAGGATGGTAAACAAGTGGGAGAAAAGCCAGCCCTCAGCTCTTTCCTGTTGCAGCCTGTGTATGTCACTAAAGAGGACAACAAATGTTGTATTTTCAAAACTAGAGAGTCGTCATTATTTTGGCAACACTTATTAAGTGAATTGTTTGGAGCTGTGCTTTGTAAATAATGCAAAACCATAACATAAAGCAAGAATCCGTGTGTGCTGCAGAGTGCGTGATAGACAGTTGTCACAGTAACTGCTCGTTTTTTCCTGTATCTGGTTATTCTGCCAGAAGCAAAAACAAAAAGAAGGACATGTTGGTCCACCTGAAGGCTGGCAGCAGCGTCCCACACAGGTACATGTCTGCGCTGCTCAGCACAGCAGCAGGCTCTGTGCTGCAGGACCTGCCCTGCTGGGCAGCTGGTGTGTGTGCTGAAGGGAGGTCAAGGGAGAAAATGCCTCTTTTCTGTGTGTTTTAAATTACCAATAAAACTCTGTGTCGTTATGTTGGCTCTAACAGCACAAAAGTAATTTTAAGTGAAAATCTTCATCCTGCCGATTTTAATTTGTGCTTATGTCCTGTAGTGCCATTGACACAATTGGAAACTACCTTGGGGGTGCCTGAAGAAGCCATCATTTTTAATATTCAGACTTTTAAAATGGAGGAAATGGTTAAAGATTCATGTATTTATGACTTTCATTCTCTGTCCATTCCCTTTGTCTTCTATAAACAAGATTTCTTCGGCAATTGGTAGCAAGAAGCTTGAGTCTCAAATGCGATTAAGAACCTTGATTCAGCATTTGTTCTGCACTGGGGATTCGAGTAGTGGGAATTTTTCTGCTTGGCCTCCTACAGGACAGCACCCCCGGGACTCTGCTTCTTTTTTTTTTTTATTCAGTGGGCTGCTCACAAAAAGCTGCCTGGATCCTGCCGCCCTGTGCGAGCAGCGGGGCAGCAGCCGCTGTGCCGACGAGGTACCGAGGGGTGATGGGGAGGGCAGTTCCTGGCCACCCGAAGGAGGCACCAGCCTCCCTCGGTGCTTCCCTGGCACATGCCAAGGCTGGGGATAAATTGGGGGATGAGGCTGGGCACAGGCGCTGCATGTGGCTGGGGCTGGCCCTGGGGCGCTGGGTTCAACCTGGGCCTGCTGAGTGCGTGCGCAGTGGGACCAGGATGGGCTTGGCTGCACTGTGGAATAGCACTGGTTGCATACAAACCAGCACACGGGCTGGAGAAGAGAACATCAATGCCATGCTTGCCCTGGGCCCAGCCAGAGCTTTCTGTTGATTCCAAAAGTCTCCATGAGACTCGTATTAATGCCATGATTGACAAGATCCTTGAGCATAATTACACATATTAAAACCACTCTGAATTCTGCCCAACAGCAATTTAGGAGAGAAACTCGATTTATTAATTTAACTGTGATTTCTTTTCTGTTATTATAATGAGCCAGAAAGACTGAAAACCTGCTAATTAAAACTCATAACACTTCAGAGCAATACAGAGCAGCAACAAACTTACATATTGCTAGGCAAATACTAAATATGCCTTCCCAAAAAGAAATTTTTTTTTGAAAGTGCCATTGCCCCTGGAAAGCACGACTGTCCTTAGGCTTTTCCAAAGAGAAAATATGGAAAAAATTATTACATGCATATTACTTTTCCTATATTGAAGTCTTGCCCTTGCAGTCATGGCAAAGCCCTAACAATGGGATGCTGGCTGCAATTTTCCTTTGTTTTCATTGGCAAAACACAAAGTGAGGAGCTTGAGGAGGGTGTAAATGCCAAGATACCAAATGGCAGCAGTCTACCTTGGCAGGAACAAATTCATGTGTGAGGAAGAAGCAGAGAATTAGGCCTTTTGTGTGTGTTTTCACTCAGTCTTCCACTCAGCCTTGAAATGTTGCTTCTGCTACCGTTGGAGCAAGGCACTAACAGATTCCTGCGCTGGGACTTTATGACAAAACATTTCATTTAATCCACAGCAATACCTTGAGAAGTGGCACACCCCTGCAGAGGCAGCTGCTTGCGTTGTTTCTGCCAGGGCTGCTGCCATTTGAAATACCAGAGGACTGGTTAGAGCGAAGCCGTGCCTGAGCAGAAGGCCTCATTTTCAATTAGCCGGGCCCTGTGCTAAGCACTGCTAACCAATATTGTCAAGGGCTAAGTGCTTGTTCTGTGATTTGTTACGGTCTTCCCACCGTTGACATTTCTCCGTTCTTTATTTTAAGCAAGTGTGAGGGAGGCTGGGGACGCCGGGAGGACACGAGCGCTTCCCCAATACCGGGCGAGGGGCTGCATGCAGGCAGCAGGCCCTCAGGGCCATGGGGCTGCTGCCAGCTGCCTCTGAGGGAACAAATCCTATGGGGGCACACAGGTAGCCTGTCCCCCTGCCCTTGGGGGGGGTTCAAGTGCTCCCCAGGGACCAACAGGCTAGGGTTGGGCTGCCCCAGCAGCACACACCTGCACGCCCTCAGGTGATGGCCGCCTGCTGCCCCCCCCGCCTTGCCTGCCCACTGATAAGGACAAGGTGTGGGACTGGGGGGGCCTTTTTGGGGCTGTGGTGGGGCAACTGAGGTGCCTAAGGCATGTGGATGGGCTCTGCTTTCATGGTTGTTTGAGGTACTTTCAAACTTTTGATGAGAAGAGGCCTTTTATGTTTTCATTTCTTATCTTGAAAGGTGGGCAGTGCATCCTTTAAGCACTCTTTTGCCTCACGGTTAAAGCTTGTTAGCTTTACCATTCAGCAGGCTGGAAGGAAGAGTTTTCCTGCTGGGGGCTGGGCCTGCCTGGCTATGCCGTGCCTTTGGGAGACTAAAAATAAGAGAAAATCTCCGGCTTTTTGCTGGGATGGAATGGGGTGGTTAAAGTGTAGGATATGATACATGGGTCTCAGTGGAAGCTTGCCTCCCCAGAGACTATCAAGCTTAATTCATCCAGCTATAGCATACCTATAAAGCTTAATGTTTCTATCCATAATGTGCTGGTTCAGGCTAAGCATATCTATCTCCCACAGAAAATACATAGAAAGGCTTTAAAAAAAAAAAAAAAAAAAAAAAGAAAACTAAATCACATTACAGTTGATGGCTAACAAGCTGCAGGCTGCAGCTGGGCTGCAGCAGCCAGGGCTCTGCCATGGAAGGGCTCTGCTGTGGATGTCAGGATGGGGCCCTCTCTGGCAGGACCCTCAGCAGGTCTCCTGGTACAGATCTTCGGGGGTGGAACAGTGCTCCTAAAAGCATTTGCCAGTTTTGTGTTCTACATCCATACTGGCTCACGTCTGGAAATGCTTTTCTTCCTGTCTGATTGCATCACAAGGTTGGTGCACAAAAGGCTTAAACAAAGCTCTGATTTCTGAGCAAACGATGGCTATGGCAGGAGGATGCCAAAAGCTTCTGATTCCTCAGGCAGCACCAGGGCGTGCTCTGTTCCTCCCTCCCTGCGAGCTTTCATCTCTGCAGGATTAAATTTTGGTGTAGTGCAAGCAAACAGCAATAGCATGGCTGTTCTGAGTGAGATTGGCTCATGGCGTGTTGGCTGTGAAACAGGCATCTCTTGCCTGGTTTTCTCCCCAGGTTAGCAAGGAAAAAAATCCAAATCTTTGTGAGTAGCCAGTACTGGGTGTATGAGCAGTTTGTCATTCCTCATCAAATACTGGTTACTTTAAGGAACTAATGTCAGATCAAGATCAAGCACTGCTCAAGTTTAAACTTTTTGCCTTTCCCTGTAATAATTACTGTTCAACTCAATGCATTATAGAGGCCTTTGACTTTACTTTGAAACAGGCATTGCTGGCTGGTGCCAGAGACAGTGACTAAAAAGAAAAATCTTTGATATAACTCAGTATCACAATTTCTTTTTTTTGGTATATTAACATAATCTCCGTACTGAAATTAATCTGTGGTGTGGCTGCAGTGTGTTGAAGATTATATGTATTAGCATTCAAGATGATGATTGCCCTTTTTTTTTTTTTTTAAGCAGTAGCAATTCTTATTTTTTAAGCAGCTCCTATTTTAGGAGTATAACTATTTTGCCCTACAGATTATCCTCAGGAAAAGTTCAGGAGATACTTTATTTTGGGGCACTGCATTGACTTGTTTGGACAAGAGCAGCCGCAGCCTTGCGGTGCCGAGTGCTGTGTATCTGTCCCTGCATGCTGCTGAGAGCTGTGCCCTGCTAGTGCTGCTGCCTTGCAGGCACAGGTGGCAGCATCTTTTCAAATCTGAAATGTGGAGTTGGAAGCCCAGGCCTTCCTGAATGGCAAATGATATAATATACCCCCTGGGACAGGGGGATCTTCTTGTAGTGCTTCACAGTGCTTCTTGCTTTGGAGCAGTGGTGCAATTTAAATGATAATTGACTAACCTCTCTTCCAATGTCATGAAAGCATTATGCTTGCTCAGGTGTAGGTGGTGAAGCAGTTACATTAAATGCCTTCCCTGAGGAGGTGCAGGTGGCTGGGGGACTCAGAGGAATTGCTGCCAGCCTTGGGTGAAGCCCTGTCCTGCTGTGCAGGGAGGGGAAATGCCATGAGTGCCCTCTGAGCGGGAGCTACGTGGCTGGTGGCTGGCATCTGGCTCCCAGCGTTTGCATGACGAGAAAGGAAAAAGGTATTCTCCTTGGAGAGGTGCATGGTCAGGACAACTACAGGGTTTCTAACCATCTTTTCCTTCGCTGCAGCCCTGGATGCCAGCCCTGAGCCTGCAACAAGACTCACAACTTCAGCTTGGGAGAGATGCAGCAGCTGCTCTGGTCAGAGATGTCTCCGGCTCCTCCAGGTAATGTTGGCGTGTCGGGTGAGGATGTGTGCTCCTGGGGCCTCCAGGGAGTAAATTCAGCATGACCTCCCTTGTGTAGTGCCATAGTCTGAGCAGGTTGAGCTCAGGGCGAGTGGCTGCAGGAGTGCCCAGGGAGTGCTGGGGTTAGGTGCCAGCCTAACCTACAGGAGAACATTCAATGTAACTTCCCAGTGGCTGCAGAATTTCTTGAAATGTGGTTTTAATGAAGATAGTGAAGTAGACGTGTTCTGGCCCAATTTGCTGGTGTGCTCTGGCTGTATTGCATTGACAAAGAATAAAACTGAACCTAGCCTATGTGGTAATACTCAGCATCTCTACAGGTGTGGAAAAAGTCTTTCCTCTGTCTGCCTGCCCAGCTTTATTCTTGCAGCTGTGTGTGTGTGTCTCGTGCTGTGGGTTAGTGACCAACATGGATCTGAAGCACTTCAGGGCCTTCAGTCCCCTGGCATAGCACTGGAGTCTTTCAGGCTTCCTTTCTTAGGGGTGCTCCCCATGAAGTCATCCCAGCTGTTAGCACCGTGTGTCTTGGCAGGGGTTTGCTTCTGACCTGTGCCTGTGTGATGCAGGTGGCTCAGGGGCTGCGTGAGGGCAGGTGCATGGTGGCACTGTGCCCTTTACATGGCTTTCAGCTGGAAAAACATCAACATAATTGGCTTTGTGAAGAAAATTCTCATAGAGTACCCATCCTGCACTGTACTTTTTTTCCCCTCTATAAGATCATTTGAGTTGGGAGTATTCAGCTAGTTACAGAGGTCCTCAGATTTTATTTTGCAGAGAGAAATTACATTACCAGGAGCAAAAATATCTGCTTTACATCAGCTGTTAGAACATGTTTCATTTTTTGCTTTTTGCTTGTCTCTGGCTAGCAAAGCCTGTATTCAAGGGACAGTATCTTCTAATAGTTACCTTAAAAGAGAAAGTAACCAACAAATGATGGTATTAGTAAAAATATATACCTTTATTTAAAATATTTCCCTTCTAAACATAAAATGTCCGTTCTATGTCTGTTAAGATACAGTTCATTAAACTAGAAACAACTATATAATTAGGCAACAACAACAATTCATTAGTCTTAATGGGATTTAATAAAGTTGCTAAGCAAGGATTCTTCAGAGAATTAATTACAATATACTAATCAGGAAAAAAAAAATCCAGTTCATCAGATATTTCTCCAGTGCAGCAGCTGTGAAACACCAACAGTGCTCGGAACATCTCCCAGCACCAGCGTGACTCCTCGCTGGACCATAGCAGTGTGGCTGCCAAGGCTGGGCAGTTTACAAGTGGATTTCTCCTCGCTTAGCAAACACCAAATTTCCAAGCAAAAACAACATTATTAATCATTTCACAGCCACAAATGTTTGCAGGGAGGAGCTGGATTAAGTAGGGCCACAGCTTCTGTGCTGGTTCCCGTTGCTGCTGGGTGGGCATGGGAAGAGCGAAGCAGGTGGCTGGGCTGGTGCCCCCCTTCCGTGGGGCGGCCACTCTCACCCACAGAAAGGTCCTGTTTGTTCATCCAGCACAACTGTAAATGAAACATCTGGATTTCATAGCTCTTAACAAGATCCATTGTTTCTCATCAGGGACTTTCATGCACCCCTGTTTTTTTCACTTGCTGTTACCCATTTTCTTATTAATTAAACAGAAGCTTTCTGCAGGCACTGATTGAATTATTGAGTAACACCTGCCACAAAAGAGGGAATAAAAGGGAAAAGATGTGTTACTTTTAATGTAAATGGCTTCAATTCTGATGTATTTGATCAAATTTAACTGATAATTAAATTATAAATGAATAAAGTGGAAGGGCCAGTAATATAACAGATGACAGCGTGTCATATTTAAGCAAGCCATTTTTTTTTAGTGATATGAGAATTGCAAGTGTTAACTATTGCTCACTATTAACCATGAGGAGCAAGGGTTTTTAGAAGACAATGGAAGAAGAGTGGTATCATTTCTATGCTGTACTTGCAGAATTTGGAAAAGCAAGCATTAATTCAGCTGAAGCAGAGCATCTATTGCTCTGTCACAGCTAACAAGTAAATGGTAGGGAGCATGGCGTGAGCAGGTATCTGTGTGTTCTGTACCTCCCCCCCATGAAGATGAATCCTTCAGTTCCTGATGTGCTCTTTGGGCATAATTCAGCATCTTCGCAGTCCCATAAACTTCTCTGTTCCTGGAGCCAGTCCCTATTTTTCAGTCTTGGAGAAGCTTCTGAGTGGCCATTTTTAAGTTCAAAAATGACACTTTTGGACCAAAATTAACCTCAGGGGGGTACTTTATCCTGGATGCACTCGGTATCTTGCATACAGTGCACAAATCTGTAAATCTGCTGTGTAGAAATTCCACCTGCCTGGTTCATGCCACCTAATTCGAGCCTAGGTTGTTTCTTATGAACTAACACTTGAAGTAGTCCCTGATGCAGTTTCACGTGTGCGGTGATAGAGATCTGCCTTTTCCTCCGGCATCTGATGTACGTTTGTAAGAGTTTTTGTGAGAACATGTTGAAATCCATGTTGACATCCCTGACTGAAAGGACAGCCCACCTTATCAGCCTGACTCAAGCTCCCTGTCTCAGATGCTTTAAGGAATACAGAACGTGTGCATTTATCGCGAGCTGGCATGAGGCAGCTTCCCGGCTGCTGGCTCAGCCTTTCCCCACGCGGTGTGGCAGCCCTGTACGGTGGTAAGGTTTGGGGAGTAATTTTGTACTATAGTTGTATAATGACTTTAGCGTCTTTTGTGATATCCTGGGCTATTCACTCCCTCAGATAGCGCATCCCTTTATCTCCTGTAGTGGGCCTCATTTTGCTGCCTTTTTTTCCTGATTTTTACCTTTCTGCTGCCATGTCACTGAGCTGAAAAGATTCATAAAGAATTAAGTGCTGGAGAGAATATTTTACAGTGATAGACTTAAGGAGCTCAGTCTGTTTATCTTATCGAAAAGGAGCTTGTAACTTAATTTCAGTGGATAAGTACCTTCACAGGGAGGAAGCGCCAGGTACTGAAAGGCTTTTTCTTCAGAGAAAGGCACAAAGACCCAAATAGCTTTAAAATGAAGCCAGAAAAATCCAATTAACGAGGTAGAAATTTTGAACTTTGAGGCTCATTAGCTACCGGGAAAACTTGGCTAACTACTCCCTACCCCCGGATCTTCAGAACCAGACCTAATGACTTCTGGATGACCAGGTCTGGTGGCACTCACCCCGGCCTCATTAGTGCATCGCCGGTGACCTCCTGGGCATCCCGTCGGTCTGCTGCTCCCTTCACGCTCTGGTGGAAGGCAGCCCAGCTTTCTTCCTGGGGTGTTTCACTTGGGCTGTGGTGTGCGGGGGCTCAAACAGCAGGTGGAGCGTTGGGCACCTGCCCTGCCACCTGATGCTGTCTGGAGAGCCCGAAAAGAAGCAGAAGTGGTTCGCACCGGCATTGCTTTCCCAGGGCAGTGCTCCCCATCTCGTCCCAGCCAATTCACCCCAAGCTGGGATTTATTTTGTATGCTGCAGAGCGTAGCACAGGCTTTAAATTACTGATGGCATAGGAGAGAATGAGACAGCAAGCCCCAGCAACACATTCGCATCACCAGACAGTGATGTTTGAGGATGCGGTTGCAAGCATCCCACGATAAGCTTTACATTTTTAAAGGTTACTGACTCAGCCTTGGCAAGCGGGGAAAGCAGCTTTAAAGTACATAGAGACACTAATTGGTCATTTGAACTTTGCCTGGAGGGCCCTTTCGGCAGGGACGATAGGCTCGTGCTGACTCAGTGCGGCTGAAGGTAGAGGACAAATTCCATTAATGAACAGCAGATAAGGAGGAGGAAGAGCAGTTGGTCTGGAAGTACAGGGACTTCCATTTCATTTGGGCACTGTGGGTCTGTCTCTTCACAAATACAAACGTGGAAGCCTTCCCTGGTTCCTCTGCTCAGTCCTACCCTGGTCTGAGACCCAGGAGTTGAGCAGGGATGTCTCTTTGCTGTCTTTCCTCTCCGTATTGTAGCGCGGGGTTTATGCAGCAGGAGGAGCAGATAGGGACAGACATGCAACAGCAGCTTTCTCTTAGCAGTGAATGATTGTAGGTGGGATTTGTGCTCTCACTCTCCCGTGATCTCGCATGAAGCCATTTAGCTATCGAAAAGCTTAGGAGAAATCTGCAAATGCACTGCTTGGACACAGAGATGAATTAAGCTGTCTGCAATTATTTGCTGTCTGAAAAGCCACCGCGAATAACAGAAGCTCAGGTGTACAAGGGCTAAAATCAGGCCATTACTCTTCACCTAGAAAACATTTTAAATGTTTTGTGCAGTTATTTGCAAGAGATAGTGTATGATTTTTGCAACAGCTAACCTACAGTAACGGGGATTTGCCAAGTATTTATCAATTGGAGCCAGAGCAGGAGGTTGCTATGGCGATGGGAAGTAGCTGTGCAATATTTTTCTTCTACAAATATATTGTTGCAAAACACAAACGGGGAAAGAAAAAGAGCCACATCTTTGAAGAAACGTGTTCAGTTTTAGGTGGTCACAAAGAGGCAAAAATGATTTTATTGGGTTGTGGGGGGCTGGCTGTGCCCTGTCAGGCACGAGGCCCTGATCAGGGACTCGAGGGGCAGCTGGGATGCTGCACCCCCAGTGAAGTGACTGGGCTAGAAAGAAAAGCAGGAGACTTGGCTGTGACTGAAGGTTTATGTTAATCCAAGGTCACCAGAACCATTTCTGTGGCTGCTGCTTATCATTTAATGAAGATAAAAAAGAGCAATTAAATTTAGTCTGGCAATTTGGCACATTAGCATTAATCTTCAATGAAATCAGAAGGTGTTTGTGTTTTGTGTAAGCTTGGCTAATGTATCGTTTTATTACAAACAAGCAGAAGCCATAATTACTCTTCTATTTGACAGAATTTGTGGATGATTTTATTGACAACTCCCCGTGTCATTTATGCACACAAGTCGTTTACTTCAGGGAAACTTTAACGCTGAGCTTTCATTCATCATCGCGATTTGCTTCCTGCCCAGCCAGCAGCGGGGCTTTGGGTGCCGTTCATGGACAATTTCAGTATGCAAACTGGAAGTGATGTGAGGCCCTGTGCCCCAGTGCTCATCCCCGAGTGCCAAGACTTTGGCATGGGAGCTTGGAAGATTTCAGGACTTAATGTTTCTAGAAAAAACACATTTCAGATTGTTCTTAAATCTGTATGCAGCTATATTACAATTTCTGAAAGGCTGGACACCAATTATTTATAATTTTATAAATATGACAATTCTAAAAGATTTTTGGAGAAACAAAACCAGAAATCTTCAATTCCAGAACTGCATTAGAAGGAGCTGTAATGGCTCCAGAGTCTGGGGAAGCACGATCGGACACATCGGCGCTGTTGGTGGTTTATTTTCAGTGCTGGTAACCTTCAAGACTTTAACTGGCAAGCGAGAGGGAACAGAGGAACACCAGCAGCAAGGCAGCTCTCCAATAGCTGCTTGGGAACAAGGTGCTGAAAGCTTCCAGCAGGGTTCCCAGAGAGACGAACAAGTGAGAGCTCCGTGCTCTGTTGGTAACCACGAGCCCCTGTGGTCGTGGGGAAGGACTTCAGGGACTGAAACCACGTGGACTGAAAGGCCAGAGGGCCAGCACAGATGCTACAGCCTTTGCAGGTTTGTTTGCAGGGTACAAGCTCTGGTCCTGAGACGCCGGGGGCTGTGGCCGGAGAGAGTCTGGGGAGTGAGGTCCAAGTGGATGAAAGCTCCTTGGGGCCTGTGCCGGTGAGGATGGGCCTGCCCTCGCCGTTAGACCTGTGCTGTAGTTTGGTTCTCAAGGACTGGTGTCATCCCAGTGATCCGCACTTGCTGTTTGTTTAGTGATGCGAGGAGCACTTCATGGCTTTATCATACAAGGAGAATAAATTTGTTGTACATTAGGAAGTGGCCCTGACTTACAGCTGGGTTATACTGATGGGTTGTGCAGATTGCAATTGGCATTTGCTACTACTTCCAGCACTTAATGACTTAGCTTTAATGCTTTTTTATTTCTTTTCATTAAAAAAAAAATCCCATAAGACCTTAGGGTTTATTACAGGGTTGAGATAGGGTGTAAAGGCATTTCTAAACTCACAGCAATGCTGTATGTTAAATATTCATAACTGCAGCTACCGTTTGCTGTTGATAAGGACATTGATTTTCTCTGGAAGTATGAGAATTATTTGTGGCATTTATTGTCTGTTGGGTTAATTTTATGTACAGGTTTGGGAGAACATTGAGCATTGAGCGTGCTGTTGGATGTATACCTCTACAGTAGCAAAAATAACTATATTTTGAGCTTCGACTAATGTTGCTGAAGACTGGACTTCCTCATGCAAAGGGAATTCAGTCAGGAGCAAACCCATGACAGCCCGTACCAAGTGGTGGGGCTGCCTGGGACACGCAGCACTTGGCACACAGAGAGTTTTCTTTGGTTTTGCACATACCTATCTCATAGGAAAACCTGTAACGAGATGAAGTGCTCCCGTGGAGATACTCCCTTGAGAACCATCAGAGGAAGGGATCAGTTATGTTGCTAAATGTGCTTCTGCCAGACGAGCTCCTGTCATACCGCAGAGGGCAACGGGAGCCTCCATGAAACAGGTCCTTGCTGTAAGGCAGCACGCCCGGTGTGAGCTGTGCCCATCTGGGCCCTGCTCCCAAGCCCTAGCACCTCTGTTTCATGGCTGCTGTTGAAATGAGCCATTCGAGCAGCTGCTGTGGCTGCAGGGAGGACAAATTCCTGAATGTGCCCCTGGGGGACCCAGCCCTGCCGAGGCAGCCACCGAGTTTGCTCCCACACAGCGCCCTGGGTCCGCAGCCCCCGGCTTTGTTCCTTTCCAAAGGTCTGCACGGGAGCTTAAACTAAGTTAAATGGAACTTAAAATTTGAGGGTGAAATAATGGTAATCAGCTGCAGCCTGGCACAGAGCAGTAGCTTGAAGCCTGATCCGCTGCCTCCACAAACACCCCTCGCTGCCTGCTGGGCTCCCCAGCCGGGGCTTCCACAGCTTTCCGTTTGTTGCTGGAGCTTTTCTCTGCACAGCAAGAGAACGTTTCCCTTTCTTTAACCCACCTACATTGACTAATGCAGAAGCTGCTGAGCCTCCATGGTGCAGGGCTGGTAGGGCTGTGTAGGAGTACATGTGCGGAGGGTTATTGTTTTAGCGTTAATGGGGTTTCTTGCAAATTGTGGGGTACTGTATGGCATTCTCCCTACTGCGATCTTTGCAGATGATCCTAACCCTTTGCTAATACTGTGCTGCAAGGTCAGGCCTGATAGAAATACTCTTCCCAAAGCTGTGAGGCTGGCTAAGCACAGTTGCACTATGTATTATTTTTTTTTCCCCTTTCTCTTACAGAAGCTTAGCTCATTTCTAGGAAGAAAAGCCTCTTTTTCTCAGTAGCAAAGTGCAACACAGATTTCAGTGTGTCCAAAACCAGAATGGGCCATCATATCACACACTAGCTCGCATCCCCCGATTGCCCAGTGCAATCTGGGAGCAGCCCAGCCCAGCTTTATTTTGCAGCCGTGCCCGGGGTGAGCTGTGTGGGACCTCCTGGCCAGCGCTGCTGCTCCCCCCGACACCAGGTCAGCCACGGTACTGCCCTTCCTACCCTGCTGCCTCATGAAGAGCAGACAGGATTTTGGAAATGTCCAGGGAATATCCACCCAATTATCCACCTTGTTTGGCCCTGATTAGATTTTTAAAATTTGTTTGGGTTGGCAGCCCAAGGCTGTCTGCTGATAGGATGAGTCAGTGCCCAGCATTTGCTGCAGCTGGGGGACTTCACCTTACCTCAACCTCTGGAAAGGTTACAGTGCTTGCACTAAAACATCTGCTCTGGCTTTAGAGGTATTATACCGATAAACTCGGTAAGAAGGGTCAACACAAAAGCTAAAAATCCCTGTTTGAGTGTGCCCAGGCACTGAAAGATAAAAAATCAGGGGTGGTCTGTTCCTGAAAGAAGCACAGGCGGCTTTGCAGAGTGGTCTAATATTGTGGAGAAGCGCCTGCTCCTGCTGCTGTTAGTCTGTTCGAGTGAGACCTGGAAAGGAAATGAGGCCCACAGGGGAGCGAGAGCAAACCACAAGTCACCACGCCGGCTGCGTGCTCCAGCCCGCTAGGTTTTCTAAAGGACCCTGTTCCCTGGACAGCTGATTACTGCCTCAGCTCTGAGTGGTTTCCACCGGGGTGGGATAGCATAATGACAAGTGTTTGCTGCACGTCGGGGGAGCCCCGTGGGAGTTAATCCTTATAAATAATCTAGACACTGTCAACTTGCATCTTCTCCTCTCTGCTATGGAGAAGGGTAGGGAATGACAGCACGGAGCGAGCCGCTAGCCCATCTGGTCTTGGATCTGGAGGTTAAGAAATAGGAGGAGGCACAGGGAAAACCTTGGCATTTCTGCACTGCATTAACACACACAAGAAGGCATCTGTTCACTTCAAGTACATTTGCTTTATCAGACGTGAGGTAGCTTAGGCTGCTGCCGAGATCTTTGGCCCTTTCAAGCAGCAGCGCTGGCTGTAGGGCCACCTCAGGCAGGAGACCTGGCCGGGAGCTCGGCTTTCCCTGTGGTAGGAGACAAACTGCCTTGAATTTACACTTCTTGGGCTTAATTTCCTTGCTGTGATATCTCCCTGCCGAAGGTGGTTCTTGTTGCTCTCTGCTGCTGCCCTTGGCTTAGTGACACGTGCCATTGGCCTCGTCCTCTGCCCCATTTCTTTGTGCTCTCTGTTCCTCGCCCGTGCCACCTGGATGGTGACGGCAACCGAGCCGTGCTAGCCCGTGAGGTGCAGCAGCCTTGCGGCTCAGTGGGTGTGTTAGCAAGCCATATGGCTGCCCGATGGCCAGTGCGTGTGCTGGGGCTTGTGAAGTGCTCATTTGCAAGTGTGACACTTCCCTGGGCGCTGCGCTCGGCTGGGGCTCTGTAAGTGCGAACAAACTAACCTCCTTTCCGGGGAGGAAGCGTCTTCGCTCACCTGCTACGCATTAATCAGAGCTGTCTCTCGTACATCCTTGCAGAGGAAGCATGGACACAGAAGCCGTGCAAAGCTCAAGCTGTCGTGGTGGAAGATGAAAGTGCGATACCCCATGAGTCTGAATTTTTGGCTTACAGAGTGACACGTTGTGTCTAGGTGGGAGACGAGACTGAGGTTCAAGTTGTTTATTCATTATTTCTCTTTAAAGCCTCTGACTCTTGCTTTTGAATGTGGGCTTCACAGGTTTCAAATGTTTATTCTGGAAGAAAAAAGGACGAAAGGAGACAGGAAAGTTTGCACAAACAAATCTTGCCATTTTTCAAATGGAAGTTTTTGCTCTCCTTGGAGTTGTCACCAGCTGTTTGTACTCAAATCCCCCAAAATGAGGTGGAGAGAGAAGCAGGATCCCTGACACGACTGCAGTGACTATTCCTCATGGTGCCTGCTGGCACCAGGAGCTTTTCAATTGCTACGTGTATTTTTCCAGCAGGAAAAAAAATCTTTCCAATGGGATGAAATCAGCCTCCGAGTTTATATTTTCCCTGTCTCTACAATTGTCTTGGTGGCAGTTACAGGAAGGCAGTTTCTTGTCTGACATTTCAAGCGCATCTCTCTCCATCACGAAATGGAGATGCAGAGTGCCGCAGGAGCACTTTGCTCCGTTCTGCAGCTGCAGCTTGAAGCCGCTGCACAAAGCCAGAGAAATCACATTTGATGTGCAACTCCACAGCATCCGGGCAGAGCGAAGGCCTGCGTGGTTTATTCCCCTGCCCTGTAATTGCTTTATTGTCCATTTGTTATGAACATTGCCTGTGTTGGAAAAGGTCACAGGCCTATTTCATTGGAAGGTGAATAAATGGAAAACCATCACTAATTACTTTATGCCAGTGAGCTGAAAACACCCAAAAAGATTATTTCTGTTCTCATTGAAATCCGCTCCCAATATTCACGAATGCAAAACTTGGGGACCAAGCTTGCTCTTTTTCCTTTTGTATCCACCCAAATGAAAGTCAATTCCTCCTGAATGACCCCATTAATTTATTAATCATTTTCTTAAACTGAAAAGGCCAAGTAAACTGCCACAAACATCTGTTTCTGCTAATGTTAGCTGAAGTGCAGTCCCTCCTGCGTGTACGTGGGCACTTCCAAGGGCTTTTCCCATGGGGAATGTGGCACGTCGTGGATTTGCCCCCCCTGTGTGGGAGGTGAAGGGGCGAGCAGCCTGCATGTGGGCAAATGAGCATCAGCGTTAGGGCTTATCTGCTTCTGTGCCTGCTGGTGATGTATTTTTCATTTATTCCTTGATAACCTCCTAGGAGTTACCTATAACTCTCATAACTGGGAGAAGTATTTGGTATTTTGGGCCTGTTTTTTTTTTTTTTTTTTTTCCTTTTAATGTTTGCATAATAATGAAAGCTGCTCTGTTAAGGCAGGGGTGGGGATCTTCCACTATAGCCTTGAGTCTGGCACAGATTACTCTTACAGAAGCTTCGTGGATCTGTATAAAGATGAGTAAAACAATCTAATCTTGAGGAAAAAAAAAAAAAGCAAAAGGACATATTATATAAAATGAACAGATGGGTAGTGCAGAAAACTCCATTTAGATTCTACGTGGAGGGAGGTGGGCAATTCTCTGAACTTCTGAGAATCTCTTTTGTTTTTTAAATTGGCAATATTATGTACAGACAAGCAGAGCACAGGGGACCCTCGCGGTAATTGCGTTGTTATGACTTGTTTACAGAGGCAGTGAGCCCAAGATGAGGCACTTTTCCACGAAACGCCTTGTGCGGGAGTCCAGCTGCTGCGGGGAGCCGCGGTGCCTGCGGAAGGCTTTTGGGGGCAGCGGCCGGAGGTCGCCTCCATCCCGAACACCTTGCCTCAATTAGCAGGATTGTTTCCACCGCCTCAAATCCTGCGGTGAAACAACACTGTTAAATTTCACGTTGTACTTTATCGTGTCTGCTGTGTGTTTCTCCCCCTTGCTGTATGTGTGCTTGCTGGAGCTTTGCATTAAAGGCGCTCGGCGGAGCGGTGCCACAAGGCCGAGGCAGGAGCAGCTCTGTTCGGCTGCGTTGTCTTCAGATCGTGCCCTTGGTTGCTCCTGTGCAGCTGCACTAAAGGGTAATGGAGTTGCACTGATGTAAGCGAGGAAATAATCTGGCCTGCACACGCACTTGATTACTGCTGGCGATGCATAAAAGGGAGCCCTGAGCCTTTCTCGGCAGCTCAGCCCTCCCCGGTGCAATTTATCCCTTCTGGAAACCAAGAGGGGACTTGGGGCTGGGCGCCCAAACCCCTTGGGGTCCCAGGAAAGGCAGCGTGGACCCTGTCACCACTTGAGGATGTGAACGTGTGAATGAGGTTTTTATCAAAAGTAGCAAGTAACAGCCAGGAAAACATGGATATAACCTGACCTACTGGAAATATATGTGTGTGTGTGTGTAAATATATATATTTATAAGGCATTTGTTTCAGTTATACTTCTTGATGTTCTGTATCTGTAGTTCTATGGTCCCTCAAATCCATTAAGCACAGAGCATTTGGATACTTTTCTGGGAAAAAAATAAAATAAAATCTTATTTTCTGGTAAAAAGGAGGGTGTTGGTAGGACTTCTGAATAAGAGCCCAAACTCAGACATGCATGAGACTAATATGAAGAATTTATACCAATACTCTCTCCATCTGGGACTGCTTCAGAAAGCTGAGCAGCGCTGGAGCCGTTTTACTGCTGTGACCATGCAGGCAGTGGGTGGTAAAGGAGTCAGAGCTCTCCTGAACACTATAAACCCAGAGGATTTAAGTCCACGTTTTAGGAATTGTGCTGCATGTGCACATCAACTATTTATAGGGCTTAATACAGCAGGTTTTTACGCCAGCTGAACCAGGACAGGTTGATGGGGCTCTCCTGGAAAGCAGGAGCAGCTTGGGTCTGCCTCTGCGCCACGGGAAGCAGGACGTGGCCGAGCAGCCCCTCCAACACTGCAGTCCTCTGCGGCTTTTCTCATGCTGGGCAGTCGACCCTGCGGTTCTTACAGGCCTCCTAACTTTGGGAAAGCAGAGAACGTGTTTAAGGAAGGGATGTGCATCGCAGGCAGCCCCCTGGCAGGTGTTTGTCCTGAGAGCAGGGACTGCTCCCAGCAGGAGGAAGGCAGATTTCTGCTCCCACTGGCTCCCCAGCACGAAGTGGAGAAACGTGCCTCGTAAGGCTCGGCTCAGCTCTGCCTTATTAATGGTTTTCATAAAAATTGTTCTTTCTTGGGCTCTGCAGCCGAATGCTCTCTTGTGCTGTGTGTTATTGCTAATGTTATAATTCGTCAATTGAGATCTAATTTTTTGTGAATTTCATTTAAATGCCAACTAATTAATTATTCCAGGTGCACCACAGAGAAAAATTTAATAACTTATTTTTTTTCCTGATGAGCTGCTTTTCTGCAACCATAATCTCTAACATTTTGTAAATCTCTCATATCGAATCAGCTGGTAGATAAATTAATACAGAATTACAACTCATTAGCAGATGATGCATTGATGTCTAAACTCCCTGCTTTCGTATTTGAAAGAAAGTAGGTTATGCTGTTATTGAGTTAGTGCATTAAGTTTCAATGCTTTTTTGTCAGAAGAATTAAGCGCTTTTAAAAATGTGTTAATTAAAAGATTACACCCACGTCAACATTAAAGCATTATAGTTACCGTAATTACGGAGCTAGATCCTGGTTTCCCCACCCATGACACAATATTAAGGAGTCCCATTGGTCTAATTTCCGTGGGATGACTCATAATAAAAAGCAACTTAAGCAAGACACGGGGCAACAGCATAAAACAGCGGAATCAGAAACAGTCCCAGGCATCTTGTTGTGGTTCAAGGAAGGTGAGAAGGTGTAAGGGAGATCTTTCGTTGTTTGGAGAAGAGGTGACAGAGGCAGAGAGGTTGGGAAGCTGTGAAGTCCTGATAGGTGTAGAATATATGGACTCCTATTAGCAGTTTCTCAGAAAAATTAAACAAAATCACAACAACAAAACCCTAATGTATATAGGACAACTATCAAGAGAAGGTTTAAAACAATAAATTAAACTGTGGGACTCATTGTCACTAAATGTAATGGACTAAGGATAAGATTATTTTACACTTGTCTCATTTCTTATGCTTTTCCCCCAAGTCCCTTTCCAGCTGCTGGCTGCCACCTGGCTCTATTCCACTGAACCAATGGAGCCAAACCGTCTTCTGATAGAAACCAGTGTCTTTCACTGATGAACTTTCAGGCCAAACTTCAAAGAAAGAGAATAAATATTGGAACATGCATAAATACCTAGATTCTGAAGTCAAAATGCCCGTTAACCAGTGCACCAGCTGCATGTGGATCCATTGGGTAGTCACCTGCCCTTGTAGAAGAGCACACGCCCTTGCAAATTTGCCTGCAGAAGGAGAGCTTGGTTTGGTCTTGTGGATATACTGATCTTGAGGGTGATGTGTTGGTAGCTGCAACACGTCAGTAGTAAATGCAGACATCAAAGAACAGAAAGTTTCTTTAAGTGAAGTGCTCTAGTTTGGTTTATTTCGCTTGAAGACGAGTGTGTTCTATCTCTGCGCAGCCTGATGAATGCAGCTCAGGTAGCGAAGTGGCACCCGTTTTTATTTTGTGCCATATCACTACAAAGATAAACAACAGAGAAACCTTCTGTCTGGTGCCTTAGCGTAATGCTGCTTATCAGCACAAGTTCAAAGCAAGCTCCATTTGTATAGGATCGGCTTATCCCATTAAGCAATTCATCTTTGACAGGAATGAGGCTGATTATGAGAGGTAGAAATGCCTGCGAGGCAAGTAAATTTAATGAAGTTTGTAATGGACTGCAGAAATATCAACCAAATGATCAAGAATACGCCACAAGAAACAGTTAATTAAGGCTGTCCATCCCTCTCCTGCTGCTCACATGTTTGTTGTTTCAAGCCTACACTAATACAAGCAAACTTGCTTTCAGGAGGACTTGGTGTGTGTATAGCAGTCTGAGCCCTTCTGACCATCCCCAAAGCCGTGGTGAGGGTGTCCGGGGAGACCGCTCCTGTCTCACCCTGGTGTCCCCGGGAGCTGGGGGACATCTCCTGGCACAGGGCCTCCAGGGCTCCCTGTGCAGAGGGACGGATCTGTCAGTGCAGGGAGCGTGGCTGAGGCTCCCCAAATCAGCCTGGAGGACTGGAGCGTGCAAGTTCCCAAGCAAAATGTATGAGGTAGCAAAGCCAGTGCTTCCTTTTAACCCAACTTCCCTGCGCTCCCCTCATCTTTCTCCCTGGCTGTTTTGTGACTTCTTTTGCTCAAGGTAAATCAAAAGCAGGCTCTCATCCAGCAGCTCCTGTGAAGACTTGCTGCAGTTCCCTGTGAAGAGCTGCTTGTGATGTAGCTGTATGGTTACTCCGCTGATTTTTTTATTTATGGTCTTAGCTTTTTGTATGGAAAAGAAGAAGATGAGGATGAGGATAGAGAAACTGGTGTGTCAGATTACAGACTTCTTCCCCTATTAATGCTGTAGAGAAACTTCCAGTCATACAAGTCACTAGGACCAAAGCCTCCTGGCCTGGTTTTCAGACCACAGGAACAAAAAAATGATGCCTGGGCCAGCTCCTAGTTGGTGCTGGCTCTCCTGTAGTGGTGAAAGGAGACCCACCAGAGGCAGAGTGCATGTGTGCTTTCATTTGTCCCTACTTCCAACATCTACAATCATTAAACAGGGCTTCAAGGGCACGTCCCTGCCCGTTTCTTTTAGTATGTGTTTGCCAGACTTCTTGTGCATGAATCCACCTAATTCCTTTTTCATGCTTTATCTTCACAGCCTCCCCTGGCAGCAATTTCCAGTTCAGTACCTGCTCTAAAAAATGAGCTAAAACAAGATGATTCAAGAACCCTTCCTTTTATCTTTTTTAAATGTACCCTCTGTTAGCTTTAATGAGCCTCCTTTTGAGGGGTTTGGTGAATAACAGTTCTACATTGACCTTATCTTCTGCCTTTATGATTTTGCAAATCTCAGTCATGTTCCTCTTGAGCCTCTAGAATGTGGGTCCCATTCGCATAAAGATCATTAAGGAAAATGTTCATTATACGTATTTATTACTCCAGTTTGTGTGTTTTTTTTTTTTTTTCCTCTGGATAGGGAGGGAGGGGGATGCCTGGGTAGCTGCACTGGGTGAAAAATTGAACTAAAAAGGCCAGTTAACCTTGTGGTTCTGTGCTTTTATGATATAAATGCATCAAAACATGTGTTAGTTTTAATTATCCCCATAGCCTCACAAAAATCACTTCCCTGGTCAATTAATTTAATTACTTTTTGGATAATTATTTTTCTCAATGGTGAATTGGCTCCAGACTGTGATAGTTGTTGTGCTGCAGAACTGTGAGGTGGGAGAGACTTTGGCTTGAATGACACACAAAACATATCAGCAAAACACACATTTATAACATAGACACCTGAATTAATGACATCTCTTTGGAATGAAATGGAACAATTCATCCTCTGGATGGGAGAGGGGAAAAAAAGCACTTTGTGGCAACAGCAAAATTGCTCATAACATGTCAAAAAGACCTCTTTTTCCCTCTGCAGCCTGTTTTGAATCAGAGCCTGGTCTAGAATTCAGGAGAGCATTTAAGCATGCATTTAACTGGGCTCCAGTGGGATGAGTGTGCACCCAAGAGGAGGGTAAAGTGCTTTCTGAGTGCAAGTCCTTGGTAGCAGCGTCTTTCAATCAGAATAAAGAGAGCAGATTGTCTGCAAATACTAAGTGAGAAAATGAACTTGCACTGATGTTGATCTCAGCACCCTCACTGGAGCAGGAGATGTGAAATCTGGAGTTTACTGACATCATTATAAACCCAAATATTTGCCAGCTTGGATGGGTTGCCAGAGATGGGGATGATGGAGCGGTCATTAACAAACAGCTAAGGACTAAGAGTCCTTTAAAGGTGATCTCTTAGGGTAATTGTGGTCTTAAATAAAGGTACAGTACAGTTCTGCACAAAAAGGAGATGGTGCCCATTGACAAAATATGTAAAGTGAGTTACTGGAGATTTCCCAAATAACCACAAAATGGTCGGTTCTGTTGTTTGCTGACATACACGATTGCTGGTACCCCTTGCTGCTGTTGCTCTTTGAAACAGTTCAGCTCAGATTTTCTCAGCGTATTCATCTGTTCAGGCTTCATCTTTCTCCAATACTCATTAATGATCATATTGATTCCTCAGCTTGCCCACTGATTGGATCTTATTTTCAAGGGCACCTGGATCTATAGGAATTAAGTTTGATGTCTTTCTCATGATTTTGATGTATGTAGAAGCTTTCTGATGTCAGCAATGTCTGACTGAGCCAGACCTCATCTCCACAATACCCTCGGTTCGTACGGTTTCTGCCCACATCTAAGCAGCACCTCTTGCTCGAAAGCAGACATCCTTTGTGCAAGGGTTTTGAAATGCCAGGAGAGAGAAAATGTTTCTGGGGTATTGCCAATTGGACCAGAAACAGAAATACTAGGAAAAAAAATTAGAAGCAGGCTAATAATTCTTATATTTTTGGTTTAATTTTGAAGAACCAAGAGACTCATAAGGCTTTAGAGACGTATTGAAACTTTCAAGAGCTTATTGGGATTGCTTTTTCTCAGTGGTCACAGTACTGTTTTATTCATTTTCCCTAACACATGTATGATAGACTACTTGCCTTATTTTTATTAATTCAACTAGAGTGCTAAAATCCACCTTAACTTTGTATACTAACGGCCAAGAGCTGAAGTTTGTAGAGTGGCAATATCTGACCGCAGCCAGTTGTCTGTAGGAGGTTCTTAGCCTGAGCCATCATCACAGCCTCAAAGGTCTTGGCTCTCTCTTACCTGATGCTTTGAGTATCTGTCTACTGAAAGAACTTTGAAGGAACCTGTAAACCACATCATCTCTTAGAAATGCATTGCTTATCTGTGGTAGGCGTGTATTGATGGGATGCAAACTAACGTATCTTCACGTATACTCATGTTGAGTACAGACTTTTAAGTATAACTTTATAGTTGTTTTAAGACTTTGGTCAAGTAGCTGGGTTTGATAATTGAGGTGATTTACTAGGGTGCACAGCTCTTCAATTCGCTCTTTGATATAAACAAGGTAATAAATTGAGTGCATGGGGACATGTCTATTAAAAGCCGGAGTAAGAATGAGTGAAACCCCAGGTGCATTGTCAAGATGAATATGCTTGCTGGATAAAGCTGGGCTGGTGCCAGCTGACATGATGGCTGAGCGATGAAACAAGCTAATATGGTTTGACTACAAACAACAGAAAACAAATAGAAAGTGATGAGCAAAGGGCAAAAGTATGAAAAGTACCAGGCTGAGTAACTAGATATCGCACAATTTCCATAGATATAGATTTTAGAAACAGACCGTGGGTACTTAGTGCCTGACTCCCTTTTGAACATGAGAATATTTTTTATTTTAACTTCTAAAGCATCTGGATTGATGGTGCACCCCTGGAATGGCAGTAATGGATCTCCTATTGTTATCAGTTTTGTTCAACAGATGTTAGTAACAGACAAGGAAGAAAAATGAAAAGGAATATCGGACAAGAAAAGCTACTTAATGTGAATTCTCTCAGTAGCAAAAAGCTTGTTATGGAAATATCAGTTAGAAGAATTAGACAACCAGCTTAGGACAATTCTGCCAGTGCCACAGCAGAAGGAGCTGTCGCTCATTCGGGGGTAGGCAGAGGAGACAGAAACCCTGCTAGGGGAGGAGAAGGCAGCCCTGGGGGCTGCTCGGCAGCACTTTGGGATGGATTCTGGCTCTGCGGCAGGCGCTGGTCCACAGGCTGGAGCCACTGCGAGCGTGGCCGGGGGCTGTGCAAGGTCCTGGCCTGGGTCACGGCCACCTCTCGGTGAATTCTCAGGCATCGTTAGAACAAAAGAGTGGTGTGAACCAAGTGGAAGCCTTTCCTATTTGTAGATGATGATTAATGAAGGCTATCAGGCATCCCGCTTTAAAATTCTTTCCATCGGATAAAACTCCTTCTGTCATCTCGTTCCTTATTTCAATCCATTTTACCCCATCTTTCATTTAATGTGAGCTGTCAGAAGCACTCCTCTTTCTCTCTCATCTTTTTTTTTTTAAATCTTTGTCACGTTTGCTGACAACCCACAAATCAAGGTTTTCAGACTAAGGAAACGTAACCGGGGTGCCCGTGTGAAAACATCGCGGTGGCATCGGTGAATAGGCTCGATGGGGCTGTACAGTACTGAGGAAGTTAGAGTTTCTTTGAACATGAAGGAATAAAACGTCTTCTATTCATGTTCTCGGGGCTCCTTGTGGTGAATCCCATGGCACAGGTGCCTCTCGCAGCTCCTTTCCCTGCTGCTGCTGCTGCCAGGGCAGTGTGCAAGCTCGATCCCAATAACTTCTCATGGAGAGAAGGTAGGAAAGGAATGAGGCCACTGCAGAAAAGCTGCAGGTGATGGATGGGCAGTTACCTTCTGGCACGCTGCTAAATTTGGGTACTAAATGCTCCTCCTGAGCATTTTGAGAATATAAAAGTCTCATTAGATAGCAAGACGGGGGAGGCAGAGCAGGCTCACGCTGCACTGTGCTGCGCTTTGCTGCGGTGGGCTCCAGGGAAACGCCTGGCTGAACAGGGAGCGAACAAAAACACCCCAACAGGACAGATGGATCCTCTGAAGTCAGCTTCTCTGCCAGAGAGTTGTGTTGTTTTTTTATTATTTTTGTAATTTTATTTTTTTATTTCGGTGGTGCTTCCTATCGGCACATATCAGAAGGCAAATTGACTGCGTCTGCCTCCAGCTCACGCTGCTCGGAGCCCCGACCGCTGCGGAGCACGTCAGCCCATGCTAATACGGTTCTGACAACAGAGCTCGTGTGTTAGCAGGGTTATTCTGCTCTGCCTTCAGCTCGGCTCTGTGCTCGCACTAGGATGGATGAATGGCACAAACAGCCATTCATGAAGAAGTTCCTGCCAATGTGAAAGCACCCAGTTTTATTTCCAGTGACCTCACGCACAGTCATTTGCATCTTTAATGGAAAACTCACAACTTCTGCAAAGTCACATCTGTTTTTGCAGCAAAAATTACTGTGGATATTTTACAAAATGCAGTTTTATGAATGTTGCTTTCTCTGCCCTTGTACACATTTTATTCATCTACTGAGCTTAATATCGTAATGTTGGTGACCAGCTGAAAAATAAGCGTAACTAGAGGATATCTGAAGGAGCAGCTGGTGTCCTGAGTGCAAAGGATTGAGCACTTTGGGGGACTTTGAGTGCCAGAATGTCAGCTGTGGCTCCAGTTTTTATTTCCTTTTGTAGAACTGTAAGCAATTCTCTTAGTGACATGATGGAGAGCCTGGAGACCCTTTATGCATGCTCTAGATGTTCTTGTGGGAACACAGGAAGAGATGTTAATGTATTGGAAGAGGCTGGCACGGGAAGTGGTCCAACAGATTTGCACATGGTCCTGCTAACCCTTGCATCTTCTGTCTAGGTACCAAACTCCTGCAAAAACTATCAGGGCTCTAAGCTGCAGGGGAAAAGCTTCAGTGGGGGAAGCTGAGCATCTGTCTGTCCCCATACAGACCCTCCGGACTCTGTGCTCACTCAGTACATAAGGGAAGTAGTTTTCCTTTGCCTCACGGGAGTGTTTTGACAATACGTGTATGAAAGATGATGAACCTAGGAACTGTGGTTACTGGAGATGCAAGACCCACATCCAGTGTTTATTTTAATACTTTCAGGTGCCTTTGGTATTAATAAAGGTGCTTGGAGAACACGTATGCACGTCCATTGCACGTGAATAAATAAATATATCTGAGCATGGGCGGGCAGGTTCATGAATGTGCACGGGGTACACATCCATTTTTGGACTAAGTCAATAATTGTAGAGGAAGCCAAATATTGAGAAAATTGAGAAAATGCTTAAGAATGTGCACAAAAAGGTCTGAAACTTGTAAAGCATTCAGCTTTAGTGAACTTTGTTTAAACCAGTGGATCTCTTGGAAAAATATTAAAGGATGTAATCAAACTAGATAAAGCAGCAAATATTGACAGTATGGATTGTCCAAAGCTCCTGAAGTAAAAGAATTACTTTGTGGTTACAGTAGTTTCTGGCTGACTTTTGCACGGAAACAGAAAGGCCAGGGCTGTGATTCTTGCACACAGAGAAGCTGTGTGACCGGAGGTATTAAAGGAAGGGAAAGAGGGGCCTGCTTTGTGCTATCACTGGTGCAAGATCTGAAGGTGGCTCATACAGACCTGTCCTGGGGACGATCACAGCCCTGTGCTCAGGAGCCCTTTGTTCGGATGCCAGATGTGACCAGGCGTTGGAGATGGGTCCCAGTTCAGTTCTGGATGCTGCAGGTCGTGGTCTGTTTGCAGTTACGGATCTCTCTGATAACTTGCTGGCAAATCCCTTAATTTTTGGGAGCTTCCAGGCTTCTGTCAGCATTCATGAAGGCAGCCGCTATTTCAGTATTTCTTCTGGTCCATAAACAACTTCAGTAGCTGATAGTAATTGCTAACAGCAAGGAAAGACAGTTAACTGTGTTTTTTTTCTGGCTTCAGCAAATAGACGATTCCAGATGCGTGTGGAGGTTCAGCTCATCCATTAGCTCTTACTTCGAGGGCCACGAAGACTATTTTGTGTTCTTGGTGCTTAAGTGCTCAAAGATTAGCAGAAAGCAAATATGAAGGAGTAATAAGCATAATCTAATTGAAATTTCCTCTTGGATTTGAATGACTATTCAGAAACACTTCTCTCTAAGCCCTAATTTTCTACTTTTAAATACTCTTTGTTTTGTAGTTTGAAAGCTGGTTAGGTATAGTGGGCAAATACCTGACCTTCAAAACAGTAGAGAATGAAAAAATAAACAAATTAATGCCTGCTATTTAAGCATGTGTGGTGGGTGGTATTTTTGGCTGCCAAAGCCCTGTTCTGTGAATACGAGACATCAAGGCCATGGATATTTCAACACACATTTTAGCAGCAGTGCAAACAGACACTTAACACGAGGCGTTTTGCATACAGAACTTAATGTATTCACTTCGGTACGTTATTTTTAGCTCTGAAGTGCAGTCATGTGGACAGCTGATCTGTTTGTGTTGCCCCTGTAGATTGCAGACATATGTTGGAGTAAATGTGGCAGGGAAAGCATGACTGAGATAGGCATAAATCCTTTTAAGATCAATTATTGACATGCTCCTTAGAAAACTACCTCACTGAATCGACTGTGCCAGTAAGGGAAGGATCCTGCCGGTGTTTGGTAACGAAGCAGCCTTACCAAACACGAAGGGAGGGCTGTTTGGTTCCACCATGGCTACAGGACAGGGTTAGTGTTTGTACACTTAACAAAAAGAGAAAACAAACGTTGCAAAGCCAGTGAGAGGAAGATGGAGTTTAGTAACATCTTTCAGTGTAGTTACTCAAATCTGTAGCAATAGACTCATTAAAATGTGCTTGTACTGAATATAAACTCAGGAATGATTCAGAGCAGGCTTATTACAATGACCATAAAATGGGGTGAATGAGCTCAATTTTCATTTTAATGTAAATTCTTTTTAACTCTGTAATAAATCTGATCTCAAAATCACTCAAATCTATACACTTGAAACAGTATGTTTGGCAATATAAGACAAATAACTCTGTCTATGTGTGCTTGAAAACCAGGCAGCTGGGAAAGGAAAACCTTTGCACTGAAAGGAATATTTTTTTCCAACTAAAATGTTTTTCCCAGCTCTTTGACTACTATATAAAATTTACTTAATAATGCCTTGCAACTCAGAACAATTAACAAGTAGTTTGGAGCTGAAAGGAAACCAGGAAACCCTGTGAATGGTTGTGTCTAATAAGCAGTTCTCTTTCTTTTTCCTTCTTGATGAAACGGGAAAACCAGGTGCATGCAGGCAGGTGATGGACCAAAGGCAGTCATTTTGAAGGCTCGGGTTCAGTAAGTTTCTAATAATCCAGTTTGCTAGTCACAGTGTAATGAACTGGTTTTTATTAATATAACCAGATTCTGGAAGGGAGCTTCCCAGCATGGTGGCCTGGTACCTGCCTTTTCCTCTTGGTTTGGAGAGGACTCAGCACATGCTCACCAGGTGAGAGCGCGCATCCGAACAGTGCTGGTATTAAACCTTCTCAGTGCTTTCCCTGGAGCAAAGCAGTTTCAAGGCAGGCTGCCTGGCAAATTTTCTGAATAAGCAGACGTTGAAATGAAGAGGCCAGCGTCAAGGGAATACAGACAAAAGAAAAGATGGGTTGATTCAAGGAAGAAGTTTAAATGGAAAAAAAAGTCCATCTATAACTGTGTTATGAAGCGGGGAAAAAAAATAAGCATAGGCCAGAATTTCATTCCATAAATATTCCTGTTTCATTTGCTAGACTCAGGGGGTTCTGTGCACTCCACAAGAATTGTATATATCTTTTCAGATTCTGTTTTGTTCTTTAAAGCAAACAAACAAGAACAATGACAAAACCACAAAAACAAAGCCCAGCTTTAGGCCTGAACACAAAAGCAGAGGCACGTTAAATTGAGCATCACTATAGATTTGCATTTCTTATTCACTAGAGGGAGTACGACTTGGACAGCATTACAATACGTTAGTAGGTACTGGTTCTTGTGTTCTCATCCTCGCTTTTTAGAGCTAATTTTCAGATGACTTGTCGTTATTGCTGGTGCTGTGAGAAGTACAAAATATTTTGAAAAGACTCATAAGCACTGATGTATCTTAAATGCAGTCATTTCTAACAACGGCTCAAAACCCCCAGATCAGTTGGAGCTTAGGTGCTTTGAGGGACCTAATAAGACAAGTAGGAAGAAGCCTCTAAGCAGCACTCTGCCTGCAGTCCCCCAGAAGGGTTAAGCCCTCGCACAATATAGAGATAACGTAATCCACTAACACCGTTCCGGGAGAAATGACTGTACGCTGCTGCTAGCAAAACCTTGTGCAAGTGTCTGCAGGGTGATTTTTCCCAGCAAGCTTCAAAGCAAGCCAATTTTATCTCTTCTGTGATCTGCTAAAGGTGGGGAGAGGAGACAGAAGAGCGTTTCCCCACATCCTGCAGCGCCAGAAGGAATTGAAATCACAGGCGGTGCGCAGCACGATGCCTCTGGCGCTGCGCTGCCGAAGCAGCTGGGAGAAGCTCGGGAGGCTCAGCTCCGGCTCTCGTTGCTTGTGCTGCCGGGCCCAACAGGTCCAGAGCTGAGCTCTGCTGTTGATAAGCACTGATGGAGAAAATCATTGTGTGTGTGAACCGTGCTGGTGGTCGGCTGGCTGTCCTTGTGGCTGCTGCAGGCTGGATGCGGCCTGCAGGCACCTCGCATTTCAGGGCCGCGAGGCCGCGCTTGCACCACCCTTAACTCGAGCCCTGATCAGGCTGAGGTTGTGTTGTGCAGGCCAGCATTGTGGTGTTGGATTTGTGGCGTGTGGGCAATGATAGATGTGACTTTGCTAGCAAAAAACATGAAGTCTGTCTTAGCAGGGCCCAGACATTTGGGGAGCTTGCGTGGTGATCTGCTTTGCATGCATTTTCTGCAAGCGATGCTCCAGGTCAGTGGCCAAGAGGGTAAAAGTGCGGCTCGGCGCAGGAAATGGGGTGTTTTATTACCCACACATCCACAGTTGACAGTTTTAATACCCTACCACAGAGCAATTGCTCAAGCACCCAAACACCAGGCCTGCCGGATTTTACTGCCGAGCAGGAGCAGTATGGATTTTTACTCTGTTCTCTAGGAAAGTGTATCGATTCGGCACAAGAGACATCAATAGGTCCGAGTAACTGAAGCCAGTCTTAAAAAATAGTAATACTAATAAAAAGTGCAGTTGATAAGTGGAATGAGCCATTTATTATTCTGAGTGCCACATGGGTTGCACCATCTGAATTCTTTGCTGTCTTTGCTGACTTCTCTCCTTGCCTTTCAAGCAGTTTTCCTCCCTCCTTTTGGAATAAACCTTACAGGGACAAGGGAAGGAGGTGTGGGGGATATCAGAGGCCGGGGTCCTCTGTCTTCTGCCTGCATTTCTGGGGACTTTTTGGTGCTTTTCTTTCTATCTGTGGGCATTTGGGCTCACAAATACCAATGGTACATTCTTGAAAACACATCATTCTTTGAAACAGAGGGAAAGAAAATGCTTCATGCACTTTTGCTTCTGTTTTTCATTAAATCTTCAACTTGAAACGTTCTGATTGCCTCTGCAGCTTGCAGACAGCCCTGAGGACTGCACCTCTGCTCTCTGTTCTCCGGTTCTCAGCCACTTTTAATTAAAAGGGAGGCCAGCATGAAAGCACGGGTGTAAGGCCTGAAATTAGGAAGCATTGTTGTAAATGTGCGGTTCTGTACCCTTTAATGCCTGTGAATTAGGGCACACGGGCAGTGCTCTGGGCAGTGCTTTGCAGGTTCCCCGCTGGCTCCGTCCCTGCCGCGCTCCTCTCACCTCCCTCCCCGGCTGTGCTGCTGCGTGTGGGCAGGCTGCAGGCCAGATGTGTGAAATCCAGCCCCAAAGAAATAAATCACTATTTAGTATAATCTGCAGTAATCTGTTTCATCTAGCGGGTTTCAGCCAATTCTCTGCTGAAGGTATGGCTTAATGAGTCCTAATTTCTGTCCTGTGCTTTGGGCAAGGTGTAGAATTCCGGCAGCTGATCTGGCCATTAAATCCATTTCCCTTCAGATTTATGCCACCTTCTTTATTCAGTGCTTTCTGCATCTCTGCCTCTACTTTTAGCTCTCATTTTCTCCACTTTCACCAAGTGGCTCCACCAAAAGAGGCAGAATAAGATAGGAATTGTCCTTGGTGAAATAAAATGAAGGAAGTCGAGTGATGCTCTTCAGCCGATTGTCAAGGAAAGGTAAAGATTAATGGGGCCTTGATTTGCTGGCCAGTTTTATGTACAATGGCTTTATAGCACAGCATTACACCCTGCTTCCCTTCACTGTGTCCCCCATTGCTAGGACCCAACTCGTGAGCCACGCACTGCAGTAGCCACTAATGCACTTGAACCTTCCTTTCCATGCAGACTTAAAGCACAGCCCAGGCCAGACCATTAGCACGGGCTTGTTTTTCCGAGATGCGAGGGCAGCAGTGAGGAGTGCTGGCAGATGTGCTCACGGTCAGCCTGGGGGTTCACGGCTCAGCCGGGCTCGCTCTCATTTAGGCGGTTTCTGTGCCAGGCTGATGCTCCATCCATTTTGCAGCAGGGGCTGCTCGTTCTGTTCTCGGTGCCTTTGTAAGGTCGGATCTTTGGCAGCTGCAAAATGGCCCATCCTGCTTCACCTGCCTGCAGAAACAGACTCGGCACCAGGCATGATGGAGCTACTTGGCTGAACCAGGCAGATATTTATACCTTTCGTTTTTTCACCATCTGTGGGTGAATTTACTAGTAGACAGGACTTGTGAACACTGATGGTAGGAAGCGTTGCTCTATTTCGAGCGGGGTATAATCGGGGAGGAAGAGTATATAAATAAAGTGTCTTGCATGAACGCCGGCCTGCTCAGGCTCTCCATCTGCCACCGGCTTGCACAGGGAGGGTGGTGGGGAGATGAAATGGGGCCGGGTGTGTGGGGAGGGGAAGGTGCTCTGCTCGCCCCGGGGGCTGCGGGGCCAGCGGCAGGTGGTGGAGGCTGGTGCTTGGAGAAGTGTGTAACCGGCAAGTGAAAAATAATATTTCATCTCCCTCCCTTGTTTGTGCGTTATGCCATCGGTTTGTATACCTGACTTAATAGGAGTGAGTTATTTTGCTTGTCTCTGAATTACCCTTTCCACAATTATGTGCTTCGCAAGTAGCAATTGCTCATTTAATCATCTCCTCTTTCTGCTATGAGTGGTGGCTGTTAGGTGGCCGGCTCTCGGGGGAACCATGCTATTGTTTCTCCAGCCTGTAAATCCCGTTATTGCTTGTAAGTGGCACCTGTGCAACATTTGGAAGAATTGATTCTCCCTTACCCTCGGGAAGTTTTGTTCCGCTGTTACTCAGTGCGTCCCCCCATCACGCACGGTCCTAGAGGGATGTGAGTTGCTGCTTATTAGAGATCTCCCCTGGACTGGGCTGTGCAGTGTTTGTCAATAGAAAATTTTATCAGTCCATATGGTTTTTGGTGAGAGAAATCCATTTTCTAGAATGCAATAAAAAAATATATATATACTTTTTGTCCACAGTTCTCTAGGTTATATCTTTAAAAACCCAGAGGAAAGCTGTTATTTTCTGTTAAGCTCTGTTAAGGTGTTAGAGTGAATTCTCCTGAGCCCTCTGGCACTGCAGGACCCAGCTCTCAGCCCCTCTTTTACAGTGTGCAAAGGATTTTCCACTCCTCTCCAGAGCTACTGCAGGCTTGTGCAATTAGAACATCTTCATTAATGCCTGCTTTACCCCTTTATACAACTACTAAATATAAAGGGGAGAAACAAAAGAAGTAGTCACTGGGGGAAAAAAGAAAAAGAAAAAAAAAAAAAGCTGTAATTAACCAATGTCAGATGCCTGCAACATAAATGGGAAATCTGAATAAAGACAATGGCATGTATGAGTTAAGGATGTGAGTCAGCCTGAAGTCAGCATGGATTGTAATAGCTGCCTCTGGATTGTCTCCAAGACTTAATGCTACACAAAAATAGGTTTCTGTTTGTATTACACTAGCAGGAACATCCTACGCAGGCTATTTGGCCTTAGAGAGTGTTGTACTTTGGCTCTGAAATATGAGAAACTTCTCTCGTACTTTAAGGCTTTGTGTTTTGACTTTGAATTTGACGTTCAGGAGCACTCCATCTGAATGTCACGAAGGAGATGCTTTCGCACCCTGGAAAAGTTGCAGCTAGCATACTGACAGGAACGGGATTGATCAGAAACTTTGATAACTGTCCCAGAAAATGGAGCAGGAGCCGACGTCCCCGCTACTGGGTGCCGTGGGGTGGCTTCCCCGTGGCAGCGCGTCCTGCAGGGAGCATCAGCTCCTGCCGCGGGCTGAAGCTACGGCGGTCAAGGTTAATTATAACTTTCACGGACGTTTTCCACATTCAACTGAGTTCTCGCTACAGTGCAATCAGCGAGCGAGTCCTTCACCTAGCAGAGGGAACAGATGGCAGTGATAATCTTTAATAGGCTGTCATCGAAATCAAAGTAATGAAGCAGCTGCACGTTTTCGCGCCGCGGCGGCTGGAAGCAGGCTCTTCTATCGGTTCTGATGCTCCGCGCGTAGCAGGGAAGAAAATTGGCATTGTTTAGTTTGGGGAACGATTTCTCCTCCTTTCCTCTAAGCCTCCATCTAGTTGATTTCTTGTCTCACAAGCTAAAAAGGAGTTGACATCTTTTAAAATTTCCGTGACATCTCAACAGCTGAGAGAGTTAAGGTTGCTTGGGCTCTTTCAATGATCGGTGTCTCAGGGGGGTAAAGGAACAACTAGCAGGGCCAACTTTGTCTTCAGATTACAGAAACATTTGCGTGGTGGGTAGTCTTGCTGAGAAAAGCCTGCAGGGCAAAGCAAACACCAAAAGCGGCAAAGTTATAATTTAATCAGAAAACCCTTAGCAGAACCATAAGCAAGAGGAATGGCAGCGTGCTGAGCTCGGGGACAAGATGCTGACAAAGGTGGAGATGTGCTTGGGCAGGGGGCTTCAGCCCGAGCACCCTGTGCCCCTGGGTGCTCCCAGGGCCGAGGGTGCAGATGATGCTGTCGAGCTGTGGGCTGGAAGGAAAGCCCCGTAGCTCAAGGGCAACCTAGACGGGGTCCTTGCGGTGTTGTAAAGGACCACCTGTAGTCCAAAACTAAAGCCCAAATGTGGGGAGTCCATGTCCCTTCCCAGCACCTGTTCTTTTCCAGCATCTGCCCCGATGGAAGTGGCTGAGCTCGCAGGCTGCTGCTCCGAGCAGATCGTCAGAACTAACCCCTTCCTCTCCGCCTCGCAGGGACCTTTCTGCTCTCACGCTGCATCCCAGAACAACAAGTTTGTAATTAAAACAGCAGACAACCATAAATCACACCCTGTCACAGCGAGATATTCAACAGCTGAAGAGATAAGTGTAAATACATCCTGACTGAAGTTCGCAGCAATAGGCAAAGACAATGGGTGAGGATAGTGCCGTAGACAGTGAATTATCTTTGCCATCTGCTTTCTGCTAACGCCCATTTATAGAAGAAACTAACATTTGGAAACACTGAGTGCTGATTGTTGTGCCTGTGGAATAATTTTCCACTGGATACAATTAATCATTAAGCCCATGGAAGACTTACCCTAGACTTGCTCCAGCTGCATCTCAAACACCTGCTGGAGCTCCAAGTTCAGCCGGCAGCAAGTTCTCAGAGGCTCAGCCGCTTACGTGAGGCTTCCCAGAAACTCCAGGATTCCCCCCAAAAGTGGAGAGGGGAGCTGGGATGGCAAGGCGTGCTCTGCGGGGAGCGGAGAGCTGTAGGGAGTTATAGGAAAAATGCCATGGTTTCTGCTGGTGTGGCTTGCCCCAAAATTTGACTTTGGAACAGGGCTCAGCAGCAGGCTCAGCTGGGCAGGGGGTGCAGGCAGCCCTGCACACGAGGCCCCGAACGCAAGAGGAACAAAAGGAACAAAGCTGCCCCTGCTGTAAGCATCTGGAGTACACCAGGCAGGCCTAGGAGCAGCAAGCGGTAATCACAGTCAATTACGGTTGATTAAAAGCCTGGAGAATCCAATATATTGCAAAGCAAAACAAATAGCAACTCTGCAAAAAAGGTAATCAATAGCGAGCCAAGCAGCAAACAATTAGAGGGGAAAAACGTCCCGGATTTGTGTCATGTCCTTTCTTCAGCTTCTTGGTGAGCTGAATGGTTTCCAGCATCAGGGGCTGATGTGTGCGGGCTGTGCGAGGGGAGCTGGGGCCGGGTGGTGGGACGGAGGGCTGCTGCCTGCCCTGTGTCTCCAGAAGGTTTTTGGATGCTTCGGGGAACAAAAAGGAAAAGAAAATCTGTGCTCGTACAGCCCAGAGAGAAAGGAGGAAAGGAAGGTTAGGAGTTGGGAGTTTGCTGAAACACTTCTCAGAGAGAGCTTTCGTAGCGGAGTCTTGTCTAAAATTTCTGATTTTAGAATCTTCAAAGTAAATTGCATCCCCGCCAACGAGACCACGGGTCGTTGTTGGAGGCTGTGCTCGGCCTGGCGTGTAGGTGCAAGAGGTGCTGCACAAAACGTGCCCGCAGGCTGGGGTCGAGCCCCTTCTACCCAATAGCCTGGACTGCCGGGCTTAATTAACGTGATGGAGAGGTTTAATCTCTGCCATGAAATGACAAAGAGAATTTTCTATGAAGAAAACTGGAAGTGAACAAGACATTATAGAAACCATTAAAATTTTTCTTTTTTTTTTTTGTTAGCAACAGCTTCTGGCAAGATGAATAATTTGGAAGTGAAAATCATATTTTGAGACAGAGCAGGAGCCCTTGATCTGAAACTAATTTGTTGTCAGAACCAGTTAAGGGATTTTAAGTTGGGCTTCACCCTGAGCAGAATAACGCAATGTAAATACGTAAACCCACAGAGCTGCTCTGCTCTGCCACAACAACTCCTTGCTACTCCAAATCCTTTTTAAAATGGCATGAAACCAGTAAAGGAATTGGTGGGGGTTTGCCGGGCTATTTATTGCCAACGGTTAACACAAATTATTTTGATATTTTTTGTTCAATACGTTATTTACAATTCTGGTTTTTTTTTTTGGTCATTATTTGTCCAGCCAAATAAACAGCAGCATAACGCTCAGTGATGAATTCAGTGTCCCCCACCTTTCAGCCTCAGCTGTACGTAAGTAAATGCTGCCCTTGTTCCCTCGCTTCTGGAATGAATATTGATTGACCAGAGAATCACCCGCATCTTTATTCACAAGCAGCAGAGCTCCCATTTGGCCGAGGTTTCCAGGAAGGAAAAACTGATTGCAGAACCAAGGCTTGGGGGAAAACCTGAGATGAATTTTTCCCAGGCAATGAATAGAGCCGGCAGACACTTCTAATCACTTTCAGTCCCCTCTTAGGGTAGCACAGCAGCAACGTAGCTTGGGCAAGTTAATCCTCGGGCAGGAGGATCCCATGGGCATCAGGGCTCTGCCGGGCTGAATGGTGCCTCTCTGCCAGAGTCACTGCAAAGGTAACGCCTGGGCTGATGGGGATGGATGGCACTTCGCCGTCCTGTGTCAGGTACAGCATTGGCAAGGTGTCAGGGTTCCTCTGCTTGCTGCTGAAGTCGCTGCTCTCTCTGCCTGGAGCCAGGAGCTCCGGTGCAGGACCTCAGCCCGTGAGGCTGCTCTGCAACGCGAGCCGTCCCCGGGCTGTGACAGAGCGGGACGGCTGTCACATCCCTCTGTGTGCTGAGTAAACAGGATCACGTAGGGACGACTTAATTATAAAACCTAACGGCGTCGGACTATTATGATTTGTGGAAAATTGGTCGTTAACTGCGGGAGTTTAAAAAACAAACATTTTTCCCTGACGCTTCCGCTCAGCCATGCTGAACAAACACGTGCTGGAAAATTTAGAAGTGTGACACCTTGTTCAACACGCTTAAACACCAGGAGCTTGGTTTTGCTGGGCTGATGTGAGTTTGGCTGGCAAACCTGCAGCCCCGATCACCCCGCAGATCCAAGCAGTTTTCCACAAAGCGTAGAGCAGGGCCCGTGGGGAACCTGTGCGAGCCCCCAGGCACCCACGGCTGGCTCCACTGCCATGAGGACGGCTCCCTACCTCTCCTCCCTCTTTGAAATAAAGCAGAAAACTTCCCGCTGGCATCAGCTGGAGTGATGTGTGCTGATGCTCCCAATTAGCCTCCTGGATTCAAGTTTGTATCCAACTAAACGTAGTATTAACGAGAATTAGGTCACTTTTAATTAGCTGCAGTTAACGTAGTTGAGTCTCCTCTCCCAAATACATCACTTCTGATATTAACCATCAAGTAGTCTTTCTCGGAGCAATTATCCCATCAAAACTGGTTGCTCTCCTGGTTAACAATTTTCATAGTAATGCATTAATTGCCCCTGGCTTACCCACTGTCTAATCAGCAAGGTGGGTATTAGTTTCTGGATGTGATTGATTTCAAGGGACTTAGTGCTTAATTACATTTTAGCAAAGTCTGTTTTGAATCCTTAGAGGAGGGAGACGCTGTCTGTTTGGCTTTGAGCTTATCGTGTTGGAGGGATCTAAGTAACTAAATTATTCCATTCATTCTTAAGCACTCTCGTCACCAGATTGTGGAGTTTTGTCATTTCTGATTCATCTTTGCCCAGAAGAGCTCACCCCAATTGTAGGGTTTGCATTAATAAGTAAGTTTGCTTTAAAAAATAATGATTACATTATATATATCTGCGTGTCATGGATGGATAGAGTGATCTCTCAAAATGTAATTTGTATATCAATCAGTTAACGCTTTGGGATGAAATGTGCTATATAAATGCAAGACCATAATTTATCTTCTTTCTCCCTGTGTCTCAACATAATTGCACCTTTATTGCCCACTCTCACTCACCAGAAACAAGAGCTGCAAGGCTGGGTCAGAGCAAGTGTCCATCTAACATGGGGCCAGTCCCTGGCAGTGCTCGTCAGAGGAAGCTACAGAAACCTCGTGGCCAGTTCGGGAATATAAAAAAAAAAATCAAGGTACCATCACAATGGTTGTGGAGAGTCTGCTTTCCCCCTAGTCCTGCGTGCCCCTTGTATTTGTGTCAGCCCCTGGGCTCAGTAGCCCTTGGTAGCTGGTTTCTCTGCACAGCAGGAACTCATTTCTTTCACTCCGTTTTGCCACTTTCTAATTGTATCGACAATTCCCATTGTGCTTGTACTGTCGTTGTGGCACAAGGAAGGACAAATATATTTCCCTTGATGGTCATTGCTGCTAGTCCAGATGTAAGTTCCTCATACACAAGCTGGGGTAAAAATAGATAACTTTGTTTAAATGAGAAAGGATACAAGCCTTTCAGGACCCTTGGATGAGAGAGAGCACATGGGGGATTTAACCAAAAAAATCCCTTACTGCTGCAAGGACACAGAAAGGCGTCTGTGACCTTCCCCTCCTCTACTCCTGCTGTTCTGCTAGCCTGGGGGATGTTGTGGCGTGTTGGAAAAAGGTTTGTGGAGGATGGTATTGGTGCAGCTGGTGTTCTGGGGCCGTTCCCGAGCTATCTCCACCACCTTGCTGCCTCCCAGAGGAGCTGTGCTCAGCGATGCTGGCTGTGCTCCCAGGCTCTTCCCCGCGGAGAGCTGCCGCTATGAATTTTCCAACAGCACAGCCTGTCCCAGCGATGGGCAGGCACCAGCTTCTGGTTCTCCTTTCCTGCTTTTGAAATTAACTTTTGCTGTGACTGGAAGTGTGTTGGTATTCTCTGCCTGCAGCCCCGCAGCAAGAGATCTTCAGCTCACGCCGTGATTCCTAATGATGCGAGCAGCTTGCGGAGGGGGCGAGGGATGCGGGGGGAGCGAGTGCACTTCTGTGTACAACCTGTAGGAATTTCTTTACAGTTGGGGCCTTTTATGAGAGAGGAGAGGAGTACAGAGAGATCTCTCTGTTCCTGTCACATTTCTGCCACGGGCTTATTATTTCTTCTTAGAAATGGTCCCGTTAATCAAATGTTCTGGGAATGCATGTCATCAGTGGTATGAAAATCGCTGATCTTTATTAAGAAATGATGAAAATTCATTTTTGCCCACAGTGTGCTAGACCTGACATCAGACGACATTCTCTGCCCGTTTCTAGGCCAACCTGCTTTAAGCAGAATTACATAGGAAAAGGGTAAGAGCAGAATCAGCATGTGCTGAACATCCTGAGAGGGGTGAAGCCAAAGTCTGTGGAGGCAAGCGTAGAGCATGAGAGTCTTAACTCTGCTCACTTGTACTTGAGGTATCAAGCTACTTTCACTGTCGTCACTCCCCTTCACCCTGGAATGAGGGTGTTCAGAATTAGTCCAGCTCTGTGTTGAAACCTGGGTTTTCCTACTCTGTGTCGTTTCTGCTCTGTGCCATTCCAGGTGGGTGCTTACACTTCAATTCCCTATGGCTAAATCGTTTCAACTAGTTTTAATTTACTTGGATCGAGCAACTAACAGTCACACAAGTGAGGAATACAAGAAGTTAAGCAACCGATGGCAAAGGAAATCATCCCTTTTCTCTGCACAAGTACACATATTTAAAGATTTCTTCTGGCAAAGGCCAGGAAGAGGCTGCACTGAATGCTGCACCAACCTGCAGCACTCTGCGTACCGCGGTGTCGAAGCCGTGTGCTGGCAGCCAAGCATCACGACCACGAGGGTGCTTTGCCCAGTCCCAGCACCATTCTCCACCACTTCCCAGTGGCCACGGCAGCCCCCAGGGACCCACGAGGGTGTGCAGGTGGTGACCAGGCAGTCGGAGCTCCCCGGATGAAACAGGCTTCAGAAATTCAAAGCATGATCATCGCCAGCCCTCCCTCGTGTAAATACTAACAGGGCTTTCATCTGCCGTGCCTGAGTCGTCAGGCAGTCAGGAGCTAATACCTGATTAAACAACACTCAGCACAGAGAGGCTCATTATGTGGAAGGGAACGGAGGGATACCTGTGGTTGTCTCTGCAGTTTGACTGCATTTTAAAGAACCTGTGGAAGAGGAGGGGCTGGAGAAAGTGTTTTCGTACTTGAAAAATGATCAAACTTTGATAACTTCAAGCCAGCTCGAACAGTAGACAGGCAGCTCAGACAAACGTATAAAACATCAAAAGACGTGGAATGGCAAGCAGTGCCTGAGAGCTCCAAATATAGCTTTCTGCAACATAATTCATTCCTGAAACAGAAAGGAGAAACTTTCATAACGCCTTGTGCTACAGCCTTGTTTCTACATGCGGGGACTGCAGAGACCTGGGCTTCACTCCGTAAGTGGTCAAATTTGAAAAAGCACTAATTAAATGCATGCATAATATGTTAACGGTAGATATGCTCAACATGATAAAACATTGTAGTTTGCTGAAGAAAGAAAAAAAAAATCAAAAAACCACCACAAACAACAAAATGTGGACTTTGAAATTACGGCACAGAAATGCTGTATGTAGAACTGAGCTCTTGATGTTCCTTGTATAAGGTGTTTAATCATTTTATTTGCATTTACAATTAAAATCTAATAGATTTATAGTGCTTTCTGATGAGCAGGGTGCCACCGCTCCTACAATAGCAGCGTGCAGCACAGAGAGGCTCCCAGCAGTCACAGACTTTGTAAAACCTCTCCCGAGGCAGGCAGAAGATGGAGGCCTGACTCCTATCTCCACTGAAGCACATGCTCAGTGGAATCGGAGTCCTGTTGACCTCAATTACTTAAAAAATAAATAAATCAGCAGAACTTGAGAACGTGCTCACAGCTTCCCGTGCCCTTACAGGTCCTGCTCTTCTTTTATTTTTTTTTTTTTCTCAGCTTGGACTCTGGCCCTGCAGAAGGGCCCTGGGGAGCGTTGCGTGATGCCCAGACCCCTCGCTGCCCCTTTTGGATGAAATTTGCCTCTCTGATGGTGCTGATTGCAACTCATTAGCAGCTAGGGCAGGCAGAAGCATTAGCAATTTCCCAGGCAGAGGGAAGAGCTTGTGCAGGGTCCAACAGCAGCAGGAGGAGCAAAGAAGTGGATAGAAGACCAGATACCCTATGGTATGACAATTATACATCTGACTTTTCTGGAATTACGAGCTAATTTATTCCATCTGACTTGGGCAATCCTTTTCAATAAGCTGTAAATATTACTAATTCATCTGGTTTTCATTTCTGTATCATTAAACAGGAGAAGGTCTCTGGATAAGCAAGTGCATGTAGTAAAAATCTGATTATTAGTTAATGCTAATTAATGTCCACTTAAACTAATTATTAACCGGGTTTAATAACTTGTAATACTGATCTCACTAAATAACCAGAAATTATTGCAGGGGATGCTCAGCTGAGAACTCAATTAACCATGTGCTGCATAGGTCTTCCGTGTGCATTGCATGGCGATATCCTATGTGCTGGTCATAAACAGCACTTCTTTGCTAATTAATATCTGTATAACTGTTATTAAATCGAAATTAAAGGTTTAATTAGGCTGTTTAAAGCACTGCAATGTATCACTAGCCAAGAGGCAAATGTACTGAAGACAGTTTCTCAGGGGTTTGCTTGGGAAGAGCACCAGTCCCGTAAGGACAGGGCAAACCTCTCCTTCAGCACCAGGTCCTGTCGTTGGCTGCCCCCAGGGCTCATCCCCCCTCAGAGAAGGTTTTCAGCAGTGTAAATAGGCCAGACAGGACTGAGCCCGTATTTCTGGAGTAGCCTGGGCATCTCAAACCTGGTGCACAAGCACCACAGCATCTGTTCTGTAACATACCCAGTCTGGACTTCATGCTGGTGAGATTATTTCACAGGAGCCATTATGAGCACGTAACAGGGAATTAGGGAGTTTTCATCAGAAAGCTTCTACAGTGATAGTTTCTTGTTCTATTGGTGTGATTGTTAAATATACAAATTATGTGAAGATAAAAAAAAAAAAAAATCATTAAAATGCAATTATTTCAGCAATGTAGGTTTATGGCTATGTAAGTACATTAAAAGACCAACTTTGTAGGTCTTTATGTGCTTAATAAAACTGAATAATTTGCTAAAATAATCTTTGGTGGCAGTAGCAAGTAAATTTTGTATTTCCATTTGACTTGAAGCATAATCCAGGTATATTAAAAAAAGATTACTGCATTTTAAACCATATGTCCCCATACTGGGTGTGAAGAACAACAGGGAAAAACAAAAAGAGAGAATGATGTGTGCATAATCTCTTCTGCATACCAGTATTGCAGGTTGAAACTGTCGCTAATGGAAAGTTGTTCAGCCAAAGATGGAGAAGGGCAGGAAAGCCCCGAAGCACACCTTGTCATCAGGCTGTTTGCAGCTCTTCCTGCCTTCGCCCTTCCACATCGCTGAGACACGCAAGATGCAAACAGGTGAGCAGTGGTTGTAGGAGGCTGAGAGCAGCACCGCTGATGGGGGCCGCTGTCTGTGCCATCCAAACCAATGGAAATGATCGGGTCCATGTAATGGTGACAAAAGCTTGTGATTGTTTTTAAAGTAAAAAGCAGAAAGAAATCATAACTCTTGTCCCTACTGCACGAGGCAGAAGCATGTGGCAAGAGGGAAAGTGCAAAAAAGATGTTTTTATTTCTCCATGCAGCATTTTCGGAGAAGTTGGCTGGAAAATTTCATTAGCTGTTAATCATTTAACAAGCAGTGTGGCATTTCCAAGTCAAATGTAACCCAGGATAAATAAATACATTGTGGTGAGACTACAGCTTTGTGTTCATCCTTGTATGAAAGGCAATTATAAAGCATTCACATTGCCTCAATCTATAAAACCTGCAATTCACCACTGTTAATAGAGATTACAGTGTGTTCCCTGATCATATTTTAGAGAGCAACACCAATCCTAGTATTTATTTCTGCATACCAATGTAGGTATAAATATAAGGATCTGTCTCTTTGCAGCCAACTGGAGGAGGAAGAGACAAATGGAAAGTGATGGAAAAGTGGAGGTACGTTAATGCAGTAAGAAAAAACGTGCAAGCCCCCCCTGCTCCTCTTTAAATTGAAATGGGATAAAAATCTGCACACTCAAACCTTCCTCTTTGCTTTTTTCTAATGTGCTGACTGAGAAATGGACAGTTCAGACCCCCTCCCAAAGCCCCCGTGCTAAGCAGCACCTCCTCAGCACCTGGCCTCATTTTAATCCTTTTTCATCCTCCTTCTCCCAGGATGAAAGAGGAGAAGTTGTTCTCTGATCAGATTCATTTGTTACGAGCAGAAGTTGCTCAGATAGGGCCCTATTTTCCAGAAAGTGGTTTCCCCTGCGAACATGTGTCTCAATGTCAGTACAGCCATTAAAAGGCCTTGTAGCACAATAGAAAACATTCATTGCAAAATCCAAATGCTCATTAAAATACTGAAAGGTGCTTAACAATCTGTAATGGTGCTTCTTGCACTCCTCTGCCAGTTTCAGCTCTTATTTTGACTTCTCTCTGTCCTTGTTCCTCTGCAGTGAGACAACTCAGGGCATTTTACCACCGCCTACATTACCTTGTGATGGCAGATGTTGAACGTGGCCAAAGCTGGTGTTGGGGGCTGCCTGGGAGCGAACGGGGGTGAAGGTACCCAAAACCACCGTGATGTTTATCCCCTTCAGGAGACGTTCTTCCTTTGCCATTCCCCATTCAGCACTCTTTTTCCCCACCCAGCTCGTCTTTGACTTCATTTTGTTTATATAGTAATGAAGGCAATAAAGCAGTGCTGAGAGATGATATATCGAACGTCCCCATCGTTAGGGATTAGAGGACTTTATGGTGAAGCAGGTTATTACTTAAATATCAGCGTGTTTGTGGTTGAATAATTGCTATACATGAAATCCTTTTCAATCAGCAGCCTGTGCTGAAAATGTCATGCATCATAAAGAGAGGTTTTTAACCTGGCACTTTTGCCGCTATCCCTGGAGATGGTACAAGGAATCAATAATAAATTTAAGACCTGGCAGGTTTCAGGCTGCTTGAGCTCCTGAAATCAGAAACCCCCATTACCTGAGACACAAAACTCTAAGAATAAGGAAATGCCAATGAAAATGTTGTTTCCACATTCATTTCACTTGAGGATAAAAGGCACAAAAGGTTGAGATTAATGTCCCACTTCTCGCATCCACCCTTGCAGGTATATAGGAGGTGCAGACTGAAAGAAACCTTTGCAAATTATGATTATTCTGGCTTGTCTGCAGAAGATAAACGTGCTTGGTACAAAAACAGTTGCAGCGGCTGGCAGACAGGCTGTCAGACTGAGGGCTGGCAGAAATGAAAAGCAGAGGGGTTGTGCTTTCCAAACGCTTTAGAAAGGACTAGGCACCTCAAAAGCCATATTTCCAAGTGCTCAGGAGCTCAGGCAGGTATTAGATATATATTTAGCTCCATCTTCATAAGTAGTCTGACATTTTATGCAGGGAATCTCGTTAAGCTTGGGGAAACGAGACCAAGTACGTGTACTTGAGCACACAGAAACACTGAAGCAGTTGTGCTTAAAGGCACAAGAGGATTCGTGTGTGTGAGCGTCAGGGTGTAGCTCCAAATAGAAGATTTATCAGGTATGACTGTTTAACAGAAAGGAGAGGGAAAATGAGAGAGACGCATAAGATTGGGGATCAATATAACTCTGAGAAGTGTGTGGGTCTGTGCACGTGACAGTAAATGGGAGCTGTCAGCCAGGAAAGCACAGCCTGTTTGTTTCAGCAGGTACCCATTTTCTGCTCCTTTTTATTTTCCTTTATGCTATTTGTGGTCTCTTAAACCTGGGAGACGATCATTCAAAGCTTTTTTTCTTTTCTTAACTGGAACACCTGCATTCCTAATACATCTCTGTTAGCTCTCCCGTGGGTGCCACCGGTCCTTTCCCTCCCCGCTGGAGGTCTGGGCAGCTCCATCGGCCGTGGCCTTTGCCCCGTGGCCATCAGTATTCCAGAGGAGCTCACCCAGGGATGTCAGAGAAATGTCTTAACCACTTTAAGCTATTTTAAGAATAAAGGGAAAAACCAGGAGCTACGAGTTACTAATGCAACTCATCCAGGCTGTAACCTTGCTGGTTAAAGCCAAGGTTGCAGCACGCAAACACCAGGAGCCCATTCAGCATTGCTGGGAGCTGTTTCCTATTCCTCTCTTCCTCTTACTGATTTATATTATTGCTGAGGAACAAAGTGTTAAAAGTAAATCAATAAATTGCAGCGAGGCTGTCTGTGGCCAGCAGCAGCTCTTTGTCATGTTGCAGCGTAGGGGCATGCAGCAGCCCAGGACTAGCTGCCGGTGCGATGCTGGGGCCGTGCAGTGCTGGAGATGTGCAGTGCTGGATGTGTGATGCTGGAGCTGCAGCTTCTGCTTCATCCAAAACCCACGGCCATGTGCGCGCTGCGCTGCAGACAGCAGAAAAGATCTGAAGGCATCTGGAGTGGTGCTTCCAAAAATAGCTTATTGACATTAACAGGCCAGATCAAAGCAGGAAGGGCTGGAAAACAGCCCAGATGAAAGAACACGTAAAAGGTAGGGTGAAATAAGGCTGGTCAGGGAAGGACGAGTGGGCAGGCAGAAGGGAGTTCACCAAGCACAAGGCGTTGGTACGGGAACTGCTTTGGCTGTGGGGAGCAAAATACAAGCCCAGGAGAGGTGAGGCAAAGGCTTCTGAGGATGCCTTTGGCTGGGAGAGAGGCTTCTCTGTGAGCCCACAGTGTATTTACTGCTGCTGCCTACCTGCTGCTTTCCAAGGGTGGGGACAGAAAGTCATTTGGCAAAATGAGTCAGTAATTTCTTCTTCTTGGAGCCCATCTAGCTCACAGTTCAAAGGCTGCTGCAGCCCAGCTCTCCAGTGTGAGAGGTACCCAGCAGCAGCATGGGCACCTTGGGAGCTCCCCCAGCATCCTCACAGTCATCCCGGTACCCTCCAGGGTTCCTCTCACTGCTTTTCTTCCCTTGTAGCACTGAGAAAATGACCTTTAGTGCTTGACTCTACACATTCAGCAAGGGTGTTGGGATCCTTGGGGCTCTGGAAATTATACAGTGGTTGAAAGCTTATTCTTGCCACTCCTTCCCCAAAATTCCTGTCCTTTTTAAACCCAGAGCAAAACAATTTAAATAGATCAAGACTTGCTTCCAGCCTAGCTTGCAGTGTGACTTTCCCCAAAATAGAGGACGTTGTTTCAAAATACATTATGCCGTGTCATTTGTTCAGATTCTTTTCCATTGACAGGCGTCAGCCCAGACAGATAGCCCTCCCTGCTCCATCCGCTGGCATCAATCTGCGCGGAAGTCGGTGCTGCACGCAGCCGAGGCTCTGACCTTCACCTTGCAGCACCACGGAGGCACCGACACCCAAGCGCTCTGATCACATCTGAGGAAGCCAGAAGTCTGGAAGTATGGAAAGGTAAGGACAGAGAGGTTAATGGTACTGCTGACACCCTGTTCAGCAGCAGAAATTGGCACAGGTAGGATGCTCAGACGCATGGACACAGCACTCAGACCTGCATCCCCCCTGCTTGAACTCAGCCCTGGGCACCAGCGCTGCAGGTCCAGCCCCGAGCTGGCTGTGGCACGTTGCAGGGGACAGACATTTCCTGCCTCGGTGTGCAGATCTGAGTATCTCATTCTTGGGAGTTAGATGCTGTTCAGGCCGAGCTATTGTTGACTCCTTCCACCCAGCACGGTTTTCATTTCTGTCCTCCCTGATTACTTGAATTTGACAGCTCTTATTCATCCTCTCTCTGTGGCCAGAAACCTTGGCATCTAGCTCCGTGCTTTTTCTCCTGAGGATGGTATTAATTAGACACTAAAGCCGTCTCCACGAGACTGTCTCAGGAAATCTTCCCAGCCGCTGACCTGTGCTGGCCCTGGTGTGCCGTGACCCCGGCAGCTTCTGGTCCGGGGACAAACCAGAGCACACTGCCAGGGAGCTGCAGCCAGAGCTGTCCCTGCTGCCCTGGGTGCAGCACCAGGGTGGCCAGAGAAATCAGCAGGAATGGGGTTTGCAGAGCGCTCAGGACAAGAGCAGGTGCTGGTACTGGCCAGGCCCAATGACACCACTCCCCTGTCTGTATTTGGATGTGGGCTGTGAGCCCCAGCCCTGGGCCCAGAGCTGCTCAGCTTCCTCAGCCCTGGCCGAATTCAGCCCTTGGTCTGATGCATCGCAGCTTTCTTGAGCATTACAAATCCAAATGGCTTTTGAGACTTAGTGATCTCATGATAATGAATGCTTACATGGATTTTCAAGTGACTTTTGTATTCCTTTCGATTGATTACAAACATCCGATAGTTTAGCTATACCATGCTCAAATCCCACAGTTATTTTCACCTTTATAAAAAAAAAAAGGCTGTGAGAATATTTTCATTTTTAACGTTTCTTTGATATTTCAGCTCTTCGCATCCGTAAGTCAAAAAGAAATGCTGAGCTATACTCATCTCACTGCACTGCTTGAGAGGAGAGCTTAGTTTTATACACAAGTATTTTGTTAAATGTACCAAAAAAGAGGCAATCCAAAGCCTTATCTCATTTGAATCATGGTCCATTGTCCTTTGTTACAGGGAGCAAAACCATAGGCTGAGTTGGTGCTTAATACAACAGCAAGTAAAAGGAAGGAGGGGAGAGAGGCACAACAGAGCAAATGGGCTGTCAGAGATGCGGTCCTGTTTCTGCCTCATGCAGTAACAAACTTGGTGCATCCCGCAGCGCTCAGTTAAGATCATAAGGGACGTTGCAGCAGAAATCACAAGGAATGAGGGCCAGCTGGGGAACAGCCATCAAGAACTGTATAAGAATGAAGAATTTTCATTTCCAATTTCATAACTGTCATAAAAATAGAATATGTACAGACGTCTGAGGGACTTAGGGTGGTCTTATTGCTTACCGCAGGCAAACAAAGAGATTATTCCATATAACTAGATTCAGCTTGGGATGTCTGCCTGTTTTGTTCTGGAAGTATTCAGAACTTTTACCCAGCAGAGTACTTTAGCCTTTTGTATTTGGTGCATTTGGAAAATCAATTGGCAACATTTCACAAGGCAAACACTGGTGGTTTTTTTTCAGTTTGCTTGCAGATTTTCCTCAGTTCTTAAAAACCTAAGTGCATGCAGACTTCTATTTTTTGGTGGTGGCTGTATACACGTGCACACCCATACTGCTCTGTGCAGAGGCTATTGCAGGTACTGGGCGTTTGTGTCTGGAAGCAGAACAGATCTTTAAGTAGCAGAGCTTGTGAAGGCACACCAAGAAAGCAGTCTGATCTAATCGGTTCACATGGCATCAACTTTTTGTGTTGTTTAATATCTCCCTGAGGGGCATGCCCCTCATAAGGCTCAACAAGTCTTGGAAATATAAAGACAAAGCCCTCTCTTTCCTCCAGCAAGATGTTGCTGCTATTTAAGGTCTATTATGCTCCCTCTGCTCACACATTGCTACCATTAGTGTTATAAATGGGCTGGGCATACAGAGAAGAGAAGAGACCCCCAGGGTAGCAATTACTAGAACTGAATTGTCTGATGCAAAAGGCAGCATTACCCTGGTGTAATTTGATCATAAAATAAATTGCATTGCCCATAAACTTGCTGAATGGTAGAGTTTCCCCCACAGTTGTTTCCATGCATTTGGAGCCAGAAGTACTGCAGGGAAACAGCCCAGCTCTGGCCTGCTGTGGCCACAGCGGTACCGAGGCTCCAAGGAAAACTGTCACAGAATATGAACAAATGAATATTCATAATGAGATTAAACTCATTGTTGACTTGGTGCCAGTGCTAATCTTCCCCAAACAGGCCTGGGTGAAAATCATGTGGAAAAACGCACCTGTACACTAGAGCACAACTCCTGGGTCTCCTGCATGAAGGTTTTGCCAGCTGCAGGTGCTGGGGCTGCTGTCCGGGAGCCCACACACCTGAAGAAGGTGCCCGTGAGCCAGAGAGGAACTGAGCATCCTGGTGGTCCAGCCCAGCAACCCCAGCCCCTTGCCCCCACCCACGCTGGAAACGTCAGCTTGTTGGGGTCTCTGTTGGCCAGGTGGGCAATGGATTTGATTACAGGGCTCCTTCCAGGCAGGTAAGTAACAGGCAATCTCCGTAACGTGATTCTGGAGCTGTTTTGTAGTCTCAACAGGCTTGAAGCAGGTCAGCATTTGCATGGGAAACACTCGGGGAGAGCAGTAAGAAGTGGCACCGCTCCCCCCATGTTGAAGCCAGGCTCAGTGGTGTGCTGGGAGACACAGAAGCCAGGGGACAAGAAGATGGATTTGTTTCCTATCTAGGGCATTTGACAATTGAATCAAATTGCTGACAATTTTAAGATATATTTTACATGCCGGTTCCCATTCTGGGGACAACAGGCTCTGTCGATTTCTGTTTATGGCCTCTGGATCTGTGTTAAAAGAAGGATGCCTGCACTCACTTGATTGAAAAAAAAACAGAGGAGGAGGTCACAGCAGGAGCAGTGATGAGGAATTTACTCTCAGACATGCAGCAGTGCTGTAAGTCTGACCACGTAACAGCCCCATTTCTTGGAAGCAATATGAAAAATCACATAATGCAGCAGCAGAGAGAAAATCACAGTCCACAGAGAGATGTAAATCCAAGAAGAGTTTGATCTTGATACCACTCGATGGTGAGATTTTTAAGTAAAAGCAGTCATTGTTGATGAAGTTTTGCTGCAAGCCATGAAAAAGGAGGGTCAAGAGCTTGCCAGGAGAAGATATCATCATGAATAAATAAATAAACCTGAGTGAAGCCAAGAGATCTAAAGCATCTGAAATTTCCGTAGCACTGATCACAGGGCTTCACCGCCGTGTGCTTGATCTGCCAGTATAAGCTTAAAATGAGAACAGCCTACAAACTGAAGAATACGCATTTGCCTAAAAAACTATGTCACGCATTTGAAAAGATCACACATGTTAATTACAAATGTCGCCAGCTTCCTTTTACAGAGTGGGTAGAACTCTTGTACCGAGCTTTTATTGTAGAATTCCCAAGAGTTAATGCCCCAAATGCCCACGGCGTTAGCTTGGTGGCTTGATTGTTAAAGGTAGGAAATCCACCCCCTTCTGCCTGATGCAGGCTCTTGGTGATGCTGCTTTCTGTGCTGGATGCTTGTGCTGAGTGCCCAGGGGCTGCTGGCGAGGCCGTTCCCAGCAGGATGGATGGCCAAGGCTGTCCTCTGCTGAGAAGGAAGGGCTGTCCCCGCGACGGAGAGGAGCAGATCTGACTGACCAAGGAAGTGGAGTGAGAATACCAATAAACTGCTAGGTTTAAAATGAATCTACATGATTTACCATCCCATACTTGCCAGAAAGGTCATTTTTTTCCCTTCTTTCTAGGTATTCCAGGTTGAGCGTGGGGACCAGAAACCAGGGGTTTGCATCCCTCCCATGCACGGCCACCGAATTGCAGCAGCACCTTCTCTTCCCCAGCTGTGACTTTCCCTGACAGGTATTGAATATTACACAACGTTTAATTTTCTGCTTTCTCATCTATAAAAAGCTGCTAGTTTGGGAGATTTGGAAGCACAAACTTTGTATTTTTTTGAGGCTTATTCATTACTATTTTACAAACACCCAGCTGCGGGTATCATTTGGTGCTGTAATGCAATGCACAGTTACCGTGGCCATGAGCAAACTGAGCAGTGTGTGGAATAAGCAATTTCACACAGAATGCACATACACTGCACATTTAATAACCGACAGGTTGTTTGCTGCAGATCCAGGCTAAAAGCTCCCATGTTGTACCACTTGCCCCTCTTCTGACAGTTGAGCTACACAAACATCCCATCTGTTGCTGTGTAATTATACCTCGACGCACACATTTTTCATAGTTTTGTGAATGTTTTCTACATTGAACTGAAAGCCCTCTATTTCAGCAATTAGCTTGAACCACTTAGTTTCTTTTATAATGCCAGCCTATGCCTTCAAAGTGCCAGGCCATGAGCTGATGGCAAAATCAGGCTGCAATAAATTAAAGAGACATGTAGCTTAAATAAGAAGCAGAATGGCAAGAGGGGGATCTTAGCTGGGAATACAGCAAAAGCCCAGTCCTGACTAGCTTGTTCTATGGTTTTCTCCCACAGAAGTGCCCGTGCTCATCACTTCCCAGAATCAGGCATTGTCGTGACCCCACTTTACAATATGTGCTAAATTACCAAATGTTTGTTCCCGGTGATTTGTCCAATTTTTCTCAAAAATGGCAGCACAATATCCAAGGAGCGTACTCCAGCCATATGGTGCTGAGCTGTGGGTCTCAGCTCTCACTGCTTGCAGCCTCGTGGCCATCACGGAGAGGAAACCTCTGGGGGGGAGGCAGCGATCTGCTGGGAGCCAGGAAGAGCCTGGGAGGCCACCAGAAGCTGCCACAGGAGGACAGAAAGGCTGCAGGAAAGCAGTGCTTCGATAATTCGAAGGTCCTTTGGTGACAGACTAACTCCCTAGGGCTATGGGGAGATATGTGAGAGCTGGAGAGATGATTTGGGGGAAAAATTCATCATTTATATAACCAACACTCCCATCAGTGGGGGCAATAGTATGTTCGTCTCCGTTCCCATATTTGTTTATTTGTCACAAATTTAATAAATCATCAGGATTAATAAATTCACTTAGAAGTTGCATCCAAGTTAGCCACAAGATAAAATAAATGGTATTGGGAAATCCAATTAGAAACAAAGATGCAATAATTATATAAGAACATAATCCCATCTTTGCAGAAGCAGGACAGGTGCAGAATTTCAAACCTCTTTGCCATGGTAAACCATTAGATTACATGCAGTCAAATGGGATTTGCAGCTATAAATTCGAGCATTCAGACTTATCCGAAGGTAGTGGTGGAATAACGATTGCTCAAGACAAGCCCAAAGATAAACACGCTTTTGGGGTCACAGGCAGGAGACCTGAGCTTATTAAAGTATGCTCTAATACTTTTCAAGTTATTTTCCTTTTTGTGGTGCACTGTGTACGGCATGAATTCAGAGGCTTAGAAATTCTGTTATTTTTATAGAGATGCTACTAAATCTGTTGACCCTGAACAGGTACTGCAAGCAGAGATTTTAAAAAAAAAAAAAAAAAAAAAAAAAAAAAAGGTAAGAGAGAAAGAAATGAAAAGGTTTCAGATCTTTGAAAATAGATCATGGCAAATCTTCTAAGAGCCGAGTGTCTTATCTGTCGCAGGCCTGTGTATAATAAGCCCTGGTGCTGAGCACACTGCACTTGCCTGCTGGAAATGCTGCTGTGCCTCGGGGAGCTGGGCGGAGGTGGCACGTGGGTGCTGCACGAGGCAGCTTATGTCCACATGTGGCAGGAGATTTCTGTGCATTGGGTTTTTGGGTGCACGGAGCAGGCAGGCTGAGGGCACGCTGCACCATGAGCTGCTGCTGGCACCAGCCAAAGTTTTGGGCAGCTTCACCAACAGGCTGCAGCCCGCTGTGCCATCCAGTGAGACCCTGGCAGCAGCCAGAAGGTGGAAGAGTTGTTGGCCGCGGTCTGGCTTCAGTAATCTGGAGGATGAAGGAACTGGGAGAAGCCTCTGCATGCTCTTTGCGGGGCTGGCAGGATGCTCTGTATTTTTTTTCCAGTGGTTTTGACCCCAAAATATTTGCACCTTTTTTTTCCCCAACTTTTACATCCTTTCTTCTGAGGTTGAGGAAACGCAATACAATATTTTGCCGCAGGTTTGCAACCACACTGACAGGAAAATAACCGGCAGCAGCTGGCTTTTGTAGTGCCCGCAGGCAGAGGTTTGCTGGCAGCTGAGGGGCAGCCCCCGAGCCCTGCCCAGGCCCACGTGCAGCTACGCCAGGAGAAGAGCAGGCTGGCTGCGGCGCTATTACCTCCTGCTCCTTCATGCCAGTTTTCTGATTAATAACATCCCAAGCCACTTGATGCACTATTGATTCTGAATTCAGTAAGAACTGGCGGCTGCTGGCAAGGCCACTTCGTTTTTCCCCAGAAAAGCAAGGCAGCGGCACCACGGTGGCTCCTGGGCACCCTGGGGCACCCTTGGGTCCCCCTGCCCTGGGTGCTGCTCCCAGGCGGTCCTGCACCAAAGAAAAGCCCCAGCTCGGTTCCTCGGGGACCCAAGTGCAGGGATTTTGCCCCAAAAAAGCAGCACAGCCCCGTGGACCTCTCCTGTGCCAACCTGAACAGTCGTCTGCTGAGTTCTGAAAGCAGAGCAAGGACAAGGTGGGGTTGGTTGGTTATTTCTTCTTTCCTCAGAACCTGGCTTTTCAGGTTCTTTTCAGAACACGGAGTCAAAGCTTTTCCCATAAAGATAGTTTGTGGGTGTTTTTAGACTCCAGTAAATCTAATGCCAAGAAAGAGAAATTGCTGGTTTCCTCCATCCCCACTGCACTGAGACTCATTTGTGGAGAGGCAAAGGGAAAGGTATGAGAGAGGCTGAGGCACTTCAGTGGGCTGTAGGGAATAGGAAACCCGACCAATAAACAAAAGCTGCTCAGTCCTACTAACAACCTAGGAAGGGAAGGCAATAATGTAACAGCGAGCAGAAGGCAGCTCAGAAAGAGCGGAGAAGCCAAGAAATACCGAGCTTTGATCCAGAGAGAATATCTCAACAAACACGCAATGCTTTGCAAATATTCACTGCTTGCAGTAGCCAAAACACACGGCAAGGGAGGGGTGAGGAGCACGTCCCCAGCACGCCGGGGTGGGCAGCAGGAAGGGTTGGTGGCTTGGAGATAGAGAGCATGGGTCGTCTGGCTCGTCACACAGGCACAGGCATACTTTTCAAAGTCAAAACTTGAGCTAAACGCAGCTTGCCACAGGATCTGTCTCCAGTGGCACCTCTGAACAACACCAAGGCAGCTCCTCAAAGTGTTATCTCTACAACATGCACCTGAGCAGGGGAGAGTATGAGGCATTTGCTTCTTAAAACAAGAACGGGAAACAACAAAGTATTTTTTTTTTCCCTGTTTCTGGCAGAGAGCTGCATTCACTTAGGATTTTCCAACAGCGGCAAAGCAACGATCGGGGAAGAGAGAGACGCGGCTCGAAGTGCTGCTGTGGGTGAACCCAAAGCTCCGAGCGTCCTGCACAGCGAGGATGGATGAGGCCCAGGTGTGCCCCCTTTGCCTGGTTACACGGGTGGGAAGCAGCAGACCCCCCCTTTCCCCGTGTTTCACTGGGGCTGTGAGGGCTTCACCCCACAAACCCTGCACCAAGTGACACTACGGGCACGTACAGGTCTGGTGAGCCAGGAATTAATGGGAAAACAAGGAATAAACATGCAAACGGGAAAGAGTATGCGGCCAGTAAGCAGTGGCCTCTGTCGGGGAAGTGTTTGGGATAGGAACTGTCCTGCTGGGAGCAGCCTGGGCGCCAGCCTCACAAGCATCCTCTAAGAGAAGAGAGCGAGATGTTGTCTGCCTGCTCTGCTGAGACCTTCACATTTTCGTCTTAATGGGACATGGTGCTTGACAGATTGAGCTCCGCTGAGCAGCTCGTTGTAAATTCAAATGCAGGCTCTGGGGTTTATCTGAGCCACTGAGCCTGTTTTCTTCCCTTGTTTGCTGGCGGAGCAGGCTCAGCCCGCGTGATGGCTGCGTTTTGTCAGCATCGCTCTCCTGCGCAGCGGGCACAAATCCCCCGCGGCCCTGCACCAGCGCTGCTCCGAGCTGCCAGGCTGAGCAGGGCAGGGCCGGGGGCAGCACACGCACACAGTCCCATGCACATGGACGTTCATACACACACTCAGGCGTGTAACAGGCACTTGGGGTCTGCCAGCGCTGGGAAGAAGGCGAGCAGGTCAAAAAGGGCAGAGGGAGGGACACATGCGGGTGGGCGGCTGCTGGCGGGCAGGGCTGGGGATGCTCGGGCGTGCAAGCACCTGGAAATGCAGCGGTGTTTTGCTCGTGCTTAGGACACTGAAAGCTGCCTGGAGAAATTACTAGAAACTACTGGAAAATGTGCAGCAGGGGAAGAACCCAGGCAGGAGATAAGACTGTAGGGAACCTAATTGGCATTTCTGCCTGTGCCGTCTCCGAGTCTGTTTGTTCTGAGCCTGCAGAAGGCCCCACAGGTCATAGATTCTTTTCTTTCCTTCTCCCCATCTCATTAAAACTAGTCCCAGCTTTCTGAGCACAAAAGACACATCAGTTCTTCCAAAAAATTTAAACGGAAAAAGGCAATTGTCTTTTACTGGTCGGAAACACAATTCTGCCTGTGGTTAGGTTTTTACCAAATCCAGCAAAGAGGGGCACGGTGCTTTTCTTTCAGCTGTGTTCTGCCTTGCAATAACCAGACCAAAAACACAAATTTTACTGCTTTATTTATTGGTTCTGATTTTCAGCAATCTCTGAGGTATGAATTATGTAGAAGATGCATAGCAAATGAGTCGAAGCACAGGCGGATCCTCGCCCAGCCAGAGCAGCCGCAGTGCCTGAGCCTCCAGCCCCCTCTGTCTGGAGCATCCCCACGAGCAGCTCCCGGGCCCCTGTTGGCCATGAGCATCTCACTGGTGACCTGGGAGCTTTCTGAAACCAAAGAAAACTCAGAGGGCAAGGGGGGGGTGACTTCTGTGAGCCTCCCTGCAGATGTAGCTGCTAAAAGCCAGAGCTCGGGGAGCTGGCAGTCTTATCAGTGCTCAGCAGTGGGGATTGTTTCTCAACTCAGATTGTGAAGCCAGGTCAGGTATTCCACTGGTCTCTTAGGATCAGGAGCTCTGGATCTTCCCTGGCATGCAGTATTTCACTTGGTGCCATCACAGCTCCGTGCTCCAAGCAGGTAAAGCTTCCTTCAGCACCTGCACCCTGCTGGCCATGTCGCGTGCCCAAAGCCAGACGTGACCCCGTGATCCAGCTCCAAGCACAAAAACGAGGGCATGGCTTCTCACCTAAAAAATAAATGCTGATTTGTGACTCAGAGCCTGGAAGCTGAGTGTCTTCCTCAGATTGCCACCAGGTCTCATGGTAGTTGGCGTCTTTTACTTGCTTTTGGTTTTAAACCCAAAGTTCTACCATTTTTTGTAAATCCACATTTAATGTTGCATTTGTATGGGCTAGGGGATAAGGGAAAGGTTTTATTGCTTGCATTATTTATGAATGGTATAATTTCAGGGTATCTGTATTAAAATAAGGTTCCAACTGGAAAATAATATTAAACTAGACAAGTGTGTGTATTTGTTTCATAAATCCGTAGAACCTGATTAACAATGATGCTCACGATGTTTGCTCCATCATTAACAGGCTTCCTGTATCTGTACCACAGCACCGAATGCTTTGATGCATTAAGACAGTGCCGTGCTGTTTGGATTACACTGAACTCTGTACAGGAGAATATGCTTCATTTTATGGGTTTGCTTTAAAATATATATATATTTTTTTTTCTGTGTCTATGAATTTTTGAGCTCATTAACAATACAGGAGACTGAAACTTCGCTGTATTCTGCCAGCACAGCTGCTGGCTCCCGACGCCATGAGTAATGCTTGCTGTTTACTCCTCAGGTTTTCTTACAGGATTTGTCGCTGTTACATCTAGCTGCTTGCTGGGAAAGCTTTCTAACAAACCCCTGCCCCTTTTCTTGATGCAAGTCGAGTCAGGTGTGCTCTGGGATGCATTTCTTGAAGTGCCAGCAGCTGACAGCCCACTGGGCAGCGCAGCAGCCAGAAAATAGAGTTTTCTATCAACTCGCCGATAGTGTTTGGTAACAAAGACCGACTTCCAAACCAAAGCCTGAAGGTTAAGGGCAGGCAAGGACATTTTCCTGGGCACAGTTAATGAACTGCCAGCCCCCTTTGGGTCTCCTTTCTGTACTGAGTGCTCACAATTGATTTCCCAGATTAGTCAGGCAGAAGGGGACAGCGGCTGTGAGGTCTGGAGTTTCCTGGGAGCCCGCGTGGGGGAGCGGTGATGTTCTGCATCTTGCAGAAAGCTCCTGCCAGGGCCCCGCCACGGGACCACAGCTTGCTGCTGGCACTCAGCAGAGCTGCTAAATCCTGTGTGGTGCTGGGCAAGAGCCCGAGGAGACAGCAGGCTCCTGGGGGGCTGCCGGTGGGGGCTGCTCACGGAAAGAAGAAAGTATTCCAGATAAGAAAAATAAAAGGATCTCAGGAAATTCATATGCAGCTCTTCCTTAGCGAAACAGCAAGTGTGTCTCCCTTGCAGTGAGACTCTCCATATGGCTCCTCCACAAGTGATACTGAGAATTTTCTGCTGAGAAAATAAGCCCCGGAGGTGAAAACTTCAAAGGGGCTGAACTCTGAATCCAGCAAGAGCCTTATGCACATCCAGGAGCTGAGAAGAGCAAGTGTTGATAAAGGACTTCAAAACCTCACCAAGCCTCTGATCAGGCTCCTCCTGCAGCTCAGCTGCGGTGGGAGACCAGGCTCCGGCCAGCTTTAGGAACACCAGCACCAGAGGGGACCAAATGCAAATCAAACCCTTTGAAATCACACAAACACGCTGTGCGGCACGAGCTGAAGGGGACGATGGCAGAAGTGGCCGGCACGGGGCAGGTCAAGCAGAGGTGTGGGCTCGCCAGCCCTGGAGCCCTATAGGTGCAGGCTTTGTGGGGTGTTCAGAGCTCCAAGTTGGGCAGGAGATTCATGAGAGATCCACTTTTTCTTGGTCTGTGTGAATAAATTGCCCTGCAAGCTCTCGGTGGAAGATGCTAGGAGTGAGGTGCCCAAACTTTCTGTTGGAGAGCCCGGTGCACTGGCGCCTCGCACCTGGGAGCTGCAGGGGCTCAGCTTCTGCAAACGGGGCCTCTTCCACTTGGCCAGTACACGGGAACCTCGGGGATTTGGAGCTGCTGCTCCCTCCAGGAGGCAGAGGACACGTGTGAGGCCGTGTCCAGCAGTTGCTCGGCCTCGGCTGCCCCTGGGACCCGGGGGCTCGCTGCCATGGGCAGCGCACGGCGCGGTGCAGCTCTGCTTGCGGTGCTCCCCCTGGAGAAGTTGCATCGCCGTGCTGCTGGCAGGGGAAAGAAATTGGAGTTTTCTTGCTGCAAGCCACAGAAAGCAGGCTTCGTTCGGTTCCTGAATAATTTAGAATACAAGCCTTTGATTAATTTCATGAGAAAAAGGAAACAAAGTTAGCTATAACTATAGGCCATTCAAAGTATGGATTGCCAGCAAAAATGTGCAAAGCGCTGTCATGAGAGGATTAATTACGTAGATTAAATATTTTATAAGTTAAATAATGTGTATTTTTTGGAGACAAAATGGAATGTCATTTTTTCCCCCAAGACAGGGAAAGTAGCTGTATTCACTTCCATTTAGCCCACAGAGCAACACAGACTCCAGTGACAGAGGAGGATGGATCAGGGCTGTAATTCCCATCTGGCACCAAATCTATATTCTGAGCAGCGTTTCGTCTTCTCCCTGAGAGCACAGCTCTAAGCTTTCAAGTCTCTGTCAGTCGTGAGGCTCTTTTGGGGCTAGAAGAAAAGGGTCCTGGTAATTGTTCTCCTGCCTATTATATTCTTCCAAGGTCTAGCAGGAAAATGGACTGCGTAGGGTGTTTTTAATTATTGTGTTATTGTCCTGAAGGATAATGGCTGAGCCTTTCAAACTCTCTGCCTTTTTTCTGTGTACCAAAGGAGACCTGGAGCCAGTGTCTGGCTCCGAGGCACCCAGCCCACCTCCGAGCAGCCGTTCACTTGGCTCCCCAGCACCGGAGGCACTGCTGGAGGTGCAGATGAATACGGGGTGCAGGGGGTGCACAGACCACCCATGTCTGGCCCCATGAGCCCCCCACGAGCCCCAGCCCTGGACAGGGCCAGCCCCAGAGCCTCAGCTGGGACCTGCCCTGCTCTGCGGGGGGCTCACCAGGCTGCTGAGCTTGGGCCGTGGGCATTGAGCACTGCTGAACCCTCAGATTTGGGGCTAGCAGGGGTGAAACCCTGCAAAACATTGGGCAGGAACAGGTTAAAACGATGAGCACCTTTCCTAATAGCCAAAAGACTCACAGCTGCTGGCAGTGAGCCTCCAATTGGGCTTTAGGAGGCAGTGGGAGCTCAGTGGGGTCACCTGCTGCCCCCGAGGGAATAAAGATGCAGCCAGGGCAGCCCTGGGGAGCTGTTGGAGAGAGGATGGTGGAAGGGGGCTTGCTGCCTGCCTGGCATGTGAGTTGTGTGGTGGTTTTTTTCTGTATTTCTATTACTTGGTGCAGTTTCCTGAGGGTTTTCTCATGTGTTTCTACCTGTTCCATTTGGCAGGGGATGTGTCTGGGAGTTGGTGTATGTGGGCAGTGCTTTGTGTCCGTGGTGCCCCTGTTAGTTCGAGGGGCTGCTTTGTAGCTGGTCGGAGGTGTGCTTGGTTTAGTGCCTGGAACTGCCCGTGCTGAGGGAACGGGGTGCTTGCATTGTGCTTCCCTCTGCTGGGAGGGGAGGTTTGTTAGCACAGGGGCACCCAAGAATCAAACAATCAGCACTGGAATCTCTCTGCTGTGGAAACAAGAGGGGGGAGCTCCTCCTGTGGTTGAGGTCAGAGGCTCTGTGCAGACGTGTTGGGAAAGGTTATTCTGCTAATTAGCTTGTGCTACCTCGGTGGGCAGGGCAGAGGGGAGAAGGATCCTCATTAGGTAAACGAGGAGCTAATGCATAGAAAAACTGAAGGTTGTTCGCACCAGAAACCTAGATCAGAGGCAAAACATCCTCCAGCCTTCCCGTCTCCCTGCTCTGCAGGGCTGGTTTGGTGCCCCCTGTGCACACACCCTGAAGAAAACCTTCCTTGCTTTCCCCTGCCCCGTTTCCATCTCTCTGGTTGCCGTGGTGCCAGCACAGCAGCCTCTGCAGTGAGCTCCTGGGCTGGCCTGGGACCTCTTCTGCCCTGCCTGCTGCTGGGGCTCCTGGCTCCTAGGCTCTGGTTGCATGCTGACGTCTCTCCTGACCTCAGCAGGGTTACACTCTGCTGCAGTTATTGTTTCCTCCTGTTGTTTCAATTTGAGGATGGAAATATTTCCATCCCAACCTGGACATTAATCTTCATGTTGGTATTTATTGCTTGATTCACATCCAAAACACGACAGCTGTTACATTTTCTTCTTATCAAAAGTCTTTTACTTCCCAAAGGCTAAAGGAGAGGAACAGACACCCCTGTGCCTGTATAATGCTCTCTGTTTGGAGCTGGTATGCAGGCTGGCAGCACTGGAGGCAATCACCCCTGTGAGGCAGCAGAGATGGAGCCCAGCGATGAGCCTGTGCAGAGACGTGCTCGCTGCCTCTCTTTATGCTAACCTGTAGGAATTAAAGCGTGGCATCTTCTGCTTTAAGCGGAACAAGGAGCGCTGCTGCAGAATGGCAATGCAGTCCTGGGTACCTCTGCAAGCCTTTCATCTTGAAGCGTTTCTTCTCAATTGTGAAAAATAATTTGTGTTTGTGCTATAAGTGCTGAAGCAGAAGGTAGGGCTTAGCTTTATAGGAGGAACTTGTACCGAGACGAGTTTGAAATGTGCCGGAGCTCCTGATGGTCCTTGTGCCTCCCCAGCAGGTGCCAGCACAGCACACACCCCTTCCCCATCCCTCCTCTCCCACTGGTCTCTGCAGAAGTTTCTGCGAGGTGCGGAGCCCCCAGCGGGTGCTGCAGCTGCCCCTGAGCTGCTCGGGGCCGTGGGGGCAGCACGTTACTATTTGTTACTAAAAAAATAAAATAAAATAAAATAAAAAATAAATCAGATTCCTGCAAAGCAAGCAAGTGCAAACTCCACTGTGCTGTAACGTATGAAATGTTCTTCCTGGCTCAGCAGGGAAATGGGCCTTTATTTGAGACACTTTCCACTGCCCCTAGATGAAACGCAGGTCACAGAAGACAGCGAGTCACCTGCTAGGAGATGCCTGGATGGGTTTTAGCACATTTTCCCTGATCTCTAGGCCTACTGACTTGTTTTCCCAGGCCATCGGCTGGATTCCAGCCACTGCTATAATTAGCAGTGTTAACGGAGGAGCAGAGGATTTTGTAGCCACACCACACGGCTTCCATCAAGCTCCTGATCCTAATTCTAGTGCTGCCTTGCACCAGCTGCTTAGGAGGTGTAAGAAATACTAAGTAGGCAGTTCAGGCATCAGAAGGATGCGTTTCCCATTGAAGCATGTTGGACATAAAAGCAGAACAGCTTTTAATTAAAATTTCTTCCACCAGCCACGTAGGGCCTAAAGGACGAGCAGGAACAAAAACTCCCAGCACTCCCCTGTAAGGAGAGAAAAGCACCTTTGAAGTCAGAGTGGCGAGTGTGGCAATGTGATGGCAATGGCACATGGTGCAGGCGGCTCTCAGCAGGGGAGGGTGTGGGGGGAAAAAAAGATGCTGAACTGCAACCGAAGGAAGAGAAATGGGAAGCACTTTGGCTCCGCTGGAAATGGCTGTACTGCAGTGGTACAATAGCTCGCTAAAAGGGCATCTTTCATTATAAGGTAGATGCCATTCCTGATGACTTGTGTTAGTGTAAAAACTAATTTCATGGCAGGTGGGTGTGAGATGGCAGCGCTGCTCCCCTGTTTTTCCTGGGAAGGGTTGCACTAATAGTGGGGAACTATTAATTCTTGTATTAAGGCAATGCTTCAAGTTGTTTGTTGGGAATCAAAATTCCTTCAGAGTTTATTATATCTGCCTCTTCAATTTCCAAAGGGTTTGACCTGGCTTGTAACTAGCTGGCAGATAAATGCTGCCAGGCTCTCCCGGTGTATTCGGGCAGAAGACATCTGCTCCTGTGCCGCTGAGTGTTTGGGAGCATCCAGGCTGTCCAGCCAGATGTGGTGGGACCCTGTGTGCACCATGCCAATGGGCGATGCCAGCACACCTTCAGCACTGGGATGGGGCTGTCACTGGGGGACAAAGCTCCGAGCCCTTGGAGCTGCTCCTGCTCTGGGCTTTGCCATCCGGCTGCCCTTGAGGGGCTTTGCTGCTGCCCCAGGGGAGGCGAACTCCTATGACGTGGGATCATGCAGGGTGATGTGCCAGCAGTCTGAGGAGAGCATCTCATGGCTCTGCTCCTGCAGGAGCATCCCTGTGCGTGCACAGGCACATCTCAAGCGTAGCGAGTTCCTTAAAGTGCATGCGAAGTGTAAATATAGAGCACTGCTGTTTAGAATGGCCCTCCAGAGGAAACCTGTGTAAATATTCTACAGAAATCAAGTGAGAATGGTAGGGGAAATGTTAAAATATTGCCCTGAGGGCTTTGAGACTGACTGGGAGGAGCTAGCGGAGGGCTTGCTGCTGGCTCAGGACTGTGACCGTGATTAGTGGCTGCGGTTACGCAGCGAGAGGAGGAGAGCTGGCAGGGTGGAAGGGAAGGGAGTTGTGCATGATCAAGAAAGCATGTCGGGGTTAAGTGCTGCTCTTTATTTTGGATGTACGTGTTCTAGAGGAGTTTGTTAGCAATTGCATTACAGCAGCACCTGAGGCTTTGAAATAAATGAGGTCTCTGCAGTGCTGCACAGTGCAAAATCCAACCGGGGCCGCAGGGGGGCCGGGCGGTGCTCGCTGCCATTCCTGCTGTGCACAGGCAGGTGCTGGTGGTGGCTGGTGGGCTCCACTTTCGGCTTGTGCACCGTGTGCTGGGCCCCTCTCGGGAGGTGTAGCTGCAGGATCCCACCCTCGTAGGGCAGTCGGTGCTTTGGGGGAACATGCCAGGGCTGAGGCTGGTGCCGGAGCCTCACCAATGTGCCAGACCCAAAAGGGACCCTGTCCCCTGGGGCGGTGTCAGCCCCGCTGCAACCTGCACAGCAAAGGCAACATGTGCAAGTCCATTTGCCTCCCAGCATTGCTCAGCCCATGCTGACTCTGTTCAGTTTTCTTCTTTGTTCAGAGCACCAATTATTGCTCTGTAAGACAGCTTTCAACCACCCCAAATTGTCCTATGCTGAGCAGAATCCTTAAACAATAGAAGTGAAAAGGGCCGTAAGGTCCTAGGTCTGTGCAGAAAAATCCATTTCCTGCTGACAACCATCTGTGGTGTTCTCCCTGCCTTCCTCCAGTTGCTTTGCCGATGAATTTTCATGCTCAAATTAATTGACATTCTGTCCCTTGTTTTCGGTCTGCTCCCAAGACAAGCTTAATAATGCCAAGGCTGCCTTATACAGGGCTTCTTCTCAAGTCTTTTTGGCTTGTTTCAATTTATCTGCTGTTGGCAAAGCTAGCAAGTGTTCCTCAGCTGAAGTCCCATGTTTCCCTTTCTTCCCTTAAGGCCTTGCTGCCCCTGCACTCATGTGCACGCCTTTCATCACTTGCTCAGCCAGTTTTTGCTGATGTTTGCCTGTTACTGGTGTTTCTTGAACTAATGTCTGCCCTTCCCAAATGTCTCTTAGGGGTGAAAATTGGCTTCAAAATTGCTTTTATGTACATTTGACTTTTTTTTCCCTCACATTTTGCATGTCCCAGAGCTCAGATTTGTACCTGACATTTCATATCCAACAATACATATAGGAGCAATACGGATTCTTGAAATAATAATAATAATAAAAAAAAAAAAACGGCTTAAGGGGAAAGCTGGAGCGTATGAAGATGTGCGGCCTGGGTAGAGCACGGGCTGAGGAGACATAAATGCCAGCAGTGATCTGGAAGATGGAAGCACTGAGGAGAGGAAAAGAGGCCAGGTACACGAGAAACAACCCCTCAAGGCAGGTTCCCCACCTGGGCACCTCGGGCTGCCTCGTGCCCCTGCTGCAGTAATTGCACCAGAACAGGCCTGGCTCCACCAGGAGCTCCTCCGGCTCTTTCTGCTGCTGATGATTTCTTTCTGCGAGAGATGTTTCTGCATTTTAAAGGGCGTTTTAAAGCAAAAGCTTGCTTGGTGTGTTCCCAGGGCTGGTCTGTGGCCCTGCAGTGCCCCTCTGAGCTTCCCAGGGCCGTGATCCTGCTCTGGTGCAGGTTACGGGGTGGCAGGGCTGGCTCCTGGTAAAGCAGCCCCACAGGCTGCAGGGCAGGAAGGCTGCTCACACCGACATGGTGCTGTGCTCACAGGACAGCCTCGAGACCAGGCTCTGCTGAGAATAAGAGCAGATTTCACTCCTAATTTAGCTTTGGGCAGCCGCTCTGTGCTTCTCTCAGTAGCTGCCGCTGCCGCTCCATCTGTCCGGCCTCCTCTGTTCTCTCCGGCTCTGCCAACTCGGTGGCTTGCATGAGGAGCCTTCATTAGAGGCTGTTAGGGCCCTGTTAAAGGTCTCTGTGGGTAATGGCGAGAGCTTTCCATTACAGGGCCTAAGGAGGCAAACTCCTGGAGCAGACCTTGGCGGTGCTGCTGTCAGTGCACAGCCCCGCTCCAGGGGTGTGCAGGCAGAGAGGGTGGGCTTTGTGTCGCTGTGGGCACACTGACAAAGGGAGACACTTTCACCTCAGATTCCTGACTGCAAGGTCCGTTTTTGCTGCCAGGAAATGAGAATTGTAATAGAATTGTTCTTTTGGAAGGGAGGCCTGTTTCTGCCCGTGACACTCACTGCCCCGTTGTAAGGCCGCGCTGGCCCTCCACGGCTCCTGGCCTGCCTCCGGCCCAGGCACCCTCACGAACAAAGATGGGAGAAACAATCTGTTTGGTGCTTGTGCTCATTATGCAATTACATGGGAACTAATTTTAAAATGTGGCTTATCTTACTTGTGACTTCGGTCTCCCCTGGGGTAAGAGAAATCACGTTCAAACCAATTGCTTTTCACCTAGGAGTTGCTCCACCAGTCTTGTCCCATGTGGGTATTATTGCTCCAACAACAGAAGAGTGCCTGGGATAAGGTGGCAGACTTGTGACATTTAGGTCTGATTTGTACAGTGCGTCATTTACATTAAAATTGTAATTATATTCATGTTCTTGGGCATAATACTCAACGATAAACTCTTCAGTCTTTTCTCTGCCTTTTCCTGCTCCCCTAAGCAACACAGTGCTGCCAATCCCCGCTGCTTTTTCAGGCTCCAGCGTCCCTTGATGTACATGGTGGTTTATTCTTTTTTAATCAGATGTGCTATTTCAGATCGTTTTATTTTCTGAACCCATATAACTGACAGAGATGTACTGTCTGTCTCCCAAACATCGGGATTCATGATTGTACTCTGAAATGTTTGCTTTTAGTACGCTCATAAAAACACAGGACAAGTCAAAGTGGAGCTGTCCCGGGGCTCAGCTGATCAATAAATCACAGCTTACAGGGCTGCTGGCGTCACTCCTGATCTTCATGCAACAGGGTTTCTTCTCTGAATGTACGTTTTTCCTTGTAGCATAATGCAAAGTATTAAACAAAGCTTTCTAGATGGAATGCAGATCATATTTATACAGGATCAGTGAGAAATAAACTTTTCACCCTAAATCATTACTTCAGAAAACATACCAATCCCAAGAGCAACAAGATTCATAAGTTTATGCCTGCAGTAGACCTGCAGACACCCTCTGCTATTATATTAATGTGATATATGATGATGGGGGATGCAGCATGTTCTTATTTTTCTCCATTTGTAGTAAACCAGCTGCAGATGAGCAGGGAGGGGGGCAGGCAGTTAATTCCTCGGGCTCTGCAGGCCTGCAGGACCCTGGTGGCTGGGAAGGAGCTTTAGGGGAAAGCGCAGGTTCTGAGCCCAGCCACTGAACCTGCTGGGTCTCTTCTTTTTTTCCCCCATTTCACTGTAAAAGATTTGGGTAGTCACAATCCTGCAGAAACTTTCTCAGGAGGCAGTGGCTTCACCCAGTGGCTCTGGTCCATCCCATGGCGGCTGTGTGCTCGCACAGGGCTCTGCGGAGACAGCACGTTTGAGTCCTTTCCTTGTACTAAGCCATGGCATGACTCTGCTGTGATATTTAATATGTATTGTATTGCACCAGGGCAGCAATAAGGTGCCAGTAGATGTGGAGTGACTGAGGTTCACGGCTGTTTCTCTTGTACAGAAGCGTAGCAGTGCCACATCAAATCATGTCAGCAGAGCCCTGAGCAAGTCCTAGATGAAAGGTCTATGGGAAACACAGAGGGGATAAATGAATAAAAAATGGGTGCTAGCACATGTGGTTTCGTGAATGCAAAGTGGGACTGCACTGATGGCAAGAGATGTGCAGGGTTTTTTGAATGAACTTGTGAAGAAAAAGCCTTGTCTTCCTCCAAGACCCCCACCCAGCTTTGCCGTAACACTGCACAAGTTCAGTACACAAATGGTGCACGGATGGATCTGTTACGGCCCCCTCTTCTGGGGGCCCAAGGGGTTCAGCTCCAGAGAGCTGTTAAGGTTTTGGGTAACTTTTCTGACCAAAATGCAAACTGAGGTGTTGAAATCTCCAGTATTTTTTTCCAAACATCCTGAATTTGAATTAATCTTGTTTATAGTTTAATACTTCAGAGTATTTTAAGCTTCTAGTACTAAATGACTACAATGTTTTTAAACTTTAAACTTTAAATCTGCCCTGGTGGGACATCAAAGCAACTTCCAATGTTTGCTAAAAATATTTTCACTTGGGTGATTTGTCCCTCTGATGCCTACTTTGCAGTGTCTTGACCCCTTGGTGTTATGACGAGAGTGTTTGGTGAAATCCCTCCTGCTCTGCTTGCTGTGACCCAGTCAGCTGCCTTCCCATGGGGTGCAGGGGCTGTGCTGGTGGGTGCAACGTGGCACGAAGGCACCCTCCTAGAGCCGGCTGCACCAAGCCCGCCAGCCCAGGACAGGGTTTGCCACGGCATCTTCAGAGCCTTCTGGAAAGGGAAGGAGAAGTCCCCAAAGGCCACGCTGCGACAGCTTTACTCACTGCTGCAGTCCTGGCAGTGAGGGCACCAGCAGGGCAGTTCTGGCCTCTGCCGTGGGTTGTGCCCTGAAATGATTTTTGTAGTTGTCTGTACGCAGGGGGTGAGTAACAGGAAAAGGCAGAAAGCAAGGCAGGGTAAATGCAGCACTGCCTCCTGACAGCTGCTGTGGCACTACTAGACACTAATATTAAATTCATATTAAATTCAAACCAGCTCAGCAGCATGCTCGCTGCAAAGAGCTGTAGCTCCCAATATTTATGATGCCCAAGAGATGTGAAGAACGCTGCCAGGAGCTCCGACGCTTACAGAAAGAACCAGATCCCCAAGGAAAACAACCTGACTTGCTTAAAGCAGAGGACGCTGGAATCCCAAAAGCCAATTCACATATGGTACCTTTGCTACTAAATAACTTTATCTTTGGAAAATCTGTTTCGTTCTTTTGCTTTCCATTCCGTCCCAGTAACATTATTCTAATTATAGCTCATGTCCTGATGCCAATTGAGCAGTAACTGGAGGAGGGGGGAAAAAAAAAAAAAAGCAACAACCTGGGGACCTGTGCTGAAGAAACTCCTGTGCTGAAGTAATTTCAAGCTTTGATACAAGCCTGGTTGGGCAGTCTTTGTGACTGCTGTGGTTTGTGCCCCGCTCAGCTGGAGATCCCAGCTGAGCCTCCCCGGGTGCAGGATGTGTGCAGCCTCCCAGGGTCATCCTGGTGCAGTGCCCTCACCCGGCTCCTGGTAGCAAAGTGAGCTTTGTGAGAGCCCTATTTACTGAAGTGTCTCTGAGATGCTCCGAGATATATATTTAAAGGAAATCAATGGCATGGAAAAGAGACTGGCTCATGGCTGCTTCACCCTTCTGTGATTTCTAATGGCACCTTGGAGGAGCTGCACTTCCCAGCTTGATTGAAAGGGAAAATCCTGTGCGTCTGCAACAGCCATATCCTTGCTTTCTGAGTAGAAGATGGGCTCGGAGGCAAGCGATCGCTCATTTCCTAAAGAAAGCCAATTTATATTTTGAGCACAGGCGCAAAGCAATACAGAAAGCGAGGAGGAAAGCATCGAGAAGCCAGGCCTGCCACAGCAGGGACAAGTCTAACAGGCTGTGACTGATCAATTCGTGTTTTGCACTTCCCTCTTTCTAACTAAGCATTACCGAAGCTTTTTGTTATTCTTACAAGCTGTTGTAAGCCCTTTTTAGAAAGGGGGGCTGGAGGCAGGTGACCCGGCGGTGGGACCCCCGCAGCCTCCTTGCCTGCAGCAGCCTCACGCCAGCTGCAGACCTCCCCTCGCCGCGGAGCTTGCGGGAGGCAGAAGAGGGCAGGAGCAGGCGTGAACTTTCTGCTTTTCATTCTGCTGCTTTTGCTCATCTCTGGAATGAGGTGAGATGGAGAGAAAGGTGATTAACCCCATTATTTCTGAGCTTATAACAGTTTTATGGTTGGGTTTGGATTGGGTCTCTTTTTTGTTTTTAATCCAATCTCATTTTATCAAGCTATTTTCTAGCCCAACCAAGCAGAGCGTGTTCCAGCTCCTAGCAGGTGCAGCTGGGGCTGATGCTGGTGTGGGATTTGAACAGTGGTGGGGACCAGCCCCATGAGTACCCACAGGTGGGTTGCTGGCTTCAAGCCCCTCAAAAAAGGCAGGACAGATAGAAAAAGATTTGCAGAGAAAAACACAGAGATGGGGATGTCATCTTTGCAGGGTGTGCCCTGCATTTTCTCGAGCTGTGAATGGAACAGTTCCCATCCCTTCTAGCTCTGTCCTTCTTCCTCCCATGCTGTCCAGAACAGATTGGCTGCGGCAGTGAGACATAAGCAGGAAAAAAAGGGGCTGCTCACAGCAGAATCCAGTATGTGAAATGGGAAGGAAAAATTCAGAGCACCAACCCCCCCCCAGTATTTCTGAAAACTTGTTTTCCTATTTGTTTCTCTTTGTTTTACCAAGGGAAATTTATGAGATGTCAGAACTTGTTAATGTTGTTGATGCTGGAGGAGCAACAAGCTCCCTGGACTGAAAGGCTCCAAGAAAAAATAAAAAATAACGGCGCGATGGAGGTGGTTGCCCGAGGCCAAACTCATTAGCTCTGAGCGTGTTCCTCTGCTGGCGTCGGGGTGGGCTTGGCCGGGCAGGGGGCTGGGGACAGAGGCAGGGCAGGGGCTGGGGGCACTGCGGGTGGTGGGCAGGGAGAGGTGGCAGAGTCAGGTCGTCCCCATCCCCTCTGCTTATGGGGGATGCGCCTGTTCCCCAGGCAGAGAGGTGGGGAGGAGAGCGAGAGGTAGAAGCAGCACGCGCCAGGCTCGCTGAACATCTAGTTGGGAGCTTCGTAAATAATTAAAGTCCCTCTCAACATGAAAAATAACATCGTTAGCGCTGCCTGTACTCCAGCTGGACTCGGGCGGGAGCTGCTTGCTGCTCAGAGCTGGGCTTTGCTGTCCATGCATGGGCTGGAGGACGGAGCTGCTCCTGAACCCCGACCAGGGTGGGCTGGGGGCCCCCCCCGAGCCCCCTGTGCTGGTGTCCTCGTGCCACCCACAGCCCCGGTTTTCTGCCACCCAGGGCAGCGCTTCCCTCCTGGCCTGGCCATGGGGAGGTGAACCCGACCACTGCAACCTGGCCCGGGAGGGTTCTTCTGCAGAGTCAGGGCTGAGAAGTATTGATCCAGCGGTAATTAAAAGCTAAACGAGGAGAAACTCTTACCTGCAGTGATAAGAATAAGTTAGCTGTCTCCGAGAAAGGCCATTTAAGCAGCATCAGTGAGACGAGGTGTCAAAATTGCTCCTTGCTGTTAAATTGTCTGATTAATTTAACCATTGTTTTGTCTGTGATTGAGACCCATTTCTACAGATATATTCATTATTCATTAGGACTCTCCTGAATATTTGAAGCGAACAATTTTGTCCTGCCTGTACTTGCAGCCTGTTCTCTTCCCCCCTCCTCTCTGCGGTGCGTGACTCGGGTCCCAGCAGGGCTCAGCAGCGCGGCTCGGGAGGAGAAATGCGACCTCGGGGCTGAAAACTTCTGCAGAACTTTCTCAGCCCTCTTCCATGGGAGTGTGAGGATTGTACCTGAAATGATGATGATCAATTGCACAGCAGGCTATTAACGGGCAAAGAAAGTAACCAGAGAAACAGGGGCATGCAAGGGAATCAATTTTCTTTTTAATGCGTTTCACTTCTCGTATCGTGTGTTACGATAGATGTTAGCTGAAAGCAGATTGTCAGAAATAACAACTGCTAGGATGATGTTCTGGAGAAGACAAATATATTTATTATTGCATTACGGCCATGGCACTTGGAAATGTAAAACTATAGCTTTGAAATATAGGCTTCATTCCGATGATTTGATTGTTTTTAAATGAAACTTGAAGTCTTGAAGCTAGCAAATTATTATGCATAATGTATGCAAAGTTTCCATCATTTTTATTTAGCCACAGTTACCCAAAACATCAGGATTCTTCAAGTGCATATATTTGTGTCTACGATGTAAGGGGAAGGGATAAGTATAATAATACAGGGCTTTCTTGTAGTGCATCAACGAAGCACGTTTCCAGATGTCCCTGTGTGGTGTGTTGCGGCCACAGCCCCCCAGGTCAGGTACAGGCGGGTTGGCAGCAGGCCCCAGATCTGTCCCCTCTCTCCATGGAAAGTGGCAACATTCAACTTCTGTCTTTGACCAAAAATATTCCATACTGTTCTGCATAAGGCGCTGCAAGGTTATTTTTTGGAACAGTTTTGCAAGCTGGTTTCAAATTCAGCAGCACACTAAAGGGCTTCCAGCCATGACTTTGCCTTGAGCCTGAATAAAATACATTTTCAATTCACAAGTACAAAACAAGTGCATGTCCTAATGTCACTCCAAGGCTGTCATAACACCACTGCTAACACCTGAAAGCAAACACCTCCGGGTGTGTTTGTGGACACGGTGGGTGCGGTGTGTCCCATGCCAGCTGCGTGTTGCTACAGGACATTTGTGAGAGCTGTGGTACGCCCAGCCGAGAAGCGCAGTGGTCGAGCAGTTAACTTGCTCACGTATTTCAGAGCTATGTGCTGTGACATTTTAATGATTCATCCATGAAAGCTTGGTACGAAGCCTGTTCCTGTGCTGTATGCACCCAAGCAGCTCTGGGCTGCAGAGCTGGGTCTGTTTAAAGTAGATTTGGGCTGTGGGACTCAGGTTTGCACGTGCTGACAGGAGTAGGACGCTGGCATCTCTTGCACACCAAGGTGCTGATCTGCACTTAGTGGAGATCACAGCTCCGTGAGCTGCTCAGCCTCCTGCCAGAGCGGGGCTGCCTCCAGCCCGGTCCTGTCCTGCTGGTGCAGTGAGAGGCACCGGGGACCAGCACAGGGCTCCAGCGCTCTGCATCGCTTTCCATTTGTGTTGTAGTGGGGCAGAGGAATTACTGATTGCAAACCTCATACCTCTGCTGTGAGGTCTCCCTCGGGACTGAAAGATTTGGCTGTGGGTTTAGATCCTGGAAGAAAAAACATCCAAATGACTTTTCTTTCTGCTGTTCCTATTGAAACGAAGCTCCTTGCTGTAATGCCGCTGCAGTGGTTCTTTATGCTAGTAATAAATCAGACCATCTCAGCATCGTTTTTGCTGGCCACAACCAGTGATTCATGTTAGAAAAGCAATTCTTGTGTCAGTGGCTGTGAAGGATGCTGACATTCCCAAACAGGAGCACGGAGGCAGCCCCAGCCCTGTGCTGAGCCCCCAGCTCCATGCCCGGCCGCGCACGGCCCCGGCGTTTTGCAGGGCAGGTCGTAGAGGCAGTTAGCAGCCCTGACTGCTGCTGGCACCCGACCAGGCCATCAGCAGCAAGATTTCTTTTCCCTCATTTCAGGCACTGCCTTCAGCAAAGCCAGGAGGAAGGCACGGCTGCTTGTGAGCAGGAGGGCACCCGGGCAAAGGAGGCACTCGGGTGGTAGGAAGCGGCGATTAAAATCTCAGCCGTGCTTTTTGGGGCTGTTCTGGGGAGCCCTGGGAAGTTCCCCATATCTATGTGAGGTGCTGGATGTGTTCGGGAAGGGCGGTGACTGCTGCTGGGCACAGCTGCTGCGAATTGCTGATCAGCCTGCACTCAGAACCTGCAATTCAGAAATACGCACCGCAGGAACTCTTACACAACGGGGAAAAAGAAGGCAAAGTCGGATGTGAGTTGTTATCCCCAGGGACCCAAACCACCGATGAGCTCGGATGTTCTGAATCCGGCCATCCTTCCCCTCCCTGAGCCACATCCTGCAGCTTCCAGCAGTGGTGGCAGCTGTGCCAGGTGCTTTACCACTACCCCGGCACCCTCCCTGGCCGTCAGCATGCAGCCGCAGCTCGGTGACGGATTCCTTTCCACCCTGTAACACGTCTCCGGAGAGCTCTCTGCTGAGCGTGCAATCTCCCTGGAGTCTCATTGGCAAAAATGGAGATTTCTCAAATGAGAACTGAGCCCAGGTGACGTTGCAGAGAGAAAACAAGGAGGGGTTGACTTGGAAATCACGCTAGACACACACGTCCTCATCCTTCCACCGTCCTGAAGTTGGAAGTTGTCCCAAAAGGCAGAGAATCCTTCTGGTGCCCAGTCATAGAAGGTCGTTGCTGCCCAAAACAGGAAACAATGTTCAGTTCTCCATGAGCACAGCAAGACAGTTTTGAAGGTTGTCAGGTTGTTGGTTTTTTTTTGTCCTTTTCTTTCTTGAGGTCTTAGCCACCAACTGAACCTTTTCTAAGTCCTCTCCCCACATGCTCCACGATGGAAACAAAAGCTCTCCAAGGCACTAGGAAAGTGGTATCTTCTGCAGTGCTTCCCAGCCTGAGGTCCTGCTCCTTCCTTTGGCCACCTGGGTGCAGGAGACCGGGGCCAGCATCCCGGGGGTGCACCAGGCACGGCTCTGAGAGGGAAGGTGGCCGCTTGCTGTGGGCACTGCCACTACTGGCGGCCCCGAGACAAGGAAAACCCCAAATTGTGCAGCTCAGGCGTAGTCCAGAATGAGTTGAGCTTTAGTGTCAGTGTCTTGGAGCAGTGCAAAGGCAAGAGGGAAGAGTGTGAGTGTGTGTGAGATGCCCTGGGCTCACCAACACGGGGCAGTGGGGACGCGAGGAGAGGCGCTGCGTAGTGCAGCACGCCATGCGCGTTCCTGCTCCGCGCCCATCCAGCTCGGCATTTATCACGGTAATTACGGCGTGTGGCTCCGTGTAAGCACTTGTCCTTGAAGGGCATTCTCGCTGCTGATTCCTTGGTTTGTTTGTGCCGGGATGAGACATGAGTGATGACTCTGGGAGGGAAGCAGCCTTCCTTGAGACAGCCGGGGAAGCCAGAGGCATGCGTTACCAAGGTGCTCCGCGCTGCCTTCTGTTTCATTATTATTTCTGCGTATGTTCTTCTTGCATCTGATTTTTGTCTGCGGAGTGTTTTGTTCTCCGAGGTCACCAGTGTCAGCAGTGCAAGCCTGCTTTTTCAGGCTTTGGACCTTGCTCAGATACCTCCTGAGCAAATGCTTCGCATCAGGAAGCTCCCTCAATTCTACCAATAAAAGGTTTATTATTAATAGCAATGTTTGGGCTGCAGCAGCCTGCAGAGACCCCTCACGCCAGCCAGCATCATCCCAGGCCATGCCCTCGTGAGAGCAGTGCCTGAGCTGATGGAAAAAGCAAGATGTGGGTCCTGGAAAGACCTTGGGAAGGATGGAAGGTCAGTTCACACGTTCCTCTCAGGCTGTGTCCACTCTGAGAAAGTTAAAAGCTGATGGAGGTCAGTCTGGCTCAGTTAAATGCAGAGATCTCTCTGTCTGTTATGGGTCTATCTGTCTTAGGAGCTATTCTGCACGTCGCTCAGAGGCAGAGCAAGGAAATAACTGTGTTACTCTGAGGGTGAAAATAATTCTTGGTTGTACAAGGAGCACTTTGGAATCCTTTGGAAATGACGGAGAGGGAGCAATTCATGGTATTGCATTAGCAGAAGGTTTTCAGTGATTTCTTTCTGAGGCGAGGCATCTGAAATAAGTAGTTATTGCTTTCCCTTAAACAAAGCTGCTGGGGCTCCAGGAGCATGCTACGGAGGTAGCAAAACAAGTGCTGTAGTGGTGACAAAATGGGCCCTGCACTTGCTGCACGGCAGGCAGGGAGCAGAAGGGTGATGCTGCGCTCTTAGCTGAGCCCAGGCTCCAGAAAGGAAAAATGTGCAGTCTCTTCATGGGCCACAGGACCAATTCCCTTTCCACTTAGTGCGATGCAAATGAATAGCAGCCTCTGCGCAGAAAACAGTAACACCAATGTGAAAGAAAATAAAAAAAAATCTGCTGCAGGCAGGTTTGCAGAGCTGGGAACAGCTCTCGGAGCACTGCCAGGAAGGACAGTGCAGGAACAAGCCGTGGTGTGGGGAGAATCAATTGCTTCAACCTCCTGAAGCACCGCGTTTCCTGGTCAGTGCTGCGCTGCCACGGCTCGAGGCAGTGTTTGCACCCGGGTGTGATCACAGGGGGGCATTGCTCTGGAAGATGTCTGGAGAAGGGGCAGCGAAGGAGATAAACCAGGGTTTTACAAAATGTTGAACTCAAACCAAGGAAAGGATTAAGTTTTTACGCAAGCTGCTTGGGCAGCAGCAGCCTGATCTGTGCATGCAGCTGGGTATAAAACCGGGAGGCTGAGCGTGCAGATGTGCAGTTGGCCTGCAGAAGTCATTGTGCATGTAAATTTGCTGGCTGTGTAACTATTCGTTCTCTAAAACCAGGTCTTTGGCAGGGCTTGAGGTCAAGATGTTTTGCAATGAAGCGTTGGTAACTGCTTCAGCTGAACTCAATTTTAAACACTACCAATAGAAGTTATTGTGGGCTATGCACCAGAGAACTGGTACGGTTTATGCAAATATCTAACGTTGCAAATGGAGCTCTGCTACTGAATGCACAAATTAGTCTTAAAATTAGCAAATTAGCCACTTAGTTTCTACTTGTACACATTCGAGCATACCCTATAGTCATTAATCAGGGAAAATCCTCATTGAAGGCACTCTTGGAGCCGCGTGGCTAGCCTTTCACCCCCAGCAGCGCTCTTGCAAAAGAGCAAAATTAGCAGATAAATGCTTCCCCTCTTCCGTCCCTGAATCTTCTGCCAGCAGAAATGTCAACACAACATGCAAAATTATTCGGAAAACACTTGTTCCTACTGCAGCTGTACGTCCTGTTGTCAGTGCCACATCCCAGGCTCACACCTATGGATGTCCAACAGACCACTGTAGCTTGAAATCAAAATTAATTAAACCTTGTTTACCATTTTGAATTAGTGAGCTAATGAATATCATACCTCTGAGGCATCCATCTTGGTCACTTACTTGTGTCTCACAGCTGTTGTTTTTCTCTAGATTAGATTTGCTCCCGTTTTTATGAAGACGTCTACAAAGTAATAAGCCCTACACTTATCTGACTCAAAATTATAAAAAATTTTATTAGCTTCCAAGGAATTGGGTTTTCTACTTTTTACTTGGCAATAAAAGTTGATTTGTTCTATAGCTGCCTGATAGAATAGTTGGGTGCTGGCTATTACTTAAATCTAATGACTCTTCTTAAAAGACATTAAGGTTGTCTCCTGTGAGCAAACATACCGGGCTTGTGAAATTACATACTGATTACTCTGTTATAAATGTGGTCACACCTCTGCTATTAAATCGTACCTGCGTAAACAATTCCAGCAGACAGACACACGGCTCTGCAGTTATTTATACCCGCTTTATTAAGGTTATTTTTTCAGCAATCGCGCTGCTTTTAAATCTGCCGGGGTTTATTTAGTACCGAGCGACACAGAAATCAGTATGTCATGTGGAAGCATCACTTTCACCCCTCGGTCTCTAGCCACCTGACTTTATTTAGTGCTGTGGGTGACAACGGAGAGCAGAGAGACGCGAGGTAGCAGTCTGTCTTCCCAGATGCCTTTCAGCCGCTGCTGTTTCCAGCGGTGCACGTTTTCCCAGCTGGCTGGGAGCAGCACGGGCACACACCTTGCTGCTGGGCACCCACCTTGCTGCTGGGCACCCACCTTCCTTCTCGCCCCGCAGCATCCCGCTGTGTGCCGAGTGGAGGAGACCAAAGCGGGCTGCCCTTATGCACACACTGCCCTTACACACAGCCTGCCAGAGCGTGGCTCCATCTTTTCCAGATGAGCACCCACCTCCAGCAGGCTCAGATGAAGCTCTGCCACCAGCCCTACGAAGGGGCAGTGCCTTGGCCAGGCCTGGAGCCCGGGTGCCCCCCAGGCTGCGCGCTCGCGTTGCCTGGTGCCTGTTGCCACGCTACCGGCGAGCCCAGCGCCGTGCGTCACGCTGGTGCTGCGCCGAGGAAAACTGCCTGGATTTGGAGCAAACGGGCTGGTTTGAACAGCACAGAGGGAGCCAGAGCGAGAAGCACAGGTGGAAATTCGCTCCTGGTGCTTCCCAGACCCTGGGAGCAGGAGGGGAGGAGCGGAGCGCAGTGTCAGGGATGTGCTTAACTGTGGATGTGACCTTGCTGTGCTTCATCTTTCCCTTTGAGCTCCCCAATAAATCAGACACTTAATCTCTGCTTATTGCTTATTTATGACTTCATTTTGCCGGCGGTGCCAGGGATGTGCAGGTTTTGGGGGGGCTCTGCTGCCCCTTGCAGTTGCATGTAGCTCAGCTGCTGAGCACACGTGTGTCTGCGCGGCTCCGCACCACCCTGAGTATCCGCAGGAGCAGTAAATGATAACAGAAAGGCCCTGCTGGGGACCTGCGAGCTCGGGCAGCAAATGTTACTCAGCCATCTGCTCAAACCAGTTGAACTCCTGTCCTTTCGTGCATTTTTGAGCAGACTTCACGCCCTGGCAGGCAGCTGGTGCTGACAGCATGCTCCCCACGGCCCCCGGGGCTGCACAGCGGCTGCAGACCCGCTCCCGAGGGCACTTTGCCCTCTGTGATCCGTGCGTCGGGCTGTGTCCTTGGTGTGGCTGCATCCAGCTCCTCCAGCCCCCTGGATGTGAGCTGCCCCATCCTGCAGGGTCGGCGGAGAGCAGCGAGGTGCTGCGGCTGTGTTGGGATGCTCGTGGCGGCTGTGGGCACTCCTGCAGCCCAGTCAAGCAATTAAACTGGGACGCTGTAGAAATCCCAGAACGGTTCCTTTTTACCCAGGGCTCTAAATAGGCACGAGCCCCCCTAATGCCTCAGCATCTCTTGGTGGAGTCAGGGCCGAATGCTGTGTGTATGAGCAGCACTTTGCTCCCCCAGCAGCCGAGCTGTGTGCTGCTGGCGTGGCCGTGTGCGAAGTGACAACCTCGGCAAGCTCAGGCTCCGGTTTTGACTTTCAGAGTGCAGTTTGTCCAGACAGGAATTAATTCCAGCAGTCCTCTGCCTGCCTCCAGTGTGGGAGAGCAGACTAGATGATTGCAGTGGTACTTTCTGGCTTTAAAATCTATGACTTTCTCGGTTCCCTTTGTGCTGGATGTAAAGCTGATGAAGCGCTGCGGGATGCACGGACCTGTGGATAACTGCTGGGTGGGAGCAGATGGAGGCAGGCTCTGTGCCGCTGTCTGCGTTGCTGTAGCTCAGGGTAGGAATACACGTGTCCTCGTATTGATTTTCTGTCCCAACCGTTTCATCTGGAGTTCACAGCACTGCCTAAAATATATATCTGGAGTCTTGCATGCTTCCTAAAGAGGAGAAAATACAAATCACCCCTACGCAGCTCCCTGACTCACAGCCAGCGTAAGAGCCAGCCCTCGGTCTGTGATGAAGGACGCTCTGTGATGGTGTCACCGAGCAGGCTGGCCACGAGCCCTCCCAGCCTCAGCAGCACATCTGCTGGCACAGCTCTGCCCCCCGGTGCTGGGCTCTGCCCCCCAGTCCTGTGCCCACCGCCCCTGCCTGGCCCTGCCGCCGGCTGTGGGGCTGGTGGGAGCCACTCCTGCGGCGTTACCAGCACCAGGTCAGCCAAGGTGCTTTCTTCCCTGAACCCCTTTGGGATTTAGCATGAGCAGTGGAGCAGACAAGCTATGTGTGGTGAAGGAGCCAGGCTTGCTGGCCCTGGGCGAGCACAACGTGACCAAGCTGTGGGTCGGGCACCAAAGGACGGTGCCTGCGCTGCTGGCCGAGGGACACCAGCCCCACGCCACCTCCAGCCCCAGCAGCGTCCCCTGGGCTCCAGCTGGGGATGGGCAGGGTGGGCAGGAGTGTCCAGAGAGGCTGAAGCACCTCCAGGTTCTGGTATGAGAGCGTGAACATCTTTGCTGGGGGTGTTCTCCTTTGCCGTGGTTGGGAAGGAAACGGGACGGGGCCCTCTTGGACTGGGCGCTGTGGGGGTCTCTGGTGGTTGCTGCGCACTTGTGCTGGCACAGTGCTCAAATCTCCTCTTCACCTACACGCCTAGCCTCCTTTTTGGCACCATTCTTACCATAAAATCTGTTTTAAAGAGCAAAGGTGAGGTGGCGTCAGCAGAGCACCCATCGGGGGGCTTCCCAGGGGCTGCTCCTTGCGTGGGAGATTATCCGAGGGCTGCAGGAGCAACCCACAGAAGTGTGAGAAACCAAATTTCCATTTAAATCCTAAAGCATCACTCTTATGATCATTATTATTTCAAACTCCCTCAGCTTTTCCTGGACTCATTTCCATCCAGAATAATGAGGGCCATATTAGCAGAAGGTGATTTAATTGCAAGAACTTCTGCGAAGCGGGGAGTCTCGTTTTCTTTAATGCAGAGCGCTAGCAATTCCCCACATGCTTATGTTCATTTTAAGAATCAATAAAGCACAAACATGTCTAATTACCCTAAAATATTTTGCAAAATCAGAAGTCAGATTAGATTTTGCTTAAGCATCAAATAGAAATTTTAATGTCCACCAGAACTGATATGTTACCCACGGGTGCTAAGATTTTCGCTTACATGCTTGATCATACATTATAATGAAGGTTTGTAATAACATTAAAATCTTCTTTACTACATTTTCTGTATAATTTACTTCTCCCCTCTCTCTGTACCATAGAGATTCAAATATAATTACTTGGAAAAAATAACGCACAGCTGCTTTTCTTGTCCTGTATTCTGAATGTACTTGCTGATGAATGTCAGCCTGAAATATTGTGACTATTTCATTAAGGGCTTACTGAAGACACCTTAGCTGTGCTGTAATTCTCCCATAACGGGGGAGAATCGCACGCCTGGCCTGCTGTTTTGTGCAGGGAGGGTGGCTCTCCCCATCCTGCCCCCTGTGCAGTCCCAGCTCTGGGTGTGGGGACAGCACAGCCTTGGGCATGCAGTCCCCTCGCCCGTGCAACCTGTGTTGTTTTTCTTTGGATGCTCTGCCTGCTCCTGCCTGACATTATTAATCAGAGAGCCATATGGCTCCGCTCAGCGCCTGTGATCCCTTTGGTGTCCCTGTATATGGCAGGCGACATAAAAATGCTAATTATTTAAATTCGATACCCTTGTTGATAAAGGACCGGTGATTTTGGTTTAACCCTTCCTCAGGGATCTTCCTTCCAGGAGCCTCCAGCAGGCCTAGGAGCGGGCTGGGGCTGGAGAAAACGGAGGGCTTGGGTTTTGTGTGGCAAACTGGTTCAAGTAAAGCAGAAAAGGTAGCAAACAGGAAGGGAAAGAAGATAGACTAGGAGCTTTCACACTCAAATCTGACCCCTCCTACCCCACGAAATAGCAGCAGTTTGGGACCAAGATGGAGATGGGGATCCAGAGAGCCCAGCACAGCGCCTCGGGCTGGAGCCAGGCCTGCAAGCACAAAAGCTTCTCTAGCACAAGGTGGAAAACGTTGGCAAGTGGTTTCCTCCGTCCTGGTGTAAGGAGCCATCCCTGCCTGCTCTTCTCCCCACAGGCAGCCGTCCCTGCTGTTGGGTCTGAAGCTTTTTAAGCATCACGGAGAGCAGACTCACAAGCTGTTTTTTTCCAAACAGTGCAAATGAGCCATGAACACCGCTAATCCTGAGGTCGTTTTTATCCTGCACACAAATAATGAGAAGCTGAAGAAGTCACCAAATGGCTCCATGGACACTTGCTTCCAGCCAAGACTGGAATCTGCTGCAGTCGTGTGAATTTATGGGGTAGCTCAGTTCACCACTAAAATTTTTATGAGTCGGTATCTTCTGGAAAAGTAATGGGGAAATGAAGCCCAAGAGGCCCAGAGCCTCGTCCTGCTGCAGCCAGAGGAGCTGGGACCTGCAGGGACGTGGCTGAGGAGTGGCCAGCAGGGACAGAAAACAGGAAAGTGCCTCCTGATGGATGCAACCAGCACAGACTTGTGTTTCAGGGTGCTTCGTTAATGCTGCCAAGTTACCTGAGTGTGAGTCAAATTTGTCACGCTGCTATTAGTCTTGGGGAGCAGAAGGTCGTGATTCACGTCTCCTGGATTTTTCCTCTGAATAAGATTAGTGCAGCCCAATTATCACCTAATGAGTTGTAAGCAGCTCTTCCAGCCTGATGCACAAGCCCATAAACTTTCAGGGCTAAAGCTGCAGCCACAAGTGTTTTCTGTCATCACCCTCAGCATCATTCCCAGAAGGAAAATAGAAGCAGTCACGTCCAGGGAGCCTTTGCCTTGCTGTCCTTAGGACTCACCCAGCCCTGAGATAACTGGCTGGCAAGATAACCAAATGTTGTGCTGGGTTTCTGTAAGGCGCGGGTGACCCTCATTTCCACATGTCTCCATCCCCTTAATTGCTTCGTTCTCCTCCAACCTCTGAGCTTGTTAAGCCCAGTGGTTTTGCTCTGCACATCACAAGCTGTTCCTGTTCTTGAAAAGATTCAGTTAAATGCCTTTTGCTGCTTTTGTATTGGAAATTTATGCAAAATTTATAAACAAAAAAGTCCTGAACAGAAATCTCACTTTTTTTTTTTTCTTCTAAAAATATTCAGAGCAGGACTTGTGGAACATCAGGAATAATGACTCAATCCAGCTAAATTTTCAACAGTAAGGAGAAAAAAAGAACCTCTTGAGAACGGCACGTTGAGAAATGACTACATTACATATAAAAAAGAAAAAGAGTGTGTAAAACTTCCTAACTTATTAAATTTCCTGCCACTGGCCTATTAAATTGGGTGGAAAGGAGCCACAGAGCCCTCCTCCTCCTCCTGCTGCCCAGCCCCATGGTGGGGATGTGACGGGGACTGCGTGTCCTTGCCATGGGGCCTCGTTCTGCACCCATCACAGATCAGAGCCCAAGGGGAGAAGTGCAGGAAGGGAAACTTGGAGGAAAACTCCCCTTTGGTGCAGGGCCAGTGCCCGGAGCACCGAGCCACGCAGCAACCGGCCGGGGGAGCGAAGTTTCTCTGCTTGGCCACTGAGTGCTGGGCTTCGCACCACAAGCTGTGCATCGCATGCTCACTCCGTGCTCAGGGCTTCTTGGTGCAGGCTCAGGTAAAGCAGAGGATGCCTTTGCATTGCTCAGAGCACCCTACGTCCATCACACCGAAGAGAAGCGCAGTTAGCTGTGCCATTTCCAAGGAAAGGAAAGCCTGGAGAATTGGTGCACTAGGAACACTTAATTCTGGATTTGTTTTTTGTTTTTTTTTTTTTTTTTTTTTCTTTTTTTGCTTTAGATTTTTGTTGGCATTTACAACCTTGGCCAAGATCAGGACTTATTTCTAAGCCTGCCCATCACTGAAGATCCCCTGCTCCATCCCAGTGTGCGTGGTGCAGAAGCATCACTCCACGGTGAGGGCACCAGGAGAGGATGCAGCCGGCGGAGCAGCCGTGCCGGGGGCTGAATGCCAACACACCTGGGAACCACGTCTGGACACCAACCGTGCCAGGAGCAGCACCGTGGGGCCAGGCCAGGAGCTTCCCTGCACGGAGCAGGCTTCGCCCAGCTCTGTTTGCCATTCTCCTGCAAAACAGGCTGCCTTGTCAATATTCCCAGCAGGTGCCACGCGCAGGATACGGCAGGTTATTTATAGCCAGTTCATTTTCATTTTCCTCCTAGCAGGGATGAGATCCTACACAAAGATTTGGCTCCTCGGGGAATCTGCCTCATTTCCACCCCAGGAGAGCTCGGCGCCTCCCGCCAGCGAGCGCCTTACGGAGACGTGAGCTGGCAGCGGCCTGGGGCTCACGGCCCACTGAGGATTGTGCTGCTGCAGCTCCTGCAGCTCCTGCAGCTCCTCTCCAGCTCCCATCGCTGCACACACCACGCTCCAGTGCCACCCGCTGTGTCATGGTGGCACCACTCGTGTCCCTGTAGCCGCTCGCTGCAGCACAGCGCCTGGAGAGCATCCTGCACGCTCTCCCAGAAAGGTGCTCCGTGAGGATTTGGGGTTTCTTCACCTTTTAGTGGCTGGCATGAGGCCACCCAGGCTATTCACTGAGCATCTCTGGCCACCTCTCTCCTGGCCAAGGGCTGCTGCAGCCAGCAGTGATGCCTGAAGGAAAAGGGACCCGACTTTCTGCTGCCCGACCACAGCAGTGGCACCAGTGTGCCCAGCGTCCCCAGCACCTCCACCTGCAGATACTGTTAATCTGTTAATTGAGTGCATTATTTACCGAAAATATGGCAGTAATGGCTTATTAATTATATGTAATGTCTCAATGGCAAATTATTTTATAGCCTGTAACATGGGGGAGATGTTCTTCAACCATTTTAGAGGTCTGATTCCAGTCTTTATCCCAAGGCCCATTTAGGTTTTAAAGGGCTGATGCTAGAACAGGCAAAGCATGCAAAAATGGGAGCAGGATTGCAGAAAAGCCAGTTAAATCCTTCATAAGTAAAAGACTGACTGCAAAATCAAATGTCAGCAATCAATTAGATGTTCTTTGAAAACCTGGGCCCTCGCAGTGACAGGGGGGTGATGCTCTCCCGTCTGCCCTCCCCGCAACCTCCTCGACCACAAGGGCTGGGCCCAATCCTGCAAAGCCCCTGGGCAGGGGCAGAGCCAGCTGCAGGATCAAGCCCCAGCTTCGTGGACCAGCCTGGCCCCAGCTCCAAGTTTGCTGGGCGAAGTTTTTTTTGCTTGGAGCCCCTCAAATATCAGGGATCTCAGCCCTCAGCCTGAGCGCTGCCCTGAACGGCTCCGCCTGTAGCACAGCAGGGAGTTCAGGGGCTGTGGGACTTTTTCCTTTACGGTAAAGCATTGCCTGGGACCAGATTTTTAAACTTCAGAAGATGCAGACAGGCACCTAATGGAGTTTTCAGAAGTCCCTGACTCTCATTGATTTCGTGCCTATCTGCACCTTTCAGGGCTTAAACATTTCAGAATCTGGCTTCAGGATCTCTGTTGCAGCATATTTTGCCAGGGCTTTTATTCAAGTTGTTGGGCCAAATCCTCAGATAACATAAATCACTGACACAAGTGGAACTATGCTGATTTGCACCAGTCATGGACTTTAAATTAAAATTTAATTGAAAACTTAAACTGCCATTAATTTTCAATGAATGGCTTTTGCAAGAATGCAGCCAGATCTCCACCGGTTCGGTCTCCTGTGCGGCGGGCTCTAACAAAGGAATAGAGGGATGCTTATTACAACAACCATGTCTGGTGTACTCTGATCCCCTGTCTTTACCTTTCCCTTCAGTAACTGTCTGCTAGCACATTCTGTGTGATCCTTTATATCGGGAGATCAGTTATTTCCATGCAAATCTCATTAGTTATCTTCATCCTCTCCTACAGTGTAATTGACTTTCTGGGACCTTGGCTGTATCATGACTTCCCCAGCTGGCTTTCTATTATGTTGCATCTTCTATTAAATGTTGCCCTAGAAATGAAAGCAAAAAGCTATAATTTATAAGATATGTGGTGTGTGTGCTTGCATATGCCTGGATGAAGACACACACACACGAATATGTTTGTATACGCCAGTGTATTTGTTTTGATACTTTAATGAATTGCTGTTGACCTTGGGCAAGGACTTCTCACTGCTTGTAGCAGGTAAATATTTTGCTTGGATTTCTTTTGGAAGTAGCTTGAAATTCTGAAGAATTCCCGAGTACAAGTAACATAACGTCTGCACCTGCTTGCCAGGCTGACTCACTGTACAAATTGGGTTGTGTCTGGAACTCGTAGTACGGTACGGGATACTTTTATTCTATAGGCATATGATTTCCTGACTTTTGAAACCAAAGCAGAATCACATAATACAACATCCCCACACACTAAACAATAGCAGAATACTGAGTGTCATTATTAATTGGTTTTGATTTAAAGCAGCTGTCAAAGGAGAAGCAAGAGTCAATAAACTGAGTGCCAGCAGCAACACCTGGTGATGGTCACAGAGAGCCTTGGGGGTCATCAGTCTGCAGCAGCTCTGCTGAGATCTACATTAGTTTGGACTGCAAAAAAGTAAGTTTTGGGGTCAAAAGTATTTAAAGAAAGATTTATGTTGAATCCATACCTGTACTGAAAGTATGGTAAGACTTCTAAGGTCTTCCAAAGTTGTTGCATCTGTGTCTATGCATGCTTTGTGTTTCTGTGCTGAGAGCATACTTGTGAGCCAGTTTGCTAGCAGAAGCATTAATGGTAACAGGGATTATTTTTTGTGAGGACAATTTGCAAGTGATTACACAGGTGGCTATCTTCACTGAGTCTCAAGGAATTACTCCTCTAGGTAAAGTTTACCTAGGCAAGTGAGAAAATACACTCCTAGGGAGCAGGATCATCCAAAAGGGAAGAGGAACGTGCCATGCAATAGAAGCGTTTCCTGTTTAAAACACAGAGATTGAGCAGCTGAGCAAGTATACGTAAATTATAGAAGAGAATTGCGAACTGAGATAATTTAAAAACCAAAGTCATTGCTGGAGGAAAGCTCAGGTTGTTAGCAGGCAGCCTCCGAAGAGAAAGCTTCAGGGCTCAAACTGCTCGCTGCCGTCCTGCCAGCAGCGTCCCCGCGCCCTGGTGCCTGCCTCTCGCTGCCCCTCTGCAGCGCAGCTCTCTGGAGCATAAAGGCACACGGAGCGCAGGATGATTGATGTAACAGATGATCTAATTTCCCGATCGGTTAATCCCAAATTAAAATCCTTGTGGTAAAATTTAGGCCTTTGCATAGCATGAAGCCGTGCTCTAAAGAGGAGCCCTTCATTATAATGAACTGACTCCCATTAGCAGGGGAAGTCAGCACACAGCACCCCTCATTAAGCACTACCACTGCTCCTGCAAATGAAGAAAAATGCTTTAGCCGGCGTGTAACCGGACAGGGGAGGGGAAGCACAGCAAGGGCAGCAAAGCTGGGATGGTTTCAGAGCAGTGCGGTTCAGTGCAGCGGCACCCAGCAACCACGCTGATGAGGCTTTAAAATAACACAGATAAATCCGAGCTGAAATTTTCCTAGGCAGGAAGGATTTCTCACCCTCAAAGTCTGTGCAGCACTAAGTTAGTGTGAGCTGCCAAGGATAGGTGGATGTTGAGAGGCAGAGGTCACGGGGCAGAGCTCCGAGATGGGGCTGGGGCTGCCTGTTTTGGGGGTTCAGCATGTACAGGGAGGTGAGGATCCCGTATTGGCTTGTAAATGTAAATGCTGAATTATTTAATTACGAACAACGTGTTGATTTGCCTGGAATGGTTTCCCAACAGCTGCCTTTACAAACAGCGTTCTTGGTCTCTGCCCTACAGTTCTGTCAGTGGTTTCGGCCCAGGGAGGCAGGATTTAGGATGATCTTGAGATGATGTGTTTGTGGGCAGCCAGGCTGCGGTGTGAAGGCAGCTGGCAGTGTCCTGGTAGAGGCTCGGTGCGAGCCTGGTCAAATCCTATCAGGTGGGCTGTGCCGCCAGGGATCGTCACCTCGATTTGTATTAAATGCAGAGTAATCAAACGTAATAATACCTCTAGAAAATGGCATCTCGCAAACTGTTTTCCTTTGGGCTCATTGTCATGCTCTGCCAATATTAGGGTCAGCACTTTGAAGCCAGGCAGCAGCGGGGTTTGCTGGCCTTTTGGGCTCCTTTCGGGCTGCTCTGCTTCTCCCCAGCTTCAGCATCATTTCCAGAGGAGCTGCAGGGATCGTCCCCACCACCAAGTGCGTGAGGCTTCAGCCCCTGCACCCGGCAAATGCTCAAGCACAGGAATTATTTCTGTCTTCCAGCTCAAGCTGGCTTGTCCGTGCAATCTGTTCTCTGCTGGTACCCACTCCAGGAGACAGCTTTAGGATCTTCATCATCAGAGACAAACTGTGCCGAAGTATAGCTGAGAGAGATAAAATGCAGTTGTCTCTCTCTTTGATCATCTTAAAGGGACTGAACTCTGTTTATAAACTGCCACTCACTTCTCTGTGCTGCTTGAAAAATCCTGATAAAATGCCTGGAGGTGCTTCCAGAGAGATGATGAATGCAGGAAGCCAGTAGTTTGACTGCTTTTAATGCAGGGGATGAATTAGGACCCGGTGAATTAATGCCTATTTCTGGGGGTAAAAAAAAAATAAATAGAAAAGTAGAGAATGAGAAAGTATCTTTGTGCTCAACAGCATGTTACGAGTGTTAGTTGCCTGTGTTTCAGCATGGCCTGGGTGCTCTGTCCAGGCTGCCTGGCCCAAGTGAAGGCTTGTCCTTGCTCCAGGCTCCTGTCGTGTCTCTGCAGCCCCCAGCTGTGTGGGACATCCCGTCCAGCCCTGCTCTGCTCCTGCCTGGCAAAATGCAGCATCGAGGGGACTGGTCCCAGCTCATGGGTCCTCCTGCCCTTCGTCACAGAGCCTGGAAGCACTCTGTGCTGCAGCACTCAGGCTTGTTCTTCCTCTTTTAGATTCACCGAGGCGTTTCAGCTGTATTTCTAGCGATTTGACTGTCGGTTTTAATAAACAGATTAAACAAACAGGCATGTGCCAGCCACCCTTAGAGCCTATCACTTGCTCACACAGTTGGCAGATTTAAATACTGGGTGATGAATTCAAGTAAAGCCTTTCTGCTGATTTGTTAATCACAGTTGTTCCTGAAGTAGCGGGGCTGGAGCAGCAGGGCAATGAGAGGGCTCCGGCAGGCTCCTCGGCCTCATTAGCTGCAATCAATAAAGCAAATCACCCCCGGGGATGGATCTCTGTTCCCTGGGCAGACCAGGGCTGGCTGTGCTGGTGCTCATGGCAGGAGGAGCAGGGAGCCCCTTGGGCTGGGGCTGGGGAGGAAGAAGGGGTCTGGGGGTCACAGCCAGGATGCCAAGACTGCATGGGAACTGCTAGGGACTTAAGGGCTGAGGCCTGTCCAGCTCATTCTGCATAATCTCGGGCAGTTAAAAGGCAGCAAACATGCATTCTGTAAGCTCATGGTGAATATTTGAGGACTGGGAGAACAGCACGTCTGCTCACCCAGCGGTCGCTGTGCCTCTTCCTCGTAAGACTAGCGGCTTGTTTGCTTCTGGGACAAAACAAGCCTCAAATTTCTTATTTGTCCTCTGCAATAAATTGTAGTTCAGAATTTCTTTTGAATAATTTATAGAAAGTGCAAATCTCATTACGCAGCAATCCCCCGTGTGTTAGGAAGCCACGTGTGGAGCAGAGGCTGAGGTGCGGCAGCGGTCACCGAGGCTCTCCCGGAGCCCATGTGAACCTTGTGGGGTGCTACAAATGTGGCCTTGTAGCCCCAGGCATGTTTCTCTTCTGATGCATGAGTAAGAAGGCCAAAAGTTCCTGGAATTCCGTCAGTTGGCCTGAATACCTCACTTAATAAAATAAACGACCAGAGCCACAGAAACACAACCTGTTGTTCTCTTGCAGCACGGCGGCTGCAGCAACTTTTGGGTGCCACACGTAGCCAGCTTAGAACATACCCTGAGCTGGAGTTCAGCTTCCCCTTCAGACCCCTGATTTTGGCGATCCTCAGCACAAACATGAGGAAACCCAAATCCAAAGGCTTCCAGTGCGAGGTCTGTTCTGTGTTCCCCAGCACCTGCACGCGCTCGTTTGGTGTGGATGGATCGTGCCGGGAAGTCAAGAGCAGGTCAATGGGCCCCCTGCCTCCGAGCGTGCCCATCACCTGCCTGCCCGCGGTCGTTAGCAAGGAGATCGTTACTGCCCTCTCCTCAGGCTTCCAATTCCTACCCAAACCGTCCAGTTATATTTAAATTGCTTTAAAGCCATTAGAGATAATCAATTGGCAATAAAGATCCGCAGTTCTCAGCAATCAATGTGCTTGTCTGTCTGCAAAGTTTTCCTGTGCTGAGGAAGTTTCTCTGTGTTCGTGTGCAGGGTGGTGGCTCTCATTGTCACTGTCACCAGGCTCCGGACCCGAGTCCCTGGTGAGAGGCTCTCTGCCCACTAGGTGGAGAAAACAGGTCTCTGAATCCCTGAGAGAGAAAAAGAGGGGGAGAACCGGTTTACACATCCAGTAGGTAGGGATATGAGGGAAAAAAAATCAAATTGATCAAAAAATTAAATATTCATAGGACATTATTCATTAAGATTCATCTTGCCAAGTGGGTGAAATGAGGCAAGGGAAGAAATTAGCTTGCTTGAGAGTGTCAAAGTGATTATGTGATTAAATTGCAATTTATAATTTCTCCTTCAAAAATGTTACTCCTTGATTTGTGTTTCTGCCCCCTCTCCATTTTTCTTGAAGTCTTCCTTTATGTGTGTGTGATCAGTAAATGTGAAGGGCTTGTCCGAAATAAAAGCACTCCACTGTTGCTGCACATACAGGCGTGTGCGGGGCCAGCAGCCCCTGTTCAGGTGCCCACTTGCCGTGGGATTTGTTCTCCGTGAAGGCTGCGGGTCCTGCAGTGGGGTCCTGCACCCAGCCCCACCATCTCCTGTGCCCCTGGTGTCGCTCCTTGGATTTTGTGCTCACCTCTGCAGCTGCAGAAGAGAAGCGAGCCCCCAGCCCCTCGTCCTGCTCCATAGCAGAGCAAGGCTGGGTGCACAAGGAGATGTGGTGCAAGGAGGAATTGTTTTGGTGCCGGGGGGCTGCAGCTCCTTCTATGCATGCAGAGCTCACCCCTTCGGCACGTGCCTGCCCGTGGCGGGCAGCCAGAGCAGGAGAGAAACCTGCACTTCATTCTCATCCAGACAGTTCAGCTGCTGCTGCTTGTTGTTGCTCCTAATCTAGAAAGGGAAGCAATTTCTTTTTTTGCTGCCCAATAAAGATTTAGTGGCGTACACTGGTGGTTTGGAGGAAAAACAAACAAACAAAACCGTATTAATTCCTGGCTTGTTTATGAACAGCGCAAGGCTTTCAGAGGTTAATTAGTTCAGGCAGGCTTTTCTTCAAGTGAATGAGCAGGCATGGTTTTACAGCTCTGTCACCCCGTTTATTTGTTCACTTTCTGTTTTATTTGGAAATACACTTCTACAACAATAAATAAAATCAGCCGTGACAAGGCTTACGTGTGCACAAACATCCAGGCCTTGCCAAGGTGGTAACCTGCAGAGCCCTCACCGGGGCAGCGTCTGGGTGCAGTGGGGCAGGGAACAGGGGATAGACAGGACCAGCAGTAGGGCAGCGTGGTCAGGAGGGGGTCTCCTGCATGGGAAAACCCCAAAATGTAGAGGCTGGTGGTGAGAAACTCTCCTCTCTGAGCCTCCCGTGGGGGCTCTGCCCAGCTCCGCTGCTTGCAGCTCATCTGTGCTCGCAGCTCCCCTGCTCTGATTGAACTGTCAGTGGCTGCTCTGCTCCAAAAAAAAGGAGTTACCCTTGGCTATTGTGCCATGCATCCAGCTCGTGATGGAACTAAACACTATAGTTTACTGTACGTGGGGCAAATATTGGGATGAGAGCAGGAGTATGGAGCCAGAGAAGCTGCGGTGAGCAGAGCAGGAGGGAATGCACTGGGCTTCTAGGAGGGGCTGACCCCTGCAGGTGCTGTAGGGCTCCCAGCAGCTGCTTTTCCAAAAGAAAACAAGAAGGAAAGGGGTATGAAATATCAGAAATATTTCTGATATTTCTGAGGGGCAGCTCGCTGCTGGCAGGAGTGCCTCTGGCTCACGGGCCTGGCCGTTTCGCTGCCCCTTTATTAATAGCATTGCTCTTGTAATTGCTGTTGCTTTAATCATTACCCTGAGTCCCAAGAGCATCCCACATTTATTTCCAAGCCATCGAACTGCCAAACCCTGACAGAGGAATGCGTTTTTCTGAAGGAGTCCGTGCCCTAGTACAACAACACGTGGCACTGACCTTTCGCAATCATAGTCATAAGAAAAACTATTAACTGCTAACCTAAAGGCTGTGTTCTTGGACTGGGAGGGTGACAGAGCTCTGCCTGGACCAACGCAGCATGAAAACACAGGCTGGTGCCCTGCAGCCAGGATACGGGCACGATCAGTGAGCAGAGACCTGGAAAGGAGGAGGAAATCCAGGGGTGCTGGGGGGGCTGGCATCACTTTTAGAAGCACAGTCGCAGAGGTGGCAGTGTCTTCTGCTGGGTTTCCCCTTCTCTTATTTTCTCTGATGCACACAGACAGCTGCAGTGTGAGGAAGGTGGCTGAGGAACAGCTTGGGCTGGGAGCACCAGGGATCAATGCCCTGTGTCATTTTGGGGACGGTGTATAGCTCCTGTATCCCTTGCAGCCCCTTCTCTTACCCCTGTGATGGTGGAGGAAAAAAGTCATTTCTGCCTACCAGAAACCTGAGGCCAAACACGGTTCTGACCATGGTGGGGCTGGGAGGCACCCTGGTGCCGACACGCAGCAACAGCATCCACAGCTGGAAGCGGAGGCACAGCAGAAAGAGGTGACAGGAGAGAGGGAGAGGAATGAGCCTGATATATGGCTGGGCAAAAGCAGAACGCTCCCCAAGTCCCCAGCACAGGAACCTAATGAGACCATCTAATAAAGCGTCGGTTCGGGCTGACAAAGTTAGAAGCAGAACAGTGGGAACAGAGCTCAAGGAAAACTCAGCCCGATTAAGCTGCTCTAAATCAGTTTACTTGGTTGTTTCTGCTTCACTTGCAAGACATTGTTATAATTACTTGGCATTGGCAAGCCATTACTCAAAGGTTCTAGGCCAGGGTAGCAGAAGACATGATTGTCTCATAAACCTAATGAGCCATATTGATTACCAGGGGATAAGGACCGAGCTATAAACAGCCCATATTCTTTATTTGTCTCGTTGTTAGATCTGTATTTGCAGCCTGGACCTGACAGTGAGTTATGCAGGGATGTGTGCCGTTACATTGCTTCTCAAATAATGCGAAGTTTAGCGTGTGCACTGCCTTCTCCTGCAACCAAAATCGATAATGGATGGAGAGTGAATTTAGACCCGGCTTTGATTGCTGTCTCCATTTAAGAAAATGCTGGTGGAAAGCACAGCCCAGTGCATTCACGAGCTATTGTTGGTGGCAGTTTAGGAGTTATAACACTCATAAAGTAATCTTCAAAATGAAGGTCCATTACCAGTTTATAGGAAGGCAGCTCTGCCTGCCTCTGCCCATTAGGGGAGGAACTATTTGTGGTGTGAGCCAGTGCCACGTCCCTGCTTTGAAATTCGATGTCTGCTTTCGGGACCAAAATAAATCAGGAGAAAACTGGAATTGGTTCAGTTATTGAGATCAGCTAGATCTGTCTGAAGAGCACACGCCATGGTTGCACAGAGCAGCTTTGACACCAAACCAGTCGCTTTGTTTCGCGCTACCGGGCAGCTGCCTGGGCTGGGGCCTTCCAGTGCTCCCAGTGGGACAGCCCCAGTGCTCAGCAGGGCTCTGTGCCCCCAGATGGCCCTGCCTGGCACCCTCTGGGCATCAACCTCTGCTCCTCCATCACGCAGAGCTATTCTGGCATGGGCTATGCTGCCCCGTGCTGTCAATGATCCCACACGGGCGCAGAGCAATGAGAAATGGGTTTTCTGAGCGCAGGCAGGCGGCGCACCCATGTATGTGATGTGCAGATCAGCCCCATCCCTGCTGCCCCTCCACCGGCCTCTCGAGTGTTTTGTTGCCCATTTGGGGCTGGGGGAGGCTTTTCCCCTCGCCCCCTGGCACTGGGGGTCCTGGGCTGGCACTGCGTGACACCTCTCAGGCCCCTGACATGGGGCTGGTGCCATTCCCTGTGACAAAGAAGGGAGAAAAACGGGATTTCTCCAGCTTCCAGGGACACTGCAGTTGTATTTTATAGATAACAAGCAGTCAGCAGTGTTGCTTATTGCAGGCAGGTTAATCCCCTAAACTTGAAATGTGTTTAATCTGGAAGTAGGTCTATTTGATCATACAAGGAGGGGAAAAAAATAGGAGCCCCGTGCAAATAGGAAATTATGCAAATTACTTTATATATTAGACTGATAAAGTTTGTGGTTACTATTTCAAATCACGTTTCCTGAATGCAAATTCTAATGTAATCCGCTAAATGTGAGCAAGCCTGACTTGCATGACAATACCAGGCCAGCCCCTTCATTGCCTCGTGCTGTGGGGCTGAACCTTGGCTCCCCGCAGAAGCGTCGGGACATTTATCCAAACGGTCTCCGTGCCCCTTCCCAGTCTCCTTTCTTCTTGCTGAGCAAACTTTCATCAGAGAGATCATGAAGCCAAGCCTGGAGGGTAACTTTTATCCAACAAATAGAAAGGGTGAAGCCATCAAGACAGCAGCTTTCCATTTGTATTTCTCCCTTTTCCCATCCTGGATCACAGGCAGATGGAGAGAACGCCCTCTGGCTCCCATTATTATATTTTATTATAATGTACACACATTTGGGGCATTTTCCTTACCTGTCCTCCTCCTCCTTGCTGTGTCTGGGAGGGGGTGCAGTGGCCTGTGTCACACTGACCACGGGCTGCCTTGGCAATGCCCTGAGATTTACCTGTGTGGACTTTATGGAAATTTGACCTCTGAGCTCCCTTTTGCATTGGTGTTTTTTCAGGAAGATCTTTTAGGTGGCTGCCGGCATAATTACGCATGCATGCTGGCAAGCCCTGGGACTTTCAGCACTGAATTAGCAAGGACTCGAGCAGGCTGGCCTGGAATTAATAGGGGTGGCCACACAAGTGTCCTCTCATTATCAAACTGAATGAGTCATTTTTTCAATGAACTATTATATGTTCTAGAGAAAGGGTTTCCTGTGGGTAATAAAAACTCAGCTGCATTTTCTCAGCAGATGTAATAAAATGAGAACTCAACCAAGTTCTGGAGCGGCGTCCAGGCTGCCATCCATCACTTGTGAAGAGATTCGAGCTCCTGGTACATGGTGCATGGCAGAATTTGATGCTGCAGTTTGCTTCCCCACGAACCAGTGATTTCCTGAACCACGTGAAAAGGTTTGAGAGCCTGACTCCCTCTCACTGATTTAATGCGATTGTGACTTTGCTGAAGTGCAGGGTAATTTATGCTTTCTGGGAAAGGAATATTCACTTACCGAGAGTTTTAAACCTTATAGCTACCAGATTGAAACAGTCACCCCTTATCTTTCCCAGGTACTTCTTATGAGTACCTGTAATGCATTAGCCCGTTCCCTGTGTTGTCCATATTTTAACAAGGACTTGCCCTTACACTCCATCTCCTGCCCAGGCATCTTGTACAGCCATCCTGCTGCACCTCTGCTTCTCTGCCTGAGAAATGGAAGTAATCCTAGCCAGTCCCCGTATTAATTTTTTAAGATCTAAAACCAAAGGTTAAGAAATATTCTTTAGTGCTTGACCCTGCTGCTTCCTTCTGCATCTGAGTTACTGAATGTGTTAGGGAGAAAATACCAGCCTTGGGTTTTACTGCTACCCAGGCTTTGTTTGGGTTTGTTTGTGTTCAGGAATGTTCTTTTTCTCCCCCCCCCCCTCTCATCGCCTTTGTGAAAATAGCAAGTGCCTGAGAGAGGGAAAACTGAATGTGTTCCTGGTGGCTATGTGCCCTGTTGTTTATCTTGCATTTTGGTCTTTGTGGAGCGTGCACGTGAAATTTCCCTCGATTTCCCTCCCAGCGATGCCTGACAGCTCTGTGCACTGATCGTGCCGTGCTGTGCTGCACTCACTGGGTCTCATTTCTGACCTGGAGGTGGCTGCCGACGTGCTGCTCGGCGGCACAGCCCTGGGCTGGGAGAGCTGCTGCTGCCAGGGAGCAGGGCTGGGTGCGCCAAGGGTGAGGCTGTAACATCTGCATGCACGGCGTCAGCAGCAGGTTGCAGCCCTGTGCAGGAGTGAGAGACATTTCCTGCCCCGCGCAGCTTGTGCTGGGTGGTGTCAGTGCTTATTGAGGTGCCCGGCTCTGAGGCTTGGTTGGCAGAGGGACAGAGGGCACGGGTTCTGTGCAGCCCAGGGTGGTGATGTGTCCTCTGCAGGGACAGTTTGCTCCTCACCACGCCGCCTCCAGCACCGGCTGCCACAAGGCAGGCAGTTTTCAAGCACAAACTGCTGCACCGAGCTCTCCGGTACGGTGCGTTTCCACCTGAGCTCATCTCCGGGGGAAGCAGCCTCTCCAGTTAATGGATCAGAGGTTTGATGAGAGCACAGCCAACATGTGTGGATCAGAACATGAGGCCGTGGTGTTAAAAAGCATCCGTCCTCTGCTGCGCATCCCTCACGCTGTGGCTTCCTCGCGGTGCTGGGGAGGGCTCGTGGTGGGGTCGTGGGGCTGGGCTCCCGGCTTCACTGCCTCTCAGCCTGGTCCCACATGCACTGCTGAGCCCCAGCCGGGATTGCCCGTGGTCTGTCAGGGTGTCCTGGTGATGCACAGGGTTGGGTTAGCAGCGGTGTGCAGCTGCCTGGGCTGGGGGCTGCGCTCCGAGGTCGGACAAAGAGCAGACTGTCTGTATTGGCAATTTGAGAACAAACTGCACTTGGACTCCTTCCCAGCGAGAGCAGAGCATGTGAATGTCAAAGGTTCCTGAAAGCCAATAACCAGGGAAGCGTGTGCTCTCGGCCCTCCCTGCAGGCTGGGGGAGGAGAGGCAGAAATGTCAGATGAGCAGCTCTGATCTCGCTTCCCACACTCACCTCGCGCTAATCCCTAATTGCCTCTCACCCGCGTGAGCCCACGCTGCAGGACTGCCAGGCTGGGACAGCTTGTGCTGGCAGAGGTCTCGGTTTTAAAAAAAAGGAAAAAAATAAAATCCTGTGAAAATTCACTTTGTGTTTTCTGCCTTGCTGAAGGGCTGAGAGCGGGGGGGGTCAGTCCCTGCTTTCCACCAGCAGAGCGGTGCCGGAGATGCCCGAGCTGTGCGCGGTGCTGGGTGCAGGGATGCTGAGCATGGTGCGTGATGCTGGCGGGGCAGGGCTGGGGGATGAGGGGCCCTGGGGAGCCCCCACCTCACTGCCAGCCCCCATGGGCCAGCTCCTGAGTGGTGTAAGAGGGGGTGTGTGTGGTCAGAGGGTTTGGGGGGAGCAGGGCCTCCAGAAATCGCACTTCTCGGCAGCCCCCGGTCTCTGAGAGCTGCGGTTTAATCGTGTATGAAATCACACTGATCTCGTAGCTGCCTTCCATAAGTTATTTATAAGTGGAGTCCTAACACAGGCTGGGGCTGCTGTTATTCCTCCTGACTGGCCTCATTGCCTGTGGCCTTTAAAATGCTCCTTTCCCATCCTACTCCTCCTCTTTTTTCATTCCCCCTTCGCAGCTCAGATGTAATCAGAGCCCCTGCAGCAGCAGGACCCATGCTCTCGGTGACTTTTGCTCCTCTGCTGGAGCTGAACTAGCACTGCCTGGCGTCTGTCGTGTTCCTTGGAAAAACAGGGGGCTGTGAAGCTCCTGGGATGAGAGATGTGCTGGGAGTGAAGGAGGGGAGGGCGCCAGGCATTCTGTGGCTCGTTGGTGCTCTGTGTTCGCTTTTTGGTGGTGGTGCAGCTTTCCCTGCTCGGGGTGAGGGAGGAGTTATGGCAGAGCAGTTGGTCACAGCAGCCTCCTGGAGGACGGGCTGCTGCCGAGCACTGCTCTGTGTTTTCTTTCTGCCCCATTGATCCCCATTAGGAAAGCCCTCGGTGCAGCTCTGCCTGCTGAGAGAAACCCTTCGAAGCACATTAACATAGCAGCAGAGCTGGCACACAAATAACTGACAAAAGCCAAGAAATGTGGAGTCAGAGGGAGCTGCTGGAGGGTTTTGCTGTCACTGGCAGACGGCGTGGAGGGCTCAGAAACACAGAGGTGAGGAAGGAGATGACAGCCAAAGTGTTCTTGTGGGCAGAGGATGCCCCACGAAGGTGCTGGCGTGTGGCCTGGGCAAGGTGACCCCAGGGCTCGGAGTCACGTACAGGATCGGCCCCACAGAGCCTGGGCTCCCAGCTGGGCTGGGGCAGGAGCCTCTTCCGAATTCTCCTCCGAATGAATGAATTTGCAAGCTGTAAAGCCTTAAATGGTGGCTGACAATGAATGGTGCTGGTGGGGATTGTTACTGGGTGATGTCCAGCATCCTGCCCTGATCCCACCCTGCGTCCTGCACGTGGCTGGAAGAGGACCAGGACATCCCAGAGCTCATCTGTGCTCGTGCAGCTGCACCAGGCTCCTCCTGCAGCTGCTGTTCCCCGGGGACTCGGGGGGAGGCTCTGATAACCCCATGGCTGTGAGGGGCTGGAGGAGCCTCGCTCCTGTCGCGTGGTTTGGAAGGTCCCGAGTGTGAGGTTTTTGGTGCAGGTATGGGTGAGTGCCTCCGAGGGGGAGGCTGGGACTGCAGCTTATGGGAGGGAAGGCCTCAATCCTGAACGCTTGTGGAGGTGCAGTGGGGTGGGTTTAAGGACATCTTATTCAAGGCTTTCTTGAGCTGGTGCAGCAGCCGGCAAAGCACCTCGAAGCCCCTGGCTGCTGCCAGCCCCTGGAGCAGTTCAAACGTGGCTGCAGCCCCCGAGTACTGAAGGGTTGTGCAGACACTGGGCTTTCCCCACCAGATTTGGGATTCAGAACCTCACAGGTCCAGGCTCCGGATCCATCTCCTGGTTGAGGTGAATTTTGTGCCTTCGCAGCAAGAGGCTGCTCAAAGCAGAGGAAATTCAAACTCCGCAAACGCTGCTCCCTCCCCGCGCCTGGCAGCTCACGCCACGTCGAGGCTTACCAGCTGGCTGAGTTTGAGTTAATTACTTCCTTTTCAGTGTTTGTGTGTTTGTTCCAGTGCTGGTAGGTGTACTGTGTGTAGTACAATTAATCAAGTGTCAGGATGCTTACAGCCCTGTACAGGCATCTTTTATTAACTGCTATTTAAATTGAGATCTCTCTGCTGGTGTAATGGGCTCGGCCAAGCCTCCCCAGCCCAGCTCCGTGAGCCTGCGAGAGCCAAGCCTGCATGTGAATTTTGCAGAGGGAGATGTTTTTTTTCTCCTATTTTAAATGCAGGAAGAGATGCTCCCAGGCTTCAGACAGTAATGTAAAATAATAAATGAGTTTCCATGAGGGAGAAATATAACAAACCAATGGGCTGGCAGGAGCAGCGGGGCTCAGCGCTCCCCAGCTGCTCTGGCACAGCGGTGGCGTGGCTCCCCATGGCTGGGGCTGGAGCTCGTGCTGTGCCATGTGAGCAGGCTGCCTGACAGCCAGCAAACAGCCCAAACCAAGAGCATTTCATGCAGATGCAGCACAGACAAAAAATCGAGGCTGGGTCCTTTCCCCCAGGGAACCCCCAGCTGCAGAGGTTGCACGGTGCAGAGCCCTGGAAGGTTACCTTGGCCAGCAATTCTAGAGAAAAACACTTTTGGAGTAGAATATGTGTAAGGAAAAATGCTGGTGAGTGCTCATCCCTGCTCAGTGTGCCCTCTGCAATATGCCGGCCCCCAGGGATTTGTGGGACCCTCTTGCAAAGACAGCGGCCCCCAGCAATTGCTGCAGCTATTTTCTCATCATAAGCATCTCTATTAAAGAGAAGGAAAAATCATGGTGATTGCAATGTCCAGTTGTCAAATGTGGTCAGCCTGGAGATCAATCCAATAAAAATGGAAAACAGGGCGCTGGGGGGGGGGGAAGAGAGGCTGGCAGGGATGAGAGGAAGGTTTTGCTGGGAGTCTGTAATTAAAATGCCACAAGAGGTTTTCAGGACACGCAGCAGCTCTTCCTCTTTTGGCGAGGAGATAAAAGCATCTCAGTAAATGCTGACACTCTGGAAACGTTTCACCGTTCCCAGGATGGTTGGAGAGGCTGTTTGCAGAGCTCGTCCCCGGGGTGCGGCGGGGCCTGCTGGCTGCTTACCTTCGTGCTCAGCGTTTGAGGTGAAGCTGCAGCATCCCTGTCACCCTGAGCCTTTGCCTCCTGTGGGAAGTCGACGTGGCTGCTGCAGGGCCTGGGACAGCTCGTTGCTGAGGAAGGAGGGGGAAAAGCAAGAAGCTTTCCTCTTGGCAAGGAGAGTGGGTTTGAAGTGGCATCGCCAAGCCCCAGGGGGCAGTTTGCATCAACTTTACAAACCCAGGTTGCTGCAGCATTTGCAGGTGATGCTTTTTGAGGGTGGCTGCACCCAGGAGATGGTTTTCTAAGAGCTACATCCAAGGAATGTTCTCAAAATCAGTACAAATTGCTCTTGCAGACAGGATCCTGGGTGCTCGCGGTGGGCTGTTTGGGGTTACTGGGCAAGGTCTGAGCTGGCTGGCAAAACCATTGAGCTCATCAAGTCCTCGCTCCAGAGCAGCCAGCCTGGGTGAACAGGCTGGCTTTGGTGAACAAAGGAAACCGAGTGCTACCGAGTCTGTGTGCTTGTTAGGTTCAGCTCTGTTCCTCGCTCAGGTCCAAAGTCTGAGAGCTCTGGTGCCCAACGAGAGGGTTGTGGTTGTACCGACTTACAACAGCATTTCCGAGTCCCTTCAGAAACATCCCAGGACAATGTGCACACCGTGTCCTGCAACAAGTGTGCCCGAGCACACCAGAACTGGAAATCTGCTCCTGGTGGGGCTGCAGGGGTGGAAGGCACCGGGCTGTGAGGACACTGCAGGCAGGAAAACCACGGCATTAATACATCCCTCTAATGTTCTGTTTAGTTTATCTTATGCTGTGGAGAAGGTCTAAAATTGCAGAATTTGTAACTGGACCTGGAGATACGCTCAGATTTATGAGCAAAGATAAGTTGTTCTGCCTCAGTCTTTCACCTGCTGTTATCTGAGTCCCAAAAAGCGGCATCAATTGGCTTGAGTATTTCATTTAACATGTAACCAAATATGTAAACACGAACTGTCACTGTCTGGCTACCAGAACTAGAAAAATGAGGTTAAAGAGTCCCAAAGCCTTCTCCATACAAGGCAGGTTTATTGTGATTTAAAAATAACAAATGGATTTCTTTATGTGCTCAAGGTGCTTCATCCATAACGCACTGTGAAGGCAGGTGGGTGGGACATGGGAGAAATACAGCCTGTGAGTAACGATGGGAGTAGGTGCCAAGAAGAAATACATTGCTCAAAACTTGACTAGGCTGAAGAAAGGGTTTTTTATTCAAAATAAAAATAGGATGCAAAGGAGAAGACAGTGTGCTCGCCCTCTGAAGTAACGGATGTCAGTAACCCAGGGCCCCAGGCGGCGAGGCAGCGCTGCAAGCAGAAACTTTTTGTTCCCCCCGGATTGCTCAGTGAAGGAACAAAACGTGGATTTGGATAACCTGTAAGTACTGCATCTGCTCCACAGATGCTTGCTTAAATTAATAAAATAGAAAATAAAATAGGATCAAAAATAAGATGGCAAATGCTGGGTGGAAGTACACAGCGCTCCCTCAGCTTCGCATCATTCAGAAATAAAATGGGGTAAGAGGAAATATGCTAACTGCCATGCTTCAAACTGTGTCTTAAAAGTGCTTTTCATCTAGGTGTAAAAACTGCCTAACGAAGCACGGCTGATCTGGGAGCTGGCTATTTTTAGTGTCCCTTGGGGATTAGGGTATTTGTCGGCAGAGCAGCTGCTGCGGTACCTTGTGTGGCTCAGTGCCGGGCTCCTTCCTCCTCCAAGCCCCCCCCGGCTGTGTCCAAGGCCTTGCCACAAAGCCAGGCTCCCCCTTATTGCTGCCGGGGAGGCGGCAGGAGCAGGGTGCTCACCTCTGGCGTGGAAATGTGGTTTGCACACTTATTTATGACATCCTTTAAATGCAGCGTGCTCCCCAGGCATGAAGGACCCAGGCCCATGACCCTCACGGATGGGATCCTGCCCTCGCTGAAATCCCAGGGGATGCTGCTGGAGCAGTCAAAGGTCTCTGTTCTTCCATCTGAGATGGAAGAAAACCGAATGTGCCCTTGTGGGTGTGCTGGTCTGCAACCATGGGCCTTGCACCATCAGTGTGAAAAGGGGTATTGGAGAAACAGCTCCGAAATTGCGATGTCGGATGCAATCACGCTGTTATCCTTCCAAAAAAGGAAGTTTATTCCTGCGAGCAAAACAGATCTATTCAGCAAACCGTGTAGGGTTTAAGCTGTAATAATAGACTGGTGGAAAAACATGTAATTTGCCTTCATCTAATCAAGAGACCAGGACAGAGTTAAAGCAATATATTTTTCACCCTGTGGCAGTTGGGAAAATTGGAGCTTATTCTGTATTGTTCTGGCCTGCAAATAGGATGCAGAACCCTTCTGCAAGTGTTTTACCATTAGCAATTAGCTTATGCATCCAACTGTACTCTGCATGAGCTATGAGGTGTGCACACAAGCTAGAATCTTGCATCTCACGTCCCGTATGCAATATCAGTCACGACTCTGCACAGAGGGAGCTCTGCTTGAGTTAGAAAAGAGGCAGAGAAGGGCAGAAATGCAGATAAGATATTAGCAAGGCTTGTGTCTGAAGAGGTCCTAGCTAGGCTAGGACTGGTTCATCAAGGAGATGATGGGCAAGGGAAATACAACAGGAATTTGCAAGAAGCTTTTGTTTTTTGGAGGATTTTTTTTGGTGTTTGAGTGGCTTCTGTGTAACAGAAGCACCTGTGGGCACCACTGCTCTGGCCTTGGGCACTGGGGTTTTCTGGTCTCCTCTGACACCAAACCTGTGGGGCTCAAAGTGTGCTTTTGTGCTCATCAGGACATGACAAAAACGTGACTTGCTCTCAGTTGTGAACTCCCTCCAGACAGCCTGTTGTCAGCTTAAAGTGAGATGAAGCCGCCTGGCCACAAATTGGAGATGTTCACAAAATCAGAGCCAGGAAACCGCAGCGCTGGTACGGTCACCCCCAGCCCTGCTCATCCCAACACAAAGTGCTTCAGTCAAACGGGAAGAAACTTTCTGGAATTTCGGATTGGCCGTGGAGCTGATGCTTACGAACTTATTTTGCTATTTGGAATGAATTTATTTAACACACGCCTTCTATAACAGCAAAGCGTGAGCTGGAGGACCACCGCAGAATTCTCTCCCCCCGGTTTTGTCGCTGAGCAGAGCTGGACTCGTCTCGCTAGGACAGCCTGCTTTCAGACCATGGGTCACGGCACCTCTGGCAAGCTTATATCTAAGATAAGTCTGCTGTCACTGCTGGCTGACGACGTTTCGCCTCTAGCCTCTCTTTGATGCAATTTCCACAAGCCAGTTCTGGATAAAGTGCGATTTATTTTCCTTGCATGGTCCCTTGCCAAAATGATTAAACCCCATCCTGGGGCTTTCAGTGTTGTTTTTTTTCTTTCTTTCTTTTTTTTTTTTTCTGTAATTTCTTCAAGAATCACCACTGACAGATGACCCCCAGTTGCAGTTGCCTAGCACACGTCCGTGGTGGCAGGACGGATTCACACAGGAGGCGAGGACCAAACCCCGCGGCCGTGCAAGCGATCGCGTGCTGCCCGCTGCCCCCCAGCTACAGAAGCAAAGACATCGAGCAGGGTCCCAGAGCTGTGGCAGCAATTTTCCATCAGAAAGCAATTTCCCAACACACTCAGCACGGGGTAATTAAAGGAAAACAAGGCCGTGGGCTCTGCCGTTAGGTTTCCAAGCGTATTTCTGTTTGCAGCTTGTGTGCGCCCTGGCCAGGTAAGAGCAGTGCCTTGTGAGGGAAATGAGGTGGCAAACCAAGTCCTGCTCCTTATCAAAGTGCTCAATCACTGTCGGAAAATTCATCCACTGAAGCAGCGGCTGCCGGAGTGCTTCTCTTGGTGAATGGAGCTTTGGGACAGCAAGGCGCCGTGTCTCTGTGCCGGTCAGAGGTGTTTCAGGAGCAGCACCCAGAGGCCTCCCTGGGCCCCCGGGGCTGGGATCTGTGGGGCAGTGCCGGGGTCCCCGTGCTCAGCTCCGGCCCCACCACGGCCCCTGCACCCCCAGGAGTTCCTGGTACCTCTTTCTCTTTTCTTTCTCTTTTCTTTTCTTTCTCTTTTCTTTCTCTTTTCTTTTCTTTCTCTTTTCTTTTCTTTCTCTTTTCTTTCTCTTTTCTTTCTCTTTTCTTTCTCTTTTCTTTCTCTTTTCTTTCTCTTTTCTTTCTCTTTTCTTTCTCTTTTCTTTCTCTTTTCTTTCTCTTTTCTTTCTCTTTTCTTTCTCTTTTCTTTCTCTTTTCTTTCTCTTTTCTTTCTCTTTTCTTTCTCTTTTCTTTCTCTTTTCTTTCTCTTTTCTTTCTCTTTTCTTTCTCTTCTTTCTCCCAGCTCGGGGCTGCCCCGGGACCGCCCCGGGACCCCCAGGCGGGGCCGTACCGGGGGAGGGGGCGTGGTCTAACTGGAGGCGTGGCCTCTATAGGCTTAGGCCCCGCCCACTGTTGTCATGGCCCCGCCCCCGAGGCGCGGCCCCGCCCTTCCCGCACCGGAAGTGACGCTCCAATCACAGCCGCCCGCTCTCCCCGCCGCCGCCGCCGCAAACAAAAGGGATTTTCAGCCCGCGCCCCGCCCCTTCGCCCCACCCCCTCCCCCTGATTGGCCGCCTCCTCCCCTTCCACCTCCTGGACCCCGCCCACTCCCCGCCTCCCCCGCGGCCGATTGGGCGGCGGGAGGGCCGGGCGGCGGCTGCGATTGGCGGGCGGGCTGTCCGTCAGCGGGGCAGGGGGCGGGGCGGCTGCATGGGGAGCGGAGCGGCGCGGTAGGGGCGGCGGCGGCGGCGGCGGCGGCGGCGGGGCCGGGGCCAGGTCGGTACCGGAGGGGGGGGGGCGGGGAGGGGCTCGCTCCGAGGGGCCCGGCCCGGGGCGGGGGGAGCGGGGGCGGCCCCGGGGGGCTGCGGGGGGCACCGGGAGCCTCTGGGCCTCATCCCGGGGGGGACAAACCGCGGCTCCCGGGGCTGGCTCCCAGTGAGGGGCTCGGTAAATGGGGTCGGGGGCAGGGCAGGGCGCTGGGAGGGCTCTGATTTACCGGGGGGGGGGAGTCCGGGAAGGGGCAGGGGCGGGTAACCGGGACGGGCAGGACCGGGGGTGGATGCTCGGTGCCCCCCCGGTGCCTCCCCGGTGCCCCCCCGGTGCCTTTCCGGTGCCCCGGCCCAGGGGGTGTCCCCCTCCCCTCCCCTCCCCCAGGAGCTGTCCCGGCGCTGGGTGTCCCCGCACAGCCCCGTGACAGGTGGCTGGGAGGCACCGTGCAGGGCAGGGCCGTGGTTCCGTGGGGTTTTGGGGTGTCACAGCGGCACCAAGCGTCCCCCAAGAGGCTGTCGTTAACGTTTTAACGTTAATTTGCTGCTTGCTGTGCTCCCCGGGGTAAGAAGGGTTGTTGGAAAGCTGCCTCCGTGCCCCAGGAGGTGACCGGGTGCATGGGGTGGGGTGTCAGGGGTAAAGGGCCACCAAAACGCGCCTTGGGTCGCTGTGCTGAGTTCTCCACGGCATCACCAGCTCCTGGTCGGGCAGCTCTGAAGCTCTGGGGGGTACACATGGGTTTGCCGAGCGCCCAGCCCTGTGCTGTCCTCCTGAGCATAGCTGAGTGGGTCTGCAGCAGCGCACGGCGCTCGCAGGCTCCTGTTGGTGTCCGCTTGGGGTTGGTTTCAGAGCCCCCCCGGCACCTCAGGAGGTTTCCAGTGAAGTTTCGCTGGGCAGCCCCATCCGAAAAAGTCACTAAGAAGTGCTGCTGTCCTGCACAACTTCACGCAGGGCGCTGCCTGGAGCAGGAACGTGCCTGCGTGGTGAGAAACCCCCCTAATTAGCCGAAGGGACACAAAGTAGGTTTGTAATTTCTCTTGCCGCGTGAAGGCGACTTGCTGCTCTCTGCAAGCAGAACTTTCTGTTCCCAGCAACTGGAAAACTGCTTTGGCGTGAGCAAGACAGAACTTGCGTTTGTGCATAATTCTCCAGAGGCACAGTTATGCAAATCCCTGGGAAGCAGCAGCGACTTCCGAAAAAGTGGAGTTTGGTTGAACGTTGGAGCTGGGGAGGCTTCTCTAGTAAAGGCGAAGCTCATCCTTTGCCATTGGAGTTGGGGATCTGTGAGCAGCTGCCTCGTCCGCTGGCGTTTCCTGATGGATTTGGAGGGTGGCAATGGATGGATGTGGTGTGGGCTCAGACAATGCATGCTTGGTTGTTGTACGGAGCGTGAGGCTGTATTATCAGGAGGTGTATTTCCATCAGAGATGAGGGTTTAGTGCTTGAAATGCTTGCTGTTGTAATAAAATAAGGTGATGTAGGGGCTTATAACGAGGCAGTGTTAGGTGCACTGGCAGGGCAGAAGCAGCTTGCTGGACGGGGAGCTCAGGCGATGGATCTCCGTTCTTGTGCGAGCAGTAAAATTATACTTAATAAATGATGCCGATATTGAAACGGCTTCAAAGAACAGTAATTAAGTGTGTATTCTTCGTGGCATTGATTTTTTTTTTCGTTTGTAAAGTGGTTTGGGCCCGTTCCACCACGATGCGTAATGGCCTTGCCGGGGAACGCGCTGCAGCACCGAAACACATGGGATTTGTGAGGTGGCCTGGCCTGGGCTGCCTTCAGCCCTGCTCCTCAGCGTGATGCTGCAGCTGGGTCACCCAGAGCTGCTACCTGCTGTAGCACAGCCTTAAATAGCCCTGCTTTGCCCCCCTCCTGCTGGCTGGCTACCTCATGGCGAGTGTCGTGCTGTCACATTAGCCCTGCGCCATCTGGGCCTGCATCTGCTGGTGACCCTTGGGGAAAAGGTGAAAAATGACTCCCTACAACTGGTCTGGGGAGCTACAGAGAGAACGTTTGCATTATGCATTCTCCCCTTCCTTCCCCCCCACCCCACGGCAATCTGAGGAACTGGAAGCTGAAGTTACATAGAGATTAGGCGGCGTAACTTAGAGTATTGATTTTAATAGACAAGAGACATGCCTAATAAACCTTCTTCCATTTTTCAGGCTTTCAGGATGAATCTGGAAAAACTCAGCAAACCAGAACTACTGACGCTGTTTAGCATTCTTGAGGGAGAATTAGAAGCGAGAGATCTCGTCATAGAAGCCTTAAAGGTATGTTGTAAGTACCACGAGAAGAGACAAAAATAACAACACGACTGGTAAAGGCTCTGCAAAGGGGGAAATTCGGGAGCAGTGGTTTATTACTGGTACTGGACCCTGTGTCAGTATCGGTGGTGTTAGGTAATAAATGCTGTGTATCACTCGACGTCCTCAGATCCGTCGCTGTAAGCTTTCTGCAAGAAGCATTCCAAAGTTGAAAGGCGGAGTTGTGGGTGTGCTTCCATCCTCTCTGATAAGGAACCGAGTGCTTGAGAAATGAAGAAGGTCTGCCAGACTTCCTTTGTTGGTTCTGTTCTTATTCAATAAGGAAGGCTTCTCAAAGCAGAACATCTTCTCGCCAGGAGGGTTCACAGATTAGTCCTTCAGCAAGAATAACGTCACTGGAATAAGGAAGCAGCAGCCACGGCTTTGTGCTAAACTAAGCCACCGTAAGCTGCTGCTGCTGCTGAGAGAAGCAGACTTGTGTGCCCGCCTGCTTTTCCTTCCCTTTGCTGGCGCAAGCAGTACCACAACCTTCCAGAGGAACTGCTACCAGCTGAAACCGACCCATCCAAAAGTTGTATCTGTGGCTTGGAAACCTGATGTAGTGCCTGGGAGTAGGTTTGGTCGCCCTGCGTGGCGAGGGGCTTCTATTTCAGCCTTCCTGCCCCAGCACTTGGTGCCCCTGCCTCAGTCACCCCCTGGCAGGCTGCTGCTGGGTAGCAGCGATGGAACAGTGCTCCTCAGCTGCTGTAACCCGGGTGCGGGGAGCTTTCTGAACCCTTCTCTGTGATTTCTGTGGATTTCCAGGGCCTATAGGGGAACGGTTGGGTGCTGAAGAAGCTAATTTTCATCTGTGCTTTGGCTGTATGGATCGGAGGGTGCATCTCTGTGTTCCTGCAGGGCATGCATTAATGTGGGGTGTTTGGTGGGCCCTCCGCAAGGGGTGGCCCTTCCTGCCCTGTCAGGTTGCCTGTGATGAGATGAAAGTGTTCTCGTACAAATTAGCGAGGTGTTTTGCAGATTTGACCCATTAGTAGTCATATATATACACACACAGATAGCTCAGTAATACTTGGAGTTGAGTATACACAAATCCTTTCCTAAGCTGGACCAGTGGCTAGTTTCTAAGCCTTTTTTTTTGTATAGTTCGTACAAATAACAGTTAATCTTTCTGTTTTGCTCGTTAAAATGACGACATTCAGAATCCAGATGGAGGATGAGAATTGGCACGCGTCTCTTAGAACCAGATGCAGTCGCTGTACCAGCATATAGGTTTGCGTAAAGCTGCTGATTGTTTTCACACAGTCGACTTTATGCTGACTGTTTGAGCTCTTGCGGAGCACTTTTCCAGTTGGTGCTGCTTGTGATTTGTTGTGGCCTCGACACGAGAAGGCTCCTGGCTTCCCTCTGCTCCTTTCAGCTTGCAGTACTCTGCTTTTGCTATCACGGTGCTACAGCGACCTTGTATTTTTATTAGATGGATCTTGGCAGTTCGCTGCTATTCTTTAGGTACGGTAAGAGCAAAATACAGGCTGTGGTGACCTGTGTTTTACCGTGCTGTGCATTGCCCAGGACACTCAGAGGACGCTAGTACGAGGCCTTCGGCAGGGCACACGCTGGGTGTGTTTCCTGGTGTGCTCAGGAGGCTGCGTGGCACTAATTCTGGGTTCCACTTCTGGCCTTCTGAACTGTTCTCGGAGCAGTCCTGTGTGGTGAACTTTGTTACTGTCTGATCTCTGGAGATAACGAGGTCCCATAAAGAGAATCTGTTCCTACGGTGTGTTTTTATGCCCCTGATTCTGGCAGCAGATGTTTGCAGAGCTGTTACACGACGGCTGATAAAAACGGCTTTCCTCTAGTCTCACTTGCCTTAAACTTCCTTATGGGTTTCCCAAGTAGGAAAAATACCCAAAAGACCTAAATCTGTGATTAAGGAGGTATTCTGACGGGAGAAAGAGAGAGGCTGTCAAGTACAGGTGTCGGCGATCTCTTGTCTGTTGGAGGGATGCTGTTACCCTGCTGGCACGAGGCTCTGGGTGGAGGTTTGGCTCCTCTCCTGGGATCAGCTTTCTGGCTGTGGCACCAAAACGTGCTCCCAGCCAGGCATGGCTTGAATAGCGCAGTGTGAAACGCGTGTCATGGGGCATGGAAAGGCCGGTGGAAAGGAATGTAGCTCTGTTCCAGGGGCTTTTTATGAGCACCTTCCAGTAGTGCAATGCAATTATCTTCTCTGTTGAAATTTAACCTGCAATTCCCTCCTGCACGAGGAGCTCCGTGCGGTTAAAGTACCCTTCTGACATCGATTGTCAGGTACGGGTAGCTCAGAAGAAATTAAATGAAACCGTAACCTCAGCTTGATAATCGCGGAGGATGAAATACCAAGCTAATCAAAAGGTAGTGCTTTTTCTTTATTATTTTATCACCCCTTTCTCATCCTGAGAATGCCAGGAAGGCTGAAGGTAGCAGGAAAGGGCAGCGAGAGCCTGAAGCTGGAGCTGGCTCTGGCCACGTGCAGCCTCCTGGGGTCTCCTGAGGGTGCAGGGCTGGTGGCCGAGCACCACGTCCAGCAGTGCCAGCGTGCTGCAGGTAGGACCTGGCATTGCCCGTGCGGTGCCTGGGGGAAAGGGGAACAGCAGGAGCCACGAAGCTTTTGGTGGTGGCTGGACAGAGCCTCAGCAGCCCCCTGGCCTTGCTGCGTGCACGTGTCCAGCACCCAGTTAAAGCCTGGTCACACTGCAGCTGTGGTAACAGCTTCCCAGGGCTTCCCCGGCTGGAATATTGGTGTGTGTGGCTGCAATTTAAGGCAAACCCACCTCGCTAACCTGGTTACTCATCTTTTGGTAAATGTAAGAGTGCTGCCATGAAGAAAAGGCCCTCTAAGGCTGGATCAGCCAAGCCCTGACGTGCGCCGCGAGGAGTGGGGACATTGGGGGCTGGCAGAAGCATTCATTGGGTTTGTGCATGGAGAAGTCACCCGGCCATAGCCTCACAGCTGTCTCTGTGTTCCATGGCTGCTGAGAAGTGATTTCTGTGGCTGCAGTCAGCTTTCTTCAGAGGCACGATAGCTTTGCACGAAGCGTGGACGAACGTGGGAGGAGGCGACGTGGAACCGGAGCACACAACAGCAGCGTTTGTCTCCTGCAGTTACATTACACAGCGAGATGGCAATGGTGAAAGGTCAGAGGTTTGCCTACCCAGTTCCAACTTAATGCTCCTGACCCCTCGGGATTTCTGAAGCGGATCCGATGTTACCTTATAGGAAAGGACAAGCACCTGCGTGGAAAAAGATTGCCTTAATTTGTAAAGCTGTGATTTGACGGTAGTGCAGCCTGCAATAATTGATATTCCCGCGTGCTTAAAGGAGCGCGTTTAACATCTGGCATTTAGCAGAGAGGAGCTGTGCATGCAGATTGCAAGTCCTAAAATAGTTTTCTGCTCCCTCGTGGTATCGGGCCACTTGCTGGCTGGCACCGGCCCCGCTCCAAAGCCTCCGAGCGGAGCTGTGGGGCCTGCCCGTGCAGAGGCTGCCGGCTTTGTCCCTTCCCTGCCCACCCTTCCCTTCGGCTGCCCCCGCTCCCCTGCCCTTCATCCCTGCTCGCCCTGCTGGGATCTCCTCACAGCACCCAGGGCAGCGTCCCTCTGCGGCTCCTGAGCTTCATCCGTCAGCTGCTGGGGCTCAGATTATAAAGAGCAGTTGTTAGGTCACCTCTAATGAACGCCTCTCCCTCATTATGACTTGCCCTTGCTGTCGTCTCTGTTCTTCTGCAGCTTTTTTTTTCCTCTGCATTGTTTTAATTGAGTGCTGCCAGGCCTTTGTGACGGGGAGAATCATCTCCATGCCCCAGCTCTGTACCTGCTCGGACTGCTGCCGGCCGTTCGGATCTCAGTGCTGCTGCAATCCAAGCTCTAGCACGAAGGACTAAGTGAACAAACTTACCATATTCACAATATTCTTTTCCAGTGCTCCGCTTTGCTTCCTCTATTTTAAAACCCCATTGAAAAAAAAAAAGCTGTTTTGCCCGAAAGGAGCTTCCTGTCTGCTGCATAAATCTCAATGTTCTCCTCGGAGCAGACCTTAAATCTCATTTCTCATTGTGTTCCTTTTCCTGTAGTTATAATCGTGTTTAAATCATCCAAAAAAACAGATGCTGTCAGAGTTGCATAATGCTAAGGGCTGGATTCTCACTCCTTACTGCCATGCAGAAAGGATTACGTGCATGAAACATAGGTTAGCCTTCTAAAGGAGCACACCATGACTGAAAACAATTCCATATTTAAATACGGCCGTGTCGGTGTGCTAGAGCACCGGGGTCCTTCCCCCTGCTCGTTAAAGCAGAGCTCTCTGTGTGTTAGCACTGAAGTTCTGTTCACTTCTGGAAAACAGGAAGCAGCTTCCTGGCGTGTCCTTTAATGTTAAGGGCTCGAGCGAATTTGGAGCAGAAACTGTCTTTTGTGCTAATGAGCTGTCTGTTTTGTGGGAGCTGGCGTTCGCTGCTTTGCTTCTGAATTCGGTAATTCACTCTATAAAGCAGAATTAATGCACCCCAAAGGACGTGTCCGCTGGGCAGTGGGTTTAGAAGCGAAGCTTAGACCATAGCTTCCAAAAGACAACATCTGCCTCCTGATGAAGTAGGAGAAAAAGCTCAGAGATAAAGAACCTGTTCAGTGATAAAGAGCGAGGGGTCCCCACCCCATCCCCTCCTCGCTGGCGGCCGTGACTTCAGCGTGTCTTCGCTCCCGATATCTGGCTCTGGGGAAAGGAGCTGATGAGGAAGTGGAAGGCGGTAAGGAGCTATTTGCAGATTATACCACTCTGCAGCATAAAGGAGGAACTGCTGTGCGTGTTATTAGCAGAGAACTGCATACGCAGGAGCTCGGGTTAATTAACACCGTGTTTGTGTTGTGCCCAGGGTTAAATCCCGAGCCCTAAAATTACAGGGAAGAGCGATATTCCACCTTGTGTCCAGAAAAACACTTAAAGCAAGTGCTGGAAATTCCCCATGCGAAGTTCCAGTAAAACAAGTTGTGAAGCTTATTGAAGGCAGAGAGAAACTGCTGTCTCATAAACAAGGTTTCAATAAAAGGAAATCTTCTTTAAAAAAAATAAAAAATATAAAAAGCATATTATGGGAAACATCCAGCCTGACACAGCGTGGAAATCCCAGGAGGAAGCACTTTGCCCTAACCAAGTGAAGTTCTGCGGTCTGAAGTCTGTGCAGGAAGCATCCCTTCACCGCTGTCAGATGTTGCTTCTGCTCCAAACGTCAGCGGGAGCCCTTGCCAAAAGGGACCGGCCGTGGTCTTCAACCTGAGCAGGAGCTAAAGGCCAGCCTAGGCTGGGACCCCCCCAGTGCCTGCTTCTGATCATCAGCAGTTTTAATTCACTCGCATCGCTGCTGCCTGGGGTTTTGTCTCTTTGGGGTTCTGTTTGTTTGTTTCTTTTTTTTAAGAGCTGCCCGGACTTAAATGTTAACTCTCTTCCTCTTGGCAATATAATCCTCCGCAAAATTGCCAAATAGTCCATTTAGCTGCTTCCAGAGTTTGAATTTTTTTGATAAGTTTCCACGTCTGAGATGGTGGAGATGAAGGTACTGAAATAGAGGAACTTCTAAGTGTAGAAAATTGCGTCGCCTTCCGAAGAGCAGCGATCTTGTGGGGTGTATGCACATCATCTCGGCTTTTCCAGACCCAATTTTCTGCTGTTGGGTTAGAAATGCTTCTTGCAATGGTGTTTGTTTATTACTGAGGCTCGATCTTTATATGTTACACCAGGTTGATACTGGGAGCTGACATCTAGGTTGATTTTTCTTCCATGCTGGGCTCAGCAACAGAATATTGCTCTTGCCTCATTGAGTTGCTTCTCTTCCGAAAGCTGAACAAAAACTGCATTGATACCCGGATTCCAGTTCAGCCAGGACAAAACCCAAACTGATGGAGCTGTTTCTGTGTCATCCCCAACGTAGCTGGGGGAAATGGAGCTGAAGAGGTGCCGGGGTGAGCAGCGTCGGGCAGGGGAAGCCCCACGCGTGCGCGCCCGTCCCGAGTGGGTGCAGTGGTGGCGGCCCCGTGGCACGGGGGTGTCGCAGGCAGGCTGCAGGTCGGTGCCTGTGTTCCTGGTGTGTGGCGGCCCGGATGCCCGAGCAGCGGATTTCGTTTTGTAAACTCATTGCAGTCTGTGTAGGACGGGCTGTTTAAGACTTTTCCTAGTCTAGACAGCTTTAATTAAATGTTTACGCTGCGCTGGCTACTACAGAGGAATAGCTGGACTTCACCAAGCTCCTACTGTTATGATAGGCTCATCTGTTTGTCCTGCTGGTGCAGGAAAACACTTAATTGCAGAGCAGCAAGGAAAAACTTCTCGTTCTTTCCCAGGCAAGAAGCAAACCTCCCCGGCTCAGCCCGGCCGAGCCCGGAGCTGCCTGGGAGCGAGGGAGAACCACGACTTGTGTCAGCGCCTGCAGAAAGCCAGAGGTTATACGCAGGGGGTGTGAACTTAGCTGGTGATAAATCCCAGCTCTTTGGGCTTTTATTAGAAAGCAGCAGCCTGGCAGGGAGCTCCCCAAACGTCCTCCCCCCTGCGCGCACCGTGCCGAGGGGTCTCTCCGGTGTTTTCCTGCGGCCGTGCGGTGCCCACCAGCAGGCGGGTTTGGCCCCGGGGAGGAGCAGCTCGTCTGAAAGCAGTTTGGCAGCTGGATGAATGTCCAGCTCTGTATTCGAAGCCTTTTTAATGTCTGAGTCACTTAGAAGTGCCCTGCGCGCTTGCAGCGAGGTCGGGTTGAGTCACTTTTTATAAATACTTCGGAAGAGCTGAAGTTCCCCGCCCTGCCACAAAAAAAAAAAAAAAGTCTGTAGTTTTTCCTGTGATTCATTAAGCCATGGGTGGCTTATTATCTAAGGCTGCCCTCCCGTTTCCAGGGCTGATCCTTTCCTTCCTCTTTTTTCTAAACACACAGAACAATATCTCCAGCTCTGCCCAAGCGCGTGTGGCACCCAGCCGTGCCCACCTTTCCCGGGAAGGCAGCAGGGCTATGGCAGAGCCGAATGTTCCTCTGGATTTTTGTGCTGTAGGGGTTAAAATGCAACTCCAGGTCCCTATCCTCGGACAGCTGTCTCTGGGTTGGGTCACGGAGGAGATGTGGAAGGAAAGGGGCTTTTTGTGCCTCTGGAACGTAACCCACACGCTTCCCCCTTTTGAGGGCAGTGCTCAACTTTGGCATGTTTTTTCCACGCTAATCCCATGGTTCTGTCCTGGGATATAGGCAGGACCAAAAAGTCTCCGTCAGCTATTTGAGTAAAGATTTATTTATTTATTTATTTACATCTGTGTGTTCACAAAGGTTTGGTTTGGTTTTTAGGACTTCCCAGTAGTCGGTCAGTAGGGTAAGGCATCCTAACCACCAGCTTTCCAGCTGGAAGGGAGGGCTCTAGATGTAGGAAATGTAAAGCTTAGGAAGTGTGAGCTCCTTGAATCCTTACGTGTCACCAAAAGAAACCCAAGCGTTCCTATCTCGCTCCTCGAGCCACTAAGCTTTGTTTAGTCTGGAGGAGATTAGAAAGGATTTCATTAACAATTTACAGCTTTCTAGGTTATTGTGAGAGTAGAAAACTCTTTAATTGCTCAACATGAAATTCTTTGATGGTGACGTAACGAAGCAAACCAACGCACGACTGCTCTCCCCCCCAACGTGTAAATGCTCGGAGCTGTCGGCGAGCAGGACCTGATATTTACCTTCTGCAGGGGAGGAATGGAGGCAGGTGGCTGCGGTACGAGGGTGTTGGGCTGTGTGCTCTGAAGGGTTTTGAAGCCAGACTTCCTTCTCTTCTCTTTCTGGTTTGCGTGTGTTTTCCTCCCTAAATACACTTACAGCAGGTGGTAGGTTACGTATCAGGCTCTGTCAGATTTCTATAAGTGGAAAGTTGGGGAAGGGGCTATTAACGATGAACCGTTTTCTTCTTTGTAGCTAGTTTTGTATTTTAAGTATGTTGAAATGCAAATTCGTTTTATTTTATCACAGGCCCAGCGTAGAGACACCTTCATTGAGGAGCGCTATGGAAAGTACAACATCAGTGATCCATTGATGGCTTTGCAAAGAGATTTTGAGACCCTGAAAGAGGGGAATCATGGTGAAAAGCAGCCAGTATGCTCCAATCCCTTATCTATTTTGAAAGTGGTGATGAAACATTGCAAGAATATGCAGGAAAGAATGTTATCCCAACTAGCTGCTGCAGAAAGCAGACACAGAAAGGTAAGTTTTTCCTCAAATAAGCTATACAGAATTTAACAGTTACATTTTGAAAGTACGTCAACTTAAACAAAAACTCTTAAATGCCTTGAGTTTTGGTAGCTGGAAGGACTTTTCACCTTTATTTAAACTTCATGTCACTCAATATGATGCAACTGTTAGGCTTGTCAGTTTGAAATTTGAAAGGCAAACAAGGTGTCTTTATTAGGGGACACAGGAAAGGAAGTAGTTTATCCACAACTGGGAGGAATGGTACTTACTAAAGGGTAAGAACGCGCTTCTGGAAGGTTGAATTGTCAGCAAACATATCCCTGTTTATCTCAGAAAGAGCTGGCACCAGCTACTTACGGCAGTGCACCCCTGGAAGCTGGGCTTTTCTAACAAAATAGGGCTTGACAAAAACTAAAACTTGACCAAAACTTGGCCTCTTTAATGGATTATCTATTATTCTTCATATATAGCTTGAACGTACAGTGACACCAGTGAAGTGCCTGGGCCACATGTCAGACTTTACTTCCTCAGAGGTTTGCTCACCTGCCATACGTACCTCTGTTTGCTAGGGGAGCATAAACCCGCACACAAGCCTGAGAGCAAGAGTCTGCTGACCTCAGCTTCTTAGGCTTGCTACAAGAGCTTCTCTTTAGGTAACTGCTTAGTTTTTAAAAAAAAACAAACAAAAAAAACATGTGTTTACATGGAGCTCTTTGTGTCCCACAGTAAATTTGACAAGCCGAAATGATTAAAATACTTGTCCCTCCTGTATAGTCAGAGCACAGAGTAATTGTCCAGGAGCGCATCGCTGGGATCCGCGGCTGGGAGGAGCCCTCCCGAGTCTCGAACCACCTGCACTGCAGCACCATACCTTAACCTCTTCACAAACTTCTGCTCCACCTAAAAAAGTAGCTGGGATTTTTGCCTTTACTGGCTTTTACTTGCATCAGTGGCAGACTGGTATCCGGAGGCCAGCTTTTATAATGTCACATTTAAGAATATTTTTGGCTACTGCCTGTGCGTGAGCCAGTATCATCTTGGGTGTGGTTTCTTGTTTTCTCCAGATGTCACTCCTGCTTTGATTAAAGCTTACACAATCAAATACGAAGATACCAAATGCGAGTAGTCACATTTTATTTCTAATCAAAAGGCTCAAAGTTGAACCCTCTGTTCCACTGCTCATCAGTGCATGGTTTGAAGTTTATTTTCATGTCATCTGCTGATGGGGACAAGAGCAAGGCTGTCCTTTCAGGCTGTGAAGGGTGTGAAGCATTTCTGTCGCCCTTGTGAAGAGGTTTCCTTCTAAAGAGGTTTCTGTCGCTCTTATAAAGAGGTTCCCTGGGTACCTAGAAATAGTTAAGCATTGTTTGGAAGCTTAAATTGCAGGAAAACTGAGAAGCCACTAAATCCCTGGTAAGTGTGTTTTAGGAAAGTCCTAGAGTTCTGGAGGTGAGGTGCAAGCTTCCCCCAAGAGACTCTGCCTTATTTGGCTTTTCTTGTTGAGTTAATAGAATTTCAATTATTCATGTAATTCAGCATGAAAACTGAAGGAGCTCCTTAACTGGGTCCTTATGGCAAGCAGTTTCATTTCAAGAGCTCATCTTGTTCTTAAGTGGAAGAACAAATTAATGCTCTTTAAAATAAACTTTGCACCGCAGTCCTCAAATCTCCTGTAAGAAACTGAAGAAGTCTGGGCGTGAATTAGTGCTGGAGCCGTAGCGCGGCCCATCGCTGCGACTGTAACGCCCTGCCTCGCCTGGGTGCATCCTCCCTGAGGCAGAGCATTTGCTCTGCTGGCTCTGGTGCTAGAGGTCCTGCCAGGAAACTCTGATGAGGGCACCCTGCTGCCAGTGGCAGCTGATGGGAACTTCTCGAGGCCGTTTGCAGCTGGGAGGAAAAGCGCAAATTTTGGCTACTGGGTAATAAAGCGATTTGGGAAGGGTGACATTCTCTGGCTCCTTTCACAACCTGGCTCAACTATACCAAATAACAACACAGTGTAACTTGTCCAAAAGCTGCTTTTATCTGATTTTTGGGTTGAATTTGGATGTCAGGCTGCAGTGGTAGCTCTCCCGTGTCACTTGGCTTTGGGTGGTGTGCGGCTGGGGGCTGCAGTGACCCGAGTCTCTTTGGCAGGTGATCCTGGACCTTGAGGAGGAGAGGCAGCGTCACGCCCAGGACACGGCAGAGGGGGATGATGTGACCTACATGCTGGAGAAGGAGCGGGAGCGGCTCACCCAGCAGGTACGCTGCGCCTCGGTAGCTGCTGATTACCCAGCCCACGGAAACCCGGGGCCCCGGGTGCTCAGGCAGGGTGCTGAGCGTTGGATCACACCTCCACATCTAACGAGTATCAGGGGCCTCGCTCCTCTGTAAGGCTCTCCTGCTTTTTTTTCATTTTGATGTGAAAAACAACCTCATTTCTCTGATAATTATTTTTTTTTGAAGATGAATGGTGGTTAAAGCATTAATAGACGAATGCTTTGAAATCTTTCTTTGGCCTGAAATCTGAGAAGTTCTCAAGAGCAGGGCTGCGCTTACAAATGATAACACTTCCTAGCACTCAAAAATCAGAATAAGTCGTCATGAAAGGTCTCCCGGTGTGATTGCTCAGGGATTATAATAAATATTTAAGCTGCTGTTTTCTCTTACTCAATTGCTGCAGACTTTAATGAACACATGTAATGTATCAGCATTTCAAAGCCCGATGCCTTTAAAAGGCAAACCAACAAAGTAGTAAATGAGGTGGAAGGAGATTTTTGCTCAGATCACCTGTTCAATCAGTGCGTGGTATATTGTATATCCCACAAAGTGCCAAGTGAATATCATACGTGGTGTAACTACTCATAAGTAATAACTCGTAATAGATGTGAACTGAGTTGCCTGTCATACAGGACTGTCTTGCAGACACCTGGGGCAAGAACCTCATTCTTTGTCGTAGGCATTGCCGTCTTTTACTGGGGAATGTCTCCAACGTGTATAGTAACCCCATTAGCTTTTGGGGTGCTACACGTCGTTGTCTTTCAGGAGGTCTCGTGGCTCCTTTACAGCTCTTCTTTGTTATCTTCTAGTTGGAGTTTGAAAAATCCCAAGTGAAAAAGTTTGAAAAAGAACAGAAGAAGCTCTCAAGCCAGTTGGAGGAAGAAAGGGCTCGCCACAAGCAGCTGTCTTCCGTGCTTGTAGTAGAGTGCAAGAAAGCCACTGCCAAAGCAGCAGAAGAGGGTCAGAAGACAGCAGAATTGAGCTTGAAATTGGAAAAAGAGAAGAGTAAGGTGAGTAAACTGGAGGAGGAGCTGGCATCCAAGAGGAAGCGGGGTTTGCAGATGGAAGCACAAGTAGAAAAGCAGCTCTCGGAGTTTGACATTGAAAGAGAGCAGCTGAAAGCCAAGCTGAACAGAGAAGAAAACCGTACAAAAGCACTGAAAGAAGAGGTGGAATGTTTGAAGAAAGCCCTGAAGGAGCTGGAGGCTGCTTGCCAGGAGCACAGTCCTGCTGAGCCTTTGCAGCCAAGCCCCTCGGTGATGTCCAGAGGAGTCGCTACCGACAGTCCCGCAGTGAAGTCTGTGTCTTGCCAGACGGAGTGTCCCCAAGCAGACCGAGCAAATCCTGCCAGCACAAGCAAAGCTGTGCATGCCGTGTTCCCCAGCCCTACTACACCTACGCATTCCTATGCAAAATCCAATGGCCATTGCAATACAGACATGCAAACGGGTGGTGAGCTGCTGCAGACAAACGCAGCGGAGAGCCAGGCTCAAAAGGAGAAATCTGCTGGTGCGACACCAGAAAACACAGTGGAAAATGGAAGTTCTCCTGTAAGAACAGAGTCACCAGTGCATCTGATGTCCCAGCTCCCTTCTAGTGGGGTCTCCCTGTCTCCCAGCAGCACAGCTGCCTCCTCGCTAACACCTTCGCCCTGCTCCTCACCGGTTCTGACTAAACGCTTAGTGGGAGCTTCAGCGAGCAGCCCTGGGTATCAGTCATCCTACCAGGTGGGGATCAATCAACGTTTCCACGCAGCTCGGCACAAATTCCAGTCCCAAGCTGAACAGGACCATCAGTCAAGTGGCTTGCAGAGCCCACCGTCAAGGGATTTGTCTCCTACTCTAGCAGATAACTCAGCAGCCAAGCAGTTAGCACGCAATACAGTCACTCAGGTCCTTTCCAGATTCACCAGCCAGCAGGGAGCGATTAAACCTGTCTCCCCTAATAGCTCACCTTTTGGCACAGACTACCGAAATCTGGCAAATGCCGTGAGCCCCAAAAATGAATCTGGTCATTCTCCGAGCCCTGGCAAGGTTTCCAGTCCACTAAGCCCGTTGTCTCCTGGGATTAAGTCACCAACCATTCCTAGAGCAGAAAGAGGGAACCCTCCACCCATTCCTCCAAAGAAACCTGGCCTCGCTCAGTCGCCTGCTGCTCCTGCTCCGCTCACCAAAACCTCCTCTCAGGCATCTTCTCTGGGTGCCCCCATGGACGTGGCAAGTAGCTGCTCTACCAATACTGTAGTGTCAAACGGCAAAGACATGGAGATACTCCTGCCAACCAGCAGCTAGTCTCCAGAAAATGTGAATGTGACATTCCATGGCTTAGCGTCCTAGAGCTAAGGCACTGGTTTTCCACTCCATGTTATTTATTTCCATAGTAGCAGAATCTGTCTGTATAAAGCATTTAGTATATTTTTCTTTTTTAATAGGTAGGAAAATTATTTTTGTTTATGAAGAAACCCTAACTACAGCTATACAGTAGCCTCAAAATGTCTCATGGCAACGGTCAAATCAAATCAAGAACAGGAACCATAATCATGAACTGGGACCTATCTATCAAACTAAAATGGGACTGAAATGCTACTTTTAAATTATGCAGAAATAACTTTTGCAGACTTTTTACTCCAGATGAACATTTTATATAAAGTGCCTGAACTAAGCCTGCAATATGAATGTGATTCTCCGAAAAGGGTGAGGAGGGGGACCATCTAGCTGCAGAAAGAAATTCTTCTCTGAGTCATGAATGTTAAAAACAACACTGTTTTTCTTTTTAATTCTTTCCGTTTGCTAAAGTGAGTTAGCAAATGTGCTACCAATTCTGTAAAGTGACCACCAGACTGCAGCCAGCCACACTTTGTCCTTTAGGTCTTGGCTCCTGGGTATTTTAGGAAGCATGCACAAGTTTCTTGGTGTGAAATGTAGCAGTAATGTGGCTTGCCCAGATTACTCTGCTTTCAATATTCGTTGACCCAGCAGGTTTTTTGTTTGTTTGTTTCCTATAGCACATCCTGTAGAGATGCCTGGGTGCTTTAAATGGCTAGACTCTAGTTTCTGGTGTGTCACCTTTTTATTTTCAAGTTCCTCAAGCATTCTACTGTTGTGTGTAGAACTTCTGAGAAAAGGATCTTGCTACTACTTGACAAAGATCTTGCTATTACTTGAAAAACAAAACACTAGTCCATAGGATGCAGTTTCCTTTGCAACAGTAAGACAGGATCTTCTACTATCCACAAAAGCAATAATTTTATTCATCACTTGCATCAATGGTGTCCAGCTGACATGGATTTTACACACTAGTTATGGGATCTTGTTGGCTTTCACTGGCTGCTACAAATAGAGAACCAAATCATTGCTGTCATACGTAATTGACTGTGTATGTGTGTTTAGGTAGTTTCACACACGTACCTATTAAACATACAACACGTTATGAAAATCTCTATTCTTGAGCTTCTTCCTAATATTAAGAAAACAAGGGAATTCTTTGAGACTGGAAAAAAAAATCACAGCAAGGGATTGCCTAAGTTTGAGGCAAATCCTATATAGGAAAAGTTATTTGGGCCCAAAAGGGGAGAGGCAATGGATTCCAGTGCAGAAACGTTTGGTACGAGAAGTGTAGTCCTCACTGCCATGCTCTGCCTGTGCTGCCCATCAGTCCCCAGCACGGCAGGGTTGGTTTTCTGAGTCATCGTGGTAAGAAGTCCAAGACAAACGTACCACAGATCAGTGGTAGAGGCTGAGAGCCCAACCCTGAGTTAATTATCTCAGGTGTTGTATCTGAGCTGATCCTAAACTTAGAAACGCTCAGCATTTCCCTCTCAGCAGTGTCAAGTTACACACTGTAGTTTCCCACTGCCAGCGATGCTTTCTCCTTCATCGTTTTTGAATATTTAATTAAACAAAGCACATCCCACTTCACTGGAGGAAAGAGCCCTGTGGCTGCCGGGAGGATGCGGTGCTGGACGTGGCCTGGAAGCTCCTTCACCTGGTGGCATCGCAGCGCTTGTGCTGCTTTGGCGTGGCCTTTGTCTGAAGTGCCCCTGCTGGTCTCTCCTGTGCAGGCAGATATTTATGCTAGAACAAGAGGTTTTTACAAACCTTTTAGTAGCCTTTTAAACTGTGGTGTTACGTGCCATGGTTCCTAACCCATTGGAAGGGGCTACGTGCTAACGGTAGGAAGGTGGGCAGCCTGGAGATAAGTGGGCAGTGGCTTTTAGGGAAGCACATTTATTACTTTTGTAAGTTTTCATAGCAGATTTTTTCTCTTGATGAAAGTAATTCTAAAAACCGATGGGCAGATGAATTTAGGCCCACGTATCACTGCCGATTCAAAAGTGAGGCTTTTGTATACACTGCTTTAACGTGTTTCTTTGCTTTTACATTAATCTGAATTGTATTATCCCCTTTCCTTATCAATAGCTCTAGAGAGAGAGATGCTATGATGAAGTTTATTAGGAAATGCACTGAGTACTGGTTCTTCTAAAATATAATATGGGAAGGGGGTATGCAAAAGAATGTATTTTTGCTAGTAGCCTATCTTCTGAGAGAAACTAAGCACAAGATATTAAAATGGATCCAACTAATACAGTAAGACATTTAGAGGTAGTATTTAACTGTTGATGTAGATTCTGTGTGAAAGCAACTAAATATTTCTTCTATAATTCACATCTGTTACAAGCAGAAATTGTTGCAGAGTTTGTCACTGGCTAATGGAGTATAATGAAGTGCAAAACGTACACACTAGTATTAATTCATTAACACTTGTAAATTTGTAAAGCCAAATGTACCAAGCTGAACTCTTTAATCATTTTTATAGCTGACGGCATTAAACATGTTAAACATTCATATTATCAATAAAGGATTTTATTTTTAAGATGTGCAAATTGCTTAAGGAAATGTTTGCAGTTTTGACTTGGGGCCGTGTGTGGCTCAGGGCTGCCTCGCACGAACCTGCTGAGAGCTGGGCGGGCGCCGGGATGCGGCAGCCAAGGCTTTAATTGATGCTCTGAGATTTCAGAAAGATTTCTTCGGTGTACAGCAGATAAGGAGCGAGTGTTGCTGACCGTCTTCTGGGCTGTATAGTTTCTCAGTCTCTCTCCCAGCCCAAGCACAGTGCTGGATTTCTCCGTGTGCTCCCGGAGAGCAGCACCGCGGGGCCGCCCGGTGCCACCCAGCCCTGCCATCAGGGAGAGCCCACGGCTCGTCAGCTCCTGCACATTACGCCTCAACAGCGACCTGCTTTTCTTATCTTTGCATCGGCTTGGTTGAACAGGTTTTGCAGCAAGCTGGAAGGAGCTCTTTGTTCATCTCTTGGGGCTTGATGAAATTTCTGAGGAGTGCCCCGAGAGCGCGGCCGCGGCCTTGCCGCACGCAGCAGCCGCGGAACAAGCTCTGCTTCCCTCCTCAGCCCTTCCTTCCTCCAACGCCTCGGCCCGGAGCCCTGCCCAGGCAGGAATTTGGGGTGGTACCCGGGCGTCTCGGCCACAGCCCTGCCTGCTTTTTATAGCAGCGGAGGTGAGGAGGGCTGTGTGCGGACTCTGCCTGCTTACAGCCCCTTCTGTAAACAGCAAGGTGTGCCCGGCTCTTCCCCTGCCCCTGGCAGACCGCGCTGCCCTCAGTGAGCGTTTGGGTGCTGTGGGTGAGGCCAGTGAGCCCAGCCCCTAAAATGCAGCCATTTTCTGCACAGGAGGAAGGGATGTGGTCAGTCCCTGGGCCATAAGATGCCCGTTTATCCCCCTGAGACTTCCACGCGGGCCATGCCCGGCCCTGCCCCCGGTTGACAGCCCTGCTGCTTCACCCGGGTACTGCTCCCAAGCACAGCATGAGGTTCAGCAGCCCTGGGTCTGGGGAGTGTTTGGGGTTCCCTTCTCCCCCCTCAGCCCACCCAGCGCTGCCTCAGGCGAGCCAGCCGGCTGCCCGCATGGACAGGCTGCGGTTACTCAGTGCAGCGAAGTCGAGTGTCACAGACAGGCGGCAAAAGCAGTGAGTCACCCTTTCTGTTCCGTCAACAGCCTCCTAAATCTTTGAGACTAGCCGGCTCGCGGCCCCGCCTGGAATCACCTAACTGGAGGTTGGATATTGTGGAAACGCGGGGTTTACAGCAGGCAACTGCACGCAGCACTCGGCGTTCCTGCCGGGAGCAGTGCCCGCAGCTCCTGTGGACCATCGTGCGGTGGGCCACCTCGACGCTGTGTCCCCCTTTTTGAAGGAAAATGGGGCGCAGCATCGCTTAGCGTGCTTGTTTTCCTGCTCCCCCTGGAAGGAGCAGCACGCATGTCCTCACGGCTGTGAGCGGGCTGTGCTGGTGGGCTGCTGTTAGCCCAGCTCCTGTGGAAGCTGTGTGGAAGTTTGTGGAAGTGTGGAAGCCACAGGAGCAGGGACAGGGGCAGGAGCAGGAGCAGGGGCTGTGGGTGCTGCTGCGAGATGGCGGCAGCACCAGGGATGGGGACAGACAATGCAACAAAGGCGCTTGGGGCCAACCTAGCCCAGAGCGTGGGGGCACGGCGGCACCCCCAGGACGGTGCCAAGGCCGAGCCCCCCCCCTTTACTGCAGCACCCAGGGGGGGCCCTCAGCACCTAGGGGAGCCCCTCAGCCCCCGGCTGTCCCTCAGCACCCCCCGGCCCCGGCTCCATGCCGAGAGCGGCCGCTGGGTGGCGCCGTCCGGCCGCGGGCTGCGGGGCCCGGAGGCTGCGCTGCGCCGTGCGGCCGCCAGGGGGCGCCCGGGGAACGGGGCCGAGGGAGGGGGCTCGGGGCTGGGGGGGGCGGGGGGGGGCGGGGAGCGGTGCCCGGGGACCCCTCCGGGAGGTGCCGGCAGAACGGGCACAGAAACCCCCGAAAAAGCACTAATTGAGGCGGCTTAATGAAGCCAGGCGGCTCCTCCCACCACGCAGGTGCTTTAATTGGGTCCGTTAATTGGCAGCGGGGGGGGGCTGGAGCTGATTTATTTGCTGGGCTCTGCCCCCCCCCAGGGTGCAGTGGGAGGCTTACAGGTGCTGGGAGCAGTCTTCGTGCCTCAGGTTGAGCAGAAGCAGATGTGCCAAGAAGATGAAGTTTGCTCTGCCCCGCTCTCCTGCCCTCTTGTTTCAGCCTCGACCGCTGCTGGCAGTCCCTGGGGAGCCGCCCGGGGGTCTCATCCCACCGCCAGCTGCTGCCACGGCCGTCAGAGGCTCCAGGTGAATTGGGTTGGGGCAACCCCTTGTGGGACAGGGAAAGCAGCAAGCACAGGGGCTGAAATGCCCTGCTCGTGGTTTTCAGACCTTCCTGCCCCTGGGATGTGTGTCCTGGCACTGTCCTGCACCTCTGCGTGCTGCTTCTCCCAGCTGGGGCTGCAGAGAGCTCTCATCCTGCAGGTACAAAGCCCCAGATGCCTTCATGAAGTCAATGCACGTGGCCACAGCAGTGTTCATCCTGATACAGCTGCAACATGAACAGGATTTGGTTAATCTAATTAGGATCTGGGGGGATATCCAGCTGAAACAGACTCCCTTGGAGCTGCACAGCTCCAGGCCTCTGTCCCCTGCTGCCGTGCTCGGGTCCCAGCTCTCAGGTGGGTCTGGGCCCTGCAGGGCTCTGCTCCCCTGGGCCATGAGCACCGAGATGTTCTCTGCTGGGTGCCTTTCTCCAGGGCAGCCCTACCAGGAATGGCTTTCTGTGGTGATGCTGTGAGCTCCCCTGTGCTTGCTGAGGTTTTTCCCTTTGTCCTCCCCAGGTTTCCGAAGGGCTTCAGCACCTGGGAGCCACCAGGCTGCTCGTGCACCACTGGCACCAAACCCTGCTTGGAGGCTGTGCCTGTGCCACCGCAGCACCCGGGGGTGTGGAGCAGTGACAAAAGGCAGCAAAAAAGGAGACAGGCGTGGGGCCTGGCCACCGGAGTGAGCACATGGGGCAGGACCGGGACCCTCCTTCCTCATCAAACGCAGCAGCTTTCCAGGTAGGGAGCCCTTGGCATGCACCCTGCTGAGCCCCCTGCAAGTGCAGCCCCGCTGTGGGCTTGGGGGGCCATTAGGGTGGGTGGGGGGCAGCTGAGCTGTGGGGCTGCCCGTGGCTGTGTCCCCTTGGGAAGCCTGGGGAGCCGGTGCTGCCACAGCTGCCTCTCATCCCGGGCAGCACAGGCTCTGCCAGGTGATTAATCTTTTGTCACGGGGGGACCAGGGAGAACCAGCCATTAATAAACTTCCAGCTTAGGTGCTAACTCCACTCTCCTGTCCCCGCGGGTAAACATCGCCCTTTCGCTGGCTGTGCCGGGGCGCTCGGCCGGGCGCAGCGCCGCTGTGGTTGTAGGGTGGCTGGGGGGCAGCGGGCCCGGGGTCAGGGCTGTTTGACGAGGAGGGGTCGCCATCGGGAGGATGTTTGTTTTTGTAGCAGCTGGATGTGTCTCGGGGAGGGATGGGAACGTCTTCTGTCACTCGTGGGCTGGAAGGAGGGCTGGCAGGGCAGGGATAAAGCTCCTGACAAGTTTGGACTAGCAGGCGAGTTGATTAGCTGAGAGATGAAAATTCACAGCTCTGCTCTCGCAGGGGCCGTGAGCTGCTGGAGATGTGTTTATGCGAGGGAAAGGCACCCCGTGCGTGCACAGCCCTGCTCCTGCACAGGGCAGGGCCCAGCAAGTGCCTGGGTTCGGCGGTGGGCTCCCAGCACAACCCCATCCGGCACCGCAGGGACCCGGTGGGCAGCGGGAAGGGCACGGCCGGGAGCTGGTCTCGAGAAAATGTGGGATTGTCTTCGGCTGGTAGACGCTCACGGTGCAGAGAGCATCCCTGAAGGAGCAGGAGCATCGCACTGCTGCTGGGTGCTTGCAGGGGCCCTGCCCAGAGCACGGCTGTGGTGGCAGCTTCCCCGTGAAGCATCAGGGCTGCAGGGAGCTGAATTGGGAAGGACCCCTAGCAGCAGCAGGGTGCCCTGCGGGATGGGCACGGGGGGGGACCCACGCAGACACTTTGCAGGTGGTGGTGGGCATCTGTCCACCCCCGGCCGGCATCTGGGGACACGGCCCCGGGCACCCGGCGCTGCCTGTGATGTTCACTTGCAGTCGAGGGTGAAAAAGAAACCCACCAAGGCGAGCCCGAGCCCTTGTCAGCTGATAGCCGTGCTCTTGTTGTGTCTGATGGCGCAGATTATGCGATGATAGACAGAGATAAATGTGTACAGCTGGAGGCGGAATAAATCGATGGTAGATGTTGTATAATTGTCTTGAAAATAAGGTAATGACTGGCTCTTGGAATGCTTTGATCTTATCAGAAAGACAAGGAATACACTAATGGCTTTAATTAGACTTTGGGGATGAAATGAATTCAGTCTCCTGGGTGAGCTGTTTTATGGAATTGACCATTGGTGGGGGGTAGAAAGGCTTTAATCAGATTTAGGCTCTGTAATACCCACGGCGGTGTGTCTGTGTGTGATACATACCTACTGTTATGCACGTTTTGGCAGGGCTCTGCCTGCTACATGTGCTTGGGCTGCCCCTGGATTTATGAGTCTTTGTGATGTGCTTTACCCTTTGTGTTTGAGTTCCGCAGGGCACCGTGCCATCAGGACCTCCAGGGAGGTTTCTGTAGAAGAAAGCGAGTTTTTGTGCCTGGATGTTCAAGCCGAGCACCTCTCGGGGAGGAGCGGAGTCGACTATTTTTATTTATTGACTTTTAAAGGAGAGCTAAGAACAATTTATCAAAGAGGAGCGGAGAATCTGGTAATTGTTTAATTTCACAACAGCAGGGTTACGGCCTGATGCTCTGGCAGCAGGACAGCACGCCGGCCGGGCTCGAGCATCCAGAGTAAGCAATCATCAATTACCGCTCCTCGATGATTACAGGCGAAGGCTGCAGTCACAGCAACGGCAAAGCTGCTTATCTCTCTAGGAACATATCTCCGTGCCGTCCCCCAGACCGTGTGGAAGAAGTGCAGGAGGACGAGCAGCGTCTGACTCAGCGTGGTGACTCACCGGGCCCGGCCGCTGCTCATCGCCTGCATCCGCGGTCCAAGTGTCTGCGGAGCTGGGTGGGGTGCGAGCCCCGGGGGCTCCCGGTGGCTGCATCCCGGGTTCTGGGGTGGGCGGGGGGCCCCGGAGGCTGCACCTCACCTCCTGCTGCCGACGGCTTTTCCTGGCGAAGCCCCGGCGCTGAAGCTCAGCGTGCTGCAGCTCTGCTTTCCATGCTGTGCTTGCCTCCCCCGTTGTAACCGCAGATTCGGGTTATTTTGGTGGGCTGCTGTGTTTCCCCGATGTTAATTTGTTGGTCTTAGATGAGCTCCCAGAGAAGACTTAATAATAACTTGGCTGTAGCCAAGGGAAGCACAGCCTCGGTCGGCAGTTGCTGTGCAGCCAAATATCTGTGCCGCCAAGCCTCCCGGCACGGTGTGCACTCCTCGCAAGTTGCAGAGGGTTCCCGGCCAGACAGGAGCACAGCAGCACTGGGGCTCCCCAGGCAGGAGCAGGAGGTGGCAATGACTGCTCCTGGCTCCGCTGGGTGTGAGCAGCAGGGGAAGGTGCCAACGCCGCTGGGGATGGGGAGAACTGAAGCACTGCGAAGGGTGCTGCAGCATCGGCCTCGGGCAGCGAGCACCGGTGCCTGGGGATTCTGGCTCAGGCTGTGGGACCGCAGCAGTGACCCCAGATGAGTGGGGCCGAGCCCCCTCCTTCTCTGCAGCCCTGGTGGTGTGCCCTGGCACCCGTCCTTCTGAGAGGAGCGGCCCTGGAGCAGCGTGGCCGTGCCAGAGAGGAGAGTGAAGTGGCAGCTCGCAGCGTGGCCGGTATGGGGCTGGTGACGGGCACTTTGGGGCTGGGAACGGGCACCCTGGGGACTCGGGCAGCTCGACCACTGGCAGACACCAGGCCCCCTTCTCTCCCCGTTGCCGCTTGCTGTGTTGACACAGGTTGTGACAAATCACCCGTGTGTGTGCGGAAAGCTCCTCACCTGGGCACAAACACACGCTTAGTAACATAATCTCTTAAAAGCAAAATCCCAGAAATTCCTTTTTCTTCTTGGAAAATGTTGCCTGGGGGAGAAACTCATAATGAAGGATGAAAGCTTAATCCTTGAGGTAGAACAGGACTTTGGGGAGGGAATGAGTATAAACATGACAGTTGTTGCTCGGCGAGTTGGAAAGAAAGGTGAGGGGATAAAACCTGCACCGGGAAGGACGGCGCGGGTGGTGCTGCGGCTGCGTGACCAGGGAAGAGCGACCCGGCGGTGCTTCCTCCCAGAGGTGTCACATTTATCATTTAAATGTGCCTGTGACAAATGCACAGGGTTATCTTGGCAACCTCAGGCACAGAAAAATGCTGCTGCGGTTGGAAGGCTGAAGATGTGGGGAGAGTAAATTACGCTCCGCACCTGTGTAACTCACCGAAGGAGACAGCCCTGCCCTCCCAGGTATTTGCTCTAGCAACGTGAGGAAGGGTCTTTAATCAAGATCAGGCTTTGACCATTATAAAATAAAATACCACTGTTTTAACAGATTTATTTTGATGTTGCCTGCCAGCGCCCCTATTTACGGCCCAGAAGACATGACAAAATGCGGCGGTGGAGGCTCCTGCGTGCAGGCTCCTGCAGCTGGGCACAACCAGGATGAAAAAGGCTGGGAGAGGAACGGTGCTGAGCTGACAGCCACGGCTCGGACCAGCCACAGCCCTCCAGCACCCACCACGTCCTGGCTGCTCTCCGTTCTGCTCAGGGCTTGTTCTGCTCCTGCCCTCACCGCGGTCACCGCAGGGGCTGTGGTGGTGGAGCCAGGCAGCGAGCCAAGAGCTTTGCCCTGGGCTCTGCTCGGCACAGCAGGCGCCGAGATCGGTGCTGGAAGGGATTTCACACGGGTGGCTGCTAATGCACCCGCTGCACGGCCACCTCCCCGCCCACGGCATCACAGCACCCGAGGCTGATCGAGGCAGAGAGGCGGAAACTGGATCTGGCCCTGCAGGCGGTGACCCCACGCGCTGCGGCGAGCAAGAGGAGGCCGGGCCCTCAGCACCTCCACAGCCCCTGGGGAAGCTAAAGCCCAGCTCAGAGCTGTCTGGGTTTGCCCTCAGAGGGTCACAAGAGAAAAGTTTCCCAAGGAGGGGGATTTTTGAAGTCCACAGGTTCCTCCCCAGCTCATCGGGGGGTCAGGTGCTTGCTCCCAGGACAGCATCCCTAACCTGTCACCATCCCGTCAGAGAAGGGCGAGCGCAGTCTGCTTCTCCTATTGTTTAATTCAGAAAAGGAGCAGAGGAGGTGGGGTTACACTCTCCAGAGCACAACCTGCTCTGGGTTTGCTCACTGCGCAGCAACGGTGTTTACGGACTCGGATTCCAAACCTCTCCTTTCTCAAGGCTGTGAAGATGTATTTCCTCTTGTGCCATTTCTCCTTCTGGCAGGCAGGCTCCCAGGTGTGTCTGGTAAATGTCAAAGTGGGAAATAAAGTTGTTCACTGAAAAAAAAAAATAAAAAGAGGGGAAAAAAAGAAGTGCAAGTGCTGCAGGGTGAGGGCCAGCCTGGGAGCAGCGGGCAGGCACCACCACGGCCCTGCAGCACCACCAGCCCCAGGCACGGCCACTGCAGCCCCGGAGGAGGAGGAGGGGACTGGGAAGAGCAGCTCAGGGCTGCACCAGCCCCCGGCAGGCTGCTGTCACGCTCAGCCTTTGTTTTTGTGGAGCACATGGGTGGAAACAAGAATGCTGCATGCTTCAGCCATGAGGCATCCTGAGAGCCCTGGCTCGCTGCTAGCACCGTCACGGTCACTGAGCGTGCCGCAGCCCGGCCGGTCCCTGCTCCGGGGCCAGGCTGGGTGCTGTGGGGGCAGCGCTGCAGCCACCGTCCCACTGGGGCAGCCTGAGCACCAAGTAAAAGCACAACACAAGCTGTAACCACGGCCCAACACGTGCACGTCACCCTTGGCCTTGTATCGCCTGCCCTGTGTCCAGCCCAGGTTACTGCAATTTTCCTGACGAGTGCGAGCGTGTGTGCCTGCGCCTCTTGGCTAATCTCTGAAGCCCTCATATTGCTAAAACAGATGACTGTATTTATCTGAAGTGACTAATGGGCGAGTGCATTCCTGGCTCCACCATCATCTGGTTCTCGTAATGTCAGTCATGATTAACACTAACAAACACACTCCAGCCTTTTCGGCTGCGTTGCACGTCAGCCCTGTGGCGGTGGCACTTGGTCACAGCCAGGTGGCTTTTGGGGACTGTGCTGCTTTGCGTACAAACACTGGCACCAGTGCACTCACACAGGGAGCTGTGTGGGGAGAGCTGGTGCAGTGCAGGCTGCTTCAGTGCACTTGGGTGAAGTTTGGTGCAATCCGGTGAAGTTTGGTGAGACCCGGCAAAGTTTGGTGCAATCCGGTGAAGTTTGGTGAGATCCGGCAAAGTTTGGTGCAATCTGGCAAAGTTTGGTGCGATCCGGCAAAGTTTGGTGAGATCTGGCAAAGTTTGGTGCAATCCGGCAAAGTTTGGTGAGATGCGGTGAAGTTTGGTGAGATCCGGCAAAGTTTGGTGAGATCCGGTGAAGTTTGGTGAGATCCGGTGAAGTGCAGTGCAGTTCTGTGAGGTGCAGTGCACTTTGGTGACATGTGATGCACTTTGGTGAAGTGTGGTACAGTTCGGTGATGTGCAGTGACATTTGGTGCAATCCGGCAAAGTTTGGTGCGATCCGGCAAAGTTTGGTGAGATCCGGTGAAGTTTGGTGAGATCCGGCAAAGTTTGGTGCAATCCGGCAAAGTTTGGCGCGATCCGGCAAAGTTTGGTGAGATCCGGTGAAGTTTGGTGAGATCCGGTGAAGTTTGGTGAGATCCGGTGAAGTGCAGTGCAGTTCAGTGAGGTGCAGTGCACTTTGGTGACATGTGATGCACTTTGGTGAAGTGTGATATAGTTTGGTGATGTGCAATGATGTTTGGTGAGATCCGGCAAAGTTTGGTGCGATCCGGTGCAGTTTGGTGAGATCCGGCAAAGTTTGGTGAGATCCGGTGAAGTTTGGTGAGAGCTGGTGAAGTGTGTTACACTTTGGTGAGCTGCATTTAACTTTTGTGTGCTCTGATCAATAGCAGTGCACTTTGGTGAGATGTGGTGGATGTGGTACAGTTTGGCAAGATCCGGTGCAACGCGGCAAAGTTTGGTGCGATCCGGCAAAGTTTGGTGCGATCCGGCAACGTTTGGTGAGATCCGGTGCAGTGCGGTAACATTTGGTGAGATCTGGCAAAGTTTGGTGAGATCCAGTGAAGTGAGGTGCAGTTTGGTGAGCTCTGATGCAATGGGGTACAGGTTGATGAAGTTTGGTGAGCTCCAGTGCTGTGTGGTGCAGTTTGGTGAGCTCTGGTGAAGTGCGGTGTGGTTCGGTGAGCTGCGGTGCAATGCGGTGAGGTTTGGTGCAATCAGGTGAAGCGTGGTGTGAGCTGCTGCCCTGCAGTGCAATTTGCTGCACGTTGGGGCAGGGCGGTGGCATCCGGTGCCATGCGGTGCAGTTTGGTGAGATTGAGGTGCGGCACAGTGCTGGTTGGTGGGCGGTGGTGTGGTTTGGTGTGCTGTGGTGCAGGTTGCTGTGCTGTGGTGCTGGCTGGAGGGCTGCAGGCTGACGCAGCGTGGCACAGCGCCATGTGGTGAGAGGCAGTGCAGCTTGGTGCAGGCTGTGGTGACAGGGAGCAGTTTGGTGTGACGCGGTGCAGTGCAGCTCAGGGCCCTATTTCACTGCGGGGCAGGTTGGTGCGGAGCAGAGCAGTACGGCCTGATGTGGGGCAGCGTGGGGTGCTGTGTTCTGCCACGGACCCGTGCAGGGCCACCAGCCCATGGCTCACTGGTGCTGGGGCTCCCAGGACACCCAGTGCCACCACCCCCCCACGCATCCAGGAAAGTGGTTTCCCAGTGAAAAATCAGATGTTGACAAAACAATCTTTTATTCACCCAAACAGTTCTGCTCTTCGTGGAAAATATTTGCACTCGGAGCGTGGCCCCTCACACAAACAGCAGGGAGGAGCTGGCCCAGGAGTGGGGACAGAGGCACAGACAGGCAGCAGAGCTGTGGTGCTGGCACTGTGGGGTTTGACCTCAGACCAGGATGGACACAGGACAGACATGAGACCCCCACCACCTGTAGGAGCACCCCTGGGCAGAGGTGATGACAGGGACAGGGCTGCCCACACCAACTGCAGCATGGGGACTGGGGCAGCTGCAGGACCCGTGCCCTGCACCGGGGTCAGCGGATGGCCCGTGAGCTGCTGGGCGCCTCCTGCTGCTGCCCCCAGGCTGCCCGGGATGAGGCCAGGGGGTCCTGTGTGGGTACGGGCCTCAGGGAGACCCCCTGTGAGTACACGGAGCACAGGGCTCAGGTAATTCACCCTTGATGTGTGGCTGGCGCCTCCACCTTTAAAACAAAAAACAAGCCAACCAACCCAAACCAAGCACACCCACAAACCACAACAAAGTGACAAAACAAACACACAAGAACAAAAGAAAAACAATAACAAAGACCACCACCGCCAAAACCTGATCTCTCCAAGGCAAAAACACCACCTGAGCCCCCCCCTGCCAGCTCCGTGCATGGTTTGAGGACACCAAGGGGGTCAAGGGGGCCGCAGCGGTGCCGGCACCGGGAGCTGTGCCCCCTGCCAGCTGCAGCAGCATCATTTCACCTCCAGCTCCCGGTGTCCTGAGCCCCCAGCCCCAGCAGCAGTGGGGGTCCCACGTTCACGGTCCCACCCCACAGCTTGGTGCCCCCGGAGCAGCGCACAACCTGCCCCTAAGCCTTGTGCGTGACCTCCCGGCAATCACAACCCCTCAGCCCACGGGAGCCAAGGGGCTGGGCACAGATGCTGCAGATTAGAAAATTAAAAGCTGGGAGGTTTCTGCTGAAGACATTTTTCCGTCCATGAGGACATGGGGTGGAGAGGGTGGAACATAGGGGGGGTGGGGGGGGGGCAGCTGCCTTCAGGAACAACAAAAGGGAAAAGGGGGAGGGCAGCAAGAGGGAGAGATTTTTGATTCATTGTCAAAAATTACCCAAACTTTATTGCCAGAATGTCTACATTTTTATGCGCTTAAGCACAGTGAGTTATGGAAATCTTAAAACAATGGAATGATCTCCTTCATTGCTCTCAATTTGTTCAAAGTAACCACTCCTCTTAACAAAGTGGAATCTCTTTTTCCGTTTTATTGACTTACAAAAACATCTCTGCTATCAACAGCATCCATGTGCATGTCATAAATACCAGGGTGGGACACGGCGCTTTGGGTAGGGGGGTTTTTTAAAACCCAGCTCTGCCCCAGCCCTTTCTCAAGGAACGTTTTTACGGTGTTAGGTTGATTTGGCAAATTTTCTATTCGAACCTGCCTGAACAAGAGGGGCTCCGAATTCCTTGAATCAGGTCCAAACATCCAGCTCTCCGGTTCCCTCGCTCTCGTCTTCGCTCTGTGGGAGTCCCTTATCTGTCAGTCACGTACCGCTCTTATAAATCTTCCGCAGCTACAGCGCGGGTGCAGGGTGCGCCTTACACACTCCGGCTGCCAGGTGAGGGGCTGCAGAGGTGAAAGCAAGCGCCAGTGATCCAGCTAGAGCACGTGTTTCGCAGCCCTGGACACACAAAACAAGATGGATAAAACTGGGGGGTCCTCCTGCAGCCCTGGAGCGGGCAGGTTCCCCCTGAGCGCAGCACACGCGGAGCCGGGAGGCCGTGTGGGCCTGGGCTTTGATTTACTGCTGCCCTATTTTAGGGCTACAGCAGAGAAAGCGCTGACCTGGGAGAAAGTGGGGACCAGCCTGGGGAGAGAACACGGGGTTTGCTGCGGTGTCCCGAGGGCAGAGCCGCAGCTCTGGGGTCCTGGTGAGGAGCCAGCCCCACCGCAGCCACCCGCACCCATGGGTGCCATGAGGAAGGGACACAGCTCGACACGCCCCGTCTGGGGACTGCACAAAGAGCTTTGGGAGGAACTGAGGCACCAACGGGAAGCACTGGTGCCAGAATAAAATCCTTTAGCAACCCCTTACGTGCAGGTCACGGCGCAGAGGGCTGTCAGCGGATGGAAGGTGACCCTGCACCCATCGGGGCCCGCGGACGTGCCATCCACCAGGCTTCACAACCCCCGGCGAGGACGGTCTGCTGTGGAAAGGAAAGCTTGTGTGAGCCCCAGAAAAAATGTCTTTAGCCTTATAAACTGACACAGTTGTTTATAATATTCCTAAGTGCCATTGCGTGATGATAGCAATTCTCCGACAGGGAAAATTTACTTTTTTCCTTCTTTTTTTAAATAAAGTTAGAAAGCCGTAAGTCCCACAAAAGATGTTTGGGCTATTATTCAGGGTTTGTTTGTTTTTTCTGTTTCCTATAAGTAACACACTGAGGGCCATTTGCTGGTGATAATGTTACAGCCTTACCGCAGCGCTGTCGGCGCAGCGCGGTGCTCGAGCTGCCCTGGCCAAGCCGTGCCCAGCACCATGGGCAGCCAGGACCCAGACCCAAGGCTGCCCCCCTGCAGCCGCCCACCCAGCCCAGCACCAGCACCAGCACCACTCACGGGGTCGAGGCTGGGCTCCAGGCAGCCCTGGCAGCCTCCTGGCCACGGGCTCCCGTCGTGCAGAGCCGAACCCTGGCGCTGCGAAGGCTGCAGCCGCCCCGGCGCGGCAGGAGCTGAACTTCCTGGGAAAGCGGCTTGAATGTGAACTGCTGAAAGTTAAAAGTTGTTGACCTTCTGGATAAAATTTTTCTGTCCGCATTTCACATCCTGGGGCATGAAACCATTACTTTTTGTGTGTGGAAAAACTCCTCCGTGTGAGTCAGGCGCTTTGCTGAGGACGTTGCAATCTCCAGTTTGCTTATATTGAGCTGAAAACAAACAAACAAGCAGTGAAATTGGAAAGCTGCAGCAATCCTCTAAACAGCGACAAACAGTAGGGATTTATCAAGGCCTCACATGGGACACGGCACGACTCCGGCGAGGCCGCTGAGCTGATGGCACTCCTCTGGTGCGCCCGTGCCCTCGTGCTTCAGCCACTGCGGCTGCGGCCCCGTGGTTGGGGTTGGAGCTGGCTCCCCATGGTCCTGCCCTCGCCACCAGACAAGGCACAAGGACAACAGCCGTGGGCCTGAGCAGAGCTCAGGCGCACGCAGAAGCCATCAGGTTGTGCGCACTGACCTTGCCCAGAGCAGCTCTCCCCAGATCCTCCCAGGAGCACCATTTGGCTGCAGCGATGTCGGTGCCTCCGCAGTTCACAGAGGGTTATTTCATCTTGATCTAGATCTTTGGAAAACAGGAATTTAGCCTGAGAAAATGCTGTTACTTTTCATCCAAGTTCCCAAATTCCAATCCCCTCCCATCCCCAGGAAAGCCCTGCTCTGCTCCGAGCTCAGTTCAGCAGCCCGAGCTCCCTCATCGCTGCGGCTCCGTGTTGTGCTGCCCCAGGTACTGCAGCCGCTGCTCCGCAGCACGCGGCGCTGCCAGGACGTTTGCTGTGAGAGTCAGGAAACAAGATATGGGAAGTTTATAAACATGCCGTGGATGGTTTATGGAAAGAGGTTATGAAATGCAATTAAATGTTTTATAAAGCGTCCTGATTTCACTCCTCGGTCACTGTATCATTTTGATCATAAATCAGAAAATGAGCTGGAGTTAGAGAACTGAAAGGAAATGGGGAAGGCCAGGAGGGCAACAAAAGGAAGAGCAGAGAGGTGGGTACCGCCATCCTCCCGTGGCACTCACTTGCATCTATTCTGCAGTCGTGGCCCTAAACGCAGCCTCGGTAATTCCACTTTGAGAATGGTGCCAGCCGGGTGCTGCCCGTGCTGGGGACGTGCGCCTGGTGCAGGCTGGGCACCCCCAGCACATCTCCAAGCAGCACAGGCCCCCCTGTGCCACGGTGCTGCAGGACGCCCCACGGCACGGCGCCGATGTGGGTGGACAGAGGGACCAACCCCACCACGGGCACCCGGCTGAGCAGGGCAGAGGGGGAAATGTTGGCCAAAGAGAGGTGAACATCAAGGGGTAGGAAGGAAGCCACGGTGCAGTGCGTGATTTATGGGTTGATTTAAGTCTGCAGAAGGCTTCCTCGCAAGAGCTCCCTGGAAGGAGCAGCAGACGGCCGGTGTTTACCAGGGACGGCACAGCAGCCCGCGGAGCTGGCCAAGAGCTAATTGCAAAAGTCTGAACTGCATCCTCCCAACTGCGAAGGGCCGGTCAGAAATAGAGATGCAGGGCTGCGTGCTAACAGGCAGAGGCACAGCCAGCATGGGAACGCCGCCTCTCCCATTCCCCTGCAAGTGAAACGCTCCCTGCTCTGCCGGCTAGGGGCTGCAGTGCCAGGGCTGTGAGGGGTGATGCAGTGACTGGGGGTGACTGCTACGTGGTCCCAGCACCATCCCCAGGCACCTTCCCCTCCCCAGGAGAGAGCCACAGCGCAATGAGGGGCTGCCACGTGGGAGGAGCCCCCCTCCCTATCCCAGTTGGCACTTGTGCCCCTACCAGTGACACAGGGCACAGGGAAAAGGTCACGGAGAAAGCATAAAGGATCTTGTGATTTAAGTGCTATTATTATTTCCTGTCCATTAAAAGAAAAAAAAGTAACAGCAACAAACCCCTACATGCAGCAGTGCAGGCATCATGTGTCTGACATTTGGCTTCTCCCTCCCGAGCCACTGGTCCAACAGCTCACAAGCCAGAGGTTAAGCTTCCTGGTTCCTCTTTTTGATCTGCATCGTTCACATTCTTCCGTGTTGTTGGACACAATCAAAAAGAAAAAAAAAAGAAGAAAAAAATCCCTTTGAATTATCAGGCAGGGAGAGACTCTAATTGCTTTCCCAGCTCCTCCCCAGGCCAGGTCCAGCTCGCTGCCCAGGGACGCGCGCACGCAGCCAGCCCAGGAGTTCAACAGGCGAGACAAGAAGAGGAGCCGCACCTTGGGGCGGGCAAACAGACAGCAAAACACATCTGAAAGTGCCCTCACCCGAGCGCAATTCGCGCTGAGCCACATCCAGCCCACCAGAGCAAAGCTGCTCTCACCGCTGCCTTCAGCGGAGCCCCGAGGAAGCTCGCGGCGAGCTGCGGCCGAAGGGCTCTTGAAGGGGAACCAGCGCTCCCAGCCCCTTGAACCAAAGCAGTTACAGCATCCCGAGCTGCTCACCCATTCACATCTCCATCCCCCTCCCACTTTGTCAAGCCCCCCTCCAGCTCCGTTCCCACCTTTCCCTGACTCCCCCCACAGCTGCCCGAGCGCCATCCCCGCTCCGAGGGCCTGGGCAGAGCGGGGCGGGGATGCTCCCGTCCGCACGCGGCTCCACGTGCACGGGCTGGCTTGGCAGCCTTATTTATATCCATTACCAGCTAATGCAATGGAACTGGCTGACAATGGGCGAAGCGGCTGCCAAAATCCAACATGCGGCCTGCAGATGTCCCTGGGAACGGCAAGCCCTGCTGGAAGATCTGCGCGGTACAAAAGGTTACCCTCGATTTGCTTCAGATGCTACTCTCGCCATTCAAAAGCCATCACTGGAGGAGGGGGCTCCTTCGGAGAGAAAAGCATAAATCCAGCCCTCCCTTCAGACCGTTATTATCTTCTCTGGTTCAAATTAAGTGACTGGGGTCATTTTTTATACGTTGCAATTTGTCTTTTACCTGAGGGCATTGTGGAAAGGAAAGAAAAAAAGGTGAATCTAGCACGAAAGCAGGGAATGAACAGAGTCTTTAGCAGACAATTAGCTGAACCAACATCAGGTCCTCCCTAAAACATCACAACGGAGATTAAACGTAGGCAGACACAGCTAATTCCTCACCAGTGGGTCCAGCAATAAATCATCGCCTGTGCCTGCGGCTGCCTGGCAGAAGGATGCCGAGAGGCGCATGCAAGCCCCGTGGGACATTTTGGGATGGGAGCGGGGCAGGAGAGACCCAGCTCCCACCGGCATCACCAGCACAGCATCGGGGCAGGCAGCAGCTCTGCACACCCCTCCTGTGCTCACCAAGGCCAAGGAGCGAAGTCAACGCCAAGGCCAGGGGAGCAGCGTGCCAGTGCCACCGCCACGAGTCACGGGGCGTTTGTTGCTTCCTGCAACTCAACTGAAAAACAAGTCCTGGAGGCATCTGGTCCTCATTTCCAGCGACAGCGGGCTTTGTGTTTTGGGTTGGCTTTGTTGTACAAATACTTGAAGAAAAATATTATTTTATCAACTGCTCCACTAACAGCAAACGAGCTGCTGGAGAGCCCAGGTCAGTGAGCATCACTGCCGCCCACACCACCACACCTCACCATGCGCCCGCTGAGCATCCAAGGTGCCGTCTGCGTGCCAAGGAGGGGCCGGTGCTCACAGCAGGGTCAGTGCCTGGCAAAGCAGCAAAGTGACCCCAGGGCTCACCCACAGCCCCACAGCCCCTTCCACAGCCGCTGCCAGCCCGCTCAGGGCTCCCCCCTTCCTCCCCGGGCTCCCCTTTCCCTGCTCGTGACACCCGGCAGCCCCCTGGCAGCGCCAGCCGGCTGGGCAGCCCGTGGGCATCCAGGCTCGGGGATTTGCAGAGGCTTCCAAAGAAACAAACCAAACCACCAAACCAAAAACAAAGAGGAAAGCCCACACACAAAGAAGAAACAACCCTAGGCTGTAACAATGCAGTCTGGGGATGGCTTCCCAGGCTGTGAGACAGCACCAACGGGAACCCGCCGGGTCTCGTGCTCCGGGGCTTTGCTTTAATACACCAGCTCCTGGGGGCCAGGAGCATTGCTCTGACCCACGGGTGGGATGAGCAGGCTGCTCTGATCCCTGGGGACAGAGCACATCAGCAGGTGGGCATCCCAGCACACATAATGACACTTCAGACCCCATTCAGCAACTGGCTGTGCAAGGCCAAGAGCGCGTCCCACTGGCCATCACCGCAGCCTCTGGGAACCCCTGCACCCATCGGCCCCACAAAACACCCACGGGCAGCCACAGACAGGAGCCTGGAGCCCACGACGGACCCCGGTGGACCACAGCCAGGCTTGGCTCCGGTCCCAAATGCAGGGTCCCGACCTGGCGGGGTGAGCCCTTGCTCTTAGCCAGGCATCACACAGCAGCAGCAAGGGCACAGAGCAGGGAGAAGGCAGCTCGCCAAGCCCCGGCGGAGGTGCCTGCAGCAGCCTCCGCACCTCAACCCTTCGAGGCACCGAGGTCTCAGCCCTCCTGGAACCCAGGAAGCCTCCCCACTGCTTCTCCCCGCTTGAAACAAAGAGCCCACTTCTCACAGCCCTGCAAAGCCAACAAATAGGCGACACCACTTGGCGGACGAGCACGAGGAGCATGCTTGACTGGAAATGTTTACTGCTAAGATACACACAGAGTGCACTGATAGGGCAAGGCAGTGTATATTTAGGTTCTGGCTTCGGAGGAGGGCACGTCCTTTACTGAGAAACCGCTGGGCGGAGAAGAAAGGAAAGGGTATCCAATGCTTACAGCAATCTGATCTGCCCCAAAAGCAGATTTTTTTGCCCTTTCTAAGGGTTTTATGAGGCTGCAGAAATCAGCAACCTTGGGCTGGTCCCAAGTTCCCCTTACGGAAAGCAGCAAAAGGCTGGGAGCCCCTCGCCTGCTCGCCCTGCCTAACCGCCCCGTTAGCATTAAAACGCGCTCATCACCTTCACCAAATTTCCGCAAAATTCACGTACACCAACAAAAATGATTCCCCACACCAGAGCCAGCTTCGCACCATCACAGCACCAAGAAGGGTGCCCCATCCTGCCCTGGGGACACCCCGAGGGGGCTGCAGGGTGCCCACAGGTGCCGGCCCAGCCCCTGTTAGCCCCGCGCCTCCCGCGGCCAGCACCGGGCAGGGACACAGAGGGAAGATTTATGTCCTCTGACAGGCTCTGCACGCCGCGCTATTTTTCTTCATTGCTCTTGACACGTCTCCTGTCACACCGGGCAAACTCCTGGGTCGGCTGAGAGCCGGTGTCAGGGGGAGATGCGAGCTGCTTTCATGAAATTAGCGTCCCCAGGGAATCCCAGTGTTTGGGGAGGTGAAATCGGCGACTACGCCGCATCCACCTGGGATTATTCACCACCGAGTGACCTCGTCCTGAGCCTGCCTTCCTCTCCCAGGGAGCTGGGTGGGGGTGAGGTCCTTGTGTGGAGCTGAGCACCCCACACATGGGGCCAGGAGTGAGGGTTTTCCCCAGCCAAAAGCTCTGGGCATGCCGCAGCTCCCACAGAGCCGCCCCGACACCGCTCACGGTGAGGAACTGGGGGCAGCAAGCACCCCGCAGACACCCTTCCACTGGGAGGGGAAGGATAACCTTGCCCTGAACTTCCCATATTAGAGGAAAAAAATTTAACTAACTTTTTTTGTAGAAATTCAGCCTTAAAGCCTGCGATCTGTTCTATTTTGACCGGCACACAAGCAGCCTCTTTTCAATATATTCGGTGATTTAATGAAAAATACGATTTCCTTTGTGCTGAAAGCAGATGCGTGCCATGGTTCCACCGAAAGAAAATGTAAGCTTTTGGGGGAAAAAAAAACAGTTTGATGAAAAATTGTTAAACCAGCCCTGTTTGTAGCTCCCACGGAAAACTATCTCAGCCAGCTCTAACGCTCAACACCCAGCTACGTAGTTTGGGTCGGTCTCGCTCTTTTCAGCACTCCTGTTATTTTTTTTCTCCTGAGGATGGGGCTGGGAAGGACTCAGCCTTCAACACAATACAAATCCTGCCCTTTCGGTAAAGTGTAATAAACTTCTTCCCCTGACACGTAGGAAAATGTTTTAAGGCAAGACTTTATAGAGAGCATCAATCACTTCAGAGGTGATGGAATTGCTGCAGAATTATAAGCAAGTCTGAAGTGTCTACAGAGGACTCTAAACACTGTCTTCTATTTATTCTCTGTGTCCTTTGTAAATGTAAACTTCAGTGGAGTCCAGAGGCCTTTCCGTCTCCATGACTTGTCAATCCAGCACCTTTCACCACCGCTAAAATCACAATTAAAAAAAAGGGGGATTACAAAAACAAACACAGAGCTCGCGCTCGCGAGTGATGGCTGCGGACTGTCGTGCCGCCCCGGCGGGCGGTGGGATCCTGCCCCACACCAGACCCCGCGGCCACCCCTGCCCTGGTGCCCCCCGTGCCCGTCTGCCAGGGGGGCGAGCTGGGTGTGCGTCCTTGCCACAGTGCCCAGGCCACCAACCCGTCCCTGCTGCCCCAGGGGCAGGAGGGGAAGCCCCCACCCAACCCGTAGCAGACCCTGTCCCATGGGGATGCTCCTGGGGCCGGCCCTGCCACGGGGAAGGTGCCCCACCGGGTGCGCCCACGTGTGCCATCGCGGGGCACGGGCGCGCTTTTATCTCCTGCAGACATTAGACTACCAGAAAGGAACGGTTAACGGCGCACCTCTGAATAAACACAGATTATGGCTCTGAAAGGCTCCAAGAAGATCAAGCAGAGGACAGTGCACTGACAGCGGGATGAAGCTGGGTGTGGGAGAGCCATCCCAGCTGGAAGGCTGCTCGGAGGACCCAGCAAGAGAGTGGGGAGCGACTCTTGCTTCCACAGAAAGGAGGGGGGAAAAAAAGGAGAGAGAAAAGCTCTTGAAAGTTTTGAAGGGAGTCTATTTCAAAACCTTTCCTTCCTTGCCAGAATACCCAGGAAAAAAATAATTTTAAAAAATCTATACATTGAAATGTCCCACAGCTGCTCTAGCAAGAAAATAAATAAATAAATAAATTGTTTTTGAAAAATACCTTGCACGGGAGAGCTGAGCCATCCCTTGAGCATACTCATCCCCTTGGGGAGCAAAGCCAACACACTCAGCACGGAGCCTGCGATGGGACAAGCTGCAGCTTTGTCCCCATCAGGGAAGGGGCCGGGAGATGCAGCCAGAAATGAAGCACCGGGGCCAGTTTGTTACGGGCATTCACAACCGTGTGGGTAGGCACGGACAGCGCCGAGCACACACAGCAGCCTCGCTAACTGCGGGCACACCTCGCAATAAATTCTGTGTAATAAATTCATCTAAATGCTGCGATGGGAGCATTTATTGGGAGCATTTATTCCTGCGCACCCCCCAAGCCCCGCGGGGCGCATCCTGCGCCGGGTCCCCGCCGGCAGCGCGGGGCTGAGGGACCCGGGGGGGGGACCGGGCCGGGCTGTACCGAGCCGGGCCGGGCTGTACCGAGCCGTGCTGGTCTCTACCGAGCCGTACCGGGCTGTCCCGAGCCGTACCGAGCCGTGCCCGCCGGCAGGTAGCGCTGCGGCTCCGCGCCCGGCCGCGGCCCCGAGCCCCCTCCCGCATCCCTGCCCCGCACCGTGCCGGTGCCCCGCAGCCCTCGGTGACTCCGGAGCGGCACAAAGCAAACCCGGCCCCTCCTCCCGAGCCCCCCTCAGATAATGAGAACGATTCTGGGGCGCCAGGAGCTCCCTGCAGCCCCTGCCGTGTGCCACTGCTTCCTAAAACTGAACCAGGAGTGGGGCGTTTGTGATTCCTGCGCTGCTGGCCTGGGCTGTCCTACAGCCACCGAGACCGAGAGCAATCCCGTGACCTTCAGCCTTGGCGGGATGAGCCCCTGCCCTCGTGCTAACGGGGAGCGTGATTGAATGCAGCTCCTTGCTGCTGTGTCCCCTGGACCAGCTGCTAAGGGGAATGTGATCAGGACCCACGGGCAGCTGCAGGTCTGTCCACAAAGACACGCAGAGTCCTCTCTGGACACTCCAACATCGCTGGCCAGGGCAGTAAGATGCAGGCATGTAAGTGATGGTGTGGGCAGGAAGACACGGGATGCCCCTGCGCACACAGGGCTGCGGACTCACCCTCCTGCAGGACCTCCCGAGCGGCTCCCGCCTCGCAGCACAACGCTGGGCCCTTTGCCCTCTGCTGGATCAGCCCTCGTGTCCGTAACGGCGATGGCAGCTTGAAGCACGAGTTGATCTGTACCTACAGGAAAAGGACACACGGTCACATTTTGCAAGAGATTCTCCTCCTGGCGTGCTGCAGAACGCCAAGCTGTCCCCCCGGCCCTCCACGCTGCCTCCCAGCTGAGATGCAAACAGCTGATCCCTGTAGGATCACACCAGCAGCCTTTCCTGTGCGCTGACTCAGAGCACCCCTGCCTCCCCAGCCCCGTCCATGGCCCCGGTGACTTTCCGCAGGGGCCTGTTCTCACCAAACAGTTGCCGTAGCAGAAGTGCAATACCAGCAAAAGCTGGCAGGGAATCCAGAGGGCAAGTCTGGAGTAAAATTCTGATAATGCTGTGTTTATACCAGGAATTTCTTCAGCAGATAAATCAAGCGAGGAAAATAACAGATGGGAACTAGCCGGAGACACCGCAGCGGGGCTCACCCCACACAGCCCCACTGCCCCTTCACCTGCCGGGCACGCCGCTGCCCTGCTGCCTCTGCCTGCAGGCAGCAGCTTTAAACAGGGATGGATCCAGCAGAGATCAGGGCACGGTGTGGACCTGGTGTCGCAGTCAATGGGACCAGCTCCCAGCATGACCACAGCGCACTTCCCAGTGACTGGGATGCCAAAACCCTCCTAGCCAGGGAGCTGCTCCCAGTGCCAGTCCCTTGGAAACACGCCTCGTGGTGGGCAGAGCACCCGTCGGCACCAGCACGGCAGAGGGACGATTTCTGGGTTATTTTAATAACAGGGACGATTTCTGGGTTATTTTAATAACAAGGCAGCTTGCTGAGAAAACCCCACTTGCAGCGCTGCTTAGTCCCCCCCCCCAGCCTGCTGAAAGAGAGAACTCCAAGCAAAAGGAATAATTTTAACCCCATGGATCTCTTGCAGGGAAACCCAGGTCAGCCAGGCAGGTCTGAGACTTTTGGATCTCTGTAAATCCACCAGACACGTCGCAGTGCTGCCCACAGGCACACATCCCCAGGGTGCTGCAGGTCCCAGCGCCAGCAGCGCGCCCGCCCTGGGGCCGCCCTGCACCCAGCAAACTGCCCCCCTTCAGGCTGCAGAGGGGCAACATATGGGACCCGTTAGCTGGATGTGTATAAAATCCGAAGCTGCATTACTCATCGGCTCCGTTACGCTCACCCCACCACCGGTAGATGCTGCTTTTGCAGAAGCGACCGACAACCGCTTGTGTTTCTGCTGTCAGCTCCAATAAACAACCGTGTTTAATGCCATGGGGGGAGAGGGGGCTCGGAAACTCTATCCAAAACTAACAAGTTTCAAGCACGACATCCTTGCCAGCTTAATGCCTCGGTCTCTCCCCCGGCTTGCTGTGCTGCACTAGGGGGAAGCAGGGTGCAGGAGCCGAGGTGACCCATTGCTCATAAATCACCAGCCCCCCGCACGCTGTCCCAGCCGCCCTCCCGTGGGAGCCCGCCGCAGGGCCACACACTTCTCAGCACGCAGGACCCCGTGAATCACGCACCATTAACATTCTTGGAGCGACATCTCCGAAATACTTCGGGGATAAATTGTTTGCTGGCTGATTTGCAGCGCATTTAGGCAACGTTACGAGGAGGTGTGCTGGTGGGGAGCCAAGGGCGCGCTCCCTCGGGTCATTTGGATGTCACCAGGCACCGGCAAACGTGGCACAGCCTCGGCCTTGTGATGGACACGGGTACCCCGGGGCCATGGGATGACCCTGCTGAATGTGCACCACTCGGCAGAGGCCGTTCCAGCATCTCTCTGTCCTCGCAGCCCCTCTGGTGCTCCACAGCCGACCTCGCCGTCAGAGGGCTCCGCACCCAGCGCCAGCCCCAAGAGCATCGCCTGCCGCAGCACAGCCCGGCACCAGCAGGCAGGATTCCGGCACTCGAGGGGGGATTAGACATCAAAAAGCAGGCAGACAGGAACACAGAGAGCCCCTTCCATCTGGTTAGCACAGCCACGGCCCCGCTTACCCTGCTCTGCCCCCAGATCAAAGCAGCGGCCGATGGCACTGATTAGCATCTCCCTGCAGAGCCGCGCCCAGCCGGCGCAGCCGAGAGCTTCATCTGCCCGGCAGAAGGAGCAGGGGGATGAGGATGGAGCGAGAGGAGCTGGGGGGCTGCAGGGAACCTGCGGGGAGATAAAGGTGATGGTGGAGAAAAACCTCCCTTGGGAAGACCCCCAGCTGGAAGGAGGAGAGCCACGAGGACAGAGCACCTCCAGCCTGCAGAAGGGGAGCGAGCAGCAGCCCCTTACAGCAGACCAGAATTTTAGTGCAGCACTGAGGGGGAGCAGTTCGGCAGCTCTCACGACGCTCTGGCCATACTGAAGAGCAAAAGTTCCCAGAGCAGACAGCCTGGGCAAAACCAGGGCTGCTGCGCATGGAGCCGTGGGCTTCCCCCATCCCCTCACCTCCTCTGCAGCAGCACGGGGAGGTCACGCAGTGTTCAGGACACCATCCGTGCCTGCAGGGGCTGGAGACACCTCCCTCGGGAGGGGAATAATGCTCACTCCTGCTGGCAGGGTTGGCCATACAGCGGGGCAGCTGAAGCAGAGCTCAGCCACTAATAGGATTACGCCCCGGGGACTGCCAGTGAAGCGCAGCCACCAGCGCTGCCACAGCCCCGCTCGCAGAGCTCCCCCTGTGAGGTGCTCGCTTTTTGTTTGAGATATCACAACATTGGGCTGAATCCTTGGCACAGGGTGAGCCCAGGGATCAGGCTTCTCTTCCACCACCCAGAGGGGCTTTGTCCTCCAGCATCCCACCAGGCAGCACCAGGGCTGAGCCGAAACCGTGCCAAAACCCTCCTCACGAGCCCCAGCCTGCACACCATGGACGTGGTCCCACAGGGCAGGACTGCAGGGCTGGGATCCCCCCCTGTGCTGGGACACCCCTGCAGGGCCGGGGTGAGCAGCAGCAGCTGGGCAGCGTTCCTGGCAGCACACCCACCGCAAAATGCTGGTGCCAGGGGCATCCCACACAACCGGGCAGCACCAAGCCCTCTCCACTTCAAGCTTTGACATGATACCCCCAGTACCAAGGGGGTCTTCCCATGTTGTTTGGGAACTCCAGCTCAAACCCTCAATTTCCAGGGAAGCACAGACCTTCAGGTGTCCAACATAAGGGTCTCCACTGCATTCCTCCAGACGGCCTGGACGCTTCCCAAACACACTCCTCACACGCGAGGATTAACTGAATAATCAGGTCAAATGCGAATCATCAATACAGCTCAGTGAGGTGCTGCTTTCCGTGACACCTTCATTTCCTCGAGCAGCAGATTTGCACCAGGCCAGACATTTTTAAGGCATGGGGAAGCACCAAGCAAAATAGCACTGTACAGTTTTTAGGATAACAATGGATTTCACCTGCTTCAGCCTCCGATCTCCACAGTAGCTAACGTTACCTGGCACTGGCTCTTGACACATCAGCACGCAGGCTATCAGAGCAAATGCCTCTGTTCCTGGCACACTGGGGCTGAAAGCACAGCTTGCTGCCCTGACTCCTTGTCAGACTTCACAGGGGCTGGCAACTGAAAGCACATCCAATTTAGCCACAGTTCATTATCCGACATAGCGTGACATTGGGCCACTTGCAGACATAATCCAGCTTCCTCCTGCCTTGCAAGATGTATTGACCAAAGGCGAGGAAACAGCATTAATAGCTCACTGCTGTGCAGACGAATCTGGGCAGCAGCAATGAGGTTCTTTGGGCTATTTCTGTCCAATCCTACATGAGACTAAATCAGAAGCTTCTGCAGACTTCCATTAAATTTCTCTCCATTAACACCACCGAAACAGAGATCGGAATTTATCCTCTCTTTTAGATATATATATATATTATTTTCTCCTGGTACTTTAAAAAAATGCTAAAACTCTTCAGCTTCTAGCTGAGCTTGAGATAAAAGTTAACCTCTGAACCATACAGCATCTTTCATATAAGGCACCATATAGAGAGGGCTTCTTAAAGCGAGTCTAGCTTGGTAACACGTATATTCTAGATGGTTTCTGCTTGCCCTCATCCTCACCTCCTGGAGCCAGGGCACAAGGGCCACCAGCCTTCCCCACGCACAGCAGACCGAGGCGAGAACCAGAGATGCCAGCTTTGAGCCTTTGAGCTCGGGGCCAACCCACATTCCCTGGGGGGAAACGCGTTTGCACCCACACTGGCAGAGGGTGGTCCTAGTGAGATCTGTAGGAGATTCGCCAGGACTGTGGATAAACACGAGAAGAGGTCCCTGCTCCCTCAGGCCCAAGAACGTTGCCCTTGCAGCAGCAAAGATTCATTCATTGAGGCTCACAGCTCTCATGCTACAGAGGCTCCAGCACAGACAATTTTTTAGAATGTACACATGTGTACGCACACATACGCACACTCTTTACCAACTTTAACAACTCAGAAGAGCAATAAAGGGTGACTCTGTCTCCTGCAGAGGCTTTGGGGCAGGAGGCACAGCCCCAGGCTGGAGAGCAGCAAGGACTGCGACGGTCCCACCTGCAGAGCGCGCTGGGTTTGCAGCCAGAGCAGCCCCGATGCCGGCTGCTCTCCTGCTCACCACCTGCCCTCGGGGAGCAGCTCTGGGTAGGTCGGGTCCACATCAGATGGGGCTCAGGCAGGAGACCCCCAGCAGCAGTCTGGCCCCCGCTAAGCCCCCAGCGCTGTGCTTGATTGCAGCCCTTCCTGTTGGCTCCTGCACGAGCCCTCGTACCTCACAGATGCCTCCGTCCCTGGCACTGCTGCCAGCTCCATTCAGCATATGGCCCAGGACGGACACAGCTTGTGGCACCTCCTCGCCAACACAGCACCACAGGAATCAGCCCCAGCGAGCAGCACCTGCTGCATGGCAGGCGTGAGGGGCAGCCCCAGCCCGGGCAGTGCCCGCACCTTCCAAACACAGCCCCCAGCAGCTGGAGGTGCTGCCCGTGCTGCCACCCGGCCTCTGGCACACCCCTGCTCACCCCCGGTGATGCTGCACGAGCTGATTTCTTGCCTTGCCTCCACACCAGGGCCGACTTGGCAGATGCACGGAGCCAGGCAGGCACGCGGGCTTTGTGATAATCTGCTATCCGATCTGGGTTTCTCTGGCCTCTCACTCCAGCGGACAGTCCTTCGAGCCCATTCGGGGACTATGAGTCACTGAAGAAGCACTTAAAGCCCATCCTTGACGATAAGGTTAGAACTATGCGCTGTACGTTTCCTTCCCTAGTTTGGAGTTACGCTCGGGCTGTCCACACTTCCTTGCCTATTCCACCTTCCCCTTCCATCCCCGTTCCCCACCACGCTGAGCTACACATCCGTGAGCGGGGCCGTGGAAGCCCCCAGCTGCTGAGGACACCCAGGGCACAGCCAGCTCCACCGTGCCCTGTGCTGGCCCTGGGGTAAGGAAAGCGCTCGCGTGCAAGGACAGAGCAAAGAGTGGGGACTGGGACCACAAAACCAGCTGCGGTGCTGCCACCAGCCCACGGCACATCTCCACAAGAGCTTGGGGATGCTCGGAGATGCCTCTGGGACAGAGCCAGCCTGGGTGAGCACGGGTGGACTGAGCTCGCCGACCTCTGCGCCACGCTGGCAGCAGAACGAGGTGATGAAGTAACAGAGGAGGTGACGGCCTGCACCCGCTGCCGAGTCTGCGCTGGCCAAGCCGCGTATCCGACATCGTGCCAAGGAGGCCGTGTCGTGTCACGTCCCTTGTGTAAAACAAGGCTGCGAGCGCTGCATACCTTTGGGCAAGGTGAAACTCGTCGGGTTCCTCACGGGCACCAGGGCTAACTTCAAGTCCGGGTTTCAGAGCCCCAGAAGGAGTGAGCACCGAATCCAGGCTGACAAAAAAAGCAGGGAATTGCCTCGCTGGCATGTACCAAACCATCCACGGCTCTGCCACATCCACCACTGCTATCAGCTGCACAGGGAAAGAAATTCCCCCTACATTAATGAAATGATTGTTCTTAATGCTTGGGCACCGCTCATATTCCTGAGGAAAAGGAAGCACAAATCCTCGCTTGCACTGACAGCAACAGCCCGCATCCCCAGGTACGAGGCAGCTAATTACATCTGATCCTACCAGCCAAGACCTGAGCAGCGTGTTTGTGCAAGCACTACAAAGTATGTGCGGGATTTGGCCCTATTTCCCTTTTTTATTAATCACAAGAAAAATTCTCCATTTAGAAACAATGTTAGAGACATACCTGATAGGTGTTTTTTTTTTTTTTTTCCCTTGGCCACTTACCACTTGGCAGCAGAGATGAAGTTTTGGCTTTGCAAAACATTTCAAAACCTGTTTCTGTTCCAATTCAGAGTCACCCACCTTCCCAGAAGCTTTCCAGGTTATCTGCGAAAGAAAACCCAGAGAAATGGATGGCTTGAAGTGCTTCAGCTGATAAACTCAAAATATATTATTTTAACTACGATTTTGTTTTGCTTTATAAAGCAGAACAAAGATCTTAACAACCACAGAACCAACAGGCTTTGGAAATGGAGAGGATTGTTCTGGAAGCAAAGAAATGGAACATTTGTGCCCTTATGACCATGTTCCTTTCCCCCTAAAGCCTGACAGAGTTTCACAGAACATTTCAAGCTGGATGTGCTGCATTTCAGGGGATCAAACCGCCCTTCCTGGGGAGGCTGCCTGCAGCACGATGGGGCCATGGAGCTGAGTGGCCACCTGGAGAGCAGCACCGTGCCAGGATAGGATACTGGGTTGAACAGGAACCCCCCACAGAGCCCGGAGCAGGGTGAGGAACAGCCAAAGGAGCAGAGACAGCGGCTGGATGGAAAGGCAAAGTGCACGGTGCTACAGTGGTGCCAGCCCCTGCAGCCAGGCCCTGGTCTCCTGCGCTGCCCCAGGCTCTGCTGAGGGCTCCCGCACCCCATCCATGTCCCAGCTCCGGGGACACCCTCAGGATGTGCTCACGCACCGCTCGCCACGAGGGCTCCTCGCTGCAAAAACCCAGCTCAAACACTGGCCTGGTTATAAATAAAGCAGCCAGTGACCCTGGAGATTAATCAGGGGGCTGGTGTCTCTGCGTGATGTCACCCCATGTTTTTCCACAGGCCTGTCAAATTTCAGCCCCGTCTGATCCGCCGATGACAGACGGGGCTCGCGCCTGCCAGACAGCACCGGGACGCTGCGGTCTGTGGGAGGGGAGCAGCCGAGCGCGGCGGCCGGCAGGATTTATGGCCTCCCTTCTCCTCGGCGTGCTCGCCTTCGCTCCCCGCCGCACACACAATACGCAGATGCCTCCGCAAGACGACGGAAAATCGGGGCTGCTTGGCGCAGTCGGGGTATTTTTAGGCACATTGCGCCATTTCTGGCTGTTGGTGACTTCCATGATCCGCCCGAACCTGGCTGCTGGCGTGCACGGAGCCGCGGCTCAGCGGGGCGAGGAGCAGGTGGGGAGAGCACGGACAGAGCTGCACTGGGACTGCTCCTGTGTGTGAGCTCGGCTCTTCCCAGGGCACCAGATCTGGCAACCAGACAGACCTGTTCGCCTCCGGGAGGGCGAAAAAGTTTCCTGGGTGGAAAGCCACACCTGAGACCATTCATGGTTTTAATGCCACTAGCCAAGCTTTATGGCTGCTTGCAGTTCAGCTTGCTGCCCAAACACCACCCCAGCCACTGGGGCTGGAGGAGGACAACGATGGCCATGGAGCCACGGGGTGGAGAGTAAGCGAAAGGGCACTGCAGCACGAGCTGCTCTGGGCAGGCAGCACCACACATCTCATGCCACATGCTCAGGACACTGCAAGGACAACACCGCGACCCATCCCAGGGCGCACCAATGCCCGAAGCCCCCCCGTTCCCATCCCCTTGCTGCCTAACACAGGGTGAGCAGAGGAGCTCTGGGTGCAGCTGCAGCACCGCAAGCACAGGGAGCTGCCCCGCGTGGCAGGCAGGGGCTGGGCACCGACCGGCACAGGAGCAAACAGTCCCCACCCTCTGGTCCCCAACACAGAGTCCATCTCCAAATAAGTTCCCAATAAAAATGCTCAAAACAGGGCTTTGTGGCCTCAGAAAATGGGTTTCCACGTGAGGTCAGCGGGCCAGGCAGTGCGGGTTATCCCTGGGCAGCGATTTTCCCCATTGGGGTTCCAGGCGGTGCGATTATGCAAGGCTCCGAGTTATTCCTGGGGCTGCCGCGTGTAAGGTGAGCTCCCTGCTGTGCCCAGCGCGGGCATTGCGGAGGTGCAGCAATCCCTCTGCAATCCCCGCTAGCTCTGTGCGCCCCTGGCACAGCACCAGCACCTGTGCCTGCACAATCAAAGCAGGAATCCAGGGCTGCCAGGGGACAGCTGGGGCGCGAGGACGACCTCTCCGCTCACGCAGCAGAGCGAGCTCTGCTCATGGGCCAGAGCGCAGCCACTGCCACCGCAGGAAGGGCACAAGAGCACAATGCCTTCACCTCTGGAAGGGGACGGGGAGACTGCTGCAGAGCAGGGTCAGGTTCGTGCCCCCAGCTCACAAACTTTGCCCCAGCCAGTGCCCAAGCACTGCGCAGGCTGGACACCAGCTATGGGGCAGCTCACAGGGTGCGAATGCCTGAGGCTGTCCCTGCCTGCGCGTTCCCACACGCTGCTTTCTTTCCCAGGGACAGCAGAAGCAAGTCCCTCTGTCCCTAGCCACAGCACCTCGTGCAGCAGGTGCTCAGTGGTGGCCAATGCAAGGCACAAACCAGCACCACACCCTGCAGCACGACACCTCCAGCGCCCGGGAGCGAGCCCCAGAGCAACCGACCTGCTAGGAAAACAGAGAGCTCGGCCCTTTGAAGTTAATGAATCGTGAAAGCCTTTGAAAGCAGAGCTTTGTTTATTTACTCCCGGCAGCTCATGTGGCTGAAGCACGCACACATCCCCAGCGCACTGCTAATTTGAGTGAAAGATCAAATGCGAGCCTCCTGCCCGGCCGAGCTGCAGCCGGTGGAAGAGCGAGGGCTGCCCCGCTGCACCGAGCCTCCACGGGATGCAGGTGGGGAAGGGAGAGCCCGATACAGCCCGGGGAGCCAGGGCAACAGCCTGGGCTGTCAGCCAGACCCTGCTGAGTGCAGTCAGGAGCCAGGCTGACAGAAATGCCACCCGTTGGATGTAAAGCTCCGTGAATTCGGGCCAAAGGGCACCACCCCAGCACCTAGGTTCAGCTGCAAGCCCCCCAGCAGCACCCTCCCCTCCCAAGCTCCCACCTTCAGCTGGAGCTGCTGCAGCCTGGGCCCAAATCCTACCCAGTGCCACGACGCAGCCAAATGAGCACCTGGGAACGTGCCGCCTGCCAAACCTGCTCTCCTCTTCCCCACAACAGAGGGGTGCAGAGAACTCGGTCTCTTCTCTTTGAATGAAAACCAACCGAGTAACAGGGAACAGCCCACGAGATGCCAACAGCGAGTACCAGCCCTGCACCGCCTCGCTGCGAAGTGCCACGGCACCGGGGGCCTGGCTCTGCCCATCGGCAGACACTCGTGCTGTCCCGCAGCAGCCACAATCTTCACTGGAAGCACCAGAGCCCCCAGCACGCTATCTGCTCTGACGGGTCTTCTAAACAAACGCACGGCCTTCCACAATACTCTATAAATATCGGCCTTTTCAGTGCAACGGCTTCGCGAACAAGCTGTAAGGCAATATTTCATTCAGGCTCTCAGACAAAAGGACGGCACCCTACCAGCGCTCGCTTTCTGCTGCTGCGGTTCTCAGAAGTATAATTGGATTTTAACCAAGCGCGAGTTTCTATCCCCATTTCTCCCAGGCCAGCAAAGCCGCTCTGATCCGTAACAACAGGAGTCGGAAGGAAGGAGCAGAAAGCTCGCGGGGCAGAGGGGAGGGGAAGGCTGAGGGCTCCGGCAACGCTGGAAGGACTTCAGCAGATATTGGGGCTGCGGTCCCAGTAAAAAATTAGGCATCTAGGGAAGTGCCAGCAACGAGAGAGAGGTTACCCATGTAAGACTAACACCTTCACCACCAGGGTGGGGAAGGGCTGGCCTGCCAGGGGCCACAAGGGAAAGGGGAGCTCCCAGCCCCGGCCCTCACAAGCCACCAGCGGGGAGCTCAGAGTCAAGGGCAGCTCCCCCGCCAGCCCGCCCCTGTCCCCGCAGTCCCAGGGAGCCAACAGAGTTGGGAGACCCCCAACCCTCCCCGGGGGGCAGAGGCCCGCCGGGTGCTCGCAGCCTCCAAACGCGACCCGACGGGGCGGGCTGCGGCCGGGGGTGCCCTCGCACGGGGTCAGGGAGCGGCGCTGCCCCGGGACCACGCGTCCCCGAGGGGGCTGCGCCCTTCCCCGGCCCCTTGCCCCGATCCAGAGCGCGGGGGCCCGGGGAAGCCTCGGGCACGGCGCTGCCCCGGGCCCGCCCCGCGGGTGCGGAGAGGCGCGGAGCGGGGTCCGGGCGGCCGTTTCCCACCCTGCAGTGACACCTGGCGGGGGCGAGCGCGGCAGGAGCCGGCGGCGGCCCCGAGCATCCCGCCTGGCCGCTGCGCCCCTGCCCCGGGCGGACCCCGACGGGGCGGCCGCGGGAGCGCGGGCGGGGGCGCGGCGGCGGCCCGGGGCTGCCCCGCGGTGGGCAGGGGCCCGCAGGGGGCTGTCCGCCGTGCCCTCGGGGAGGCGGGGGTCGGTCCGGCCGGAGCCTCGGCTCCGCGCTTCTGACTCTGCCCAATGAGAGCCCGCAGCCCGCCGCGAGCTGTCAATATTTGGCCGCGGCCCCCGCGCTCCCATCCCCAGTGCGTCCTCGCCCTCCGCGCGCAGCCCTCCATGGCCCGGCCCGGCCCCGCCGCCCGCCCCGCACCGCTCGGGGGGCGCTGAGCCCCGGGACCCCCCTCCCTTCCCCTCTCCGGAGCCCTGCCGCCGCCCCCCCCCTCCTCGCAGCAGCAGCAGCATGCTCCCGGGCGCGGGGGCGCAGCCGGGGCTCGCTCAGCCTCGCGGAGCCGGGAGCCGCGCACCGGGGCAGTGACGGGCACGGCTCGGCGCCCGCACCGCCGTCGCCCGAGGGGAGCACGGGCGGGCCCCCGGCCCCGCTCGTTCCTCCGGCCGGAGCGCGCCTCGCAGAGATATGCTGAGCACAAACCGCCTGGAAGCGCCTCCTGGGATTGCCGTGGCCCCCGGGCGTGCGGAGTGCGGAGCCTTCCCTCGGACGGCGGGCGCGGCCCCGCGGATTTACCTGCCCTTCGTCCTCATCCTGCTCGCCCTGCCGCCCCGCGCCGACTCCTCGTGGTGGTGAGTGTCCAACCGGGGGGGGAAAAGCCCGGTCCCGGCCGCCCCGACGGGCAGGAGCTGAGCCGCGGCGCTCGGGGGGGAGCCGGGAAGCGACCACGGGGCCCCAGGCAGCGCTGCGGGACCGGGCAGAGCCGGGCCGGGCCGGGCCGGGCAGCCTCGGCTCCCCCCGGCCCCGGCTTCTCCGGGGGTCCCACGCAGGACGCGGCCGGTCCCGGCCCCGCCGGGCTCCGCGCCGCCACCTGCGCGGCCCTCGGGGAGAAGCCCGCGGGGGCTGCCCCGGGAGCCCGCTCCGCCGCCCGGTCCTTTAAAAAGCAGAGCAGGATCAGTGCCCTCGGCACGGACAGGGGGAAATGGGGCTGCCCCCGATAACCCGCGGAGGGCAGCGTGGTTGTCCCGAGCCTCTCCCGGCTGCGCTGCGGCCCCGGCGCTTGCACGGCGGCTGCTCGTGGGCTCCCGGGGCTCTGCTCTCCCTTCCCGGAATGAGATAAGGCTCCGTGACAGCTGGAAGTGATGCCATAGAAAATGCCAGCGGAGCTGCGGCGAAAAGAGCCACGCAGCCTCCTGGAAATTAATCTCCTTCTCTCCTAATTGCTGTCACAATGAAAATTCGTGTCTGCAGAGTGAGGGTAATTAGGAAAAGTGGGAATGGGAAGTTTATCAAGTGAGCCTGTGCCGCTTCGACAGTTCAGTAACGCTAAAGGGGGGAAGAAAAAAAATACACGTTTGCTGCCGAAAAGTTCTCGGTATCCTCCCGTCCTGTAACAGCCCTCTCTAATTTCGTGGAAAACACCAATTAACACGCCAATCCCATCATCATTAGCACATCGCGGTGGGTGAAGCCGAATTTAATCAAATTCAATCCATCTGACACCGAGGGGGGATCCGGTGGCTCTGGAGCTTGTTAAGTGCCGCTGAGCACGGCCCGGGGCTGGGAGCGCTCCGAGGCTCTCGGCGAGAGCTTCCCGGGATGGGAGAGGGGAAAAGGGGAAGGGAAAAGAGGAAAGAAGGGGAAGGGAGCGGTGCTGCTAGGGGCAGCCCGGAGCCCAGCCGGCGGCGGCGGTGCCATTCCCGGCACTGCCCCGGGAAAGCTCCTGCAGCCCGATCGGCCCCCGTGGAACCGAAATCAGCGGCTGGGAGAATGAGTCACCGGCCACGGGGATCAGGTTGATACAGGGCTGGCCTGGCTTCCAGCCGCTATCTGCCCCCACCCATCAGGGCTGGCGAAGACAGGACAACATCTGCGCGGAAGGTGATGTTGCTGATATGCTAAAAGCTGAGGGAGGAAGAGGCTCAGGGTAGCGGGGAAGCTGGAATATTTCTCATCAGTACCAAGGAGGCAGGAGAAGGAGAGGGAAGCTGCTGGAGTAGGCGCGAGGGGTAAAGCAACTGGAAAAAGACCAGGCAACGGCACGGTCACAAAGTCTCTGCCCAGAGCTGAACTGTTCTGCTCAGGCACCCCGGTACCAGCTCACCAGAGTGAAGTCTTTCTTTAGGGACAGCGTGAAAAGCATTTTCCTTGCTTTTGAACCCCACTTCTCCCCACAATGACCGTGGTGTCGGCCCCAGTTCCAAATGCGCATCTCTTCCCAGCAAGCGGGAGCAAAACCAGCCACGTTTAAGCCTCGGTAGCTGTGGCTTATTTGTAGGAAGCTAGATTTAGCTCGCACAGCAGTTTGTGTTCTCAGCTTGCAGGCTGACTCCCCGGCTGGCAGCCTCTCATTTGAGGCAGAAAGAGGAGCTGGGGGCAACCTGGTGATGGGGGCAGGGGCTCAGCTGGGGCACAGAGCAGAGCCCCCACCCAGCCCAGCACCCTCCTTAAGCCACAGCAGAGCCCAGCATGCTTCTTTTGACCTCTTTCATAAAGCAGAATCAGTCCCAGTGTCCTTTAGATATGACTTTTTTTTTTTAATTTAAACCAAATTAATTAAACTCAGAAGTTCACATTTTTCGTTGCACTTTCTCTTTTTGTTTAAGGCCAGAGCATTCCTCAGAAGACCTTCATCGAAACAAATGCTTGTCCGCAGTACATGTCAGTTCTGATCAAACAGCGTGTTTAGATGAAATTGTGTTTTACTGAAAACGGTTTCAGCCAGCTGTGGTTTGGGAAAAAGTTGTTCAGTGATTTGCATAGGTTTCCAAGCACATCTTTAGCACTACTGATATTACAGTAAATACATTTGGTGGTGCATCATCGTTCCTTATTTTTATTATTATTGCCAAATTCTTCTAGGGATTCACACACAATAAACTTGTGGAAATAGAGGAAATGCTTCTCATTTTCAGAGTCAAGTTTTAAAGTAGATTAGTAGAAAAAACTGGGTCGCTTCTGATCAGAGTACATGGAAAGGAAATATCAACCAAATGTTTCTTCTAAACAACTGCAAATTATTAATTTTTGGTGACGTCAGGCACGGCCCCGCCACCTCACAAAAACTTCAGGAATTGGTGAACTTTGGCGCTAGAAAAAATGTCCGTGGACGTGCGTGTGCTCGGGCGCGTAGTGGGAGAGAGGAGCGGGGGCGAGGGCTGGGGCGGCGCTGCCAGGACCACCAGCGGCCACGGGACGGACGTGGCTGGGGGAGCAGCATCCATGCAGAAAGCTCCCAAACTATAAAACGTTCCTTAGCAACCAAATACCAGCTGAAACACAGAGAGAAATTAAAAAGGAATGCAACGGGAAAATCCCTAAATCCCGTTTACACTCGAGTGCGTCCAAGGGTAGGGAGCGCAGCATCACCCGCGGTGTGGGGCCGGGCGGCAGGGAGCCGTGCCCAGCGCAGGCCCGGCCGCGCCGCGAGGCAGCGTCAGGCCCCAAAAGCGGCCTCCAAAATTCCTTCCGAAAGATTTGGAAGATTAGACGAACGTTGCTTATAAACATAAACTGTGCAATAAACAAACTCGGTGTAAATAACTAAGTAGAGTTTACTCGCTGTTGAGAGCCCCGCTGGTCGCTCTAGTGTGGAAAGCCATTTCAGACCGAAGGTTTGGTTAAGGAGGAATGTACACAAAGCTGCATGCACACACACCCCGCGCACCCCACCCTCACACGTACCCGCTTGCCTGCAAACCCACATGAATCCCCCCCACCTCCCAGACACACCAAATCCTCGTTAGCTAACTTGTTTATTGCTAACCACAGCCCTTGGAAACTACAAATATTTAATTTCATCTGGCATCGGAACAGATGGGAGGCATCAGGCTCCCAAAGAGATAAAACAAATCTGGGGAAGGAAGAGCGGCGTGAGTTTGTGCTGGGGCCGAGCAACGAGCAGGATCTGGCCACGAGCGGGGCTCTGCTGGGAGCGGGGCAGGTCGGGGCCTGGAGCACGGTGTTTGGGCACGGGACCCAGGCAGGCATCGTGGGGGATGCTCGGTCCCATCAGGCAGCCAGCACCACGTGTCAGCTCCCTGCCTTGGCCTGCCAAGGGGCCCGGGGCTCACGGGCAGGGAAAAACGTGCTGAGGGCAGAAAAAAACACGTTGTGGAGAAAGCATGCGTTACGCTCTCCCTGCTGGAGTAGCCCCAGGAGAGGGTGCCCAGCCTTTGCCCAGTGCCTGATGAAGCCACAGGCACAGTACGTGGGGACGGGGACACTGTCCCCGCAGTGGGGAGGCAGCAGCAGTGGTTTTTGTCGCTGCTCAGCTCCAGGGCTTGCCCTACATTTCCATCCCAGCACCAGTGCCAGGTCCTGGTCCAGGTGCCGTGGATGGGCACAAAGAGGGACGGAGAAACGGAGCCACGTGTCCGCGCGGTTATCGGATAGACGAGCGAGGCGCTCGTTTAAACAGGCATCACACTGAGGTGTGTGGGAGGGGAAATAGCATCAATAGGAATGTTTGAAATTAAGCCAAGGGAAAGACAGCTGCGTGCGCGAGCCTCCCAGGCAGCCGGCGTAACCCTTTGGGGGAGCGCGGGCGCCGCCAGCTCCCCTCGGTGCCAGCCTCGGGCGGGCAGACCCCCAGCGACCCGTCCGGGCCTCACCGGTGGAGGCTGCGGCTACAGCTCAGAGGCCGGTGGCTCCGGAGGCCCCGATGCTGCCAGGCACCAGCCGCTTCCCTCTGACACCATCCCCGCAGCCGCTCAGCACCGGGGCTGTCCCAGGCACGTTCCCGGGACGGGAGCTGCCACCCGGGGAGTGTGAGCAGTGAGCGGGGGTCTGGGGGGGCCCAGCGCTCGTCCTGGCAAAGCGCTCTGCTCGGTATTAGCAGCGGGAGGTCAGCGACCAGGAAGTCTTTATCCCCAAGTGCTCCGTAGCCCCAGCCATCCGGGGAGCCCTCGCTTTGAAAAATAAGTTTCAGAGTAACATCAGACTGATGGAGAATGAACTCCCTGGCCCCTGTAGCAGCGCTGGTGTTCTGCGTATTGGAGTGTATTGGAACAGATGGGTTCTCTCAGTCACTCCACTCAGTTATAATAATCCTAATTGTATTTCTTAGTTCATTTTTCATTAGGGTCACTTTCACCTATAGGAAGTGTCTCTTAAAAAAGAAACGCGCAAGGAAAAAAAAAATCCTTCTGCTTTCCCGAACTTGTTAGCTTTTACTATTACTAAAACCAATTTCAGCAGCACCTACAGAGCACCGTGAAGTGAGACTGTGCCAGGCCTGCTGAAACAGGCGGCCCCTGCCACAGCACACGCGATACGCCAAGGACAAGAGAAGCTTCTTTGCCACCAGTGACTGCATTTTCTCCACACCCCTTGGCAAAGTGCTTTGGGATTTCGGGATGGGAAAAATAAATTGTTACTTGAAAGGATAAAGCATAATTTTGATGAGCGCTTTGGATTGTGTTCCTACATCAGCTGGCATCTGTCAGAGGAACAGTGCTAGGTTGTGGCTGTTATTTCAGAAGGCCCCGGGGCCCTTTTCTCCCTCAGCTTTCTTAATTTCCACCCCACCAGCTCCGCAGGCGCACCCAGCACCCCCCATGTCCCACTGCCCCCAGGGCATCCCCATCTCCAGCTGCTTGCCCACACAGGGAGGTCCCAGAGGGGAGACCCCGACAAGGAACCGAAGGCAGGCGGTGGGGAAGAAGGGTGGCACACAAGAAAAGAGATCACAGCACAGAAAATGAGAAGTACTTGAATGGCACTGGTAGTGGCCCAGCATTATGATATTAAAAACCATTCAAGTGAGACTAACGCTCTCAACATGCGGAGTAGTGGCTCTAAGTGAGGAAATTAGGACTATTAATCATTCCAAGGCGTTAACAATTCCAGCAGGCCAGGATGGCCCCGTTCCCAGCGGGGCTTAATAAAATACTCAGAGTTTACAATAATAAAATAATATCTCAAATGTCTATAGCACCTTGCAACCCAAAGCGCTTTGCAATTGGCTATAAATTGTCCACCCACAGCCATGGAGAGCAGGGGAAGGAAAGCACAATCTCCATGGGAAGTATGCAAAGCACTTGAGGAGGCGAAATGTTGTCAGGCTCTCCGGAATTTGCTCTTTATCAGATAGAGAGACAGGGATGTTGGATTTGATCCTATCTGGAAGGTTCGTCTCCCAACCGAGAGCTGCCTAGGGCTCTCCAGCCTCCCACCAAAACACAAGTTTCGTATCAGCTCCTTGGGAAGGAAAAAGAGCAGAAGCCAACAGAGCTTGGCTCCCAAGTTGGTCTTTCAGGACTACCAGCGTGCTCATGAGAGCAGTGGGGAAATTAATTGGTTTCCCTGGGGGAAGGACCCCAGCAGTGCCTGATAGCCCAGCCGAGCCAGGCAGTGCTTTCAACTCTCTGTCAGAAGCAGTGCCCCAGGAGCAGAGGGCAGAGGCCGAGCTCCCCCATGCCAGGCACCTCCTGGCCCCCGGCTGCAGGGGCAGAGCCTGGGCAAGGGCACGGCAGCGGGCACCCACCCGCTGGCCATCGGGGTATCAGGTTCAGAGGCATGCCTAACGCATGGCTGGGAACAATTCCTCGGCTGCCTCGCTTGCTTTTTTTGGTTGTTGTTGTTGTTTTAAACGTGGTCTGGCAAACAGAGAGCCCCGAGCACGGCTCTGCAGCAGCGCGCAGCTGCCCGTGTCCCTGCCCTTACAGCAGGGACAGGGAGGGAGCCTGCAGGAAACCACAGGGAGCAGCTTCGGCAGCAGGGGTCCTGGGTTTAAGCCGACCCGACTGTCTTCAGCAATCTTGGTGGAAGAGGCCAGGCCACGAGTGGCAGCTCCTCAGGTCACAGCCTGTTAGATGGGATGGAGAAGCCGAGCCTGGTGCCTGCCCGGAGACCTGCTCCCAGCTCCTCCAGGTCGGAGCAGCATCTCTCCGTGATTTCAGAGCCACAGAGCTGGCTGCATCTGTCAGGAGCAGGCTTTGTGCTGCCCTGTCTGCCCCCGTGCACTTCTGTTCCCACCCTGCACAGCAGCTACAAGTACTTCGCAAGGTGTTTCAGGATCCTCAGGAGGAAATGTTAACCTGCCATCATTTTTCAGCCATTAACTCTCTCTGCACTAACAAATGACAAAAAGCCTCGTGCCTCAGCTCCCTGCACGCCAAAGCAGGCAGCAGCTGCTGCTGCCCTCACTCAGGGTCTCCCCGCGGGGATGCTCCGAGCATCCTCTTCTCCTGCGTCATCAAACTTCCTCGTGTGGGCATCCCTCTCCCAGGGTAAATTTAACCTGGGATTATTCTAATTCAAAATTCTGCCTTTAATGGTATTGGTGCAACCCTGATTCCCCACGGTGGGAACTTCCAACATTTCAACAGTTGCTTTAATCATAACGCAGAGCACAAAAAAATTAAAATTTTTAGATTTGCCTTAGAATGGCAATTCCAAAACTTTGCCTCTTGAAACTAAATAAAGCTCAAATAGTGTTTTTTTCAATGCCATATAAAATATTAGATACAGCAGTGTCTAATATTATTTTCATTAGAAACTGAATCACAGCACTCATTTCTCAACACCGCCTTAACCTTACAGAGAAGTTACAAACTATAGCAAGTTCTGGGTCCTCTGAAATTTACCTATTTCCATGAAACATTTTCTTTCTTCAGAACTCATTTTCCAGGAGCCATTTCCCACCAGATACCCGCTGCGGGGTCCGGACAGAGGCACGACCCCACAGGAGCCCCTCATCCTCATTGGGATCTCAGCACACAGAGCAGGCTCGCGCCGTTGCCTTGGTGAGGAGCGGTTAGGAATTAAGCAAAATTAGGAGAAATTTCTTTACCGAAAGGGTTGTGCAGCATTGGCCCAGGCTGAGGCAGGCAGAGCTTCGCTCGCTCCAGCGGGAGAGGTTCCCGGCCGCCTATTGCCGGGCGCCTTGGACTCTGGTGGAGCTCTGGATCTGCGCGCTGCCACGCCTGGGAGCCAGCCCTTCTCCTCAGACTTCTGGTCTTTCTCGCTAAAGAGCTCAGCAGCAGGGGGCTGGTGCCAAAAGCACAATTTCTCGATCCAGAAAGAGGTTCCCAAACACCAGGAAGATGAAGTCAGAGGAAGGCATGTGGACCTCTGGTCCCGGGGACACCGTGCAACACATCCCCGGACCCTGCAGCCAGCACGCAGTGGCACGAACGCCCCCTTACCCCGCAGGAAGGGGAGCAGCAGGAGGTAGAAGAACTCTGAGCTGCTGTGACTGCACCAGAGCAGCCCTAACCACGGGCAGAGACGTGATACGGGCCACACAGCTCTGCGAGAGCACCCCAAGGAGCCCACGAGCCCTGTGGGGAGCCAACACGCTGCCATGGGAAGCGCGGAAGCAGAGCGCGCACAACGCAGGGGCGAGCACTGGGAGGGGGTTAGCACAAAATGCACGCTGCCAAGTAAATAGATGCGTCTGCCTCCGATTTGCATGTTTATCTTAGAAGCAATTTAGGTTTCTCCTTGTTTACAAGAGTAGAAGTCAGCAGACTCTTAGAGTAAGAAAAACAACTGGGAGCCAACATGTGACAGTTGTCTCCTGTTCTCGCAATGCGCCGCAGCAGCCAGCACTTGCAGGCTATTGAGAAAGAGCTGGGCTCGCCTCAGCTGCATCGCCGGCTGCCTGAGGGCAGCGGATTTCCTTGCAGAGAAGAGAAAAAGGGAGCAGGAAGCTGGGACCACTTTACCTCCTCTCCGCCCAGGCTCTGGGAGCACTTGCCTGTGGAGCACGAAGTCTGGTCCGTGCTGGTGCCGCGCGGGTCGCTCCTTGCAGGAACCGGGGATGCGCGGAGGTGCAGCAGGGCGAGCAGCAGCACGGTGCTCCCTGCACCACTGGGAGCTGAGCTCCAGGAGCAGAAGGGAAATGTGACACACGGCACAGCACGAGGCCATCAGAGGGACCAGTGCCAGCCCCCAAAGCTGAGCTGAGCTGAGCAAACCCCTCTGTCTGTAGCAAAGGGCTCTGCAGACACTGCGGGGCTCGTTATCCCCACCTGCACATAATTAGCCATGCCCACCCTCTGTCCTGGCTCCTCCTTGCTGCAGGATGCCCACGGGGACGTGCCCTGCCTCTCTCCATCACCTGTGCTTCTCCGCACCCAGAAGCCCAGGGCCGAGCAGTCCCCGAGGACGCAGCAGCACTTTGCTCTCGCAGCTGTTTCTGAAGTTTGGGGTAGTTCCTTCCGGCTGTAAAATGCAGATTCCCCAAGAGTAAAGCACTTCACAGAAATTTGCCACTTCCAGCACGACATAATTTCTAAAAAATGAAGCAGAGCATTCTGATAGGGCAGCTGGGGACTTTTCAGAACATCCTTCTTATTTCCTATTTCAATGTTTTTGAAATGTCATAGATTTTTAGAAATAAGATCGGAAGGGATGCTTTAATCAATCCAAAACAAATGTTTGTTGTGTTTTTTTTTCCCCTCCCAAAATTCTGCTTGGCAGGAAATTTTTCGATGTTCTTTTCTTGCTCCATTTCAGAGTAACTGAACCCCACTGGAGACTTTCCCATGAAGTGGAGGAGCCAGGTCTCGCCGCTACAGCTGTGGGCTTTCCAAGACAAAAGAGGAAATTTCTCCCCTTGTGCCATGCCACTTTCCAGTGCCACATTCGGGGAAGGGTTTCAGTCCATGACTGCAGGTGAAGGCCTGCAGGCACTGCTGCAGATCATCTGCCTGTGGTGTGCAGCCACGGCCAGAGCAGAACAGGGGACAGCAGCGAGGTGCTTGCTGCAGGCAGGTGTCTGCCCTCCTCCTGTGCCCTCCTTCCACTTTCTTGCTGATAGCGTTTGCTCAGATCTGGATATTTGGCAGAAGAATTAATAACGGGAGAAGTCATTAGCTCAGCGTGTAAAAAGGGGAATTCTCTGGAGGGTTTCCCTTGGTCTGGGTCCCTGGGGTGGTGCTCAGCACCGCCGTGTCCGCAGGATCCCTGGAGTGGAGCTGAGCCCCCTCCCCTGCCCAGCATCAGGCAGAGCCCCCCCGGCGTCTCCCCGTGCCAACTGATGGGGAAGGCTCCATCAAGGAGCCTTTCACCTCTTCCAGCTTTCCCTGCATCTCCCCCTCTACCCCAGCCCCGGGCAGCTCCAGCAGGGACACTCACACATCTCCATCCCCAGCAGGGACACGTGCACGTCCCTGTCCCCGCCTGGGTCCAAGAGGGCTGAGCTGGGCCAGGCATGGCCAAGACCCCGCGCTGCCCTCACCGTCGCACCAGGAGCACGCAGCCTCCAACCCTCCTCATCCTCCTCCTCCACCACAGGGAGCCCCCACTGCTGGTGGGCAAAGGGCACTGGGGAGGGCTATGAAGGAAAAAAACCACCACGGCTGCGCGAGGGGAGGCTGGCGAGCAGGGCTGCAGGAGTAACTTTCGCTGGCCCTCGGCGCCGTGGCTCGCAAAGCCATGGGGAGCTGGGTTTGTTATCCTCAGCTCCAGCCTGAGATGACCTTGTGCTTCTGCCAGCATTTAAACAAAATATTTTAAAAAAAGGGAAAAGATCCCATTGCTTTCTGTGTTCGCAGGGCTTTCCTGAGCTATCTGTGAGGCCGATAGAAATGATAGAACATAGCCAGAGAGAGAGAGAGACAATGAAATGTTGCCCAAGTTTATTGCCTTTTATTATTATTAAAGGGAGGGTCTTATTTCCATACTGGGGGTTTGAAACATTTGAATCCCACCCAAACCTCTTCCCTTCCAGCCAGAAGCACAGCTCCGTGGTATGTGGCAAAAATCATTCCCCGGCACAAAGCAGCCTGCGGCTGGCTGGGGTGAGCAGGCGGCGGAGGCAGGGGCTGGATGGGGATGGAAAATTCCACCTCGCCTCCATTGTCCGCGCTGGCCCGAGGCAGCAGTGAGGGCTGCTGGGTGCAGAAGGAGTCGGGATCCCCCTCAGCTCCGTGGAAGGCTGCCCGTTGGGCTCAGCGGGCCGCACCAGGCCGTGCTTGCGCATTGTCTTTCTGCACCGAATCCCTGCCCACCCCCTGCTGCACGGCAGGAGGCCGAGATGCAGGCAGCACGCAGGCAGGACAGGGGATGCAGCCTGGCCCTGGACGTCCACCTTCAGTGGTGCGTCCATCATCTGCTGCTGCCACAGACCCCCGTCCCCACAGAGTGCCCCAACCGGAGGGGAGGGCGGGCGGCATCGTGGAGCCACCCCAGTGCTGGCTGTGCTGGCCCCAGCTCGGCTCCATCCCGCTGTGCTCAGCAGGGCCAGGCTGCAGCATGGGGCTGGGATGGAGGGACGGAGGCTGGGAGAGTTCCTCCGCTGCCCCTGGGGGCTCCCCTCCCGCAGAACAACCTCCAGCCCCCCGAGTGCAAGGTGCTAACGCCGGCCCCGTCTCTCCTGCAGGTACATCGGGGCGCTGGGCGCGAGGGTGATCTGCGACAACATCCCCGGGCTGGTGAACAAGCAGCGGCAGCTGTGCCAGCGGTACCCCGACATCATGCAGTCGGTCGGGGAGGGAGCCAAGGAGTGGATCCGGGAGTGCCAGCACCAATTCCGCCACCACCGCTGGAACTGCAGCACCCTGGACCGGGACCACACCGTCTTCGGCAGGGTCATGCTGCGAAGTAGGTGCTGCCCCGCCCCCTCTGCCCCCACCCGGGGACGTCTGCGCCGCGATGGGAAATGCAGGTGGCTACGGATGCCACTTGTTTAGCAGTAATGTTTTGAAAATGACTCAAAAAAGGGGGGTGGGATTAAAGATCTTGGTCCCTAGGGGGGGTGCCGCATGCCGTCCCCGCTCCTGGAGGCCTGGGGACCGTGCCTGGCCTCGGTGTGAGGCTGGGAGCATCTCTGCTGCCGCTCGCTGCCATGCCCGGTGGCTTGGGTTACTGCCGGAGGAGAGCTTTGCCTTTCCCTGTAAATTAATCAAGCCGTAATGGGAGCAGGCCACTGCTTTTGAAATAGCTGCACCAGATGAGATGGAGCAGGGGGAGCACTGGGGGAGAAGGGGGAAGGAGGAGACACCTCCGGAGAACAGGCTCATATGTAAACAGTAATGGGATATATAAATATTTGGAGAGCAGGGTTGGCCAGGAATCAGCAGTTCACGTGGGAACTCGCTGTTCCCTTGCATGGCAAGGGAGGCAAGGCAGAGCTCAGGCTCCAGCCCCTGCTTCAGGCTTCGACCTGCAGAAGGACGGCGGCCACGAGGCAGGCTCCAGCACTGCAGGGAGGGCAGGGACCAGGGCTCCAGGTGAGGTCGGGGACACCGACACGGTGCCCACGAAGCGCTGAAGGTGGGGTGGGGCGCTCAGGGTGCCACCCGCCTGTCCCCGTCTGCAGGCCGGGACCTCGCTCACCGAGCCAGGCTCAGCTCCCAAATCCCCGAGGTCAAAATTCACAGCGTGGGACCCAGTCAGGGGCTGGGGGGGGGGCGAATCAGGAGGTATGCTTGCTGAAGGATACCCACGGACTGGGTATTGCCCGGCTGTATTTCCCATTCCTGACCCAAGGGATGAAGAGGAAGGGCAGGATGGAGGCAGGGATGGGGATGGGGGCACTTCCAGCGCAGAAATCGCCACGTGGCTCCCGCAGCCAGCAGGAGCGTGGGGAGCACATGCGGTGCCCCGCTGCAGCGCAGATGCTGCTCCCCAGGACGTGACGGGCCGGGGCGCATCCAGCCATCCCACCCCAAATCAAACGCGGCTGGGAGCAGGAGCAGCTTGGATGCACCGGGAGCCGCTCATCTGGAGGACACGTGAGCGGGGACGGCGCCGGGGGCTCGCTCCTGGCTGGCGGGGGCTGGCGAGCGGGGCAGGCCTGGAGCAGCCCCGGCTGGGGGGAGCTGCGAGGACGGGGCCATGGCGCTCACCCCGCCACGCTGTGGCCTCATCCTCATCCTCGTGTCCTGCCACAGCTCCAGCCCCACGTCCCCGCTCCAGCCCCACGTCCTCTCCCAGCTGCTGAGGACAGGGGATGATGAAAGCTCCTCTCCCTAGCCCCATCCTGCCAGGCCCAGAGAGAGCTCTGTTCCCTTTGAAGTTGCTTTCAAAGGCTCTCCGAACGGAGCCTAGCATGGTTTTGATTTGCAGCTTCTTTTACAACGTTATAAAAACAGCTGCGAACTCAAAGCAGAGGCGCAGAGCGCCAGGCAGCACTCTGGGCCGTGTGGGGAGCCCCGTGGCAGCCGAAGCCCTGTCTGTGGGGACAGCAGCACCCATGGGAGCCGCCTGTCCCCATGTGTCCTGGCGCTGCCACCACCCATGCTCAGCACCCATGGGTCTGGCTGAGTCAGGGCCATCGGGGGCCGGGTTGGGAGCCCCATCAGCAGCCTGGTGCCAGCACCCAGCGGGAGCTGCTGCTGTGGGGGAGAGGGGATGGGGTAAGAGAACGGGGTAAGGGAACAAAGCAGCGGCTCAGTAGCACAGCTCAGCCCCCTCCAGCCGCTCCGTGAGCTCAAAATCCCCCTTGGGCTGGGTGCTGAGCAGTGCGGGCAGCAGGGACGGGCAGCGCTCAGTTTGTCTTGACCCAAGGTGCCGCCAGCTCCGCGCCCCCTTCCCCAGGGCTGCCCGTGCCCAGGACGAGCCCGTCCCTCACTCCCCGTGCCCTGTCTCCGCTCTGCAGGCAGCAGGGAGGCCGCCTTCGTCTACGCCATCTCCTCGGCGGGGGTGGTGTACGCCATCACGCGGGCCTGCAGCCAAGGGGACCTGAAGGCCTGCGGCTGCGACCCCCTGAAGCGGGGCCGCGCCAAGGACGAGCGCGGGGAGTTCGACTGGGGCGGCTGCAGCGACAACATCAACTACGGGATCCGCTTCGCCAAAGCCTTTGTGGACGCCAAGGAGAAGAAAGTGAAGGACGCCCGGGCGCTGATGAACCTGCACAACAACCGCTGCGGCAGGATGGTGAGTGCGGTGCTGCCGGGGACGCCTCCACACCACGGGGACCGCCTGGCCGTGCTGCCAGGAGGTGCTCCCTGCTCTGCGGTGGCAGGAGGGACAAGGGGGGACAGAGGGAGACGGGTCGTGTCAGGCAGGACACCCACCCCCCAGCGCCCCTCAGCAGGCTCCGGCTGGCATCAGTGACCCTGGGACCGCTCCTCAGCCCGCAGCGCTTGCACTGCTGGCAGCCCTCCCACCTCTGCCAAGCCCAATTCCTAGCACTCGTTGCCCCCAGGGCCCCACCGGTAGCCACAATCGCAGTTCCCCAGGCTTGCTGTGGGCTGTTTGAGGGAGGGGGCCGGGAGCAGGCTGCCCTCTGGCACTGGGGCAGCCCCGGGTGGAGGAGTTCTGCGGGGCCGGGGACGACAACGTGGGGTGAGTGCCGCTCCTCAGGGCCTCCCTCTGCTCGCAGGCTGTGAAACGCTTCCTGAAGCTGGAGTGCAAATGCCACGGCGTCAGCGGCTCCTGCACACTAAGGACTTGCTGGCTGGCCATGTCAGATTTTCGGAAAACAGGGGACTACCTAAGGAAGAAATACAACGGGGCCATCCAAGTGATAATGAACCAGGACGGCACCGGCTTCACCGTGGCCAACAAGAACTTCAGGAAGCCCACAAAGACCGACCTGGTCTATTTTGAGAACTCGCCTGATTACTGCGTGATGGACAAGTCAGCAGGTAAAAAAAGCACCCGGGATCACCTAAAAGCAGCTCTTCCTCCTCTCCTGGCAGCCCTGCAACTCCCAAACGGTCCAGCCTAGAAAGACCCCTTTGGGATGACAGCTCCCGAGCCAAGCAGGGGGGGGCAGCAGGGACTGAGCACCCCCAGGGCCCTGGGGAGTGCTGGCGGTCACTGTGCCAAGTCCCCACAGCACACCAAGGTGTGCCCACCTGCACAGAGCTGGATAGGATTTGTCCAAAATCCCCAGGCTTTACACCAAAGACCCGAACCTTGTAGGCCTCTTGTAGTTAACACAGCATGGAGCCTTGCTTCTGCTGAGTGCAGATCCCTCAAATAAAAAGCCTGCTGGTGGGCCAGCCTGGGGCATCTCTGAGCACAGAGGGACGAGGGGCAGGGCAGGCAGTGTCTGTGCTCAGCCCCTGCCAGGAGGGTCAGTGGCTGTCAGAGCCCGGAGCATGGCAGGGGCCGGGGATGCTCCCCAGTCCCCCTGGTGTAGCAGCACACCCGGGTGTGCTGTACCAGAAACGGGGAGCTTTCATCTGCCGAGAAAAGAGCCCTGCGGAGGGCTCAGCTGATAAATATCAGCTGGGGGAGGCACAGGAGGGAGGAGAAGGAGGAGGAGGAGGAGGAAGGACCTGACCGACTCTCGCTTCCCTCCTCCAGGCTCCCTGGGCACAGCGGGGCGCGTGTGCAACAAGATGTCCCGCGGGACGGACGGCTGCGAGGTGATGTGCTGCGGGCGGGGGTACGACACCACGCGCGTCACTCGGGTCACCAAGTGCGAGTGCAAGTTTCACTGGTGCTGCGCCGTGCGCTGCAAGGAGTGCGAGGACACTGTGGACGTGCACACGTGTAAAGCCCCCAAACGGGCGGAGTGGTTGGACCAGACCTGAAGAGAGGAGAGCAGCGGAGGGAGGAGGCAGCTGCAAGGCCCCCCCCCCCACCTTTCCAATTTTGTAAAACACCCGTGCCCTGCGGGCCATGGTGTTCTGGGAGCTGTAGTTCGACTGCATGGCTTTTATTTAATTAATTCTGCGAAGCACTAAAGAAAGGACTACATTTCCCAGGAGGTACTGTGGACCCTTCTCATTGCTCAGCAAAACTAATCCCTTCCCTAGGAGGAGTCCGTGCTCCTTGCTTCAACTGTGAAACTTCTGTTGCCTGTTGTTCTCTCCGCAAAGGGACGGTGCACCTGATGGACTTGGAGCACCCAGCGCCAGGATGCAATGCCTGAGGAATGCTGCATCTCGCCAGAGAATTTACAGGGAAGTTTCACCAGCAAAACACCACTAGTTCCGAGTAACAAACTCCCGCAGAAAGCACTCTTGCTTTTCCTTTTTTTTTATTGTTATTTTTGCAAGGCCAGAGGAAGGGTGTTGCGAATTCTGACGTTCCAAGATCTCCACGTTTCCCTCGAGCAGTCCTGGCATACTGACCCCAGCTGCACTACTGACGCTCGCTGAACGAGAGCAGCTCCTGCAGCCTTCTCCCATCTCCCCAGGGGGGATGACGAGCAGAGTTGTGAACTGCCAACTGAAGCCTGAATGACTGCAAGAAGACAAAGGCTACCCAGAGACGTTTGCAGACACAGAGGGCTAGAGAGAGCAAACAATCTGTGAACTTACTGGTAGGTTCAGAAGTTGATGGGTACAACAGCATCTCTCTGTAAAACTCACTTGTATGTTGTGTATACTGCTTATTATTTTAAGTCAAAATTCATTATAAACCTGTATCAGAAAATGACGTTCTTGCTTTTTGAATTTCTGCACGCCCAGTTGTGTGCTTCCTCCCAGGTGGGACTCAGCCTGCAGGTCCTCCTGTTTGTCTGCAGCTCCTGCCACCCTAAAGCAGGGACCTCCCCACCCCAGGAACCACCCCCTTGTTTCTCCCAGGGCAGAGCCGTGGTATCCAGCATATAAATCCCCCAGGGCAATCCTCACAAGCAGCAGCAGGCTCCAGGACATCTCCTGCCATAACACTGGGTCAAGCAGGAGGCACCAGATTAGCTTCCAAATCCTTCCCTTAAAAAAAAAAAAAAAAAAAAAAAAAAACACCCACCACCCAAAGCCAAAAGCTACCACTTAAAATTGCAGCTGATGAGAGGAGGGGCAGGGAGCAGCAGAGCAGTAAGTGGATGCGTTACGGAGATCATCCCCTCGGTCTCTAGAAATTTCCTTTTCCCCCAGCTCGGGGGAGCACTGATCGCAGAGATGCTTTGTTTAGCACAGAGATGCTTTAGGGTCCACTCCACACAAGCAGCCAAAGTACAGGGGAGAGCTGAACCCATTAACCAGATCGATCCACCCCAAATTTCCCCAGTCCATGGCAGTTCCTGAGCATGTCCTGGAGCTTAACAAGCATAATGCCCCGTGCCAAGGCTGCACGGAGCTCACCTCGGCAGGGGCTAGGGCTGCAGCAGCTAATTAGCCACCGGACTAACGAGAGCAGCAGCCCTACCTGCTGGGGCAGCTCTGTGCTTCCCTCCCAGAGCTGGGCAGGGCAGGGCAGGGCAGGGCAGGGCAGGGCGCGCTCCTCCTGTCTGAGCTGAAACAGCACCGGCTGCCTGCACACCCACCCTCACCGTGCTGAAGGGCAGCGACGACAGCTCACGCACCTCAGGAGACACTCGCAGCACCTTTTTGTGAGTGCTGTAAGCTTACAACAACGGGAAAGGAGAAGCCAGCAGCGATGCTCATCTGTAAATGCTTGAACTCGGGTCTGACTTTGTGCTGCTGCCGCGTCTCTGTGAGGGCTGAAGGTTTTCTCCTGCCAGCAGCGAGCTGTGGCTGCCCAGCTCCCCAATGCAAACGCTGGAAGGAAGGGTCAAAGAGCAGGATGGGATTAAAGCAAAGAAGATTATTCAGTTCCTAAGCCGGCCACCGCATGAAGAGCCAGCTGAGGGAGGATTTTACCCAAGGGCCCCAGGGAACGCCAGGCTGAGGGAAAACCACGTTGAGAACTGCTCTGATGGAGGTGCTCAAAGCATTTAACCAGCCGGCCAGGTGGTGCAGAAGAAGGCCCTTCAGCAGAGCCTCAGAGGAGCAGAAAGGGGACCAAAACAGCACCAGTGAGAGTCTCGAGGACCCCTCCTCTCCCCACCTGTGCTCCCTGCAGAAAGAAACCAGCTCCAGCTCCTGTGCTGATGCCGCATGAGGGCCCGGCCGCGCTCCTCTTCCTCTCGCTGCTCACGCACACCTGCACCCAGGCTGGGTTCAGCTTTTCACCAAGGTTTGTCCCGTCCCCACGCTGTGTCAGGAATGCTGGCAGGTGAGCGGGAGGAGGGCTGAGCCAGGCCAAAGGCATTTCAAGCCCGCTGCAGCCGCGTTCACGAGCGTGCAGGCGAATCTACTGGGAAGAGCTCTCTCATTTATCTTCATTACTGCTCCACCTACCATCAATTTACGACAGGCTTTAAAAAAAAAAATGCTGCCCCCTCTGCAATCAATCCAGGCCTCTCCCCCCTCGAGCTCCCAGAGCAGCGTGAGCTGGGAGGGACCCCAGTGCCCTGGGACCGGGGGTCGGCTGCTGATCAACATTTCTTCTTCCCCAGCAGAAACACTGCTCCTGGGCAGCTCTGTGGGCCCACCTGATGAACGATACCTCCACCTTGTCTGCTAACAGATCTCTTCCCTTTGCAGATATTCAACGTTGTAAAACAAAGGAAAAAGTAGCCCTTGAGGACGGGCTGTCTTGCCTTTACTGGCTCTCCCCCTTCCTGTATCAGCACCGACGCTAAAACTGGATCCTTTATCACCTTAAAGAACAGCCCCAGCTGAGAAGGCCGCCCTCCACACCCACACCTGTTTTCACATGACTGAACTCCGGGGCCTCACAGCCTTCCCCTTTTGCTCTTCTCCCCACACATCAGAGGAGCAAAAATACCTCGCAGCAGGCACGAGGCTGACAGAAGCACCCGGAGCAGCCGCGGGGACAGCCCAGGAGCTCGAGTCCATCCGGCAGAAGAGGCACGAGGCTCTTCTGCAGAGGGCTATGGGAGACCGTGCTTGTTTCTTGTTTATTAACGAGCAATTAGCAAAAGCACGAGAAGCACGATGCCCGAGTCAGGCCGCCGGTTAGCCAGAACTAATGTCCAGTGCTTGTGCAAGGAGACGGCCCGCTGGCAGGCTGAATGTAATGCAGAGCGCTGGACGTTTGTGCATAGGAGGCCTCCCGAAACTCCCCTTCAGTGCACTCATCTTCAGAAAGCAGATGTTTTCCATCTATAAAAGTTTATGAAGGCTGCAGTCTTGTCAGGGAATACTCGGTTCCACTCACAAGCCCCTCTTAAGTAATCTAAAACGTACAAGGAACCTTTTATGGAAGATCATGTTCTAATTATCTCCCAGTCAAAAGCATGGCTGGACTCAGAAACGAGGAGAAGGAATTGCTAAGTGAGCTCCTGAACAAATTACCTCCTCTGAAGAAGGACACACGGGAGGAGGAGGAGGCAGAGGACACCAGCACCACGGGACCTCCACAAACGCAGGGCATTGTCTGCTAAGTGAGAGGGCCTCAGCCCAGGCACCACCATCCTGCGGGATGGGCATGCTAAAAAAAAAAAAAAAAAAGATTTGATTTCTGACCTACAGAAATCCAGAGCGCCCACGCCACTCAGTTACACCCCCGTCCTAAAAACCCCTCGTCACAGCCACAGACCTTTCCTGCTCAGCATCACGTCCATGCTCACACAAAGGTCTTTGCTCTCCTACCTGTGCCACCGGCCTCTTCCCCCAGCGAGGGCGGTGTCCGGACAGCCACGCTGCCTGAAACAGGTCCACATCTCACGGACAGATTTATTGGGGCATTTTGACTAACGTTTGCATAACCTGTCAAGGTCTGTGTGGGAGCTTTCATATCCCTCATTACCGAACACGAGTCATGAAGGGCTGCTCCAGCTAGCAGCAGGGGATTACTGCTCCGAAATCGCAGCTGGTGAGTCACGGTAGGGGAATGCAATAGTCACAGACTGTCACACGTCTGTAACGGATGGCAGCCTGCAGCCAGATTAGAAAAGAAATCAAGAGGTTCTTTAGAGAAGAATCTGAGCTGATGGGGCTACAGTGCGATTGCACAATTCAATGCATCCAGAGGAAAAGGAAAATGTCATTGACCAGACATAACCAAAGCAAGAGCCCCAACAGAGAACTGAAGTCAGCTCCACGGGAGCACCCTTCCTGATGCAACGATGTGGGTGTGTGCTGAGCATTCCCCAAAGATCAGGCTCACCCAGGTGCCTACCAAAAAGCAAGACGCAACAATCGAAGCTGGAAAAGAAGAGGAAAATGCCAAGCACGTGAGCAGCATCCCTGCTCCCTGTCTTCTCCCTGCAGCACGAAGGGCTGGGGCGTGCAGAGCACACCCCAATTCGGAGGCTCTAGAAAGGGAAAAGGGAGCCAGGAGGCAAGGGGCAGAGTCTGGAAGTGAAGTTGCCTTTATTAAAACTGGGCAGTGTTCAAACCACAGGAGACTGAACACAGAAGCCCACTGCTATTGCTACCGTCAGCATAACCTGGTGTTTAGGGGATGTTTCCCCACCACCCACAGACCAGAACAGGGGGCACGTCACCGATGCAGCCACGCAGCCTTCAGCTGCAGCAGAAAGCAGCAAGGAGCCTGCTTGTTCTTCTTCACAGCACACGGGAACGCAGGTACTGCTCCGAGGCTGGCAGAACATCAATCCCATCTGCTCTCGCTGCCCTTGCTACCACCACCATCCTCTGCTCCGAGCACAGCACCGGCGCACATCTGCTCCCTGCCTCCACAGCTGGTCCCGTTCTGAAGCCTCAGCGCAGCTTCACGTGGCTCCCAACCACACACCCCATATATTAGTGGGCCGGGAGGTGCATCTCCCCTCAGCCTGTCATCTCGGGGCAGGGCAACATTAATTTATGGCCGTAAGACCCCCACATGTACGTCTCCTTTTCTCTCTCTCGTGTTTGGCCTCCCCAGCCTGCTGGCACAGGAGGCTGCTGATGCAGTTCGGAGAGGTGCAGGCACTTCGCTCGCCCCCCTCCCCCTGGAATCTTCCTCTCACTTGTGGTCCTTGGGATTCACCCAACGTTTTTCAGAAAAAAAAAAAAAAAAAAAGAGGACCTCAAGACAAGTATGCATTTAATAAGCAGTGAGACAAATAAGCTCCAGTTATCCCAGCAGAATTACAACACCAGAGAACAATTTTCTGCATTCCTCTGAAGGCCTGAAGGAACCCAATTGCCTGCTCTCAGCCTAAATAGGTACCAGACACCAAGTGCTCCATAAGCAAACAGAGCCCTCAAAGTGCAAAAATGAAATAAGTAAAAAGCTTCACATTACATATAAACCAGCCGTTTGCACCTTGTTATTAATGGTCTTGACTATGACCTTTACACCCCGCCTTGCTCAGAGTCATGGATCTACAAGCCTTGGCACCCTCGCAACAATTCCAGGACAAGGAGGCAGGAACTGAACGGGCCTGGCGGATGCCGGAGGAGATGTGGCAAGGAAAGGCAGGGAATGGGAAGCCTGGGCCAGGAACCGCTCCAGCGTGGCAACCAGGGCTGAGGGGTGACCACCTCCAGCACCAACTTGTCGGCACAATTTGGTGACCGCGGTTTGGGACACGATGGGGAGCTCTGCTGCCACAAACACCCCCGCACACAAGCCAGCAGTGCACGCGTCTCTCCCCGTTTTTGGGAACACAGGACTCACCCCAGAGCATACAAGTGTGACACCGCTCGTTACCTATTACCAGATAATTCTGAGGTGGTTTATTAGCACAACCAAAATAGAGCTGCTTCAGGCTGACTCTGTCACAGAGTTTTTATTAGCCTAACCTGCCTCACTGCTGTGCTTTAAGGGTTTGATTATGTTAATATTATAAACCAGTGGAAAGTTGTACCCCTGGGAAGCTGTTCAGCACAGTCACCATCTCTGGAGGAGACAACCCTGCAGTGTAAGTGTCTGAGGAGTGCTCTGGAGGCACTGCCACGTGCCTGGCTCATTCTCACCTCCTTCCCAGGCAACTGGCACTGTAGATCCTGGGTAGGACGCACCATGCCTGTCATGGACTGGGTTGGAACACTCCTCCTTGTGCAATGGGGCAGAGTTACAGAGCTTATTCGTTCCCCAGATAAAGTACACTTATAGGAATAATATACCTGATGGACACTTGTCAGGCTTAAAGGATTAGCATATCTAAATTACATCAAATATCAAAAATTTGGTATTGAACTTGCAAAGACTTCACCTGAAGTACGCCAATATTACAAAGTTCTGCTTCAGTAAGGAAACAAATCGTGTTTGTGTCATCTCTCTAGATGCATATGAAATAAAGGCCCTGTCCACAAACACATTTAGATACTTTCCATTAAAATCAGTGGTAAAACCGGGCAAATTCACGTGAGAATTGAGTTGCCTAACTGCTTCAATAGCTTTACTACCTACGGTAACATTTCCCTCTTTCCTTCCTTCCTGTCCTCTTTGGAGATTACTTACACAGGAGAGGTTAGCAGGAAGCAATGCAACATTCCTCTACCTGGACATCCTGACCAGAAATTACTCTGGTGTGAGATGCTTTAAGACACTTGGAGCAACAACAAAAAAAATAAAAAATTGTGTAAATTCAAATGCTGCCAGCATGAATCAGAGAGACTACAATTATGCTGCTTCACTGGCTACTCCAAATGAAAATTGGGGAAGTCTACTGCATTACACACAACCTATAAAAAAGGGTTTGGGTTTTTGGTGTCTATAAGGTTACCATAGCGCATGTTTCAGGGAAAACAGTCGATGTTTATCTGTCCTGAGTCATAACTGTCCTGTTACATAGACATACAAGCGACCTAACTGCACGTGGATGGATGTGGCATTGCTCTGGTATGCATCAGGTGGTAAGTCCCTGCTCCTAAGTGGCTACAGAACGTGGCTATAAGGCATGAACAGTCCTGCTAGGAAATCCTACAGAGAGCTCCTCCTTCCTCAAGAATTACTGGCACTTCTAGAAAGACAGGAAGATTTTCATTACATAGACTGTTGCCAGCTATACTTTCAGCCTAAGCCCATCCCCTTTCTGTTACTGTTATGTCAGGGGAGGACAGTGAAAGAAAGCAGCTCTTGGGATGATACATGGGAGGCACTGCTTCATTTATAACCCCACACAAATGCTGGAAAATGTTCAACTTTAAAAAGCATTAGGTTGGTTACCTTATGGGCCCCTGTGGACCAAGAAGTGAAATCGCATGAACACAAGGCATCTATTAATCACCGCAGTGATTCCACAGTGAGAAACAACTCCGATGGCTTACACAACTGGGAAGAGTTGAGAAAACCACCTACCAGTAGTAAGGCACCTCAAAAACATCTTGGTAGCACCTTTCTGTAGGGCTCTTCTCTTGACTCCTCAATGAATTCCAGTGTTTAGCTTGGATTAAAGCCCAGTCAAAACAAATATACAGGGGAGAATAACAATGGCATTGCTACCTAAACATGTGTGCATCCTCTTGGCCACACTTGCAAATAGGAGACACGCAGGTGACCGTTCGTTTTATAGTCAATGTTTACAAGGTAAAGAATTTGAAAAACTCAGCCTTCTGCATTAAGGGAGATTCTAGGTCAATTCAAATGGTCTGGGATAATACACATCGCATATTTTCATTTTGCATTCTGCCAAAAGCTGGAATGACAGCTCTACTACTTGCACGTGCCAGCCAGACCTTTGGCAGGGGGCTTTGCAGAACAGAGAGTACTAGAAGCTGCAACTGTGCTGAAAGACGACTTTTAGAGAATCAGAATTAAGGAATAGTTTATCTGGACTAATTAAAATATCCCCTCATTCATATGAGTGAGTCCTGCTTATGTTAAAGAATTAAATAACTTCAGGATGAAAAAAAAAAACATCTTTGCTGATTGATTTAGGTACTACTTCAGAGAATGGCGTAGGCTACAGCAAGCTTCTTCCATCAGGATTTAAAAACTAGAATAATTTATGACACCTTTCAGAGAAGCCATCGAGGTCACAGCTTGCAGCAATCTTTCACAAAGATCAGCGTAGATTAAGCATGTAAAACCTCCCTGTTTATTATGGATAACTGTATGCGTGTATCTGTGAAATGTATGAAGATGGGCAACTTGTGTTAGTTAGCATTTATCCACAAGCCCGTGCTATTTTTGCCACTTCCACATTTTAAGACGCCTTGTCTAACATGAGGCTGCTTCCTCAGTACTGAGCAGCAGACCTGAATGTTAAAGAGTTGACATTTTCTCTAATGGGGGAAGAGTGGAAATGGAGGTCACACCAATTACCTCAAAGCACTTGGCTGCCACAGCTATCTGTTCACCTCTGCAGTAAACAGACCCTTGTGGCTGGTCCATATGTGAAGTAATTCCTTTGAAGAGTGCTCCACACCTCAGTTCTCTTCAGGACTTGATATCAACAATGATAGTACTTTTTCTTTGGACTAACACTTGAAAGTTCAGGTCTCCCAATGAGACTCCTGTGCAGATACCACAATCACTTTTGGCAGTTTCAGAAATCATCCTGCCTTTCAAGGCAAAGGGATTTGAAAGACAAAAGATGTACAATTAAATCTAAAGAAATAACAATATGAAATAGAGGAGCTTATACCACAATTTCCTTGTGTAGCGCAAGCTTACAGGACACAGAAGAAACAAATCTTTCTTTGTACACTATAATCTGTATTAAAACAGAAGCTTACAAATTCAACGAAACTCAATGTGTTAAGAAGTAACATTTTAATAAAGAAAGCAGAGCCATACTTTGCTCTTAACAAATATTTTGAAAAAGGCTTACAAAATTAAATCTAAGCCAGTTATCTGGTGCGTCTGCAGCTGAGAAAGAAGTGTCAATGCTGAAAACATCTGCTCAATTTGTGTTCTTTCATTTCTCACAGAGGAAGTATTAGCTTCCTGTTGTACAAGCGATTAAGAGAGCAATGAGATTATTGCTCAACAAAAGCTATTTTCATAGATGACTACAGACACCGAGGCCGAAGAAGAAATTCATACAGAAAGCACCATTACCAACATGGAAGCCTGTGAAAGACACCGGTTTGAAGAGCACCTTTCTTTGTTGCCTCCCCACCTCGGTGTCAGCTAACCACGCCCAGCTGGTGCTGGCAGGGACACTTGTGGGAACAATGAAACCGAAGCGTTGTGGAAAGGATGCTCCGGTCAAACTGGAGCCAGCCAATGCCACAGACTGGGCAGCACGAGGACTTCGGTGTTTTCCATAGCGAAGGGTAAAAGGACAGTCCCAAAGAACTGGAAAAAAAAACCAAACAGATCACAGCAATAAATGAGCTCAAGTTCAAAACCCAATTTCCTTTCATAGGCTCAAGATATGAGCAAAGAAAACTTCTATCTCATAGTGTGTTGCTGCAGAGAAGTGTCTGACTTTAAAACCAAGACCAAAAAAAGAGAATCCTCTCCAGGAAGCTGCAGCTCTGAGCACAACTCACCTCAGGGACGTCCAGGGCTCAGCCAGAGGCCAGCACGCTGGGAGCACTCACAGGCCAAATCACTCGCAGCACCTAGGCAGAAGCAGGACACGTTAGGATGGTGTTTCTGTGCTGCCACCCTGCCAGTGCCCCGTGCTCACAGCATCAGTAACCAGACGGGGAGGAGGGCAGTGCATTGCCTTGCGTATTCAGGCACGGATTTTTTACAGGTCATCGATCCAAACGTGGAAAAACTGAACAGACAACCCGGTGAAACCAGCCCATTCTTCCAGACAGGATCCATATTCTAGATGCCATCTAAACAGTTCCAGAAATAAAGATTAAGCTAAAACAAATGGCGCACGCTCCCCTGCACCTTCTCAACCCATCCCCCCGGGCCTCGTCTTATCCTCACACAAACCCTCTTTTCATGAGGCAGCAGTGACAGGACTCATTTACTTTGAGGGTTTTACTTTGGCCCTCCTGGCTTCTATCATAACCTCAAATATTACATTAAAAAGGCTTTTAAAACATAACATTCACAACAGCGCAGGAGCTTTTCCTCGCAGCTAGCTTCTTCCCTGCCTGCGTGCGTGTGGCACCTTCACATTAAGTGCATGAGTTAAGATGTAGATTAGCAAGGCAAGAAACCTTTGCCCTTGGCATCGACACTCAGCTGTGACAGGAAACTTCAGGCTTTTTTTCTATGAAGTGTAGAACCACTCATTACACATTGGCAGGGAAGTGCACATCTCCAAACTATACACATTTTCTCTTAGATAAGCAAAAGACTCAAGTGTTTATAAATATGAAAAGTTCAGCAGCTGGCTAAAAAGTTAATTCTCCAGTCTCACTTAATGAGCTTTGGGGAAAGTGGTAGGGGGATTTGTTCAGAAAGTAAAGCAGATTGTCACAGAAAACAGGACTTGCCAGACTGGGCTCTGTTTAGTCCTATATTCTGTCTCTAGCTGCCTGCTATCAGGAGAAGGGCAAGGAATCCTCTAATGGGGAGCTACAGCACAACCAGGATGAAATATGTTTTCTCCTTATCTTGCAATCATAAAAATTAGCCAATTTTTAATTTAAGTCCCATGACTTCTTTCTTTGTTGTGAAAATATCAAGCAACCCATATCAAAATACTTTGGAACATGAATTGTCTTAGGATTTTGTCCAATTCCCTGCACAAGAACGTGTTTTCAGTAGGATACTGGAACACTGCTGTATTTTTTCAGTGCTTCAAAATGAACTAATACCAGTCTATTCCAGTAGCGTATATCGGAAAAAAGGTTAGGACTAAAAAAAAAAACAAATGGGACTGACTTGTCCTTAAGTTAAGCACGTTAGTTGTTTTTGGGAACTTCTGAGCAGACTCTTTACGGTGCCTTCTGTCTGCTGCGTCTGCAGTATTCTCCACAGCAGACTTCTCAGTGCCTTTGTCACGGTTCGTAACAAGGAACTTTGCAAAAAGGACCCTTGCAACATCACCTTTGCAAGATCCTAGACAGCTACCCAGCCCTCCACCTACACAATTATTAAAAAAATAAAAATTCATACTGCGTGGCAACAAGATCCGTTCGTCTCGTTTTGACAGAAGGTGTTTTTCAGCTTGCTCAGTGCGCTGGACGTACTGCTGCCATCCATTCCTGTACCTCCTCCCTTCCATCACTTACCAAGGGAATTCCCAACAGCCACCGACCTGTCTCAGGCTGTCAGTAACGGTGTCTCTGAGATCACAAATTTAGCTGAACCAAACAGCAAGGCTGAGCCCTTCCCCACAGCACCCTCTGAAGCCCCTGCAGCCTTTTTGCAGATCATGGGTTCTCTGCCCCGTTACCACCTGAGTGCCTCCCGTGGCACATCTTCCCCTCCTCCTACAGCTGACCCATCTTAAAACTTGAGTTGCAAGAGAACTAATAAAGCCACGGTTGGCTCTAACTAGATGAGTAAATGCTCAGCTTTTTGCAAGCATCAGTCCCTAGTGCCTGCAAACCCTTCCACCTGCACAAAACACCCAAATCCCGCCGGCGCCTGCTCCCAGGGCCAGTGACTACGATGGAAGGGCTGCCATCAGTTTCAGAGGGAGCTGAACTGAGTAGGTGCCAGTGCTAAAGTCTTTTGTTGATGGCGTATTAGGTTGTATACATTGGAACTAGCAAATGCTTCATTGTGATTTTTGGCCACTTGGAATATTTTTAGCAATTTGCCAAGGTTTACCCTGTGATTTATTACGGAGGAAACAAACTCAAGCACTAACAAATGAAAATATGTAAACTCAGACTTTTAAAGTCAATAGAAAGGTATTCAACTTCTTAAAGCTGTTTAGAGGCATGCAGTTCACTAGATTCAATTGTTGGAAACAACAGTTTAAGAAGCAACTGAAATATAATCTAAGTAGTCGTATTTAAATCAGTTATAGTGAAAACATCCATATGCACAATACTTTTCAATTGTCATTCTTAAAACCATGTGTTAGATTTTCTTGAAATTCAACAACTCCAGCAATTTGCTAGAAATCCGTTTTGTACCACTTTTTCACTAAGGCCAAAGCGTTCCAAGTATCTACCGTCCAGAACTTTATCATCTCAAATGATTATATTTAATAAGTTACAACATAATGTTATGAAATAGTACTTGAAATCATGAAAAACACAGGGGGTTTATTTTCATTTAGAAAGTTTAAAGCCCTGAAGTTACCTGCAGGTATAACACTAGATACAGCACAGATTTTTATCCCAGTACTCTTGGGTGGAGCAGGGTGTCATTAAACAGAAGTTTCCATTTTCAGTACAAAATTCTTTTTAGGAAGAATTTCTTCAGAGACTGATCAACATTGGAAGGGGCTGCCCAAAGAAGTGGTGGAGTCCCCATCCCTGGAGGTATTAAAGAGACGTGGATGTGGCACTCAGGGACACAATTTAGTGATGGGATTCAGTAAGTCAGGATGATGGCTGCACCTCTTGTTCTAGGACTTTTCCAACCTAGAAGATTCTATCAAAATTCATCTAGGTGCCACATACCTCCAAAGCACAAGACATAATGTTTTGTGAAGTGTTAGCATTCACCACAGCACTATCTATAGCTAAAACACAGAAACAACTTGCAAAGGATCTGAGGCAATCCAGGAATAAAATTGTAAGTGTGAGTTTGATACTGAATATTGTTTCTTACAAGTTTTATGAATGGTTCTGAAAACAACAAGAATAGAATCAAGAGTACAATAATCTAATAATTAAGGTAAAGAAGACTATTAGTCAGAGCATGAACAAAATTTAACATTAATTCTTTCTAAAATAGCAGAATACTGGAAGACAATGTCCTTCTCAGCAGCAAATCTCAATGGATCAATACAGAATTCACTCCTTTTCTGTTTACCTAACAATGTAATTTCCACTTTTGCCAGTATGAAACTAGAACAGTGAGTGGCAAGAACCCCTTCACCTGTCAATTGCTTGGTGGAATTATGCAGCAACATGCACGCTTCTTGATCATCTTTCCTGCTGAGCAAGCACTCTCCATCCTTTCCTACAGAACGTTAAATAAATACACTGCCAAATGACCAAACCTTGTGATTTTTTCCCCACATTTGGGCACGTCAATTGACATTCAAAATACCATTATATAAAGCCAACTAACTTGTACAAAGTCTTTTTTTGGTGCAAGAAACCTAGCAGAGAGAACTTCACCAAGCAATTCTTTGTTAGCATAACATTTGACCTTGTATCTCTTTGGAAATCATACAACTTTGCTAATGCAGTCCTTACAGAATTAATCAAGCAGATAGTTAGACCCTAGTTACTAGGGATCCAGCCAATTATGAGCAGCACTGAAATTTGTCACTGGCATGTCCAACTACATTTTCTAACATAAAGATCAACAGAAACGTGGAGACGGGGCCCCACTCTCAGACCTGCATGATTTGGATGTTGTAGACTGGAATTACTAGCAAAGCTAGTAGCTGTCCAAGCAGCTTTTTTTTTTTTTTTTTTTTAAAACCAACAGTAATACTGCAGAAGGAAGCAGGAAGCATGCTAAAAAGCCCTATACCAAGCCCTGAGCAGATGTAGTAAAACATGGCAAATGTCTGCGATATGGAAGCTGGCATCTTTGATTTTTAAAATACAAACACATGGGAAACGTTGGTAACATAGAAATGACAGAGCCAATACTTACAGCTTTAGCAAAAATGACCATCAGCTCAGGAAACTGGTGTGTAAGGAGTGCAAGCATTGCCGAAAAGGAACACAGGCCTGCTGTGAAGTGGATGAAAAAGGGAAGTTCTTTCTGTGGGTAAACGGAGACTTCATGAAATGCTGAAAAGGAAAAAAAAAAAAAAAAGAATATTGACATTTGATAATCAAAGACAGTTTTCTGAATTATTTGCATAGTCTCATGCTCAATTCCAGACTTACGGAATGCATAAATTCAGTGTCAGGACTACTGTGCAGCACCCCATATTAAGTCCCGGGACTTTATTCAAACTTCTCAAAAATCTTCCCCCCATATCAAAGGCGCATCTTACTTATCGATAGTACACTTCCCAACCTTCTTTTTCACTTGCACAGGATTTATTTCTGAAGCATTTCATCAGCCTTAGATTTTGGTACTCTTTTAACAGGACAGAGGGAAGAGTTACACAATCCACAGGCTGTCAAAATTACCAAGATCATTTTAAACAATTCAGGTGTTTTCAACCACCTGAAGCATTAACTCTGTTATCTGCCCTTCCTGTGAGATCAAATGCACAGCGTGTACAGAACCACCACCACGTTATATATACATGCAAAGTAGCTCCTTACTACTTTTCAAAGATTTCTGGTTGGTAGACTACAGTAAATTTTTCAGAGCAGCTGACAGAGCAGACCTCAAAGCAAACAGTACCAGGACGAGGTTATAAATTCTCCACATAGCAGTTCCTTGCAATTTCCAATCTACGGTAACAAAATCACAAGAAGGTGATTAGAAAGGCTAAGGGGCTGGCATATGGAGCTTTCAGCACTCAAGACACTACAACTGCTTGCTAGCTGAGGACCTGCTTGGTGAATTTGCAATTACTTACCGGCCGTGAATACCTGCAGCTCTAACTTTTACCCAGTGATTTTGAATGGTTTTTAAATGAAGAAAAACCTTTCCACAGACATAGGTAATTATGAAAGGGCTGCACATTTCTTCACAAGCTGGTTTTATATCTAACAAAAGTTTCAAAAATTAAGTATATCTTTTTGGAAAATACAAAAACACAATTGCACTAATTCTCACTGTATTCGTTTTACATTTTGTACTTGTAGGGTTTTGATACACAACAGACTGAAGTCTGAAGATGAAACCTCAGTTATTGTTTCTGAATGTTGGCACATAAGGGAAGTTATCATTATAAAAGCAAGCCCAACAAAAGTGACTTGTGCTATTGCAATTCATAAGCGGCAGAGTATTGGGGTTCTGTTTTGCTTTTAAGTGTATGATTTTGGAGCACAGCTAGGCAGAGCATTTGGAGTTGCATCTAGTCAGAGATGTTTAATGATATCCCAGAGATTATCAGTTCACTCATTAACAGACAATCAGCCCTGCTATGCCACGATACAGTACGACAGCAACACAGTCTTTACTTGAAAAATCAAAGAAATTACTTTGTCTACTAAGGAATAAGTGTCATGCTCTCATAGAATGTAGAATCTCACCTGATTTTTAAAACACAGAGATATACAATGTAAAGAAAGCCATAACCTAAGCTGGAAGGATTCCTTTTGCGCTAGTTTTTCCCTACATTTGTTAGCTACAATCAAATCCAAAATAGGTAAGGACAACAAAAGGCAACTCCATACGTTCACAGCCATTTGGGAATTGTCACTAGTCAGATCAATCCAGGATTTTTGCATTACTAATATGGCCAACATAATGTTTTAAATTTATCTATTTAAAGTAAAGTATCAAGATTTCTTGAGGAAGTACTGCAATAAAAGTGTTAAGATGATTTTATTTATGGGTAGTTTTATATTTAAAACATAACAGGAATGCGTGAATGATCGTGTTGAAATATCTGCATGTGTTGGTGTTTAATTATGCTGAGAAGTCTACAAGTTAGGGTTAGTCACTAACCGAGGAATTCCTTCTGCAATATCCTGCGTAAGTGAGAAACGAGTAATTTAAAGCAGTCTGGGGGCAAATTTAAATTACACATTTTAAATATAACTTCAGGTTTGTTAAATAGAAACACGTATGTGCAGTTTTGCTTTCCACAGCTGTGGTCTCAGTGGGTCTGATGGGGCTTTTGCAGTAGCTCTTTCCAGTCCTGCGGGACTTGTGTTTCTTCACAAAAGGAATTCTATTAGCATGTACGATAAAGGGTCCAATTCTAATTTATATTAATGCTATTTTTCTAAGTATGATGAGCATAGGCATTAATGGTTTATTTTCAGGTTGCCTTACCAAGGCAATAAAACTTGCAGGTTCGTACTTCCATGAAGTAATCTCAAAGTACTGGACATTTGGAGAAGACTTACTTTTCAGTGTTAGTATAAATCTATAAAACGATCTAAATGGATAAAAATTTCCAAGAAGCGTAGTGTCCAACAGATTAGTATGTATCACAGAATTAGTGACAGAAAACAAAATAACATCCTGTGAAGATTCTCTGAAGGATCACAAACACATTCTGCAAGATACTTGAATGCAGGACTGAGAACACACATTCCCTCCTTGCTAACAGGAAGCAACTCCTCTACAACAGTTTTAAAAGAAGTCATGGATTTTGTAAGTAATTTAAAGAACTGGTCCGTTTAGTTGCTGTCAAAAATTGCCAAATGTAGGCTGACGGTACCACACGCAGACTTTATCTTTGAAGAAGCCATGATGTTTTTACAGAATCGAGCTAATGTTTGGCCTACACACCTGTGATATGCTTAAGGACCGTTTGGGAGGGACATCAACAAATAGCTGAATGCCCTTCAAGGGAAGCTCTTAACTAAAAAACATTGTAAAGTAAATAAAGAACAGCACAAATTGAACACGTCCTTCAGTTATGTTTTATTATCGTTACCGCTTATAAACCACTTACTTGGCAACAGTTCTCTATCTGCTGTTTCTGTGCAACTTGGATAGGGATAGAAAAGATGACCTTTCTCTAGTGGGTACGGGATCATCCTAAACGCTGAAAAAGAGCGAATGACATTAGATCTGTATCTGAATCGAGCGATCAGATTCTCACAAACAAAACCGATTGTGATTGAGGTGAATAAAAGGCAGAGATTAGCCTATTGTACAGAAAAAAAAGGAGAGATACTTACTGCCCTCCCATGTACAGTGCAGCAGATTTAGAGCCCCTTCTATTCTCTTCCAGTGCTGGAGATGAAAAAAGGCATATGCTACTGCCTCACTGTCCCCTCGTTTCAGGATATGCTCTGGAGGTAGAACCAAACTTTTCATTTCTAGTAAGTACTGAAAGTAAAAAAAAGGAAAGCACACCTGGTTACATAGGATATTCCAAAATCCTTACTAATTGTGAAACAGGATCGCTTGAGGCATAGGTGAGCACCACACAAAGACCAGCTTCTACCTGCTGGTAACACAGCTCAATCCTGACACCAGTCAGGCAGCATTTTCACAGCAAGTGAAAAGCAGCAAGTCACATCAGCATAGGCTCAAACCGGGGTTTTCACACATACAGTATCAGAAAAAAGCACCTATGTCAAGGCAAAAAAAATTATTGTGGAATATACACAAAGTATAATGATACATGTACAACAGCAATGAACTACAAGTTTAGGCTAATAAAAAATTGTATTTGTGCTGATCATTTTAGCAGTGCAAGTTTCAATGTAGGAGGATAAATATTTGTTAGCTCCCAAGTATCAGCAGCAAATCAGAAAGCATCAGTATGCTAACCAAAGGAAGAATAAAAAGCTAAACCCAAAGTCTTATTTTAATGTGGTTTTTCAGTGCTATCACAAAGAATCTCTGCTTTCAGTTTTTTTTAGTTCTAACTTTTTCCCAACATCAGCAGAATGTGATGCACAGAAGGGTTAAAGAACACAAGGATTTTCCATTTTCCTTGAAGCATAGGACATGAAATTTTGCTTCTTCACATTATATTAAAAAAGAGAGTTATTCCTTTTGAACTTCACTTTAAAAAGCAGATGAGTATTTTTGAAAGAATTGATGGTTTCAGCTCTAGTATGTACCTGTGGGTTGGTCTCTCCCAGCATACAGCGTCTCATTCACTAACAGCCAAAGCTAATCCACATCTTCGATCAATGTAGCTGGGAATTCCTTTGACTGTCTCCCAAAGTGTAAGAATGCAGCTAACTCACCGATTTATTTCAGCAGATGCCACAAACTATGAGATTATTTACTAATCCATTTTGAGGACTTAACTTTTCCCATTCAGATTCTTGAAGGAATGTAGTAGGGGTTGTGCCCCGGCCAAATAAAGCACATTTACTGCCTGGCTAGGTTTTTCTCTTAGTGCCTTGGGCCCACACTCTGGAGGGTAATATTCTTGCTAATCCCCTCTAATCTTCTTCATTTTTTTTTTTAACACAGTAAAGGATCACTCACACAGGGCTGCTGTGGGAAAATGGTCTCAAATATCTGCCCTTTGACCTGACTCCTCATCTCTCCCCAGTGCCCAGTTTTCAATAGCCCTAACCACTTTAAGGGAATACAAAGTCGTGATGAAGCCCCACTGCAAGTATTGCCACAACATCCTGATGCTAAACTCTATGTTTGGGTGGTCATCTATAACACCCATACGTTACTACATAACCAGCAAAATTCCAGAATCTGGAAGGTTTTAATGTCCATACTTAACCATAAAACAGGCAAGGTATTAGCACTGAAAATGTTTGGGTTTTTTTGTTGTTTTGTTTTGTTTTTTCAGATTTCAGAAAGTCATTCTACCCAATAAAAATTTAGAAGATACTCAGAAGATGATGGGAAATGAGTACTTCATACATTATCATAATGCAGTTACAGATCTCTAATTGGAAATGGCTTTAGAGCACCATTTTTCTAGCACTACAAAATGCTTTCCTTACTTTCCAAACAAAACCCATCCTTGTAAAAGCATAACTGAGAGCAAAGAGAAAAAGACAACGTTTTGCATAAGGAAAAGGATATGTGTAAAGAAAACCACTTTCATTGGATACAGGAGGAAAGGGATTTCTACTTTCTAAATTATTTTCAGCCTATGGATCAGAACAGATTGCAAATTCAAAAACCTGTTTTTCTTCCCTGATAGTCCACTGCAGTCTCCTAGGCAAGCTATTACACTTGTTTGTAACCTTCCTCTCTGCCTTTTTATTATTTGACTGTGAGAATTTCAGAGCTCCGTGGAGTTCTCAATAAAATTCTGCCATGCAGTCTAATAAAGTAGTGTTTCAAGGTAACATCGTAATAAAAAACTCACCAAGAAAACCGGACAGATACAATTACAAGGGAAGATCAAATTACTGGAACCTGGATTCAGTTTCCGCAATTGTTTGTAAAACTACTGAGCATATTTTGCAAACAGTCTGCCTGAAATTATATCTAACTTCTTTAAAAAGGTGTATGAGACTCCTGAAATAACTGAAGGACAAACAAAACTTAAAAAAAAAACTTTTAGACGATGATAATGCGTTATAATCTTCTTCCCCTAAAGGCAGAGGCAAAAGAAAAATCTGTCTGAGACTGTCTGAAATGAACTTGCTACGCTCTTGATCAGTCATGCAAACAAGCAGCAATTTCTCCCAGCAATTAGCTTCCCCAGTGCACATTCTATTGGATTGGACAGGCAGACAGAACAGAGTGGTTGGATAATTCGAGTCTTCATAGCAATAGTCATCCGGACTCCACCATCATTTGCAGAGGATTAGGTCCAGAACTAAGCCAACCTTCTGCATTCAAGGTTTCAAACTGAACACATCAATATTGCTCGTACAGTAAAAAGCCACATAGAATTTTATTTTCACACCATGCTCAGTGGAATCCACACCTTGGCCACTTCACATAATGACAGACGTTAAACGTAGTAGTACTGATTCTTATTCTTGTTTAAAAACAAAGAGTAAGTGACAAATCTATCACTAACCAGAGTACCACAGCCTTACTTCTAAGCATAACATCTAAGTATTTTGAAATACTCTGAGTGGTCATTGTTTGGTGAACTTAGCTTGTCTCAGGGATTTTACATGTCTAAATTTGTATTTGTTAATATTTGCCCTTACCCAACAGCAAGCCCTCAGTAACACATTGCCGGATTTTCCAACAAGTTAGACAATTTTAATTTATTTGTTTTTTGTAACAACACTACCAGAACATAAGCTATTACAAAAAACTAATTCTGGCAACCAAACTTTTATGATATAAATACTAGACGGTTTAATAACTCAAGCGCCAGAGTTATAATCAACTTCAGGGAAACATGAGGCTAAAAAGGCTCAAACAAGACGTTAACATAAGATGACTTCTTTTAGAAAACAATAACGTGGTCCAATAGCAAATAAAATACTCTTACCTTTGGAACATGAGGGTTAAATTCCACAGCCCTGTGAATTGCTTCCACGGCATTTATTTCTGCTGTACTAAGCCCTCTTTTGGAGGCAGTTTCTGGGGAGAACCTAAAGAGGAAAATTCATATTGAACAAAAGTAATAAATAATAAAAGCTATCCAGATGTTTATTTTCTTTATAAGCTTGGAGTTCATTAAAAATTGACTGATTCATCAAGATAGATAAATGCTTCTAGGAGACAAACATTCATGCTAATTTAGGTATCTTGACTGTCATCCAAGCCCATATGACAAAGATATGTTAAACTTCGTGAAATTTCATGTCAATTACCCAAGTGATTGAGTGCCCAAGTCTTTCATAAGACTGATAGAATATCAGCTAGCAGGACTTAAAGCCGAAATGAGCTGCATAAATGGATCAGAATGAAAGTGAAATGCCATAAAACCCACCACAATTACCTATCACCCAGTCCACAAATTAAAGAACTGATGAATGCCACAAGCAAGATACTGAAAACAAGACTTATACAAAGGCACACATGCACATTGGTCTTCAAAAAATACATTGAACTGTATTAACTCTATGGATGCTTAAAATAAACCTTAAATTATGCTTAACTATACAAAACTATACAGCTAATTATTATACATAACTACATGCATATTAAAATATGCACAAATTGATCTTAGAAATATAAATGTTACGTATTGGATTTCGACCTTTTAAATTCGTGTTTTGCAGTATGACCCAAAATTAGCAACAAACCACTGTTTTCACCGTTGTGCTTGCTTACCTTTCTGAAACAGCTCTGGCTTTTAACAGGGCTGCTGTGTAACATATGGCTGCTGATTTTGGAAGACTAATATCTATGATAAAATAAAACAATTAGGCTGTAAGATTTTAAGGCAAGACAAACATTTGCAAACCCATTTCCTCTGAGCTTAGAAATTTTTATTTTGGTACACCATACAATTAATGTAACATCCGAAACATTTCAGCTTTGATTAGAAACTTTGAATTTCTGTGCACAAGTCTTCTTTCTGGTCACCAGTCAGATTAAAAACGCAGAGTTGTAGTTAGATGGTAAAGAGACTAAAACAAAGCAAAACACTGAAACTGAATTCAAAGAGAAACGTGTGTATAAATATACACTTAAGAACAGTGTGCTTTTCCTGTATTAACCCACAAAGGTTTAAAATAAGCCTCCAATCTTTACCTAATTTTGCAACATTAACACAGAGTTTTACAAAATACTGAGAGACTGACTAGAAGCCGACCAAAAAAAATATTACATTACAGACAGGTAGACAAATTTTAATGAGAACACAATTTCCATTCTTTTCCAGTTGCATAGGAAAAAATTCTATTAGTTGTAGGTTTTATAGAACATCTGAGGCCAAGTTTGAGTTGACAATTATAGATTAGAATGTTAGCACTCCACGGTACAAGTTTACTTTAAAAGCAGACAAAGTCTGGGGTCTAATTCCCAAGTACCATGTTGTGTATAGTCAGATGGCTCTTGCTTTTTTTGTAAATCCCATCCTGGGCTTGTCCATCACTTACTAGAAGTCTGGCTGTCGTGTCAAGCAAAACACAGGGAGGCTATGGAGAGTTTGAAGTTCATACTCATTTTTCCAGATGCTTAGAAAAAAATCAGAAACCTTTTCTTAAGAAAAGTGTCACAATTTTTGATGCTAAGATAAAAAAAGTACCAGGAAAAAAAGCAAATGTTTGTTAAATTAATAAAAACCCACACAGAAGAACATAGATGATCAAATAAAAGAAACTGGGAGCTAGCGTGACCACATAAAATGGGCACAGAATTTTGACAAGAACATATTTTTTTTATTCCCTGAAGCTATAAAGAACAGAAACACAAGAGAGGACATATCGACTCCTTAAGGGCATTGAACAATTGCCAAAAACATCCTGCTTCCATGTTCCTCCATTTTAGAGATGATTTAATGGACAGATTTGACAGCAGCACTGTGTACACTAATGATGTGGGCATTATCTAGGTGACAGAACTCCGAGGACAGTAAGAAGGTAAGAATATACTTTATTAGCCTTTCTCTAGACGCGTACAACACCTGAAACGTATTACTCCAGATGCAAAGTGAAAGCAAACCACTGCCACTTAATGAACGAGAGCTTGTATACCACTAATCTCTGGCAAGCAGCATGCTTGTATGTCACTAATCTCTGGCAAGCAGCCTCACTATTACAGAATCTTGAGGCCAAGACTGGAACACAACAGAAGGGAAGACTACCTTTTTTCAGCCTATTTACATCAATTACTTAGGAGGCCATGTGCTAACTGAGAAAGGCTGATGAAATTAGGCATAACCATGGATGCAGAAGAGATTAAAAATTAAAATAATCCTTGAGCTGAGGCAAAGTGAGCTCCAAGATATCTTTATGAATTAGTGTTAACTTAACATAAAAGGTGTGCATGGGCTATAGGTCGCCTACATTTGAGCTCACAATTCAAAATAAAAGAAACAACCCACGCTCTGGAAACACCTACTTGTTGCTGATGAAGGGAATCTAAGTCAAAGAGCTGAGACACTGGTTAGACGTCTGCTTTCGGACAGGCAAACCTTGCCAGTTCACCTATGCACTCACACAAAGCCACCAGTATTTCCCAGTATACATCACTTACCATCATACTTCGCTAAAACTGCCTGGACATCTGCGTAAGCCTGTAACTCCAGTAGCGCCTCCAGGAGGTTTTCGTGAATATTCAGCATGCTGAGAAGTGGAAACTCTTTCATTAACTGCAAATGAGTAAAGAGAAATAAATTAGGCACATACAGATTTTCACTTGAATCCCAGAAATATTTAATAGAAATCAGCATAATAATTTAAGCTTTTTCAATGTTCTTTTCTCTTCTAGCATTCGGAAGTAGCACGTAAACGACATGAGAAGTATTGCATTATTTCTACCTTACAGTCACCAGGTTTTTCCTCTATTCACCTACTAGAAAATACATATACCAAGGTTCACAAAATCTCTCAGCCCAGATTTGCGTATCTCCCACAGTGGGTTGATTTGGTCAGTAACACTTTCCCATGTCAAAACAGCCTATGATAAATCTTTGGCAAGTGAAAGAAAAATTAGGAGGAGGCATAAAGCTGGCTGTTTTGACAGGTTAGTTGTTAAGCCAAGCACAAAGGAAACTGGACAACAGAGCTTTGAACTTACGACATTATATAACAAAAATTTGAACCTCAGATATGAGAAATAAAAAAAAACTGTTCTCAAAAAAATCATAAATCGTGATGTGCAAATCTCATTGGGAAATAATTCAATTAGATTTACTATGATGCCTACAAAAGGATTTTAAACCAACAGTTTGAATGATGTGACTGAAAACAACAGGAGTTGCTCCCATTTTTTTTTCTTAGTACTCACATCTCTCATCATTTTGACTGCTTCTCGTATTCTTCCAAGTTTTCTTGCACACATAGCTAGTCTCCTTTTCACATACACCAGTACATTGGTGTCTCTTCCTGATGAAAAAGAGGAAAACAATAATCTACCAGTTTTAACCCTTTACTCTTCCTCTCCCAGAAACACAACAAAAATCCCACAACCTTCTTCCTAACCATATGTAAAAGCAAAACATAATCACTACTGCTGTCCCAACCAAAGCATGTCTAGACTAATCCCAGAAACTTTTATATACGCTAAATAACAATTTTTTTTTTCCAAATCAGTGGTGTAAAAACAGAAGATGCTATGGCCAAATACTACTTGTTCCATTAGCCTGCTCTACCTACCCTGCTTTCCAAGACAGTAACGCATCCAGCCTCAGCAAGACAACCTGTGATGAGTACACAGCACAACTGCCACTTTCTAGATGCATTTGGGTACTACGTAAGATCATAGAGCACATGCATAAACATACTAAAAAAGCAGGAAGCGCCTCACTGAATTGAAAAACAAACTAGAATCGCTAATTATTAATTTAGTTGTATGTTTCTGCTCACACAAAAATAAGTTTTTGATTTAAAAGTGCTTACTCAGCTGTGCTTCATGCTGTGGACTTTGGGAATGGCAGTTCTGAGACTTTCTGTAAATCATTTCTCCTGCTTTCAGAGCCTGCTTAAAGTACTTCTCAGCATCTACAATAGTTGTTGCTTCTTCCTCTGCTAGAAGAACATATGCAGTGGCACAACTGTAATAAGGAAAAAAGCCACAGATCATTCGGAGGGACAAAATTCACTATTTTTGAATAAATATAGAAGAATCAGAAACAGGGAGTTTTCACATACGTTAAGTATCTAAACATTGACAATATTAAACTACCAGATTATTAACTGAGTAATGTTAAAATTAGTAGCTCTATCCAGTAGATAGACCTAATTACACAAAAACAGCCAGAGTACAGAAAGAAATGGATCAGAGAAGTGCATTGGATTCTTTCATTTATGTTGTATGAGTATTTTTAAATCCCTTACAGGAATGGCATCCATGAACCTCAAATACAGCGTTACCACAATGCCACCACTGACACAAGTATGATCTCATATTCAATTTAGACTCTTCCACTTCAGTATAAGATTTCTCCTTTGTTATTGCGATGGAATCTTTTCTAATAAAAGTGGAGAACAAAAGGTATTTTAAAATTTAAAACAGTTCAATACTTGAATGTAACTTACAGCCATGTGTGTAATTCTCACACTCACAGAAATCCTCCTTCAGCTGTGCAGAACTTTGCTAATTATTATTAGAAGACACTGACAGTGAGCTCAACATGAATCCATTTATTCTTACAGATTAGAAACAAAGCAAATGATCTTATACTCTAAACTTACTCATTGTTCAACTCTAAAGCCTGATACGCAGCTTTAATCCGGGCTTGAGGGTTTCTCTCTCGCCATGCTTTCTGCATTACTGTTGCAAAAACATTTAAAGACTGGTGAGACACAGACAGGCTGGGGAAACAGCTGGTAGCAAAGCAGAAAAGGCGAGGCAATGCTGGCTGCTCAAGTCTCAATTCTGCATTAACACTGACTTCTACTTTGCAAATTCCTGTTTTCTCTGTAACTGTTGTAGGTAATAGTAAATAAATGTTTTAACTCCTGCAAGAGCTTCTAGCAAAAGCAGCAGAACCTTGTACCTTCTCATTATGTCACAAATCTAATCTGAGATAGCAACACCATCAGGAAGATTATTCACTGACCATTTGAAAACTCCTACACTGAGAAGCAAAGACAGCTTACATAACCAGACAGATGTACAATTTCTAAATTGCTACAGATTTTGGAAACATTTCCCAAGACTTGTTGAAAGCTTGGCAGGAGTGATCGTTAAACACAGGTTCTTGCACAGACCTGCACAGAATTTTAATTTAAGCTTTCAAACAGAGCTTCAAAGAAACAACGGTAGAGGTAAGCGCTGTGTTGCACAGGCATACTTTAAGTATGAAATACGCATAAAATGCTTCAGTATTGACACAGCTGCCAGATAATAAAGGGTTAAACAGCTTTTTTCTAAATTTACAAAGCATATCAGAGTGGCATAGCCAGATGGCAAAGCCAATTCAATATACACTGTATTACCACCTTATTAGAAAGCGTTACAGGAAGCAACTAAAAAGGGTGAAATCTATCCCTAAACCTTTCCCCACTATTCTTCCATTAGGGAAGAATGGGAATCCCAAACTGGAAGCCAGTTTCTAGCAAAAAACACTCAACTTACTTATAGCTACCATTTTCAGTGCAGAACTAGCAGCTTTCACACCAAGTAACAGTTCTGAAATCAGTCCAAAACCTTACGTTCGTGGAATTGCATATCTGGCCTATCTCAAAGTATGATAAGAAAATTGAGGAATCTATACATGTTTCTTTTGGAACAAAACCTTCTGCTGTCCAGCAAGAACACCATGAAAAAATGTTTGAGTTTTCTTTTGGAAACAAAATATTAGTCTTGGCTCCGTAAGCGAGACAATACACTCCATTTGTGAAACAAAAACACATCACTCATATCAAACATGTCACAGCTAGCTGACGCGTAATGCTTCCGGAACTTGACAAATTGGTAATAGCTAACACCTAGTCTGACAATAACCAGGTAGAGAGCATACTCTGCACTAAACATTTGGAATACAATGACAAAACAACGGAGACTGCACTATTCATTATTGTAGTTCAAATGAGACCACTTCATTGGTTACTGAAAACCTGGACAGTATTCTCAACATCAGGTTGTTAAGTATTTAAAAAGCGTGAGATCTTAAAACATGTCAGGATCCTGATAGTCTTAGATAAAGCACAAAGTAAAAAACGTCTTTTCTCTGACACCACCTATTAAAGCTCCTAGATAGTAGAGAAAGGCTATTGCAGAAAATATTTGACATGACAGCTTGTACTACCTTGAAGTGTATTAAATATAGCCACTTTACAGACTCCAACTGTTATGTGTCTTGTGCATATGACTCTGGTACCTGTATCTGAAGGCCGGAGGGCATCTGTGTCACACGTGAAAAAGTTCTGATGGTCTTGAGCAGACAAATTCATGTCATAGTATGTAAGGGGCTCCTTCCCAGTCACCCACGTGTATCTTTCAATGGGAGAAAGTTCAGTAAGATGCGTTGCTGATGCAAAGGAGGATATCTGATGTACTTAACAACAAGCTAGTGCAGATTTTATTATTGTTATTAATAAAAGACTGGAGTTGCTAATCAGAAGTTTTCAAGTACTCCTGTTCCATAACCTTAACAGTTTGCCAGCAGGCTTCCTGCAGAAGGAAAGTCTTTTTGAGGCTGAAGTCCTAATCAACTTGAAAAACAGCTTCCTATGAAGCAGCTTTTTCTACAAAATAACACTAGGAGACTTAAATACAGTTCTGTTTAATAAGAGAGATTTAAGATTCTGAATCAGTCTCAGCCTCTGAAGAAAACAGTAACAGCTGTAAGATCATGACTTTCATAGTTTTTGAAAGAAGATGAAAATAATTCCGGGAATACTTTTCTCCTACTTTACTCTCAAATAAATGATGATATTTACAATAATATTTGCATTCTTAACATTGAAACTGCCAAAGCTTGGAGAGGTGCCTTTTAAACACAGGATTGGCATCAATCACCCCTATAACCTCACAGGTTTCAGCTGTCTCCCAATATTACTAGTACAAGCCCTGCAGAGAAGTCATGTGTATGCTCCCAGTTAATTTTAAAAACGTACAATGGAAAGTAAGATAGTTAATACCTGCTATACTCTGCCCCTCTGAAAAGATTAAGAGGATTTCGCCACACCTTGCACTCTGAAAAGAAAGCATTTACTGAGTTAAGAGCAGAATCATTACCACCTTGATTTAAAATGCAGTAATGCAAATGCAATCTTACTTTAAAAAGCAATTTTTAACTTAGATTTATTTGACCTGAGCACAATCATATAATCTTTATAATCTCCCTGAATTTCTGCTATCACTTAAATATTTTTGCTCCCCACCATTTTTGTGGTACAAAAGCACATGTGGGAAAGATTAAAGAGTGCCATTTACATTCAAGCAATATTACCTTGCACATGTTTAGAATAGCTAATACCTGATGATCCTTAAACACTTTTAACTGAATGTGTGAGATATTTTCTAGATGATGTTTTTAATGATGAATGTTTTAGATCAAAGATACATTATCACTTGATTTCTTTTATCATATTAATAAAACGCATCGTAAGGCAGAGGCCTTTCCCCAGCTGCTACAAGCACTAATGCTGCGTCAAAGCCATTTAAAACTCAACTCATTTGAACCGGTCGCCTGCAAGCTTAATGAAAGCTGTTGGGACACATTAACAATCACCTGGCATATTCTGCCTGTTTGCCTCATTCTCTCCAACTGAGAACGCTGCTGGTGCTGGAGGGCTGTTTTCCACACCACCAATGAGGGGCCTCAGATGACTCACAGATACCTGTTCGATGAAAGAGGTGCCATATTTTCGGAAATGCCACCACTCAAATACCTGTTATGGGAGAAAAAAGCATCAGAAATTTCCTTAGGCAACACCCTTCCAACATAAACATCAGAGATGAAAAGCAAATTGCACAGAACGAGGACATCCCCTTGCAAATTATTACAGACAGGACCGATCTACATACAAATTAATACTAATTATCTGTTTTGGGCCTGTCTTGTCATGTGGAATTACCCCCATAACATAGAAGAGATTGGAAAAAACATAAACATTAGCCTAATCATGTCACTCTCCCCCCAGGTTGTTAGGATAACTCCTAAACCCTTTCAGAAAGTGCCTCGATCTTATACACCAAAGCGTGCTGTACAGGGAAATTACACCCGTAGGCACAACGTGGACGTAGCTTTTTCACTTTACAAAATTAATCCCAAATAATAAAGCACGAAATGGACAGCTAAAAGAAGCCTGAGATCCTTAAAACAGGTTCAAGTTATTTTCCTCAGATTCACCTAAACATGCAAGATGTGCAGTAAAAGAGCACTTGTAATAAAACTGAAAAGATGCTCGGCAACAAGCTCCTTTGTAGTACAAAGGCACCCTCTAGAGTCCGACAGTTGCCTTTCCCCTTAGCCAAAGCACCTCGGAGGCGCTGGGTTTGTCCCAGGAGCGGGGCAGAGCGCGCTACTTACAAATATCAGCCCAGATATGAAAGAGGAGGTCACTGTGAGGGCAAAGTAGAACTTTGGAGTCAAAGTGCTTAAGAACACAGTCACTGCGAAGAGATACAAAAACAAACAATGAACAGAAGCGAAAACCACAAGGAGCTTTTTATTAAACACCGCGTGAAGCGCCACACAAACGCGGCGCAGCCTCACGGATCGGGTTACTTTAACGGAGAGCCCTTTTAGCTTATTCCTGCCGCTCCGTCACCGTGACGGCCGACAGGCTTCAACATAACCCCCACACACACAAAAAAAAAAGGTGTAAAATCCCAACGGGGCCGGTGTCAAACCCCGACAGGACCCCCCCGGCTCTCACCGGCGGCCAGCCCGTCGCGGAGGCGCAGCGGCAGGCGCAGCAGGGCGTACAGCAGCCCGAGCCCGGCGGCCGCGGCCAGCAGCCCCCGAGCCCAAGGCGCCGCCGTCGCCGCCCGCCGCCTCAGCAGCTCCCAACGCCGCAGCGCCGCGGCCGCCCCGGGACACGGCGGCCCCCGCCCGCTCCCGGTCCCGGTCCCTGTCCCCGTCCCAGTCCCGGTGCCGCCGCCGTCCGCCATGGCCGCCGCCACAGGGGGGACGCCGGGAAGGAGGCGGAGCGCGGCGGGAGCCGCCCTCAGGGCTCAGCGCTCACCGCTCGCGCCCCTCCACACCCCGCAGCTCAGCTCCGGTGTCAGGAGGGGACCCCGCGCCCCGTTAGGTGCCCCCCTCACACACACACACAGAGCCCGGGGCCGGTGCTCACCGCGCCCCCCCCTTCCCCTCAGCACCCGTCCCGCCCGGCCCTAAGATGGCCGCCCCGCGCTGTTTGCCCTCAGCCAAGATGGCGCCGGCCGCGCCTCCTGCCCGGCGCCCAGCCGGAGCCCCCGGCATCCTCCGCGCGGCGCCGGGCCGGGCCCTGAGGTGCCGAGATGGCGGATCTGGAGGAGCGGGTGTCGGACGACGAGAAGGTGGGGACGGGACGGGACGGGACGGGACGGGGCTGGATGAGGCGGGGGGCGCCGTGACAGGGCTGGGGCCGCAGCCCCGGGGCCGCCGTGACGGGTCGGTGCGGGCCGCCCGCCCCCCAGCGCGGCGCCGCCTCACGGCGGGGCTGCCTCACGGGGGTCCCTTACGGGGCTGAGGGGGGGGCTCGGGGCTCATCGCCCGGTGCTGGCGGCGCTCCGGGAGCTCCCCCCCCGCCACAAAGGCCGGGGCAGCCTCCCTCAGGCGGGGAGCAGCGGCGGGGGGGAGCTGGAGGCAGCGCGGCCGCCTTCCTTCCTTTCCTTCCCTGTGAAGAGGAGCTGGGTTTATTTATTAAAATTCCCCGGGTCGTCAAGGTTTGGCGATCGTTAAAGGTCCGTGAGGTCGGAGCAGGGTTTAATCTTTCTCTTTAAAGTGCCGCTTTCGGTTTCCTTATGGCGACTGAGCCTCAGAGGCCCCTCGGGTAAGGTTGTAGAGCCCAGGAGTGATTTTGGAAACGAGCATCCCACAGCAGGGGCAGCCAGCAGCACACACCGGCACCTGACGGGGAGCTGGGCAAACCTCTCAGCTGCTGGCATCTGGCTGAAAGCTCCTTCGACCCGCTGCAATGGAAACCATCCCTTCGTTTGCATTCGATCTGAAAATTAAACCAAAAGTAAGGTGCAGGTTGTGGCAGTGCAGCTTTGAGGGGAGGTGAGTTGGTGGTGATCCAGCAGGATTACAAAATCCTGTTTGTGGGCTGCAGCTGGACTCAGCTCCTAGCCTAGGGCCTGAGTCTGGGACCAGGTCAGCGCTGCAAGGCTGTGGGGCCAGCCTGGCTGTGTTCTCTTTGCCCCTACGTTCACCTGAAATCCTCAGTTCTTCCCCAGGGAAGACACAGCCTGCCCTCTAGGATGTGTCTCCAAATATTTTATTTGTCAAAGTAGCTGGGATTTCACTTGGAATTGGAGCCCGTGTTCTAGTTCATGTCCTGGCTCAGGCAGCCTGGCATCAACGTGAAGGAGCTCCATGGCTGGCACAGGTAGGAGGAGAGGTGGTGAGGGTTCTGAAAAGGAAACATGCAGCAAGATTCATTAAAGTACCCATTTATAACCACTCAGGAAACAACAAAGAAAATCAAATGAAAGAGCAATAAAGTTAATTCCTCCCCTCACGCCTCCCACCCCTGTAAACCTCACTTCTTTATTCTCTGTAGGTGCATTTTAGGAAAGCTGGGGGTTCATTACTTTAAACCTCACTGCGGTGTGTCCTGTTTGTTTTCTGCTGCCATTTTACCAGTTTAAACTAGTATCGAGCAGCTTCCCCGTCAGCTACTTTCCCCATTTTAGAAAAAGGAAGTCAGTTTTGCTCGCTTACTGCAGAGCTACCTGAAATGGTAACGGTGGCCAGGAAGTAGGTCAGTGTGCACAAAATCTTCTTGTGCTTCTGCAAGCGAACATCCTGCCGCCGCGCTCACACCGCTTTGAGACAAATCAACTCCAAAAATGACAAGTAACAGCGGTTCAGATGCTTGACATTTAGGATTAGGTACTTCACAGTCTGTTTCCTGAACTCCAATCCTGATTTCAGTAGCTTGATATAAGTGCTTTATATTTTATTGTTTCACAGGAGAGTCGGTGCACGGGGTGCTTTAACAGGGAGCAGTTTTCACGTGCAGCGCTTGCTGCTTGCTCATGGCTGGTTCTGCGAGGACATTTGATCGAAATGCAGAGCCCCCTTTGTGTTCTGCTCATCCTTCGAGGTGGAAGGCTAAAACTCCTGCAATATTTTTTTGTTCTCGTGCTCCCTTCTCCAGGGATGTGTCTATCAGAAACCATCAACCTAGAAGTCAACCTGTCCAAGCCCCGGTCCCTTCTGTGAAGGCTCCACGTACAGTACGATTCTGCAGCCACATCATTGTTGCTTTAGTGCATAGTGTCATTTTTATGGCTTTTAGGGGCCTTGGTTTTCCATATGTTGATTTAAACACCTTATAAAAAGTAATCTGTTCATCTGCAGAGTTAATTTGCAGTGCATGTTCCAGTGCAGCCCTCCCCCTGAAATGGATCTTGGCCTGAAGTGGCCATCTGTAAATGCCTTGGTGCAGTCTGATCCGCCTCTGTTAGTGCTTACATTTGCACTTTCTCAGAAAAGCACATGGTATAATTTCAAGTCTTGCAGACATGAGGGCTGCCTCTCAGTGAAGTCCACAGAGGATAGAAAGCAGAAGCATCCTTCTTAATTACTGCTGTTATCTTCATCACCATCCAAGCTTTCAATAGTGAAATCTAACAGATGATGTAACCAGCAAGTCCTAACTCCAGTCCTTTAAATCGTGGACATTTTCACACAATAAGCAGCATGTTGTGAAGATTGCTGTATACTTACCAACCTTATCTAAAAGCAGAAAATCAGGAGAAAATGGTTTTACATTTTGCATATTTGCACGTGACCTACACAAGTTATTGACAAGTTGAAAAAATTCAGTACATGTTTTTTTTCCCATTCATACTGCAGAATTATTTCAGGCATAAAGAACATGTTTGTTTGTTTTTTTCTTTTTAATAGATGCTAATTTGGAAATCGATCTATTTTTATCTGAAGCTCTGCCCAGTAAGGACAGAGTTGTTACCCGATACTGCTGGAATAAGGCAATATGCCCTTTGTTGGGGAAGGTGTGTGTTTCCTTTCGTGGCTTACTTTAAATCATCGCAACCATCACAAGTGATGCCATCTTTCTAATTAAGAACGTGGAAGACTTGAAGCAGCAATTTTTTCCAGCTGTGGCAGTAATTCAGATGAAATAGTTGAATATATGCATAAACCTTTGTTTTACTGCTCAAATGGAAAGTAGGGAAGTAATCAGAGGTTTAGCAAACGTTCTGTAGTCATCTTCAATAAGCGTCCAGCTGAGCAAGAAGGCCTCTTCCACAGCCTTGGCAGCTGTGCTTGGGAGAAAAGTGACAGTTTTATCCTTCTAAGGTAAAGATCCAGTTTTGTGACATTTCCTGTTTCAAGTCTTGTCCAAGAAGATTTTATTCCCTTCTGTCTTGTAAAAACCATAAAAGATTTGGTTATAAAAATAAACTCTTAATGGTTTCAACAGGATCAAACAAAGGCCACCTAAACCCTAATAATCCAAGACAAGCACATTGGATTTCAGAATACAGTGAAGGCTTATTTTTTTTTTAATGAAAAAGTAAAAGAACCTTACTTTTGCTTTTACAGCTTCAAGGTTTACAGATACCCAGGTATTTTCCTGCCAGCTGGCCTTTTCACTTATTGATTGTATCAATTCCAGTTCCAGAGGCCTTAATTCTGTCACTAGTGACAGCTCACGGCTCGGCTACGGTACAGTTTCCAATAAAATGCTATTTCAAGATCAGGGAAGGAGTAACACGCCAAAGAAGAAAGGTACCAAGTAACCTGTGAGAGAACACATGCCAGGAATGCTGGCACACTATGGGGAGTAGCTCTCAGTTCTTTTTCTTACCCAGAGACTCCAAGCAGGCAGTAGCTCTTGAAGAAAGCCTAGCATGGCTTTGATAACAAGAAACCAGCACATTCTGAAATAAAGCCCTAGCCAGTTCCAAATTCAGCACCTTTTTGATAAGCCAGCATCATTTTAACAAGCTCTCCACTGTGTCCAGCTGGGTTTAATGCCTAAAAGTTTGAGTATGTCCCCTCGATGTTTTTGCACAGGACACGTGCAGATGAAGAGCAGGTCCCTAAAAAGGGGCCTACAGGAAAGCAGGAGAGGGGCTCTGCCGGGGAGCGGGGTGACAGGACGGGAGAAACGGTGTCAGACTAAAAGAGGGTAGGTTCAGATTAGGATATTAGGAAGAAATTCTTCACTCAGAGGGTGGTGAGGCACTGGAGCAGGGTGGAATTAGATGGTCTCTGAGGTCCCTTCCAACCCAAAGCATTCTGTGGGTCTGTTTCTATAATCAATAGACACACAGACACATGCTTAAACACAGCTCTGCAAGGCTTGGAGAGGTACTTCATGATGTGCAAGAACAGGCTTGGTTCACATTTCCTGGCCTTGTATTCCCAAAGGTTATAATGCTGCACTTGCCTTTGGAGAGGGATTCCACCAGAAAAGTTTCTTTATGGTTGCTAATAGCTGGGCTGCAGCTTGTGCCCTCTGCAGTACAAGAATACTTCGGATGCACCAAAGGATCCTGCACTGGGAGTTTGCTGTCGTTCCCCAGGAGGTGTTTAGAAGGACAGAACAAACAGAGCCACGCAGAATCCAGTGGCAGCTGATGTAATTGATTTACTGCTCAGTTTATAGAGGGATCAACCTCATCCTCCACCCATTGTTTGCTGTGAGTCAGCAGCATCTCCTTCAGCCAGCTGTAAGCAGCAAACGCGTTGCATCACAGGGAGCCAACAAGTCTTGCAGTGTGTCAGACACACCTTGGCAGCGTGATCATGCTGTAGGTTGCCATCTAGTTAAAGCACCAGTTTTACTGCAGTGGTTTCTTGTTCTTTATATATGTTGGCATTTAGCTTCCTGATTACTAGCAAAGACCAGGAAAAAACGTTTAGAAATGTCACCAAGAGGGGGTAGCCAGCATTTATATTCTTAAAAAGAAGACGACTATGAAGGTTGAATAGTTCCCATTCTAACGGGTGACCACATGAAATTTGATGTTCTTGCTGAGTACATTTGGAGTTTCTTTGCACTGAAAAAATGCCTAGCCTTATGAGAATGAGGATTTCTACTTGGAAAACACATCTAGATTTCTCCCTAAGCACGGGGCTTGTTATTACTGTCAGATTTGGGTTTGCTGGTGAATTGCTTCAATGTAGGTTGCAGTGTGTATGAATTCAGTAAGTGATCTTTTGTCTTTAATTACTTCTCTGCATCATTGTAGGTGCGTATAGCTGCAAAATTCATCACTCATGCACCCCCTGGAGAATTCAATGAAGTATTCAATGGTAAGTAGGTGAAGGAAAATGATCAGTAGCATTTTCTTCACATTTCACCTACTATGAGAGTCTATGGTTGTCATGATACATTGCTCTTAAGGTCAAGTAGAAGTAAGGGAAAAGCACGCACTCATTCTGTGACTACTTATGCCTGATGAAATGATTTTAATCATTCATGTTTTTGTACAGTTGAAAATGAAATAAAGAAACATTTGATCAAGAACCAATAACCTATCTGAACACCCTTTTTTCTCCAGATGTCCGGTTATTGCTCAACAACGACAATCTTCTCAGGGAAGGAGCAGCACAGTAAGTATTAATGTTTCCAACATAAAATGTGTGCTTCTCTGTGGTGATAATTTGACTTACAACCGTGGTTCTGTGACAAAGCAAGCCATTTGTTCTATTGAGAGCAGTCTGCTGTAGTTCGTTATCCCCCAACAAAATATATAATGAAAGGCATGGCTGATTCTTTTTAAAAGGCTTAAATTGGAATTCGTGGTGTAGAGGCCATATAAAACTGACAGGAAGGCAATCTGCCAAAAAGAGTAATTCTGCAGCAGCAGGAATGTCTGATCTTGTTGAAGCATGATTTGTTAAGCAAGCAAAGCCTGAAATACTGAGTAGTCCTAAGCCAGAGCTTAAACTGCCCTCAGAAAATACTTTCAGAATATCTTGTTTACTTGTGCAGCCTCATCAGGTGTCTCAAGGTTATGCATACAAGCCTTTTGATGCTAAGGTTTTACCTTGAGCTGTGAGATCAGTGAGCAGGTCTTGACAGAAGAAAATTGTTGTAAATATTAGTCTACTCATATTTGTTTACCTTACTGCTAAATTTTAGCCGGTGTGTTCCTGTTTTGCATTGGCTTGCTCATTATCCCTCAGGCTGCCTGCTGCTCTACTTTTGAACTCTGTACTTTCATGGTCATCACTAAATAAACCTGACTTTAGACCGGGTGTTTTTGTAGCTATCATCAATAAAAGGTATTGCAAAATCCTTTAAGAGTGCTAATGTGTATTATTTGCAAGTTTAAGGTGAAATTTTTTGTAGTATAAACCACACCATGTACTTATCCCTGAGTGAAGGTAAATGTGAACGTGCAGCTAAAATTCATGCTCTTAATTCTTAACAGTGCATTTGCACAGTACAACATGGATCAGTTCACTCCTGTGAAGATAGAAGGGTATGATGAGCAGGTAAGGGAAAGCTTCACACTGAATGTTTGTATTACTGCACTACACAGAAGGAATAAATGCATTGTGTCATCAGTATCTTTACGATTTTCATCCTACCTGCAGATCATCTTTCCTCCTTCCACTAGATCATCCTCATGTTACCAAGTTTTTGGTTCTTGTACAGAAGGCATAGGTGAAACATGGCCATAAAGCACTGTCTGTTACTGCCTGGTAACCAATTCACTGCTAAGTAAAGCCCCACACTGAAATCACTGCAATTCCAGTTCAAGTATGATCGATTAAAGATTGTTGTTTGTTTAAAGATTACTTGCAACTCCTTACAGTACTACATCCTCTCAGTTCCTACTGTGATTCAATAGTGGATTCTTAGTGGTATTTTTGCTGTGGTCTGCATTTTAATCCATCCCCAGTTACCTAAAAAAAAAATCATTGTGTCTTAGAATATATCAATGTAATGCTGCCCAATCTATGTCAGCAAAGCTTTTCCCTTTTATAATGCTTCTTATAAAAAGACTAGGGAACATTCTTTTCTAGAATGGCCCAAGCTTTTAGTTTTAACATCGTGATACCTACACACTGAAGTATGACTTCTTACAGTTCGGTTTTGTGTTGTTTTTTTTTCTGAGAGCAAGAAGTACTACAGAAGATAGAAAGCTGGCTTGACCATCTGTTCTATTCTGAGCCAAGCACTGACCTAGCTTTCCTGATGTCCCAGATATGTTCATGGGAGACAGATATTTTAAGAGGGCTGTCCATAGAAATAGCTTTGACAAGAGGAAGCTACTGTACAACCTGCAAAGTGAGCCAGTGTTTGGGAAACCAGAGAAATCTGGTGAATAAGATGAAGGAGAAAGAAGTTACTGTGCCATTTTGCTGTCTGATTACTTTATTTTGTAAGCCTCAGAAGTAGCCACATCTACCTCCCCTCCTCAGATCTACTACAACATGGAACATGACAATAAACAGTCAATTCCAGAGAAAAATTCTTAGTTTCTTTCAGATATGGGGAAGAAAAACATCAAAATTTTAAAAACAAAGACTTTTTTGTATTGTAAGGTCCCCAACTTTAAACTAAGTGTATATGTTACTGTAATACAGCCATTTCTGGGACAGAAAACTAGTGCAATGTTAACTGCAAAGAGCAGACAGCTCACAGCCTCACCACAACTACTCTTAGTTGAAATTATTATTGGAAATCCATATGTCACCAAGCTATAAAATCACAAAGAAAATCTATTGAGACATGGATAACTATTCAAACAGACAAAACACATTTATAGCAGCACAAGAATATATTAATTTCAATTTCTTATTTTACAGGTGTTAATCACAGAACATGGTGATCTGGGCAATGGCAGATTCTTAGACCCAAGAAACAAAATCTCTTTTAAGTTTGATCACTTAAGGAAAGAAGCAAGCGATCCCCAGCCTGAGGACACAGAATCAGCTTTGAAACAATGGAGAGATGCCTGTGACAGTGCATTGAGAGCTTATGTGAAAGATCATTACCCAAATGGCTTCTGTACTGTTGAGTATCCACCTTGTTTTGTTGAAAATTCTTTGCTCGGTGTCACTCAGTACTTTGAGTGGACTTTGTGCCAAGCAGTGTTTGAATTCTCCATCCTCACTAGTGTTTTTGCTAACTTTAACACAACAAATTTCAAAAAGGGTGCAAAGAACTTGGTATGCACATAGTGGTAGAGATTTATTAGACCACCTTGTTCATATTTATGACTGTCAAGCTCCTTAACACCTGCCATTAAAGAACAGGAGGCATTATTTGCACATAATTGCAAGCAGAGGTGCTGGACAGTGTAACTAGTGGTAAACATTCCCAATGAGATACCATAATACCAAGCCTCCACAGTGCTGCCAAGAACGGAAATTGCAAGTGGTTTTCTTCAGCTCTTGTGCCATTTTAACTCTTTTTTCTGAATGCAGGTTTATGGTAAATCTATAGATGGACAGCAGACAATTATTGCCTGTATTGAGAGCCACCAGTTCCAGCCCAAAAATTTCTGGTAAGACTACTTAAACGGTGCATTCTCTTCCTTTACTAGTCCTCAAACAAACCCTTTCTCTACTGGGGGTCTGAAGGGCAAGTAGCCTTGGGCTTCCCCAGGAGCTCTGATTCTCATTCTGTAGTTTTCCTTGCAAGCCCTTGGGCACTTCCCTAAAGCTTTCAGTGAGGCTCAGTGACCTACCTAGAGAAAAATATATTAGCAGAGCTGAAGACACCCCCTTACATATTCCAAAGCATTGGAGCCAGCCTGTAATGAAGCTGTGCTGTGGTGAGCTGGGCTTCAGAAATGGAATTCATTGGCATATAAGGCCCTTCAATACTGATCACAAGATATCAGGAATAAATTGCTCATTAATGTGGCTCTTTTTTTGTCAGCACTTGCTGGAAATAGTTTACATGCTGTGATTGTTCTTAGGAACGGTCGTTGGAGATCAGAATGGAAGTTTACCATCACACCACCGACAGCTCAGGTGGCTGCAGTGCTCAAGATCCAGGTAAGCTGCATTGTCTGGCAATAACAGAAGCTGCTTGCCTTACACTAATGCATTTGACTCAAAACAAGATGCTGAAATACAGCAGAGATGTCCTTCTGGAGTCAAGTTACTATTAAGCTAACAATTCAGGAAATCAATTCTTAAAACTTCAGTGTTTTGGGCATTGCTTACAACGTGGCTTATTATATAGCATTACCCTATATGCCTCCAAGTCTGCTTGACTTTGTACGGCTAAAATCTATTCCATGAATTCTTTTATAATTGCTCTTATTTCAACTCTAGGCGTTTACTTCATTAACATAATCTTGAACAGTGTTGACAAAGAATGAAACCTTCCTGCTTTTAGTCTCCACGTAAGCAGAGAAGACTGGCACAACAAAGCTGTTGTGTCATTCTGATAGTATTTGGGGGCTCTAGGGATTATAAAATGAGTGTTAATGATAACCTGCATTTTGTCTGTCTTTGTTTAGGTTCATTATTACGAAGATGGTAATGTTCAGCTGGTTAGTCATAAAGATATCCAGGACTCTGTACAGGTTTCAGTAAGTATGCCAAAATTTTTTTTAATGATAAAGCACCTATTTTGTTTCCTGAACATCTCATGAATTATACCATTGTATGACTACATTCCATTGACTTTAATGTGATTTTAGAGTGACGAGTCAGTGTAGCTGTAGTGTTCAGAGTTGCATGGAAAACCCAGATTCTTAATTGCTTTAAAATTGTCTATTAGAAAGTGCCATCTCCATTGAACAGCTTATCTTATGAAAGTCAGTTAAAGATGGCAGAATACGCCCTTGTGTATACATCCTAGGGAACTGAGATGTAAAAGCAGTATACTAAAGGAAAATAAATAGTCCTGTAGTACAGTAGAGGGAGCAATAGTCATAAAATCCCTATCTGTACCATGAAGACCTACTTCCCTTTTGCTCACTAGGGTGCAGTCCTGTTTCAGTTTGGAACACAAGCTTAAGCTAGTATCTTGAACTCTGAGACGTGTAGTGAGTGGAAGGAACCCAGCTACAAAGAGCAGCTGCCACCTCACATTATCCATTTCATCTATACTCAGACTGTTACTTAAGAAATCCATTGCATATGAGTTATTTTTAAACATATAAAGATCTCTTTTTCCCCTTTGTAGAGTGATGTCCAGACAGCTAAGGAATTTATTAAGATAATAGAAAATGCTGAAAACGAGTATCAGGTAAGATCAGTAGTTAAGTAAATGCAATTGAATCGTATCAATTTCCATTTGCAGTTAAAGGAAGTGTGAAGAATTGACCTCTGACTCCTTCTGACTTACTCTGTTATCTGTTCTTATCTGTTACTAAGAATTACTTCGAAAGGGGCATTAGTATTTGTTGACGGAATCTAGTTGTAAAGCTATATAACTATACAGCAAACTTGATTATTAAAGGGTTACAAATGATGCCCGGAACAAGCACAGAAGGGGAGTGGACAAGTCTAATAGTTTTCCTGACAGGTAAAAGTACTGAAAGGGAAATGTGTGAAAGCTTTTGACGTCCCAGCCTGTGTGCAAGAAGCAGATGTGATACAGATAGTTCGGGAACACCCATGAGTGTAGCAATGTCTCCGTAGGAGAGTTTCATAGAAACTCTTTGCTTGCACACACACAGGTGACAGCATTAACCAGTCAGTAGCATGCCTTCCCCTTGCAGAAAGGGTTTTGTGGCTTTAACAGATTCACTTCTCCAGAGTCTCTTTACTACTATAACTGAACCTACTTTTGCCATTGCAGACAGCAATCAGCGAGAACTACCAGACTATGTCAGACACCACTTTCAAAGCCTTACGCCGGCAGCTACCTGTCACCCGCACCAAGATAGACTGGAACAAAATCCTCAGCTACAAGATTGGCAAAGAAATGCAGAATGCTTAATGTGGAAATAAGGAGATTTATGAAATGTTTGTGTGCAAAAAACAAATGTGGTCCTATGCCAAGTAGATGGTTTCTAAACCAGTGCAGCATTTTTCTAGGGCTTTCAAAGTTAACAGGTTTTCTAGCCTCAGAGAAAACTGTGGAACAAATAGCGTTGTCTTTGTGTTTTGTGTTTCCTGCCGCATAAACTTCCTATTGTGACTGCATATACTGATAGGTTGTTTTAATTAAACCACATTCATGGTTCAGAAGTATAGCTGTTTTCAATCACTAATTGTACTGGTTGGAAAACTTCCTAGCTGGAAAAGCCCTACTATAAATACAGCTGAGGGTGCAGAGCATTTCCTTCACCTGTATACAGCACTCCAGGTACTCCACTAAGTTTGTCAAATCTGCCAACAGCTCAAGGCGCTATGCTGCAAGATATAGTAATGCAAGAGACAGTAAGTGCTCCTATGTATCCTTACTACTGACCTCCACAAAGCAAGAAGCCTGTAGGCTTAAGTTTTACTATACAAAATGAGTTTACAAAATCCATTACGGAAATCCCTTACAAAGCCAGCTCTTCCAGGGTCTCTTTTTAATCTGAAGTTTTGAGCCACGTTCTCTGAAAGTGAACGTTTTTGCTCTTCTTTCCCTCATGTATGTACGGTTATGGGACATCTGCATTTTTACAGACTGCAAGCGTCTGTGTTGGATCGCTGCTGATCCATGTAGACTGGATGAAGATTAAAATGCAAATGTCTACAGAATAATAGGTGTGTTGCGCTTTAATGCTTTGTGGCAGGTTCATAGAATTTGTATCACAGGTGTATGGATGGATAGTGTACAAAATAAATAAACTTGCACCAAAGTGAGAGAAGTAACCTTTCCATTTTGTCTCTATTGTGGCCAGTTTCTTGTCATACTTAATGGGAGATTCTGGAATTAATCACTTCATTGCTCTCTAACTGCTTGCTCTGTGTTACTTTGTTTTTCTGTAAAATCAAGAATAGGTCCGATCAGTTTCTCTTAAGGGGAGGTTGAAGAGGCACGTGTATGCTTTCCTCAGTTTAAACCTGGAAAGTCGATTCATTGCAAAGTGAAACCCCTTTGGTTAACTCACTTTTCTTTGTTGACACTTGGTTATCGCTGGGCCTTTTTGCAGGTTCTGTTTTTTAAACTGGTTAGCGTCTTCCTATTTTTTAGTACACAAAGAAAGGGGTTGAGAAGATAGGGATGTAACTGCCTGTGCATTATGCTGGAGGTTTTGCACAGTGATGCCACAAAATAAGTGTCTACCCTGTGTGAGAAATTTTGTCAAAATAAAATATATTTGTATTTGCTGTTGAGACTGACCTTTCATCCTGCAGGCACCCTCTGTATAGTCTAGTAGAAATACACGGGTCTTTGTTTTAAAGCCATTTGTGTCTGTTCTTTCGTGGTCTCACTTCTGTTAATGCCTGGGGAAGGCAGAAGTGCAGGTGGCAGCCTGAAAGCAGGGATGGGAGCGTTTGCAAACCTTCAGACAGCGCTCACATCCTGGTATGCAGACCTGGGAACTGCGGCTCTAAGAACTTTTAGGTTGAAAGAAAAATAATCATACTGCTCTAATGAAGCACTTCACCTGGGTAAAACCTGAGTGTTTTTTGCTAATCACCTGGGTCTTGTTGCAACACCTCGTAGCCTCTTACACTCCACTTTTGAAACTCATTGCAGGACACACACGCGTATAACACAGGAACAGTACAGCGGGAAGGGGTCTTCAAAGATCATCTAGTCCATACACCCCACGTCATTTGCATTAGACAAAGCAAGGCTGCCGGAGTGCTAGTGGGAGTTCTTGTCCTCAGCTCGGTTTGCACACAGCTGTGCTAAGAGCAACTCAAGGACAGCACTTCTATCACCAGCATCTGTAGCAACCATTTCCTCCCTGCAGCTTGGAGATGAAAGGTGTGGATGAGTGCCGAAGGTGCTGTGGGCTGTGGCCCCAACCAGGCAAATGCTGCAGGAATTCCAGCAATGCGAGGCTGAGGGTTTGGGGGGGGGAGTGGGGGCTGAGATAAGGCTGTGCACACAGCAGAGTTTTTATCTACCAGCACAGCCTGTTTCAAGGCTAGTCTTTTACTGATCCTAGTTTGTTAAATTGCGAGGAGTTCACCCCCACTCATTCCAGTCTGAAGACAATTTTTATCTCCCTGCCCTTCTCAAACTTCAGCTAGCCAACTTCCAGGGCCAGCTCATTCCCCCACCTACCTCCTCACCCTTCTCCCTCAGCAGCCTTCTCCGCAGCAGCCTCAGCTGTCCCAGTCTCAGCTACTTCCCAGCTCCTTGGAGGAACAAAATTCAGCGCTGCAACTCACTGCGACCGAGCCGCTGAGCAATTGCCAGCAGTGACACACTCTAAAGCTGTTTGCTGTTCTCTGCTTGGGCCCTGAGGTTTCAGGTGAGACCAAGGCCAGCTAGGGGCTGACTCGTCCAGGCTCTATTTACCAGTCAGAGCCTGACCCCAGGCCCAGCACAGTGAGCAGGCACCACAGCTCAACCAAGCCAGGGCAGCTGAGCACAGCCTGCCACAGAAAGAGCTTTCCTAGCTATTCATGAGCTCAAAGCTTAAAGTTCCAGGATTCTGCCAGCAAAACGCGACAAAAAGGCTTACGAGCAACTTCTCCAAAAGTGACATCCATCTTTCTGAAGCCTCAGCGCCCTCCCACAGTGTGGGAGCCCTACCCCAGCACCCTCCCGCAGCCCCCGCAGCGCGCTGTATCAGCAGCAGTGCTTGAGTCACAAAACCACTTACCCAGACCCGGGGAGGCGAAGGCAGCAGACTTACCCTGGCGTCCTTCGGCCGCAGAGAGCACGAGCAGTCCCAGGGCCCGAGACCGTTTTACCAAAGCAAGCCGAGGATCCCCACCCTTAGCTAGGCAGAGCTGGAGAGCTCCAGCACGAGAAAGCAGAGGCAGAGCCCAACACAGACCCAGCCGGTGCTGCCGCTGCCCTATTTATACAGAGCAGCTGCGGGAGCCCTGGGAGCTCTCCCCCCGTCGTTGGCTCGAGCGATGCCGCGCACCTGGGGGCTGCTCCTGCCCTCGGAGCCCTGGCAGCGACCCCGGCTGCCCCCCCCCGCCCGACGGGGCGCCCGCAGGGCTGGCCCGGCCCCGGCATTGCCGCTGCCCCCCGCTCCCGACGTCTGCGGCGGGGGCCGAGCCCCGGGATCCCCCCCCCACATCGGGGGGTCGGGAGGGGGATGCGGGACCAGGGGTCGGGATCGGGGTCGAGGCCGGGCCCGGGGGGGCGGCGGGGAGGCCCTGGGCGGGGGCAGCTCCCCCACGGCCCTGCCCCGGTCCCAAGCGGGCGGGTCCGTGGGGTTCGGCCCCTTTCGCTTTCGTTTCTCCCAGCGGAGCCAGCCCCTGCCCGGCACGTCCCGGCTCGGCACGTCCCGGCTCAGCACATCCCGGCTCGGCTCGGCACGTCCCGGCTCGGCCATGCCGCGGTTCAGCGTGGCGGAGGCGAGGCGCTGCGGGGAGCAGTTCGTGCAATTCCTGCGGGACACGGGCCGGGAGCAGGAGAGCCGCCGGGACGCGCTGCGCACCATCTACGGCGGCGAGTTCCGCGCCAGGTGAGCGCCGGGACCCCCCCCCCCCTCGGGGCTGGACGGAGCCCCCAGCGCTGCCGAGCCCCCGGAGAGGGGGATCCCGGAGCCCCAAAGCCCAAAGCGCCGGGGCCCGGCTCTGCCCGGCGGCCGCTCCCCCCGGGTGCCGCGGGGACCTCTCCGTTCACCGGCCCCGTGTCCCCGCTCCCCTTCGCCTCCCCTCGGCCGTGCCGGGACGATCCCGGCTGCGGGGACCCCCGGTAGCCCCCCGAGCACTGCCGGGGCACCGCACACCCCCTCCTCGCCCGCTGACCCTCGGGGCAATGTCCCCGCCGTTCACCAGCGTTCACTGCGCTGCGGGAGGAGCTGCGGGGGGCGCAGCAGCCGGGGAGCCCCCCCCGTCCATGCAGGTGCCCCCTGGGCAGCCCCCGCTGCCGAGGATCCGGGGCCGGGGCCGTCCCTGCAGCGACAGGGGCCAGGAAGCCGTGTGGTGTCGTGGCACAGCACGGTGCTGCCGGAGCAGCCTGCGGGGACGGAGGGTTTGCTACATCTGGGGGGCCGGTGGAAAAGCCCCGGTCCTTTTCCCTCTCCCTCCGTCCCCCAAAACAGAGAGAACGTCTGGGGTGAAGGGCCTGGCTTCACCCCCTTCCTCTCCACACCTCCCAGCTCCCCAGTGCCAGGCCTTTCTCATCTCCACTTGGAACCTTCTCTCTCTTCTGTGTGCAGGACTGACACAAAGATGCCCAGTTTCTCTTGCATCCTGTACGCCCTGAGGGTGACCCACCAGGCTCAGGTGCACGGGGAGTCCGTGCACTTCAAGAAGGTGAGGGAGGGCCTGGGCTGGGGCCCTGCCGCAGCTCCCACAGCCCTAGGGACGGGCTCGGCAGGAGCCCCCAGACCCCGGCAGGGCCCGGGCACGCACTGGGGGCCTGTGCCCGGCCCCACGCTGATGCTCGCTGCTCCTCGCAGGGGAAGAAGCGAGTGGTGGTGGCAGACCAGTACCGCAGACCCAGAACGAATGTAGAGACATCTGCACCCGCTGCCTCAGGCCAGCAGCCCAGCACCGGTCCGCAAGTGTCACCGAGTCGTGCCAAGAAGTGGTAGGACCCCCGGCACCCTGCCCGTGGCTGCCCACGGGGACCTGGATACCCCTGCCCCAGCCAGGGAAGCCTGACCCCACTCTTCCCATAGGGCCGAGTTCATCCGAGGGAAGCACGGGGTAGAGATCGTCTCAGAACACGACCGGGCCAACGGGCAAATCCGCTTCGATGTGACACTCGGCCAGCCCCGGACGGTCACCGTCCAGGTGAAGAACCAGGGCACGGAGGCCGTGAGGCTGCGTAACTGCCACTCTCTCCGCCGCCTGCGGGAATTCTCCTTCCTGGACCAGCACGGGGTGACGCAGGGCCAGCCCCTGCTGCTGCAGCCAGGTACGGCCCCAGCCCCTGCTCGGTGCACGGCCCCGGGAGGGGACGCAGGACGCAGGCCCCCAGCTCTCCCCTCCTCGCAGGTGACACGCACCCCATCCAGGTGCGGTGCCTGACCAAGTACAACGGGTTCTTCCGCGCCGTGGTGGTGTTCGACTTCGCCAAGGAGTCGGGCGAGTTCTTCAGCATCGGGCGCTCCGTTGCTGCCATCGCTCAGAGCCAGCTGGCCAAGGAGCTGGGGCCCACGTCGTCCTTCGAGCCTTACCAGGCCAACCTCCAGCGCCCCGTCACGGTCATCACCGAGGAGGGTGTGCCCCCCAGCAGGTACGGGGCGGGCCCTGGCTCTTCCAGGGATCTTTCAACTCATAGGGACCCGGCTTTCCAGCACCCAGGCTGTCTGTGATGGTGTTTTCGTCCCTGGACGGTGGCTGGGGACAGCGCTGGTGACTTGCCAGGGCCATGGGTGGTCACAGAGCTGGGGGGAACCCAGCCTGGCTGTCCCCACAGCACCGCTCTCTCCTCTACCCAGCTCCCTGAAAAACGAGTTGGAGAAAGAAATCCCACTGAGCACTTACCCATACCCGAAGAGCCTCAAGGAGACAATCAAGCTCGGACCCAAGACCGACCCTGCCTCCAGCTGGGTTAAGATGCTGTGAGTGCAATCGGGCAGGAGCAACGCCTCCCCGGACTGCACATGTCCCCTCTGCTACCCCTGCGTCCTACGGGGCCACTGGGGCACGGTGACACCCCCTGCGCTGGCCCCTAGGTCGCTGCTGGAGGCACCGCTACATGCTGGGAACTACCAGCAGAAGTTCCAGCTGCTGCTGCACCTGGAGGAGATCCAGATGGAGGTGGACATCCGCCGCTACGACATGCAGGAGGTGACCATGGTGCAGGACAGGCACCTGCTGGTCCTCGATGTGAGTAGGGAGAGCTGCTGCGGCAGCCCCCAGAGGCTCAGGGGTGGCCAGGGGCTCGGGGTGGCCCTGGCGGCACGCTGGCATCATGTTGGCCGCTTGGTGCAGGTGCCCGGCGTGGCTGAGAACCGCCCGTCCGTGCTGAGGGGCGACCACCTCTTCGTCAGCCTGAGCAGCGAGCGGGACAGCTCCCCGCTCGTCCAGTACAAGGGCTACGTGCACGACGTGGAGCTGGAGAAGGTCAGGCTGGGCTTCTCCCCCAAGTGAGTGGTGTCCATTCCCAGCTGGGCTGGCGGGGCCCCGGCAGCCCCACTCGGTGCCAAAGGCCGGGCACGGGTGGGGAAGGGCAGGGGAGGCCATGGGGCAGCGTCCCCCGCGCCCAGCTCACGCCGCTCCTTCCCAGGTTAAAGAACAAGTTTGTGAATCAGCTGAAGTTCGACGTGACCTTCACCTTCAGCCGCCTGCCGCTGCAGGTCCAGCACCGGGCTGCAGCCTTGTCCATGCAGCAGGGCTTGGCCAGCCTCCTCTTCCCCTCTGCCTCCTGCAACAAGTCTCTCATCTCGGGCTCCTACCAGCCCCGGTGAGTCCCGGTGCCTGGGGCCAGCTGCCCCGTGGGGACAGGATGGGACGGGACGGGGGGACGGGGACCCAGCACGCTCAGCCTCGGCTCCTACAGCTGGTTCGACAGCAAGCTGCAGACAAATGAGGAGCAGCGCAGAGCCGTGACGCACATCGTGACGGGGATGTCCAGGCCGGCCCCATACCTCATCTTTGGGCCTCCTGGGACTGGCAAGACAGTCACCCTGGTGGAGGCCATCAAGCAGGTGAGTGTCTGGGGCCCAGGACCAGCTCATGGCATCGCTGCCGGCCCCGTGGGGCTCAGCGCCTTCACCCCCTCCTCCCCATCTAGGTGTGGGCGTGCTTCAAGGACGCCCGGATCTTGGCCTGCGCCCCTTCCAACAGCGCCGCTGACCTGCTGTGCCAGCGCCTCATCACGGACATCGCCCCCCGCTACGTCTACAGGATCATGGCCAGCTCCAGGAGCTACCGGGAGGTGCCTACAGAAATCAGGGTAGGTCCGTGCCCCTCTGCCCAGCACCCCCCTGGCGTGACCGGGCTGGTGGCCCCAGGGGAGGGGGCTCCCACCTAACCCCCCTGTTCCAGCCCTGCTCTAACAGGGACGACGAGCAGGACTGCTACGTGTACCCCAGCAAGGAGTTCCTGGGGCGCTACCGGATCATCATCACCACGCTGGTGACAGCGGGAAGGTCAGAGTCCCCACGTCCATGGGGGTCGCCTCGTGTCTGGGCAGTGAGGGGCTTCCCTGCTGGGGTGCAACGGGGGGGGATGCAGGAGAGCGGGGCAGCCCCGGGGAGGGTGATGGTGAGGGGAGGAAGGCTGGCCAGGCAGGCAGAACCACTCACGCAGCCTCACGCTGCCTTTCCCCAGGCTGGCATCGGCCAACTTTCCCCCAGGCTATTTCTCCCACGTCTTCATCGACGAGTGCGGCCACGCGGTAGAGCCGGAGAGCGTGGTCGCTATCGCTGGTGAGTGGCTCCCGGGTCAGCATCACGGCCCCCGGGGTCCCCCTTTCCCTTCCCCACCCCGCAGCCAGCGCTGAGCTCCCTCTGCCCAGGCCTCCTGACTGCCATGGACCCGGAGAGCAACCCCGACGGGGGGCAGCTGGTGCTGGCAGGAGACCCCCAGCAGCTGGGCCCCGTCCTGAGGTCGCCACTGGCCAAGGAGCACGGCTTGGGTGAGCGAGGGCAGGGGTGGGAGCGACGCCGGCGCCCGAGTGGCACGGCGGGGAGCCACGGGTCTGGTGTGTGCAGGCACCTCGCTGCTGGAGAGGCTGATGCTGCACAACAAGCTGTATGAGAAGACGAGTGATGGCTACAACTCGCGGTTCGTCACCAAACTGCTCTGGAACTACAGGTGGGGATGGGACGAGAGTGGGGCCGGGACGGGGAGCTGCCCCGCACTCCAGCTCCCCTTCCTAAGGGTGTCCCTGAGCCCTGTGGTGCCCCAGCCTGTGCGGGAGATGGGGCAAACCCCACACAGTGCCCGGGGAGAGCATCGGGGCCACCCCCTGCACGCTTGTCCCACCTCTCCCAGGTCCCACGAGGCCATCCTCAGGATCCCCAACGAGCTCTTCTACGACAGCGAGCTGAAGGCCTGCGAGGGCGACGAGTTTGATATTCGCAACTTCTACTGTGCCTGGGAGGAGCTTCCCAAAAAAGTGAGGGGGTGCCAGGGCAGGGGCTGGGAGGCCCCAAGCTGCAGTCCCGCTGACCTCAAGTCTCTGCGCCCCCAGGGCTTCCCCATCATCTTCCACGGGGTCTGCGGGGAAGACCAGAGAGAAGCCAAGAGCCCCTCGTTCTTCAACACGGCTGAGATCGAGATCCTGGTCCAATACCTCAAGAAGCTCCTGCAGAGCCAGGGCAAGCGGGGCTGCCCCACCATCTCGCCCAAGGAGATCGGCATCATCTCTCCCTACAGGAAGCAGGTGAGGGGCAGGCGGCAGCGGGGGGCGGCGCAGCCCCCTCCCCAAAATGCTGCTGCAGCGTGCCGCGTGCCTCTGCAGGTGGAGAAAATCCAGAAAGCCATCACCACCCACGACCCCGTCCTGAAGGCGCTGCCGGACATCAGGAAGCTGAAGGTAGAGAGGGGCCCAGCCCCAGTGCAGCTCAGCCCGGGGGGGTTCCCATGTGCGGCTGGGGGAGGCAGCAGTGCCCCAGCAGCCGTTCACCCCCACCTACCCCAGGTGGGCTCCGTGGAGGAGTTCCAGGGCCAGGAGCGCCGTGTCATCCTCATCTCCACCGTGCGCAGCTGCAGCGAGTACTTCCAGCTCGACCAGACCTTCAACCTGGGCTTCCTCAAGAACCCCAAGGTACGGTGCCCCCCGAGCAGCCCCCTCGGCTCCCCGCTGCCTGCAGCCAGGCAGAGCTGCTGTGGGTGCAGGATGCAGCTCCGGAGCCCGGTACCGGGAGGTGCTGCTGCAGGGTGAAGCCCTCGCTCTTGTTCCCTTCTCCAGAGACTCAACGTGGCCCTCACCAGGGCCAAGGCTCTGCTAATAGTGGTGGGCAACCCGGTCGTCCTCAGCACGGACCCCCACTGGCAGAGGTGAGCCTTCCCCCCGGCTGCCCCCTGCTGCTGCTGCTCAGGGCCGGGCTCGGGGCCGTGCTCAGCCCTTGCTGTGCCCGCCAGGTTCCTCAGGTACTGCAAGGAGAAGGGCGGCTACACGGGTTACCCCTTCGAGGACGAGAGCCCCGAGGAGGACAGCCTCGCGGCCCACCTCAACTCCCTGCACCTCAGCACTTAGCAGCCAGGTACCCCGGGGCTTCACGGGCCGTCCTTCAGGAGCTCCGCACGCTGCTGACCCGTGGGGCTTCCCCAAAGGAAAACCCCTCAGCGGGAGCAGCCCCGCGGAGCTCCTGCGACCCCGACCTGGCCCCTGGCTGCAGCAGCCTCCTGCTCCCCCCACCTCGTCCTTGGGTCCCCCCCGGGCTCCCCACGCATCCCTGCAGAGCCCAGGCTGTGCGTGCGGGGCCCTGCCCGGGGTCCCTGTGGCAGGGGAGAGGTGACTGCGGCTGCCAGCCGCGAGCCTGACCCAGACCACAGGGCTGAGACCCCCCCCACCCCTTTGCAGAGTGGGACCACGGACCAATTTTATTTGGTTTTAATCAATTTTTGATACAGCCAAAGAAAGCCAATTGCCTTTGACTGCTCTCGCCTGGCCCCCAAGCTGGGCGGTGTGCGGGCACACAACCTTCTTTCCCCCAATAAACAGAGAAAACACTGAGAGCGTTGGTGTCAGTCCTGGGGGGGCACGAGGGGCACGGACCAAGCCCAGCAAGGACGGCCCGCAGGAGGCCACGGAAGCAGCGCTGCCATTACTGAAATACCACTTTGCATTTATTCTCCCAATTACACAGTTCAATTTACTGGTGCTAAGTCCGTAGCGATTCAGCCTCGGAGGCGGCTGGACGAGGCCCTGCCCCAGCACTGGGCCCGGGGGGGGCACTTCTGGCAGCAGCCAGGCCCGGCTCCAGCTCCTCGTGGCATGGCTCTGCCCGGACAGGGCTGAAGTCCCTATAAAACCCCAGTGGGACCATCCCAGGCAGGGGCAGAGGGCCCGAGCAGGCCGTGGCCACAAGCCGTGGGGGGGTGGCCAGCAGCCCCCGGGCCACGAGCCCTGCCCAGCGCAGGGCACAGGCGAAGCCGGGGGGATGGCTGTACAACGGGGTGCCACGGAGCTGCCGAGCTGAAGGCATTGCCCCCCCGGCAGGGCACGGGGCTGCCCGCCTACCTGGGGCAGCTCTCGGGTGGGATGAGCTCTGGCTGCGGTGTCCGGACGCTGCTCGGGGCTGTGCCCGCCTCGCCGGCCGGCCGCTCACAGCAGCGGGCAGCCCCTGCGCTTCTTGTTCTTCCTGACCTGCAGCCCCGCGCGGGTGGCCATCTCGAAGACTTCCCGCACGCCTTCCTTCGTCTTGGCCGAGCACTCGAGGTAGCCGAAGGCGTTGATGCGGTTGGCCATGTCTCTTCCCTCCTCTGGCTTCACGGGCTCCTGCATGACATCGGAAAGGAGGTTTGGGAACATCGCCCGATGACAGCAGCGAGAAGCACAGCGATGGCCGGCGGGGCATCCCCCAGCGCCTGGACTGGGCGCTGCAGGAGGGAACCCTGGGGAGGTGGCACAGGGAGAGGGGCCCCCATACCCCGGCCCCTTGCACACCCCAAAGCCAGGACCCCCCGACGGCCACGCGCCCGGCCGCAGCGCATTCCCCACCTGCTTCATCTTTGCCAGCTCCCGCCGCGTGTGCTCGTCGTTCCTCAGGTCCTTCTTGTTCCCCACCAGGATGATGGGCACGTTGGGGCAGAAGTGCTTCACCTCTGGGGTCCACTTCTCCGGGATGTTCTCTGCGGGAGGCAGCACGCACCCCCTGAGCCAAGGGGCATTGGGGTGCGCAGCAGCACGGTCCCAGCCCAAGCTGTGCCCTCCCCATGCTCCCCAACCCCGTGCGTTCCCAGCATCTTCTCAGAGCATACATAAAGCCAGGGGGGCAGTGGGGAGACCTGACACCCCCAAACACCCAAACACAATGGCACGGAGCTCAGGGTGGCAGCAGGAGCTCAGCCAGCAGCACCCAGCTCTGCAGGACCCCACGTTCCCCCTCTTTCCCTGAGCCCTACCGAGGCTATCGGGGCTGTCGATAGAAAAGCACATGAGAATCACGTCCGTGTCTGGGTACGAGAGGGGCCGCAGTCTGTCGTAGTCCTCCTGTCCGGCCGTGTCCCACAGCGCCAGCTCCACCTGTGGGGCAGAGGGACACGGCTCAGCAGCTCGCAGACCCTGCAGGCAGGCTGTGGGGCCCGGAGCAGCACTTTTATCTCCCTCGGCTGTAACCGGGGTCCTCCTCAAACTGGGGCAGGTTCGGGGTGACCCAGAAACCCAGGAGCCGCAGGGCTCCCTCCCAAGCACTGCTGGTGCAGGGAGCATCGGAGCCACCCGAACCTCGCTCCTTCACCACCCACCCCACAGAGCCACGGGAACAGGGGGATGGGACCAGCTCCGGTGCCCCTCACCTGCTTCCCGTCGACCTCGATGTCAGCGATGTAGTTCTCGAACACCGTCGGCACATAGACCTCGGGGAACTGGTCCTTGCTGAACACGATCAGCAGGCACGTCTTCCCGCAGGCACCGTCTCCCACGATCACCAGCTTCTTCCTGATGGCTGCCATCGCTGCGGGACCGGGAGGGGACGGGTGAGCAGGGCCATGGCCACAGGCAGCCTGTGCACCCACTGCCTCCTGGCCCCAACACCCCGGGGTCTCTCGTGCAGCTGCCCCAGGGAGCACAGGACCAGGCACGACGGCACACCTCGGTGTGAGCAGCTTTCAGGGCAGCAGGAGAGCAGCCCGCAGGCACTGCAGGGAGCAGTGCAGCTGGAAGCAGCCCCACATTTATACCCAGCACTGCGTGCAGTGGCCCAGCCTCCGTGAGCGGTGCAGAGGCTGCACAAGGGGACCCCCTGCAAAAACACCTTACCGGGACGAGCCCCTTTCACCCCGTAATGCTGCAGAGGGTGGGTGCCTGGCCCCAGCCACCAGCTCCCCCAGCTGAGTTTTCTCGCTATGCCCCCAGCCCGGGCACACGGGCTGTGTGCTGACCTCAGTCGCACACACCCTCTGGCTTTATTTTCAGATTAGAAATTCTTCAGGGTGTCACCCGGGCATGTTCACTGGCTCCGAAATAATCAGCTCAGTGGCAGGAGCGCGCCAAACTGAGCTTTTGGGGCCCTGAGTGAGCCCAACCTGCGCCTGGCACCGGGCGCTGGGCTGGCCCCTTCCCAGCCCTGTCACAAAGGAGCCTTTGCCACCCGGCCAGGAGCTGGCACCGGGGCAGGGGACGCTGCCAGCCACGGCTCAGCGAGCGGAGCCGAGCCCCCCAGCCAAGCCGGCTGCCCTCTGCCCCCAGCGAAACGGCTGCTCCCCCATAAGAGCACACCTCGCATCCCTGAGTTAGGGACTGCGACCACAGCTGAAGCTGGGAATGACCCAGCAGGATGCCAGGAAACGCCTGCCCTGAAGCCTGATGGAGCAGCAGGGCTGGGATCGCAGCCCTCTGACACCTCCAGGCCCCAGAAACCTCGGTCTGGAGCCCGACCTATTTCTTAGGCCCCCTTGTGACACCATTACTCCTCCATCCCTGCAGGAATCCAGGGCAAGGCGCACGATGACAGCTCACGGTTTAATCCCTGGGAGGGCACACACTGCTCTGCGGGCCGGGGAGGCTGCAGCTCACCAGAAAGGTGTGGCAGCCCTGGAAAGGAGGTGTTTGCTGGAGGTGCTGGGGGGATTCAGCAGCCATGACCCTGCGGCACCCACAGCTCGGAGCTGCCACCACTCCCCCAGAGCCTGCTTGGGATCCTGGAAATGCCCTGCGCTGCGCTCAGCCGGAGCCCAGCACACAAACGGCTCCTGTGAGAGAAGCTGGCGACTCCCAGGGCGATTACACACACACCCTGCCCCGGCATAAAGGAAGGAAAAGAGAAAAACACGAGCGAGGCTGCATTGTAATTAGCTGCAAGTGAGGGATTAAGAAATTAGACACTGCGGCTGACTTGCATTTCAAAGCAGGCTGAGGAGAGCTCCTCTTATCTGCACGCTTAGCAGGTCACCGCCAAGCTGCCTCTGCCCCACGGAAACCTCCCAGGGCTGTGCCCCACTCCGCAGCCTCCCACAACACCCCCCCAGGGCTCAGCACCACTGCAGCTCCTGCACACGGAGCGGGAGGCAAAGGTCTCATCCAGATACGGGCTCTGGCTCCCCAGCAGGGCCAGGGTCCCCCCTGTCCCCCCGGCATGGGCAAACAGCCGGGGAGGGCACCATGAGGAGGCACCACGTCTGAGTATGGAGCCAGGGCTGGAGCAGTCTCCTGCCCTCAGGGAGGGGGGCTTGTGTCCCTTGGGATACGAGAAATGCGTCACCCCTGTTGCAAACCATCCTTTTCGTCTGGGCAAAGGCCCATTCGCTCCCCTGCCACCATCTCCGCAGCACAGGCAAAGGAAAGCTCGTGGGCAAAAAGATCTCCCAGGAAATGCCCTTGCCCACGGCAAAATGGGATTTGGTGCTTTGCGATTCCGCACCTCAGAGGGATGGAGGAGGAAAGGTGCTGTGGGAAGCACTGGTATCTACTCAGCACAAGGCCAGGGGAACAGTACATCTGCAGCACAGGGAACAGAGAACAGCACTGGAGGCAGGCAGCCCGCGTCCAGACAGGGAGACGAGGTCTGCCCGTGCAGAGCCTGCGGGATATCGGACCTGAGATCTGATCTGCACGGAGCCACGCGGCGTGCTGGGGGCTGCTGGCTCAGCCCAGCCCATTCCCACAGCCCCCAGCAGGAGCTGATGGGGACAGGGCTGGGGCCGGGGCCGGCACCCACCCTGAGCAGGGGGGGCCCCAGCAGCACCTCGAGCCCTGCCTGCGGGTGACTCACAGGGCAGAGGCCCCGACCCGCCCAAAATCTCCGCACAACTCATTCCATTACTCAGCCGAGCGGCCCAGAAATAGCCCATTGCTAATGCGAGGCTGGCCTCCAAAGGGAGGGCGGGAGGAGGCTGGGAAGATTTTGAACTCTTCTACCAGTAACACCCGGGGTCCCTGCGAGGGCTGCTGCCTGCCCACAGCCACAGCGAGCCTGGCACACGCAGCACCCAAGGGTGCAGTGGGAGCAGCGCTGCGGGTGCCTCAATGCAGACACCTCGTGCTCCTCCACGGGGTGCATGAAACGCAGCAGCACCTACCTGCCTGCACCCGGTGCTGAGCAGCACCGACCCAGCTTTTGCAGGGTGCCAGGGCTGCAGCTGACTGCCGGGGGTCACCCAGCCCGGCCCCGAACAGGCAGCACCTCCGGCAAGCCAAGAAATTGCAAAACGAAACAAAATTGCTCGGCTCTATCTTCCAAGCAGCTATTCTAAAGTCATCGTCACAAAAACAGCGAGGGCTCGGGCACAGCTGTTACGTGATCAGCCTCCCCCAGCCTCGTGCCTCAAAAAAGCGAAGTTCCTGCTGAGCAGGAAACGGGGAATTCCTCTGCAGCAGGATGCATCTTTCATCTAGTTTCTGTTACGGGATCTCAGGAAATGGCAGAGGGAGGCATTAAGGCTTTGAAGAAGGCATCGGACCTTCGCAGGGACACCCGGTGCTCCCCACAGCAGGGTCGGCCCCGCGCTGCAGCCCCCCTCACCTGGGGGGGGCTCAGCAGTCCTGGAGCCTCTAGGACCAGGGGCTCACAAAACGCTCAGCACCATCATTTGGACCCTGCCACTTCAGGCACCGAGTCCACTACGTCCCCAAAACCACAGAGCTCGCAGCCAGAGGGGGAAGCCAAGGGCCCGGCTCCTGTGGCCTCGGGCAGGGCTGTGGCCCTGGGGCCCCCCCGGCATTACAGGAGGAAACGGAGCCTTTGAAGGGCCCGAGATAGGTTTCCGTCCACTCGGCCTTGCTGTGTCTTCAGCTCCTGCTGAACTGGCGGCGGTTTAACAAACAACAGTGCCCTGGGTACTCAGGCATCCTGGGTACTCAGACTGTTTTGATTTAACTTCTGCTTGGGAAGGAGCCGAGCTAATTGCAACACAAACCAGGTTCAAGGCTAAAATATTCATGAGGAATTCAGCTGGGTTTCAAATCCCCCAAAGCACAGGCCCTCGGCCCAGGCGGCGCAACCCGTAATGCAGACGAGATCCAAGGGAGCTCGCGGCACCCAGAGAGCACGAAACACCAGCAGGGAACACAAACAAGGTTTTCTACCCAGAGCAGCCGAGGACAGGCTGTCTCCACTTCTAAACATGGCTTTGTGTGTGCAAAGGGCTGCTGCCACAGCCCCAAACGCGCCAGGCGAGGGCACATCAGGACAGGCCCCCAGGAGGGAGGCAAACAGGAGCCGCTTTCGGGCAGGCACGGGGCGGTGCTGGTGCTGCCGGAGCCCAGCGGGGCCAGGGCTGGTGGCAGCAACCCCAAAAACCCCATCAGGGGGGAGGCTCCCACCCCACCGAGCTGCTGTGTGCAGCTCTGCGACAGCAAAGCAGGGAGCCTCACAGGAGTGTTTCACAGCTCCTGTGAGCCCCAAAGCTAAAATCCTTCCAAGGGGACTGAAGGAGTTTGGGGACAACGGCAGGGGGACATAGCTGGTGCCTGAATCACCCGCAGCGAGTCCCACAGCGCCGGACAAATTCCTGGCTCGGGTATCTGGGGGATTCTTAAACAGCAGCAGAAAACCAATCCACCAGCTGGAAGGGAGGCTGGAAGGCAGTGCCAAAGTGAAACACCATGGCAGTGAGGCCCCGCTTCCAGCTCCTGGGCGTATCTCAGTCCCGAAACCCCAAGTGCTTGTGTTTGTGGGAAGCCTTGTGCCTGCTGCTTGCTGCTGCCAGGGAGAAACGCCGCGGAGCACACGGCTCCCCCCTCTGCCCCACCAGCCCTTAGAGCAGCAGAGCCCCTCCGGTGCCAGCCGGGACCCCCTGGGCTTACTGCCCAGCAAATCCCACACGGCTTCTTTTGCAGGGCTGGCAGCTTGTGTGCGGATACCCAGAAATCAACACATCCTACAAGCACTAACAGGAGCAAGGAGCCTTACTGTAATTAACTTAAACGCCTTCTGTCTCACGATGGCACCCAGGGAAGCGAGAGCAGGATGACCACTCCTGGAGCAGTGAATACACCACACGTGCACAGAAGCTCTGAGACGAAGCTCACGGTTCTGCCTTCAGGACAACAGCCACGGACTTTGGACTTTTTTGCATCATTGGGCTAAAGAAGGCGAGCTAACTTTTTACGTGTTGCTGCTGAACTAGTAAAGTTACCGATTGTATTTTATTTTAGTCGGACACACTGAAAGCAATACGAGCACAATACGTGGCACAGCGGGAGCAGGCAGCAAGGAACACCCCCCGGTGAGCCGAGGTGGCAGCGAGCCCTCCTCCTTCCCACCTTGGGCTCCGTCTGGTGTCTGTCTGCCTCCTGTCCTCACCTCCTTCCCCACAGCACATCCTACTGCGGCCATCCCGCATCCCCCACCAAGGGCCAGCCTTCCCCAGCGCACAGCAGCACCAGGACCCTGCTGAAAGCTTTGGTGCCCCATCCCGAGCAGATGCCTGGAGTGGCGCAGTGCCTCACAGCCACTGCCACGGGGCCAGCCAACGTTTGCTAACACCTTCCTAACCCTCCGTGTCCGTGGGCCTCTCCAGTGCAAACTGCAGGCAGCCAGGCAAGGCGGGTTACACGCCCCGGGTAGGCTGTTGGCAGAGAGCAACTTGGCTCCTTCTCCACTCGGAAGAGCGTTTCCTTGCAGACTCCGAGGCTGGCAGGAGCAGCTGAAGGCGTGCAGTCAGCCCAGTGCCCGCAGCTAGCAGGGGAGAGCCCAAGGTGCGCTGAAACAGCCGGGACCCCCCGACGGCTCCTGGAGGCAGGGGCAGGGGGCGCAGAGCCGCCCAGGGCCGGCCAAGGCTCGGGGGGCTCCGGGGAGGCTCCGGGGGCCGCCGTGCGCTGGGGCAGCGGCGCGCTCATGCTTTAGGAATGCGCCCCTGCTCCTAAGACATAACCCAGCTGCCTGCAACCCCCCCCCCGGATAAATGTTTAACGCCGAGCTGCGCGGCGAGCAGAGCCAACTTCTTCCCTTCTTCTGGAGGGGCCGGGGCCGTGCGCCCCCTCGGGCCGCGCCGCTGCCCAGGGCAGCTCCCGGGGACCCCCCCGAGCTGGGAACCCCCCCGAGTCCGGCTCCTCCCCGTGCCCAGGAGCCCCACCCCAGCGCTGCCCCCCTCCCCGTGCCGGTGAGCCCCGACCCCCGCCAAGCCCCCGGCCCGGGGCTTGCCCCCCCCACCGCTCCCCGTGGGGCTCCCCCGGTCCCCGCGCCCCGAGCGCTGCGCGCACCTCGCTCCGCCGCCGCTCCCGGTCCCGGCTCCGGCCCCGGCTCCGCAGCGAGGCTCGGGCGGGGCCGCCCCGGTCTGGGGCCGCCCGCGGGGGGCGGAGCGCACGGGGCCGAACCGAGCCGGGCCGGGCCGGGCTGGGCTGAACCGGGCCGGGCTGAGCCGAGCCGGGACCCAGCCCCGCGCTGCCCCCGGCCCCGACGGGCTGAGCCCGGCTCCCCTCGAGCTGCCCCCAGCCCAGCCCCGTGCGCCCCCTCCGAGGTACCCCCGGGTGTCGTTACCGAGGGGAGCAGAGGGGCAGCCCCGGTACCGGCCCCCAGCCCCCGTCCTCCCGTCCCGGACCCCCCCGGATCCCCCCGGACTCCCCCCCGATCCCCGAGGCGCGGGCAGGGAGCGGGAGCCCCGGTCCTGGCCCGGGTCCCGGCTCCCGCTCGGTTTCTATTTTGGGCTCTCGGGGACGACTCCTCCGTAATTTGTCGAGCCCCAGGCCAGGAGCTGGCGCCAAAGGAAATGTTTTCGGAGGGAGAAAGGGAACCGCAGGGGCAGCGCTCGATGCAGCCCGTGCCCGCCTCGCCCAGCAGCTGCGGGAGGCTCCCCGCCAGCGGCAGCCGAGAGCAACTGGGGGAACTGGGCTGCATGAACTGGGAGAACTGGGCTGTGTGGGTGAGCATCGACCCAGGAGCACCAGGACGGCAGGGGTATGAGCACAAGGGTGCTTCCAGCAAGCAGTCCACCCAGGATGTCCCAGCTCCACAGCCACAGGAGGGGGCCCGTGGGCAGGGAGACCACCGGGGTGCTCACCAGCCAGGGCCCCTTGGGTCACCGACCCCTCTGTCCCCATGTGTGAGGGTCTCAGGGGGCTCGGGCTGGTGCAAGGGCAGAGGGACAGCAGCTCGCATGATTACCAAGTCTGCCTACACAAATTAATCAGCGCTAATTGGCTTTTAGGTAAGGCTTCTTTGCAGGAGTTCTGCAAGCGAGTCTCTGCGGTGGGATTGCGAGTGGCACCTTTATTTAAACAGCGCTAGGCCAGGGCAGCTGCTCCAGTCCCAGCATCTCCCCCTGCTCCCTTCAGCACAAAAACATCAACAGGTTAAAACCCTCGCTGGATGGCTTTCAGTGCCACTGAGTGCACCCAGTTTATTTACATCTCGCTGATTACAAGGGACAAACACTCACCAGAGGTGACACCTGACGAGAGCTGGCCGCACCCAGTGCCAGCAGCACACCAACTGCTGGGGCCACGGCGCCTTCCAAAGCGAGGGACGGGGCCCTGCTGGCCCCCCTCACCCCATGCCAGCAGCCCTGGCGTTGTGCTGGGATGTGACACTCCGCGGAGGTGCAGGTCAGAGGTGTGCAGGGTGCAAAACAAAATACCACGGAGAGAAAACTGCTGCTGCAGCTCTGCTCAGCACCGGTCTGAGACGAAGGAAAAGGACCGAGCTGCCTTTTTTTTTTTTTTTTTTTTTTTTTTTTTTTTCCCCAGTGACAACCAAGCTGCTTTTATTGTGGGTTCCCAGCCCTCAGCTAAGCAGATCCATGCAGCGTGTTTAAGCTGTTAAGCTTGGCTGAACGGGGCTGCTCTGCAACTGCTGCTCAGCAGTGGCCAAATTAGACCCGCTCAGGAACACAGACCTACATTCCTACCAACCACCACCCCGTACCGGGAAATAACTCAGACGCTTCCCAGCTCAGCTCTACGGTTAGCAATAAATAATTGGCTCTAGAAACACAGCAGTGATCCGAGGCATGAAGAGATGTGGTGGGCAGAGCCCGTGGCACAGCCAGGGGCTGGCAGACACGTGCAAGTGCAACAGCTCCCGTCCTGCCAGGTGCTCACCGTGCGCCGCAGGGACCGAGCGCTGCCACGTCCTCCGAGACCGAGTGCCCAGAGGAGCCCAAGGGGGCAAGCACAAGGCTGGGGCATCAGTCGTGGGGCTCACCCCTTACCCCAGCACCCCCAGGTGGGCTGCTTGGGGCTGGGTATGGTTCCAGCTGCCAGCAGGGCCCCTCTCCAGGCCACAGCCATCCAGACGCAGCACCCAGCCCAGCGGCAGCAGCTTCAGTGTCCGTGGTGCAGACTTCACAGGGCAGGGGGCAGGAGGTGACTGCAGCAGCAGGCACAGGGCTCACCAGGCAGGAGTGCTCGGCCTCCCAGCCCCACAGCTGTAACCAGCACCTCTGGGCCAGGGCGAGGCACCAAGCACGTGCTGAGAAGCCAGGGAGCATTTGGGCTCTTCACAGCAATCAAGAAAGTGGCAGCACGAAAAACATCCCCCGAGCCCCATCCCCGCTCTGTCCACGGCCCTTCCATCTCTGCAGGGTGCTGGGGTGCAGCAGGTGAGGGGGGCTCTGGGCAGGGGCTGGGGGGTGGCTGCAGGCTTCAAGTTTCTCCTTGTGGGCAGCTCAGGAAACAAGCGCTGAAGGGAGAGGTGCCCCGAGGCAGTGCCGGGTCCTGCTCGCGTCCGTGCGGGCAGCGTGAGCCCCTGTGCCCCGGGTCATGGGGCATCACGTGTAGTTCCCCGGGCCACCCAGGGGGATCACGAAGACGGAGATGTCATCGCCGGAGCCCAGCCTGTCGTTGGGCAGCCGCCAGCCCCGCTCCTTCAGGACCCCCCTGGAGCGCACCACCAGCTCCTGCGCCACCATCGTGTACCTGGGCGGGCAGAGCACGGCGCGGGTCAGCAGCACCCAGACCCACGGCCAGCAGGCTCCGAGGCACCACGCTGCCAGCCCCAGCAGTGAGGAGAAGCTGGAGGAGCCAGAGGTGCAGGAAAAGCTCCCTCAGAGCCACCCAGACGTGTTGTGTCCTGTGGAGCAACAGCCCCAAGGCCAGCGGGTTCGTGGCCACGACGCTGCTCCAGGGAGCAAGACCAAGGGGGATGTCACCTGCAGGCCACGCTCGTCCCCTCCCCACTCGCAGCTCACCTGCACGGGTCATTGGGCTCGTAGCTCGTCAGCACCTCCATCACCACGCTGGCCACCTCCTCGTCGTTGGTGACATCCCAGAGCCCGTCGGTGCCCAAGACCAGGACGTCGTCAGGGCAGTGCTCGTACTGCGTGAGGTCGTAAACCCTCACCTGGGAACCAGCGGGGCAGGACACGAGGGTGAGGGCCGAAAAGGCTCGCGGACAGCCCCCCAGCACCGCCACACGCTCCAGTCCGGGCACCCCGACCAGCTCCAGCCCTCACAGGAGCCCTCGGGCGAGGAGCATCCAGAGCCAGGCTCACCTCCGGGAAGCAGGACAGGAAGGGCTTGATGTGGATGTTGGAGCTGAACACCTTCAGGTCGTGGTCTCCCAGGCCACGCGTGACCCCGATTGTGGCCATCACCCGAGCCTGGAGGAAGGCGAAACCAAAAGAAAGCTTGAAGCTTTTCTTCTTTCTTTGGAGGGAGGCCACCAAACCGCCCCCCTCCCGGGCAGGGGGACCCCACCCCGCACAGCTCATGCCCCACACTCCACCTTTTTGCCTTCCCCATAGATAAGTGGAAACTTCAGGTCGTCCTCCTCGATCTTTTTGTAAGCCCTGGTTAAAGCAAGCCAGAGGCAGTGTGTCAGCAGGTGGGCAAGAGCTTCCAGCACCTCCCCTGCGTGCTTGGGACGTGGCCAGGCGTCCCCGGACAGGACACCGGCTGCCTGGCACACCCCAGGGCCCGCACGAGGAAGGGGGCTGGAGCTGGCAGCCTCCTGGGGGGGCAGCAGGGTTACCAGCCGTTCATGTTTTGGTCTCTGTACAGCATCTTCTTCCCCAGCTCCTTGGGCTGGATCCTGCGGGGGAACTCGAGGTGCGTGAACTCCTTCCCCAGCAGCTCGGGCCTCAGGAACGCCTGCGGGACAAAGCAGGGGGCTCAGCTGTGGTGCCACGAGCGGGGTCCTGCCAGTATCATCCACCCCGTGGGCTGCCATCGCCCACCAGGCACCCCAAACCACACGGGGCAGCCGGCACAGCAGCCTGCCGGGAAATGGGGTGGATACCACAGCCTCCGAGCCGCCCTCCTGAGCTACACCCAAGGAGAGGAGCAGCTCGAGGTGGCCACGCCAACGCTGAGCAAGGACACCTCTTCCCCGAGAACACGTCCTGGCTGTGGAGAACACGTCCAGAGGTGTCACTGTGCTGCTCCCCCCCAAGGACCCAGCCCTGGGGCCACCTCCCCAGCACCCTGCGGGTGTCGGCCTCAGCTGCATCCCACAGAGCCCCCGCCCCACAGACCCCAGCACGCCCTGTGCCAGCAGCCCTGGAGCTTCCCCGAGCACAGCCTGCAGGCACCAGGGATCAGGATGATGCTGGAAAATGCAGGTGGAGGAAGAAAGGAGCTGAAAGGAAGGGGAAGAGCCCTCGGGGAGAAGGGCGGTGTTGGTGCAGAGGCACGAAGAGCCCCTCCATGGCCTGGCCACCGCACGGCCCCGCGCATCGCCGCTGGCTGGAGAGGATCCTGCTCACAGCAATTTCTTCCCCGTGGTCATTCAAAAATAGATTTGAGAAAAAAACGCCTTAGTGTTTTTCCAAATACGCTGCAAGCCAGGAAATCCCATCCAGCAAGACCTCCTCCAGCAGAAACGCCTCCTCCTCCCCCGTGCTGCCGTCAGAGAGGTCTTTATAACCTTAAAAAGTCTCATTGTGCGGCACGGGAAGGTTTGTCCAGGGCGAGCAGGAGAGGGAGCTTTCAGGAAGAAAGCTAGAAATCCGCCGGCACACTTCAGCTGCCCCCCAGGGGACATCCAGGCACGAAAGTAGGGCTGAGCACAGCGCTGCGGGCCCCCGAACGCACGAGGGGACACCACGGGTGCGGGGCACGGAGCTGAGATCCCCTGCAAAGCAGCCTGGTGGGCACACAGGACGTGGTGCCACCACGGGGAGGGGACACCATGTGGTCCTGGGGCAGGAGCTGGACACGATGGGCTGAACCAGCTCCAGGCACTCCTACCAACACGGTGCCGGTGCCATGCCAAGAACCCATTATTCACAGTCCCACAGCGAGCCCGGAGCCCAGCAACCACGGCACAGCCAGCGGGGGCAGCTCCCGAGCAGCACCCCCCGGCCAGGATGGATGGGTGCCCACAGCCCCCCAGGAACAGCCCCGGCAGGGAGCACGGGGGGCTGCAGAGGGGCTGGGAGGTGGCTCGGCAGGAACGAGACGAGAAGAAAGGTCTTTCTTACTAAAAACTGCAGCCTCTGCCTCTCTGTCTCTGGAGTAAACTCCCTGGACATTGGAATGATTTCCCCGTTACGGATGATAATGGCCCTGCAATGAGACATGGAAGGATGAGATTAGAGAGGAGGAGAGGGGACGGGGCGGGCTGGCTGGGTGCCCCAGGGGCACAGCGTCCTCCCCCCGCTGCGGGCTCCCTGCCCAGCCCCAGCTGCAGGGACAGCGGCTCCTGGCTGGCACAGCCGGAGGGAGGACAGGAAAATGGAAGGGAAGCAGGGGGCAGAGGGGATGGAGAGCAAACCAGAGGAAGGGGTATGGTTAGAGAGGGAGCAGCACGAGGGTTACAGAGCCTCTGTTAGCGGGGAGCTGCACACAGGACAGGCAGAAGCCACCAGCGGCAGGACGGGGGTGCAAGCGCCCAGCCCGCACCCACACCAGTGCTGCAGGTTAACAAAGTGTTTGATGGGTTACACAATGGCTGCTTATGAGATGTTTCTGGGGGTCTGGGGGCACTGAGGATCTGATACCCGTGGCCCATCTGCCCCACTCGCTGTCCTGTCAAGGGCTGCAAATCCTCTTCGGGGACACAGAGCCCGGGTGAGCCTGGCTCTGGAGGGGTTTGGTGCCCGAGGAGGGAGCGCAGACCCTCACCCAGCTGCACAGCCCCACGGCCGACTGGCAGAGGCCGAGCACAATCCCTGCTCATCACCTCCAGCCTCCGCTCACGGCTCCTGCCCACGCCACTCTGCACACCCCCAGCAGCAAGGCACCGACATCTCCTCTGCCATCCCAGGGCAAGAAGCGTTCAAACCAGCTTCGCCCTCCGTGTCAGACGGCGTTGCCTTCCTGTTGATTCTTGCGGGGTATGAACGCACCCAGGAGTGATTACAGGAATGCACCCAAGGAAATGCATTTGTCAGGCAAAATCCTGGGCCTCCAAGCTCCCTTGGGCCTTGTCTGCACATAAATTTGCACGTCCTGCTGGATGTTCTGCAGCCCCTCAGCACACCAGGCAAACGTGGAGAGCACGGCGAGGCACGGCACGGCACGGCATGGCACGGCACGCTGTTCTCAGGGCTCATGATCAGGCTGCTCCTGCCCTCCCCCAGACAGCCCCAGCTCCTCAGCGCCCTGAAACGGGGGCAAGCCCCGGTACGGGGGGAAGGCCGGGGGCTGTACCTGCTGTCACCAGCGTTGGCCACGTAGAACTTGCCCATGAGGTAGACGGCGGCCAGGGCACAGCAGCCCCCGGAGATGCTCTGGGACGCCCGCTCCTGCTCGATCTGGTTGTCCTGGGGAGACAGAGAGCGGGTCTGAGCAGCACGAGCAGCAGCCCCTGCCAGCAAGCAGAGGTCCAGGCAGCCCAAAATTGCATCCTGCTGCTCCATCAGGCTGTGGCCGGGCACCTTGCCCCACGCAGCCTGGGGTCCTGTGGGCAGCAGGGGCACGGCTTCCCCGGGGCTGTGGAGAGGGCAGGAGAGAACAAGACGGGAGGGGACTGCTGGAATGAAGTGCGACCAAATCCTGCACCCACACAGGCCCCGAGCCCAAAGCCTCTGTGCTCTGAACCCCTAAAACAGGGGACAGCAGCACACCAGGGCAGGAGCCGCCCTGCCAGGAGCCCTCGCTGCAGACCTGCCTCCTGCTGGAGGGGACAGAAAGCAAAGCAAACGCCCCCAGCCAGCACCCAACGGGCGTCCCCGCAGGCTGGGGATCACTCACCATGTGCTTGAAGGCGTTCTCGATGGCACCGATCACCAGGCTCTCGTGAGACACCGCTTTCTCCAGGTGAAAGCGTGGCAGGGCATCGCTGGGGACCTCTCCGTTGTCCTCTGTGAGGGGCGCCCGGCTCAGCTCAGCTGCGCCAGCCCTGGCGTCGTGCTGGAGGCAGATGGGAGGCGGGGAGGGGTCCTGCAGGATGTCCACCAGGTCCCGGAGCTGCTCGCAGATGTGCAGGTGGAGCCTTTTGGATGCCATGACGGCAGCGCCGCTGCCCGCGTGGCCATCAAACAAAGCCCAGTAGTGGAAATAAAATCCCTTCCTGCCCTGTGGGGAGAGAGAGGAAGGGTCAGCGAGTGCTGTGAGGAAGCAGATGATGGGGAGCGGGGAGTGGGGGCTCTGCCTCGCGTGTCCCAGCCCTGCACTGACACCCAGCACCGTCTGTGGCAGCTGGCTCCTCCGGGACAGCCCCCAGGGGCACATTGGCCAGTGCCTCCCAGCGCCAACCAGCCCCAGGGCACAGCAGCTGCTGCGGCTCTCACCCCATCCAGCTCCCCGCTGCCATCCCCGGAGGGCGGGCGGCCCCTGGGGCTCGGCCTCCTCTCCACAAACACCACCTCGCAGCACGCCTGGTCCTCGTTGTGCTGGCTCTTCCCCGCATTTATCACCCTGCAAGGAGGGAAGGAGGTGTTAAGGCTCACTCTTTCGCACCCAAAATATCAGGTTTTGCCCACGGGTACTCCAGAAAACCCGACCCTAATTCACTGGCTGAGAACAGGGGTGAGCCAGGCCATGGCAGAGGCTCCCCCAGCAGCACCTCACCCCCTTGTCCCCATTCCTGTCCCCATCCCTGCTCCTCACAGGGGCTCCCATCCCATCCCACACAGCAGCAGCGAGGTGAGCAGAGGTCCCAGGCTGGCCACGGGGGCTGACCTGGAGCAGTGGCAGCGCCCGGTCCCCCCGCAGCACTGGGGCCAGGGACAGCGGCTGGCCGGGCACCCGCAGAGGGAGGTGGCCAAAAAAAGGTGGCCTTGCCGCAGGTCCCCACCGCTGCCCCAAGCAGAGAAAATGCCTGAAACCCTGCAGCAGCCTCAGCACACGCACAGCCAGCCTGGGCTCAGACACTGCGAGGGGATTTTGGCCTCACTGCCAGAGCAGCACCGCTCAGCGGGCGCAGGTGGCTCAGAGGGGAGGAGATGAAAATGAAACCGGCAGAACTTTTGCAGAACGACTCGCATCGACTTCTTGCAGCTTCTGCTGGCAAAGCAGATTTCAGCTCCAGATTGCCAAACCTGCTCACGGGGGGGGGGGGGGGGGGGAGGCAGTAAATGTGCGCAAGAGCTATTTGGGCACGGACTTTTCAAGCGGTTTGCAGAAAGAAGTCTCGGGACACAAAGAGAAGTCCTGCTGCTGAGCAGAGGGCGGGTTGCCTTCGTTCCCCCCAGAGCCTGCAAGGTTCCTGCTCTGCAGAGATCGAGCACGGGGCACTCCTCCCCCAGCAGCTGGCACCTCGGGGGGGTCCCAAGACCCCGGGTGGACCCGGCTGCGTGCAGGATGCGGGAGCAGAGCGGTGTCACCGAGCAGTACCGGCGGCCTTGCCACCTGCCTTCAGCTCGGGGGCGAAACTCCCCCTCCAGTAAAAGGAGAAGAGAAGCGGGCCCTCGGAGGGGAAGTGGGAGTCAGGTCCTGCTCCCAAACCAGCTTCGATTCCCTCCTCCCCCCTCCCGGGACCTGCTCGAGCAGTTCCTTCCCCCCCGGTGTCGGTTCCCGGTCCGTGACAGCGGCACCGGGCACATCGGTGCCAAAAACAGCGGAGCTGGGAACGCGACGAGCAGCCCCCCCCGGCTTCCCCTTACCCATCCCATCCCTCCCCCGGCCCCGACCCATCCCTAACACCCCCCGGGGCATCCCGCACAACCGTTAACGGGCGGTGGGGTCCAGCCCCGCGCCCCCCCCCCCAACCTCCAGCCCCTCTCACTCGGCGTAGCCCGTGCTCCAGGGCAGGCGGCGGCGGCCGTCGCGGGGGCTCTGCACGGCCCTGCCCGTGTGGTCGTCGGCCCGGCGCAGCTCCTCGGGCGTCAGCTGCAGGAAGGCCGGCCGGCAAAACAACGCCGCTGCCCCCCCGCTGCCACCACCGCCGCCACCACCACCGCCGGTCCCCGCTCCGCCGCCGCCGCCGCCGCCGCGCCGGGGCTCGGCCGGGGGCTGCGCGCCCGCCCCGGGGCCCAACCCGGCCACCAGGTGCCCCACCGCCGAGCGCACCCGCAGCAGCATGCCGGGCCGAGCCGTGCCGAGCCAAGCCGAGCCCGGCCCCGCCGCCCCGCCCCGAGTCCCGCCCCGGTACCGGGGCCGCCGCCACCGCCACCGCCCTCCCCCGGCGGGAGCCGCGCTCCGGGAGATGCTGCAGCGCCCCCCGGGGTGCCCGCAGGCCGGGTTAGCCCCAGGTTAGCCCGGGTTAGCCCCGCTGCCGGTCCCCCGGCTCCTGCCCATCGCGGAGTCGGGACCGGGGGGAGGCGAGGTCAGTGCCGCAGCCCCCCCCGGGGCGCAGCTGGGGACCCCCGGCGGGCAGCTCGCCGCTCCTTCCGGTGCTCCTCCCGCTGCCAGCTCCGCAGCAGCCTGAACGGCGCGGGGCAGCGGCCGGCAGCGCTGGGAGAGGCCGCGGGAGGCGCAGGAGCAGCAGGGAGAGGGACACGCGTGTGCTGCCCGCCGGCTCCCCCTGCCCACGCGTGCCCGCTGCCCTCCCCGCGCTGTGCCGGTGAGCGGAGGGGCGTCCAGCCTGGCGCTCCCCGGGCTGCAGCAAAGCCACCTACTACTCCGCCACGGCATCTGCTTCCCGTGGCAGGTGCTTTGTCACTCTCCCTGCGCTCCCCGGTGAAACCCAACCCACTCGCAATCGCGCCAGGCTATTAATAACGAGCCAGCCTGCAGAGGAGCTGCCGTGACTCAGGGCTGGGAGCAGAACCTCTTCCTTCCACTCAGGCTGCAATGGGCCTGCCCCGGCTGGGATGCAGCTCTGACTGAGCCGGGGTAACGCGCTGCTGGAGGAGCTGGCAGTTCTGGCGGTGTCTCTTGCACAGCCTGACCTCAGCACCTGCCTGCCTCTGGGTTCCTATGACAACAACAAAAAACCCGCTGAAAAAAAAACACCACCATGTTTCCCTGCTGTAAAGCAAAATTGAGTTTGTTTGCTAGGACCTGCGTGCTCCAGTGCCCTCAGTTCTCCAGGGGAACTGCTTTCTTCCTTTCTGTACAGGTCTTCCGTGCTGCAAGGTCTGAGCAGAAGCACCTCACTGCTAGCTCCATAGAGCTCTGAGTGCTTTAGCCTGCACTCTTGGCTAGATCTTGCTTAATTATAGCAGACTGTTAAGGTCAACCTATGGATGCTATTCGGTACTCCCTGTATTCCTTTTATCCCTAGCTTCAAGTTACTCAGCAGTCTGTCACATTAAGGTCCCCGCACGCCCAGACTCGTACCTCCCTTCCCAGTCTGCTTTCTGATGCTTACTCTCAACGCCCCTGTTTGAAGCTCTTGCTTCATTTCTTGCCTTCTTTTGCACCACCTGGGTGTCCCCGCTGTTGTTTGCCTCCAATTCAATTATTATCCCCTGCTCTTTCTCCCACCCTTTAATAAGGGTGCCACAGGAACGAGGGAGGCTCGAGGAAACTGCTGCTCTGCAGCTCCCTGAGCCGCAACACGGCTAAGGTCAGGCTCCTCGCTGCATTTCGCCAGGGGTTCAAATTTCACCGTGCCTTTTTATCTGACCGTAGGGACCTCTGAACCTCTGCTGCCGGCCGGGAGCTGGGCGAGGACCTCTCCTTGCTCAGCTCTTCCTCCACCTCCCCGCTGCGCCCCCCGGCAAGATTCGCGTGCGCCCCTTCCCCTGCGCCCCCCCTCCAATGCCTGCTCCTTGCTTTGTGGCTCCGCCTGGGGGGGCGCGGAGCTGCAGGGGGGGGGGCGCGGGGCTGCAGGGCGGGCGGTGGGCGCTGGGGGGCGGCACAGGCTGCGCCACGGCCCGGGAGCGCTCCCGGCCCCCCCCCCGGCCCTCCCCTCGCGTCCCTTCTGGCCGTGCCCGGGCCACGGGAGCATCCCCTGTGCCGCCGAGGTCGCGAAGCAGAGACCCGGCAGGGCTGTTCCAGGATGCTTTCCTTGGAAAGAAGGAAATGGAAGCGTCCAAAACGCCTTCTGCGCCAGGCGGATCTTGTTCTGTAGGCTTGCTTTTTCCCGTTACGCTGAGCACTACGCAGAAGGAATGGTCTGACATCAAAGCACGCTGCAGGATTGTGCCCTGAAACAATGCGGTGCTAATAGCTGTTTTCCAAGAAAGGGAGCTACGTTTCCTCCCATTCATCGTGCCCGCAAGCTCTCGGCGAGGTTTCCTCCTTGTCTGCCGTCCTGGCGAGCCCTTTCCCGGTGCCGCCTGTGTGCCGGGGTTCGCAGGGGGTCACAGGCTGAGTCAGGCTGCAAGTGCCGGGGAACAGCTCCAGGAAAATCCCCCGTGGCTAACTGGGACGTCATCTGCTCTGCCCTCGCATTTCCCACTCCGGGATTCCCTCCTGGGGTGGCCTCTGCCCCCTGCTCCCCGGCTCAGCCAAGCCGCCCGCCCCGCCTGCACCAGGGGCTCACCCTGCTGGAGACGGCTCCGGGTGCCCCCCTGCTTGGCAGAGCTGCTGTCCTGGAGAAGCCCACCAAAAGCCATCAGCTTTCTGCTTCCAAACTCGGTCCTGGAGGCATCTCCACCCCCAGGCTGTAGCGAGCTCCTTCCAGCACAACAGAACTGCCGCAGCTCCCCTCGAGTGGGCGATTGCTTGCGTTGATCTAAACCCAGGGGCTCTGTGTGCTGCTCTGCATCATCTGAGGATCTCTGCTCATGCTAAACACTGACTAAAAACTAGTAACAAGGGAATTGGGCTTAAATTTTGCCACTTTGCTTCATTTCTCGTGCAACTACTCATCATTAAAAAAGCCTTTCTAATGTTCATCATTCCTATGCATTGCTGGGCCCCAGAGGAGATGGGATGAAGCCAGGGATATCTGAGCTGTAATGCACTTTCTGGTAAGAAAATGTGAAAGAATGACATGTTGGTGGCATTTAAGCCAGTATGGAAGTAAATTAAACATCTTGATCATAAAAGTACCAGAGGATGTTTTAAAATAAGCTCTTTGCAGCAGTGCATTAGTCGACTGCACAGCTTTACTGTGTAATGAGCAATATATTAATTTATAATTAGTGTAATACAGTGAAGCTCAGCAAATAGCTCTGCACTCTGGATAATTCATCAACAGAAGAAGCAGCTCTTAATGGTTTCCAAGGTTTGCCTGTCCCCTGTAATTGGGAAGTTCAGAATTTATTGTTATTTCTTTTAAGGGATAATGTGAATGCAACCACACATCTTTATTCCATGTCTGTTCCTGCTCGAGTGCAGAGAAGCCCTGGGAGCACTGCAGCTCGGGGCTCATCCGCGACCCCTTTGCAGCTCGTGGCAGACCAAAGGACCCCGTTCAGGTGCATATTTCCTGCAGGCTTTTACCACCTCCCTCTGCTGCAGAGGGGGAGGTCAGCAGGTGAATCTCCTCGAGTCACTTGGCTCTTGCCCCTTCCCTGATGCTACCAGGACTGACCTACCCCTTCCACACCGCCCGAGGGATCTTTGCGCTAAAATCTGCTCTCAAAGGCTTCAGGGGAATGCACAGCCCCCGCCCCCTCCCTTCCTCTTCGGTAAAATAATGGACTCCTTGAAGAGTCATAGCCAGGAACGAGAACAATGTTGAAGACTGCTGCTGGGAAGTCTAACAAGAAGTCAGGGGGGAAGAGAAATTACCCTGTTCTCTTCCACCGGAATTTAAATGAAATCTGTTTTACTGAAGTCTTAATTCTTCCCCTGCGTTGAAATGCTGTGATCTGGAAAGCAGCAAGTTTGTACTTCTATACTATTACATCAATAAAGAGCTTGATTTTGTATGCTTCCTTATTGAATAATCTGCCCTAATTTAATTGGAATTTGGCTGATGTGAAAGGTGGTTTTGATTGCATTTGCTCTTGATCGTTCCCATTAAAACTTTGTGATCTGGAAAGTAATATGTTTGTATTTACTTATCACAGCAATAGACTTGAATTTGTGGACTCTCTGTCAAGTTACCTGATGAATATAAACAGCAGATTTAATTTTGTTTCATATCGATTTTTGCCATTATTATTAAAACTCTCTGATCTGAAGAGTAAGATGCTTGTATTTCCTTAATATCTTCTAACTGGAGTTTGGATTAATCTTGCAGAGCTTTTCCCCTTTCTTTTGAGCAGCCAAGTCTAATCAACTGGAACCTAACCCGATAAGGCAATTTTCCCCCTTAAAAAGGGGGGAAAGAAGCTCAGTTCCATTTAGTGAAATAGCAGATGAAGTGTGCTCTTATCGAGGGCTTCTTAATACCAGGAGTACTTTTGCCTGGCTTCCTGCACGCACTTAGGGTGCCTCTGCCCAGGGAGGAGGCCAAGGAGGCAGCTGCATCGGGGCTGCCTGGGGCCAGGCAGTGCCTCTGTGCTCAGCTTCCTCCAGCACTAATTGTTTTCACTGATCTGGACCGGAGATGCTATAAATCAAACCAAGATTAGAAAGGGATGAGGCTGGGCTTCTGCTGCGGATACGTGGAGGGGAGAAAAACCTTCCCAGTGGGGAATACTGTCTGTCCTGCATCCTTTCCTAGGAAAAAAAATAATGATAAAAAAAAAGCTGGAGACATTGGATGGAAGGGCTGTGGAGACAGAGGTTGTGGTTTGCTCTAAGTGGCTGCAGAAACTGCTTGGATCAGAGAAAGAAAACCAGGTCAGACGATGAGGCTTGCCAGACGCACGGAGCATGAGAGGAGCTGGAGCCACAGCCCAGGGGAGCAGGATGGAGCCAGGCCGGGTCCGGTGTGCACCAAAGCCACAGGAGAGGGTGCTGGGTGGTAGCAGGGAGCCCTGCTGTGGGGCAGCCTGGGCTTGTACAATCCCAGGCACTGCGAGCTCCTGGCAAGGGTGGCCTGAATGCGACACTTCACTGGGGGGCTCAGCAGAGCCCTGTCCAACGCTGGTGCCCTGGCTGGGGAAAGGGGATGTGGAAAGGTTTTGATGATCTCACGGAAAGAAAACAGCCATGAGATCTGCAAGCTGCCCACGTGTGGGTTGTCTGAACAGCTGCCCTTGGTCTGTGGCTCTTTGCTGAGACCTCCCTCCTCCGGGTTATCCCATCCAGTGCTCCCAGCTGGCTGGGGGCATGAGAGGTCTGGGAGTAACCTGTGAGCTGTTCTCAAAACGCAAAAACTCAAACTGTTTGGGCTAAAGCAAAGAAAATGACGTACACCTAGTTCCAACCTGTCTCCCCAGCTGACCTGCAGCTGTGAGACCAACTCCTGTCCTTTCAGTGCCACACGCTGATGGCAGCAATCACTGCGAAAATCTGACCTGGCTTTGCTTGTCTGCTGGTGTTTTACAGGTTTTTTGGGTCCAGTCTGAGAGCTGCTGTGGGGGCACATCCATCCCCGGCCCGTTTCTCTGTCCCTCGTGCCAGGCGTGAGAGCGTCCTGCGGGGCTGGGCGCGGATCGGTGCCGGTTTGGGAGCTGTCGGCTCTGAGAAAGCCGCGGCTTTGCTGGGATCACCGGGAAGCCGGGGTCCTGCTGTTCGTGGGGGTGCTGCGGGAGGGGGCCCCGCTGTCTGTCCGTCTGTCCGGTGCCGTGTTTCGGAGGGAGGGACGGCTCCGGGCTCAGGATGCTCTCCGCTCTCTGACTGATAGCACCGACCGACCGGGGCTAACGGGGGGGGGGCGGGCACGAGCCTTTCCAGCACGGACGGGGCCGGGGGGGTTGGGGGGAGCACCGGCAGCTCCCGCCGGTGCCGGTGCCGGTGCCGGTGGCGGTGGCGGGGCGGCGGCAGGCGGCGCTGCGCCCCTTCGCGCCGGCGCGGGCACCGGGGCCGCCCGGCTCCGCGCCCCGCCGCCCCCGCCGCGCCCAGCCCCGCCGCTCCGAGCCGAGCCGAGCCGAGCCGAGCGCTGCCGCCGCCCGGCGATGCCAGCCGGCCCCCGGCCGAGCGGCCCCGGGTGCAAGCGCTGACGGCGGAGCGCACGGACGGCGGCCATGGGAAGCGGCGGCCCCGGCCCGCACGGACGGCACCGGCAGGTACGTGCGGCACGGCCCGGTATGGCACGGCACGGCACGGTATGGCACGGCACGGCACGGTATGGCACGGCCAGAAAGTTGGGGGCGAGCTGCGAGGGCGTCGCGGACCGGGGCCGAGCGGCAGCGCCGTCGGGGACCCTCGCCCCTGCCCGCCGCGGAGGGTCCGGGATGCCCGGAGCGGGGCCGCCCCGTCGGGGCCGTCACCGGGGAGCCGGGCCGGGGAAGGCGGCGGTGCCGGGAGCCTTCCCCCGGGGCTGGCCGCGGGGGGCTCGGGCATCGGGCACCGACCGCGGGGCTCCGGAGGCGGTGGCCGCGTCCCGCTCAGCCCCAGCCGGCCGGGGGGGGGGCCTGGGGCCGGCCCCGCTCCGTGTCCCGGCGGTGCGGTGATTCTGCCGGACCCGCAGTTTGGGGAGACAAAGCGCTGCCTGGGAGCTGAGGGGTAACAACCGTGCTAAAAAGCATCCTCCTCCTGGAAGGGGAACTCGAGACCGACCACTGCCTTCCCTGGGTGCAAGCTGCCCCTTGCAGCCAAAGCTCTGGGCAGCAGCGGGTGGGATGCGGGCTTGGATCTTCCTCTGCTTTGTTTCTCGCTGGTACAATTCCTTCGGCAGGGGAGGATCTGCTTCTGGCTCCCTGCTGGCTCGGGGGTGCAGGAGGGGAGCTCCTTGCACTGCTGGGGCTGCGAGGGGGGGCACGGGTTGTACCAGCCCCATCCCGGAGGCAGGCAGGAGCGGGTGCGTGCTGCAGCACTGGGCAGGGAGAAGGAGCACCGCTGGACCAGCCGTGCCCTGCTCGTGCCATCCCCATCAGCACCGTGCGAGGCTGGGGGGCCGTCAGCCCCCTGGGACAGCCCGTGGCCGTGTGGGGTGGCCGTGCCCTGGGACAGCCCCACCGGTGCTGGGCACCCACACCCAGAGCCCACACGGGTGAGAAGTGGAGCCTGCCGGGGAAAGTTGAGCTGTCAAGTGCTCTGCCTTCCTCCGCTGACTTGGCTGCTGCTGACCTTGGGCTCCAACACCCCAATGCGTGGCCGTGCTCTGCCAGAGAGAGGTTCCTGGTGCTGGATGAGGCCGAGGTTAGAGCTGTCAGCAGAGCTGACCTTCAGAGCGCCAGCAGCAGCTGGAGGATGGGACTCACTGAGCGAGGGGGCAGCAATCAGGCACGTGCTTGGGCTGAATTAAAGTTAAAAACTCTCCTGCTCACCTTGGCTGGGAAGGAAACGCTGCGGATGCTGGAGGAATGAGGAAGGAGCTGGGAATCAGCCAGCACAGAGGAGAGGAGGGGAGAGCACGCCTGTGGAAGGAGTGCTTTGTGCTCCTGTCAGCTCCCCTGCTGCCTCCCCGCCGGGTTGCTGAGCACACGCCTGGCGCTGCCCTCGTGGGCACAGCCCTGCCGGGTGCTGGGGCTGTGGGGCCGTGGGGACAGACCCTGCAGGCATACCCAGGGTAGGAGCTAAAGTGAAGGGTATGGAAGGGCTCAGCTCAGCCTGGAGCTCAAGGCGGGCACGCCAGCCCCCTCGCGTTTCCCCCAGCTCTGCAGCTGCAGCCTCAGTAGCTCCAACTTCCCACCCTTGCCTTTAATTAAGCATCATTAGTGCTGTGGAGGGAGTTCGGATGTAGCCTGTCTGCTGGCTGGCTCTGGTAACCCAAAGCTGTGGGTATGAAGGGTGCTGCCGTTGTCAGGCTGTGTCCGGGGCTGGCAGCATCCTGCTTCCAGGGCCCCCAGCCGTGGTCAGGGCTTGCAGCTTGTCCCCAGGATGCTCAGCAGCAGAGGTCAGGGCCCGAACCTCACCGCCTGTGCAGGTCTGGCAGGTCTGAATGTTTCCTCACCTGCCTGGGACAGAGGATCGTGCTGGTTTTCCCAGCCTTGGGTGAGGAGGGAGTTTGGCCCTCTCTGCCAGAGCTGCCCTGCTGCTTCCCCGCCCGGTTCATGGCTGAGAGCAGAGCCTTGACGGAGCCTGTGCCATGCCTTCCCGAGGGACCGTGGAGGTGTCGCGTCGCTTGTCAGGATCTTCTGATGAGGTGTCAGCTTCTCTGGAGGCTCTGCAGCACCTCCACGCTGCCGCGATTGCTGCTGTGCTGCCGGCAGAGCTGCGCCCTGGGCCGAGGGGAGGGCAGCGCCTGTGAGTACGGAGCTGGGCTTGCTTATCCTGGCTCTTTGTCCTGTTCAGAAAAGGGCTCTGGGCTCATCGCTTCCCTCAGTGTGCAGCTGTGTGCTCCTGGCTCTCATCTGTGAGGTGGCCTTCAGGGTAGTTCCAAAATAAAACTGCCCCCACCGACGGGCGGCGTGACAGCTCCTGCAGCGCTCACGGAAAGGTTTCTGTGCCTGCTGGACTCGGCGGAGGTTTCCTCTCCAGCCAGGGTGTGGGGCTGCCCAGGGCTCTGTGGAAGCAAAGCGCGCTCCTCTTCTGATGGTCAACAGAAACGCCGAGGTGCCAAGGTGTGCTGAAACAGCAGGAGCACTAAAATAGCTTTAAAGAAACTGGAAATCTGTAGGTGTGCGCAAAGGTTGGTGGTGCTAGAGCCGCGGCGGGGAGTTCTTGGGTTAGCTGGCACAGAAACTGCCAGCCTCCCCCACCTTTTTGTTTCTTTTTTTGGGTGGAATTTTGCTAACTCTAATTATCCAGCTCACACGGACCTTGGCAAATAAGGCTCTCAGACTCCCCAAACTCAGCGCGTAATTTGGCGTGACAGAGAGTCCCTCATTAGCACCACGGGGCGCCGGGCTGCGCTCCAGCGGAGCTGCGGATGGAGCAGCCCTGGCTGCAGGTCACGGCGTTACGTGCTGCTCTAATGAAGAGGCAGAAGAAGTCTCCAGGTTCCACATCCTGCGACTTCTTCGAAGCGATAGCAGTGCTTCAGTGCCGAGATCCCCGTGGCTGCTCATGATTAACTGCTGCGTAGTTCGCTGGCACTCCCTCCTACGTAGCTCTGCGCTGTATTTAACAAACGTGCTAAAAAATTAAAAGAGCTGTGTGAAGGGCTGCGGCGGGAGCCAGGCGGCAGCACCGCGATGCTCGGCAGGGCTGAGGCTCTGCTCGGCCCCAAGAGCCAGGGTGTGCCCCCTCCTCCTGCCCAGGCAGGGGGGCTCCTGCTCCCCTCGGTCTGCTCTGGCCTCGTGTCCCTGGGATGGAGGCGCCTGCACAAGGGGTTCCCGGTGCCCTCTGCAGCACCCAGTTTTGCCAGGCATCATGGACTGAGTGGGGCCGGCCCCACAGCGTGGTGCCAGGGGGTGTGGGAGCAGCGTGCCCCGGGGGGGCGGTGGCCCCGTGCCCACACGGGAGGGACACGGACACACCTGGAGCTGCACTCAGTTCTGTCATGCTGGCTGTGACCGAGATTTATCTTCCGAGAGGTTCAGGCGCTTCCCAGTTCCTCCAGGTCCCAGCTTGGACCAGATAGGTGGAAAACAGCTAACCAAAAATGTTAATGAAAAATATCACAAAATCCCAAACAAAATGGAACAGAGCGGAGAACACCGATATTTTCAATCAAAATTAAGTGCTTTGACATGCCAGAACACCGCTCTTCATTTCAAAATGACATGCCAGGCTGAGAAATTTCAAGTCAGACCAAACATTTGTAGCTGCAGTCTCACGATGATGGAGGTTGATAACTGTCAAAATAGCAATTTCTGCGAAGCTGTGTTTTTCTAAGGGGAATTTGTGCGTGAGCGAGAGCATCGAGTGCCTGTGGCAGCGTGGGGCTGAGGAGCGGAGCCAGCTCCGGTGGCCGCGGGGCTGAGCCCCTGCTGCTGGTGCTCCCAGTGCCTCCACGTCCCCGCGCTGCTCCCGGTGCCCGCGTGCTCCCCAGGCTGTGCCGCTGCCAGCGCTGTGCCTGCCGCCGTGGCTTCCCCACGAAGAGCAGCGTGGCTGGCGTGGGCTGCATTATTGATAAGTCCCTGTTTTATTTATGCTCCCTGGCTGTGGAACACAGCGCAGCCTTCTGAGCTAAAGATAGTTCACGCTGGAAGCGCATCCCTGTCCTGTGCAGGGTGGAGGCGAGCAGCATGCTGGCTTTTTGGCTTGGCTGAGAAATCCTTGGAGGCCCCACACACCCATGGGATGGCAGCGTGTGGAGATACAGGATGGCACTGTGTCCCCATGGCCATGATGGTGCTGCCCGGCCTTGCCACCAGAGCAGCTTTTTGCTTTTTCATTGAGGAGCTGGTGCAGGCCTGGAGCTGGTGTCAATATTTACAAGATGGGCTGCGACAACTCCGGAGGGACTGTCGCCGTGCAGAGCGCTGTGTGGAAATGCACGCTCTGAGGAAACCTCCTGCAGATCAGATTCAGCTCACAGCCCTGCCGGAGGTTGCCTAAACACGGCTGTGCACGAGGCCTTGTCACAACAGGGGTTCTCACCCTCAAAGCCAGGCTCATTTGGCCAACGCAGTGGCTCGAGCCGGGCCCGGTTCCAGTCCCTCAGCCCCTCCAGGCCTCTGCTTGCCACTGCCTGGCCACCACCAGCTTATCGGCAGCCACGTCCCTGGCAGCGCCGAGCGGCTCGTTAGCATTCAGCGCCTCTCCCGTGCTGCTCGGGGCAGGCCGCAAGCTGGGAATATGGAGCCGGGAGATAAGGGGGAGCGGGTCCAGTGGGATGGGGTGCAGTAGGGTGTCCCTCCCAGCCCGGCCGTGCAGCCCCCTGGGCACAGCCAGGTCCTGTCCATGCCGTGGGTGGCTCCCAGCCCCCGCCCTGCATCGCTCCGGGTGCGGGGTGTGGGTCCCCTTTACTAGCCCTAAATTCTTTTCTAGCCCCAAATGTGTCGTTACCAAGATCACTCTTCTTCTGGGAGAACATCGACATTTTTTGCGACACTTTCTGATTTTTTTTTTCCCAGCTAGGAAAATCAAAATGGAAAAATATTGTTTTAAATCAGCATTTTGGAATGAAATATTTTTCATTTCGAAATGTCAGTTTAAAAGAGACCAATTCATTTTGAAATGCTTCAAACAAGAAATGCCCTTTACCACCTCGAATCACTTTGTTTTGATTAAAAAAGTCAGTGTTTTCTGTTCTGGCACTTCATTATATGAGAATGTTTCACCATCCCAGCCTGGGCTGGAACAGACACCAATTTAGAAGATGGCTAGAAATTAAAGATTTCTTCTTCCAGCAGCCCTGGCTGGTCCTGATGCCCAGCAGGCTCCTGCAGGGCTGGGGCTGGGACATGATCCTAATCCCAATCCCGATCCCAATCCCTCAGGGCAGGTTCCCACCCGCATGGCACCCACATCACTGCCAAGCCTCAGCGTTGCTACCTCTCATCTGTGCAGCCTCTCAGCAATAATTGACGATCTGGTGCTGAGCTTTTTGCAGGACAGTTACTTGCCTGGGTCTCTGCTCCCCACCTTCCTCATCCCGCTCATCCTCCGTGCCCCCCAGCACCATGGGCCAAGGCCAGCGGGCTCCTTTGCCAGCTCCCAGCTGTTTCCAGTGCGCGGTGCCCTTGGAGAGGGGCAGCCCTGCCAGGAGCCAGCATCTCGTCTCCTCGGAGCGGCCGGTCACGCTGCGCTGCTCCGTGAGCATCCCTGGCAGAGCTGCGCTGCTCCATCAGCGAGATAAGCAGGTGGGCACCAAGTGCCAGCCCTTATTTCGGGGAAGCAGGTGTGCTCGGAGATAAGGGTGCAGCTTTGTGCCTGTGTGCTCCTACAAATTTTGTGAGTGTGCTGCAGGAGGAGCGGCCCCAGAAGCCGGCTTTGATGCAGGATGCTGTGGTGGGGCTCCTGGCCCTGCGCCGTGCCTGCCTGGGCTGCTCGGCTCCGCAGCTCCCATATGGGGCTCGTCCCGTGAGCTGGAGGGTGGCTGGTGAGGGCGCGAGGTCCAGCGGTCTGTCCGGTGGTCGGTCTGTCTGTCTGTCTGGTGGCACGTGCCCAGCCCGTGGGAGCCAAAACTTGGGTGTCCCCATAAGGGACCCCCTCTGCTGGGAGGAGGAATGGTTCAGGGTTGATTTAGGCTGCCTCTTCCCGCACGCGCTCAGTGTGTGTTTGGTGTTTGTGATCAGCATTAATAACGCAACGAGCCGGAGTTTGCTCTCTCAGCAGTAAAAACACGGAACAACTCTGAAGCAGGTGGAGTCACGCTGGCGTACAACGGGGCGAGCAGCATCACGGGCCGAGTGACCGGGGACATCCCACTGAGGGTGGGGGGCTCGTGGGCCCCTGCCCCAACGCCCCCCATGCCTCGTGTCCTCCCCGGTGCCCGGCTGCACCCCACGGGGACCAGTAGTGCACCCACACGATGCTTCTCTCTCCCTTTCCAGATGCGCTGATGTCTGCCCCCTGCAAAGACCCCTTCTACCTGCGGCTGGCAGATGCACGGGTGTTAGCGTGAAGCCCCAGTAAGAGGTAAATATCACTCGTCTTCGCTGCTGCTGACGTGGCTCTTGCTGTCCCATGGCCATGCCCCCGCTGCCCGGCCCCTCCGCAGCCCCCCGTCCTCTGTACGCCTCTCTCTCTTCTTGTTTTTTTTTTTTTTGGTAGAATGAGTGAAAGAGACATCCAAAGCTTGAGCAAATGGGTTTTAGTGCTCACTCTCTGCCTTACCACGCTATGGGGAAGACTGACACTGGCCTCCACGCACCACAGAAGCCATTCAGGTAGGGGAAGCGACGTCCGTCCACACACAACGCGCTCCTGCGATGCTGTCTGGTGCCTGGTGGGTGCCACGTGGGGTCCGTGGGGTGATGTGGCCCCATGCAGCCCATACTGGGGTGGGAGGATGAGGTCCCCGGTCACGGCACATCCCGCGTGGCCGAGCCGCTGCACACCAGGATCCTGGGGTCTGTGCATGTGGGGAGCTCCCAGCCCTGCTCCCGGGGCCATAAACCTGTGAGCTGTAAGTGTCCATAAACCCGTGCCCTGTAAGCGTCCAGCGTGGGTTATTTAAAAGCTGCTGTTTGGTGAGCCCGGCTGCTCTGTGGAGCTGGGAAGCAAAGCTCTTCGTGTCCGTATTTCCAGGTTATTACCTTATTAGACGGCATTCAAGGGTTAATTTGAAAACAGTTGTGCTGCTGCCTGACCCCACACCTAACCCTGTCCTATTTCTGTCATTTTTCCCTGACAGTTAAAGCACTTCTAATCCTATAATCCCCATCCTCATTGCTTAAAACCAAAACATATCTTCCAGAGTGACTCCATCAACCAGCTAGTCAGCAGTTACCTGCTTTGCCCTCGTCCTAACCGCAGGTGCATGAAAAGATAAAATTCCTCAGTCACCTCTGGGATCACTCCTTGGCCCCAGCTCAGGACTCCCCAGGTGCTGGCAGGTGACCTGCAGGACCCGGGTGGGATCCTGCCTGCCCCAAAGTGGAGCCGTTACCAAAAACACTGACCCCGTTACCAAAAACACTGCCCTGGGGCATCGCCCCCGTGGGGTGTTTGCATCGAAGCGACTCCGGAGCGACTCAGGTGCTGTGCTCCCTTCCAGCAGAGCGAGAACCTGGGCACGAGCACTCAACCCCAATGCCCAGCCCCGTTTCCCCGCAGCCAGGAGCGGTGTGCAGGGACGGGTGCTTCCTGGGGGAAGAGGCAGGCCTGGAATTAATAAAGCCGCGACTCACCGAGGTTTAAAAGTGCAAATGCCCCAGTGTATTTGTGGGGTGTGAATTATGTATAAATCTCTCTCCGTATGTGAGGAGACGCCGCTTATGTATTCATGTGTTCGCAGGCAGAGGGCTGGGGATTTTTCACTCGCAAAGACTTATCCACAGCGGACCAAATCTTGTTCTTCTTATTCAAGCAAATTCTAACCCACAGCAAAGAGGGCATAATAGGAGCAAATACTTAAAAGTTTGACCTCGCTCTGTGTCTATGTATTAGCAAGGTTTCTGCCTGTACATCCTGCATTTCTGGCTACTTGCGTGCTTGCTCTGACTGCTTCTTGCTTTCCTGGGCTGAGTTTCTGTCTGTTTGAAGCAGGAATTGTTAGTCTGCTTCTTGTGGTTCGTGGGATTCATTTCCCTCTTACCTGTCCTGTGTTTTTTTCTTCATTTAGGTCATTTTTTTGGTAAAGGTTATGTTGGGAATGCACATTTATGAGGTTGCATTCTTAGTTGCAATGACATTTTTCTCCTGGGAAGCCCCCGTTGCGTTTCTGCACCTGGAGTTGGAGTGGCGAGGTGAGATGAGGCTGCTCCCCTGCACCCAGCAAACCCCAGGGTCAGAGGTGCTGATGGATGGACAGAGGGATGGACACATCCAGTGCTTTTGGCCACGTATAGTGTTGTGTTTAGTCACAGGTGTGGCACCTGAAAAAGAAAAATTGCAGAAGGAAATACGCAATCGTGAAAATATAGCCACAGCTCAGAGCCTTCGAGCTCATGAATTTCTCGAAAGGAAAGAATGTGTGCAGAGCTTCTTTGTTAGCCTTTCAGGAAAACAATGCATTTTAAGCATCTGGCTTTGGAAATAAGGTCTGATCACTTATGTTCACCTCACATGTGGAGAATGCTAATGTGTGCTAATGTGTCAGAGCAGAGCAGTGTCCCGGTGTATGTGGTTGCATTTAAATAGCCACGTGAACCATGCGCAGAGACTAAGTCGTTTGGAAATGGAAAAGGAGACTCCTCGGTGAAGAATGATTCACCAGCAATTTAATCCCACATAAAATTTGGTGAGCTTTATGTGACAAGCAAGCCTCGCTGGTCTACATACAGCTCCCAGAGGTGGCCCCAGCACCTTCAGATAAGCCCCTTCATGCTGATAAGCACAGTGCCGTTTTGCCTTCCTTCACATTCATCACTCGACGCAGGGCAGAAGTAAGGACCCGGTCAGCTGGGACTGGCTTTCAGGAGATGAGGTTCTCTGAGTGAAAGGAGAGCTCCGATTTCTGATATCTTCAGAGATTTACTGGCCAGCATATTGCTGCTTCGAGCGAGGACAGCAGCTAAGTGGCTTTTATTTGTGAGGTGCTTCTGCGAACTTCCCTCTTGTGTGGGGAGATGTTGTTTTCCCCCTCGTGCACAGCCTTTAAATCGAGCTGGGATGTTTTCCTGAGCCATCTTCTCTAGAAGCTGCAGCTGGTGCCCCTGCTGTGGAGGGAGATGCTGCGCGGTGGTGGCCGTGTCCCCCGGCTGCAGCGTGCCCAAGTTGATTTCTCGTGTGTAAGCACAATCCCAGCTGCTCTCCATGCACCCCGTGCATCTGTTTTCCTGTTTGCAGATCTGGATAAGCAGTTCCTGGGTGTGTGTGCACTTGCACGTGCCACAGAGGGGAGGGGAGTATGATCTGAAGTTTTGATATGACGAGGTAGTAAAAAAAAAAATCTCAGCTGACGTGCAGTGATAATGAGCAATAAAAACAGGCCCGCTTCTCTCCAAAAGCTTTTTAAATAATGCATGCATCTAAGGCAGGAGTGATTTTTAAGCCTTTAATTATTTAGGGAATATTAGCAGTGGGGTTGTCGCCACGCAGGGCCGTCTGTGGGCACTCGGCCCCAGGCTGTGCCATCCGTGTACCGAGGACACCAGGACCCCGCTGCCCTCCCGGCCCCTGCCCGGTGCCCCCGTGCCTCGCAGCCCTCCCGAGGGTTTAAGGGCATTGCTCTGCCCTTCTGGACACTGTGGGTTTGGGCTCTGCCCAGAGCTTACACTGCACTTGACTTCATTTTGCAACTTCCCACCAGCGAGCAGATATTTTACACCGAACATGTGGAGCGGTGCCCACAGCTCGCTGAGACAAAGTGTGTCATTCCAGGTTGTGCCATAAAAAACATGTTCTGCTGCTCACTTAAAGGTCAGCCAGAGTAGGACAGCATTTTTATTTTATTTTTACATGCTGGATTCAAAAGCCTTGTGCTTTTACAATGCCTTTATGGTTCTGTGAGATAAGAGGTTCTTAAAGGGCTCCAGGGGGGGAGCAGCAGTTAAATGGGAGGGAGAAGCGTGCCAGCAGCTCTGGAGCTTGTCCCAGGCTCTCTGGGGTTTCCTGCACTTGGTGTTAAACACACCACCGGGCCTGCATTTTTCAGCCCTATCTGCTCCAAAGTTCCCTGCTGCTTGGCAAGAGAAGCCCTGCAGGGAGTCCGGGAGCAGCGGTCGCTCTCCTGTGCCTGTGCTCAAACTCTCAGTGATTCCTTCGCACACCTTGCAGCCCTCACAAACCTCGGCCTGCTCAGTGAGGGGTCCACGGGAGAACAGTGAGCCCCTTGTGGCCCGTGTAGAGCTCAGGGAGCTGAGACATGTCACGGTGCTGGGAGCTCTGCCCGGCTCCCCTGGGGCATCCCCCAGCTGCCCTGAGAGCATCCCCTGTCTGCCTGGGGCCTTGCCTTCCCCAGCCCGTGTGCCAGGGGGGGAGGCAGGGGTGTTACGGGGTGTTACAGCAAGGAGGGTGATGGAGGTGGCCGTGGCCGTCTGTCCAGGGGGAGCTCAGTGTCCGTGGGCTCCTGGACAGCCCCTGGTGTGCGGGGTGGGCTGCGGGTGCCGTGCTGCAGCCAGGCAGCCGCGGTGCTGCTGGAGAGGCTGGCTTCCCTTTATCTCCCCGCTGCACCTTTTTGAGGAAATTAAAAGGGTTTTGGCTTGTTAGTGAACTCCTATTGAATGGCTGTAATGAGCGATTTCTCAGTTCTGCCCAGCTCTCCCTCTGCGGAGCCTTTTCAAATTAGCTGAAAACAAGAGGCTGGGAGCTGTGCAGGAGGGGCAGCGGGGTCGGGGACAAGCTGTGGTAACGAAGCTCTGCAGGGAGGGAGGCTGCAAAAAAAGTCAAGCCTCCAAACACGTGCGAGAACCCAAGTTGGATTGGGTAAGAAATGCTGGGTTTGGGCCGGGGGATGTGGGTTGTGGTGTGCGGGGCAGTGAGTGATTGCGTGGGGCTGCCCAGGGCATGGAGGGGTCAGGCAGCCAAACCCAGGCACCTCTGCTCATTCCTCAGCGCCTCGAAAATCCCATTCACTATAAACACAAAGCAAAGCGTGGTCACGTTTATTCTGTAATGGGTTGCTTTCCTTTTCACTTTCAGCAAAGTCTATCATTTCTGCATACAGAGAGTGGAAATCGTCATTAAAACTGAATTATGATGGCATTTAAAAGGGAGGATAAAATGTATGGCCAGAGATGCTATTACAGAATACTTCCAGGATAGGTAATTGTGTAATTATTATGGGCAGAAATGAAAGTGATGGTTCATTAAAAGAAAATGACCATGAAATAACAATAAATAAAGGCAAATAATTGCACAGTCTGCCTTGCCCGCGTGCCGGTGGGCACAGGGGGTGTGGGTGTGCAGGTCCCAGCCGGGGGCTCTGTGGCACAGCCAGGCCCAGCCAGCACCCACGGGGGCTGCACTCGGGTCGTGTTCACAGCAGGAGGCGAGATCTGTGAGCAGAGGGGCTTCCCCAAGCCCCCCACCCTGCTGGGGGCTCCCTGGGGCTCCCCATGCCCTGGGAGGCAGCAGGGGACGAGCTCCTGTCCCCAAGCTGAGGGCAGGCAGCCAGGAGGGCGATGTGACCCGTGCTTGCAGGGGACAGCACGCTGCAGGGACGTGGCCTCCTTCCCCCCCTCGCTGCTTGTAGCACGGGGGTGTCTGGGCACGCAGCTCTGAGCCCGCTCCTCCGGTGCTCATTAACCGGGGCCTGCCGGGATCACTCGCGCTCAGGTCATGGGAATAAAGCCTATCCAGCCCCGTTTGGCTAATTTGTATTGTGCTTGTGTGGGCCATTACCCGGCGAACTTCATTGATTTGCGATGCTAACTAGCTTCTAAACCCAGATCCCAGAGGTGATAAGCCAGCACATTAGTTTTCTTTCTTCCTTAATATTTTAATGGCACGGGGAAGGGGGGAGCAGCAGAACAGCCCGGGTTTCTGATGAACAGCGTGACATTTCTGTGTCGCTGCAGGCTGCAAGCACAGACCTGGCTCTCCCTCCTCCATCCCAAGGGTGGTGCATGACAGCGTTGTGTTCAGCTGCGGGGCTGGGGGTGGTGTTCCTCTGCTGGAACCCAAGGCGACACAACGCGCCATCCCCCCTTGTAGCAAAGCCTGCAGCTCGTTATCGGCCCCAGTTAATTAATGTGCTCGTTTGTTTCAATAAGGCTTTTGGCTGGGCCATGCAAAACAGCTACTCATTTTGCTTGGTGGGATGGGAGTGGGAGCTGTAGGACTGGGAGCTCATACACAGGGGTCTGGAGCAGGACCAGCGCTTCCCCTTACAGGTGGGCTGGGGAGCTGTGGCACCAAAACCTGCACCTGCGGCAGCCCTGGGGAGCCCCCCCTGGGGTCAGGGCAGCCCTGCCCATCCCTCAGTCATAGCACGTGTAGGGGGGCCGTGGCCGTATCCCCCTGTGACGTGGTGATGTGGCTGTTTCCCCTCCTGCAGTGCACATCGAGCCCGGCACCTGCGAGGTCATCGCGGCTCACAGGTGCTGCAATAAGAACAAGATCGAGGAGCGCTCCCAGACAGTGAAGTGCTCCTGCTTCCCGGGGCAGGTGGCGGGGACGACGAGGGCGGCCCCATCCTGCGTGGACGGTGAGTACCGCGGCCGGCAGCGCCTTCCTGGTAGCGGGGGGTTTCTGCCTGCTTCAACCTGTCCCGGGACCAACTCGGTCCCACCGCCTGCTGCAGTGAAGCAGAGGGCACAGGGAGGTGTTTTGGGGGGACATTCCCCTGGCCCAGCTGCGGTTGTAGGGAATGGGGCTGCTTCCCCTGCTCATTTGGGAATGAGGACAGGGCTGATGTTTTGTCTCTTACTGGGGACGGTGATAGCCAGTGCGATGCTTTGAAGGCAGCTGGATCAAAAGCAGCCCCCGTTAGGAGGGGCAGAGCCGTGCAGAGCCAGCCCAGTGGCACAGACCCCAAACTGTCCATCCCCAAAGGATGCGGCTCCTGCATGGCCTGACCCACACGGGGCCTGGACCTGCCGGCTGTGCTGTGTGGGGACGTGTGTCCCATGGCACCCCCAAACCATCCCCTCGCGTGGTGAGCCCAAACCAGGCAGCGCTGACGGCCCCTCTCGTGCCAGCCTCCATCGTGCTGCAGAAGTGGTGGTGCCAGATGGAGCCCTGCCTCGACGGGGAGGAGTGCAAGGTCCTGCCCGACCTCTCAGGCTGGAGCTGCAGCAGCGGCAACAAAGTGAAGACGACCAAGGTATGTCCGTGTTGCAGGGGCAGCCCCGTGGCCATCTCCCAAAACACCTCAGGAAGCGTCCCTGGAGCTGGCAGGAGGATGGGGCCGCACTTCTCCTGGGTGCGGGCACACCAAGGCCCTCAGAGGGACAGGGCGAGCTCACCCACAGCGGTAACCCCGTGTCGGTCCTGTCGCTTTGCCCATCCAAAACCCCTCGGGTGCGTGGCTCAGCCCCAGAGGCCGTGTGGGGGCTCTTGGCCCCGAGCCCCTGGGGCTGGGGCTGCTCCACGTGGCCCCCCGTCCGCCTGCACACCCCGTCTGCGGCAGTCAGCTGTGACAGAGAGCTACATGATTATTATTTTCATGGCTTGCTGAATGCCCCAAAGAACAAGGTATAATTAAAATTTTATCAAACTCATTAGTAATTACACACATGTCATGGTTAATCAGTTGCATAATTTTGTAATCATTGTTCGTATAGTCGAGTGTAATTATTCCTTATGCTTTAGCTTTTCTCACCCCACATCCCCTGCCGTAAAATTATTGTATTAAAAAAGTGATGTGGGAGTTTTTTTTCATTATTGCTATTATTTTGGAGCACAAAAAGCACTTTCCTGCTCAAGTGTTTTTGTGGATGTCTGAGAAGGTTGCTCTGGCCTGGGCAACTTTGACTGACCAGTAATTGCAGCATGACTTTTAGCTCTTTGTCTTTTCCCCTTCTTTGTACTATTTATTTGTTTTTCTCAGCTGCTAACTGAGCCCGAAGCCTGCCTGTGCAGACAGACCCCAAAGTGGGAGCTGTCACCAGAGCAAGGGGCTCGCAAATAATTCATGAGCTGAACTTTGGAACAAGCACCCTGTCAAACGCAAAGAGCAATTCGCATTTGCACCCGCTGAGGCTGCTCACGTAATTCCTGCATCCAGCATCAGCCGGTGCGTTAGGTCAACTGCCCACCGCCAACAAATTGACCATTCCCATTAGCAAAGACAACACCAAAAAAACCAGTTCTTCAAGAAAAGTGTTTCAAACACGAAAAGAGAGGGGCACATGTCCCCCGTGGGTAATCTGCTGCTGGGGGAGGTGGGATGTGGCCTCTGGAGACCCCATCACAGACCTTGCTCTTGGTGTCACCAAGGTGCCACGAAGCAGCCGGGGGCTGGCACCAGCCCAACACGTCCCCTCTGCCCACAGGTCACCCGATAGCACCCCGGCGGGGGTCCCTGCTGCATCGCCCGTGCCGTGCCCAGGGGCGGCGTGCTGTGGTGCTCCCGTCCTGTGTCCCGCGCCGCCGTCGGACCATGCCAGGTACGGGTTTGGAGCAACTGCTGCCACCCAGCTTCCCGTCCGGCTGCAAGAATGGGGCCCGAAGGCAGCTGCAAGACTCCTGCTGCTCCACGGCCCCCTTCTCCCCCATGGACGTGCTCACCGACCAAGGAATGGGCTCATTCTCCCATCCTCTTAAATAAAATGCTCCGATCACGTAAGAGCTGTTGATGGTTACAAAGACAAACAACGGTCCCCCAAACCAGGCTTTAATCTCAGCTAAAATAGCGAAAATCATTGCTGCAGGAGTCACAGGAGTTACCCCATCTCCAGGATCCCAAATCAGGGTCACCACCAGGAGCTCAGAGGCTGGTTGTGGTGCGGTGCTGGCCCTGCAGCGGCTGCAGCCCCAGTGTGGCTGGCGCCGTCCGACACCTCCGGCACCGGAGATGGTAAAAGTGTTTCCGTGGAGCATGCTGCTGGTTTTTCCTTCCTCTGTAATTGCATTAATCAGGCTGCCAGTTTAATATCAGTTCCCCCAGTGCACGTCCCAGGCACCAAATTACTGCTCATGTCCTCAATCAGTCCCAGAAGGAAGGGAGGGGGATCCCCTCCTGTCTGCGGGGCCAGTCACGCCGGCCGTGGTGCAGAGCTGTCCAGAGCCCAGCCCGAGCCAGGCGTCGTTGTATTGATCCAACCCAACGACACGTGCACCCTGCTCGGCCTCCAGGACATGCCGTGTCCCCGGCCCTGCAGCTGGGGGGCACCGGGGGCCCCGTGGTGCCACTGCCGGGCTGGCCACGGGGGCGTTTCGGTGACGGGGCACGCCGTACCTGCTGCAGACGCGATGTAAATACCAGACTGTGGAAATAATTAAATTCATTTTAATCTCCGCAAAAGAGCTTTTCATTCCAAGGCAGAGGGGGCTGCAGGAGCACTTTTCTCACCACCCACAGGAAAGGCGGGGTGGGGGGGAGGTCAGGGGGCTCTGGCCTCACCTCGCCGTTCTCCCTGGTGCCAGCTCCGAGCCTGGTGCTGCCTGGGGTCTGCACGGCACCGCTTCGAGCTGTGGGTCCTTCTGCTGAGCATGGGTGGCATTGCGAGGGGCAGCCTGATCCTTGTGGGGACGTGGAGCCCTGTTCTTGTCCCCTGGCTGCCCCATACCCATCCCACAGTGGCGTCCATGCGGAGCCACCTGGCTGCCGCAGCCCTGGCCAGCCTCATTACTCATGCAACTGCCTAATCCTCCGGCTCAATAAAATCTTTGGGCTGCGACTTACGCTCTCTAATTGCACGTTGCATTAAGGAGGCTTAGTCTTCCACGTAGCCGACCCACAGCGGAACAGTTTGGGCTGTGCACAGCGGGCTGCTTCTCGTCCCGACCGCGCTGGTGTTGGGATGAGTTCTCCTGTGCCTCCCCGTTTCAGCACACCAGGATCTGACCAGAGCCGACCCCTCTGCTCCCGCTCCGGTGTCACAGCCAGGACGTGCTGCCTGCACCATGAGAACCCTTATTCTGCTTCAAGCCCCGCGCGATTCCTCTGTTACCAGCAAAGGGCTCTCATGTTTTGTCAGCAGCTTCTGGGCTGAGGGGCAGCAGGGCGATGCTGGTGCATGGGCGAGCACTGCAGGAGCAGGACATGGCAGCTCCTGGTGGAGGGACGCACAGCGGAGCCTCCATCCCTGCAGAAACGGAGCTGAGAGGACACAGGAACAACGCCAGCAGCTTTGTGTGCCCCCAGCCGCAGAGCCACACCTGGGACATCTCATCTGCTAAAAACAGCAAAGGGAGGGTGGGAAAAAAAAAAAAAAAAAGCAAATTCAGAATAACCAGCAAGAGGTTCCCGGTGTCCTGGGCAGCCGACACCATTGGGGGATGGGGAGCAGCTGGTTTGTGTCCCTCTGTGCTTTCAGGCTCGATCCAGCTGGCTAGAAAATGGCATTTAATCGCTGTCCTCAGCTTCTGTGGGTGCGGAGGGGCTTCTTCTCTCTGCCCTTTGCAGCTGCTAATGGAGCTGGAAGTTTTAATTGATTCTCCTCCTCCGGTCAGGCACTGACTTCACTGTCTGCACAAGCATGGAGCATGCCCTCGGGTCTGCCTCCGATGTTTCCCTGGCATTATTATTCCTTGCTGCAGTTACTGCTGCCAAGGCTTTTAGGACTAGTCTGTGTGCGAGTGAATTCTGGTCAGGGACATTTAAGCAGAGAGATGCCAGAAGTGCATGAACACAAAGCAGGCCTGGAAGGCAGCAGCAGGCGGAGGCTCGCTGAGGCCGTGGAGCTCGTTAGACCCCGTAAAAAGCCCCATTGAGTGCAGGTCCTGCAGCCCTGCGGGTGCTGGCATTACGGCTGCAGCATGCATGAGCTGCAAAGGGTGTGCAAACCACGCTGCCCTCCAAGCAGATCTCCAGTGCATTGGCTCCATTTTGAAGGCAGCTCTTCGGCCACAAATGAGCTGCACCTGGAAATGCCCACATGCCCGTCTCCAGCCAGACCTTCAGCTGCTCCCTATTAGTTCAAACGATCTCTGGGCTCTAGGGCTGGTGAGCGCTGGTTTAATGCCTGCCTCACTCCAATATTGAAAGCAGCCCACGTGAGGGAAAGAAAAATGTCTGTTCTGGCCAGCAGAGGCTAATGAGCTCATAGCAATCCTAAAACGATTGAGCATTAAGGTCTCCAGGACTGGCTTTGTTGAGCACATCCCGCACCCCATCCCCGCTGCCCTGGGGTGGTGTCCCTATCCCCCCTCCCCAGATCAGGCTGGATTTGTACAGCCCCCACCTGGAGGCCGCCCCCTGCCCAAAGCCCCACCTGCCAAATGCTCGGTGGGAGGCTGTTATTTGTAATAACAAACACAACTTCCCTCCGTCAGCTGCTGGGAGCATCCCTGCTTGGCTAAGCGTAATTGTAGTGAGCCTGTACCAGTAAAGATCCACTCTGCACAAGCACCGAGCGTGACACCTACATGGATACAGAAACATTTTATTGCCCACGTAATAGCCACCCGTAGCACTGATTTTTCACTTACTGCAACACATGGCTTAGGGAATAAATAGCCCCTTGGTGTCTCTGCTGAGTGCTGACCTTGCCTGTTGGGTACCACTGTCAAAGCAAAGTATACAAATACTGAAAATCACCAGCTCCCCTCCTGACAGGTGAATGCCTCCTAGAGGGAGCTGCAGCCGCTCTTCCATCTCCCTGCTCTCAGGGAGGGTCCCAGGAGCAGCAGCACAGCCAAACCCAAGCTGAGCGTGGCCTTACCACGCAGCGTGTGAGCCACCGGGGGAGTTTGTGCTGCCGAGGTCTGTAAGTCACCGGAGGGGCCGTTAGTCACTGAAACCCATCTCAGTTAAGGTGCTTTCAATATCATCTCCCTGGGTATTATAATTATGCCCCATTCAATTAGTCTTCAGGGAAAAAAAAAAATATAGCCCTTTGTATTAAGGTTTGGCGGAGAATTATTAGAGGGTGAATTAAAAGACTAGGATCCCGTTTTACTTCACAATAATAAAGGCATAATGTATAAAATACCAAAAATTACAAGCTGATTAAATTTAGAGCTGTGCTAGGTGGTGAAATGAAAGGTAAAATGAGACCCTTAGAGCAGCTACGACGTGCAGTACGAGGGGGTGTATTATCTGAGAAATAAGATGGAAACATAATTAACCATCCAGCATTACGCTGAGAGATGGAAAATTGAAATGGGAGAAAAAATTAGGTGAAATTGCAGAGCAGGCTCATTTATTTCGGCTTTATAAATCAGCGCTACCTGTCAGCAGCAGCGCGGGGCTGCTCGGATCAGGAGCTGTCCGAGGGATGCCGCGGCGGGGAGCTCGTGGCGGGGAGCTCACCCCACCCGGCGTGGTGCCCCCAGGGAACTGCACGACTGCCCCGGTGCCTCTGCCCCCTGCAGCCCCTGGTGAGTGATGGCTGAGGCTGCTCTGTGCCCGGCCAGGGCCTGTCCCCTTCCCAAAATTGGTTTGCTTTCCCCCAGGTTTTGCCGCTGCCGCTGTTGCCACCCTTGTTACTCCTGCCAGCATCGCTCCCTCCGTCACCTCTCCAAAGACTTGCCTTCGGTGGCCTCTTGCAACGATGAGTTCAACAGCCCAATTTAGGGCTGGAGGAACATTTTCTTTTACTGCCTTTAAATTTCTTCCTTTCAGACTTAATTGGATCTCTTTTCCTTGTAGCAGGAAGAGAGAAGTAACCTCTGCCACCTCCATCCCACTGCTGCCATTCAGTTTGCTCCTGCCTGGCCACTTGGTTTATTGCTGTTTTTACAATGGATTCAAACAAGGACAAGAAAAAGTTTTGTCTTTTCCAGAAGCCACAAGATTTTTGCTAGAATCACAGCAGCTACAGAAAAGATTCGCCGTGCAGCTCCAGTGCCGTGTTTAGGAATGCAGGAAACCAGCCGGCGTATCAGACCCGGAGCAGTGCGCCTCGTCCTGCTGCCAGGGGAAGGCACGCGCAGCGGCGTCGGCACTGGTGCGTGTTTGCACGTGTACCTGAGGCTTTATATTTTAAATAGCTTAAAGTTTGCTAGCATCTCTTGCTAAGAAACTGGGTACATTTTTCCCTCTGTTGTGCCCAGGAGCAGGCGCAGCCCTGTTGGAGCGAGGCCGTGCCTGTGCCACTGCCTGGGGCAAGGCAGAGGCAGCCCCAACCCCGCTCCTGGCACAGCCCTGCTGCAGGCACCCTCCTGTCACCCATGCTGCGACTTAGTAAAAGTGCAACTGCCCAGTGTTTGCTCTGGTTAATAAACGGTGATGGCGTTGTTTGAAGCATTAGATGGCTCTGCCAAAAAAATGCAGCCTCATGTTTTATTCAAACGTGCATTTGTGGGGATGTTCTTAAGGGAGTGAATAAAATATTAATTTGGATGTTATGGGGTAATAAAAGCGGAGTCAGGGCACAGCCCACGCTGCCGGCACAGACCCTCTCCAGCTCTGGATTGCCCAGCACGTTTGGAAGCGCTGGCAGCTCTGCCACCCCCAGGCCAAATGCATGCAGGGCTGGGGAGGGCTGCATGGGCACCAGCTCGCTCTGGGCAGACTATTTACTGACGGGATCAGGGATTAAAGTATATTCTCGTTTCTATAAAGTGATTTCTAACCTTGTTTTCCTGCTGGGAAGGCTGCAGTGGCTGGAGCAGAAACGGCACCGTTGGCTTGTGCAAAGCAGCAAGGGAGATTGCAATTTAATTTGAGCATTTCCCAGCTTGTTGTTAATCTCCCGATTTACTGCTGGTATTTGATTTCTGTAGCATTACTTCATGATAAAGGGATTAGCCAGGACCATAGGTCTGGTCTTTGATGCTCATCTGCTGGGGATTACTGAGAAATTTTGTAGTTAGTTAATGGGTCAAATAAGTAAAAAATGAAAATATGTGTATAATTTCGTTGACATTTGCAGGACCGCATTAAATCCGTGATCTAGCACTTGCTCTCCTGGCCCATTTGGCATCCCCTGCCCCCATCTCATGGGGTCCTGATCCTTTAACTCCATGTCCAGAGCCCCAGAGCCGTAAAGCAAGAGCTGCTCTGCTGAAAGCATCCCCTGGCTGCCTGGCTGCTGCTCTGGCACGCTCCTGCCTGCGGGGCCAGAGCCACTGAAAGATGCTCCTGGGAGAAGTGGTCTTTGCCAAGTGTGGAGGAGAATCTCCCTTCTCCGGCAGAAGGGTTTTTCCAGTTTTAATCCAGGCCAGCAGCCTGGGCAGCCACCGGGCACGATGCCCCTACCTGGAAGGGCAAGCACACGGCCACGGTCCTGCTGAGCCTCCAGAAGTGTTTCATGAGCAGGGAGACACAGAATTGATTCATTGGTAACAGGGTGAGCTGCACAGAGCCAGCACCGAGTGACGATCCAATTAAACACTCGTCGATGCTTTCGTATTAGTGGGCGCTAAGTCGATCAATTATTTAAATAGCACGGGAACGGTGTCCTGTGATAATTAAAGGGGCTGAAATCATGTTGCGTTAACGACAATAATAAATATTATGGATACTCAGTTCTTTTAAAAAAATAAATGATTTCCTGAGATCTGAAATCGTTCCAGGAGTTGCAAGGCTGAGGGGATATGAATATGGATCGGCGGGATTATTACACATACCAGCACCAAGGGACAAAATTAGAGAGTGTTTAAAATTCTCTGCAAAGACAAAATGTAGAATCTGAAAACTTTTGCAATCATTTATAATAATGAAATTTTGATTAGAAAGCCAGAATCATGCATAAATTACTGCACCAGCCTTCAGGGCCAAACAGCAGCACAGGCGCAGTGGGTCTGGAGGACACGCTCTGGCTGGGGCCGGCACGTGCAGGGGAAGGAAGCCTTCTCCGGGTATTTTCTGCTCTTCCATAGCAGAGAAAACAGTATATAAATTATTTAAACAGGCAGAAGATAATTAACACTAATCAATCTGGATTCTGCCCAGGTTATAGCTCTGCAAGAGCATTAATCTTACTAATTACTTAATATCACTAACACAGATTTCAATGAGTTCAACAATGCATTCAGTGAATTCAGCTTTGAGTAATAGATGTAAAGTGATTGATTTTGAATTGAAAAGCCCCTCGGTACCACAAATCTGGCCATTTTATTAATCAAATTATCACTTTTAGGTCATCCAGGAAGGAGCAGCTCAGTCTTGCAGGAAAATATTTCATTACACTGATGGGCTATTCCTGCATTGCATTAGAGACTGTTATTTCAAGAACATAAAGAAGAAATTAGACCAAATTAACAATATCTCTGATAACTTAGATTACAGGGTGAGCACTGAGGTTAAAAGCATCGGTCTGACCCATGAAATCTGAGCTCACATCTCGCTCCGTGGTGCATCCAGAGGGTTTGGGCAGGGGCTGCCAGGCACGTGGGCCAGCAGCACGAGCCCTCGGCAGCGCTGCCCCAGATGCCGTTGGCGGTGCCTGTGCTTGCACACAACGCCCAGCATGTGCCAGGCTTTAGTTGGTGCCATCTGGCCTGAAAGAGGCTTCTGAGCAATTGAGGTCATTGCGGATATTTACAGCCCCAGCGGGCCCCGACGGCTGCTGAGCAGGCAGAGGCACCGTGAGCTGCGAGGCTTGAGGGTTTTTGTGCCAGCTCTGCCCTGCACCCCTCGCATATGGCACAGGAGCTGCACCCATCCTGCTCGCCCCCTCCTGATACCTGCCCGTGACAGTGAGGGGTGTTCAGGGCAGGTCATGGTGTTGCCATCCGCAATCCGGTGTGTTGGGAGCACGGGGACCCAGTGCACGCCAGGCTGCGTCAGCGCCTCCCACCCCCAGCTGCTGTCTCCGAAGCCACCAGGCAGCGCAGTCTGTTACGTTTCAGCCTTTCCGCTGTGCAAGGCACAGAAACCAAGAGAAATGAAAAGGTGAGAATGCATTATTGATTAATTACTTAGTCATCTCCTGGCTGTTATTGAGCACAGCTGTGACTTTGACAAATTGCTCCTCAATTTTTGTGACTGATGTGCGATTTGAATAACGCAGTTTTACGAGGCTCCTGTTAGAGGGTGACATGGAGTGTGAGCCGGTGTCTTGCAAAAGGCGACGGTGTCATGTTCCAGTAATTGATGGCATTTGCAAGTGGTTAGCCAAAAAATAATTAAGCAGTGTGATATTTTGTTTGAAAGGAACTTTGGGTTAATTAATTAGTTGAGCTGACGCTGGGATATCAGCTTTTTATTGTCATATTGACAAGTGAGCTGCTGCCATCGCCACACGGTGTCGAACCAAAGACTGGGCCAGGGGACACTGGTTCAGTCCCCAAGGTTCCCTCAGGACAGCTGGCTCTCTGCAGGCTGAAGCTGCTCCCATGGAAGGCACCGTGTGGCCGTGCCATCCGGCAGATCTTGGGCTTTGGCTCCCCGCCTTCCCTTTGGACCAAGGACCTCGCACAGCGGAGCACGGGAGGCACACGCAGCGCAAACCTGCAGTTTCTAAAAGGAAACGCAGTAAAAATCCTTTGCAGGAAATTGGAAGATTAACCACCTGTGGATGCTGTGCCTGGTGGCCCTCACCCTCAGCGCTGGTCATTTTATCTTTAAATCCCGAGCAGTTAGTAGGGAAGAGCAGGACAGCAGGGCCCAGCTTGGCCAGGCTGTCTCCAACAAACAGCATCTGGGAAAACAGGGAACGTTCGATGCCGCAATAGGCCATTCCCGTAGACCAGAAGGCAAGTGGCCTCATAAAGAAGGATTTCACACTATTTAAACAATAAAACCCCTGCTGGTTGCCTGGGGAAAAGAGCATTTACCACAAAAAAACCTGCGATTTGAAAATAGTCACTGCCAGCACTGTCCCAGTAAAGGCTCATAGCAGGGGGAGAAGCCATATGAGCCAGTGCAATAAAAGCCACTTCGTGGAAATTAATTACTTGTCTGAAGTCCATCACAGTCAAGTGTCCGCTAGCACTGACAGCCATCTGGGTGCACCAGGAGAGGTGCACAGAGGAACAGGCTGGGGGCACAGAGGGTGCTGAGCACTGGCCCCCAGCCCCACCAGTCCCCAGCCCCACCACCCCGAGCTGCTGGGCAGGCAGCAGGGTGCTGGGGGCACCACCACCGGGATGGGACTGAGTGCTGGGAGGTGGGTGCCGGGAGGTGGGTGCCGTGGTTGTGGCCCCCCAGAGCTGCTGCCCAGGCTCCTGGGAACCTCCAACACCCGTGCCCCACCCGGCGGCTCTGCCGATCACTGCGCAGTAATCAATAACTTGCTGCTTAAACAAACTGCCTTTCTGTTCCACTTAGAGTCATTTCCCTCGTGTTTCACTCGGCGCTCCAGCCACAATTTTACATGTTTAGCAAACTGTGCTCCTTGCTGCTTGTGCTAATCACTCGGCTGCCAGCAGCACGCCTGTGTGGAAGCGCGCTCTGATGTGAGCTATTTCTGTGAGCCTGACTCACTTTTGTTAGCGCCTTCTTCATTTGAGACCCTGTCTGGAGAATTGCCATCCCAGAGCTCTCTGCCTGGAGTGAGCAATTATTGACAGTACACAGGGAGAGGAGAGTTTTAAAGGTGCCAAGGCTCGTAATGAATGTTTTAACTGCTTTGCTGGACTAAATTCAGCTTTCACGACACAGACTGGAACCAGTGGCCCGGTACCAAATGAGAACAGGCATGGAGCATACCCAATACCGTGACATCCCAACAGTGCATTTTTAAAGAAAGCTGTGCTTCAGCAGGACAAGCTGTGCCATCGGATTGCCACCCATGCCTGGCTTCCAGGCACGCTGCTGCCAGGGCTGCCTCCCACAGCCTGGGGCTCGGCAGCGTGCTGCCAGATGTCGGAGTGAAAGGAGAACAAGGAAACCTTCCTCTGACAGCATAAGTCACTGTTATTTGGGGTGGGGCCGTGAGACTTGGAGTCAGGTTTCCCCCTCTATTAATCAGTATTTGTGTTGGTTTTAATTAGTTTTGATTGCAGCTTACAAATGTAAATGCATCTCCCATGACATCTTCCTCACCTCCTGGGAATACGAAATGAGTGCTCAGCGTAGCGGCATCTGTGAATTATGCACAAGAAAAACAAACAGAAAAGCTCCTTGTACACCCAAACTGCTGCTGGTAACCGCCTTCCCTTGTGTGCGGGGATGAACGTGCCATGGCCCCCAGCTGCATTTTCACCAGCCCTGCAGGCACGAGGAGCACGAGGACACCAAGCCCCAGTGGCTGCACCGGGCAGTGGGTGTTGGAGGAAGGAGTCTGAGGGGAGCAGAGCAGCCCACCACTGTTTCCAGCCCACTGCTGCCACCAGCCCGGGCACCAGGCCACCAGGCTCAGCCCTGGCCGCAGACTGAATCTCTCGTCCCCATCAGCTGAAGGAAATTTTCCTCGCCAGGAGGTTAATGCACTTGGTTCGCCACCCACAGGGATATCATCTTTTTTATTAGTGCTTGCCATTTTACAGTTTAATTAAGGTCACCCAGTGGGCCTGTAAATGACATCTTAATTAATGGCCCCCGATATCTGCCAGTGCCAGCCAGCCTTGCTACAGGGCCAGTACCTCTGGTAGAGAGCAACCGAGCCGCGAGGCACCTGCGGGTGCTGCCCGGCAGGGAAAGGGCTACAGACACTCGTTGTGTGCATGCACGTGTGTCCAAACAGGAGCAGCAGAACCACGAGCATCTCATGCATAAGCAGGGCAAGGTGGCTGTGCTGTCCCTGCCTGCTAATTGCTGTCATTAAGACTGGGGACGGGGCCACCTGGGCTGTGCTGCTCCCACCAAGGAGCAGGGCTGCGAGGGGCAGCACAGGGGGGCTGCTGCTGGCAGCTGTGGGTGCCGCCTGCCAGTGGGCTAGGGACACAGCTGGCCACCCGGGCTGGTTTTGAGCAAGCACTCAGTCAGAAGGAAAGTCTTAAGCCCGGTGCTTTTGCATTTCCAGACTGATTTTCTGGGAACAACCTCTCTGCTCTAGAGGTGGATTTTCTTGCTGTAACGTGGTGCTGCCTGAGATTAGTTCCTGTAAATAACCGGCAAACTAAAAGACCAAAAAAAAAAAAATTCTTTCCACTCCAAAAGGACAAGCAAGAGGGATGTAAGGAGGGAGAGCCACTTGCTGCTAGGAGCGGCAGAGCAAGCCAGCACCGTTCCCAATGTCCCCTTGCCAGCAGCAGCATTTCACGCCGTCAAGCCTTCCCTCCCTCACTGCTGCTGCTTTCCCCGTTTGCCCTTTCCTGGCAGCGTGGGCTGGTGCAAAGGGCTGCTGGTGCCTCCTGGCTCCTTTCCCCACACCAGCAGCAGAAACCTGTATCTGGACCCCTGGCTTTTATCTGCAAACCATGAGATAATGTGGATGCCACCTCAGCAGCTCGTAAATCCTCAGCAGGGCCACGGCAGCGCAGCAGGGAGCAGAGCGCCCAGCCTGGCGGCGGGCAGGGACCTTGGGAACTGCAGCCTGGGCAGGGCACGGATCCGATAAACACAGGCTGTAAATCAGCACGGGGTGCAAAACGGGGCCGTGATTTGTGTGTTAGCCAGGTACATCAACCCATGGCTTTCCAGAGGAGTGTACGAAGTGGATGTCCCGGCAATCAGCCGCTTGGCTTGGGGTGTCTGACACAGCGACGCGCTTGAGGCTCCTTGGTGCGACCAGACCCATCCATCTCGTGATTTATGACTCAGCTTTGTGACTTATTTCAAAGTCAGTCGTAGTTCAGAGTCGGCCTATAATTCAGACCCGTCACGTATCCGTCAGTGACACAGAACTTGGATAAGTCAGGGATAACTTCAGAATTAATTGTGTTACTTATGAAGTTACTGACATGACTTATAAATTGCCATATGGTCAATAAATCAGGGAGACACCTGAGAAATTCATCATATTTTTTTTTCCAGTCAGAAACTTCATATGCCTTATAAATCAGATGTTTGAACAGCTCATCGTACATCAAACCCACACTTGGAATACAGCTTTTCGGGGAGAATATATATTTATGGAATATCTGTCTCAAACTGCTTAACAGGGTTAAGGAAAACATAAGGGCAAATGAAAGTGAAATGTGTGAAGAGGAGCACGCAGCACTGGGCCGTGCTGCAGCCCTCAGCACCCTGCCTCAGGTGGGATGGGAGAGAACAGGAAAGGTGAACAGGCTGAACTCAGGGGCTGAGACAAGGACTGCTGGAGGACAAGCCTTTTTGAGGAAAATTAACTCTCCCAGCCCAAACCGAGACACCCCAGTGTAGGATGAAGGCTTTAAGGGCTTGCCAGGGCTCACCAGGGACTCATGGGTTGAGCCTACAGAGCTGCTCAGTGCTGTCTGCTGCTGCTGTTTCTATCAGCCCCCTGCTCAGAAGGTGTAACAAATATGCCCTTAATGATAACAATCAATACATTCGATGAAGAATCGGATTTTATTTAATGTGCAATTCACTTAGAGCCTGACACCTCTATTTAGATTTATTAAAGCAATTCTTGTAGGCTGAGCCAGTACCGATTGATTCCTTGAAATACATTTTAGTGGGACTTTAAAATCACAGCAAGATAGACGTTTTCTATATCCTGCATTTAAACTGCTACAAATGCAACATGTTCTTATCAGCGGGTTTCCTTTTAGAATACAGAATCACCCTATTTTTGTTCTGTATAAAAGGCACGGAAGAGAGTATTTAGGATATATTTAAAGGATGGGGTGTTTTAATAAATCTGTGGGCAATTTACCATAAATTACACATGGAAATGTAAAATCTAATCAACTAGTTGCATAACCAGAGCCATATGTGCAGGAGTCTCACTCCTGAAAAGGAAAAAAAAAAGGCAAATTAAATGAATATGTTGGAGATGATTTGAATATATCAAGCAGATTTTTAAAGCATTTCCCTGAGAAGCGCAGCCTGCACAGAGCTGGGTCACTAACAGAATGGGAATAGTTGCCAGTAAATATTTACATTAGCAGTGTTTGGTGGAAGGACGGGGCTGCGGGCAGCACACCCCTAGCCCCCAGCCTCTCATGCTCACCCTTCTCCTATCTGCTCCTCCTGGCAGCTCTGCCCAGCCCCGGCTCCTGCAGCCCTTTTCCAGGGGCTGCCCAGGCATCCCAGCGTGGCAATGGGGTAAAAACACTCGCTCCTGAGAGCTCATCCCCTGCACCCACACCTGGAGCATCAGCTTGGTTTTCACCCTGCGTGAAGGGCTTGGTGAGGGGTAGTGGTCTGCTTTCTCTGAGCCCTTAAAACCCATGGGTGAGAAGTGCCAGAGAGCTGCTGCCCTATGATGCTGCCCCTGAGGACTGCGGGATGTGGGGGACGCAGAGACCTGGTGCTTGTCATCCTGGTGCTGCTCGGGGCTGGCTGAGGTGTGGTCTCCTCAGGTGCAAGGAGACCACAGCTGTAGCTGATTTACGAGATGCCAGCATCCACAGCAAACCCCTCATGGTACACAGAGCTCCCTGGGGGCTGTGCATGGGATCACTCCCACCTGAGCCCCATTTTCTGGCTGTGGACCAGGTGGTGAGGCCATCACCCACCCCAGCTATCAGCACGCTTTTCTTACGGGTAGAATGAAGGCCTGACGATAGCTGTTAAAAATCCCACAAACAACAACAACAACAAATCCAACAGAAGCCACGACTCCGTAGTGATATGCTGCTCGGTTTCTATGGGAACGGGCTGAGCTGGTTGATGAGAAAACCACGTGCAGAAGAGACAGGAAAAGAACTGAGTGGTGCTGCCGATGCGGAGATTAATTGCTGTGACTCAGGCTGGGCTTTTATATAATTTGCAGCCATCCCAAAAGGTGCCTCAGAGCCTGAGCTGGGATGTAATGAGGAGATGTTCACAGGAGAACAATCTAATCACTTGTTGCAGTGATCCAGGCTTCTACTTAAAAAAAAAAAAAAAACCTGAGTGGGTGATTTATTCTTGCCTGTTGGTTTCTAAATCACCTGCAACTTCACTCACAAAGATCACCGTTAAGGCTGGGGAGCACCTGCTGCCTTGGGAAGGGAACGGGACCTCCCTGCCTTCGTCCTTGCTCACCTTTTCATACCAGGATCAGTCAGGCTTCAACAGCGCAGGCACCTTCTGCGTGGGAGAAGCTTCCAGTCGTGGGAGGACTGAGATGTCCCACGGGACTCCATGTCCTGGTCCCGGCAGGGTGTCCCCTGCCACAAACCTGTCCGTCTTAGCACTTTTATTCAAAAGGGGATAAAGGAGCCCCTGCTCCCTGCACCAGCACCGTCCCAGCAGTTGGGAGCCGCTGCCCAGACGTAGATGACGAGCTCAGCTTCCCTGGCTGGAAATAACGAGCCCAGCTGCAGCCTCATTTGAAAAGAAAATGCATTTGGAAACCGAAATTAGACCCAAAGCTAAAAGATAAACTCTGTTGTAAGCACTTGTAAGAAAGAGTTTAAGAAAAGGATTAAAAGGGATTTGCTGGGTCTGTGAGACAGGGGAGCTCTGTCAGAAAATCTGATTATCTGCGCCCGCAGTGCTCAGCAAAGCGCCGCGAGGCTGCTGCTGGCACCGAGGCAGATTTTCGGCCCCGGTCCCCACGTACTGGCGGGGCACAGGGCCAGGGCAGGACACAGAGCCCAGGGGGACAGGCGAGGTGTTTGTCCTCTCCCTGCTGGGTGATGCTCACATGCAAATACGGAGATATTACTTGTGTGTCAGCGGCTGTTGAATTATTCATTGATGGAAAAATCACCAGGGACCAGCCAAAGGAAAGCACAGTAAGCAATTAACTGCCTTCATTGGTGCTGCCCGCCTCTCACTTGCCTGCGTTCCTGTAATCAACACTTTTTCCACGGGATGTATTCGGTGCAAAAGAGGAGCAGAGTGCATGAGCCTGGCTGAGCCCGGGGTGACTCCAGCTGAAATTTCCTCGAGAGTGGAAACTCCTCTTCAGCCCTCCATGACTCTCTCTGGGATGTTTTGGTGTGTGTTTTGTGTTGCTTTAACAATGTCTGGCCTCTGCCAATGCTGAATGGAGAAATCCCACTCTGCAGACAGAAATGTGGGCCACCATTATCACCGCCACCTTGGAATCTCTCATTTCGGTGACAAAACCCCCAAACCCAGCTCTGCAGGGGGATTTCCAGGCAATGAGCCACTTCTGTGGGCTGCAGGGCTCTGGTGTACCCCCATCCCGGGGAAGCAAGGCCAGCTGAGCCCTGCTGCAGCACCGCTCTCAGGTCACTCAGCGCTGGCTTCTGAGCCCAGTCCTGGGTATCAGAGGCACCACTTCCTGCAGTTCCTTGTGGAAATTCATCAAAACACTGCTTAGAAGCAGGGTTGTTTTTTTTTTTCCACTGCTGCTGGAAGGATTTTACAGCCCAGACCCTCACTGCTCTGAACTTAGAAACCTTTTTGTCGTTTCCAGCCCAAATTTATTCCTCCCCTCATACCTCATTAACCCTCGCTAACGATGTCCTTGCCTGGGGGCCAGCCTGCAGGGATGTTCTGGGCCGGGTGACACTTTGACATTCCCTGGGCAGACCCTCTTGTGGGGAGGCCCCCACTGCTGCCCCCTCGCCCATTTCTGCCTCTCTCCAGCACCGGGCACAGGCCGAGGGGTCCGTGCTCTGCCCCACGCTGCGCCACCACGGCTCCATCGACATCACCGCCCCGCAGGCCCTAATCCATGAGCAGCTCATCACGTCAGCATTTCCAGTGTCTGGGTTCTTTGTTTCTCTTTCACAAAGATAAATGCTTATAATGAGCTGGTTAAGCATTAACGATCAACGGAAAACTGGTTTTAATTAAATTTACATACCAAAAAAAATGGTGGCGATTACAACAATTAGCTTCCTATGGAAATTGTGTGTGTGGAGAGCACAAAAATATTCTTGCAAGGAAAAGAACAGAAAATTCACAATCACACTTACAGAAATAAGCTCCTTGAATTTGTCACTTTGATTTCAGTCCCGTCCTGTTAATGCATGCCTAACCTCACGAGGGTTTAGCTCACTTGCTGAATGACAGCCATGATATATGCATATGCTTGCAGGACAAAAAAACAGGAGAGCTGCGAGAACTGTTTTGAAGTCCCCTGTGCTGTCAGCTGTGTCTCTCAGCCTCCAGCCTCTCTGCTTCCCCTGCGCGGCATCTCGGCCCCGCTGGCAGGGTGTGCTGAGCGCCTTCTGCACCCGGCCGCAGCGGTAGGAGCACTGCAGGCAAGAGTAAATGAAGTGGATAACAATTACATTTATGCCGGTAATTTAATTCATTTATTTGAAGCTATAAGAGCATCCATCCGGTGTTTGCCACCGCTACAGAGAAAACGCCAGCTGACGCTTACAGAGCCCCTTGCCAGCCAGGCGGCGTGCCCTGGCCTCCCCGGATTGGGGTGCTACTGGGATGAGGGTGGTGAATTCCCCAGTATAGAGGCATGTCTTAAATTCAGCACACATCGCTTCATCTGCTCATTGTAGCTGGAAGAAAGCATATTGTCTAGGAAGCAGTGTGAACCTCCCGGTTTGGTTAATAAGCTGGGAGCCTGTTAAATACAATTCCAAAACTAATATTTAGGCAAGCGGAGCTGCCCAGCTGCCCGAGTAGAGGCAGGGGCTCACGGGAGAGGAGGGGGCTGGCTCCGAGGGGTCCCTTAACGCCCGCCGAGCTGTGCTCATCACCATTTCAGAGCAGCCCAGCTGCAGCTCAAAGCCTCCCGCGTTCACAATGTGGCCTCAGTGCGATGCAACAGTACTTAGAAGTTACATTTCATTCAGAACAACTGTAGTCTGAACAAAATTACACTAAAAAAATGCAAATGAGCTGCAGTTTCTTTTCATTTTTCCCCTTTAACTGCAGTTATTCTGTCGCTGGTGGATTTATGTAGTTTGGCTGCACGTTTTAATTGCTGTTTGCATAGATGGCAGTGTTATATCCAAGCATTAAAAGTGTATTTCCATTCTACATCCAAATCTGAACCACAGCAGAAAAATAATCAGTATGTGTGTTTAGATTCCAGCTACATCTTAATCTGCCCTTAGAGCAACTGAGGAGAGAGGACTAAGTATATTTGTTTTATTTTAAGCACTTTGTAAAATACCCAGCGAAGCAGAAAGGAAACCGATACAAATCGCAGGTCATGCAGAACACAGAGGCTTTGTTTGACTTTGCGGCTGGAAGCAAACATCATAAAAATGTGTGTGTGACACTGGGGTGAGGTGGATCTCCCCAGGTCCCCCAGCAGGGCACCATTCCCACGGCTTGTCCTGAGCACCACAGGCTTTGGGGGCTGATGGCTTGGGGACGGGGACGGGGGTGACTGGCACGAGCTGCTCCCTCAGAGCCAGCCTGCACAGGTGCCCCTCTGCCTTTCTTTCTCTTTCCCTCTTTCTTTCCTCTCTTTTCTCAGTCCCTGGCTGATCAATTATTTAATACGTTTCATCCCAGTTCAGAGCTCCCTGAAGTGAGTTGTTTTAAATTAAATACATTTCTCTTTGAATCAACTTGAGTCCCTGGGAAATTTTTAGCTCTGCAAATGAGCTCATTTGAATTTTTGAGGTGTACCTGAAGCTTGCATCTGTGTTTTTTTCTTTATTTTTATTATTTCAAATCTCATTGCTCTTTGTTCCAGGTTCAATCTTTTCCCTGCAGCGGTGCCCCATGCACTGACTTATCTGAATAATTTCAAAAAGAGTGTATTAAGGGGCCCAACACGAAATTTCCTTAGAGAATTGATGTGGGTTAACTGTCTGTATCTTATTGTGCTGGCTTGTTTAGAAGGCTTCTAACAACCATCTATTATAGTTATAAAGCTGAATGATGACTATGGTTATATTAGAAAAAGGAAAAAAAAAAAAAGCAAAGAAAAAAAAAACACGAAGGAAAACATTTTCTATGAATAACTGCACTGGGGTATTTAAAGCACTACTGGCTGTATGCTTTTCAGGCACCCTGTGCTGAAAAATACATTCCTCCCTTAATAACATTTGTATCCCCTGTATGATGTGGGCTTTCCCTAATCCTCTAAATAGGTTTGGAGAAGACAACAGCAACATGTAAGTCACACTACCGCTTATGGCTCCCAGCATGCAAACAACCTATCCATCTTGCTATGCACACAGATAGGAGAAGATGTTTGTGCAAATGCAGCATCGGCAGAGAACGTCCTCTGTTCACCTCCTCCTGCTGCAGCAGCAGGAGCTGCAGGTCTGCCAGGCGGGCACGGGAAGGCGAGCGTGCTCACAGCCTCCTGCGGTGCTGCAGGAGCTGAGCGAGGTGAGACACAGCAAGGAGCTCAAGGGAGATCCTTGGGATGGGGAAGCTGCCCCCCAGATCCCACAGGCAGCCCAAGCGGTGGCACCGCCGGCCTTCAAGTCCCCGTCAGTGACAGTGCAGGGGCACCGACCCCCAGCCCTCCTGCTGCACCTCCTTTGGGCACAGTTTCAGGGAAATAAGGACAGCGGTAATCCAGTAATCAGGCACAATTCCTGTCCCCCAGGCACCGTTCCAGCTGTGGAATAACCGCACTGTCCTCCATGGAGACAGGCCCTGAGCAGGGCTGCCACGGCACGAGCTGGCAGCGGCAGTGCCCGTGTGGTTCCTCATGCCCCATGCCCTGTGTAGGGCAATAATTGCCATCCAGGAGTGCAACCAACACCCGCAGCACTGAGACAGCTCCGAGGCTGCCTTGGTGTCCTCCAGCAGCCTCTCAGTTCCATCAGAGACCATCAGCCCCGACAGCCCCGGAGTCACCGCCTTTTATCACGGAAATCCATTCTTCAAAGGACAATTTCCACTCACCTTTAAAGACGGTATTGAAACAAGATATATAATTTATACCCGGATCTGATCCTTTATAATGCAAATGTATGGTACTTCAAATACCAACCGGCTCTCGCACTAGGCTGAATGCTTTAACCCAGTTCTGGAAAGGAAATTTTTACCCATCCTTGCTGCTGCTGCGTATGTCCTAGGGTTTCCAGAGAGCCATTGAATGATTCCAGCTCCTCTCTCAGGGTAGGGATGCGCTTGTCCTCATGCTAGGGGACGGAGCACTGGTTGTGGATGGCCTCGTATAAATGTCATGCCCCTAACCTTTCCACCTGTCAGCCCTTGGTGCTCCTTGGCTTCTCTGTTTTGCTTTTATCAGGAGAGGCAGCTGAATGCATAAAATGTGCCAACCCTGAGGGATGTGAGATACCTGAGGTGACGGCGAACACTCCTGAACCTAAATGTACAACAAGACGAATGGTATCAAAGGCACTGGCCAGGGCTCTGGGCTGTGCCCGCTTCCTCACAACCCCATTGTGGACCAGAACCGAGCCCAGCCCCAGAAAAACCCACAGGTGTTTGCAGACTCAACAAGGCCGCACCATCTGTCTGGAGCTCAGCTGCTTCTCCCTTCCACTCTCAGGGAGAAAGAAGGGTTAACACAAGCCAAGCCAGGCAGGTTTACACCGAAATCCCCCACAAAGATCCACAAACAAAAGCTGCGAAAATGCCACGAATGATTTTCTTCCTGTTTGGTTAGCTTCCAGTGTTAAATGAACTGTTTATGTGCTTTGGGTACACCAGCAGGGAGAGCAGGACGGGGTTTGTTTGCAGAGGGATGGAGTTCAGCCTGCTTCCTCCCGTGGTGTTATTTCCTTTCCTCGCCCTGTGCCAAGACCCAGCACCAAGGGGAGCCTGGCCGCAGGCGCCGGCCCCGTGCCCCGTTGGGCGGCGAGGAAAAGCTTCCTGCTGCTCTTCCGCAGCCCCTGGACATTCGAGGAAATGTGTCTTTTGATCAGTCACAACCCAGCCATCCAACGGGAAATTTAGAACATGCTCGTTGCTTTCAGACAGAATAATTCGCAGTTTGTTCGGAGTTTTTAAGCCAAGCTGTTTCCCTGCTTATTATCTGAATTTCCTGTTTAGATAAAAGAACTGCCTCCTTTGTTCAGGAGCGTTTGTGGGCTTACTGCTTCAGCTGTGTTCCTGACAGAGAGACCAAAAAACAGAAAACCGCCCAAAATAGGGCTCTTCCTCCAAAGTGAATCGTGGTGTCACCCGCATCCCTGTCTTTCGGCGGACACATGAAGCTGTTGGCATGGAAGTGAAATACCCACGGTGTCTGCCTGTGCCACCGCTGTTACAGCAGTGGGAGATTTCTCCCCAGGGTCGTGGTTTGGGAGACAGCTGCCATGGGGCAGGCCCAGTCCCTCAGGATGTGGGTAACAGGGCTGTGACGGGGGTAACAAGGCTCCGAGAACATCTCGTGGTGCTTCCAGCCGCGTGGGTGTTTCCAGGTTATTGCGGCTTCCCCCGAGCAGGGGCGGTGGAAGGGGCTCTCCGTCCTCGCAGCCCCTCTGGATGTGCACCCACCTGCTGAGACTTCCCACAAGTGTCGAGAACAGGCTCCATGTTATAACATCAATGTGCAAATGCCCTCCCAGCTGCAGCTCCTGCCTCCTGTCCCGGACCAACATAGGCCGTGGGGAAGCAGGGAGCAGGCCCACAGTGGCTCCCAGCAGGGTGGCTCCCAGCTCTCCTTCCCTGCCCCGCATCCCTGGGCTGTTAAGCTTGCTAGGAGCCAGCTGCCTTATTTATTTATTTAGCCGTCATTCACAAATGCAGAAGCTGCCTTTGAAGCTCTCTTAGCTCTCTCTTTGCCTAGCAAAGAAATGTTGCACATCTTGGTGTTTTATTCCTTTTGATCTTACTGCAGTGATTTTTGCTACCCCTGCCAAGCTGCTAGCTCGGGCCCCCATCTTTGATGTGGGTTAACAATGCTTCCCAGGGCCCTTTGATGCATCCTGCAGCATTCCTCAAACATGTCCCGGAATGGCTACGAGGCAGGAGCGGGGTGTGCTGCTGTACCGAGGCCCCCAGCAGCCCCTCGGCAGCGCTGCCACGCACCCACAGCCGTGCCCAGGGACAAACCTGCGCTGGGAGCTGCCCCCACAGCATCTCACAGCCGCCTCCTCCCCAATTTCTGTGAAGGCCCTCAGCATCTTCTGCCATGCAGCTACAGCACGGTTTCCAGCGTTAATTAAGCACGGTGCATTCACACAGAATGAAGTGTTTCACTTATGAATAGGTAACTCGTAGACCAACAAAGCAAAGCCGTATACCATTAACATAATGCTGCAAATAAAACACAGTGTAGGGTTTTTATGAGGCTCCTAGTTGTTATCACCTAAATTACCAGAAAACTCCAAACACACAGACAGGAAAACATGCAATAAAGGTTACTGAGCGTTGAGAGCAGCCTTGCAGGTCGATGTCAATTTTGGATTAGTTTCAGGACTCCAGGCTGCGATGGGCTGGAGCACAGCGTGATGTTTGCATGGCTGCGTTGTAGAGGCTTCTGCCTGTGACAAGCCTGTGGTCAGACCTGGTGTGCACCCATCTGCTTGTCTGATGCCTTCTTTTTAATTAAATCTTCTCGCAGGCAGAGGTTTGCCGTGCCCAGCTGCAGCAGGGTCTCTGCCCACGGTGTGGGGCTGCAGGGGGCTCTGGACCCCAGGGGAGCAGCTCTGTGGGTGCTGGGCAGAGCCGGTGGTGCTGAGCCTGGAGCTGCTGCGGCGATCACTGGTGCAGGTGCCTCCTGCAGGTGCCCTCCTGAGTGTTCTGCCCCAGCTGGTCTAATTTTGGGGATAATAATGAACATGGCACGGGGAGAGGAACCAGAGAAGCAGAGGCAAAGAAAAAAAAAAAGAAAAAGAAGCTGAGAATGCGAGGAGCTGGAGAGCTCTGTAAGCACGCACATTGCTGCTGCCTTGTGACCTGTACTGATGCCTGATCCTTCCTGGGGTTTTATCAGGCTTTTTGCAGCCCGAGGCAATGAGTTTCTTCATCTAAGCTAATGTAGAAGGGAAAAAAACAAACAGTGCTTTCATAACATGGGTATCCCGTGGGGACAAGAACGTGGGCAGCGGGATGGCCTGGCAGGGGAAGCAGGGAGGGAGCTGCAGGACCTGCACATGCCTGGCTCCGTTGCTCTGGGCCCTGCTTTTTCCAGGGCTCCTCTGCAGCTAATGTGCTGAGAAAGACCAAAGCAGAGGAGTCTGATGCGTGATATTGTACATGATAACTTCACAAAAATCACTTCCTCCCAGTGGGGAAATAACACTGAAGGAGAACGGCTGTGGGGGGAGAAGGTTGTAAGCTATCAGAGAAAACTGCTTTGAAGAAAAGTGTAAGTTTCCCCTCCAGAGGACTAAGAAGCATATTACATTATAACCTGATTAACACAGGCCTCCTTACAAATGCATCTGGAAATGGCTTTGAACTTTTGCATGGAGCATGATCAGCATACACCGCACAATGGAGAGGCACCGGAGATCTCTGAGCTCGCTGGCTGGGGAGTACTTAGTCAGGATTTAATTCCTCCAAAGGAGACTTTAAGGCATTTCTCTGAGACAAAGGTTTGCTGTCTGGCCCCTCTTCTGCACTCTCTCCACAGCTGGAAGGTACAGCTTGGGCATGGGAAGGGGGTGCATAAGGTGCTGCTTCAAGTACCCACTGGATACCCTTTTTTTTTTACTCCTGGTAGCCTGCATTTGGGCTGCGTGTGCCTTCCAGAGAGGCAGCCTACTTACAGGCTCTGCCCTGCTCCCTCCTACCAGCACAGTGCAGTTTGCTCCATTTGTTTTGAACATTTATACCATGAAAGCTGAAGTGAGAAACTCACATCATCACTTCACGGCAGAGGCTGGGACCTTGGAGAAAAGCAACAACAAAACCAAGAATAGGATTTTTAAAATGACGAGCACGGCGATGAAGCCTGGAGAGGAGAGCCTGGGGACTTCTGCCAGTTCTCTCCTTGCCCATCCCTGCTGCCAAGGAGGTGCCGTGCCGAGGCTGCACCGGGAAGCCAGGAGCCTGTTTGAGAATGACGAGCTGGTTGCTGTGAGGTGTGCCGGGGGACTCCAAATTGGGGACACCACCCTGGCCACAATTAGCACTGATGGCTCCCGTGTGGCATGGGCTCGGGCAGCCCCAGGGATGTCGTCCCTTCCAGCAGGCTGCTGGGTCTGCAGGGTGGCTCCAGCACATCCTATGCCTTAGGAAACACCTCGAGCAGAGCCCTTTGGGCACATCCAGGCCCTGACCCCACCAAGCCAGCCAGCATGCTTGGATTATTCTTATTACTTCTATGATTACTTTCCTAGCGCTGCTCCTATTTAAAGCCCTGAATCAACATCAGGCCACGGGCACTATGCAGACATCCTGCAGAGTCACACCCTGCTCTCCGGGGTCTGCCTGCTGCCGGCTTCCCCACGTGCGACCACGCGTGGCTGCTGCCTTCCAGCATTTCCCCTCCGCAGCCCCCAGGAGCTGGCGATGAGCTGCTGCTTCCAAAACTGCTGTTTGGCAGTGGAGGTGGGCTGGAGCTCTGCGTCAGCATTGTTCTTGACATGAAAAACTCCCAGCTGCCTGCAGGCTGGGGAAGGCTGTCTGGGACTCCGTCATGCAGAAGGGAAAGCGAGGGACAGCCTGAGCTGCCATCCGTCCTGAGACGTGTGTTGGGTGGAAACCTTCAGGAAGGCCATGCGGTAATACCAGAGCTTACATATGCCACGCTGCTCGCACATCTCCAAAAGTGAAGAGACATTAGGGCTGTAGATCATGTAAAATTAGCAGCAGGAGCCTCTGTCAGCCCGAGTAGATATAGTTAATCTTGCAGAAGCGACAGATTGTTGCCTTAATAGGTCAGATGGTAACTGTAAATCTCAGCAGGAGAGGTCTTGGCAGGGCTGGGTCGGGCTCTGGGGGCTCGCAGTGAGGCTGGGCTGTGCCGAGAGGGGCCGCAGGCTCCTGGGCTTGGGCGTCCTGGGGGCAGCTTTGGGCAGGGGCTCCCCCCGCACTGGGAGGGCACTGGGAGGGAGGTGCAGGCAGGGCCCTGCACGCTCCTGATGCTGGTGGGAAGGGATGCTAAGGGAGAGAGCTCTGGCTGGCCGTCCTTGGATTAGGATGCTGCCACAGAGCTCCATAACCCCGGCACTGTGCTCTTCTGTGCATCCAGGGTAACATCAGCAAGGCTGCTCTGCTATTTATTTATTTTTTTTTCCCCCAGATCATGAAAAGAAGACGAAAACATCCTGGAAGTGCTCAAAAAGTGCCTGGAAATGCCTGCCTGGGCAGGGCTGCTCCCCGGGACAGCCGTCCCCGTGCTGCCCGCAGCCACGGCCCCATGGTGCAGGGACAGGATCCTCGTCCAGCACCTGGCTAGAGCAGGGTGCTGAGCATCCCCTCTTCTGCAGGGCACACCAGGTCATGCAGGGAGATCAGTCTGTGGAAGCAGCCCTGGAAAGGCTCAGAGTTTCCATTTTTCATTTTAAGCATTAAAAGTAGTGTTTTTCTTCAAATACAGTCTTACAAGTTATTCATTTTAATTTGGTACATCCTTGAAGGTGAATTTAATACCATTCATACATTTTCATTTATAAATTTGTCAGTAATAAGAGTGTTGGCACATGGGAGAAAGTAACTGCATAATTGCAACTTACACGCTTGTCTTACTGAAAAACTGCTAGCTCAGGAATCGTCTGCGCCTGTGCGTCATGCATGAAATTGCAAATAGAATTTAATTTGCCCTTGTATCCTGTAGGATCAGCTTAAAATGATTAATGCGGGAGAGAATGTTGTCAAGATTTTATTCATTACACTCTCAGAGGACTGCAGTGCAAAACCATCATGTATAACATGATCATGTATAATACGCAGCTTTCTGAGCTGCTTTCTTGTAATAAACAGTCACATTTCTACTCTTTAATATCAGTGCTGAGACAAGAGGATTCAGCCCTTGCACATTGCCGTGATCTCCTGGGCAGCTGGGAGTGCGGTTTGTTTAAATTTCGGACACCCCAGGCTGTGTCTGGGAGTGCTGCAGGTTTGCAGGAGGGTGCCAGCTGCGCAGCCCGGGACTGGGGGCACGAGCCTGACTCCTCAGAGGTTTACCTTCTTTTACTCCCCAGAAAAGGTGTTAAGAACATGCATGGGGTTCTTTCCCCATGTGCTGCTTGGGAAAGGAATTGCTTGGGGACAAGCCACAGGCCAGTGGTTCTCATAAACTGCTTGGGAAACCACATCAAACAACAGGGAAATCTGAAGAAAACCATATCCGCGTGCAGGAAGCTTAAGAACAGGAAAAGATTCTCAGTAAATTAATAAAGTAAATTATTTACTCAGCTCTGTTCATCTGTGCGGTGTTCCCAGCTCGCACAAGGCACGGGGGCCGCTCTGCGCCGAGCCAGCTGGTAGCTGGTACAGCACGTGGATTTTAGAAAGTAAATGATTATTAAAGTTAGCTAAATTTGACAACAATAAGAGTCCATTCGGTTGGAAGAATATAAATTTCCCATTGTGGATGCTCTCCGTTTCTGCCATTCAGTTGCGGGTTGCGGAGGAGCTGCTGGTGCCTGGGGGGAGATGGGACAAATCCAGCCCAGTTTGCTGTGCCAGGGCAAGAGCACCAGTGCCTTTGCTGCTCAGAGCTGGCTTGTCCCACTGTATCTGGCATTTGAAAGGCCAAAAGCTTTTAAAAAGGCCTCTGAAGAGGGTCACATTCTTCTGCTGAAACTTTGTTCCACTGCTGATGAGTAGCTCGTAAGAAAAATACCTTTCTGCTCTGTTGCCACTGGGCTAATTGGCTTAACATGGTGAGAGTAATTATTGGATTGTTCTCTTTAAAAATCATTTTAGTGATGGGTTTGTGGGGAGGTTATGGCTTAGAAACTGTTCTAATCAGAACAGTAATTGAGGAATGAAATATGGGTTGTGATTACGTTATTGAAATGGATTGCCTGGTAATTATATTAATACAACAGAATTACTGTAGATCCCGTGTAAACTGCAGTCGAGAGCATTCCTTTCTCAAAGGAGTATTCCCTCCAGCCTCTCAGTTAATCACTGCATTATTAAAATGAGAAACGGCTTTCCCCATCCTCCGAGTGAGAGACAAATGTCCTTTTTCCTTGGCCAGAAATGCGTCTGTACCCTCTGGTTTCCTGTTGGCACAGCTTCCAGCAGCCGCTACGCGAGTGCTGCCGTGCAGCCACCAGCCCCGCGCTGCCCTCCTGCCCTGCAGCCCTCCCTGGCTGCCCTGCCTGCTCTGTGGGTGATCCTTGTGCGATGCTGTTGTTTTCTGTGGCTTTCTTAGTGAAGCAAAGGTGCTGCCCAGCAGCGCGGTGGCACAAGCCTCAGCCAGCCTGTGCCCGCCAGCACCACGCTGGAGAGGCACCTCGGTTTGACGGGCTCCATTTCTGCATTCATTTAGAAAACTGCTGCAAGTTGTTGTTCCGCCTAATCCCTTCTGCAAACCTTGTGCCGGATTTTGTAATTAATCATTAGCAAAGAGAAATACATCAGGCTTGAAGCCGACTGGACCTCCTGGATTGAGCCCACGGAATAATATCTTATTGGCTTAGCTGCCAGTTACAAGGAGATAAATCAATGCTAATTTCATTGTATTACAACGATATTGATTTCCTATTAAACTACAGACAAAGCGGGTTATGGCTTTAGGAAAGCTATTAGAACTTATTTTTAAAAAAAAAAAAGTTGATTTTTTTTTTAATTGAGAATAAATGGGAAATTAGTGCTTAATACTATGGGGTCTGGAGAATCAAAACAGGAGGCAAGGAGGGAAGTTAAAGCGACTGAAGGCACACAGTCCAGCCCCACGGTGCTATGCGTGAGCCTGGTGCAAAGCATCCTGTATAGCATTAACTCAATCCACTCTCAGCAAGGAAGTGGATCAAGATTAACCATAACAGGCATCAGAGCTGAAATTTCTGCATGTTACACAGTGCTACAGCACTCGGCACTGTGACAGCAGTGATAGAATAGTTTCCAGGCAGCCCAAAAGGCCTAGGATTGCAGTAATCCAATTTAGGGAAACTAAAAGTATGAATCATAGAACACCAGCTACGGCAAAAACATCCAGGTATAGATGAATGTGAGCAGTGTTAGCTGGATGATAAAAACAGCCAGGCAGGAGCTGAAGCGGGATGCTGAAAACTAAGCTCTCATCTTTCTCAATTAAAAAATATACAGTTGTAAAAACTCAGGTCCTAGGCAAATAGAGCCAGCATGCTTGGGAGGTAATTTGATCAGAGCCTTCCTTGCATAGAGCCAATACATGAAAAAAGTCTGAGTATGCAGAGAACAGTGCTGCTCTTTTCTCCTAGTCCCTAGGTCAAATTCCAGTTCACTGCCCTGACCCTGAAGCCAGCACATTGTTTTGGCTTTGCCATTCGTTGCTGCAAGAGAAAAATCACCGACAGCCATGGACAGGCAAGATCGGCTTGGGAGAAACTGCAGCACATGGGTGCTGGGACTTTCAGAACTGCAAAGCTCTAAACAAAAACGTCCCCTCGTGTCGGCCGACCTTTGGGTGAGAGCTGCTGCCCCCCAGCCCTGGATGGGGGCCGCTCAGTGCGTCTGGGCTGGGCAGATCCGGGGGTGGCGTGGAGCTGAAACCCGCAGGGTGGTCTCCATCCCTGTCGGTGTCAGGACAGCCTGGGCTGCTTTCCAACAACACGACGCACTCTATATACACTGCCTTGTAGGGCTTTACGAGGCTAGTCCCTTTGGCCTCCCATGCCCCTGCTGGCAGTAATTGCTGCGGCGTGGGCTTTACGGGGACGCCGGGGGCCAAGGCAGCAGCCGCGGGGCTGCCAGGGACAGGGGACAGGCTGCCGTCCCCGCCTGCCATGCTGTGCAGCAGCCCCCAGCTAGTCATTTGTCTGAGGATTACTCGGTGCAGACGTGTTATTCAGAGCTTAGCAAGGGATTTAAAAAAATATATCAGGAGAGGGATGAGGAGATGACATAAAAGCTGAAAAGAGAAAGACAATAAAAGCCGGGAATGAAATGGAAAGACAAAAGATCTAATTACAAATGACATTATTTGCCTTCTCATCAGGTTAATTCAATTTTATTTTCTTATTGCTTTAATCTTTGAGCCTAATTCAGCGGAACATAGTGCATAAAGGAGGCGATGAGCCCAGCACTGTGTTTGTCAAGGGCAGGCTGAGGCGCAAGGGCCTGGCGCTGGGCGCAGGCAGCCCCAGCACGGAGCCCCCAGCATCAATTTTCTGTGTGCTGGACACATCTCTGCTTGGTCCTGGAGCCTTCATTCCAACAGAAAGGTGATAAAAATTCAGAGTTCCTCCCTGTGCTCATGTGAAATGGGATCTGAAACAGCTCTGGCTTTGATTGGATACCCAGTATGACCTGACATTTAATCGAGGATGGGAGAGCACAGGTACCTGAAAGAACAAGAGGGAAATAATTCTGCCATTGTGCTCTTGATGAGAAAGTCCATTTCTCATTCTGCATCGTGCTAAGTGATGAGGCCTGTGCAAATGATGCTCAGGGAGAAACACGGTCAGACTTCCAGAGGGAGCTTGAGCTTACTCTGCCTGATGTTCTCAGCAGCCAAGGCTGTGTTTTCAACCCGCTCCACAGGGCTCTGGCTGCTCAAGCTCAGGATTAAACTCTCCTGCAGCCCTCGCTGCCTCCTGGGCCCTGGGGTACACTGCAGCCCCAAGACAGCCCAAGAGTTTGGCTTTGCTCCGTGCGGGTGTGGGAGCATCATCTCAGCACCGGTTCTCCTCCCCGTGCCTGGACGCTGCCTCCTCACCCTGCACGGTGCTAGATGTGCTACAAGCACCTGAAGGCTGGGGCAGGCAGCCTCGCATCTTTCAGAAAAATAAACTTACTGCTGACGAATGGTACTGGATCAGCATCCTGAGGATGTCTCATTCTCAGCATGAATGCTGCGTGCAGCACAGCAGCCGTGCAAAGCTCCCACCAGCACCGCCCAGGTCTGTGCTGGGGGATAATCCCTGGCCTCCTCGGGTGGACACGTCCTGCTGCTGATGGCTCGGCGTGAAGCCCTTCCTTCAGAGCATTTCCACACGTGCACTATGGCCTGGGCTGCACCTCGCGAGCTCCCAGGTACCGAACCCACTGCTGCACGCGAGGCGTCCCCCCCACCGCCTCTGTGCGCAGCAGCCAGCGCGTGACCTTTCATTGCAGCTCCTGTGGAAGCAGGAACATTCACATTTTAAATTACAGATATTTCAGCCAAATAGCCTATTTGTGTTCAGTCTTTATTACCATCTTACACTGTTTTGCAATTGACTAAAAGTAGGCACAGGTTTATTTGGGGTTATATATAATGCTAGGTACATGCAGCCAACATATTTCCATGCATTGATTTTTGGGCCAGCTCTGAGAGAGGCAATTCAATAGACAATTAAATTAGCAGCTGCATTTGTCATTTTTGGCCCAAATGAGATCCCAAGAAGAAATTGCCCCCTTATTGGCTCTGAGTTCATCACTCTGCAAGGAATATTGCACGTTAAAGCATGAGCTGAACTGAGTCTTCATCAGGCTGGGAGTCTGCCTGGGAACCTCATTCTTTCTGAAGATGGTCCTAGCATTGCACTTTTGAACAGATTTATTGATTGCGACCAAAACAGGAGCTTAGTCCAAAATTAGGCGAGAATTTTAATATTAATTTCAGCATTTTCTCTCATTTTAGGTTATAACTATTTACACTCTGTGCCAATGTACATGCCAGGTGAAGCAGGGGAGTCGAAGCAGAAGGGGCTGTGTTTTACAGCTCCGTGCACAACAAAAGCCTGGAGCTTTCTGCACGCTTCTGCTGCAACGTTGTGCTGTGCTAGGCTGAGTCCCTCAGTTCCAAGGTTTGTGCTGATATGAGCAGCTGGAAAAGCGTCCAGGGAAGGGGTTCTTGGGCACTTCCCATCCCTTCCTCTCCTGGGAGGGTCCCTGCAGCCCTGGATGCGGGTCCTGCCGCGGCTGCAGGCTCCTGGCTGGATGTGGGCACCACCGCTCGGAGCAGCCTGTGGAGGGGCAGGAATGCTTCTGATGCCTGCCAGCAAGCTCAGCTCGACAGAAGGCATAATTTTCTGATTGCAATGCTAATCCTCATCTGCAGGTCAGAAAGCATTGACGAACTGTCCGTTTATGCCAGGAGAACATACAGCCGCGTGACGAAACCTTCAGAACAGTGTTAGAGAAAGCAAAAGAAGGAAACCCAATGAAGAGAGAGCAGGGAATGCTGAATTACTTTAGGGGATGCAATTTTCTATTTATTCTGGCATCTGCTGGTACCAGCCCTGAAGCTGGAGGGCTTCCCCCTGCTCTGCCAGGGCTGGGGGCAGGGCTGCAGCCTCTCTGCAGCCAGCAAAGCATGGATTGCCCAGCAGCAAGTGTAGGGCTCAAAAACAGAACCTGAAACCTGGCAGAAGGGATACGATGCTGATATTTCTGCCTTAGATGAATGTTTTTTTCTCCAAACTCTTTAATTACATAGGTAAGCAGGTAGCCTGGCCTTTCTGGCTAATTGTACAATAATACCTGCCATCTGCTACAGTATTCTAGATTTGTGGGGGCACAGCTGCATGCAGAGTACTTAGTGCAACAACTGCAGGCTTTTATAGGTACTTATAACTTCTGCAACAATGAATCTGTTCTAATTAGCACTAGAAATATATGTTTATGATGTAGGAAATGACAAAATGTATTTATCACCAACCTAATAATTCACCGCAGAGGAATCCTAAGGCCAAGCCATACAACAAATTATTCTTTCTCTGTTTCAGTGCAGCTTACAGAGCTTCATAATATTCGCAGGCGATGTGCTAATTAAGCAAAACTATCCAGCAGCAATGCCTCTCTCATTAGGAACAGACATTGGTCACCAGCTTTCCAGAGCTCTCGTCTTTGTCTTTGTCTTCTGTTGATGTTAAACCCAGGCTCCAGACACCTCCCTCCAAAATGCAGGTGGTTGTTGAAAGGAAGCAAAGCGCCGGACAAGGCTCTCCTGGCCCTCTGACCTGGCAAAGCTTGGTGCCTGCTGCGCCTGCTCTCAAAATGCCACATGAGGGAGGTGGCTCTGATAAGCCAGGAAATGCCGCACATGTGCAGCAATGCATACACCGAGCTGGGTTTTGATCAGGGAGGCTGCAAGTCCACTGCTTCATGAGAGGACCAGGCCTTAATTAAATCTGTTTGGCCGGCCGGCCTCCAGCCCTCCCCTCCTGGCCGGACTCCTCCAGGACTGCCCACGGACGCTGCCAGAGCTCGGCAACACTTTTCCACGCTCTGTTCTGTCTAAATTGGGGATTAAACCCACTGGTGCTCCTCTCTATCCTTTGCTGCCCTTAATTACACTGGAAGCTTTAGTGAAAACCTAGACATTTAGCACTTCATTTCTCCTACGAGATAAATAATCCGGACTACGAGTTCCAGCTTCCTTTCCAATACCCTTTTTGAAGGAATCGCTTGGGCATACAACCATCTGGCACCAAGCTTTTTGCTGCAATTTCCCACCGTTCTGCACCGCTCTGGCTCCTGCTGGCTCTGTCTGCCAGCCGCATTTGGGAAGTATTTACTGCGTGCCCATGCAGGAGGGCACAGCAGGGGGAGAGAGGTGCAGGGCAGCACCATGCGTGCCATGGGCTTGAAGCAGGGACCACGGGCGGGCTGGTAAGGACGCGAGTCACATCACCGGGTTCAGTTCTTCACCTCAAGAGCTCGTATTCCCAGTCACAAACTCAGATGAATCATCTTTATTTCAATAAATCTAAGGCAATTACTTTCTACTAGTAGGAAAATTTTCTACTGCTTCCCCTTGAAAAGGAGCCTATAATGCGCCCGCATTCAATATCACCACAAAATGGAACGCTAACGTGATTTACAGGAGCTGAACTGTTTCTGTTAAGTAACATTTTCCAGGTCTTGAATTCCCTTCCAATATTTCCTCTGTCAATTAGCCAAAGCAATTTCCGCTGACTAATAAAGCAGTTGGTTAAGCTTATTTTCCAATCAAAACCCACTTAATTTCAGCAAATAACGGTTGAAAAAAGAATTGATCAAAAGCATTTAAAGTAGCCGGCCTTCCCACCCCCAGAAAAAAATCAAACCAAGCGGTAGAAGATGATGGAGCTGCACAACCCGGGCGCTCCCCGCTGGGGCTCCCTTTGGCTCAGGATCCGGCCCCTGGAGCTGCACAACTTCTATCATCCTTGCTGTTTATTTGCTTGCAATGACTGCCGTGACACCAAGCCCCGTGCTAGGCACCGGGCTCAGGGGTGCCACGCACTGGGTGTTGTCTCCTGCTGAGCGTGTCTGAGACAATGCACCCGACAGCCCTCGTGCACCTAAACCCGCAGTAAGAGCTCTTCAGGAGCAACATCATACATCTGTCCCAGCCCACCAAAGATAAATGGGCACGGTCTGAAGTGAATTCTTCACATATTTAATGTCAGCCACTGGCATTAAATTGTGCTTTGCTTGACTGTTTTGTTGAATCAGGGTTTCGTCTGACAGTTCTGGTCCTGAAGTATCCCCATCGAGGCCAAGTGGAGCAGATTGTAGAGATTCGCTCCTGTTCGCAGCTGAGCCACAGCCGCTGCTGGGTGAAGCACAGCAGCCGTTTGTCATTGCGCGGGACAACACAGGGATTTTTAGGAAAGAATATAAAAGATGTTTGCAGCTTGAAAACCCTAAGTAGTGCAGGGGAAAGTGATGAACCTGCACATTTTCTATATCTTTGATTACCACCTGGGATTACACCCAAGCACTTCAGTTTTCTCTCTCTGTCAGGAAAGTGGACCTGAATTTATCCTGCACCAACTCTCCCTCTGCATGTTGGTTTGTCGTGCAGCATCTTCTGTTGCACTCGGGCAGATCGCAGCGTAAGGTCAACTTAACCAGCAGACGCATGTTCTTACCATCAGTTATTGAAGTGCACTGCTATTGATTGTTGGTAATACCGTAACTGAATTGTTTCCTTGATAGAAAATGGCAGAAAGATTTTGCTAATGGTAATTACCTAGCTTTCTTTCCCAGAGATGAATTCTAATTATTCTTTCAGTTTTACAATATATGTCATGCACTCTCCTGGAAGAGCAGAAGGACGCTGAAATAATGGCTTTAATTTATTGTACTTTACGTATTAAGTTACCTTTCATGAATATTAACTGGGTGAACAGCTATAGTTTTGAAAACAAAAGTCTTAATGATTAATTTTCCTATTGTTCACTGCTCCGTGATTTCATTTTTCCTCTACATTAGGATGAAAGTCCCGTAGCATTAACCAAATCCCCTAACAGAAATCGCTGCAAAATTTCTCTGGGCCTCGGTTCATGCGCTGAGTCCCGGTGTCAGTATTCTGCACAGCGCCTCTCTGCCTACTGCCCTCCCCAATGGCTTGTAAAAAGACTTCAAAGGAAAACTTCAGACCGGGAATCTTACTTGCCATCGGAATTTTTTAACCTTGAAGACGTAACCCCACAGATGCGTGTCTGAATGCTAACGAGGACCAGGAGGAAAAGGCACCACAGAGAGAGTCAAAACGGGGAGAAGAAGAGGGCTTTGCAAAGAGAAAGTTCTCCTGCTAAGCTCAGAAAACAGCCTCAGGGGACGAGTAAACTTAACGAAGGTGGAAAGTGTAGGAGGAAAGCCACGGGAGAAGTTAACAGTGACACAGTGACCCACGCCTGAGATTTCAGGGTAGCAGGGGCTTCTGAGGGGTTACAGCAGCAGGCAGAAAGCAGAAGCACAAGAAGGTGCCTCAGCGAGAAGCAAACCCCAGTGGCTGTGAGAGAATCAGTGCTGGGGCCTCATTTGGAAAAACTCCTGTGGAGTCACCCACACCTGCAGAGGTTGTTGCTTTTGTTGGCATCGTTGGTTTATTTTGCTCTGCAGTCATGCAGCAAATTACTCCTCAAATCTCACCCATAACATTAGTGTGTTAACAGCATTCCTGACTTCATTGCCACATCTGTTTTCCTTACGCCCCTTGGGCTGCAGGGAGGATTCCTTCAAACAATTCCTCTCAGTAAACGTGGTGGGGGACCATGTCCCACGTGGAGGGGTGAGCGGGTGCCACGGGCCACCCCTGGTTGCCATTCTCCACCCCTGGGGCCATGGCTCTGCTGCTTCCCAGGCCAGGAGCTGCTGGGTGGTGCGGGTGGGAGGGCACCCAGTGGGACCCAGGGGAAAGGGACCGGGCCGCCCCCCAAAATGCCCAGGCAGGGGGGCTTCTGCCCCGTAACACCCTTGCCCTGCACAGCAGCACTCCTATTAGTGGCTGTTTGAAGAGGTAGAGCAGAAACCCAGGTGCCTGCACCCTTCCTGACATTATGCCAGTGACAGGAGGAAAGGTTTTTTTTTTTTTTAAGTCCCCTCTCCCTCAATTTTGCTGGCATTTATAGCAATGTCATTTTCCAAAAATATGCGGTAAAAATTACTCTGTCTCCCAAGGGACATCAGCAGTGCAAGCAGAGGGAAATCAAATTAGAGTCTACGACCTGTCATCTCGGAGTAATAAATGATTTTGTGACATTTATTGGAATAAGAGAGGAATGAGGCAAAGCAAGAGACTTTAAAGAATTAATGTTGATTATTAGCTACAAAAGAACAACAGGCTTGATGGCACTGTGGGGATTAGCATGTTCCAAGCCCTAACACAATAATCCCTCTTACGAGTACAAACTCAAGGTATTTTCCTCACCAGGCAAACAAAGAAACAATCATTTCCACGGCCGCGTGCTGTAAGAGGTGGCACAGAAATGCTTGCATTTCTCATCACACAGTACCTGCCGAGGGGGTACAGACCTCATGGTGTTCCTCCGGGGCTCTGGGATCCAGCACGGTGAGGTGAGGGTGTCAGCACCCGCTGTTGCTGGCCGGGGCCAGAGCTCTGTGGGTCACAGCAGAGCTGGATGCAAAGTGATGGGAAATTCCAACTGGGGTCGGGTTTTTGTGCTCTGGCCGCACAGAGCTGCAGGTCAGGATCTTTCTGTCTCCTTCTTAGGTGTTTGTGAGAGATCAGACCACAACTTTTGTCTGAAAAGCACTGACCTCGAGAGTTTGGAACTGTTCTCTGGCTGAAAACACTCACCTAAATTAAAAGCCTAATTGGCAGGTTAATAACAACTTGGTCACCTAAACTCGGCATGAGCAGCTTCTAGAGGTGGTGCAGAGCTGATGAAGCCAAGTATCTTTGTTTTTCTTTTCTTGAGGAAAACCTTAAGAGTTTTCAAAGCTGTGTTAAAAGTTTGATCTCTGTATGTTCTTCCTGTGAATCCTGAACAAGGGAAGACTTTGGAGAGGCCCTTTTATTATTCTGTTATGCTCAATGCATGAGAGATAAATGAGATCTCATCATCTTCTCATGTTTCTCGATTTATTTTGTGGGGCATATTTCCTCACACTTCTCTCCAGACAGCACTTTATCTCTGTTTTTCTTCCATTACCTCTCTCCCATTTTTTTTTCTTTGTTTCTCTTTAGTTTTATCCTACAGCTTCTCAAGACCATCTTATTAGAAGCATAATAGCCAAGCTTCTTTCTCTGGAATACTTTCTGGTGATATCTTAGGTTTCGGGCGACCACTGCGGTGTCTGGGGACCTAACTCTAAATTATTAAACCATTACCAGTTTGAAAGAGCATCAGCACTCAGGGTGGATCAGGGTGGATGCCAACACAGCACCCTTGCATGGTGTGGTGTCAGCCCAGGGAGCAGGACCACCACAGCTGTGGAAGGCTGGGGGATGTCCCTAGGGTGGATGGTGCCTGCTGCCCTGCAAACCTCGGTCTTCCTGCAGCTTTGTATTTAATTTCTCACAGTGTCCTGCAGGAACTGCTCTGCTCTAGCCACCAGGTTTTGTAGTGCCCCTTCCCCAGGCAGGGAGCACAACTCAAATCCCAGCCATCAGCCCCCTAAAGCGCAGCTATCCCGTCCCCTCACCCGCCCGGGTTCCTGTGCAGAGGACTTCATACAACAGAATCGTCGAGCTAAGTGTCTGACCTCGAGTGGCTGCACCCCACTGTACCTTGTGAGGTGTATTCACTGCTCTTAAAAAGCCAGCCTGAGCCCCTGGTAAAGGAAATGGGAGCGTTTTGTTTCTAAACAAGAAGATAACAGAACCTCTCTGAAAATTATCTCCCATTTCTCATCTTATTACAATGCAGTTGCACAAATAACTTCAGATTAAATAAATGCATCTGCATACAAATTGCTACAAATATCTTTTGATGATTCCTATGACCTGGAAGAGAGGTTTGCTTTGAAGCAAATGAATGGTTTATTCTGTTCAGGAACTTGTGCTCAGATGGGTACTTCCCTGGGAACAGCAATCCTGAAATGGAGGCATCAGCCCTGAATTTTAAGCAGCCTCCTGTAAACACTCACAGGAGTGGCAGGAGCATGTAATCGATAATAAATATTCCACACCATTGCACTCCAAAGATAATTTAAATGCAAGTATTTGAAATAGCATGCTAGGAAACAGGCTTCTAGTTCGCTTTGGTTCTCTCTCCTCTCCTTCCCCAGTGTCACAGGACGTATCACAGTGCAAGCTGTGAGTATCTTGTCCAGTGAGGCTTATAACCTTGCTTTCTCAAAGTATTGCCAACTCTCCCTTCTTCTGGATACTTGCTCCATGACCAGAGCCATGTATTCCATGTAACATTATTTCTGTCACTAAATACCGGAGTTTCGTGAGGTTTCTTTGAGTCTAGCAAAGTCTCATGGATTTCTTCTTGCACATGAACAACTTAATGTGGACAAAGTTTCAAAAAATCATTGTGAAAGCATGTGATTTGGCTGTAGGGACACTGCTCACAGGAATCTGAGAGATGCACACTGGCCAAGGGCTTCCAGGCATGCCTGCTGGTGAACACAGATTTCTGAAGTGTGTGAATCAGAGCAATGGGAGTCAGGCTCCGTGTGTGTGTACTGATGGTCTTTAAGGTCCCTTCCAACCCAAACCATTCTATGATAATTGGTTTTCAGATGCCATGATTTAATGAAAACATATCAAATCCCGCTGCTAATGAATGTATTTATCTTCATGTACAGATGTTTCTGCCTTTATTTAATTGAAACCACCAAGAGGTCAATGCAGGCTTGGAAGAAGCAGGGAGGGAAGAAAGCATCATTGCACAGACAGCTATTACCTGCTGGAAACCATCTGACATCCACAAGAATGAACGGCATTTGTGTTCAGCCATGATTATGGCCTTCCTAAACGCACATACTTTCCATAGAGATTAGTATTTTAATTATACGTGATGTTGCAGAGTCATGGTTTATGACTCAAGGGGGGACCTCAGCTGCTGTAAATTACAGCAGCTTCATTGACTTTGGTGTCCACTGCATACCATTGCCTCTCTTTATTTCCTATTTATCCCATTATCTGTCACTGAGAACCAATCCCCCTAAAATATTTGTGTGTCTTTAATTCCTACCTTCCTCTGGGGAGAAGCAGTTGGATTGCTGGGAGTCCTCTCAAAGGGATGAGGCAAAACGAGAGGCCGTGGGGACCGCTCCCTGTGGGGAAGGGGAAGCTGCCCCAGGAAGAGATGAGCAGCTGGCCCCTGTTGGACAGACCCACAACCTTTGGGCTGTGAGTGCATGCACCATGGGGAGAAACCGTCCGGGACACAGCCCTGCACTGCTGCTGCTGCGGGATGTGCAGCACTGGGGCACCTTGCCCTCCTGCAGCACCCTGGTCTCCGTGGGCATGCAGAAGGTGCTGGTTTCCTGTGTTCTTGTAACTGCCTGGGGGCTGGTTTTGCTTTGTTTTGCTAAGCAGAAGTCTATTTTGTAAATGAAGCAGTAAATATTGTCATTCCTCTAAGGAAACACAAACCTTTGTGCTGGAGGCAGCCTGGCTGGAGCTGGGCGTCTGAGCTGCCTGGCCCCGGGTGCTGGTATCAGGAGAAGCTCTTTTCTTCTCTGAACCACACTCCTCTGTTTCCTTAACATGTTGTATTTATGTCCCGCTTGTTTAATGCCTGCCTTTTATTTACTCAGAAAGGACGTATAATTATGACAGTTTTATAGCATTGATTATCCTGTCTGTCTCGTTTGCCTCGCTGCAGGCAGTAATTGCGGCGTTGCTGCTGCAGCCGCCCAGCCCCGCTCCGGCAGCTCCGCTGTGCTCGCCCCACAGCGCTGGTGCTGCCATGGCTCCTGGGCAAGGCTCGGGCTTCCCGTTTGTCATCACCCACTGCTGGGACATCAGCAGCCTGGGGTGCTCAGAAGCTGCCCACAGCTCTTGGGCATCACCAAAACGCCATTCCCCCATGGCCAGCAGCGCGTCCTGCGCCTTGCTGGTGGCCTCGTCTGTCCGGACTAGCACTGCCTGTTGTAAGGCCAACGTGGGCTCCACTACATCACCAAAAATGTTAGTCATGAGTGTTATGGCTGGACAGAGCTCCGAGAGCCCCTGGTGACCCGTGGGCAGGGACGGGACCTGGCGGGGTGCGAGGAGCAAAGGGCGATTGCCAAGTGTGCCGTCTCTGCTGTTAATGCACGCAGGACAGCTCCAGTCACGCCTCATACAGTTCCATTAATACAGCAAGAAATTCCTATCGGAGTAGATAATGATCTCCCACTAATCACGGGGAATGTTAGCCTGTGGATTCTTAAGATAATTGTCTCAGTAATTAATTGTGGATCAGATACTGGCATTACTCTATTTGTCCAACCGATTAGAGGAAGGATGTTACTTTCATGTAGATAATGACAGAGACCCTTTATTCCAGTTCCACAAAGAGCTGAAATAAGGACAAAATCCTGCAAAACCATCTCCTAGGGAGGGGCTTTGTCTCACGGGGCTCCTGCGAGGTGCTTTGTAACCAGCTCCTATGGGCACAGGGGGTGCAGGCACCCACCAGCAGCCCCCTGTGGCATGGGACTGCCTACGTAGGGTGCGGCGAGACTTCGGTTGCTGGTCCCCTCCAAGAAACACAACATTGCTGACAGCTGCCTTAATTTCCTATGTGGAGAAATGAAAAGGAACTGGTAAATGATCTCATTGGATTTCAGAATGATTTGTATCTTTGTATCTAGCTATTGATTATAAAATATTAAAAGTTAAGCTGACAGACATTGTTTTGCGGCACTAATTATGATGAAAATAATGCTCAGCATATTCCTGCAAAAATATTGAGGCCAACATTTTAAAATCTTAATTGCAGAAAATAAACCTGGAATTACACGTCTTGGCTTTAAATTAGGGAACACTGAAACAGAGTGAACAGAGCTGGGATTCCACTCGCCTGCACCAGCCCTGTGCTGGATCTGCCTCTCGTGAGCCTCCTCTGAGGGTGAAACAATTGCACATCCTGCTTACACCTGGTGCAATTTGTTACCAAATTCTTACGCCTCCCCTCAGCCCGCAGTCATCTTACATATGGTATGTGGCAGTACCCATGAACACTGTAAATGAACACTGCGACATTTTGGCGCAGATTAAAGTGAAAAATTGACGGTGCGTTCCTAGCTTCGTTTTACCGCAGCGCAATTCATCGCTGCCATCTGTCTTAGTCCTTTTTAAATGGCAGCTCCTCTGGGTTGATTGACAAGTGAATAGATTTCCTGCCATGAAGTTTTGAGGTCAATCAATCACTTATGTCTATTAATTACGGAGATCTTAAAGTTGCAGTGTGCAGTGTTCTGCTTCCCCAGGACGTGTTAGGGGTGGCTCAGCCTCTCCTTGGCAGCTCCTCTCGCTGCTGGCCGGAGCAAGGGGCAAGGGGCTGAGCAGGGCACCGGCGGCTCCTGGGTGCAGGAGGAGCTGGGCCAGGCTGCACAGGCACAGCAGAGCTTGGAGGGCAAAGTGGGACAGCTGCCTCTTTCCAGCCATGCAAGGAACTCAGCTATTTAAGCAATTAAAGGTTTTATAACCCTTTTTGCAGGGGTGAGGCTGCAGGATCAATGAGCTGATGGGCAATCCCTGCCCAAATCCCATCACAACGCAGAGTGCCAGCCATGCTGCACTCCAGCTCGCTGAATGCTGCCTGAACTCCCCTGGAAATTACACTGCAATAAAGTTGCCTCGTGCTCTATATGAATTTGTAGCGTTACTATGCACAGTTAAGCAGATAATGTTTTTCACCCAAGGAAACCTGAATTTTTACAGTCAGAGTGATGATTCTTTATACATGCAATATTTTCCTATATAAAGTTGCTGACATACAAAATATAAAATACAGGATGTAAGCTAGACTGTGTGTGTGTACGTACACATACATAAATTCTAGCTCACAGAGCAGTTTAACTTTGTAAAGTGGTTTGTGCTTCTGTGCACCAAAAGGGGACAATTTAAGCAGGAATATGTTTGCAAGTATTTCCACAGATGCTGATTTTTTTCCTAGAATTTATATAATGAAAGTATGTCAGTGTCATTTAAGCATATCACATGCAGTCTCTACTTGTTCCCTGTAATAGCAGTTGTTGAATACCCTTCTGCCTGCAGACTCGAGCCTTTCCATGGAAGTGTTTCTCATTTTCAGGTGTACCAAGTGGTAAGCTGGAGTCACTGAGTGGCAGTTGCTTTGCTTTCCTGGCGTGCACATCTGATGGCAATTGATCAGCGGAGCAGTCTCCAGGGAGAAATCCAGTCTCAAGGGTCTTTGGAGTGTTCTGCACCACCTTGACGGCTTTGTGCAGAGCAGGTACTGAGGCAGAAGCCTGGGGGCTGAGCCACGGGTGAACGTGCAAGGGGATGTGGGTGGCTTGAAGGGCTAATGCCCAGCTCTTCCTGGGCAATTTTGGGTCATGGCTCTGATTTTGGCACAAACTAATTGCACTGGGAGCAAAGGAAGGACTGTGCAAGGAGAGAATCCAGGTGCCTGGAGGAAAGGAACATTCTTTGTAAGAGGAGGGTTAAAAAAAACTCTTTTTCAAATCTCTAATATACAGATTTGAACCTAACCAATCCGATGGTGAGAAAACATCTAACAACCTCTGCAGCGTTATAACAAGCTTCAGAAAAGAAAGGAACTGGTTATTTCGGGAGATGCAGCACTGGCTTAGCTAATTGCAACTTCTGCAAATGCTGAATTGTGTGAAAATTTTAAGTGCATTTTGGGGGACATTTACAATGCTTTATTTTCTCCAGAATGGAGTATTAATGCTTTTGTAAATTCCCCCAGCTCCAGCTGCAGCAGGAAAGACGTTGTAATATCCACCTTGAAAATGAGCGTGGTGTAATTAACACTTCTACTTAGCCTCAGACACAATGGAGGCTTCCAAGATGAACTGCACATAGAAGAAAGCCAAATGCCTCGATATGGCAATTAGTGCTTTATTACAGCGCTGCGCACGGCTCCCACCCATCCGGCCTCGACTGGTGCACGGTCGTGCAGTGTGTGTACCCCCAGGCACGTGGCCATGTGCCTGCTGTCTTCCAGGCACCTCCTCGTGGGTGGAAAATGGGGTGAGAGCCAGGCTGCTGCCCTGCAGCACAACGGGGCGAGGGGTCACCCCGGGGGGCAGCGCCCTGCAGGCTGCAGCTCAGCCCCCAGGGCCATGCGTGCTAACTCACCTTGCTGGACACGTCCCCTGTCCCCTGCCATCCCACCCCCAACTTGTTGAATAAGGCACAGGGGATGAAGTTCTGCCTGCAGCGAGGCCTCCTGGAGGCCTCCAGCCATGGGCAACCCTGGAGCCATTCCTCGTTGCCCCCCCAGGCTGCTCATCCGCTGCCGCTCCCCTCTAACATCTGCACAACTTCATCTCCCGCTTGGATTCTTGCAGAGGCATAAAGAGGTACGGACTCCCAGGCTGCAGGAGCTGTGAAACACTGGATGCCTTTTCCCACTACTAAATACTTGTCCTAATCCTTGTGCAAAGGGAAATTCTGCAGCTTGAGTCCTGCACTGATAGCAAGCACACAATATTTGCTGCACGGGATGTTTTTGTGAAAGCTGCGGCTGTGGTGTTTTGTATGTGAAATGGCTCTTCACTCAGCTATAAACTTAGTCCGGCCAATTGAAATTCCCAGCTTCTTAGGGGAATATCCTGAAAGAAAATGCGAGGCTGCAGAGCCATCTGTGCTTGTAGGTTTCTATTTATCGTGAAATAATTTCCCACTGCTGTTTTCTAAACTGCTTTGACAGAAACAAAGCGGCAGGTCGGAGTGTTGGCTTCACTAGACAGCAGCCTCATGGAATTGCAGGTTTGACCTCATTTTATCCTCCGAGTATTTAGAGATTGCTTTCATGCCCAGGAACCATATGAGAAGAATATAGATTCCTTCCAGAGTACATTGAACTTGGAAACAATAAGTGACCTCTAAAGTTGAATTCTATAGCCACAAGAATAAAGAACTTTTTTCTTCAGGATTGAAAGAAACAGGTTTTATATCAACACAATACGAACAGCTGCTCAACTAAAAATAACCAATAAAGTGGAAATAGAAAAGCTGTTTCCAAATTATTTCCTTTTGAAGAAATCATTATGCCATTTCTGTGATTCCCTTATGGTTTCTATAAGCACGTTGCTATCTAACAGCAGAGGCTACGGAAGTTAAGGGATTTGATGGTCTATCATCTTTTCCCTTTGCAAATGTGCATAGGCAGAGGGGAAGCTGTGCCAGAACAGTTAGTAGATCCGATATGAGAAAAATGGGCAAATTTCCACTTAGACAATGTAATGCCCAAAGGGCGATTTGATGGAATAGGAAGGAAAGAAATAACCCAGTAGCTTCAGGCTATTTATCTGTTGGCCCAGCTTCTGGTGATGAAAGGGGAACGCTGTCATGTCCACGAGAGTGCGACCGAGTCACTGAATTCCCCAATTTTCTGCCTTTCCTGTCATTTCTGGGTTAGCACATCCCCGTTCTGTTTTTGTCCTCTCTCTCCCTACATCCACCTGCAAGCAGTAGGTAATTTTTGACCCTTGAATCTGCCCCACGTTGCCAGCAGCGCAGCCCTACAAGGCTTGGTCTCATGGCCGTCAATCACCAAACTGTCTCTGGATGGCAGAAACCGAATGGAGAGGTTTTGTGGACCATCAAATAAACTATCCAGCTCTGCGGGCTGTGAGAGCAGTGCTGTGCTTGTCCCCTGGTGCCCCGTCCTCCTTGACATCCTGCCTGCCCCGGCGGCACCCTCAGGTCTCACCAAAACGCCCTCGCTGCCGCTCAGCATCCTTGGCTCCTCACCATGGGGCAGCCCCATGGAGCAGCAGCTCTGTGGGCCAGGGAGTGCTGGGGACAGGCAGCACGTGCTTCTCACTCCTTCCTCCTCCTCGCCTCCTCTGGTGCTGATGTCGCTGTATTGAGTCCTCTCTAGAGAGTCAGAAATAGGTCTGACATCTAGAAAAAGCATGGATGACTCCCTCCTCCGTTGTGTTTTTTTTTTTTTTTTTCACCCAGAATAAGAGCCAATTAACATCCTTAAAAGACATGGGAGGAAAAAAAAAAAAAAAAAAAAAAAAAAGCTCTCTTGGGGTGGGAGCGCTTTGATCTCAACCTGAGGTGCTGCTTGCTGCTCCATGGCAGGAGCAAAGCAGCTCACACCGCTGGCAGCAGGGGTGCTGTGGGTTTCTCTGCCAGGAGCAAGGGTGTTGTGCCCCTGGCCCCATGCCATGGCCGGACCCAGGAGGAGGCTGCGAGGTGCTGGTGGCAGGGGCAGGGGCTGGGAGCGTCCCCTCGGGGTCCCGGTGGCAGCACAGGGCAGGGGCGAGCCGGCTTCTGCCCCCACTGGCGTCTCGCTCGGTGTGCATGAGAAGCTGGAGAGGAAAAGAGAGGTGAGTGGTAACGGAGGTGTTCAAAAGCATCACCCCAGCCATGGAAGAATAGAGGTATTTTGGGCTCCGCGCTGCCAACACCTGCTCTGAGCGGCAGTGGCAAAATTAGGGACAGCTGAATGGGAATGAGCAGGAAATAGAAGCGTTCTCTGCTGAAAATAGCTTGGTAATTGCAGATTTTATATATATTTCATTTAGAAAAGACTGCTGTTTTCATCGCAGCTAATTGTATCCTGCCCGAAAGAGCCCCTGCACCCAGTGCTGGGCACCACAGGGGTCTCAGACAGGAGTGCTGAGGATTCCTGCTCCGTGCCACCCTTGCCCCACCAGTGGATTTTAATGGGCTTTTGCAGCACTTTGCATCAGGCCGTGAACGTGCATCCACCAGTTACCCACCCACAGCAACTGGAGGAATGGAAGCAATTTCAGAGGCTAATAGGAAGAGAATAAATCTTGCCGAACGGAAGGCGATAGCACTGAAGTAGCAAATGCGCACATCCAGATAAATAGAAAATTCTGTAGGGGCCAAATTGTCCATTTGAAAGATGATATAAAGATAGGGGCATAATAAACACGGCCTCCCCCACAAGTAGATGCCCCGTGATTTAAATTAGAAATTATGCCGGGAGTCGTTAGGGGATTTCAGTGTAGGTTCACTGCTGCCATGCCCCGTGGTTTTGGTGAGATCAGGAGCTCACGGTGATGCTGCCATTCCCCTGGATGGGCACAGCAGGTCCCCTCACAGCTGTGCCATGTGGGCGGGGGCGATGCTGGGGAGCCCACCCAGGCCGACCACAGCTGAGCAACTCAATCTAATTACACACCTGATGAAGAGCCTCTGCCAATTAAGAGAAGAAGCCGCTAAGCAGAAGCTTCCTGAAAATACCAAAACGGACGTGAAATAATGTTGGATGAAGCACAGAGCCAGCTGTAATGCCCTGGGCAGCTCATCCCCTGCAGCTCCTGACCTTTCCCAGGATATTTCAGCAGTTTCTGCTGTACCAGAACCTCACACCCATTCAGACCTCAGGGGCTTTCACCCATGATCTGTTCCATGGCCAGGGTGTGCTCAGAGGCTGCAGCTGGTCCAGGCACACCAGGGGCTCTGCTGCCTGCTCCCCAGCTGGTGCCCATCGTGCTTGGCTCCAGATAACGCTCTTTCCCTCTTCCCTGGCATTTCCCTTCCCCTTTCAGTAATGCCAAATGAATGAGAGGAAGAAGGAGAGAAAGCCCCATATCAAAAGAGAAAAAGAAATCAACAACTTTAAAAGCTCGAAAGTATTCTTTTGGCTTCCTAAATAAACCCTTTTCTAGTAAAACCCTTTTCCTAGCGGAAAAGTTTGCAGTCTGAAGAAATCTCTGTACATTTGGGGAGCCCCAAAGGCAGGCCGGTCGGTGCTTTGCCAGGACCTGGGCACGTCCCCATGTCCCAGCAGCCGGGTCTGTGAGGATCCACACGGCGATCCTGCCTGAGGAGGGAGGCAGCAGCACCTGCACCGCCTTCCTCTGTCAGAAACTTTAATCAGGTGTCCCCAGACGTCCTAATTAATTTGTGCTGAGTGGAAATAAATGTCTTTAGACTTCCTTTGTCATTTTCAATCTCTTTTCAACTCCCATCTGTTTTCTTCATGGTCTGTGAACTAAAAAAGAAAGGAAAAAAAAAAAAAAAAAGAAAACGGAAAGGAGTTGATTTGAATTTCCCTTATCAAATGCAGTTCCCATAGTTGGGCCCTTGGGATCTTCGGGAAAGGTTGCACATGCCGCTGCTGAACTATAAACAGCTGTGCGAGATGCCCTTTAAGCGATGCACGGCAGTCACTGAGAGCCGGGGGCTCCCCTGGAGGCTGCCAGATGTTAAACCCCAAGTCCTGTGAGGCCGCCAGCTTCGCCCCATGCTTGGGGGGGACTTGTGGGCACCGGGCCCTGCTGCCACCCTCCTGCAACCAGGGCGATGGGTTCAGGCCCCCTGCTGCAAGCACAAGCCCCTCGCCCGCTGCCTGGCGTGGCACAAATTGGCATCCTGCTGTGGGGGGATGAAGGTGCCCAGCGCCCAGCATCGTCCCTGTGTGCAGCACAGGGGTGGTGGCACGGTCCCAGCACAGAGAGCGGGACCCAGCGCAGGGCAGAGATCGTTACTGTGAAGCCCTTATTACAGAAAGATTAATTTCTGTTACTGATCTCCATTTCAAGCTGAGCACTTAAATGCACCAGCAGGAGCCAAGCAGTGATTAATTGTCTTGGAGCTTTGATTTGAGGAAAGTGAAAACTCACCAAAGCTCATTTAAGGAGTGGAAATCCTTTTCTAGCGTGAGAGGTGGTCACTCGGCCAGAACTGGGCACCACAGTGCCAGCCAGAAGCAGGTCTCAGGAAAAGCCTTTGCCAGTGCCCAGGGCCAGGGGAGCCATGAGCAGGGTGCTGGTGCCACCCAGGGCTCTGAGCAGCGCTCCCAGGGGGGTGAATGGGTCCCTGTAGGGAACCACGAGGGCAGCGTGCCCCAGGGACAGGCCGTGGGCACCGGGTGGGCAGGCACCATCCAGCCTGGTGCTGGAAGTGCTGGGTTTTTCAGCTGGGATCTGGGGAAACACAGCCCGGCCACCTGCACGGCACTGCAGAAGCCAATTACGTGCTCTTCCCCAGGAGACTCGGTTAATACCCAGGAAAAATCGAATCAGTTCAGGTCCCAGAAGCCCAAGTTCACCTCCAATAACATCACCTCCAGCGGCTGCAGCAGCTCCTGCGTCAGAGGAGCTCCCCTGGTGACCAGCCCCGGGCAGGTCCCTGCCCAACCCACCCCTCCTGCACCCATGGGTGCTGAGCAGGGACCCCCAGCACTGCAGGGGCTGGAGCCGGGGCTGGAGGACCCTCTCCTCCCTTGCTGAGACCAAAATCTGCTACGAGACGGCTGAGACGCTCGAGCTGGGGAATGCACAGGTCGTTACACCTAGCAGTTGATTTTCATAGCTTTTTTATATGGCACATTAGCGGAGTAACAAACCCTATTACAGTTTAATAAACCTTATTTCAGAGCAAACAACCCCGTTCCGGTGCTGGCTCGCGTTCAAACAAGTGGGGCAGCCAGCTCAGCTGCTCGCTCAGAAGCTGGGAAGTGACCTGAAAGCAAAGACAGAGCTGGAAACGAAGCAAAAAGCCCTCGCAGGGCAGGACTTCCCAGGGGCTGGGCTCTCAGCGGCTCCAAGGACCCGACCTCTGCTCTGCTGGGCACGAGCCAGGCCTGGGGCTGCCGGGGGCAAGGGGAGCATTGGGGGCAGCGGGGCTGTCCCCAAACCCAGTCCTGGGGTCCTGGGGCTCCTCCACATCCGTCCCTGGGGCCACCCGGTTCCGAGGCAATGTGTGCAGCCTAAAAACCTCGCACAGGTGCCAAGGCCCAGAGTGGGGGCAGCAGCTCTGGGGGGCTGCAGGCTGCCTGCTGCTCACCGTGACCTTCTGTGTCGCTTGTATTCCCGGCAAAATGAATTTACTCTCTGTGTAATTACAGAAAGAAAATAGTTTTGACCTCGGCTTCATACTTTTCAGCTTAATGTGTATAATTGCTTTGCCAGCCATTTATTACTGTCAACATTTCCAGTCGGGGGCAGTGAGGAGCAGCAGAGGGAGGGCGTGGGGGAAGGAGAGGTTGGAGGTGTGCAATAATAAAAAGCTGTTTACAATTGCATATTAATACCAGACACGGGCCAGGGCTGGGGAAACATCCTGCTGTCCTCAGGCACTGAATGCTCGCTGGTGGCACAGGTGGAAGTGCCGTGGAGAGGAGCGGGGTCACGGCAGGGCTGCCAACAGCCGTGGCTGCACTGCCACAAGCCCCTGGTCCCTGGAGCCTGTCCCTAGACCCCTGGTCCCTGGAGGTTGCCCCCAGGTCCCTGCCCTCCCGGAGGCACTGCCTGTGCCGATGGATAGGGAGCTGAGCGCCACTGGGGTGGGGGCTGGAGCCCCTCTGAGCATCCAGGCTGGGGGCTGGTGCCCGCTTCCAATTATTTCATTTGTACCCCTTAGCTACAGCCCCAGATTGCTGTTTGAAAGCAAGGTGGGCACCATCAGGTTCTTGCCTTCGAAGGAAGCAGTCGTGGGCTCCCCTCCCTCGTGAAGATCTTCCTGTGGCTGCCAGCCCCCCCCCCAGCGCTGTCACACGCAGTGAAAATAAACAGCCCGTCTGGGGGAAAATGTTGCTGAGTTGCCACTGCCTTCACTGAGATGTTTATCCAGCAAGACAAATCCTGTTTAATATGCCCTCAGCCATTTGTACTGGAGTGAGAAGTTCATTTCCAGATCACGACTTCACAGCAAGCATCTCCTGGGAGGGGGCTGCTCCCTGCCCAGTCACTGGAGCCGCGCGGTGCAGGGGGTGCCCTGTGCCTGCCTCCAGCTCCACCGGGGCAAAACCTCCAGGAACAGCAGGAACATGCCTCCAACAGAGGCAATGGCACAGCCCTGAGCTACCAACTCACAGGATCTTTCCCTAAGGAAAATGCCCGTGTTTCTCCCAGGGCCGTGGTGCCTTCGTGGTGCCCCCCACGTGGGCTCGGAGCTGGGGCTGCAGCCCCAGCCCTGCTGCTGCCGCCCCAAAGCCCCCCGTGGAGGTGCTGAGGGCGGCGTGTCCCGGCCTAATGAGATATCGATCAGCAGATAATAGCAGCAGCTTTATTTCTAATGACTGGATTGCTTATTGATCACGTTCACGTGCGGGGGGCGGCGAGCCTGAACATACAGCGCTAATTATTGCCAACCTCCCCTGGCATAATTAAAACCCCTCTGGCCCTGGTGGGGGGCACAGGGGCTGCCTGCCCTGCCTGGGGCCCTGCCGGTTCTAGGGGGGGCAGGAGATTTCCAAAAATCTGCCAGGTAGAAGAAATGAGGGTTAAGCACGGCCTGATAGTACAAAGGGCTATAGGGAAATGGATTATTTTCAAGTTATTTGCTACCCTTTGTCCTTTAACCCCAAGAGATTACAAAGATATCTAAGCCGTCATTAGAATTTGCATTTCAAAGTAAAATATGCAAAAATAATCATGCATTTCAGCCTTCGCAATATTAGCAGATTAAAACAAATTGACTCTGGGTCGCTGGTATTTATATCAAACTCATTCTACCTTTCAGCAAGTGCTCGTTTCCTTGTCTGCAGCACCCCAGAGAGGCTGCTGAGCCCTTTCTAATGGCAGCTTATTCAGACCAGGATAGTCCCTACGTGCAGGTGGGTACACCTTGAAGCACAGATGTGCATGGCAAGTGGTAATTCGCCCGGGGCTGTCAGTTCAGCCCTTCCTGGGCTGTACCAGCAGCCTCCCAGTCTGGTCTTAGCAGTCCTGGACCCGCTGCCTCTGACCCCGTGCACCGCGCTCCGAAGCACTGCTGGCCGTGTGATGGGCTGCAGCCGTCCGATACCAGGCAAATTAAAAACGCAGGGGAGTCTGCAGATGGGTTAGTCCTTGCTCTGCCTGCCTTAGTGCTTGCCTCCTCCTTCCTCTTCCATCACCGCAGGGCTGCACGCCAGCTTCTAGGCAGGGCTGTGCATCCCACTCCGCATACAGAGCCTCGGGCCAGGCTGCCTGAAGCATTTCCCAGTCCTTCCTCGCCTTGGGTCTGGTCAAGCTGGATGCATTCACTTCAGTTAACATCTTTGCTACACTAAGGCATGCTGCTGTGTAACCTGCATGTGAATCCTTCAGCTGAAACGGGCTCCTTTGGCCAGGCTTTAGCCTATGAGGCACAGGAGTGAGCTACCCTGGAGCACTGTGTGGGCTGTGCCTGGGCGCTCTGCAGCCCAAGGTGTGCTCATCAGCACAGGCAGCGCCCCGTGGGAAGGGAAGAAATGCTCTGGCAGCCAACGGGCCTCACGCTGCCGCTGCTCAAACAGCTCTGACACGAATCAGACCCGCTGGGATGCGCCTGAGCTGCGCAGAGGACATCTCTGGAAATCCATATCAGCACCGAGTTCATTCAGAAAAAAACACAGCCCACATTCACTGCAGGGTAAACCACACTCCCGGCATTTAATAAGGCAAGAGCTGAGATTTTTTTTTTTATAAATATTTAAAGCCACCTTCCTTTGGGCGGTGGGCGGAACAGAGTCCCCTTCTTTTGTGATCGCTTCCTTCCTCTTTGCCAGCCTGCCCCAACACCGGCTTTTAACCGAAGCAGCAACAGGAAGAGCGACTGCAGCCTGCCGTGGGGATATGGAAAGCATTTCTCGATTGCATTAAGATTCCAAAAGGAACCAGAAATGGCTTGCAAACTGAAGGTTGCAGCAAGGGCAGCAGGTTGGTCGGCACCCTGCAGGGACGCAAGCTGTATGTAAACGATGCCCAACCCGTGCTGTAGCACCTGGGGCCAGAGAAGTGAACTTCTGGGCTCTGCTGTGTCCTTTTCCGTGGACCTGCTGCACCTGTGCTTTGCCAAAGGGGCTGATTTTACCGTGTGCCAGAGCCCGGGGCACTGCAGGGAGCTGCTCACTGTGCCCTGTGCCGCATTCACCCGCTGCCCATGCGAGGGGCTTGGAGCAGGGGCAGCCCCCGCTTGGAGCCCGTGGATCTGCTCGCCAGGACGCCCTCAGCCTGGCTCACTGTCCTAATCCTCCTTGTCACTGTCCTAACAGTGACATGCAGTGGCAGCACAATGCAACAGTGCTTGGAACCGTATCAGAGCAAGCGGGAACAGCATGAGTTGCTCATTTATCAAGAAGGTACTAATGAGACAAGAATTTTTAGCTGCTATAGCTTGTAAAACAAAAGGGGCACTGCCTTGGAAAGCCCATTAAGCTTCTCCAACGCTGCCCTCCCCAGCAGGCCCCAGCCCTCCTGCCACGGGCACTGGGAGCCAGAGCAGCACCAGGGGCACCCAGGCAGGGGCGAGGCCTTCCCTTCCCTTCCCTTCCCTTCCCTTCCCTTCCCTTCCCTTCCCTTCCCTTCCCTTCCCTTCCCTTCCCTTCCCTTCCCTTCCCTTCCCTTCCCTTCCCTTCCCTTCCCTTCCCTTCCCTTCCCTTCCCTTCCCTTCCCTTCCCTTCCCTTCCCTTCCCTTCCCTTCCATCACCTCCAGCACCAGGGTAAGCGTGGGCAGAATCGCTGCTTTGTCAGAATTCCCTGTGCACTGACACCACAAGTGTCTTGTGTCCTCATTGTGTGGATGAATATGGTCACATCAGTGCAAACCTTGAAATGTCAGTGATTTCTGAAATCTTCGCCGTCCCCTGATGACAGAAAAGACTGAGCTATTGACTGAGTGCATGCAGAAGAGGACCCGAGCTGCATTTGGGCACAGAGGAAATTAATTGGCTTTAAGATAGGAAAATAAGTATGCTAAAAGGGTATGACACCTAGCGAGACTGTGGGACACAAAACCCTCACTCAAGCGACAACAAATCGTGTTCGGTGGGAAGATGTTTCTTCCTCTCATCTCAGATCTGATTGTGTAATCCAATTAAAAGAAGTATATTTTCTCCTTTCTGATTAGCACCAGCCAGCCAGCATGCAAATGCCACCAGCCCCACACTTCATCATTTCCCAATCTAATTACTGGTGGAGAAGGCTGGGGATGAGCTACAAAATTGAGTGCATTATTGACTGCTGCACTCTTTGCCTGCTCTACATACAGGACAAAGATTAGACATTAATCCTCTGGGCACCAAAGGTCTCCTCCAGCTTGTCACCAAATCAAATACTGTTCATATAACTCATTTAACTTGCGTTTGGTTACAGCAGCGCTGGAAAAGTGTCCAGCTGCAGAAGCTTTTTTGTTTTGCTTGCAAACAGATCTGGTTTCGGCACATTGAGGTTTCCCAAGGACAACAAGTAGCAGGCTTGGGAGGCTCCAAGGAGGAATCACGTCAGGGTCCCTGCTGATGGTGTGCCCCGGGGAGCCCCCACAGCCCTGACTGCACCCGGGACCCCTGCATCCAGCCCTGCCCTGGGGTGCCCGAGGAGCTGGTGGTGGCTCTGCAGCTCCCTGAGATGCCCCTGCCACCCCTCCTGCGTGCTCCTCCCGGGGCTAAGCAGGGATTAGCAGGGATCTTCCCTCTTGCTTAGGAGGATTAAGCATGTTATCTCCCTGCAGTCATTATGCATTCGGCTTATACTTTTCATCGGAGAAAGCAGCTTTCATTTTTGAAACGTCCCTTTTTCAGCCCTTCCAGAGAGGGATTCAGTGCATGTCCTGGGGGAAGCCAGAACTTCTGGCAATCGTCTTCTCTCTGCCCCGGTGCCAGCAGGGCTTTTGGGTCAGGACGAGCTGATCCTGCCCTTCAGGCCCCCTCCTGCAGGGCATCTCTGCTGCAGTGCAGTGGCCTGAGCCCCATGCATGGTTGTGGAGCAGCCACAGCATCCAGCTCCCCCCATGAGCCCTTCCCTCCTTTGTAGGGTCTCTGTAGGTTGCAGGCTGCAAAAGGTAGCCCCAGAGGGGTGTCACTCATCATTTCCCTGAGCTCTGCATGCCGGTCAGTGCCCCGACAGGATACCTGTGAGTGTACCAAAGATATGTGTTGTTACTCCCCGGGACCATGCTGGGGGCCGTGCATTAACTGCCAACAAGCAGCTAGGAACAGAGGGGAAATAATTTTCCCTGCAGCTTCTGATCTGCAGCTGCGGTGCCCAGGGAGCAGCACCTGGAGCATCCCTGCCCTGACCCAGACCTGCCGGGTCCTTGCCCTGCTGCGGGCAGGGTGAGCCCTCAGGGCAGACAAAATGCACCTTAATGAGCAGGGGGGGTGGTGGGGAGCGGTGCTGGAGCTTGGCAGGCATATTACTGACTGCACAATTAGCAATGAACAACTCCCTAATGATTGTTATAAAGTTTTAAACCAGCTAATGGGTCCTGGGAAGAAGTTCATTGAAAGTACAAAGCATAAAAGCATAAAAGAGCAAACACAAGCTGTGACATTTTAAATGAGAAGGCAGGAACTAGTCTCTCTGCAAGTGATTATGGAATTATAGTGCTGCCGCAGTCACCCGTTAGCCGGGGATGTGCCGTGCATGCAAAGCCGGGGCTGGCAGCGCACGGGGCCCGAACCGGAGCTCCACACGCAGCTGGAGGCCCTGTGGTGCTCCAGAGCTGGGGACCCGGTGGTATGGGGACAAATCCTCCTGTCCACAGCCAGAACCAGCACGCTGGTGGCACCCAGACCTGCTGGTGTTACCGTGGGTCTCCATCTTCATGTGTTCATCCTCGGGGTGGTGACAAGGGGCCATGGGGTCGGTGCCGAGGTCTTCACCCCGTGCGTGGGCCCGGAGCTTGCTCCCAGGCTGAACTGGGAGCCCCCTCCCAAACCCAGAGGAGCAGCCAGCATTGCTTTGGCCCAGAAATGTTCCCCAGTGTTTGCTCCTGGTCTGGAGCGGGAGCACAGCAAAGCATGTGGCGAACTACAGGGCTGGCGGCTCAGGGGGCTGCGGTGGGAGAGAGCCCCCAGCCCAGGCCTGCTGCCCCTGGCAATGGGGGGACACAGCGGCAGTAACCCCGCGTGCAGGGCAGGGGAGGGAAGAAGGCTGGAAAGCTTTCAGTAGATTAATACGCTGAGGCTTTGCAAACTAGGAAACATAAATGTGGAAATAATAGGGAAGCGCGTGGATTATATTTCATTCCCATCCGCAGGCCTTGAGAAAAGCGTGGGCAGCAGAAGCAAGGCTGCCAGGAGGCCTCTGCTGCCCTGTGCTAATTCCTGCCCCTGTGGGGCTGAGCAGTGGCCAGCAGGGCAGGGAGGCAGGGAACAACGGAGGCAGCAGGAGGCCAAGGGGCTCGGAGGGGCTCGGGGGGGCTGCCCAGCCCGGGGTCGGTGCTCAGCGGGACACCGAGCTGCCTCCCCCACCGGCACAGCCACCAGGTACCTGGGAAGTGCCCCCCAGGAGCATGTCCCAGTGTGACACCTCTACCCTGTAGTTACGACTTCCATTCTGCCTGCAGCAGACTCTCTGATGGCACCGCTCCAATTAGGCAAATAAATAAAGTGATTACTTCAGATGCTGCGGGCTGCCCCGCATGAGCCCTGTGGCATGCCGGCTGCAGGGGGGGGCAGGAGCTGCATGGCCCGTGGCTGTCCCCAGCCCTCCCAAACCAAACCACAGCTCCCATTTCTCCCACAGAGAGCTCCGTGGTGCAGCCAGGGCTGTGGGCAGCAGAGGGGGGGGTCCAGCTCCCCTGTGCCACAGCCCAGAAACTTGGATGATATGGTCAGTTTGTGACCGTGGGTACGAAAACACCCAGAAACATTTTTCTGTTTAGCCTTGATGCAAACCATTTCCTCCATCCATTTCGGAGGACAATGTGGAATAACTCTGTTAGTACCTAATTATCTTTGCTATTGACCCAGCACTCCCAAACAGTTCGGCACAGTATGCAATTTTTCCTTTAATGCGCCATTTCCAAGTAGCCATGAAATTGCACAGGATTACAAACTTCCCCGCTTTGATAGAAACTCTTCCTGTGCAGAACATTTCTGCAGGGAACGGAGACAAAATGGTTTAGTGGGTCAGTGAATGAGGAAACCTATTCCTTGGCCCAAAGGGTGAATTTGTTCTTTCCCTGTCCCTCGTGGGGCTGAAGAGGCCAGGCTCTGCTGTGTGGAAGCATGACCTAACCATGCAAAGAGCACAGCCTGATCCAGGAGCACGGCGAGAGATCTGTCTCTGAGGCACAGGAAAGAGATAAAGCAGGTGTATGGAGATAAAGCTAATCAAATTGAGGTTCACAGACACACCAAACGACTAAAGATGCCTTATCTGCTGAGTAGGGCACAGACAGGGAGGAGGACACCTTAATGTACCATGTAGCTTGGGGCAAGTCACTTAATGCCCTTTTCTGCCAGTTAACCCCGCACCAACACAAATCCATCCAGTTATTCACACTCCCTGCAGGATTTCTGAAGTTTCTAAATGTTTGGAAATGCTTCGAGATATCATGCCCTTGTACAGACAGGCACTGCTGCCAGGTTCAGCTGTGGGGTCCCCTCCCAGTGCTGCCGGCACCGTTGCCCTCACCTCCAGCACCGACAGGGACAACGCCTGCTCTGCCTCCACGCCACCTTTCTTCATGTGCTGCAGTAGAGATTTGTGCCTGATTACTGAGAAAACTCACACTTCTGCACAGCCTCTTGCCCTTTTGGCAGCAGAACTGTTACCGACAGCTGCGATTTCATCCCAGGGAAAGGATGGGGAAGGAAATGTGCTTTACAGCTAGGAACAAGCAGCACAGAGTGAAATGAAACGTGTAGGGCAGGCTCAGGCTCATCAACAGGATTTCAGGGAGAGATGCAACAATATTTATGGTATTAAACAAACCCAAGGACCACAGCTAGTGGCGAAGGCAGCAAAAAGATCAATATTATGGCTAATGGGTACAGAAGGGCGCTTTAATTGGGTGTTGTGCTTGATAAATTATTTGTAAAGTTAAACACACAATGGAAGTATTGCAGGCCTGCCTGCTCGAGAGTTAAATGAGTCAGCCAGCACAAATTGAGCCCGGATGATTAATGGTTGTAAGCATCCTTGTTTGCTAAGCTGACAAGTGACCGGCAGTAAAAACAAAGCTGGAATATTTTTAATTGGGTTTTATCTATGTCTCCCTGTTAGCAACCAGTTTGGGAGCAGGTCTTTACTGGGACAGGGAACCAGCATGCAGGGCTTTGGTCGCAGCCCCCGAGGTCTCCAACCTGCATGGCCACCGCTGGGGGCCGGTGCCTCTTCCTCGGCTCTGTCCTGCGACAGCAGCAGGACACGGTGCAGCCTCTGTAAAATGCAAAATGGAAATATTGCAATAAACTAAGGGGACCTATGTTCTAGTGAGCGTTATGCTCATGCAAGCTGTACCAGTGCGTAATGAACAACCATTGGATTTACATTTCAAATTAACTTTATAAAAAGTGCAGTGGTCTGTTGGTTACCTAAAATACATCGCAGTTCTTTGGTCTCACATCTAAGTCCATAAAAACGCTGCTGTTAGTCAGAAACGGCTACTTTGGGAGTTTGAGCTGAGCATAGAGCAATTAAATTTAAATACTGACAGCATTTCCTTACAATTTCTCCTGTTACTTAAAAATGACTTCTGCTCGCTTGGCTGGCACCCGAGCAGTGGCCCCAGGCAGCACTGGGGCTGGGCGCTGTGTGACTGCTGGGTGCCAGGGCTGTGGGGCCGACCCCCATGGGCAGCCCCAAGGGAGCACCCAGGCAGGAGGCACCCGTGCCAACAAGTCTGGTGCCAGCACTGTGCCCACAGACCCAGTCCTGTGGGGCCAACAGCTGTGGGACAGCAGCGGAAATGCGATACTGCAGCACACGTGTGCCTCTAACCGTGCTGCGCCTCCGGTCTCTGCAGAGCTTCCTCTCTCCACACCCACTAAAAAAAAGAAGGTTTATTGAGAAGATGTTTCTTTTTCCGAAGGCTAAACAACATAGATTGTGTTACACTGCAAACTCTGCTCGCATCTTCATGGATGGGATAGAAAACAACTGCAGGGTTCCCACTGTCAAACTGCACCAAATGGAGCGCGAACGCTAACACAGCACGTCCATAAGGCAATGCCCGCATCAAACACTGCCCAGATCTCCCAGTCACACTTTCTGAGGCTGCCCAGAGCTGCTCCAAAGCCGGGCCCATCTCTGGAGGGTGCACGGCAGGGACAGAACCCTGCCGGGCGCTGGGCACTGCCCTGCCCTGGTGCTGTGCACTGCTCCATGTCCCCACCCGCGTGGGCTGGCGTGGGAATCGTGCACTGCCCGGCCAAACCCCAGGTTTGTGCCTGTCCCAGCACCTTCCCCCTGCCCATCACAAGGGCCCCGAGAGCTAGGGATGGATCCCTGCACCTGGAGAGGGCTTCAGCCACACCGCGCTGCCCTCACCCGCTCTGCGCCCCTGCTCCGGAACAGATAGTGCCGGTCTTTTGTCTTCTGAGTTGGCTTTTGCTGATGTGGAAAGCTTGGAAACTTCACAGGGAGATAAACAACAGCCTTTACATCCATCCCTGACACTCACGGCTACGTGGAGCCCAGCTGCCTCCAGGGGAAGGACAAGCTTTGAAGCCACAGCAAGGGGACCACTGCTCGGCAGCTGCCCGTGGTGAGCCGGGGTCCTAGGGGGGTGGCAGTGACAGGAGCTGGCAGGGTTTTGCTCGTGGACTGTGGAGGCTGAGGAGCAGGCAGGGAGGGGCCCCACACCAGCATTGTATTTGAAATTTGAAAGTAATGTTGATTTAGCAACCGAGTCCTTTACAGTAAGGACCAGACGGGTGACAGAAGATGGCAGCTTTTGTCACACTGCTTTGCTTTACGTCCTGAGCCTGTACAGGAGGCTCTGGATATGCTCTTTAGCCTGTTATGCTAAGCCTTAATTATGTAAATCTGTCATGAAAGTCTATGTGATGGTGCTGGAGACCTTATAGGCACAAGAAAGGAATCTGCATTTTCTTTCTTCCTCTGTTTCTCACTGCAATCCCCACCTCTGCGTTACAAAACCATGACTTAGAGTTGTCTCGCCATCACCTTCAGCTGTTGCTTTCTTCTCCATCCTCCTTTCTTCCCCAGCGAGCCTCTCATCCTCACAGCGAGCTGGGTGCTCTTCACACAGCCTTATCGCTTCTCTGGGTGCAGGATCCAGGCCATTGTGATCCCGAGCAAGTCAAGTGGGGAAGAAAGGCAGCTTTATGTGAGCGCCTGCTGCAGACACTGGAAACGAGGTCAGCCACCACCTTCCTGGGACCCGGTAATTATAGCCAGAGAGTTGGGAACTAATGAAAGAAGTGCCGAGGTCTCACAATGACAGAGGCTGAATGGAGTGGTATCTGGCACCCTTTCAAATTGATTTTAAATATGAACTCCCTTTAATCCTCCTCCCTATCTTGTTCCCTACATCACTGATTCCTCATCAAACAGTTTAAATTAATTTGAGCCTGCCGTTCTCTGCCCTATTATCTCTTCCCCCCCCCCCCCCCCATTTATGAATTTTAAATCAACTTGTTAACAACCTACTTAGTTGCATAATTTTGCTATAATAATCCATGCCCCCGGCCCATTGCATATTAATTTTGCAGATAACTCGCTCTGCAGCCTCTGATGCCGTGCTCTCCCTGCCGACGGAGGCGGCAGCACAAGGAAAGGCTGTGCCAACTGCTGGCCCAGTGGCTGCCGGGCCTTGGCCCCTGGTGTTTTGTGCTCCTGCACTGGTCTGCAGCCCCACAGGGCTAGGGGGGGGGGAAAGCTTTTCCCCCAGCCCCCTGTGGGGAGCAGCCGGTGGGGGGCTGTGGCGTGGCGCTGAGCCCCCCGAGCCATCACCTGCACTGCCCGGAGGCTCCAGAGCGAGCCGCGGTGCAGAGAGGTGCTGCTACCCAGATGGGAGCTGAAGCCACAACGCATAAATCACTTCCTAGGAGTTATGATAATGTGTTACTGATTAATGGGAGCGGGTAGAGAAAACAGGGGAAGCGATGGAGGCCGTAAATCCCGTGGCTTGGGTAACCCCGCGTCTTCCGAGCAGCGCGCTCCCGTCCCCATGGGGCAGCCGGTGGCTTCCCAGCTCCAAGTCCCACACGTGTCGGTGCAAATCGCCTGCCTGGCTCCCAGGGGAAGCTGCTGGGCAGCCGGGGGGGAGCTCGATGCCCATCACCTCCCACATTTCTCAGTTCTTCCTTCCTTGTCCCTCTGAAGCCAGCAGAAGCAGCGCTGCTTTGTGTGGCCGTGCTGTGCATCAAGCCGACTTGTTCCACCTCCACGGAGACGTGCTGAGAGCGCTGCTACTTGGTTTTCCTCCTTTTTTTTTTTCCTCCTTTTTAATTCTGTGGCTGTAGAAAAGCTGCCCGTTACCTCTAACAACAACAAATTAGCGCGAGGACTGCAATCAGCAGCGTGCCCCAGCAGGCAGGTGTTTCTCCTTCGTTACGAGGCACACCCCGCTCTTTCTCCCAGCTGGAGATTTGCAGCTGGCTGGCAACTCACCCACCCGAGGGGGGCTCCTGGTCCTCCGCCGCCTGGAAACCGCCCCAAATCTTTTCGGGGCCGCCCCCGGCTCCGTCCCTGCGCCGCCTTCGCTCTGCCCCCTGGTGGCTCCGCACCGGGACCCGGCGCAGGACGGGCAGCGGGGCTGGGGCACCGCGGGGCTGGCTGCAGGGCAGGGCAGGAGGGTGCAGGGTGCAGGGCAGTGGGGTGCAGGGTGCATGGCAGCAGGGTGCAGGGCAGCGGGGTTCATTTCCCCATCCCGCTCAGCCCCCAGCTCCCAGCCCCAGCCCAAGCCCCGCACCCCTCAGCTGCGTGGTGGGTACCCCATCGTGATGCGGGCAGAAAACGAAGCAAAATCAGCTCCTGCTGCAGCGTTTTCCTCGCAAAGCAGGGACCTCTGAGCCTGTCGGATCGTAGCATCAGGCAGCACTAGCTCCTGGGAGAAAAAGTGCCACAGGAAAGCAAGATTGGCTGCAGCTGCCGGTGGCAACTTTCAGTGCCCTGTCCAGGAGATTATAATGTGCATTCACAAATCTTTACAAATAATTAGCGAGCCGGCATTCCAGGATGATATCCCATAATTAAACATAATGATTTCATAGTGTTTGGCTGAGCAAGGACCAGACATTTCAAGATAATGGCTTTCTTTGCCTGTTATTTGATGTGTATTCGATCCCCATATGGTCTCAAAAGCAGTTATTAGCACAGGTGCCTTGTATAATTAGGTTTGTTCTGACTTGTATGCTATTCATTACATACTTAAAATACACCTGATAAGATCTCATTTTTAGGACAGGACGAACCTATCCTTTAGGAAGGACTCTGAAGAGGCTGATGCCCTGTAAATGCACGTCTTGGCCCAGCACAGAGCGGAGGAGCCCTGCCTGCCTTTCCTCGGGGCTGTGGCTGCTGCCAGGTTCAGCTTTTTGCCTCTTGTTTTGCGGAGGGGTAGGAGGAGAGAACAGTGCCTGGGTTTCACCCCGGGATGTGATGCCCTGACCGCTTCTTAGCCACATCCTAAAGCTGGGGCTGGCCTAACGTAGTGGCAGGAGCTGTTCTGGGTGAGAATTCAGTGTTTTACTTTAACATGTCACCGATATAGTCCCTACAACCCATGGTAGGGCTCCCTGGGCCGTACACCAGGGAGCCCTTGGTGGATAATCCCTTTGCTTTTCTTCTTCGGTCTCTCTGGAACTTGCACACAGTCCCTGCATCTAACAACCACAGCTGTGCCCAGCCCGAAATCGGGTCCCCTCACTTCTGGGGCCGTGACTCACCTGAAGAGGAAGCGCTGCTGGGACACAGCTGCCCTGCTCCTGCTGCGCCCTCCCTGCTGGCATCACCCCACGCCTCCAGCGGCCGCGCTGCCCAGCACCGGCCCCCAGCCCTGTTGCTGGCTGTGTGCTCCTGCACGTCCCTCTGCAGGATTTCACCCATACTGGGAATGGGGGCAGCACTCATCCAGCCACCAGCTCCTTCCTGCTGGTACAACGGGCTCGGGTTTGCAGCCAGGCACCTATGGGTGCAGAAGGTCCCATGGGGAGGGAAGGGGCTCCTGCAACGCTTGGAGCTCTTGGCTGGCAGAGTCCCCTCCTGTCAGCAGTGTGCTGGGGGCACATCAAGGGATTAACCCCCAGCATGTCGCTGAGAAGGGGATAATCGTCAGCCCTTTTGCTGCAGTCTCAGTTGAAAGCCGGGTAAATCTGCTCCCTCCATGCAGATAAAAGCAATGAAGATATCAGAGATGTGACACACCACAGTGTGGGACTTGACTCTTCATTACTGAGTCATCAGACTGCAGAATTGATTCCATTTTCACAGGGTTTATTGTAGTTCAAAGCCTGGTTGGGTTTACCGTTTCATTGTCTGCAGGCTCCGGGTGCTCCTGAGACAGACATGAAAGGACGAGGAGCACCGATAGGGTCAGCGGAGGGCTCAGGAGCACACCAGCGCCTCGTCCAGCACCACTCAGAGCTGTGCTGGCTGGCAGTGACAACTCTCACCCACAGTAACACAGCTGCAGGGGAACGGCCAGGCTGGGGGTACGTCTGGAGGTCTCAGGGAAATGTGGCTTTTTTTTCTTCTAGTCATGCAATTAAAACAAATTTTAAAGAAAAATTGAGGCTAGTCCCAAATGAGGGCTCTTGTCTGGAGAGTGAATTGAAATATTTCATTTCTTCCCTTAATTTCTGCTCCATCAGATTAGTTCCTAGCAGGGTCTTGCTTAACCACTTCTCCTGATTGTTAATTTCCATTTAACCGCAGAGAGGGGGGCTCTGGGGCTGCTCACAGAGGAGGTAAAACAAACCTCTGAATTCGACTTACACAACTGGTTGATGTGAGCAGCAGCCATGGGGTCACCGCGTTGGCTCCTGAGCCAGGAAACCCTGCAGGCAGAGGTGCTTGTGGTGACGGCCCCTTACCCAGCCTGCTTGGTGTCCCCACCGGCACGGACAGACCAGGGGGTCCCAACGGGCTGGGTGCCGGGCGAGGAGCTCCCCACACCCCTCACCCCCCACCATTGCATGTTTTAGCTGTGTGCTTCTGGTGGCAGGACTGAGAGCAAGCCCACATGATGCACGACTCTCCTCACCCCGTGCAAGTTCAATCTCTGCAGGCTGCAAAAACGTGATTAAAAAACAATTACCCCCAAACTGCATTCAATTAGGCTGCGGGGAGTGCTGAGCTCTGCAGATAGACACGATGAGGGACGCACCAACCTCCCCTAGGCTGGCAAACGCCGTCACGCTGCCCTCTGCTCCCCGGGGCCGTGGGCAGCCCCCAGCCCCCTGAGCAGCGGCTGGGCAGGGGGCAGAGGGGAGGCCCCGCTGGAGGAGGGATGCAGCCCCTGGCTGGGGGAGATGGAAACATGGAAAGGAGGCGCTGCTCTTTTATTGCAAACAATTAAATACACACACACACACACTTAAAAAAAAAAAAAAAAAAAAAAATACAGGCTCATTCCTATGCGCAACATGCAGCCTCTAATTAAATTTCAAACACATTTCATTTACTGTCAAATCCCCCGCCCCCCAATTTCGGAGCAATTCCCCAGCGGCCCCTGCCCCGGCTGCGAGCTGCGGGAGCGGCGGCCGCCAGGGGGAGCCCCGCGCCCGGCACGGCTCGGCACGGCCCGGCACGGCCCGGTTCTGCCCGGTTCTGCCCGGTTCTGCCCGGTTTTGCCCAGTTCTGCCCGGTTCTGCCCGGTTCTGCCCGGCCCCAGCCTTTGCCGCCCGGCACAGCCCAGCCGCCGATGCTCGTCCCTGAGTGTCCGTGGCCGGCCCCGCAGCCGGCAGCACGCAGACCCTCGAGCCTCTCAGTAATTAAATTTAGATCGAGCCAGGGAGTCACATCGCAGGGCAGCGCGGAGCGAAAGCTGCTTTTCAGCTGCCGCCGGCCCAGCAGGGGTGAGCAGGGCATGCACCGTGGCTGCAGGAGGCAAAGTGCTTCCCAGGCAGGCTCTGCTGGTTCACAGCGGGGCACATCGCCTCCATGGTCCTCGTGTGCCCAGGGGGATGTGTGTAGGGGATGCTGGCCCTACAGCACAACAGGGTCCCAAGAACAGCTCCCTGGCTGCCACCGCACGCTGGGTGCGGGACAGGCTCCAGGCACAGGCAGGCGAGCAGCCGAGGCACCGGCCCCAGCGGCTGCGGGCACGCTCAGGATGGGTCCGGGCCCATCACGGGGCCGGTTCAGCCACTTCCCACCACACGTAGCCATGGCACGAAGCTCAGATGGGATCGGCCTGCCCGCAGCGGGGCCCCCACACCCTGCACCTCTTTGGCTCGGAGGCACAGCGAGCACCCCGCATGCAGCAGCAGCGCCAGTTCCTGCCCCGGGCACGGCCACAGGCCCCCCAACCTGAGACCCTGCAGATGGGGCCACTTCTCCAGCCCGCAGAGCTGCAAGATGCACCTGAGCAACACGAGGCCACCACGGTTTGCAGGAAGCAGAACAAAGGTCTTGAAAAAGCAGGGGAAAAGCCTGGGCAAAGTGCAGCGGAGAGTGTCCTTGGCCGTGTTTGCAGTGAGCACAGCCCATCCAGCCCCACAGGAGAGACACCCGCTGGGGCTTGCGCTGCTCTCTGCAGCCACCTCTCGCTGCCATGCAACAACCGAGCATCACTCATCTCCTCCTTAATGGATCCATGACACCGGCAAAGGGCTCTCATTAACAGAATATAATGCGCAGTGAAAATAATTGATGATCATCTTGTAACAATTGATTATCTGTCCACTGTAGTGCTGCTTTGCTCATACGGTAAGGGGAAATCGCTTTTCCCTGCTCAGCGCAGAGCAGGCAGCCAAGCACACAGCCGTGTCCGTTCCTGCCCATCTCCCCCGTGCTGCAGGCACAGCACCGCAGCCGGCGAGCCCCCGGGCTCTGCGTGCACCCAGCAAGGCAGCCCCCATGCCCCAGGACAGCCTGGCACAGCTCATCCATCCCCTGGCACACACGGGACGGTGCAGGCACCTGGCATCCACACGAGTCTGGCATGGGGGCAGCCTGTGGCCCCCATCTCGGCCTTGGCCAGGCTGTGTTTTCCAGCAGGCTGCCCTCTGGCCAAGCAGCCCTCCCGCCTCCTCTCGCCAGCACAGCATCAGCATAACCCCTGCCAGTGTCTTCACAGGGCGGCTGGGAACAGAGAAGGTTGTTTGCAGAGCAGCAGCCCTGACTGCTCAGCCGGAGCTGCAGACTCAGCAGAACTCAAATCTCCCGAAAAACCTGAATAAACTCCCCTGTGCACAGAGCCGGACCCGTGCGGCGGGCAGGGACCCAGATCCTCTCCTCATGCTTGTCACATGAATGAGCTCTGCGGCTGGGCTCACGCCTTTCATCTCGGAAGGGGATTGTGTGTATTATGGGGAGGATTAGGCTGTTTCGGGAGGCCAGGAGGATCTGTGCGTGCAAGGCTCCAGGGCTGCTGCAGGGAGCGGGGCTCAGCCCCTGCCTGCCCGCCCTGGCCTGCTGCGACCCAGTGGGGAGGGCGCTGCCTTCGCCCCCACTCCTGCCCAGTGCGGGCAGCAGAGCTCCTGGAGAGGTTTTGCCTCTGGGGGATCACCGGGACCTCACCCTGTATTCCCCAAATCACCTGGAAGAGGCCAGGCAGCAGGGATGTGGAGACAAAGGGCTGGCAGGACCAAGCCTTCCTGACCCCAGTCCTTCCAGCCTGGTATCTCCCGCTGCGGGGCTGCTGCTGCTGCTCGCTCTCCCCACCCCACACGAGCTGCCCCAGCCCTGGCAGAGCCCCCCCGGGTGCCGTGGCCAGCAGCTGGCAGAGGTCCCGGCTCCTGGCCGCCAGCCGGAGCCCCCGCCCCAGCCACCGCTGAGCATTTCTGGTCAGAGACCTCAGAGGCCTGGGAAAACAAACTACATGGGAATTAGCTCCCAAGTATTTCCTCAATTCTACCTGCTATGAAGAGAATTTTATTTTGCTTCCCCCAGGCGGAAGGAAGGCAGCTTGACAGAGGGTTTCAAGGAAATCTGTGCAATAACTCACACAGCCCGGCCTCACAGAGCCACAGCGGGGGGCAGGCACAGCGCTGACCCCAGAGCACCCTACAGGGAGCCCCATCCCGCACCCACCACAGGCTTTTTGTGGCCCCCATGAGAAGCAGCCCCTCGGCAGCACCCAGCTCCGCAGCCACCCTTTGCTCCCAGCCTGGAAGTGACTAATTGTGGCACTGTGACTAATTGGGGCACCGCTCCCTCCTCAAGGCCCCAGCCCCCAGGGAGGAGCGGGGTGAGGAGGCAGCGCTGGGGCCGGGCGTGCTGCGGGGCAGAGTCCACGCAGGCTGCGGTGCCCATCATGCACCAACCACCCGCACCACAGGGCAGCAGTGCCCGTGCCTCACAAGTGATTGATTACGGGATCCATTAATTACAGGATCCCCAGCCTGAGTCACTGCATTGCCCAAGCAGGGCAGCACTCCTCCCCAAACCACACGCACCCCTTCCTCCCCCAGCACCCAGGCCTCAGGACGGAGCGGGCGAGGGCAGGCCCGGTGGGGCTGACACAGGGTCTTGAGGGACACATGGGGCAGAAGCCACCCCTAGAAAACAGAGGTTTTAGGAACAAGGCCTTATCAGCTAGCCAAGTCAAAACAGCAGGAAATTATTTAAACATTTTTCCTTAGAAGACCAAGCTGGCCCCCTGCCCTGGCTGCGCAAGCCTCTGGGAAGCCAGAGGCAGGAAAGTCGTGTTAGTTATGGTAAGGCATACATCGGCTATTACACTACCAGAACCCAGGGAAAACGGGACACCTGGTTTTATGAGGCAGCTAACAGAGGTCAAGCAGGGGAAGAACGCAGCAGACAGGGCCAAGTGCTTTTCATCCCAGGGGAAATCAACACCACCCGCAGTAGCCATCAGCTGTCCAACACCCCCAGGGGCACTGCAGGTCCCCAGACCAGGGCTGGGGCAGGAGTGACCAGCCGAGCCCCCAGGCCCACCATGCCCCCCTCACCCTCAGGAGACCCCCAGCAGAGGGGCTGGAAACACACCCGGCATGCACCCAGAGGAACAGGGACCACAGCTCAGCTGATCACGGTTAGTTTATTGCGATGGGAACCAGTTATGACAGCTACAGACACAGCATTTATGGAAATACAGATACTTGGTTTTCCAGTATCGCCGCTCAGTACAATAAAAACCTTCTGTACAAAATACTGTTGGCTTTATAAAGTTTCTCTACAGCATGAAATACCTCATCTGGTTTTGTGAGGTGTGGAGCTGGCTGTCACAAAGCTGGAGAACCCCAGCAGCAGCACAGAGCAGAGCAGTCAACAACCCTGCATGGTGCCCCACCAGGCAGCCCTGGGGCAGGGTGTGAGGCTGACCGAGGGGGTTTGGGTTCCCTCATCCCACCAGCACCAGGCCCACAGAGCACCCACAGCACCACAGGCTGCCAGCCTGGGCAGGCAGGGAGAGCCCCTTCATCACAGCCCTGTCCATAGCACATTTGGGTGCCCTTCCACACCCCATAGTAAAGAGGAACCTTAAGGCATTCGTAAATGTCCTTTTAAGAAGGGTGGGAGAGTGTCAGAGTGTCTTTAAAAAAAAAAAATAAAAAGCCCAAGTTGTGGCCATCTTGCAAACTCCAAACAAAAGCCTCCTCTTGCAGCTGAAGAGATTGAAAGACATGCAAAACACATTTCATCCCTTGCAGGAACCACAGCAGCTTCCCCCCAGGTAGGGTTCATCAAATTAGCAGCTCTGCGCAGCTGGAAAAGCAGGTAGGAACCCAGGCTCTCCCCAAGGCTGTGTTTTCCTGACATGCAAAGGCTGCAACCAAGGCAGTAAGACACGTACACAGGCATGCACACACACGCACTCCCACACACCCCAACCTGAGCTTGGCAAGGCTGACGCTGTGCCCATGGGAAAGGGCACCCTCTCCTGCAGGCAGGAGTTTCAGGCTGAGGAGTTTTGCATTGCAGGAAGAGATCTGCACAGGGAAGCCGAACCAGCCCCTAAAGGAAAGCACCGAGTCTCCTTGCTGCCTCCTCTCACAACACCAGGACCTGGCCTAAGGAACTGGCTTTGCACCATATCTGCCCAGCCAGGCTGCTTTACCCCATTTCATCTCCCCCTAACCATCCCCAAATACACGTTGATACGTTGTTTGGCACGGTCCTGGAACGTGGCTGTAAGTATGAAAGAAGAGTTCAACATTTGATGGGTGAATTGTAAAAAAAACAAGTTTATTTGAAAAAATACTCAGCCTCTTACAAGATTTCTGATCAACATTTACTAGAACTTGAGAGCCATTAACCTGCTCCACGTACGTTGAGATATTTTCCAACACTAAAAAATAAAAAATAAATACGTACAAATTCTTTCCACCCCCTTACACGTCCTAGATGTGAGTGGTTTGGCATCCGTTGCCTTAATATCTTAGTTGAACAGAAGCAAGTAGAAGAGGTTTTTCTAAGAGATAAAAGAGCAAAAGCAGAATACCTGTCTCAGGGATGTAACAACGATAATCCGGTCCGTCTGGCCCCTTCAGCCTGCGAAGCGTTAAGCATCCAAACCCACTTGTCTTGTCAGGACTCTGAGCTGGGGGTTCCCAAGTAGAAACCCACCCCAGAGACGGGCAGCACCTGCGAGCCCAACCCCAGGTGGGCTGGGGGACTGGTGCCCCCCATGCCAGTACCCCGTTTGTGTCACATCACACCCAGAGGCACAGCAGAGGGGGAGGCAGGAGGCTCCCACCCAGGGGCACAGACCCCAGCCCCCCACGGGGACGCTCGCACAGCAGACACCACCCGACACGAACTCCAGCCATCCTTTTTTCAAACCTGAATATCCCGTGAGAACACAACTACAAAAAGAAGGATTTTTAGAGAACTACAGTAGCTAAAGTGTTTTCAAAACATACCTAAAGACCACCTAACAGAGCCAGGAGGCATCTGGTAGAGGAGCTGAAGACCCCCTGCCCCCATGCCCAGATCTCCCCCCCGTGGAGAGCCCGCAGTAAGAAGCGTGTGAAGCGGTATTCATCCGGGGCTTGGCCCTGACACCCCTGTGCTTCAACAAATCCAGTATCCTGCTTTTTATGGCTTTTTAACAACAGAACTCCTCAAAATACAGGCACGCGCACACACACCATACCCCGAGCAGAATACAGAGCTAAAGCACGGTTTACAGAGTAGAGTTAAGGCTCATCCAGATTCAGCTAGATATGAAGACTGTAAGGCACGTATTAGTACAATCATGTTACTGTTAAAAAGCCAGAATATAAAAAAGTCATCCCTTCCCCCACCCCCACCCCAAACACGCGAGGATACTGCACACGTAGCTCTGTTACCTTTGTTGAACACAGATGGAAAGACAATTCAGAGCCTGGTTAAAAATGAACACCTGGTTTAAACACTTCTCACAGCCGCTCAACACCAGCAGAGCATTCCCCAGACACCGCTCCAGGGCAGCGGCACTTCCCCCCGACACACTGGGATTAAAACCAGTCCCTCACATGTGGCTTTCTTCCTCTTTGACACTATCTTCCGTGCTCTTCTGCGGCAAGGTGGCCACATCGTTGTTTGCCTCTTTCTGCTTCTCAGCCTCATCGATGTTGGTCTCCTCCTCTTTCCCTTCGGTCCTCGTCTTCTCCTCCGCCTTCTGTTCCTTCGCCACCAGGCGGTAGTTGATGCCCATCCCGATGAAGAGGTAGACCCCGGAGACGATGAGGATGACCCCGCAGGCCCAGTACGTGTACTTGTAGTCACCGTACATGTCGTTGAGCTTACCTGACAGACAGAGAGGGGACAACTTAGCAGGACTACTCCTCCCAGCACCAACAGGGAACCGCTCCAGGCCAAGGAAGCTTTCCCACGAGCAGCCCAAGCCCATCACCTTTGCTTCAGGTCCCTATTTCTTCTGACCCCTGCTCCCCAACTTGGGCCAGCACTCAGCCCACCCCCACTCCTCCAAATCCCAGGAAGGTCCAGTGGCTGGTGCTCTCCCTCCCTCACCTCCACCCAGAAATAGAACCCAGCAGGAAGACTGCCAGGACCCAAACCCCACGTAATGCCAGACCAGGGGGGCTGCACACGCGGGCACCCTACCGAGCAGAGGGGGTCCCAGAAGCACCGGGCAGCACTCCACGATGGTCACAAGGCCGACAGCGCTGGAGAACCTCTGTGCTCCCACCAGGTCCATCAGGGTTTCAAACAGCACCGAGCTAAGCCAGCCAAAGGCAAAGCCAAAGAAACCAGCATAAATGCAGAACCCAGCATAGGTGGTGGACATGGGGGCCAGGAGGTGGCACACCCCGTTGTAAATCACGGAGATGGCAAAGAAATACTGGACTCTCGGTCTGATCCACTTGGTGTTTGCCACAAGTCCCATGGAAGGTCTGGCTACCATGTCCACAAAGGCCAGTATGGAGAGCAAGAAGGCTGCAGACTCGTTAGCAATGTTCTTGCTCTTCGCATAGTTGCTGAGGAAGACCAAGGGAGTGAAGAGCCCAAAAAACATGATCACATTGCCCGACAGATAGAGCAGGAAGCCCCTGTGCGTGAACAGGGAAAGGTCCAAGAACTTGTTGATCGTCTGGAAGAGTGTGCTCTTCTCTTTCTTCGCCTTCCCACCGATGAGGTCTGTGCTAGTATCACCATCATCTTTTTTTGCTTTCCCAGCTTCCTGCAACACCTCTTTCGCAGCCTCTTTTTTCAGCTGGTCTGGCTTGGGGCCAATTGGCCGCATGAGGGACCCAGCAACACAGCAGTTCAGCAGGAGACCACCGAGGATGAGGAAGCTCCCTCGCCAGCCAAATATACCAAAGAACATCTGGTTCACAGGCGCCAAGGTCGACAGGAACACGGGGCTGCCTGCCATAGCCAGTCCATTTGCCAGGGGACGCTTCTTGAAGAAGTACTTGCCAATCATGGTTAAGGCTGGGTTCAGGTTAAATGCAAGTCCGAGGCCTGCAGAAGAAAAGAAATGAAGGATTCAGAGTTCCGCAAGCCAGCAGCACTGACAGAGGGGCCGAGGAAGAGGAACAGGGTTTCAGTTATCACAATTTCAGAGTACCACTTCTCTATTAACTTCCAGCCCCTCACCACCCCTTCCTGGCAGTATCTGGGAGGACAAGCTAGGGCAGCAGAGTTGTGTGCAGGAGTTAGGGGAGGCAAAAGGAGAACCAGCACAAACCTCAACAAGCCTAACATTTACTGGCATGGCACAATCCTAACCTGAGACAGCAATAATGGAAGGCTTTCTATTTTAAGCATGGCACAAGTGCCTGTGCACTTACATTCTTCCTGCATTATGTCACCAGGGCCACCTTTAAGCTAGAGTACATAGGGGAAATCAGCACTTATGCAAATCCAGGGTAGTTGTTTCACAAGAATTACTAGATAGAAGTCCCTCCTCCAAAGAGGACTTTTCCTGGTTGCAGTCCCATTATAGCAGAGAGTCACTTACCCCCTACAACCCCCACGCAGAAGTAGAGCTCCTCCACAGTGTTGCAGAAAGAAGCTGCAATCAGCCCGCACCCAGAGAGGCACCCACCCACGATCATGATGGGTCGGCTGCCGTATTTGTTCACCAGGATGCTGCTGATGGGACCTGGGAAGGCAAAGGAGACATGGCCAGAGATGAGTTACTTTTGTACTGGAGACCAGACAGACAGGCAAGCACCCAGGAGGGCTACAGCTAAAGGCTTCCAGATCCCGCATGGTGACACTTCACCCAGCGAGGGAACTGGGGTAAGGGGAAAGGACAGAAGGTGCAGAGACAGCTGAAGATAAGAGTGATGTTTGGTTAAAGCACACGCTGAAATCCCAGCTAGAGAAGTGAGACTACAGCAAGTGCTGTAGGCTGGGGCTTCTGTTGAGCACCAGGAGCTGTTTGTGGCTGCCGAAAGCCACGACTGTCCTGAGCAAGCTGCTTTCTGTGGGCCACAGTAAGCTGTCTTCCCAGACCACCTGCTCCCCACAGCCACAGCTCAGGGCCAGGGCAAAGCCATGCTTCCCACAGGAACCAGACACGGCTACGGAGCAGCAGCTTCGATGGGCACTGGGCAAAGTGCCCCGATGGCTCACAGGAGGAAAAGCCACTGGGCTGCACCAGGGAGATGCAGGGGAAAGGGGGCTTCTGTTTTCACTGCTGCCCTGAGGCAGGAAAAGCCCAATTGCTCTGCACACCTGCCTTTTAAGTGCTTCATTATCAGCAGCTTTAATCCAAAGCAAACAGTGATTAGATACTGTGAAGCATGCTCTACAGACACTAAGATGTATTTAAATAAACTGAATGAACATCCATTGAATATTAACAGACCTAGCTTTACCATTAACAGATAGCCAGGCTGTCAACATGTTGTTCATGGGTCCTCAGACACTACTTGACCTTTCTGCTTAGTTTAAACAGAGCCTGGAGAACATTTGGGAAGCTTGGCTGCTGCTGTAGCAGCTCTCCTGGAGGCCAGAGGGACACATCTGCCTGGGTGTGGGTGGCAGCACCTGTGCCACCAGCTCACAGGCAAGCAGGTCAAGGCAGGTGAGCTGCTGGGATTTGGTGCCAACTGTTCAGGATGAGCAGGAGAGGCAGTGTCAGCGTGGAGAGGGGACAGGGAGCCCCCCAGACCCAAGGCCATGAGGGGCACCAGGCACCGCAACCCCCCGGGCACTCAGGGATGGGTTCTCAGCACTGAAGGAATGGCCCAGATCGAGCCTCATTAAGGCAGCTACAGAGTTTACAAGCTTGTTATAACATCGGAGCAGGGAGATGTGCCGGTCGCCTCGCTAGCTAAGCAAGGACAAAGCAGAGCCTGTTTCCCCCAAAGGAAAAGCCTCACGCTCAGCCAGGCCGCTGATGTCAGCTCCTTTTGATGCACAAATGCAAATAAGACTTGGGCACTCTGCCAGCTTGGGATGGCAGCAGTACAAGCTCTGATTTGCCTCTGAAGTACACACAACAGCAACATCCCAATAAGAGTTTCTTTCAGCCAGGCTACCCGGTGCAAAACTGCATTTGCAAGCTGGTACAAGGCACTGGGACTTCAGGACAGGAGATGCAAAGACTGGAAATGCATCGCCCCGGCAGACCACAGGCTGCCGGCTCCTAGCTGGTACAAAGAAACACCAAATGCACAGCTTGGGGAGTACGACTCCAAGCAGTTTCTGAAGCACAGGGGAGGGGAGCTGTTTCACTAAGCAGTTGGCTTTGTTCTGCTCGCATTTCTGTACTTCCAGTGCATTCTGCCATCTCCAAACAGTACAAGCTGTCTAAGGCACTGCTCAGCACCAGCAGGGAAGAATAGACAAACTTCAGCGCACTCTAGAACACATTTCAGTAGTCAGAGCTGATCAGAAAAGGGAACAGATCCTTACAGACAGCCACTGCTTGCTGGACTCAAAATGAAAGTCTTATCTAAAAGAGAAACAGAGACCCTGTGAACAGGGCTCCTCCGCTCAGCACAGCCGCTGTCCCCAGCCTCCTCGTGGGTGCTGGGAGCAGACAGCATCAGCCGTGCGTTGTAACAAGTGCAGAATTACACAAGTTGTAATTCCCCGGAAAGATTTTACCTACAGCTTTCCTGAGAAGGACAGATTAACCCAGCTTCTGCATTCTGGGCATTAAAGAGAACTTTTTGAGCAACCTACTTCAAGCAAACTTGCTAAGGGAAGTTTTGTTCTCACATAAAGCTCCAACTCTTAGTAAAGCTTTGGCTGCTGTTACAGTGAGATGCAATTTATCAGACCCAGCACCCCATACTCCAACACCGCTGTCTCCAGCTCACTTACCTCCTGCATACATAACAGCCAGCATGATAGAGGAGATCCATGAGACTTTGCTGCTAGATGCGTTGAAGATGACCTCGATCTCTTTGAAGAACACAGTGATGGATTTGGGGAAGGCGTAGGAAAACCCGATGGAGATGAAAGCTCCGATGACCACAGCCCATCCCCATCCTCCTTCAGGGGGAGTGTATCCCACAGGGCCTCCGACGGCCGGGGGCATCTTGAACGAAGCTGGTGATGACTCAGTTGGGGCTCAGAGACCTGCAGAGGACAAAGTATTGGCCTGTGCTCAGCTGAAACGAGTCCCCACTGCCCTGCCACGCAGAAAGTCCACACCACCAGCACCCGGATCACCTCAGTGCGCCCCGGGCTCATGAGCACGTTGGCCCCTGAAGGCTCTCTAAAGTCACAGGCTCAGATCACTGGTGGCCTTTAAAAGCCCTGGCGAGCAGGTATTTATTTATATGTGACAGGTTTAAGACATGATATGCTATTATAAGCCGAAAAGGGCAGGCGGTGACCTTGCCAACAGCGGCCGGGCACAGCAACAAAGAGGAGGCCGCACAGCAGGGCCGTGCTACCGGGCTGGGCCCTGGAGGGTTCCACGGGGAAGCACCCAGCAGGATGGGGCTCACAGGCCCTGGGCACCCCCAGCACTGAGCTGCTCACATGGGTTTTCTTGAAACCTGCTATCAGTGAGACCCATTAATTAATCCACACTGGGAATGCTGAAACCCACCCTGATGGCCCCCAGCGGTGTCCCAGCAGGTCCACAGCCTTCCTGACCCTCACCCAGGGAAACCCAGGCAGGCGAGGGCCAGAGGGGAAACCCCAGAGGCAGGCAGGGACCCCAGGTGTCGCCTCCAGCAGCCACCCCACACTCTGGAGGGCTGCCTGCAGCAGGGGCAGCACACACAGGTCATTAAGTGCACGCACACCAGGAAAAAACAGACAAGGCAGACAGACAGGTGCCACCCCAGCACAACCCCCTGAAGGTCACAGGCCGCAGCTAAACTTAGCCATGAGCAACAACAGTGGGAAGCTTCCCGGGATGCTGCCAGGGCTCCCAAGGCTCACCGCAGCCCTGGGGCAGGAGGTGGATTCGCTCCAGGCCGGCCTCCCCAAGGCTCTGCCCCTATAGGATGTCTCCGCACCCACCCCATAACCGAGCCGTAGCCAAACACTTCCTCCCTGATACCAAAAAAGCTACAGCAGATTTCATGAGAGCACCCAAGTACCAGCAGCAATGACCTTAAAAGTTTGAAGACATGCATGAAATTTATTGTTTTCTAATTCTGTCTATCTGCTGAATAACAGGATCCTTCTTAGGCAGAGCATGGAAAGGCTGGGTCAGTGCAAGTAGTGCAGCTCCTGTGCTCGCTGTAGGGCTGGCTCACACAGCGAAGCTGTGGTTATTTGAAAAACAACAAGGCTGCTCCAGACAGCAGAGAGCAGCACGAGCCACCCCTGAGAGGAAGCGCAGCTGCTCACATACACATTTCACAATATGCAAAACAACAGGAACTGCCACAGTCCCTGAAACTCCAGCATGCCCCTACAGATTTCAAGATGCTCTCAGTGCCGGGATCTTGCTCGCAGGACATCTGCTGGGGGCCAGGGAGAGGCAGAGCTCAAAGCCAGGCAGCCCAGGCCCGCTGTGATGGCTGCAGCACCACCAGGCCATGCTCTGCTCAGAGCGAGCCTCGTGAGCCACAGAGGGGGCAGCAGGCTCCTTTGGCAGAGTCTAAACCCTCCTGCTAGTTTTCTGCTCTGCTGCTCAGGTTTTCGATTGAAGAAAAAGCCATCTTTGAGCACAAGACCTTTCTTCAGAGCTCCTGTAAGTCGCACCACAATGCAGCGATAACTCCGAATGCAAAGCAGCGCGCGGACTCAAAGCTGCAGCGTGCCCTATTTATAGCACGCATCCGTTCAGGCTTCCTGTGATTACCATCTCATCCACGGCCACTGGCATGCCAGCATCCACCTGGCACGCTCCCTCCCGCTGCTGGCAGCCCGTGCGTTACCGCAGGTACCCATATCGCTTTCCTTTGCTCTTTCACTCCACCACCCACCGGAGCCCCGCAGCTCCTCCTGCCGAGCAGAGGCCTCCCGGCCACAGGCCTGCGACGCAGCAGGAAGGAGGCAGCACTGCAGGCTGCCTTCCCTAAGCCCTTAAGACTGGTTTAGCCTGGCCCAGGCACGGAGCTTTCCGGCTGGAAGGGTATTTTGCCCGCACCCCAGCCAATGCAGCACATGACTGTCACAAGCACGCTGCCCCTTCAAACAAACAAATCATTGACAGGACGCTCCCCAAGGCGAGCCCCCCCATCAGCCCGACTCACCGCAGCCACCGGCTGGTCCCCAGCGAGGACGGTGCCAGCCAAGCCCTGCATGACAAGCAGCCACAGTGCACTTTGTCCTCTGGCCATTGAGACAACTCCTCCAGAAGTTACGTGCTTCTTGGAAAGCTGATATGAATATTGGGGTTATCAACACCGTCCGGACAGTGCACACTGAAGTTTCCTGCTTACTCTTGCTTTCTGAGTCAGACTGAGCTTTCAGAGCATTCAGTAAGCTCTAATGCATCATTTAACTACCCTGATTTGCCCAAAACATTCTTAAAAAAAGAGAAACTGCCACATTTTGATAATAAAAGCTATCAGCTACTAGCAAGTAGTAAGAACTTCCCGATAGTGCAAATAAAAGCTACTGGCAATAACGGTATCAAATCAAAAAGCTGGGCGGTGCTGATGAGGTTGGGGATTTTTCCACTTTGCTTCTGAGACAGAACACAGGTTTAATTCTTCCATCACTCCCGAGAAGCTCAGCTGTGCCAAAATTACTGTGGCTTGGTTCATTTATTTGTTCTTCCTCTGCAAGCAACATCCCTCTTCCTATGGCTGTTCAGGCAGCGCCTTCCTATAAAAGAAAAAGGACTTTTGGGGGGTTAAACATAACCTCTCCTGCATTGCCAATGCATGGTGAAAAGCCTTGGCCTGAAAGCAGCTCTAGGAAGTCTGAGACCATTAAACCAGATTCCCAACATCTGACGCCAGAGGGTTTACATGAGTTCTGCGTGCCACAACATTTTTCCCCGACTCATTACAAATCCTTATTAAGACAGACCAGTTTTAGAAAGCTTTTCCTTCTACCGCATTAAGGTTTCTTTCTGATTTCCTCTGTGCCGCCACACAGACGTAGTTTCAAATGAGAGTGGAAAAAAGCACATGCGAGGCAGTCAGTCCAGAAGGAAAGCTTCCCTCCCCTTTGAAAAAAAAAAAAAAAAAAAACAATGCCGTGATGACATTTACAGTTCTGTTTTGGAAGAGCTGCAACGTGTAAGACGTGTTTGGAAATCAAATTCACAGCTGCCAGGCAGCAGCTACAGTTTGCCCTATTAGGAAATAAAATAACCATATTTGCAGTAATTAAGACTGATGAGCCCAAGTAATGACTGCAAGTATCACATCTGCCAGCCTGTAAACTTCTTGACAAACCTGCAGAAATGGGTAGCCTACAGCAAGCCCTTTTCCTACACAGCAATGGCAAGAGCAGAGACTGAGGCAGTCCACACCATATCATCCAGAAACAGGTCCTGGAGAGGACCAGGATCCTTTCCTCCTCCCAGGTCCCACGCACCAGCACTGCGATTGATTCCTTGCTTGAAGCTGCCTGGATCAGGAAGATTTTAAGACTTCTGCTTACATAATGCCGCAAATTACTGTGCTTTTAAAAGCCCCGGATTGGCAGGATTCCACAGCAGAAAGACAGAGGATCACATTTATAAGGCACTGCAAATGCTGAAAAATATTTCTGGGGCAAGCCCTTTAGCAAAGTATCCTCAAACTGCTCTTTCAGGGCAGGAAGAGAAGGGGCTTCTCCCCAGGGGGCAGAACCCCAGCCCCTCAGGTCCCTGCCCGTCCCCCTCGCTCCCATCCTTCCAGCTCAGGGTTTTACCTCACCAGGCACACATCCACATTGCACCCACTGCCTTGGGTGCTTTTAAAACCTCTCCCAGAGCAGCAGGACTCGCTTGGCAGCCGCAGGCAGGCAGCACCCACAGCAGAAACCAAGCACCCCTCCGCCTGAGCTGAAGTCTTGTGCTCATTGCTGGGAGCTGCTAGCAGCTGCAAGCTGTTTATGGTGAATAACACTTCATAGCTTCAGATTTGGACTTTTTCTGGCTAGAGGAAAGATCAAACACAGATTGTTATAAGCTAATGAGACGCTGCTTCCACTGGTTTAAAGCGGGTTTACAGAATTAAGCATGGGGATGTAATCCCAGCGAGCACCCCCAGCCGAGGGTTTAACCTGCCTGTACATGGCATACGTGACGACCCAGCGTTTGCAAGGGCTCTGCACCAAAACAATACTCAATTGAGGTCCTGCTCAGCTGAAGCGTTTGTTCCCAGGGTGAAGCGAGGTCAACAGCATGTAAAGAGTTTGCCCAAGGACAGCAGCCCACACAGATGAGCTCAAGGTTCTCCTGCCAGCAGCTGCACGGCCTGCTCAGCTCCCCTCCTCTACCAGAAAGCGGCCGGCGTATCCCTAGACATGCTCCAGTCTGCCAGCCTGGTGAGCCAGCCTGGAGAGCAGACAGCTAGACGCCAAAAGGCAAGACTTTTGCACTCGTAAAGGAAGGAGCAAGTGGCAGCTGCCTTCATCTTCAGCTCAGAGCCCGATCCCGCAGCGCTGCAAGCCCCAGCCTGCAGCCGCGGAGCAGAGGTGCACGGCAGCCCACTCACCAGCACCCAGCGGGCAGGCACTCACCTGGGCAGGGCTGCCGAGTGCTGGAGGCTCTCCTTGAACATCAGCCACTACAAACACCGTCTGCTGAGGACAGAGCACGCCAGGGATTTGCAGATAATCCCCTGCGCAGCAGTCACCACGCCTGGCTCGCAGGCTACAAAAAGGCCGCGCCACTGGTCTCTGAAAGCAAGCTGGCTGAGGGAGAGGGACATCGAGACCCTTTGTCAGGAGCACAAGGGGGATGGGGGAACAAACAAGACAGGCAGATCTCCCTCCAGAACGGGTCCATTACAAGCACCATTCCAGGCTGCTGTCTTTAGCTGTTACAACCACTGATGCTCAGCCTGCCTGAGCAAGGACCCAGGGTATGGGAGGATGGGATTTCTCATACCAAGCACTGCTATGAGAAAGCGTGAAGCAAGCTTAAGCAAGCTATCAAAAAGATCAAGGGAAAAACCTTGGCTGTTTTCTTACATTGCTGCCTGGCAATTGCCATGACTCAAGCGAGGCTCTCCCAGAACCCTCTGACCCACAACCACAGGCAAACCTCACGCACAGGTTACAGGCACAGCACTGCCCAGATCAGCTGCACGCCCAGCACAGCCCCTGCAAACACAACAGGGAGAGGCCAGCCCGGGCACAGCCAGGCAGGGCTGCCAGGCACCGCGGCCGTGCCTCTCATGCTCCGTCCACAAAGCCACAAGCTCACCTGCAGCAGGAGCTGCGGGGCTGCAGACACACAGCCCCCCGACCCGGCACGTCCCAGGTGCAGGTCTGAGTGCCAGGGGCTCCTCCTCAGCGCTGATCTGTGCCTCAACAAGAAATGCTCAGAATGAGAAAAATGTGGTACCAAGCAGCACCGGCATTCCTTCACCAGACATCAATACCACCAGAGACACATCCCCTCCAGATTTCGCTGCAGAGCGTGTTTGCGTGAGGCTGCAAAACTCGAGTCACACAGTTGCTACAGACAGAGCATTTCTGCTCCTTTTCCTGAGGGCACCAGCTCGAGTTCTTTGTTCCCAGCCACCTCTGCACCATTGCCTTTAGAGCCTCCAAAGTTGGGCTAAAGCAGCTCCATGGATGAAACCACCCGACACCACCTGGGTGACTGTGGTTTCAGGAGTCAGCTACAGCCTCACACAGACCTTTGGCTACAGCACAACTGTACAACAACAGAAGGAACATTTCACAACGAGTTTTACAGACAATAATGGGAAGAGGCTTCTGCCTTCTTAAGAAAAGTTACTGTTATCTGCTGATTTCACAGAAGGAAATAGAAGCCGTAAAACTGAGATTAGCACTATAGTGCTCCGATAAAGCTTGCCTGCATAGCCTACGTGCAACTTTTCAACTCCTCACAAGGGATATATGAAGTAAAACACTGGAAGTCTCCAGCCTATAAAAGTCACCGGGTATTTTCCACATTAGCTGCCAGATTAATCAAGACAAGTGAGAGATTTGAGCACAGCAGAAATCAAGCAAACCATTCGCACCTTTTTATTGGGAACCACCTCCTGGCTTTCCCAAAAGGGGGTGATTCTCTCAACCCTCTGCCTGAAGGGCCAGGGCAGAAAGAACATGGTCAGGGTCACGGCATGGCGGGGAAGTTTGCAGTGCAGCAGCAAAACGCTTGTTTGTAGGCAGAGGATCCACCACACCGGTGGTTAAGTGAGAAGATAAAAGCAGCAAGCAGGAGCTGTGGGGCTCTGCCTGCAGCCCCAGCCCCCCAGGCACGCAGCCACTGTTCCCTGCGCTTCTCAGGAGTCAAAAAAGCCTCAGAGCAGAGCCACCCGGGAGAGGCAGCCTGCACTAAATTACCTCACTTAGCATGAAAATGGGATGCTTGTGCACCACAGAAAGGCTCCAGGCAGACAGAAAAGCAAGAAAACACTACCCCTGGATTTCAGGTGTCTCGTGAGGAAGCTAGAAATGACTTCTTTTAGCCGCCCCCCGAGAAAATTAAAAGCCCAGGAACATCTTGTGCAGATGGCCCCAGCTCGTGGGGCAGCAGGAGCGTGGCAGAGGGGACAGCCCTGGGGCTGCCTGCTGGGACCTGCTGCCATGGGGGGGGACAAAGGGCACAGCTCGGTCCCCTCTGAGCCTCCCCAGGGAGCCGCAGGTCACCCGCTCTCCTTGTGGCCCCCCCGTTCGTGACCTCCCTCGGGGCGGTTACGGGACCGGGGAGCACGGGCAGGCGGCAGCCCGAGGGGCCCGGTCCCCCCCCCCGGGCCCCTTCCCCGCTGTTATCGGCGGCTCGGAGCGGGGCTGTAATCGCCCCAGCCCCGGCTCCCCCCGCTATCTGCGGCTCACACGGGGCGGATTTACTCTCCCCGCTACCGGGAGGCCCGAGGGCTGCGGAGCCCCCGGACGGCGGCTCCGTGCACCGGCCCCCACCGGTCACCGGTCGCCCCCCGTTCACCCCGAGGAGCTCCACCGGGGGGCACCGCCTGCCCACGGTCCTGCACCGGGACAGGGGGCGAACACGGGCCCGGGAACCGGCACCCAAAGTCCTCTACCGGGGAAGGTCACGGAACGAGGGCCGGGCATCTCCGGCCCGACACCGACCGGCGGCTGCGGGGCCCCGGGGGTCGACCCCGGAGTTACGGGGAGGGGGCGGCGGCACCGTGCAGCCCCCATCCAGCCCCCAAGCCACGAGGGGGGGCCCGTGGCCGGCCGGTTCGCACCCCCAGCGGCACGGGAGGGCATCCACCGACCCGGAGGAGCCCGGTGCCCGCCGGCCCCGCGTGTCCCCGCCGCCGCAGCGCCCTCCACGAGGTCCCTCCACGAGGTTCCGGCTGCGCCCCGCGCCCCCGCCAGGCCGGGAGCGGCAGCCCCGGGATCACGGAGCCGCACCCCCCACCCCGGGCCCCCCCATCCCATCCCATCCCATCCGTTCCCGTCCCCATCCCATCCCGGTGCGGTGCCCGGTGCCGTCCCCCCGCCACGTGGCCCCGCCGGGCCCTACCTGCGCGTGCCGCCGCCGGCCGAGTGCGGCCCCCCCCGCCCCGCCGTTATACGGGACCGCGGGGGGGCGGGGCCGAACCCAGGCTCCGCCCCTTTCCCCGCCCCCCCCCCCCCGCCGCCGCCGCCACGTGCGCTCCGCGGCCCCCGCCCGGGCCCCTCGGCCCCGCCGCCGCCGTGTGCCCCGGCACGTACCGGGCCCCCCCCCCCCCCCAGCCCCCGCCCTGCTCCGCCCAAACGGGTGGGAAGCGAGGCCACGGCGCGGAGCCGGGCACCGGGAGCCCCACCGGGACCGGCACCGGCACCGGGACCGGGATCATCCCCGTTTGGTCCCCGGGGGGCTCCTCCCCTCCGGCACAGCCGCCGGGGGTGTCGGTGGGGACGGGCGAGCAGCGAGCCCAGCTTCAGGGAGCCCACCCCGGGCTGGCCCCGGTCCCCGGTGCTGCCCCGGAGCCCGGGGGGACCCGGGGCTGTGCTCGGAGCCCTGAGCCAGGAGCTGGGATGTGCTGCTGGGTGCCCCGCTCGCCCCTCGCAGAGCCCGGGGCTTTCCCCGTCGGTTCTGCAGGAGACGGGCCCAGGCTCGGCGGCTGATGGAGCCTGGAAGGTGCTGGAAGCTGCTGGAAGCTGCCTGCATGCGGAGCCCCTCGCTGTCGGGTGCACGGCGGTGGCAGCGCCGCATCGAGCCCTGCACCCCCTGTGTGTAACAGGCCCTGCTCGAGGGGCTGTTCCCTGCGGGTGCTTCCCTGCAGCCGCCGGTTCCTGCGGCCCTAATGAAGTTAATTGTCCTCTGGGTCTCACATCTAATGCTCTTAATTCGTTTCAGAGCAGAGAAGCGCGGTGCAGTTCACCTCGGAGCCCTGAGAGGCAAAAAGGCAGTGATACTCAGCAGATGGGAGCTGGAGCAGCCGCAGGGGGGGTGCAATCCCTTTTCATATCAAAGGCAAGCACGGTTCCTCCTCACCGCAGCCAGCGCGTGCAGGGGTGTGCGCTGTGTGTCAAGGCACTTAATGGGCCAGGTGCACTCGATAAAAGCGCACCAGGCACTGCAGCAAACTCCCTCACCCACTTCTGAAGCAAGACGACGCCGTGAACCAAGGAGCGAGTGGGCGGGCGGCTTTCTTGATACATCTCCCGTGCACCTCGGTAAACAGGGATAGGCCCGCGCTCGAGTTTGCTTAGACAACAAGGCGAATAATAATTAAAAAGGGCAATTTGGGATCAAACTCAACGTGCCGCTTGGCTTTGCCGTCCTGTAACGCCTTAACTAGGGACCATGGGCTTCGTGGGACGCTGCTGCTGCGTCTTGTAGACAGCGGGAAGGAGTCCATGCTCTGTGCCTCTGCTCTTCTGTCTCCTTTAAAAGGCAGATTTAATATTAATCCCTCCAGGAATTTTTTCTTGAGAGGAAAACAGGATATTGTTTCAGGATATTGGGCAACAAAGCTGCCCTTGAAAAGCAACTATAAGCAGCCTTGCAGTCCTTACTACTGGCTGCATTTGTTGTTAATCGAGTTGAAAATTGGGTACAGCCAAGCCCTTTTACTTCCAGAATGAGTGAGAGGTCACAGCAGAGTAATTCAAGTTCAGGTTTCTGTATCCCATTGTAAACACTAAGGACTAAACACTAAACACTAAGTAATCTTAAAATATAATCACTAGCTTTGGTTTCCATTGGAATTAATGTCTCCAACAGGTGTAAAAGGCTATCCCCCTCATCTGCCATGAATACGTGTGTCCTGCTTGATAAGAGAGATAACAAACAGGAGTCCAAATCCAGGAATTATTGGAAATCTCTTGGGAAAGCCTGTTCTTTCGAGATATCCATCCTAGTTTCCTGACTAGGCTTTGGAAAAAGGTTTTCTGAACTTTTGGGTTCGCATTTAACTTTAACTGAGCTTCCAGGCCCTGAGTTCACCCATCCTCACAACCCTGTGACAATGGCTGTGGAAGAGAAGGCGTCGGAGCGCCGTCCCTGGGGAGCGCGGGGGGTCTGCCTCCGTCGGATGACAAAGGCATGACATTGTTCAGGGGTGTGTAACAGCTTCTGTCATTGTTTAGACAATAATATGTCTTGGGAAGAAGTTGTTTGTTGATAACATGTTTTAAATGGCCACTAATAATCAATAGAAAACCTTTGCAAATGTGGTCTTCTGTACGCTCACAGACAACCTGCACCAGGGCTCGGTCACCCTCCGAGTGAAGGGGCTTCTCCTCCAGCTCCTGTGGAACTGGGTTGCTCCCAGGTTCACAAACACGTCCTCCCTTGGGAAGCAAACGAAGGATTAACAGGATTGTGTTCTGCAAAGTGCTCCTGAGGCCAGGTGCTAATGACTGCTTCAGAGAGAGCTGCCCCAGCAGGATGGGAGTTGAGGTTTTTCTCACCCTCCCTCAGCATATTAACTGCACCAGTAAGTGTTAACGATGGCAGCAGAATTAATTCCTTACAAAGATGAGTTGCAGGGGCATGTGATGAGACAAAGACATTAATTTGGGCGTCAGATGATGTGTGGCAGCAGGCAGGATGGCCTCACCGAGTGTCTCCCAGGGCAGCCCTGCAGCTGGGCCCAACGCCGCGCACCCCTGGGTCCTCGTGGCCAGGAGCAGGGCGCTTGCCCAGAAGCAAGGGGTCCTTGGCCACGTGGAGACCACACAGCAAGCCCTAAGGGACGCCACATGCACACCGTGGTCCTGTCTCGACCCTCACCCTGTGCCTTTTCCTCATTTTCTGAGGTGGGCACGCTCTGGTTCGTCTCCTCAGGGTGCTGCTGGTGCGGAGCATAGCAGCCCGTTGCCTTTTGCCAAGAAGCTTATCTGGCACAAGAAATGGTATCTCTGTTCCTCCTTCCTTGCTGTCCTTAGCCGGGGGAAGGTGCTGGTGCTCAATGTACTTTCAGTGCTGACTCCTGCTCCACGGGGACTCGGGAGGTCTCTGCTCGCTCCTCCAGGAACGTGGGGGCTGCCGTCCTTCCCTGCAGATTGCTGCCCCATATGTTCCCGGCACAGCAGCTCGTTCCCTCCACGCTCCCCGTGCTCGCCTCCCGAGTGCTGGCTGCCTGACAGCACATCTCGGCACTGCCAGGTCTGCCGCTCGCGTGTTCTCCCTGGGGAGAGCACAGGGCAGCCCCCCGCCTGCGGGCTGGCTGGCAGGGGTCAGTGCCTCCACACCTGAAGGGTCGAAGCTTTCCCTGGTGAGGAGCAGCTCAGAGCTGTGCCTGGAGGCAAATCACACCCCGGCTGTGTCCTGGGATGGGACGGCACCGGGATGATGCAGTGCATGGAGACCCTGTCCTCATCCTAGGGGTGCTGCGGGCAGCGGAGCACCCCACCCACTGCCCTCCTCGCACTGGGGTCAGCGCCCTCGGGGACACCCAGACCAGCCCAACCGGCCACAGGATCCCGTTCTGTGACATTTCACCAGCCGCTGGGATGATTTTCCTCGCAAGAAGCTCTCGGGCAGCCCTAGGGTCCCCGAGGGAGGAGGCAGGGGTGGGCGTACGGTGGGCGTACTTCTCACCGTGTGCAGCCCTCCCGCGGGAGCGCTGCTGTCCCAGAACATGCTGTTTTAATGACTCTATTCCTGTTCTCGGGGTGGGGAGGAAAAGGTGGGGGCTCTGCAAATAATTTAACCATATCCCAGATCAAATAACTTCACGGGTCAATAGCACTGCCTCCCCTGCATTGTACTCTCCCTCGTATCCCCGTCCAGAGAGCCCGTTTCAGCCTTGGGTGGCCCACAGCTGTTGGATGCTGGTGGCATCCATTGCCACGTCCCTGATCTTCGATCTGCCTGCAGCTCTGCTCCCTCTCCAGGCAAGGCACCACCAGGGTCAGCTTCCACCGCCTGCACATTTAGTGTCTGGGCTGCTCCTGGGCAAGTTCGGTTATTCATGCGATGATCTCAGGATAGTCTCAGCAAGGGAAAATCTGGAGCTCCAGGCTGCTCTCCAGCTCCAGTCATGCACTGCAGCAGCTGTTTCCTTGGGATGTTGCACAACACACTATTGCTCTGTGCAGTACTCAGTATTTTTGGTTCTACATCATCCTGGGGGAGCTTAGCACGCTCTCAGAGGTGTGAAACAGCCTCCCTCCAGGCACAGGCTCAGGACACAGAGAAGCCTCTCAGCCTCTGGGTGCACTGGTCCCACCTCACAGTTGCCCAGTGCTGCACTGGGGGCAGGCATTGCTGCTGCCCCAGTTGACCGCCAGTGCCAGCACGGGGAGCGGGCAGCAGAGCACTGAGCTCCTCCTCCTCCCATGCCCTCGCTTGCTCTGTGCTTTGGCATTTGCATGTGTTGACTGCAAGGCCAGGCTGCGGGGCCAGCAGGTGCCTTCCAGGGGAAGCTGCAGCAGAGGGTGAGCGCCGGCTGGGTTCACATCACAGCTGTGGCTGTGAAACGCCCAAGTCCCAAACTCCACCGACAGCAGCAGCCACCACGGGGCTGCTCCTGGCTTGTAAGCATGGCCGAGCACTTCTGCCCTGCAGCACGCAGCGGATGTCTTGTCTGGCACGTCGAGATGTGGCCGAGGGCTGCCACCGGGACGTCGCTGCTGCTCAAGTCCCTGGGGAAGCAGCGAGCGCCGAGCCAAGGGCCAGAGCGCGGGAGCCTGCCGAGGAGACGAAACACAACCACCAATATTTGTTCTGAAACCTGCCCAGGATTTTTTTTGGCCTCAGTAAGGCTGGAGGATTATTTTCCTTAAGTATTTTTAAACCTGGTGCCTGGCAAGCACCAGAGGGCTGGGATTTCCTGGTCTGAGCACACTGGTTGTAGGATGACAAGGAGCCTGCTCCCTCCGCGCCATCTGGGCAGCCCTGGTCCCTGCACGTGGGGTGAGTGAAGGTGACCAAGCTGGAAGGTGCTTTGGGAAGGAAGTCACCTGCTGGATGGCTGTGCTCGCAGCCCCTGGGCCTCGTGCATGCTCCTGCAGCAGGTGGTGGGGCTGAGTGCCTGTCCTTGCAGGAGGCACCTCCCTGGCTAGGCTGGGACCAGGGCAGAGCCCCAGGGACTGCCCAGCCTGGGCTGCTCCACACCTGGGTGGCAGCTGGGAAGGGAAGGCAGAAGTTGCAGGGAGGAGGTCAGGAGCATGCTCCTTGTGTCCTACACCAGTCTGGGGGATGCAGAGCCCAAGGCGAGCTCCTGGTTGTTCAGACTGGGTGTCCAAGCAGGGGCTGGTAGAGCACATTCACATCCATTCACAGCAGTGCTGGGCTTGGGCCCCAGTGGGGCCATGGAGAGCCAGCACGGACATTGATCCGTGTGTCTGTCCCCTGCCAGCCCTGCCCCGCTGCCCCCGTGGTGCTTCCTAACCCCATGGATGGCAGCAGTGTGGGATCGGCCAGGCGCTGGGGATGGCAGAGTGCAGCTGGGAGGAGCTGTGAGGCTGAGAAGCATTTCCTAAATACACTGCTGTTCGCCCACAGCCTCCCAGGCTGCACGGATGTGAGGAAAGCGAACGCAGTGCTCCACGTGCTGGCAGCTTCTTTGTGGCTGTGCGTATCAGAGCTGCTCTCCTGGCCTTCCCCTTGCTGGCAGGATTTGGCAGCAGCACAGCCACGTTCAGCTCCTCATTCAGCGCTGGTGAGCACACGACCTATTGTGTGCATGTGTAAATACACATCGGCGTTGCTCGTTCCAAAACCCCGCTTGTTCTGTTCCCAAAGAGCCAGGATGGACAATGTCAGGAAAGCCTCTATCCCCTGGCTTTGTTCGACTCTGCTTACTTGGAGGAAAGATCCCTGGAGAGGAGCTCGCAGCCGCTGCGTGCTCCAACACATCCCGGCTGCTGGCGCGCGAGCAGCCCTGGCAAGCCCGGCCGAGGGCTCCCCAAGACCTCGCACAGCGTGGTCCCCATGGGTCCCCACGAGCCCCAGAGCTGGGACAGAGTGAGCAGGGCCAGTGCCTGCAATGGGCAGAGGGGAGAGGAGGTGGCAGCGCCCCAGGCACTGGCTGGATGCCCGTCCCAGAGGCCCACTGCAGAGCCGGCACCTTCTGAAGAGGGTCAGGTCCTGTCCCTGTGCAAACACAGGCCTAAGTCCAGCACCACCAAAGTGCACAGCGCTGGAGGAAGTCCTGGCCCTGGTACAGCCGATGGGACTTTGCCTTTTGCTGCAGTGAAGGCCAGGATTTTGTGCGCTGCCAGCAGCGAGGGTCAGAGCAGGCTGTGGGGGACTTCTTGCCTGAGGAGCGGCTGCTGCTCCGCCGTGGGCCCTGCCTGCTGCATCCCACCGCTTGTCTGCGCCTCCCTCCTGCCTCCCCTCAGGGATGCTTTGCTCCCACTGGCTGCGGATCCTCTGTGTTCAGCAAATCCCACTTCCCTGCCTGCACTTCATCCGAAATGCCCTCACAGAAACGCTGTCAGCCTTTGCACTGCTGAGCGGCAGGCCCGACAGCTGCTCTCTGTGAGATAGTGCTGTCCGTAGCCGTGAGCAACAAGAAAGCTGTGATGGGGGAGTCAACACATAACACACCCTGAGTGCTGCCCTCCAAGTCCACAGTACCGGGGATAAGGTTTGGGTAAATACTGCAAAGTACCTGTGAAAGCTAGCTCTCACTGCTGACCAATTAGGTTCTGTTTTCTTCATGTGCTTTCTGTGTTTAGTTTACACAAACTCTTGTGGTTGGACTGTAAAGGCAAGAGAGGTTACATAAAACAATTTAATGACTCCTATGTACAAGCCAGAACTGCTTTCTCACCTGGACAAGTGCCCTATGAAATGTCTTTTGACCTACACAGACACAGCTACACAACAGCCCATGGCAAGAATGCTGGCATACACACAGGACACATGCATGCGCTGGCTCCAAAAAGATTCAGAAGAAAATCCTTGCAGTGACCACAGTTACAATCTTAATAAAACACAGATATTTCTTAAACAGAGAATGGGGTTAAATGTGCCCAATTAATTGTTCATTCTGAGTTATCATCCCTGCTCTAATAACAGCTGATAAGCTAGTCTTCTGGGGGACAACAAACATTTCTGTTATTCCTCCAGCCCAACTTCAGGATAAATAAAGCCAGCCTTGTGTTTAAGCAGGAGGTCATGTGCCATCTTAGGATAAAACACTGTACCCCTTCCCCTGCTTTTCAGACTTAAAAAAAGTCAGAGAAAATTAGAGTAGGAGCAGCTAGAGACATGTCAAACATGCTAGCATTAACTTCCCTTCAAATGTGTGTTTAGCAGATAATTTGTTATCATCTTAGTCCAAAGTTAACCTGCTAGAAATCTGCTGTGGGAGAGTTGGCTGCATCTGCAATGTTTTAGCTGGGCACAAACAAACCAAAAAAATGCTATAAAAGCTTGTTTTTGATTAAACTCGTTGCTGCCAGGCAGAAATACTTATTTGTAGGTGGAAGTTCATTGGGACACAAGCACCAAAGATCATTAATCCCCTGGTAAAACACAGAATTTGTGCCCAGGGCGTGGGCTGTGCTACGGCTCAGCCTGCAGCCGCTTCACGCAGCTGCCCCGTGGTTTCCACTTCCCCAAACCAGAGGGACGAGGGAGGAGGAGGAGGACCCTCAGGTTTCCAGCCATGCCCCCTGAAACCCCAGGGGCTTGTGCTAGTCTGGTAAGTGCCCCCCGTTCTGCCCAGGAGCTGCTCTGTAGCACTGAGCTTCCCGCTGGCTTTAGGCTCTCCAAAATGCAGGGAGCATCTCCACTTCCACGGGGCTGCCGGACCACAGCAGGAAGCTGTGGTGGAAGCTGTTTTTCTGTCCCAGCTCGTCTGCTATTCTTGCAAACCTGCCAACACCCACTTCACCAGCGCCGTGGGCTGTGCCGGCAGGGGAGCATTTAGGCCGTCCCAGCGGTGGGACCGGCTGGCTGTGGCTCAGGAGGGCGGCAGGGTGCCGAGGGGGAGGAATTTTCCATCACCGAGCCAGCAGCAGCTTGCCGGCCTGTCTTCAGGAGGCAGGGTGGCAGGAGGCACCCACCCTCAGCAGCCAAACGCCACCTCTGCCGTTTGGTTTCAGAGCAAGCTTTGGAAAAAGGGCACGCTGGGCAGGTCCCCGTGCATCACCAGCCGTGGGCACCGCAGCGCTGTGTGTACACGTGGCTGCGTAATACCATAACAAGATTACACTGAGACATGATGGCTGGGAAATAATCCACGGTATCATTCAGCAAATCCCAGGATCCAATTACTGTTTCACATGACACCGTGCCCGGGAGCGGGAGGCCAGGCAGCGCCCGCCCACCACCGCTCCTCCGGCCGCAGCCTGCGGCCCCTCCGCCCTCTCGCACCTCTGCATCCCGGTGTCACTCGGCATTAGCAGAGTTTGCCTTATCCCGCAGAGCGCTGGCGAGCCACGCTCGGGGAGCTGTGGGACATGGCTGCACCGAACCTTGCTGCTGTGGCTGGGATGAACCCCGCCGCTCTGCCTGCCGCACACACCGTGCCTCTCCCAGCTGTTTGCAGACATTTCTGCAGGACACGTTCCTTGTCCCAGCGCCTGCTCCCTGCAGCCAGCGTGTCCCTTTCTGTGAGAATAAAGCCCAAGGCTCTGGTGCCACCAGCACTCTCTCCTGCTGCCGGCTGCCCCAGCGCATCCTGCCGAAGGCTCCGCAGTTGCTCCTGCCCCTGGCAGGTGTTCAGACACCAGCGCTGCTGCCAACCCAGGCAGGGAGCGTGGCCAGCTGCAAATTTAGGCTTCATTTTTGGAGCCTTTGAATCACTGGCCATCTGCCAGGTTTGTTATTTGTTAGGCTCTTTAAGTATTTTTTTTTTTTTTTTCCCAAGTGAATTTCAAGCTGGCAAGAGGAGCCGGCAGAGGGAACTTGGCGGGGGCCCACGGGCATGAGGCAGTGGCGTGGGCTGCCCTGCCCGGGGGGACCCTGGGCGGCAGGACGGAGGCTGCAGCACGGCCAGCCGAGCCCTCGTGCCAGGAAGCCTCGAGTTTCACCTCAGCTGCAGTGGGAATACAAGCGAAAATCCCAGCGCCCTGCAGCCAGCAGCTCCGGCCCTGCCTCCCCCTTCCCCAGGCCCAGCCCTGCTGCTGCCCCGCTCCGTCCCTGCCCTGCAGCCCCTCCGCACATTTCTCCGGGGCAAGAAGCCCGTGTGCCTGGGCAGGAGCCCCTTGCTGGGCAGGGGGCTGTAACCCCAGCCTGTGAACACCGACGTGCCTGCCTGAGCCCAGGGCTGAGGCTGAGCTCTGTGCGCCGGCCAGGCCTGACCTGCACCATGCCAGACCCCGCAGACACGTTCAGGTGCTTTGCGCCCACCCCATGCTGCCTGGGCACCCTCCATGCAGCTCTGTGCTCGGACAGGTTGCAGTAGCTGAGCCCAGGGGTGCCCCAGCTCCCCAGGGCTCCCCACACGCGGCCATGCTGCCACAAGACACATGGGCACTGGGTCGGGGCTGTTCCCTGGGCTGGTGGGCAGCCACCATGGTGCCTGCGAGCTGCACGGTGGGCAGCTGCCCCCGGTCCTCCCGGCCTGGGCCGGTCAGCAGTGATTAGGAAACAAAACAAAATAGGAGCAATTTGCAAGGGAAGACGTGGATTTTCCACCTTGGAAACCTGAGCTGTAGCTCCATTTCCCTCTAGAGAAGAGAAACAAAGGCGTTCAGAGGGAAGGGCCGGGCTGCTGCCTCAGAGGAGAGGGGCCACAGGCCCCTGGGCTTCCAGAAGTGCAGAGGGCAGGGGCCATGGGGCAGGGGCCGGGACAGGATGGGGATGGCTCGGAGGGGCCAGCAGGGCAGGCCAGTGGGGAGGGAGGCAGCCTGCCAGGCTCTGTGTGTCCCCCTCCCTGTGCTTCCCAGCGCCCCGCTGCCTTCCCTGCCATTGTTCGGCAGCCCCGGGGGTGAGGCTGCCCTTCCTCCTGCCTCCTGCCCCCGCGTCTGCACCCCGCTGCCCCACAAGCAATACCCATGCCAAGCTGCTGCGATGGGTGGCACAGCACCCCAGGGACACGGGGCCAGGCACAGCAGCCCCCAGGGACACGGCTCCAAGGCCCAAATGAGCCTGAAAGAGCCAGGGGAAGCAATGAGCAGTGTTTGCTTTAGGCAGGGCTGTCACGGCAAACCAGAGGGTTTGTTCTCCAGGCTTCGTTAAGATAACAGTCTCGGTATGAGGATGAGCTCCCTGGTGAGGAGCAATTTGGAGAACTTGAATGGGGGCTCCAAAATTGAATGCAGAGAAAAAGATTAAGATCAGTATTTGTCCTTTTTTTTTTTTTTTTTCCTTCCTACTGGAGCAAAAATATTCCCGTTTATTGCTCTAAACCCTGGGGAGCTGTATGGTAAACTCCCAGTGGGAATCAATGTCTCAAGAGATCACAGGTCCCGAGAACATCCCCTTGCCAAATTTACAGTTACTGTTAGCCCTAATCAGCCTTGTTTATCTCTCTCCGTGATGGTATTTGGGAAACTAGCACAGGTCAAACACAGGACAGAGTCCTCGATGTTACCAGATATCTGTAATCTACCTTCAGGTCACACGCTGAGATGGTTCATGGTGTGGATACCTTCCCACTGCCTTTTTTTCTGGAGCCTGGCCTGGGGCTCTTGCTTATCTGTGCCATTACTGCTCACGGGTTAGCAGAGCCAGCCTGGCCTCAGCCCCCAGCACCCCAGCCGCCGGTCCCCACGCACCAAGCAGGAAGGCTGCGACGTCCGTGCGCTCAGACTTTCCTACTGTACACTCTTCCTAAGAAAATAAAGCATCACTGTCCTATTAATTATGTGAGTTATGGAGCAATATTTTTCCCAGAGTCACCTACTGGTTCGCGTATTATTTTTCCAGGCAGCTTAGCCAGTAGCCTGGCAACACGGTGACCTTATGCTCTGCTCAGCTTTGAGCGTTTTATTAGCCACACTGGACTCTCTCCACCGCTCCATATTTCTGAGCCCCTCATTAGTGCAATTAATAAGCTGCTTCTGTCAATTCAATCAAATGCCAGGCTCGACAGCAGTAGAAAGCTTTGGCAGACCAAGTAGGGGAGATTCTGGGTAGCATTGGGAAATTGCAGGAAACCTTTCATCTCCCCCAAGGAACCGAACAAGAATGGAATTGTGGGATTGGGATTCTCTCAGGTCATGTTTATTTATCAGTGGCTCGTTAGTATAATAAATCAGGTCCCCTGTCACTTTGAATGAAGTCATGGGTTTGCTGGAAGGAACTTGGCAGAACACCTTGATATTATTAGTGATGGTGCAGACAAAGCCTCATGAAAGGCGATGCCCTGGCCGGGGTGCTCAGGCACCCTCACATGCTCGCGCCCGTCCCTGCACCCCGCTGGCAAAAGGCAGCCAGCCCGCAGTGCCGCGGTCATCCCAGGGCAGGGCTTGGGGGCTATGGTGAATTTGGGATGCAAGGCACAGCCACAAGGTGCCCACAGCACCAGTATGCCACAGGTACGCAGCAGAGAAGGCTGCTTCTCCTTCTCCCAGTGCCAGCTCCAGCAGATGTTTGCGGTGGGACACGTCTCCGGCCCGGCCCTGCTCTCCTCCTGCAGCCCCAGCACGCCGCCAGGACGCGGCCAGGGCACTGCAGAGCGCTCGGCAGGCAGCGCGGGTGCTGTCAGTCACGTGTAGCACACACATGTGAGGGCATTTTGCCTTTCACACCTCTCTGCGTCCTGCCAGACTTTGCCCCGGCTCTGACGTTGGTGTGCTCTTTGGATCCCGCACCGGCTCCGGGAGCTCCCATGGCCGCGGCGTGAGGGGGCCACAGGGGCACGGGCAGGACCCCGCCACGGGGAGGAGAAGGCCCCGGGTTCACTCTGATCCCAATCGCCACCAGTCCCTGAGTCCTCTGAGCAGCAGCAGAGGACCAGGGGATGGTTTTGCAGAGCCTTGGGCTTGACATCTCCCCCTGAGCTGGGCCCCTGGCCGGGGCGAGCACGGTGAGGTGCTCTGATGGAGATGCTGGGGAGTTCATCGGTGTCCTTGCCCAAATCTGGAGCTTTTCTACACAGGAGAGCAGATCCGTGGGGTGATTCCTATTCTACTGCTGGAATTAATCCCGGGTGGCACTGAGGAAGAGCTACGACTGGTCCGAATTAGAGCAGCGCCACAGGTGTATGGCCCAAAAACGTTCCTAAAATAATCTTCCCCAGGAAATCCTTTGATCTAATCTGGTAATAGAAATGTAAATCTGAATAAAAATGGATCTTTAAAAATATTAATTTACATTTAATTTAAATATAGCTTAAAGGTTATGATATAACAGCAGTATTTTATCGTTCATCTTAGGAGAGTATCTGGTCTCCATGCTGGGGTAAATATTGAACTGCTCCTGATTTGTTGCTCATAAAACCCAACTTAGGGAGACACTTTGCTCCTGATTGTACAGCCTGAACAGGGCCTTCACTGCCACTGAAATGCCACGCAGTGCACCAGGGCTGCCCAACACCACTGTGCACTGTGGGAGCCTTCCCCAGGCTGTCCCTGTCCCCGTCCCTGTCCCCATCCCCGTCCCTGTCCCCGTCCCTGTCCCCTGTGCAGCACGGCATCAGGAATGGCTTGAGAAGCGCCCTGGGCCATAATCACCCCACTCATTAGCAATCTTGACTCCGGCTGACCCATAAATGTTCAAGGAAACAAGCATAACCGCTGGAAAGGGAGGGAGAGGAAGGGCTGTAGGTGTTGGCCACATGTCTTCAGAGCCTGAGCCGGGCTCCAGCTGAAGATGCTATTATGCTGCAGTAATTTCCCTGGAAAAAAAAAAAAAAAAAAAAAAAAACAGGCTTGGAGATCTCCTCACTGTTCCTGGGAAGTGCTTCATGACCAGGAGGGTGTGGATTCATGGCTGGGCCAGCCACTGGGGGGGCTGCGGGGCTGCGTGGTTGAAGCTTTTGCTGTTACTTTACAGAGATGTCATGAACGACACTGAGCGACTCGAGAGAGGAGGCTCCCACCCCTGGCAGCCAGCGCTGCCCCCTCCCTCGCTGCCTTCCCCCCCCGGCAGCCCCGGGCCCCGCCGGGCTCCTCCGCCGGGGCTCGTGTGCCATCCAGCGGCCGGGGGCAGGGAGAGCCGCGCCCGGCGGCCCCGGGGGATGGAGTTTGGGGCCCGACGGGACGCGGGGGCACCGGAGGGAGCCCGGCGGGGGGAATAGGGCTCCGGTGGCACCGGCTCGGTGCGGCACAGAGGGTGCGGGGAGCAGCCCGGCAGAGGGGCACGGCCCCGGTTAACGCGCACGCGGCGGGGCTGCCGCGGTGCTAAGCTCGGAAACGGAAATGGCGGGGGGGAGCAGTGGTCGGGGAGACTGAGGGGGCTGGTAACGGGGCTGGTAACGGGGCTGGTAACGGGGCCGGTAACGGGGCTCACCGGGAGCCGGCGGCACCGGGCGGTCGGGAGCGGCCCCGCCAGCACCGCCGGCACCGGGGCACACCGGGACCCGTGCACAGCGGCACCGAGCACCGCGGGCACCGGGACCGGGACCGGGCCACACCGGGCTCCGAGCGGCCCCACCCCCGGCCCCGCCCCCTCCCGGTTCCCGCGGCACCGCCCCGCTCGGCGGCGCCCCGTAACCACGCCCCCTTCCGCTCGACCACGCCCCCTCCGTTGACCACGCCCACTCACGCCGGTCCCACCCCCCCGGCGCGCTGCGCGGTGACGCAGTCGGTGGGTGGGCGGGCGCGGTGCGGGCCGGGCCGCGCCGTGCCGGGGGATGCGGGGCGCGGGGCCGGGCGCGGGGCCCCCCCGCGGGGCGCTGCCGCGGGCCCTGCCCCTGCTGCTGGCGGCGCTGTGCGCGCTGGGGGCCGCCGCTGCCGCCTCCGAGCCCTGCTCCACGCCCTGCTCCTGCCGCCGCGGCCTGCTGGACTGCAGCCGCCACCGCCTGCCCGCCGGGCCCGGCCCGCGCAGGATCCCGCCGCTGCCCGCCGGCACCACCGCGCTGTGAGTCCGGGGGGCGGCGGGGCCGGGCCGGGCCGGGCCGGGCTGGGCTGGGCTGGGCTGGGCGGCACCGGTCGGGGCCCTGCGGTGGTGCGGTGAGGCCGGGCTGGGCCTAACGGGCCTGCGGCCGCCTCCCGGGGCAGCGGGCGGGGCCCCGGGCACGGCTCTGCCCGCGGCGGGGCTCGGTGTCCCCGTTCACCCCCCCTCCTTCCTGGGCCTGCTGCAGGCCGCAGTCCCTCCCGGCGGCGCCTCGGCCTGGGCCTCGCTTCCCACTGGGATCCCTGCGGGCCACCCCCTCCTCCCCGGGCCGTGCCGCCGCTGCTGCTGCTTCGGAGCCGAGGGGTTGGGGTTGGGGTTGGGGTTGGCAGCCCTGGGTTAGGGCCACGGGTACCTGAGCACAGCCCCCAGGGCCCAGGCAGGGCGCCCCCGGCCGTTACTCAGCACTGCCCGAGCCGTTTGTCCCCTGGGGGGGGATAAATCCCCGCTGCTCACGGGAGTTCCCGGGCCCTCCTGGAGCCAGCGAGGTTCCTAGGCCAGAGCTGTCCCCAGCACGGCCGGGGGGACGGGGCTGCAGGCAGCATAAAGCGGGCCTGGCAGAGCAGAGTGCGTGCAGCTGGCTCCAGGGGTCCCTTTTGGCAGGACTTGAGGAGTCTGAGCTATGCCAAAAGCTGGGTGTGCATAAGGAAGTTTGTCACTGCACTGCCGTGTGCTGGTTTTGTAGCTCTCTTCTTTCCCCATACGATAATCAATCAGAAACATCGAAGAGGAGATGTAGAGCTCAGCACAGACATGCAGTTAACTCGTCTCTTAAAATATTTCACCTTTAGAAAGGTAGGAGGATATCTTAGTGCTTGTCAGGGCCTGGAAAGGTGAGCTGGGGGTTCATCAGGTGGCTGATGAGCAAAGCGATATCTGTTGTGTTTGGGAGCGAGCTTTCAAGCTTCGAAGGGCTCGCGTCTTTCTGCAGGCCAACAGAGGGTGTGCTGCAAACTGCTTGGCGCAGGCTGCGCTGGGAAGAAGTGGTGTTGGCGCTGTGCTAAGTTATGCAATCTGCCATATGCTGCAAACAATAATTAAGTGTATATTCTCTGTTGTGGCTTCCAGGATTTTGGCACACGAAGCATGTGGGGGGGGAATTTTTTCTTCCCTAAGACAGCTCTAGCAGTTCTGACTCTAAATGAGCCGTAATGCATAAAAGCTGTTTAAAATTAATCAAAGCCTTTTATTTTTTTTTCCTCACATGAAAAAGTCCCTGATGGGCTTTTCCCCCTCAGTTCTCGTTTCACCTAACTTTATGGACTGAAAGTTCTTGTTTTCCATAACTCTTGAGCTGCTTGCAGCTGATTTACCACCAGTTCAGCTCAAAATGAATGTTTAGGTGATTTTAGATGCGATACCAGCTGAGTCTCTGAAACACGAGTTCTGCACGTTTGCTGTATGTCCTCTGTAAGGTGGGCCCTGCAGTAAAGGCCCGAGTGCTTGTAGAATAACAGGGCTGCTCTGGTGTCCTGCTGCTTCAGGACATGGGAATTTGGTTCTGTGTGTGAAAGCCAGAAACGTAGCCATGTGGATGTCTGATTTGTATGTTTATAGATCGATCATTCAATGTTTTTCAGATAGTATTTAGCCATCCATCCTACTTTGAAAAGGAAAGCATCAGTAACTAGATATAAATAATGCCCGAGCTGCTTTAGGTATGAGCTCTGTGCAGAACTTCTTGAAAGGGGACCTGACAAAAACGGTGGTGTAGTCCCAACGTGGTTAGTACTTGGGGCATGCTTCTCCTGGGTGCTCCAAATCAAAATCCTCATCTCTGGGTTGTCGTTAAGGCCTCTGGCAGGGTTCCTGGTTGCTGGCAGACCCATTGACCAGGGCGTTAGGGGTGGTTGTGGAAGAAAAGAAAGCATTCACGTGGCCTGCTGACTTTCCGGCTTGTATTAGCTGAGATCTTTTGGGGTACAGTTGGGCATCTCTCGGATCCTGTCCACGATGGGGTGTGTGTGTGCTGCAGGGCAGAACGGGTGCGTTTCTCTGGGGATGGCATCAGTCAGCGGCCTCACGGGGAAATAACTGGCACGCTGAAAAGCTGTCTTAGAAGAACAGGTTGCTGCATTACCATAATGGCCCAATTAAACCCCGTGGGAATTAAAATGTGGTTTCTTTTTGTCATTTGTAACTGAATTCTGGCTTTTATGTCACCGTTTCTTTATTACAAATGGCAAATCTTGAGCAAATACACACAACAGGACTTCAAAATCGTTACCTTTTTAAAGCTAAAGCCAGGGATTACCTTGAACGTCAGACTATTGCTGTGCTACTTAAGCCAGTGCTGAGTGCAGTGGAGAGATTTCTCACCATTTCCCAAGGTTTTAGTAACTCCCTGCCAGAACTGCCCCCAGCCCCCAGTGGGCTGCCCAGTGCGAGGCCATCCCGTGCCCTGCACATGCTGCTGACCGACCCTGCGGATCCTTGCTGTGCCCAGCGAGGGCTCAACCCATTCTGGGTCCCCCTCCTCAGCAGGGGCATTGCCAGCTCTGTCTTCACCCCATATCCTTCCTGGAGAGCCTCACGGCCGGCTCTCGGTGTAGCTGGAGCTGTCCCTGGGTCCAGAGCGCAGGATGTGCCCGTGGTGCTGGCACTGAGCGTGCTCACCAGCAGGAAAACTGATGGTGGCAGGTTATGTTTTAGTGTTTTTAGTAGTGGTAGTTCTGCTCCTAAAGGGTGACCGCCTCCTGTGCCAGCCCTGGCTGATGGAGTTAAAACCAGCTGCGGTGCGAGCCCATGGGGAGGAATTAACCAGGAGGTGAGCAGCTGTTGCTGGAAACGGCTCGCTGCGACCCTGTGCGTGGGGGCAGAATTGGAAATGGTGTGTCCATGGTGTCATGCCCATGGACAGGCACAGCTCGCTGCCCCCGGTGGGCTCCCCGAATTATTGGGCAGGGGTCAGGTGCATGCGCGCTGTGCTCCCTGCGGCGAGGGTACCGGCAGCGTGTTGCACGCCTGCTCTCAGCGTTGGCCTCGTCCAGCAAGCAGAGATGCTGGGGCTGTCGGCACAAGTGTCTGCGACTCATCTCTGTGCTGGGCTAGTGCCAGAGAGGCGTCAAAAAGCCTAGTTTGTTTTGCAGAACGGAGTGCCATCTCGAATAACTCCTCTTTTTTCTCTAGGGATTTAAGCCATAATCATCTGCTGTCATCCAACTGGAGCATCGATTTATCCGTTCGCACGCTGCAAGAAGTGTAAGTTGCTTTTTATGATAAGCTGAAGGTTTCCTCCGTGATTCTAATGAGCGCATTTCATTGCATATCTAGAAGTCTGGTCTGACGTGCAGAAATATTTAATGCTGGTTAATTAAAAATGGATGCTTTGCTGGCAGCAAATTGTATGGAAAACTGGTGTTTTGTGTGCAGAATGCTTTTTCGTAAAAGTTTAGCAGGCCAATATGTTAAAAAGAAATGAGCTGTTTGTTTTCGCTATGGCCGGTCTGAAGTTAAAGAGAAGGAATAGTAACTGTTAAAAATGGTAAGAACTTGTGTGCTTCACTGTTACATTTTTGAAGTTATTAGGATTTAAGCTCTTAACCAGTTTTGTTAACGACTAATATTAACATTAAATTGTTAAATGTCTTGTGATACGAGTTTTCTGCTGTATATAGAAGGGCTTTTCTCTGAGGTGTCAGTAAAGATTTTTTTTTTTTTAACTTTTCTTTAAGGAAAATGAATTACAATGAGCTAAGTGAAATTCCTTATTTTGGAGAAACAACTTCAAACATAACTCTGCTCTCATTGTAAGTAGCAGCTTGTGTGCATTGTTCTTGTTTTAACAAAAGTGAGGATTTTGCTATCGAGTTGTAGGAAAGCATTTGTTTTGTCTGAAATGCTACTCCTCTAAAGTGCTGTAGGGAATATGTAAGCACTCTTTAAAGAAATACAAATCAGTTAGACAATCAAGTCACCCTAAATTACCAACAAAATGCAGTCCACCAAGACGGGCAGCTTTGAAGGGAAGGGATTCAGTCTGGCACTGACAGTTCCCATGAGATACAGCCCTGTTACAGTCCCCAGAACTTGAATCTATTTCTATGTCAGGGCGGCGGATCGGTCTTGGATTTTCAGTGCTGCTTTAAGAATTAATGTTCTGCAGTGCGTGCTACATTTCCAATGTAAGAGACTCACTGGTGATGTTGGTAGACAGAATCCTGTAGCTGTAAAGCCACGCAGTGGGCAGGATGGGATGTGATGGTAACCAGCTCTGTTGCTTATGTTTTTCAGGGTACACAATACCATTCCAGAAATAAATGCTGAGCAGCTCCAAGTTTACCTTTCATTGGAAAATCTAGACCTGAGTTCTAATCTCATTTCAGAAATTAAAGCTGCTTCTTTTCCACGGATGCAACTAAAGTACCTGTAAGTATGAGCGGTCTGCCATGCCTGGGCTCCTGTTTCCTCAACGTTGTTGAATTCCTCATCTACTCTAAGTTACTGTTTTAGTGCAGGCCGCCTTGTGTGGCTTTGAACTGCTAGGAGCACTCAATGTAGCTACAAATGTGCTTGAAATTAAATACTTTTCATAGCAATCCGTATTGCTTTTTCCTCTGGTAGCATGGGAAACAATAACTGCTGTTACCAAAGTGCTGGCACTTCAGCCCGCAGGGACGTGGAATGATTTCAGCTCATCTTGTGTAGATTCCTGTTGACATTGTCTTAACCATGGCTAACTGAAGCATGGCATGCAGTCAAAATCAGCTCCTACCATGGATTATTTTGGGGAAAAAAATGATACAGCTTTCTGGTATGCTAGAACTCAGATTTCTGATGTGACATCACAATGAACTTGAGTTCTAGTGATAAGTGGTTGCTCCAACATGCTTGTGCAGTTTTGTTCATAAAATATTGCACATTCTAAAATGCCTTTCTCCTCTTCTTTTGTAGGAATCTGAGTAACAACAGAATAACTACACTAGAAGCAGGCTGTCTTGATAATTTATCGAGCTCTCTAATAGTGGTAAAGCTGAACAGAAACAGGATTAGTGTGATTCCACCAAAGATCTTCAAATTGCCTCATGTGCAGTTCCTGTAAGTAGTGGTCTTGAAAGGTTAAAAAGATGGTGTTTACACTATCTCAGTACGTGTTCTTGACGGTCACAAAATGTTGCTTATTAAATACATCTTAACATTTTTCTAACATCTTTATATAAGGGAACTGAAGAGGAACAGGATTAAAATAGTGGAAAGCCTTACATTCCAAGGACTGGAGTCCCTAAAATCTTTAAAAATGCAACGCAATGGGATTAGCAGACTCATGGATGGAGCATTCTTTGGCCTGAATAACATAGAAGAATTGTGAGTATACCCAGTCCTGGGATTTCTTTGTGTAGGGTTCAGTCCTGTATTGCTACCCTCACACTGACTCTGTGCTGAAATATTGATGAGTGTCACAAGATGAGAGTTTATAGATCTGCATTTTCGCATTACGTTGATATCATATCTGGTTCCTTTAGAGGTGTAAAGATACTGTGTCTCTCCGCCTTCTTTCCACTTAGTGATCAAGAATGCTTTGTCACTGTCGATAGCTTTTTTTTGTGTACTTGTGAATATTTGTCAATTTTCTGATTTTAGCGTGCTTAGTTGAATCGCTTCTCCACTTTAGTACCAGTGGGATAGCAAATGCAGGAGTAGTCAAAACTCAGCACTTCTTGCTTTGCAAGAAAGCATTTGTGTTCTCTGTAACATGGGGTGGTTCTTTGTTAGGTAATGTTTTGACATAGCACAAGGGTATGCAATGCAACATTAGCAAAAGGCTTTTTTTTTTTTTTAAAAAAAAAAAAGTCATCTTTTAGGACAGACTGCAATTTCACTTCTGCTGCTGGATTTTTTGTGTACTTTTGTTCACTCTTGGTTTCCATGGAACGAGTATAATCATGAATTTCAAGTTCCGTAAGGCTTAATGTTAGTAAATCATTTCAACATCCACTAGGTAAAACTTTGTAAATGTGTTTTCATTTATTACCTGTTTTGCAAATGCTTTTCCATCTCTTTTCCTTAGAGAACTGGAACATAATAACTTAACAGAAATAAACAAGGGCTGGCTGTATGGTCTGCGGACATTGCAACAACTCCAAGTTAGCCAGAATGCCATTAGCAGGATCAGTCCAGATGCGTGGGAGTTCTGCCAAAGACTTTCAGAGCTGTAAGTTCTGGGCTGCTTTTCAGTGGGGATTTTGTAATGTTGCAAGTAATGTATTGGATAGTACACAGCAAGGGTGAGTTACTGAAGGAAGTACTCAATTTCTTTGTTAGGCCCATGGTGATGTTGTGTGTTTTACTTTTTTTTGTGTTCTACTAGAAATTTATCGAGATTCCATAGTTAATCAAGTTCGATAGTATCTTCCTAATTAATCCCCCCACTTGTCTTGCTCAATATTTTCAGAGACTTGTCGTACAACCAGCTAACTCGCCTCAAGGAATCTGCCTTCGTGGGACTTGGTTTATTGGAGAAACTAAACCTGGGTGACAATCGCATTAGTCACATTGCTGATGGTGTGTTCAGAGGTCTGACAAATCTGCAGATCTTGTAAGTACTGAAAACCTCTAGCTAGAATCTCAATTTAATTCAGCAACACTTCTGGAAGTAATGATGATGAATGTGGTACTCGGTATGCTGAGATAACAGAATCCTGGTTTAGTGTGCTGATGAGAAGCGGTGTGATGACCTTAAGCACTCGGCTACGTCTCGTACCAGTTCTGAGCAGCTGTGGATAGGCAGCTTGTAGGACTGCCAGTCTGGACCTCTCTCTATTCCAGGTGGTTTTCTTAAGGCTGGATAACTATGAAACCACATGGTGAATCCTGCACAGTCACAGAAGGTGCTGTTTAGCCCACCCTGCGTGTGAGCTGAAGTCAGGCAGGGTGTAGGAGAGGAGTAGGATTACTTGCCATCTGAGGCACAGCTCTGCTTTTGTCAGGACTGCTGTTACCAGCTGTAGCTGTTCAATATTTTTTTTATAAAACTCAATGCTGACTTTTAATAATAATAAAAACACTTCCCAAGTGGATCTGAAAACTTGTAATCATCCTAAACAATGGTAGCTGAGAAAGGAGTGTAAGTTTATAGCCCCTGTGTCAGTTCATTAAATAAATGCTTAAATAAGCAAACTTATCAGACCTATGTAAGCAGTCATATTCTGTTAGCCTTAATGCAACCTTTTAATGGAATAATTAAAACTAATTTCTTAGATCTAGAGTAGAATGAAAAAAGAACAAGAGCGGATTAATTAATAGGTTTTCCTGGGCTCCTGAGGGGCTATAAACAGCTGAAAAGCTGGCCATTTGCTTCAGGGCTGGAATGTGCGGGACAGGGCTGTGGTGACAAACAAAGCTCCAAGCATTCGTGCCCAGCCAAGCATAAGGAGCCAGCTCCTCAGCACACACAATGAGGGGCTTTTCTTTTGGGTTGCTCACTCGTTTTGCTAAGTGGTTGGAGTAGCGGAGTGTAAAAATACTACAAACTAGATACTGTGGTGCTGTCGGCTTACCTCCATTGTTGCTTGTATACGATTTGTTTCAGTGCTAAGGCTGACATAAATATTTCTCTGTAGGTTCAGCTCCTGTCACTATTCTGCAAGGTAGCCTTAATAACCTAGAACAAACTGTAAAAACTGTATATAAACCACAAGGTAATAAGAGCAAAGTAAGATGGAAGGTGTATCAAAGAATAACACTGAAGATCTGAAGTTCTAAATTCTAAAACATTCATTACTTTTCAATATTTTAGCTTGCCACTGATACCACTCATGCATTCACAATCTAAAACTCTGAAGCAGACCTGGAGAGAATTACAGAAACTACTTTTAAATCACAAGAACAAGCAACTAGGAAACAAATTAGGCATGTTACTCATCTGGTCATTTTTCTCAGTAGATGATTCCAATGTCCAGTACATTAAACTGAAATACTTCTCAAAGAGGAAAAATCTTAACGTGAGCAAGCTTCAGGGCTGTATTCCAATCCTTGCAATACCTGAATTGTGGAATTACAAGCACTCTTTTCTTTTTGTCCTAATCTTTAAAGTACATGTATTGTGGAAGTGTCTCCTCCAAGGTATCAAAAACAAGCCTTCTGTCTTTCAAAGTAAGACAAATAAGACAACGTGTTACCACTGACAACATCCCGGAGGTTGATCCCAGTCTCTCCCAGAATAGTAATCTACACCTTTTACAATCTCACGCAAGGACAAGTAGATGCTGCGTGTTTCTACCACTAGCAGAAGGAAAGAAGCGTTTCCATGAGATGACACGTACACGTGTATAGGTAGTTAGCTTTCTGTGTCATAACTTCTTCAGAAACTTCATCGAGCTGATCCATATAATATCTGATAAAGCGCAGCAGGGACTACTTTCCATCAGTGTACCTCTAAACACACAACAATCTGCAATTCTGTGTGTGGTTGTATTAGGACAGATGAAAACTGGCTTTATCAGAAACTCTTTGCTCAATCCATGCCATTCCAGCTAAAAATACTATTGGATTTATTTCACCTTCTCTCTAACAAGCGTGTAATTCTCTACAAACAGTGCTGCTATATTGCTTTTTCTGCTCAGGCCGCTGTTCTGTGTGAGGGGCAGAAGAGCTGTGCAGAGGTCAAACAGAAATCCCATTAGCTGCTAACAAGATCTGTGAGCAGAATATCAACTTCATGCTGAAAATCTACTACATTGTGCTTGGCAGCCTTGCGCTATAACCTGTGTGTAATCTCTTAATATGCTAATGCCATTATAAGCCTGTTACTCGGGAAGATTAATGCTGGTGGTGTATTGGTTAATTCACTTACATGAACCGACTTCAGGAGCCTCTCCCAGCTTCTGGTAAACAGCCCATCACATGGCAATTGCGAGTCAGACTGGGTCTGTCCTTCAATACCACATCAAGAATTTGTACTTCAGGATTTGTTTGTGGTTCTGTCTGAGGCACTGATCTCCAACAATCCTGTTTTCCCTTGCATCTCTGAAATGCAATAGTCACCCTCTGACAAACATGGTTCTATATGAGTTGTGATGCCTGCCCCAGAACACCATTTCCAGGCACAAGTAACAGTCAGTTCTCTTCCTTAGCTAAGTACAAGCAGTGGTCACAGTGATGTTGCAAGGTTTGTAATCAGGCTCTTCTGCTCCTGCAGGGACTTGAGGAACAATGAGATCTCATGGGCCATAGAAGATGCAAATGAAGCATTTGCAGGACTCAGCAGGCTGGATAAACTGTACGTATTACAAAACGTTGCAATGACAGTGCTTCTCAGGCAAGCAGAACAGAGCGAAAATGCAAAATAATAATTGTGAAATCAATGATATGAGGCAGAAAGACTTTCTAATTGGCAGCTGTAGTCAGTGTATTTCCCCTTTCGTGCTGTGACCTTCAGAGGTTTGGGTTCCATGGATCTGGATCATTTTATGGGACCATACTGAAGAAATTAAGCAAGAATATTTGACTGCATTTATTATTAGAATGGCATGGTCTTGTTGTATGGTGACTGTTACTTTTGTTTGTTTTAGTTTGGTAAAAGTTAGTTTCTTGAGGGGAGGGGGTTGTCCAAATATGAGACAACACTGATTTAGCACCTTTTCAGTACTTTGGCTATGCACTTTGCATCTGGTGCTGTGTGCTTTGCAGGGAGCTGTGCAATCCTGTGCAACTACAGACAATGCTTATAACAAATAGTAGGAGTGTGCAGTCTCAGGAACTAATGTGGTTGTGGCAGATTCGTATTAGGATATTATTGTTCTGCTCCCAAGTTCTGTTTATCATTTTTTCATTCTGCTGGCTTGAATGATCTTCAGAGCCCATCTCAGACCCAGATCTCAAAGTTAAGGATAGAAAAGAAACACTATAAGAAAATTAGATGAGCCTTCAAGCTCAGAAAATGGTATTCAGTCATTCTTCTCTTCTAGAAAGAAGAAAACTTTAGTTAAACATCCTAGAGAAACTTCTTTTATGTCTTACTTATGAGCTCATACTGACATTCAAGCTGCTTTTTGGGCTTGGGGGGTGCTTGTCTTTCAGAATCTTGCAAGGAAACCAGATTAAATCAATTATGAAGAAAGCATTCTCCGGTCTTGAAAGACTTGAACATCTGTAAGTACTCTGCTTTGTGTAGAACTCCTAGTTGTTTATCAACTTCAGCCTTGTATTCTCCCTCAAATTTTCAAGAATTTAACTGAAGGTAGACTATGAAGTTACATTTACATTATTGTTCTTTGTTTAACTTGCAGAGATTTAAGCAACAACGCAGTGATGTCCATCCAAGAAAATGCGTTTGCACAGGCTCAATTGAAGGAGCTGTAAGTTTGACAGTTCTTTACAGATTCTGTATAATTCTTACCGTGTTAAGAATCCTTCAGCTGTTGCAGGATTAGCTGAAATTGACCGAAGTGCATCCCATTTTCATCCTGAAATATGTAAAACAAAACTAATTATCAACTAAAAGGTATTGGCAGTATACTTGGCTTGGTTTAAGGTTTGATAAAAATCTAAACATCCATTTCCTTAGTTGCAATTTAGTAGAAAAATGATTTTTTTCTTGCAGTAGTGAACCATAAGTTCTTGTATCTTAGAATTTTGCTGCAAACTTGGAACACACTAGTATTTAGACAACATAAATGATTCATCAAGAGTCTTTCAGGGGGTTTAACAAACCCTATGTTTTCATTGTTCCCTTTTTTTGCCTAGGGAAGGGCCTTAAAAATCAAAACTCGACAACATTCTTTTAGTTGCTCATCTGATGCTTAAGCTGTTAGAGACTTGTGATCTTCAGACATGTAAAGTATTATTTGAAGTGACCTTCACACCCAAGACTAATCCTAGTGTAACACAGTCATCTCTATGAGATAAAGTCTCTGAATATCATATAATCTGTTTTAAAACTGTTATCCAGTTAGATAATCTTGGCCATATGGACGGTTAGTCTGCAAGGTCTGACAGTTTGAGGAGGAAGGCGATGAGACACATTCTAGGTGTTAAAGACGAGACTTCGATTGCATATTCTTATGTATCTTAAAAGTGAGAAATCACTGCTATGTATGGGCAAACAGCAGGTTGGAACTCTGGCTTGTGTGCCTCTATTCTCACTGCAGATCTATCAGATTCATCTGAGTGGAAGATAATTTTCTGTTACAATACTGTTCTTTCTCTCCAATCAATTATGTTCACATATAATATTTAAGAAACTTTGAAAGCACACAGTGAGGAAAAAGTTGACCAGTCATTGTTCCTCAATTTTCTTGTGGAGCAGAGAAGAAAACAATCTGCAGCAGATGCTTCTGTAAAACAAATCACTTTAATTCTTAAATATTTATTAGCTGGCATGAAAACAAATATTGAGACTTACACTCACTTCATAATGCGTCTAGTTTGAGATACAGAGTTGCTCTGCAGTATTATGTTTTTTTATTTGCTTTAAAGAGAGACCATACATACATACTTACAAGCTGCAGATCCAAGGCTAATTTCCTTACAATTAAAAAGAAATGTAAGGTTTTAATACTGATAGTAGAAAGATTCTTTTTTCCTGGACTGTTTATAGCATATATAACATGGTATAGTAAACACCCATGGGCATAAAAGAATACTGTGAATCTTGTAATTCCTGGAAATATACACATTAAAGTTGTTTTGCGTGGTGAAATCACATGTAGGACTGCGAAATACTTAAACTGTCATCGCACTTTCATTTTGCTTTGTTTCTGCAGGCTTTTGAACACCAGCAGCTTGCTTTGTGATTGCCAGTTGAAATGGCTGCCGCAGTGGCTCACTGACAGTCACTTACAGCAGGCTGTAAACGTTAGCTGTGCTCATCCTGAATGGTTAGCAGGACAAAGCCTTCTCAGTGTGGACCCTGATGACTTTGTCTGTGGTTTGTATTTTAAATTAATTTTGATATCAAAACATAACACAAATCTGTGCAGGTACCTTTCTGAAACCCAGTTGTAACACAGCTGGAGGTGCTTGGTCTTTAATTCTGTAAGACTGCATTGGTTTTCATTTAGATTACTGTTAAGAACTGATCATGTTTCCATTCTTCCTGACTATAAATGTCTTTCTCTTTATACGGGCTATTTAGCACTTTCTTATTTGTTCTTGTCCCTACCAGCAAGGCGAGGATATTTAATACTCTGGTATATTTTCTGGTGCTCCGTATCTCTAACATTCACCTGTCTCTGTGCCACCACGGTTTCAAATATATCTATTTCTGTAACAAAACTGTGAAGATGGAAAACTGAGAGACTCTTCGCACAGAATCACGTGTGAAGTCTGTGGCAGGCCTGGAAATAGTCTGGTGTTCTGTTTTCCAGATGAACGGTTTAACAACAGTTACTTGTGTTTGCATAATTCTTTCATTCTTTTGGTGGCAAAGGCTACAATACCATCATGTAGGCACAGTCATCAACTTCCCTATACGAACGTTACCACCATTGTGCCTGACACTGAACATTGTGTACCTGTGAGAATGCCTTTGATGAAATAATAGGTATTGAAATAACTTCAGTGTGATAAGACAGTGCAAACTGCTAGCTTGCTATTCTTTATTTGTATAACTTAAAGACTCTTCAAGATATATAAACTCTCTGAAAGTAAGTCTTCAGTCTTTTATAAAATAACCTAGTTCTTCAGCCAAGCGTGGTCTTTGTTTGTAATCTAAATAGAGCAAGTTCTAGACAGTTGTAGAAATTGCAGGGTGCTGTTCAAGATCATGCTTCTGTATTGACCTCAGTGCTTTGCCTGTACTTCTGCCTGTGGTTCTAATCCTTTTTCTAGCTTGAAAATATGGAAATAACATAGATGTCCTGCTTGGGGTGCACATATTGTTCCTACAGGTTTCATTCTGCTTACATTGTCTTTTCAGTGAGTTTTCCCGCAATACTGATTGCATGTTGGAGAGCAAAGTAGCTAATATTGGTGCTTTTCTTTTCAGATAACTTCCCTAAACCGCAGATAAGAGTACATCCTGAGACCACGATTGCTCTGCGAGGCATGAATGTGACTCTGACTTGCACTGCTGTGAGCAGCAGTGATTCACCCATGTCCACAGCCTGGCGTAAGGACAGCGAAGTCTTGTATGATGCAGAGGTTGAGAATTTTGCCAGGTATCAGCAGCAAAGTGGTGAGGTGGTTGAATACACCACTGTCCTGCATCTTTTCAATGTGAACTTCACTGACGAAGGAAGGTATCAGTGCATTGTTACCAATCACTTTGGCTCCAACTATTCCAACAAAGCCAAGCTGACCGTTAATGGTAAGCAATAACAGTAACAAAGAAGAAATATGTTTAACCTGAAGTGTAACGAGTCTGTTTTTCATGTTTTCATTTTGATTTATAAAACCCAATAGATTTCCTTAATTCTCAGCTAGAGCTGGCTCAAAATAGCCTTGCGATAATGTCTCACTTGTAATTCAATGCATCAAACATCTCTTTATAAAGCAGATAAGTGAAACTGGCTGTGAAAGGCCTTCTGTTCACTTTTGAAAAGGGGCTGGTATCTCCCATGCTTTCACTAGAACTGAATTGTTCATCTAGCTGAATGAAGGTAGAACTCTCTTAAACTAAAAGCTCCCTCTGCTGTCTCTTCATAACTAAGCACCTTCCCTGAGTGTTTGTAAAGCTAGGGAAGATTCAACTAAAAGTAAGTTGTGGGACTGGAAATAAACTGGAAAATCAAATTATGAAGTCCCTTTTTTTGGCTGTAACAGAGGATCCCTATTTAACTTCAGAGAAGGGAGTTGAGAAGGCACTGTTTTTATCAGTCAGTAGACCACTGATCCCCATTGTGTTGGAGTGCATGTGTTGCTTTTGCTTGTATAAAACATGCAGCTGTGGAGATGGAAGTTTGCTTTCCTTATTACCAGGGAAGAGAAAGTGTGACAAAGGGCTCATGAAGGCTAAAGCTTTCCCCTGTGTTTTCCCCATGAGAAATGCTATTGTTCAGATCATCTTAAATGAACAGTGTAGGTGTTGCATTTAAATTTGAAGGATAGGCTCTTAGAAGTGACCACTTCTAACATTTGTGCAGCTGTTAATAATCTGCCTTAACCAGGGAGAGCTACAGGTGTTCCAGATTTGTGTGTTTTCAGATATCCTGTGCTTTTGCTGCTTTTTTCCTGTTTCTGAAAATACTAAAGCCTTAGTATCCCCTTTGATCCAGAGCTGCCTTCCTTCCTGAAAACCCCCATGGATCTTACTATCCGTACTGGGGCTATGGCTCGGCTGGAGTGTGCTGCAGAGGGCCACCCTACTCCTCAGATCTCCTGGCAGAAAGATGGTGGCACAGACTTCCCTGCTGCACGAGAGAGGAGAATGCACGTCATGCCCGAGGATGATGTGTTCTTTATTGCAAATGTAAAAATAGAAGACATGGGTATCTATAGCTGCATGGCACAAAACACTGCAGGCGGTTTGTCAGCAAATGCCACGCTGACTGTGTTAGGTAAGTGATGTGCTTATCTCTGCTGGCATGGATCATTTCACTTCTGCCTTTGGAACAGCGTCTCTGAACTGCTTTGGAGGGCTTTGAGGGCATTTGAATGCTGCACTCAGGACTTCTGAACAGCGAAGCTTTTTAGAAGCTAAGCTTCAGTGCTGACCAGTGAAGTTAGTGTGATCTTTGCAGGAGAGAATTGAGGGAGATACCTCAGCCCAGCAATGTAAATGAGAATTTTCGTTGTACTGGAACAAATCTAGTCACAGGCAGCATGAAACATGCTGAGTAATAATGGAAGGACAGTTCCTTCTAGAGTGCAGTCTTCTTTGGAGACACTTAACATTATGGTCATAGGCAAATTTAGAACTGGAATACATAAAGCAGAATGAGGCTAGCGTAATCTTCAGGATGTTTGCTGTACTTGCATTTGTTGCAGTGATCCATAGAATAACTGACGTCACAGGATTTCCTGAATCCTCTATTTTGTTGCTTATGTTTATGTTCAGGCTGTAAAGTCAGACTTAAAATCTCATGGAATACACCGTGGTGACACGGGGGTGCTTGCATAGTGAAGTTATCTTACTTTTTTTTTCCCCTCCTCTATTGCTACAGAAACTCCTTCCTTCATTAGGCCTCTAGAAGACAGAACAGTAACCCGAGGTGAAACTGCTGTCCTGCAGTGCATTGCTGGTGGCAGTCCTGCCCCTCGCCTCAACTGGACTAAAGATGACGGGCCTCTGACAGTCACAGAACGGCATTTTTTTGCTGCAGCCAATCAACTCCTCATCATCGTGGATGCTGGGTTAGAGGATGCTGGAAAGTACACGTGCATTATGTCCAACACGCTGGGCACCGAGCGTGGTCATATTTACCTAAATGTCCTGGCTTCCCCAAATTGCGATTCGTCCCAGAGTGGCATTGTCCATGAGGAGGATGGCTGGGCAACAGTAGGCATTGTGATTATCGTTGTGGTTTGCTGTGTTGTGGGAACGTCCCTGGTATGGGTTATTGTGATCTACCACATGAGAAGGAAGAATGAGGATTATAGCATCACTAACACAGGTAAAGTGCCAAAGCAGCGTGCTTCAGACATGTTTTTAATCCAGAACACTGAAGAGTGGTGATATTTCTGGTTTCGTTACAGCTGGATAAGATCAAAGCGTTAAAGATTTCCTTCTAAAATCTATTCAGGGATTTGCTCAAATTCCTTCATCCGTTAGGGAAGAGGCGAGCTTAGGCTTTTATTTTTAAGTATCAGCAGTCTGTTTTATTCCTGACACACTAGATTTGTTCTGCATTGAGGGAAAACACTAATTTGAAAGTCAATATTTGAGTTAACTTAAATGTTTTCAAGACCTGGAATAATGTGTGTAAATAGCTATTCTGTCCCTGTTAGTTTTGAACTAGATATATGGATTTTTAATCACTGAGGTAGAGAGAACCATATGTGAGCTGAAGTTCTGCATTATATTGCTGATGATGTGCATAATAGTGCTGATGCTACTTAGCTCTGAATGTCATCACTGTTAATTCTGCCTTGCAGAGGAGATGAACCTACCTGCAGACATTCCCAGTTATTTATCCTCCCAAGGAACTCTGTCGGAGCCTCAGGAAGGCTACAGTACCTCAGAGGCAGGAAGCCATCAGCAGCTTATGCCTCCAGCCGGTAGCTACGTGCACAAAGGCACAGATGGTAAGCGAAGTCCTCACATCTATCAGTTGCACTCAGCAAGATGCCTCCAGTCCTCATAGCTGGCAGCAGTGTTGCACAATGTAGGATAGTAGAGAAGGATGCCCTAGTAGAGTAGAAAGCTCCTCACTTTTCCTGGAGAAGAATTCAGGTTGATCATAAAGTTTCCATTGACTCTTTTGAGTCTGAGGCATCTTTTGTTTCTCTTCCAGTGTTTGTTTATTTTCTGTGATCAAAGCTTCTGCTTTCCATGCAGATAGTTTAAGCTTCGGTTCAGCAATGTCTGGGCTCACTTCTGCTCTGCTCTCAGGGCCTTTGCGTGTAGATGTCATGACTGCCATCCTTCAACTCCCAGAGTTAGTACATTTTCCTCCAGAGGCTCTCTGCTTCAGGGTTTGTGATCTGTCCAGCAAGACAGGGATGCCATTAGAGAATTCCTAGGTTAAATGTCAAGGTAGGTTTTTATAATGCTATGTTCCTTTGGCATCTTAAAAATAATAAGAAATAAAGGTGTTTTAGAGATGTTTTACCATATAAATGCTGAGGAGCCATTCAGTCTTTACACAGCCTGGCTTCCAAAAGTGATCCTTCAGTACAAGTTTTTCCACCTGCGTCCCGTGATTTATTCCCTTCATCTGCAGCCCAGTCAGTCTCTAGAGCCTGTACCAGGAAAGGAGCTGAGAAGCAACTTGTCTCAGTCACCACTTTATCATCCAGTCTGAGACCAGAGCATAGCAGAGCACAGGTGTAGCCCAGGGTGCCTTGGTGAAACCTTTCAACACACAGACCTGTGTGGATAGCTTTGATTCCAGTGCTGTTTCAGCCTGGTGCCTAAGCTGGTTGGACCTGCTGGAGCCCTTCTGCCCTTGAAACAGGAAAGCAAACATGAGATTATTCTTTCACTCCTGTGGTTTTTTGTAATCAGCTTCTGAAAGGCTGTGCTATTGAGAATTGGGATGGTGACAAACAGAGCATTTCTCACGTGACTTCCTTGGTAAACAGTGGAGCTGAATACTCTGTTATTGTGTTGCCTTTGTACAGAGGCCTTTCAAACTGTGCTGCTATAATGCCATCCTAATCATGAAACTATCCTAAATACGTGGAAGTCGATGGAATTTAAACATCCTTATTGCTTTGAGAGTATTTTGTTTTTCCTTGCTGTTTGCCAGGTGGTACAGTGCCGTTGGTGATCTGCTCAGACTGCTACGACAACGCAAACATCTACTCCAGGACACGCGAGTACTGTCCCTATGCCTACATCTCAGAAGAGGACCCCCTGGAGCAAACTCTCCCTAATCTCATGGTGCAGATGCCTAAGGAAGCGTATGCAGCACGCACCCAGCATGAACCCAGTACTCTTGATAATCTTTTAGCAGACAGGGACATGTCTGTCTTCCTTACCAACCACGACAGAATAAGTGAGAAGAAAATCTCTTCCCAGCATATTAATGGTGAGCATATCCTTTTCCTTTCTGATGTTTTGTATTCCCTGACACTGCTAGCCCTTGTTGTGCTGCCTTTCAGTGTTGGTTCACAGCTAATTTTACAAACGCTATAGTTTGTGGAGTAATCACTCTGTTTGTTAACCACTTGTTCTCAGAGCTAGCTCTGTTTGCATCCAATACCCAAGAGTTGAAGGGGGTGATGTTACTAAGGATGGTATTTCTTAATTCCTCTCTTAAAGCCTGTGAAATGTGATCCCTTGCATGTACTTCTCATGAACCCACTCCTGTTCATTTGCTAATTTTTCTTCCTCAGAACCCTTTCAGCTTCCTTTATGGGGAGTAAACAAAGATCTAGCGCTCTCTCATTCACACTTCCTGCATCAGCAGTCAGCCCGTGAGACCCCACGACCTCTTCGAAGCGAGGGCATTATTGACAGTGACCGGGAGCAAGCTGCTTCACCCCGACCTTGCCACAGGTTACGTGAACATAACTTTGATTTTAATAGGACACGGAACATTCATGACTATAGTGAAACCACGTAAGACACTCAAATGAAGTCTTGGAAGCAAATCCATACCGACCGACTTTTTGTATTTACTACCTCAGGACTAACCCCTAGGCCAAAGATGCTTTTGTACATGTGCCTACAATTACAGGCTGAGTAAACCAAGACAGACTCCCTCGAAGGAGGTGGCACATGCCCTTTTTGCTTGGATTCACCTGTACTGGAATGTGGGACGTACGCATGGCAATTAGTGATATCCACGAGAACAGTGTTAAAACATGGATCTTCTGGTGTTGGAGACAGCCTTTGTGTTGGTGCATGCTTTGAAAAGCTCTCAAGAATGCATAGCTATTTCACAGTACATTGTCTGCTCGAAAACAAATGTTCAGGGCCTCCTCATGGAATTCCCCAGTAATTGTAAGCATAAAACTCTTGGCCAGCTTTTTGTTCCTCAGACTATTGGCAAGCGTTTCTTACCAGTCTAACTTTGGGGCTTGTTTTCTCCTATGAATAATGGACTCTAGTTGTAAATAAATTTGCATTTATAAATATTTTGTATACACTAAGCATATAAATGTGTTGGCTGTAATGTAAATATATTTTTTATTATGCCAAAGTATGTATTATACTGTTAGTCTTGACAGCTGCATATCAAGCCATATTTTTTTTTTTGTGGTATTGAAAGCTTGTTTCTGAGGGGGATAACAAATTCTTCGTTTTGGAAAGAAGTGAATTTGCTATAGATATGTGGTGCAACGGTGATACTGATGAATTTCATTGTCACATACAACTCTGTAGGCATTAAGCTTGCCTGACCTGACTGCAAGCTGATCAATTTCATTAGATTAGCAGAATTCCAAGTTTGGCACACTTCTACGTGGTGAGTGAGTCTCTCAATTTCTATATTAGGTTGCCTGTCTTTTCTAGGAGAGCATAAAGCCCAATGGACCCTGCATTAATGGCGTTAGCCTACACTACAGGCAGTACTATACAACTTCTCAGAAGCTTTGTAAATAGCAAACAAAAAAAAAATAGTACACAACATGTTTCTTTTCATCTCTTAAAATAGCTTTAAGGTGGGAGCTTTGAGTGGTTTATTTCAGAAGTTTATCTAAGCTTTTATCTTTAAAAAGCTTTTGTGTTGTGTATGTTGCAGAGAGGTATATGTGTATTTTTCATAGCTGCCAGTTAAATGAACTTTTAAAAAGAATAATGTGATGAAGAACATTAGATAAATTGGAGAAGCATTGGGTAAATTATCTGTGAACTATACTGTGGATTTTCTGTTTCTTCTGCACAGCCAAGAGGCACGTGTCCTTTAAAACACTTGCGCCCTCTTCTTTTGTAAAAGATCAGGCAAAATTCTGGCCATATTGAGCTCTGTAATAGTTCCCTAGACCACAGGGTGGCAAAAAGGTGTAAGTATTTCACAGGTGAGCAGTGAAATAACGTGGGGGAGAACCACTCTACTGAAAGTCTAGTACTGGATGAGAGAAGCAGAGGAAGCAAAGAAACTTCACTTGTTAGTGGCGCATGCCTGACAGAGTTGGGAGGAGGAACATTCTGAAGACTTCCTGAAAAGTTCTTCTCAGAAAATATTAACATACTCTACACAAAGATATGACCCAGCAGCAGTGGGTTTTCAGCAAGTGTCTTGCATTTGGAGGTGGAGCGCTTCTGTGCTACGCTGTGTAGCCTTGCTTGAAGAGCAGGGGGCTTTCTTCCTGGTCATCGCTGTATCTTTCGGAGCCATAGGATATGCACTAGAGTGAAAACAGCTGCAAGGTATATTTTTATAAAGACAAAAGCCTTTTTGGACAAGCCTAAGAGAAGTATGTAGGGCTTCCTGTTGATCCATTCCTAAATAGAAGGGGGTGTGACTGCATTATCAGATGCAGTCTTGCAGAATCACAGCTGAACCTTCTGAGGCTGTGGTTTAGCTGTGTGAAAGAGTGAGGAAGCACTGGGAATAGTGATTATTTTCCCACAGCTCTTTGAGCATGAATAGTAGTCAGATCTATGCAAATGAGCAATTATTATTAATGGCTCTTACCATGTTTTGAAAACAGCTACAGTGACTTTGGTAGCCAGCAGCTTTAGTAGGAAGAGGATCTGATTTTCCTTGACCTTTGGATAAAGTGGAGAAACAGGTGTGTTAAATTCTTTTTGACCTCTGCCATCTGAAATATTTTAAGGGCTTACACGTAACATACATGCTAAAAGAAGAATTTGATGTTTGTTCCTTTCTGCTTTTATTTGCTCCAGGCTTTCCCTTCCCAGATAGCATTTAAGACCGAGTGGTTATTTTCAATCCAAACTTGTTTCTGTTGCAGGAACTTTCAGTTTAAATTCAGATGAGAAAGGTCAGGTCATGAAACTACAGCAGCAGCAAAGACGCATCCTTTTGGGCTGCTTGCTGCTTTACTCAGATATTCAGAGGCTGATGTGACAGTTGCTTCTTAGCACGTGCAGTGCCATGGTTTCCCACGAGCAAGAAAGTAGCACCTCCACTGCTGCCTTGTCTCCCATCACCATTTGGCAAATGCTTCTTACCTTTTGTTTTCTTTCATCCTTCTCTTCTGTGGGGTTAAGCTAATGCAGATCTCTCAGCTGTCTCATTATAACTGTTGATTTGCATGGGGGGCATCCAAAACCTTAGGTGTACTTAAGGCACAACTTCCCAGTATGATCATACTTGTGTTAGGTCATTAAGATGTGCTTAGCCCAGAACAAGGTTTTAAAATTATGCTGTCTGCACCAGAACAAACTGAAGTCCTAGCTCTTGAAAGAGTTTAGGAGCTGAAGCTGCACTGACTTCTGTGAAAGTACACGGACCAGTTGCATGCAGCTATTTACAGGTGAACATGCTGCGGTGCTTAATTGTGGAAAAACTTACTTGGCAGACTTGCAGGAAAAAAATCAGGTGTCTTTTCTTTACCCTTTCCTCCAGGAGGCGCAAAGAGCAGAGTGGCCGTTCAGTTTGCAGTAAATGGTGTCCTCAATCAATGCCAAAGTACTAACGGTACAGGAGCTGGGGTTCAGCGTGAGCAAAGATGCTCTTGTTCCCTGTTGCTACTTCCTAGTGTCTATTTATATTTTTTTCACATAAGAATGTATATTTTGTATAGCATGTGTAATATATGTTTGTCTATTGTAATATACCTTCATTCAATAAAATACTGTATACATGGAGCTGTCACTGTAACTTCTGTTAGTTTGCAGATTAATGTGTGGTTATTCAATGATATTTCATTTTTATAGGGAAGAAAACACAGTAAGCCTCATAAAAGCAGTTTCAGGTAGGATTCCAGTCTTCTTAACATGAATATTACACCAATCCTTTCCTTTCATTATGGGAAGGGCACCGGGTATTTACCCTGGCTCACAAAGGAGCTTCCACACATGGTAACAAAGTGGTAGCTGGCATTAGGAACGGGGTCTTGCAGCCCTTTCTCAGCGGCTGTGCCAGGGCATGGGGCTGTTGGCTGATTCTGCCCGCGATGGGCACTGCTGCAGGCCTGGCATGGAGCACACGGAGCAAGCAGGGAGGAAACGACTGAAGGTGAGTGGCAGTCAGGAAGGAAAATGTTGCATTTCAATAGGTTCGCCAGTAATTCTGCAGCAAGGTGAGATCTGAATTTGTTACTAGGTTTTCAGTTTTCATGAAAACTCATTGCTTGCAGTCCTGGTTCAGGTGCCTTGTATATGCTACCTGAGGCACCTGCTGCTTGTGAGAGATGAGAACGGTGCCAGCTTTTCTTGTCAGGCTGCCTCCCACCTAGACACAGATTATTTTCAAAATTAGAGCCTTCATTAAAAGTAGATTTTGTTACCAAATAGTTCTTATTTCAGTTTTCCACTAGGAAGCACAAAGACTTCTGGAAATGTGGTACAACAGCAGGGCTGTTGCCTCCGAGCGAGAAGACTCAGCGATCTCTGTGCTCATAGCACTGCCGTCCTGCTATTTGGATCCTTTCAAGTGCCAAAAGTGATTTTCTTTCTGGCAACAGACCAAGAGCATAAATGAGGTAGTGACAGCACGTCCCCAGATACCTGCTGCAGGAGGAGAGGCGACTACTTCCCACCCTACCAGCTACCATCCTTCCTAAAAACCTGCGTAAGTTTTTTATTATTGTTCCTTTGAATAACCTACCCTATTTCTACCACTGGTATTTTGCTAGTCCATGTCTGATAAGCACGTTCGCTGTTCCTGCACTCCATTCTGCCTGTTCACAGCTGTCAGCACTGCAGTTTTTCCCAGGTTTAACTGAGCCGTGGCTGCTTGCTCCTCTCTTCTTGCTGACCCCCAAGGTTTGTGCCCACGAAGCGTGGATCTAGAGCTCACCCCAGCCCAACGAGCAGAACTGAGCCGCCCTCCTTGGCACGCCGCGCTTGTTGGAAGCTCAGCACGTGGCAACCTCCAGCTCAGGGCTTTTCTCCCCTGGCCGTGGCAGCCAGGGGCTGCCCAGGGGAGCGGCTTGGCAGAGAGCAGCTCCAGATGCGGCTCTCGGCGCCGCTTTCCCAGGAGAGCCGGCCAGCCCCTGCGGAGGCTCCTGCCTTGCCTTGCCTTGCCGGCAGCTGTCAGAGCACGCTGTTGGGCAGGGGCTTGGCTGCTGGCAGCCCTGCCTTGGGTCCCTGCCCGGCTCTGTGCGGCAGCATGCGATGCATTTGGGTTGCTCGTGGGCCGTGTGTGCTCCCAGCAGCAGCGTGTCACATCCGTAGGTCCTGCACTGCGGGAACCCGACAGCGAAGGCAGGCTGCAAGCAAACATCAGGACTTTTGCTTTCATTTTACTGCCGTAGTGCCGCATTCCTTTGTTTTTTTTGCCAAAGGGCTGCTGCTTCTCTGCATAAAGGCTCTCAACTCTTAGGTCTGTCAGCACAGACCTCGGTGCCCGTGCCTGGCCTCAGGAGCAGGCACAGCGCTATCTGCCTCAGGAGGCTTCCCTGGTAATTCTACAACGCTTTGGGTTTTCCTAGGGGACTGGAGCTGAAGCAGTCGCAGCGTGTCCACAGCATTCCCCAGATACCAGCTTTTTGCATGCTCCGAGTATTTTCAAGCCGCGGTAATTGCAGGCAGATAGCCGCCGTGATACAAGCCTGCCCCCCAAGCCTTGCTTTGTGGAGAAGTATTGTGAAACCCCACCCCGTCCTGTGATCATTTCAACAAGGTGCTCAGGAAAAACCAGCTATCACCTTTCCGGGTAAGTTCAGCTCTCCCAGGTTTATTATGTACATCTCAACTTTGGCACAGTGTCAGAGAACCAGCAGCTATTGAAGATAAGATCATGAATAGTTAATGTTCTCAGTTACCCAAGCATATTTAAAAATTAACACTGCAGCCTGGTGCTGATGAGATTAAAAAAACTGGGTCATCAAAGAGAGGAAAAAACAGAAAACAATTGCATCTACCCTCAGGCTTCGCTAACGACTTGAGTTTTCGTGGAAGATCCTTTCCCTTCCTCGCTTTAATCCCTCGGTGGTTTGAAGCAGCGCAGGGTCCAGCTCAGAGCAGCTGAGGGTGCACCCAGCCGGGGTCCCAGCTGTGCTCCTGGCTGGGATTTGCCTTCCACCAAATGAAGCGTTTTGGGCTGGGTGTTGGGAAAAGGCTCCTCACCGAGAGGGCGGCTGGGCGTACAGCAGGCTCCCCGGGGCTCAGCCTGGTGGAGTTCAGGAACCGTTTGAGCACCGCTCTCAGCTATAGGTTTGATTTATTTTTATTTTTTTTTATGTGGTCCTCCTCCTGTGTGGAGCCAGAAGCCGGATGCGATGATCCTTGGGGGTCCCTTCCAACTCAGGGTGTTGTAGGATTCTGAGCCCAGCCTTTTGTGTCCTTAGGGCACGTGCTGGGTAAGAGAAGAAGCAAGTAATGGAGCGGAAGGACAGGGTTTACCCCGTGCCTCTCCTGCCTGGTTTCCCTTCCTCTGGCACCCAGCTATTTCTGCATCTGCTCGGCTGCACGGAGCGGGTCAGGACAGGAGCTGGGATGAAACGCAGCGCTGCAGAGAGCGGGCAGCCTCCGAGCAGGGCTTTTAATTAAGGGCCTTTTCTTCCTGCAGCTGGGAGGCAGACCCAGATCGGGATTCCTATTTGCAGGGAAATGGAGCGCTATTAAGGCCGCCGTTTATCTCATTTTCTCCCAATGAGAGGCTATCGATCCGCACCGTGAAGGGACTTACACTGATTAAACCAAGCATTAAACCAAGCACGGGGGGCTGAGGCGCTCCGTGCGCCCTCGGAGCCGTCGCTGCTGCGAGGTCCAGGCCCCTGGCTCTGCTCCTAACCCCTCACACCAGCGGGCCACGGGGGCAGGAGGCAGAGGAGGGCTGAGGGAAGGGTTGAACTCCCTCCCCAGAGCTGTGACGCACGCCCCTGACGGCACGGAGCGCGGCTCTCGCTTCCAGCTCGGCTCTTGGCAAAGGCAGCTCGTCTCCAAATGAGCTCCTTGTGCGTAACACAGGGTAACTGCTCCGCTCCTCGCTTTGAAGGTTCAATTTCATATTAGGTTTAATGTCTCTTCTGAAGGCTTAGACGTGTAATTCCTCCCAGCATTAAGAAAAATCTCCCCCGTCCTCGCTCTGATGTATCGCGGGGACCGCTCTGCCTGCTGCTGGGTGGTGCAGGCGCATCCATCGAGCGGTGGGCTGTGATTTGTGAGTCGCCAAAGGGGATTTCAGGATGCAGGAATAAATGTGCTCTGCTTGATTAATAGCTAATGGGCTGCTGAGAGCATCCCTGGCAGCACGCTTGGCTTAGGGAGGGACTGGCTGGACGGAGGCAGGAGCTGTTCTGCAGAGCAGGATGGATCCCTCTCTGAGAAATTTTAATTAACTTAAAACAAATGCCCAGGAAAGGGCCAGCCATTAGCTGCTTTTGCTTCCTGAGACTCATCCCCGCTAATTAAGCAGCGTGTCACTTCAAATGACCTTACAGATAACACAGCGCCGAATTTGCATTTAAATTAAAAAACATATTTTTAAAATAAAGGCTTCACGAAGCCCTGTTTAGTTGTGTTGCCAGGCACACACGTGAGCAAATCCCAAACCTGGTTTGTACCCAGTGGCTTTGGGCTTGGCAGCAGCTCCCCGGGCTCGGGCAGGCTCTGCCCTGGGAGCAGGCACCGCGTGAGGGCACAGGGCAGCCCCTGCTCCTTGGGGCTGTAACGGGGGAGCTTTTAGTGGAGCCTCTGATGGGAGCCCGGCGTCCTCCTCGGGGCTGCTCCTCCTCAGAAAGGTGCTTCCCATGCAGGCAGTGCTCTCGAGGCTCCTGCCGTCCCTCGGGGTGGAACCCCAGGTTTTCCTACCCGTGCTGTGGTCGTCCTCCCCGTGCTCTCATCGCTACGGGGAGCCGTGGCGCTGGGCTGTGACTGTGCTGCTGCTTTGGCCAAGGGGTTTCTTGGCGTGGCTGCGTGCAGCTGGAGGCTGACAGCACCACTGGAGCATCTCTGCGTGCTGCTTTGCATGGGCAGGGCACTTTTCCAAGGCCTCCGAGTTGTATTTCTGCGCTTTTTGTATTAATGCGGTTCATAACACGCAGCCCATATTAAAAGGGGAGGGGGGGTGTCTGGTTTTACTGGGGCCTCTCCGTTTCTCACCCTCATTTCTTAATTACAAGAATCGAGGCACAACAGAATCTTAATGAGATCTCATCTGGCCTGAACCTCTCCGTGCTGTGTGGGTGCCACCCGTTGATCTGTGCTCCCCGGCAGCGGCAGTGCCCCGTGGTTCCTCTCTGAGCCCTGCCGTGGCCCAGGGGCTGCTGCTGCTGCCAGCTGAGCAGGGTCTCCTCCCCACCACGGGCTTTGGTGCATCCCTGCCCTGTTGGTGGTCCTCCCTCTGCTGCAGGTTTTGGGGGCTGCGGTGCTGTGGGGTGCTGCGGATCCTCGCAGGGTGCTGCAGGGTGCTGGCACGGCCTCGCAGAGCCCGACTCCTGGATGCGTTTCATTTCCCTCTCTTTCAATCCATCAGCTGTCCTTTGGCTCGTGCTCACCGAGGCTTCATGGTGGGCACGGAGCACTGCTTGCCTGCCCCGCTCCTCCTGCTCTCACTGCTGCAGCTCCCCGGTGGGTCCCCTCGGCCTCCCCAGCCCCAACACCTCCTCTTGGGGCCGCCAGCTCTACCTGGCCACCCACTCCTGTCCTGGCTGCCCTTTGCTCCTCCGCCGAGGCCTGACAGCTCTGATTTCTTTCTCCTGGTTAGGGAACATGAGGTTTTTGACAGCTGCCTTTGCCATTACTCTTCCCTTAATGCTGTTGTTGTTTTGTGTTACTGTCAAATCACATCTTATTAAAGTCCTTCCCATCCTGTCAGCAGCAGAGGAGGAGCGCGAATGCCCGCGTAATCTCCCGGCTCTGTCCGGGGAAATTGCTTTTTATTATTGATGGGGCAGCGCTGCCTTTGCAGGATGCGACTCGGCCACGTGCAGGAGCAGCAGCCCTGGGCCCTGCCGGTGCTGCGGCCACCCTGGCACAAGGTTCGTGTGCTCCTCGGGGTCAGCCTGGCCTTGGTTTTAGCAGTTGGGGAGCTGGGTGCTCCTGGCAGGCCTCTGGCCAACCTGGGAGCTGCCCGCTGCGGGAAGTGGCCTGATCCTGCCCGGAGCATCCCAGCTACTTCCCCCAAACCCACAGAGAAGTTGGGCGCTCACCTCCCTCTGTGCTCACCCGTTGCAGGTAGGGGAAGCAGCACCCGCAGGCGTGCACCAGCTCTGGCTCAGGCTGGAGCTGCAAGAGGGCCGGGCACCAGGGAGGGAAGATCTGGTGCCCGGCTTGTGTGGGCTGGGGGCTGCTACGAGCACTGGGGGTTGTGCCGCGCTCCTGCCCCACGCGATCCCCTCAGGCCCCAGCGTGGTGTCTGGGGGAAGGAAATGTAGGTCAACGCAAAAACTCGCTCTGAGCATTAAACATTCATCTGTGCTTACAGCGTGCTCCAGCTCCGGGCTGCTGAGGAGGGGCGGCAGGGCCAGGATCGACCACGTGCGAGTGGCCGTGACGGCGCCGGGTGTCGGAGGGCAGCGGGTCCCTGGGGAGCTCCTCCTGCAGGTACGGCCCCGGGGTGTTCAGACCAGGGCTGGGGGCACAGCGAGCAGGGTGGCATCATCCCTTGGCTTAACAACACAAGGACAGGGGGAGGAAGGGGTCGAAGGAGGGAAGTTTGTGGCCCCTAGGAGCTTGGCGCACAGCAGCAGTGGGGTGCTGGCCAGGAAGGGGGCAGGCGGGGTGAGGACGTTGGTTCTCTGAGCCCCGATGTCCCGCTGCAGATCCTGATCTCTCGGCGAGCTCTGGTTACGCTTTGCTCGTTGAGAACAGTCGCACCTTTGCAAAGCGACTGACACTTCCCACGGCTTGCTAAAAATTCCTTGGCACCGGAGCAGCTCCTCTGGCTTTGTTGGGCTGGAGGGAGCCGCTTCTACCAGCAGAGCAGGGCACAAAAGGCAAGCACGGCCCCATCGCTGCAGGGCAGGCAGCAGTGGAGCAGGACAGATCCCACTGGGAACACGGCAGCTCGGGGAGCAGTGTGGGGGTACCCCAGCTCTGTGGGAAGCACCCCTTTGGGGAGCTGCTGCTCCCCAAAAAGGGCCAGGCTGCAGCATCTGGGATCTCCACCAGCATGGGAGTTACCACGGTGCTGGGAAGGTCTCTCCTTGGTGCAGGTGTCCCTGACCCGTTTGTTTAACTCCCAAGTTCAGGGGGCTGCAGGCCGGTGGCACCACGTGGGGAGCCCCAGGCATGGGGGGGATGAGCCCCGGGGCTGCTTTGCACCGGGCCAGGGCGCTTTGGTGCTGGATGGGGCAGGAATCTGCACGGTCAGCACAGGGCCAGCAAAGAGCCCCGCTGCGCTTGTTGGAAGCTGCCATAGCAAGCACTACTTTTTTTTTTTGCTGATAAATCTTGTTTTTTAAATGAGCTGCACGTCAGACTGGTAAATAATGCATCTTATAAATGAAACCAGCGCTCACATCACGGCTGGAACAAGCAGCCTGTGCTGCAGGTACAGCCAGTCTGGTGGAGCAGGGAGAGCAGACGGCAGCGGTACCTGGGAGCAGATTGCTTTCTGGACTGCTTTTCAATTTGCCTTTTAAAATGTTTAGTTCCCACAACATAACTCCGTGAGCTTCTCCCATGGGCATAAATCAGGGAGAGGCTTTGATGGGAACATGAAGGTTGTGTGTGTATGAGCTCGGAGCAGTAGGGAAGGCAGGAGGCTGCCGAGGTGTTATCCCTCGGAGGGAGCCGGGTCTCTGCCCCTTCTCAGGAGCATTTTCAGCCGTGTCAGAGCTGTCCTGCTACATGCTGTGCTTCGCACCCCAGCAAGCTGCCTCCCCTTACCACCAGGACTGGAGCAGAGCAGCCTGTTAATTACTATTAAAGGTCCTGGGAGCTGCGGAGTACCGAGGCAGCCTGCCTGCAGTGGAGCAGATGGGGGTGAAGCTCCCCGAGGTCTCGGGTGCGGGTGGTTTTGCACTAGGTAAGGTCCAAGCTTTCTCTTGGGGACACCCAGTCCGGAGCAGGAGGTGCTGGGGAGCCCTGTCCTGCACACCGGGGACTTCCCCGCTCTGCAGACCCAGCAGAGCTGGCTGCGGCCACGAGGCTCGCTGCTGTGATCTGGAGGGTGCAAGCATCACCACCCCTCTGCTGCTCAGCCTGAAAGCTGCACAAAGCACATTGTGAAGGGCTGCGGCAGGAGCTGCTTGTGGCACGGCTCCGCTGCACCTCGTGTTGGTCCTGCGAGCCCTGAAGCTGTCCCACGTGGTGTCCGGCTCCTGGGCAGGTGCTCTGGGCTGCCTTGGGCACGTGGCCACCCTGCAGACCTCCTTAAAAAAGGATTTCAGGTCAGAAAAGTGCCTTGGACTGCAGCGTGGCTGGATTCCTGCCCTGAGGAATGCCGGCCTGTTACTGGAAGCAGGCGCTGGCCAGCAAAGTGCCGCGAGGCAGCGCCGAGGAACCTGCCGGATGGTAGGGGAAAGAAACGCACTGGGTTCTCTGAATGCTGCTAAATGGGTAGGGAATAGCTGATGTCTAATTAAAAACCTGGGTGGTTTCCAGGAACAAACAAGACGGGACGGTCAGGGCACTCGTGAACTGTTGTTACGAGACCTTTTCCGCGCAGGGGTTAGAGCTGACGTGCCGCTGCGCTGCATCCTCCTGGCCGGGCGTGCAGCACCCCCGAGCAGATGCCCCCTCCCTGGGCAGCCCCAGCCACTCCCAATCCTTCCCGTTCATCCTCCTGCGCCTGAGCATCTCCCGCAGAGCAGAGCCACGACCTCCGTGCGGGGGCTGACAGCAGCTGCTGCGCCATGGGAAGTGGGGACAGCCCCACAGGCAGCCCTGCTGGAACCAGGAAAGTCGAAATCAGCCCTGCAGCTGCCCCGCAGCCCTCTGCATGCTCCCAGCTGGGACGGAGGCACCTCAGGGTGCTGCCAATGTTTGCCTTTCTGCAGTACCGGTACAACCAGTGCCACGGCCGGTGTGCTGGCACCACGCCGCGTGCTGCGCCGCTGCGTAGGGACATCGGTGGCACAGCCCCTCCTGTGTGTGTTTTCTGGCTGAGCCGCAGTTCCTGCAGCTGCTGCAGGCAAAGTTGCAGGGCTGTGGCCTCCCTGAGCTGCTGTCGGATGTGTTTTTTCTGCCCTATGCTTTAGAGAGCAGTGCCCAGTGGAACAGGGGCAACGTGGCCGAGCCCCTTCTGCCCAGCAGCAGCGGGCGCTCCCAGTGCCTCGTCCCGGTGCTGTTGTGCCCGGGGGGCCTGGGCTCGGTGTGGGGCTAACAGGCAGCACGGGTGGGATGCTCCCTGCATCCTCGGCTGCTCAGGGCTCGGCTGGATGTGGAGGAGAGGCAGCTCTGTGCCGGGCCGTGCCTGTCCTGCTGCTGCTGCCGCTGTTCAGTACAGACTCTGAGACTGATTTCCCACAAAGGTAATTTTCTGCTTCTCTGGCTCAATACTATTCATCTTTTAGAGGGTAATTAGCATCACTTCAGTGTTCTTTTATGCCCAACTAATTGCACCTTGCTTCAGGAGTGAAAGTTAATGTTACTCCATTTAGGTTAGCGCAGCAATATATGATTAGGGATGAGGCCAGGCAGAAAAGTGCACCAGGAGTCCCACTGCCTGCCTTGCTGCCTGGAGACTTTCCACTTGCACCAGCGGAAAGATTTCCCATTTTACATCCGAGCTGCCTCTGGGTGTCACAGCTGCGTGCTGACCAGCCCGTGGTGCCAGAGCCCCCGTACCCGAGCGGAGGGGCAGCGCGGTGCCACCCTCACCCCTGGGCTGGGGGCGCTGGGGGCAGCAGGAGAGAAGCGCAAGGAGAGCAGTGGCTCTGGGCTGTTTTACTAGGTCCTGGGAGCAGCAGAGGGAAAGTGCTGTCTTGCTCCTGCCACCAGTGAGTACGGGGAGACCCTCGCTGCCCCCTCGCCCGCTTTGGGCACCTCTTCAGTCCTTTTCCATGCCCGACCCCCACTTGCTTGGCCGGCACCTCGCTGCGGGCTTTTCCGAGCCTCCCTTCTGGAGGTTCGCTGCCGTGACCTTGTTTCACTGCCGTGGCAGAGGCATTCTCTGTGGTTTCTGCACTGCTCTCGAAGGCTAAAATTGCAGCACGGCCACAAACCACACCGCAGCCTTTGGGGGAGCAGAGCCCCCAGGGTGCCTCGGCAGACGCTGCCCGCTGTGGGATGTGCGCCCGGCGGCCCCTGGGCTTGGAGGCCTCGCTGAGGGGCTGCTGAGCAGACAGCAGGGACTTTGATAGCATCAAGGACCAGAAAGTAAATACTTCTGCTATAAATCTTGTCTGCTTTAAAGTAGGTTATGTTTTCAAAGTGCTTTAGTTCTTAGGAATTTAATATTGCGATGTCAATTGTAAGACAAGTAATTGGGTGGGGGGAAGGCTGGTGCTGGAACCTGAGATTAAAGGCAGGATTTGGGACGGTGTGCTGCATGCGGGTGGCTGGTTTTGTTCGCTGCATTACGACTCCGGAGGTTTCACAGGCAGCGTTTCCGTTTGAAGTTGGCTCTGCTGCTCCGTGGGCTTTGGCACATCTGCGCGGTGTCCTGCAGCAGCTGGAATGGGAGAGCACTGGCAGAGGTAGCAAGAAGGATGCTTCTTCCCCAAAGCTGCCCTGCAGCAAAGTGCTCACTCAAACCTCTCCGAGCACCGTGGGGCTGGGCGTGCTGCCCAGGCTTGCAGGGATCACGGCCAGCATCGTGCACGCGGCGTGGGTCGGTGCTGGTGGCCAGACACCGAGCCACCTGTGGGCTCCGGACCAAACTGCTTAGGGAAGGAGCAAAGGAGGGGCCACACCTCCCTTCTGCAGAGCCAGCGTGACAAAATGACCATCTTTATATACATAGGCTGATGGTGCAAACACTGAAATCACAATTTGTTGGAATAAAACTGCCACTTAGTACAAGTGTAACCTCCCCGAGGTTACGGGAGGGACCGGATCGTGGTGTGAGCACACGGGGACGAGCACCCTGTAGTCTCCTAAGGCCCCGTGCCCGGTCTGCCTGGCAGTTAGGAGCAAAATTTGCTTGGTTTAATGACAAGAGCTTGGTATTTGTAGCCCTAACCTTGCTGTAACAATGGCAGCCAGCAGGCAGGTGAGTTGGTCAGCCGTGCCTAATGTGGATCGAGAGCCGATCAGCTTTGCTGTTTCATTTGCTTATGACCTAGAGAATTAGCGGCGAGGATCTGTTATCCTGCCAGTGCACTAATGACTCCTGCAAGGGAAGAGCTCCCAGGGGAAGGAGTGGTATTTACTAACCTTTCCTTGGCTCGCTTTACATAATAGCACACTCCTCCAAATGTCCTCAACGTGACTGGCTATTCCTCTTTTTTTTTTTTTTTTCCTTCTGTACAGTATTTTAAATTTTGTGAACGTTAGGCAGTAAGGAAAGGTGCTGAATTCCTCCTGTCACTCCCTTCGGAGGCTATTCTTAGCCATGCCGCTGCTTCAGGAATTCAAAGTGAGGCAGTTTGCTTTTTCAGGGTCTCCAAAGATTTCCTCTATCCGTATGTCCAGATAGAAAAGAAAAACAACCTGGATGGGGAATCCAGTTTGAAATTGTACCATCGCGATAGTTTGGCCAGGACTTCGTGTTTCCAGGGTTAATGCACGGCTGGGGAGCCAAAATGGCCCTGCCTGCATAAATCTGAAGGGAAATAAAACCTGATTCTGATCTACTTCTGCTCCGTGCTTTTCAGAAGCCGTGTCCCCACCGTTACGAGTTGCAGCAGGAGATGGCACAGCCCTCCTGCTGGTCCTGCAGAACGCTCTGCCATCAGGAGCCGACGAGAGGTGGGTGCCCCCGTGCTGCCCCGCTGCTTCTGCTCCCAGCGCTTGGCATTTCTCCCTGGGGCTCCGAGCAGTGGGTGCAGGAGCACAGCCCCTGCCTGTGCGTGCTTTGCTGGCTCTGCACCGAGCCTCTGAGCGCAGCGCTGCAGCCAGCCAGGCCTGCAGGCACAGCCCTCAGCTTGGGCTTGCATCGCAAGGGCTCTTTTCCCTGCTAACCAGCCAGGTGGTGTTCCCCAGCTGAGGCCAGTCCTGTGTCTCCAGGAGTGCTGTGCAGCACCCAGCAAGAGGCCAGCGAGGGCGATCGCTGCCTGTGCGCTCGGAGAGGGGAAAGAGCCTGAGCAAGGCACACAGCCTCCACCCGGAGAGGCTGCAGCCACTCACAGGCTGAAGGTAAGGGAGCGTGAAGAAAGATAAGGAGCTAAAATGAGAATAAAACGAAGGTGGTAGACGCAGCGCAGACGTCTAATCAAAGGAAATTCATTAGTTTGTCAGGCATAGGCAATGGGAGCCGAGTCAGCAGCCCGGGAGGTTGAATGCAGTCACTAGCAGTGGAGCAGAGCAAATGGAAATTAATTCTTCTCCGTGCAGACTCAGACGGGGCCCGGCCGAGGCCCTGGGGCTGAAGGACCAGGACGGGTGCCTGGGCACGCCGCAGCTGCCCGTGCCACGGGGAGCAGGGAGGGCCCCTGCCAGGAGCAAATCGAGGTGCTGTGGTACTGGGGGTTGAAGCAGCCTGCACCTCTGTCCCTCCACAGCAGCCCCTCCATGCAGTGAATCCCCCCGTGGGCACGTGCTGAGCCCAGGCTGCTGCCCTGCCCGCACGTCACCGGCACAGCCCTCGGCCTCGGTGGGAATCGGTGCATGAATTACCCTGACAACACAGCAGAAGCGCTGGCAGGTGCGGCCATCATCATTGTAAGCTGCCGTTTATGTGTGTTTTTATTTCTGCAGCTTCTTGCCATTAAAAGCCCGTAATTAAGATAATTAGAACAAAGATATTTGCCTCATAATCAGCATACATTTCAATAAAATAGTTTAATTTATAGGCAAAAGTTGTTAACCTATTATTTAAATACTGTAACGTATATTGACAGTGTGCTCGGAAACCATTACAGATCCGACTCATTTGGGGTGTTCACGATATTCATTTCTCTTTTAATCCCTTTCAGATTGATGATCGCACACCAAAACTTCAGGAGGTGACAGCAGATTGCAAGCAGGTCCTGGCTCCCCGGTAAGCCAGAGCCACGCCGCGGTTGCTGAGCCTCTTGGTGGTGGGGAATCGCCCTCGCCGGGGCGGTGGGAAGGGTGGGCACAGGGCTTGCAGCTCCGTGGTGGTATCCGCAGCCTGAGCCTGGGTGGCCTCAAATCTCTCCAAAACGCCGTAGACAGGAATTCTGGCTCTGGGAATTGATTTCTCACTTTACCCATGCCAGAGGCTGTTCAAAATAGCTGCTGTCAGCATCTGGGAGCTGACGTGTGGATGATGCAGTGAGGAGGGGCTGGCTGCCTCTCCTGCCCTCTTCTTTGCCCCGCCGAGGAGCCGGAGCACCGCGTGCCGTTTGTCCCCGCGCGCAGCCGCCCTGCCCGGCATGCTCCCTCCTGCCCGATGGCCGAGTGCAGCAAATGGCATCACCTGCCAGGATTTTCCATGCTCCTCTTCTCCTTTGAGCTCCAGAAACGGCTTTTTACCCTGAGTGGTGTCCTTGGGAAGGGTTTTGTGGTGGTGTCACGGCCATCCCTGCCCGCACCCAGCGCCCGCTCCTGTGCTGCCAGCAGCGCACGTACCTGCCCAGAAGGGCTCTCTGCAGCTGGCAGCCCTTCATTGCCCAGGTTTAAAAATAGTTCCCGGCATTATAAACAACCTTGCACAGAACACGACTCTGAGGTTGTTTTTCATCCTCTCTGTGTTACTCCTGGGAATGACTGCTCTTACCTCCGTGCTGCGTTTGCTTTGCTGCGCGGTGAAGGAGAGGGATAGGAACAATGCGGCACATCCAGCACCCAGCTTCACATAAAGGGAAGGGTCTATTTCGTTATTTCTGCTTCTGCGAAGCTCCAAGTTCATCAGAGGCTCCAAGATGAAGCAGCAGCTCAGCAGCCACCAGAGAATTGCCTGGAGCCTGTTACCTACCAGGCAGCAGCTTTCAAAACTCTGCTTACAGAGGACAGGCTTTGGCGCTCTCTCAAAAGCTCTTCCCAAATCCGAGGGCTGTCTGGCAGTCCCCACATTAATGGGCACTTGCACAATAGCAATTGTTGAGTTTTTATCCTCTGCTAGAAAAGTGTGGGTTATGCAGCAGGGAAGCGCACCAGCTAGCGGTGCCCGAACCGACGGCTCTCCTACAGGTGCCTCAAGGCTGCCTGGGGCTGGCCGTGGGTGGGCTCGGCTCCGCTCTGGCTCTGCTGCCCCATTGCTGCCCCACGGCACCCACGGGCTGCTTGGTTCTGCCCGGCAGCAGGTGCTGCCACCACTCGCCCTGCCCCTGCCCCGCTGCCTGCTGGCAGAGCTTTCCCCAGCGTAAGGGAAATGATGAAATCCAGAGCGGCGCGATTTTGCTGTAATAAGGTATTTTCTGTAACGCTTCCACTGCCTTCGTTTCATCGCCGCACATGAAAGCTCTCCAGCGATGGCTTTAAGCCTGGAAATAAGTTCTGTGTTTGAGGACTTGCCTGTGCGCTGCGCTCGGGTGCGTTCCTGCAGGCGCTCGCCCGGGTGCTGCAGCTCCAGCAGTGCTGCATTCACAACCATCTTCTAAAATCCATTCCTCTTTAGGCTTTGCTTAAAGCTCTCTGCAGTAACTGGGATGTTGCAGTGTAAAGGCTTGTTATTTATTATTCTCCAGACGGTAGGAGTCTGTTAAAAGTCCAGTTGCAGATAAGATGTGAGAAGGTTGGGCTCTTTGCATCTCGTCCTCCTGAGCCGGGAGTTGGGCGCCCCGCGGTACCGCCGTGGGCACGGAGGGCTGGACAATTAACCAGGGGAAGGCACTGTGCCCATCTCCCAGGTCCTGTTACGCTGCTCATGCCCACACTGCTTTCCTGCTTTATGCATCCAGTAAATCCTGAAGGATTTGCTTTTTTTTTTTTTTTTTTTTTTTTTCTTTTTCTTTTCATGTCCAGGCCCTAAAAAATCACCTGCCTGGCTACTGCTTTGTAAGGGATTTTTACCTGGGTACTTCATATTTTTTTCAGGGACTGCGAAGGCCTCAGGGTGACTGAGACGTTAATTGGGTGCACTGAATTTTCCACTCCTATTATGAAAAGAAATCTTCCCCTGAAATAATTCATGAGTGGAGAAGATGGTGAGGAAACTGTGCTTGTACAGAGCAGCCTCTGTCTCCAGGCTCCTGTGAGCTGAAGGGGAGAGTTACAAATGAGCAACAGGCAAACAGTTTTACGGAGTTTTATTTTCCACTAGTGCTACTGTGATCTATGAGCTGTAGCAGGCAGATCTTTCCAAAGCAGCAGTAATAAATCATAAATATGTATGGTGCTTAATCATGAGGCAGCAAAATCGCAGAGGCAGGAATACTCGACCCACTTACAGTGCCCTCGGTTCACTCCCTGGAGCAGCTGGGATGGGTCTGTTGCTTATCCCAAGCACAGGGACTCGCCTGGTTTTCTGCTCCTTGTCCTGCTCATGTCCAGGTAAGACAAGTCCAAGGGGTCCGTGTGGCTATGGGGAGGGAATGGCTCCTGCCTGAGGGCTGCTCAGAGTCAGCTCCGTGCACCCGTGTGCTCTCCCAGCCCTAGTCCCTGCAGCTCCCTTTGATGGTGCAGCAGTTACACGGAGCAGCAGGGCTACACAATGCCTCCTCCGTGTAGGAGAATCAGCCCTGAAATCTACATTGTGAGCTGAGGCTGCGTGCCTTTGTTGAAATGGTAATTGAGCAGCAGCAGCTGGGAAGTGATGAGGATGTTTCAGCTAAGAGCAGTTTTTCTGCTGGAGTATTCGACCGTCGGTTCTGGTTAGCATCTCATTAATGCACACTCAGTTCGGAAAGCCATTTAAGCTTTTACGATGTCACCAGCCTGCATATCACACCCTTTTCCTCTGCTGGTCTCTATGACCAGTGTGGGCCAGCTTGTCAGAGCGATCGGCTGAGCAGCAAGCGCCTCTTCTTTTGCTTCCTCTTACCTGAAGTCCTTCCTGGGGCTCGCAGCCGTGCCATCAGGGCAGGCTCACGCCTTCTGTCATTTCCATGCGTTTTGCTGTCCAGACCCTTCAGGATGGGCTGTTGGGTGGCAGGCAGGATGCTCTGTTCCTCTCTTCTCCTCGCTCAGGCTGTCCTCCCACCGAGCAAGCCCCTTCCCTGGGCTGCTGCTGTTTCCCACCAACTGCTGCCTCCCAGCCAGGGGCTGTGCTTAGAAAAACGCCACTGCTGGTTGTTTCTGGGCAAGCCGATCCTCTGAACCTGATCCAAGGCACTAGGTAGCATTTGACGCGAACCTGCAGTTAATTACATGCTCTCGCTAAGAATAATTGAGTAGCCTGAGTTCTGATCTCTGTAATTGCATCCTAATGAATCTGTGTGTAAACTCTGGCATCTTCAGTAAATACCAAATTAAGTTCAGCGTTCAGCCCTCCGGCACGCAGGGCACCAGAGCCGTGCCGTGCTCCCTCCTAGGCCCACGAGGCTGGGGCACCTCGAGCTGCAGCCGAGCAGGGCCGTGCCCCTACAAAGTGGGAGCAGAAGAAGCGTGCACGAGGTGCCCGCAGCAGCATGCAGACAGCTCGGGCTCCTTGCTGCGGTCTCTTCCCCGTGCTGAGCATTGTGCTGGGAGCAGGGCTCGGTGCCAGGCTCGGTGCCAGGCCTTGCAGGGCAGCAGGTTGGGGCTCGGCCAGGCAGCCAGCAGGGCTCAGGCTCCGCCGCCTGCCCCAGCTGCTAAAAGTTACCGTCTGCTAGCAAAACGCCGCTGCTGCTCCGTCAGCGCGCCGGCAAACCAGAAGCTAACCCAGAGCACGGGAATGTGTGAGCCTCTTGGCTTCGGTGAGAGTTACAAGCAAGCAGAGCTGTTCGTTCTTAATTGTTGTGATTGAACAGGAGCAGAACCCCTCCCTGCGCTCTTTGAAGGAAAGAGGAGCTTCGGCAGAAGTTGCTGATCGATGCTGGGATCCCGTAATGGCTCTTCACAGAGCACAACTTACTGTCGTTGTTTTTCCTGTTTGCTACCAGAATACCACCTACAGCTCCCCTACAAAGCTGTGCATGTTAGTTAACCTCATTAAATCCTAAAGGATTAGTCAGCTGTTCATCAGCCCCAGAATTGTTAGGAAACATCTAAAGCTCAAAGTTATGTGGCTTGGAAAGTGATTTTCTAATGCACAGACTTCAAAGGAATGTTGAAATCCTGCAGCGTAAGGGAGACAGACTAACGTTAATCCACCGGAGTGCTGCTTAATGGCCTGTTTAATTTTTGTCTTGATAGGTCTTTAATAAGCAGCTGAGCACGAAGGCTGCAGTGTGATAAGGAGAGGTTTGGCTTCACCTCCAGGTGCTGCATCCCCTCGTCCTGCTCTGACCGTCACACGCCGCTGTCCGGGTCCTCCTTGGAGGACGGGAGCATGAGCAACTTGCCCCGGGGGTCCCAGCGAGGCCCTGCAAATTAATTAAGCTTTGCAGCCCCCCTGTGAGATGCTAAGGTAATTGCGATGCTCAAGCCCTGGGAGGCCACGCACCACCAGGCCCTTCTCTTTCCCTTCTTTCTTTATGAGGCTGGTTTTGGAGGACAGACACCGAGAAATGGCAAACCGTGCATGCAACCACGCAGTCCTTTGCAGGGAGGTGAAGCTGTGGAAGCTGAGAACCGATATCTGCAAAATATCCATCAAAAAGGAGAAAAAGGCCCTGCTTTCTGAGAGGGAAATTAATTTTGACATCTTAATTATAAGCTGGAGGAAAGGTTGGTGTTGGAATAGTGAGCTTTGAAGATTATTATATTGTCATTATTCATTAATGACTACTAAAGTAACTAGCTCTAAATGGTAGTGGTAAAGTGTAATGGCAGATCTATGAAGCTGCTATTATATCCCCTTTGTTCCAAAGGAGTCCTTTACTATTAATCTGATAACAAAAACCAGAAGCACTGATAAGGCTTTGGCCCACAGTGACATGTATTGCTGTACAAACACCACCAGGGAAAAAAAAAATCTACAAAATTGTTGTGTTTCGAGCAATAATTCTAACACTGAATTAAAATAAAAGAGGACTTTGAGAACTACAAATGTCATAACGGAGAGGAAGGAAGGAAGGAAAAAAATCTTAGGGCAAGGTGTCCCCCCAGTGCTCCTTGAGGAACGGTGGGATTTGTGAATGGCCTGAAAGCAGGACGGCCTCCGAAGCCTGCAAAACAGAGGGGACGAAAATCTCTCTGTGGATCTCTGCTGAGCCCTAGGTACATTTTTTTGCCAAATTCTTCATCTACAATAGCTGTATCTGGATGACCCCTCCCTCAAGGTGAAGTCTGTTCTGTCAGAACATTATTTGATCTCTTCTGCTAAAATGTAAATTAACTTAAACTCGGTGTAAGGAGCTTATTTCAGTATAAGCTGTAATTACTGCTGGGGCTATAAAAAAATCTTTCTTTAAAACTTTTATCAAAGTTATTCTGTGTTGTTATTGCTTTCTGTGATGTGTCTGGATTTTCCAAACAGCAAATAATTCTGCACTTATCTTAGTTCCTTTGATAATATTTTTTATGACAGATCTTCTGCGACTCTAACTACATTATTAACATTAAAAAAAAGAAGAATGGGGACAGTCTTGTCTAAATACGACTGTAAAAAATCTTGTGTGGCATTGCTGCCGCTTAAACACTAGTCGTGGAAAAACAAGAAATGTTTTAATCGTATAACTTCGTGCAGAATAACGTAGCCAGGTAAGAGTTATCACAGTGCTAGGAATAACCAGCACGGCCAGCCTTCTTCAGCTGGGCAAGGTTTGCTGGCTGAGATGAGCCTTTCTGAAATGTGCTTAGTGCTGGAAGCGATCCTCAGTGGCAGTAGTGCACAAAGGGCCAGAGCTCACCTCTGCTGGGGAGCCAGCCCTGGAGAAGGCGGCAGCCGAGGGCAGGAGGGGAAGGAGGCCTGGGGCTCTGCTCCCAGCCAGCCGATGCTTTGCCTTCATCCCCTCTTCTAGAAGCACCAAACTGTCAGCCTGCTGCTGCAGCTTAACCCCCGGCTCCTCCCTGGTGGCCCTTCTTGCAGTGGGATCGCTGTGACAGGACGGGCCTGGACGGCTGCTCCCCCCCATTTCTGCTTCACAGCCAGCCTCGGTGCTGTGATGGCAATAGGTTGTGTCTGAGAGATGGGAACAGGCTGCAGTACAGCCTTTAAGTACTTGTGGGACTACTGGGGCCCAGTGCCTGGAAGGCAGTGATTTGGAGGAGTGGGAATCTGTTCCCAAGAAACCGGCTTCTCCCTCCGCGTTGGGTAGGGAGGTTCCCATACAGAACAGGGAGGTTGCAGAGCTGCTCTGCCACCAGGACTGGCTCTTCCTCATGTCCCCAGCTGCTCGTGCAGCTGATACCCGGTTATGAAAGTGTCTGGTGGAAAGGAGTCAGGAGGGAGCTGGGGATTACATTTATCAGGCAGAGACTGGGGTAGGCTTTTGGGCCGTGTCAGCTATCCCAAATCCCTGCGAATGGGGCTATGAAACTTGACAAGGCAGCTTCTGATATTTCAGATCCCATTAAAGATGTAAAACCACTGACAGAGCTGAAACGCTTACAGATGCTAACCCGGCTTCTCGTGAAGTCATCTGACACCAGGGAGAAGGTTCAAGCAGAGGATTTTAGCAAGTGATCGTCAGAGACACGCAGAAGCGGAGTGTAACGGCTGAATTGATAAACACGGTAAGACTCGACAAAGCCAACAGCTTCTGAAGTTTGATTTGTTTTAGGTAAGCTCTGAGGAGGCAATGTTTGCAACAGCAGATTCTGTTCCTGTGAATGATTACGGGGTCACGGATGGAAAGCTCTCCCTCTGGTACACAAGTGGACAAACAAGTGAGCCCAGTCTGAAAGAGTGAGAGACCAACTGGGTTTCCTAACGCCTGAATTGTCTCGTTTGAATCAAAAAGTACTTCCTGATCTTGCAGGAGTCCCGATTGTTCTGCAAAGCACTAAGCTCCAGATCCAGACTGAAACACTCCATTACTACTTCTAGGCTCTATATCCAGCACACAGACTTCAAACCCGTGCTTGGCTGTGATTCCCTGTGGCTGTGTGGCTCTCGGTTTGCTGCTCAGGCCTTTATCCCTGCTTTGCATTCGTCGGCATCCCCAGCGCTTGATCACACTGCTCCAAAGACATGTAGCGTGTGTCCCAGAGCAAGCAGCGGAAAGGTTTGCATAGACTGTGGCTTTATTCACATTGACAAGTCCTCTTAGCTCATTTCTTTAACTCCGCTATACAGAAAGCTACAGCGGCAGCCAACCGCGCTTGGAGCAGGCACATGTGGAGCGATCTCTGCAGTTCCTTCTCCGTTTGGTACCTTCTGACTTCAGCACGAGCTGCACAGGAAACAGCAAAGCGGACGAGCGGTGCTTGAGAGCTCATCGCTGCATGGTCTGTGCGTGTCTCCATTACAGGTGCTGATGGGGGCTGTTTCCCCTCTTGCAGCAGTGCCTTGTTTGTTGTTCTCTCCCCTCGTTTTTTTGTGTTTTTTTTTTTTTTTTTTTCCAGATGGAGGACAGCTAAACACCCTGCCACTACACAACGCCCCTGAGCGCAGGAGCAGGCTCGTCAGTTGTCCACGCTTTTCACCTGCTGGTAGAAATGCCCGTACTGAGCAAGCACACCAACTATTGTTTTTTTAAATGTTCCCCATAGCAATGATCTGCCTGTACACAGCCTCCTTTCATAGAGGCTTCTTTCATTTTATAAGCATTAGTTTAAAGGAACTCACGTTCTTTCAGGAATGAAATATTGTTGGATATGTGGCTGGGAAATTGAGGCATGCTGAAGATAGGACTGGAATTAATTTACTGTAACATCTTAGCCAAAGCACAGTAAATTCCCAGACCACTGCTCCTGTTGTTTGAAAACTTAACATGATTGTTCATGAGAGTCATTCAGTGCCTATTGTATGTAATGATCACTAATTAATATCTGCAATGCCCAAGGGTGTTTTTTTATTTTCGGAAGGGGGGCAGAGACAGGAGAGAAAGACAAAGTGATGCATGAATGCTGCTGTTGCTGGTATTGCCTCTTGCGTGCGTGCTGTGGTGGTGGCACGTACCAAAAAGAAGGACAGAGCGGCCTCGTATCGCTGAGGCATTGCTTCGTGCTGATCTGCAGCCTGCTGGGGCTGATCCGTTTTCTGTTCTCAGGTGAGCAGTCCAGACACTGGGGCTTAGTCAGCCCTGGTTGACACAGATCTCTATTAAGACGTGGGTTTATTCTCTGGGCTTTTTTGAATTGTGACAAAATTCACGTAAGATTTGCTTGCAAAGCAGCTTTTGCTGCCATCCGAGTTAATTTATGATGCGTTTAAAACTTTACCATTAGATAACTGTATCCTAGGGTAACGCAATTTTCAAATAGACAATCCTGGATTTGTCTGCCCACAGAATAGCAAGCGGCTGGCTTTGAACCACTCTACCCAACTGTGATTTGTTTAGGCTTCCTCAGAGACACTTCGCTTCCTGAATAATTTGTTACCCCATGCTTGAGATGAGTGCTTCTCTTTGAGAGGAGCACTGTGCCTGCTGCTCCTCTCTGGCAAGTATTTTTGTTTGCCGTCAGTGCAGGGCAGTCACCCATCATCACTGGTTCTCCCAAAAGTCCTGAGAGCAGTGCACTCAGATGGTATTGGTGTGAGACGGAGCTGCTGCACGCCCACTCCCTTGGAGGTCAGGCAGTATCACGCTTCTGCACAGGCAAATAGCTCTGCATGGGTGCAACTTGCTTTCATTTTGTCCTTGCTGAAGGCAGAACTGTGCCTATTTTGTTTGTGTTTCATGAGCATTGACTGGGTGTCTTCCCTTTGAACGCAGGACTGACGAATTGCATGCAGCACAGGCAGTTGCATTGCAAGCGCTGGGCACTGGGAGAACGACTCTGTAGGAGTCCAAATGTAGCACCACAATTCTCCTTCTGTCCTCTCCAAGAAAGCCTCTTCACACTCTAATTAAACAGCAGTTTGACATGTTTTTGCAGTTTTGATTGCCTTTGAACTTTGGCAGTGTGATAAACAAACGTCGCTTCCCTGCCTACCAGGAAGATGCTGCTCCTTGAAGCAGTTTCTTCCCTTGGTTCTGATACAGCAGAGCTCAGCACCGTGTTTGCACGGCATCGCTTGTGAGCTGATGCCAACAGCAGAGAAGGATGGCAGCTGCCATGGCCTGATGTGATGAACTGGAGATGCCGGAGCGCTGTTTTTGCTTTGATGGCCCCTTTTAGCTAGTCGAGATTTCAAACGCTGGTGCTCAGTAAACACTTAATTCTTCACAGCGCAGGAGGCTGGGGCTGGCGGCGCACAGCCCGCTCCTTCTGATCACTGCGAGGCGGTGCAGATGCCTCACACGTCTGTGAGCTGCAGTAATTAGAGGGGAGAAGGAAGGCAGGACAAATGTACTCATCGTCACGTGGCATAAATGAGAATTAAAATTGTCAGTCAGTTCTCTGAGCAGTTTGCTCACGTTTTGAAGTTTGTTAGCGACAGAAGTAGAGCTGAATTCAGAAAGGCAAATGCCACGGGCACAAAGCATAAAATGAAGGGCTATAATGGAAGTGGGTTTGAGAGCACTGATCTTAGCACAGATTTTTGGAGCTGTCTTTGCTGATACCTATGAAGTAAATAAAGCCTTCTGTTTAAGCGATTCAGACTCATTAAATTACTTTGGATTTCACTGAGGTATTAGTTTCTGTCTAGGAACTCATTCCCGGTATATTTTCCATGGCAGATTCCTTCAAAGGTGGCAGACTGACACAAATCCTCAAAATGCCAGTCTGATTGCTCTGCTCTGTACATCCCCATCATGTTTTCAGTTTCGAAAATGCCTGGTTGGGTTTAATTTCCTGGTAGGGACACAAGGAGGTAAGGCCAGCCAGTTTTGTGTGTGTGTGTGTGTGTGGCTAATGAGGTTTGTTAACATATTGCAACGTGTCTCAGTTAGCAATTAAATTGGAAGTCAGAAGTGAGAATATAAAAGCCTTCATGTGCTTAATGGTAAATTAACTGTTTGCTTTCACATGTACGGGGTGTATCCTGATGCACACAGATATATGCACATGCGACTACGTCAGCATAGGACTCGGGGAGGGTTAATGTTTGCAGGTTTGGCACTGCTCCATTTCCAGGAGTTCATGGAGGGGAAGCGGGACAGTGGGGAGGAAGCAGCGAGGCAGAAACCCCAAAGCACAGCTCGGGGGCAGCATCCCTGAACCCTGAGGGAGCGTACAGCAGGATGAACGATGAACTGTAATGTGAAATAAAAACGCTGTGAGGGAAAAACGCTGTGAGGGTCCTTGTAGGTGGCCAGACAACGCCTTTCCTAAGGTGCCATGTGAGAAAAGGATAAAGGATAAAGGATAAAAATTGTGGCAGAGGCTGGAGCTGGGTGCGCACAGGCCCTGCTGAGGGGACACCTCCCCTCAGGCCCCTCAGCGCTGCGGGCGGGGGGGGGGGCGGGGCTCGCTCCGCGCTGCCCGTGACGTAAAGCCCCGCCCCTCGGCTACACCAAGCGGCGGGGCGGGGCTTCGCGGAGGGGGGCGGGGCTTACCAAAGGGGGCGTGGCCTCTCGAGGGGTGGGGCCGGGGGTGGGGCGGGGCCGCGCGGCAGTCGGGCGGCAGCCGCGGCCGGAGCGGGCGGCGGCGGCGGCGACGGGGGCCGGGGTGCGGCATGTCCAAAACGCTGCGGAAGAAGCGGCACTGGCTGAGCAAGGTGCAGGAGTGCGTCGTGTCCTGGGGCGGCGCGGCGGGCCCCGACCCCGAGCTGCTGCGCGGCGGCGCCGAACGCGGCGAGTTCCCCTACCTGGCGGGGCGCCTACCGCCGGGCTCCGAGGGCGGGCCGGGCCCCGCGTTGCTCTCCGGTAAAGCGCCGGCTCCTGGCGACGTGCTGCTGGAGGTGAACGGCACCCCCGTCAGCGGCCTGACGCACCGCGACGCGCTGGCCGTCATCCGGCACTTCAGGGAGCCCGTGCGCCTCAAGACCGTGCGCCCAGGTGAGCCAGGCCGCGGGCAGGCCCGGGGAGCGCGCTCGGGGTTGGGGCCGGGGCCGCGGCCCCGCGTCCTTGCCCCGCTGGGGGGGGGGGGGAGGCTCCCTCCGGAGCTGGGGTTGGGCCCTGAGAGGGCTGGGGGGGCCCCGGGGTGAGCGCGGAGATTGGGTGGGGCCTTGGGGTTGGGGGTCCGGGGGGGACGGGGGGGGGGTCCCGAGGCCTCTCGGAGCCCCCCGGAGCTTCCCGCGACCCCCCGGGGCCGGCACCGGGCGGGGCGCGGCCGGGGCCGGGGTCGCGGGGGCGGCGCCTCCCGGAGCGCGGTGGGACCGGGATCGGGCCCCGTCCGCGGCCCCCGAGCGCCCTCGGCCCCGGCTGGGAGTGAGGGGCTGAGGAGGAGCCCCTGGGCTGTGCCCCCCCCCTGGGTCGGGGTTATCGCTGCGGGTAATGAGGGCCAGCAGGTGCCGGGCGTCAGGTTGGTGCCCGGCACTCCCCGGTGCCCGCGACCACACGCGTTAATGATTCACAGCGAACGAGCTCCGGAGCTGCAGCTTTGCTGGTCGCGATCCAGGTGTGAGCTCGGTGCGTTGTGCAGAAGCTCTCTTAAAGCTGTGCCTGTCTGAATCCCAGCCGGTAACAGCCTGTCAGGGACTGAAATCCAAAACGCTGCTTTTACAGGCTCTCTGTTTACCACCTGCTCTGTGCTTCTTTCATAACACCCAGGTTGCTCTTTGACTCTAGGTAACGCGTATCTTAAATCAGAGTTTCCTCCTTTGACCACTAATTAAAAGTTATCATTGCTACGGAGATTAAGCACTTACTTAGTCCCGATGTGTATCACCTGTTAAAAAAAATGAAACCTGCAACACCTTAAAGCAGCTACAGAAGGCTGCTGGCTCCAAGATGCCTGCCTTCAAAAACTGGAAACCCCATCTGAATGAGGAAACTAGAAAAGAACAAACTGCTGCAAGTTAAATTCAAATAAAAGAATAAATAAATCAAGGAACACATTGTTAAAGACGAGACAATAACAAATCTCTTTTTAAAAAAGTTAATGGCAGATGAAACCGTACTAAGAATATCAAACGAAATTCTTGTGTGGTTACTCTGGAGGGAAATGGGATATTCCCGTACTGGGACTTTCCGTAACAGAGAGATGTCTCAAACTTTCAAGTTAAAACTGGCAGAAAAGATTTGAAATAAATGCATGCAATGAAGAGCAGACACTTGCCAGAGCCAGATGATGCTCTGGTGTAGGTGTAGGATCTATAAAGGTGAGGCACTAAAAAGCAGTGCGGGTTCTGTTCCTTAAATCGATTGTGGAGCAGGGGGATAGAAGGCGAGGAGCGTGGTGCCCACCAGACAGTGGTGCTGGGCTCCTGCTGTGCAGTGCCGTGAGTTGGTGCAGCTGGGTTTTCGGGCAGGCTTTCGGTGGGGTGTCAGCAGCCCCTGAGTGGGGCACACACGGAGTTGTTGCGTGCCCGTGTTGCTGCTGGAAGGTAAGAGCAGAATTCTCCTGGGGATTACGAATTGGTTAAAAGGTAGGAGCGGTTTTCTCAGCAGAAGGAAAGTGCTGCTGGTGTCTTGCACAGCCCGGTGTTACTAAGTGTAGTCATTCTGGGCTTGTGAACTAAACACTGGGCGAGTTGTGTAAAGAGAAGTAGCATTTCTATGCTGATTTTATGTAACTTTTGGAACAAATCAAATTCATGCTTCAGATCCAGCAGTTTTTCCATACTAGAGCATATTGCAAGCTTATTTACCACATCAGATGATTTTGGCAGGCGTTTTCGGTGTTAGACTCAGTGTCCTTAAATGCGGTATTTTAAAGCAGACTATTTTTCTTGTTGCTTTTTATTTTTTCAATTGCCACAGTAGCACTCGGTGGAAATACTCCAATTAGGGTACGTGTGACGAGAGCTGTTGGCACGGCGTTCTCAGAGAAGCACCACGACTCTGGCTGTGGCTCCCCTTCTTCCCACAGCGACCCGGGGTGCTCCAGGCTGGCTGACCCCAATGGTGGTGCCTGAGGGGTAGGGGCTGCGGAGGTGGTGGCGTGTGGTGCTTGTGGGATGGCTGGATGCTCAGAGGTCCAAGCTGCCCCACTTCTTAAAGCCCCGTGTTGCTCTCCAGCCCCAAATGTTGTCTTTTGAATGTGCTGCCAGACTGGGAGAGCCTCTGGCAGGCAGCGCGCTGCTTCTGGGCGACTTCTGCATCATCAGGGCCATGCTGTGTTCTGCTGCCTCCCGCCTGGCAGGGAGGAATTGGTCTCCTCATACTTGGTCTTGGAGAGTGTGAGGCCTTGGCTCTCAGTGTTTGAGAGCTGGCTCCGTCTTCTCGGTGAAATCTGGTGCGGGTGTCCCAGTGGCCTCTGGCAGCACGTCAGGAGGCTGGACGTGTGCTTTATTTTGAGCATCCTTCGTTGAAGGCAGCAACAGCTTTAGTTGACAGCAGTAAAATCCGTCTGTGATACTTCTAGCAATCTCATAGAAAATTTAAAATGGAAATTTCAAGATGCTGTTTAGTCTTGTTTGATAAGACACTTGAAAGATACGAATGCTAAATTGAACGCCATCTGTTAACTGCACATCACAAACGAAGGACCATTTTGCTGATGAAGTTCCTCCTTCCCTCTCACTCCGTTCTTCCTCGTGAAGCAGAACAAGAGCGGCGTGCGGCTGAGCAGGGCTCGGTGCTGGGGTCACGGCCACCTCCGGACCGGGTCCGCAGGCGCTGGGAGCCCCTCGGCAGCAGGAGCCGTGCGGTGAGGCCTGCAGGAAGGCTGCTCTCGGGTTTTCTGCCAGTGTTCCTGGACCGATGCTGGGATCGGAGTTGTCCAAATGAAAGTTAGGCATTGCTTCGTGCTGCTTGGTGCTTGAGATCATAACCCTGCTGTTATTTTTGTGTCGTTCGTCATCTCGATCAGCTGAGGAGAGCCGGCCGTACGGAGCAGTAGGGCTCCTCGTCCTGTGTGCGTGCTAACATGAGCAGCCTCATCGTAATGAGCGCATCTGTATTTTAGCCACACTTGTTAAATGCTGGTTTCAAGCTAATCACCTGCTTATGTGCATCCCAACGATGGCTGCCAGGTGGCTCAAGGACCTTCCCTGCCCAATGTCACTTGGATTAGTACTTGCATTAGCCTTGTAAGTAGCTGGCGCTGTTTCTGATTCTTTTATTCCCATTAAGGAAAAACCGAAGCATTTTGCTTGCAGTCAGTCCATCATCCTTCGGCCTGCTCAGCTCATCCTGTAAACGTACCGACTGGTTGCGTGTGACAGTCACATTCAGCCTGAAAAATATTTGTACGTGAAGCTGAGCTTACTCGCTAAAATGCTTAACACTCTCACTCTGAATGCGTATTTTCTTCAGAGCAGCGTGCTGCAGCATCAGAAGTAGGTTGCAGACTTAACGTGGTAAAGCAGCAAGCATTGCTGATTATCTGCAAGTTCCTCCTTCTGGAGCCTGGGTTGCCAGATACTATGTAGGAAGGAATGTGCTTTCCTTCCAAACGAAGGAGCTTCGATGCATAAAGCTACTCTGTGGCAATTATTATGGTTTCATATAACTAGCATCTGGGAAGAAGCAGGCAGAGTCACGCTGCTCTTCCACTTCCAAACCGTGGAGTTTTGTCCCTGGCTTATTGTTGAATGTATATCAGCTCTGTTGTGACTAACCCGGTCTGTAATCAAGAAATGCAGTGAGCTTCCAAACGATTAAAAGTTCCCTTCAGACTATCTTCTGTTTTTTTTTTTTAAAGTCTCAGTGCTCCTGAAACCACTAAACCTTGATTTCCTCTGTGTTTATTTCATAGCCGACTGTCACAACTTCAGCTGTGATTAAAACTTGTTCTGCAGCGGGGGCAATTATCAGTGACCTCCGCTGGGGATTCTCAGGCATGCAGTAAGTTCAGTTCAGGTTAGGATATATATATATATTTATTTATTTTTTGTTTTACCAGATGGGGCATTCAGACAACCTCCCCGTTCACATTCACGGGATCTTTTTCAGTCCCTTGCCCCTGGTGCAGCACAGGGGCGCGTTGCTGCTGCGTGCACTCGGCCAGCCGCAGCCTCTCGATGTCTGCTGCGGCTTCAGGTCTGTTGCTTCCCCCTGGCTTGCGATGCACTCGTACAGAAAGTGAGGTGACCGACGGGTGGGTGCAGGACTCTAAAGTTCGTGGTACCGAGCTATTTTGGCTTTCGTGCCAGTATCTTTCACTAAATCATGTAACGTTCTCAAGATGTAGCAATCTTGAGGATATCAAGGCCTTAGCTTACCGAAATGCTCTCTGGATCAAAGTCTACTACAGATTTACCAGAAAACAGTAAGATGCGTTTTCTCACGTGACGGTGAAATTGTGTAGTAATTAACCTGTGAAGTGCCCGTTACCAGAAGGAGCGATGGGAGCGATCAGAGGCCGGTTGTGCGTGGGGTCCTTCCCCTGAAGCCGGAGGCGTGAGATGACTGCGGTAGCTCAGACCAGGATGCTTCAGACATAATGCTTGCAGCTGAGTACGTAAGATTGATTTACATTTTCTTTTGTGCTTGAGGTAGGCGCTGAGCCTCTGTGTGGGGGTAAACATTTGCATGTTTGGCAATTAAGGCAGAGAGGAGCGCACACAGCACTGAGAGGCTGTTTTCACAAAATCTGATGAATTCTAAATGTGCCGTGTTAAAACAGAGATCAGAATACACACTAGGATAATTTTGCCTCTCTGAGGAAAGGCATTACCCTAATTCTGTGTTTCTCTGAGAGCTGGCAGCAGGCCAGCTCGGTGATTAACCAGACCAGTGTGTTACTGTGCTACTGGGGGGATGAGGAAGTCGGTTCGGGTCCTTCGCTCTTCGCGCACACCGGGTGGAGGACTTGTGGGTGTTGGTCTGAAAAACAGTCCTTCCTGTTCGAGGGCGTGTGAGAGAGTGACCCGTTAAAAAAAGAAAAGGTTGATTCATTTTACCACACTTGGAGGTTAAAAAAAAAAAAAAAAGGCAAAACAAACAAATGTACATGTTGTTTCCTATAACAGATGTGTAGGGTATCTTAGATTAGTGGAAGTGGGCAGAAGACATGTGCTATCTTTAAAAAGAAACCTGAGTGAGAAACTCTTTCAGCTGGGCCCTGTCACTTTTGTCCAGCATTGGCAATAGCGATGGTGCATCGCGTAGCAGTTTGGGAGAGCCACCTTGCACTACAAGCTCTTAGTTTGCATCTCAGGTGCGTGGATGCAGAGGACCATCAAGCGCTTGCCAAGGGATTGGTATTAGCATTAGTATGTGTATGCAATTTGTAGTCTTGTTTCTCCTATTCATCTTTATATAAACATGTTATTCTTGGCATAGAACATGCTGCCGTTCCCTTCCACATACTTGTTTAAATCTCACTGCAATAAGCGCTGTGATTTCACTGGCTCTAATTATTCTATTCTTTCTTAGCACGTTAGTTTCAAATGATAACGAGGCCTCATGTGGCTTTTGCTACTGTGCTGCTTAACACCATGGTTTTAATTTGTACTTTTTTGTTCCCTTCAGGAGAGCCATTCTGTTCCCTGTTTGTTCGCTGATGTCTCTCAGGAGAGACCTGGCAGAACAGCACAGAGTAAGACCAGCCTTTACCTTGAGCTGGCGGAGGAGCCGGTAGCGCAGCGTCTGCTCTCCCTGTTTGTGAGCTTCAAAGCTGCCACCACAGTGTCCCTGTCTCCTCCTTGTGGGGCATGGGAATTTCACTAGGACTGAACAATTGAGCACTTGTATTCCAGTTATTCCTGGAAGGAAAATTTTCTTACTCAGGTAGACAACTTTGATTGAAGTTTTTGCATATATATTTATTGGTTGCAATAAGGAGAGGGTTTTTTCCCTTTTAAAAAAAAAAAAAAGGAAGCAGCCTAGGTTTACACATTGGCACAGAACTAACTTGTTTAAAATCCTTGAAACTGTCTGTTGCCACTATTCTACAATAGCAGGAGACTTTATTTTCTATGTGAATGAAACCAAGAATTAAACAAAACATGAATCTTCATTAGAAGCTGTGATTTCAACCACAGATTTCTTCATAGTTCTTGTCTAAGTATTGCCCTTGAATTCTTGGCTGGCTTTAATGAAATGCTAGTCAGTTGTAGAAAATGGCTGTCTCTTTATTCTTTTTATTGTCTTAGAAGATTCAATTTCCTTAATTTTTTCAAAGTTTTTTTTTTTTTTTTTTTTTTTTACTTTTAGAAGGCACTTCAGAACAAAACTGTCATTTTAGAATTTTCCCAAAATAAACAAGCTGTGCTTGTTTAACTTGCTCTGCACGATGCTCCTTTATTATTGTAACATCTGCTTCAAGATATTGTTCTTAAAAGTATCTTACAAATATAAAAAGGATTATGCATTCAAATTGACAGCTGAAAAAATTACTCTAGTTTTGATTGTTGCTCTGCTTTAAAGTCTTCTGAATTCATTCTTCTGGTTCTTGTTTTTAATTTGAGATGCTTCCTTTTAAGAAATATCTTCTAATGTTCATGGACTGTGGGTTAAATTGCATATTGTTCCCTGAATGGGAACAGTTTTCTTCTTTAAGGCAATGGTATTCCTGAGAGGACTGGATTTAGATTAAGAAAAATATGAGCTCTTTGTATTTGAGAGTAAATTCCTGATTTAGTTCAGCTGAACAGAAGGTGAGAGGAAATGCAGTGGGAAGACTGCAGATTTGTACTGATCTGCTATACCAGTCTTCGAAACCAGAATTCTCTGTAATTCACCTTCTCTGTTGTTGATGGCTAGTAGAGTCTGTACTGAATTACTCCGCTTTGGGGTCGTGGTGGGAATGGGACCAGCCCCCAGGTGACATGCCAGCAGTAGCTGAATGCGTTGGGCTGGCTTCCAAGCTCATCAGTCTTAAAATCAAGAGCGTATTCTTCTGGGGGAAAGGGGAGTCACCCAGCAAGGGTGCTTGTCTGCGTGGTATCAAGGAGACTGTTGTCAAGGCACCGAGGGAGGAAAGGGGTTGCTGCTGTGGGTGCTGCGAGTACGGGGACGCTGGAGTTTGATTTTTCCACACTAGCTGTTAAAACCTCTGTACAAGCCATGCTAATTTGCATCAGTGCTATTTGATGCAAATTTGGGTGATTTAGTTCAGGTGCAGCTTTCAAGATGAAATAAAATCATAGCAATCCTTTGTTCAAACTTATGTCCCCGTGCTTTTGTCATATACTAATGCAATGTATTAAAGTAATGATCTTATGTGGAAATGTAATTTCATTTGCAAAGCACACCAAGGCTTTTAGATACAGCACTGGGCTCTCTCCAAGTGAGCTGTCAAAAATGCTTGCTTGAAGCTATTTTTCAATATGTATGTTGCATGAGCTTGTAATTTTTCGTGAATTATTGCTTGCTTTTAATTGAATGTAACTTCCTCAAATTGAAAATCACCAGTGTGTTTATTATCAATCCTGTGTCGCTCCTCAGTTGCTGAATAGTAGTCTAGCTCATATAAGTTGATTCATCTCATGAAAATAACTTACAGTATGTAAGTAACGAGTTAATTCCTTTTAAGCTCTGGATAGCTATCTCTCTTCAGTTATCTGTATTAAAAAAGTAAAACTTGAATTCTTTGTCTGTCGGATCATGGCATATTGATTTTTATTGAATATTGATTTTTGTGTTCTACTTCAGTGCTGTTTCATTACCGGCTTTTGGTAATAAATACAATCAGACTAACAGCTGACATCTTATGGATTTTGAATGCTATATAAATATCAGAATTATCCTTTTTTTTGTTGTTGTTTTGGTATGGCTGTCTATAAATGTTATTTCTACCTGCATGATAACGAATTATCATTTCTGGCCGGCTGGGTGGAAGAAGCCCTGTGCCATGAGACAGAGAAGGGTGGAAACAGAGCATGAAGGAAACAGATGCGGGGAATGGGGTCATGCTGTGTAGAAGAGCTGGGCTCGGGGTTTGGTGCTCCTCTCGCAACGCAAGTGGGAGGAGGTGACAGCAGGGAACTGGTGATAACAGGAAATGCCTTTACAGGTGTTAGTGTGCCTAGAGCAGCCACTGAAGTAGGGTTCACCGAGATTCAGTAATTGTTTGAACTTTGGCTAAGCCTTGTAACGTTTATGGCTTTGCTGACTTGTACGTGCTAATTTAGGGCTCTGTACAGAAAGGCACAGATGTTTAGCGTTTTTCTTATGATTCCTGTACATCTCCTGCTTTGCTTACTCTTCAAAGTGAAGACTTGGGAACGCTTCCCTCCCATGCACTGTTATTTACAACTTCTGCGTTTTGTCAGCCAAGTGGGAGCTGTAGCAACTTGCGGAATCCCCACACATACGGACACGTCTGTGCCTGGGTGAAGTTCTTGAAGTGCAGAGAGCGGCGGAGCCTGGCTGCTGCTGCGGGATGTTCTCAAACCTGTTCCCCAAGTCTTGGGCTTGGATCACAGAAATTTCGCTCAGAGTCACCCAGAAACCACCGCAGCCCCCAGCATTCACATGCCTGACTGAGGTTTCCTGGCTGAGGCGGGGATGTGATACCCTTCTGCCCTGGTTTTGTTGGCGGGGCCTTCGGAGTCCGCTCAGGGCCGAGGGCAGCCTGAGCACAGGCCCCTCAGGAGCAGGGCCCTGGGGCTGCAGCAGGCCCCAGGCGCTCACCTCCCGGCCTGTTCCTCATCCTTGGTGCTGCTGCAGGAGCCATGAACCCGAATTCTGGCAGCCACCCCGACCCTGTGGCCGGTTCTGTGGCAGAGAGGGTAAACCCTGGTGGAGCCTGGCCTGTTTCTGAGGTTGATTTATCAGGTTTACTACCAGGACATAAAGAATAAGAAATTGAAAATGTTGTTGTTTTTAATAAGCTAGTCTTCTTAACTGATCATTTAACCGAATGCATGTTATTGCATCTGGAAAATATGAATCTTGAGTGACATTTAATCCATCCTCTATTCTTGGCTTGTAGGTTTGCAGCACTCAGTAGCTGTCTGCAGGCTATTATGCGTTTACATAAAAACACTTCTAGAAGTTCGTGATTTAAGATGCATCATAGACTAAACATTGAAGTCACTTGAAAGAACAGCCATGATCCCCTCGCCCACCCAGCGAACAACCCACGTGCATTTTTAAGCCTGGCCACTAGACATTTCACTTCTTTGTAGTGCAAATTTGAATAAAGATCTCGTGTCATGGAAATAAAAATGGATGCTTGGTATGATCCAGTGTTGTTTACTTTCTGGTAAGCAAATTCAGTTTAAGGTATGCAACATCTGCCCCTATCCATGAGCTATGAAGAACACCAAGGGCCCTTTTGGATTTTAAGGTGTAAGGCAGGAGATCTCTGCAGTCATCTGCTAAAAATTGCTCTGAAAAGCAACTGTAGTTACTTGGTAGTATTGCCTGTGTATCAGGCTCTGAAGGTAGAAATATGGAAGAACAGATTTAGAGCTGAGTTTCTACTGAAATGTCCCCAGTGCCATTGTCAGAGGAATTTTAACAAAGCGTTCAGGGAGAATTGCATTTCCCTTGGACTTGGATCATTTCACAGTTGTGTTCTGAGAGAATTTCAGTGTTAATTACATTTTGGGATTCAAATTGTGTCCCTTATATTAAGGACTGCTTTAGTATGCAGGAGGGGGCATAGCAAGTGATTTGATGCAGCCCAGTTTGCCAGGACTCCTCTGCCTGCCATTTAAAAGGTTGATCAGCGTTTGCACGTTCTGTGGGTGTAATCAGGGTGCTTGCACTGGGGCCTGCGGTGGCTGTTGTGACTCAACCCAGGGCTGCATGCACAAGTGCTGTGTGCGGAGGGCAGGCGGGGTGGAAATGCTGCAAAGTGCTTGTGCTGGGGTGAAGAGCATCACCCCAAGCCCCTGCTCAGCTGCAGCCGGGAGCGCTCAGGTCGGATGCGGCGCTGCCGTGCCAGCAGATTCCCCGCGTGGAGATGGGAGCGGCGCCCAGTAAAATATGCAGCAGTTTTGTGCTTGGCCAGAAGAAACATGTTTGTAAAAAAAAATCTTCTTTCATGTTGATGATGAAAGAACAGATGAGAAGAAAAATTCCATCTGAAGTAGCTGCTTAATTACGGCTTGATATGGTGATGTAGTTTATCAAATTAAGTTGTTAGTGGAAATAATCTTAGGGTGGAAAGCGTGTTTGCTCTAGAGCAGCAACTTTCAACTTCTTGATCTCTGTGGGTTCTTCATTATTTTCTAGGGTCACCAAGTCTTGTATAGCAAAGTTAAGCCCCTTTTCGGTCTGTTTGCTTTACTGAAATGTTTCATGAGCACTAGAGGAGTCACTCAGGGAGTCTCAGTCTGCAGTGGCTGTGAGCTGAGAACCCTTCCTGCCGAGCATCTGTAGTGGAGAGCGGTGCAGCCGCTAGTGACTGACCAACGTGGTCCCAGCAGAGTTTAAAACATGTCCCAAGGTATTTGGATCTGCAATTAAATTGGTCTTAGGGGATCTGCAACATTCTCTTAACTCCTGAAATCAGGCTACTGGAAGAAAACAGATAATTAAACCAGTTCTGCTTCTTGATATCCTAAGGAAAAAAAATAATCTGATTCACATAAATTATTTGTGTAAGATCCTGGAAAATGGACTTCTTGTAGTGGTTAAGACTAGCAGTAAAAGTTAAAAAGAAATAGGCAAGGCAACCGATGAGCAACTTTGAGCTTTTGTTTTGCATAATGTTTTTAACAAAAGTTAAAGATAGCAAAATGAAGTGTAGCTAATCTTTAGATGACTAGCTGGTTCCCTGTCTACTTCAGTACAGAAAGCCTCTTTAAAAGGCATTCTTTATCTTAAATAGTTGCTCTACTTGTAGTCAGTCTTCAGAAAAAGTCATTTGTATAGTGTCTTCCCCATCCGCTTTGCATTCTGAAAGGAAGAAGTGCATAGGAGGTGGGTGGTGTCAAGAGTAAAACTTCAGTGAGCATTAAGCAGGAAAATCACTCTTAAAAACAGATCAAAATAAAAAGCAAAAGTCCCTGCTTCTGTATAAATTTTCATTTTTCCCGCAAGACTTAGTGGAAGGTTGCAACATAAATACAATCGAAGGAGGAATGGGGGCTGGTTTATTCTGTTTGGCACAGCTGCTGGCCTCCCAGCCTCATCCTGCAGCTGAATTCAGAGATGCATTTATGTAAGTTATTTCTTTTTCTGAAATTATTATTAAATAAATAAATATATACGTATAAAACCATTGACAAATAATTTGAGCTCAGTGTAAGTCAGCGTGCTGATGAGGTATTTTCCTACTGTGCTAAGCGATCTGCATGAAAAAGTCTAGACATAGGTGAATTTTTAAATAATTTTGACACAGTTTTTGCTCAAATAAAGAACAAGAACACCCAAACCACGTAAGCCTCCCCCCTATCTTTAAGATTTCATTGCCAGTAGATGCAACTTTGTTTTGGTTATAGGCCAAGTTTACAGTGACCTTCTCCCAGGCTGAAGGTTTGCTAATAGGCAGAAGCAGAGTTTGCTGGTACTACTCATTAAATCCAAGAGGATTAACGTTCAGTTTATTTCCTCTAAAACCACAGAACTATCAGGAAATAACTAAGCCCTAAAGTTTTAGGTCTGCAGAGATGATTTCCTCCTAATGCATGTACATCAGAGGAATTTCAAAATCCCGTTATGTAAGAGGGAAGCAGAGTCCCGTATTAATCCGGGGGAATGATGTTTAATGGCTTGTTTTGTCCTTTATTGGTCTAAAGAATTCCTCAGAAATCAGCTGACCAAAAGTGCCAGTGAAGTATTTTTACCTCTGTTGCTGGAACTATTACTGCTCAGTAATTTCGCTAATCTTCTTTGCAGTGAGATTAGATTGTAAATGCTTTGATGCTGGGAGAGCTGTGTTTGTGGGAACAGCTTGGTGCTGTGGGCACCATCAGGTGGAAGTGCCCATGCCTAAAAAGCTGTGTCACTCCATTGCTGAGTAATATTTTGAAATATGCGTTACCCTGACTGTGCTTCAAATTTGCCATGTTTTCGGAAGACAGTGTTTGTAATGTGAGCTTTAATGCAATGTGTTTGGTGTATGACAAAAATTACAAATGACCTAAGCTTGAAGACAAAATTGCTGTGATTATATTTCAGACTGAAAGCTAGTCCCTGTTGTGTAATGCAGTTTTGTATGAATAAATAAAAATGATTCTGGTCCATTATTCAAGATCTGACAGCTGCTACTCATGTATGTGTTTTTGTTTGTTTGTTTTTTAAATCACTTACTGTAGAAGTATTAATATGCTATATTTATAAATACTTTTAAAATGTATTCATCAATAGGTATGAAAGCTTGATGTGTCTACCTGACTTGTGGTTAAACTTCATCAGAAAGCTGAGATGGTGGCCAACTGGTTTATGTGATGTTCTGATGGAGTTATGTCCTTGACAGACCTATGTGCTTTCAAACCCTACTTTGTGGCTCTCTTAAGGGCAGCAGGAAAACTTTTTCTCAGTACAAGACCTGAAGTATTGCTCGTGTAGTGAAATTACGTATAGCAACTTGCCTCTGAACTGCAGCCCTTCCTGTCTGCCCTACTTACTCAGTGTAAAAATACCTAATCCTGTGGCTTTTATTTCCCTCTCTGTAGGACAGCAATGAGTAATTACTTTTCTCTAGTGAAGGTAGAGGTGCTGAAAAAGTTTAATTAACGCCCATTAGGAGATGCTACTAGTACTTAAATGAATTCATTAGGGTAGGACACTTAATGTTCATCAAAATAGTGAGTAATTGCAGGGGACTGTATGGTTTAATATTATACTGCATATTACTGCATATTTTTCTTTCAAGCTAAGAGTTTACTAAAATGGAATATTCTTCCATTCAGTCATCAGTCTCTGATACATAATGTGGAATGTCATCCTGTAGGAACGGTAAAAAGGTTTTTACCCGAGGAAGTTCTTTCTGTGTTTTTCTTCTTGCACTGGGTGAAATGAAGGGAAAAAAAAAAAAAAAAAGCCTTAAATCAATTTCTGCTTTGTTGAATCACCTTCAGGGGGCATACGTTTTGTTCTGAAATCGTTATTTGTTGCCTTTTGGCAAACACGTCTGTTTTTTTTCTTAATTGAACTATGTTGTTAAGAGGTCCATTGCTCTTTCTGGTTTGCAGGGTTTTAGAGATGTTGGATGTTAAGGAAACAGCAAAGGCAAACTATGCCTGTTCATGCATTGTACCTTCTGTGCTGTTCAGTATTTACAGTTATTACTTAAACATAAGAAAACTGCTTAAAGTTTGTTTAAAAACAGAGAGAGATGAGTTTTCCTATTTCCAGAATTAATCATTATGGGAAAATGGGAAAGTAGTTTTAAAGGCTGGCTGGTTTTTAGTAGCTCAAAATTTTTTAAACTGAAATTTAGTGAAGTATACCCACAGTATGGGACCTGACGTTTTAAGAGAGATTTTAAGACCAACACAATAAAAAAAAATCCAACACAGAATCAAGAAACTCTGCAAAAGAGTTTATGAAGAGAAAGTGGAAAATTAATATTCAGCATTTCATAGCAAAAAAAAGGAATATATAAAAGATGTAGAATTAACAAAATAATGAGGAAGTGTTTGTGTTTTTGTTGTTGTTTTGTTTTTTAAGGCAGTCTTTGACAAAAATTTGGATCTTACCTGAGGAATTTAGAATTCAGGCAACTGCTCCCTGATCATGAATCGATACGATGAGTAAAATTAGGAAGGAAGAGAAAATTGTTAGGAGAAGGAAGGTAGGGTGTTTGCTGGGGCATTTACTGGGGTGTTGCTTAGTCTCGCAAAATGCCTAAGGTAAAGCTGTTGCCATTTCAGTGCTGTGGTTTCTGTGCCCAAAGCCAGTCCTGCTGAGCTTGCCTGAAGGTTGTTCCAGGTCTTTGCCGTAACTGCCCAGGTCGATGGCTTTTAAACTTGTAGGCCTGCATTAAGTGTTTGTTTTCATGCATCAAATTAATTCTACAGCCAAATAAAATGGACACGTGCAGGTGATCTCAGCTGGTGGATTTGGTTTGTTTTCCCCTACTAGGTGCGGCTTCTAATGCTTTGTGGTTGTGTCCCTTCTGGCTGCCTTAAACAGGTATTAGATAGATTGAAATGCAAATTTGGTACTGAAGGTCACCTAAAGCTGGAAAGTTACGGCAGTTCCTCCTGTTTGGCACTTCCAATAAAGGTGGAAGTGCTCTTTTGACCCTGTTCATTTCAAGACCAAACTCAAAATCCCACTTCTGCCGCGCTGTTTGACTGGCGGCTCCAGAGCAACATCTGAGTGCTAAGGTCGTGGTCTGGAGGGGTTGTACAACTGAAGAGGCTGCATTTAACACGGTCTCTTCTTGACAGGAGGGAGAGATCAGCAAGGCATGGAGTTCAGGCTATGGAATTTTATTTTAATCTTGAGTTCATTTGTCTTGGGAAAACAGTGCAAGTAAATCTGAGAGTACCACGTACGGGCTCTGAATAAGGAAGCATTTTAATAAGTATTTATTGTGGGTAACAGAAATATCTGCTCTGTGAAAGACTGTGCTCTGGTAATAGTAAAGCATTTCAGAGAGATTACTCCAGAATCTATATGGTCAGACAAGGGTGACAGAAAAGCAAATGATGCAATAAATACAGGAAAAAAACTACTGTGCTGTCAGTTTTGGTTTTCCTATCGGGGTGTGCGTACATAGCTGCCTTCTGATTGATTGTGAATTGAGAACAGAAATTAGATTTGGCTTTGCCTTCAAAGCTGTCTTGTTATTTGAAGTGCTTTCTTATGAGAATTCCATTTCTATGTCAGTCTTGAATTTAGTGAGCTCTTTAAGCAGATATAAATGAGTCCAGCCTTTGGAGACAGCTGCATGAAGACGATGATTGGCAAGCTTCCCGAGCTGAATGCACCACAATCCAAGAGCTAAGCGCTCCCAAACTGAAACTTTTATGATTGTAACTGAATGACCCTTCCTGTCGCATAGGCTGTACAAGCATTGCTATTTTGTTCAGGACATCTACCATGTGTAGAACTTCTGGAGGCAAAAATTAAACTGCAATCAACTGGTGAAAGTTGATCACTGATGATCTAGTAGATAATAGGGTGTTGGAGAGGAGCCGCTGCCACCCTGCAGCAGGAGCTGCACCGAGGCGTCCTGTCCTGGCACTGCCGTCCGGCCGAGGCTGCTTGGGAAGGTGAGGCTGTTGTTGGGAGGGCAGGTGGCACGATTCTGCCTCATGCTCTCCTCCAACGCTGAAGTAACCTCAAATAAATGCCTCGGGAGGGGGTGATGAGAATGTCTCTTACCTGCTGCCTGGCTGCTCGAGTTAGTCCTTTCAGTCTGCGAAGGAGAGATTTGAGAGAGAATGTGAGAGAGATCACACAATCATTAGTAGTCTGAGGGTTCCAATATTAATCACCATTTGTTAATAAACTCATTTACCACTTTCAGCTTCCGCATGCTCTGTTGAGGCTGCTTTCTTACTGACTACAGCTAGATAAGGAAAGCAGAAATGCTGAGAAGCAGATGTTGCATGACCAAGTACCCAGCTGTGCATTAACAAAATGAATCTCATGGTGATTAGTTAACAATTCCTTGGCAGTCAGAGGCATATGTAAAACAGTAAACACAGCATGAGGAAATAATAATAATAATAATAAAAAAAATTAAAAGCACTTTCTGAGCTTAAAACACTGGCAGCATCAGTTCAACCATCTGTGTTACGGAGGAGCTGACTGCTGTGGGTAAGTCACACCAAGGTCAGTTGAGCTGACTTTGAGTCCGTAACCCTTTGGGAGCAGAATGCAACATTTCCATTTCCTAAGCACGAGGTGAGTCCTCATCTGAACGGCAGAGTGACTGAATAAGGGAAAATAAGTACTGTAGAGTTTTTACTTGCTGTTCAGTAAAGATGTTTAGTCAACGCCAGCAAACGCAGGAACTGACAAAAAGACAGGCAGCCACCTGAAGTTAACTGGTGAAGTTGGAGCTGAAGTCCGTGTTGCCACTGTTACACGGGTGAGCGTGTGTGAAGGAGGAAGATAAAGACCGGTCCGACCTTCTGGCTATATATATAGCAGAGCTGTGGCTGCAGGTACAGAACTCTGTCCTCTGCAATATTTTTTTCCGCAGTGCCTTTTTATTGCTCATTAGAGAAATGATTTAGTTTGTGCTGCTCTGTGAATGTCGCCACCCTTCCAGTTTTACCCCCTGCACCTGTTTTTCTCATGGGTTACTCATCACAGCTTACAACAGTCTGAAGAGCAAATTTATAGCAAGCTTATAAGTGGCTTTTAAGCAACTTTAGAAACTGTAACACTGCTTTTTAGCAGTTGGGTATGAAGGAATTTATTAGGTTGAAGAAATATTTACAAAGATCTCTGAATGTTAATTCTGAATTACATTTCTCTCTAGGAAAAGGAGAGAGCCTTTTGTTTGCATTGGTCAGAGGGTATGGTTTATAGTGTCGGCATTTCCCCAGACATGCCAGGCTAAGATACTGCTAAATTGGAGCATTTCATCGGAATAACTTTGGAAGAGAACTTCAAATTCCTGGTGTAGAATAAACATGCATTTTCTAATTTTTTAATGTATTTTGAAATGTCATAATTAGCGTGCTGTGTGGTTTGTGGGATTAATGGGTCATTACATAGAATGTACTTTTTCTCCCTGCGGAAGCACAGAAATCAAGCGGTGACAGCACAGTACTGTTGGTCCTTGTTAGCTTGTGTTTGGCTTCTGCTATTGCAGATGCCTTCTAGTTACTGTCCAGCAGTGCTGAGGAACAAATGAGATTCCACAATAGCTGTTTTGGCAATCTGCTTGATCTTTAGATGTGTTTTCATGCAAATAGATTATGGGAGGAGAGTGCTTTAGATTTCAAAGTTAAATGAAGGAATTAACCCACGTTTTCAGAGTGTTTTGTGCATCAGACATACCGAGCGTGTTGCACTTGAAGTCCTGTGCACAGTCCCCCTGGAAGCTTCCGTAGGTGCAGATTTAAATTGAATTGATTGCTCTGAGGGACCCTGCTTGGGCTGGGGGCCAGCCTGGGTGATGTGCGGGGTCCCTTTGAGCTCACCACAGTGCGATGCTGGCAGTGGGTGCTCACAGCAGGAGCTGACCCCAGGCATCTGCCTCGCCTCTCCAGCAGTGAAGGTAGCAGGAGGAGTAGGGCTGTATCACCTGCTACGTTTGTTAGCAATTTCAGTGACTAGGCCACTTGTCTTGTTTGGACTTTGCTGGAAAGCAATGGAATCCCAAAAGCTGTGCAGGTCCTCTGCTGGCATTTAGCTTTGCTTGCATGCTCTTTCCAGAGGAAGCAGTATTTCTTATTTAATTGAAAATCCTTGGTGCCATAACTGAAAATAAATCGTAGTAAATGAATAGTGATGAGATAATAGGATATGCCGTGTGAGGGATAAGATAAATTCCTTTCATTTTCAATATTGCACAAGGATCAACACAGAGAGAAATGTTCTTTCCTTACACGATTACTTTGACAACATGCCATTAAGATCATAAACACAATTTTCCTTGCAGACAGTGTTCAAAATTAAGTTAGAACAAATTCTAGTTCAATGAATGAAGCTGTTGAGATTCGTGAGGGTGATGGGTTGCTGTGGTAGCTCTGGGGCCGAGGTTTGAACCAGAGCAGACCCTAATGGGCGCGGGCCCTGGGCTGCCTCCGGGCTCTGCGGCTGCAGCTTCCCCCGTAGAGGTATTGCCAAAAAATGGACAGAAAGTGTTTGTGGCTGATGTCTGCATACAGGTGAAAGAGAGAATTGCCTTACTTCCCAAATTGGAAGTAGTTTGAAAGATGCTGGTAGGTCTTGTAAGGGTTTTTTTCTTACTTGTAGGTTACTGTTAGGAACACTGTGTGATTTGGGTACACTTACAGTAAAGCTACATAGTGGATGCTCAGTACATTTGCAGAGGCATTCTGGGGAAAAAAAATTGTCGTTTTGGATTCCTCACGGGTTTGACTTAACCACAGTTGACACTAAATGCTGCTTTGTAGGTTGTGTTTTGAGAGGAAGTCTTTTTCTTATTTTATTTTTATGAAATTGGTATGACTTAGGCAATCTAAAAGTTGCAGTGCTGTTTATGCCAGAACTTTAAAATGTCAGCGTTTATACTTTCCTCTAACCAGCTTGTTTTTGCTGAGAAATGTGTTGAACAATCTGTGAGGAACACAAACCTGTTTCCTTCCAACCAGGCTTATGTAAAAGAGGACATCTATAAGAAACACTTTGCAGCCTTCACTCCCGCGTTGGCTTTCCGTATGCTCAGTCCGGGCGGTTGTAGGGACTCTGCTTTGGTGGATGCTCATCGCTTCTTACCAAGAGTTACAGCACACGCTGGTGTACCCCGATCCTTAGTTACTGTGGCAGACTGAATAACGCTTCTCTCAGTTCCAAAATTGAGAGAAACGTGCAATGTGTGTGTGTCAGGCATTCGCGTTAGTCATGGCCAGTGCACATCTGGAGTTAAAGGGGTTTTGCTGAGCGTTAGACAAAGGCAGCTTTTTGTGGGGGGTGTTGTTGTTGCTGTTGGTTTTCCAATTCAACTTGAAGATGTCTGTGGTCAATACGGCTGTGACCACAGCACGTTTGTTCATTTGATGCAGAGGAGTGCTGCCCTAGGACCTAACGCTGATATTTTTAAATTCCTGGGAGTCCTTGGGAGCGCAGGGAGGCACCGCGCTGTCCTCTGGAGCTTGAATTTATTGCTGCACTGCCTCTCTCTGGCGTAGCAGCAGCTATCCTTAGGGAATGTCACAGCCTGTGCTTTGAGATGCTGGGATTTCCTGAATTCCTTGAAAAGCCTGTCTGAGAAGCTCTACTTCTCTCCCATCAGCCGCGCTGCAGCTCTGTTGCTTGCTGTTGTGGCGGGTGCGTGGCAGGCAGACCCTGCCCCTCCTGCGCTTGGGGGGCCTTGCAGTCACTGCCCCCTGGCCTGGGGTTTGGGTACACATAGCTTGAAATGGGCTTTATCATTTTAAAAGTGAAGAAGAGCAAGTGTAGCAGATGGAAAATAAGGTAAAATAAGGAAAATAAGGTAGCTGCTATCCCTGTCTTTTCAAAAGTAAATGAATTGTGTAAATGGCTCTGCTCCACAAAGGTCAGCGATGGGACAATTGGAAACAGTAGGGAGAGGAAGCTGAGAGGCAGAAAAATGCCGGTTATGCCTGTGGTTCATGGTGATTCTTCATTTTTTGTGGCCGATCTGCTCCCAGCGTGCAAAGCTGAACTGTTCGCGAATAGTTTTTTTTTGTGGTAAGAGAGCAAACCTCTAGCCTGAGTTTGGGGATGGGGCTGGTGTCCCCGGAGGGAGCTCGCCCTCTGCGCGGCCGGACGGGTGGCGAGCTGCTGCTGGCTGTGGTGGTGAGACCCCGAAAGGTTTGCTGTGCTTCAGAACAGAAATACGGTGTCGCTGTCAAACGCCGCTCTGCCAATCTCCAGACTGAAATAGGTTAGTGGGCCTAGAAATTATGCACAGGATAATTGCACGTCTTGCTTCTTATGAAAAGCAGGCTAAAAATAAGTGTGCGTATTATTTGAATAAGTTCTAATCAGAGCACGCTGGGAAGAGAAAAAAAAAAAAAAAGGAAAAAAAAAAAAGGTCTTGGCATGCAAACATGTACCCTTCTGCTGGGAAAATAATGCCAAGTCCCAAACAGATTAAATCGCTTGTGTAACACAGAGCAGCTGCAAGGACATTTTTCTTTTGGGGATATGACTGAAATGTGTCATTCTATAGAACTTCACGCTGCTTAAGCAATAAGATATGGTATGTTACACGTATGTCTGCATGTGAAACGTGACGCTCACGTAGGGCAAACACCAGGGCAGACAGCTGTTGCCCAGCACTGCAATGGGTTAACCTGTAAAAGTGCCCTGTTTGGGATCCTTTGTTAGGGTGGGCTATTTAAACTCCACTCATTAAGTGCTTGGTAACTTTAAATTTACACGGCAGCTGCAGGTTGTCAAAGGGCAGCAGTGGTATTAAAACAGTTTTGCGACAACGTTCTGTTCAGTTGTGTATGGTAACTCTGCTTTCCAGAGCAAATTGTTTCCTTGCAGTCTCAAGAAATCATTTTCTCTAGTGTGACTATGCTAAAACCACACACATTGGGAATTTAAGGAAAGGAGTGGCAGATTGTTTATAAATTGGGAAAAACAAGCCATAGCTATCCTGAGGAAATTCACTTCTGCTGCCTGGGTGCTTGTCTTTGCGTATGGGGGTGTTATTTTATTTTTCTTTTTATATTTGTTAATGTATTGTTATAACCTCTAACAGAGGATTCTGATTTTGTAGCTCCCAGTAGAAGAGGAGCAGCGACAGATACTGCTCCTGCCAACCAGCCTCTGTAGGTGTAGTCATTTGTGCACTGATTAAACCTCAGCAAGAGATTGAGTATGTGATTAGGAAGCCTTAATAAAGTAGTCAGTGCTATTATTAGAGCAACCCAGTATTATAAAATTTTTGAACGAGTTTGTGTATTACCAACTGTAGTTGTTGTTTTGTCCCATCAGACTTCTGTAGCGCTCTCCTTTAATTCCCTTCAGCCCTGTGTGGTGTCACCGTGCAGGCTTCATCACCAGTCCGATCCTCCCAGCGCATCCCATTCTGTCCTGTTAATTGTGCCCTGTGTTCATCTCCTGTGGAGAAGTCAGAAACCTGCTGACTCTCACGCTTTGCATTTCTGTCTTACAGGAGCATAGTTAGATCTTGCGAATCTAAGTTTTGTTTTGTGAGGTGTTTCAAGCTCTCGAGCTGTGTTCACTGAGCTTTCTAGATACCTGTGTAAGTCCTTGTCTTTGTTTCAAACCAGCAGTGGCAGAGGGACTTTATCTGGATTCTTGTTTTCTGTCATCAGCGCGAATGCATCTTATTTGAGATGGAAATCATGGATGGAAATCGTGTGCCATTTCAGCAGATGAAGTGCTGTGGGGACTGCTAAAAATGAGGACAGGAACAAGTAGAGCAGTGCTGGAGGCGAAGGGAAAGGGCAGCTCCAGTAGTAGCCAGAGAGAATCATGGTTTTTCCCTGCTGACCTGCAAGTACGGCTTAATCTGGTGTATAAACAGCAGTATCTCAAGGGCGACTTTCCGCACAGAAACTCTTCCACTGACTTTTTCCCCCCCAACCATCTTATAGTATCAAAACACAGAATACTGTTCTGAGAGCTGGGAGCAGTAGGAGAGATGTATGCCTTTGCTTTTAGGTACTACCCTGCAGTAATTGAAAGCAAATTCTCTTGAATTGTGGTTGTTTCAGAAAGTTGTAAAACGCTCTATCTTCCCCACGAATTACGTGTGCTATATGCTGCCTCCCAGTAAAGTGTGGGAAGCATCTTGAGAAAAATAGAAAATTAAAATATGTATTCAAAATATAGCAAATCTTTATAAATAGGTGAAAGATTGTTGATCTGTTCAGAGTTGTTTTTTTTTTCTTTTTTTAAAGAAAATACTAAATCAAAGAGAGAAGAAAGTCTCCATATATTATGTAAAAGGTCAAACTGTTCTCTTGTGGAAAGTTCTTTTGCATTTTTCTTCCCCGCTGTTAAGTTGAAGGAAATGGTTATGTTTGCATTTTATTTGAAACCCATTCATTATTTTAAATCATTTGAGTTCTACTCATATCTCCTTCAGTTTCTGATCTTATATCAGAAACAGCTGTACAGTTCTTTGTGCTTTGCCATTCTCCTATTTAATAATAGCTACGCTAAAATACTTGGCATTATCAGAGAAAAGCCTACCCATTTGTAATTCTCCTGACTCTATTTCCATCGTTAATGGATTTTTATGTGTGTGCAATGTATTACTATAATTATATCTGATAATATTATATTTGAAGCTGGCATCTGCAAGTTTGAAGTTCTTCACTCAAAGGATTTTCGTTTTAAAAATCCTTAAGGCTGTAGGCAGACGATGTATCAGGCTATGCTTCTGCTACCAGTGCATCACGTAGAACAAACTTAAAATGATGCCTGCTGTCATTCACAGGAACCATGCACAGGCTGAGAATGTCTGTAGATTTAATGAGATATGCAAAAGAAAAAATAGCATTCGCTGAAAAATAATGAATTGAATGTGCTGTCCACCAGTTTACCAGCATGTCTCATCATCTCTAATTTTTTTCAAAATGCATGTTTCATGTTAACCCCACTGTCTATACTTTACTTTCATGAAGAGATGAATGCCTCTTGACAAAACTGTGCTGGGCTGTGATGAAGGCGAGTCATGTAATTATATTAGTGTATTGCAAAATGTTTAGGTTTTGAGTCTGGTAGTGCATTTGTGTGTTGATTTCCTACCTACATGTTTCCAAATACAGCTGGACTTAATTTACAACTTCTTCTGCAGTTTTCTGTTGGCACACATCACCGTCAGGCTGCGTTATACTGCTGCAAGAGCTGCTGGCAGCACCTGAGCAGGTCGGAGGGAGCTGCTCCACTGGTGCTCTGCCACCAGGGCCCCTGCAGTGCAAGGCTTTTAACTCGAGCCTTACTGATGCTGTATTTGTTTGGTACGTGTTCTGGAATGTGAGGCAAATGCTTTTACCTTCAGGTGGTTTAAGGAAAAGCTGTATTTCTTGCTGTTTGTGGTTAGACAGGAGCTGCTGCTTGGGCTGTGGGCAGGGGCAGAGGAGTCTCTCCCACCATGGACTTTGTCCTGTCTGGAGCTGGAGGATGCACTTGGTAGATGGTAGCAGATGCTTCTTTCATCTGTGAAAAACCTTTTGGATTCAGAATGCTGGGTCCTTATTCCTTCTTTCCAAGATTGTCAACTATGACACATCTATTTGCAAACTGAGGCAATTGTTAGTTGGGTAACAAGTGTTATTTTCATATACCAACCAAATGGCACTGAAAGAATCCCTGTAAACGCCATTATGTTCTGCCAGTATTTTCTTTCTTCTTCCTTCTGCACTAAACAAAGGATTTTTCTCATGGTACATGAGGATCCCAGCCACAGACATTCACTATCTAGAGGCTTCTGTTACAGTTGATTTTGCTGTTCCTATACTGCCAAAAATAAAAAACGGAAGGATAGAATACAGGCTCCTGCTGTTCACATTTCTTCACTTGTCCTTTTCAGCTCTGCGTGTTGTTTCTGAAGAAACCAAGCATTATTTGCCAATGCTTTTTGTATTTATTAAAGATCGTTTAGGGATGTACCCTTCAAACTATATTTTAGTTATCTTCAGAAGTTAAAATGCTTTTAATGAAAAAGTTCATAAGTAAACACAAAGTCAAATTATTCTTGCATAGGTTTACCAGCACTGGACTCGTATATTGGGTGGAATGTTTCCACCACTGTAAGATTTCAAGGAAGCACTACAACACAGTGTATGTCATGATGGTCAAGTCTCCCTGAATCAGTCACCACATTCACTGAAGATCTTAAGGCAATGTTCAGCAAAGGCATGTGTTGATCACTCCTTAGATCATTTTTAGCGATGCTTTTCCTTTTCCTATCCAACAACTTTCCCAAATCTTTCTCTGATTCTCCCTCTGCTGATAGCAGCGGCAGTAATTTCAGGAGAGCTCAGCTCTTGATGTCTCCTCTATGTCTGCTCCCAGTCTAAATCTCCAGAAAGACTCGTGTTGAGGGAGAAGGTGAAAAGTCTGTTAGTATGGCCAGAACAGATTACAATATATTTTTTCTCTTTTTTTCATGGCCTTTAATAATCTAAGTTTTGTTGTAGTTTTGTGTTTGTAAATATATCATTTGCACTTCTTATTAAATATATGTATATATATATATATGCTTTTTATGTATTTGGTTCTTCTCCCACATCTCTCTTCTCTCATTCTAGAAAATGAAGTTCCATTCTTTACCTTGTCTGTTCTGTTCATTGTGCAGAGGAAAACTTACGTCTTTTGACAGATTTCTGTTTTAGGACAAATGTCACTACCTAACCTAAATGTCAGTACCCGTAACCGAAGTGATACAGCAAATCAAGATGCCCTTATGATATCTCAGCCAAAAAGCATGCCCACTGTGGCCGTTTGGAGAATCTCAGCTGAATGCTCAACATCAGTAAGTGGCTGACAGTTTCTGATGTCAGATCTGGCAATCAAAAGACGTGATTAATTTAGACTTTCCGAGCAGAGCAGTGTGGACCTACCGCTGTTTGAGTCTCATTAAAAGGCAAACAAGCAGAAGCGCACATGGCACATTCCTGAGGTGATTATCTGCTTTTAGTCTTCTGAATGTCCTGCAGCAGCCTAACTCCAAAGCGGCCTGTAATTGCTGGGTAGCATATAGGTGCTTATTAAGTTTTGTCTACTGAACCCAGTGATTTTCATTCTCGTTGTCCCCTACAAAATAATGCAGCAGCTGATTGCTCTTTTAAGAAGTTGTTGTTACCTAGTGAATAAGCAGAAATTGCTTCGATTGGAGATCAGCCCATATCTGGACCAGGATATCTGTTCCGGACTGATTGCTGTCCTAGATTCGGTCACCACCTCGACCTTCTTATCAACCTGAATTTTTCTACTGAGCTCCTCTCTTTGTGACAGGCAGTGTCCAAACCTCTGCTCCGTGTGTCTGGTTTGAACTGCCCTGATGAGGGACGGGAAGTCCTTGGTGGAGGTGTGCTCTGTGGTGATCCCAGGACTGCTGCCTCCTCTTTTTCCATGAAGGAAAAGCCGATTTCTACACAGCACTCTATCTGTATTTCTGCCCCGCAATCTTAGCTGAGCTGCACCTGCTAAGTAGGTCAGACATTCTCAAAATTTTGCCGTCTTTTTCATCTTTAATTGAAGTAATTTGAACCTCCTACATGTTGTGCTGAGAACGCAGCAGAATGTTTGCTAGGTAGGCAGCCTTGTGAGGCGAGTACTAAAGCTGCTGTTACTGCTGAGCTTTTTTGTCTTTTGTTTTGCTTGTTCTGTGAATGCTGTGATTCTTCTTCGTGCTTTTAGGAAGAACTTATTGTATGCAGTTAACGTGCATGTATTTGGATCTGTAACTCATGCTGGATTATCAGCTGTGAGTAGTTGCCGAGGAGTATCATAAATTTAAGGTCTTGCACACTAATGATAACTTTGGTGTCTTAGAGCGACATACCTGCTTTGTGTACCTGCAAGTGTCTTTAAATGACTTTTGCATACTCGAGTCAAAGATCAATTAATCTTGCTTTATATAATAATGTCCTAGATTTAATTAAATAGTAAGTTTTCCACTTGATCAGCCCGACAACTCCTGTTGCAGGGGGCTGCCTTTGCGCAGGGCCGTGTAGCCTCCTGCTGCCCCTCGGTGTTCCCTGTGGGGCTGTGGCGGGGCTGCCGGGGCGGAGTGAGGCCTGGTTCTGCTTCCTCCCACGCTTTGTGCCCACCACAAGGCAAAATAATCCTGTAGCTGCATCTAATCCGCGCCTTTTTCATTCTTTAATGCCCCCAAAACCCTCTCAGGCGCTGCTGCGGGAGGTTAATCCGGGGAGCGGGGGGGGCTGAGGGGATTTAGCGGTGCCACTGGCCACCCGCGCACCTCCAGCACCCCCCCTGGCCCTTCACCCACTGGGGGCTTTGCGACCTGAAGGGGACATGGCGTACCTGGAACGAGCTGCAGCCACGGAAATTTGCCTTTATGGTTGCTGGTGGGTTTTGAAAGGAAGCACGGCGTTTCCACGAGGCCTTCAAAGTGCCTTGTGTGAGCACACATCAGGTGTTCTGTGGGTTAGCAGCACCGTTCAGAAACGCTTGTGAAGTTATTTTGCCGCCGCTCCTCACTGGGCAGCGACATAAAACCCTCACGGACTGAATGCTTAGAAATTACCCGCCCATTAAAACTTTCACCTCAGCTGTTTGCCAGCGTTGGTAGTTCAGAACCACACCTCTCTGTATGGCATTAGCAGCACCGTTTTGGTACACGTTTGTTTGTACCCCGTACACTTCATCGCTGCCGTGGCAGGTTGGCTCTGGGCAGCGCTCTGTGGATAGCCCTGCTCGGGTCAGCAGCCACAGCGGCGTTCACTTGTGCAGTTCGTGAGGAGACAAGCGAAATGGAAGCCCTTCTCCTCTCTGTTTCTCTCACTCATGCTTGCGTCTGTGCTTCGCAGTGTGTTATTTTGCTGCCGTGCTACTCAGGCCTCTTTTTGTCCTTCATAGGAGCTTAGTTTTCCTTGCTGAACTGCAGTGTGTATATCCTCACGTAAACAGGTCCCTTGTGGTTAATTTAAATTAAATCTGAAAGCAAGAGGCTTGTGCCTGTTCATCTTAGAGAGCCAAACGGTATAAAGTATGTTATTCCTCTCGACTGGCCGCTGTGTTTCATGTGTCGTCCAAAAGAGACAGCTCAGCAGCACAACAAGCAGCAGCCTTGCATTTATTAGGTCATTTCAGGGTCTGATACGTGAGGTCTTCCGAGAAGCTCGTGTGAAACGATGTAAAGCAGCATGTTAAACTCCAGAAGGAGGAAATAACTGGCTTTTACATAAGAACAAGCCCTAGAGGTTGCCTAAAGCATCCTCGCTGTTACTTTATTTTTCTGCTTCCTAATGCATACGGTTCTCCACGTGACCTCCCATCATTTTCTCGCTGCTTAGTGTGTTGTTTGACTTTCTCCTATTTTCCTCCGGCAGTGCTTTCAATCTTCAGCTTAGTCTTCCTGCTCTCAGAATACAGTCTGATGTGCGAGGTTTTTAGTGTTAAGATTAACCCCGTAATGCCAGCATATCCGTACAGACAGCTTTGGTTTTCCTTTTTTGGGACTGAGTTGTATTTATTGAAAAGGGCTTATGAGCTCTTAAATTTTAAAACACGATGAGGGGGAGATCAGTGAATAAAGCCTCTGCAAGTCTACGTCCATTTCAGAATTTTACCTCTTGCCAAGTTTTCCCTCCGTGCAGCACTCTGAACATGGCTAACAACCAGATCCATCTGCCGGAGTGAAATACGCGCGTATTGATCTGCCTGAGTGAAATGTGCTTGTGTGTTCAAGTGCAGTGCTATAGATCTAGCTTTGGCAGGGAGATGGATGGACCGCTTCAGTGGTAAAACATTTTTTAATGTTGAGAAACCATCTTGTCTACAAACAATGAAGAGATTTGTGGTAACAAATGGAAAATATTTTTCTTGCTGGAGATTACACCATTTGTTTTCATTTTCCATGACATGTTTTGCTCATTATGCTGCAGGAAGCAAACCCAAAGCTTTGTAAAGAAAGGCTCGTGATGGCAAAACGGGGAATTCAGCTCAGGGCTTGCTGCCCTAACAGCAGAGAGCGCATAACCCAGGGGAGCACCGCTTTACGGCGGGTCTCCTGGCTGGGGGGGAGCAGGGCACAGAGGGTTATGCTGCTCCCTCCGTCCCCATTAGCGGTAATTATTTATCATTTGTTTTACTCCTGGCAAGCTGTGAGGATTATGCTGTGGGGTCTTCTTAATACTGTAGAATGCTTTTTGTGTTTCTGAATGTAGTTTTCAGATAAATGACAGAATTAAACGAGGGTGAGAAAGAGACCTTAGAGCTGAGGGCTCCGTGTGCTGCGGGAGGTGTGGGTGCGGTGGGCTTTCTGCTCATTCCTCTGGGGGCTTTGGGTTTCTCGGTTGCTTTCTGGTTTGGGCCATTTTATGGCAGACCTCTGCAAGGAGAAGGCTGGTAGGAAATCTGGCATGGTTTCCCTTCTGAAGGTTGTTTTCAACACAGGATTGTTTGGAAATCGGTTTTCAGTACTTCAGGCAAGGTGTTTCCTTAAATGTCAGGATGTGTGAATACTTTAGATTTCCCCACGTTACCTATATTTTCTAACTAGTTCTTGATGATGTTGCAGAATGAATTTTAGCTTTTTAAAAAATCTTAAATTCTGAACAAGATTGTGTTAAGAATAATCTGTTCTTATCACATTTTTCAGCATTTTGTTTGAAGTTCAGCCCCATAAATTTTGTCATACCCACTGTATTCTTTGGTGTGTCATTTGTACTTCTAGACAGATCACCACATTCTCTTCTCCACGCTCCACCTTATGTTGTTAAGCTGTTAAAGACTTAAAACTGCTTAAGTTTTGGGGGGTTGCTTCTATTTTTAAATGCAACAAACAAACCCAACAATGCTGGTACTAGTAGCTGATGCATAGAGTTACTGATCTATTACGTATGGAGAAGGGAGGTACAGACTTGCAAAATGAAAATCTGCAATGAACCTCGCTGCAGTGATGACGTGGTTTGGAAAAATATGGTTGGTAGTAGCGGAAGGGATTTTTGTGCAGCGCACACATCAGATTGACGTTTAGTATCAGGACAACAACCTTGGTTTTAAAGTGCAGATGAGCTTTGTGTTAGGACTGGTGTGTGTCTGATGCCCCATTCCCTTCTCTTTGGCACTTTGAAGTGGTTTTCTTCAGCAGCTGGATCTCAGCAGACTTCAGAGGCCCTTTTAGAATCACTCATATGGCAGTTTTCTTAAGTTTCATCACCTGTTGCTGACTTAAAATAAGTATGGACCAATCCAATTTTTGTTCCCATTGAGATGTACCAGCATAGGCATGCTACCGGCCATCTCCTATATCGGTTCTTAAAGACAAAAGCTAAAAGCCTTTTTCCCTGAAGCCCTGAGTGTTCTGTTATAGTACGTAACTTAAATTTATCAGGGTCACTGAACCCTATTTAATGTGCTTTCTGGGAAGATGACAGGGTACAAAAGATTGTTTTGTACCCTTCTGTCAGAAGGATGAAGCAGTAACACAAGAGCTCAGTTATTTGTGTGCTAAAGGGGCCATGGCTATCTAGCGATATGACAGATTTGCTAATGATACCTGACAGAAGTATTGCAAAGGAATAATTGTAAAAAAATCTTCTGTCATGCAGTGCTTTTAAAAAGAAAATATTTTCTTTTTGTAATACCAAGAATGTAGGCTCCCGTGTGACAAAATATTGAGTTCAGGTGTCTAAACAATAGCAGTAAATTGAATGGAAAGTATTATCTCTGTGTATGTTTTGGAGCAGTTTTCTATCTGTAGAGAGTTTTAATTTTGCTAATAGATTTTGCATTTTAATACTTTTTTTATTTCAAAACACTTCCAGAATATTGGCACCGTCTTGTTTAGGAGATGCTGGGCTTGGGTGGTTGTCACTCAGCTATGCTTAAAATCACTGTGCCTGATTTACGCCAGCTGAGAATCGGGCTTATTTAGTAATATGTTTTCCATTGAAGTTGGTGCATTTAGAAGCAGCAGCAAGCCTTGGGTTGTTTTTTCTTTTTTTTTTTTTTTTTTTGACATATTTATGGTAGTGAAATGTCGTTGTTGGCAATTTTGGCTTAATAGTTACAAGTTGTTATTATTATTATTTTATTTTTTCTTTTTTAAAATTTTAAGGAAAAGTCATCAACAAAGACTTGCGTCACTACTTGAGCCTTCAGTTCCAGAAGGGCTCAATAGACCATAAGCTCCAGCAAGTGATCAGAGACAACCTCTACTTGAGAACCATCCCTTGTAAGTATGTAAAGGTCAGCCTCATTTGATCTGTTTGTGCTAACCATCGCATAATTCGAGAGATTTAAATGTCTTCTTTCTCAATCTGGTTTGTAGTTTTACCTTTCAACAGGAACTTTGTTAAAAGACCTTGCTAGATAGAATAGCTTCATATCTTAAAGTTGTGATGAAATTAAATTCCTTACCAGGAGAGCTTTAATTAAGCTGTTATAACTATGTGTGTCCCTTAATTATAGACATAAAAACTTTGAGAACTTCTGCATTAATACAACAATTTACTGATTATTTTGAAAAAACTTACCTGTTGCCAGGGTTTGGAATACAGATGAATTGTCCTCTCAACTGTAAGGTTAAAAAATAGTTCTTGTGCCCAGTTATGGATTTGGTGGCCCAGTAATCAAGTATGCTTAGTCACACTGACCTCATCAAAAATTACCGAATGGGTACAGGTGGTCAGGAGACAGTGGGAAGATGAAACACCCCTAACACTGCATTAAAATGCCACAGGTGTGAAACAGCTACCTCCAACCCCAGGCTGCTGTTGCCTGGCCCGGGTCACTGTCAGCATCTACAGCATAAGTTTTCAGTTCACTGAGCATAAGACAAAATTGTAATTGCCACTTTATCCTGCTTTTTTTTTCCTGCATTTGGTAAACATGAAGGATTTTACGTATCTTACAAGTGTGTTTTCTCTGTCCTTCCAGGCACTACAAGGGCTCCCAGAGATGGGGAGGTCCCTGGGGTAGACTATAATTTTATTCCTGTTGAGCAGTTCAAAGCACTTGAAGAAAGTGGAGCCTTGCTAGAAAGTGGAACGTATGATGGTATGTTGATGATGATTGTTGGAACAGGAACAAATATCCAGTGCTCTTATCCAAAATCTTGGTCTAAGCACAGCTCCCCACACACAGGAGGTGCCACTTTTTCCTGCCCACTTTGATGGTTCTCAGAGCAGGAGAGAGGCAATATTGGAATACCTGAGAGAGGACTCTAGGTCTTGTTTTGAAACTCTCTCTGGGCTCTTTGTTGTTTTTGCTACTGCATCACAACTGGTCCTGCTGACCAGTCTTCTGTGATCGGATTATTTTCCATGTTGCGTTTTTGAGGAAGTGTTCTGAAAATATTTGCCTATACTTAGTAGAATTTTGTCATAAAGGAATTCATAGACAAATTTTTTTAACCTTTGACAGCAGAGACATTCTTCTCAGAGGCATGCATCAAAAGGACAGGAGGCAGGAGAAATCTTGATACACAGGAAGAAAGGATTTTGCAGTGAAAAACTGTTCAGCACTAGACTCTGTTGTCCAAATCTGTAGCAAAGTTGGTTTAAATGTAATGGGGACTGAACCATCAGGAAGCAATTATCCAGAGTTCTGGAACTGCCATCATGTGATGGGCTTTTGCTTTGCTTTGTTTTGTTTTAAAGTGTTAGATAGCAGCCAGAGATAACTTTAAGGTTCCTCACAATGCTGTATTGTGGGGGTGGGGGTGCTGGCCCCACAACCCATCTTTGCTTACAGTAAGAGGGAGGAGGGACAAGTTTGGCTCGGAAGCCTTGCACTGCTATAGAGCGTTCCCCTGTTGCAGATGTGTGTCAAGTAACGACTGCCTGTGTTCTGCTGCTTTTTACTATGGAACAATTTACCTCTTGACACTTTAAACAGAAGAAACGGCATTGCTTTTTTTTTTAATGTAAGTTTATAAATCCTGAAATACGAGCTGGCTTAAGGTTTTTTCAGATATGTAGTTGTACTTGAAATCAACTAAATTTTCAGAAATGCTGAGCGTGTGCAGCATTCATTGATGCTAAACAGAGCTTACCAAATTATAAAGCTGCCTGATTTTGACATACAATACAAATAGCTGTAAGCATGCTTCTAGAGGACTTCTCTGGTAGGTGGTGGTTATAATAGCACTTGAATTAATTTGATTGATGTGTCAACAAACAAAAAATACAAATGTCTGAAGTAGAAAACTGTGTGAAAGGCTCTGTACCTCCTCGTTTTATGTATCTCATGCTGCATGCTGTCAAATAACATTGCCTGGTCTGGGGAAATCTTCTAAGCAAATTTAGGGTAAACTGGTACTTTTTTTTTTTTTTTCCTGAGTTCCCCTTTATCTGGGTTTCTTTTTTTTTTTTTTTTTTTTTTTAATACAGTCAAATCAAAATCCAGCCACCAAATGTTAACCCAGCAGGAATTCTGGGCCGCTCTCTTGCTGTTTGCTCAGTTCCCTAATAAAAATCATATGAGCAGTCAGGAGAGAGGTCAGTTGCTGAAATTCTTTTCCAGAAAACTACAGATGATTCTCAATCTTTGTGTTTCGAAAGAAAATACTGAAGAAAAAAAATCAGTTTATTTTTCTTAACTACAAATCATTTTTAGATGGAGCTGTATTAACAGCATGTATATGGTCTGTAGAAAAATGTAGAACTGTAGTTTAAAAATCAATTATTTGTATTTTATGTTTCTGCACATACTGTTTTGCTTTTTGACTTCAGCATGTTTCTATTAATGTACACTACTCTATTAGTCACTTAATCAGTATACAAAGTAAGAGCAATTGACCTTCAGTGCTCTACTTCTCTAAGACTGTTCCCCAAGTCTCTTTCTGGAGCATTAGTGAATTCCATGCAAAATAACAAATCGTTCATGTACTTTGAAAACCTGTGGTGGGATAGAAATTTTGAATTAAACATCTTGTTCTCTGATGTACAATGTAATCATGAGCAAAACCACATTGTAGGAATAAGTAGTTTTTGAGTAATGATTGGTTTTTGATGATGCTGATGTCTTCCTTAGGAAGTTACAGTTAAGGCATGACACCAGACACATTACATGGGCAATAAAACGTTCACTACAATTGCCAGTACTTTCAGCAAGTATCAGTGCCTTCATTATCCTGATTTCTGTCTCATTGTCAGGTAATTTTTATGGTACTCCGAAGCCTCCAGCAGAGCCCAGCCCCTTTCAGCCCGATCCAGTGGATCAAGTTCTTTTTGACAATGACTTTGATACTGAATCACAGAGGAAAAGAACCACATCAGTCAGCAAAATGCAAAGGATGGACAGTTCTCTCCCTGAAGAGGAGGAAGAGGAGGAAAAGGAAGCAGTTAATGGCAGCGGAGGGATAGGTTGGTTACAAAGGGAAAAATTCCCTGAAGTGTTTCATGAATGAATAAGAAGTACACAGATAGCATTCATGCTTGCTTGAAGTGCTTCCTTAGCTTTGGTTAAGTTTGAAGGTGGTTTTCTACTCAGACGGGTGTTTTTACTCTCCTTTGAAATTAGATTTTAAAAAGAAACAGCTGTTCTCTCAGCCAGATGTGCAATTGCATCATAAAATGCACTGCTCAGTAGAGAACATGTAGTGCTGGGTAGTGGCCAGTTACAACAGGGAAGGAAAAATTTATCCGTACGACAGAATCCCTTTGCAGAATATAATCCATACCCTGTAAATTTGATCATTTCATTTCAGTAATCTTACTGCATGCAGGAGATTTTAGTGAAGCAGTTAGTTTAAGGGGCAACACTAACTCATACTGTAAAATTTTCGTATTATTCTGGTTAAGGGAACTGTCACACAACCTGAAACTGCCTACGGGGGTGTTTGTGGAGGGAAGTAAAGCGAAGCACGCTGAGGCTGGACCAGTGTCCGGTGGGATGTTTCAGAGACTGGCAGGACACCCTTTTCCTCCTGCTGTCACAGTTACTCATCTCGAGGGGGAAGAAGTGATGGTGGAGAGAAGCTGTCGCGCTGCATTTGCGTGTGTGTAGGACTTACACTGAGCGCACCTGACCGAGCCTTGCGAGCTTTAGGGCTGGCAGCACCACAGCACAGAGAGGCCTGCTGGCCTGGCTGGTGGTTATGTGAAACTCATGGACACGGTCGTGTAGCTGAGAACAACGAGCATAACCTCTGAATGCAGGGCCGAGGCTTGCAGTTAAGAGTTTTCTACAGGGATTTTGGGGAGCTTTTTCTTCTCGTGGATTGCAGGAGGGTTGTGTTTATTTTATTGGCAGTTTGGGTCTCTTCCGCACTTCAGTTTTGGTGCTTTGAGGAATATTAGTAGGATTTTTATTTATTTATTTTCAGTGGCATTACAAACACCGTGGGAAGGGAAACAAAGTAGTGAACTTGGATTTCTGCCAGCGTTGATGTTTTTCAGCCTAGGTTCAGACGAATAATACAAGGTTAATTCTGTTTGGCAGGGGCAGAACGGAGTTCAGTGTTTTCATGTCAGCTTTTCAAAGTTCATAGCTAAAAAAAAGTGGAAAAATGCTCATCGCATCCAGGAATGTATTTGACATTCTCTCGTAGCCAGATTAAGAGGGTGGTGCTTAGTGAGAAACACCATAAGCATCTGACAAATAGTAACACTTTCCCTGAACAACTGCAGAAAACAAAGAAAAACATTCAGATTCCTCTGACTGGATGAAACCTGTTCCCAGTTACAACCAGACAAGCAGCTCCATGGACTTCAGAAATTACTTGTCAAGGGATGAGACCCTGGAACCTCTGCCCAAGAACTGGGAGATGGCCTACACCGACACTGGCATGATCTACTTCATCGAGTGAGTAGCCCGACAGCGCCGAGAAGTTACTGTGCCATTGTGAGAGACATGCTGAGGAGCTGGTCTGGGAAGCTGCCTCCTGCTCTTACACCTCTCTTCTTCTATTCTTATTCCTTATATTTCTGTATGGAATTTTGAATGTTTCTGCTGTTTTATTCCGTACTGATATTGCACTACATATTTGGTATGATTGCCATCTCGCAGAAAAGTCTTACAATTCCACATGCGTAGTCAGTGTGTTTGTAATATGAGCTATGCATCTCACAAAGTGCAGAGCTGGGTGGGTATTGCTAGGTAAGATGTAACACCGTACAAACTTTTAATATGACGAATTTCTCTGAAATCTGTGGATTTGTTTATTCTTTGGTGTTGTTCCTTGGCTTGGAATGCCTGCTTAAAAAGATAAGCAGCACAGATTAAAGATCTGGATAGGAAAATAGTTCACGTGTGAAATTTATGAATTCTGAGGCGAAAGAAACAAACCCCTAACTGAGCATTAAGCATAAGAGTAGGCTAAAAATGTTTTCTCCTTGCAGGTCGAAATAGTTGACGTTCCCAAATGAGCTTTTAGGGGCAGGGGATGGTGTTCGTAGCTCTAATGTTTCACATCTGTCCTGGAGATCTCCAGTGTGCTAGTACCTCTGAGCAGTATTGTTGTCTTTTCTGTTTAGCATTTTACGATGGGGCTGAGGCATAAATAAAGGCTAAATTGTCTAAAGACTATAGTTTGCCCAAGGTAGTAAATATTTAAAAGTTAAAGAAAAACAACATTTCTTCAGTCCGTGGAAATCCTCTTCTTTTAATGGGCTGCATTTTGCTCCACAGTCACAACACCAAGACAACCACATGGCTTGATCCTCGGCTCTGTAAGAAAGCCAAAGCTCCTGAAGATTGTGAAGATGGAGGTGAGATATTCAGAATTCATTTGTCACCTCTGATTGATAAATGTCTGAGTTTATCAGAGCTGGATAAGATCCATTACTGCTGTGATAGAAGCTTCTTCCTGAGACCCTTGACTCTCTGGAGCAAACAGAGTATAGCACTGAGTGTCCATAGTGAGGTGGCAATAAGAGTTAACGTAAAGCTGGGAAAGACGATAGTGTATTTTCCCTGGAGCAGTGGGATCTGACTGAATCCTGGATATATCTGCATTCCTGAGAAGAGAATGGTATATTTTGTTCCAATAAGTATCATCGCTAAGGAGAAAGCTGGAAAGCTGATGATCTCACTGGAAACTTTTATGTGAGTGGAATACGGCAGGAAGAAAAGGTCCATAAGTATTAGAATGTATGAATAATGAAAATGCAGCATAGTGCCTATTGCTAGGAACATGTACGGCATGCGTTGTGTAATACTTGAATGTGTAAGCGAAGGGAACAACTCTTCATGCTGCTGCTTTAAGACAGGTCAGGTTCATGATTGACCTACAGACAATTCCTGCAACCATTTCCTACATAGTCATGCAATTTAGTCAACTAAACAAGAGTACCAAATAGCTCTGTCTTCAGCAAATGCCTGACATGTTGCAAAAGCTGAGGCAGACTCGGAATGGCCTGTCTTCTTAAATTGCACAGGCTAGCAATCATGTATTCATAATCAAGCCAGCTGGAGCAATGGACTCATACTGCTGCTTATTAAACATACGTGCAGCTCACCGCAGGATAAAAAGAGCACTTTAAACAGAGAGATGCAGGATATCCAAGTGAACAACATTTAAATGAATAGTCCCAATGGGTGTTTTGTCAAATCCTGTGGAGTGATGCTGATATTAATAAGTGGTAACACGCTGTCATATGCTTGGAAAATTGTTCTTACCTTCAAACTTAGGGCAGCCTCAAACAAGATTAGACAGCAATTTTATCCTTCAAAATGTCTAGCTACCTGACTCTGTCTGTTATGCTAATATTTAAATTTCTATGGTCAAAATAACAAGAACAATAAAGGCAGAATTACGGGACCCCTGTTTTAACTGCTTGTCACCTCTCTTCGGGAATGGTCAGTTGCTGGGCACTATCTTACCAGATTGTGTATTTGCCATAAAAAGGAGCTTTCTGAACTCTATAATAGCTTTTTAAAAAAATAAATCTTTGCAAGATATAGTTTTATTTCGCATTTCTTTTGGTACCTTTCCCAAACAGGTATTTTTTTATTTTAGACCCCAAATTTAGGGAAGTCTAAGGCAGTCCCAGCACTCGCCACTACCAGCTAGTTTGCCCCAGCTGCAGCAGCAGTCAAAGTGCAGCAGTACAGAACTGCCTCTCGTTGTCTTGGCAGGCCATGCAGTCTGTGCTGAATTTCATGCTGACAGACCTAAACAAGCGCTGGCTGGTTTGGGGGTGTCGGCGCTATATTGTAAACATCAGAACAATCAGGTTCACTTATGCCTGTTACATTTCTGGCTGAAGGTTACTTGAGTTGACTCAAAAGTGAAATGTTGTCAGAATGCAGTGAAATATGTTGATGTCATTAATAGAATAAATAAAGATGGCATTTCTTCTGCAAGGTGGTCCTAAATTGAACGTTAAAGAGGAATGGAGGTGCATTGTTTTACAAGCTTGAGATGTGACACTGGGGCATTTATAGTTCTTTCTTGTGTGTTTCTGGGTAGAGACTGTGCAACCATATTTATATTGCCTAGTTAGAAAAGTCAACAGCTATCAAATCAAACTGATGATTGATAATTACATTATTTTAAAATAAGGTATTTTTCTTCCCCTTTCTTTTTTTAGGGAGTTTCTTCTTCTCTAAATAAGTTAATTTGTACCTTGTCTTTAAGTTTATTATAGGCTGAAAGTGATGTGATTTTGTTAAATACAAGTTTCCTCATCCAGTGGAAGAAAGAGTGAGATGTATAAGGTTCCATATTCCCTGGAAGAGACTAATATCTTTTCATCAGAAGGACCAGCCTCAAACAAATAAAGGGAAAAAAGTTACCTCTATATAATTAATGTTTTTCATGAGCCTGTAATCTGTCCTCTCTTTATTAAAAGCTCTGATATTTGCAGAGCTCTGATACAGTTTTCCACTGTAATGAATAATTTTGTTCTTTCTGATTGTAGAACTTCCTTATGGATGGGAAAAAATAGAAGACCCACAATATGGAACATATTATGTTGAGTAAGTGCTAGTTATAATTTGATGTAGTCATAAATTGGGCAAAAAGTAATGAAGCACTCGTTTAGCACTATATATAGTTTATCTTGAGTAGAAACAGTTCAACAGGCCATGGCGCACATTTCTGAAGCGCTGAAGATCCTTAGTGTGACCATACTGACTTATTGGAGTGTATTTCTTCCAGGGAAGGAAAGCAGGTAGCAACCAAAATAATTAATTAATGGGAATGAGCTCATGTCATTTTTCTTAGCTCTAATAAAAATGGGGTCACTTGATTTAAGAGTGGCACCTGTTAAATGTAAAAGGGCAAGAGTAACTTACATCTCACTGCCGTCTCCAAAGGCCCCTCACAAGTAAGTAACTGCTGTAAAAGCTCTAATTCAGGTCAGAGGAAATGACCCATTTCTTTAACCATGGATAGGAAAATTAGCAGAGTTGAAAATATTAGCTTCACAGAACAAGCTAACACTTTTTGACTTTGCAAAGGCAACACAGAGGTTTAAGTCCTGCTCAGACTTATTTTTTTTCCCCATTCTGCTATACTACTCCAGTATCTACTATTAAAACAATGACGGCTAGTTTTGTAAATGTTATGAGTAGATGGAAGCAACACGTAGCTGGGATCAAGAGAAGAAATAAGTTTTCTCTATTTAATCTAGTACAAACTTTTGGAAGTTTGCAGAGTGGAATGAATGTGTACTCTATTTAATAGTTGCAAGAAGTAAAATTACATTGTGCTTTAAATAAATCAAGTTGTTGAAAAGAAAAAAATGCTTTTCATGTTGATTATGATAGTTCAGCATTCATTCCTCTCGGGTATTAATCTGAGATAAATAATATAAAAAAAAATTAGTATTTGTAGGGTGTCTTTTGTGGTTGTCTTTTCTGTGAAATAGGCAAGCTGCTTTCTTCTGAACTCCTGATCCTACCTTTTGTCTACAGTCATATTAACCAGAAAACTCAATTTGAAAACCCGGTATTAGAAGCCAAAAGAAAAAAACAGCTAGGACAGACTGATGTCGGCCCTTCAAAATCAGGTATTACTAAATATTATGTTCTTTGTCACTAATATCTTTATCTAAAAGTAAGCATTGTATGCAACCTGTTTTGGAATTCAGAAAGGCATTAGCCTTGTCTTTCTGCTGGCCATTGTGGTCTTGCCCTCCAGAATCTGTAAGGTTTTTGAAATGATTTTTTTGATGTTAAAATCGAACTGAGACCCTGACACTGCTTTAAAAGAATTTTAATCATTCTAAAGTTGGTTGTCGTAAGCAGTTTTTCAATAAATGGAGACTTAGAAGAGCCAGTTGGAAAGTGCAGGGTAACCCACTCCTTGAATTTTTATGCTTTTGGTCTACTTTGAGCTTGACGTTCAAGAGTTAGAGAGTACAATTGGAAATGACAGGTAGGAGCTTTGGTTTCTGTTCTGTTTTAATTTGTAATACAGTCTTGAAAAACTGTAACTCTTCGCTTAACTCAGCTGTGAAATGAGTGCAACAGTATCTTGTGTGCTTTACTCTGTGAGGGTGCTGTGGAGATTAACCAAAGTTAACCAAAGCATTAATCATTATGACACCTTAAAAAAAGAAAAGAAGTTATCAAAACTAATCCTTCTTCCTTCATGTCTTTTTATTCCATAATTCAAAAATCACTTAAAGAGGTTTGGTATTCAGCCATTAAAACATCTTCCTTCTTTCTGTGGTTAGCCATCCTATACATGTCTGTAGTCAGCATCATTTGGGGATTTAATGCCAACATACAGCAGCATTGCTGATGGTGAATTGTGTTGGATCTTACCATGCACAGGACCAGAGAAGTCTCTCTTCACTAGAGATCCATCCCAGCTTACAGGAGCCCTCATACGGACATCACTAAAAAAAAGTACAATGGGTTTTGGTTTTACAATCATCGGAGGGGACAGGCCTGATGAGTTTCTCCAGGTGAAGAATGTGTTAAAAGACGGACCTGCTGCACAAGATGGGAGAATTGCACCAGGTAAATTACAATTTCTCTAAACTTGTGTTTCTTGTGCTTTTAGAGAGTGCAGCTTCTGATGTGCAGGAGGTTGGATGGTGCTGTCCACTGACTCTGAATATGAATACCTCACTAGTTGTCAGATTTTTGAAAGATCCATGCAGAGCAGTATCTGAAATGTGAAAAAACAGTGTTCTGGGGACAAATCTATTTTGAGGTCGCTTTTGAAGATTTCAGTAGTTTTGTCAGCTTTGGGCTTCATAGCCATTTACTGAATGGTTTTTGTTCTCTCTCCATATGTAAAGTAAAAACAGTGCATTTGAATCTTGGTCTCTTGTTACTACCAAAAAGTACCAGATATTAAAAATTGAAAAAAAAATAAAAAAATACAGTAGGAGTGAACAAGCAAAGCTGTAAGAAGTGGACAAGTGAGGGAATGAGGGATGAGAGAACCTGCAATGCATAAAGAATTGGACACTTTCATTGTTATTACATGCTCAATTAAGTTATTTATATGCTTAATGTAGCATATGGTTTGCATACTAGAAAAGACAAAATGCTTCAAGTAAGAAGAGTTTATGCTTTCAATGATTTAATACTATTTACTTAGGAAATAAAACCTTTTTCTGTTTTTATTTTTTTATTTTTTCCCCTGATGTTTCCCTTTGTTTATACATAATTCAATTTCATCCTCAGTAAAAATTTAAGACAATAGTACAGCACTGTGTTTCGGTGCATACACATGTTCGATGCATATCTATTCCTGTTACACTTCGTGGCATAGGAGAATTACTATATTACTAACACAGGCATTTAAGTGGCAAGAGAGCTTACTCCTGAGGAATATTGTATTGCATATGCAAAGTTTTGTGATCAACATGATGCAGATTATGAAACAAAGTTTCAGGATCTGACATGCACTTCCACTTCATTTTGAAAATACACGCTTACCCACCTGTCAACAGTGTAAGAGTATGAAATATACGTGGGCACAATCCTAGCTTAAGTTCAGCCAGTCCTAAAATAAACATAGGAACTCCCTCAAAACTGATTTATTTTTGGTTTGAGATTAGGATGCTGTACAATATGAATTAAAGCAGGAACATCTGCTTGCAGTAATGTGTGTGCACATTGCTTCATTTCTTGTGGCTGTACAGTATCATTTTTTTTAATCTGCTGCAGATTAAAGTTTATATATTTAGCACACTGTGTTCTGAGATGACATAAAAAAATGCAAAGAGGAAATCCTTTATGCTTCTTGGCACCAGATAGCCAACAGGTAATGGCACAGCCAGCGTCGATTATTTTTTGAAGAGTGCACTGAGATTTTGTCCACTTAGGCTTTTCTTCTGAGCCTCAGAACACTGGAAAGGTGTGGGTGGTTCTGTCTTTGGTTTTGATGTTGTTGAACTTCCTTTTTTAACAGGTGATGTCATTGTAGACATAAATGGAAATTGTGTCCTTGGCCATACCCATGCAGATGTTGTCCAGATGTTTCAGCTAGTTCCTGTCAACCAATATGTAAACATGACTTTGTGTCGTGGTTATCCTCTTCCTGACGACAATGAAGACCCTGTTGTAGATATAGTGACAGCTACACCTATTATCAACGGACCGCCTGGGACTAAAGGAGATATTTGTCTGACCAGCCAGGATTTGATGCCAGGAACAGTCGTGTTGGACCAGAATGGGAAAACGGGCCCTATGCTGGTCAATGGTCGTCTGAACGGCCCTCCCGTGGATACAAACGAGCAGAGGATCTCTGTTGCATCTTCAGGAGGCTCTCAGCCAGAGCTGGTCACCATTCCTCTAGTCAAAGGTCCTAAAGGCTTTGGGTTTGCCATTGCAGACAGTCCTACAGGGCAGAAGGTAAAAATGATTTTAGACAGCCAGTGGTGCCAAGGACTTCAGAAAGGGGATGTGATCAAGGAGATTTGCCATCAGAACGTGCAGAGCTTGACACATCTGCAGGTGGTGGAGGTACTGAAGCAGTTTCCAGTAGGAGCAGAGGTGCCGCTGCTTATCTTAAGAGGAGGTATATACATACATTTACAGTTGTCATATACAGTTATATGTGGTTACATGCTTTTTTAAAGTCCACTTTTAGTGTGATATTTAAAACCTGTCCAGTGTTGAAAGTTAACTAGCAGTTTATTGTGCCTCTAAGCCATTATGTTCTAGGTTTAATCTATATCCCTGAGTATTTGGGGTAAGAGGATGCTACTAGGGATTTTTTTTTTAACAAAAAATTTATGGTAATATGTTTAAACGCTGGCTCTTCCAAGTGTCTGGGGAATGCTAAAGCAAAAATGCAGTCTCTAGCATAATCCAATGAACTGATGTGTGCTTTGGTTTACTAGTTTCAAGCAAAAAGAGAAATACATGTTTTTCATTGTTGTAAAGCTGGCAGTTCTAATTTGAGACTTAAGTAATGGCTTTGGTCAACTGAACATTCACTTTGCCGTTTAAAAGGAGTAATAAGCAGTTATCATTTTCAGCTCAGGAGAAACTGATTATATTGCCTTAATACTGTTTAAACTTGTGGTGACCTAGAATTGAAATTGCTTTCTACATTTTATTTTCTTCAGGTCCACCCTCACCTACTAAAACTGGAAAAGTGGTGAGTATTAATGGTGTATTTAAATTTTTCTGATGAAGAATGTTGAGGTTTCTTTGGTTGCAAAAAAAACTTGTTAATGCGATCTACTTAGCACAGAAGTTCTTCCACAGACTCCTTTGAGTTTTTTGGGGGTTATTTGGTAGATGCAATGGATTTCTTCTTTCTTACTACTGAAATATCAAGAACAGAGCAAAGATCTTGTAAGAAAATACATATAAATAAGATAATACATATAAAATAAATTCATTGCCATAGGTAAATGTTGTCAGAGTATGTGTTAAAGGGGAAACAAAGTACTGTATCTAAAACTTTTTTTTTATGCCTTGCTAATTACCTGTAGTAAAGTGAAATAAGGTTTCTAAAAGAAATTTAAGATAGTTTGATATTTCTTGATCTCCACATAAAATGAACTGGTTTGTATTTCCTTCTTGAGTTGCTTGCTTATCTTTGAATCCATATTTTCAGAAAGTCTGTCTGTAGCTTTGCGTTTCTAGTTGGATGTTTGTTATTCTTGTAAAGTTTGACCCATTGAAATACCTTTAATATACGTTAGTTCAGTAAAGAATCCTTGGGATTAATTAAGTACCCTCGTAATGTGAATGATAATGCATATTTTTGTCATGAGCGCTTCTCTTATGAAATAGCCTAGTCAATGCCCATTAGTGAACACCTCTAAGAAAAGAGCTGCTTCTTCAAAAATATTTCTTGTACACAACAAATGATTCCAGTTTAGGAGACCCCCGTTAGAATGTGGACGTAGTTTATTTTTCTGTGTTGTGCAGCTCAAATATCGTAGTCGCATCCCAGCAGTGCGATAGCATGAGCACGCAAGTTTATGGTTGAAACAAGTTGCACTCAATAAGATCTGAAGATTCAGTAAATCGTTGCATAAATCTGTGCAACTTGAGGGTGCAGGCCTTGTCAGCCTGGCTCCTGTGTCCACACGCTCTCTGCAGGCATGCTAAAAATACTGAGGAGTCCGGGAATGGTGTTCCAGCACACAGGCAGGAGCAGCTTTCCCATGGAGCACTCAATGTTCAGTGGCATTAAGCAACATGGCAAATGAATTCAGTTAAAAAGGGCAAGTTCTTGTGTTGATAAACACACAAGAAGTGTGAAACTGCTAAACTCCTTCAAGGGGTTTTCTTCCACTCTTCTTAAAAGGGCATATCTAAGCCTATTCTGCTCGTGCTTTTGTTTAACGTGCACAGACGCACGCAGACCACCATGTTCCAGTTTTCTAGGCTGGGTTTCAGCCCAGAATAGATTTTTAGAGTTACTTCAGTGCATAATCCACTGGAAATTAGGATGGGAAACCACAAGGATACTTGGTGTCCTTTCCTCTGGAAATGGTAGTGTTGCAGCTATCACAGCAGAAGAGAAAAATGTAAATACTGAATTATATTCCCAGTTTTATCTGTGCCTCATGATACTCAAGTGTTCCCTCCTGCTGGGGGTTTTATAATGCCCTTGTGCTGCTGCTGGGCTGCCCTAATGGCTTGGCTGCTCCGCCAAGCATGCCACTGGGTCGGTAATGGCAGGGGCTTGCAAGGTTTACACGTTTCTGAGCATCAGTCATTTCAAACCCTGTTTCTAAGCCCAGTGGTTGGCAGAAATCTGTGACCTATCTGGAAGCCTGGAGCAGCCTAGTCAGATGCAAGCTGCGTACAGAGCTCACGTGCTGGGAAAGCTGAGCTCACCTGCAGTGTTGTTCCCTTACTGCCACGTTTTGCCATGCATGTCACCTCAGTGTGATGGTTATTGTCTTTGCACACACAGATTCCGTCAGGCTTTTGGTTTAATACATGCTTTGTGGGGGCGGGGCTCTGTTTCAGAAGGATAAGCAGGACAGTTCAGGGAGTTTGGAAGCTATCAACGATCCCATTCCACAGCCTATGCCTTTCCCACCCACTGCTGTAAGATCGAGCTCTCCAAAACTGGACCCTTCAGAAGTCTACCTGAAGTCCAAGACTATATATGAGGACAAACGTGAGTATTTCAGCATCAACTTGGAAATACTCAAGTGTGACAGAATTTTTCCTGTCCTTTTTTGGCATTTTCTTGAATACCTTTTTTTCCATTGTGGACATAGAACTTCACTGAAGGTTTAGCTGTTCAAATTGGTTTCTGTACTTCTGGTTACTGCATTTTGTCAATAAAAATCATTGGAATACACAACAAAGGAATAATCTTTCAGTAATCAAAGATAGCTCGTTACATGTTTTGAAATGTTTTCTCTCAGCTCCGAACACAAGAGATTTGGACGTTTTCCTGCGCAAGCAAGAATCGGGCTTTGGTTTCCGGGTGCTTGGAGGGGATGGACCAGACCAGCCTGTAAGTGAAACTGTTTCTGGTTGCTTACATGGTACCTTACCTTGTTACTGTTCGAATGACTCCTACTCTGTCATCGACTTTTCTCTCTCATTCTAAGTAGTTCAATGATGGAAAAATTCATCAGTTCAGTGACTACCTTTTAAGATCAAAACTTCGTTCAGATTACCAGGTTCATGCTGAGTTTAAGAACTAGTTCAATTCCAGTTCCTAAGAGAAGAGAATAGTCCCATCTTCAGTCACTGAGATGTTCTTCAGTAATCTAGTTAAAGCTGGAAGGTGTAATCCAGCCCTGGTTAAAGCCAGAGGGCATGAACAGTGCTCTAGGAAAGCAAGCTAACTCTGTGGCGTGTATTCAGTTTTGTGTTTCTTTGTCAGTGTCCACTTGGGTGGAATTTGTGCTAGCACTGTGTGTTCCCAGAGGCCATGAAGGCGTTGACCACAGCCTGAGGACTCCAGCAGGTAGCCTTGGGCTCTGATCAGTTGGGTGTCTGTGAGAAGCCCACAGCTGAAGAGCTGCAGGGTGGATGGAGGTTTTCATGAGGTTTTCACCCCCCAGTCCCACCAAATTTTCAAAAAAAAAAAAAAAAAAAATCTTGTTTTGTCAGCCTGTGTCGTTTCTGGTGAATTCATTTTGAGGATACAAGCATGGCCTTTCCAGCGCACTCTTTCAGGCTAATATTTGCCTTGTGTTTTTTCCTCTCATCTCAGAAAATACAGAATGTGGTGCTTTAGAATTTGCATAAAAGCCTTGAAGCAGAAGCTATTAAAATTGGCTTCTTCCTGCAAATGGATGTACGTATTGTTTGGCTTCATAAGTGGCATCAAAATGTAGCTCTAATGTTTGCTCCAGAGGAAGCATACTCATTAGAGCCTGGGTTGCTTTAACCTGGTCAGTGATTAGGGTTCAATTACTGTTTGAAGTCATCAGTGTAATAGTTTTCCTGGCTTCAGCCTACAGAGCTGTTGCACAGTTTCACATGGATGTGAGTGGGAATTGTTGAGGAATGGGAAAGTTGGAGGCAGGCTGGCAAATGCCCTTCTGGTACCCCATTATGGCAGGCTTTAGGAGACTCCCCTCAATTTCCTAAAAGGCAAACATTCTTCTCTGCAAAGAAGTAGTAAGACTAATAACATATGTCAGGGGCTGTTGCTTCATCTGTCAAGAGAAAAAAAAACTTTTGGAGTAGATAATCATAGATTGCTTTCTGATTATAGTTGAAGAGAGAGATCTTATTTTTCTGTTCACAGCTATGATCCAGTGCAAGCCTTTTTTTTTTTTTTTTAACATGCATTTAAAGAAAGGGAAGAGCAGTGCCTCTCTTGAGCAAAACCAAAGAGTTTTACTTCTGTTGCACTTCGTAGCATTTTTTGTGTTTTGTTTCCATAACGACCATAGCTGTTGGTGCCGAGCTGATGCCATGACCGCTGCGTACAGGCAAGCTGCTCTCCATTGCTTAACCTCAGACCGGCCGTGATTATTCTTAACCTTTCATTTAACCTGCGTGTGATTCGAGCATATGAAATAGTGTGTTTTTCTTATCTGGGTTATATTTAGTAGCACTTTAAGAGGTGAGGCTAGACTGAATTGATAAGGGGAGTGCAGCTGTCTGAATTCATGATCTAATCACCAAAAGCTGTGCACTGAAAGAACTTGAAGCATGGAACTGACCGAGCAGCTTTTCAGAAATAAATTCAAGTTCTTTTGAATGCTTTTGCTTCTTCCCTAGGCACTCTGGGCTTGTCTTAGTTAAATAAGTAAGTAAAAGTTCTAAAAAGTGGAATGAACAACAGACTTTTATTTCAATAATGTCTGTATGTCGTATATATGTAATAAGTACAGAATCTATGCTTATGTCAAAAGTGCAAAGTACACCCACTGGCTGTATTTTTGCTAGAATTGGACAGTCAAATAATCTTTTAAAATGTATTCCCAAAAGACCTTTTCTGTCGGGATTCACCTCGTTTCCAAACATTACGTGTTCTGATGAGTTGATGTTCTGCCATTCAAACCCAGTGACTGTGCTCTGTTGATAGATCTATATTGGAGCCATAATCCCATTGGGAGCAGCAGAAAAAGATGGCAGGCTTCGAGCTGCTGATGAACTGATGTGTATCGATGGAGTCCCTGTTAAAGGGAAGTCACACAAACAAGTTTTGGACTTAATGACCAGTGCTGCACGGAACGGTCAGGTGCTGCTCACAGTCCGGAGGAAGGTCTTCTTTGGTGGTATGTGTCTGTTTGTCTGTCTGTCTGTCTGAGTGTACCACACGAAGTAGATGTGACTAAAGGAACACTTTCTTTGGTGCAATCAAAACAACTAAAGCTGCTCTGAGACATATCAGTTACTGCACTAGAATTGAGCAACCTGAGGTTCAGGAGTGTCAGCTACAATTCTGAGTAAGTGGAGAAAAGCAGGATTTAGTAAGCTGATGCTTTGGCACTCGCTGGCTGGCACTGCTCACACAGATAAGACTGAAAATTAAGATGGCAATGCTGTTTTCTTCAAACTGTTTTGCAGATAGTAGTTAGAACAGCCATTAATGCTATGCAAATGGAGTAATAGCACAACCTGTCTTCTGGACTACATGCTATATTCTGAAGTCTGTTGGCATCTGTGTGCAGCAAGGATAAGTGCATTCAAACCAGAGATGATTCAGTGCAGCATCTTGTAATGCTGCAGTTTTAGATCAGTGTCCAGGTCTGCAGTGTATGGAAGGGTATTTAACCTCGAGTTAATAGTGCTTGATCATGTAAACGACAGCTGGAATAGGGCTCAGGAATCCTGATACGGTCCCCTGTTCTGATTAGTAACCAGTACTGCTTTGCCAATGCGTTCGTCAACCATTCATTCTGAGTATATACAAGTAAAAGGAAAACACATTTTTAAGATCAAGTCTCAGTCCCATACTTTCCAAGGCAGGCAGTGCTTCCTCTTGCCAGCGCTGATACTGAGATGTACAGCTTTGTTGTCTTTACCTGATAAAGCAGCAGTATTGTTTTTTTCCTTATTTGTTGTTTATCTGTTATTTCTAAGGAGAAAAGCAACCAGAGGAGGAAGAATCACAGCCTGTCGTGACGCAGGATGGTTCTCCCCGACTACATCGGGGAGAATTTGCAAACCAGCAGACCCCAGAGGTCTATGATGTCCGTCTGCAACGGAAGGAGAATGAAGGATTTGGCTTTGTCATTCTCACCTCAAAAAACAAACCTCCTCCTGGTGGTAAGTGTGATAAGCTGGTGGTTTTGTCACTGCCTGGCATTACGGGTGCCTGACTGTCTTAGCATGGTCCTTATACCAGGACATGTCTGCAGGACACGGGTTGTTTGTGATGTATATTCTCTACATTGCATTGATTCATAGGTATTTAAATGGAAGTATAGTTTCAACCTTGGTTTTATATTATCTAATTTATTACTTTGGGAATCTGAGAAAGCAGAGACTGCAGCACTTGGAGGAAAGCAATGAAGTTGTTACTGTCAGACATTTAGAAATAGATAGTGTTTGTCTAGAACATCAAAATGAAAAAGTAGCATGCTGTGGTATTACAATTCTGGTATATGAACACAGCTTCAGGCACAGTTGTAAAGATAAACAGCAAAATAACCAAGGTTAGAAGGAAAATACATGTTGTGAGCGGGAGTGAGGGAGAGAAGCTGGAAGCTTCTTTTAGGAAGCTCTGAGTCCAAATTGATTAATGGTAAGGTCAGTGACCACCTGCAGAAGATCAGTTTTGCTCTGTGTAATCAAGTGATTTGTATTCCACGTGCTCATAGCTGCTAAGCACTAGCAGTGCCAAGAAGAAATTTTGAACATTTTTTGCATGAGATCGTGAGTAGGATGCTCTTCCTGAGATTCACTCCTTTTGTCCATCACGTTTGGGTTGTCTGTGTCAGCCCTCAAAATACAAGCCAGCTCCCTGAGTTTACACACAAACTGACATGAAAAATGTGTAACTCCTGAAATCCATAGTCAATTCCTTTAGTTCCTTATTGGAAATCGCTGCTCTGGAACTTGTTCAAGTGGTTGCAGATGGATACAATGATGGCTTGAAAGTGAATCCTTCTTCTGGGGCTCAGACACTTTCCTGTGCCTTTCCACTTCATTTTACTGTACAACAAAAAGCAGCAGGAACACGGCAGAAGACAGTGTTTCTAACTAACATTGTGCTGAATTCATCCAACATACATTTAGCGCGTGATGCCGTCTTGGCTCAGATGCTACCTTTGCAAGAATTTTAAAAACACCCATTTTGGAAGTGCCTGGTGCCAGCCTGTGCTGTGGAGGGCAGTTTGGGCGCGGAGATGCCCCCTGTAGGGCCGGGTCCCCGTGGCAGTGCGCAGACGTGAACTGTCACCTTCTGGTGCGGGATGCTGCACAGATGCCTGTGTTCAGGGTTAGAGTTGCCATGGGTTGTGGGCGTGTTTTCTGGACGGTCAGATATTAAGAAAAATGTTATAAACAGAATTGGCATTATTACATATGTCTACTACAGACAACATTTTTGACAGAGAATCTGCTGCAAATCCTTCTTTATTTTCTTAATCATCACCTTGATGACAGCCTGTAGGGCAGGGACAGTCTCTGGGATGGCTGTGGCAGTTCTGGGTCTGTACGATGCTTGCCCAGCGCAAGCATTATTTGTGATCTGGAAAAGCTGATGTGCCTGCTCTTGACTCCCCTAGTGATTCCTCACAAGATCGGCCGTGTTATAGACGGGAGCCCGGCTGATCAGTGCGGGAAGCTGAAAGTGGGAGACCGCATCTCCGCCGTGAACGGGCAGTCCATCGTGGAGCTCTCACACGACAGCATAGTGCAGCTGATCAAAGACGCGGGCCACGTGGTGACTCTGACCGTCGTCGCTGAGGAAGGTAAGGAGGATGCACGGCCCAGCAGAGTTGAGTGAATGTGGCCTACCACACAAGCCAGATCTGATGTTTGTAACTTCTGAAGTCAATTCACTTACAAGGGAGCATTTGAAGGTGTTCGGGGATGAAAGGAAGGAGAATGAGGCTTATCTGTTGGCTCTGGAAGAACAGCACAGGTGGGGCAGAAAGAGATAGCTGCTGAGATGATTATATTGAAACATAAGATGCAAGTAATAACAGCATGATCTGGGGCGAGGGATTTCCTTCATGGTTTCTCGTGTGAGAGAGATCCTGCTGCTCACAGGGAAATACGACCTGTCCACAGCTTGTGTTTTTCCATTGAAGTTGTCCCTTCTGGGGGAGTTACATCAGAGTAAAGGACTGCACTGGGAAGGAAAACCTCCTCACCCCATGGGACCGTACGTGTGTCTCTTGCTGCTGCAGTAGTTGTCAGGAAGCTTTGTGCCAGACACGGTCTGTCAGGAGCATCCAGCGCAGCTCTGCAAGGGCTGTGCAGGGACCCAGCTACAGGGCGGGAGCTGGGTGCGTTTTATATCCCCTTCACTTAGGCAGTCTGAGTCTTTTCTTCTTGCTGTCTTAAAATACACAAATGAACTAGTACTGCATCCCTAGGATACAATTGAAACACCCTGTAGTTCTTGCCTGCTAAAAATACATCTTGAGAAATGGTCCCATCCCACCACAGAAATCCTGTCTGGTGTTTTCCAGGCTGCTAGCAAATTCTTCACACACAACTGTTGTATCATCTAAGCAGCAAAATGAATGTTTGTGACTGTTAAGTCCCAGCTTCAGAGATGATATTTTTAATGAAAGCTCTCATGCAGTTTTGCATTCAATATGGTATTGTTCCTACGCAAACAGTTCACTATAAATATGTAAAATTCAATCATTTGAACTGAAAAGCTGTTTTCTAACCCTGCTTACCACTGCATTTTTCTGGATTGCTGCTTGTGGGTTTAATTAAACTTGCTATCATTATTTTGCCAGAAAGTTGGCTTTTGTCACCTTTCAGATAATAAATACGTAAAGCCAGAATGTGAATACAGCCAACAGATCATTCTCTAATTTCACATTCATTGCAAATATTTAACATGCTATCTCAGCCCGTAATGCAGAATTTCAAAAACTTAATTTCCCTTTTTGTTAATGTTTAAAGCAGAGAGATTTCTACAAATTGTTATTTTTCTATTAGACTTTCATTTCTATCAAATCTAATTCATTGCAGTTTGAGGGGACATACCTCAAAGCAGTTGCCCAGGGCAGTTTATAACACAATTGAAGTTTGAGTTTGTTGCATTAGATCTGTTTCTCAGGGGCTCTTTGTCTTTAGAATAAACTTTCTGAATATTATCTTTTTTCCCCTTATTTATGCATGACCTTACCTGGACAGTGTATAAGAACTTAGCTTTTCTCCTTTCCTCAATTACATATTTGGAGCCAAAATGTAGAGATAAATCAAGAGCCTGAGGAGAATTAAGGGGGGGGGGGGGGGAAAGTGATAAAACTAGACTGAGGAAATCAATGAGAAAATGTGGGGGACTTAAAACAGCTGAAGTTTGTACATTTCAGATGGAAAGAATTTTGTGACAGTGAAAGAGAGAAGCAGAACCTGTTCCACAGAAATGGGAATAAATCATTGTTTTAAAATTCTCACTCATTTACTTGGAAGAACAGTGTTTATCTCACAGCATAACCCTCCATACAGCAGAATCCCTTAAGAAGCCAGAGTGGTTGTAAATTAGTCAGGGCTTTAGTCTTTTCCCCCTATTGGGGTGCCAGGGAGAGAGCTGAGCTTTGCAGGGATTGTTCACAAGGTGGTGGATGACACCAAGGATGAATATAACACGCAGCTCCAAAAGAGGAAAATGCCTTTTTTGCCAAAAGCTGTACAGCACCACAAAACATAAACTCTCCTAGAGCTTAATGTTCCCCAGTGCATCATCTTCAGTGCTATCCTCTGAGACTGGCACTGAGAATGCTACCATGTAGCACTCCTCTCTCCCTCCTGGCTTTCACAGATGTGTGGTCTTTGCTTTTCATATGAATAAACGAATTCCACTTCATGCTCCAGAAGACATTCTTTAACATTTTTCACAAAAGCAGGAGCCTGTCAGCTTCTGTCATGTATTAGCTGGAAACACAAGAGAGAAGGCTGAAAGAGGACTGGAAAATTTGTACAAACAGATGGCATTTCTCTTGCCTGTGCTTCTAAATTAAAATTCTGAGTATAAACCAGGAGTAAAAGTTGACATTTTGTCTCTAGAGAAAAACCTCTTTAAGGCACGTCATAGTAATAGCACCAACAAGTCCTATGAAGGACTTCTGAGGTCTAGCATAACAGAGGAATTCAGTTTAATAATAGACATTATGTTTTCCTTTCCATAAGATGCTTGAGCCTTTTATATATTTTACTAGGGTTTGGGCTTTTTTTTTTTAACTCAGAAATGAATAATGAGTTGCACCTAACAGAGGACTGAACAACTGCACTTTGACTGTTTGGGATTTTTTTTTAAACTGTATAAGGAAAATAAATCTATTAGTTTATAATTCAGTACCTAAGTTCATCTTGGGCCACAATTTGCCATTTAAGTTTCTAGCTAAGAGGCAGCTTTTTGCATAGACCATGCTTCATTACTCTTTTAAGTGACAGACATTTTGTATTCTGAAACATCTTGTTTCATAAATGCAGTGGTTTTATTGTAAAATGCACAATCACTACTTTGCGTGGTAAAGAAAATTGTATTATTTTAAAGGATTTTATTAAAGCGTCGTTATACTTTAATTTTTACTTAGCCTTTGGGAGAAAGCAGAACACTGCAATTCTGGTTGGTACGTGCCAGTTACCTGGTTGCCCCAGTGTAGCTCTGGGACTGTTCCATAACCTTGTTTCCAGGTGGCCTCCAGGAGACTGTGTTGCAGCTTAAAAGAGTTGACAGTTTGCCTCTGTTGTTCAGGCCTTCATCGGTGAATCCTAATTGCCCCTGCAAATCCTCGTTCTCCTCTTACCTTTAAAAAGTGATGTGTTCTCAAATGGGCATTGTTCTTCGTCCCTTACAAATCACTGCTGCATCGAGTATCTGAACCAGCTTTGTGGATCTGACTGGCTCTAACCTTCTGCTCTTTATCAGCTTGCAGACAGTCTAAAAGCATTTTGTTCATGGTTGGTTTGGTTAAAATTGTGTATTTTTTTTCTGAGAAAAAGCAGTGTAAGTAAGAATAAAATTTCTGCATAATTTATTCTGTGGAACTGATGAGCTGCCATCGGTTCCTGGCTTACAGCACTAAACCTGGGAAAATCCTCTTCACCTGGTAACTGTTGTGAGCTCAGCTCAACCTGAGGGACTCTGGCAGTAGCATCACCACGAGCAGCCCATCAGCTGTTACACAGACCTGCCTTTCAGCTCATCCTCTGAAAGCTGCGGTCATTTTTCCCAAAATTTCAGATGCAAACCTTCTATTTTGATCCAGGCAGTTGAGAGCAGCAGACACAGCACTGCTGGTCACTGTGGTCTCTCGTTGCGTGTGCCTCGCTTTATATTTGGAAAATTATCTCTGACTTGTTTTTGTTTGAATTTATTAGAACATCGTGGTCCTCCATCAGGAACAAACTCTGCCAAACAGAGTCCAGCTCCGCAGCACCGACCTCTGGGATCAGCACAGATGAACCCTTCCAGCACAGACAGGTACAGAGCTTTTGTATTTGGCAAAAGGAACTGAAAGCAACTAGAAAAGCTTGACTGGTGGGATCGTTTACATGCAAAGGTGACATCCGCTTCCTTCTACTTTTCTGCAGGGTAGCTACAGAAGTTGAAACTGGAAAAGAAGTTTCAAATAGTTACAGGCTTTCGTGGCCTGAGCATAAGCACTTGACACAACCGGATGCCGGCGTTGCTGCAGTTATTGGTAGTCGTCATTCGCAGGTGCAGGTAACCATGCAGAGGCACACAAAATGCCAGTTCCTCAAGCCACTACAGTGAAATTGCCACAGAGTATTCAAAATGAGAACAGGAAAATGTTTCCTTGCTTATAAAAATGCACTAAAGCATTTCACATAATGTCTTTGCTAATAATTTATATTTATTTACTTGCCATAGTTGAATACTCAGACAAAATCCTTGGAACAAGGCTACTACAGACCCTCTGGCAACATTTTCTAAAGAAGTCTTATATGCATATCAAAAACTTAGAAAGAAAAATGTTATTTATATTTAGACTTAGAATGAAACCATTGCACTTAATCATACATGAGTTAGGATGAATTCATCTTAAATTGTATATTGCATGCTTTTCAAAATGTGGAAATTTGTAAAGCATTTCTCCAGAGAAACAAAGATTTAAGTCTGCCTATAGGTCCTCATCTTTTTTTTTTTCCCTCTGGTCTCACTTCCTGCACAGAATTCTGGCTGTTTCCCAGTAGAATTGGAGAGAGGCCCTCGAGGGTTTGGGTTCAGTCTTCGAGGAGGAAAGGAATACAACATGGGCTTATTTATCCTTCGACTAGCTGAAGATGGACCAGCTGTCAAAGATGGGAGAGTACATGTGAGTTTGTCTTTCCTAATCAGTTTGTCAGCATAGAAGTCGGCCTTTTGACATACTTACTTTGCCTATGCTGGTAACAAACTTTGTTCATGAGGTCGGGATTCCAGCAGGCAGAACAGCATCTGGACAGCTGTCCTTTCGGCTACTACTGTGCAGCGATAGCAAATGCTGTGGTGCTAGAATTTTAAAGGAGAAAATGTTACTCTGGCCATCCAAAATGAACTGTCTCTCCATGTGCCTGAGTTACAATAATGTCCCTGGGCTTAGCAGCAGTAAATCAGGATACTCCAGACAAGAAATTGCACAGTGGAACAGAAAACGGAAAGTATAGTCACTGTCCAAGTCAGTGAATTTGTAAAGAATTTCTGTGTGTACGTTGTGCTATTGCTGTTCTGTGCATTAGTTGAAGATACAAGTCTAATATTTTTTTCAAAAATTACTCTGCTGATTCTTAGGTTTTTGTAAGAAATTCACTCCCTATTATTATAGGAAAAACAAAATGTATAGGTACAATAGCAAAGAATTGATGGCACATGACGATCTGTGACTTCTGTTCAGAGCTGAACTTTCACAGTCTGGAGCACACAACTGAGTCGGGTGACCGTGAAATGCAGTCCCTTGGTGGTTCACCGTGCGTGGCTGCTAACACACGTCTCTGCCTCCTTTTGGACTGTAGTCTACCAGGAGAGAGCTCACACTCAGTACTTGCTGGAGCTATTCTGACTCTCACTTGGATTTGAAATGTTATGTATTGTTAACTTCCACTACCCTAATTCTTTGCAGAAATTAAATTTCTGACAGAGATAAAGATTTAGTGCATGCTGTCTTTGACCAGGGGAGAAGACAAGTGTGACAGGAGCCGATGGTCTCTGCCTACATAGCTGCGTTCAAGGAGCCCAAAAATAGATTCCAAGGGAGGGGGGGACCATGGGGAGCTTCCTCAGCAGTCTTTTAAAGCCCACTTCTACCTCTTGGCACCAGGCACCTTTCTGTGCCAAGGACGTATGTATATAGGAGGCTCCTCAAATGCTCACAGTTTCTTCCTCCTCAGTCCAGCCTGGTACAGTGAGGTACATCCTGTTGCCTATTTCTGAGTTTTCCAGTCTCATCTCTTACCAGAAAGGAGTCCTGTCCTAGCAGACAGATAAAAATCTAAATAATAAAAACAAACCTGGATCTGGAGTTTCATGCTTCTTCTCATAAAGCCACATCCACATCTTTTTTTGTTACCCTTTTGTTTCTGATCACCTTTTGGCCAGTAAAACAGGAGTGCCTTGTGATCATAGGTGGCAAAGGTGCTGAGAGCAAGATTCAAACCTACATGAACAATAGGCTCAAGTTGCATCTTACTGTTTCCCAGAGGTCCTACTTTTGACTAGTAGACAAGTGGACTGTACAGTAGGGCAGAGCTCATCTGCAGACTCACACCATTCCTGTGCTGAAGCTGTGTGTAACAGTGGTGCAATCGCATCTGAAAAGTGGATTCAGAACAGAGTCAGCTGCTTGTCCCACCAGCATGGGAGAATCCTAGCTTGTGTTTCATCCTCATTCGTTTCTGGTGGTGCATTTGTGTGAATAAAATGCTGCTTAATTCAGATGTGTCAGTGGCAAGAGGAGGCAAAATGCTAGTACAATATGAAAGTAAGTAAATCACGCTGCTGTCTGCACCACTTCTTGCATCACTCAGGACACCGGTTTTAGGCACATTAGTGATTTTGTTATTCAGCAGTGAATGTATTTGCTGATGCTGGGTGCGGTCTGTACCCCTCCACAGCTGGTCAGGCAGCAGTGGGAGCGGTGGAGCAGGGCCAGAAGTGCTGTGGTGCGTGCCCCCCGCAGCTCTGAGCTCACCCAGTGTGAGATTGTTCATGGGTTTTGTGTCGTTCGCTTTGTCCCTCCCGCAGCTGTAAAATGCTGTCATTTTTCTGGCTGTTCTCTAAAACAGTGGAGAGGAATTTCTCACCCAGTTAATGGCAGCTGAGCATGATGTGAGGCACGTAGCATGGTGCAGAGCGCCCTGTCCTATCAGATGAGTAACCAGCTACTGACCTTCTTTGGCAGAGGCATTTTATTTAACAAAGCCCAGTTTCTTTAAACTGTTAAATTTAAACACTGGTGACATCCATTGGCTGACCCGTGTATTGCAAAATAGGTTTCACGACACTGTGCAGATACTGAGGCCTGTTCTGGTAGCCTGCAAAGTTGGTGTGAAAGGTAATTATCCACCCAACTTCTATGCAAGTTGCTAATTGGCCTCAAAGACCTTAGTGCTGATAAATGCATAAAGGTGATCTTTCCTACCTGGAAAAATGAATCCATTCCTTTATATGAAACTTGTTCTGCCGTAGTAACAGTCAGGTTTTTATTAAACATACAGACGCATGTTGCCAGGTTTTCCATGGTTTGTCAATATCCCTCTGTAAGATGATCCAGAATGAAAATAGGCACAGGAATATGGCTGTACCTGACTCGTTGCTTGTAAATAAATGGAAGATGTTTAAAGTAAGCTGAGACTTTCTATTGAGCTGGCTGAACAGGAGACCTGACATGAAGAGTTCTGAACTGCCACCTTGTTGTGTTGTTTTGTGTTGTATTGTGTAATCAGCAGTCCTAGAGTGGTTTTGTTATTGTTGATTTCATGTGGATTTAATGTAAGAGCTAAAACAGAAGCATCTGTCTCTGTTTTTTCTTTCTAAATGAAAAAATATTTTATGGTGGCCATGATTCATAAAAACTGAACTGGTTGTTATTTTCTTACCAGGTTGGTGACCAAATTGTTGAAATCAATGGAGAACCTACCCAAGGAATCACTCACACACGAGCTATTGAGCTGATTCAGGCTGGAGGAAATAAAGTTTTGCTGCTGCTGAGACCAGGGACTGGCTTGATACCAGATCACAGTATGTCATCTAAAGTGTGGTTTCATTTTGTGTAAATATCTTACAAATCATAAGGTCACTTTTTCTGATGAAGAGCTTTTCAGTAATAGTTAACTAACCACGAGTTTATCCCTTGAAAATTTTAAAACACGCAGTTTGAACTACCAAATTGTGTGCTGTGTTCAGTCATTTACAGGCAGCAACTGGCATCCGCTCAAGGGATAAAATCTGCTCAGAAGTTTCTCCATTTCTTTCCTCCAGAGAGCTAGAAGATAGTTCTGAACATCTTACTGTTCCAAATTGCACATCACAGTAAAATCAGAGTGAATTAGTGCATGGCATGGAAACAGCCCATCTGTGACCCAAGAGATCTGTTCTGTGCCATCTTGCTGGCTTCCTGACTGGCTTTGTTTGTGTTTCACACTGAATTACTTTGTCACTAAGTGTGAAAGTTAAATAGAGTCCTCTGTGTTCTGATGAACTTCTGCTGAGGTCCTCTTAAATCAGCACTTACAAGCTAGAACAGAGGGAACCAGTGTGAGGTTCACCTCTCTCTCTCTCCTTACTAACAGCTGTTCAAGCTTGGTATAATTTCAGCAATGCTAAATAATGTTCATCGTGCACCAAGAGGACAGCACAAGAGCTATCTGGAACCACTGCCGGCCCTCTTGTGCATGGAAATTTCCTAAATCTTACGCAGAAACACACGATATAGAAAGTCAGGCAGGAACTCTAGAGACCATCTGGTCCAGCCCTCTGCCAAAGTCAGGTCCTGAGATAACCTTAAACAACTGGGACTGGATCAGTGACTGTAAAGAAGGGAAAGGTTTTGCCTCTTGTCTTGCTGTTAATCATACATTCCTGATTAAATTCTTGCTTGCTGTACTCTGTGATTTTGGTATGTAGTTCTGGGCTTTTTCTCTTCCTTCTTCAGGTTTGGCTCCCTCCAGTTTGTGTCCCTACGTGAAACCTGAGCAACATTAAGGGCTTTCAGTGCTTTTCTTGGGTTTTCCTTAAAGACTTGGTAAATCTGCATGTCTTGTGTTTCATCTCTTCCTATTAGTAAAGTGAAAAGCTATGAACAACCTCAACTTCTCATTATTTTCAATTTTCTTTTAGCAAAAAAACATTTTAGCATTTATTTGATTTTCTTGTAACCAATGTAGGCCAGGAATTTGTTTTGCAATTTGGCTACGTAGCCTCTAAAATTATGCTTGTAAAAGACCATGTCAGTCCCACAGAAATCCAGCCAGCATAAGCAGAAGCTTTTTCCAAAGTCACTTCCTTATAATTGTTGTAGGTTGTAGAACAATGCAGTATGGAAAAATGACTAAATAAAACTTTGAGATTATGCCACTACAGAATCTTTTTTAAATTGAAGCTTTCACGTAACATCCTGATACCTCCGTAGCACGCACGTTTCTAAAATAGTCTTAAAAAAAATTAATCAAATCTCTCTCTGTTTACTTCCAGGTGATTGGGATAGTTATAATCCATCTTCATCAACTGTAATATATGAAGAACAGTCACCATTATCTTCATCTTCACATTCTGCTTCCCCATCTGAAGTGTGTTATTTACCAGTACCAGGAGAAGCTTTAATGAAAGTTCAACTGTCTGAGAAACTGGAACAAGCAAAGAACACTGTGCCTGAAAAGATAAGCACTTTAACTGAAAACCAGTTTGAGATGAAGCCTCTGTCTTCTCCCCAGAGAACAAATAACAGATGGGATCTCCCCTCCAGTCCTGGGTTTGAAATCACAAAAGGTAGTTTGGAATTAGGGACCAGAAGAGACAGATCTGCAAGTCCAAAAAAGTTAGGGGCAGCTGAGGGACACCATCACACAGGTTTGCACAGCCCTAGAAAGGGGGATCCTGAAAAAAGCTATGGCAATCTCTCACATAAACCTGACAGTTCCAGAAGGAGTGAGAGTAAACTCACAGAAATAGGGATGAACAATAGTAGCAAAAAAGAGTGTTCCAGTGGAAATCAAGGCAGGTGTGCCAGTCCTCAAAAGCATCTCAGTAAGCAAGGAAACACAGAAGTGTTCTGCAAGTTACAAGAATATCCTGACTTAACTGGTGGTGATAAGATGACTGTTGAGCAACTGAAAGGTGGAAATGGTAAAATAGGAGTCACAAGGAAAGAAGGGAAGCAGAAGAGTTCCGGAAAGAAGGAAGGGTGGTCTCCAGAGATAAAATATGCAGCATTTGAGAGCAACCTTCCATTCAGTGACTCTAAGAGAAACACATCTGAAGAGGAAAAAATGAGGAAGTCAAACTCTGGAGAACTGAGTTCCAGCAGATTCAAAACTTCAAGCCTTTCCAATATTCCACTGCTTTCCATGGAGAAACAAAGAAGGCTCGACGCACAGGAGACTGATATTCTGAACAGACAGCATGGAGAGCGACACATGGAGCTGCCTGACGAAACCAAAGATGATGGAATTTCCAAATCTGAAAATAGTTCTCCAGTCAAGAAAACACCAATAACTCCTGGACCTTGGAGGGTACCAAGTGCATGTAAAGTCACCAATACAGCAGGTGTGGCTGAAAAACGGGTTTGACTGACACTTTTTTTAGAACATGTAATCAAGTTTCTAATAATGATCATTTAAAAGCATTGTTTCTTTACACAAAGTTGTCGTATTTTTCAGAAACTGGTTAGAGGGTGGAAAGTATTTGATTCATTCTTAAATTATCTAAGCTGCATGAAGGACCTTTTGGATTGCTTAAATGAAATGCCTCCATAAGCTGCTGTCCCCTTGTCCTTTTGAAGGCGGTGTTCTGCTGCTCTCAACGTTGCACTGCTACAGCTTTCTCAGATAGTATTGTGAGTTTCTGAACAAAATTATTTAATGCCTATATTGCCAATGTGATCATGACTCACTTCTTGTTCTTGTGCCAAGTTATCTACTGTATCCAGTCAATCCAATTCTTCTCATATGTATTCCAGTCACAGGAAAGTCAAGGTTTTGTCGAAATGGGTATTTTCTCAAGAGCATGTTGCATGTTTACATAAGGAAATACCCATGTCTTACTGGTTCAGTAAGAAGATGGGTGGGTTGGTTCTATCAATTGTAGGGCAGCAAATGAGCCACTGATGCTGTTCCAATTGATGTCTTTTTCTTAAATTTTTATACCTAATATAAAATCATGTAGATAAAAATTATATTTGACATAAATCAATGTTTTGTAATTTTGCCTTTTACGAACACAACAAAATTGCTTTATTTTCTTGATTCATGAGGATGCTTATAATAACTGTTTGCAAACATCTGTCAAAACAGAGAAAATGCTGGTTTCTGTTAAATAGCATAATTCTTTTCGTTTCATGTAGCACAATGTCCTCCTTAGCATTCTTTGTAAACATAAGCATTGAGTGTGCATTTATTTTCAGCCTCATTGTGGTGCTGTATACTAAAAAGTCACATCTTTAATTATTTAATGCTAGTTAAGAATTGGATTTTTTCTTTCCCTCTGTAGAGCTAACAACTGATCTTTAGGACAGAACCAACTGCCATACTAGCTCCTTAAATGAAGTTCCTGCCTGTGTGTATTAGGTCTCCCATATTTTATTTTAAACGTGTGTCTTAAGAGTGCTGAGTAGTATGATCTACAGGGTACATGAGTCTTAATATCTATTGTTTGGGCTATAATACAGATTTTTTTAAAAATAATACTGGAGAATGTTACCACCAGAATCTTCTGACGTATTAGACCTATAGCTGCAAGAACAGCAGACTGCATAAATTGAAGGGTTTTATTTCCATGATAGTTTTAGAGGTGATTTCCTGATGTGACAGGTCTTTAATTACTGGGGAAAAAAAAAAAGTGGTAAAAGGAGCGTATTGGTCCAGCTTGCAGAAGGAAAAAGAAGTGTAGAAGGCCAAGCTTTACTTACTCATCAAAATTCAAACTTGTTTAGGCTTTGAAACATGTAATGTTTTTAAAGCATAATGAAGCACAGTGATTCAGTTCTGAGTTGAAGAACTCTTTGGAAGTACAGATGACTACTCAAACAGCTTTTTAAAGAAACACTTTGAATATTAAATAGGCTTTAAAGCAGATCTGAACTGTGCTCTGCTGCTTCACATTGGATGATCCATTGATTTGTTGTGTAGCATAACATGAACAAGTACTCCACGTTACGGAGTATGACTGTGAAAATATTTAATACTTCAAAGTTAGTCTATGTAGATATTAACCATGTATTCTTAACAAGAGTCTGTTTTTTGTTGTTGTATGCACTTGCCCTAACCACTAAATGCAGAAACAGATTCAGAAGTTTAGTACAGAGATGAAATAGCACCACTGAAATTATTTCCCTGTCATCAACTACCCCTATATTTTTTCTATATATTAATGTGACCTGATTTATTGTCCTATCTGTGTGTGAATCCTCCTTCCATAGAACTTGTATCTGTACTTACTGTATCAGATGACTTAGCAATGTGGCCTTGGAATGCTAAGCAATGTATGGATGTACTGGGTGTAAATGTTTATATAATGTACAGCACCTTTATACATACTTCTGAGGTTCTGACTAGAGAGAGACCTGTAAATCGCTCATTATTTTTTATATAGATATTAAAAAAGAAAGTCCAGTTTGTTGCTTGTTGGTTCTGCACTGTATAAAATAGATTGTCTGCTGACTTTCAGTGGTGTGATACTTTAAACAGATAAATATATAACCCAGACTTTACCCACAAACGTAATACTCTTCTGGAAAACAAATGCAGTTTATTATTGGAAGTTTTCTGGACTCCTGGTTCAAATAACAAATGTTCAACAAAGGTAATATAAAAATCATGAAGTCAAGTAGAAACAATTGTTTACGATGAAATACTTGTACTGTAGGTTTATTTGTACATTTTGATATATAAAAATGTCATTTCCTTTTCCATCTTACAACCTTTCCTTGTACAGAAAATAGCTATAAACAATTTGCTACCCAAGATTCTCATGCCCTCTTACTCCTTAAGTGAAAGAATGAAGCTATGAGAAGGTTGGTTGGTTGGTTTGGTTTTTTCCATTGCTAATATAATTGAAGGTAATAGTCACAAAACTTAAGGAAAATGCAAGTTTAACAGCCTTTTTTTTTTCTCTCTCCTATGCCTTTTCTCAACAATCTATTTTTAAGTGACGTCTTTGTAACTGATCTCCCACTGACCTGATCCACACAAAAGAACACTTCCTTAGGTATTCCAGTGTAAGGCACTAGTGCAGTGCACGGCTGCAGCAACTTCACAGAACACTGGGTTTGGTACAGGAGCATGTCCTTTGTACATACCACGTGCTACTAACTGCCCACTGACTAACCCTAACGGAGATGTTAGCGGGAACGAACATAGCAAAATACTTCTAGTTGCCAGCTGTTCTACGTGTTGTTTGTGTTGTAAGGTTGTTCTTACGTAACTGATGTTTTCAAAAAAACAATAATTTATTTGCAGTAAGCCTAATGTAAGCTACCCAGTATTAATCTGTTGTATCTACTGTGCAGCTGCAAGCTCAACAACTGTCAGCGTAGGGGCAGCGTTCAGCTTGGGCGGACTGAATTTCACTGCATCCTGCAGTAGCTCACGATAAAGAGGCAAAGCCTAAAACACACTGAGATGCTAAGAAAAATACTCCTCAGCACATTCAGGTAACTGCCTTTAAGTATTGTCTAGCTGAACAGAGTTCTGAAGTCAGTGTAGCTCCAGTGCTCTCTGGAAATGATGTAGACTGAACCAGGAGGCCTCTTTGTTTAGCTCATGCACAGGATTGACGGGTGTTAAACAAGGCACCCATCGCGCCACCCCAGTAAGAGCAGTACCATGACTCTTACCGTGTTTGATGCCCCACAGTATGTGCACACAATTCCTGATATTCTCAATCTCAGCCACTAGTATTTAGCCCCCTTTATCCTGTTGTACATGTGTTTGCCATAAGATAACTAATAAGCCCAGTAGAGTTACAGAACAGTACAGCAGAGGAACAACGTTCAGTACATACGCTGAGACTGTTGAAGCCCTCGGCGGTTACATCTTTCTGTAGTGTGAGCGCGCCTCTGCTTTCTGCCCAAGCCACTGGTCTCTGGTCTGTCCTGGTGGAGCAGATGGCTGAGTGCTGATGTTTGGTCAGCTCAGGGTTTAATCTTCCATAACTGGAAAGAGATGTTGAGAATGAGTATAGCCCTGAAAGCCACCGGGCTGAATGCTTTTCATCTACAGCTAAGACTCCCCTTTCCTTCACCCATCCTGCACTGAAGACAGAACTGAGGGTTCTGACTACTGGCTTTAAGCAGGCCTGAGCAGGGCTGAAACTTAAGGGCTGTCCTTCCCCCACCCCGTGCCACGAGCTGGTTCAGGGCTTTTGAGTCAAGTAGAGCTTGACTCAAGATGGTCCTGTCTCTGAATTACCAAGCAGAGGGAGCCTAATTCAAACCAAGTCTTTTTGCTTGGGTGCCCAATTCCCCTTCAGTGGTGTAAGGGTGACACACCCGCATGCCCAAGAGTTTTCTTCTTTATGTGGGAATTATACTTACTCTGATATTGAATCCTAGCAGATCACTTACAACACCCGAGACAGCAGAAAGTATTACAACACGTGTTATATTGTAGATTAATGGGTTCATGGTCAGCCCATACAGCCTAAATGGGGTATCTAATTCCTACAGTAAGAGAAAGAAAGAGAGAAGAAACAAAACACAACATAACCCACAACGTGTCATTAGTTAGCCCATACCTGAAGCAATTAATCTGCTTTTTAGCTTAATATTGGCTTTCTGGAAGACATTGTGCTGCCTCTGTAGCCTTACTTATACATTCACGTAAAAATTCCCACTATGGATTTCAGGCCTCCCCGCACAGATGTTTTCTAACAGCCATCCTGGACCTGAAAAAACCTCCTTTGTATAAATACTAGCTTCATAACAACAGTGTGATGCAACAGGCTGCAAAATTTGTCTAGACTATTCTAGGTGGCTTTTAGACTATGCCCTTTCTTTTCAAATAGCTACCCTGTTCCTGTCAACAAGAAATTTCCACTTTGAAGTTGCTGAAGGACAATGACATTCTAAATTGTAGCAAGCTGCTGTTAGTCAAATGTTTGCAACATAATTAGCTACATGAATCTTGTATTACTAGAGCTTAAACCACTGTTGTCGAAGCACAGTCAAACTCCCTTTGCGAAACCTAACTTATCTAATCAAAAGACAATGGAACTGGAAAGAGCAAAACCACATGGTCACTGTCATTAGCCACTGTTTGCATAAAGCTGAGCAACCACCTGTTTTGAGGGAGATGAACTTACCTTCAGTAGCTTTGTAGAGAGTTTCAAAACATTGTTTACTAGAGACAGCTGTTCTTTCTTGTTTGGCTTCTTCTCCATCTTCAGGTATAAGTTTATCTGTGACATAAACATTACAGACTAGAGATTAATATTCCAACACTAGCCCCCAAACAAGTTCTGGCTTTGGAAAAATTAGAGTCATTTTTGCAATCTCACTCCTAAACAAGTGATGACATCTACAGACAGAGGACTTTAACAGTGTTATATCATTATTTTCCTGATTGACATGGCAAATGTGTTAATGTCCAGCCAAAAATAATTTAAAACTTTAAAATCTAAGGTGGTCTTATGTTTACCAGCTTGTCCCTCTGTAGCTGTAGTTATACTGCTTTATTGCAGTGCAGCACAAATGTTGGGTTTTAAATTTTAAAATTTGATTCCGGTATTTTTTTAAGATGGTTTGAAATGCAATAGTTTTATCCAAAAATGGCATAAAGCCAAAGGGAGAACATGCATGGAGGTACCTGCTCAGTAAGCAAGATGGAAATATTGCTGTATTTCTTGTTGGTTTCAGATCCCAAGGATCCTAGGCGTAGTAAAAAGAGGAGAAGTGCTGCCTCCCAGATTAAGAACTCCCAGTTGTAAGCTGCATTCAGAAATGTTTTGTGACCCTTCAGGACCTGTATTGAAAACAAAAACATCTACATCAGTAACAACTAACATGCCTATTCTTTGGAGAGGTGCAAAAGCCTTGCCCTCGTTCCTCTTCTGAACAGATATCCGTGCTCTGGAGTGACTGATGCTTTTTCCTTTGAAGTATAATGCATTCATATAACAAGGTTAAAGTAAAAAACCTTGTTTACAACCTTGTTTTAGCTTGGCATTTGCTTTTTTTTAATTTCCACCATGAAAAAGATGTGTTAGCCTGAAAGCTTGTACTTTCTTTTTCCTCCCTCTTTCCAATTAACTAGTAATTAAATGTCTTTCCTTGTGTGTGCTTGTCACACAGCCTTAGACCACCATAGCCATGCTAAGCTGATTCTGCCTTTCCTAGGAGTGCATTTATTCATCAGGTCTATTACAGCAGGATGGGGACTGTCATTGCTTTCTCCAGTAACCTGTGGCTTACAAAAGCAATCACAGCAGTGAAAGTCAGTATCTACTAATCATCAGTCCTATTTCCATCACAACTGCATCTTAATGATATTAAGAATTTTCCTAAAAAACTTAATTGACCTCTTGCGAAAACCAAAGAAACCAAGAAAGAGCTCCTGTATTAATACTACTTACTGTAACAGAAGGTTTAGTGAAGAATTAAAAGGTGTAATAGTTACTGAACTGCTTTTCAACCACAGGGGTTCTTAAAGATGGTGCTGCAATCAGCCCTCTTAAATAAAATGTCCTGTGAACACATGAAGTGCTTAGGCAGAGTCCTTTATTTTGTGCAAAAAGCCTTTGTCCTGAAATCTAAATTATACAAAATCCAAGCTTTCCACCACAAAAGTAGAGAATTAACATCTATAACCAACTACACATCACAAAATTTTTAAAAATGCAGAACTCCATTCCCCATACTATTTTGGAGACCAACAGCTACAATGCAAGCGTTACATAGGTTCTGCAAAATAAAATATATATATATATTTTTTTAACTTTTTTAACTACTTTAAAAAAATCTTACCTGGGCACAGCATATAAAAGCAATTGAAAGAGCCAGTAAAAAGATGGATGATACAACAACATCCACAGATCGCTGGGGGCCTCGCCTCTGCAGAAATAAAGACACTGAGTCAGGTCTAAGGTTTGGATGTAGGATCTGCAGAGACCTGTAACGTACCTAGAGACTTCATTTACACTCACTGTAGTAACCAAACGCACCCATTCTTGGATTAGAACTCACCTTTAGATAGGAACGAAGGGATAACCAGATTTTAATGTTTTCTACCTTCTTGAGTCTGAAGTGAGGAATTTCGTATTTCCTAGCTTTCCGAGCAGATGTAATGTGACTAAAAAGCTTGGCAAATAAAAACCTCTGCAAATTAAAAACACACAAAAACATAAATTAGAAAATAATAAAACATACCAAGGAAAATCATTGCTAGGGTTTGCTTAGCAGTAACTGGCAGAAAGCCTTAGCTTTACAGCACTCTGGGAAAACCTAACTGCAGGGTCTTGTTGCGTGACCTCTCAGACATTTGTTCATCTTGTGCGCGGCAGAGGTAGAACTGCTGATGCTACACAGGGGTAGCCACAAAGCCAGCAAATGATGACGTTCTTCACAGCATGCAATATTTAGAACCATTTGGACAAAGCTATTGCCCAGTTATGACAGAGCTGAATGTGATGTAGCCAACTCTCTAATGCTAAGTATGCTTTTTCCTAAGTAGCAAGTGTATCAACAAGCTTATGTCTGATAAATAAAGAGTCTTACCAGACTCACCTACCTAAGTTTCTCACACATCTTACCAGATTCAACACTTTTGCTTGCTGAGACATGTTTGTCTTGCCATTGTCTTATAATTTATAGCATGGTTTTGGAAGACCCACTGCTCCACGGTTCATGAAATATTTTAGTTTCAACATATTTAAGCATACCTGTTTGTATGTTCTCTCAGCAACACACATCATGAAGAAAAACATCCAGGTTAAGCAAAGACGTTCAAGGAAGTTGATGGCAGACAAAACAATGACGGGGATGCTAGCAGGTGCTCCACAAAAGATGTGCAAAAGCTCCATTAAAGAAAAGGAGCACAACTGCTCCAGGTTATCTGTGCGGAAGAGTCTGTAGAGGAATGGCAGGAATGCTAATCCAATGGTGATGATGTTTCCCAGCATTTGATACCCCACTCCCTGCTGGTAGGCATTAACCTGGCAAGCAGGAACAAAAACAGCGTGATCAACCAGGTTTTTTGCATCAAAGGAAACATACGCTGCTGTGGCAGCATTAATTTAATTGAGCACTCATTTTCCCCTCTGCCTCAAAGGACAGAGCATAAAGTTCCACCCATTTCAGTCGAAACACTGCAAATTAAAAACAAAACAAAAAATGCTCACCAGTCTTTGCCAAGACTTGATAAATTTTGGTTTATGCAATTCCTAAGTACATTTAGGACAACTGTATTTGCAGCTGTGGGAGGACCAAGTTTTATGCCTCATTCCATGGTTGCCAGTGTAGCTATTTTCAGTTTTTGTTGTTTTTTTAAAGTGTAAGGGAGAAAGATTGCAATGCTTTACAGCTCTCTTACCCTGCTCATGATAATTCCACTGATCTCCAGCACGGACATGTCCACCTTCTTACAGTCATTCCCTTCCCAGATCAGTGCACTCACTTTTGCAGATGCTGGACTTGTATTCTGAAGCCAAAACAAATGGTTCTATAAAAGAAAAAAGAACACAACAGGCATATAATGCATTTTTGTCTCACTACTAAATAATTAATTTTACTATTGAGTATTTAGATTGAAAGGGGATTCCAAAGTTGTCTTTGAGTGAAACACTTTGTTTTGAGATTAGCAGTGGTCTAGATGATAGTGGGGGGAAGTTCATTGATCCTGTTTAGATCATTCTAGTCTTCTGTGTGATTAGCACAGCTGACAGAATGGGTTCATCCAGCAGTAGGTTGCTTACATTATACCAACAGCATTCAGATGCATCTTTTGTATTATTTGGGCAGACAAATGAGGAGGGGGGGAGGGAGGGAGTAGCTGAATTGAAGAAGAAAAAAAAAAAAACTTTCATAGTACTCTCTACTGCATGCAAAACAACAAACCTGCTGGAAAACATCTTCCTTCAGGTCTCGCCTGGTACCTTTCACTGTCACTTCCTCACTGTCACTGGTGCAGGATGAGCGGCACTCTGGGCCGTGAAGCAGATCATCCCAAAGCATGTCTTCTGTCTCAGAGTCCTGGCGGGTACTTTCCGAGTCTCTCCGGGTCACGCTACAGCTCCGGGATCCCACGCTAATGCAGGATCTTGAGTCCTTTGAAGATGAACAAAATTTACACAGTACAGCCCCACACCCAAGCTGCATTCCCCTCCCCAAGCAATCAGACAAATCAGCTTCCATGGCTGATTCCACTAATTCTAATGCAAAGTTTTTCTGGTTTCTGCATAATCTATGTTAAGATTTTATTTATTTAAATATTTATATCCATACATGTTATCTATATTTTTAGATACTGGGAGCGGTGGGTCAGGAAGATAAACAAGTAATTAAGTGAATGAGTATATGAGAATAAAGTATTTCTTCAAGAATCAGAATTTATTAGCATAAAAGCTACAACACAGTGCTGCCTCCCAAACACCAGGCCTTCAATACAAGCAATTCAAGGCAGCTTGGACCATAATGTGCTGCTAGTAGAATGATTTTTTTTTTTTTTGCTGTTGTTAAACAGAATAGAATAGTCACAATTGTGAATGAAGTCCACAAAGCTGCAAACATGCATGTACAGAGGCTACACGTTATACCTGAAGATGCTGAAGCACTATTATTTAATAATGGTCTGTTCTGATGGGAGGGATATCCCCGCACTGGTCAGGCTCAGAAAAGCCTGTGAATTTAGCACCGTACCTGACTATATATTGTGGACTCCAGTTCAGATTCCACGACACTATCAGAGTCTCTGGCACCTTTAAGGGCTTCCTTGACCTGCCAAAAACAAAGGAAAAACAACCCATGATCCATAGCAGAAAGTTGCGTGGAAAATGGCTTAAATTCAACATGAGTACCTGTGAGACAGCCTGGTTCAGAGAAATGAGAGGCCTTTTCTGCTCTTCATAGCTATTGTCACTGGAAGCCCCTTCTGCATTCTGGCATAGTAAGATCCTTTGTGCCATTGCTTCAGCATCCTCCTCACTTGAAAGGTCATCAGAAATACCATCTCTGTTGGTGCAATCATCCTGGAAATGCAGAAAATAAGATGAAGGCACCAAAAGGACCAACCTGAATCGCATCAAACCGCAGGTTCAGAGCCAGTGCTGCTGCTACGCCACGATACAGAGTAATCTCTTATCTCCAAATGCCTAGAGACAGAGAAGTTGGAACCGCACAGTACTACAGTCCTGTAGGGCTGAAGAAATTTGTTCTGAACAAATTCTAATCTATGTTCTTCATATTGGAGGTAACACCTTACTGACCCAGAGGAGCCTCAGAAGTAACTCCACAAAGCTTCTTGTTTTAGAGCTTTAAACAGCAATCACGATGCCTTAACTTAGTCTCTCCCACCCCCCAAGAGACATTTCAGTCTTCATTTTCCTATCTTCAGTCTTCCAGAGGATAACGTGAGAACTGTTTGCAAGGAAAATGTTTTACAGAACTGCTTTTGAAAATTTCTAATTTATTTATTTTTAATAATTATCAGCAGTAATCCTTAACTGAGCAGCTTATGATCAGAAATCTTATAACGAAATAAGCAGTTAGGTAAAACAGACATTTTCCAGGACTGTCTGTGATTAACACACTTGACTATTGTAAGAGACACATGAAAAGGTGCTTACAGTGAAAATTAGCAACATGTCAACTGTTCAGTCCAGAAGCAGAAAGGGTTTTTAGGTTTCCTGTAAGCAACGATTTGTTGAGAAAGAGAGTACCTTGAATTGGATCCATCCATACACTTAAGTACCAAGAAACTTTTGGGCACACACAGAAAGTACTGAAACTTGCCACTGCAAATGGATGTTTCTTGCCAGTACCTGATGGCTCTTTTCTGCATCGGAAAGTTTATTTTTCTCTTTCAAGTTCAACAGCCTGTATTCAGATCTGGCATGTCTGTGCTTAATGCCATTATTCACAGCATTCACACCATTTTCTGTCTCAGTCCCTTTCTCAGCTACCATCTTTATTCTTCTGACCCTGTGAGAGAAAACAAAATTAAGTGCTTTTATGTCAGAGAAAAGTTCTTTGAGGAAAACATCAAGGTCTCTTGTCACTTGCCATGCAGGTACAACATTAAGCAATAGTTGAGGGAATACATAACTGTCTTCTTCTGACAGGCTCTTTGTGGCCTGATTCTGTTGAAGAGACTTAAATCTGCTTCACTTTCACCATTTTTGTAACTGTAAACTTCTAAATCAAGAGGGAAATATTTTCTTATTCAAAAAACTAGCTAAGGGCAACTCAGAAGGCAAGAAGTCTGCATCAAGGAAAAGGATCTGTCAATTGAAAACTCATCTGGAAACTCGCTTGAGAAAACAATAAAAGGCAATGAAATAATATCCCAAACAATCCATCCTTCTTTTTCCCCAGGTTATTTTTAGAGAAAAAGTAAGACAGTGTAGTGGCATGACTATTCGAGCAACCTTAACTAGAAGACACAATTGCTTCTGAATATTAGGTAAAATTGTAATATAATTTGAGAATACACGTTCAAGAATTGTTACTTATCTGATAAATAAAAATAAGCTCTGTCACTTTCTGCAACCCATCTACCACTTAATTTCAGCTACAGCGTGAGATATAATACAATCTCCTAATAAGGACATAATAAAGACTCCTACAATACCAAGCATGCTCTTAGCTCCAAAGCTGGCAGACCCTGGGGACATCAGTGACAGCACACGTTTTGTATTCATTTTCCAAATATCGAATTGTTCACACAGTGTCGTTACAAACACACCAAACCCAGCGAAGATCACATACCTCCTTCGGAACAGCATGCCAAATAAACTGTTAAGAACGGATGCAGATTCCGACTGCTGTTCTTTACTGGCTTTCTCAGGAGAAGACCCGCTGTTCCCATCAACACCCACAGATTTGCGTAATTTCCTGATTAGAAGAAATAAAAGGAGAATTCAATTTGCATAGCAAGCTAGTTTTAGGTATTTCTTAAAAGATCTGAATCAGATCTGAACAGCATTTTAGATGCTATTTTACATGAGTCATGCTGACAGGAGGCTTATTTCCAAATAGAATAAATTTTACGTGGATAAGCAGAATTTATGCATACACAAGACATCAGTGTCACTAGCAAAGGAATTGAAAACGATACAACAGACAAAAATCTAGATAGAATCTTTACTGTAGAAATCTAATGGTAGCAAAAATCTAACCACACCCCTAATTCTCTGTTCAGATATATTACAGTTGCATTTGCACTGAGTAACACTCCTAACAGTTAAATACCTAGCAGATGACCTGTAACATTTCCCACATGCAAAGAAAATTGCCAGCAATGAATCCACCAGTCATATCCATCATCATTCGCCTCTTCTCAATAAACATCAGCAGTCTGGTATAGTTAAAACCAAAGCAGGACACCGGTTTGGTTTGCAAAACCTTGAGGGTGCCTTAGGAAAAGAAGACCCAAATGTCAACTACAGCAGACCTATCACAGCCTGGTAACCTTGCAGCATTTGTCTTTGTTATGAGAAGATTACATGCAAGACAGAAAATATTCCTTTTTACGTTTGCAGTTAAATAACATTGACATAAAAACAGAAGAGAAAATATTTACTCGTTAAATTCTCCCATGAGCAATCCATCATATGCTCTGATCCCAACAAATAAACCCATTACCTCTCTCACCTCCTCCGCCTGCTGAGTCCGTTGTTTCCCGAAGTTTTGCTGATCTGTGTGGACACTATTTGACAGTGAACAGTTCCCATGAGTAACATAAGGCACATAGGTCCCATGACTTCACTTGCATTCACCACAGGTATCATGAAATACAATACAACTGCTATGACTGAAAAAGAGAAAATTGTATCAAATGCAAAAGCACGACCCAGTTTTTACTTCTGTCTTAACTACTTATTTTAACTCTGTATTATAACTTCTGCAAATACTACTGTACTGTAAACAGTATAGAATAAATACTGGACAAAGAGAAAAAGGAAGCTGAAAGATCACTTCAAAGGACAAATCAAGAACAGCATAAACAATCAGCTACTGGATGACAGCGGAACTGCAGAGAAGCATTTACTTGCGATTTCACTGGTTAAAATGTTAATGCCCAACAGATAGTACGAGGCTGCCTAAATTAATAGATTTTACTGTCAGAAAGGACCAAGCATGTTTTTCCAAACAGATCTGTGCAACACCAAAGACTTCTTACCTAAATGTTCCTACATCAAATCCACATCTGGTGCAGACCACTGCAGCTCAGAGTTGTAAGTACAAACAAGCTGTCTGAAGAGGGGTGCCTCAGTATAACAAAAGTAAAATTCAAAACTCTTCTCACCTAGATGATTACCCCACCTTCCACTGTCCTGTACACACCAGTGAAATACCACCACAACCTCCCCAAAAGGCAGAATGCCAAAGCACAGCTGGCTAAGGTTCCACAGGAAAGAAGGCAGTTGTGGACTCAGTGTGACTCTTGAGTTTTGATCCAGTGCCTCATCAGCAAGACAGGGCAGAGCAAACACAGCACAAGAAGTTAGCCCATCACCTGAAAGCGCGGGAGCATGGAACCCACGAACACACTGAGGGTACAGCTTTGCCCTGCATCTGCAGGCAGTGCTCAGACAAGTAAATTATAGGATCCTTATCTTTTTTATTATGGACTATGGAAGAGTATCAGGTTCCTTGCAGAAAAAAAAGATCGTGGCACAGCCTACCACTACTCCTTACCTTGCATAAGGTAGAGCACCAGGAGCCACATAAAAATACGCTGGGAAGTGACCTGTATCCACCACTGGCTGAACAGTGGGAAAAACACAACTCTCACAATTCCCTTCCTAGTTAGTGACGTCCAAGGGATCTCAGGCTTAGCTTTGGCAAACGTAGAACCTCGACATTCAAGGAAAAATAAACAAGTCATTATAGGTGAACTACAAGAATTTTCTTACTTGTGACTTCCTCTTTGGCCAAGGCCAAGCTCTGCCGGGATGCCGCCATCTGAAGGGGAGCCAGCCCGACCTCCCAGCCTGTGCAGCTCAGGCAGGTGTGCCCAAAAGCAGGCCCCCACCCTACCCACACCCTGCTGCTCCCCTTCCAACGAGCTCTGTGCCACCCAGCCCTCACGCTGCCCCTGCCGAGCTCCTCCTGCCCCTGCCCGCGGCCTTCCCCCGGGGGCCGCAGAAGGCCCCTAGCAGGAGGCAGGCCCCCAGCTCCCCTCGGGGGCACCCCCTCACCTCACCTCGGATGAGATCCACGTCGATCAGGTCGGGCTGGATGTGCCCCTTCTTTTTCGGCTTGTTTTTGAAGCCCTGCGGAGCCGAAAACAAAGGCCCGTCAGCGCTCCCCACCCCCCCACACACACACATCCCCCCTCACGGCGAGGGGGCCGCCGCCGTTACCTTCATCTCGGTCTGCTCGATGGCCTTCTCCCATATCTGCTGGTCGTAGGCCCCGACCTGCAAGGAGACCGGGCTGAGGCGGCGGCCGGGCCCGCGCCCGCGCCCGCCGCGCCGCACTCACCTTCTTCTGGTACCAAGAGATCGCGTCACGGTCGCGCGCGGCCATGAGGCGCGGCCCCGGGTCCCCGGTGCCGGCCTCAGCCCCCCGGTCCCGGTCCCGGGCCGCCGGTGCCGCCGTTACCCCGGAGACCGCCGCGCGCCGCCCGCCCGGTGCTCGGCTGCCGCCGCCTGGCACCGCCCCGGGCCGGGCCGGGCAGCGTGAGGGGAGCGCCGAGAGGCCCCGGCCCGCCCCCGTGAGGCGCGACAAGGAGCGAGGCGGGGATAAAGGGACAAAATCAGACTTTGTTTATTTAAAAAAATACTTTACAGGAAGAAAAAAAAAAAAAAATTTTTTTTCTATGCATTCCGCTCGACTATTTTACAAAGGAATAGCTTAACAGTTTGACACTCTCGTACAGTCAGCTACCGGAGGAAATGCACCGCGGCAGAGGGTTCACACAGCGCTTACACCGCTCGTCGTAAAAACCTCGCAAAACACTTGCTAAATGTCAATAAATATACTAAGGCCGCACAAAGCAAACAGTCTTCCAGGCAATTGTACACGTCCTCTGTAGGCAAAGACCTTAGATAAATTAAAACCACAGAAAAAAAAAAATAATAATCTTAGCTGCCAATCCAAATCAAACCACAAAAACAGCAATACAGAACTCTCTTTACACGTTGTACAAAGAAACCAGAAGCATACGTATGCCTTCAGACGCAGTTCGGAGTGCCCCCGTGACGCTTCTTGGGGCCATGTGCTACGGCAGCCCAGGGCCGCCCTGCCCCGGGGGGCTTCTGGTGGGATTTGTGGCTGGACAGACGCAAGGACAGCACGCAGGGCTTCGGGGGGGAAGGTTGCTTTTCTGGGAGAAAAACCAAAATGCTCCTCTTGCACCCCTTAGACAGGCGAACGCCTACAAGCGCTTCGTGTTCCTAGGAAAGGCGGATTTCAGGAGTTTATCACTCAGTTGGTTGAGACCTGAAAATGGCAGGCCATGCCAGGAGGACTTTAACTTTTGTCTGTGGTAGAAGATCTGACAATTAGCATCGTCCAGGGGAACTAAACTGTAATGTGTAGATCTGACAGAGTACAGTACGGAGCCCTTTTTCTGTATGGCAAGATCTGAACCTACAAAAAAAGGTTATTATAAATCCCCTGAGAACACTCCAGTGAGTGTCCCACCTTCCTGGAAGAGAATGTGTCAAGTACCTGCACAGAACGACTTCTAGCATGGCTGAAGGAGAGAGGAAAGCGAAGATAACTGATATTTCATCTTTAAACTGTGTTCTGCTAGTTCACTTGTGCAACCGAGCCACTCCTCTTTATCCTGACAGTTGTTTTTATCAACAGCACTGTATTGAAAATAGAACCCTAAGCCTGTAGGCTTAGACAGAATACTTGGTCAAGGAGTAGTTGCCCCCAGTACAAAGCACGAGTGTTTTTCTAGATAGTTGCTGATGACGTAAGCTAAAAAGAAATTAGGCACAAACATCACAGGAGCCACATAAACGGAGAATTCATAGTTTATAGTAACTGAGCAGCACTGGTATTTATGAACTGTTCTGCATCTCTCCTGGTGGCACTCCTGAGATCTATTAAAACAACTCATGAAATATGCCAGTTTGATTATCTCTACATATAAGCTTTTTTATGAAATCTTAGAGAAATTCAAGCAGCTATTTAGTGTGAGATATATTCAGAAATAATTACTTTGACTTAACCAGAGATTTGTTTTGCTTGTACACTAAATGGTTTCAATGCATTACTTCATTTCTGAATAGCCATAGCTTAAAAAAAATAAATCAACATTCCACATATTATTGTGGAAAATGTTTGCATCTTTCACATCAAAGCATTGTTCTAACTATGCTCTATTGATTTCAGTGGAATTGAAGTGGTTCTAAAGTAATGGCTAGAAAGTTTGGCGACCAGCTTCATAAGCAATCTCTCCCATACTACACATCCAGATCTGAGGTGGAGTTTGAAAGCAGTACGTCATTTTGGTTAAAGCATAACAAAGTTGAGAATTTACTTTGGAAACAGTTTTTTATAAAGATTGTATACAGTTTGCTCCGCTCTTCCTCAGTCTTCCAAGCATGCTAGAACAGTATCAGCAACATTCAAGCCATTTGAAGGTACATTTCTATATTTAAATTTGATATTAGATAGATATCACATTAGTAATTGAACTGAATGTAAATAGCGCATGGTACTACAGATCACTTCCCTCCATCCAAAGAGATGCCAGAGCGTTTCTGTGGTATGTCAGGCTATAGGCACAGATTTCACTAAACCTAGAGATCCACAAGCAACGTGAGCCACTCTGGTCTCCTTCCTTTATCCATTTAAGAAATGTTATTAGAATTTACAGAGGGCTTCCAAATTGATTCCCCCTTCATTCTATTTCAGCTTTTAATATAAAGTAGACAATTTGCTGTATAGGGGCTCTTAAGTAGTTTATTGTGCCATTTAAGATGTTTGTGGAATCACTGAAGTAGCTGCAGATTTGTCCATTCCTGAGTGATTGTACAGTGCTGGCTGACAAAGAACACCCACCTTATTATGTACCTCTACTGACAGAACCGAAGAATAGCACATGTGAGAAGGAAAACGGGCACTTGGAAGACTAGCAGACTTCTTAAAGGAAAGAACACCCTTGGGTAATACAATCTTCAAATGTGAAGGATGAACTGAAACCACTATTGCCTGTGAGGAATTTTACTTTGCACAACCCTTAAAGCTATGAAATTCCTCTCAACATAAAAAGTGGAAAAAAACCACCAGAAAACAGACTGCTCGTTTATGAACCAGTCTGGATCATCTAGAATTTCTGCTAAGATTAAATTACACCCCTGCATGAATCACATTTTATCATAAAAGCTTTCCATTCTAACACCTTATTTACACAGATTACTAAACAAGTCACTACCACTTCAATCTGTAAGTTAGTTTTAAATTGAAATATTTCCTAGTCCTCATTTTTGTACCGAAGACAATACATACATACACATAAGGAGTAATACAGGTTCTAACTAATCACTGCAGTATCTTCTGATGATTATTTTTCTATCAGTTTAAAATAGTGACCTCTACATTGAGGTGCTAATATGTATATAAAAGCCTACACAAACAATATTGCACAAAGTAAGATTTATCGTAGAGTAACATATTTTAGAGACCCTTATAAAGAGAAGAGTAATAATTGATATTAAAAAGATGCATCCAGAACTAACACAGCATCTCTGCTTTTGTCTAGTCTAACATAGTGTTTCAAATCTTTCCTACCCCACTGAGGATCAGAACAAAGTTATCTGGATACAGCTTAACTTGCACCAAAACCCAACTTGTACTCTAAATGTGGGTAGGGGGAAGGGAGAGGGTGAGAGGGACAGGACTCTTCCTTTTGATGACTGGAAAGGGCAATAATAAATGGGGTAAGTGAAAGTCAAATACAGATTACACATTAACATTTAGAAATATTGAAAGATTGTTCAAGAACTGTTGATAGCTGACACTCTACGTATTTAGCACGTGCCACTGATTTTTCCACAGTACCTGGGCACCCAAAAGCTACACATGGAAACAGCAGTCCAATGCCATAATACTTTTTATTGTGAAACAGTAATACAGAACTTCCTAGAATAAGGACATTCTTGTTGTGTAAGTCAGTTACCAACTCAACGCTATTATATTAAGTGCATCAGTACAAGGGAAAGTGTGGTTCCATTGGACATATATTACGACCTGATCAAAACAAGCTGCCAAGTTGGTTAGCATTTTAAAGCCTTAAAGTGCTCAAAGATAGCAGTTTCCTCCATAAGACTACCAATAGATTCTCTGATTTTGACACTAGTATTAATCATGTTCCGGGAAGATGTACTTTGGAAGCAAAACCCTCACACCAAATACTAATAAGCAGTGCTATGAAAAGTGTTAGGTCAGTAAGTCATTGCATTTCAACAGGATCAGACACTTTCTTCAGTTAATTTTACAGATCACCTTTGTAGGAACTGTAAGAAATACAGATCAATTTCTAGAGCTTGTATATAAACCAACTTGTATATAAACCAACATGTCAACAACAGACATACCAAAAATTTCACAAAACATCAACAAAAGTGCTGTGCTTTCTCTTTTTTTAAGCAATTAAAATGAGATGGGAAAGTTCTTTGTAAGCCTTCTACAAAAACATCACTTTCTGGTGAAGAATAAAGTAAAAACAGGGAAATAACACTGACCAATACAGTTCAATCATTTTATGTTCCTGGAGGAATTTCATTCTGATTTTGAGGAGATATTCAATATCTCTTTACTGAAACAGAAAGAAGTGGTAGACCACTGTTACAGGTTGTACTAAGGGGTTAAAATACAACTTGAATTTTGCATAATCTGTGTAAAAAAGATATGCTTGACATTTTGGAATGTCACCTTTCTCTATAGAATTATAGGCAAGATTTCTCCAATAAAACATAAGCCAGTTATAAAACTATAACTTCACATCAAAATTTTAAAAAGTTGTTAAAAAATGTTTGATTATATACATATCACACAGAAGAGCCTGCATGACCCTGTGGATTGTGTTGCTGATTAGACTCTACTTTAAAAGCTGGAAGGGGCTGGGCCACCTGATGTGGTTGCACAAGTCCTGATATTGAAGAAACAGAGGAAGAAAGCACCCCTGTTGTAAGCTGCATTTCTGTACCTGGTTCTTCAGCCTCTATTTTTACACTCACACATTGTGATTCACCTTCTGACTCTGTCTTTCCAGGAACGCTACTGTTCAAGTTTGAATCGCTTTCTGTACTTTGAGAAGTCTCCCCCACAGGGTGATATTGTTTAAGTCTTATGTGCCAAGCTAAGCTGCAGACTGCTGACACTGTTTTGAACTGATGAATGACATTTCTAGGGATGAAGTAGATGTCATTGTCACACAACTGAATTCTAGCATAGCGAATGCCTTCCCGTCTCATTTGGTTTAGTTTGGCTTCATCCACCCATTGAACACACTGGGAGAAGGAAAGATGGTAAAGTTAGTGGTATACTCTGTTCAGGGTAAACAATTCAGTATCCACCTATTTTCAACACACTTTGTACCTCTATCAGAATGCAGCTATTCAAACAGGTAAGAGTTCATTTTTTAAAATTACATTAAAAAAATCCAATTCTCATTTATCTAATGTGTACATCTTTGAGAGGGTGACAAACAGCTGAAAACACTCTACAGTCATAGCTGAAAACAGTAGATTTGACATAAGGCTGCATTGTTTTGGCTGCCAGAACTGAGTTTAGATGCCTTCATATCCTAAGGCAACATCAGGGTATTAAAAAGACAGAAAGAGGCATACATGATTCTTAATCAATTTAAAATTGTTCCTATAGCATATACTTTCTAGACGCTGTTTGTTACTACTAGCTAGTACAGGGAGCTACCTACCCAGCAGGCTTCAGTACTTAGATACTGCATAGACCTCTTATTACCAACAGGAGGTAGAACAAACATAAACAAACCCAATGGAGAAAGAAAGAAAATGATTAACATTAAGTTAGCAATACCTCCACCCAGAAATAGTGCTGGGAGATAACAACCCAACCTGACTACACACAGTCCTGGGCAGCCTGCCCTAGCTGAACCTGCTTGCGCAGAGGGGCTGGACTTGATCTTAATATGTCACTTCCAACCTCAGTAAATCTGTGATTCTGTGAAAGATACCTGCCATTTCTTATCTTCAAAATTATTACTAAGCAATTGAAAATCCACACATTGTTGAAAAATTACTTAAAAGTATGAAACATTCCACAAGCATTATGTCGAGATGTGAGATGTCAAGATGCGAGATGAATGTTTAAAGGCATTGACACAGTATAAAAGCTGGCATTCCAGTCCCAATGGCAAGGTGCCTGCAGCAATCATTGCAACCCCTAGGACAAGTTAAAAAAAAAAAAGAAAGACCTTGTGGAAAAGTCACCTGAGACACCCATCAATAATTCCAAAGTGTATAGTTAAAACCTGGGTATCTGAGATAAAAACTGGAAAAGTAATTCCCATTGGACTCAACTACAAGTAAATACCTGCCAGAATCTATTATGCAAAAAAAAAGTTACTTTTATACTGGAGACATATCAGTGGTATATTTTTTCTCTACAGTATACTTTTTGTAATGCATTTATTCCAGATCAGTAGATTTTGCTCTGTGAGGGTTGCTGGTCTCAGGTTATTTCAGTCATCATAACTGTAAAACTAAGACACTGAGGTGAGACTGGCAGAAGAATACAAAGTGATTCACAGCACAGATCCCAGCTTGGTGGAAAGGAAACAAGGAAAATTGCTTAAGGGAGGCAAGAACTGAGAGCCACTGGGGATGCAGAAGGGCTGGCTATAGAGCAAATCTGAAAGCTATCAGAAGCTATCTCCAAAATACTAAGAATGAGCTGTCAGTAGGAAAGATTAAATACCTGTGACACTGGTGGTTCATGCAGGTCCAACTGAAGTCTCTGCACAACATCAGTGAAATCTTCAGCATGGAAACAAACCACATCTTTGGTTATACGAGGCTGGTCACTCCTAGAAAGAGATAATTACAGGAATTTTTAAACAACTTGACTTATAGATAATTGCTTCGTTGAACGAGCTGCTTCAGTTTTCTTCTGGACACGAAGTCTAATCACTCCTCAGTAAATATGCATGTTATTTAGGAAAGTAGGTATTATTTGTAGGTTTTTCTTTTTTTTTTTTTTCATTTTACTTTACTGATGCATGCACAACAGAAGTGATGATTTTTGTGGATAAATACTATACTGACATGTCAGACAAGGAGGTTCAAATTGCTGCTATACAAAAGTATCCTGTAAATTCTAGAAGTCAAAACTTACCTCAATTCTTCCATTGTACAATTATACAGAATAATCCTGATTAAAGAAATGTAACAATGCAGCACTTTGAAACTGTAATGACAATATTAGTCAGCTGTTTTTTGTCTAATGGCTGTGAATCGGTAAAGGAAGTTCTGGCAGCTTTTATTCATATGAAAATCTAATAATATTGCTAATGATGCTACCAAAATTCTACTGTAATTGTCCAAAATAACCATGAGAGTCTGTAGTTTCTACGCAAGATCAACAGCAATGCCTTAAGTACACAAAATGAAAAAGCATTGTAGCTATGAAGTTAATTACATCACTGATCTTCGATTACTGTTTACAAGAGTTGCATTAATATACCTGCTCAGGAAATGAACAATCACAGATGATGGTCCGGGCGTGGTATCTTGAGGCTTTTTTTTGTATGTCACTAAAATTTTCTGCAGACTGCTGTTACAACTTTTGTACTGCCTCAACAAGAGAGAAAATAATAGATACATAGCCTGTATTTCTCACCTCTAGACTGCATTTATTTCAGTACAGGCTTTAGACAATTTCTTTAATGAGGCTTGTTTTCCAACAAGTTTTCTTAAGAGAGAAAAATATTTAGACTTGCCCCCACCCATGGTAATAGTCCCATTTTGGTGGTACTTACCATTCCCCAAACTGCACAGCCTTCAGAACACCTACAGCAGCCGTACTCTGCCAGTCAAATCCTTGACCCACATGATCAGCGTGAGCCCTCGTTCGGTCTTCAAACAGAACCTCACGGGGCTCACTGGTCCGAGGTAGGTACTGGAGATTCTTTATTTCATTCATTGACCTATAACATGATTAAAAGGCATACTAAAAAATATGGCAGACTACTCAGAAAATAAATGTTTGTATTAAAATACTCCTAAAGTATTGTATACAGCAGGCTTCAAAATCAAAGACTGACTTTATCTAGGTATTGGACAATAAAAGATTGAATCAAATACAACTAAGTACAATTCAGGTTATGAGATCAAACTTCATAAAATAACAAATGCAATTGCTAAAAAAATATATATATTTTTTCCACCTGTGGTAAAAACATTCTTCCAGAAACTTAATGGCAAGTAAAATAGAGCTATTTTAACAGATACTAAATTATTTAATTATTTAGAAGTACCTCCAGAAATTCTGCTGGAAATTATGATTAAAATACGCTTCCAATTCTTAAGCTCCTAAAATTTCTACAGCACACTCTTTCTGAGAAAGATAGCAAGTTTATATATGTGCACCATATTATTTCCTGAGAAGGAAGACAGTATCACAACTGTTTTAGCACTAATATTAAAATCCAACTCTAATGGTGTAAAGGATCTGATATGTTTAAGAGCATTTCACCCACACAATTAGTTCTTTCCATGGAAGTTAGCTGAATAAGCATATCTCCTGAAGGACAATCAAAACAGGTGCCAGTATTAATGAAGCATTGATCAAGGACATATTATAATAAAAAGTGATGAAATAAAATAACCATCATAAATAACACATTTGGCGTAATTCTCTAGGCCAATTTTTAAAGAAAAATGAAAATGTAAAGCTTAAGCCTGTGAATTAGCCTTCTGAAAGAACTAATTATATATAAAATAGCAGTTTTGTTCTCAAATCTAAAGCATACGTAACTGCACTGTTTTTCCTTTAATACAGAAAAAAGCATTACCGGCGTCGCTTGAATGGTGATTTTGGCATATCAGCTGTTGGGATCATCTGCTCTCCTGGTCTCACCCACATTATGGGACCATCATCACTTTGTGACCTGCACTGAAGTCTGAGACTAGAAAGAGTACCCCAGGGCAAAGTCATCTAAGAAAACAGAGCACAAAGCACTGGATGAGATGGATATATTAAACAGTGTCTTCAGTAAAACTAGTTTGAACCTACTGTCAGAGAAATAGTATAAAAACTGACATTCTGAGAGGTAAAATATATTGCAAGCTCCCTTCACCTAACTTAGGTTTTAGGGAAGTAGATAAATGATTAGGTAGTGTGTGTATATATATGATAATAAACTCCACTTAATTTTTGAATTATTTCCAAAACTGTAGCAAGTCAGTTCAACACCTTTCATTTGGGCACAGGAAAGAACGTACCTCAATCTTCGGTAGTTCCAATGATAAACACATCAATGGAGAAAATATTTGTAAGGTTTCTAATTACTTTAAAATATATGAAACTTCATAATCATTTAAATATCTATAGGTCTTTAAAGAAAGCACCACAAGTTACTGCTTACTCTCAGAAATGGAGATTCTTCTAACATATCTAGAAATTCTGGGAAGTAGTCCCCAACTTCTTCATCAACAGCTCCAACAAGACTGATCTGCCGCATTGGTCCTGCTCTGTAGGTTCCACAGCAGTATGTTCGATTGACCTGAGTAGCCAGAAAGGAAAAAACACCACCACTTAAGTTTCAAGAGATTCATTTTTAATATAATGCGCTAGGCCATAGCCCAGTGTTCATACAAACCTACAACTATTTCATTAGAGATGGCTCTAGGAATATGCAAAGAGACTGTTTGGAACGTCCTTATCTGTAGGGTACCCCAGGAGAAAATAACTCCTGTTTAAATGACTGATAGCACATGATTCTATAGGTTGAATAATAGGAAGTTAGTATCTGACTAATTCAGGAACAACTCAACGCTTTCATGCTGACTTGAGAAAATTGCCATGTGAAGTTTCTTTGCAACTCAGTTTCCGTTTGCTGGTGAAAGACTATTTATCAGCACAGCTGAGTATTGCTTCTTCATTTCAAACTGTATACTACTGAAATATGTACATTCTTCATTTCAGTCGTGTCCTGAAGGTCTTCCCCTCTGACCAGTGAAAAATCCGTGTCCCCTGCAGGTAGTGGTTCTGACAATGTTGCGATAGCAATGAACTTCGGGACCTGAGAGGTCTAACCAGAAATCAGTGGTCAGGTGTACATTTCAGTGTTTATCTACAACAATCTTAAGATTACCATTTGTAACAACCTGCTGTCACACCTGTGACCAGAAACACCTTAATCTGTTTTTTGACATCCCATGCAGCAGTGTCCCACTTTCTCAGATCATCTGGATACTTTTCTTGCCAATTTCCCATTCCCAGAGGAGAACCAGCAGCAAGACTCCATCATTCTCTAGCCTTTTTGTATGGACTGCAGCTGTAATGTGCCACATTGCCACAGAGTACATTGTACGTAGATGCTGCAGCTATTCAGTCTTAAAAGATCACCAATTCTGCAATAATTAGTCTGTATTCTCAAATTCATCTGAACTCCAACTTTCCATTACCCTTCAGCAGCCTCCCTATATTCATCATATGGTTCCAGTGGTGAAAAGTTACAGCCTAGCACAGAGATGTGTATGAAGTAATTAGTTCTAAAGCACTGCGCTTAGTTTTTCAGACAATAAAACAAGTGTAGTTAAACTACTCCATGAAGTCATTAAAAATAAATTAGGATAGATTAATAAAGACTTAGAGCTACTGCTGCAATTTTATCCTGTAGCAGCAATCACAGATACTGGGAATAATTATAGGAGTTCAGTTCACTCCTTTTTCCAGGGTCTTTGTTTAGCTTTGTGTATAGCCAGTTGACAGTTCTGTAGTGATCAGACACATTGGTACTTCAATGAAAAGCTAAGGAGGAGCCAAAGATGATTTCATGTACAGCTTTATTCCTCAGCCCAAAGCTCCCTGCTATACCACATCACCTCTCCCTGCAGATACACAGCTTTATATCCACACTCCGGTCCTTAAACCAGTTAAATTTAACTGCCTGGTGCTATTGAAGTAAATGAGAAAGACTATTTCCAGCTGAGTTATGGTCTACTGTAATGACTTGAGGTTCACTAGTACTTCACAGGTGTTTGTCATGAAAGTCAAAATTAGTAAACACCACATGCAAGATTTTCCTTTAAAGAGTAGTGTTTCCAAAAGAGAAAACTAGGAGCTTTGACAGTACTTTTAATTTACTGGAATGAGATTCAAAAATAGACAATGAGAGTTAGAAAGAAGACACTAAAAATACTTTTAGGAAATCCCAGATTTCTGTTTAGTTTCAGTGTAAACACATGCTGTTTTTTAATTCTCAAGTGTTTATATTGCTTTAAGTTATTAAAAGCTACCTGCCAACTCATTGCAGTCCCAGCAGGCTGGGGTATTCATCTCAAGCACCTCAGTAGTCATCAGCATTAGATTTCAGCAGTTTAATATTGTCAAAAAATTCCCTAATATGTAGCTTTTCTCCCCTCAATTCCTTCAGAGCTGCACTAACACAATTCAGTGGTATTAGTATTTGTGGTCTTAACAATATGGACTACGCTAGGACCCTGCATACTAAGAAATGTGTTCATCACTGTCTGAAAGAACAGGCATTTAAATATTAGAACAAACAAGCCAGAGCCAATACAAGCAAAAAACACAGAGCACATTCAATGTTAAATATTTTAATATACAGAAATCAAAAATGATATAGTATAAATTCACATTGGAGTGATTTGCTTTAATTATTCAGTTTGCATTATTCTCACTGCCCTGAGAACAGAGAAATTCACCTTGCTAATGAACTAACCATTAGATTTCATGAAGTCTTCCAGATTCAAGACCTTACTTCGAATAGAAGACACCTCCTATTGATACTCATTTGTCTGAACGGGTACAAAACCAGTTGAACGTTGTACAAGCCAGCAGTCAAGTTAACTTCCAGTTAATTTGATTTCTTGACACAACACAGCATGGTTCAGTACAGCACATGAGTTCACACATACAAAAGGTTCACCTTAAAATTGAGGTGATTTACTTGAGCATCCTCAACTGACAATAAAATCAGCGTTAGAGCATACAATCTTCCTGTGACACGCTTAATCTGCAAAGGCATGATGTTCTATAACATAATTGTTTTGCATGTTTTCTCATACAGGAAGGTCCAGAAGTGTAACTTAAACAAATTGGTCATCCCTTAGTGCTGCCAAGGAATAGCCATAAGCCTGAGTTATCCTCGCTGTTCTCTGAAGCAGAGCATTTTAGCCACCTCTAAAGATAAGCTAGCTTGCAGGACTCGAGCTTTAGCAGAACTCATCTGCCATAGTTGAAGCCATCACGCATTTAAGTGCATCTTTAAACTATTACAGCATTGCCTATACTCTGAAGACTCGTGTTTCAGTTGTCTTAGAAGTGTGACAGCTATTTCCATATGTGCTTGTTCAGTGTGTGAACCACACTAACATACTTCAACTGGAGAAGATTAACCAGACATGCCAAAGCTGGGTTTCGAGAGGCATTTCAACCTAACTGAACCTAGTGTCATGACTCAAGTTTAGAGTACTTAAAATAGAATTGAAATACCAGCATACACTGTAACCCTGGGAAGCCTCTTATTCATTACCATACATTCCTCACATATATTTATAGTACAAACTATTCATGTTCACAAGACCAAGACATCCACCAGGAAAGAGTATTATTGTTAAATATCCAGTTGGCACCATTTAGCTATTTTAGGGGACCATCACATACACTCAAAGTAAATTAGAATGTAATCATTATGTCAGAGAACATGGTGTAAGTAATACAGAAGGCTTTGAAACCTAGCTTATAGACAAGCCTCACATCTGTATAGCACATGCAGAAATGTGCATCATGTAGAAGTGCTCTGCTGATAGCAGCTGTCTGTATGCTCATACAATGAGCTGATCTTGGAGCAATATGCACTCTGATGCAGCTGTCAGAGCAAGGAATTACTCAGTCCACAAAGTAGAAGCTGTTCTAAAGTAAGTGCTGCAGAGCTATCAATTGTCAAAGAAGCTCATAAGCTAAGTAGTGCAAGTACTAATTTAATGATTACTATGCTAAATGCTGGACACTATTAAAAGACACTGCAAGTCACCATACAGTAACTCTGTAAGGCAGTAACTGCTTTTCCAATGCAAAGCTAGCTTACAACTATTTGGTAATCTTCAGAGAGATCCAGACAGCCCACCACAAGCATTACAGTGTCAAAGTCTGTTGCTAAAGGACGTCTGTTCCAGCAGTGCTGAAGTGCAGTGGACTGTGGCATTCCAGATTTTTCCTTCCAAAGGACCAGTATTTGAGACCTTAACTTCATCTAAAGGCTTAGAAAGAAACATCGGTTTGAATCTGTTTTCAATCTAGACTGAGGGAGAAAAAAAATAATTCCATCTGCTACAAACTTACCTAAAGTGTAACACTGCTGCATATTCAAGACTTTCCCAAGCTTGATGACAGGAGTCCAGTGTAAGACTCCAGGATGAAAACCTCTTAAAGCTAGCTGTTAGTATTGTTACATCCATTTAAGTTACATGAGAGAACTTGACTCTTAGGACTAGCTTTCAGAGCTTAGTTTCTCTTCCCAAAACCAACGATGAAAAGGTTTTACTTCTACAGAATTTAAAGTAGTTTAAGCCTATACACTACCCTGATGTTCACAGTAAAGTGAAAGTCTTTTTCAATGAAAATTAGAAGCCATTCCACTCATCTCTCTGAAATTGGAAAGCAACTACCAAGTAACACCCTGCATCAGCTGCTGATGTTAAAAAAAAAAAAACTCATCTACTGTGCATGATATACTGAACCTGAAAGGCACTGTCACTGCAAATACTACAACTGCTTTTTCCTTCAATTGATCATTTTTTTTTGCTTTGCAATCTAACCAACTGTTAATACAGACTTGCCTATTGTTCGAACAGCATGGGTTCTTCCCAGCTCAGAAGATAAACCAGTACCTTGTAAGACCAGTAGAGATCTGTCTACAGGTCAGGGTTAGCAGTGTCTGAAATGTGATTCACTGTGCACACAAGAGAACTTTCAGCAGAAACAATCACAGTAGAAGTCCCAACATCATCTTTACCTGCTTAGGGAAAAATTGTGCCTCACCTATTTCAGGCCATCCCCACTCTGTATTAATGAAATTACTCAAACCCAGATGTTACACAACTTGCATGCCTTTAAGCTGTTCTTACCTGAGAGTGAAAATTTGAAATTGTTGTTGTTTCAATGTCCTTCTTGCCCAAAATTTCCATTTTCACTGGAGTGTTAGGAAAGTTAAAAGCAAAGTAATCCAGGAAGTCTGGTAAATAAGCAGCTGCTCCATGTACTATTGCTAAAGCATAGTAAGCTGCATTTTTATCATTTTCACTGAATGACAAAGCAAGGAACTCTTCTGCAAATCTCTCCATCTCCACTGGAGACAAAAATGAGAGTTCATCCATGTAAGCATGAAGGACCAGAGCGCCACCATTAGACTGATGTTCTTCATGAATGAAGTTACTAAATTTAGTGCCAGTTTTCAAGAAGCTGCTGCGAACAGAATGCTCCTGGTGCGTCACAAATGGTGTTTGTACTCCCTGGGGCACTCGGTACTCCTGCATACCCAAATTCAGTCTGCAGAGCTGCTCATCCTTAAGATACCTGAAGGATTCCTTGTTTATTTCTAAGTTATCACAATGTCCTTGAGACAAAGTCTCTTTGTCAATGCGAGTAAGTCCAGCACACACCGTCTGCACTTCTTTGTTGTACATCTTCAGGCGTTTTCCTCTCATATCTTCCCGGTGTTTCTTTTTCTTTTTTTTCTTTATCTTCTTCATTATAAGACTGTCAGCTCGCTGGGTTTTGCCATTTTCATCTTGAGTTTCTGGCAGCAATAGCAGAGAGGAGATTAGAGTTCTGCAATTCTAGCATATTCACACAAAATGAATGAAGACCTCACTTCCTAAGGCTATCTATTCCCACAAAGACTGACCAATGATAACACCTTGTCTTTTGGCTTACGAGACAATTATAGAATAAAAACATGCAGTACACCACTATTATGCAAGGAAGCTTTGAATTAAGAAAAACACACAAATTCAAGTTTAGTATTTTAGAAATATTTTGATTCGTAACAACTTCATTAGAATACCTTTAAAAGGAATGCTTATTTCAGAGCATCTAAATTAAGATGCATCATTAACTTCTGACATTTAAGGCAGTGAATGGGAAGAGGATAAACAACTATGCATAACATTCAGACTTTCCTTCCAGAATACCTCCCTGATTTTGGATCCAAAATATAGAAGCAAAGGAGAATGCTGCCAAAGATGTGCAAGCGTTATTAACATTTAGAAGAAAAAGAAACTTAGAGCAGTTCACTTTCTGGCAAAAAAAAATCTTTGACTACTGATCTTTCTTACTGAAGTTTAGAACTGATATTTCCAAGACACTGAGGATATTGCTAAACAAAATTAAGTTTCAAATCCAGCTGACACTTCTGATAAAGTAAAATATAAAGCTATTTGTAACAGCTAGTATCTGGTTTCACCAGAAAATTGTGCTGTGCATTAATACATAATCTTTTGTCTGACAACGTCCAAAAAAGGATTTTAACTGGTAGCACTACTCTCACAGCTCGCTTAGTCTGACAGTTACCAGGCTGCACAAGGCATGGCAGAAAGCAAAGTACATGGCAAAAAGAGGTCATTCGGACTGCAGAAGCCTATTAGACATACTAGTGATTAGATGTGTTTTTAAGTCTGCTCTACTCAACTGGCACCAGACTTCGCAGTTCTTCAAAAACTATCCCAAGGCATTCAGTCCTCAGTTAACAGCTTGCTGAAAGGCCCCCCGAGGGACCGCATACTGGCCTTTATCAGAACACAAGTATCAAAATATCACATCCATGTTTTCAGCCACCTTGTCCTAGCCTGTTTTACAGTTGACTATATAGTTAATTCAGAGCTAAAAACCCTACACTTTTTTTAGAGTTCAGTTTTTCCAAGTTAAAATACTGAAAGGTTAGGGCAACAAGTGCTAAGAATCAGTTCTGTCAAGCAACATGTAGCAGCTTAATTGATTATCTTTTAGTGTTAAGAAATAATTCACACAATGTAGCAAGTGACAGAGATGCAATCTGATGCTCAGCTGCTAAAAAGCTCAATTGTCAGAATTTTAATCTGCTCAAATCAAAGAACTGGTTTATGCCAATGATGCACATACTTAAGTGCCGCACTGCCGGGACCATTATGGGGATCAGAACAGCCAGCTGTTGACGTTAATAGCTGACTAGAACACACAACAGCTAAGCTTTCACCAGTTTCCCATGGCACAAAATCTTGTGCTAACAGTTTCCTTTCTTTGCCCACAAAGCGATACAATTTCTATTCCATCTTTATTCTCTTGCTCTAACTTGTAGTTAAAGAAAAAATTGTATTGCACTGATCTATGAGGAAAAGCTGTAATAAACACACATAGCTTCAAGTTATTTAGTTTAACCACGGTGTTTAACTGTGTCATTAATAATTTGGTCTCAGCACTCTTTACTTGAGATGGCTGACCTTCACAACAGCCTGCTGTAACGAACAGAATTACTCACGAAGCAAAGAAATAGTTGATTGCTTAATGCTAGCTTCGTACAACTGTCCTAGGACCTGAAATACAAGTTTTCCACAGGACTGCTGCTATGCCTGAGCTCTTACAGACAGCAAGTGTCCTTATTTTTCATTACAACCATGGAAACCTTGAGAAGAAAGGTTTCAGCTGAGACACCAAAACAACTGGTACAGTTCTTTGAACCAGCTTCCCTGGAAGTCTCAGAAGTGAAGCTTGCACAAGCTTACTCAGTCACTGAGCTACGACGTACAGATACTGCTTCGCTAGCTGCAACAAGCAGACTAACCACACAGGTGATCTTAGACCTGATGTGTCCAGAGAGTCCAAGTCCAAGCTGAAACTACAGAAGTTTCAAGTGTCCATAGGGCTGCTGGGAACACTTCCTTGCAGGTGTTTCTCAGTTAATTTTTAGATATTAAAGGTGTCTTATTTGAAGGATTTCTATTTATACTAATTATAGATATATTTTTTCAGAAGTCAGATAAGCTCAAGTTCTAATTAAGAATATCTTCCTGTTTGAAGATACTCCCTAATAACAGACTTAGCACCCTGAATTTTGGGGCATCCATCAAACACTAGTCCGTTTTCAGGATAAAAGCCACCCAGACCCCCTTCCACTGCAGCATCCTCTGAACACAACAGGGTCGCAGGATTAGTCAGAATAACCGCTGTATCAGAGGAAGCTTGACAGTGACATTTGGGGAATGCCTGACAGTCTTGATAGAAATACAGTTTTTACTTTAAAGAAGTGGAAAGACTCCAGCATTTCATATACCAAAAAAATCTCATCAGCAGACTACGGGTTCCCACAGCAAGGTAGAATAACAGCACTGCCAATAACAGCTCCTCTGAAGTTATCACACAACTGAACGCCCTAGTCACTATCACTATTAGCAACAAAAAAAAAAACACTGGAGATGTTTATTATTACCTGTGGCCAAAGATAAGAATATAAGCAAGAAACAGGCAGCTTGATTAGATTATACATTGAAATAGAAGTAGTGAAAGGAGAAAAATAGCTCCCTCCCAAAACCCACTCTATATGCAGTCTAGGACATATAATGAAAAGCTTCAGACTTTGTTAGCAAACAGCTTTCCTTTGCAAATCTGGAATTCAGATGGTAATTTTAATTACTGTTTAAGCCTTCATTAAAGAATGTCTTATTTGGTTATTGGCCTAGAACCGGCCCACAGAAGCATTCCCAGGCTAAGATGGCATACTCCTTGTACTCCTTCAGCTTTTATCAACGCTCATCAAGCTAAAATTTGAAGATTACATTCTAATAGCTTTGAGAGCTATTATTCAAAGACAGTGGTTTAGCAGCACTGAACAACAGCGAGAAGTGCGCTTCTGCATGATCACTTCGTCTTTATCAACCAAGCAGCTTTTATCTCTATCTCCACAACAGCTTTGCCCATTCTTCAGACAGCACTAGCAAGTTTATGCTACAGACCTAACCTTTGTAAGCACGTACGTTTTAGGTTTCTTTGGCACAAAACTTTCATCCATACTCCTGGAGCATAATCCAGGACATATTAACTTTATCGCAGTTGCTTCTGATCACGTTGTGTGCTCATACTAAGAGGCTTTCTGTGAAACACTTATCCTGCACTGTACTGAGAGAGAGAGACCTTAAATCTAGGTTCCTGTCTGAAAAACTGAAGCATTTATTTAATAAAAATAAAACCAGCAGCTTCTCGTTTCTAGTCTACATTAACGTAGGCACAGTAAGAAGGAAGCTTTACTATCTGAGCACTTGTGTTTTGAAGCTGCACCAAGGGCAGCTCTGCCCAGCAGCAGCATGACAGCAGGCTGGGAGCGCTCCCGATCCTCACACAGCACCTGCTTCTCAGCTCCCCCTGCATCGCTACCAGGGGAAACACGAAGGCTCCCGGAGCTCCGGCTGCACACACAGGCACGGAGCGAGCCCTCGGCGAGCAGCGCTGACAGAGCCTCTCCCCCTCAGCCCAGCCGGGACGGGGCCGCGGGGCCCTCACCGCCGGGCCCTGGGCTGCGAGCGGCCCCCTCCCCATCCCCGCTCACCTCTCTTGCTGGGCCTCCCGGCCGCACCATCCGCGGGGCTGCTCCGCCTCGCCTTCTGCGGCTGCCCCGCGGCCAGGCGGCCGGGCTCGGGGGCGACAGCGGCGGCGGGGCGATGCCGGTGGTGGTGGTGGCGCCGCTCCTCCAGCGCTGCGGGCGGCGGCGGGAGGCCGAGAGGGGAGAAGGCGAAGAGGCCGGCGGCGGGCAGGCCGGGCAGGGCGGCCGGGGGCAGCGGCTCCGCCGGGCCGGGCCCCGCCAGCAGCTGCTGGCTCAGCCGGGCCCGCTTACCGCCCCCCGTCGCCGCCGCTTCACCGGGAGGGCCCCGCCGCCGCCTCCCGGTGCCGCGCGGCCGGCCGGGCCGGTCCCCTGAGGGGAGCGGGGGCGGCTCCTCGGCGGCCCGGGACACGGCGCGCACCGCGGCGACCTGCGCGGCCATTTCACAGGCTCCCTCACACACATTTAAATGGCCCGAGCGCCAGCGGGCAGCGCGCAGGCGCGGCGCGGTGCACTCTGGGAGTTGTAGTTCGCGGCGGCTGTGCCGGGAAGCGTAGTCCGTCCTCCCGCGCAGGCGCGGGCCGCGGCTCGGCCGGCCCGCCGCCGAGCCAATGGCCGTTAACGGGAGGTGCGCGGGGAGGGGGCGGGGCTGCGCCTCAGGGGTGGTTCGGAAATGGCGCCCGCCGCCTCACGGGGATCGTGTGTGGGTTTTTCTCGCTGCAGTACAGTTCAGACCCACAAAGTACCAAAAAATAAAAATTAAAAAAAATCACACACACACACACACACAAAAAAAAAGTAATGTATTTTCAAATTAGTTTGACGTGTTGGCGTTATTTACTTGTCTGATCTTGCATTCAGGGCTTGATCTATGTGGAGGGGAGCATTTAATGCCGTGCAGGGTTGTTTGGTTGTGTGACTGACAACGGGACTTTAAAAGTTTGAAGTGTTTGTATAGAAGCAAAATACAGAAGAGTACGCTATCCCCAAGGGAAACGTAGAAAACTGCCTCTTGCTTCTCAGGTTTAAAGTTTTCCCTTAAAAGGTGTAAGCATCTGTTAAGGTGTATGAAAAGGCGCAATCAGCTGTTTGAGTACAATTCTTACGTATACACGAACATTTTCCTCTCCAGTTTCCAGCTTTTGGTCCCCGGGGGCTCCTTGCCTGCACCTGGGTTAAGGCGAGCAGGGCACGGGGCTTCTGTGTGATTTGGGGGTGTGTTAAGCAGCCCCTGGCTCTGCGGGAGCTGGTGGCACTGAGAGGGCTCTGCCTGCCCCCCAGGTGTGGGATTTGCTCTTTGTTGGTGTGGAGCAATCCCCCGTGGGGCTGTGCCTGGACAGGACTGTGCTGGGACCTGGGCCCTGCTTCCCCATGCCCCAAATATTAGGGTATTCAGGCATGGGGCGGTTGCCTGGGTCTCCCTGTGGGGACGGATCCTTTTCCTGCTTAGCTGGGGAAAAGGAAAGCAGTGGGGGAGGAAAGCAGTGGGGGATCTCTGCGGCTTCCTGAGGGGGGAAGCAGAGGCACCGGGCTCAGCAGTGCAGGATGTGGGGGAACGGCTCGGAGCTGCACCAGGGCAGCCTCAGCCTGAGCAACCAGCAGCAATTCCTCATGGTGAGAGCGGCCGGGTGCTGCTGGCTGCCATCAGCCCCCGCCTCATTAACAGACAGAGCCCTCATTAAAACGCTTTAACTGCCTGGCCCCAAAGCGCTCAGCTGATCTCCGAGGGTCCCCTTGGGGCTGTTTGGTTGCAACGAGGACCCTTGGGGGGGCAAGAGGGGGTTCAGTCCCCGGGGGGAGAAGCAGCCACAGGCCTGCATGGTGGCGAGGCTGGGTGCCACGGACTACACGTCCCGGCAGCCCTGCGGCCGGTGGCGGTTCCGCCACTGCCACCTGACCCTCACATGATCGCAGCGGGCGGCTGCGGGGCCGGCGATGGGGCACCGCGACCGCATGTTCAAGGTGCTGGTGGTGGGGGACGCCACGGTGGGGAAGACGTCGCTGGTGCAGCGCTACGCCAACGACAGCTTCAACCGACACTACAAATCCACCGTGGGAGGTGAGCCCCGGGGGGCCCACAGCCAGGAGCCGGCACCCTGGGGTCGGGGGCTGAGGCAGCAGAGGATGGGGAGAGCCCCGCAGCCTCCCTGCGGGCTCCCCACTGCCTCCTGCTTGGTCTATCCTGGAGATTTGGCCTCTATAAAGCGCAATGGGGCCCTCATGGAATGTGTCCTGTGTTTGGCTCTGGGCCCCGGGCTGCAGGGAGGATGCTGAGGGGCTGGGATGTGTTCAGAGAGCAGCGAGAGAAGCTGCTGGGAAAGGGGAGCAGGGAGTGGGGCTGGGGGGCAGGGGGTATTTGGGCTGGAGGCTGAGGGCAGGGCATGTCACTCCTACAGCTGCCTGCAGGGAGGCTGCAGCAACAGGGCAGGCTCTTTTCTCAGCTGACAGGAGATAGGATGCGAGGTAATGGCCTCAGGTTGTGCCAGGGGAGGTTTAGTGTGGGTGTCAGAAGAATTTCCTTGCAGAAAGGCACCGGGACGGGCTGCCCGGGGTGCTGGTGGCACCCCCACCCCAGAGGGTGTTTCAGGGGTGCATGGATGTGGCACCAAGGGATGTGGCTTAGTGGTGGACCCAGTACTGTCAGGTGCTGGTTGGACTTGAGGCATTTTAAGGCTCTTTTCCAACCTAAAAGATGCTGCGACCATTGTGTTTGTTTCTGTTCAGCATCCCTTGCTGGTAGGCTGTAGTGGGAAGCTCGCCCCTCTGCTTCCCTGCAGAAATGGAAACCCTGCAAGGACTTGTGACACAAAATCTGCCCCTCTGTTTCACTGCGTTTTGCAGCAGAGGTTCAAAACCCCACATTTTGCAGCAGAGATCCAAAATACTGCGTTTTGCAGCAGGTCCCAGCCACAGCTCCTGCTGTGCTCCCGCTGCAGTGGCACCCCGTGGTCCGTCCGTGCAGGCTCGGGGTTCCCATCCTGCCTGCCCTGGGAGCAGCCACCCCAAAGAGCCAGCCTGAGATTGCTGCCTTGGCTCCTCAGCGCCTTGTTTCAGCTTATTGAGCCCCGTGAAGTCACTGCTCTGAGGGGGAGCACCTGGAAAGATGATGTGGGAAACACCAGCTCTGTAACAAGGAGGCTGGGAACGAGCCTGAGTTGTTCTTTGTTTAACGTGAGTGTAAATGAGGAACCTCCAAGGAGCAGGTGCTGGAGCTTTACCCCGTGAACCTCTCCGAGGACCCAGAATAGCGGGGGCTGTTTAAAATGTATTCATTAATCCAGAGGGGATTAATTAGTCAGAAGTTGAAAATGCCAGAGAGCTGCAGCCCAGAGGGGCAGCAAAGTGCAGAGCGCTTGGGGTTGTGCCTGCGCTCCCAGCAGTAAGCTGCAGGAGTTTTTATGCCTGCTTTTTTATTTTTTTAATGAGGTCCGAGCTTCAAAACATTCCAGGCCTGCTGAGCATGGACAACAGCATTGCTGGGCAGTTTCCTCCTGCAGTGAAAACCCGATGCGTCAGAATCTGAGCAAAGTGCAGTGGTTTCCCTTTCTGCTCCCTGTGTTTAAGGATGAGCTGCAGGTTGTGGTGAGCAGCACACGGGAAGGAAACACCAGGCTCCATGTACCTACCAGCACCTGAATGGTTTAGGCAGTGCAGAAAAAACAGACAACTGCCACAAATCCAGCATTTCACTGGTGTTTTTTTGAGTTTCCTGTAAGATTATGAATTTTAAAAGGGGGCATGGTGCATGGTTAGCTCTGATTCTTTCACTTCAAAGTCCTGCTGGTGCGGGTGCTGGTCCAGTGCGAGCTGCCACAACTGGGACAGTGCCACTGGGAGGTGGCAAGAGGCTGTGGAGGAACAAGTCCCGCAGTGCAGAATGCCCCTAATGAGCTTTCCTTTCTTTTTGGGGGTTCTCCAGTGGATTTTGCTCTGAAGGTGGTCCAGTGGTCAGAGTCGGAGACAGTGCGACTTCAGCTCTGGGACATTGCAGGTACGTCACGCGAACCACGAAGCTGTTCAGGAGTCAATTTAAAGCCCTTGAGTGCTTGGCTTTTTTATTTATTGTTATTATTATTATTTTCCCCCAGTAGGAGTCTGCTGCAAACATAAATCCTAAAAGCCCGTGGATTCAAGGGACAGGACTGGTTTGCAGTGCTGTCTCTAGTTTGCAGCAGTAGTTTTAATATTTAACCAAAAACTCATCTGCAAAGAACACAGCAGCACAGGGGATAAATTCTATCAAGCCTTTCTTTGCAATTGCAAAGGCACAGCAGATGAATGGGGGGAGAGCTGATCTGTAACCAAGTGCATAACCTCCCAGCTCCGAGTCTGGTGTGCAAATTCTGATTTGTGGCGTGGCAGCCGGGCCCAATTCCCACGTCTCAGTGTGTGTAACCCCACTGAAGTCGCTCTGGTTTCGCTGCCAGAACCAGAGGGGCCCGGGCAGTCGCTCTCTGGCTGCTCAGTGACCTGTGCGAGCAGGGCTGGGGGTTTCCTTGGGAACAGGCGTCCCCCCTGGAGCAGCAGCGCCCAGCGAGCAGCAGTCATGGAAACAGGACGCCGTGCTGAGCCAGGGTGGCCGGCCTGGGTCAGCAGTGGGGCATCTTTGGGGGGCTTTTGGGGTGGGCCAGCCGTGCAGCCCGCTCAGCCATCCTCAGCTGCCCTAGTGCCAGAGGGCAAAGGCCAGGTCAGTGCCGTAGTGGCTCGAAAATGGCACCTCTGGATGCAGGGCGGCGAGGAAAACGGGGCTGTGCGTGCCTGCTTTTTCGCTGTTCAGGCGTGCGCGTCAGGAATCTCTAAAAAGAAAACAGGAAGGAGAAGTTTGCTGCACGAGGATTGCAGCAAGAAACTGATTTCGATTGCAGTCCCCAAAAGGCATTTAAGATTTGGAAGGCAGAGCGGCCACCCTCGTCCAGGGGCTGCGCATCCAGGGGATGTGAAATTTTAATGTAGGTTGTTACACTGGGAGTCGGGCAGAACATTTCTGGGACACCTGAGTGGCTGGGTCGGGGTTAGGAGCTCCCAGTTTGTCCCAGTTCCCTGCACTGCTGAGGCACTGAGGCAGGATGCATCTCAGTGCCTGTATCCTCGTTATGTAGTGGAGGTAGACGATGTCAGCTGAGGAAATGCGGTACCCTCATGGGCAGGCAATTTCCATGAATAAATCTAAAAAACAGTAACTTCTGGGGGGATTTTTCTTTTCCTTTTGATCCTGAAGGGCAGGAACGCTTCACGTCAATGACGCGGCTGTACTACAGGGAGGCGTCCGCCTGCATCATCATGTTCGATGTCACCAACGTCAGCACCTTCAGCAACAGCCAGAAGTGGAAGCAGGACCTGGACAGCAAGCTGACGCTGCCAGACGGGAGCCCCGTGCCCTGCCTGCTGCTGGCTAACAAAGTGAGCAGCTCGAGACACGCTCTGTGTGTGTACACGTGGACCTGGGCTTTCCCAGCTGCAGGAGATGCCTCCACTGCTAAGCCTTGCCCTGTGCTGTACCACAGCCTGTGGGCTTTTTAATCCTTTCCTTAATGTCTTTGGAATTTTCTTTCTTTACCTAGGAGGGTGGTAGGACCTAAGGCTGGATGGCACTTAGGAGGTGTTAGCACTTGCTTTGTCCTAGGATGCTTCTTTTGCTGCTGGAGCTAGAGATCAGTACCTTGGGCACTGAAAGCTTTTCTTCTGCTTTCTTGGTCTTTAACTTGCCTGGGGAATTTTTGTGGGAGGAACTTGAGCTGCCACAGCAATGGCTACTTTTCCTTTGGGTGCAGTGTCAGGTTTCGCCGTGCAGAATGGGTGCTGTCTTTCAGTGATTTATTTCTTGTTCATTTAAAAAGTACCTTTCTGTTCCTCGCGTGCCAGCGTTGGCTCAGCAGCCATTCCCAGATTCAGTTTGAGACTTGCCTGCTTTGAGAGAGTCTAAAATTGGAGACGAATCAAAAACATGCAAGGTGGGTGGGAGAATGGCTTTTCTTCTCCACTTCTTCACAAGCAATGAACTGTGATAGCAATTTTACAGTAACGTTTGTGCCTGCATGAAGCCGTGTGACTGCACGGGCTGCACTCCCACCAACACAAGCTCCCCTGGGACAGGTTTCCTCACTCTCTTCGTGCTGCCCACTGACATCCATGGGATTGCCTCGGTGGCACCACAGTACTAAAATCCCCTTGGTGCTGCTAGGCCTGGCAGATTTTGGATGAGTGACAGTGCTTTCTTGTCCTGTTCTAGAGGAACCTCCATTCCATGCGTGCTTGGCTGAGGTGTGGCAGCATCTGAGATGAGATAAATGTACTGCTGCTTGCAACATCCCATTAAGAACCTTGCCCTAGGAACGCTCAGATTGTGATCTCGGAGATGCGCGGGGCTGAGCCCTCCTGCTGCCTCCACACAGGCACTGCTGGGGTGAGGGGAGAGGTTCCCCTCCCAGCTTAAAAATTAAAAGGCTGAAACTTAAAATGTCTGACTCTCCTTTTGCAGTGTGACCTTTCCCCGTGGGCAGTGACGAGAGAAGAAGTGGATCGCTTCAGCAAAGAAAATGGCTTTTCTGGCTGGGTGGAGACGTCTGTCAAGGAAAACAAGAACATTAATGAGTCCATGAGGTAGGCACAATGCCTCGTGGAGCATCTCAAGAGTTAATTCCCTCTCTCAGACACCGCCATCTGAGGTGAGGGGAGATGCTGTCAGGCAGTAACAAATGGCAGCAATAACTCGCAAGTAAATCTCCTGGAGGGAAACTGAATTCTAAAAGGTCAGAAGTTCTTCTGTCCCTGGTTAAGCTCAGGCATGCTTTTGGGAACAGAAATGCTTTAATCGGTACCAGGGATGGGTTTTTCCCATATGCTGCCTTCTTCCAGGAGGATGGGGCTTCTGGTGCAAATATATTAGAAATTCTTTTGTGATGCACTAATCCGAGAGAAGATTTTGCTTGTTCTGAAAGGTGAGAGGCAGCAGCTCTGGGCATTCGCACCGTACCTCAGGTAGGTAACTGGTTGCAGTGTCCCAGTCCTCAGGCCTCAGTATGGTCACTGCAGCCTCCTGGTGCTGCCAGGAAATGGCAGTGGAGCTGCTGTCAGTGCGGATCAGGCTCCTTAACCTCACTCTTCAGTCCTTCAAGTTCTGGAATTGTGTGTTCTCCTAGAAGGAGTTATTTCTCTTTATTTTATTCTATTTTATTTTTTGTATTGCCTCAAAACTGTGTGGCCCAATGCTGCTTGGATAAGAAAATAACCAAAGTCACATGTGTTTGTCTTCTAGAGTCCTGATTGAAAAGATGATGTCTTCGTCCACCCGTGATGGAAGTTCCTCCGCTTCTGGGAGCGGGGATTACATTAACATAAAGGAGGCATCCCCACCAGGCTGGGCTTGCTGTTAGGTGCACTGACTACACCATCTGCTTGGGTCTAGCAGCAATGTCCTTTTATTCTTTTTTGTATTTTTTATTTTATTTTTTCAAAGCAGCTATCTTTTTTTTTTTTTTTTTTTTTTTTTTTAACATGGTAGTGAACTGTCTTCTCCTTAGTGCATATTCATGCTCGGTAAAGCATTGCTGCAATGACTGGGAGTGAGAAGTGGAAAAAGGCTGAGAACAGGATTCCTTTCTTCTCGTGCAGCAGCGACTGGAAGCTCTGCTGCTAGTCATGTAGCACAGCCTGTGTTCGAGCACATGGCTTGGATTAATACTTTTTATGTTTCGAGCACTTATCTTCATCTTCTCACATGTGACGACCTGTCCCGGGCAGGATGAAGGATGTGGGAAGTCTATTTTTAATATCACTGCACCTTTTGTTCCCCACAGCCCGCACCCACCATACACAGTGGCACCACTCCAAAGCCTCACAGTGCCCTTTATGTCAAGCACACGATGTTCACGCAGTCTCTCTGTGCCCGTGGATCCCCAGTGTGGGATCGCAGCAAACTCCTTACTTCATGCTGCGGAACCATGGACCTGTGCTGGCACGTCGCGGAGAGACCAACGCACCCCAGCCTTGTCACCAACTGTCCTTAAGATGTGAAGCCAGCTGTGGGTTATGACTGTGTCCCACTTTACGAGCCGTGTAAAAATAACTGGTGTGCGAATCGAGAATTCATGCAGCACGGCCCTTGCTCACATGTACACCGACCGGGGGGCGTAGAGCACAGACCCCGACTTTGTGCCAAGAATTGCCCGGTTGCCTTCTGTTCGTTCATTCTCCCTCACCCTCTGTCCAGCACAATCCTACGTATTCTGTTCTGCTGCCACTTTATTAGGGCACTGAGAGCTGAATGAGGAATAGGTTGTAAACTCCTTTGTATGACAGAACAACAGTTCTTTTCACTTTTAGAACACCCTGTATCCTACAATCTCGAATAGCTTTGCAATTGCTGATGAATTGCCTTCCCACAATTATTCTGTAGCGATGAGTGAGTTTGGTAGCAGGGATGGTGCTGGAAACACAGCTCTCTGAAAGCCCACCTGCTGGTTTTAGTGGTCCAAAGGGGAAGTGAAGGAGAAGACTTTGCAGGGCAAAAGGAAATGAAGAGACCTGCTCCCTACTTGCCTTTTGATGCCTGCTTTTCCTAGCACGTCCCCTAGGTATTTGCTGTTGTTGAGAACGGTTCTGGCCAACAACAACAACAACAAAAATGGGTAAAAGCACTCTAGATAGTTATCTTAGAGGAGTTATTAGGAACCTCAGTCTGCAAGGCTGTTGTTACGTAGCATTGTATGCACTTTATGTAAGCGTGCTATGCCACAGAATTGTCTTGCCTGGGTTTTGGGTTAGGATTTAAACAAGTGCTCTTCAATAATGTTTTCCCTTCCCTAGCAGTTTAAATAAGCAGAGTGCTGAGAGAGGAAAATATTGGAAGACTTTCCTTCCAGAGCACAATTTGAAAACGGTTTGTTCTGATTCACGCTAATTTAGGACTGATTTTCTTTGGCAAGGTACTCCTGTCCGTCTTTTCTTACTCTATACAATCTATGGAGGGAGAGGACAGTAAGAACAGGAACCGATTACCTTCACTAGGCACAAAAGAATGCTGAGTTTTTGTTATCTGGACTTGAGAAGGACAGGTAAACAGTAAGGGCTATGAAATTTAGGCCTAATGTTGTGTTCTGACTATTTTATTAAAAGCTAAAGTAGCTGGGGTAGGATTCTGTTGTGCAAAAATTGACAAATTCAGCTTTCTAAGCACTTAAACTTACCTTTTCCTGTGCCACTGGATTCACTGTAGAAATATATGAAATGTGTAGAACTGGTTAGCAACAAAATTGAACTCTAGTTGAATTCTACTGCCTAAACATAGTAGGTAAAAGAAAAAAAAAAAGGATTTTTTTAATCATCCTATCAGTATTTTTAGTCCTCTATGAAATACGGAGAAAAGGGTCTAATTTTTAAAAAGATACATCATGAAGCTGTTAGTATTCGTGTGTTATTTATTGATTTCTCTATGTGCACCTCAAAGTGTTTGAGCAAAGAGGTCAAGTGTAGGAGCTGCCTTAACGGATGAAGAAATTGAGACAGAGTGGAAGTCTCTGCCCAGGACCAACCAACCACTGAAGTCAGTAAAAGCTTGGAAATGAACAGGAATTTTATAACATGGGTTAAAATGCCTTATTTATACCTTTTGTATACCATTTTTTTACATACCAGTTTCTCTTTAGTATCTGGACCTCTTAATTTTTCAGAAGTGCCTCTCAGAAACAAGCAAAAAGCCAAAGGAAGAGCTTTTATGATTTTCTTTTATTATAATAATTTCTGCTGGGCCCAGAGATTTCTGGTACCAGTGTATGCCTTGGCGGTTTGTTTGTTTTTTTCCCACACTGCTTGTTAACATCTTAATAGACACAGCAGACAAGTAAGTGTAGAAAACCAAGCCTGCACAACAGAAACAGTCGTTACTTGAGATTGGTACAAAAACACAGACAGGAAAACGATTTTACTGTGCAGATGTGTGTTTGTTTTTTTTTTCAGTTTGCTCTGTGGCACATAAGGTACTTAAAAAGAAACGACAAACCACCCCTTGATTTAGTCTCGTAAAACAAACTGATTCAAAAGCCCCACCTAAACATGGTTTTTTTTGCTGCGTTAATTTGTGAAGAATGCTTACCTGTGAGATGGGTTCTGCCCAGCTTGTGCTGGTTGAAATAACACATTTTTAAAACAACCGAAAAGTCAGCTTGAGAGAAGCTCATTTTTGGAGAGATATTTTAAACAAAGTTAAATCTGATTCATAAAAACTTGATCTTTCAATATGATGCAGAAAAGCGTAGTCTTTATAGTCTGTTAGGAACAACTTGTTTTTAAAATGACGCTTGATTTTTCCTTTCTGTAGTGTCTTCTTTGACTTTGTGCTCTTTATGAGACTCTGGACCAACTGTACCTATTTCATTCCCTTCCACATGTTGTTTCTCATTTCTGTAACTAATTTGCAGTCATGAGACTCAAAAACATTAGTTTAGCTTTGTATTTAATATGTTGATGACAGCAATCCATGGGTCAACAGAGCCAGGAATTTTTACTGTAAGAGAATTTGAAATCATGAGGGGAGACTACAGTTCAGAAACAAGTTGGCAATATTGAAATTGAGCTTTTTTTTTTAAAACAGTTCGCAGTTATGCACAAGTATTTTAGAGACAGGGTTCTGATTACTGTAAAGTTGCAGTGTTATCGTGTTTATATAAAGAGAAGAAACTGCTGGGAGGTTTTCTCCATATCAATCAGTAACTAATGCACTGTTGCAGAAGTTTGAAATAAAACAAGTTTGACATTGCTCGTGTAGTAGTTGTTGTTTTCCAAAGAAATGGGTTCAGGAGTCCAACACAAAAACAATATTGCTGTCAATAACAGGAGATGGATAAAGCATACAATGTGCTCTGTGCTGCCAGCAAAACAAATTAGATCCTTTTCACGGAAACATCTTTCTGTCCTGATTATTGTAATCTGATTGACCTACAAGTGGGACATAAGTATGCAAAACTTTTGCATCTGCGAGTCAATCATAGTGGCTTTTAATCCAATATATCCAGCAAAGAGGAGAAAGAAAAGAATTCCTTGATGTGGCTGTCTGTTAATACGCCTTCCTCCTTATGGCTCATTAATTCACACAGTGCATTTTGAGGCTGGCTATGCAGGCAGGCAGTTGCTCTGAATGCCTCTCTTTCTTTCCTGATCAGCTTGATTTTCATGAGTATTGACTTGCACGAAGGACAGGGCACATCTGAATTGATCAGAAAAATGGCACTAATTCCAAAGGGGACAAATTAAGCTTGGGCAAGGCACTAAATGAACTCAAATTACTCCTAGGATTAGGTAAAAGCTGACCATATTTCTAGTATCACACCAGTCTTCTCAGATAACACCAGATCTAATAAAATGTTTTAATGTGCTGTTTGTAGTGAAACTGAGGAGTAAGTCTCTGTAAACACTGAAGTGCAAAAGCACGTTGCTGTTCCCAAAGCTGCCATGTTCACGGGCAGTGGAGTTATGTTTTATTTTGCCATGGCAAAAAGCAGCTCTTATTAATCATAATGAGTAATTATGGATTTCTAGGGGATTAAAAGTGTGAGGCACCCCAAACCTTCCATGGACTTTCTCTTGTATTTTACGTAAGTTGTGCATGTTTGTTGGATCTGCTGATGGGCGCGGGCAAACGCGGTGCTGCAAACGCCATCAACGCCGCTAATGAAATCCACGCTTGCTGAAAACAAGAAAAATAAGAACTTCACACTTCGGCACACTCCCAAAGTGGCAAGGCGACGTCGGAGCGAAGCCCAGCAGCCTCCCCGCACCCCCCTGCCCTACACACGGCCTGGGAACCGCCTCAGGCCCTGAGGGGAGGCGATTTTGTGTCCCGCTGCCCCGGGGCAGGAGGTGCCCGTGGCAGCCTGGCGGTGAGCATCCCTCCCTCCATCCCTCCCTCCCTCCCTCGGGCAGGCTGCCATGACAAAGGGGCCGCCGCCTTGCTCTAACCTCGCTGCCTAAACTGCGCCCGGCCCCGCATCGCCTCAGGGGCGGCGTGAGGCGAGGGGGGTGGGGGGCTCGGGGCCGGGCCCTGAGGGGATTTCGGGCTCCGTGGGCCCGTTTGTGAGGCGATGAAGGGGCTCGGGGCCGGGCCCTGAGGTGAAAAGGGGTCTCGGAGCCGGTCCTGAGGCGACGGGGGGTCCCGGGGCCCGGCCCCGTGGCGCTGAGGGGCGGCGCGGCGCCTCCCCGCGTTTTCCCTCCAAAACCACCCCCCCCTCCCCTCCCCGCGCGGCGAATCTGCCGATCCCACCCCGCCGCGAAAAAAAAATAAATTATATATATATATAAATATATATAAATAGAATAAAAGAAAATAAAAATCGGGACGGGTTACTTGCGGCGGAGGAGAGGCGGGGCGGTGAGGAGGAGGAGCGGGGGAAACGCGAGGAGGCGGAGCGGCGGAGCCGGTGTCGAATCTGCCGGCGGTCCCGCCGCGCGGCTCACAGCAGCTTGAGCGTGTGGGGCGTCCTCGCCCCCCTCCCCGCGGCGACCGGAGGGGCGGGGCCTCCGGGCCGTGATGGTTCGAACTGACCAATAGCGAGCGGCGGGGCCGCGCGGGCGGCCAATGAGCGGCGGAGGAGGCGGTGCCAGCGGGGTAGGCTGAGCCGCCCCCCCCCCCCCCGCTCGCATCCTCTCGGCGGTGCGAACGCGACCATTTTGCGGGGGGGAGCGGCGAGCGGCGGCGGGGCCGGGCCGGGCGGCGGCGGGGAGCGGGGCGGGGGCGCGCGGCCCACGCACGGCGGCGGCTCCGGCGGCTCCCCCCTGAGGGGGCTGAGAGAGAGGCGGCGGCGGCGGCTCCGGCACCGTTGGGCCTGAGGCGCTGGGCCCGGGGCTCCCGCTTCAGGGAGGGAGGGGACGGGCGTACGCGGAGCCCGCAGGCAGCGAGCGGCGGCCGCTTGGGTGATTTTATTTTTTTATTTTTTTAATTATTATTAGTTTTTCTGGTTTATTTTTATTTTTTTTTTCATTTTTTAATTTTTTTGCCCTTCGGCTGAGGGCGACGTCCCCCGGGCCGGGCCCGAAGCGCCGGGGAAAATGTCGAGGCCTGTCAGGTGAGTCCTTGGCGGCGCGGAGGCCCCGCTCCCGCCTCCCTCCTCCTCCTCCTCCTCCTCCTCCTCCTCCTCCTCCCGCCGCCGCCCTCCGGGGCCCGGCCCCCCCCCTCCCCGTTTCTCCCTCATTCCCCCCCCCTCAGCCCCACGCCTCGCCTCAGGCCCGGCCCGGCCCCGCCGCAGCCTCAGGACGGCGAGACCGGGAGGCTGCAGCCTGGGCTGAGAGGGAGGCCGACCTCCCCCCCCCCCCTACCCCTTTTCATCTCCTATTTTTATTTATTTTTAACTTTATCGGCAATTATCGCTCGGTGGCGCGGGCGAGGGGCGCTGCTGACGGTGGTGGTGGGGGGAGGTTGTGGAAAGGGGAGGCCCGCGGCGGGCGGCGTCCCACATTTTGCGGTTGGGGGGGTTAAAAAGGGAAAAATAAATAAATAAATAAATAAAAAAAAAGGATTTCTCGCCGTGACCCACTTGGGGCCGGCGCCATTTCGGAGCCGCGGGGCTCGGCGGAGGCAGCGGGCCGGGGGCTGCGGGCAGGGGGAGCGGGGCTGTGCGGGCCGCCTGGACCACGCTGAGGGGAGGAGCCGCGGCGGCCACCGCCTCCTCTCCTCCTCCTCCTCCTCCTCCTCCTGCTGCTGCTGCTGTCCTCCGCTCCCTCTCCTCCTCTTCTCCTGCTTCTCCTCCTCCTCCTCGGGCTGTCCCCCAGCCCCACCGCCCGCTGGGGGGCTGTGGGAGGAGGAGGAGGAAGAGGAGGAGGAGGAAGGAGGCGGCAGCTCCGTGCCTGGAATTTGGGGCTGGATAGCAGCGGCGGCGTGCAGAAGTTGCTGTGCCCCGAGCCCGGAGTGTGTTTGGCTTTGCTTAGCCCCGGGGAGAGCCCCGAGAGCCAGCTCGGGGTTTAAATGCTCTTTGCAGAAGAGGTAAGGTGTGTCATAATGTGGGCTCTGTTCACTTGTTGCAGTCCTAAGGCTTATGTTATACTTGGAGCCTCTTACCTATTTAAACGTACACGTGTATCGGTGGTAACTTTGGATTTAAGTCATACCTCTAATATGTAAGAGTTAAAATGGAGATTTAGGGCTGCTTCACACAATCAGGAGGTTTGGCACGCTGATTAGTGGAACAGTTGTTTTTCTATAGCTTTTTTTTTTTTTTCTTTTAACCAGTAGTGTATTCCTGCATGCAAAAGTAAGGGCGGATAAAGCTCCGAGTTCCCCTCCTAGGGAATTACCTCGGGTCTAAAAGGTGATGAACAGCACCGTGCATACCGTGCTCTGAAGCATCAGTTTTTGGCCTTTTGTAAGCCAGGACGTTGGACTAGATGGACTAGTGGTCTGATGTTGAATGGCAGTGCCTGTGTCCTGAAATGCAGCGGTGATGTGACTTTGCTGCTCACTGTGACACTTCAGTGTACGGTCTGCTGGTGATTTACTTGCCAGCACTGGAGCCTTGCTACAGGTAAGGAGAGCATTGTGTCTTTAAAGGCATAGTTTGTAAGGTTTCTGCTGTCGCATACCTTTGTGAGCAATCTTTTCTAAACTAAAGAAATCCGTAAAATCCTGCAGTGTTGTGAAAGACCTGGCTTGTCTGACTCGCAGTTGACAGGTGCTGGCATACAGCAGAACTCCATGCCAAAGTCCAGTGTGTGCTTGTAGTAGCACAATACCTGCTGGCACGTGCCAGCAATAGTTGGAGCAATCCACTATCTAGCTGGATTTAGTAGCTTTCAGGGGAAAAATGTAAATCTTCAGAAGCTACTGCGCTGGGAGAAGTAGAGAACTTCTAGCAGAGAACTGGAGAACTCGTCAGAGATGAAAATCCAGAACTTTTAAAATTATGCAACAACTTTTTTTTCCTGATTATCTTGTTGATAATAAGGGTGTCTGGTGAGAAGTTCTCTATCAGAATCAGATTTGGTGGTCTCTTGAATTAATTTAATATGTCTGCTAGTTTCTAGTGAATATATACACAGCTAAAACAAAGGGCTTTGACAGATACCCCCAGTTTCTGCTCATCAGTAGAAGACTGTCTTAAGACTGAGTCTGGTTGTTGAATTCAGTTTCTTGTAATTAAGTAGCAACGAAACCCACGTATTTACAGGTTTATTGTTCGTGTTAATTCAGAACCAAATACTTTTTATGCAATTAGGCTACTGTTGGGTGGATAATGATGGTATCTGCACTATTGTTAGAAAATGGCAAGTAGTGAAAAGGAAAGGAACTTCCTACAGCTACTGAACTTCTGCACCATGTGGCTAACTTCTGAAATGCTGCCATGAGCATTTAGAGCTGCTGGCTACGTTACTATGTCCTTATCTATTTCTGAATACAAGTAAGATAATGTCAAGCCCTCATTTTTATACACAGCAACAATTAATGTATTTTAATTGATAATTTTGACTGAATTTGGGGGGGTTCCCGTTTGCTGCTCCGTACTGGTCACTTTCGCTTGCTGGTGCTCCTCTCTCAAAATGAAACTGGGCAAGTATTGAAATCAGAGAGGTTTTCTGTTTGTCTGAAGATTGAAGCCAGTTAAGAACAGATATCTGTCTGTATTTCGAGGCCATATAGCTTTATGTGTTTAGCTCTTCATTAGTAACTTCCAGTATTGCATTGGCACTACAGTGGAAGGGTGGCTCTTTGAAACTTTAGTTGCAGTGGGGGAAAAAAAAAAATCTATTAAATATAACTTGCTTTATTGCCACTGTTGTACCTGGGCAACATAAAATGTAAATGGTAAGATTCTGGATAACTTCCGTGGGTTAGCAGGAAAGGAAAATTTCCTTGAGATGGCATTTGACTTGAGTAATGATGCCTGGTAATGTCCAGGGATGAGCAAAATTCTTTGCAGATAAGTAAAAAGGCATGGGCCTTGCTCTGGGAACTTTCAGTCTAAAGAGAAACAAAGAGCAAGGGAAAAGTATGACAAAAATCAGTTTTTCAGGAGCAGTGCAGGTTGCAGAATTGGCTTTTTTCTTTTTTTTCTTTTGTTTTTTTCCCCTTTGCATCAGAATAGTTCTATATTGTATTTTAAAATCTCCTCATTTGTAGTTAGGTTCAGATGGAGGATGGGCGCAAAGCTGCTAAAACTGTTGCTGCATAAATCATTTAATTGTTTTACGGAGTTTCAAGTCATGTGTATCCCTAAAAATTCTGCAGATACCATGAGCAGTGCCTAGTCTTACAGACGTTTGGAGTTACACCAAGTCCAGACCCAAACAATGACCTCTGTAATTGGGAACCTCTAGTCGGTGAGTCCTGTCTGAGTACAGTTGTGCCAATTTTTCAATAGACTAACACCATAGCGACGTGCTTCAGGTACATAACTGTCACTAGGCTTTGATGTTTCAACTTCTGATACGTAATTATAAGTTAATGTCTGTTTATTTAAGGCCTGAGTCTAGCACCGCCTATTTGTTTTGCACAACTTTGAAAACACCTAGAAGAAATACTTCCTATCTCTCTTTTTCTTATCTGTATAAGAAGGCAGCAGAGCAGTGCTTTTAACAGCAGTATTTATTGGTAGCCTGTTGCTGGTTGAGCAGGACAGCTTTACCCAGGAATGAGGACTAGAAAGTGAAACTGTGTCTGTGCCAGGCCCTGGGCCAGAGGGAAGGTCAACAGCTCCTTCCACAAATGCTTGGTTGGAGAGTTACATGCTGGAGTTTAAAACAACAAAAACTTCAGCAACCGTTTAATCTCTTGTTCATTCTACTTCTCAAATTGTGTAAGAGAACAGATTATTTCTGCTGATAATCACTTGACCTGAGCACTCTTCTGCACTGCATGGTGAGCTCAGTCAGTTGCTTTTTTGAATACTCCTCTAAGCTTTGCTTAGGATGTGTATGTAATTTTTTAAACTTGGACTTTAAACTGTGGGGTTTACTGCCTGTGGAAATACACAGGGATCTAAACATTCCCTTTTATTTCTTTTTTTAAAGCTTTCTAACTGATTATTACTTTATATTCTGATACGTTAACTCGGAAACATGGTTTGAGGGACCTTGTTAGCCGAAGATGAGATGCTATACAATCCTTAACCGCTTGTGGAGGTATTTAGCAAGCCTTTTGAGTGATGATATTGCTTTTCATCATTTTAAAATTGATTTCACTCTGATAAGCATCAAGTATGAGTTGTAAGAACTACTGTGCTCTTCTGAGTTCTTATTAAATTACTTGAGTGTTACTTGAGTTAACCAAGTGCTTCCAGTGTAACATGTCAGTGGGTTTCTGGATGAGTTACTCGTTATGTCAGAAATACAGAGCTGTCAGCTGGTACCAAAACGTAAGCTCTCAGGACTTCTCTCTGTACCTTTCCTCCCCCAATCTCCCTTGCATGCACACTTCACGTGTTAAGCTGAATTAGCAAGTGAGTTATTTTACAATTTCAATGTGTTTTAAACCAGATTGAACAATATCCATCCCAGATGTCTACTAGACTGTCTTTTTATGCTCAGTCTAACTGAATTTTGCTGTTTATTTTTGTCTAGTTGCTTGTCTTAACATATTTTAGTGTCTGCTAGGGGCAAAGAGATGCTCCTCACTGAAAAAACAGCAAGTGTTCTGTTTTTTTTTTCCCCTTGGATCTCAACTCTGGTGAACTTACCTGTCTTTATTGCTTGGGTTTAATGAAGGAGGCAGTCTTTGTATGCTTGTAGCCATTAAGCATTGCACAACAGTGCTGTTCACAGTTAGAAATGAAAGGAGATCTAAATGGGGTGAATGCTGAGCAGAGTGAGAAGAATGGCAGATGGAAGAGCAGTTCTTGTTTCATGGTTCTGCTCTTGTGAGCTTCTCTGGCTCTGGTGGGAAGACGTAGAGATTTCTATGTTCAGTAATATCAGTGTAGGCATTTCTTTCACCCTACTCTGTCCTGCAAGTGATTTCTCTCTATGGTACTGCTCCTCTAGGCCAGGCAATGAGAGCGTAGCAGAACCTGCTCTCCAGATGAAAACAGATAAGGTACAGTGCTAAGAAAGAGGAAGAACAGATTTTTTTTTTTTTTTTTTTGTTTTATCTGACTGCGTCACACTTCTAGTATTTGATTTAATATGGGCCTTTAACAGAAATGAGGAAGATGAAGCTGTTTATGACCAATGTACTGCACGGTGGCAATATTGCAATTCCCATTTTGCTTGATAGTGATGTCTGAAACACTGAAAGACAGATGCTTACCAAAATAAACCGAATTTTCTGTTAGTTTTCCACCTGCAGGCAGGAGATGGTCTTCAGGACACCTTCCTTTTGGAAAGGAGGCTGAGTGTGAGGCCTCACCTAGGTGGTACACCATGGTGAGCCTTTTGGAGTCGGTGTAGTACTGAACTGGGGCCGCTGGTGAGCGGGCAGTGCTCTGTAACACGGTGCTGTTGTACTTTGTTCTGCTCACATTTACCCTGGAGCTTGGATGGGATTCAACGTGTGGAAGTTGAATGCCTGGTCTTGCCTTCTTTTGTTAGCTGTGTTTTTTTATTGTTGTTTGGAGCTGAAGAGGCTTTATATAGGCTTGAAATAAAGTAATTATGCAGCTTCCTCTTCTGAAGGCTGCTGCTGTAAGCCATAAATAGAGGTACTTGTACAGGAGGGAGGCTTCTAATTGGTTTCTAATTGATCAACAGCCAGCACACAACAATGGCTGTTGCGTATCATTCAGCTGGGCAGTCTTAGCAGCAGCGGGTGATGTTAATCCCAAAATGCAGTGCAGTTCTGCAAAGTGCACATGGAATTCAGCAGGCTTGTTTAGAAGGGAAGGGTGTCGTGGTTCGTGTGTTGGCTTGCAGCGATCCTTGAGTCTGCGCTGAGGGGCAGGTCGCTTCACCTCACACTTGCCCAACTTTTTCTGTGTGTAAAAGTGAGTTCACGAGATGGTGACTGCAGAACTTAGTTCTTCACTGGGCTGAGGTCAAAGGGATTGTTTTCAAAAAAAAAAAAAAAAAAAAAAGAGCAAAAGCGGAGACAGGGGAAGGAGGGCTAAATCTCTGTCTTCAGCTGCTCTTCCTCCTTCTGCACATCCTCCAGAAGAGGAGGGTGTTTGGAATCTGCCCCTGACCCACGCATTGCCAGCTGGAACTGCAGTGTAGTGCTGAGCAGCTGGACCACGGGGCAGTTAAAACTTGTCAGTAAAGCAAAGGGTGCTGAAAAACTAGCCAACAACTACAGAAACCTAAAATACTAAGTGCAAGTAAGTTTGTTGGTGAGTGAGGCTTTGCTTTCAGTAATAGCTGCTTATGTAGTTGCCTGATTTTGTCTATCATTGGCCGTTGCATTTACCCTATTAAGGGCACCTGGTTACCTGGGGGACTGGCAGCTTGGTTAGGGAGCAGCAAAGCTGCTGATGCAGTAACAGAAGTGTGGGTCTGTGCACAGCTTTGAAACGGTGTGAGGGGGATCTCTGTCTTAAGAAAGTTGAGGCCGATGCATTCTTTAAATGCATCTTTAATCTTTGGGTGCTGCTTTTTTAAAATGCTTTTTAATCTTTGGAAATAGCTTTTAAAGTGTGTTTTCTCTGTAGTTGGAACAATGATACATGTGTAGTTTTAGTAATGAAAGAATCACATAACTTGTCACTGCAGTCATGAGCTGTAAGAGTGCTGCTTATCAACAATCACCTTTCACTTCTTAGACTATAATTCAGTCTGCTATGATAGGTCCCTAGGAAAATGCTCGGATATACTGTGTTTTCTTTTGAGACTTCAGAGGTGTAGATGGCTTACGTAAATAAGTCTTCTTGGGATGTGTTTGGGCTACAAATCCTGCACTGGAAACAAGAATGTGGTACTTTCTTCTTACTTTAAGAAAGCTTTTGTACCTTAGAGTATGAATTGCTGATTTATTTATTCCCTTCATTTTAACAGGAACAGGAAGGTGGTCGATTACTCCCAGTTTCAGGAATCAGATGATGCTGGTAAGTGACTTTGTTCTTAACAATATAATATCCTTGGGCTACAGCTGTTCATTTTTGGCTTTGCATATTAATTGTGTTGCTTCTAGTCACATCTTTAACCTAAATTCTAAGGAGTTTCTGCTCTTCAGTCTCTGAACTGTTAATGAACATTTGAAAATATAATGATTCTCGTATGTTTTGTATTAAACAAACAATGGTGATACAAATCTTATTATTTAATGCTTGCATTGTTGTAGTGCCTTTAGGCTGTTGGCAGCAACTGTATTCTTCCTTGGTCTATGTTATGTTCTGTGGCAAAATCCCCCTGATGCCACTTCTTTTTTTTTTTTCTAAAGTAAAATATGTTTTCAGTTTATTTAGTGGACTTTAGTTAATTCCATAATGTCAGGCATTTTTGTGAATTGCACCAAAAAAAAATAATCTTTGTATATTCTGTTTTGCGTGAATTAATGAAATATTTCTGGAAGCCATATGGAATATGTTTTATGTTCTTAGAAAATAGACATACTGCTACTGTTTCCTAAGGGAGATTACATTGATAATTAATGGAAACAAATATGCATAGCTCTTAATTGCAGTCCTGTTACTTGTATTGTGTAATAGTTGTAAAAACTTACACCGTAAATTGCTCTGTGATGATATACTGTTCCCATCAGAGGACAGTAAATAAACTTCTTGTTGTTAAAAGCATAGAGAGATACGTACGAATGTCAATTGTGAATAGGTTTTCTTAATAACTTTGTATTTCTAACTAGCTGTAAAATTAAGATACTGTCTCTTGTGAGGCATTTTGGTACGTTTCAGACTTGATTGCACTCAGCATTTTTATTATGCTGCTGCTGGAAGAAAAGGTAAATCACTAGTTTAAGACAGGACTTTTTGTAAAGTTTTCTTTTAAGATCTGTGATTATTTTTTTTAAGGGCTACTTTTTGATATGCCTGAAACGGTCCATTTAAAATATAACGGAAGAAGTCATTTTGCTGTGGAGCTGAGTCAATTTGCTGGGAGCTAAGGGTTTGATTCAAAACCATTTTCTGCTGTCCTATCCAGATGAAGATTATGGAAGAGATTCAGGTCCCCCATCCAAGAAAATCCGTTCGTCTCCCCGGGAGGCTAAAAACAAGAGGCGATCTGGAAAGAATTCTCAGGAGGACAGGTAAAAGAATCACTTCATCTGTTAAGAACATGCCTGCAAACCTTGTCTTGCACGTGGGGAGCAGTATCTTCTGAGAGGAGTGATTGTAAGTGCAATTCAGAGCCTGCAGTGTAAGAGCTCTCAATCACAAAGCTTGCATAACCAGCTTGGACATTGAGGTGGTTCGTTCTTATTTGAGTTGGCAGGGAAATCATGTGTAAAGTACTTGTCACTACTGCTTTGGCATTAAAAAAAAAAAAATAAAGGCGCTTTCCACATCTAGGCAGTAGGAATGGCAAAGAGGAATGAGTTATAAAAATTGGTAACTGGTACAATTATCCAGGTAAGACAGTGGCTAGATGCATTTAATTTTCCATGTTTTTTTTTGGTATGCTCACAGCGTTCCTCTGGTTAAAGATTAAATGGGGTGAGTACAGTGGCAGCAGTAGTAGGGGCCATTTGTTAGTTTTGTGGTTCTTTGTTTTTCATTTCCTGTTTTGTCAAATTCAGAAACCATCTTGTTTTGATAACCGAGTTGCTCTGACAATGTCAAATGAGTGAATTGTAAGTGATGTCCTACTACAGGAAAGACTTTCACTATTAGAGTGAAGGCATCTAACATTTCCCAGTAACTATGATCAGCAAATGGTTGCCTTAAAGGTGATAAAAACAGGCCTATTAAATAAATTGACTGCTTTCATGACAGACATCAACATGGAGGGTCTGCCAGCTGGTTCTTACTGTACAAACCCAAGGTATTTCTTAACTGTCTTGGATCGTTTGGTGGAATGTAGAAAACTTGCCAGAGGGTATGCTTTGGAGGTTTCTCTCTGTCTTTTTCCTTATGCTCCTGTGCTGTAAGGTGAAAGCTGAATGAATGTTTGAATGGGTTCCTCACTGTTGTGAACTGAGAGGGACAGGCAATTTTCACCCCAGCTTTTAATTGCCCTGAAGATGTGAACATTGTTTTGTGTTTTTTTTTTTTTTTAATCTTGGAACTGTTTCCAGGAAGGAAAAGCCAAGCGATTGTTTCCTGTTGCCACTTCAAATGTGTGTTACACTGTTTTGACACAAATGATGGATAGAAATCTAATGCAAAACTGATGTTATGCAAGTACTTCTGACATCTACCTACATTTCTGGATAAATCTAGTTCATTCATTTCTTGACAGATTGGCACAGTTTGCTTAGGCCAGTGTATATTTCTGCTCGTGCAGCACTTACATGAATTCTAGAGGTCAGTCTGCCACAGAAGTGCTCGCAAATGCCTGTAATGCTAGAAATAAAAACTTTAGTAGGTGTGACATTGTATAAAGAATGAGCTAGGGAGCTCCCAAAGTAACTAAGTAGTTGACCATAATGTCCAAATAGCTTTGGGGATATTTGAGTAAGAACACTTCTGTTTGTATTACAAACATTGCAGAGAGCCTGAATGGAACACAAGTGTGCGTGTTTAAGTGATTTGAAATCCACGGTTCTCTCCATGAGACTGAAAATAAATGGGCCTATGGGGCCATAGTATAACATGTTATCTAAACTATTAGTATTCTTCAAAAATATCGTGTGTCAGCGCCAACTGCCAAACCTGAACGTAGCGAAGCCTTGGTCTGTTGTTTCCTGACCTTTGCCAGAATGTGCAGCTCAACCATTCCTGAAACATATGTTGTACATCAGCGGCCCTCGATACAGTATTCACCATTCCTGTTTAAAACACTTATTCTCTGACAGCGTGCTGCTTGGAAAACCACCTCTGGACAGTGGTAGTGACAAATGATGGGGATTTGAATTAGAACAGGAACATTAGTACTTCCTTGATAGTGGAAGCCTCTAATGAGGATTGAAACCACTAGAGGGGGTTGGGGAAAGTCTGTCAGAGATCAGATCATCTGAGAGCTCGCAGACCAACTATGTGCTAGGTAACTGGTTAGGCAGAAGGAAGAACTCCAAAGAAAACAATGAGATGAAGACAGGTGATGATTCTGTAAATCTATTCAGAATAAAACTTTACTCCATCTATAGACTGAGTCATGTATTAGCATATAAAACTTCAAAATCCTAATTATAAAATGGAAGATGTCTGAATTGTCGGTAGATTTTGGACCAAAATGCATGGTTCATCTCATTCTTATCTCCTGGTTGATTCCCTTGACTGCAGAAATTTATACATGATTAGGAATTTGAAATTTCTAACCGTGATAACTACATATGCTTCTGAGTAGTGCTAAAGTATAACATCGTAATGTCCAGGAAAAGTGCATATCCCTGGCCTAGAGATCAGTTTGCTCTCAAATTTCTATTTCCCATACAGGAAATGCCTGGTTAAAGTACCAATTAAAACCTCTCTTTCTTTCCTGTTCAGTGAGGATTCAGAAGAAAAAGATGTGAAGACCAAGAAAGATGATTCACACTCGGCAGGTAACTAACTGTGTTGCACTGGTAATGTTATCTTCAAAATAAAGACCAGTTTTTAAGGAAGTTATGGGGGTAGGATTTGACATAGGAAAGGAGTTCTTTGTTTAGGGAGGGCAGCACTCTTCTAGCCCACTCGTCTTAAGCTGGATGCTGCCTCTACTGATTGTTGCTTCCAGCTCTTGTTTGGGATAACAGATATGTTTTGTGTAATATGATGCTGCCATAAATTGTCTTCACGGGTAGATAGATGTAGGTTAATCTCCTCCCTGGGGTTCTCATCAATATTTCACAGAGTGATAGAAGAAACTTCATATTCTCTTTTTCCTTCCAGATGAAGACTTTGGCAGTGAAGATGACGACTTAGGAGCAGATGATGGCAAAGCTGACAGTGACTATGAGAGTTCTCAAAAAAGCAAAAAAGGAAAAAAGGCTAAACCAGACAAGAATAAGAGAGCCTCTAAATCCAGGAAAAGGCCTGCAGGTAAAGAAATGATTGCTATGATTATTTTAATATTTTGAGAAAGTCATTATGATAAGTGCAGTATTCAATAAAGTATTATTATTGATTGATGCATTCAATCCCTACGTTGTGTTGCAGCAGTTCTGCACTGTGTATGCATTCATTACACACTTTATAAAGTAGTATGAAGAGGGTAATAATTCATCATGTCTCTTAAATTTTAAGAGGGAGAAAGTAATTCTTCAGCTGTGGGCTTTCACAGTTCTTAGGTTCTTTAGTATTGTGGCTAAAAATACCAAGTTACAGATTGCACAGTAAGGAGCTACTGTGTTCTAGGCATGTAGTGATAGTTGTGCATTTTAAGCATAGTTTGTGATAGATCTGATTTAAATAATGTTTTGCTTCAGAGATACTTTAATGCTCTCCTTGGTGAGTAATGATATGGCTGTTAACATTGATGGCAGGCGAATAACGCCCTAGTAAAAAGGGTTGCTACTCTCTACAGTGGAAGATGCTGCACTGGGTCATTGTTGAATGACTCCAGAAACATACGTGATGACTTGAATGTGTTCTCCTCAGCTCAATTATTCACTGAGCACCTTGATTCGCTTTTTCATGAAGGACTTGACTTTTGTCTTGCTCACCCACTACCTGATGAAGACATATGGTGGCCTGTGTTTTGTGTCTTCGTTATAACATGGTGACTTTGTGCTGCAGAGGACAGTGAGGACGAGAAGGAAGACCACAAAAATGTGCGTCAGCAGAGACAGGCAGCATCTAAAGCAGCTTCCAAACAACGAGAGATGCTTATGGATGATGTGGGTAGTGAGGAAGAAGAACAAGAGGATGATGAGGCACAGTTCCAGGAGAGTGAGTAACTGGGATTGGACTGGCACATGTCATAAAAAGTTGAAGTCAGTGTGGCATGGGTATAGTACCAAACATAAGTTTATGGGTCGGGCCAAACAACAAAAGGAACACAGTTTGGTTTCTGACTTGACAATGAAAACACAACTTGTCCTGCTTGGTACTTCCTTGTTAATGAATATTTACCCAGCAGACCAAGTTTACATTTTTGACATCTAGAACTTTTGTTTTTAATTTGCAGCAGTATGTCTCACAATGCTCCCTTAGGGTTGCTTATTTCCTAATGTTTCTTGCTACCCCATCAGTTTTGAGGCATTGCTGCTACTTTTGGAAAGATGTCAAAGTACTTTATCCTTGATTGATCAACGTAGGCCAGTTTCTTTCATGAGAATAGATAAGTCTAGCATGTAATGAATTGCATTATGAATTGCACTATTTCAAGTTATTGAAACAGGATTTCAGAAAGGAGTGAGAGTACCATTGCATAAAGATCACTTAACTTCTCCCTGTCAGGAGATCCTTTTTACTTTGGAATGGGTTGCTTAGAGCATATTTTGAGGTCCTCAAAACACTTTCCTGCTTTGTTATAGTACTTTATCCCTACCAGTATGTCACGTTTCCTTAAGACAGCAGATAAGTGGAAGCTCATAAGGTCGCAGAGTCTTGGTCTTCTGACTGCTCTGTTTAACTGGCGTGTATATCAGCTGTTTGTTCTACTTCCTTTCCTTGACTTCCAAAGCTTAATTTTGTTCTTGTTTCAGAAGATTCAGGAAGCGATGAAGACTTCCTCATGGAAGATGATGATGATAGTGATTATGGCAGTTCGAAGAAGAAAAATAAAAAGGTCTCCAAGAAATCCAAGCCAGAGAGGAAAGAAAAGAAGATGCCTAAGCCCAGGCTAAAGGCTACAGGTGGGTCTAAGAAGAGCTGTGCAGTTTGCTTTAGAGACTAGTATTCATTTTTCTGCGGTAGAAGACTCTGGAAATTTTGGGCCGGTAGGCATTAACGCGTAATGTTGAAGGGCTAGGTCATGTAACTAGTAACTTACCATGATTTAAAGCAACACAAAGTGGCTTTAACTCTTGCTTAGTGAAGAGGTTGAGTTAGTATCTATGTCTCATTGGCAAAACCCGTGTAGATTACAAACTTCTATTGAGATGCTGCAGTCTGACTTTTTGTGCATTGTGGCCAAATAATATAATTGGCGGCTTTGACAGGGACTCCTGGTCTTTGCGATGTTTTCAGGGTGGAGGAAGGTGGAGAAATTAGAACCAAAGAAGAAACTTGATATGCTACCGCAGGAAGTTCAAAATCATAGGTAGCGGCATATGTACTAGTTTGACAAGAGGCTAGCTATGCTAGTTGATAACATCTTATCTAGTAATCAGTCAGGACTTGCAATTAGATGGTTCTAAAGTCCTGTTAGCTAACGGTTTTCATTCCCTTCAGTTTTGAATGGAATGTATAAAACACCTTGCGTGTGGTTTGGTCAAAGTAAAATGAAACCTGTTATTGCAATGTCTTCTAAATGCTGTTTGTGTGAAGCCATGTCACTTTCTTTTCTTGGTAGCCGATAATAACTTTTATAAGTGTTTTATTTTTTTTCAGTGACTCCCAGTCCAGTGAAAGGCAAAGGGAAGGCAGGCCGACCCACAGCTTCCAAGGCAACGAAAGAAAAGACCCCATCCCCCAAAGAAGAGGATGAAGAGCCTGAAAGTCCCCCAGAAAAGAAAAAATCAGCCAGCCCTCCACCAGAGAAGTCAGGGGATGAGGGATCTGAAGATGAAGCACCCTCTGGTGAAGATTAAATGGCAGTTGAGGAAATCTTTGTTTAAAAAAAAAAAAAAAAAGAAAAAAGAAAAAGGAAAGAAAACATACTTAGGGATAGAACACGGTTTTGGCTGTGGCTTGACTCATGGGCTTTGAATGCTGTCTTTACTTTCAGCTGTTTAATACAGTGTATCCTTTTTTTAATAAGAGGAAACCATTATACAGTAATATTTTGAAGTCACTGTTCTCTGTTGGCCATTCCGTTCTCCCTCCCCCCACCAAATCTGAAAGCCATTTGAGACAAATTAACAGACCATTTAAATATATATTTTTTTCAAGGGATACTGCAGTTGTGAAGCAATAAGGTTTGAGACTGATATGGGGAAACCATACTTACAAATCGTTAAGTAGAATAGATTTCCCAGTGCTGGTAAGAGTCCTTTCAAACTATTATTATGTATTTGAGTATGTGGTTTAAAAAAAAACAAACAACAAAAATCTATGCTTTAATAGTTTTGTTGATACGAGTACATTCTCTCAGAAAAAAATGTAGTTAATAGGAATTCCAGTTGAGGAAACATGGGGAGGAATCCTGTGTTTCTTGGAATCATGCAACTTTTTAATGGAAAACAATCAAGAGACTTATAGATGGTCCACTGTCCTTTATTTAGAAAAAGACCCTCAAGTTAGGATGCAAGATCTCTTTGTCTTTGCTGGATAGAATCCTATTCTGCTTTAGGCAAATTGCAGTTTGTTCTATATGATTTCACATACACAGCCTACAAGCTGCTCACATCCATAAATCCTGTTTTACTTCCAGGGTTGGCTGTAGATGGGCGGAATAGGGAAGAGAAATTGAAAACAATTTTTAAAGCTCTGGTTTCCATCTGGTATTGTGGAAGTTTTCTTTAAAGTTGTTCCAAGGAAAAAAAAATTATGGACAATATAAAACTAAATTCTTTAGCTTTTGGGGCAAGGGATGTCCTTTTTATAAATGTGAAGCAAAGGATTCCTGTAACACTCTGGTCAGTCTCGGATCCCATGAGTCACGCTGAAGTGCTTCTCTTCTCTCCCTCCATCTGTCCTCAGAAAGGCTATGTAGTCATGTCTCTCAGCCTCTCCAGCTGCAGTTTTGGACAGCAGAATTCCATCAATAGTGACACTACCCCAGTATCACTTCCATTTCTTCATCCCTCCATCTGGCAGCACGGGGGGCGCTTCACACTCATTCTGCTCCCGCATCGACATGTCTGCCTCTGTTGGTCATTCTGCTCCCTAAGCCTAAAAAGTACGGAGTAGGGAACAGTATTAAAGGATGAAGCTGGGAGGAAATGGGGTTGGAAGCAGTGTAGCAGGGCTATAGTTTTATAACAAAAGCAGGATGTCCCTCTAAATGCAAGAAACTTGAGATGTGTGTGGTGGCATTTTAATGTGTTTTTATCAAAGCAGCCATATCCTTTTTTTAAAAAAAAGTACAAAAATCTTGGTTTTCAAACCCTAATACGGAGGTTGCTGCCATGTTGGTAGAAATATTAAAAACTGGACCTGCCATTTTCCTTTTTTTTTTCTTAAACCCTTTGTGCTTTTTGTATGTTGCTCACCGTTATCTTATAGCTGACAAGTTTTGCATCTTTTTTTTTTTTTTTGTCACTGAATACATGTTTTGTAACCAGCCTCTTGAAGGTAACATAAGGCAGCTAATTAGTTGGATTTCTGGTGCACGTGCTACCAGATTTTTAATCCTGTTTGGATTTTAGAGAGCTTTTAGATATGACACACTAATATGACCAGGAAGGATACTTGGCTGAATGGCATAGGGAGCCTGAAGATGCTGAGCACAGTGTGGAGCCTAAACTCTGGAACGGAATATTAATATAACAGCCGAGCGATTGTCTTGTGTGATTCATAGCCATGGATTTTATGGAGGCTGGTAAAATTACTTTACCTTGGCTTATTAAAATTTAAGTTCTCTAACATTCTTTACTATAATGAAACTACTGTTGCCGTTACAATAAAGATGATCGGTGTTTCCATTGTAAATCTTTTTTTTAAGTGGTTTAACTTTGCAGAACAGCTTAAGGCTGGAGTCAAGTAACAGTCTTGAAAAAGAAGTGAATGTAACCTCCTCTCCCACGCCTCTTCCCACCTCTTAGGTTTCTGGGAGAGCAGAGTTTCTTGTATCCCCTGCGCTCCTGGTCCAGTGCTCCTCGGGTAATATGGGACAATAAATGGCCAAATTTTAAATAACATTTGGATTGATATTTTGGGGGTAGCATATACTTTCCGAGTGCGTTCCACATCGTTGTTCTCCTTCAGTCCAGACTGTTTTCAAGTTGTTATAGTCTACTGGGGGTATTAGTTTCTTTTTGGTATTAAAGTCTTCAAGAACTGCATAAATGCAGAATACCTCTAGTTGATCTGGTCAAACAGTTGTTTCTTTACATGTTAGACCAGATTTGTTCTGAGGAGTGTATTTTGTAAGTACCACTTAAAGACATGTTTGTTTGTTGTGTTTTTTGGGTGTTTTTTTCCCCTAACACAGTTAAGTTCAGGCTGTGAAAAATAAGTTTGTTTTCAGTTCAGGTTTTGGACTGTGGATTATTTTATGCCTGTCAATTTCGGCCCTTTATCCTGTAAATCTGTTCTGTTTTCTCATATATTCATCTCTAATGGCTGTTACAGGCTGCATGATGCTATCTTTGAGATTGTGTCACAACCCAAACACTATGTAAATCCTGTACTACTTCTGGGATTTTGTAACTTTTTCTATATCTTACTGTTTTGCTAGTTTGTGCAAACACTAAGCCCTAATGGTTTCTCGGTTAAAAATACCACAGTTTACATTTTTACAGATTGAAGATAATTGTGAAGGTTAATACATAACTTTTCTTTTTAGTACACATTTTTAAGCAGAGGCAGACTTGACATTTTTAAATGTCCTTTTTAATTCGTTTGTATTAAGCATTCTGATTTCTTGAAGGAAAGCTGTAAAAACGCCTTTCTCTAGGAGCATGAATAGATCTTCATGGAGCAGGAAGTTCCATTCACAGAAGAAGGCTTTGAAAAGATTGTCTTCTGTTACACAGCTGTAGTTTTTGGAGCCTTTGCAGAGAGGTAAACAGATTTATTCCAAAATACAGTTAATTTAGTGCCCTGCCCTGGTCTCACCCTTAAAATGGTAGTTCATTGCTAACTTCCATTATATATCCCTCTGTACATTCTGTTTCTGAATCCACATGACCACATTCTGTTTTATATTTGTATAATCATGCTGTCTTTGACTGGCCACAAGGCTTGATGAGGAAAGATTTGCAGTCTTGGATTTTCATACTAAAGATTACTTGCTTCAGTTCCTATTTGATCAGCATGAGAATGCCAAACGTGTCAAGCTAAATGGGTTTCAGAATGGATTCCGGGTGAGAGTAAGACTTAGAAATACGGCAGCCAAGGAACTTAAGGTTTTTGTTTTAACTTTATCAAAGCAAACGAGCGTGCGGGGAGAGAAGCAGTACACCTTAGCTGACTTCTGCTAGGGAATGTGACGAATGCCAGGTAATGGCTCTGAGCGTGCTCAGCTCCTGTGCCGCCACACGGATGGACTACCAGGGCAGTGGCAGAAGATGCACTTGAATATTTTTTTGTTTTTTTTTATTCACCCTCCACTGTTGATGGTCACAATGGTACAATAGACACTGAGGCACCCAGGTTAAGGAGGGAGGGAAGTGAACTGTAACATGCTGGAAGCTTTTGAGCTGTAGAAACTGGTGCTTTGCTTTATGTAATTTGTTTGTGAAGTGTTTATTTTTATAACAGATCATATTGTTGAACACATGGTTCTTAAACACGAACTGATCCATGAGTTTAAGTATTGAGAAGTGGATGTTCATCTGTTGGGGGAGGCAGGGTATGGAAAATGTAAGCAGATATATAAAGGGACACTGTCACAAAAATGTTGCTGGCATGTAGGGTGTGTTAGTTTGGGGGGGGGTTCCCTTCTATATGTGGAAATGATATATTCTATGTGTATATGATCAAATAGAAAATTTTCCCTGAACTTTGCATATTTTCCTATAGTTTTGGGAGTTTGAAATACAAAATCTGTGCATGAAACTGGGAGGCAAAATTAAACTATTCCATTCGTACTTCCAAGATGAATTCTTAAAAAGTACTGTGAGGAATCTAAGAGCTCTGAAAGATGACAGTGTCCTTTCAAGACTCCCCAGATCAAGTGTACCCTCGGTTTAGACTTCCCACGTCAGTAGGTGACTGGCATTTGAATGTCTTTTCATTGAACTCTTTCTATTAAAAACAAACCACAAATATTTCTAAGTCTAGTCAAGTTCTCACTACGTGCTGCCTCTGTGTATCGACCACTATTGGAAACAGCTCTGTAAACTGCCTGCCCCCTCAGCTGCAGTGAAGCGAACGGGTCCATCGGTCTGAGCATGCTCAGCGTGACTGCAAACACCATTGTGCATATGCTTTGTATATTGGGGCAAGGGTTTTTTATATATATATTTTGGGAGGGGGAGTGGGTGGGATGGAGAAATACTCAATCAGCTTAAGCCAGAGTAATGTGTGTAAAAGCCCCTGAAGTATTTTGTGTGTGAGTGCGCGAGTGTGAGTGCGCGCATGGGAGTGTCTGACATCTTATTCCCTTTGTGTTCTGAAATTTTGTTTTACTTTTTTTTTTTCCTGCAGAAGCAATTGTTACAAAAATTGTAAATAAGAGCTACATAACTTTTTTTTGTTTGTTTAACCATGAACATCATGTCACAGCAAACCCTGAATTATCGCTTTGAAGGTAGAGAAGGAAGAGACTCCAGATAGGGCCTTGGGCTTTTGGCTCTCAGCAAGGCATCGTTAACATGGTATGCAACAAATGTTTGTCTTGAGTATTTGCAGCCCCCTGTTGAGCTTTTCTAAAAATCAGGCTCTTTGCAGTTACGCTCCCTATCCATTTTAATTTAACTTTATTTTTTTAATGTCAAGAGTGGCCAGGAAAAGGGGCAACTAACTGCAAATAGTGCTCCAGTGCTGCTGGCCCCAGGTCGGGGTGTGTGTGCAGATGTGGCTGTCATCACTGGGCCTGACAGGGGTGACAACTTCTGCAATACCTTGATAACACTGAGATCTACAGCATGGTACTAGGAGTTATGTTTGAATGTAACATTAATGCTTTATTTAAAATAAAAAAACAACACTTTTTTTTTAAAGGGGTTGAAGTGAACATGACTGTTGACCATGTTCGTGAATTTATAGATGCAACATTCATTGGTAGAATTGTGTGATGGTCTTTTGTGCTACTTAATTTTACATATTCCAGTCTCTGTATGTACCTGCAAAGAAAGAAAAGAAAAAAAAATAACAAAACCCTGCTTTGCTTTTACTGAAGGGTTCCCAGGACTGCATACCTGCTCCTGAGCTCTGTTTTAAGTATGTGTATCCTTCGCTTGTATTTTGTATTAAAAAAAAACAAAAGGAAAAAGAACCCTTTATTGTTCAGCATGTTGGAATTGTGTCCCCTCTTTTATTTTTCTCCTTTTTGGAATATATTAAGCAACTCATTCTTCTGTATCTTTTATTTTCTTTTGTAAACTTTTTGGTTTTGTTTAAAAATGGCTTTATAAAAGGGCTTTTATAACCCATAAACATGACTTGTGTAATTTTTCTGCTATTCAAAAGTATTCTTCTGCGGTTGCTTTTTGTTTTGTGACTGTGAGATGTAAAAATGTGTTCGTCTTCCATGGTGTCTGATAGTTTTGGGACTCATTCCTTTGCAGACCTGCTGCTTCCTCTGAGGAGGAGAAGTCAGGTTTTATCCAGGACAGTTTGGCAAGTCTGACCTCCCTGTTACTACCTACGAGTTGAGGGAAAGATTTAAAGAACTTCCTGTGCTGTCAAGATGACTTAATTGAGGTTTTCACGTTCAAAGCCTAGTGAAAACCAATTAAAAGGAGAGAGCAAGCCTTTTATTTGTCATACTCACATCTCTGAGCTTTCCCGTAGTGATCAATGTAGAAAGGGAATTCCCTTTCTGTTTTGCCACATGCCCCAGCAGTGAGCATGAATGTATAGGCTGTGCTTTATCTGTGGCCATCAGGTGACATAACAACTGCATTCATCTTACATGTACACTGGGCCAGAGTTGGTTGGTATTTCAAACGCAGATAAATTGATGCCCAGTGCAGATTGCTTTTGTCATCACGTGCACTGGGTTATCATTCATTGCATGGTTGTGCTGTTAAGCAATCTATTATAGTGTATTTTTATCTAAATTCCTGCAGAATCTTATACTCAACTAGTACTAACAACAAACTTAGCAGCAGTTTTAGAAGCGTGTGATCACTTCTCAACTCCTCGCGGTCCCTGGGGCTGGATCATCCCTGTCTCCATCTCCAAGCCCAGGCTCCCTCCGTGGGGCGAGCAGCAGAGGGCGTGCCTGGACCTCCACATCTGCATCGCTGCTGCCTCCAGGAACATGCTAAGGTGGTTCGGCTGTGCTGCTCCGATCGTGCTCGTGTTTTCCTTCGTCTGGGATGAGATGGAAAACCCTTCGGCACTCGTTAAAGGCTGGGCTGAGCGGGTGTCGGTTAATAACGTGCTGCCATCACGGGCACAATGAATCTTAAGTCTTGTAGCTGGCTGCGTTCTGCTTGTGTGTGTCTGTGCTCTAAAACCTGAAGTTATGATTCATTGGGAAAAAGACCTGAAAGCACTCGTTTCCGATAGAATTTAGGATGAGGATGCTTCCGAAGGGTTTGGCATGGCAGAATGCTTGGGCTTGTGATCTTACTGCACAAGTCATTTGGGTATGTCTCGTACTTGCCCCAATATAACAGCGAGGATACAGCGATCTCTGACACTGCATACAATCAAACAGGAGACCAGGTTGCCATTACCCCCAGCTGCAGCAAAGGATGGTTAATTATTAATTATTTGTATTCAGGGGTTGTTCTGGGTACTTTGTGTACTGGCAGGTACCTTGAGAGGTATTTCTGCCCCAGTACTATGGTATCTACGGTTCTATGCTGCTTTTTTGACATGTTTTTTATCTGGAGCAGCTGTAGAGTTACCTTCAGGTACTGCAGCACTACTTCAGTTTTAGGATTAATTAGTAGTGGAGGCAATTAGCAGGTGTGCTATTTCTTTTGCCCCAGAAATAACTACGTGCTCTGTTCTGGAGTGGTACAGGACTAGGATCTGTGAGCTGTTCTTCAAGAGCTGCTCTTCTTCCCTGCTGCCCCTCGTCCTTGCACTTTGTCCTTATTAGCATGTGCAGCATCGGTGCCTTTTCCTCACTATTGATCTTTTGAACCTAGTTTATTTACTGACTTCTCGGTCCTGCAGGCAGATGCTCTGCCAGCATAAGTTAAAAGTTCCCATTGGCTTTGAAGTAGTATTTACAGGGAATTAATACCAGAAACAAAACTATTTGTTGTCACATTTAAAGGGTGTGCGTACAAGAAGTAGACGTGCAGGGTTTTGTAACTGCAGCAAGCCCTGCCAAACCAGGGGAATAAGATTCCCTTGGCAAAGAACACCGGCTGTTAAGTTTTAATCTAACAGAATTTTGCCTTAGGAATATTCTGTTGCGCTTCTTTTGGTAGTACTTGATTATAGGATGAAAATAAAGTCAAAAGGTGGAATTCGAGATTGTATCTGTTTTCTGCAGTACAGCATGTTTTGGCCCTATAGGTGGCCTTGAAAGAGTAAGTAAATGGGACAAAGTTGATTTAAAGAGCTGCTGCTCTGTTTTTGCTAATCCTGTGTGCTGAAGCAAACCTGGAAGAATTGTGGAGATGGAGAGTTCTCAGCATGTTCCCTGTACATTAAAAGCACATTTTAGGTTTAGTTTTGATGCAGCAAACAACATAAAGACCCCTTTTTTCATTCTTGGATGGATCCAGTATGCAAGGTATCACTGACAACCTCACCTCCTGAAGAGCTGGTACAAAGGCTCACGTGGGTGCACAGGGTAAGGATAACAGAGCTGTGAGAGATGCTCTGTGTACCTGTCGTGTTCATCACGCATTGACTGAAATGCACTGAACGCCTGTAACGTGCGGTCTGTTAGACTTGAATTTGACCTGGAAGTGCAGCTTGTTAGTTCAGTAACAACCACATCCTGGCTAACACACATCTCCAGCTTCAGAGTTTTATGTAGACCAGGAAATGGTTTTGTGTGTTATTTTTTCTCTTTCCATAGATACAGGTCAAGTTCAAGTTATCCAACCGTGGGCAGGCATCGGAATGCACTCTCCCACTGTGAATGAGAGACCAGTAAGGGCTAGCTCCTTTTTAAAGTCAATACTGAATTAAAGTCTCTAGGTCAAATTCAGCCCTTGGCCTTGATCTGCGGTTGCGGTTTGGTCTCCTGCCTGTGTGTGCTTTTGACGGACAATGAATGAAAATAATCTTGCACAAAGTCAAAGGCGAGTGTCTTATTCTCTCCCCTAATATTTCATTTATCCTTCATAATGATGTTTTGTTTTACGTTCAAGGATTTGAATTATCCGTGCTTGCAATTTCTGTAGCTTGAAGAAAGCCTGGTATTTTATTTGAATAATCTCTTGTCTTTCAGGTTGAATAACATTGGTGTTTTGAATAGATAAGATAGCAGCTCCAGCAGCAATAAATTTCCTGTTGTCACACTATCTTTTTTCCTTAAGTATTTCTAACCAAACAGTTGGCCTTGTTAGGAGGTTTTGGTTAGCATTATCAATTAGTGGCTTTCCTTAACAGTGGTGTCTGTTAGCTTTGCTCATTACAAACATTTTCCCTTTCAAACATTTTTTGATGGATTGAGTGCTTTGTCTGAGAACTGTTTTTTTTTTTTTTTTCCTTGAATCAGTTAGTACTGATTTTTAAAAATTGGCTTTTTCTGCTTGTTTCTCCAGCTAAACAGTCTTCTGAATGTTTTATAAAAAGGCTATTATTGTACTTTCTCCTGAAGCATGCAGTTTCTACTTCCTGAGAAATGAATGAAGGGAAGGAATAGTTCATAGTCCTGTTTATTGTATAGAACTATCACTCTTTCCCACCCAAACTGGTGCTTTTTTTTCAATTTTACTTCACTGCTGATTATGACAGTACATTTGAGATCAGACAAACTAAACCTTGTGTTCAGAAATGACCTGTTTTATTCTCATTCTTTCAGTCTCATTCACATTAAACTAACCTGTATTTGCACCCTTGCATGTGTAGGACCACTAAAGTGACCATTTAAAATGTTTTTTCACGTTTTCCTTCATTTGTTTAGCAAGGGTGCCGAAAAGAAAATGTCCCTGGGTGCGAATCCTTGTTCTCACTCTTGTATCTTGTTCTCCCCACACCACCAGTGGCTTTTAAGTGTAAAAGTCCAAGGTACAGAATTGAGGAGGAAAAAAACAAAACCAAAACAAAACAAACTTGTGACATCTTATATTTCATTTTCCAAATATCAGTACTATTAATGTAGATAGGGTACTTCGAACAGAACAGCTGTTATATGAGTGCTAGAGATCTAAGGTGAGCTTGTGGGATTTTTGTTTTCCAGTAGCACAGCTCAGGCTGCCTTAAATTCGTGGACTCTGCCTCCCGCTGGCCAGGTCTTTGCTGGATGGCTACGCTGAGTGTAGGTGAGGACAGAAGCTATGAATCCTGTAATAGGAGCAAAGATAATTTAGGGACGGGAAAGCAGCTCCCAGGGCCCCTGGCTGATGGTTAGCTCACCCCACGTGCCCCGATGGCAGTGACTGGGACCGAGGTGAGGATGAGCACAGTGCAAGGAGCAGGCTGTGGGAAGGGGGGTCCCCTGGGACCGCGTGGGAAACTGACAGCGAGATGTGAACAGCAGCCTGTGGGGCGATTTAGAGAAATAAAGGGACATTGTATAGGATAACATGGAAAGGGAGGTTTGCCTCAGAGTTTTGGTGGGTTGGGTGTATCTCAGGCTACCACGTAATCAAGGTAACTCCGTTATTTCTCTGTTCACCATTAAATGTCTTTCTTATTGCTGTTCTGTATTTGAATGTTAAAAGGTAAAATGTGTTCAGTCTGATAAAAGGCAACCTCTTCATGCAAGGTTTTTAATACGCAGTTAATAGCATCTGTTGAGCTACTACCTGCTTAAATGGTTTGGCTCGTGGAAGTGCCGTGTTGTATACAAATCATCTCAGTCTTTTTTAGTTAAATATCTGGAACTGCAAGTAAAATAAGTTAACATGAGTGCGATAGTTTTCAGTATTGTAGCCTTTCCAGCACTGCTTCCTAAAGACACCTCATTGAATTCTGAGTTCTCCCTGCCATGGGGATGTGGACGGGGAATTTAGCCTTCCGCAGGCACTCTCCAGTCCCATCCCAGAAGCTAGAGGCTGGAGGATGCTGTTCTGCAACCTGTTAGGTAAATGCTTGAGATTCTGCTTGCTCTGTTTGAAATTTCTCTGCAGTCTTGCTCAGACAGTCTGATCTTTCACTGGGCAGGGCAGTTACATCGGCTGTTACCATCTCAGGCTGCCTTTCTGGGAGAATCACCACCTCTGAGAACTGCACCGCGTCGCTCTTCTTTCGTTTTCAGGTCAGGTCTGCTGCTAGCTCCTCTGCGACCTTTCTCCCCAAAGGAAAAAAAAAATAAATGTGTATAACTTCAAAGATCTCTAAGGACAGTGAAACTGCTTTGGTTCTGTCAAACGTAGGTGCAAAAAAGCTTCTCTCATGCAAAATACCGTCTGCTATCTTCTGTTTTCAAACAGGTCTTTTCAAGTAAGGTTCTTTCAACTGTAGTCTCTGCGTGTTCAGTCAGTTTACTTCAAACCTGACAAGGAAGAGACCAGTTCTCTGATCTGATGGTAGAATACCGTGCTAATTAAAACTAAAAATAATAAGCCAAGGCTGTAAGGCTTGATGGTGTGGCTGACACCAAAACAAAGAGACCAGGTTTATGTTTAAAGCTTGGTTATCTGGCAGTGCTGGCAGAGTAGCTGTTGGCATAACATCAGCTTAAAATAAATAAATAGGAAACAAAACAACAACAAAACCCTCCTTTTTCTACTGGAATTGCAACGTTTCTGAAAACTCTTATTGTCGTCTCCAGGCTTTGCTTTGACCCACAGCAAGGAGGGGGTGGGAAATGCCATCTCAAGTCAGCGTTGGCTCTGCTCTAAGGCTGTGCTGGCGTAGCAGGTTGGAGGCTTGCAAGTGCTCCAAAGCTTTGTCCTCCTGTAGTAAGCCTTGACAACAAACTGACTGCTGCTGGCTGCAGCGCATTCTTCGTTGGAACATATCTGCATTTAACCCTGACAAAAAAAGAAAAAAGCCAGTAGAAGCAAATCAGTAGTCTTGGGGGGATCTTCTCCATCTAACTGAAGAGCAGACTTGAGCTCTTTGCAGCCCTAACCTTTTGGTCCTGCTGAAGGAGAAACCGCTTGTTTTTCTCCTTTTGTAACAGGTCATGTGGTGGAAAAGTTGAGAAACTCTGTATAAAAACCAGGAAAAGGAGAAGGAACCTCAAGGAGACTTGTCATGAGGCTGCCTTGGACGCTAAGTCATGTGTACCTCTCAGCGTGTCTTGTCTCTGTATGTGGCAGGAGGACTTTAAAGATGTTCCTTCTAAACTGCACTAAGAAGTGGCTTTGGCTGACAGGCTGGAGACTTCTGAGCTGCCCTGCAGTAGAGGAGGCTGTGGTGCTGAGCAGTCCTGTGTGAATTTTGCTGGCAGAACTGATCTTTTCTGGTTCTCGCGTGCAGGTTTCTGCAAAAATTGTCCTACAGAAATCAAAGCAAGCATGAATCTGCTCCCGAAGGAGGGTTCTCTGTTCTCCAAAAAGGGAACGAGGGGGGTAACAGAGCATCCTCTGCAGTTGATCCCATTCTGACAGTGCTCATCATATCACAGCTGAGCGCTCGCTCTACCATATGGAAAAAGAGGGAGCTCTGTCTAGGACCGCTGCTGGGGTAAGTGCCCAACAGTGCTTGTGTGTCACAACCCCAGGCAATGCTTCCAGTCTTCCTTGTTAAACAAGTGATTGTTGAGTGCCTGTGACCCCTTAGTGAGTCGCCTGGGCTGCTGGTGCTGGGAGTGACGTCCAATTGGCAATAATAATGTCACTTCGGGTTCATAATGGAATGATTTTTAACGTTCAGGTCAAAGTCATCCCTAGGATTCAAGATAGCGAGGCTGATTTAGGAGGTTAGTTAATCGTATAAATATCACAGTGCACTCAGTATTTTTTTATTTTGTCTGGGAATGGCAGAAGTAAAGGAACTAATGCCTTGGCATGTGCTGGAACACCTCTTTTCCTGATTCCTGGATCTGGGAACAACGCTTCATAGGGAAGTGTGACACGAAAATATTTTAGAGCAACTTAAGGAAAAGAGGAGCATGCCTTGTAAAAACTCAGAAACCTGGCGTGATCATAAGCAAATGACAGCCATGTTTACCTTGTGTCATTTTGAGATCTGAATGGAAAAATCCCTTACTGTTGTTCTGGTGATCCTCTTTGAATTTAATGAAATGGAATCAAGCTTCTCTCAGTTCTACGGGATCACTTTGCAGACAGGTGTGCGGCCTCATTCTTCTCCATCTCTGCTGTCTCAGGTCCTCTTAGGCAGAATTATTGTCCTGCTGAGATGCAGCTTATCTAACAGCTGCTCCCAAGCAGTGCTTTGGGAAGGAGCACAGCGAGGGTGTCTGCCTTCTACAGTCACTTCCTGCCTGTACAGTACAAGTATTTCAGCATAAACATGCTGGGAAGTATTTGCGCTCTGCGCTATAAACAGGGTGCACGTTGTTTACCTGAAGCAAAAATCTGTCCATTAATCGTACCATAAAATCGCCAAGAAAAGGGATGTTTCAATCTTATAATTTTTCTTAGGTAATTATTACTGATCAGCTGGTTTGACGAGACTTCTTTTTCAGCAAATGTTCCTGGGTGGTTTCTGTAAATATTTTATAGTTGATTCTGTGTTTCAGGTTCTCTGCTTTGTCTGATACTGATGACTGGTGGCAGCGCTCTGCCGCCTTCATTCCTGCTCCTAACAGCTGTGCTGCTGGAGAGAATACCCCTGGAAATCTCTTCCTTGCTGTCCCTTACTCTGATAGTATTTGCATCAACGCCCAGCTCTTCACCTCATCAGTGGTGTTTGGTCTCGATCTAGGCTGTAAAATTTATATTTAGACATTTAATTTCCTGTAGCTACATCGGACTGGGAGGCTGAAAGCTGGCGAGTGGGCTCTGTGCCTGCGTCTGCGTGAGGTGCGCTGCACGTGGCTGCTGTGGAAGCAAACAGCCTCTTGCAGGGATGAGAAGTGTGAGCACCACCTGGAGCGGTGTGTCTTGAGGCTTCCTGCTCTCCTTACCCACCAGGAGGTACTGGTTCATCTTCTGGAGAGGCCGTTCTGCACCTCAGCATGCCTCCAGGTGGGCCTGGGGGTTTTACAGGGCTTCAGGATGTAGGGAATTCGTGGAGTCATTCAGGTTGGGAAAAACCTCTGAGATTTTTTTTAAACCTCTAAAGTCCAACCTTTAACCTAGCACCACCACGTCCACCACTAAACCAAGGCTGATCTTGAGGGGTTCCCCTTTAGAAACTGAGATGGAAGAGATGCAGGTGTGAGGAAAAAAAAATCCGAGTGGGGCAGGAAAGCCAAGGGATCTGCCAGATCAAGTCTTAGGTCAGCTTATAGACTGAGTTGAGTGCTGTGGCATTAGGGATGGCCTGGAGAAGGGGTTTGGATCTATCTGTAATCAAAGACTGTGTTGCTCATTGTTGCAGCCCTGCATTGTTCGGGGAGCTGGAGCTTCCCATCGCTTTGCAAACAGGGAGAATTTCATTAAAGAAATGAGATGGCCCCCAACGGGAACAAACAGCAAGCCCTGTTTTTTCATCTGGTTGCCCTTGCTCAAGAGGGACTTTTATTAATAAGGGATTGTTCAGCCAGGGTCCGTGGCCTCTTGCATACCAGGGCCCCCGGTTTCGTCTGTTACCTGCCTGATGCCGCAGGGTCCCCGAGCAGCGTGCGCTGCTGAAGCTGTCCTGGGAAATCGACTGGATGGCTCATGGGGTGCATCATTTGCAAGTGGCTGAGCAAATGCCTCGCGGAGAATGGTTGGAGGCTGAATGGGAGCTGACAGTTTCCTTGGCACCCCAAACCGAAAGAAATCCTTTTGCTTTGTCTCTAGCTTAGCAGAACTAAAGGGGAACAAGGCAAAGAGGGCAGTTCGAAGTTTCAGGTGCCAAACGTGCAGGGTGGGAAGGAGCTAAATTCATTGCTAACTTTCTCCAACTAGATTTGAATCAAACTAGGCTATCCAGTGAGGAGGACCCTCACATCTTATCCTGGGAGCTGGATGTTGTGAACTGACACCAGAATCGGTTGCTTTTCCCCACGGTAATGTGACTTGGCTGCAGTGAACTAAAAACTTACCTTCTTGGGTTAAGAGTGGGGAGGAAGTGGGCAGGATGTGAGTGATTACCTAACGTGCTGATGAGAAAAAACTTGAACCACGTCAGAGGACAGCGGGACCCTTCCTGACCTGGGTTCTGCCAGGCCATTGCTGAAGGCCCTGGCCATGAAACTCTTCCCTGCCTCGTTTGTAGGGCTGAGATGGGCGAGGAGTGAAGGATTAGAGGAGGAGAGGCAGCAAAGTGCCTCGTGGTATCTGAGACCCCCTGTATGTTGGAGAGTAAAGCGATGCGAGGTGATGCTTGTCTTTACAGTGGCCTTCCGAAGTGGTACCTTGCTGTCCTGGGGGTGCTGAGGGTAAAAGCCCCCCACGCCTGGCTTCTGGCTGTGTGAGCTTGGCTGTGCAATGCTGAGGGCTAAAGTTTACAGCAGCCAGAGTTTCAAAGAGCTGCAGCCTGCTGTCAGGACACTGTCAGGACAGTCAGAGCTGTGCTCCCTTCTTACACGGGAGGTCTGGGCTTACCTGCTCACCAGAGGTAACAGCAAAAGAAGCAAAGGGAGGAGGCACGGTGGGGGGAGAAGGGTCAGCAGAGCTGTTACTCAGTTCCCCTCTAACTTCCCCATAGTGAAATTGTTTGGATTTTGTGCTGCTGTTGTGGTTGGCTGTTTCTCTGTGTACATTCGTAGCAAGGACATGCCTCCCTGCCAGGTTCTCCTGGTGGGGTAAGGGGCAACCACAGCTCGCTTGGCGGATGGCAGGCAGTTCAAAGCTCCAGCTACATCCTGAAAGCTGGGGAGAAAGCAACTGAGCACGTGATGCTGTGTACAGGGAGAGGAGGTTGGCTGGAAGAGGCAGAGGTTAAGAATGCAGCCCAGGGAACAGCAGGGGGAATGCTAAAATGTTTGTCCTGCGCTCTGTAAATACAGCAGACATGCCCAGATTTCAAACCCGGTTTAGCAACACTCGTACACACACAGTTTCACGGACAGCTTCTTTCTTTCTGCATCGCCGGCAGGAACAGTAACGTTGACGCTAAGTGGCAAACAGTGGGAGCCGTTCCAGTATCAATAAGGATTTTGACAAGGGAGCAAGCCTGTTTGCTTGACTGCAAGGCCTTGGAATCCAGTAAGTGGGACGTAGTGACCCCATCTCTCTCCTGAGCCACGAGAAAAGTTTGCTAACCAACTTCAGCCTTTCCAGTACGAGCTAGACTTTGCACTGTCTCAAAAATCATGAGATTAAGTCTTGAGACTCCTAATTAAAAAATAATGATAATAAAAAGGAATTGCCTTCTGGTTTTGGCAGTTTGTAGCCAGTCATGTTTTAAAGCTTTTCTCTGCAGCGAGAAGCTGTAGAAATGGGCATTAAAAAAAAAAAAAAAAAAAAAAAAAAAAAAAAAACAAGAAAACAAACAAACAAACAAACAAACAAAAAACACCTCCACCTTACTGAATCCATGATTCTGAGTGATTTGAGACTAAATCTCATGAAATTTACAGCAAACAGGGAGTAAAAATCATGCAGAGCCTGTATAGTGCTGATACCATATCTTCTCTGCAGTTCTCCACAGAGGAATCCAGCTGCTTGCACCATTATTTGGAGTGGCAGTGCTGAGCAAGGAGATAGTAAACCTGTGGGATGTTGTAGCTCTAATTTGCTGTCGGAGAGGAAGCCAGAACATGTGTTGTTCTCTTTAATCTTCGGGATTTGGCACCCCCTAGCCTGCCTGTACTGCAGCCAGATGTAATGGTCCTACCAAGGAGGACCACTTCACTGCCAGCAGTTGCCAAGTGCTGATGGAAGAGGCCACTTCTGTAGTTTCCCTCCCCTGGGTTTTCCCTCTTCTGAGTTGTGCTGGCTGTGGCCTTTTTTGAAAAACGAGTTGATTTACTACTATTTCTGTCCCTTAGTTTTCCTACAGCTGATAGCAGCAGTGTTGGAGGGCCCTGGCACACAGCAGAGCTGGCTTTGCTGGCAGTGCCGAACTCCTCAGCCCTGGCAGTTCCTCTCCCTGCGGTTAGAATTGATACCCTGCAGTTCTGGGTACCTACCCACTGCATCTCAGGTCTTGGGGAGTTGAAATGCTCATTTCTGGCACCCCACGTTATGAAAATTCTAGCCTAGTGGCTTCTCCTAAAATGCTCAAGACAAAAATACATTTCCTGTTTAGAGGGAGAGAGAGAAGATAAGCCCTAAAGTGCAGCCGCCTGCTCTGGCTACCTCAAGTATAAACAGTTTGCGCAGGCGGGCGCTGCTTTTGTTTGTACTAGTGGCTTTTTCTCTTTAAAGGTACATTATATGCAATTATACAAAGTCCATCTTCTGGCAGCATCGCTCCCAACTGGCACGAGAGATCTGAGACTGCTGACTTGTCAGGAAGGATCCTCCTAAAAGCCTGGAGCGTCCAGCTTGAGTTCCCATCTTTGTTCTCAAGGCAACAGCACTAAGTGCCACCGAAGTATGTTATTCCTTTGCATTTCTCCAACATTTTCCACCTTGCTATCTGAGTGCTCTGTAAATAGTCACTCCTAACCTCCCTGGGTGGGGTGCTGAGGGTTTATTTTCTTGGCTTACAGAGAGCGAAAGGATTGTGTTGTGAGTCAGCAAACGGTCTGCAGTCAAGTTTGGGACTCACATTTGCATTTGCTGTAACTAAACATAAGAAGGGCTTCAAACTACAAAACTACCTTTGGCCAATCTGGGGCTGTTGTGACTTCCAGGGTAAGTCAGAGCATCCATGGAAATCCCTCTGCAGCATGAGTAAGATCTCTAGAGAGAAGAGACCCGAATTGAGCCTTCCTTCAAAGCAGCTGCAGCTGAAGGGTCTGAGCTGTCAGAGCACAGCCTGTACCTAGGTAAAGCTGAGATGTTCTCCTGCTCACAGGCTCCTTGTCTTGTTTGCCACATGTGATGGTGTCTAATCCCTGTGAATATTCTAGCAGATACCACAAGCTGAGTTCTGCTTGGCTGTTCACATGAGATTTAGATAAGGCCAGGGCAAATCTGTGCTGTGATCTAATCGGGCATGAACAGCTGAGGTGGCAGTTGACTCCGTATTTCCCCCTTTTGATAAATTAATCTGATTTTCAGATTCTTATGATGGCTCAGCCCTGCGATGTTCTGAACCTCCTAGTTCTGCTTCAGCAAAGCAATTCGGTCCGTTTAGAAGCCTAGGACTGGATCGACTGAAATCATACCCAAGTCTGACTTTTAATTGTTGCTGATCCTGCTAAAAGATCCCACTGGTCCCTGCCAAAGTGTTTTTGTGAACTAGGTCTGGGGTCTTCTGTAGCTGTCAGCATGGAGCCCTGCAACAGGAAAACGTGTGATGTGCTCCAGAATCCTTGGTTGCTTGGTGGGTAAGTTGGAGAAGCACATGGGGAGACTGTCACAGGCATAAGAAATGTCGAGGCTTCTCACACACCGGTCTTGCTCTGTTGCGGGGAGTTGTCTTCAGGTAGATGTGAGATCTGTGAAGGTGATGGTTATGAAATGACAGCAGAAGGCCCTATCTCAGCCTGCAGGCAAGCATCAGTATTTTGGAAACTGGCACACTGCGTGGGTGCTGGCCAGAGGCAGTGCAGGGAGGCAGCTGCCCTTGCAGCTGTCCCTGCTGGACTGGGGGCTGCCAGACCCAAATCTGCAAGCTCACAGCTGTGAGTGCTGTCACCGGGGTGCTACCGCCGTACTCTGTCTCACGTGTGTCAGAGGCTGAAATATCTGAGTAGCCCCTAACCTTTTTAGTTCCTCAGCCAAAGGGAAATTCCCCAGGCCTGCTGGGCAGTGCACCAGGAATCTGAGAGAAGCGTGAACATCCTCGTATTTGAGGTAGTGGAGTATCAGCTGTCCTAATCTGCTCTGCGTGACCCAGAATCTCCTTGTCTGGTAAGATGTAGTTAAACCCACTTTCTGCCTTGTAATTGTAGAAATGTTACCTGCCTGTTTGCAGGGAGAGGAGCCCTGCCTGCGGCCTGGAGCACCACTTCTGAGCTGCACAGCCCCTGTTCGTCTGCAGGAGGTCCTGGCTCTTTTGTACGGGCACAGAACTGTAAATGTTCATGCATCTCATGACTTCTGAGAGCAACAAGACTCCCCATGGCCTGCCCTGTCTCCTGTGGTTAGTGTAGAGTGGATGGTATGTGGAGCTGCTGTTTTCGCTCTTCTGGCTTGCAAAGCTTAACAGATCTCCTGGCCTGCTGAAGCAGTGCTGGCACGCGGTGACATTCAGTGAGAGGACCAGAGACTCCTCTTAAGTGGCAGTCCAGGAGCGTCCACTGTCACAGCCTGCAAGTTTTTTGTTGTTTTTTAAAGCTGTTTGTGTGGACTCGGTGAGTCAGAGGTAGAGCTGCAAATAGGAAGCTTGACTTCATGCTGCTGCTCTAACCAGAGCCCTGCAACAATGACCTCCAGCTCAGATACTGTAGGCACAGCATTCAGGAATCCACCTAGCGAGCGTCATATGCTCCAGTGAAAAAGAAAAAAATAAAAAAGCAGCACTAATAGTTATTTAATTGCTTGTGAACTTCCCTGAGCAGAAAACAGAGGCAGTTCTCCCCACCCAAATTTGGACTCTGGCACTTTACCAACTTAAGGCATAGCCTAGCTCTCCAGGGCTTGCTGGCTTTTTTTTTTTTTTTTTTTTAATTATTTATTTCAATGAGTTTCTAGCTGCATGTAGAGTGCCAAAAAACTTTTTGCAGGAAACAGGAGTGTCGTTTCTCCTTGTCAGCCACCCCTGTGAGCGAGTTCTCACCGGTTCAAGTGACAATAAATGCAGGTGCTCCTCTGCTCTTGCCATGGAGGGTGAGTCCTTTCAGCAAGCTTGGGGAGGGAGCAGCTGCTCGGTGAAAACAAGACTATCCTGCTGACCCAAGCTGAAATGTGATGGGGAAATGGGATTTTTGACCTTGAGAGGTACAAAGTTGCTCAAAAGAGAGAACCTGCGAAAATTAAAAATAACTAGATCTTTATAATGCTTCTGCAACTACTGGAGCTGGATAAATATATTGCGAAACATCTGGCCAAATTCTAAATAGTACAAACTAACCCAAGCCTTTTGATGGCCAGTCAGCTGAAGAACTGGCCCTAACTTTTGCAAGCATTAATTGAAGATCAACTTTAGCAGCTGTATTCTCATCCTTTTTTTTTTTTTTTTTTTTAACTGTCCCCTGCCTGTGAGCGTTCACATAAACTATTTGTTGATGCAGATGTTTAAGGAAGGCTGTTCTGTGTAAGGCTGCTCAGCTCTAGGGCTGTGTAGGAGTTAAGAATATTCCTTTTTCCTCAACCTCTGCTTCTGTTCAGTTACTGTTAGACCAATTACTGACCCGGGGCTGTCTGAATGGCATCCCTGCCCCTGTCAGGGGCGTACCAAGGGGGTGATCTCTCAGGTCCCTTCCACCCCAAGGGGCTCTGTGATTGTGACAGTGTGTAAGCACCCCCCAAGCTGCCTGCCTTTCCCCTCTCGTGCGCACACGCCGTGTGATTTGAGGCAGTCATGTACCATGAATAATGTCCGGGGGCCAGGTCACGAGCTTCCCAGAGCATGGGAGTCATTTGCATACAATCCAAGCAATTACCAGTAATGAATAGATCAGTTAAAAAGCAAACAAGAACCGATTCGGAGCGCGGGTAATTCCCCTGCAGAAAGAAGGAAAAAAAAAAAAAAAAAAAAAAAAAAAAAGGAGAGGGAGGGGAAAAAAAAAAAAGGAAAGAAAAAAGCCGAGCACTTCTAACCCCCCAGCCCTGATGCGGGGCTGACCCCGGGGTGCGGGGCTGGGGGTTCCCGGTCCCGTTATGTCCCTGTCCCCGTTATGTCCCCGTCCCCATCCCGGTGCCGTCCCCGTCCCCCCCGCCCCGCCCTGGGCAGCGCATGCTCCCTGCCGGGCCCCAACCTGCCCATTTAAACGGCGGCGGAGGCACGGGGCTGAGCACCGGGGCCGGGCTGAGCCCCGGCCACCACCGACGAAGGGCTGCGGGGATGCTCGGGGTCGTCCCGGGGGAGGAGGGGGGGACCGGGACCACCTCGTGCTCGCAGCCGGGAGCAGAGCGCCGGGTCCCGGCGGGTTTCTGCTCAGACGGGGCGGCTGCGAGCTCCTCGATCCCGCTGATGCTCCCTGCGATCCGGTGCTGCTTTTGCTAGGGGAAAGGCGAGGAGAAGAGGCGAGCCTGCACGTCGAGGAGCAGAGGGAGAGCGGCTGCAGGTAGGGCTGCTGAGCCCCTCCTGGGCTGTGCTGGCGTGTGGACGCAGCCTGAGTCTTTTTTTCCCTGCTTCTCATTGTTGCAGACATCTGTTGTGAGCGAGTTCGTTTGAAAGGTAACTGAACTGGAAAGAAGTCGGGAAGCGGGAGGTGAAGGCGGACGGCCAGAAATCCCGAGGGCTTGTGAGGACAGGTCAGTGAATCTTCGGAATCAAAGGAAACCAGCGCTTGACAGGAGGAAGTTCTCACTGCACCTAATTGTAGGCTCCGCTTAGATTTGCTGCCAGGTTCACTTGTCTGCCCTGCTCGGATGTAAGGGAGCTTGGAGAGGCTTTCTTCTTAGACCTGGGACCTAAGTGTCATAATATGAGTACTCCGTAGGATTGTGAAGCTTGGCGTGACTGCAGACTTTGATGGGGAAGGTGCGTTAATTGCTTATGATATTAATTTGTCTTCCCCTTCGCGGCAGCTTTGGCAGGAAGGAAAAAATCACTAGAGTCAAGCAATACTTGTACTTTGGTGATGGCCAAACTTAGCAAGGTGCCTGGTCTTCATCATGTGTTTTTTTTTTTTTTTTTTTTTTTTTTTTCAAAAAAGAAAATGACTGCTGAAATTGGGGAGGATGGGATGTACCAAGAACAATCTTCTCAGTCCTCATTTAGACCTGTCAGACTTGTGGGCAATATAGAAAAAGTAGCCAAGCTCCAACGAGATCCTGGTCTGGCACTATTTTAGTCTCAGACATGGGTTCAGGGGAGTGGGGTTTGTGTGTAACATGAGAGTAACCGGGAATTTATAGAAATAGAACATGAGTAAGAACTTCAAAAGTACCCAAATGACTTGGGCACCAGAGTCATGCAGGCACTCCTGAAAAACATGTACCAGCCTTGAAACGATTTGTATTATTCACCCTACCTGTAATTTTCTCTTTATTTTTTAATGTGTGATGCTACCTGGACTTGCTTGCATCACCGTAGCTCCCTGGTAACTCTTCCACTCGGTGGGGAGTGGCTGTGGTGCAGGAGCTGGGAAGGCTTGATTCTCAGCCCTGCGCTCAAATTCCAGGCAGTGCCTTAAACTCTGGAACTTATTACCACAAAGCATTGTGGAAGCCAAGAGCGCTTAGCTTATGGGATTTGAAAAAAGGATTAGAAATTTGATATGGATAGCAAGAATCTCTAGAATTAATAGTAAATTAAAAGAGAGCTTTACAAGGGATATAAATCCCCGTATTTTGGGGCATAAGCCAATCTTAGGATTTAGTAGGAAAATTCTCCTTGTAGGGAGTTTTTTCCTGTGCTGTCTGCTGATGGCTGTGTTCCCCTACAACTTGTTACACACGTAGCCTGTGCAACGTCTTCTGCGAGAGCCTCTCCTCTTCTTGAAGAGGTTCTGGTTCAAGCACCTGAACCTCAAGGTGTTTCACAACACGGAGCTGTTGCTACAAGGTCTGAGCCCCGTGGCTTTGTGTAGGAGCTGCCTAGAGATAACGGTAATATTGTTTGTGAACAAAGCAGTAGTCTTACAGCCTCTAAGATTATCGTTACTGTAATATAACAGAGTAATAGTAGATACTGAGTGTTTCCCAAACAAACTCTGCTGGCAGCATTTTTTGAAAAGCGCATAGTCCATTTTTGTCAGCAGTGAGAAACACCATATCCATAGCACGAGAAGCTCGGATCACTGGATTGATTGCTGAGTTAGAAAATACAGCCTTTTGGTCTGTTTTATCTTCGCCAGAGTCCCCAGAAAATGCGAGTGTCTAGTATAAACTCTTGCTAACCTTTTCCCCAAACTGTTTATTTCGCTGGAGCACTCAAGCAGCAGTGTTTTTCTGTATGGAGTTCAGCGTGATGGCTCTGCTCTTGTGGCTGATGGCATCGTGAGTGTGCTCTCTAAAAAATGATAAATCAAATATTAAAAAGCAACTAAGCAGCCCAGTTTTGTAGCGAAGCTGCCAATAGAAGCTTTGTCAGATTAGGTATCAAAGGAGCTGGTCCTAAAAGCATCAAATCTGTTGAACAATGAAGTGACAGAGCAGCCCCGGCTCTTCCAATGTAACTGTGTGGGTCTTCTCGAGCGTCTTTTTGCAGAGCCTCTTTGAAAATATCAGCCTGTCTGTGGTGTGCCTGCTGCACTCTGAAAATCTCAACCCAGAGCCTTTTGTGTTGGATCCACAAGAAGCTCTGAGGGTTTGCAAATTGCTTCTGAGGAATGTACGAAAGCAAACAAAAACAAATTTAGATGCTCTGTAAAAGTAGTCTTTATACGTCATGTTTCTAACCTACTAGACTGTAACAGTCTTAATCCCTGCCTTCCGTAGTTCTATGATGGTGAAAAGCAAGGTGAAAAGCTATGTCTGCAGCAGCAGTTTTGTGATGGCTTTAGAAAACCCTTTCAAAGGACTTCTGCAGATGATGATGTAGCAGAGAACCCAAGGATGCTGCTGTGTGTGTGTAGTCTTGTCTGGACATTGCTGTTAGTTGGTTTCATTCAAGTTGGCTATTAGTCTGTCAGATCTGGTACCAGGCTAGACCTGTGCTAGGAGCTTGCTTAAATTACAAGAAAATGACATAACAGACGTTAACAAGTAGTTTGCTGATAGTCTTTCTCTCTTTTTCCTTTATGGCTATATATTCTCAGGCAATTTAAACCTGTTTTGTACACACCAATAGGTGTAACAGTAATGCACTCCTCAGACTTTGGCCTCTCCAGGCAACTGTCCCACTTTTTTTGTTGCAATGGGGCTGTAGAGCTTTTCAGATGAGCTATAAACGGTGTAAGCAACATCTGTTTGTGTTTATCCTCCACCTTTCTCTAGGTTGGAGCTATTCAACCAAGGAGTGTCTTGTTTTGGTACCTCTTCTGGGTTGTCTTTAATGTGTGTGTTGCTATCTCCTTATCTTGGCTCAGGCAACATCAAAGCAAAAGTCTTGACCCATTGGGTGAAAGTTGTGGAGGTTTGTGATGGATTCAGGGCGATGAGGGAGCAGGAGGACCAGAGGGATGGGAGGAGAACGGCTGCAGGTAGCAGCAGGGATGAGCAGGCAGCAGCAGCTATAAAACCTTGTACCTTGCACCTCAGGAGAAGTAGGCAGCAGCCAGTATGGAGAGGGAGAAGCAGAAACGAAAAAGTCATGTCTGGTGAACGTCTGTTCACTTCTGCTGTTCCAAATAACGCCATCATATGATCGGGCCCTGTGGCTTCTGCAGGAGGTTGGGGACATTCAGCATACAACAGCAATTTCTAACTAAAACTAATCCAGGACAGCCAACCTGGGGGGTCTCCTGATGCTAACTGTGCAGTTAAACTCTTGATTGAGGTTGTGCTGTGAGTGGAGGGAGTCATGAAAAGCTTGTGAGCAGTTGTCAGCTATTTTCAGTGTTGACTTGACTTCTGGGTGCTCGATATCAGACATCAAAGGTAGCCGTGTGAAAACAAGGAACCCTAGGGCTCAGCTGAGAAAAGGGACACAGACCCTCATGGAGGAATCCTTGCTTTTTTAAAAAAAAATCAACAAAACAAAAACAAAAACCAAAAACAAAGAAAAGCGAGGAAAACCTCAAAGGAGTCTCTGTGAGATAGTCAAGTGATGTAGGTGCACGTAGAAGATTGCCTCTAAGTACGGGTCTACGTAAAGTAAAGGAAAGAATAGGAAGATAGTAACCCAGAGGATAGCAGTTTTTTGCCCCAATGCGTGTAGTTTACAGTCAAACCACATTTATCTCTAAACCTGACAATCTGTTGAATCCATTTAGCCCTTGAAATGTTCTATTTCTCGTGCTGCTGTTGCACTTCAATGCTTTGAGAATCTCTGAATCTGATCTTGTGTTATGGAACTGCAGAAAATTGCCGATGTATCCACCAAGCAAGCTATCGAGTTGCTTGTTCAGAAAACATAACCACGTGAAGTTATAAAGTGTCCCTTTTATTATTATTTGTATGCATGCTGTTCCTTGGAGGTCCTCAAATTTGTGCCCTTCCTCCTTGTTTTCATATCCTAAAATGTCAGTTCCTCTTGCAGTTCAAAAATATTTGTTTAACATTTTGCCAGCCTGCAAAAGAGGAGAAACAGACCCCCGTGAATATTGTCTGGCAAAATAAGAAATGTAATGTAGGAATGTGGTCCGAATGGCTTCTTTGTCTCGGTGCTGGAGGGCGGCTGGAACACACACAGCAAGAAGCAGGTGCTTGGTTTGCAGCCCTGAACAGTTTTTCTTTCTCAAAGTCACTGTACAGGCACTAAAACTGCTGCTAGTCCAGTTCTCAGGGCCCTGTCCCTGCCTTATATCCAAGGGAAACCTTCGTAGAGTAGCATGTGAAACCAGCTCTGCTGATCCAGAAAGAACCAACTTACAGTGGTTTGCAGATGAATTCTCATAATTGCCAATTTTTGAATATTCAGACCGTGTAAGGATGGCCTCTGGCAAGATGATGAGGTTTATTTGAAAAAGAAACTTAAAACAATGGTGGGCGCTGGTTTGGGTTTGTGAGGTCGAAGATTTTTCTCTTCCATCAAAGGAGCAGATTTTTTCCACCTTCACTCTGGTGGAAGCTGAAGCTCTCCGTGGTTGTTTGTCTCCAGGAGCTAGAGCTAGTTTTCCTCAAGAAAAACGCAAATATAATGAGTGCAGTGACTCAAATCTGTGCAAGTCGTCAGCACTCAAAAGACATTAATGTTCTTGTGGAGCAGGGTAGAGCCAATTTGAGGAATGATGTGTGTATTTGTGGATAACATCCGAATCTTGCTTTAGATTTATGGGTTAAGACTTTCAGTGAAATGGGGCATGCAGTAAAATCCGTGGATCGCATTTTCTTTACCAAACATTAGGGTTGACTCCTGCTGGGATCTGACCTCCTGCATCAAAGCAACTGAAGTGGTGGTCAAACCTCAAATCTTAAAGCTATTCTGCCGTCTCCTCCCAGTTGCCTGCTTCTAATTTAGGAGCAGTGCCCAGAAGTGGCTCTTCAGTTAGATTTGAAGTGGGTGTAAGTGTACGCACTCTGTTTTCCATCCTCTCTGCATGAAGACCCAGAGCCTCTACGTTACTCTGAGCCTGTGGGTGAGTTACCTGCTGGTGATTTTAAGCTGCTTCCATCAGCAGGCTGTGCTCTGCGACTGACACAGAGCATCTGCCACAGGTCCAGGATGCTGCGCTGCTCTCTTTTCCCTCTATCCAGTGGTATAATGCCTGCGTGGTGTGCTGGGTATTGCTGTGCTACCTTGGCCTGCTTTCTGGAGGAAATTCTCCCTTCGCTTGGAGCTGTGCAAACAGAATAAAGGCTTGTTGTGGTGGCAGAGAGAGCGGCCTTGTAGGTCCGGGGCTCGAGGCAGTTCATAAATACAAAGAGATGGAGCACAAAGGAACAATGAGATGGCAGCAGGCTGTGCGTACCAGGTACTGGCTCGTGTGGGGACAGGAGAGGGCTTTGTGTGGGCGCTGTCGCTGCTGGACTCCAGAGGTGGGTTTGGGAATGGCTCTGACAAACGACTCCTGTGCGAGAGGGGCGGTGGAAGCAGCTGGAGCAATGCTAGAACAAAAGGCTGCTGTGCTACAGCCGAGGCCAACCGAGCAATTAACGGGCCTGGAAGGGTGGCTTTTCGTGGGGACTGACTGATGCTAGGTGGAGGAGAGCAGCTAAATGTCGCTGGGAGAACGGGTTGACTGTGCAGGTAGAAAGAGGGGCACAGGGAACCTAAGAAGGATGCTTCCAGCTATTAAACCTCAGCCCACGGGTATTGTTTCAGGGGAAATTCTTGCAACCTCAGTGCTTGAGATCCATCCATCCAGGCTGGACAAATGTGCTGGAGAATGTGTTGTTGGGAACAGTCCTGCGACAGCCTCAGGGAAGATGATTCAACAGGGCCTCTTTCAGCTTTGATTTCTGCGAACAGTCTACATTTGTGCTGCCCCCAGATATTCCCATTCATCACTGTCTGTGGCCCGTGTTGATAGCCGTGAATAAGCCTCTTGGGCAAGAGCAGGGAATGCTAGCTATCCCCCTAGCAGGCAAGTGCAACTGTGGCCAGTCACCACATGCTGGTGCAGAGCCAGAACAACCCAAAACGGTGCTGGTGATAACCCCTTTCCCATCTCTTACCGAGCAGAGCCAGCACCGTGCCTGCCCGAGGTGCCCTGGCTGTTTGCCCGAGGCACCCAGAGCATATTGCGGGAATATCAGAGGCCTTTCTGCTTCATTTGTAGCTTGCTGAACTTTACTCCGGTAAATATGGGCAAGAGAGCCCAGCGAGGAGAGAAAATCCTGCTCTCCTCAGAGTCTGAAATGCACAAAGTTTTAATCTTCTGCCCCTACGACAGCAGACCTTGTCAGCAAGTGCTAAGGAGCTTTAGTGCTCGCACCACTTCCCTGTCTGTCCCCTTGATGGATGCAGGGTGCATCAAAGCAAGAAACCAACCGTGTGCAACGAAAAGCCCAAGCACGCCTGGCCGGAGTGCTCAGCAAAATCCAGGCAGCTTTGAACTTGAACTTCCAGCTTAATTACTAAAAAGCTAATAATTCAAGGCTGGTACTCCTGCAGGAGCTGCAAAACAGAAGTCAGGTGCCTGTCTGTATGCAGAGGCAGGGAGCGAGGGGGGTGGTAAAATGCCTCGCTCTGTTCGCCGCCTATAGAAATCGCGGCTTGGGGCTTTGTCTTTTCAGAAGGGGAAAACTCCCCTGGCAGCTACTCTGTGCTGCTGCGTGTGCTGGGTAAATGGCTACAGCTTCACGTTAAATCCCTGCGAGTTCAGGGTCCGCGGTACATTAAACTGATAATGAGAACAGGGAAAGGAAAAGGCTTCCTAAGCTGCTTATAACAATCTTTCAGTGAAAGTTATCTGTCTTAAAAAACACACCCTGATGGCTTCTTATCTTTGTAGTTATCCAGACAGCTTCAGACAGAAGTAAAATCACAGGATCTCTTGTTTTTAGACCCAGACCTCATGACCAGTCTGTCATGATAAGGAGGTGATCTGAGGGCCCTCATTAACACGGAGACGTTGGCATGCCGCAGGCAGATGGCAGGGCTCGTGCAAAGTTTTTGCTATCTGAGGCACGTGAAATTGCTTTTCTTGTAAGAAAGATCTCGGGACTTGGATGCATGACCTTAAAGAGAAATCCTGCCATTGCCTGCGTGCCGCTCACCCGTCCCTGTGGCTGCTGAGGCAGAAGGAGCCTTTCTGAGACAGAAGGAGCCTGGCAAAGTGGTGTAAACCCACCTCCGCGGGCAGCTGCAGCCCGCAGGGCAGCACGCAGGTGGCTGAGAGGCAGTGGGACGGAAACAGCAACCCTGCCAGGGGGACAGACAGCAGGGCCAGCGGGATCTTACAGCGGCTCCCAGCCCAAGGTCTGCAGGGTTTTCTGCATTCCCTCCCCCCTTTGAGTTGTGCCACCACGGGTGGCTGCCCGTCCGCATCCGTTCGTGCTCGGTGCGAGCTCTTGCATGATCTCCGAGCAGGGGGGTAAAACCCAGCCGTTCCCAGGAGAGCTGCGGGCTGTTGCCCAGCTTGCTCGCCTCTCATGCGCTCAGGGCCCGATGTGACTGATGGGGGTTCTGTGCTCACAGCTGTCTTGGGGCTATTCCTCACGCTGCAAAGGCTCTTTGTCTCTTTCAAAGCCATGACCTCATTTTAGAGACAGAAAACAGAGAGGGAGAAACCCACCAACCTGCCAGCGGAGGTCAAAGGGCTTGCCGAGAGATATGTTAGCATCAAACTTCTCCGGCAGGGACACAAATAACTGGAATTGCAGACCAGAAAATTACCATGAAAAAATGGACTAACTACCATGTGATTACAAAAGAGCCCATTAGCTCTGTGTGTGTCTAGGATTCAAAGTATATCCTTTGAGGAAGAGCACAAGGTCACGCTCCCAAAACTTTCAGCGCGAGGGACTGCAGAAGCCTGCGCCTGTTGCCTGCTGCTCTCCAAGCACCGCCACGCAGGGAGGAGCAACCAGCCAAACCTCTGTCTGTCCTAGGTACGGACCTCAGGACACGTTTTTTGGCAAAAATGAGGGAAGGTGAGATTTCAGGGTTAGGTAGCAGCAGCTCCTGCTGTGGTAATATTTGTCAGACCCCTCTCTGCAGCTTCAAAACAGGCCCGTTGGGGTACGGCTCGGCTCTCTGCCGCGGCTGCTGCGTTGTGCTAGCACATCACAGCTGCCCTCTCCACCCTGAGGCTGGCACTGAGACTCAGCTGGCCCCGTGATTGTCACAGTTTGCTAAATAAAGCCAGAAATGGTGATGATCTCTCATGGGGTGCAAGTCCCAGAGCCGCCCTGGAGCCTGAGCGTGCTGGAGCAGCGACGGTGCTGTGGCTAGCGGGGCAGGCAGACGTGCCGTTACGCAGCATTCGTGCTTTGGTTGGAAACAAGAAGTTCCAATTTCACTTCCCATTTTCCCAGCCCTGTGAACAGACATTGCAAAGCAGGCACAATAAAATAGCTAGGGTTTCTGCCCTCCCATTTATTCTCTGTAACAGGTGGGAAATTTTCCTCCTGCTCAGCACTGGTGACGAGAACTGAGAAGTTGTTGTGTCGCTGTCTCAGTGCCAAGGTGAGCTGTGCAGCATCCATGGGACAGCCATGTGTGCTCCCTGCCAGCTACCAACCTCCCACCAGGACTGGTTTGCTCTTCCCTTTGCCAGTTCCAGGTTGTTGGGGTAAGTGCTTTCTGCCTAAGAAGACTTACAGAAATGCAAGCCTCTGAAGTCCCACGCGCTTGCTCAGGGAAGGCTGGTAGACGGCAGGCTTCACACCTCGAAATAAGGCAGGGATGCCAAGCAGAGAAGCTTGTGTGGGATTGAGCTATGCAGGTGTAGCTGCACTGCAGGAAAATGCAGTTTCAATGTCCAGGTAGACAGAGTTTGGTGAGTGTGATCTGCATTTTTTGGGGGGCCTACAGGGGGACAGCCTGGCGTGGCACCATCACAGCACTGCCGGACCCAGCCTTCGTCCCCTGCAGGAGAGCGCCAGGGCCTCCTTGGCAGCTAAATGCAGGCTCTGCCTCAGCCTCAACAGCACTAAGGCCATGCCCAGGGCCCATTTGAGCAGGACCAACACACCCCAACGTTATTTGGAGCCTCAGGGTCTCCCCCTGCCCAGGCACAGGCATCCCGGCGCTATCGCGCTGCTGCGGGGTCGCGGGAGCGGGTCCCGAGCCACCTGTTGGGCTGTCACACATCAGGAGGCTGCTGCGCTTTTTACCAGCGGCCGTCTCTTTTTTTTTTTTTTTTTCCTCGCTCCCCGGTATTCCCTTTACAACCGGCTCATTGTGCTGCGGGCTGGAGCAGCTGGGTGGAGTGTTTCAGGCTCAAGTATAATTTCAGCGCCTTTAAAAGCCTGCGGAGCTCCCTCCCTCCGCTCCCCCCAAGGCGGCCGGCACCGCCAACAAGGGATAATTTGATGGATTACTCTGTGGGGCTGAGGGGCTCTCCTTAATCCCCTTTGTGGGCCTGTTTGACTAGACGCGGAGCAGAAGCCCCCAGCCTCAGGCAGAGAAAAGGCGGCTCAGCGGGGAAGGTTTTACACCCTGACACAGAAATACGGGCCCTGGTCATGTGGCAGTGGATAGAATCTGCGCCCGTTACCGCGCTGCGGAGAAAGGGGGCACCTGGAAGGGGCTCTTTTTTATTTTATTTTTTTTTCCCCAGTTCGATTTACATTTTTATTCTTCAGCGAAAAAATAAAAATAAAAAAGAGGGGGTGGGGGGGAAAGGCTGAGTCAGAGCAAGTGCCAGGGCGATGGGCACAGTATTTTAAACAGCAAAAATGAACTCAAGTGGAAAGCAGAACCAGCTCATCTCGCATTTGCCCTCCCACTCCAAAACAGGGGCTCCTCTCATGAATAAAAGTAAGAGCCCGGCTCATGCCACAGCAAAAAAAAAAAAGCTGTACACAGTAGGGCCTCATCTGGAGGTTTGAGCTGTTTGTGGCACACCCGACGCCAGCTCAGGGGAGGGTGACCAGCAGGAGTGAGACTGGAGTGGGAGCTGAAAGCGATGCCTCTTGGGTTGCGTTGCGTGTGTTTAGGGGAGCGTGAGGCTTCTCCATGCTTCGTGAAGTTTGGAGATCAGATGCTGGCCCTAAGTGGGTGAAATGCCGTGAGGCTGTCCTGCCCTGCAGCTGGCACCAGCAGTTCCACCACAGCTCCTTCAGTGCTCTCTGAAGATCCTTCTGCAGCTGAGCTGTAGGATATTTTTTAGGGCACTCAGTCCTTCCCTGCATCACAGCTTAGCCTGCTTGGCTTTCCAGACAGTGTCCCTCATGGAAATGGGACCGAGCTGCAGACCAGGTTTCAGCCCTTCAACCTCAGCCCCTGCATGGAGCTCAGCGCCCAGCTCCTCCCTGCACCCTGCTTTCACTTGGCCACGCTCCTCCTCGTGTGGGCTGGGGCAGGATCTCACCCAGCAGCCCGAAGCCCTGCGTGGCTGCAGGCGGGTGGACGTGCTGGTGATGCCTGCCAGCTGTGGGAGAGTTCCTGGCACCCTCTGGCATCCCGGGCTGTCCGCAGCAAGCTCCAAAACGTGTCAGCGTGGCCTCTGCTGTGTCAGTGACCTCGCGAGCTGGAGGCAGTTCCTGGTTTGTTACGGGAGGAGGAGAGGCTGGAACTGGCCTCTGCTGCTCTGTCTCTTTCTCTGGCCAGGCTGGCAGGCAGGGGAGCTCAGGCAGGAGCTCCTGCCACGAGCAGTTCCTTTGTCTGCCAGGGGGAAGAAGCAGGTTGAGGACAGGAGGTCAGTGGAGCCTGGGGGCTGTCCTGCTGTCTGTTTGATGTTCTGGGGCAGGGTGAGGATAAAGAGTCCGCAGAGCTGTTGGCATGGCTTCAGAAAGAAGCGTGAAATACCAGCGACGTGCAGGGTGAAGGGCAAGCAGGACATTTTTTCCCCATTCTGCAAACTATCCCCCTGGCATGGACGGTGCCGTTAGCCTGCCAGGAGAGGAGAGCATCCTTTCCTAATGTTTGTTCCTAAAAAATGCTTTGACCTTATCCACCTTATAGGGACCTTCATTTGCTGTCCGTAGCCTTTCCCTGGTGCCTTTGCTTTATCCAATTGCTCAAAGGAGGACTGATACCAGCCTGTTTCACGTGCCCTTGCTGCTTACTGCAAAACAGGGAAGACACTTAGAAGTCACCTGCCCTCCCTGATCGACCATTGCTTGAGCAAAGCACTGCTATTGGAAACAACCCCAAAGCTCCCAGAGCTTCTGCAGGCATGCAGCAGTCCCCAGGGCTGGCTCTAGGACAGCCCAACCCCACAAACCACCAGCACAAACCATCTGCACAAAACACCAGGACAAACCATCAGCACGAACCAGCAAATCTCCCAAAGGGGAGATGCAGCCCCCCGGTAGCTCCAGGCGCTTAGAGCTTGGCTCCTTCTTCTCTCTTTTGCTTCCTGCTCTCAGTTCACAAAATGGAGATCGTAGTGAATTGCTTTCAGTCTCCCTGCTTGTGTTCCTTGGGCAGGGATCAGTCTGCTCTCCACAAGAGCACCAACCACAAGCTGAGCCATGACCTTCCGATAGCCCTAACAGCAGGATAACCACCTCGTGGGTGCTGCAAGGAAGCAATTGCTGCCTGGCAGATAAAACAACTCCCAATCCCAATAAATTTAAATGTCTCCCTTACGAACAAACCGCGTGGAAGGTGTTCTGAGCTGCCTTGGGGACGTGCCCCTTCCTCCAGCTCCTAAATGTCTGTAGCATCCAGCGTTTTTCCTAGATTGATAACTCCTGGTGTCTGAGCTGCTGGGTGCTGCACCGCGGGGTAAGGGAGGGAATTTCGAATGGGCTGTGGCCCTTGGGTCTTCCTTGTTCTCATCTAAGGGGATTTCCACCCGCTGCTGCTCTTTCCCTAAGCTGAGCTGCCGAGGCCAATATAATGGAGCCCCTGAGCTCAAAGGAAACGCAGAGTTAATTCAGGGAGACTAAATAAATTGCAATTCTCCCATCCCTGCTTAATGACCACTCCCCTCTCCCCACACTGTGAATGGGGTCAAGGAGATTTGGAGGGGGGGGAAGGGGAGAGGGTCAGGAGAGGTCAGGTGAGTTTTCCATTTCATCCCGCGCAAGCCTGCCAGAGCTATTCTCCATGGTGTATTTCACATTCAGCGGCACTGAATGGCCACTGATAGCTGTGAAAGGCTCTGGCACTGTATGAACAGCCCTTCCCGAAGCGCTCGCCCTTGTGCTTGCTCCCACCCTTTCTTCCAAAGGGCTTCCAGGGAGCGGGGAATTAATAACGTTCAGAAAAAGCCCCTCGGAAGGTTGGAAGTGTAACGCTGTGGTTATGAATGGCTAACAATACCCCTCGCCCTCCCCTCTCCCCGCTGCTCATTGGCAATCAGTTCCTGCATCGAATCTGCCCTGTGGTGGGGAGGAAAGGTGTGGGGCCGGGTCACCTGGAGCAGCCCCTGCCCCGCACCGTCCCCTGCCTCCAGCCTGGCAAAGGCTGACCCAGGGAAATTTCTTCCCGTGTAAGAAAGGGTTTGGGTTGTTACAGAGCCAGGCAGGTCACAAGTGCTGGCAGATCTCCACGGGCTGATCATTGCTGCGGCTGTTTGTTCATCTGCTGGGTAGCAATAAATCAGAGGGGTTGCTGCGACGCACAGCAACATCTCATCTCTGCACCCACGGGGGTGATGGGGAAGGCTGCAGAGCGGTGAGATACGGACTCTTTGGAGGAAGGAGGGAATTTTTCTCAGCCACCTAACTACACCCCAGTTTTATTTATAAAACAGCTGTCCCTCCGTCATCATTCTGTCCAAGCACAGATGCAATTACTTGTAATATCCTACGTTGTGAAGATTTGAGGAGATCAGGAGGAGGAGAAGCTTCTTTCGGTGCGTGTCCATTAGCACACAGTTTGTTTTCTCAAGGCGTCCCAGGGTCTGTTCCATCCGACAGCAAAAGGTGCAGCGCGGAGCCCGCTGGGGAGGGCACACGGAGCAGCGCCCGTGCTGCTGAGAGAAAGGAAGTGGGAGGTTAGCTGTCTGCTAGCTGTTTCGTTGCTTGGTAAGCGAGTCCCTGCATCTGACATCACCGGCACATCCAGCCCCGTGGCTGCGTGCGGCCGTGCACCCACTGCTGCTCCTCTGCAGCTCTGTGTCTGTACCATCTGTACCGCACTGAGCTCACCAGGGCGTTTGTCAAAACTTTTTCTCTAAGCACGTGAACAAGGAATCCATTCTGACTAGGGGAAAGGCACAAATCCAAGCCTGCTGGTCCCCTGCTGTGAAAGAACCGGACTCTCAGAAGCCGATCCCCTGGCTTCAGCCCTGCTCCTCCTGCCTGCTCCCTGTTACTGCTGCCAGGTGAGTCGTGCTCAGCAGAGACAGCCAGCCTGGCTTCCCCCCTTCTGGGTGTTGTCACAGGAGAGGAGAGGGGGTGCAGGAGACAGCAGACGCGCAGGAGGTGCAGTCCTTTGTTCGTAGGTGCTGGGCAGGCTCCTGTGTCCGGGTGGGTGGCACAGAGCTGCCCCGGGGCTGCCTTTGTGCGGACAGTGCGGTGCTGGGTGCTGCTGAGCTCCTGCCCTGTCCCGCCCTCCTACCTGGCTGCCAGGTGGAAGAGCCTCCTGGGGTTGATCTGCTGGTTCTCTGCAGAGGAAAGGAAGGAAAAGTTTGGGTTGTGAGCTTAAAACTAAAACAAGAAGACCTTGGGTTTACAAGTGCCTTGCTGCTCCCGGGGGAAGGAGAGGAAGAGCCTGAGCACTCAGCAGCAGGTGATGTCCCCGTGCCACGACAGCCTGGTGAATGGTTGTGGAAAAGCCCCAGCCGCGGCTCCTTTCTGCTGCTGTGTGCAGGAAACCCTGCACAGAAGGGCTGGGATGCAGTTTTGGGAGGGGTTGGCTGTTATCCTTGTCAAGGTGCTTGGCACTGTGTCCTTAGGGAGGGACAAATGCTGTCCCTGCTGGTAAAGCTGGGGGAAACTGAGGCCAGAAGGCCAAAAGTGCTTTCTGTCACGCAGCTTTTTGACCAGCCACCCCCTCAAATCAGTCCTCCTGCATAGCCTGCCAAATAAACTGTCCTGGCAGAGATGAGCAGTTCAACCAAAGCATTAGGTCTTGCTGCTGGGGCTGTTCTTCAGAACCAGACTGTCACCTGCAAAACCGAAGGCAACATCTCATGGTCTTTAAAATACCAATAATAATAATCCCCTGTGCTAAGGCTGTCTCTGCTTGCTGGTTCAGCTCCAGACCCCTCGGTGATGGGGAGCAGCATGGGAGCAAATGGGGAGCCCTGCTCTGCCTGGGACCTGCAGGTGCCCGTAGTGCAGAGGATCTGTTCCTGAAGTTTCTTTCTGTTCAGGATCTGTTCCTGAAGTTTCATCCCGGAGTTTCTTTCTGAGCTGGTTTGGGACTGGAGCAGCAAAGCACTCGGTGGAGAGTGGCTTTGTGAGGCTGGTGCTGGCAGCCTGTGTTTGCTCAGCACCGTGCACGAGGGGCCCAGTGCAGGCGTGGCCGTGGTGCTAACAGCACCAACAACCCCGTGCAGCTCAGCGTTATCAGGAGGCAGGGAGGGCCCTGAAACCAAACCCTCGTGTGTACCTGCTCGGTTCCTCCTCTGTTTGCCTGCAGCCTACTTAAGCAGCTTTTCCTGAATGCCGCGTACCCGGCTGGCTGCGGGGATCTGCTGTCACCGCTCTGCCTGGGGGAGGTGAGTGCTGCCTTCTGCCTCCCTCAAACCTCCCAAATCTTCGTTTTCCATCTCTCTGCCCTGTCTTTACGGATCAGATGCTTTTGGTAGTTTGCACCGGCAGTTCTTTGCAGCTAAGTCCATCTCTCGGTTTTCTGTGAGCAAAATAAGGAGATAGTTGGTGGGTATTGGGGCGAGATGTAACTTAAACAGAAAAGAGTTCGTAATCTATAGGTGCTGAGTCTGTGACTTGGTTGCTGTAGGTAACTTCTGATCGTGGGTATCGCCACTGGGTACGCTGGAATTTGTTTTTTCATTAAAGTCCTTTGAGAGTGTGGAGGGGGGAAGAGACAGATCTGCTCTTCCCTACTGATAAGCGATCCAGCCTCTGTCCCTCAGCCTGAAATTCTCAGGCAGCTGGGGAGATGTACAGGTTCATGCTCCCCTCCCCGTGCTGGTTAATCGCTGCTGGAGGTGTCGCTGGGATAAAGGGAAGAAAAAAAAGTGTTTTTTTTGTTTATTGTGCGTATGTGTGTGTGTGTGAGACATCATTTACTTAATGTTCGTTTCCCTTGGGATAAATTTCCCTCCAAAGCCTGGACTACAGCAGTGAGGATCCCTGTAGACAGCAGCCATTGCAGCTCCCTTCCAGGTCTAGCTCCAATAATTTTGTCTCGGGAGCCTGCTTCCTCCAGCTAACAGCATCAAACCTCATGCTGCTGGAGGGCTGCAGCTTAAATTCCTACCCCAGGGCTGTCAGCCAGCTGGGCACCCATCGTAAAAAACGAACAAGGCTGAGACATCCTGTGTCTAGCCCACATCTAAGAAAGGTGGTTGCTGCCCCCAGTCGCTTCCTTGCCGATAGAGTGCAGGAGAAGTAACGCTGGGTGTAGCTGGGGCCTTGGTGCTCCTTTGAAGGATGTGTAGTGATTAAAAAAATCTGCTGCTCCCTCCCCTCTGCCGTTAGCTCGCTGTTTGACCTTGGGCGAGCCGTTTAAATGTTCGCAGTTGGTAAAAGAAGGTATCCTTTGTGACAGTCAAGGTCTAAGCGTGGAGGGGGAAGGCGAGGGATTCCAGTAGGAAACTAATCAGCGCTTATTGTGCCTAATTGGCAGCCTGTCAGCTCCTGAGCTGGGGAGCCCTGCCCCTTCTCTGCACAGCGAGAGGCAGGGAGGGATGCTTGTAACTGTGCAAACCTCACCACCGTGCCTCCTGCTTCACCCAGCTGTCCCCGTGTGTTTTGTTTTGGCTGATGGCGAGAGGGGAAGAAAGGGGAAAGGCAGCAGCCATGTAAATTGTACCCGTCTAACGCTTGTACAGTGATGGAGGCCAAACACGTGTGCTCTGGAAAGCTGGGGTCTAGCGGCTCCTCCTGCAGGGCTGGCAGTGCCAGGGGCTCTGAACACACTTCACACCCGTTTCGGCCCCCTGACAAGCAGCCCTTCCAGCTCTGCAAGGCCTGACCCAAGGCCAGGCACAGCCTCGAGTCCTGGTGGCCTCAGGGTGCAGAGGAGGGAGGCACGTGTTGGCCCAGAGATGGTCCCTGCAGCAGGAGGGGACATCTCTTGCTCTCTCCTCTAATTGAGGCAAGAATTTAGAAGGGGACAGGGCTGCAAAACTGGATTTTCACCTTGTTCCTCCTGCTGGGCTCACTCTCCACAGCTAAGGAAGGCAAACTGTACCAGTTAGCCTCTCTGGCATGAAGGAGGTGTACCGGCAGGTAAACAGCCACAGCTTCCCGGAGTCAGGGAGGGAGCAGGCAGAGATAAGCACCTCCGCTGGAATGTCCCGCGTTCTGCCCAGCCTCCTTCACACACAGGACCCAAAGCTCCTGGGGGCTGAGCTGTGGTGGGACCGGAGGCAGAAGGTTGTGCAAACCAGCAGCACAGTGCAGGGGGTGCTTTGAGGAACGAGTCCTGTGCTGGAACAGTTCGGGACAGCGGGACCTGTGGGAGCCAGGCATAACAACGAAACTCACCAGTGGCTCACGTAGGGTGTGAAGTCAGAGCAGACAAATCCCTGAGAATTCAGTTTGGTTTGCTCCTGAATCAATGTCTGTGCAGGAGCTTGATGTCACCCCTGTGCTAACCCATTCTACCTCTCCCAAAGTAACCACAGGCCGTCTCCCCAAGATGCTGTTAGCCACACAGCAGTTGGGACTTGGCTGGATGCTGGCAACCTCACAGGATTAGGTTTTGTTGCAGAGTGCCATAGTGGCAGGCTCAGCACAAGTTTCTAAGAGGCATCTGCTTCTGGCTGTTCAGACCCTGTCCGGATCCGGTGGCCTCTCCCCTCTGAAGAAGGCTGGGGAGAGGGAGCATGTTACAGGGCAAATAAATGACTCAGACTAATGAGTAAGGTAATTGCCGTTCACTGTTAGACGAGGCTAAAGTGGGTCAGGTTTGTTTGTGAAACTCCACAGAGGCACCATCTGTTCCCTGCGCCCCATCTCGGAGGCTGGAGGCAGGATTTGGGTGAGATGGCATCCCCGGGAGCTGGGGGGAGATGTGTGGTCAGCAGGTGGTGGTGCAGGTCCCCGGAGATGTCCCGAGTGGCTGCAGGCTGTGCCTGCCTCCATCCTCCAACGGGAACTCCTAATTGATTTCACTGGGAGAGGGGACCCAAAGTCCTTTCTGAGGTTAGGCTTTGTGTCTCGGCTACAACTTCCCATCTATCGGATGAGGTTGGACGGGACACTGAGGGGTCATTAGGCCTCCCGCAGCCCCAAGGCAGGGTTGGGTTTTCCCAAACTGTTTCTGACAGGTGCCTGTATCACCTGCCACAAGCCCTTGGAGAGAAACCAGGCATGAACATAGCTCAAGCCTTAAAACCCCACAGCTCTCCCAGGTGTCCTCACATCTGTAAGCCTGTGGGGACAGCGTTTGTCTCTTTCAGCCGTGACATGTCTGTGTGGCACCTGCTTTTAGTCCTGTCTCCTACCCCATGTCTAACGAGCTGTCTCTTCTCTCAGACCACAGCATGTGAGCAAAAGGGGAAGCACAGAGAGGGATCTTGGCCTGCCCATGCTTGGACTTGACATTGCTGGGCCCGCATCTTGCAGCAGGAGGAAGAGGAGAAGGCCGTTTGCTCACTGATGCTAAAAATGGGAGGCAGCATCCGTCTAGCAGACCGGGATCGGAAGCTCCAGAGCTCGCCCGTGGGACATCTCCGGGATCGCCGGAGCGCCGCAGCCCTCTGTCCGTGAGGCTGTGGGGCAGCATGGCGCACAGAGCGGGGCTCAGCACGCTGCTGCACAGCCGCCGGGCCCAGCTCCTGCTGCTCAACTCCCTGACGTTCGGCCTCGAGGTCTGCCTGGCTGCCGGCATCACCTACGTGCCCCCGCTGCTGCTGGAAGTGGGCGTCGAGGAGAAGTTCATGACCATGGTTTTGGGTAGGCAGGTTCTCGCTCGTCTTCGAGGGACTTGTTTCCACTTCAAGGGGTAGATCAGAGCATGGAGGGGTGGCTGCAGGATGGCTGTTACACCAAGGGCAGCCTCGTGTTTGGAGGGGAGGGCTATGACCCAGTGAAGCCTACTGGGTCCCTGAAACATCCCAGGCTTTTGCTGCAGTGTGCATATACTGGAGTCCTGTCCGGTTCTGTCCCCTAACACTACCTGTTCTTCTGTTCCAGGGATAGGACCAGTCCTTGGCCTGGTTTTTGTCCCACTGATCGGGTCTGCCAGTGACCACTGGCACAGCAGCTACGGCCGGAGGCGGCCTTTCATCTGGATGCTGTGCCTGGGAGTCCTGCTGAGCCTCTTTGTGATCCCGCACGCCAGCAGCCTGGCCAGCCTGTTCGCCCTCAACACTCGCCCGCTGGAGATCGCCTTCCTCATCCTGGGCATCGGGTTGCTGGATTTCTGTGGCCAGGTCTGCTTCACCCCGCTCGAGGCCCTGCTCTCGGACCTCTTCCAGGAGCCCGACAACTGCCGCCAGGCCTTCTCCATGTACGCCTTCATGATCAGCCTGGGGGGCTGCATTGGCTACCTGCTGCCAGCCATCGACTGGGGGGGCAGCTTTCTGGCCCCGTACCTGGGAGGGCAGGAGACGTGCCTCTTCAGCCTCCTGGCTGTCATTTTCCTCGGCTGTGTGCTGGCCACGCTCTTTGTGACTGAAGAGGCAGCCACCCAGGCAGATGCCCTGGATGGCGCAGCGCTGAAGGATGCTCTCCCGAAGCCCTCCCCTCCTGCCTGCTGCTCTTGCCAGCTCTCCAAGAGCCTCCTGCAGGCCAGGCACATGGTGCAGGCCCTCAGAAACCTCTGCACTCTGCTGCCGCGGCTTCACAGCCTCTACTGCCGCATCCCCAGGGTCATCCGGCGCCTGTTCGTGGCCGAGCTCTGCAGCTGGATGGCACTCATGACTTTCATGCTGTTCTACACGGATTTTGTTGGGGAAGGGCTGTACCACGGTGTCCCCAGAGCCAAGCCGGGCACAGACGCCAGACGCCACTACGATGAAGGTGAGAAGTGAACCGCCTGCTCTAGGGCCTCGGGGTCTGTTCCCTGGGACAGGAGCATTTAGTGGGAGCTAGGAACGGGCTCAGCTCTGCCTGTAATGCAAAAACTTGTTACAGGGAACTACACCTTCTGCAGGTGCGTCAGGAAAAAACATTCCCCCGTGACCAAGAGAGCATTGCACAGGGGACTGAATAGGGAAACACCTCGTTCTCCTCTGAGCTATGAGCACAGAAATAGATCTGGCAGCACAGCCCTGGCCTGGGGCTGAATTGTTAAGTGGCAGAATGGTCTGGCAGTTTGCATGCTGAACAGCACATACCTGGCTCTGTCTGCAAATGCTGACCACCTCTGCCATGTCCTTCCTCTCCTCCTCCCTCCTTTTTAAAGGAGAGGTGATGGTGCCCCTCATCTCTTGGAGGGCAGGGGTCGAAAAGGCTTTGCTACATCTGCCTTCCACACGACTGTGAGTTTCCCTTCTCACAGCTGTATCTGGGGAGCCCTGGAGCAGCTTCCCCAGTTCCCACCGCTCTTTCCAGTGCTTCCTGTTACTGCTCACCATGAGTCAGGAGCTGCCACATGCCCACCATGAGATCCTGCTCGCTGTAGCACATTACCTGCTTACTGTTGTCTGCTGTCCTCATTTTGGCTGCTGTGTTGTGCCAGAGCCTTGACTCCACTGCCCAGCCCTTCTTTCCCTCCCCTAGATCCAAGTCCTGGAGGCATTCCCCTGGCCCTCCTCTAGCTGTATACCCTGCCCTCAGAGTTTTCCACCCAGTGCCTCCACGAGCTCTGCAGTACACTGCCTCTTTGTGCTGTGCCTCTGTTTAACTTAGAGGGAGCTTAATTATTATTTAACACTTCCACTGTATAGCTTCCAGCAGGTCAGGGCTCCATTGTGCTAGCACTCATAGAAACACATGTTGAGTAATGATCCTTGCTCCAAGGAGTTAATGGCTTTAATTCCCTGAAATCTGATAGATCTTTGCAAAGGGTAAGGTCCGGATTGCTGCCGGATGCTGCCGTCGCTCAGTGGATGTTGTATACTTTCCCTTGGCTGAAGCACAGTTTCTTGTTGTTCCTTTTGTTCTCCCGCTGGTTTTGGCATCAGATAAGAGATCCTGGTTCATGAGCAGGTGACACAGATCCTGATCAAGAGCAGGAAGGTGAGAACCAGAGCTTTCCAAGAGAAGAAAGGCGTTTGCATTTCTGTCTCCCCCTCTCATCGCCCCTCTGGCCTGAGTTGGGCACTGGAGGGAGGAATGAAGCCCGAAGGCGCTTGGCTGTCTGAGGCCTGGGCGCAGTCGTGGCAGTGTCCGTCACCACCTCTGCTTACCCACAGGTGTCCGGATGGGTAGCTTGGGCCTCTTCCTGCAGTGCGTCACATCCATCTTCTTCTCGACAATCATGGACCAGATGGTGAAGCGCTTTGGGACGCGGGCGGTCTACCTGGCCAGCGTGGTGTTCTTCCCCGCCGCTGCCTTCGTCATGTGCCTTTCCCGCAGCGTCATCGTTGTGACCGTCTCAGCTGCTCTCACGGGCTTCACCTTCTCTGCACTCCAGATCCTGCCATACACGCTGGCATCGCTCTATCATCATGAAAAGCAGGTAGGGACCTGCTCCAGAGGGCGATGTGCAGGTAGCTCTGAGGACAGCTTGGGCAGCCTCTTCAGCTGCTTGTAGCTGCCCCAGTCAGCTCAGGCCATGGCAGAGAAAAACCTGCCTGTGTTCAGAGGTTCTCCTCATGTGCCTTTTGTCTCCAGGCTGCGTCTTCTCTGAAGATTTATCTGGAATTGAGGAGAGAAGAGAGTTTAGCATCTCCTTCCCTAGGCATTCCCTGCTCACAAGAAGCATTTTGCAATTTTAAATAGTGGGGAGTGGGTGAGATGGGAGAAAGCTAGGATTAGCGCACCAAAAGAGATGCCCTATGGTCCTCTGTGTTTTGCAAACATTTAGGGAAACTGGTGCAGATTAGTTGTTGCCATGTGTTTTCTGCAGCTAAGTCACATCTGCAGAATTGCCATTTAGCCCAAGGTGCTAAAACAGGTGTAAAGTCCTGCTTTTGAATTTTGGTCCGTAACATGAAGAGCAATAAAATAGGAAGATTTTTCCTGTTCCCCTAGCTCCATTAAAAACAAACCTTGAGAAACTTTTGCCATAACACAAAAGCCAGTAATCCTGTCCCACAGATGATATCCTTGTGGCAAAGTCTCGGGAGGTTTCTGAGTTGCTCAGTGGATTAATAGCAGTTTCTCTTGTGCTGCAAATGCAAAATTAATTTGTGGTTTGAGAGCAGCTCTTTCATCCCGATGGCAGGCGGTTCACTGTGCAGTGAAATAAGCAGGAGTCCTTACCACAGGCATCCAGATGTTCACATTGAACAAATACTTGTGACCAACCCGTCCTGATTTGCACCAGGCACCCCGTTAAAATAGGGGCATGAGGGAGTGTTCTGCTTTGCAAAAGCTTCGGCTTGCCTGGGATCTCCCATGGACATAACATGGAGAGAATGAAAACCAAAGCCCACAGGCTGGGAGTGTGAAGGCCACACGCCCAACTGTTTGCCAAAATCTTGCTGGGGAACAACTCTCAGTACAATGAGGTGTGGGGTATAGCAGGGTTTGGTCTTTCTGTTGCCCTGACTTGAAAGCTTCTCCTTCCTCTACCAAGAACTTTCCAGGGAGACCCCACAAGAAGCAGTCCCTCAAATGCCATTTGCAGAAAATTCTCCATCTTCTCCACTTCTATTCTTTTCTCTTCTCTTACTGTTGAAATCTGTCATCATTTTTGTTTGCCTTCCCTCGTTCCTGCTTCCTCTCTTCCCTCTATTTTTTTTTTTTTTAATTTCAAATGCTCCTCCTGAAGTCAATCAGCAGAGGGGCATCCAGAGTGGCTGTTGCTTCCACCCTGTGCGGGATCGTTGGCGAAAGCCTGCAAGGCCACCCCAGCTGGAGCTCCTTGCTTTGCACAGGCTCTGTAAGTCGCTCCATTCTCCTGCATGCCCTCTTCATCTCTGCATGGCCACTAAACCTTGTCTAGAGCAGGAGGGAAAGATCTGCATGTCCTAACAGCACCTGGAAGCTTGCTCCGGTGAGATGCATGGTGAACATTCACACCTTCTGCATGAGATTAGGGAGAGGTAGGTTCCTCATTCCCACCACTCCCCGCCAACTATAGAGGGAGATGAAGCTGCTGATTGAGGCACCAAAGACTCTTGGGGTTTATCCTGTGTTACGCAGGGTGATCTTAAAGGATGTGTTCTCACTATGCTCATTCAAGTGAATATCTGATTAAGTCATTTTCTCGAGATGCAATTTCTGTGAACTAGGTACTCAGACATCTGAGTAGAGCCCAGGGAAAGCTTTTGGAAGCTGGCTCCCATTTAGTGAAGTTCTCATCTGGTTTCTCTTCTCTGACTGAACCTGAAATTGTTTGTGTTCCAGAACTGCAGCCATGGCCTGGGGCAGCACGAACAGAGACTGCCGGGTGCTGACATACGCTGGGGCAGGGCTGGGTGTAGCTGGGTGGGTGCCAAAACTGCTGTAAGCTCTGGGATGGCCTACGACAGAGCTGGAGTGCCCACTCCTGCCCCTGTTCCCTCCTGTGACCCGTGTCCTTGCCCCTCCTGCAGAAGGAAGGGTTCCTTAAGGATGCTCCTCTGAGCCCTGCAGCTGGGTACGGTGTTCTCTGCCCTCAAAGAAGTGCTGTTTTTTCCTTTTGGTTTCTTTGTTTGTTCTATCTCATTGTGCGGATAATAGATTAACGTCCTTCATTATTTGCTCTACGCCGGACAGCTCAGTGCTTGTGCAAACGCCCTGGAGTTATCAAGCTGGGGTGTTTTTGCCATCTGCACACCACTGCCCCTTATTTATTGGCGTTAACATGGGGAGCTTTTTGATCCAAATACTCTCCATGAATACTGCTGGAGTGAACCATGCCCCCGAAATCTCACAGCCTGGGCAAAGTGAGGACAAAAAAAAACGGTGAGAAGAAAAAGATTTTCCTTCCTCCGCTTTTCCAACCTGAGTGGGGAGGCTCAGGTCAGGCAAATGAAGCAGCTCGCTTGAGGTCACGCGTGCAGGGTCTGCTGCAGAGCTTCTTCCTGAGCTCCCAGCTCTGTACCCACCTCAGAGTCACTGTAAGTATCCTGGGTACTGAGAAGGGGCCGTGCACCCAGGGCTCTGAGCAGTTCCTCAGTCTTTAGGGCTATTCTGCAGCAGTGTTTTGAGTCCCCAGTCCACCACCTTACAACCGCTCGTGTTTGCACTGACTCTGGGATGTGCCCAAAGTGGGCTCTGGCCCTGTGAGCCTGCATCAGCTGCTTTTGGGTGGAGTGAAGTGGAGCTGGCACCCAGGGAGGAGGTGACGACCCGGGGCTCGGAGCAAAACATCCCCGAGTGCAGAGCCCGGGCTGGCGCTGGGCTGTGGCACTGTGCTGCGCCGTGGAGCTTGAACACAACAAGGGCACCACTTGGCCAGTTTCCCCAGTGAGTCAGGGTTGCTTTGAGTCCTGTGCCAGTCAGGAAGAGCCAGGCTGGCTCCTGGAGGCCACCACACGTGGGCCAGGCTCACTGCAGGCTCCACACCTCCAGCACACGGAGCTCAGAGTGGTTTTGCTCTCGCACACAGCAGGGACCCCCGTCCCCCTTCTCGCTTTCTGGGCGCCACCCTTCCTACTCATTCCTCATGTGCCCTTCTTCTTTCCCCAGGTATTTTTGCATAAATTCAAGAGCAAAGAGGAGGAAGATCCAGCTCGGCTGGACAAGAAATCAGCCTTCCCTAAAAGCCTTTCCAGCCAGAAGCTGACTTACCAGAACGGACATGCTGGGGGCCTCTACTCTTCTTCCTCCTCCTCTTCCTCCTCCTCCTCCTCTCCTCCTCCGGCTGCCAGCTCAGCTCTGTGCGTCAGCTCCTCCTGCGACGTCTCGCTGATGATGATGGTGGGAGAGCCGGACTCGGTGGCTCCTAGCCGAGGGATCTGCCTGGACCTGGCCATTTTGGACAGTGCTTTCCTTCTCTCTCAGGTTGTCCCCTCCCTCTTCATGGGGTCCATCGTGCAGTTTACGCAGTCGGTGACTGCCTACATGGTGTCGGCTGCTGGCTTTGGCCTGGTGGCCATCTACTTTGCAACCAAAGTTGTCTTTGATAAGAGTGACATGGCCAAGTATTCGGTGTGATGGGGAATGCCCAGGGGCAGCACGCGGGTGCCTTCACGTGGTGAAATGAGCCTTGTGTTGTGTGTGCTCTCCCCACGCTGCTGCTGGGCCCCCCGGGGGGTTGCTCTAGGCCGGGGGCAGGAGGCGTGCAGCAGAGCTAATCTCAGGTGTAAATATGAGGCATCAGGGCATTGTGCTTCAGGCCAGCAGTGCTCTCCACGTGGTGCCTTTATCAGATGAAAGCACTGCACAGCCAGCACCAAAGGAGATTGTACAGGGGGACAGAACGGAAACGGACTTTTCCTTTAATAACGGGTCACGTTTCTGTCATGTTTCTACCTAAACTGAGCAGGAGAGGCAGTGATATGGGAGGGGAGGAAGAAATCACTGGCTCTCCTGTTTCCCAGCTATAGATGTGTCCTCTTACCCTGCTTGTTGTAATTTTGCTCAGCTTCTTGAGTAACACTTCAAAGAGGGCACTGGGAGGAGATTTCCTTGGGAAAAGGATGGGTGGCTGAGGTTTGGTCATGGAGCAAAGGGGTGCGTATGTGCACACGCGTGCTTCAGTCTCCCTTCTGACTGGGAGAAACCCTTTAGGAGAAAAGTTACTCTGCCTTGTTTGGGAAAAACAAGTGACGTTTCACTAGGACCAATTCCAAAAGGTGACTTATCTTTTACATATGTACCAAGTTTCAGCAGATGAGAAGGACTTCTTAATTTATTTTTTTTTTCCTGAATGATTGTTTTTAGCTTTCCTTACAGTTCTCAGTAACAGATCTCTCACTCCTCAGGGCCTGGAGCAGCCACCTGTTCTCTCCCAGTGCCTCCCAGCAGATCTGGGCTGGTGTGCCTCTTCCACACCTGACCCCTAAAAGATGCTGCAGTACCACAAGGGGGTTTTCAGCCCTGTAACAGTGAAGTAGAACAGACAGAGCTCTCCTGGAAGGCTGTCTGAGAAGAAATGTTCAGGCTGGAGGAAGCTGCAGGGATTGCTTGTCCACCGACAGCCAGCTGAACTCGGCAGCAGTCGCTGCTGTACTAGCTACCTCGTGTTGCTCGCTGGCTGTGTTTGTGTTCCTTCGAAGAGGTGGCCCCAAAGCAGCCTTCCAGACCAGACCCTTTCCAAACAGAAGGGCTTTTGGCTGTGCTTGCAGGCTGGCAGGAGTGTGTGTGCAGAGCACACTGCATCACGGTGCCCTGGTGAGTTAAAACATTGCCAGCGCTCCCAAAGCAGCTGCTGGAAACAGCATCATGAACACTCCATCTGCTGCTTTGAGAACAGGGCAAGCCTAGTTCTTGGTGTGTTGGACGAAGGAAGGAGCAGAACAGAAACTCTCGGTGCTGTTTGTGCCTGTGGTTTGCTGATCCAGATTACACGTTTACTATGTTACGCTTGTTTTGGCCTTTTTTTTTTTTTAATTTCCAGAGGTCAAGATCCTTACTGAGGCGCAGCATAAACACAGTTACCTGTGAGAGTAAGGCAGAGTGCCTGCTGCACCGGGACCGATGCTGCTGCCTTGTTTAGGTTGGGCAGCCCTCAGACGTGAGTCATCTGCCCTGGCAGAGGAGCAGCTGCAGCTGTGTGTGCTTCTGGCCAGCCCCATGCCTGCTGCGAGTGGACCAGCTGCAATAATTCTGTGGATAGCAGATCTCTGCCACTTGAAGATTCCTCATTCACCAAGTAGGAGTCCAGGTCCTGGCCCCCAGTCAGCACTTAGGCTTTGAAATGCACAGAGAAAAGCATGAGCTGGGCGTTCGGAGGCTAGGCTGGGAGCATGCAGGAGTTCGTCAGTCCTTAATTTTGGCTGGTCTAAACAAAGTGTTTTGTGAGTAATTTTCTGTGGAGGTGTGTGGGCAGTGAGATGCACTGGTGAGGTTCTGCTAAGGGCAAAATGTTGCTATTTTTGTGAGGTTGTGTCAGACCATTCCTTGGCATGGAAGCCAGGTTACTCCCCTGCTGTCTGCAGACGGGTCCTGAGAGAGCTTCTCCTAAGTTTTTTTAAAGTATCTTTCCTGTAAAGGGTGACTGTTTTTGTTGCATTTCTTCTCAAATTATATGTCTACCGGCCTCCCTTTCCCACAACAAGGTCTGTGTGCTGACTTGCAGCTGTTCGGGGGATGGATCTGGTGGCTGCTTAACCACCTACGGAAACAGTTTTTCATCTGCACTTCCTACCCTGGTCTCTGTCCACTTCGGGCTTCGGAAGGAAGTTTTTGAGGCAAAATATTATTGCCAACGGTGGGGTGTTGCTGGGACGAGTGCTCCTAGCAATCAGTAACCTCTGACCAAGATTTTTCAAACAGATCCCCACCTGAATGCTGAAATCTCTTGTCATTTGTCTAAGTGCCTGTAGAATACTTCCAAACCAGCCTCAGGTCTACTGGTCTGGTGACGAAGGCTTTGAATGCTTCATTAGGAACATCCCAGTGATCCTTGAGGAAGCAGTGGGCTCAGGAGGGTGTCAGCCTTGTTTTCTAACATCTTTGGGTTTGGAACATGAGAGAAAAAGATGCTGCAGTTGTTGATCCATATCTTCTATGTGTCCTTCAAGAGGAGAAGGCTCAAACGTGCCAGATTCCCCAGCAGACCTGCCCCCGGGGCTTGGGATTAGTCCAGAGAGGCACAGCCCACGGGGCTCCTCAGCCATCCCTGCTTTGCCCCTGATTATTTATCACTTCTGGAGCAGCTTCCACGTGTTGGGATCCCATACAGGCCAGCAGGGGACACGGGTGTGTTCTGGTAAAGGTGAGCACATCCCTTACTGTATGGACGTAAGGGTGTGAGCACAGCCACCTCTCCAGGACACGGTTACACCGCACAGGGATGGGACAGGCTCCTCCGAGCTGTCACTGGCAGCATTTCCATCTTGGGCTAGCTCTGTGGCTCCCTCTCCGTCCCTTTTGCAAGGCGGTGGCTGTGAGAGCCAAGCTGGGGACAGAGGGGAGCGGGGCGAGCATCTTCTCTGATCTGGGGCTCTTTTTGTGAACCTGTGGGCGAGGGACGGCCGTGTCGATGCCGGGTTTCTTTGGAGATCGCGTACTGTCTGCGAGGCGCGGCTGTTTTATTTATTCAGTAGAGTAAATATTTTGTATACGATGTCAGAGGATGGCTATAATAAATTTATATGAAACCGAGGAAATAAAAAGCGCTCAAACTGCCCAGCGGTGTGTGTCCCTATAGGGGTCGGGGCGGGGGCGAGCCGCCAGGGGGAGCCTCCAGCGAATTTGGGGCTGGGGTTGGGGTCTGGGGTTGGGGCTGGGGTCCGGGGTTGAGCACGGCTCTCGGAGCACCTCCGCACCTCCTCGTCAGCCGAATGTGCGGAGCTGTGCCCCGGGACTCGATCCCAGGCGTTCCCGGTGGGGATGCACATCTCATCCTGCTCGCCCCGCCGGGTGCTGTGCGCACGCACAGGGGTCGCTCCCCGCTGCCCCCAGCAGCTGTGCGAGGTGGTCGGTGTGAGCCAGCCCCGGGGGGGCTGAACCCAGCAGCATCGCAGCAGGCAGCGCCTGAGGATTGCGAAGAGCTGAGGCTTTCCCCGGCCCCGAAGGAATCGGAGTAATAGCAGGATTTATTCTGGAGGTGAAGCTGGGACACGCGTGAGTGACGCCGGAGGCGCACCGGTGGGCAGTGGGCTGCCCCTTGCAGGTGACCACGCACCTTTATCGTTTGCTTTGGGGTCTTGGGTTGTGCCGTTTTGTTTTGTTTTCCAAATATGAAACCTTACTCTGGCGAGGGAGAGTTTTTACTCATGCTCCAATCCTCGTGTTTCTAACAAAGCAGAGAAGTTTCGCATTCGTTTCCTTGGCTGTACAGTGCCTGCTGCAGCCACTAAGTGTCCTCCTGTCGCTTCTGAGCAGGCTGCAACAAGGAACTCCCTCTTCCTATAAGGGGCAGTGTCTGCCTCAGAAACGTTCTGCTTGCAAATATTTAACCCCAGAGCACCGTCACCACCAAACCCTGGGTGTGCTTTGAGAGCGGAGGCAGACCCGATTCCCTGCCCCGTGCACAGGACAGCACGCTCACAGGTTTCTATTTCTTACCCTCCTGCTTTAATTTTTGTCGTAGGGCCCGTGGATCCTGCACCGCAATGACCACCAGTTCAGAATGACCCTGTGAGCCTGGAAAGCCATCTCTGCTGGCAGAGGAACACTGCCTGCTACCTGCCAGAGGTAGCCCCATGCTCAGCTTCATGGAGTCCCTCAGGAGACCACAAGCGTGAACCCTGCACCTCCTGCACCTCCTGCACCACCCGCAGGGAGTCGCATCCCGCCGTGCTGGCTGGGGCCGGACCCACGGGTGCTGCTGGGAGCCCTGCAAGACAAATCTGGGGCAGAAAAATGCAGCGATGTCTGCATATTTCTCCATTCTAGCAATGGCCTGGCTTATGTTTCCGTCGGGGTCAGGGATGGCGAAGCATGCACAGACCAGAGGAGGTCCAGATGGCTCCTGTCTCCCACGAGGAGCCGGGGCTGCTCTGAGCAGTGGCGGCCGCCCCGCGTGTCAGCGTCCCCTGCGCCTGCGTCCTCCCGGCGGGTCACCGTCCCCGGGCGCCCACACTCACAGGCTGGCTTTCAAGCCAGACTCTGCCTACAACCTTTTTCTTTTCTTTTCTTTTTTTCTTTTTCTTTTTTTTTTTTTTTTTTTTAATTTTAATAATGCTCAGCAACAGAGGGGAAAGAGGATGTTTGTCAATGGAGCACATCTCTGTGCCTTTCCCTGGGGGTCTGGCGGGCTGGTGCCATGCCCAGGGCAGTGAATGGCTGAGGAAGAGGTGGGTGGGGATGAAGGAGCTGGGCAGGGGGCTGACGGGTGGCAGCATTCAGGCAGGGTGCCCTTACCTGCAGCACAGCTTCTGGCAGGCACTGGTGGGCGAAGGGATGGACCCAAGGCTGGAAGGTCACCAAAATTACACAGGGCTCATCCTCAGGGTCTCACAAACACCCCCATGGGTGGGGGTCCATAAACAAGCGGTGTTCAGCCAGGTTTGACCCAGGCAGCGCCGTGCTCACGGCATGCTTTCATCCCAGGGGGGAGAGAACAACGCCGTGTGCTGCTGCAGGACCCCGGCAAGGCTCCCGCTGCTCCTGGAGCCGATCTTTCCCGACCTCTTCCCCTGCTTTCTTGCCTCCTGCTGAAGGTCTGCCTTGGGACGAGTCCTCTGCCCTAGTGGAGCTGGAAGAGCTGCTCAGAAAACAGGAAAACATTTGACCAGGAAAACGCAGTGAGACGTTCCCTTATTCTGCAATGTTTGTTGTTTTAGGCTCTCCCCGCCAAGCGGCTCCAGGCGAGCAGCAGCCTGCCTGGTGCCCCCGAGCCCTGGGACAATCCCGGACCCCCCCCAGCCAGCCTGGCCCGGCCTCAGCACCCACGGTAGAAGCAGGACAGCGTGGCGTCGCGGCCCAGATGCCAAACTGGCTGCTAATGAGAGGCCAGGGGGGACGAGGAGGCTCGGCACAGCGCCCTGCCGCCCCGTGCCGGCATCCCGCCCGCTCTCCGCCCTCCCCCCTGGCAGCGGGGCCGCTCCGCTTCCCCACGCGCGGGTGGTAAACTGAGGCAGGGCAGGGTGTCTCCCCTCGGAGGTGAGAATCGCTTCTGCCAGAGCTTTGGATGTGGCCGGGCTCTCCACGCCGTGCCCCCACCCAAGGCAGGTCGGTCACCTCCATGGGCACATCGCAGGGAAGCACCGGGCTGGGCTCTGTGTGGCTCCTGGAGATGCTCCAACCCTTCTGAGTCAAGCACAAGCAGCAGGAGCTCAGGCTGAGGGGATAGAGGCTTCTCGGGGCTCTGGAGGAAAATATCCAGCAGATAGTGGTGGAGGAACTGACTGGGCATCATCCCCCTGTGACCGTCTCACCCCTGCTCCAGAATTGCAGCACCCACCGGGTGAGGCAAAGCTGCCAGCAAGCCCTTACCAACTGCCAGCTGCGAGCCCGGCACCGTGTCCAAGAAATATCCCAAGAAATAGCTTCTGGGAGGGAGAAAGCAGAGTGCCTCTGCCCGCTGGGATGGGTAAAAGCAGTCCGGGGACCAGCCGGGCTGGAGCTGTGCCAGCCCCAAATGCGCGCCTGGCTGGGGAGGAGGTTTCGGGGAGGGGGTGCAGCAGGACACAGGGTGGGGATCCCCGCGAAGAAGCAGAGCTGCCTGCCTTTGGGGGCTGGAAGCAGAGAGCAGCAGGAGCTGCTGGCAGCCGGAGAGGCAGGCTCGTGTTGTGTTTGGCTCTGGGCGCTGCCAGGGAGAAGCCAAGGAGCTGCAGAGGGAACTGCTGCCAAAGCAGCAGCCGCACAGCAGGGAGGGAGCACCCCTGGGTGCTGCACGGGGACACGGCACCACCACGGTGTGGGGTGAGCCACGGGCAGGAGGTGCTCCCATCATGTAAGGACCAGCTCTGTCCTCGCACAGCCCTATCCTGCACCCGTCTCTGTGCCCTGGGAGCCTCCGGGGTGACCCTGCTATGGGGATGGGTGCGAAACGGAGCCCACCGGGGTCCAGCACTTTGTGGAGTGGGCTGGCAGCTCGGTGTGGTGGCAGTGGTGCTGGCAGGGGGATGAGCAGGAGGGAAAGCAGCCAGGAAACAAGATAGGACCTTGCCCTGCCTTCGCCCCGAGCTGTCAGGCAAGCCTCCTGCCTGCGGGCATGGAGGATGGGGAGGTGTTGTGTTTACTCCTCCAAAAAAGAGACCTTTCGCCCCAAAACCAAACCTTTTTGTTGTGCAAATGCAGCCGTCTGGCAGGTTTGGTCGTATACAGGAAACTTTGAACCCAAGGGCCGGGGCTGGTTTCATTTTGAGGTGAGTTTTTCAGTTCGCGGTGGTATTTGGAAACTGAGCCGCTTTCCAAATTTGGAGCCTGTGTTTTTGCAAGCTGCTGAGCATGGCCGTGGAGTCCAAAGCTTCCCCCTGTCCCTCCCGTGCGGGCAGCCTGGTTTGGATGGAGCCACTGTCGCCGTCCCTCTCCCTTTCCTCTGCAGAGCTTTGCCAAGCCGGGGATGAAGGAGCTGTCGACGGGGACGGGTGCCCGTGGTGGGAGAGCTGAGCCCCTGAAACAGCCCTGGGGGGACAGGGAAGGGGCAGAGGAGGACGAGGCAAAGCTCCCTCGCGCACCAAACAGCGGAGTCAGGAACTCGCTGCTCTCACGTGGGGCTCGGCCAGGTTGATCCTGCCAGCAGCCCCAGAGCCCAGAAACATGAGCAACTTCAGCAACGTGAGCTCCAGGCCCTGTTTTCAGCTGGGGACACAGGAGATGGGTGTCCTCACGCTCACCTCCTCCTGCTGCATCCATTGAGATGGGCGAGGGGGAGCCCTGGGGCCTGCTCCCACGTCCTGGTTTTCCTCTGCTCGGCAGGGTGGGGACTCCAATGCCCTCCTGGATGTGCTCTCAGCATGTCCTGCACCTCCTGGGCCAACGTACTGACTGCTCTGCCTCCATCTCCCCCTTCTAGGAGGGCTACGAGGCAGCAGGGGCTCTCTCCGCGAGCTGATGCCCAGCCTGATGGCACTCAGGGCGAAGACACACTAACCATGGCCCGCAGATAGCCTCGGGGCTAGAGCATGGGTCTGGATGCCTGCACTGCTCCATCACAGCCTCAGGGCTCTCCCTGTCCCTCCGCAGTAGCGGTACAAAGGGACAATTGCTTCCTCCAAAGGTCCTATGGCGCAGTGCCCCCAGCGCCCACGGATGCTGCCCTGCCACCCCGGGCTGCGGACCCCTGAGTCATGGAGCCACCACAGGGCCACCTCCATCCAGCCGATCCCTCCTCCGTGGCATCCTGCAGGCGCTGGCAGAGGCGCTGGGCGAGCCCAGGCGGGCCTTTCCCCGGACCAGCCCAGGCTTGAGCGTCAGGGCTGCGCACAAGCGGGAGTAAACAGCAAGCGGGAGCGCGCGGAGCCGCCGCCGCGCGCGCCAGGCTCACGGGGACGGGATGCCGACCGTGCCAGGGATGGCCACCAGCAGAGGTACCAGTCCCGTGCTGTTTCCCCTCTCCTTTGCCAGATGTGAATGTGTCGGGATGCGTGCGGTGGGGAGAGGAGCGTGGATGCTCCTGTGCTGTGGCACGGCGCGGGCAAACCCTGACCCGCAGACCTGGGGTGGGCTGCAGGGGATGGGGCAGGATCCGTGCATGTGTCCTGTCCTGGGGAACTCCTGTCCTGTCCTGGGGAACTCCTATCCTGCACTGGGGACCCCGTGCTTTAGTTTTGCAGCCTGGCAAGGTGCGGGTGGGCACCAGGAGCTGCTCCCAGTGCTGCCAGCAGCGCCTTCCTGGCCCTGCGAGTGGAGGTCCTGGCAGTACCAGGTACCTCCGTGCTCTGCCTCTGCCCTCCGATTTGCATCCCAGGGTGGGAGCAGAGCCCGGTGGGGTTATTGGTGACGGTTTGGGAGCTTTATGGGGCTGACCAGGTGCTGCTTGCAGCAGGAGTGTGGCAAGCACTCTCCAGGCTTCTCGGAGCCTTCCCCGCGTGGTGTCTCTCGCCCCAGCCAGGGGAAGGGAACTTGTGAGCCTGCTCAGCCCCAGGGGAATCACCCACACCCCGGCAGGGCTGAGCAGGTCTACCCGGCTCCACCAGCTTACTGGGCGTGCTCTGAGTCACCCGCAGCCCTGCTCTTCCCAGCTCTGCAGGCGCCTGGGTGATGCCCGCAGGCATCCCGGGTGCTGCCGCTGGGTCTCATCGGTCACCAGCAGCAAGCACGGGGAACGCGGAGCATCGCCTTGCTCAGGGCTCGCTCCTCTCCTTGCCTGCCCACAGCCTGGCCAGCGTCCGCGCGTGGCTCTGGGTAGAGCTGTGCCCTGCACGTCCCTGCTGCCTGCCTGCTCTCCTCCCCTCTGCGGGATGGGAAGAGCTCCAGGGCTGGCAACTGCGGGGCGGGAGACAGGCAGCAGCGTTGGCAGGGCTCAGCGTGGAAATGATTAAACACCTGCGAGGGGTAGGAGCGAGAGCATCCCAGTGCTCTGCAGCTCAGGGTCCAAGCCCTGCAGCGTGTGAACCTCGCAGAGGGAGGGGTCCCAGCGGCACCTGCACCCCCCAAGGGCTCCGTCCCTGGGAGCAGCTGGTTCCCCTCGTTCCTCCCTTGCAGCCCCAGGCAGCGCTCGGTGTCCTGGAGGTGGCAGCGGGGAGAAATCGTGGCCTGGGGCAGCCCGCGGTGCTGGTGGGCACAAGGGGAGACGGGAACCAGGGACACGGGGATCAGAGGGATGCTGCAGCCAGGCCGAGGCAGGACAGGAGCCCCAAAGCTGCTCCCAGCTTGATGGTGGTGGCACCAGTGTCCCATATAACTGGGCCAATAGGGCCAGAAGGGCTGCTAGGCATCCTGCCCGGGGCGTGACGGCAGAGCTCACAGGGAGCTCACGGAGGGTTCCTCCACGCTCTGACAGCTTCACTCGTGGCGTGGTGCTGGGCAGTGATGTGCAGGGGCCCTCCTTTGCCCTTGCCCAGCCTCGGGGACTTTGTCACCATGCACAGACCCCGTGGCACCAGTGCATCCCCATATCCTGCACACCTCCGTGCTCATCCTCGCTCTGCCTGCTGCATCCCCCAAAAGGTCCCCAGAGGGGCTGGGGGTGGGCTCCACTCTGCTCTGAGGCTGGCACGGTGCAGGGGGGCTGCCAGGAGCATCCTCGGACCAGGTCTTTGCCACCGCACTGCTGCTGCTGTCCCTCTGCACAAGCAAGTGAGCTTTCCAGTGCTGGGCGTCCCCCATCCCCCTGCTCCTTGCGGTAGCCTTTGCTGCTTCACGGAAAATGTGATGACTCGGCAGCCCCTGAGTTTCCAGGCCTGCTTCCAGCTGCTGGGTGGAGAAACCTTCTGCAGTTGTTTTTGGGTCTGGAACAGTGGAAGGCTTCGCTGTCGGGGGGACCGGCCAGGGGCTCTGGCATCCCCAGCTGACAGCGAGCTCTCTCTGCGCCCTCGCCTGCGGTGGCACGATGGCACCGGGGTGGCCACGAGGAGGGCACGTAATGAGCAGCTTCTTCCACCCAGCATGGGTGGCTGCTGAGCCCCACGGCGCCGGGGACAGGGCCTGGGTTTGGCTCCTGGCAGAGCTTCGGGCTGGTTTCCACCGCAGGCACAGCCCAAAGCCCCCGAGCTCGGCCCCAGCTCGCTGCGTCCCTGGGTTTAAGTCGATGGGGCTGGCAAGGACGTGTCCCCAGAGAAACCACCTCGGGGGTGGAGTTGTGTCCCCCCCAGGGGGCTGTGGCAGCAGTTGTTGTTTTCCAAGAAGCACCTGAGATGCCACCTCCCCTCATCCCACCGAGCTGGGGGCAGCTGGGTGTCCCTGCTCGCTGTCCCCACTGCTGGACCTCTCAAAAACAGAGGTCTGGGCCCCAGCTCTGTGGCAGGCAAATGGCATCACTCGCACCGAGGAGTTCCTCAGCGGTGTGGGCACCTGGCTGGGCTCTGGCACCGTGCTGCTGCATGGGATGGGATGCGGGTGCTGGTGGGCAGGGAAAGATTTTCACCCCGGGGAAGGATGCAGGGAGGACCAGCCCTCAAATCGGTGCCAAACTGCAAATGCAAACTGCACCTATCCCTTCTGAACTCGCAGTCCCCAGCAGCATCCGGCCCTACAGCTTGCAGGACACCAAGGGCTGGGACACCAAACCTCGGGACCTAGGGGAAGGCTCCCAGCCTCACAGGGGGCTCTGGGCAGGGCAGACTCAGCCTGGCTGGCATTTGCCAGGGCTCCAAGTGAAGGGGTTCATCCTCTGGCTGGCCTGGAGCAATCCGGTGTGCTTTGAAGCTCAATGAGCCCCACCTTGAGTCTGTAGCCTGGGAAAACCTCCTGTCTGTGCCACAGCAGGGGACACTGCCTCCTGTCACCTGCCCCAGACACCAGGGGATGCAAAAATCTCTTCCCAGGGTTTCCCTGAGCCCTTTGTCCCCAGCCGTGGTGCGGGGTCATCCCTCCTCAGGCCCCTGCAGCAGGGCAGGTGGGGAGCTGCACCAAAAGCTTCTTTGCAAATGCCCCAGGGGCCCGGCCAGCCGTAACCTCCAGGCTCCCACCCGGGGCCCCCTGGTAATCCTGGCAAGCCCTCACTGCAGCAGGGAGCTCCAGCCTCCTCCCAGCTGGCTGCAGCCGCTGGAAAGGGGCCTTGGGAACCAGTCCCCAGCCCACTGGAGGCAGCAGCAGCCAGCCCCGAACCCCCTCTGCCCCAGTCCAGCCAAGTGTCTGGGAGATGCCAACTGTGGTACCTGTGAGCATCCGCCCTGCACTCAGCCTCTGCCAAGTTTCCTTCATTTAGCCCTGCCTGCAGGTTTTGGGATGGTCTCTGGGTGTTGCCATTGCTATAGGGAGCAGGATTTGCCCAGTGGGGACCCCAGCCCTGGGGCTGAGCGCTGTGAGCAGGCATGGAGGGGACTGGAGGGACTGGGAGCTGCCCCTGGGGCTTCTCCTCCTCCCCAAGGGTGTCCCCAAGCCTCTCTGTGGCTGTGACCACGGAGCAGGACTCCTGGAGCTCCTGGTACTTGGGGAGCACAGTGGGAAAGACACCTGCACGCTTTCTGCTCATCCCAGCTGTCCTCATCAGCCTGGGGGCTTTCAGCAGGTTTGGGGATGGACCTGGGGCTGGAGATGGATCCTAGTCCAGGGAATCACCACCTGCTTTGTTCTCAGCAACATGCAGGGGCAGGGGCTTTCCTACATCTTTGCTCAAGCTTTGGGGGTCGATCTGGTTCCTCCTGACAAAACTCCCAAGTCTCTGGGGGTGGAAATCCTCTGTCCTGGGGCCAGCCGAGGGATGTGTCCCCATGGGACCCCACCCTGAGAGCCCAGTGGCTGACAGCGAGCGGCACGGCTTGAATAGCCCCCGCTGGTGGCCACGCTGGCTACTGGGACAGCCTCCCACGGCCACACAGACTGCGCTGGCCTCCGGGGTGGATGCATCACTGAGCCTCTTCCAGCGCTGTCCCAGCTCCCCAGCGCTGATGTGAAGCCAATGGCATCTCCGCTCGGAATCAGGGCTGGCACCCGGCCACGCGCCGCACGGCCCAGCACCACACAAAGCCCCACGCACGGCTGGGGCACAGCGCTGCAAAGCACGGCTCCAACAAGCCTCACGAGCAGACAGGGCACAGCTCAGAGCCAGACAGCCCTTCAGGAGGGCAAAGCATGGATGGGACAGCTTCACAGCCCTCTCACCGTGTGTGTGCACCCCCCAGATCCCACCCGCCCGCTGTTGCTCAGGGCATCGCACGGAGGCACGCATCGCCCAGCTCACCCAGCACAGCCAAAGCTCCCCTTCCCCATCAGCTCCCCGCACAGAAATTCGTGGGTAAACAGCTACAGGGTGCACAAACGTGCTTTGCACAGAGATGTCCAGCACCCGGACCCACGCGTGTGCCAAAGCTCCCTCCAACATCCGAGCCCGAGGCTGCGGGTGCCCTCCGTCCCTCCGTCCCTCCCCTTGCTGGGGGCTGGTTTGGGCACTCCCTTCCAGCGCAGAGCCGCCATCTGCCCTGTCCTGTCTCCTCCCCTCTCCTCCCCTCTCCGCACCAACTCCCACAACTCTGCACAACTCCTTCTGATGGCCAGGCAGGGCTCCAGGCGTGCAGACACCCAGGCACGGCCAGAGCCCCCTCTCCGAGCCCCCCGGCCGGCCGCTCCCTGGCCGCAGCACACAGGCGCTCACGCGAGGACAACAGCGGAGCCACCGCAGAGGGACACAGCTCCACGGGAACAATAGCAAATGCACGCAGCGAGAGGCACACACACGCACACCCTGCACTTCTCCCAGCCCGGAGGCTCTGCTCGTGCCCAGGGACGGCTGGCAGCGCTGATGTGCGACGTGCCGGCACGCATCGCCCGGCCCCACTGATGCCATCCTGGCCCCCGAGCTGGGGGGGCATGCGGGGATGCAGCCCCTCGCTGCCACGGGAGAAGGGGCTGGCTGGAGACAGCTGCTGCTGAGAAGCCCCCCCCCAAACCCAGCTTGACATCCCTCTAATTTGCAGCCACCCTGGTCCCGATGAGACCACCGCTTCTGCCGCTGCTCGTCCTGTGGGTGCCGTGGCTCCTGGGAACCCTGGCAGAGGTAAGCCCTGGTTTCTCGACCCCCCCCCCCCCACTCCCCGTTTGTCCATGCAGGCTCCTGGCTCCAGGCTTGCTGGCAGCAAGGGGCTCGCATAGTCCTACCCCGCTGAGGAATGACGGCATGTTTCTGGGCTGCCTCTTCCAGCCGTGCAGCTGCACCAAATTAGCGACGTTTGCAATTACGAGCTGGCTCTTTCCTCCGCTTCCCCCCTCCCTCGCCGTGCCCTCTCCCGGTGCCTGGGACCAGAGCACGCTCCTGCTGCCACGGCTGCGTGGCTGCTGGCCCCAGGAGCTGGGGCTGCCTGCTCCAACCGGGGGTCCCCAGCCCCTTCGCCCCCCTCCTTGCACACCCGAAGCAGCGCAGGCAGTGGAGGGGACGGACAGAAATGAGTCAGCCAGCGGAGCCGAGGGGGAAATAACTCAAGAAAGATGATTGCTCCTCCGCGGCTTGTTGCGGGACAGGGAGTGGGCAGAGATATTTCCTTTAATGTGGAGGGAACTAGCCTCAACCTAAAGCAGGGCACACCCTGCAGCCTGTGGGGAGACGGGTGTTCTGCCAGCGTGCTCAGCACCCGCCGTGGTCAGAGGGGTGCTGGGTGCTCTGGTCCTGGCGAGCCAAGCCCTCATCTTGCAGCCTGAAGGGGACGGGGTCTGGGGTCCCTCTGACCCCCCTATCATGGCAGGGAGGGATATGGGGGCAGGGAGATGGCCAGGGCCATGCCCAGAGCTCACTCACTACCCAGACCTTCCCCTTGTGCCCTGGCTGTTTCGGTGGGGTGTCCTCGCCCTGTTTGCGTGGCACTGTGTAGGTCTGCAGTCCCACTTCTACTCGTGCTGGGTCTCAGCCCTGGCCACCCCACCTTGGCCACGTCTCACCAGTCTCCTTCTGTCCCCCTAGGGCGAGGGATGCAATCGGACAGTGCGGGCAGGGGCGGAGGGCCAGGATGCACCCAGCGACAGAGGTAAGCCGAAGCAAAGGGGTCCCTGGGCTGTGGAGGGTGGTCATGGTGCCCAGGAGCAGGGAGATGAGCAGACGTGATGGGCCAGGCACCTTGGAGTTTGGAGTAGCTTTCTAAATGCGCTGCTTTAGACTTTTTGCGGGCTGCGGATTGTGACCGGGGAAGGGGAGGGAGCCGGCCCCATCTCCTTCCAGCAACCAGCCTCATGGCAGCCACAGGAGCTCTTGCAGCAGAGATGAGCTTCAGGGGGACAGCGGGAGAGATGGACGAGGCTCCGAGCTCCCTCCTCCCCACAGAGCATCAGCAGCAGGGGCACAGCCGTGGGTGCCCTGCATGGAGACCCTGCAGCCACCCAGGCAGGATGGTGCTCCCCGCTGTGTGCTCACCGGTCGGGGCATGGGATGGAGCAGGACATGGCTCTGGGTGGTGTGGTTAGGAGGGCTTGTGTACGGCGTGCGAGTGGTGTTGTGATCACGTCCTTGGGGCTGGAGGATGTCCCCTGCATGTGCTCGCTGTGGGGCGTTTGCACTGCAGAGGTGAAGACGACGCCTGCCGAGATGAAGGCAGGCAATTCAGGCTGTCAGAAACCTGAGCCAAGCAGGCAAACATGGGTGGAGAGCTCATACCTTCGTGAGCTGACAGGAATCCCACAGCGAAAAGCCAGCCCTGCGACCCCTGTGCAGGGTGAGATCCCTGTGGCCGTCCCTGGGAGGAACCAGCCCTGCCCTCAGCTCCCCATCGGCATCCCGCTGGCCCTTCCCAGCAGCCTGCTCCCAAGTCTGTGCTAGAATTGCTCAGGGCAGGTGCTCGAGGGCCTTTCCCAGGGAGCTGGCTGGGGCTACGTGCTGCCCTTGTGGCCGTCTGGTTTTCCCATGTGCATCCATCTGCTGCATGAAGCTCTCCTCGGCGTGGTGGCAGGCACTAACTGCATTTCATGCATTTCATTGCACAAAGTGGAAATTGCTTGCAGTTCTGAGAGCGTCACGCCTCCCTAGCTTTGTAGGAAGGGCACACGCTGCACCTGAGCAGTCCCAAAGAGTGCTCTTGCCCCTGGGGCTCACCCTACACCACTCTTTGCTGAGTAAAGGCAGCCCCAAGCAGCTCTCTGGGACAATAGCTGTGCTTGTTTCGAGCTTTTGTGCCCTGCCAGATCTCAAGCAAGCCTGTTACAACATGTTGCACATCATAAATTTGAAGTGCTAATTCTTACACAAATGCCTTATTAGCACTCGAGCTGCTCTGATGTCTCCCAAAGGCTGAAAGCCATGGAGAGCTCGTCACTTGCAGCGAAGCTGGGGACGGGGAGCGCGTGGCAAATCTGCTGGCAGAGGCACGGCGAGGCAGAGACGGAGCCTGGCGGGGTCCTGCTGCCAGCTTGGCCCCGACAGACAGGTTGTGTCCAGCTCCTGTTTGTGCAGCTGGCTCCTGAGCAGCTCTGAGGGCGGGGATCCGATGGCAGTTTTGGCCACCGACCCCACAATTAGGCAAAACCCCGTGTGCCACTTCCTCATCCCCAGATGCACTCATCTGGACGCTACAGCACCGGTCCTGCTGCTGCGGCACGACCGAGGTGGGGACACACCTGGGCAGGGCACTGAGCAAACCCACAGCCCCTCCCCGTACACAGCACCCTGCTCTGCCCAAATCCAGGTCCCCTCCCCGTACACAGCACCCTGCTCTGCCCAAATGGGACTGGTTTGTCCCCAGCTTTGGGTCTGGTTCACTGGGTGCTGCAGAGACCTGGGCTGATTTCTTGGCTCTCCCAGCCCAGGTTCAGTTCGGCTCCATCTCAGCTGAGGTCTCAGGGCAGGAGCCTGCCCCTCTGCTCTATCCAGCCTGCTCACCCCGGCCATGGTTTTGTTTTTGCAAGCTGGGCCCAAAGCACTTCAACATCAACCAAGAAAATCCTGTAAGGTGAGGAGCAGGGCATTCTGCCTCCTCAGGGCAACTCTTCTGCTACAAACGTGGGGCTGTCTGATCAAAACAAGCGATGGCCTGCAGCCTTTGGAGTCCTTTTGCAATAGAAGAGATGCTCAGGACCTCTTTCACGTGGTGCACGGGGTTTTCCATATCTTCTTGCTTCTGCAGGGATGCTCCTGAACCTCAGCGTGAGCGACCACGGCCGGTCAGACTCCCTCCTTCTCTCCTGGGATGAGCCGGAGGGGGGTGCTGAGGGATATTTGCTCGCCCTCTCCTCCCTGGGGTCGGGCACGCTGCTGCAGAATGGATCTGCGGGACCCAACACCACCAGTTTCTGGTTCCACGGGCTGACCCCTGGCACATACTATGAGATCGAGGTGACAGCCACGCTTGCCTGCATGGACACCGCCAGGGAGACGGTCACAGCGCAGACAAGTAAGGGGTTCGCTTGGGACTGCAGACTCAAAGGGTCTGCGTGCTCCTGCCGGGGATCGCCCCGCTGTTTTGGAGGGTGTGAAGCACAGGGTGGGCCTGTGAATCCATGGGGAGGTTGGGCACGTCCTCACAGCTGCAAGGGTTAGGATTCTTCCCTGATCCCCAGGGCCCAGGGGGTCGCTCCTGAATCCATGTGGAGGGTTGGTCCTACCCCTGCACTCTGAAGTTCAGGCCATGTCTCCTGGGGTAACACAGCTAGTGATGGAGTGAGGTGTGATGAGGACTCTGTGGAGAGCTGAGGGCTTGCAAGAAGTCATGCCTGGAGGTTTAGGAAGAACTGTGAGGAAGCAGCACCTGCTCCAAGATTTGGGGACATCCTTGTCAGTCATTGTCAGTCACCAAGCCTTGTCCTAGGCCCTCCCTGGCTCATGTCAGGGAGAATGGGGATGACAGCAGCATCTCCGGAAGGTCGTTGAGTAAATCAGGTGCAGGTGGTGGTAGAAAAACTGCAAAAGGCCAGCAGGGCTGAAGGGCAGGGCTCAGCCAGGAGAAGGGATGGTTTCAGACAGCTCAGCTTGGTTTCAGATAGCATCTATCTGATGGTTTCAGGCAGCTTGGAGGGTAGGTCTGTCCCACCAGCTCCTGAGCGAGCTGGCGGCGAGACAACCAGCCAAATCCATCCATGCCACGTCTGATTCAGGTCCCTCACCCGTCCGCAACCTGAGCCTGAGCAGCAGCGGGAGCTCGGCCACGCTGCACGCCTCCTGGGAGCAGGCCAGCGGGCAGCGGGACGGCTACCACCTCGCCCTCTACCACAGCGACTCCCAAATGCTTGTGAGAAATGTGTCCGTCCTGCCAAACGCCTCCACCTTCCTGTTCGACGGGTTGCTGGCTGGCAGCGAGTACACCCTGAAGGTCAGCACGCTGGCTGGACCCAGCCAGGCCAGCACCAGTATCCACCAGTGGACAGGTAGGAAGGGACTGGTTTGGCAGGAGGGGTGTAGCACATGTGCTGGCTGGGCTGGGAATTGGATTCCAGGCTCAGGGTGGGCATCTTGTGTAGGGTGGGGAACAGCCGGGAGCTTTTTGCATCGCTGCTGTGTGCTGAGGGAGGCAGAAAGGGCCACCAGAGCCACCAGTGAGGCAGAACCTTATATATCCGTCCTGCCTCGCATGACCCCACAGCTTGGGTTTCTCTGCTCCGTGGCACCACGGGAGAAGGGTAGCCAGCAAAAGGCTTTGGTGGGTGGGAGCTGCAGGGATGTTGCATTATCTGGGCTGCTGCAGGCTCAAAATATCTGGAGGAACCTCAGGAGCCCCACAGTCCACCTGGGAAGGGACATGGGAGACATAACCCTCAGCAGACCCCTGCCAGACCCTGAGGGTTGTAGGAGACCTTGCTGTGGCTGGGAGCAGGGTGGTGGGACCCCCCTGTTCCCCTGTGCACTGCCAAATCTCACTGCTTTCCCCCCAGCACCCTCCATCCCCACCCAGCTGAGGCTCAGCCCCGGCTCCAGCACCAGCCTCTTGGCCTCCTGGGCGGGCGCTGGGGGGGCCGCCTGGCTGCACCTCGTGCTTCGCAACCTCCTCACGCAGACGGTGACCAAGACCCTGTCGGCCAAGAGAGGTCTCACCAGCTACACCTTCCAGCACCTCCACCCCGGCACCCAGTACTGGCTGGGGCTGAGCGCCGTGGCCGGGCCCTACACCATGGACGGGCCCAACGCCACGGCCTGGACGTGTGAGTAAAGGTGGACGGGGCGTTGGGGACCTTGCTGGCCTTGCTCTTCTCCTTGCCTCCGGTCCAGCTGCTGAATGTGGAGGTCTCCTGCCACAGCGCTTTGTGTAGAGGGCAAATCTGCTGCTTGGATCCGATCCTAAGCCACCCCAGGACCCAGCTGTGGGGAGCTGTGATGGCAGAAAAAGGGGACGGAGCCCGTGGGGTGGGAATGTTTGACGACACGTGAAGCTGGGACAAGCCTTAGGGGAACACAGACACCCAGTGCAGGGGAACCATTGCAGAAAGAGGGCTGCAGTCAGGATGGCCCCCAAGGAATCAGTGGGCAGGGGACAGCTCTTTAACTGAGCTGAGCCAGAGGTTTCTGGAGGGGAATGGATCTTTGGTTCCCTTTCAGTGCTGTCACAAGCATGCTCTGGTAGCACCAGATAAATCCACCCCAATGGATGCTTCTGATGAGGCGGGTGCTGTGCAAACACAGCCACAGAAGCCAGCTCTGGTAGATCAAGACTCTGAGGGTAGTGCTCCCAGACCCCAGCCAGCTGCCCCATCACCCCCTGCCTGCACCTTCTGACCCCAGGTGATGGCCCCAAGGGTGGGTGGCTCCCCCCCATGGCCCTCGTTCACTGCCATTGCCATGTCCCTAGCAGTGGGAACAGGGCTGGCCCCGTATTCACTCTCCCAGACCTTCCCAGGAAACCAGAGGAAAAATGGAGAGAGCGATCCAAGGCCTGGACAGCACAAGGACTCCTGAAAATGAGTTCAAAACGAACGCCAGGCAAGCGCCGGCTCTCTCTAGTGACGAGCAAATTAGAGAAATGCCAAACTGCAGGCTCAGAAGAGCTGTGCCCAGCGGCTCGTCCTGGCCCCGCACCGCTCACTGCCAGGCACACATGTAAGGACAGGGTGCCACCAGACTGCAGGTCTCCAGCTCTGCCAGTCTGGGAAGCCAGAGCCTGCTGACTGCTGACTCCGCAGCTGGGATTTTGGAAGATCTCCACACTCCCAGCTGTTTTTTTTTCTGCTCTGGAGCGAGCCTGACTCAATCCCCGCAGTCGCTGTCTGCAGCTCTGACCTACCCGGCTGCACGGACATCCCAGTGCCAGACGAACAAGCCAGGGCGGCCGGCCAGTTCGATCCAGGCCAGTTCCTGGGAATATCAGCAAGCTCATACAACTGGAGATGAAGGGGCCCTTCAGGAATTTCACAGCAGGGCTGCCAGCTTCATCTGAGCTCCGCTAAACCAGGAATGATTGCACTGGGGAGTGGAAACAGCATGCTCTAAAACGATGTCTAAGGCTGGATGTAACCCTGGAGACAAGGAAATAGGGAGAGAGGCTCCGGGGTACATGGGGAGATCTTAGGGTCTTGCATGGCACCTGCTCACACTATTGCTTTTCTGTTTTGACCGAGCAGTGCAGGACTGTATGCCCTGTATGCTGGTGTGCCCAACACCTTGGTGCTGACAGTCCTAAATTACAACCAAGACAGCAAGCCCTGGGTTTGGGGTCCAGAGCACCCCATAACCTTGACCACCACCCTGTTCCCTTCCCTTCCAGACCCCCTGAGCCCCACCAACGTGACCCTGAGCAATGCGGAGGAGCAGAGCTCCTTGCAAGCCCACTGGAGCACCCCGGCAGGAGAGAGGGACTTCTACCTGGTGACGCTGCGGGAGGCAGAGGACGGCGCTCCGGCCAGGAACATCTCCGTTGGGGGAGACAGCGGTCACGTCACTTTCCATGGGCTGAGCCCTGGGAAGCAATACTCTGTCCAGGTGACAGCGGTGGCTGGACCTTACCGGGCTTCTGCCCACAGCGCAGCAGCCTGGACACGTAAGCAGAAAGCCAAAGTGTGTTTTTTTCTGGGGTATTTTTGGTGCCCTGTGGAGGGGCTGAGCTCTAGCATGCAGGAGGCTGGTGGGCCAGCAGGGGGGATTGAAGTGGGGGCAGAAATGGATTTAAAAGACATTTAGATGTAGAGCTTAGTGGTATGGTTTAGTGGAGGACTTGTTAGTGTTAGGTCAGAGGTTGGACTCGATGATCTTGAGGTCTCTTCCAACCTAGAAATTCTGTGATTCTGTGATCCTGTGACATTGTCCCTGTCTCTTGCAGAGCCACTGGCACCATCGGGAGTGAGCCTGTCCAGCCTGGGCAGCCCCTACAGCCTGCTGGCCAGCTGGGAGGAGGCAACAGGAGAGGGCTACCTGCTGGCCCTAGGCCCTGTGGAGCACCCAGGGGAGAACAGCTCGGTGCTCAGAGGTGTCACCAACTTCACCTATGAGGGCCTGCGCCCTGGGACCCTCTACACCTTTGAGGTCAGCACTGTGGCTGGCCCCTACACATCCGCACCCCGGCGCGTCACCAACTGGACATGTGAGTCTCACCACGGCCAGCCCCGGGGTTCCCACTCGGTCCTGCCCTTTTCTCTCTTGTTGTGCCTCAAGGCATGTCACGGCATGGGAGTTTTGCAACTTCACCCCATAAAAAGTCCCTCCTCAGCCCCGCTTTGGTGGCACTGCTAAAGTTGGATCTGCCCCAAACCACCTCTCTGCTGCCCTGGTCCACATCATTTCGCCCACCCCTGCCTCCAGCACCAGGGCAGCCCTCTCCTACCATGCCAGTTTGGATTCTGTGCTGGTCCAGTCTCTGGGCATGCTCCCCCCCTGCCAAACTGACCTGTGGGTGTCAGCGGGGCTGATGGTGGCCCGCTCAGACCCAACAGGTGGCCAGAGGACCCTGGCGTGGGTGCTCCTAGTGAAGGGAAAAGCATCTGGGGCTGCACCTCTGCCTGGCGACCCCAGTTTAGGAGCAGCTGTGACTTTAGCCCTTACCTGTCCTAGATCCTTTGCCCCCGGAGCAGCTGACCCTGAGCAACCAGGGCCACAGCACCTCTCTACAAGCCTCCTGGAGAGCAGCTCCTGCTGGCAACACCGGCTACACAGGCACCCTCCGGGAAACCAAATCCCAGGAGCAGGTCGGGAACGTGTCTGTGGGGAACAACTGGACAAACGTCACCTTTGAGGACCTGGTCCCTGGGCGACAGTATACACTGGAGATGGCTGCTCTGGCTGGGCCCTACAGATCCAGCGTGCGATCAGCGACTGAGTGGACATGTGAGTGCGTAACGCCCTCCCCAGCCCTCCTGCAGGCTGCAACCAGAGCCTGGCCAGGGAGAGCAGAGAGCTTGTGGCATGGAAGCAAGGCAGAACGTGGACCGTGCGTAGCAGGAAAGGGGCAGGGCTGGACAGACAGACAAAGAATGAGTGGCAGAAGAAGCAGAGCCCCAGGTTGGCAGCAAAAGGGTCCTCAGTGCAGGACAGACCCATCACAGAATGGGAAAACATTACCAAATGACACCCAGCAGGCAGGGTGGGGACGCACTCCCATGTCTGTTGTAGGGCAGACTATTATTAATGAGTTCAGACTATTCTGGGGTTTGATTTGCCAGGGCTGGTGACCAAAGCCCACTGGGCACAAGCAGCTGAGGGTGCCCAGTATGAGTGCATGCTGGCAGAGGGCCCTTTTTGTGGTCAGCTGTTGTATTCCCAGCTCCTTTCTAAAGCTGTCCCCCAAAACAAAAAGGCTGTAACTCGTCCTGGGGCAGCTCCTGTGCCAGCCCATCGCCTGCACCACGACTGCTGCTCACTGTTTGCTGTCTCCTCTCTCAGATCCACTGGCTCCATCCGGCGTGACCCTGACAAACACCCGGCGGCCGCTGGGACTCTCAGCCTTCTGGGACAAGGCTGCTGGCGACGTGGATCAGTTCCACCTCCAGCTCTACAGCAAGAGCCATCCGATGCAGAGGAACATCTCCGTGGGGCCAAACACCCACAACTTCACCTTCCTGGGGCTGTCCCCCGGCGTTCAGTACTTCCTGAAGGTGACGGTCCTCGCTGGCCCGTACAGGTCCTCGTCACACTTTGCCACCGAGTGGACATGTGAGTGAAGAGTGGCCCCAGCCTCCTGCAGGGACAGGGTAGCCTGGTGCTGCCCACAGGGCTCGCAGTGACATGGACGTGCCCAGGCCACCTCTGGAGGGAGGCTCCAGGGAGAGCTGTACGATCCATGCTCCTGGGAATGGGAGCGTGTGTCATGAGCTAGGTGCTGTGTGCTGGCTGCTGGGTCCCCAAAAATGCACCCTGGGGACGTGCACGGGCAGCTTGCACAGGGAGCCAGCAAGGGGCGAGCTGGCAGTCAGCTGTCCACACTTCTCCTTTAGCCCTGTGCAGAGGTGTGGGCTGGGTCCTGACCTCTCCATCTGCTTCCCTTCACCAGCTCACAGATTTCCGCGCTGTGTTTCCTCCTAGATCCCCTGTCTCTGGCTAATGTGAGCGCACAGCCTGGCCGGAGTCCCCAGGAGCTGCACGTGAGCTGGGTGGAGTCAGGCGGTGGCAGAGACCACTTGGTACAGCTCTCGGTGGCCGAGTCCCTGTCCATCATCAGGAACGTGTCTGTCCCCCGTGGAGTCACCCACCTTGACCTGGAGGGGCTGGTGCCAGGCTCCCGATATCGGGTGGAGATCATTTCGCAGGCTGGGCCTCACCGCACCTCCTCTCAGACCGCCATCGGCTACACGGGTAGGGAGGCAGCCCCTCTGTGTGTCCCAGTCCTGGTGGCCAACCTGGAGAGGGGCTGGGGGCCAAAGGGAGCCCCAGGGCTGTCCTGCAGCAGGGTCCTGTGCCCACGTCCCCGCAGCACCACTGGTGCCCATCTCCTGCTCAGGATGCTGGGACCCGCGCTCATTCTGGGCCCAGGGGTTCAATGGGGCACACTGGGAGCCTGCCCCACACATTGGGACAGGGACTCTGGGGCCATGGTGGTGACTTGTGTCATCACCTGGGATGGAGGGAGCAGCTTGGACCTGGGAGCAACCTGCTGCTCTCAGCACTTTTTAGGCAACATTTTCATTGCTCGCGGTTCTGCAGCTCCCAGTTTCATTCCCAAATGAGCATCAGTCCTGAGCATCCCAGGTTTATCCCCTGTAATGCCTTTTCTCTCCTGCAGTCCCACTACCTCCACTCTCCCTATCAGCAAGCCCTGTCGGCACTACCTGGGCTCTGGCTGTGCACTGGGAGACCCCTCCTGGGCAGAGGGATGGATACCTGCTCAGCATGCAAGAGGAGGGCCTGTCCTCACCTGCAAGGAACCTGGAAGCAGGGAAAGACAGCACCAACATCACCCTGGGGCAGCTGGCACCAGGGATTTGCTACCTTGTTGAGATCTGGGCAGTAGCCGGCCCCTACCGCTCCCTCCCCAGGAACACCTCTGGGTGCACAGGTGAGCACCCTCAGCACCCTCAGGCGACGCAGGTGGGGGAGCTGCAAGGAGCCCCAGGAGGGATGGGATCTGCGATCGGAGGAGGACTGGAGTGCACTGTGGTCTTTTTATTGATGTTGCTGGCTTGCAGACATCTTCTGCCTCTTGCAGCCTTCTTGCACCAAGGGGCACAGGGCACTTTCTGGGCTGTTGTGCTGGCTGCCTGGGGAAAGCAAGGCTTTTCTGGAAATTTTGTTGCATGTTCAGGACTGGACCTTTTTTTCTCCAACTCGTATATTTGTCTTTCCTTGCAGTTCCTGCTGCTCCGACAAACCTGAGCCTTACCAACCCAGGCAGCTCCTCGGAGCTTCACGCATGGTGGAACAAGCCCCCCGGCAGGAGGGACCACTACCGTGCTGTTCTGTACAGCCTCACCACCCGCAGCAGGGAGCGGGTCCAGATCCTGAGTCAGGATGCCCAGAACATCACCTGGACTCACCTGGAGGCAGGCAGCAAGTTTGCTCTGCAGGTCTTTGCCGTGAAAGGCTCCTTTGAAGCCTCCTCCACCAACATCACCCAGTGGACGTGTGAGTCTGAGGGGCTGGGTTGAGCACAGGGCTCTCCACCGTGTCCCATAGCCCCCATCGGAGCCCTGTGGAGCACCCACCACCACCTTCCCCATCCCAACCCCTCCCTGCTGTGCACACTCATCCTTTTTGCTTGCTGCCCAATTGTGCTTGGAGCCCTGCACCCTGACTGCTCGTTTGCCCCCATCCTTCTCTCTGGGAGGACCTCTGGTGGCCACCCAGCCCCCTGCTTGGTGCATGAGCACCCACCCAGCCAGGCAGCCAGCTCCCAGCGCTGTGGCACACAGCAGGGGCTGACCCTTTTTTTTTTGTTTGTTTGTTTTTTTTTGTTTCCAGATCCCTTGGCCCCTGCCAACTTCACCCTGAGCAGCCCCTCTGCCTCATCACTGCGGGCATCCTGGGCAGCCATGGGGCACGGAGCAGAGGGCTACGTGGTGGAGCTCCACGACACAGCCTCCAGCAGTGGTGCTGAGCACACGGCGCTGGCTGGGGATGCCAGGAGCCACACCTTCAAAAACCTGAACCCTGGCACCCGCTACAGCGTGGCGGTGAGAGCCATGGCTGGGCCCTACCACACCAGCACCCCAAACCTCACCCACTGCACACGTGAGTATGATGCTCTCCTTGCAGACGGGTGTCCTCCACCAGATCTCCCTCATTCCCAGTTCAAGTTGGAGGCCATACTGGTCCAGCCAGATCCTGCCTTCCTCTCCCATCCACACAAGTGCCTAGTGCTCATGCCCTGATGGGTGCAGCACTGGGGGGGTCTGTGCTGGACCCCATGGCCTGGCCACCCACACCCAAGCAGCCATCCACATGCAGCCCTAGGGAGGAGGCAACCCCTTGAGGCAGCTGCCAGAGAGCCAAGAGCAAAGCCACCCTTTGGGACCTTGCAGGGCAGACCCACCTCCTGTAGCACCTGGGGCTTGGCATGGAGATGGAGCAGCTCCTCTCCTTCTTCCCAGACATGGCTCCTGCCAATAAGCTGTATTTTCTCCCCAGGACCACTGCCCCCCGTTTCTGTGCACTGGCTGGGCACGGGGCACCCCGACAGGCTGAGCGCGTCCTGGGGAGCTGCAGCTGGGGGGCGAGATGGCTACAGGCTGACCCTATACCACACCAGGCTGGGCACCGTGGCAGCTACAGCCTCAGTTGGGAGAGACACCCACAACTTCACCTTCACGGGCCTGGCCCCAGGATGCCAGTACTCCCTGGAGGCCAGTGCCACAGCTGGACCATACCAGGCAGCAGCACCCAACGTCAGTGGCTGGACGCGTGAGTGCCCAGAGGACTGTCCCCTGCAGAGGGCTGGGAGAGGCTGCACTGGGCAGCCCTGGAGAGGTCTGGGAGGCTTATGGGGGATCTGGTGCCTTTGGAGGTGTGCATACCCACGTGCATGGGTGCGAAGTGCTGGTGACATGCAGGGTTACCCAGCCGTGCCCACATGGGGACATCCCCTGCCCAAGCAGTCCCATCTTCCTGTATACCCAAGCATTTTCACCCTTGTTGAGTCACCTCCAGCAGGTAGAAACCACGTTCCCATAAAGGTCTGTGAATCAGAGCAGTAGAAGAGGGTCATCCACCTCTTTCCCCCAGTAGAACAGGTCTCTGCTCTGGAGATGGATGAGCCCAACCCCTCTGCCCACTCAGAAGCATTTTAGGGCTGCATGAGGTTTTGACAAGCCCTCTGCCAGTTCTGTGTGCTGGAGGATGTGTGCATACACCTGTGGCAAGGTCTGGCAGCTGGGCGTGGGGAGGAGAGTATGAATAGGATGTGGATGAAGAAGGGCTGGTGAGTGAGGGACCACAAAGGGTGAGAAATTAGGTGAGGTGGGAACGGGATGGAGAAGAAAAGTCAGGAGTGGGAGTGTGCCAGAGTGGTCCCGCATATCCAGGCCTTAGGGAGCACTGATCCTTCCCCACAGTGTCCCACCAAGCATCTCTTTCCTTCTGCCTGGCCTCCAATCCCTAATACCAGGTCTGGTGACTCCCCAGGCCCGCTGCCCCCGGCTGCTGTGCGCTTGCTGAGCACGGGGCACCCCGACAGGCTGAGCGCGTCCTGGGGAGCCGCGGCTGGGGAGCGAGATGGCTACAGGCTGACCCTGCACCACGCCAGGCTGGGCACCGTGGCAGCTACAGCCTCAGTTGGGAGAGACACCCACAACTTCACCTTCACGGGCCTGGCCCCAGGAAGCAAGTACGTGCTGGAGGTGGTCTCTGTAGCTGGGCCCTACCGGACACCTGCAGGGAATGTCAGCAACTGGACGTGTGAGTAGTGGGGTTGGAGGGTGATTTTGTGCCTTGCTGGGTGTGGGTGTAGCCTGTGTAGGATTTTAGCAAAAGGTATGGCCCCACTGACCCGCATGGAGACCACGAGCCCTGCCTCAACCCAAGGGCACATCAGTGCCATGGCACTGAGCAGGGCTCTGCCCACCCTCGCCATCAGCTCCCCCAACCTAGATGAGGGCGGCTGCATCTCTGGGAGCTGAGCACCAGAGGAGAAGCTCACTGGGAGCAGCAGGATGGGGGTGTTCAGCTCCCACCTCCAGCTGGCTGGGTGCACCCTCCTCACCCATCTTGGTGGCTTGCTGCAGCCGGGACAAGGCTGTCTCTGTTCAGCCAGGCACCGCTTGAGGCTTGCAGAAGCTGCCTCCAGGGTGGTGGGTGCAGCCAGCCAGCCGAGACAAAGAGCCCTGTCTTGCATGGTCCATCCCTTCCGATGACACTGCCAGTGACTGAGCAATGTCCTCAGGCCCTTCACTGATACATGATGCTCATCCTCTCTCTCCAGATCCCCTGGAACCCCAAAACGTGTACATGACGAACCAGGGGTATCCCAACAGGCTGAGCGTGTCCTGGAGAGCCGAACCCCACGGACAGGATGGGTACAGGCTCCTCCTGTATTACTCGGGATCGGGTATTTTGGCAGCCAACACGTCTGTGGGGAAAGGCACCAGCAAATTCACCTTTTCTGGCCTGGCTCCGGGACAGAAATACCTGCTGGAAGTGGTGTCCATGGCAGGGCCCTACGCAGCCTCCGCAGAGAACATCAGCGACTGGACGAGTAAGTGGTGGGAGCTGGGGGTCGTGCGTGATGCTCAGCCCTCCCCAGCTGGGCAGGCTCAGCTCCTGCAGAGGGAAGGGGCAGGGCTGGGGCTGGGAATGTTGTCTGGAAGCTGCAGGTATGGCTCTAGCAGTGGGATCGTGGTCTGGATGAGCCAGCGGAGGGGAGAGAAGGCAATACAGCTGCCCTTTGGTACCTCACCATCCCCACCGCCTTTCTCCCAGGCACTCAGAAAATTCCTGGCATGGGAAATATGGGGAAGCCAGGCTTTTTTTTTTTTTTTTTTCAGGAATGTGGAAATTGCAGATAAGCACAATAAGCCTTTTCATGTGCTTATCCCCGCAGTCCCTGCACTTTGCTTGGGGAATCCAGAGGTCTCTGCTCCCACGCTCAGCCAGCCCCTTGCGGGGTATTGGGAGTCACATGCGGGGCCCTTCAGGCAGGTCTCTGATGCAACTTGCCAGTTAGCGAGAGGAAGAAGCCACCTCTTCATGCTCATCACTCTGCTTGTCCTCCTATTGCCATTTAAAAGCCGTTTCTGGTAGTGGCAGCCAGCAGCTGCAGGAGTGTTATCACTGAGCACACAAAGCTTCCCGGGATATTTCCCATCTTCTGCTTGTACTTCTGCACATGGAAGAGAGGGCCAAGCATCCCAGTAACTCTCCCCTGCTGTGGTTTTCCTTGCAGTCCCCTCGGTTCCCAAAAACCTCTCTGCGGTGGCGGAAGGGAACAACACAATGCTCATCTCCTGGGACAGTGTCCCTGGCCAGCAGGACGACTGCCAGCTGTGGCTGCGGGACCCCAGGAATGGCTCGCTGCCCTCACGGCACGCTCTCGCCAAAGGACAAGTCCAGCACCTCTTGCAGGGGCTGGTGCCAGGGAGGAACTACTCCGTCTCCTTGAGCTGCGTGGCTGGGCCCTACTGGAGCAGCACCAAGCCCTTGGCGATGCCACTGGGTTCGTATGCACTGCTTTGGGGCTGGGAGGGCTGAGAAATGCCTGGGGAGGGCTTGAGGCTGAATCAACCCTTGGGGTTCAACAGCAGGGTGCAAGTTTTCCTGGTGGGAGGAACAGGAGAGCAGCAAGATGACCCCTCCAGAAGCCATCAGATCCCTAAGCCCCACCACTTCCCATGATCTGGTGGCCTGGCTACTGGTAAAGCAAAGCAGACTCTGCAGAGAGGTCCATTGAACTGCTTCTCTTAAAAGCCATCTCCTGCTCAGGCCCTGACCCACTCACCTTGTCCTGTGGCCCTTGGCGCAGAAGTTTCCCGAGCCACAGATGTCATCGGATCATATCCAGAGTTGGACCCACAAGGATCATCCAGTCCAACTCCTGGGTCCCCAAAGGACCACCCAAAAAATCAGACCATGTCTGAGAGCGTTATCCAAACACTTTGAGCTCTCCCACTGACCCAGGGACTGGCAGCACAGGACCGTGATGGTGACACCTGGTCTGGGGCTGGGTTTTCTCTGGCCCAGTACGTTTAGGGCCTGCCATATCCAGGGCTGTCTCCTTCGCAGAGCCAAACCCAGTGGAGGATGTGCAATGCCTACCGGAGTCCAGGAGCCTTTTTTTGAACTGGACCAGCTCTCTGGGAGACGTGGAGGCTTATGAGGTGGTGACAGAGAGACTCTCCGATAGACCCCCTGCCTCCAAGTACATCGTGAGCGTTCCTACGAGCACAGCCAGGCTAGAGGGGCTGGGCCCAGACTCCTCGTACCGAATCACCATCAGCACAGTGGGCATGAATGCCATGAGGAGCCAGGCTGTGCCTTTGCTCTGCAACACAACAGTGGAGGGTGAGTGCCCTTCTTTTCCACAGCCTTGCCACAGACCCCAGGAGAGGACAGTGGGTGTTGATAATTAGACCTGGGGACTTCTTCAGACATCTCTGAGCCCTGCGTGCCTTGCACTGCTGAGGGTCAGGGCGCTGGGTGGTGATGCCGGGAGCTGCCACATGGTGAGCAATCGGTCTGTGAGAGCAGGGCACACTAACAGGCTGTGCTTTCTGGTTCCTCTTCCAGCCCTGCCACCACCCCTACGAGCAGATGTCTTCCAGGTCGAGGCCAGCTCCACAGTCATCATTTCATCCGACCTGTTCAGTGAGGAGAATGGCCAAATCGAGTACTACGGTGTTGTCGCTACCACTAATGATTCACGTAAGTGTCCCTGTGCATTCGGAGCTGCAGTGGCTCCCCAGCAAGGGGGCAGCAAGTCCTCTGCACACCACATCTGTGTTACCTCTGTCCTCTTGTATGTTCCCCTTCAGTGCTGAGGCCCACCCAGGAAACAATGTCCAGCACCTGGTATGACCACTACTACGGGACGGAGGACTCCTACCTGGCTGTGCTAATCCCCAATCCCTTCCACCCGAGCCCCAGGAGATCCCCTGAAATCTGGCGAGTGCCAGTGGGAACAGAAGATTGTGGCCAGTCCAGGGCAACATGCAACGGGAAGCTGAAAGCCAACGAGCAGTACAGGTGAGAGATGCCAGCCTCCCTCCTAAGGGACTGCAGGACAGAAGGGACCCCACAAGACCCCTGCAAGGTGCCAGCAGCACCCTCACTCTCACCTCACCCTCGTACTCTGCAAACCCTCAGGGGCAGAGCCTGGGGTTTGCTTGGCCAAGCAGCATTTGAGGGATGCAAGGGCTGACACATCAGAGGATGCTGGTGGAAGTGGGCAAGGAGAGGGAGAGCAGAAACAAAAGTCGAGGCTGACAAGGGCTGTGTAGGTTGTCTTGGGAGCTGGATGGTTGTCCACCTCGAGGTTAAGACTGGAAAAGGGTGCTGGTACTTGGATGTGACCCAGAGCCCACACGCACACAGGGAGTGGGGACATTAGTTCAAATGGTGCCTACACAGCTGGGGTCCCAGAGGTTGAGGGTTGCAAAGTGCACAGCCTAAGGTTCAAATTCCTCATGAGGCATGCACACACACAGATCACAAGGTCCATAAATTCACAATCTTATTCGACAGTAAATAAAATACAGCAGCATGAATGCACAAGCATACATATTTTATTGTAGGGCTCCTTTAAAATATTTGCTGGTAAAACAAGATTTCTTCTGCAAACAAAGAATCATTTCTTTAGGCAGTCCGTTGTTAATAGGGGCCATATCTACAGGCACTCCTGACAAAGGGTCCTCCAGAAATGTAGAAGATTGTCCCTCTCCAATTTAAAGGAGCATATAGCAAGGATGGCTGAATAATGATAGAAGTCTCAGAGCTTTGGGAAAAGAGAGGAATAACTTGAGAGAGTGTGTGCATGACAAGAGAGCATCGCTTTTTCATATGAGTAAAATATTGGAGGCTTAGATCTGCCCTTAAGTTTGGGGGGAGTGGAGTCCAGGTCCCTGGTGCCAGGTTTGGACCTGCTGGCTCTCCTGCCTTTCTTATTTTCTTCTGCTTCTCTTTCTACTTCTGCTATGTGCAGACTTCATGCTTACACGAAAAAAAAAAAAAAAAAAAAAAAAAAAAAAGTAAATTGGAGCCATTTGAGATGTACACGTGTTACCAAATAGGGACTCAAGCGCCCTGTTTGGGCCAGCACTGGCAAAGAATAAAGGTCGATGTCAGCACAGGCCTGAGTCAGGTGGGTGGCAGAGAACAAAAGGGATTTTCAAGACAGCCATTCCCTTGGAAATCCCACCCACAGCAGGATGTCAAGAGCTAACAGCTGTTCTCAGCTCTCTTGAGGCAAAGTATTATCATGCCTGGCAGGATAACTGGAATGATCCTGCGTTCCCATCCCATACCCATGCAGGTGTTGAGGTATTGCACCCCAGAGCAGGCATGGGAGAGTGTTCAATTGATTGAGAAGGTTTGAGATTGATTGTCCATCTATTCTTCCTTCTTGCTATTGTTCCTGCCCACTCACCCTCAGGCATGGCTCAGCAAACCTTGCTGCTTAACCCCTGCAGCCTCAGATCTGGCTTTCTGCTCCAGCCAGCACTGCTGAGATCAGACCAAGATCTGCCAGACCCCATCTGATAGCTGCCAGCAGCCTCGAGGGTAGTTTAACAGCAGCACAAACATAGCAGGAGACCCCTCTGCCCCCAGACACTGTCCCAGCCTGTGTGTATATCCACCTTCATGCTGCCCAGTTGCCATTTTCCCTCCAACATCCACTTTTGGGAAGGGAGCAGCTCTGTCACGGTGTCATTACACCACCTACTGACATGTACTAACCATCACTTTCATTTTGGCTTCCCTAAATAACAGATATGCTCCCTATTGTTTTACCAGTTAATCATCAGCAGTGTGGTGAAAAGCAGATACCAGTGGCTGCCCATTTCTGCTCTGAAAGCCAACCCTTCTTTCCTATCTTTCAGTGAGTTATTTATCCACAAACCCTTATTTCATAGCACGACATCTGCAGGCCCAGTTTCCAAAGAGATCTTCGCTCCCAGAAGCCAGGTCTGGGATGCTGCCAGAGGGAGCTCACCCTGGACTCTGCAAACTCTAGGCTGCTAAAATCCAAAGCTACGTTTGGAAGCCCTACCTTGCATTTAGGGCACCAGAGGACCTGCCTTCCCAGGTTATACACTGGGAGGAGAAGAAATTCAGCTCTGCAGGGCACTGTGAGGCTTGGTGTGTGCACTGCTTGGAGGAGGAGGATGTAGGGCAGATCTCCACCGGGAGCAGGAGGCCCCAGCCAGCTCTGTGCTCTGTGTGGTCTGGGTCGGGGCTCAGCCCCACCAGCTGAGGTGCCCCTGTTTCAAAGTCACCAGGCTCATCTCTCCAGGAATTAATGGGTTGGCATGAGCTGAGACAGCGACTCAGCCCGCCTCCATCCTCCCCACCTGCTGCTGACTTTCCCTTTCTGCCTGTTAAGCGAGCACAGCTCTCTGCCTGCCTGCAGGTAGCACCTCGGTGGAGAGCTGTTCCCCGTTTGCATTTTCTGACATTCTCCCAAGTGTAACAGACTTGTCCATGAGGCAGAAAAGGGAGGAAAGACCATTTCAATACATCCCCTAAATCCCATTCCAGAAAACCAGCCTCGTCCAACACAGAGGCAGCTGGCCCTTACCCCTGGCTCTGCCTGCTGCTGGCTGCCCCTGATGCACAACTCGGCTTTGCCCTAGGTTCAGCATCGCTGCCTTCACCAAATACGACCCAGTGGCCCCTGCAGTGTCGTTCACCACCTTTTCAGGTAAGATGGGTACATTATCTCACCGCTGCTCTGTCCTCTTCCCTACCTGGCTGTGCAGGTTGGAGAGAATTAACAACCAGCTAATGGCAAGCCAGAGGGAGCTCTTGGGCTGTAGTAAATATAATAAACAATGTAAATGTAGTCATTCACTGGCTCATATTTCTGTCCATCTTTCCTCTTTTTGATTCCAGCTGCTCAAGGTGTAGATGCAACTCTGCTCCCAATGCCAGTAATAGCTGGAATCGTCGTGGGATTTCTCTTGACACTCACAGCCATTTTCGCTCTGGTCTACTGGAAGCAGCTCAGGGCGAGGAGGTGAGGATGAGCCATCTCTTACCCAGCGGGTGCAGGCTGGGAATCTCAGCAAAACCCAGCCTTAAATGCCAGGCCAGGAGGAAGAGAAGTGAGAGGGTGTAAAAGGAGCTTTGGGGAAACCAGGACACCCACCAGCTGGAGCTGTGCCTGAGAGACAGAAAGCAAAAGCAGTAGGCAGAGGGGAGCTGATGTGAGCCTCCTGCTCACAGGTGCTCCAAGAGCCAGCAGCACACAGTATGCTTGCAGGATCAGCCCCTGCACTGCAGGGAAGAGTAACAACTCCCATGTTTTGCTTCCAGATCACAGAAGAACAGCCTGCCCCAGGAAATGGTGACCTACAGCTTGAGGTGAGTGCTACTGGCTGGACTCTTCCCTCTCTACTTGCAAGGCAGGTGCCAGAGCCCTTCACCTACTTCCTTTCTCATGCTTTGACTCAGGAAAAGCTGTGTCCTCTCCTTCCCATTACTTTTTAAAGCCTAGGCTTTCCCACATCCATCATTTATTGCCCATTTCCATTCCAAGCCAATGCAAGTGGGAAATGTATTGTCACCTCCTCTGCAAGGCTTCTGCAGTAGGAGAATATCCTCACCAACCCAAAATCCCTCCCAGTGTCTGAGCACTGCTCTGTTGGACTCGTTTCCCTGGGCAGTGCTGTGGGCTATAAACCACCCCCTGTGTGTGCATCCAGGTACCGCAGGTCTCGAGGCTGGGCTGTCTCTCTGGCTGCGTGGCTGGCCTGCCAGACCTCCCAAAAGCTAAGGCAAGTTTTCCTCTGGACTTCATTTCATGCAGAAATGTCCACCGGCCAATTCCCATACAGAACTTCAAGCAGTACTATGAGATGAAGACAGCAAGTGGTAACCACGCTTTTTTCCAGGAGTTTGAGGTGAGCTGAGACTCCTGCTAGAGATGGGACTTAATTTCCCCCCTAGATAGCTCTTTCAAATCCAGCCTGGCTCCAAGGAAGATGTCCTGTCCTGGCCGTTGGGTGCAGGAACAGTAAGCCACCTCCGTGGCCACTCTGCTGGGCAGTCCTGGAAGCCAAAGGCTGGATGGACCAAGTGATCAGGCAATTCCCTTCCTCAAAACATGGTTTGTTCAAGTTTTGGTAGAAATACGTGTTGTCTGTGACATGAGGTGAATGAGCACGGCCCATAGCTGCTGGTGTGCAAAGCTCAGGGCCCCAGACCTGGGCTGGAGGCAAGGCAGTGGAGCAGTATTGCAATGAGATCTGCCTGGAGGGTTTGGGAAAAGAGCCTGCAGCCAAAAGGATTCTGAGGGGCACTGTCAGAGCCACAGGATCAGGTTGTGAGATTCATCTCAGGCTAGCTTCCCTAACGCCAATGTCTGTGAGCTCTGACTTGCTCTGCCTGACTAACTCCATGCCACAGGAGCTGAAAGAAGTTGGGAAGGAGCAGCCTAAGGTGGAAGCAGAGCTGCCAGCCAACGTCTCCAAGAACAGATACCCGCACGTGCTGCCCTGTAAGTGCTACCTCCTGCTCCCAGGGGTGAGCCCCGCTTAGGGACGGGTCCCAGTTGGCACCACAGGGAGACCATGCATGTCCCAGAGCTTTGGGGAGTGCAGCAATAGCTGCTCCCTGGAGAGGAGAGCAACCAGCAGAGCACAGAGCCTTGCTGCTGGCAGCATACATGGGGCTGGAGGAGCTGCTGGGGCTTCTTGTAGTGTGTAACCCAGATGAAATTGCAGCTGTGCCTCAGTGAAGGGCTGCCAGGGGTCCCACACGTATGTGGTCTCTTTCAGATGATCACTCTCGGGTCAAGTTGAGCCAGCTGGGGGAGGATCCGCACACGGACTACATCAATGCCAACTTCGTGCCTGTGAGTGCCCGCTTGCCTTCCCCACGTAGAGGCACGGCCTCAGGGCGCCATCAGAGAACCCAGCCCGGACTGACGCTGTGAGGGCCGGTGGACAAGAGCCACTGGAACCACAGCTGGCAGACTGGCGAGGTGTTGGGGTCGGGCAGAGATTCATGGTTGCTCTCTAGCAGAGGTTGATGGCGAACATTTGATGGCAAAGTGCTGTGAACGCAGAGTGAGTGAGTGTGGGGAGGCTGGCAAGGCTTTCTTCCTTCTTCTCGAGCACTGTCCTCTTTCCATCCCCTCCCAGCTTACTGCCCCGTCTGTCTGTCTGCTCTTTCTCCTTCTGGTCTGTGCAGCTGCATTTGAACAACCCTGGAGCTGTGCCAGCATCCCCCACCCGGGAGCTTTCCCCAGGTAACAGGCAGGGCACGCAGCATGCTGTGGGAATCCGCGGGGCATGCGTGTGCCAACGGGACAAAGGCAGAGAAGCCTGGGACCTCGCATGCTCACCCTACCTCCAGCACTGGCTGAAGAGCTCAAGGAAGACCCAGATTTGTCTTTCGCTGGTTAGGCTGAACGAGGAACTGCTTGGAGGGAAGTGGGGGGTCACGTCCCTGTTCCAAAGAAGTAGAGCACGTGCTGGGCAGCACATTTCCTGCGCAGTCAGCTTCTTCTGAAGCTTCTGCTGAAGTCAGCTGCCCAGGAAGCTGTGCTCACACGGGCTGAGGGCATCTCTCCATCTACAAGAAAGGCAGATTAAGGACTGACTTGGTCCCAGGGCTGCATCCACCGCCCTAGGGAACTTGCCAACTCCTCCTCTCTGGCTCTTGTTCAGGGCTACACATCCCAGCAGGAGTTCATTGCCACCCAGGGGCCCCTGAAAAAAACAATAGAGGACTTCTGGAGGCTGGTATGGGAGCAGAACGTCTGCAACATCATCATGCTGACAGTGTGCATGGAGAACGGGCGGGTAGGTGTGCACTGCCACACTCAGCCGAGCCGGCACCTGTCTGTGGGAGCTGAGCCTGGGGCTGGGTTTGGGCGCTCTGCTGCAAACTGTGCACGTGCAGCTTCCCCAAAAAGCAGCTTGGGTGGAAGAGGAGGACGTGTGCAGCTCTGCGTTAGCTCGGCGCACGGAGGGGCAGAAGTAGAGCTTAGCAGGACCCCAGCTCCCCTCACCCAGGTAGTTCGGCATCATCTGAAGTTATTGCTTCAGGATGAGGTGCCTCATTTAGACCTGCTCCATTCCCCATGGGTGATGAGACCTGCACAGGTCCTTTCCTCAGTAGGAGCCAAGGGGAGGTGGAGGAGAGCTGTGCAAAGCTCCTGGTGTGAGGAGCAACCCCCTGTTGTCTCCAACAGATCTGCCCCAGCTCCCCACACACCTCCAGGTGCTCCCAGGGAGATGCGATGTCACCCCGGCGGGCAGGCTAGGCCTCCCTGTGACCCTGTCCTACCTGTGCCCTAGGTCCTCTGTGATCATTACTGGCCATCCGAATCCGCCCCGGTCTCCTACGGGCAGGTGCGGGTCCACCTGCTGGCGCAGAGCAGCTCGGACGAGTGGACCATGCGTGAGTTCAAGCTGTGGCACGTGAGTAAGGACCCGGGGCCCCATCGAGGGCTGTGGGTCTGCACGGGATGCAGCGGGGTTTCGCCTCAGTGGTGGTGGCAGAATCTCCTTTCTATGCCAGTAACGGGGTTCAAAGAAGACCAAGCCCCTCTGGGGAGCAATGTGCCACCTCAGGCTCGGTGACACGGACGTATCCAGCGTGCATCATGCCTCCTGCCCACCCTTGCTCCTTCCTTCCCACTGCCCTGATGTCCCTGCTATGGGACTTGGCCTGCAGCTTCAAGGATGTGTTTCAGGGCAGGGGAAGGCAGCTCTGCTCCCTGCCACTTCCACCTTGCCATGTCAGGGAGCTGTGGGGACAGGACAGGGCAGCAGAAGCCACCAGACAGCAGGGCGGATGTGATGTTGGCTGTCCCCATACATGAGCTGGGGTCCGTGGGTGCTCCTGGGGCTGCAGGGTGCATGTTGATGATCCGTGTCATCGACCCTTTTTCAGGAGGGCCTCCGGGCAGAGCGGCACGTGTCCCACCTGCACTACACAGCCTGGCCCGACCACGGCATCCCAGAGTCCACGACGTCCATTATGACCTTCAGGGAGCTGGTCCGGGAGCACATCCAGAGCGCCAAGGACGCGGGGCCGACCCTCGTGCACTGCAGGCAAGGCGCAGCACTGCGGGGACAGCAGGGGGGGACCAGGGACATCCTGGTGCATGAGGCGGGAGGGAAGGCAGCATCCAGGGCATGCATGGGCTGCAGAAAGTCTCTTTGCTTGGGCACTGGGGATGGCAGGGCTGCGGGCAGCCTGTCATCCAGTCTGGTTTGGAGAGGGACTCTTGATCAGGGAGTGTAGCAGTAGGACAAGGGATAATGGTTTTAAATTAAAAGATTTAGGTAGATTTAGATTAGAC